>NC_053035.3:358481791-360881791 GCF_002575655.3 Aegilops tauschii subsp. strangulata
ATGACCCATTTCACCTAGGTTAGCTCCAAAATGACCCATCTTACCTAGGTTAGCTTATAAATGATCCAGTTTATCCAAGTTAGCTCTAAAATGACCCAATTTACCTGAGTAGCTCCTAGGTTAGCTTATAAATGATCCAGTTTATACTTCTTGTTCTAGTCTTCTTCTTGTTCTAGTCACCTATTTCTAACTTTCTTATTTACCATTTTGCAGATTTCATTCACTTCATGGAAGCTAGCTTGCTATGATGGAGTGCTTGCTTTTCCTTTGATGAAACTTTGCATTGTATCTAGCTTGCTATGATGGAACTTGCTATCTTGATCATACTTTGCATTGTAATATATATATATGGATGGAACAATGTGTATGGATGGAACTTGCTTATGTATGAACAATGTGTATGGATGAAACTGATGTGATATGTGATATGTGATATGAAACTTATGTGCTGGATATGTGATATGGAAATATATCTATATATGTCATATATATTTTCTGTGCAAATTGTGGGATTTAATAAAAAACAGAAAAAACAGCCAATATGCAGGCTCTTTGCCGTCTGCCACCGACGGCAAAGAGCTCTTTGCCGTCTGCCGCGGACGGCAAAGAAGCCACGTGGCAGCCAACTGTGCTTCCTGGGAGCTGACCCATTTGGTCAGTTTGCCTACAGTGGCAGACGGCAAAGAACCTGCATTTTGCCATCTGTGGCAGACGGCAAAGAACCTGCATTTTGCCATCTGTGGCAGACGGCAAAGAACCTGCCATCTAGTGACGTGTAGATGA
Source organism: Aegilops tauschii subsp. strangulata (assembly GCF_002575655.3). Taxonomy (NCBI): domain Eukaryota; kingdom Viridiplantae; phylum Streptophyta; class Magnoliopsida; order Poales; family Poaceae; genus Aegilops; species Aegilops tauschii. The sequence continues at coordinate 358,482,575 of NC_053035.3, forward strand.
CATCATACGGCAGACGGCAAAGACCAGAGAAATTTTGCCGTCAGCAGCGGACGGCAAAGGTCTGCCGTTAGCCACTTAACGGACTGACAGCGCAATTATTGCCGTCCGCCCTCTTTGCCGTCCGCCGCAGACGGCAAAGAGCCTTTGCCGTCCGCCGCCAAGAAGCAGACGGCAAAGCAGCTGTTTACCGTAGCCTTCTTTGCCGGAGCCTTTTGCCGTCCGCGGCTGACGGCAAAGGTCTTTGCCGTCCGCCTTTCGAGCCTTTGCCGTCCGCCGTGGCAGACGGCAAAGTAGCTGTTTCCTGTAGTGTAAATGGGATACTGTTGGGCCTTGCCACGTGTCGATGTATCATAGGCGCCTCCTTTGCATTGGACAGCTGACATCTGTCGCGGCGAGGAGCTCACACGTGGTTCCTTCTGTTGGGGAACGTAGCATGCAATTTCAAAAAAATTCCTACGATCACGCAAGATCTATCTAGGAGATGCATAGTAACGAGAGGGGGAGAGTGTGTCCACGTACCCTCGTAGACCGAAAGCGGAAGCGTTATGTTAACGCGGTTGATGTAGTCGAACGTCTTCACGATCCAACCGATCCAAGTAGCGAACTTACGGCACCTTCGTGTTCAGCACACGTTCAGCTCAATGACGTCCCTTGAACTCTTGATCTAGTAGAGGGTTGAGGGAGAGTTCCGTCAGCACGACGGCGTGGCGACGGTGTTGGTGATGTGATCCGCGCATGGCTTCGCCTAAGCACAACGACACTATGACCGGAGACGTAGACTGTGGAGGGGGGCACCGCACACGACTAAGAGAAATCTTGGTGTGTCTTTGGGGTGCCCCCCGCCCCCGTATATAAAGGAGGGGAGGAGGAGGCCGGCCCCCTAGGGGCGCGCCAAGTGTGGGGAGTCCTACTAGGACTCCCAAGTCCTAGTAGGATTCCCCTTTCCTTTTCCGGAGTGGGAAAGAGGGAAATGGAGAGGGAGTAGGAAAGGGAAAGGGGGGCGCCGCCCCCTCCCCTAGTCCAATTCGGACTCCATGGGGGGCGCGCGCCACCTCCCTTGGCCTGCCTCCTCTTCTCCCCTATGGCCCAAAAAGGCCCAATTACTTCCCCGGGGGGTTCCGGTAACCCCTCGGTACTCCGGAAAAATACCCGAATCACTCGAAACCATTCCGATGTCCGAATATAACCTTCCAATATATGAATCTTTACCTCTCGACCACTTCGAGACTCCTCGTCATGTCCGTGATCTCATCTGGGACTCCGAACAAACTTCGGTCACCAAAACACATAACTCATAATACAAATCGTCATCGAATGTTAAGCGTGCGGACCCTACAGGTTCGAGAACTATGTAGACATGACCGAGACACATCTCTGGTCAATAACCAATAGCGGAAGCTGGATGCTCATATTGGCTCCTACATATTCTATGAAGATATTTATCGGTCAAACCGCATAACAACATACATTGTTCCCTTTGTCATCGGTATGTTACTTGCCCGAGATTCGATCGTCGGTATCATCATACCTAGTTCAATCTCGTTACCAGCAAGTCTCTTTACTTGTCCCGTAATGCATCATCCCGCAACTAACTCATTAGTCACATTGCTTCCAAGGCTTATAGTGATGTGCATTACCGAGAGGGCCCAGATATACCTCTCCGATACAAGGAGTGACAAATCCTAATCTTGATCTATGCCAACCCAACAAACACCTTCGGAGACACCTGTATAACATCTTTGTAATCACCCAATTACGTTGTGACGTTTGATAGCACACAAGGTGTTCCTCCGGTATTCGGGAGTTGCATAATCTCATAGTCAGAGGAACATGTATAAGTCATGAAGAAAGCAATAGCAATAAAACTAAACGATCATTATGCTAAGCTAACGGATGGGTCTTGTCCATCACATCATTATCTAATGATGTGATCTCGTTCATCAAATGACAACACATGTCTATGGTCAGGAAACTTAACCATCTTTGATTAAAGAGCTAGTCAAGTAGAGGCATACCAGGGATACTCTATTTGCCTATGTATTCACACATGTACTAAGTTTCCCGTTAATACAATTCTAGCATGAATAATAAACATTTATCATGATATAAGGAAATATAAATAACAACTTTATTATTGCCTCTAGGGCATATTTCTTCAGTCTCCCACTTGCACTAGAGTCAATAATCTAGATTACATAGTAATGATTCTATCACCCATGGAGTCTTGGTGCTGATCATGTTTTGCTCGTGGAAGAGGCATAGTGTACTGGTCTACAACATTCAGATCCGTATGTATTTTGCAAATCTCTATGTCTCCCTCCTTGACTTGATCGCGGATGGAATTGAAGCGTCTCTTGATGTGTTTGGTTCTCTTGTGAAATATGGATTCCTTCTCCAAGGCTATTGCTCCAGTATTGTCACAAAAGATTTTCATTGGACCCGATGCACTAGGTATTACACCTAGATCGGATATGAACTCCTTCATCCAAACTCCTTCATTTGCTGCTTCCGAAGCAGCTATGTACTTCGCTTCACACGTAGATCCCGCCACGACGCTCTGCTTGGAACTGCACCAACTTACAGCTCCACCATTCAATGTAAATACATATCCGGTGCGACTTAGAGTCATCCGGATCAGTGTCAAAGCTTGCATCGACGTAACCATTTACGACGAGCTCTTTGTCACCTCCATAAACGAGAAACATATCCTTAGTCCTTTTCAGGTATTTCAGGATGTTCTTGACCGCTGTCCAGTGATCCACTCCTGGATTAGTTTGGTACCTCCCTACTAAACTTATAGCAAGGCACACATCAGGTCTAGTACATAGCATTGCATACATGATAGAACCTATGGCTGAGGCATAGGGAATGACCTTCATTTTCTCTCTATCTTCTGCAGTGGTCGGGCATTGAGTCTGACTCAACTTCACACCTTGTAACACAGGCAAGAACCCTTGCTTTGACTGGTCCATCTTGAACTTCTTCAAAACTTTATCAAGGTATGTGCTTTGTGAAAGTCCAATTAAGCGTCTTGATCTATCTCTATAGATCTTGATGCCCAATATATAAGCAGCTTCACCGAGGTCTTTCATTGAAAAATTCTTATTCAAGTATCCTTTTATGCTACCCAGAAATTCTATATCATTTCCAATCAACAATATGTCATCCACATATAATATTAGAAATGCTACAGAGCTGTCGGATTTCGGGTTCCGGCAAAACCCTCAAGGTTCGAACTCTGGGGTGCGCACGAAGATCTATCCCCCCCCCCTAACTCACTCACTCACCACGATCTCAAAGCTCAGCACGTCGAACTCAAAGAACAAGGGACACGAGAGTTTGTACTGGTTCGGGCCACCGATGTGGTGTAATACCCTACTCCAGTGTGGTGTGGTGGATTGCCTTGTAGGCTGAGGATGAACAAGTACAAGGGAAGAACAGCCTCCTGAGGAGAGGTGTTCTCGAGCTCGGTGAGCTTGTGTGGTCGAGGATGATTTGAATGATCCGTCCCCTGCTAAGGTGGTGGCTAGTCCTATTTATAGAGGCCCCGGTCCTCTTCCCAAATATTAGGCGGGAAGGGATCCCACAACGGCCAATTTGAAGGGGGACAGCTAGTAAAAGCTATCCTCAGAAAAGGTGGTCTTCGCCTGCCAAAGGCTCTGGTGGTGACGACGTCGTGGGCTCCGTGGTGACCTCCGTCCTGCTGGTCTTGGTCTCGTTGCACCGATATGGAAACCTTTGCCTGATGCCTCGGGACTACTCGCCTGCGCTTGCCCCTTTAACACCAAAGAGGCAACGGGTACTATGCACCCGCTGGCGCCCGCCTGGCTCCTGCCTGGCCTTGGTCGTCATGGCTCACGTCACGGGTGTTGGGGAACGTAGTAATTTCAAAAAAAATCCTACGCACACACAAGATCATGGCGATGCATAGCAACGAGAGGGGAGAGTGTTGTCCACGTACCCTCTTAGACTGAAAGCGGAAGCGTTAGCACAACGCGGTTTATGTAGTCGTACGTCTTCACGATCCGACCGATCAAGTACCGAACGCACGGCACCTCCGAGTTCAGCACACGTTCAGCCCGATGACGTCCCTCGAACTCCGATCCAGCTGAGTGTTGAGGGAGAGTTTCGTCAGCACGACGGCGTGGTGACGATGATGATGTTCTACCGACGCAGGGCTTCGCCTAAGCACCGCTACAGTATTATCGAGGTGGACTATGGTGGAGGGGGGCACCGCACACGGCTAAAAGATCAAACGATCAATTGTTGTGTCTCCAGGGGGTGCCCCCCTCCCCGTATATAAAGGAGTGGAGGAGGGGGAGGGCCGGCCCTCTCTATGGCGCGCCCTAGGAGGAGTCCTACTCCCACCGGGAGTAGGATTTCCCCCCTTCCAAGTAGTAGGAGTAGGAGTCAAGGAAAGGGAAGAGGGAAGAGAAGGAAGGAGGGGGCGCCGCCCCTCCCCCTAGTCCAATTCGGACTAGTCAATGGGGGGGCGCGCGGCCTGCCTCTCCCCTAAAGCCCAATAAGGCCCATATACTTCTTCCCCCGTATTCCCGTAACTCCCCGGTACTCCGAAAAATATCCGAACCACTCAGAACCTTTCCGATGTCCGAATATATTCGTCCAATATATCGATCTTTATGTCTTGACCATTTCGAGACACCTCTTCATGTCCCTGATCTCTTCCGGGACTCCGAACTACCTATGGTAGATCAAAACACATAAACTCATAATATAACCGTCATCGAACTTTAAGCGTGCGGACCCTACGGGTTCGAGAACAATGTAGACATGACCGAGACACGTCTCCGGTCAATAATCAATAGCGGAACCTAGATGCTCATATTGGCTCCCACATATTCTACGAAGATCTTTATCGGTCAAACCGCATAACAACATACGTTGTTCCCTTTGCCATCGGTATGTTACTTGCCCGAGATTCGATCGTCGGTATCTCAATACCTAGTTCAATCTCGTTACCGGTAAGTCTCTTTACTCGTTCCGTAATACATCATCCGCAACTAACTCATTAGTTGCAATGCTTGCAAGGCTTAAGTGATGTGCATTACCGAGTGGGCCCAGAGATACCTCTCCGACAATCGGAGTGACAAATCCTAATCTCGAAATACGCCAACCCAACAAGTACCTTCGGAGACACCTGTAGAGCACCTTTATAATCACCCAGTTACGTTGTGACGTTTGGTAGCACACAAAGTGTTCCTCCGGTAAACGGGAGTTGCATAATCTCATAGTCATAGGAACATGTATAAGTCATGAAGAAAGCAATAGCAACATACTAAACGATCAAGTGCTAAGCTAACGGAATGGGTCAAGTCAATCATATCATTCTCCTAATGATGTGATCCCGTTAATCAAATGACAACTCATGTCTATGGCTAGGAAACTCAACCATCTTTGATTAACGAGCTAGTCAAGTAGAGGCATACTAGTGACACTATGTTTGTCTATGTATTCACACATGTATCAAGTTTTCGGTTAATACAATTCTAGCATGAATAATAAACATTTATCATGAAATAAGGAAATAAATAATAACTTTATTATTGCCTCTAGGGCATATTTCCTTCAACGGGAACCTCACGAGGTGCCCCTCGCCTTGATCTCTCCGCTCCTCACGAGCCAGGCTAGTGAGGCCGCCCCTGAGGATGTCTTGCGTCGTCCGCCTCGCGAGGCTTGGCCCCTCGCGAGGGTCTTGAGTGTTTGCTGGTGAAGATGGGTCATACCAGGCCGCTAGAGGAGCCACGCCGTGGGCTGCAGGCAGGCAAGTCTGGGGACCCCCGTTCCCAGAACGCCGACAGTAGCCCCCAGGCCCAAGCCGTGCTCGGACTTGGCTTCGAGGCGAAGCCAAGGGGCAAGTGCGGAGCGCCATGGGCCCCAACCGCCTGCGGCCTTGATTGACGCGTGGTGACTGATGGGACGTGGGCGCCCCCGCTTCCCCATGCAGCCTTGATATCCGCCTGGCTAGGCAGCCACCGCGGCCAACACAGCTAATCCTTCGTCGCTGGCGACGTGTCCCCCCAACTCTTCCGCCTTTTTGAAACAGCAGCCTCTTCTTCCAATCTGACCTAAGCTCTGTCCTCTTTGTCGCCATGGCGCCGAGTCGAACGAAGAAGGGGAAGAAGAAGCCCCAGTCCCTAGCCGAACCACCTCCGGCCTTCGAGCCAGCTGTCGAGCGGTCGGTGGTGCTCAACCAGGAAGCCATGGGCAAGGTCCACCTAGCCCTCGTCGCCGACTTCAACAAATGGGGGAAGACGGTGGCCTGGCCCGCATCCCGCGCCTCCATTGACAGGACAGTCACTGAGGTCCGCATTCTCCTTGACGCCCTATGGGCCGGCCTGATTCCCCCCTTCTCCATCTTCTTCAACGCCGTGCTCTCTCATTACCAGATCCATATGCTGCACTTGGATCCCCAATCCGTCGTCCTCCTTGCTGTCTTTGCCTTCGTCTGCGAGGCCATGGTGGGAATTTCTCCTTCCGTGGCCCTACTTCACCATTTCTTCTCGCTGCACCTGACCGACCCTCGACAGTGCTCGGGATGCCTGAGCTTCCAGGCCGTGGCTGCGACGGCCGGCTCGGGGATTGACTTCAAGCTCCCGCCGTCTGCGAGCGGGTTCCGGAAGCGGTGGGTATTTGTGGATGTCGGCGTGCTCAGCCCCCTGCTCTCGCTTCCGTCGGCACCCGCCGTTCCCAGCTCTGGCTGGGGTCACGAGAGGCTCGCTCACCCGCGTCTTGCCTATGTCTGGCTCCGGTTGAAGATGTTGAAGGATCTTGGCGCGACTGCGCCCATGGTGGTGAAGGAGTTCATCCGGCGCCACGTTGCCCCGCTTCAGTGCCATTCTCGACCAATGTGGACCTTGTCCGGCAGCAAGGACCGCATGAGGCTTCACGAGTCCGGGCTTCCTCTTGAGGCGCAACAAACTGTGCTCGAGATCCTGACGGGTGACCCATCGCCAGCCAACATGCCGGAGGAGGGTTGTCTCTTGTACCGCTGCTCGAACAAGGTGAACTTTGCGAGGCAGATGCCCCCTTTCGATGAGTGGGGGCTACGCCCGGCCGGTCTTGAAGGGCCTCGCGAGAACCCGGTCTTCGTGGCTCCCTTGCCCGCCATCAGCGCGGCGACCTCCCCGGAAGTGGGCGCAGGGGGGCAACCACCATCGGCCGCTGGCAATGCGGCTGCTGAGGGATCGACGCCGCTCGTGGCTCCCGGGGGGTCGACCCACGGCCCCCTGGAAAGCTGTCCTGAGGAAGCGGCCGGAGGGGCGTCGCAGCCCGATGCTCCTGAGGCTACAGCCCCCGAGGCCCCGGCGGGTCGCCGCGAGACGGAGGCCAAGGTCTCCACGCAGCATGGCACCCCTGAGGTTGCCTCCTCAGGAGCTGCCCCAGCTGCGCCCGGAGCTGGTGACTGTACCCTGGGCTTCGGCCGGCTCCGACTGAACTTTGATGCGCTCCGGAAGAGGAAGGGGTCTCCAAGCTGCAGCGGTGATGCCTTCCGGCCATTGAAACGGAGGAAGTATATCGCCATAGACGAGTGAGTACCTTATCTTTGTAGTTTCTCGAGTGTTGCTTCCCCTCCTAACTGTGGCTCCTCAGGGTCCCTTCTGCTAAGGCGGCGAAATCTCGCAGGAAGCAACCTCCTCCTGCCACAAGCCCCCTGCTGGCCTTGAGCGCCTCAAACCAGCATGCTGCGCTTGGCGCGAGGTCGGCCGGAGAAGCAAGCGCGCCAGCCTGGCACCGCGAGTCCGTGTTCTTGCCATCTCTCCTTCGTGGTTTTGCTTGGGATGCGGCAGGCGTGCCAAGGGCTCCTCCTCTGGTTGTCGACCGCGGCTCGGTGGCCTCAGCCCTGGCCTCTCCTTCAGGTGACAAGCCGCTTCCCCGAGGGCCCCCGACAGGGACTGAAGGGCATTTGGCAAGGGACCAGCCCCCTGCTGGGAGGAGGCGGGCCCCCTCGGACCTCTTCAACAACTTTCGGCACGAGGGACGGGCCCGGTCATGCATTCGAGGTCACGCGCAAGCGAGGTGCTGTCCGCCACGAGCTCTTCCGGGAGGCGATGGATGCACTCAGTCGGCTTGGGGAGGAACTCGCGGACGTCGACGCCCGCCTTGAAGCTGAGGGTCTCCGGCTGGCGGACGAATGGCATCAACTGAAGGTGGCCATCAACCTCGGGCGCCTCCAGCATGAGCACGCCAATGCGAAGGTCGAGGCATCCCTCGCAACCTCGTGCAAGGCCAGTGCCCGGGCCTTGGAGGAGGACAGGGAGGTAGACCACCGCCGCGAGGTCGCTGAGAAGCACATGCAAGAGCTCCTGGCCCTGAATGCCTCCCTGGAGCAGCAAGTGGAGGCGCGCAGGGCTGCCTTGGCATCAATGAAGGGGGCGCCATCTGATGAGGGGGAGGTCTTGAGGCGCAAGGAAGCGCTGATGCTGGAGGCTATGGGGCGCAGCCTCGAGCTTTAGCGGTTGGAGACGAGGGAGCGTCAGGTCGCTGAAGCGGAAGATGCTGCCAGCGCGCACGAGGCCAGGACCCAGGAGGAAGTTGACCGCAGAGTGGTCGAGGCTCGTGCTGACCTTGCCAATAGGTATGATCTGAAGCTGAAGCTCGTGGAGGCCGAAGGCGAGGGCAGGACCGCCGTCCTCAGGTCGAGGTTGGCCGAGGCGGAGCAGCGCGAGAAGGCCACAGCAGTTGCCTTGATCTCCATGCAGGCTGAGCTGGCCTCCGCCCACGCCGAGCTACTCCCGCTCCAGCAGCGGGTTACCAGCGTTGAGTCCTTCGCGTAGCAGATCAGGGAGGAGGTGCTCCGCCGGCAGACGTTACTGCGCGAGCATATTCCCATGCTTCGGGACCTCAGGACGAAGGCCAACCAGGCGCTAGGTGCCATCTGCGATGAGCACGCCCCTCACCCCCACGCCGAGGATTAGGCCAGCAATCTTCGCTTCTTCGCCGACATCGTGACGCGCCTGGAGAACCAGGCTGAGAGGGCTTGCGAGCTCATGGACGAAAAGAGACGAGGCCTCCTCGGGCGGGCCTTCTCTCGCGTCTTTAGCCATCTCCTGAACATCAATCCTGACTTTAACTTCGACGCCGCCATTGCCCTGGTGCCGAAGGTCATCCGGGACAACCTAGCGCGCTGGGTGGACGACAACGTGGATGCTCTGGTCAGAGCCTTTGCTTATGATGATGACGCGGTGGTGGTCGTGGCGGATGAGGGCGGCATGGTTGATGATGGTGAAGATAGCGCCAGCGACAGCGCCAGCGACTGCGCCAGCAGCATGTCCGGGAGTGATTCAGAAGACGCGGCGAGCGACATGTCCGACTGAGCCCACGCTCCATTATTTTGAACCTACATGCAAGGGCTTGGGCACGGACCCTCATAGTGTAAGAGCATTTTGGGAGGGGGAGCCCCTCATGTAAACGAATTACCATTTTACTTCTTAAGTTAGGCTTAAAACGCGCTTTTGTGAGCTTGTGATCCCCTTGCGGGATTGCTGTTGCAACTTACCTTAGTCCAGTCGGGTTTCAAACTGATTTGGCGGCTGTGGGTGCGCATTCTTCCGAGGGGAGTCCTTTGCGGGCTCGCGAGGTTTTGGTCTCCTGAGGGGTCTGTTAGTCTGCCCGAGAGGGCCTCGCGAGAAGCGAGCGCCAGTCATGGCGGGGTGCGTGCATAGTGGGTGTATGCCATGGCCGGCCCCCGCTCGCGAGGTGATCGGAAGGGGGGAGGTAGCAGACACAAATCGCAAAGCAAGGCACGAATCCAGAAACTCACGAAATCAACACGAACGAGAAAGGATGCCCCCCAAGCTTGCCAACAAAATACAATTTCGATTTCAAATCCAAAAAAGGCGGCAAAACAAGCTACAGAAAAGAGGGGTTGAAAGCAAATGGCCGCGTCCGGTACCTAACTAGTCTTCTTGTCTTCCCACCAGCGCGGAGCTAAGTGCTTTCACGGCCGTGAGCATAGTCATTGGGGGACAGTGTCGACGGCCAGCGCGGAGCATGGTGCTTCAACTAGGACGTGGGCGGGAGCCCTCGAGGCCCGAGGGTGGCTCTCCGGAGACTCCGGGGCATGTAAAACCCCACTCATTATTACGTGAGAGTGTCACGGGCGGAGACCTTCACAGTCGTGAGCCTTGCTTCATATCGCAAGACAAGGGCCCCGCCTTGCACCAACCTCGACCACCGTTGGGGCATCCGGAAACCAGGACGATGCCAAGGTGCAAAGGGGACACTAGCGGCGCCCTCGGCGACCACGGGCCCTCTGCCGGGGGGAAGGCTCGCCAGTGCCTCCCCGACAGAGGACCTACCTCCGGGCGATGTCTTGCTCCGTGCAATGCGGAGAGGGGCCTTGCTCCAGGCCCCTCCCACGCAGCCCCCAGTGCGCTTCCCCTGGTGGAAGTGAGGCTGCCGCGCTGGGGCCGTCGTCCACCGCTGTGACTTGATCCATCTGTGACCCATGGTTAGCGTAAGCCTGCTCCTGAGAGATTAGTGGTACCCTGCAGTTGTTGTCGCCGGCGGGGTCAGTGAGGCTCCTGGGTTGCTCCTGGAAGGCCTCGACTTCCAGCGTCTCCTCTTCCCAACCCTGCTTGAGGAGCAAGCCGGGGTCATCCTCCGGCGTGTACTCCCGGTCCATCATGCGGGGCACATAGGCCTCCGGAGTCGCCGTCCCGGAACCCCCGCCGAAACACCCCGCGCTCCACGCCATCGGGCCCAGCGCGCCGCCCCGAGGATGGCAAGGCGGCATCCTGCTGGGGTCGTAGGGGGCAACGTTCGTGACTGCGCCCACTGGGGGAGGCACAGGTGCGGCCGGGTGCCCAGCTCCGTTGGTCGCGTTGTTGCCGACGAACCCTCCTAGTGCGCCTGGGAGCACGCGGGCCCGGCGAGACCCACCATACGATCTGGCCACAACTTGTGGCGTAGGTAAGGAGCAGAAAGGTGGCGTACCCCTAGTTGCGGCGTCCAACAGCTCAGCGACGTGCTCCAGCAATGCATCGCGGCCGCTCCTGCTAGCCGGCACCGCAGCAGCTCCCACGCCACTACGAGTGCGGCTCTCATGTTTGCTTGCTCCCGTCGGGTGTGCGGCGCCGTCGCCGCGGTGTAGCTCAAGGCCCTTGCGGCGGCCCGCGTGCGCCGCGGGGTAAGGGTGGAAGGCGCCGGACCGCGCCCTGCGGTGCGCGGGCCGCTTGGAGCGTGGAGTTGAGGTCTTCTTGGACGGACGGTGCCGCCCGGACTGGCCAAGCTGCCCAGTGGTCGGCGTTGGGCCTTGGGTCGTCGGACATCGGCACCGCGGAATGTTGGCGGGTCGGCTAATGGAAGAGAGGCTTCGGCGCACCCCTACCTGGTGTGCCAAATGTCAGATTTCGGGTTCCGGCAAAACCCTCGAGGTTCGAACTCTGGGGTGCGCACGAAGATCTCCCCCCCCTAACTCACTCACTCACCACAATCTCAAAGCTCAGCACATCGAACTCGAAGAACAAGGGACATGAGAGTTTATACTGGTTCGGGCCACCGATGTGGTGTAATACCCTACTCCAGTGTGGTGTGGTGGATTGCCTTGTAGGCTGAGGATGAACAAGTACAAGGGAAGAACAGCCTCCTGAGGAGAGGTGTTCTCGAGCTCGGTGAGCTTGTGTGGTCGAGGATGATCTGAATGATACGTCCCCTGCTAAGGTGGTGGCTAGTCCTATTTATAGAGCCCCGGTCCTCTTCCCAAATATTAGGTGGGAAGGGATCCCACAATGGCCAATTTGAAGGGGGACAGCTAGTACAAGCTATCCTGACAAAAGGTGGTCTTCACCTGCCAAAGGCTCTGGTTGTGACAACATCGTGGGCTCCGTGGTGACCTCTGTCCTGCCGTCCTGCTGGTCTCGGTCTTGTTGCACCAATATGGAAGCCTTTGCCTGATGCCTCGGGACTCCTCGCCTGCGCTTGCCCCTTTAGCACCAAAGAGGCAACGGGTACTCTGCACCCGCTGGCGCCCACCTGGCGCCTGCCTGGCCTTGGTCGTTATGGCTCACGTCACGGGAACCTCACGAGGTGCCCCTCGCCTTGATCTCTCTGCTCCTCATGAGCCAGCCTAGTGAGGCCGCCCCTGAGGAGGTCTTGCGTTGTCTGCCTCGCAAGGCTTGGCCCCTCGCGAGGGTCTTGAGTGTTTGCTGGTGAAGATGGGCCGTACCAGGACGCTAGAGGATCCACGCCGTGGGCCGCAGGCAGGCATGTCTTGGGACCCCCGTTCCCAGAACACCGACAAGAGGTCCCACTCACTTTCTTGTAAATACAGGCTTCTCCAAAAGTCTGTACAAAACCATATGCTTTGATCACACTGTCAAAGCGTATATTCCAACTCCGAGAGGCTTGCACCAGTCCATAAATGGATCGCTGGAGCTTGCACACTTTGTTAGCACCTTTAGGATCGACAAAACCTTCTGGTTGCATCATATACAACTCTTCTTTAAGATATCCATTAGGGAACGCAATTTTGACATCCATTTGCCAGATTTCATAATCATAAAATGCGGTAATTGCTAACATGATTCGGACAGACTTAAGCATCGCTACGGGTGAGAAGGTCTCATCGTAGTCAACTCCTTGAACTTGTCGAAAACCTATTGCAACAAGTCGAGCTTTGTAGACAGTAACATTACCGTCAGTGTCAGTCTTCTTCTTGAAGATCCATTTATTCTCTATGGCTTGCCGATCATCGGGCAAGTCAACCAAAGTCCATACTTTGTTCTCATACATTGATCCCATCTCAGATTTCATGGCCTCAAGCCATTTTGTGGAATCTGGGCTCATCATCGCTTCCTCATAGTTCGTAAGTTCATCATGGTCTAGTAACATGACTTCCAGAACAGGATTACCGTACCACTCTAGTGCGGAACGTACTCTGGTTGACCAACGAGGTTCGGTAGTAATTTGATCCGAAGTTTCATGATCATCATCATTAACTTCCTCACTAATTGGTGTAGGCATCACTGGAACTGATTTATGTGATGAGCTACTTTCCAATTCGGGAGAAGGTACAATTACCTCATCAAGTTCTACTTTCCTCCCACTCACTTCTTTCGAGAGAAACTCCTTCTCTAGAAAGGATCCATTCTTAGCAACGAAAATCTTGTCTTCAGATCTGTGATAGAAGGTGTACCCAACAGTCTCCTTTGGGTATCCTATGAAGATGCATTTCTCCGATTTGGGTTCGAGCTTATCAGGTTCAAGCTTTTTCACATAAGCATCACAGCTCCAAACTTTAAGAAACGACAGCTTAGGTTTGTTGCCAAACCACAGTTCATATGATGTCGTCTCAACGGATTTAGATGGTGCCCTATTTAACGTGAATGCAGACGTCTCTAAAGCATAACCCCAAAACGATAGTGGTAAATTGGAAAGAAACATCATAGATCGTGTTGTATCTAATAAAGTATGGTTACGACGTTCAGACACACCATTACGCTGTGGTGTTCCAGGTGGCGTGAGTTGCGAAACTATTCCACACTAGTCATCATCCCGTGCGTCTGCACGGTCTAGATATGATAGGAGTCCATTATCACGAACACAATTGTAGTAACATTAAAATGCAATAGTATGAATTATGGATATCATACTGGTCGTAAAAATATTTGTTATTCAAACAAAAAATAATAACATTTAGTATACACATGTATATATAAGCTTCGTGATTGGATAGAGTGTATCTATTTTCCCTTTATGTTGCGCAAACATGCATTATTGGTCTAAATCGATCCTTCCTCACATTGTGGCCAATATACCTCTTTGTGAAATTTAAGATTTATACTAAGCAATGGACGTATGGATAAAGTATGTATAAATTTTATCCATATGGCCAGATACACATCTTCCTGACCTACAAAATAATATTTCAAATTTGATCCACATGGTAGCTTATATACCACAGTTCAACAAAAGTTTGGACAACGCATATACACACTAACTCCTCAACAAAATTTGAAAAGCCTAAGTGGCATTTGTGGGATGGGCTAATTATATAGAGTAAATAAATGAAATATTGCATAAACTAAATTATTAGAAGAGGCACCAAATGTTCTTGAATGATACTTAGAGAGATTATTGCTTAGGTGGATGTGTTTGTCATTTTATTTCGATTCGGTTGTCTAAGGTCATATTGCTATGCCGTGGTTGGCGTATATGTATTACCACTTCTACAAATCTACTTTATCATTTACATAATATACATTTCTTCGTATAGGTCGGTGCTCCCTTTAACTTAAAAAAACAAATACTTATCTATCTAGTATCAAATTAAAAGTAGAGTATTGCATAAGAATTGAAAAGTATGTGTATCAATTTAAAATTTAATGTGCGTGATTGTGAAATATCCCTATTGGGAGTACCCAAAACTCTGAATTTCCAACCCCTGCCAATAATTTATATTGATTATCAGGTTTATGTCCGTATAAGATTTTTCGGCGTCTGAAACTTTTTACGTGTTTTCGTAGTTGGGTCGCAATACGGTGATTTCACTTATTAAATTAATGACCTTGCAAGAGGTGATATTTGGGAGCCATTCCAAAGAGATTTTGTATATTTGTATCTTATTTATATTATCTTGACTGGTCTTTCTGTACAGTGAAATTGAATTTTTTTTTCCCAGATACGTATCAACTTTTTTATTAGCATAGGTCTTTATGATTCTTTATTTGTACGTGTGAGTTTTCTTTGTGAAGGAAACATGTGAGTGCTTTTTCTTTTTTAGAAACCTGCGATATGAACATTTTTGACGGGGCTTTTTTCCTATGTACAGAGAAGGAACGGCCAACTAAAAAAATTAAACATGTGTACGTGGTTTTTTTAGGATTATATGTACGTGGGTGTTGAGGACTTCTCCTCATGTACGTGTGGGGAGTTTTTTTTGTGAGGGAGCTTTTGGGGTGGACTTGTTTCAGATGTGTGTCGTGAGGGCTAAGGACTTCTTTTCTTATATGTGTAGGTTTGGTCCTCATGTACGTGATCTTTCTTTCTTTTAAGAAAAGGAGGTAGCTTCTGTTAATAGATCTTGACCATTAAATTTAAAATCTAATGGCTAAATTAATTTTGCTGACGTGGATTAACGTGAAGGCTCGTATGGTCCCTCCAATTAGTAAATATAAGGTTGTTTTAAATAAAGACCAAACTCATAACTCAAATATTCACCTTCATGATCAGATCGTAGAAACTTTATTTTCTTGTTACGATGATTTTTTACTTCACTCTGAAATTCTTTGAACTTTTCAGATGTTTCAGACTTATGTTTCATCAAGTAGATATACCCATATCTGCTCAAATCATGTGTGAAGGTCAGAAAATAACGATACCCACCGCGAGCCTCAACACTCATCGGACCGCATACATCAATATGTATTATTTTCAATAATTCAGTTGCTCGCTCCATTGTTCCGGAGAACGGAGTCTTAGTCATCTTGCCCATGAGGCATGGTTCGCAAGCATCAAGTGATTCATAATCAAGTGATTCCAGAAGCCCATCAGCATGGAGTTTTTCATGCGTTTTACACCAATATGACCTAAACGGCAGTGCCACAAATAAGTTGCACTATCATTATTAACTTTGCATCTTTTGGCTTCAATATTATGAATATGTGTACAATCGAGATTCAACAAAAATAGACCACTCATCAAGGGTGCATGACCATAAAAGATATTACTCATATAAATAGAACAACCATTATTCTCCGATTTAAATGATTAACCGTCTCGCAATAAACAAGATCCAGATATAATGTTCATGCTTAACGCTGGCGCCAAATATAATTATTCAGGTCTAAAACTAATCCCAACGGTAGATGTAGAGGTAGCGTGCTGACAGCGATCACATCGACTTTGGAACCATTTCCCACGCGCATCGTCACCTCGTCCTTAGCCAATCTTCGTTTAATCCGTAGCCCCTGTTTCGAGTTGCAAATATGAGCAACAGAACCAGTATCAAATACCTAGGCGCTACTAGGAGCATTAGTAAGGTACACATCAATAACATGTATATCAAATATACCTTTCACTTTGCCATCCTTCTTATCCGCCAAATACTTGGGGCAGTTCCGCTTCCAGTGACCGGTCCCTTTGCAGTAGAAGCACTCAGTTTCAGGCTTAGGTCCAGACTTGGGCTTCTTCCCGGGAGCAGCAACTTGCTTGCTATTCTTCTTGAAGTTCCCCTTCTTCCCTTTGCCCTTTTTCTTGAAACTAGTGGTCTTGTTAACCATCAACACTTGATGCTCCTTCTTGATTTCTACCTCTGCGGCCTTTAGCATCGCGAATAGCTCGGGAATTGTCTTTTCCATCCCTTGTGTATTATAGTTCATCACGAATCCTTTATAGCTTGGTGGTAGTGATTGAAGAACTCTGTCAATGACACTATCATCAGGAAGATTAACTCCCAGTTGAGAAAAGTGGTTATGGTACCCAGACATTCTGAGTATGTGTTCACTGACAGAACTATTCTCCTCCATCTTGCAGCTATAGAACTTGTCGGAGACTTCATACCTCTCAACTCGGGCATTTGCTTGAAATATTAACTTCAACTCCTGGAACATCTCATATTCTCCATGACGTTCAAAACATCTTTGAAGTCCCGATTCTAAGCCGTAAAACATGGCACACTGAACTATCGAGTAGTCATCAGCTTTGCTCTGCCAGACGTTCATAACGTCCGGAGTTGCTCCTGCAGCGGGTCTTGAACCTAGTGGTGCTTCCAGGATGTAATTCTTCTGTGCAGCAATGAGGATAATCCTCAAGTTACAGACCCAGTCCGTGTAATTGCTACCATCATCTTTCAACTTAGTTTTCTCTAGGAACGCATTAAAATTCAAGGGAACGGTAGCACGGGCCATTGATCTACAACAACATAGATATGCAAAAGCCTATCAGGTACTAAGTTCATGATAAATTAAAGTTCAGTTAATCATATTACTAAAGAACTCCTACTTAGATAGACATCCCTCTAGTCATCTAAATGATCACGTGATCCATATCAACTAAACCATGTCCGATCATCACGTGAGATGGAGTAGTTTTCAATGGTGAACATCTCTATGTTGATCATATCTACTATATGATTCACGTTCGACCTTTCGGTCTCAGTGTTCCGAGGCCATATCTGCATATGCTAGGCTCATCAAGTTTAACCCGAGTATTCTGCGCGTGCAAAACTGGCTTACACCCGTTGTATGTGAATGTAGAGCTTATCACACCCGATCATCACGTGGTGTCTCAGCATGACGAACTGTAGCAACGGTGCATACTCAGGGAGAACACTTATACCTTGAAATTTAGTGAGGGGTCATGTTATAGTGCTACCGTCGTACTAAGCAAAATAAGATGCATAATAGATAAACATCACATGCAATTAAAATATGTGACATGATATGGCCATCATCATCTTGTGCCTTTGATCTCCATCTTGAAAGCACCGTCATGATCTCCATCGTCACCGGCTTGACACCTTGATCTCCATCGAAGCATCGTTGTCATCTCGCCAACTATTGCTTCTATGACTATTGCTACCGCTTAGTGATAAAGTAAAGCAATTACATGGTGATTGCATTTCATACAATAAAGCGACAACCATAAGGCTCCTGCCAGTTGCCGATAACTTCTACAAAACATGATCATCTCATACAAAAACTTATATCACATCATGTCTTGACCATATCACATCACAACAAGCCCTGCAAAACAAGTTAAACGTCCTCTACTTTATTGTTGCAAGTTTTACGTGGCTGCTACGGGCTTTTAGCAAGAACCGTTCTTACCTACGCATCAAAACCACAACGATTTTTCATCAAGTGTGCTGTTTTAACCTTCAACAGGGACCGGCCGTAGTCAAACTCGGTTCAACTAAAGTTGGAGAAACAGACACCCGTGTGTGCAAAGCACGTTGGTAAAACCAGTCTCATGAACGCGGTCATGTAATGTCAGTCCGGGCCGCTTCATCCAACAATACCGCCGAATCAAAGTAAGACGTTGGTGGTAAGCAGTATGACTATTATCGCCCACAACTCTTTGTGTTCTACTCATGCAAATCATCTACGCATAGATCTGGCTCGGATGCCACTGTTGGGGAACGTAGCATGCAATTTCAAAAAAATTCCTACGATCACGCAAGATCTATCTAGGAGATGCATAGCAACGAGAGGGGGAGAGTGTGTCCATGTACCCTCGTAGACCGAAAGAGGAAGTGTTATGTTAACGCGGTTGATGTAGTCGAACGTCTTCACGATCCAACCGATCCAAGTACCGAACGTACGGCACCTCCGTGTTCACCACACGTTCAGCTCGATGACGTCCCTCGAACTCTTGATCAAGTAGAGGGTCGAGGGAGAGTTCCATCAGCACGACGGCATGGCGACGGTGTTGGTGATGTGATGCGCGCAGGGCTTCACCTAAGCACTATGGCACTATGACCAGAGGCATAAACTGCGGAGGGGGCACCACACACGGCTAAGAGAAATCTTGGTGTGTCTTTGGGGTACCCCCCGCCCCCGTATATAAAGGAGGGGAGGAGGAGGCCGGCCCCCTAGGGGCGCGCCAAGTGTGGGGAGTCCTACTAGGACTCCTAAGGGAGTCCTGGATTAAGGGGTCCTCGGGCGTCCGGGCTATGTGATGTGGGCCAGACTAATGGGACGTGAAGATACAAGACAGAAGACTTCCCCCCGTGTCCGGATGGGACTCTCGTTTGCGTGGAAGGCAAGCTTGGCGTTCTGATATGAAGATTCCTCTATCTGTAAACCGACTCTGTACAACCCTAGGTCCCTCCGGTGTCTATATAAACCGGAGGGTTTAGTCCATAGAGAGAATCATAATCACACACGCTAGACATCTAGGGTTTAGCCATTACGATCTCGAGGTAGATCAACTCTTGTAATCCCATATTCATCGAAGATAATCAAGCAGGAAGTAGGGTATTACCTCCATCAAGAGGGCCCGAACCTGGGTAAACATCGTGTCCCTGTCTCCTGTTACCTTCGATCCTCAGACGCACAGTTCGGGACCCCCTACCCGAGATCCGCCGGTTTTGACACCAACATTGGTGCTTTCATTGAGAGTTCCTCTATGGCGTCGACGACAGGATTGATGGCTCACCTTGTTATCAAGGACAGTATCACTTCTGGAGGAGCCCTGGCCTCAGGCCAAACCCTCCGGCTGGGCAGCTTTAGCATGGTCGCCCGTTCGGTCGTTAAGCCGATGATGACTTCTCAAGTCATCGAAAATCGTCTCCGTGTTGGCCCCAAATACTCCAGACGGATGGATCTGGCGGATTTATCGTCTTTAAACAAACTCCTGGATCGCATCGCCGCCTTGGGGGTCGCTACCGACTATGATCGGATTGGGCTTAAACCCGATCAGAGAGAAATCAAATCTCCACCGATCACCCATCAGATAGCGGTTGTAGAGGAGCCAAACAACAACGGCTCTTCCCCTATGTTGAAAACAAGCCGTGTTCGGATTTCCGAGCTCGGAGAGCCGGATACCCACCTGCGGAGGGACACTCCCGGTCCTCCGAACTTAGAAACGGGCGTTGAGCCTGAAGAATCATTGGACATCCCGGAGCCCGAACTATTAAACTCGGAAGTTTTTCAAACTTCGAACTCCACATTGGGCCAGGGTTCGGATTTAACGCCACCCACCCACCACAAGCAATATTCGCCAGGCAATTCCGATACCACGGATATATGCGACCTCACGCACATACGACGGCTGTCTCAGGAAATAGTCCATCACTTTTGGGCCAGATTCCTCCTTGTCAAGGACAAGATTAAAGATTGCCGCGACGAGGACGCGATTTCAGTATTCCGCAGTAATTGCACGGATGAAGGAATCCTCAACGCCCTCAACCGTCGTCGCGTACTATACTTTGCTAACTTGGCGGCCATAGTACAGAAGTACTGCGCAATGGAAAGCGCCTGGAAAACTCAGACAGCTCGGTGGGAACCACCGGCCTTCACACCACCTCTCTGGCAGGCAAAAAGGATGCACCCTCGCGGGGCACCCGACCCCGTAGGCAAGAAAATTAAACCCATTACGGGACGTGGAACCGTTCTTGAGGGATGGCTCGATAAGCCATGCAAGATACACATGACACCGGATTCTGAACCAACCCACAGCCTTAGAGCATGTTGGATACTCCGGCAAGTGGCCAAGAGCGGCGAGGATATCCTCACCAAAAATACCTCAGAGCAGCACTCTCCGGAAAACGACGACCTCAGAGTATTGACGGTCTTCGAGACTTTCGCCTCAAACAATTGGCGCAAGAGGGCACTCTGTGACCTTGCCGAAGTCTACCAAGTCGCAGCAATAAATCCCTGGAACGACAAGGCCATAACTTTTAATGCCGATGATGAATCAAAGTTCCGGTCAGTCCGGGCACCAGCCGCCTTGGTCCTCAATCCAATTGTGGATGGCTTTCGGCTCACTAAAGTGCTCATGGACAGCGGCAGCGGGCTGAACCTCATCTATGAGGACACGCTCAATAAAATGCAAATAGACAGAAGCCGAATCGAGCAAAGTAATACGACTTTTTGAGGAATCATTCTCAGCCGCGAAGCTAGATGCGCGGGAAAAATTAAACTCGACGTGGTATTCGGCACGCCGGAGAACTATCGGTCCGAAGAGATAACCTTCCAAGTGGCCCCTTTCAACAGTGGATATCGCGCCCTGTTGGGGCGAGACGCATTCACACGCTTTCAAGCCATACATCATTACGGGTATATGTAGCTCAAGATGCCCGGGCCCAACGGTATTATCACTCTCGCCAGTGATCCGGACATAGCACTCCGCGCGGAAAACAAAACCACATCCCTGGCCCTCGAGGCACTATCCGAGGGCCTTGCGACCGAAGAATTAACCGCACTACGCTCCACAGTGGATAGGGACGACGTGATCCTCGATAAGCACCACAAGTCCACCTCCTTCAAACCAGTAGATGAAATCATCAAATTTCAAGTTCACCCGACGGACCCCAAGAAGACAGCTTCCATTGGGGCACAGCTGGATCCGAAGGTCGACGCCGCACTACGCACGTTCTTGCATGAGAACTGGGACATATTCGCCTGGCACCCTTCTGATATGCCAGGAATCCCACGCAGGTTGGCCGAACACAGCCTCAATATATTGAAGGGATACAAGCCGGTCAAGCAAACACTGTGGCGTTTTTCTGAACCCAAACGACAAGCGATGGGGGAGGAGCTAGCCAAGTTAATTGAAGCTGGGTTCATCAGAGACATAAAGCACCTAGATTGGCTAGCAAACCTGGTGATGGTACCAAAGAAGGATAAATCCTGGCGCATGTGCGTCGATTTCAAAGATCTCAACAAGGCCTGCCCTAAGGATCCCTTCCCCCTCCCACGCATCAATCAGATCATTGATGCTACTGCAGGACACGATTCACCGTGTTTCCTCGACGCATACTCCGTATACCATCAAATCAAGATGAAAGAATCTGGTCAAGCCACAACGGCATTCATTACCCCATATGGGCCTTTCTGCTTCAACACTATGCCCTTAGGGCTGAAAAACGCAGGTGCCACCTACCAACGCATGATTCAAACATGCCTGGATAAACAAAACGGCAAGACGGTCGAAGCATATGTGGATGACATCGTCATTAAAACTAAGCACGTGGTCGTCTCACATTCAACAACCTCCGTACATATGACATCAAGCTCAATCCGGAAAAGTGTGTCTTTGGCGTCCCCGTCGGAAAATTGCTAGGCTTCATTGTTTCCAATAGAGGAATTGAGGCAAACCCAGCCAAAATCCGAGCTTTGTCACAATTGGCTACACGAGCAGACCTTAAACAGGTCCAAAAACTAGCCGGATGCGTGGCAGCTTTTAGACGCTTCATCTCCAGATTAGGAGAAAAGGCATCGCCACTATATCGCCTGCTTCGACGCACCGACCACTTCGAGTGGATGGATGCGGCAACGGCCAGATTGGAAGAAATAAAAGCTCTTTTAGCAAGCAACCCAATCCTGGCCGCGCCAAACGTCGGTGAACACATGTTATTATACATCTCTGCAACACACCAGGTGGTGAGTGCGGTGCTCGTCGTCAAACGAGAGGAGGACGGACATAAATTCGCACTTATGAAACCGGTATACTATGTATCCACTGTCCTCACACCATGTAAATCCCGGTACCCTCATTACTAGAAGATAGCATACGCAGTCTTCATGGCATCCCGGAAGCTACGACACTACTTCCAAGAGTGCTCGGTCACGGTGGCTTCCGAAGTACCACTCAACGACATAATAAACAACCGCGACACTATAGGCCGGATTGCCAAGTGGGCCATTGAGCTCTTGCCATTCGATATAACATACAAACCACGCCGAGCCATTAAATCCCAAGTACTGGCCGACTTCGTCGCCGAATGGACAGAGGCCGAACTCCCTAAAGAGTACGGCACCTATTCCAACTGGGTCATGCACTTCGATGGCTCCAAAATGCTGGCCGGTTTAGGAGCGGGCATTGTCTTAATGTCCCCCACAGGAGACACAGTCCAGTATGTACTCCAAATATTATACACAGACTCCAATAACGCAGCCGAATATGAGGCCTTATTGCACGGTCTTCGGATGGCTGTCTCTATGGGCATCCAACGCCTGGAGGTGCGCGGGGATTCAAATCTCGCAATATCCCAAATAAACAGAGACTTCGATGCCAAAGATCCGAAGATGGCGGCCTATCATAATGTCGTACTCAAAATATCAGCTCGGTTCAAGGGACTCGAGTTTCATCATGTGGCTCGAGAAAGTAATCAAGCAACGGATGTCCTTGCTCGGATGGGCGCCAAGCGTGACCCCGTCCCGCCTAACATAATTTTGGAAGGCTCTTCAAGCCATCCGTGGTGTGGCGGGATGAGAGCGGCAACACTAGTCCGGATCCGATTATACCCCTAGATTCCGAACACAATACCGATATCATCGGGGGCTCAGCCACCGAAATAACACCATCGGCCCATCTAATAATGGCAGTAATTGCTCCATGGACCGAACCCTTCTTGGCCTACCTTAATAGGTGAGAGCTCCCTGAGGATCAGAATGAGGCTCGATGCATCGTTCGGTGTTCGAAAGCCTACAAGATCCATGAAGGAGAGCTCTACAAGAAGAGCGCTACCAGAATACTTCAAAGATGTATATCCGAACAGGAAGGACGCCAGCTCCTGGCCGAAATCCATGCTAGTCTTGGCGGTCACCACGCCGCGGCTCAGGCTCTTGTAAGCAAGGCCTTCCGTACCGGTTTCTTCTGGCCGACGGCCCGAGCAGATGCACAGGACCTTGTCCAACGTTGTGTAGGATGCCAGCTTTTCGCGAATCAAAGCCATATGCCGCCTACCGCTCTACAAACAATCCCCATTACTTGGCCTTTTGCGGTCTGGGGGCTTGATATGGTCGGACCCTTTAAGGGGGAAGCCATAAGAAAAAATATCTGCTGGTCATGGTAGATAAATTCACTAAGTGGATAGAGGCCAAACCAGTTAAAACGGCCGAAGCCAGACCAGTGATAGACTTTATATCCGGTGTCGTACACCATTATGGTGTCCCACACAGCATCATCACCGATAACAGCTCCAACCTTACAGCTGACGAAGTGAAAACCTGGTGCGCTAACCTGGGCATCAAGCTCGATTACGCCTCCGTCTATCACCCCCGAACAAACGGTCAAGTTGAACGAGCTAATGGTCTTATCATGAGCGGCATTAAGCCTAGACTAGTACGGTCTTTAAAAGAATCAGACAAACACTAGGTCGAGGAGCTCGACTCCGTACTCTGGGGGCTGCGGACCACGCCCAATCGCACTACCGGTTACACACCATTCTTCATGGTGTACGGCGCGGAGGCTGTTTTGCCCTGCGACATCATTCATGACTCACCTCGAGTGTGCATGTACGAAGAGAGAGAAGTCGAGCTTGATCGGCAGGACAGTTTAGATGCCCTGAAGGAGGAGCGCGACGTTGCAAAAGCCCGTTCCGCATTCTATCAACAACAAGCTCGCAGATACCAAAGCAGAGAAGTGCGGGCCAAGACTTATAATGTTGGTTAACTCGTTCTACGCTTGCCGGAAAATAAAAAGGACAAACTCAAGCCCAAGTGGGAAGGTCCCTTCATTATATATGAAGTTCTCACTGGAGGTGCGTACCGTCTACGTGATGCATCGGATAATCGCTTAGAGCCGAACCCGTGGAATGCAGCCAGACTCCGAAGATTCTACGCCTAGAGCCGGACTCATTGTTCGTTTTATTTTTCTCCTCTTTTCTTTTCTCTCTCTTTGAATTTTTTCTTCTTTAGCTTTATAGCTCTTGTGCGGCTAGACCGCACACTTATGAGGTACACATCCTTAAATGTATACGTCCATAATACCTGGGGGCTTCTTTTACAGAAGCTTATTATCATTATCCGAGCATCAAGCTCACCACATATGTGTCCTTCTCTCATATATACCTTTTCCTCGCCATTATATGCACCTTTATGACTTAAGTTTTTGCCAAGCTGGGTTGCCTGGCTCCTGTGCTTATGCCCTACGTTCTCGTTTGTTCGGCTAGGGCATAAAGGGAGCACCTCTGCGATTGTTATAGCCGGGTCATCCGGACTTGTACCTTAGACTGGGTGAAGCCGAAAGCTAGCATTCTTAAGGGAATAATCGGTCGGCGGACTAAAGACGTTTTACCCTGGTTGCACTATGAACCCCCAGATATTATGTATACTGCGGTTTTTCGAATCACAGTTCAGGCATGCATACTAACGCATGTTCACCCAGGGAAAGTAACCCTTAACGGAACTATTCTCTCTGGAAGATGTTTCTTACAATGAATAAGTAATATAACATAGCTAGCCGAATACAACTTGTCTGTTCAAGCAACTATGACCCCTACGCCTGGTTTCCACGCATGCCCTAGTATTTATCACCGGTCCGGTATTCGGAAACACTCCAGACCGTCGGGTCGGAGGTAGAAGCGAAAAGGTCTGCCATGACAATCGTTTACAATTCGGCTAGGGACAAATTTGTCAATTTAAGTACATAGTCAAAAACTTCTTCTTCTATACCATCTAACAGGCTGTCTAGCTTACAATCCTGTTATGAAAACTTGGCGGCTATCTTTACTTGTTCATATACCAAGCTCACTGGAATCTCTTGTCCATCTGACCCTCGAGGTCCGACCCAGGCCATATGATTCGGATCAAGTCTAGTGTACCGCGTTTTCACCATGGCCCAGGCCTCTCGTGCGCCTTCCCGGCAAGCCGATATCTTCCATAATCTAAAGCGGCGCCGAGCTCCCTTGAATAGCTTCACAAGCTCCTCCATATTTCCTGGAGGGGATGCGGATGGCCATAAAGCCTTGGCGACACTCCGCATCGCTTTACGAGCTTGCTCGTACACTTGCGACAGCTCTTGCAGCAGATCGCCTTGAGCTCTGGACATTTCCTCTTCGGGCCGGCCAGCCAGCATACCTGCAGACATAAATCTGTTAACTCATTTCTTTACCGCACTACACGAAGGTAAGTTCAAAAGCATACTGAATATGCCGCCTCATAGCCTCCTGTTCTCTTTCACGGCGTCCGCTAGCTGGGCTCGCACATCTTTTAGCTCTTCACCCAGCTGGGTGTTGGAATCCTGCAACTTGTTCTTCTCATCCCTGGTCCGTGTCAACACACGTTCGCCAGCGGCCAGTTGCTTTTCGGCCTGATGTATACCCATCTGCGTGACCTCCAGTTCCTCTTTCAGTTGATCTAATAATCCTGCCATGGGAAATATAACAGTATTAACATTACTAGTATATGATTATATTTTTTGGATGGAGGAGAACATTACCAGGCGGTGCCTCCTTCGATTTCTCCAGTGCGGCAGCTAGCTGGGTCCGACACTCTTCCAGCTCACGAGACAACATGTTGTTCTTTTCCGTGAGTGCCTGATTATACAATGATCCTCAAATCAGTTGTTTCAACTGCTTCAAGTCTCGGGGGCTACTGGTATATGATTACCAGATCTATACAATGCGTACTTACCCGCATATCTTTCAAATGTTGGTCAGTGGCTCTGGAAATCCCATCCCGAGCAGCTCGGATGTACGCATCAGCCGAGCTGAAGGCATTGAACGCCTCTTTAGTAAAGCTGGGGTCGCGAAGAGCGGCCCTCCGTCGCCGATGATTCATGGTGCTCTCCACTTCAGAGTTCGTGACAGATACATCATCTGAATCCTCTAAAGGAGGACAATCCGGCGTCACTCCTGTGTCAGCCCCCGCCCTAGAGGCAGGGTCTAGAACCAGATTGGAGGAGGCGCGACCAGCAGGATTCCCGGATATAGTCCGGCAAACGCTCTTCCTGATAAAACACAGTGGATAATATCACAGTTCGATGAGACTACCAGGGGGCGTATTTAAAGCCATACCTCTGTGATGAAGGCTCGTCCGTGTTGTCATTCGCCTTCCTCTTCGAGGACACGCCCGGCGCAGGCGCCGCTCTCTTATCAGACGCCCCTGGTGCGGCATGGCACGCCGAGCGCCTCCCCTTTGGAGCACGAGACAGTGCGGTGGGTGAGGCATAATGAGGAAGCTCTTTCGGAGGAGATGTCTCCTGATTACTTACATATGAGGCAGGAAGGAGGCCAGGATAATCGGCCATGATGGCCACTTCTGTGCCATCATAGCTCTTCTGGTAGAAGAATCCCTCCTGAAGCTCTACAAATATGTCCGGATCCTCTTCGAATCCGGGATCGAGGTCCCGATTATGATCCTCCGGCTGTGGAGCGGGGCTATGGATCCCCGCAACAACAACCTTCCGCCATTCCTATTAAAAATGGACGGGCCAAATGTCAATTAAGCATGACTCAGGGAGAAGATTGAGTGAGGTGGTGGGATTAAAACTCACCCAGCTAGGGGGATTGTACATGGAAAATCCCTCTCGCCGCTTAAAACGAGTGAACCCTCTTTCTCCCCTTTGTACAGATCGGCCAATATTGTAGCCAGGGCGGCGGGGGTGTCCGGACCCTTTCGTCTGCAGCGTGAGGCGTCATCTTCCCTATTGTAGTGCCACATAGGGAGCCCTCTGAATTGGAGCGGCTGGACACCTCGCACTATGGAAGTCGCCATTACCTCGATTATTGATAATCCGGACTGGGAAAGTGTCCTTATTTTGCCCATTAATTGTTGAACTTCCGCGCTATCTTCCTCCTCGAGGCTCCGAGGACGCCAGCTGTGGCGTTTCCTCAATGGAGCGCTGGAAAATGCGGGAAGGCCCATCCGGACTGGGTCGGGGAGAGCAACATCTTCAATATAAAACCACTCCGAGGGCCACTCTTCGGACGGCTTCTTCGGCGTGCCGGATAGGTATCCGGTCCCGGCTATGCGCCATATCTCGGCACCGCCCACCTTGAATGCAGATCCTTTTTAGGTGTGAGGGACGAGGCAGAAAAGCTTCCTCCATAACTCAAAATGGGCCTCGCAGCCCAGGAATAGCTCACAAAGAGCGACGAAACGCGCGATGTGCAGGATTGAGGCCGGCGTAAGATTGTGCAGTTGGAGGCCGTAGTACTCCAGGAGACCTCGGAGGAAAGGGTGGATTGGAAATTCGACGCCTCTTAATAAAAAGGAGACAAAGCACACTCGTTCCCCCTTGTATGGATTGGGGAAATTTTCCGCCATGGCGTCGCTAGTGAAAGAAGTTAATCCTGCCTGCACAGGGACTAGATCCGCGGGGGGAAGGAATCCCTACGTTTGAAGCATAACTGGCTGGTCATGGGATACTGAACATCTCTCCCAATCGCCTTTTTCGGAGCCGTGAGGGCGGGAGGAAGAACTGGGAACGTTAGCCATATTTGAGTGGTTTCTCCTAGCAAGCTCTAAGGATTTTCCGCCTGGTGTGGGATGGCATCTGAGATCCAATCCCTTTAAATAGACGCCTTTCTTATATGGCCAGGGTGTTATGTGCAAAAGATACTCTGACCTTTTGTATTCGCTCAACACGTGGAAGCGGAAGCAACGGAGGCGCAGAAGCCAAAGGGTATGACATTAAATGAAAAGCCGAGTATAACTCTTTTGGTCAAACATTTTGAAGTGTTCAGAGAAGGAACCCGCCTTGCAATGTCGAAGACAACCTGCGCGCCGGACACATCGTCATTGAAGCCTGGTTCGGGGGCTACTGAGGGAATCCTGGATTAAGGGGTCCTCGGGCGTCCGGGCTATGTGATGTGGGACAGACTAATGGGCCGTGAAGATACAAGACAGAAGACTTCCTCCCGTGTCTAGATGGGACTCTCCTTTGCGTGGAAGGCAAGCTTGGCGTTCGGATATGAAGATTCCTCTCTCTGTAACCGACTCTGTACAACCCTAGGTCCCTCCGGTGTCTATATAAACTGGAGGGTTTAGCCCATAGAGAGAATCATAATCACACAGGCTAGACATCTAGGGTTTAGCCATTATGATCTCGAGGTAGATCAACACTTGTAATCCCATATTCATCCAAGATAATCAAGCAGGAAGTAGGGTATTACCTCCATCAAGAGGGCCCGAACCTGGGTAAACATCGTGTCCCTGTCTCCTGTTACCTTTGATCCTCAGATGCACAGTTCGGGACCCCCTACCCGAGATCCGCCAGTTTTGACACCGACAACTCCCAAGTCCTAGTAGGATTACCCTTTCCTTTTCTGGAGTGGGAAAGAGGGAAAGGGAGAGGGAGTAGGAAAGGGCAAGGGGGGCGCCGCCCCCTCCCCTAGTCCAATTCGGACTCCATGGGGGGCGCCCCCTCCCTTGGCCTGCCTCCTCTTCTCCCCTATGGCCCAATAAGGCCCAATTACTTCCCCGGGGGGTTCCGGTAACCCCTCGGTACTCCGAAAAAATACCCAAATCACTCGGAACCATTCCGATGTCCGAATATAACCTTCCAATATATGAATCTTTACCTCTCGACCATTTCGAGACTCCTCGTCATGTCCGTGGTCTCATCCGGGACTTCGAACAAACTTCGGTCACCAAAACACACAACTCATAATACAAATCGTCATCGTACGTTAAGCGTGCGGACCCTACAGGTTCGAGAACTATGTAGACATGACCGAGACACATCTCCGGTCAATAGACAATAGCGGAACCTGGATGCTCATATTGGCTCCTACATATTCTACGAAGATCTTTATCGGTCAAACCGCATAACAACATACGTTGTTCCCTTTGTCAATCGGTATGTTACTTGCCCGAGATTCGATCGTCGGTATCATCATACCTAGTTCAATCTTGTTACCGGCAAGTCTCTTTACTCATTCCATAATGCATCATCCCACAACTAACTCATTAGTCACATCGCTTGCAAGGCTTACAGTGATGTGCATTACCAAGAGGGCCCAGAGATACCTCTCTGATACACGGAGTGACAAATCCAAATCTTGATCTATGCCAACCCAACAAACACCTTCGGAGACTGCTACCTCTTGAGCATGCGTTGGTTTTCCCTTGAAGAGGAAAGGGTGATGCAGCAAAGTAGCGTAAGTATTTCCCTCAGTTTTTGAGAACCAAGGTATCAATCTAGTAGGAGACTACTCGCAAGTCGCCTAGTACCTGCACAAACAATCAAGAACCTTGCAACCAACATGATAAAGGGGTTGTCAATCCCTTCACGGCCACTTGCAAAAGTGAGATCTGATAAAGATAATAAGATAAATATTTTTGGTATTTTTGTTGTATAGATTGGAAAATAAAGATTGCAAAATAAATAGTAAACTAGAATTATAGATTGGAAACTTATATGATGTAAAGTAGACCCGGGGGCCATAGGTTTCACTAGTGGCTTCTCTCAAGATAGCATGTATTACGGTGGGTGAACAAATTACTGCCGAGCAGTTGATAGAAAAGCGCATAGTTATGATGATATCTAAGGCAATGATCATGAATATAGTCATCACGTCCGTGTCAAGTAGACCGAAACAATTCTGCATCTACTACTATTACTCCACACATCGACCGCTATCCAGCATGCATCTAGAGTATTAAGTTCATAAGAACGGAGTAACGCATTAAGCAAGATGACATGATGTAGAGGGATAAACTCAAGCAATATGATATAAACCCCATCTTTTTATCCTCGATGGCAACAATACAATACGTGCCTTGCTGCCCCTGCTGTCACTGGGAAAGGACACCGCAAGATTGAACCCAAAGCTAAGCACTTCTCCCATTGCAAGAAAGATCAATCTAGTAGGCCAAACTAAACCGATAATTCAAAGAGACTTGCAAAGATATCAAATCATGCATATAAGAATTCAGAGAAGAACCAAATAATATTCATAGATAATCAAATTCATAAACCCACAATTCATCGGATCTCGGCAAACACACCGCAAAAGAGTATTACATCGAATAGATCTCCAAGAACATCGAGGAGAACTTTGTATTGAGAACCAAAGAGAGAGAAGAAGCCATCTAGCTAATGACTATGGACCCGAAGGTCTGTGGTAAACTACTCACACATCATCGGAGAGGCTATGGTGTTGATGTAGAAGCCCTCCGTGATCGAATCCCCCTCCGGCAGATCGCCGGAAAAGGCCCCAAGATGGGATCTCACGGGTACAGAAGGTTGCGGCGGTGGAAAAGTGGTTTCGTGGCTCTCCTGGATGTCTTTAGGGTACAAGGGTATATATAGGCGAAAGAAGTATGTCGGTGGAGCTCCGTGGGGCCCATGAGGGTGGGCTCGCAATGGGCCTCCAGTTAATAGGTTAGTCCCAAAAATAATATAAAAGTGCATATTAAAGCCCATTAAACATCCAAAACAAATAATATAATAGCATGGAAAAATAAAAAATTATAGATACGTTGGAAACGTATCAGCATCCCCAAGCTTAATTCCTGCTCGTCCTCGAGTAGGTAAATGATAAAAACATATTTTTTGATGTGGAGTGCTACCTAACATAATTTTCAATGTAATCTTCTTTATTGTGGCATGAATGTTTAGATCCGAAAGATTCAAGACAAAAGTTTAATATTGACATAAAAATAATAATACTTCAAGCATACGAACCAAGCAATTATGTCTTATCAAAATAACTTAGCCAAAGAAAGCTCGTCCCTACAAAATCATATAGTTTGGCCATGCTTCATTTTCGTCACACAAAATGCTCCCATCATGCACAACCCCGATGACAAGCCAAGCAATTGTTTCATACTTTAGTATTCTCAAACTTTTTCAACTTTCACGCAATACATGAGCGCGAGCCATGGACATAGCACTATGGACGTAATAGAATATAATGATGGAGGTTGTGTGGAGAAAAAAAAGGAGAAAGTCTCACATTGACGCGGATAATCAACGGGCTATGGAGATGCCCATCAATTGATGTCAATGTGAGGAGTAGGGATTGCCATGCAACGGATGCACTAGAGCTATGAATGTATGAAAGCTCAGCAAAGGAAACTAAGTGGGTGTGCATCCAACTTGCTTGCTCATGAAGACCTAGGGCATTTTGAGGAAGCCCATTGTTGGAATATGCAAGCCAAGTTCTATAATGAAAATTCCCACTAGTATATGAAAGTGACAAAATAAGAGACTCTCTATCATGAAGATCATGGTGCTACTTTGAAGCAAAAGTGTGGAAAAAGGATAGTAACATTGCCCCTTCTCTCTTTTTCTCTCATTTTTTCTCTTTTTTTGGGCCTTCTCCTTTTTTATTTGGCCTTTCTCTCTTTTTTTATTTCCTCACGGGACAATGCTCTAATAATGATGATCATCACACTTCTATTTATTTACAACTCAAAAATTACAACTCGATACTAGAACAAAATATGACTCTATATGAATGCCTCCGGCGGTGTACCGGGATGTGCAATGATTCAAGAGTGACATGTATAAAAATTATGAAGGTGGCTTTGCCATAAATACAATGTCAACTACATGATCATGCAAGGCAATATGACAATGATGAAGCATGTCATAAAAAATGGAACGGTGGAAAGTCGCATGGCAATATATCTCGAAATGGCTATGGAAATGCCATAATAGGTAGGTATGGTGGCTGTTTTGAGGAAGATATAAGGAGGTTTATGTGTGATAGAGCGTATCATATCACGGGGTTTGGATGCACCGGCGAAGTTTGCACCAACTCTAAAGGTGAGAAAGGGCAATGCACGGTACCGAAGAGGCTAGCAATGATGGAAGGGTGAGAGTGCGTATAATCCATGGACTCAACATTAGTCATAAAGAACTCACATACTAATTGCAAAAATCTACAAGTCATCAAAACCAAGCACTACGTGCATGCTCCTAGGGGGATAGATTGGTAGGAAAAGACCATCGCTCGTCCCCGACCGCCACTCATAAGGAAGGCAATCAAAGAACACCTCATGCTTCAAATTTGTCACACAACGGTTACCATACGTGCATGCTACGGGACTTCCAAACCTCAACACAAGTATTTCTCAATTTCACAATTACTCAACTAGCATGACTCTAATATCACCATCTTCATATCTCAAAACAATCATCAAGTATCAAACTTCTCATAGTATTCAATGCACTCTATATGAAAGTTTTTATTATACCCATCTTGGATGCCTATCATATTAGGACTAATTTTATAGCCAAGGCAAATTACCATGCTGTTCTAAAAGACTCTCAAAATAATATAAGTGAAGCATTAGAGATCAATAATTCTATAAAATAAAACCACCACCGTGCTCTAAAAAGATATAAGTGAATCACTAGAGCAAAATTATCTAGCTCAAAAGATATAAGCGAATCACATAGAGTATTCTAATAAATTCCGATTCATGTGTGTCTCTCCCAAAAGGTGTGTACAGCAAGGATTATTGTGGTAAACTAAAAAGCAAAGACTCAAATCATACAAGACGCTCCAAGCAAAACACATATCATGTGGTGAATAAAAATATAGCCTCAAGTAAAGTTACCGATAGACGAAGACGAAAGAGGGGATGCCTTCCGGGGCTCCCCAAGCTTAGGCTTTTGGTTGTCCTTGAATTTTAACTTGGGGTGCCTTGGGAATCCCCAATGTTAGGCTCTTTCCACTCCCTATTCCAAAATCCATCAAATCTTTACCCAAAAACTTGAAAACTTCACGACACAAAACTTAACAGAAAATATCATGAGCTCCGTTAGTATAAGAAAATAAATCACCACTTTAAGGTACTGTAATGAACTCATTCTTTATTTATATGGGTGTTAAACCTAATGTATTCCAACTTTTCTATGGTTCATACCCCCCGATACTAGCCATAGATTCATCAAAATAAGCAAACAACACACGAAAAACAGAATCTGTCAAAAACAGAACAGTATGTAGCAATCTGTATCAAACGTATACTTCTGTAACTCCAAAAATTCTGAAATAAATTGTGTACGTGAGGAATTTGTCTATTAATCATCTGCAAAAAGAATCAACCTAAAAGCACTCTCCAGTAAAAAAAATGGCAGCTAATCTCGTGAGCGCAAAAGTTTTTGTTTTTTACAGCAAGATCGCAAAGACTTCACCCAAGTCTTCCCAAAGGTTCTACTTGGCACGAACACTAATTAAAACATAAAACCACATCTAAACAGAAGCTAGATGAATTATTTATTACTAAACAGGAACAAAAAGCAAGGAACAAAAATAAAATTGGGTTGCCTCCCAACAAGCGCTATTGTTTAACGCCCCTAGCTAGGCATTGATAATTTTAATGATGCTCACATCAAAGACAAGAATTAAAGCACAAAGAGAGCATCATAGAACACATGATAAACACATCTAAGTCTAACATACTTCCTATGCATAGACATTTTATAAGCAAACAAATTATCATAGCAAACAAAAATTAGCATATGCAAGGAAGAAGAAAGAGACGATAGCAATCTCAACATGATGAGAGGTAATTTAGTAAGATAAAAATTTCTACAACCATATTTTCCTCTGTCATAATAATTACATGTAGGATCATAGGAAAATTCAACAAAATAGCTATCACATAACATATTCTCAACACGATCCACATGCATGCGAAGTTGACACTCTTCCAAAATAGTGGGATTATCATTAACTAAAGTCATGACCTCTCCAAACCCACTTTTATCAAAAATACCATAATATTGAACATTCTCCAAATATGTGGGATCTAAAGTTGACACTCTTCCAAACCCACTTTCAATATTATTGCAAACACTATTATTAATCTCATATTCATCATGGGGCTTAAATAAATTTTCAAGATCATAAGAAGAATCACCCCAATCATGATCATTGCAACAAGTAGTAGACATAGCAAAACTAGCATCCCCAAGCTTAGGGTTTTGCATATTATTAGCACAATTGACATCAAGAGAATTTATAGTAACATCATTGCAATCATGCTTTTGATTCAAGGAACAATCAAGTATGGGTGCAATAGCAATAATCCCATGTTTAACATAAGGAACTATAGCAAATTCATCTCCATAAATATTGGCATCATGGCCATAAGAATAGCAAGCATAATGTTCATCAAGGGATATTTCAATCAAATCATCGGAATCATAATTATCTATAGATTCGTACATACCATTATTTTCTTCCAAAGCAACGGTCATTCTCTCAATAAATTCCTTAACATAGGCATTATGAGCATAGTTTTCATAGCAATATTTAAGTATGTCGGAATTTTCAGATTTGTAGAGAGTAATATCATACTTTTCAATCAAAGTAGCAACTTCATGAGCACCCTTAAAAATGAAAAATTCTTCAATTTGTTCGATATCATAGTAACTATAAACACCCTTTTCATAGGAAGATAAGATTTCATTATCATTAAACTCACATAGGTAGGGAAGGTGTTTTTTAGGGTTCTTAGAGCAACAAGTAAAATAATAAATTTCACAAAGATTCCAAGCATAGCATAGCAAACTATTTATTTGATACCATAAGAGCTTCCCCTTTTCAGACAAACGATGACGCACAAAATGAGCATGCTCATCTAAAGATTTTCCCTCAACTAAACTAGTTGGGGTTTCAGCACGAGCACATATAGATCAAAGATGATCCAAGTAGAACACTTTAAGTGGATCCATATCAATAGATTTTTAGCAAGCAAAGATGCAAGCAAATAGAAGGCACATGGAAACACAAACAAAAAGACATACGAGAAGAAGGCGAAGAAAAGGCAAAGGTTTTTTAAAATCGTTTTAGAAGTGGCGGAGAGGAAAACGAGAGGCGAATGGAAAATAATGTAATGCGAGGGAGAAGAGTTTGTGATGGGTACTTGGTATGTCTTGACTTGAGCGTAGATCTCCCCGGCAACGGCGCCAGAAATCCTTCTTGCTACCTCTTGAGCATGCGTTGGTTTTCCCTTGAAGAGGAAAGGGTGATGCAGCAAAGTAGCGTAAGTATTTCCCTCGGTTTTTGAGAACCAAAGTATCAATCCAGTAGGAGACTACTCGCAAGTCGCCTAGTACCTGCACAAACAATCAAGAACCTTGCAACCAACGTGATAAAGAGGTTGTCAATCCCTTCACGGCCACTTGCAAAAGTGAGATCAGATAAAGATAATAAGATAAATATTTTTGGTATTTTTGTTGTATAGATTGGAAAATAAAGATTGCAAAATAAATAGTAAACTAGAATTATAGATCGGAAACTTATATGATGTAAAGTAGACCCGGGGGCCATAGGTTTCACTAGCGGCTTCTCTCAAGATAGCATGTATTACGGTGGGTGAACAAATTACTGCCGAGCAATTGATAGAAAAGCGCATAGTTATGATGATATCTAAGGCAATGATCATGAATATAGGCATCACGTCCGTGTCAAGTAGACCAAAACGATTCTGCATCTACTACTATTACTCCACACATCGACCGCTATCCAGCATGCATCTAGAGTATTAAGTTCATAAGAACGGAGTAACGCATTAAGCAAGATGACATGATGTAGAGGGATAAACTCAAGCAATATGGTATAAACCCCATCTTTTTATCCTCGATGGCAACAACACAATACGTGCCTTAGTGCCCCTGCTGTCATTGGGAAAGGACACCGCAAGATTGAACCCAAAGCTAAGCACTTCTCCCATTGCAAGAAAGATCAATCTAGTAGCCAAACTAAACCGATAATTCGAAGAGACTTGCAAAGATATCAAATCATGCATATAAGAATTCAGAGAAGAACCAAATAATATTCATAGATAATCAAATTCATAAACCCACAATTCATCGGATCTCGGCAAACACACCGCAAAAGAGTATTACGTCGAATAGATCTCCAAGAACATCGAGGAGAACTTTGTATTGAGAACCAAAGAGAGAGAAGAAGCCATCTAGCTAATAACTATGGACCCGAAGGTCTGTGGTAAACTACTTACACATCATCGGAGAGGCTATGGTGTTGATGTAGAAGCCCTCCGTGATAGAATCCCCCCCGGCAGATCGCCGGAAAAGGCCCCAAGATGGGATCTCACGGGTACAGAAGGTTTCGGCGGTGGAAAAGTGGTTTCGTGGCTCTCATGGATGTTTTTAGGGTACAAGGGTATATATAGGCGAAAGAAGTACGTCGGTGGAGCTCCGTGGGGCCCATGAGGGTGGGGGGCACGCCTACCCCCCTGGGCGCGCCCCTGCCTCGTGGAAGCTTCTCGGACTTCCAGACTTGTACTCCAAGTCTCCTGGGTTGCCTTTGTTCCAGGAAAGATCCTCACGAAGGTTTCGTTCCGTCTGGATTCTGTTTGATATCCCTTTTCTGCGGAACACTGAAATAGGCAAAAACCAGAAACTGGCACTGGGCCTCCGGTTAATAGGTTAGTCCCAAAAATGATATAAAAGTGCATATTAAAGCCCATTAAACATCCAAAACAGATAATATAATAGCATGGAACAGTCAAAAATTATAGATACATAGGAGACGTATCAGAGACACCCGTAGAGCATCTTTGTAATCACCCAGTTACGTTGTGACATTTGATAGCACGCATGGTGTTCCTCCGGTATTGGGGAGCTGCATAATCTCATAGTCAGAGGAACATGTATAAGTCATGAAGAAAGCAATAGCAATAAAACTAAACGATCATTATGCTAAGCTAACGGATGGGTCTTGTCCATCACATCATTCTCTAATGATGTGATCTCGTTCATCAAATGACAACACATGTCTATGGTCAGGAAACTTAACCATCTTTGATTAACGAGCTAGTCAAGTAGAGGCATACTAGGGATACTCTGTTTGTCTATGTATTCACACATGTACTAAGTTTCCGGTTAATACAATTCTAGCATGAATAATAAACATTTATCATAATATAAGGAAATATAAATAACAACTTTATTATTGCCTCTAGGGCATATTTCCTTCACCTTCGGCTAATGAGAATTTTACGGTGGATGCCATGTGTCAGTTACCCTTGACGAAACCACTTCCATGACACATCGATTATCATCATGGAAGTGGACACTTCCGTCATGACAATTTGAGTATTGTAATTGAACACTTCTACGACAGCACAGGTATGACAATCTTGATTCTGTCATAAAATTATCATGGATGTACATGCATGGCAGAAAACGTGAGCTGCTGTGACAAACACGTATCGTCATGGAAGTGTTTTTTTGTAGTGTCTTGCCAAACAAAATGACACAAGCTCAAAGCATATCTTCAAGAATTTGGTTGACTCGTTCGACTTGACCTTGTGTCACAGCCCCAGTTATTGCTTGCAATTATTTGCATCAGTGTGCATTCATGCATGATGTTTAAATTTATGGATTTGGAATTGAGGGAATTCTCAAAGCCTCAAAATGAAATAAAGGGCAAGAACCCTAAAAATTTCCTTCAATGAACCAAAGATGCTCTTCATTAATGTCTGGTATTTTTGGCAAGCGCTTAGACCCAAACCAAAAATAATGAACATTTTTAAAGAATAATTTTGGGCACTGAATTTAAATCATACTTTATTTGAATTTGGAATTATATTCCTAATATATGGAATATATTTCAAATAAACCTGAGTTATTTTATGTGCATCTGGCCTAGTCCAAAGTATGTGCATAAAAACATTCAGAGTAGTTTGGCACTGTTTTAGTTCATGTGAATTTGCAAAGAGTGGCAAATATTAAATAAAAACAGAAAAACAGAATTGAAACCGAAAGAAAAGGAAAGAACAGAAACGTACCTGGCGGCCTGCAACTATAGTCGGCCCAGCTCCTGTGCAGCCCACCCGAGCCCAACTTCCAGTCATCTTCCTCCTCACGCCAGAAGGACGCGAGGCACGTGGCCACCTCCTGCCTGCCTGCGTGCACCCCCGACGCCCTGGACGTCTCTGGAATCGCCACACACTCCCTGGCCCCTCGGTCACTTTCCCCCTCGTCTCTTCCTCGCTGCCCGCACCCCGCCCGAACGCCTCCGTCGCCGCCGCAAAACACCACGTTCACCGCCACCCCCTCACATCTGCGACGCGGCCCTGAGCTCCTGTTGGGGAACGTAGCAATAATTCAAAATTTTCCTACGTGTCACCAAGATCAATCTAGGAGATGCTAGCAACGAGAGAGAGGGAGTGCATCTTCATACCCTTGAAGATCGCTAAGCGGAAGCGTTACAAGAACGCGGTTGATGGAGTCGTACTCGCGGCGATTCAAATCGCGGAAGATCCGATCTAGCGCCGAACGGACGGCGCCTCCGCGTTCAACACACGTACAGCCCGGGGACGTCTCCTCCTTCTTGATCCAGCATGGGGAGAGGAGAAGTTGAGGGAGAACTCCAGCAGCACGACGGTGTGGTGGCAATGGAGCTCGTGGTTCTCCGGCAGAGCTTCGCTAAGCACTACGGAGGAGGATGAGGAGGTGTATAAGGAGGGAGGGCTGCGCCAGGGAAGAGGTGCGGCTGCCCTCCCACCCCTCCACTATATATAGGGGCAAGGGGAGAGGGGGAGGCGCCCTAGGGTTTCCCCTAGGGGGCGGCGGCCAAGCAGATTGGATCTCCCTAGGGAAAATCCTAGGGAGACTTTCCCCCCAAGCCAAGCAGGTGGAGGCTTGCCTCCCAAGCCAGGTGGAGGCGCCCCACCTCCCCAAGTAACATGGGAAAGGGTGTGGGGGGCGCACCACCCCTTAGTGGGCTGGTTTGCCCCTTCCCCTTTGGCCCATGAGGCCCTCCAACACTTGCCGGGGCTCCCGAAACACCTTTCGGTCATGCTGGCCATAGCCTGGTACCCCCGGAACACTTCCGGACTCCAATACCCTTCGTCCAATATATCGATCTTCACCACCGGACCATTCTGGAACTCCTCGTGATGTCCGGGATCTCACCTGGGACTCCGAACAACCTTTGGTAACCACATACTATTTCCCATAACAACTCTAGCATCACCGAACCTTAAGTGTGTAGACCCTACGGGTTCGGGAACCATGCAGACATGACCGAGACACCTCTCCGGCCAATAACAAACAGCGGGATCTGGATACCCATATTGGCTCCCACATGTTCCACGATGATCTCATCGGATGAACCACGATGTCGGGGATTCAATCAATCCCGTATACAATTCTCTTTGTCTATCGGTATGTTACTTGCCCGAGATTCGATCGTCGGTATCCCAATACCTCGTTCAATCTCGTTACCGGCAAGTCTCTTTACTCGTTCCGTAACGCATGATCCCGTGACTAACTCCTTAGTCACATTGAGCTCATTATGATGATGCATTACCGAGTGGGCCCAGAGATACCTCTCCGTCATACGGAGTGACAAATCCCAGTCTCGATTCGTGCCAACCCAACAGACACTTTCGGAGATACCTGTAGTGCACCTTTATAGCCACCCAGTTACGTTGTGACATTTGGTACACCCAAAGCATTCCTACGGTATCCGGGAGTTGCACAATCTCATGGTCTAAGGAAACGATACTTGACATTTAGAAAAGCTCTTAGCAAACGAACTATACGATCTTGTGCCATGCTTAGGATTGGGTCTTGTCCATCACATCATTCTCCTAATGATGTGATCCCGTTATCAATGACATCCAATGTCCATGGTCAGGAAACCATAACCATCTATTGATCAACGAGCTAGTCAACTAGAGGCTTACTAGGGACATGTTGTGGTCTATGTATTCACACATGTATTACGGTTTCCAGTTAATACAATTATAGCATGAACAATAGACAATTATCATGAACAAGGAAATACAATAATAACCATTTTATTATTGCCTCTAGGGCATATTTCCAACAGTCTCCCACTTGCACTAGAGTCAATAATCTAGTTCACATCACTATGTGATTGTAATGAATCCAACACCCATGGGGTTTGTTCATATCTCGCTTGTGAGAGAGGTTATTAGTCAACGGGTCTGAACTTTTCAGATCCATGTGTGCTTTACAAATCTCTATGTCATCTTGTAGATGCAGCTACCACGCGCTACTTGGAGCTATTCCAAATAACTGCTCTACTATACGAATCCGGTTTACTACTCAGAGTCATCCGGATTAGTGTCAAAGTTTGTATCGACGTAACCCTTTACGACGAACTCTTTTACCACCTCCATAATCGAGAAAATTCCTTAGTCCACTAGTTACTAAGGATAAGTTCGACCGCTGTCATGTGATCCATTCCTGGATCACTATTGTACCCCTTGACTAACTCATGGCAAGGCACACTTCAGGTGCGGTACACAGCATAGCATACTGTAGAGCCTACGTCTAAAGCATAGGGGACGACCTTCGTCCTTTCTCTCTCTTTTGCCGTGGTCAGGTCTTGAGTCTTACTCAATACTCACACCTTGTAACACAGCCAAGAACTCCTTCTTTGCTGATCTATTTTGAACTCTTTCAAAATCCTGTCACGGTATGTATTCATTTGAAAGTACTGTTAAGCGTTTTTGATCTATCCTTATAGATCTTGATGCTCAATGTTCAAGTAGCTTAATCTAGGTTTTCCATTGAAAAACACTTTTCAAATAACCCTATATGCTTTCCAGAAATTCTACATCATTTCTGATCAACAATATGTTAACAACATATACTCATCAAAAATTCTATAGTGCTCCCACTCACTTCTTTGGAAATACAAGTTTCTCATAAACTTTGTAAAAAACCCAAAATCTTTGATCATCTCATCAAAGCGTACATTCCAACTCCGAGATGCTTACTCGAGTCCTTAGAAGGATTGCTGGAGCTTTGCATACTTGTTAGCATCTTTCAGGATTGACAAAACCTTCTGGTTGTATCACATACAACTTTTCCTCAAGAAAATCGTCGAGAAAACAATGTTTTGACATCCTATCTGCAAGATTTCATAAATAATGCAGTAACTGCTAATATAATTCCAACAGACTCTTAGCATCGCTACGAGTGAGAAAGTCTCATCGCAGTCAACTCCTTGAACTTGTCGGAAAACATCTTAACGACAAGTCGAGCTTTCTTAATGGTGACACTTACCATCATTGTCCGTCTTCCTTTTAAAATCCATCTGCACCCAACAGCCTTACGACCGTCAAGTAGTTCTTCCAAAGTCTATACTTTGTTTTTATACATGGATCCTCTCTCGGATTTTATGGCCTCGATCCATTCGTCGGAATCTGGGCCCACCATCGCTTCTCCATAGCTCGTAGGTTCATTGTTGTCTAGAAACATGACTTCCAAGACAGGATTACGTACCACTCTGAAGTAGTACGCATCCTTGTCGTCCTACGAGGTTTTGGTAGTGACTTGATTCGAAGTTTCATGATCACTATCATAAGCTTCCACTTCAATTGGTGTAGGTGCCACAGGAACAACTTCTTGTGCCCTGCTACACACTAGTTGAAGTGACGGTTCAATAACCTCATCAAGTCTCCACCATCCTCCCACTCAATTCTTTCGAGAGAAACTTTTCCTCGAGAAAGGACCTGTTCCTAGAAACAATCACTTTGCTTCCAGATCTGAAATAGGAGGTATACCCAACTGTTTTGGGTATTCTATGAAGATGCATTTATCCGCTTTGGGTTCGAGCTTATCAGCCTGAAACTTTTTCACATAAGCGTCGCAGCCCCAAACTTTTAAGAAACGACAGCTTAGGTTTCTCTAAACCATAGTTCATACGGTGTCGTCTCAACGGAATTGTGTGGTGCCCTATTTAAAGTGAATGTGGTTGTCTCTAATGCCTAACCCATAAACGATAGTGGTAATTCAATAAGAGACATCATGGTATGCACCATATCCAATAGGGTGCAGTTATGATGTTCGGACACACCATCACACTATGGTGTTCCAGGCGGTATTAGTTGTGAAACAATTTCCACAATGTCTTAAATGTGTGCCAAACTCGTAACTCGGATATTCATCTCTATGATCATATCACAGACATTTTATCCTCTTGTCACGACGATCTTCAACTTCACTCTGAAATTACTTGAACCTTTCAATAATTCAGACTTGTGTTTCATCAAGTAAATATACTCAGCATCTACTCAAATCATCTGTGAAGTAAGAACATAACGATATCCACTGCATGCCTCAGCACTCATTGGACTGCACACATCAAAATGTATTACTTCCAACAAGTTGCTTTCTTGTTCCATCTTACTGAAAACGAGGCCTTTCAGTCATCTTGCCCATGTGGTATGATTTGCATGTCTCAAGTGATTCAAAATCAAGTGAGTCCAAACGATCCATCTGTATGGAGTTTCTTCATGCGTATAAACCAATAGACATGGTTCGCATGTCTCAATCTTTTCAAAAACGAGTGAGTCCAAAGATCCATCAACATGGAGCTTCTTCATGCATTTTATACCAATATGA
This sequence comes from Aegilops tauschii subsp. strangulata, assembly GCF_002575655.3. NCBI lineage: Eukaryota > Viridiplantae > Streptophyta > Magnoliopsida > Poales > Poaceae > Aegilops > Aegilops tauschii. The sequence goes on from NC_053035.3 coordinate 358,525,304, forward strand.
CTCAAATGGCAGTGCCACAAGTATGTGGTACTATCATCACTATTTTATATCTTTTGGCATGAACATGTGTATCACTACGATCGAGATTCAATAAACCATTCATTTTAGGTGCAAGACCATTGAAGGTATTATTCAAATAAACAGAGTAACCATTATTCTCCTTAAATGAACAACCATATTGCGATAAACATAATCCAATCATGTCTATGCTCAACGCAAACACCAAATAACAATTATTTAGGTTTAATACCAATCCCGATGGTAGAGGGAGCGTACGATGTTTGATTACATCAACCTTGGAAACACTTCCAACACATATCGTCATCTCACCTTTAGCTAGTCTCCGTTTATTCCGAAGCCTTTTATTTCGAGTTACCAACACTTAGCAACCGAACCGGTATCTAATACCCTGGTGCTACTAGGAGTACTAGTAAAGTACACATTAATATAATGTATATCCAATATACTTCTGTCGACCTTGCCTACCTTCTCATCTACCAAGTATCTAGGGTAGTTCTGCTTCAGTGACCGTTCCCCTCATTACAGAAGCATTTAGTCTCGGGTTTGGGTTCAACCTTGGGTTTCTTCACTAGAGCAGCAACTGATTTGTCGTTTCATGAAGTATCCCTTCTTTCCCTTGCCCTTCTTGAAACTAGTGGTTTTACTAACCATCAACAATTGATGTTCCTACTTGATTTCTACTTTCGCGGTGTCAAACATCGCGAGTTGCTCAAGGATCATCATGTCTATCCCTGATATGTTATAGTTCATCACGAAGCTCTAATAGCTTGGTGGCAGTGACTATGGAGAACCATCACTATCTCATCTGGAAGATTAACTCCCACTCGATTCAAGCGATTGTAGTACTCAGACAATCTGAGCACATGCTCAACGATTGAGCTTTTCTCCCTTAGTTTGCAGGCTCAAGAAACTTGTCGGAGGTCTCATACCTCTTGACGTGGGCACTAGTCTGAAATCCCAATTTCAGTCTTTGGAACATCTCATATGTTCTGCGACGTTTCAAAACCGTCTTTGGTGCCACAATTTTAAACCGTTAGCATCACACACTGAACTATCACGTAGTCATCAAAACGTGTATGTCAGATGTTTCGCAACATCTACAGACGACGCTCGAGGTTCAGCACACCGAGCGGTGCATTAAGGACATAAGTCTTCTATGCAGCAATGAGGACAATCCTCAGTTTACAGACCCAGTCCGCATGATTGCTACTATCAACTTTCAACTAAATTTTCTCTAGGAACATATCTTAGTAGAACTAAAGCGTAAGCTACGACATAATTTGCAAAGACCTTTTGACTATGTTCATGATAATTAAGTTCATCTAATCAAATTATTTAATGAACTTCCACTCAGATAGACATCCCTCTAGTCATCTAAGTGATACATGATCCGAGTCAACTAGGCCGTGTCCGATCATCACGTGAGACGGACTAGTCATCATCGGTGAACATCTCCATGTTGATCGTATCTACTATACGACTCATGTTCGACCTTTCGGTCTCTTGTGTTTCGAGGTCATGTCTGTACATGCTAGGCTCGTCAAGTCAACCTAAGTGTTTCGCATGTGTAAATCTGGCTTACACCTGTTGTATGCGAACGTTAGAATCTATCACACCCGATCATCACGTGGTGCTTCGAAATAACGAACCTTCGCAACGGTGCACAGTTAGGGGGAACACGTCTCTTGAAATTTTAGTGAGGGATCATCTTATTTATGCTACCGTCGTTCTAAGCAAATAAGATGTAAACATGACAAACATCACATGCAAATCATAAAGTGACATGATATGGCCAATATCATCTTGCGCCTTTTGATCTCCATCTTCGAGGCGCGGCATGATCACCTTCGTCACCGGCATGACACCATGATCTCCATCATCGTGTCTTCATGAAGTTGTCTCGCCAACTATTACTTCTACTACTATGGCTAACGGTTAGCAATAAAGTAAAGTAATTACATGGCATTTTCATTGACACGCAGGTCATACAATAAATTAAGACAACTCCTATGGCTCCTGCCGGTTGTCATACTCATCGACATGCAAGTCGTGATTCCTATTACAAGAACATGATCAATCTCATACATCACATATATAATTCATCACATCCTTTTGGCCATATCACATCACATAGCATACCCTGCAAAAACAAGTTAGACGTCCTCTAATTGTTGTTGCATGTTTTACGTGGCTGCTATGGGTTTCTAGCAAGAACGTTTCTTACCTACGCAAATGCCACAACGGTGATATGCCAATTGCTATTTACCCTTCATAAGGACCCTCTTCATCGAATCCGATCCGACTAAAGTGGGAGAGACAGACACCCGCTAGCCACCTTATGCATCAAGTGCATGTCAGTCGGTGGAACCTGTCTCACGTAAGAGTACGTGTAAGGTCGGTCCGGGCCGCTTCATCCCACAATGCTGCCGAATCAAGATAAGACTAGTAACGGCAAGCAAATTGAACAAATCATCGCCCACAACTACTTTGTGTTCAACTCGTGCATAGAATCTACAAATAAACCTGGCTCTGATACCACTGTTGGGGAACGTAGCAATAATTCAAAATTTTCCTACGTGTCACCAAGATCAATCTAGGAGATACTAGCAACGAGAGAGAGGGAGTGCATCTTCATACCCTTGAAGATCGCTAAGCGGAAGCGTTACAAGAACGCGGTTGATGGAGTCGTACTCGCGGCGATTCAAATCGCGGAAGATCCGATCTAGCGCCGAACGGACGGCGCCTCCACGTTCAACACACGTACAGCCCGGGGACGTCTCCTCCTTCTTGATCCAGCAAGGGGAGAGGAGAAGTTGAGGGAGAACTCCAGCAGCACGACGGCATGGTGGCAATGGAGCTCGTGGTTCTCCGGCAGAGCTTCGCTAAGCACTACGGAGGAGGATGAGGAGGTGTATAAGGAGGGAGGGCTGCGCCAGGGAAGAGGTGCAGGCTGCCCTCCCACCCCTCCACTATATATAGGGGCAAGGGGAGGGGGGAGGCGCCCTAGGGTTTCCCCTAGGGGGCGGCGGCCAAGCAGATTGGATCTCCCTAGGGAAAATCCTAGGGAGACTTGCCCCCCAAGCCAAGCAGGTGGAGGCGCCCCACCTCCCCAAGTAACGTGGGAAAGGGTGTGGGGGGCACACCACCCCTTAGTGGGCTGGTTTGCCCCTTCCCCTTTGGCCCATGAGGCCCTCCAACACTTGCCGGGGCTCCCGAAACACCTTTCGGTCATGCTGGCCATAGCCTGGTACCCCCGGAACACTTCCGGACTCCAATACCCTTCGTCCAATATATCGATCTTCACCGCCGGACCATTCCGAAACTCCTCGTGATGTCCGGGATCTCACCTGGGACTCCGAACAACCTTCGGTAAGCACATACTATTTCCCATAACAACTCTAGCGTCACCGAACCTTAAGTGTGTAGACCCTACGGGTTCGGGAACCATGCAGACATGACCGAGACACCTCTCCGGCCAATAACCAACAGCGGGATCTGGATACCCATATTGGCTCCCACATGTTCCACGATGATCTCATCGGATGAACCACAATGTCGAGGATTCAATCAATCCCGTATACAATTCTCTTTGTCTATCGGTATGTTACTTGCCCGAGATTCGATCGTCGGTATCCCAATACCTCGTTCAATCTCGTTACCAGCAAGTCTCTTTACTCGTTCCGTAATGCATGATCCCGTGACTAACTCCTTAGTCACATTGAGCTCATTATGATGATGCATTACCGAGTGGGCCCAGAGATACCTCTCCGTCATACGGAGTGACAAATCCCAATCTCGATTCGTGCCAACCCAACAGACACTTTCGGAGATACCTGTAGTGCACCTTTATAGCCACCCAGTTACGTTGTGACGTTTGGTACACCCAAAGCATTCCTACGGTATCCGGGAGTTGCACAATCTCATGGTCTAAGGAAACGATACTTGACATTTAGAAAAGCTCTTAGCAAACGAACTATATGATCTTGTGCTATGCTTAGGATTGGGTCTTGTCCATCACATCATTCTCCCAATGATGTGATCCCGTTATCAATGACATCCAATGTCCATGGTCAGGAAACCATAACCATCTATTGATCAACGAGCTAGTCAACTAGAGGCTTACTAGGGACATGTTGTGGTCTATGTATTCACACATGTATTACGGTTTCCAGTTAATACAATTATAGCATGAACAATAGACAATTATCATGAACAAGGAAATACAATAATAACCATTTTATTATTGCCTATAGGGCATATTTCCAACAGCTCCACCGTGCCTCCCTCGTCCTCCACGACGGCTCACGCGACCGGAAGAGCCCCGAAGCGCCGCCCCGACGCTTTTCCCCTCCTCGGCCGCCGGAGATCGGCCTCGCCGCCCCGCTCAGCTCCGGCCTTCCCCGAGCCCGCTTCGAAGCCTACTGCAACCGCTGTGAGCTGCTGCTCCTTCTCCCCCTCTCCGTTTTCTCGATTGCACGCCGTAGCTGCCGCTTTGCCGACGACCGAAACCCGGCGCCGCCAGTGCTCACCGCCGACGACGCTCCGGTGACCATTTGGTCCTGGGTGTGTGTCCACCGAGCTTGCCGCCCCGCTCTGAGCCTCGCTAGCACCTTCCCTTGCCCGCTTGCACCCCGCAGCACCACCCGCGCACATCACCGAGCCCCGCCGCCGCTACACGCCATCCGCGGCATCCCCACGACCACCACTGGGTGCCCCGCACCACGGGCTCTCCAACGCACCTAACCGCGCGGCCATCCATGGCCGGAAACGGCCGGACGGTGATCGCTGCCGCGTCGGGTCATCGCCGGCATAACCACGCCGATGTGGCACGGCCATTAGGCGCTAACCCCGCTGCTTAAACCGCCCACAGCCACTGATAGTGGGCCCCAGGCCTGGTCAAACCCCAGTCAGCGCTGGGTTTGACCGGGATTAGCCCTGTGTCGCTGATGTGTGGCCCCCACACGTCAGGTTTGACCTGGGTCAACCCAGTTGACTGCTGACGCAGGCATGACACAGTGCTGACGCAATTAATGATTTTCTGGTTTTAAAAATAAGCAGGAAATTCCAGAAAATGTCCTAAATTTCTAAAATTCATAGAAATTCAACCGTAGCTCCAAATCAAATAATTTATATATGAAAAATGATCAGAAAAATCCAATCTATCCATTGGTACTGGTTTCATGCATGATAAAGCAACTTAACCTTGCTGTTCATATCAGAACATGATAATGCACTTTATAAATTCATAGTTTGAGTTTGAATTTGAATCTTTGGTTCAAATAAGCTCAAACCCTTCTGTTCTTAGCTGCATTAGCTCAAATCACAGCATATTGCCATGTCATGATCATGCATCTTATTGTGCAATGCATTGATCGTGTTTATTCTCTGTTTGCCGGTAATTGCCCCCCTTCAGTAGATGTTGTTCCGGCGATGAGATCGATGACACCGATGAAGAACTATACTATCTTCAGAAGTGCCAGGCAAGCAAACCCCCTTGTTCATTCCGATACAATCCCACTCTCTCGCTCCTGCTCTATTTTACTGCATTAGGACAACAACGATTCAACTGTTACATGCTGTGGTAGTTGAACCCCTTTTCCTCTGCATGACCTCTCATTGCCACGGTAAATAGATGAAACCCACTAGCATGAGTAGGAGTTGTTTGAGCCCTGATGTGCCTACTCATTCATGCATGTTTGTCATGCCTGCTACTGCTTAGAGTTGAGTCGGGTCTGATTCATCGGGGATGAATTGGAATGTGGTGAACATGTCCTACTGTTGAGAGCTAAGTGTGTGAACACGATTTGGTAAAGGTAGCGGTGAGAGGCCATGTAGGTGTACATGGTGGGTTGTCTCATTGAAGCCGTCCTCAGGAACTGAGTTCTGTGTTTGTGATCCATGAACAGTTACTACCACACATTGGGCTCCGGGCGCTCCAAGCTCTCTCGACTTATTAATCAACCTGATCTCTGTCGAGGAGTTGCAACTAGTTTCTGGTTTTTGTAGGTAGTGTTAGTAGTCTACCAAGTGGCACCCGGTACAGGTGGGCTTGGGACAGACTAGGCACCATGGCATGGTGTACCAAGCGTAGATCCATCCGTCGAGGTGGGCTTGGGAACCCTGCACACATCATTTGGGGCCGTGAGCGACACCCCGGCCGGATCTCCTTGCGGATGGAACCCGAATAGGCGATAAACCTAGACTAGAGACTTGTGTGGTTAGTCAGGTTGTGGCCGACTCCCTCGCCAGGCTTCCGCTTGAAGGTTGCCGAGATACACGACGTGTACATGGTGGTAAGTGGCGAGAGCGTGTGTGAAGAAGTACACCCCTGCAGGGTTAACATCATCTATTCGAATAGCCGTGTCCGCGGTAAAGGACTTCTGGGTTGCCTGTATAGTTCATAGACAAGTGAAAGTGGATACTCTAAAATGCGTAAGATAAGCGTGAGTGCTATGGATGGCGTTCTCGTAGGAAGACGGGAGCGGATCCATAGTGGTGTATTGATATGGTGAATATGTGGACTCGTGTGCACCACCTCAAAAGAGTTACTTGCAGACGTAGTTCAGGATAACCACTGAGTCAAAGCTGGCTTGCTGCAGTTAAACCCCACCACCCCCTTTGTTGATACTGATGCATATGTAGCTAGTTCTGATGTAAGTCTTGCTGGGTACATTTGTACTCACGTTTGCCTATTTTATGTTTTGCAGAGAGACGTCAGTCTCGCTAGTAGTTCCGCGTGGACTTCGACATTTAGCTTGTTACCTCAGTTAAGATCTTGTACCCTTGGGAGGGTCTTGTAGATAGTCAGGCTTCTCAGCCTTTTTCATTTGTAGTTGTCTGTACTCAGACATGTTTATGCTTCCGCTCGATGCTTGTATGCTCTGTATGTTGGGTCATGAGACCATGATTGTAATACTTGGCTCCTCGAAGCCTAATGAATAAATACTTGAGTCGTAGAGTTATGTTGTGATGCCATGTTGTATTTACACATATCGAGCATATTGTGTGTATGATTGAAATGCTTGGTATGTGTGGGATCCGACAACCTAGTTGTTTATCCTTGGTAGCCTCTCTTATGGGGAAATGTAGTCTTGTGCTTCCATGAGCCATAGTAGTCCGCTACAGCCCGATTCACCGGAGTCCTGCTAGCCCAGCACTACTGCTCCAGAACACTTAACTGGCCGGCATGTGATTCACTTCGTTCCTGTGTCTGTCCCTTCGGGGAAATGTCACGCGGTGACATCCGGAGTCCTGCCTAGCCTGCTACAGCCCGGTTCACCGGAGTCCTGTTAGCCCAGTGCTACAGCCTGGATTCGCACGCTGCTGACCGACATGCTCGATGTTGATTCATGTATGCCTGTCCCCGTAAGTTAGTGCCACTTTGGGTTCACGACTAGTCATATCGGCCCGGGTTCTCTGTCATATGGATGCTAGCGACACTATCATATACGTGAGCCAAAAGGCGCAAACGGTCCCGGGCCAGGTAAGGTGGCACCCGCGGGAATACCGTGCGTGAGGCCGCAAAGTGATATGATGTGTTACATGCTAGATCGGTGTGACTTAGAATCAGGGTCCTGACACCTTGGGACTGGGGGTGATAAGTTGTGCTCCAGGTTATATGAGTTCCCATAGCTTCTTGGAAACTTTCCCAGAACTTTGAGGTGAAGAGGTTGCCACGGTCTGAACTGATCTCCTTCGGAATCCCGTGGAGGGTCACAATTCTGGAGATATACAAGTATGCTAAGTGGCTAGCAGTGATCGTCTCCTTGACTGGCAGAAAGTGTGCAACTTTGGAAAGTTGGTCGACGTTGACAAGAATAGCATGGTGACCCCTTTTTGATCTGGGAAGGCCAGTGATGAGATCCATCTGAATCTTATCCGATTTCTATTCAGGTATAGGAAGCGGTTGCAGAAGTCCAGCAGGTTTTTGATGTTCTTCTTTGACGCGACGGCAAACGTCACTTTCAGCAGCATATCGAGCAACGTCTTGCTTCATCTTAGTCCACCAGTATCTCTAGCGAATGTCTTGGTACATCTTGGTACTTCTCGGATGAATAGACAGAGGTGTGTCATGTGCTTCTTTCATAACTTTCTCTGTCATGTTGTCGAATTGGGGTACCACATGGTGATCTCTAAAGAACAAAGCTCCACCTTCATCAAGCGAGAAATCTTTGGCCTTACCAGAGGCAAGATCACTCAATCTGATGAACTTCAGTGTCTTTCTCTTCCGCAAATTTGATAGCTTTCTCGAGAGTTGGTTCCAGGACAAGGGTATTAAGAGAACCCTGTGGAACAATGTGAAGGTTCAACTTGCGAAGTTCTTCATGAAGGAGGGGTCGAGCTTGCTGAACCATGAGTCTATTGCAATAAGACTTGCGGCTCAAAGCATCAACCATAACATTAGCCTTACCAAGGGTATATGAAATACCCAAGATATAGTCTGAGATTGCCTCCATCCATCTTTGTTGACGAATGTTCAAATCCAGATGAGGGAATAGGCACTTCGGACTTTGGTGATCAGTGTAGATCTCATGACAATTACCGAGGAGGTAATGTCGCCACAACTTCAGTGCATATAAACTTCAACAAGTTTGAGATCATGTGTTGGATAGTTCTCTTCATGAGGACGCAACTGGCGAGAGCCATAAGCAATCACTTTACGCTCTTGCATCAGGACACAGCCTAAGCCTTGCCGAGAGGCGTCGTAATAGATCACGAAGTCTTTGTGAGTATCTGGGGGACCAAGCACTGGGGCAGAAGTCAATTTGTCTTTCAGAGTTTGGAAACCTTCCTGACATTTGGATGTCCACTCAAACTTCTTGCCTTTGCGGAGCACGTCAGTCAATGGCTTTACAATCTTGGAGAAGTTCTCGACAAATACCTGGGGATTATTTATAATATTGTAAACATTTTTGTTTGACCATTTGAAGAAATGTTTTCTCACTTGCAATTTAAATTGGATTTTTTGAGTTGATTTGGAATAAGTGGCAATTAGCATAGTATTCATGATGGCATGGCCACCATTAGTCTGAGATCACTTTAGCATGATTATTGGGGTGTTACAGGCCCCCTTTGGCAACTCTTTGCTTTAGTATTTTTATTTATTCCAAAATAAGTGTCCGTAAAGTTTGTTCCAATTCTGAGTACTTTTATTTCTGCACAAAAAAATAACACGAAGGTAGTTCTGCTCAAAACAACATCCCGGGATAGTTTCACTCAAACCGTGCAAATTAGAGGACAAAACAAGAGCAAAAGTGCTTGGAAAAGAAGATACGATGGTGATGTATCGGTATTCTATATCCTAGTGATAGAATAGGGACAAGGCACATCTTTGTATTCTTGCTTATCGCGTTGCTCTGTTTTTATAAACTTAATACCTTATGATGCATGTTGGATATCGGTTTCGGGGTGGAGTAACAATAATAGATGCAGTTGGATAACAATCTACTTATCACGGACGTAATGCCTATACAAGATTATGTCATGAATGATCATAATCATGAATGTTGCTTTTTCTATCAGTTGCCCAACCGTAATTTTTCTACCAGGCCATTACCTGCTTTCGAGAGAGATACCACTAGTGAAGCTATGCCACTGGGTCTATTCTCTATCAATACTTGCTTTTACAAAATTGCTATTTTATTTGCATTCATTATTTTGCCGCTTAAATATACCATTATCTATCCACTATTTGCATTTAACCTTTTAACTAACAAGACAAGGGGATTGACAACCCCCTTGTCAAGTTGGGTCCAAATATTTATTTTGTTTATGTACATGTGTTGCTTATCTTGTTAACTTGTTGACTTCTACTGGTTCGATTAAACCTTAGTTCTTAACTGGGAAAATACTTTTGCTTCTGTACTACATGACCCTTCCTCTTCACGGAATCTAACAACTCCTACGGGAGTAGCAATGTTGGATTTTGAAAGGATCGAGAAGAAGTGTCTAGAGGGGGGTGAATAGACTCTTAGCAAGAAAAGTTGCAGTTTTTAAATTCTCTAAGTTGAAGTGGAGTTTTAGCACAAGTTCAAACATTCACAATACATATCAAGCAAGCATGATAAGAGTATATGAGCAGTGGAAAGTAAATCATGCAAGTTGCAAGAATGTAAAGGGATGGGATTGGAGTGTGCAAACGCAATTGGAGACACGGAGATTTTTTATCCGTGGTTCCGATAGGTGGTGCTATCGTACATCCACGTTGATGGAGACTTCAACCCACGAAGGGTAACGGTTGCCCGAGTCCACGAAGGGTCCACGAAGAAGCAACCTTGTCTATCCCACCATGGCCATCGCCCACGAAGGACTTGCCTCACTAGGGCAGATCTTCACGAAGTAGGCGATCTCCTTGCCCGTACAAACTCCTTAGTTCAACTCCACAATCTTGACGGAGGCTCCCAAGTGACACCTAACCAATCTAGGAGACACCACTCTCCAAGAGGTAATAGATGGTGTGTTGATGATGAACTCCTTGCTCTTGTGCTTCAAATGATAGTCTCCCCAACACTCAACTCTCTCTCATAGGATAGGATTTGGTAGAAAGATGATTTGAGTGGAAAGCAACTTGGGGAAAGCTAGAGATCAAGATTTATGTGGTTGGAATGGAATATCTTGAGCTCAACAAAGTGTAGGTGGTTCTCTCTCAGAAAATGTATCTTGGAAGTGTAGGCATGTTCTGATGGCTCTCTCCACGAATGAAGAGTGGGTGGAGGGGTATATATAGCCTCCAGACAAAATCTAACTGTTACACACAAATCACCAAACTCGGTGGGACCAAATCAGAAAACTCGGTCGGACCGATTTGGTTCATAATGTGACCGTTAGGCATTTCGGTGGGACCGACATGTCAACTCGGTGGGACCTATGTGCTAGGGTTAGGGTAAAGCCTTATCTCGGTTGGACCGATTACACAAACTCGGTGGGACCGATTTGGGTAATAAGCACAACGGAGAGTTGGCCAAGCAAACTCGGTGGTACCGATTTCATATTTCGGTGAGACCAAAATTAATGCAATAGACAACAGAGAGTTTGCAAGCCCATCTTGGTGAGACCGAGATCCCATCGGTGAGACCGAACTGATTAGGGTTTCTGGCAGTGGCTATGTCAAGTGAACTCGGTGGCGCCGGATAGAAAGTTTCGGTGGGGCCGAGTTTGACTTTTTGGTTTTGGGACATATGTGGATGTGAGAAAGTGGTTGAGGGCTTTGGAGCATATCACTAAGCACTTTGAGCAAGCAGCCATTAAGCAGCACCTCATCCCCTCTTAATAGTATTGGCTTTCCTATGGACTCAATGTGATCTTAGATCACTAAAATGAAAAATGTAGAGTCCTGAGCTTTGAGCTTGAGCCATCCTTTGTCCTTATCATCTTAAAGGGGTTCCACATCCTCTTGTCCATGCCACTCCATTTTTGAACTTATCTGAAACATACTAGATGAAAGCATTAGTCCAACAAGAGAGATGTTGACATTAATTACCAAAATCACCCAGGGAGCACTTGTGCTTTCAATCTCCCCCTTTTTGGTAATTGATGACAACATACATCAAAGCTTTAGATAAAGATATAGAGAATAACAAGCAAAGCTTTGGAAAGACATTTAACATGCATATGCCCCCCTATATGTATGTAATCATGTAAATATGGAATATATGAGCATATGAGTGCATAATCATGACAGAGCAAGCAATGAGTTACATGTATCTTGGCTATATGCATCAGAGCAAATGGTGTGAATATAGGAAATGTACCTTCATGCTCATGAGTCCTTCTTGCAAACAGTATGTACATCAGCAAGATATCCTCATGCACATGAGTGTGATGCATATACTTACCTTGTGGTCTTGAGTTGGCTTAGAAAGGGATGAACCTGAGTAAACAAGGTTAGATAACATAGATACATCTACTAGCCAGAGCAAACAAAAGGAACCACAAGAGTACCAAGATTGGGATGACATGTAGAGTGTGAGCACTAGATACTCTATTAGATATAGACATGTCCCCAAAGGTAAAGATATGCAATGAATCCGAAGATCTTCTTCCCTTAGATGTCTTGCTCCCCCTGAATCTTATATGGGATACTGGGAGAAGATAGGGAACAGAAAATCAGAGCAAAGAAAATACACAAACAACATGAACATATCTTTCCCCTCTAAAGACATGTGATTTCTCTCCTCTTGAACACCAAGCATCTGGGGTATCTTCTCTCCCCCTGTTTGAAGTAGTCTCTCCCCTTTTGAAGGTTTAAGCTTTGATGTGAACTCTCTCTCCCCCTTTGACATCAATTTCCAAGAAGGAATCCTCTGGAGTGTGAGTCAAAATAGGTTTGGTCCTTGAGTCACAGAGCAAAGCAGCATATAAAATGTGATGCTGGTAGAGGACAAGAATCATTGAGTGGAGCTGGAGCAAAAAGGAATGCAGGATCAAGTGGCAAGTTGTTTTGTCTGCAGTGAAATCGGTGGCACCGAGTTGTGTGCTTCGGCTGCACCGAAAGGATTCGGTTGGACCGAAAGCAACAGATCGGTGTGACTGAGTTCATAGAAAGCACTTGTCACCTCAGCTCACTAGGCAAATAAGATCTCATAAAGATTTGCAGGGAATGCAGAACAAAACAGCGAAAAGAAAATCTAGATGAAGTTTTTTTTGATAAAGGAAGGGGAATAAATATGCAAAGGGCAAAATGCAAAGACTCAAAGGAACACTAGAGAACTTCATCTAGAATTGGGCGGTGACAAAGTCACCCATGTTAGAGTATATTGACTAAGGAGTCAAGTGCGAACACTTGATCATATGTCATACTCATCATTTAAGCTTAAAATGGGGTTACCATTTTTCGTTTAAACATTTGATGTATTCACATCTTGTTGAGTTGCTTTGATCCATGTTTGGAGTAAAGCTTCTCTAAGATGGAATGACATACCTTGGGTGGTGGTGTTGATCTTGATCATGTAGTTGAACTTGTGTGGGATGCTCAAGGTTGATGTAGCTCATCAAGAGTTGGGAGCACCACTTGTAATTTGAGTTCATCTACCTACATGGGTTAGTCTGGCAAGGAATAGCACTTGTGTATCCAAAATGACAATCATGAAACTTGATACCAAATGAAATTTGATATATAGAATTTGTCAAAGGATATGTTGAAGGGTTTCGTGCTTCTCATCAACCACCGTATTGTAGCGACTTGGTGATGTAGAGATTGCTCAAGATGTGAGTGAGTTGCAATCTCATGGATTTAGATTCATCCAAGTACCTACAAGGGTTAGATACCATGCAAGGGTGCAAATATATCCAAGACATATGAATAGCGTCATGAAGGAAATATCAAGAATTAGGCATAGGCTCATGCCTTGCACGTATCCAAATGGAGTTCCTACTCCAAGTTTGAAGCATCAATGATGTTCAATTCTCCTCTCAACCGGCAAAAGACTTTCTCATCAAGCGGTTTGGTGAATATATCCGCCAATTGCTTATCGGTACGAACATGCTTAAGATCAATATCCCCTTTAGCAACATGATCTCGAATGAAATGATGACGAACTTCAATATGCTTAGTCCGGGAATGTTGCATGGGATTATGAGCAATCTTAATGGCACTTTCATTGTCACAAAGCAAAGGAACATGTTTCACATATATCGCATAATCTTTAAGAGTGTGGGTCATCCAAAGTAATTGAGCACAACATGAACCGGCGGCAATGTATTCCGCTTCAGTGGTGGATAAGGATACCGAGTTTTGTTTCTTGGAAGACCAAGACACAAGAGATCTACCAGGAAATTGACAAGTACCCGAAGTGGACTTTCTATCAACCTTGTCTCAGGCATAGTCCGAGTCGGAATAGCCAACAAGATCAAAAGAGGACCTCTTAGGATACCAAATGCCAAAATTTGGTGTATGTATTAAGTATCTCACTATCCTTTTCACAGCCTTAAGATGACATTCTTTGGGGGGCGCTTGATATCGTGCACACATGCACACGCTTAGCATAATATTGGGATGAGAGGCACATAGATATAACAATGATCCAATCATAGAGCGATAAACCTTTTGATCAACTAGTTTACCATCATTAGTCAAGTCAAGATGTCCACTAGTAGGCATGGGAGTTTTCATACCTTTGCTTTCTTGCATGTTGAACTTCTTGAATAAGTCCTTGGTGTACTTCGTTTGAGAAACAAAGGTGCCTTCCTGTCGTGGAATTGTCACGGCAGATGTCCTTGGGCCAGGACTTAGTCGTGGAGCCATCGCAACTAGGAAGCTTGAAGGGGTTATGCGGGACAAGGAACACGAGGGGTTATACTGGTTCGGCCCCTTACGGTGAAGGTAAAAGCCTACGTCCAGTTCGAGGTGTTATTGATTAGGGTTATGATCGCCAGGGAGCTAAACAGCTATCCCGGCTCTCGGAGAGATTGTTGTCGCCCCCAAACCGCTGCCGGGTCGTCCCTTTATATAGGGAGGCTGACGCCCAGCAGCCCTTAGAGTCCCGGCCGGCTCATAAGAGTGTCCGGCTCGGACTCTAAAACAATACTTGCCTTACACTACAAGTCTACTATAGCAATGATTGTAACTACGGGCTTTAAGTCATATCCGGGTCTCAGCCCATCTCTGGCCCATTATCCTGAAACTTAGCTCCGGGCTTCTGGTAATGATCCTTGGAGTAACCCGGCCCTCCTGGCGGGTGACCCCCAAGTCTATATCCTCAACATTAGGCCCCAGATTGACTTGAGCCGGCTCGTGTCAATCTTCAGCTCCGCAGTCAGAAAAAATCTCCGGCTTATCATTCATGTGAAGGTCATAACCCGGAGTGACGTCATCCTCTGGACTCCGGGTAATCCGCCGTGACGTCATCCTCCATTAAGTCCGTTTTTTACTCCGCCAGATCCGCAACGGATCTTTGCTTTTACTGTCCTTCCGAGAATCGAGGCGCCGTGAGGGGGAGATAACCACGCCGTGGCCTCCTCAAATCCCGCGCCCACTTATGACTCGGCCTTATAAATAGGCCGGCCCGGCACTCTCTTCTTCACACTCTCCTTCTTCTTCCTCGCACTGCCGTTCCTCTGCCCGAGCTTCTGCCGCCGCCACCGCCGTCGCACCCCTGGTCTTCCTCAACCCGGCCGCTGCATCAACCTGACTCGGACCAGATAACGTCGGCGACCTCCGCTCTTCTCCAGCTCCGGTGAGTCCCCTCTGCCTTACTAGCATAGATCTAGGACAGAGTTCATCTGTGTTCTTCATGCTCATCACCGTTACCGCAAGTTTCGGTAACCCCTGTAGCCACTGCCCCCGTTGATCCTTAGGCTTGTGTAGAACCACCGCGGTAGATATCTGAGGTTCATTTCTTCTGCAAGAACACCTCTTTTTACTGCATAAGGACTGGGTTCCATCTCAAGAACCTCCCCTGCTTCTGTTTTTTAGGTCTAGAAAACTTTCTCTGCTCCGACTACTTTGATCCAAAAAAGTTACTGTAATATGTGAAATCTGTTTACCACACTTAGTAAAAACTGCAGTCCTTGAATCTTGGTGGCTTATCTTTCCGACTTAGAGAACACACGCGCCGTAGAACTTTCCGGTTTAAAGAGAATCATGCTCTGTAGTATCTTCCGACTTAACCGCAGTAAGCCGTAGACAACCAACTTATCCTGAAAGCCCCGACGGCTTAGATAACCCACCGTATCAATACATACCATTAGTCCCCTTCATAAGCCGTCATTGTAACTTGAATGATAAACTCCGGCTTATAATTAACCCGGACACTTTTCTCTTCCTCGTAGACCACCAACCGTCACCATGCCTCCCAAGGCTCCCATCACTTGCAACTGGATGAAATCCAGCGTCACCGAAGAGACCCTGGCCAACTTCGTTAAGTCCGGATATCTGCCTAAGAAGGAAGTGATGTCCTACCGTGCCCCTGACCCGTCCGAAGAAAGGCCATAGCCGAGAGACGGGGAGGTAGTGATTTTTGCCGACCATATGAGCCGGGGCTTCGCACCGCCCGGCTCAAAATTCTTCCGGGACGTGCTCAACTCCTTTGATCTTCGGCCTCAGGATATAGGACCCAATTCCATATCCAACATCTGCAACTTCCAAGTTTTTTGTGAAGTATATCTTGGAGAAGAGCCGAGTCTGCTGCTCTTCAGAGAGCTGTTCTATTTGAACCGCCAAACCGAGTGCGCAAACGGTCCAAGTCTAGAGTTAGGCGGCATCTCCATCCAACGGCGCAGGGATTGTCTGTTCCCTTACGCAGAACCGCCAAGTCACCCCAAGGACTGGAACATGACTTGGTTCTACTGCCAAGACACGTCCCCGGCTGATGAGAGCCCGCTGCCCGGCTTTCGCCCAACGCGCCTGGAACCAACTCATCCATTATCCGACAAGCTGACTGCCGCGGAACGCCAGCCTCTGCTTCCAACGATCAACAAGATCAAAGCCCTGCTAGGCAATGGTCTGAACGGAATTGACCTGGTCCGGGTCTGGATCTCATGGCGGGTGATCCCATTGAGCCGCCGCCCCGGCTTAATGTGTGAGTACACCGGGCGAAAGGATGACCCGCAGAGGCACAGTCGCAATGATCTTCCAGAAGACGTTGCTGAAGAAGAGACCAAGGCTCTTTTAAACGAGAGCCTGGCAGACTGTGGAAGAACCGGGCTAGCCCCGTTCTGCAAGACCAATCCAGCCCCAGCGGTAAGCCGCTGACTTTAACCTTTCCATTTTGTTTTACCTGTCATCTTACTAAGAACTCATTACTGTATTTCTCAGGCTGATGATAAATTCTGGCGGGTCAAGTATGACCACGAGGCGGCCAAGAAGGCCAGGAAGGCGAAGAAAGCCGCCAAGAGAGCCGCCCCTCGCAAAAAGGGAAACAGACCCACTGCTTCGGAGCTGCTGCAATTAAGCGATAGCTCCGAGTCAGAGGTAACCCTTAAATCTTTTAAATTCTTGCAGTATATGTTGTCTGATGCTGTCCGCCTTATCAACACTTGCTTATTGACAGGATGACACCGGCGCCAGTAACCCGGTGGTCGAAGAGGTAACATCACTTTCCTCCGGCTCGGAGCCTTTACCACAGCTGAAAGTCCGAAGGGTAACCCGGAAAGTAAGCTTTTCCCATCGATTAGCTCACCGAGACCCTCAATTTCTTTTGAAGCAGCAAGCCCACGAGAGCCGGCGTCACACCCGGGCCCGCAAGGACACCGACCTCTCCACTGGGTTACCCGACGCAACGAGGAAACGCTGCACTGAGGTTTTTTTCTCACCTGTACCCTTTTCATCCGTTGGCGGGTGTCATCCGTCAGCCACTCAACTCTTCTGACTCCAATTACCAGGAGACCTCCCCCTCCTCGGGTGACTCCATGCAGTCAAGTCTGCCGGCCTTCAAGACTGCCCCCGGGTAATAACAATCTCCTTACATTATCTGTCTGTACTTACCCTTTGTATGCCTAACACTTCTGCCTTTTCAGTGCCCAGGCAAAGCTCACCAAAAGAGTAAAGAAGACCAGGTCAGCCGGAGTGCCCGACTTGCCTGAGCCGGAGACGACGGCTCAAGAGCCGCCAGTCGCCTCCGCCCCTGAAGCCACCATTCCCATGGATACGGCGCCTGAAGCCCCTGCCCCGACCACCAAGACAACGACCGAAGCGTTAGCTAACCCGGAGGCCTCCGGCTCAGCCCCACCAGCTAACGACCCGGACGTGGTAATTACCCGGACGGAGTTTGTTGAGCCGGGGAGGCCAACCGCGCTGGTCAAATGCTCCGCGAGGGGGGAGTTGCTGCAACCCCACCGGGTGAATCTGAATCTCTCCAGCTACACCGACGCCGAGACGCCATTGGAGAACTCGTCTCAGGCTACATCAGCCAGGTTCACAAGAGCCGGGACGCCGAGATCGCCATGGTCAACCAGATCCAACAAAAATCTGAGGTAACCTTCTGCTGTTCTCTTACTTTCTGCATAGTGATCCTTGCCATTCTAGCCCCCAAGTCTAGGACTTATACTTGAATATGTTGTAGACTTTAGATTCTGGCTTACTGAACTGAGCCGGCCGTACATAGATAGATACGTTCAATATGCATTAGCCCCCAAGTGCCAAGTGTCTTTGCTTGGAAAGCGCTTGGGACTTTATAGAATGACTGTTAATAACCCGGAAATATATGCAGGCTGTTGGCAAGAAATTAGAGTCGGACCTGGCGGATCTCAAGAGCCGGCTGAAGGCACAAGAGATGGAGACCCGGAAGGCAAATGCCAAGTTTGTCTCCAGCATCGCCGCTCAGGAGAAATTGAAGACTGAATTCGACGCTGGGCGGAAGGCCTGGGCTGAGGAGAAAGCTGCACTGGTGACCCGGGCAGAACAGGCGGAGAAGGCCCTCACTGAGAAGACCGCTGAGCTCTCCGGTCTAAAGCGCCAAGTGTCCCAAATGGTAGCTGCCATCTTCGGTAAGTTGCCTCACCGGCTTTCATTCAAGTTGGAATGTTTACATCTCTTAACTCATCCTTATCACCGGGTCATCTGATGTTGTTAAACAGGTTCCAGAAGCACCAACTTGAACCAGAGCGTGGTCACCAAGTTAAAGGCCGTGTACACCCTGGTGGAACAGCTCTACACCGGGTCACAGCGGGCCTTAGCTGTGGTGGCCCTGTCAAACGAAGTGCCGACTCATCTGGCCGAAGTCCTGCGCCGGCTCGCAGTTCTGCCGCAGCGGATCCAGGAGCTACGACGAGCATCCGCGAGATCCGGAGCAATCGCCGCACTGAGCCGGGCCAAAGCCTTCTTGCCGGAGCTAGACCCGGCAGATATCGCCCTGGGTTACCCCAGCCTGAAAGAAGACGGCTCAGCGTTCGACCAGAAGGACTTCACGGCTTGTGTGAAGGCTGTGCGCCCGGTGGCCACCATCATCGGGAACGACACCGATTTAACCAAGTATCAGCCGGGATACAACGCGGAGAATCAGAGGATTCCAACCCCTCGCTATGAAGCTATCAATCTGATTCCCCCGGCTCGCCAGCACACCTTCGCCCCAGAGATTAACCCGGCCGGATTAATTGACGAAGAAGCTCAGTTCGAAGCTCTCAGCGGCATCAACTGGAAGTCGTCGACCTTCGAAGCCTTGGAATCAGCCGAAGCAGAAGATGAGCCGGGGACTTCAACTCAGTAGGCGTCGAAAACCGGCTAGCGGCTCACTAAACAACGCCCCATCCTTGAAACTGTGAAAGACTTTTGTAATAGAGTAGGTGCAACAATTTATCTCTGCCGTGCCATCGTGCACGTAATGAATGCTGAAATCCTTTGAAGTCATTCTTTTGATGCTCCTCCGGGTCGTAATTATCCCTTTGTCCTTCTCAACCTTAAAAAGTGCCTTCAAATATCTGCATAGAAAGGCAAATTACAAGTCGCAAGGCGGCTTACCGCCCTGAGAATCAGGTGTTTGAGATGGATAACCCGGGATACGAACCAAAAAAGATTGGTCCTTAACTATACTCGAACATAGCTGTGATGACACACTTAACAGCCTGTAAGCATGCTTCCGGGTTAAATAACCCGGGTAGCACGGTTGGTACCTTAACTCGAATTTATTTGTCTTGATGACATCCATGATGCTCAACTAACAAGATAAACCAAAATTAAGCCGGCAAGTGAAACCCGGCAGTACATACTTTGACATGATCAAGGCAAGTTGTGGTAAAATATAAAAACTTAAGGGCTTCCGGTTCAAATACGACCAGAAACTCGGTCCAAAGGGGTTAAGCTAAGATTCGGATACGATCATATAGCCCCCAGTGGGTTTGGCGATGCCAATCAAGAGGGTATCGACAGCTATGTTCTCTTTGGTTCGAATACGACCCATGTTTGAACAGGAAGCCCCCAAGTGATTCTGAAAATTTGTTTAACGACGCTGATTCGAATACGATCCACGTCGGTTCTCAGAGGGGTTACACTATGATTCAAATATGACCAGAGGCAACTTCCCAATGAGCTCGGCACTTTGCCAATCAAATGGGTATCGACACCTATGTTCTCTTTGGTTCGAATACGACCCATGTGTGAACAAGAAGCCCCCAAGCGACTTTACTGCTTACAGCTAGATTCGAAGATGATCATAAGCCGGATCTTCTGTAAGTCAGCATGTAACAACACACATTTTTGGAAGAGAGCAAAGGACAGAGGTCCTGCTTTATTGCTTTATCATAATATATACATGGCTGAGATAAATATGTACATCACAAGAGTCGGAAGCTCAAGTGTAGTAAGGCCGAAGCTGAGCTATGTTCCACGACCGACGGGTCTCCTCCTCAGATTTACGCGAGTCCTTATGCTCCCGGATATCAATGAGGTAATATGACCCGTTGTGCAAGTTCTTACTGACCACAAAAGGCCCTTCCCAAGGTGGGGATAACTTGTGTGCATCTGTTTGATCCTGGATGAGCCGGAGCACCAGGTCGCCCTCCTGGAAGACCCGGGACTTGACCCGGCGGCTATGATAACGGCGCAGGTCTTGTTGGTAAATCGCTGAACGGGCGGCTGCCACATCACGCTGTTCGTCCAGCAAGTCCAGAGCATCTTGGTGCGCCTGTTCATTATCCGTCTCAACATAAGCCGCCACACGAGGTGAATCATGACGGATGTCGCTGGGGAGAACTGCTTCTGCTCCATAAACCATGAAGAAAGGCGTGAAGCCTGCAGACCTGTTGGGAGTAGTGTTGATGCTCCATAAAACGGAGGGCAACTCCTCCACCCAACAACCTGGCGTCCGTTGCAAAGGGACCAAGAGCCGGGGTTTAATGCCCTTCAGAATCTCCTGGTTAGCTCTCTCAGCTTGACCATTGGATTGGGGGTGTGCCACTGAAGAGACATCAAGCCGGATATGCTCTCTTTGACAAAACTCCTCCATAGCGCCTTTGGACAGATTAGTGCCATTGTCTGTTATGATGCTGTGTGGAAAGCCGAAGCGGAAGATCACCTTTTTCATAAATTGAACTGCCGTGGCTGCATCACACTTGCTAACTGGCTCAGCTTCCACCCACTTCGTGAATTTGTCCACTGCCACCAAGAGGTGGGTCTTCTTATCCTTGGACCGTTTAAAAGGCCCGACCATATCAAGCCCCCAGACCGCAAAGGGCCAAGTGACCGGGATCATCCTCAATTCCTGAGCCGGCACATGAGCCCGTCGGGAGAACCTTTGGCAGCCATCGCATTTACTGACCAAGTCCTCTGCATCAGCGTGAGCCGTCAGCCAATAAAAACCATGACGGAAAGCCTTGGCCACAAGAGACTTTGAACCGGCATGATGGCCACAATCCCCTTCATGGATCTCGCGCAAGATCTCTTGACCTTCCTCAGGGGGGATACAACGCTGGAATGCCCCTGAAACACTGCGATGATGCAACTCGCCATCGATAACAATCATTGACTTAGCCCGCCGGGTTATTTGCCTGGCCAGAATTTCATCCTCAGGCAACTCTCCCCGGGTTATATAAGCCAGATATGGCATTGTCCAGTCTGGTATGATATGAAGAGCCGCCGCCAGTCGTGCCTCCGGGTCAGGGATAGCCAAGTCCTCCTCTGTAGGCAACTTAACCGAAGGGTTATATAGGACATCCAGGAAAGTGTTAGGCGGCACCGGCTTTCGCTGAGAGCCGAGCCGGCTTAAAGCATCAGCCGCCTCATTCTTCCTGCGGTCAATGTGCTCCACTTGATATCCCTGAAAGTGCCCGGCAATGGCGTCAACCTCGCGGCGATAAGCCGCCATTAGAGGATCCTTAGAATCCCAGGTGCCTGATACTTGTTGAGCCACCAAGTCTGAGTCACCAAAACACCTCAGCCGGCTTAAGCTCATCTCCTTAGCCACCCGAAGACCGTGGAGCAAAGCCTCGTACTCAGCCGCATTATTAGTGCAAGGAAACATCAACCGTAGCACATAATGGAACTTGTCACCTTTAGGGGAAGCCAAGACCACACCAGCCCCCGAGCCCTCCAGCTGCCTGGACCCATCAAAGTGAATAGTCCAATAAGTGTTATCCGGCTTTTGCTCGGGTACTTGTGACTCTGTCCAATCATTGATGAAATCTATCAAGGCCTGAGACTTAACAGCAGTGCGTGGCACATATTTGAGGCCATGAGGTCCAAGTTCTATAGCCCACTTAGCAATTCTCCCTGTAGCCTCTCTGTTCTGGATAATATCACCGAGAGGGGCGGAACTGACCACAGTGATGGGATGACCTTGAAAGTAATGCTTAAGCTTCCGGCTCGCCATAAACACCCCATATACGAGCTTCTGCCAATGCGGATACCGCTGCTTGGACTCAATGAGCACCTCACTGACATAATAAACCGGCCGCTGAACCGGATGCTCCTTACCCACCTCCTTGCGCTCCACCACAATAGCCACGCTGACGGCTCGTGCGTTTGCCACTACATACAGTAGCAAGGGCTCCTTATCAACCGGAGCAGCAAGGACGGGGGGCTCTGCCAGTTGCTTTTTCAAATCCTCGAAGGCGGTATTAGCTGCATCATTCCAGACAAAGTTATCAGTTTTCTTCATCAATTGATATAAGGGCATAGCCTTCTCACCCAAACGGCTTATAAACCGGCTTAACGCAGCGATGCGACCCGCCAAACGCTGAACGTCATTTATACATGCCGGCTTAGCTAGAGAAGTGATAGCTTTGATCTTCTCTGGGTTAGCCTCAATGCCCCTGTCAGAGACCAAGAAGCCCAATAGTTTGCCTGCAGGAACACCAAAAACACATTTGGCCGGGTTAAGCATCATCTTATAGACCCGGAGATTGTCGAAGGTTTCCCTTAAGTCATCTATCAGGGTTTCCTCCTTGATGGATTTAACCACAATGTCGTCCACGTAAGCGTGAACATTGCGCCCGATCTGCTTATGAAGGCAATTCTGCACACAACGCTGGTAAGTCGCCTGTGCACACTTGAGTCCAAAGGGCATAGACACATAGCAGAAGGCTCCAAAGGGAGTGATGAACGCCGTCTTCTCCTGGTCCTTAACTGCCATCTTAATCTGATGATACCCGGAATAAGCATCCAAGAAACTTAAGCGTGCACAACCTGCCGTGGCGTCAATGATTTGATCGATACGGGGGAGAGCAAAAGGATCAGCCGGACACGCCTTGTTCAAGTCCGTGTAGTCCACACACATCCGCCAGGTGCCGTTCTTTTTAAGTACGAGCACCGGGTTAGCCAACCACTCTGGGTGAAAAACCTCAACAATGAACCCGGCCGCCAAAAGCCGGGCCACTTCTTCACCAATAGCCTTCCGCCTCTCTTCGTTAAACCGTCGAAGGAACTGTCTGACCGGCTTAAATTTTGGATCCACATTGAGAGTGTGCTCAGCGAGTTCTCTAGGTACACCTGGCATGTCAGAAGGTTTCCATGCAAAGATGTCCCTATTCTCACGGATGAACTCGATGAGCGCGCCTTCCTATTTCGGGTCCAGATTTGCACTGATGCTGAACTGCTGAGACGAGTCACCTGGAACAAAATCAACAAGTTTAGTCTCATCGGCTGATTTAAACTTCATTGTTGGTTCATTCTCCGTGGTTGGCTTTTTCAGAGAGGTCATATCTGTTGGGTCAACATTGTCTTTATAAAATTTCAACTCTTCTGTGGCACAAACAGACTCTGCATAAGCCGCGTCACCTTCCTCACACTCCAGAGCCACTTTCCGGCTGCCGTGAACTGTAATGGTCCCATTGTGACCCGGCATCTTGAGCTGTAAGTACACATAACACGGCCGTGCCATGAACTTGGCGTAAGCCGGCCGTCCGAATATAGCATGGTATGGACTTCTTATCTTGACCACCTCAAAGGTCAACTTCTCCACCCTGTAGTTGTTTTCATCACCAAAAGCCACTTCCAATTTGATCTTGCCGACTGGATAAGCCGACTTACCGGGTACCACACCATGGAAGATAGTATTTGACTGGTTGAGGTTCTTATCAACTAGCCCCATACGACGGAAAGTCTCATAATAGAGGATGTTGATGCTGCTGCCTCCATCCATGAGTACCTTTGTGAACTTATAGCCTCCCACCTGAGGAGCCACTACTAAGGCCAGGTGGCCCGGGTTATCCACTCGGGGAGGGTGATCCTCCCTACTCCACACTATGGGCTGCTCTGACCACCGTAAGTAGCGTGGAACTGCCGGCTCAACAGCATTAACAGCCCTCTTGTGAAGCTTCTCGTCTCGTTTGCACAAACTAGTGGTGAACACGTGATACTGTCCACCGCTAAGTTGCTTCGGGTTGGTCTGATAGCCCCCCTGTTGCTGTTGATGACCCTGACCAGACTGTTGATTGAAGCCCCCTTGACCGTTCTGAGGACCGGAATTTGACCCGCCACCCGGGCCATGAAAGCCGCCAGCGCCGGAGCCGCCTGCGCCTGGGCCGCCGCCCGGGCCATTGTAGTTTTTAAAGGCCTTCATGATAGCACAATCCTTCCACAGATGAGTCGCTGGCTTCTCTCTAGAGCCGTGTCTCGGACAAGGTTCATTCAACAGCTGCTCCAGAGAAGGTCCTGACCCGCCGCCTCGGGGAGGGGGCCTCCCCTTGCGTCGCTGGTTGTTGCCTTGGGTGTTGGCTACGAACTCCAGGCTGCCATCGGCCTTGCGCTTGCCTCCTCCTTGATTCCCCGGGTTAAACTGAGGGCCCTTGCCATTGTCGTTCTTCTTTCCCTTCCCTGTCCTTTCATCATCTGAAGGGGGATCCTTGGTACCATCGGAATCAGCGTATTTGACATGAGCCGCCATTAGTGTACCCATATCCGTGCAGTCACGTTTAAGCCGCCCAAGCTTCATCTTTAGGGGCACAAAACGACAGTTCTGTTCTAACATCAAGACTGCAGAGCCGGCGTCCATCTTATCTGACGAATGTATGATCTCCTTGACCCGGCGAACCCAATGGGTCGTGGACTCACCCTCCTGCTGCTTACAGTTAGTCAAATCCACAATTGACATAGACTGCCTACAGGTATCCTTGAAGTTTTGAATGAACCGGGCCTTCAGCTCAGTCCAAGACCCAATGGAGTTCGGTGGCAGCCCTTTTAACCACGTGCGGGCAGTTCCATCTAACATCATGGTGAAATATTTGGCCATGGCCGCCTCGCTGACCTCTAGCAGTTCCATAGCCATCTCATAACTCTCAATCCAGGCCGCAGGCTGTAAGTCAGCTGTATAGTTAGGCACCTTCCTAGGGCCCTTGAAATCCTTAGGTAAACGTTCATTACGGATGGCCGGCACCAAACAAGGGACACCCCCGGTCCTGGTAGAAATACCCACATCAACGGACGCCGTTGGATAAGCCGGGGGGGTCTGATAAGCCGTCAATTGCGGCACCTGCTCCGCCTCTTGCCGTGCTTGGTCTGCGGCGTAGAAGGTTCCAACATGAGCCGGGCCATGGCGTCGGACATTACTTGAGCCGGTCGCCGAGACCATGTGCCGGCTGTAGCTCGGGCTCTGGCCTGGGCGAGGAGTTGAGTGGATCCTGTCCCGGCTGTAGGAGTACGCCTCTTGCTGCGCTAGGGCCGTCTGCAGGAGTTCCCTGACCCGGCGGGTTTCCACGGCTGCCGGAGAATTGCCGTCAACGGGAAGAGCCGCCAGTCGTGCTGCCGCAGCTACCATGTTCTCCAGCGGGTTATCGTAATGACCCGGGGGTATTGGCACATACTGAGGCGGGGCAGGGGGCGCCTGGGGAGGCCCCATTACTAGTGGCTGAATAAGGGGTCCCGACCCGGGCGTAATGACCCCTGGTGGGTTACTGGATCCCGCACCCGGTGTGTTGAATAGATTGCGCGGATCGTAAACCGGCGGGAGTCGAGACTGGGCCTTCTGATGCCTCCTTCTCATGACCTCGTTGGCCGCGTTCTGATCCATCGTGAGTTGGAAGGACTGCGCCTGAATCAACTGAGTCCGGGCGTCGAGAGCCGCCCGCTCCGCCGCCAGCCTGATCCCTTCTGCTGCAAGATCCTCTTTTGCTTTCATCAGATCCAATTTTAACTGTGCCACCTCCGCGTCATGCTGGGCTTGATCTGCCGGGTCAACCGTGGCAGTTAACAGGGCCGTCATCTTATCTGTGAGATCCATCAGCATCTGAGCCGGGGAAGGCTCCGGGTTTTCTGATCCGGTAGCGGGGTTCTGAACAGGCTGCGCACCAGCCATAAAAACTCCGACCTGACTTGGCGGCTCAAAAAGGTCCGGAATACTGTTGCCATCGGAATAACTCATGAGCCTGCCATCTTGAAGTTGGTACAACGAGTTTGACTCATCAGCGGCCGACTCGCCGTCAGAGCCGGCGGCCGCCTCATCCCCAGACCCAGATGGATCGGAGGGCTTCCATGGATGCATCCCACAAAAGCGCGTTTTAAGGCAGGCCGGGCCCGGGCGGGTCGTGCGCGCTGAGCCGTTTCGATGAGATCGGCGCAGAGACCCGGCTCGGGGCCCGGCTCACCAACCTTGCCAATGAAGACATGAATTCCGCCAAAGGGGACCCGGTACCCGTACTCCACTGAGCCGGCGTCGGGGCCCCAGTCCGCGTCGTCGATGTAGAGCCTGCCGCGACGACTCTTGGTCATCCGGCCCACAGCGTATCCCTTGAGCCCTTCGAAGCTGCCCTTCAAGAACTCAAATCCACCGTGCGCTCGCCCCACGGTGGGCGCCAACTGTCGTGGAATTGTCACGGCAGATGTCCTTGGGCCAGGACTTAGTCGTGGAGCCATCGCAACTAGGAAGCTTGAAGGGGTTATGCGGGACAAGGAACACGAGGGGTTATACTGGTTCGGCCCCTTACGGTGAAGGTAAAAGCCTACGTCCAGTTCGAGGTGTTATTGATTAGGGTTATGATCGCCAGGGAGCTAAACAGCTATCCCGGCTCTCGGAGAGATTGTTGTCGCCCCCAAACCGCTGCCGGGTCGTCCCTTTATATAGGGAGGCTGACGCCCAGCAGCCCTTAGAGTCCCGGCCGGCTCATAAGAGTGTCCGGCTCGGACTCTAAAACAATACTTGCCTTACACTACAAGTCTACTATAGCAATGATTGTAACTACGGGCTTTAAGTCATATCCGGGTCTCAGCCCATCTCTGGCCCATTATCCTGAAACTTAGCTCCGGGCTTCTGGTAATGATCCTTGGAGTAACCCGGCCCTCCTGGCGGGTGACCCCCAGGTCTATATCCTCAACACTTCCTTAGTTTGCTTGATTTGCAAACCAAGAAAGAACTTGAGTTCACTCATCATAGACGTCTCAAACTTCTTTGACATTAGCTTTCCAAACTTTTCACTAAAATGAGGGTTAGTTGAACCAAATATGATATCATCAACATAAATTTGGCATACAAATAATTCACCATTAACCCTTTTAGTGAAAAGAGTAGAATCTATCTTTCCAATCTCAAAGCATTTTTCAATAAGGAACTTGATCAAGCATTTATACCACGCTCTAGGAGCTTGCTTAAGACCATAAAGGGCTTTGTGAAGTTTGTAAACATAATCGGGTTTCTTAGGATTTACAAAGCCGGGAGGTTGTTTAACGTAAACTTCCTCCTCAATTTCACCATTTAGAAAAGCACTTTTAATGTCCATTTGGTATAAAGTGATATCATGGTGATTAGCATAGGCAAGTAAGATGCGGATGGACTCAAGTCTAGCAACGGGGGCATATGTCTCACCGTAGTCCATACCTTCTACTTGAGTGTAGCCTTGGGCGACTAGACGAGCTTTGTTGCGGACGACTTGACCATCTTCATCTTGCTTGTTGCGAAACACCCATTTGGTACCGATGATGTTGTGGTTGTTGTCGGGCTTCTCGACCAATATCCATACTTGATTTCTCTTAAAGTTGTGTAGCTCTTCATGCATGGCATTTATCCAATCCGGATCTTCCAATGCTTCTTCAACCTTCATAGGTTCAATGCTAGAGATGAATGAATAATGTTCACAAAAGTTAGCCAAACGAGTTTTAGAGCGAGTGATTCTCCCGGTTTGAATGTCATTGTAGATTTGCTCGACGGGATGGTCTCTGGCGACTCTTGCTCTAACTCATGAGAGCTTTTGCTTGGGTCGGGGTGGAACATCTTCTTCATCATCTTCTTCTTCTTGGCCTTCTTCATTGTTGGTGTTGTCGTTCTCTTGTCGCGGCGGAGAAGGAGGTTGTTGATGTTCATCTTGGTGTACTTCCTCGTTTTCTTCGTCTTGGTGTGTCCCACTTGTGGATGCTTCTGTATCAACTTGGTTCACCTTGTCATGAGGTAGAAGCTTCCACTTGGGCGGACGAGGTACTCTCCTTTACCTCCGTTGGACGAATCTTGCCAATAGACAAGTCTTGGATTGCTTCCGAAGGATCTTTATCTCCTACATCAATTGGCAATTGCTCTACTTGTGAGTCGTTAGATTCATCAAACTTCACATCTACCGTCTCTTCAACCTTTCGGGTGAAACGGTTGTAGACACGGTAAGTGTGAGAGTTTGAGCCATAACCAGGTAGGAAACCCTCATGAGATTTAGGAGCAAATTTAGAGCGACAATGCTTATCAAGAATGTAACACTTCGAGCCAAATACTCGAAAGTATCCAACTTGGGGTTTGTTACCGGTGAGGAGCTCGTAAGCCGTCTTGCCGAGTAGCTTGTGAAGATACAAGCGATTTGTTGCATGACAAGCCGTCTCAACCGCTTCCGCCCAAAAGTGTTTTGGAGTCTTGTACTCATCAAGCATCGTTCTTGCCATCTCAATAAGAGTCCGGTTCTTCCTCTCAACAACTCCATTTTGTTGAGGCGTGTACGTAGCCGAGAACTCGTGTGAAATCCCTTCTTCGTCAAGAAAGGTATCCACATTTGCGTTCTTGAACTCCGTTCCATTGTCGCTCCGAACCTTTTTGATCTTCACTTCAAATTGGTTTTGGGCCTTCCTAGTGAAATTTTTGAAGATCTTTTGGACCTGCGATTTATCATCAAGAAAGAACACCCACGTAAATCTTGGAAAATCATCAACTATGACTAGACCAAATGAGTTACCACCGAGACTCTTGTAGGCATTGGGACCAAAGAGATCCATATGAAGTAGCTCGAGGGGTCTTCTTGTGGTCATAATGTTCTTCACGGGGTGGCTTCCTCCAACTTGTTTTCCTGCTTGACAAGCACTACAAAGTCTATCCTTGTCAAATATAACATCTTTTGTTCCAAGGATATGATCACCCTCAATAAGCTTATCAAGATTTCGCATGCCCACATGACCTAACCTTCTATGCCACAACCAGCCTTTTGAGGATTTAGCAATTAAGCAAGTTCTAGGTTGAGCATGTAAAAATCACCTCTACGGATACCGGTAAAGACCATTTTATGATTATCTCTACAAAACACTTGGCAATCTACTTCAGTAAATAGGACGTTGAAACCAAAGTCAACAAGTCTAGATACGGAAAGTAAATTGTAGCCAAGCGATTCAACGAGCATAACATTTTGTATGGAGCTATCATGTGAGATGGCCACCTTACCAAGGCCAACCACCTTACCCTTTGAGTTATCACCGAAAGTGACATACTTTCGAGGGCCGTCGTTTTCAGCAAGCTCACGAAACATATCTTTGTCTCCGGTCATATGATCAGTACATCCACTATCAAGGACCCATTCCTTTCCTCCAGGCATGTAGCCGCGAAGATTAGCCATAAGACCAAAGTGTCTCATCGCATCATCAAGATCATAGTCACTATCATCATCCTCATCATAGTATCCATGTTCTATATCGTCTTGTGATTGATCAACTCCTAGAGAGGGTAATTCATTAGAAGTATGACCGTAACAATGTTCATCTCTATGAATTCTAATGACTTCGGAAATGATATTGCTAATAATTCCAACATCTCCTTCGGCACGCATGAGATCACGAAGCTCAAATAGACAATCATCAAACTTAGGATCACTGGTACTCATCTTACTCAAGGCAATAGACTTATGAAGAATTTCGTCTAGATTTTTCAAGGAAAAATTTGGGAATCGTTCCTCAAGAAATCTCCATATAGTGTAGGCACAGTCAAGAGTAGGTAAGCTAGCGATCACATTTTTGGGCAATCCTCTAATGATAAGATTGATAGTTCTAAGATTGCGAATCATGTCAAGATCCTCATCGGGAGAGGGATGCAAGGGATCATTAGGGGAAATGCAAGGACTAGTAATGTACTTGTTCAAGTGATATTCATTGAAAATCTCAAGCATCTCATTTTTCCACTCATGAAAGTACCCTCCATTAAGTATAGGCACTCTATGTCTAAGACTCCCCAACGTAGACTCATCCATCTTCCTCCAAAGGTGTTTAAACCAAAGCAATGGAGACCAAAGCTCTTATACCAATTTAAAGGATCGAGAAGAAGTGTCTAGAGGGGGGGTGAATAGACTCTTAGCAAGAAAAGTTGTAGTTTTTAAATTCTCTAAGTTGAAGTGGAGTTTTAGCACAAGTTCAAACATTCACAATACATATCAAGCAAACATGATAAGAGTATATGAGCAGCGGAAAGTAAATCATGCAAGTTGCAAGAATGTAAAGGGATGGGATTGGAGTGTGCAAACGCAATTGGAGACACGGAGATTTTTTATCGTGGTTCCGATAGGTGGTGCTATCGTACATCCACGTTGATGGAGACTTCAACCCACGAAGGGTAACGGTTGCGCGAGTCCACGGAGGGCTCCACCCACGAAGGGTCCACGAAGAAGCAACCTTGTCTATCCCACCATGGCCATCGCCCACGAAGGACTTGCCTCACTAGGGTAGATCTTCACGAAGTAGGCGATCTCCTTGCCCGTACAAACTCCTTGGTTCAACTCCACAATCTTGACGGAGGCTCCCAAGTGACACCTAACCAATCTAGGAGACGCCACTCTCCAAGAGGTAATAGATGGTGTGTTGATGATGAACTCCTTGCTCTTGGGCTTCAAATGATAGTCTCCCCAACACTCAACTCTCTCTCATAGGATAGGATTTGGTAGAAAGATGATTTGAGTGGAAAGCAACTTGGGGAAAGCTAGAGATCAAGATTTATGTGGTTGGAATGGAATATCTTGAGCTCAACAAAGTGTAGGTGGTTCTCTCTCAGAAAATGTATCTTGGAAGTGTAGGCATGTTCTGATGGCTCTCTCCACGAATGAAGAGTGGGTGGAGGGGTATATATAGCCTCCACACAAAATCTAACTGTTACACACAAATCACCAAACTCGGTGGGACCGAATCAGAAAACTCGGTCGAACTAATTTGGTTCATAATGTGACCGTTAGGCATTTCGGTGGGACCGACATGTCAACTCGGTGGGACCTATGTGCTAGGGTTAGGGTAAAGCCTTATCTCGGTTGGACCGATTACACAAACTCGGTGGGACCGATTTGGGTAATAAGCACAACAGAGAGTTGGCCAAGCAAACTCGGTGGTACCGATTTCATATTTCGGTGAGACCGAAATTAATGCAATAGACAACAGAGAGTTTGCAAGCCCATCTCGGTGAGACCGAGATCCCATCGGTGAGACCGAATTGATTAGGGTTTCTGGCAGTGGCTATGTCAAGTGAACTCGGTGGCGCCGGATAGAAAGTTTCGGTGGGGCCGAGTTTGACTTTTTGGTTTTGGGACATATGTGGATGTGAGAAAGTGGTTGAGGGCTTTGGAGCATATCACTAAGCACTTTGAGCAAGCAAGCCATTAAGCAGCACCTAATCCCCTCTTAATAGTATTGGCTTTCCTATGGACTCAATATGATCTTAGATCACTAAAATGAAAAATGTAGAGTCCTGAGCTTTGAGCTTGAGCCAATCCTTTGTCCTTATCATCTTAAAGGGGTTCCACATCCTCTTGTCCATGCCACTCCATTTTTGAACTTATCTGAAACATACTAGATGAAAATATTAGTCCAACAAGAGATATGTTGACATCAATTACCAAAATCACCCAGGGAGCACTTGTTCTTTCAGATTTGCTACTCACCGGGTTGTAGTGGGAGTTGTCCATCATTCTTGTATTTTACCCTCCGCCTTCTATAAAGCTAAGGAGAGCGACAACCACACGGAGGCGTGAATGCAAGATGCGAGCGGAGTGATTGACTAGACAGAGGCTAGGGAATCGGAAATGGTGGTACCACCATAAGTAGGTTTGCAAGTGAATGGGCTGTGTTGGTGAACAGAAGAAGCGAAACCTATTGCCAAGAGATCGATTAAGGCTGTGTTGGTTGGGCTTTTTGAGCCAACTTCTAGCTTTTCTAGGCTAGAAGCTAACCAAAGGGGGAAAAGTAGAAGTAGAAGTTGTAAAAGCTACCAAATTTTCGCAGTGTAAATCCGCAGCTGGCGTTACCCCAACTTCGGAATGGCATTTTTAGCTGTCCCCTGATAGTTGGCATGTAATTACCCACCTTTGCCACTCCTAAGTGAAAAACGCTTCGGCACAGAGTAGCAACCCACGAGACGAGGCCTGCTCGGTCCCCATCGATCCCCTGCTCGATCCCCATTGACCCAGCGGCAGCTAGGGTTCGCAGCCGCCGCCGCGTGCCAGCCCGCCGGCGCCGCCTCCCGAGTCCGCCCCCCGCTGCGACCTCCTTCCTCCCCCGCTGCTCTTCGGCCCTCCTCCATCTGCCTCCCCGCCTCAACAGGTCGTGCGGGAACCAGCAGGGGCCGCCGCCCTCCACCGCCGCGCAAGCTGCCGCCGGCGACGTCTCCCTCTGCCCCGCCGCGACCTCCTCCCTCCAGTCCCAAGGTTGCTGCTCCTCTTTCTCCCACTGTATATATCACTAATTTAAGAACAAATTGCACATAGAAATATTGCGTGCTGCAGATTGCTATGTAATTCCTTCCTAGAACGTATATATTGATCTATTGCTATGTCATTACTTTGATTGATTGAAGAATGACCGAAAAAGCGGTGTGGGATGATGCAAATCTGAAGAAACTCATAGATATATTCAGATAAGAGGTTGAAAATGGGAATAGGCCCATAAGTTATTTAAATAAGAAGGGTTGGAAGAAAGTTTTGGAGAAATGGGAAGCAAGAACGGGAAAGAAGTATCCCAAGGATAAATTCAAGAACAAATGGGATGCAATAAAAAGTGACTATACGGTGCATGCCTTTTGTAATATTCTATGGTGCATGCCTTTTGTAATATTATTATGGGACCAGTATCTATTTATATGTAATATGCAACATGAAAGTACAATGGTTGAATTCGTATGTGTTACCTATTTATATGTAATATGCAACATGAAAGTACAATGGTTGAATTCGTATGTGTTACCTGTGAATTATCTAATATTGTCATGATTTTCGTTTGCAAAACGGTCGTTCTATTGCCTACCAATGTATATATCACTAATTTAAGAACAAATTGCACATAGAAATATTGCCTCATTGCCTAGGGTCATTGCAGACAATTCACAGTGAAATCTACAGTTTCACAGTTGTTTCAGCCAAACGGCTTCCAGCTTTTCAACAGCTGAAAGTTCACAGCAGCTTTTCCACAGCTCACAGCTCACAGCAGCTTTTACAAAATCAGCAGCTCAACCAAACACAACCTAAGTTCAGTAGCCTAAAAAATCCCACTCATATTCAAGAAAATGTTCAGTAGCCTCAAAATCGTTAAGACCCTAAGACGCGACAACAACCCACACAATTTTTGTGCCTCGAAATAAAGGACATGATTGTGGTGATTTTATGCATTTTACTCGGATCAACGTCCAAGATGACATGGTGGTGTATACAATGTATATAGACCTCTTATCTCCCTACAACGTCTAGAGATGAACATGAAACATGTTGCTACTACGAATTATCTCTTAACGTTATCTCTATCAGTTAACCCACATATGCCTCCAAAGTTATTCGACATTGAAAATTTAATCAAACAATGTATGACTAAGAAAATGATACCAGATATTATGAAGAAAGATATTTTTCCTTAGGCATGCGGAGATTTCATTTAACTAATTGAAGATGGCACCCTCTCTTGTTCAAGCCATCAACATTTTTTTAGTGGATCCATCAACATTATTTAGTGATATATCACCACTTAATATTTTAATTTTTTGAGCATTACTTAATACATACTACCTCTCTCCTGATTTATTAGTCCCCTCATTCTTAGTGTCATACTTTGACCATGGTTTTAACTAATAAAATATAAGTTATACATACCAAAAATGACATCATCGAAAACTATGTTCAAATACAAATCAAACGGTATATTTTTTGATGACATGCATTAGTATTTTATTAGTTAAATTTATGGTTAAATTTTGACACAAAATATGAAGGGGGCAATATGCGAGACGGAGGTAATATTTGACGCGTGTGCCGTGGAGTGCCCTAGCACGCTAGTATTTCCCTCGTGTGCACTGTCAGCGCTCTGACTAGAAAAATGCCGAACCACGTGCGTTGTCCGTGAATGTGGTCAACACTATAACCGAAAGCCCCAATGTCAACCATCGGAAGAAAACACACACTCCAAACGGAAGGCCTAGCCGCGTCCATCCAACAAAAGGCGGACCGGTTTAAAAAAAAAAGGCGGACCGTGTCGACACGATGAGACCATATCGGCACATCCTCTCCCGTCCGCCCGCGTCCCAATCCGATCTCCACCGCCCAGATACCGATCCGATGGCCAGCGCTCACCTCGCGCTACGGCGGTCGCTGTCGTATAACGGCAGCAACAGGACGGGGGTCAGCGCGTCCGCGCGTGCGTGTCGAACACCCAGTCGCTGACGCGGTGGGACCCACGCCGTCGTCGCTGTGGCTTCAAGATTCGCCCACTCGCCAAACCCCGCACTGCGCCAGCGCTCCGCTCGGTCTCCGTCACGGCGTCACGCCGTCACCAACCGCACGCCGAACGCGGGGGCCCCACGCGCCAGCAGTAGCGCGCCTGGCCCCGGCCGTCCTACGCCGCTCACCAACCATTGCCAAAGCTTTTACTCCCTCCTCCCGCGACGAGACGACCAATTCGCTCGCCCTCGTCGCCTCGCCGGCCGCCTCCCCCTCCCCCCCTCCCCACGTTCGACGCCTCCGCGGAACCCCGAACGAGACCCCGCGTCGCGGGGGCCGATCGGGTGGCGCCCGCGCGTGGTTTATCGGGTTAGGGCTTGGCGCTCGTGGGCGAGGTTTTCCAGGAAATGGACGCCTCCGACTCCGGCGGGGGCGGCGCGGCGGCCGATGCGGGTGAGCCCGTCTGGGACTGGGACAACCTCCTCGACTTCACCATCCCGGAAGACGATTCCCTGCTCCTCCCGTGGGATGACCCCCTCGGGATCGAGGGCGATCCCACCAACGAGGGGGCGCTGCTCCCTGCCCCGCCTCCGCCGCAGCCGGTGGAGGCGGAGCCGGCGCCACCGCCACCGTCTCCTCCTGCTGAGGCCGGGGGAAGCAGACGCGGCGTCAGAAAGCGCGACCCGCGGCTGGTGTGCCCGAACTACCTAGCGGGGATTGTGCCCTGCGCGTGCCCCGAGTTGGATGAGATGGCGGCAGCCGCGGAGGTCGAGGAGGTTGCCGCGGAGGCGCTTGCCGGCCCTAGGAAGAAGCCCAGGGCTGCCAGCCGGGGTAGCAGCGGGGCTGTAGTCAAAATTGGTGGTGCTGGTGGTGGCAGTGGAGTGGCTGGCCGTGGGGGAGCAGCAGAAATGAGGTGCCAAGTGCCGGGTTGTGAGGCGGATATACGGGAGCTGAAAGGGTACCACAAGCGGCACCGGGTGTGTCTGCGTTGCGCGCATTCTTCTGCCGTCATGATCGACGGCGTCCAGAAGCGCTACTGCCAGCAGTGCGGCAAGTAAGCCACATTTGCCCCTTGTTAGTTGCTGAATACAAGTTCCATTGTGATCAGTATAGGATACTAAATTAAATACGTGAAATGATTGCCTCACTAAGTTATAGTTCTTCGATAAGACTGGATGTTGGATCGTTATTTCCAATTTCCTTCATTCAAGCTGTCGATTGTATGTTAAGGACCGGTACAAACTCTGCATTTTTAATTTTTGTAGTAGAATTCCTCAGGCATGCTGTCACGGTTGATTTGTTGGAAGGTTCTTCAAGATTTATACAGTAATTGTATTTTATTTGCCTTAAATTTATCTCAAGAAGACACTTTGTAGCACAATTTTGTAGGTGTAATGGAGTAATTGTGTGAAAACCGATCGGCCTACCATGCTAGAGGAATTTTCCCCTTCTAGTAGGCTGTACTAGTGCGGTGACATGCAATATTTGACGTATGAGCCCCCTGCATTGAAATGCAGGTTCATTTGAAAGCAATGCCACTTATAGATTTTTTGTTTGGACCCAGGGTTCCGTCATCCTGGCGAAACTTATCTAGGATTTGTCGGGACTCATGTGATATTTCTAGTGAATTGATGAATTCTATTTTCAAGTAGAGTTAATACTCCCTCCGATCCGATCCATATTAATTGACGCTGCTTTAGTACAATTGTACTAAAGCAGCGTCAATTAGTATGAATCAGAGGGAGTAACATATTTTTTTCCTATGACATGGTAGACACACAAACACACGCTTACACCATGCACACGCGTGCGCACGCCACATGTGTGTGCGTCTCCAAGCACATGCCTAGAATTAGTGGAGGCCGGGAATACATCCGCTATCCCATGAAGTTCCCACTAAAGCACATCCGCGTGAGCGAAAATGCGGGTGCTAGGATTTAAGCACTGCTGGGTGGAGTCATACGCCCACAACTCCACCAGGAGGTGGTTCTGGACTTAGTATGTTGTAAATGGTCGAGAACTTTCCCGGGGTTCACTGGTAGGCACACATGGTTGTGAATCTCTTCATTTTTGTAAAATGTCATTAAACTTTGCAAGCAAATAACATTTAGTTATAATTGTAATACAGCTTATTTTATGAGTACTGTATGTGGTTTTAGCATGATGTTGTTGGCCACTTTTATCAAAATAGTGCAAATGCGTACAAATAGTGCAAATGCATACGTCCTTGCTTATGTTTGCACACCCCTTTCAAGTTTTTTATTTTTATTTTTAGCAACTGCTTAAAAATTATTAGTCTTTAATACTTAAGATGATTACTTCCCCGGACAATCTATTATTGATTATTCTTATGTCCAGCCTAATAATTGTGCTGGCCGTTTATGCTGTTCTTGCTGATTTGTAGTAATAGTTTACTTTGGTGTGCTATAATCTCTCTCTGTCTGTCTTTCTTTCTCTCTCTCTCTCTGAACATACTTCTGTTGCAGATTCCATATATTATTAGATTTTGATGAAGACAAAAGGAGTTGTAGAAGAAAGCTGGAGAGGCATAACAAAAGAAGACGAAGGAAACCTGATTCAAAAGGCACATTGGAGAAAGAGATAGATGAACAATTGGATTTGTCAGCTGATGGTAGCGGTAACGGTGAAATAAGAGAAGGTAGGACCAAAAATAACTTTTCCAGCTTTGTCAGGCGAAATCCATTTCTTTTGCATATTTAGCCATCTTACCATGTTAACTTTAAATCTTGTTGTAGTTGCTCTGTTACAAGCTTTCCATAACATGCTAAAGCGATTATTTATGTGCATAAAGCGTAAGTTGTCTCTTAGATAACCTACAAAGAACAATCAAGTTTCCCAAACTTATTTTATCTATTTGCTCTGGTAGAAGATTTTATATTTCAAGTAGAAGGCGCAGGGTTTTCCTTTAGATATGACTATTGACCAGAATTATGTAATGCCAGGGAAAATTTTATTACTAAATCCATTGTGGCTCAGTATTTGTTTTGGATACATGTTATTCATAGGTTACATTCCTTTATTGTTGCAATTGACATCTGAGTAAATCAGTTCCTTCCACGGATGTGAACATCAATATTCTTTATGTAACTTGAAACCTTCTAGCAGAAGACGAGAACAAGGAAACATCCCAATTTTTGTGAACTTTTGCGACAAGAGCATCTTATAGGCAGGAAACTGGGTTCTTCACAAAGTTTCACCACCAGAAACTCAAGGCCAACATCTTTTACCACTTCAAACAAATTCATAACACCACAACCAACAAAAAGCAAGAATTTAGTTGTTACATCCAACTTAAAGGGCCACTTTACCTTTAAGCGCTTATGCGGAGTTTGCAGCCTTGATATGCAGACGTGGATGGATTACATTCAACACTTCCTCGGGTGCATATTAGGGATGTGGGCTAAGGGGTACAACTGGACCTAGCCAACCAAATAAGGATAATCCTATTGCTAGGAAGCGAGTGATGAGTTTCTATACAAGGAAGCTGCCAGCCATATGTTATATTATCATTATGCAATGTGAAGGAACATGAAGGAAATAATCTAGTCTCTCTCTAGGTTCTTCATTGCAGTCCAGATCCAGTCCTTTTCCTGAGCTCTTCTTCTTTAGTGCGCTAGTCAAGATGGTATCAGTTCGGTGCCAACAGCGTGGCCTTACAGACAAGAGCAACAGTGGGGACAGCTTGCATGTGGAGAAAATACATGGACTTGAGCCATTTCTTCTGTGCTGGCTGCACCAACCATAGCACCGTATTCGACAGCTATTTCCTATTCAACGCCATCAGATAGAACTGCAGCACTGAGCCTGTAACCAGCAGCAGCGGTATCTGCTCATCAAAAGGCGGTGGCCACTCATGTTCCAGGCTTCCAGCAATCATGGTGATCCACCATGGGACATTGCGTGTCTAGTCGTTTCCTATGCACACAACTTCCTCCAAACTCAAACCTGCAGATGTGCTTGTGCCTCAGTGGCTCAGTCCAAAACCAGGCCAGATGGTCCTTCATTTAGTGCTCAAGCCAAGCCCTCCGCAGTGGGCCTTGGCCTGGCCCTCAGTAACAAGCTCAAAATTAGGCAATAGCTTGGCACTGTTACCACACCCACACATGGAGGCAATGGTCTTTGAAACATCAGTTTACTCATCTAGTCAGAATCTTTGCATCCCATGAATGTGGGGGGTATCAGGGATTTCAGCTAGGGATGAACAAATACTGGTTCATACCTTTAGCAAGCTGCATTGAATTTTGTCAACATGGCATCAAGTCCATAGGAACTAAGAACATTGCAGCAAGCTCAGCAAACTCGGTAAACCAGAGGAATTCTACTTGTACAGTCTTAACTTGAGCCCTAGCTATCATTTTGCACTCGAGAATGAGCTGCTTATCCAGGAGGAGCGGAGAGTTAGGCCTAACCTAGGTGGCAGCCGGCAGCATGAAGAAAGTGTCGGCAGCTGGCCCTAATCAGCTTCAACTAAGTGTGGATATGTATCCTATTATCCTATTGTTAGCGAATCTGAGAATAGTTATATTACTTAGGTACACGATTGAGATTAGATACTTTAGGGGGAGACCCATCTATAATGAGGCAGGCACTTGATATTACCATCAAGCAGCCCTTCTTCAGTTCTTCTACCTAAGTCTCCTCCCTCACCATGACATCATTTTCTGGTGGTGTTTACCCTCATATCAGCATAAATAAATAAACCATTTCATAAATTTGAAAGTCGTTTCTCAACAAATCAATAGTCTCACTTCAACGTAGACAAGGTTTAGTTTGTAGCAATAAAAAAAGAACACTCCGAAGTGAAATAAAACAAGTTAAACACCCTCTAACCATTTGTTTAGAGCATCTACATATTTGTTGGAATTCTAAGTTTGACCCAAATTGAGCTCCAGTATGAGCATTATCTTTATATGCTTGTTTGGTGGGGTACTTTTAAAATGCATCTGTTAATGTCCAGCTCCCTTTCTTCTAATGTTCCTTTTTGTGTACTCTGTAAATATGTGCTGTCTAATCTGGAACATCTTTGTTAATATCTTTTGATATACAGAGAATATAGATGGCGCTAGCTGTGACATGCTTGAGACTGTTCTTAGCAACAAAGTTTTAGACAGAGAAACACCGGTGGGATCTGAAGATGCCCTTAGTTCTCCAACTTGTACACAACTCAGCTTGCAAAATGACCGAAGTAAAAGCATAGTGACTTTTGCAGCTTCTGCTGAAGCCTGCCTTGGTGCAAAACAGGAAAATGCTAAACTTACGAATTCTCCGGTGCATGACAGCAAGAGTGCTTATTCATCCTCAGTGAGTTTTTTTCCCATACAAATTTGTTTGTTTACTTTAATGTGATCATTATGCATTATTATTTTTAGTTTGGTGAAACTTTCCCCCTCCCTCCCTCTCTCCCTCTGTAATTGTCGTGATAATGTTGT
The DNA here is from genome assembly GCF_002575655.3 of Aegilops tauschii subsp. strangulata. Classification (NCBI taxonomy): domain Eukaryota; kingdom Viridiplantae; phylum Streptophyta; class Magnoliopsida; order Poales; family Poaceae; genus Aegilops; species Aegilops tauschii. The sequence goes on from NC_053035.3 coordinate 358,565,485, forward strand.
ATCACCATTCTAGTGCCCCACAGGACGCATTTCGTTCAAGTTGTATGACTGGAATCCCGCAGAGTTTCCTCGGCGTCTACGTAACCAAGTATGTAACTGGCTATGGCCTTTAAGTTTCTAACACTGGATGATGTTTTCATGTCAAAGAAATTGTTCTAAGTCAGTGGTACATTTGAAATATGCAGATATTTGAGTGGTTGTCTAGCATGCCTGTTGAATTGGAGGGCTACATTCGTCCTGGTTGTACAATTTTAACTGTATTTATTGCAATGCCACAACATATGTGGGACAAGGTATGGATGTTTATGCTAAAACAAAATCATCAATTACTAAAAATTGAATGAAGACTTTTGCACACATCCAAATAAACAAACTATCAAGACTTAGGCTGTGTTTGGCAGCAAAGTGTTGTAAAAAACAAAGTATTGAAAAACTACAGTATTTTAGCATGATGATATGAGATACCACGGTTTATACATATCGAAGTATTTTGGAGTATCGATAATACATAGGACCTGTCTGGCTAGAGCTGTGAGCAGCGATATAAAAATTATGGCTAGCTGTTAGCTGTTGCAAACACGGACATTTTAAGCTAGCTAGCCATTGCATGTAGGCCACGCTTATTTACCATACACATCCACGAAGAACGGCCAAGCATAAACTAACTAAATGGCTATGCATAAACTGAACGCCCAAGCACAAGGCTTGTATATTACCAATAAGGATGCTCCCTTGGGATCGAGCCATGGAGAGCTGGGCCTAGGCTAGCTGCGTCGAACTAGTCGTCGATCCCTCCACGAGCGGAGCTGAGCGGATCGACCAGAAAGAGGGGTAACGGCACAGCTGCGTGGAAACAGCTTCAAAAAGGGATAACGACGTGTGAGTTATTGCCAATGGCGAGGCGAGTCGTTTACTCGCCTGCTTTTTTTTAAAAAAAAAAGAGGCCCAGAGTTCTTTTTATTACAGAGAAAATACTCTGATTTTGAGAATACTCTAGTATTAACACTATAGCTTTTATTGGTAGCGAAATAGGTCACAGTAATTAAAATTGTAGTAATTAGAAAAATTGTAGTATTCCTCAAATACTTAAAAAATACTCGCTCCGTAAAGAAATATAAGAGCGTTTAGATCACTACTTACATAAGAGCGTTCAAATCACTACTTTAGTGATCTAAACGCTCAGTGATCTGAACGCTCTTATGTAAGTAGTGATCTAAACGCTCTTATATTTCTTTACAGGAGTACTTTGCTATCAAACACAGCCTGGTTTTTCAAATATCATTTTGTACTGTGTAACTTATGTGAACTGATAACTGTAGTACTACCACCAGTCCAGAATTGATGTCTCTTTGGCTTGTGCAAGTCAATTTTTACCACTTATGGGAGTCCACTTCAAAAGGAATTTGTTGGATTTGCCGTGAAATTATATCATAACCTTTTTAGCTTTCTTCAACATATCATTGAGTGCCCGCAATTCATATCTGCATTTCTCTTGGCAGTTAGCAGAAGATACAGCAAATCTTGTCAGAAACTTGGTAAATGCTCCGAGCAGTCTTCTATTGGGTAAAGGGGCCTTTTTTGTTCATGCCAATAACACAATATTTCAAGTATTGAAAGGTGTGTGCCATGCACTTTTCAATTCCATGACATATTTCAAGTATAGTAATATTTGTATATCATTCTTGAACTATATTGTTCGTACACAACTATGTAGTCCCTCCTTTGCTGAATGCATACTGTTTTAGGAATTTACTCTGCAAGAAAGATGTATGCAGAAAAGATTGCATCACCCCCTTTATTGGACAACTTATCACATATGAAAGATGTGTGTTACTCTAGTCCATATTAATAAATGATTGGAAGTAGCCAAAGATGGATTTGCAATGGAAAATTGGTGTAATGTTATCTTGAAATATTAAAATGACATGTATCCAGGAACAAAATTTGACTTTGGAATGACATGTGTTCAGGAACGGAGGGAGTAGCACTATTTGCATGTGCTACTAGTCTACTATATGCTGTAGAGCCTTTGAATTATGTATCTGTCCAGAAGAATTTTCTCATGAGAAGATAACCCCTTTGTTTTCAATTGTTTGATGCAAGGATCCTTGTCACATACTCCCATTCCGCTTATGTTTTAATCTATAATCATGATCCCAGTTAATGCGGGAACTATTGCCATTTAAACTTATATATTATTGCATCTTTTGTTTTAAACTTTTCATGACAAAAGTATCTGATTATTAACTGAGGATTTTTAATATCTGTACTAAAGATGGAGCAACATTGATGAGTACCAGATTAGAGGTACAAGCCCCCAGGATCCATTGTGTTCATCCAACATGGTTTGAAGCAGGAAAGCCTATTGAACTACTCCTTTGTGGAAGTTCTCTTGATCAGCCTAAATTCAGGTATAATATGCCCTTGGACGTTGTGGTGATTTCTGCTGGCTGTTTTTCTACCATGTATATGCGGTACAACATTTCTTGTTTGATACTTCTGCTGTATGTATTATTTTCTAACCTTAGTGTCTATTGTCACAAATTTGTGATGTGGGCTTTCCAGAGTCTCTGCGGTAAAGTTTGATCTTAGCTTCTACTAAAGTAAATATGCACTGTTTCCCCATAACCTCGTGTTTTATATTTTTATTAAGTGATCTTGTTTAGTTGGTCAAGTTATTAAATGAACCATTCCTGGATTTTAGCCTATTCCTGTCACTTGGAGGAATAACTAAGTGAATGTGAGTGCAGTGTGGCTTCAGTATGCATTTTTGTTTTGTTTTGTTAGTTTCAGGCACAAACTGTCTCGGCACGCACAATTTCTGCATGAAATAGCTTTAGCGTCCAAGTAAAAAAATTGTCATTTATCTCTTTTGATAATTGTTGATCATCGGGAGAACACTCTGGTTTATGATCGATGCCCTTCTATCGTTATACTTTATGCATCTTAAGTGCTCATTTGTGGATTTAGTTTTCCTGGTTCCAACACTAAATTTGTGCATGAAGTGAATCCACATGAGACAGTTCCTTATAAGCTTCATAGATGAACACTTCTTATGAATTTGCGTGGGGTTCACAATGCTCTATGGGTGCTTGAATCACCATTCAATTTATGTTTCTCATGGCAGATCACTTCTATCATTTGATGGAGAGTACTTGAAGCATGATTGTTGCCGTCTAACGTCTCGTGGAACCTTTGGTTGCGTGAAAAATGGTGCTCCTACATTTGATTCTCACCACGAAGTTTTCCGGATAAACATCACTCAAACCAAGCCGGATACTCATGGACCTGGTTTTGTGGAAGTAAGTGAAGTTTGCTACAAAACCAATCGAATTCCTCCATACTTTAGAGTCTGGTGCATATTAACTACATTTTTTCTAGTGGCATCCATCTAGGATGCATGTGTTTGACATTAGTTCGGTTATGATTTGTCAGTCCTATGTAGATAGTTATTAGTGTGTACGAACTTAAGCTATACTTTAAAATTCTTAGCCATGACCAGCCTGACAGTTGTACCAATTAATAGAAAACCCTGCTTAGGCTTAAGCTTAAGCCATCCCTTCCAAACAGTGTGATGTTGAACTGATTCCTCAAATAAGGCATCAATACTCAAAGAGACATTAGCTGCTCTACATCGCACACAGGGTTTTGGGGCACTTTGGTTCATATTCACCAACTTTGGTTTGTGCACTTCAAGAAGTGAAAACTAATGTCATAGAAGCTGGACAATAATTGCAAGTTTCTGTACAATAGTAAGATCATATGTGCCCTTTGCAGAAAACACGGCAAAACAGACTTGCATCACAAAGTACTTGACGATGGAAAACTATAGGAAGCAAGTGCATAGTGGGGATTTATGGTTCATGCTTAATTTCTCCTGTGATAAAGATGCACAGCATCCATATGGCATTTGTATTTGGAACAATTTCAGCAAATATAATGTATTCTTGTTTGGTATAACAAAACTGGCTAGTGAGCTACTATTGTTATTGGCGCTAAAAGTATAGGTGTATAAAACCGGATATTCACATCAGCACCCAAGAGCATATGCTCCTGGGGTGAAACAAATGATGATGCCCTTAATGTCAAACAAATCTGAAAAAGTATATACATGTCCTGCTGTGTCCTATGTGTGCATATTAATTTTCATGGAAAAAAGATGAGTTTTGTGGCCTGTGCGAAAAAAACAATTTTCGCTTTTGTAGAGCACCAGTTTTTGTTTTTTTGTCCAGGGCACAAAATATGTCCATGAAACTTTGCAAGCAGATAAAAGACATAGACAGGTATATTGTAAATAAAAACAGTGTTGTTTGAATTTTTATAGCATTTTAAACAATTTTACTGTTCATTTAGGAGCATATGCTTCACAGGAACTGAAATGCTGCCTTAAAGAAGAGCCAAAATTTACACCTTGAAATAACATAGCAAAAGACAACAAAAAACCCATTATTTATGCTATATTTGTAATATTTAAGGGGTTCCAAAATGGTTCACTGTTGCAAGAATAACAATTACCATTTATCTAACTGCATGACAGTTCAGCTTATGTTGTCATTCTTTGACACTTTCTGTAGTTATATATGATGATCGTCGATTGCAGTTCTATATTTTCAGTTTTTTTTTCCTTCTACAGGTGGAAAATGTGTTTGGGCTATCAAATTTTGTCCCTATCCTTTTCGGTAGCAAACAGTTGTGTTTTGAACTAGAGAGGATACAAGATGCTCTTTGTGGTTCTTCCAAGTACAAGAGTGCAAATGGAGAGTTCCCTGGTATTACTTCTGATCCTTGTGAGCATTGGAAGCTTCAACAAACTGCAATGTCAGGATTCCTGATAGAGATTGGGTGGTTAATAAAGAAGCCTTCTCCAGATGAATTTAAAAATTTACTGAGTAAAACAAATGTTAAGAGATGGATATGTGTGTTGGAGTTCTTGATACAAAACAATTTTATCAATGTTCTTGAAATGATTGTGAAATCATCGGACAACATCATAGGCTCTGAGATTCTTTCTAACCTGGAAAGTGGGCGGTTGGAACATCATGTCACAGCATTTCTTGGGTATATAAGACATGCTCGAATCATTGTTGATCAGAGAGCTAAACACAATGAAGAAACACAGCTTCAAACAAGGTGGTGTGGTGATAGCGTTTCAGACCAGCCAAGCTTGGGCACTTCTGTGCCACTTGGTAAAGAAGTAAGTGCTATTGTGGTGCAAGCCCTATTAATTCCACGCTAAATATTCTTCTTGAACTCTGCTAATGCAAGAATCTCTGCATCTTTATGCTTTTTTTACATTAAATCAGTTGCAAGTTTTTGATAAGCAGAGCAAGTTCAATAGATAACATTATTTTGAATTTTCAGTTGTTCGTTTTATTGAGAATTTCTTCTTTTCTTCTGAAAAAGTAATCATCAGCTCATTACCATTGCGCGCTACAAACATGCAATTCATGGTCAGTAGTACAGAAAATCAGGGGAAATCGTGATACTGGCCATGGTTCTTAGATAAACATCTATGTATAGTCCTATTTTGGTTATTTTAGCTTCCATCTGTCTATGTTGATTGTTTAAGAAGATAATCATTTTTAGTCTGAAAGCACTTAAATCTGGAACCATTCTGTTCTCATGTAGAATTAGTTTTACAAATTATGTGTCAACATTGAGTTGGTCCTAGGGTTGTCATGGCAGAGGATGTTTGTCTTTATGAAAATGTAAACAGCTTAGGAGCATCAGTATCACGTTTATCTGTAACCTTTTGGAGTGGCATCATCATTCAGTCATTTTGCATATGGCTAACTGAACTATAACGATGTTTTGTAATCTTTTTGCAGAATGTCACTGCCAGTGATGATTTCTGTTTGCCCTCAACCAATGCCGAGTGTGAAGAGGAAGAAAGTGTGCCGCTTGTGACTAATGAAGCTGTGTCACACAGGCAGTGCTGCCCCAGTGAGATGAATGCTAGATGGCTTAATCCCGCCTTGGTTGCTCCTTTTCCAAGTGGTGTGATGAGAACGCGACTCGTCGCGACTGTGGCAGTGGCTGCTATATTGTGTTTCACGGCCTGTGTTGCCGTGTTCCACCCAGATAGAGTAGGGGTGCTTGCAGCTCCAGTAAAGAGGTACTTGTTTAGGGACTGCCCACCATGGCACCATAGTGGATGTTAGATTAGATAAACTTTCTTGACTTGGTGACTTTCTTGACTTGTTGTTGCTTTCCCCTGTGCCATGTGTATACCGTTGTGTTGACTCATAGATTGTGTGTATCAAGGATAAAATACCTTTTCCAGTGGACAATGCAAACTTGCATCTTTTTGACAGAAACTATGGGCATATATGCATGAAATTCTGAACCACCTGGTGTATCAGAGGGTTTGATAGGATTGCTTCAATGGAAATAAAAAGACTGGGTCTCAATTTTATTTTTTTTGTTCGCGACAAGTGGGAAGCTTGGAGGAATCCAACTTGAACATTTCCCAAATCCCGAGTAAGAAGATTCATCTGATTTGGGGCGTGAATATGATCTGAAGAGTACCTCTCTGTTTCATATTACTCCCTCCATTCCAATGAAGGCGCATCCCAAAATTCAACTTTGATGATAATTTAGACCTACCAAATGTTGGTTATATGTGATAAATATTATACCATTGAACAAAAGAACTTTTCAATAGTATAATTTTCAAGTCATAAAAATATGTAGTATTGGTTCAATTTATGGTCAAAATTTAATTTGGGGATGCGTGCGTGCGTTATTCATTGGAATCAAGGGAGTATGTTAAGTTCTAGCATTGTCTTCAAGTTTTTTTTTTGCGAAGATTGTTTTTAGTTCAAACTTACATAGGTCTTCTTTAGATTGTAGAATTGTGAAACACGGGAATAGTGCAAAACATGGGTTTACAAACACAGGAGAACTATATGAATAGTTGTTTGGATGGAATAGAGGAAAAACACCTTGGTCCAACGCGATTGAGTCCAAGCGGTTGGACTAGATGTTCAAATTTCTATGAAATTGAGGCAAATGAATCCATTATGTGGTTACGTGCCACCAATCCTTAGGAAGAATCCAAAAGTTTAGAGTCTACAAATTTATACAGAATTTCTGCAATTCAAAGAGGACCTTAAGTTTAACCAAGTACATAGAACAATATATTAACATCTACAATACCAAATTAGCTTTATTAGATTTGTCATAAAATATATTTTTATAATCCATATATTTAATATTTTAGTTATTAGCAATTTAGCATGCTTTTTTATATTTGATCAAGATTAAACAAATTGACCTAGGATAAATACAATTTCAAGTAATCTGAAATGGAGAAAATACTTAGCACCTTACAATATCAAGCCTCGAAGAATTACATCATCATGCAATGGTTTCTGTTAGTGCCATCATCTCGAATTGACAATTGCAGAGACGCAATGTGTTGTTTTGTATGCAAACGATGCTTGCAGGCACATTCCTAATTCAGAAAAAGAGTGTTACCTAACCCCGAGCACAAACGCACCACCATGAACAATAAATTTAAAAAATAATATAAATGGAATAAAAAAATTGTGTGGATGAACATCAACAAGTATTTTAGTTTTCTGCAAAAAATTGCCACGAAAAGACATCCGCATGATGCTTTTGCTAGTTCTCTACATGAAGGTAATGAAAATGATTTCACACTTCACCCGTCCAGGATTGCAGCTTGGGTCTAAAACATAAACATATTTGTCTACTTTTAATTTGAATATTTATTTACTTTGGGTTTTTTTTGAACTTTTTTTGAGACATTTTTTTGAACTGTAACTTTGGATTTCTTTGATCACATGGGTCAGGCCTGCAGGACCCTGACCCACATATCACCCACCCAATGACACGTGGGGATATGTCTCGCTTTATGCAAGACGAATGATGCTTAAAATTCTTTAAAATGACAAGTGGCCAACCTAACTCGGCATTAATATTTTTCCGTTCTTTAAAAAAATAGAATATATTGTAAATACTATTCAAGAAAACTTAATGTGCTTAAGATTCTTTAAAATGTTCATCACAAATTTGAAAAATGTTAACACAGTATAATTTAAGAAAATATTGATAGCATTCAAGAAAAAAATTCATGAGGTTTAGAAAATGTTCATGGGACAATTTTGGAAAATGTAATGCAATGTAAAAAAAATGTCGTGTAATTCAAGAAAAAAAAGTTTCAGACCATTCAAAAAATGTACGTTGCATTTTAAAAAATGTTTACGCATTTTGAGAATATGTTCTTGACATTTAAAAAAATATCCGTACAATGTAAAAGAAGTTCTCATAGTTTAATAAAATGTTTTGTATCATTCAAAAGAATGTTTGAATGTGTATTTGAAAAATGTTTAACACATATTCGAAAAATATTCAATAATATGTATTTGAAAAATATTAAACATGTATAAAAAATATTTTATATGTATACAAAAAATGGGGAAAGTATCTGGTGCACCGGTGCTTGTGGTGCTACATGTGCACCGGACGCCGCAACACGTTCAAAACTGTTTCAAAAAATCTGAAACAAATGTAGCACATTGACACAACATCGGTCTATGTTGTCACAAAAAATCAAATAAAAATTTGAAACACTGCGTGAGATAAAAAATGGCAAATTTGGAATCAATGTGATAATAGGCCAAATCTAAAGCCCAACTTATGTTGTGTACTATCAGTGTCAATTTTGTGATTTTTGTACCTCGAGCAATGTTTCAAATTTTGAGTTGAAATTTTGCGACAAATAAGACCGATGTTGTGTGGATGAGCTAAATTTAGTTTTTCAAATTTTTTCAAACATTTTTAAATACACTATGGGCGTTCGGTACACCGGTAGCACCACGAGCACCGGTGCACCAGATACTTTCCCACAAAAAATGTACAATATGTATGAAAAATTGACATCAAAATCTATATTTGAAGTTCTAGAAAAAATATAGCAAATAGATGTGCATAACATAGATTTTTGGCCTTCTTGTGTTAGTTTTACGTGTAGTTGGCGGGGTGTGCTTTCAATGGTGGAGCCAGTGGCGCGTGGAATAATGATCTCCTCACTATATACATGTTTCAACGCACGACCACAAACAGACGTCTGTTTCGCCTGCTTGGGGGTGGCAATGGGGTCGTGTCCGCCTGAATTTCTGGATACGGTGGGCATGCGTCCAACGCGCGGCCGCATTTCGGCCGCATCTCGTTCACTGTGCATATCAACCAACATATGCATATCAAATGATTCAAATCAAACATAGCAAATAGTTATACGTCCGAAATAGTCTTTACAACCCAATCGAAAGAAAACAATATCAAATAGTCTTACAGCCCAATCGAAATTTGTTTGCATGAAAAGAAATTAAACTGATAGATCTACTGTTGCCAATGTGAGTCCACATGTGCTCAACCAAGTCATCTTGGAGCTGGACATGAGTACGCCAATCCCGCAATTCACGATGAAAATGGACAAACTGTTCGAAGTTTGCAGGAGGTGGCTGCCCAGGCTCAACATTTTCACCCTGGAAATCAAACCCTTGGTCGTATATACTTTCATCACGCTCATCCTCCACGATCATGTTGTGCATGATCACACATGCAGTCATCACCTCCCAAAGCTTCTGAGTGCTCCATGTTAATGCAGGGTTTTGAACAATACCCCATCAAGACTGAAGCACACCGAAAGCACGCTCCACATCCTTCCTAGCACTCTCCTGCATTTGGGCAAACCTCTCTCTCTTCTCTCCTTGCGGATTGGGTATGGTCTTCACAAGAGTGGACCACTGTGGATAGATACCATCAGCAAGGTAATATCCCTTGTCGTACTTGTGGCCATTGACCTCAAAGTTGACCTCCGGACAGTGGACTTCTGCAAGCCTTGCAAACACTAGAGAACGCTGATATCATTGTGAGAACTAGCAATGCCGAAGAAAGAATGACATATCCACAAATCTTGTGAAGCCACCGCTTCAAGTATGACAGTAGCACCTTTCACATGCCCCTTGTACTACCCCTGCCAAGCAAATGGACAGGTCTTCCACTTCCAGTGCATACAATCAATACTACCAAGCATGCCCAGAAAGCCCCTCTCGGCAGTGACAACCAACAACCTCTCTGTATCAGCGGTAGTTGGCTCTCTCAGGTACTCAGGGCCGAACACTGCCACCACGTTCTTGCAGAAACTATACATTGAGAGGAGACATGTGAACTCACTCATACGAACATACTCATCGACAAGATCACCAGGAATTCCATATGCAAGCACGCGGATAGCCGCAGTGCATACTCACGGGATTGTCCCGACCCATCCCCCATGAAAAATTCCCGATGCACTGTTTGGTGGGCTGGTTTCCAAGTGTGCAGCCCCATCGATCCCCCGCAAACCCTCACCCTCCCGTAAACTCAACACTCCCCCTTCCCCCTCATGTATTCTCTTCCCAAGTGCAACTCTAGTGCAGATTAGGAGGGGTTGAGAGGATTGGGTGAAGGGGAGGGGTTCACAAGAGCCCTTCTCATTCCCAATCCCTTTGGCGCTGGAAAAACTCTAGTGCCAAACAAGGCCTTAGGTATATTGTAAGGCATGGTTTTCTGTGAATTCTTTATCGGGTGCATAGAAGAACATGAAGATGCAATTGGTGAAGATAGAGATGGCAACTTTAAATTGCTTTGATGTGGCGCCAATGTATTTTTTTTCTGTTGATCACTTTTGTTTCGATTTCTTTAATCTACTTCCTCTGTAAATAAATATAAGAGTGTTTAGATCATTAAAGTAGTGATCTAAACACTCTTATATTTCTTTACAGAGGGAGTAATTAATAAAGTCAGATCAGTATCATGGTTTCCTAAAAAAGGTAAAAAAGGAAGATATTCATTCACGGAGCCGGTCCTACTTTGGGACTCATTAAAGCAGACTAGTGCAAGTGAAGTGTAGTTTACTCTACCTGATACTCTCTCGAACCACGCACCCACAAAGTTATCTCCCATGGACAAATATATCCAACATCTATGTATATGATTGAAACAGATGCGAAACACTCGGCCAGTTCGTACGCCGTCACTGGACAATGACTACAAACCAGAAGTAGAAACCAAACAACAACAGCAGCGGAAAACGATGGTCCAGGCGTCGAGAACTTGTGCAGCACACCTGATCACAAGAGGATCACAAGAGAATCGCAACAAGCTGTTGCAGTTGGTGCTTTGTTGGTACTGACACTTAATGACAAGTCAACAACCATGGATAATTTGGTCTAGCTTGTCCGAAGACTCCAGAGATCCAACCCTTATAATTGCTACCCAACTCAAATGACAAACTCTCTGAAACAAACAGCGCAATCATAGACCAGCTCTTCCGTCAAAACCATTGCCAACACACAAAGTAGCTCCATGGATGCAATCCTTAATATATACAGGCCCCATTAAGGTCATAGATAAATGCTGGTATTGATCTGTAACCTCCTGCTCAATTACAAGCTTCCTTCCTTGCATTGTGCTGTAAGGGCAGCGAAAAGCAAGTTGCAAAACCCCTCCTTCCAAGAACCGGCGGTATCAAGCGTGCCATTTGCTCAAATGGACAAATTAATTTACAGATTACAATGTTGAAGTTACATCCAAGTGCATGGAGGCCGGAGATGAAGAGAAGCGAAAAAAGCTCCATGGCCACCTTGTTTCATCCTCACTACTACCTAGAATGCTTAGTTTAATCTTCTAATGACTTGCTTCGTTTGGCATGGTAGGGGGGCTCTTCCTAAATGCATGCTTTCTGCAGCGCTCGAAAATGCCGTCATACAGCAAATCAAACTGCACTCCAGCTCTTTCCCGATTTACAATGAAAAGAATGTGATCACCCTCAATGATCTTGTGATACCTACAAATCAACGGAAAAAAATTAGGAAAGCACATGTATAGTTTTACGTGAACAAAGCACAAAAATGGGTGATGTCTCTTCAACGCCACCCAGGTTATCGTCCATTTGAATTTAGTCTCGAATTTGGTTAGTATTGTCGAAACAAGAATTCATGCATAACTGTATGTTTTATCAGATTAAAAGGAAGGGGATATATGTCGTTCCAGTAAGAACTTCACAGCAAGACTTGGTAACATGGTACTAACCATATCCCAGGTTGCAAAGGATTGCAGTCAGAATCATCCACTACAAAACGGTTAGGATGCTCTATGGGAATGCGAGGGTGCGTCATGGAGATTGTGTTCAAAGCCCCATCATTATCTTCCCAATCTTCATCCCTGAGTATCATCAGTAAGAAGATCAATAACATGCACGAATAGTGAGTTGTAAGGTTTTCTACAAGATAAAAAGGGGGAACTGTAAGCAGCATAATCTATGAACTTGGCTTTGGAGCAGAGGATTTCACCTGTATCCTTTGTAAGGTAGAGGTGCGTTTTGAGGGTGCCGCCACATACACATCTGGAGAACTCTGAGAAAGAGCATTGGATGAACTCCAAGGACGCTTGATGGTACTGTAATTCCAAATAGCTTTCGAGTTCTCTTTGTAGCGTAACTGAAGTAGAATGTATTGGGAAAGGTCTTGAGGGTAGAGTTAATTTTTAGAGATCCTTGAATTGTGAGGTCAGGGAGAATCCAGTCTCCTGAGGAAAACGGCCCAGTATTCCCTAGCAGAAGATCAACTAAACCAGAAAAACCAACTTTCCTCCAAGACATTTCAAAGTGATCAAAACCGAAATTATAGTAATTCTTCAGCCAAGGAATGTCCAGCCAATCATAGACAATGACTCCAAGCCTGCAGAGCTGAAGAAGACAAATTGATTTCATGGATCTCCCATCTTCAGCCCTGAAATTAATAGGAAGTGAAACATGATGACAATGGTATGGAGACACACAATATGGATCACATTGCCTTTTGAAAAATAATAGTATGATATCACATTAATTTTACGAGTTCAAGTCAACACGTACAGCATGCCGTCGTAGTAAGTCCGTGTGGTTCCATTAAGGGCGCCTGACAAGGAAGTAAGGCTCAGAACCCAGTCTTCAGAAGTATCATGCCCAGGGAAAGCCTGACATTAGTATTGAACAGTGTTAGAATTATAACATCCATATCTATAATTTAATCAGAAAATCTTCCTAATTAGATGGCCAAAATTGTTGGACCCTTACTCCCAAATAACAGTGTGCTATATCCAATTACTACTTTCTCCTGCAAGGCCATAATTCTATTTGAATTTTAACACTTATTTAAAATTAGTGAATATTGGGTACAACATTGTCCTGTGAAATTTCGTCATATTTTGGCAGCACGAATTTCTCATGCAAGATGGGCATAGCTAGTGTTCGCTAGAGCAGCATGCCACCAAGCTCTCGGCATAGAATAGAAATGCAACAAGCAAGACCCGCAAGCCACATGCGTAAAGCCAAAAAAAAAGAGCCCACGCAATCAAACAGAGATGCCCAGTTTAGCTGCAAAGTTGCACTGCAAACAACATAATTAAAAGAAAAGAAAAAACAACAATGGATGCTGCCAACATTAAAAACAGATTATTTGGACCATCCATAGAAAAGCGCTTTTAGCTTCATGCAAATGCAGTGATGCTAATTTGGGTGCTTCGAACCTGCACTCCTGATCACAAGAAAAGCCCCTCGGAAAGCATAGGATAAGCATGAACATTCTACCGGCAACAACAATGAACTATCGTTTCTGAGAAAGATCTGAAATCTCTTGTTGTACCTTCTCAGCGAGCATCTGATGCAGCACCCTCACAACCTGCGCGCCGGCCGAGTGCCCCACAAAGTGCACCGGGTTCTGCTCGTCCCACACCGGATAATGCCCTGCGCACAATTAGAAACCGGAAATGAAGAACTCTAAATCCAAACTCATGCGAGGCCATTGATAGTGCCACAGTGATGTTCTGTTCGTCCAAATCCTCACCTGTTTCATAGATCCTCCCGAAGCGCGTGTGGCCATAAACCTGGCTGTGCTCTACGCCGTAGTCCACCTGTCCCCCCTTGAGGTAGTAGAACAGCTCCCGCGCCCTGCAGAGCCACCAGATTCCCCAAACAATCAAATTCCACCCAATATACTATACTACTAGCTAGATTTAATAATAGTAATAAGCGAATTCAGGATAGCTCGTCAAGATTCAAATGGGTGTCCAACCACCAAACGATGAAACAACTTTGGTAATTTTCCCACCCACCCACCTGTCATGGATGCTGGTGAGCGACCCCAAATCCGGCACGAGCACGCGGTCGTCCTTCTTCTCGGCGCCGGCGAAGTAGGACATCCCGCCGAGCCTCTGCGCGCAGATAATAAACAAACAAAAAAACAGGAACGCGTGAGCACGCCTCGCCGGCATTTCACCGAACACCCGCCCGCCCCCGCCAGCCACAGGTATGCACGTACCCCCTTGCCGAAGCCGAATATGCCGTGGACGAGGACGATGGGCGGCGGCGAGCCGTCGAGCACGACGCCCCTGCGCTCGTCGTCCTCCTCGGCGGCGGCGGCGACGTCGACGAGCCCCGCGGCCGGGGGCGGGCGGCGCAGCAGCGGGCACCCGGACGCGGCGGCGGCCTGCGAGATGTCCGCCGCGACGGCCGTGCTGAAGACGTAGAAGCCGAAGAGCAGGTGCACGGCCGCGCTGACCCCGAGCTCCACCAGGCCCAGGATGAAACTCGCCATCGCGCCCCGTCAACGAGCCGCGACGCGAAGCGCGCGGTGGGCGGGCGCCGCGCCTCCCCCCTCCCCCTCCTCCCCCCCTCGCCTCCCCGCAGGAAGAGGAAGAGGATGAGTCGGAGAGGAGCCGGTCACGCCTCCGGGCCGGGGCCGGGGGGCGCCCTCGTTTTATCTCTTTCCTCTCCGCCCTTCCTTCCGTCGCTGGCAAGGCAAACCGCTGGCTGGCTGTCGCGCGCTCCTCCCAGCGTCGTCGCCGTCTCACGCTGGCGCGCCCGTTCTCCGTCCGTCCTTCCTTCCCCTTGCGCGTCGCTAACTTTGGGGGCTGGGCTGGGCTATTATCATACGGTTTTGCTATTTATAAACGGACGCGTCGCGTCGACGATGTGTGTGACGGGCGAGGCGTTCTGGCGCCCGCGGGTGTGAGTCGGACGCTGGTGGATTTAATCGCGGTGCGGGTCGGAGGGGCTGGCGCTTGGCTGGGGAAGCATGGGGGCCGCCTCGCCGTGTGGCTGCCCGGTTGGTTGGTTGGTGGCTGGCGGGTGGAGCCTCGCCTCGTCCCGTCTCGGGGCTTGGCGTCGCAGCAGGCAGGCAGCAGCAGCCTTTGGCTGGCGCGGATTGCGCGGCCAGTGGCCAATAGGGCGTGTTCGCGTGGCACCAGTTGGCGCTTGGTGGGGCCAGGCGCCAGGCGGGGCCCTCGGCGTCGCGTTACTGTTGGGCCATGGCGGGGGGCAGTGGGTCCGTTTCCTGTTTTCTTCCGTGGCTGGGAATTTCGGATATGTTTTTCCCGGTGGGCGAGAAGGTTCTCGAGGAGTTTGGTAGAGTCACGAATCCAATTTTTACACGCGAGGGGTGAGGCAGTACGACTACTTTTCTTTTTATTAGGGAAAGCAGTACAACTACTTGAAAAATATATATAGGCCAAGAATCATAGCGTGCTACACACTGTCATGTAAAAAAAGTCATAGCGTGGTACGCGTGAGCAGCCCATTCTCAGTTACGAAAAAAGGTATTTCTAATGACAGCTGGAAGTTTTTCATGCGCAGTCGTCGGCGTTGAACTCCTGAATAGATCTACAGCATGTGACACCAAATCTCGCCACCTCACAAGAAACCCCAACCTCACCGCGTCAAGGAGATGGCCAGAATCTACGCCGAAGCTCCATCGACTACGTCCAGATGAACGAGCTCGAGGAGGATCGGAGCCCGGAATAAAAACTCGAAGAAAAAGCGTCACCATCCATCTGAGCGCCGCACCTATGAGGACTTAAAACCCCTAACCTAATAAACTACTAACCTGAGCAGAGGCACCGGGATTTCCCTCGCCACCATCGGCCACCGGAGCAGCATGCAGAGGGAAGACGAATCCACAGACTCATCGACGAAGCCTGGAGGGAAGAGTTTACTCTAGCCACCAAGGGATAAGGGAGGAAAAAGGAAACCCTAGATTGGTTCACGCTACGCAGCATATTAATGGATTACTTCGAGTTACTCACTCTGTAAATTAATATAAGACTTTTTAGATCATCATTATTTCTTTCCTACTTATAAAGGATAGAGTTGTGGTGAGTTCACATATGGAACCACACAAATAAACAAACGTACTTCTACCCATATGTGGGACTAAACATAAATAAACAACTGCTACTTTTACAAGGTGTGAGACATCCGAAATAAACAAATACACTACTACTTTGATGTGAGAATAACAGTATTGAAAAAACACAAATTATAAATGCCAATATGCGATTTTAACTCAAAATTATGGTCTTGATTTTAGCTTCTCTACCCAAGCAATTCTTCCAATTCCTTGTCATAGCAGATGAGGGCAAACAAATTGCAATTTCCACACGGTGATAGATGTTGTCCTCCTATCTAATCCAAGATCTTGTGCATTCAACTTACTTGTACCACTAAAAAAACTTGGGTTAATTATCCTTTTGCCCTTAGTGGTGTCCATGTGCTCAGTTTTGCCCTTAGATGTGAATTGTGCTCAGTTTTGCCCCTAGTCCAAGCGCAGCTACTATGACGAGGCCAAACGGCCAAATTTTAGTCCATTCCTTCCGCCGGCGTTAGTGGTTGTGGGTCCGGAGCTTACATGTGGGACCGCGTGGATGTGGGTCCGGAGCTGACATGTGGGCCCGTGCAACAAAATCCCCAAATCATTCGTAGGGTTCTAGCCGGCCAAATCGACGCCCACTCTGCCAATCCGCCAACCAGCCGTCCTGCGCCGCCGCCAGCACCTGCCCCGCCACCAGCTGCACGGCCTGCTCCGCCGCTACCGTCCTGCGCCGACGCTCCACCGCTACCTGCTCCGCCCGCCACCTTCTGGCGACGCCACGGGTGGGGCGCCCACCACCTGCTCGACCCGCGGCGCGGCCTCCTTCCGTGCGCCCGGCCGGAGCGCTCAAAGGTGGGGGGCTGGTGGAGCTGTTGGAACTAGGAGGAAGAACCCCAGGGCGTAATGGCGAGCAGCGGCGACCCCGGAGTATTTGGCGAGGCAGGCATCGGGCCGGAGATCCGCCACGTCCACGACTGGGTTCCCGAGGGGTAAGTCACGCCTCCTGTTTAGATTGAGCTTAGTTGTGCATTTGAACAGTCGATTCGAGTAGGTTTGCCCGATTAGTGTGCTGATTGTGTCTCTGTTTTTCGTCGGTTAGGATGGAATTGCGGTTTGCTTTCTTGGTGCACATTAGAAGGGACCGGTACATGTTCAATGCAAAGAATAAGAAGAAATTCCAAGGAGGTTTCGATTATCGGTTGCCAATGGCTAGTAATTGGAGTTTCAGACAATTTGGGGAGGTAATTTGTAGCCAATATCCTTGGGGTTTGCTTGATGAAGTGGTATACAGATACTATGATGGGGAAAAGAAATAGGTGACAGTTAGTAATGATGAAGAGCTGGCTACCATGTTTGCTAGGCATAAAGAGAAAGAGAATTTTCATGTGAGGCTGCAAATTGATGTGCTTGAGTAGGCATTTGGACCTAGGATGGCGGGTGCAACATCTCGGGGAGAACCAAGTCGTCGTAATGGCATCTCTAGCCAGAACAGTTCAGTTAGTGCACGGCGACGTGGTGGCTCGACAAGCGTGGGCAACGGCAGTAGGGTCCTCCTTGAAGTGGAGCCTGATGACTACAATTCTGGGGTTGATGAAGAGAAGCTATCTTCTGATGTTATTCAGAATTTCTGACGGGCACCTCGGGCTGAAAACCAAGATGAGGCTCACAATGCAGTCCGTGTGGATGATGACGCGGTGGGTGAGGACGAAGACCTTGCAGCTGTTGAATGGGACATTTGAACCCTCATATGGAAGAAGGTACCGTTTTTGCATCCATGACCGAGTGTAGAAATGCACTTGTGACATACTGCATCAAGGTAGAACGTACTTTCAAAGTTGACAAGAGCGATCAAGTACGTTACAGAGTGCACTGTCCGACTGAGGGTTGTCCATGGAGGATGCTCGCATCTAAAATGCGAAATAGCACTAATGTTCAGGTCAAAGTGAACCCTTTTAAGCGCACATGCCAGGAATCAACCCTTAGGAAGGATACAATCAGTAGAGCCAAGTCAAGATGGGTGGCAGAAGAAGTAAAGAAGTGGGTAAAAGAAAACCAGCAAGTGGGTCCAAAGGAATTGTAGAAGAACATCAAAGATAAGTTCAAGATAGATTTACCATACATGAGGTTGTTCAATGGTAAACAACATGCTATGGATTCTATTTATGCTAACTGGCAGGAAAGTTTACAATTGTTGTATTCATTCAAAGGTGAAGTGGAGAGGACCAGCCCAGGTAGTATTGTAGATATTGACCACCACACCGTGGAGTACACATTTAGGGGGTGACAAAGACCAAGGAATGCTTTAGGAGGGTTTTTGTCTGCTTTGAGGCTTGTCGTCGGGGTTTTTTGGCAGGCTGCAGGCCTTATTTGGCTATTGATGCCACTTTTCTCACAGGGAGGTTTAAAGGACAATTAGTAGCAGCTTGTGCAGTTGATGCACACAGTTTTGTATTTCCAGTTGCCTACGGTGTGCTGGAGACAGAGTCTGAGGAGAGCTGGACTTGGTTTTTGCATAATCTGCGCCGGGCTATTGCACATCCCAGTGGGTTGGTGCTACCTCTTGAGCATGTGTTGGTTTTCCCTTGAAGAGGAAAGGGTGATGCAGCAAAGTAGCGTAAGTATTTCCCTCAGTTTTTGAGAACAAAGGTATCAATCCAGTAGGAGACTACACGCAAATCGCCTAGTACCTGCACAAACAAATAAGAACCTTGCAACCAACGTGATAAAGGGGTTGTCAATCCCTTCACGGCCACTTGCAAAAGTAAGATCTGATAGAGATAATAAGATAAATATTTTTGGTATTTTTATGATATAGATTGGAAAGTAAAGATTGCAAAATAAATAGCGACAGAAATATCAAATAAACGGGAGATTAATATGATGGAAGATAGAGTCGGGGGCCATAGGTTTCACTAGTGGCTTCTCTCAAGATAGCACATTCTACGGTGGGTGGACAAATTACTGTCGAGCAATTGATAGAAAAACGCATAGTTATGAGAATATCTAGGCATGATCATGTATATAGGCATCACGTCCGCGACAAGTAGACCGAAACGATTCTGCATCTACTACTATTACTCCACACATCGACCACTATCCAACATGCATCTAGAGTATTAAGTTCATAAGAACAGAGTAACGCATTAGGCAAGATGACATGATGTAGAGGGATAAACTCAAGCAATATGATATAAACCCTATCTTTTTATCCTCGATGGCAATAATACATTACGTGCCTTGTTGCCCCTGCTATCACTGGGAAAGGACACCGCAAGATTGAACCCAAAGCTAAGCACTTCTCCCATTGCAAGAAAGATCAATCTAGTAGGCCAAACCAAACTGATAATTCAAAGAGACTTGCAAAGATATCAAATCATACATATAAGAATTCAGAGAAGAACCAAATATTGTTCATAGATAATCTTGATCATAAACCCACAATTCATCGGATCTCGACAAACACACCGCAAAAAGAATTACATCGAATAGATCTCCAAGAGAATCGAGGAGAACTTTGTATTGAGATCCAAAGAGAGAGAAGAAGCCATCTAGCTAATAACTATGGACCCGAAGGTCTGTGGTAAACTACTCACACATCATCGGAGAGGCTATGGTGTTGATGTACAAGCCCTCCATGATCAATTCCCCCTCCGGCGGAGCGATGGAAAAGGCCCCAAGATGGGATCTCACGGGTACAGAAGGTTGCGGCGGTGGAAATAGGGTTTTGTGGTGCTCCTGGATGTCTTCGGGGTATATGAGTATATATAGGCGAAAGAAGTAGGTCGGTGGAGCCACGAGGGGCCCATGAGGGTGGGGGGCGCGCCTACCCCCTTGGGCGCGCCCTCCTATCTCGTGGCCGCCTCGTTGCTTCCTTGATGTCCACTCCAAGTCTCCTGGATTGCGTTTGTTCCAAAAATAACTCTCCCGAAGGTTTTCCGTTTGATATTCCTTTTCTGTGAGACACTGAAATAGGCAAAAAAACAACAATTTACACTAGGCCTTCGGTTAATAGGTTAGTCCCAAAAATAATATAAAAGTGCATAATAAAGCCCATTAAACATCCAAAGCAGATAATATAATAGCATGGAACAATCAAAAATTATAGATACGTTGGAGCGCAAGCCATGGATATAGCACTATGGGTGGAGTAGAGTATGATGATAGGGGTTATGTGAGAAGACTAAAAAAGGAGAAAGTCTCACATTGACGCGGATAATCAACGGGCTATGGAGATGCCATCAATTGATGTCAATGCGAGGAGTAGGGATTGCCATGCAACGGATGCACTAGTGCTATAAGTGTATGAAAGCTCATCAAAAGAAACTAAGTGGGTGTGCATCCAACTTGCTTGCTCACGAAGACCTAGGGCATTTTGAGGAAGCCCATCATTGGAATATACAAGCCAAGTTCTATAATGAAAAATTCCCACTAGTATATGAAAGTGACAAAATAAGAAACTCTCTATCATAAAGATCATGGTGCTACTTTGAAGCACAAGTGTGGAAAAAGGATAGTAACATTGTCCCTTCTCTCTTTTTCTCTCATTTTTTTGTTTGGGCTTCTTTGGCCTTTTTTTTATTTGGGCTTCTTTGGCCTCTCTTTTTTCGTCCGAAGTCTCATCCCGACTTGTGGGGGAATCATAGTCTCCATCATCCTTTCCTAACATGGGATAATGCTCTAATAATGACTCTATGATAATGCTCTAAAAATTATATTTACTTACAACTCAAGAATTACAACTCGGTACTTAGAACAAAATATGACTCTATGTGAATGCCTCCGGCGGTGTACCGGGATATGCAATGAATCAAGAGTGACATGTATGAAAGAATTATGAAGGTGGCTTTGCCACAAATACGATGTCAACTACATTATCACGCAAAGCAATATGACAATGATGAAGCGTGTCATAATAACTGAAACGGTGGAAAGTTGCATGGCAATATATCTCGGAATGGCTATGGAAATGCCATAATAGGTAGGTATGGTGGCTGTTTTGAGGAAGATATAAGGAGGTTTATGTATGATAGAGCATATCATATCACGGGGGTTCGATGCACCGACGAAGTTTGCACAACTCTCAAGGTAAGAAAGGGCAATTCACGGTACCGAAGAGGCTAGCAATGATGAAAAGGTGAGAGTGCGTATAATCCACGGACTCAACATTAGTCATAAAGAACTCACATACTTATTGCAAAAGTTTATTAGCCCTCGAAACAAAATACTACTATGCATGCCCCTAGGGGAAGGGTTGGTAGGAGTTAACCATCGCGCGATCCCGACCTCCACTCATAAGGGAAGCAATCAAAGAACACCCCATGCGTCAAATTTGTCACACAACGTTTACCATAGGTGCATGCTACAGGACTTGCCAACTTTAACACAAGTATTTCTCAATTTCACAATTACCCAACTAGCATGACTCTAACATTACCACCTTTATATCTCAAAACCATTATCAAGTATCAAGTTTATCATAGTGTTTAATGCACTCTATATGAAAGTTTTTATTATACCTATCTTGGATGCCTATCATATTAGGACTAATTTTATAGCCAAAGCAAACTACCATGCTGTTCTAAAAGACTCTCAAAATAATATAAGTGAAGCATGAGAGATCAATAATTTCTACAAATTAGAGCCACCACCGTGCTCTAAAAAGGTATAAGTGAAGCACTAGAGCAAAATTATCTAGCTCAAAAGATATAAGTGAAGCACATAAAGTATTCTAATAAATTCTGATTCATGTGTGTCTCTCCCAAAATGTGTGTACAGCATGGATGATTATGGTAAACTAAAAAGCAAAGACTCAAATCATACAAGACGCTCCAAGCAAAACACATATCATGTGGTGAATAAAAATATAGCCTCAAGTAAAGTTACTGATGGACGAAGACGAAAGAGGGGATGCCTTCCGGGGCATCCCCAAGCTTAGGCTTTTGGTTGTCCTTGAATTTTACCTTGGGATGCCTTGGGAATCCCCAAGCTTAGGCTCTTGCCACTCCTTATTCCATAATCCATCAAATATTTACCCAAAAACTTGAAAACTCGACAGAAAATCTCATGAGCTCCGTTAGTATAAGAAAACAAACCACCACTTTAAGGTACTGTAATGAACTCGTTCTTTATTTATATTGGTGTTAAACCTACTGTATTCAAACTTCTCTATGGTTCATACCCCCCGATACTAGCCATAGATTCATTAAAATAAGCAAACAACACACGAAAAACATAATCTGTCAAAAACAGAACAGTCTGTAGCAATCTGTATCAAACGCATACTTCTGGAACTCCAAAAATTCTGAGAAATTAGGAAGTCCTAAGCAATTTGTTTATTAATCTCCTGCAAAAAGAATCAACTGAAAAGCACGTTCCTGTGATTTATGAAAACTAATCTCGTGCGCGCAAAAGTTTCTGTTTTTCAGCAAGATCAAATTAACTATCACCGTAGGTTATCCTAAAGGTTCTACTTGGCACAAACACTAATTAAAACATAAAACCACATCTAAACAGAGGCTAGATGGATTATTTATTACTAAACAGGAACAAAAAGCAAGGAACAAAAATAAAATTGGGTTGCCTCCCAACAAGCGCTATCGTTTAACGCCCCTAGCCAGGCATAAAAACAAGAATAGATCTAGGTATTATCATCTTTGGTATGCAATCCATAAGTGGCTCTCATAATAGATTCATAAGGTAATTTGATTTTCTTTCTAGGAAAGTGTTCCATGCCTTTCCTTAACGGAAATTGGAATCTAATATTTCCTTCTTTCATATCAATAATTGCACCAATCGTTCTAAGGAAAGGTCTACCAAGAATAATAGGACATGTAGGATTGCAATCTATATCAAGA
Organism: Aegilops tauschii subsp. strangulata; assembly: GCF_002575655.3. Lineage (NCBI taxonomy): Eukaryota > Viridiplantae > Streptophyta > Magnoliopsida > Poales > Poaceae > Aegilops > Aegilops tauschii. The sequence goes on from NC_053035.3 coordinate 358,588,535, forward strand.
ACAATAAAATCTTCGGGCACATAATTCCTATTTGCAACAATAAGAACATTATTAATCCTTCCCATAGGTTTTTTAACGGTGCAATCCGCAAGATGCAAATTTAAAGAACAATCATCAAATTCACGAAAACCTAACACATCACACAAAGTTTTTGGAATCGTGGAAACACTAGCACCCAAATCACACAAAGCATAGCATTCGTGATCTTTAATCTTAATTTTAATAGTAGGTTCCCACTCATCATAAAGTTTTCTAGGGATAGAAACTTCTAATTCAAGTTTTTCTACATAAGATTGCACTAAAGCATCAACGATAGGTTTAGTAAAAGCTTTATTTTGACTATAAGCATGAGGAGAATTTAACACGGATTGCAACAAGGAAATACAATCTATCAAAGAACAATTATCATAATTAAATTCCTTGAAATCCAAAATAGTGGGTTCATTGCTATGTAAAGTTTTGACCTCTTCAATCCCACTTTTACCAATATTTGCATCAAGATCTAAAAACTCCGAATCATTGGGACGCCTTTTAACTAAAGTTGACTCATCTCCAGTCACATCTTTATCAAGATTCATATTGGAAAACAAAGATTTAATAGGGGACACATCAATCACTTTTAGATCTTCATCATTATTATCGTGAAAACTAGAAGAACACGTTTTCACAAAGCAATCTTTTTTAGCACGCATCCTAGCGGTCCTTTCTTTACACTCATCAATGGAAATTCTCATGGCTTTGAGAGACTCATTGATATCATGCTTAGGTGGGATAGATCTAAGTTTCAAATAATCAACATCGAGAGAAATTCTATCCACGTTCCTAGCCAACTCATCAATCTTAAGTAATTTTTCTTCAAGCAAAGCATTGAAATTCTTTTGCAAATTCATAAATTCTTTAACACTAGTCTCAAAATCAGATGGCATCTTATTAAAATTTTCATAAGAGTTGTTGTAGGAATTACCATAATTATTAGAGGAACTACTAGGGAACGGCCTAGAATTAAAGTTTCCTCTATACGCATTGTTACCAAAATTGTTCCTGCCAACAAAATTCACATCCATAGATTCATTATTGTTCTCAATCAAAGTGGACAAAGGCATATCATTAGGATCAGAAGAAACACTCTTATTAACAAACAATTTCATAAGTTCATCCATCTTTCCACTCAAAACATTAATCTCTTCAATTGCATGAACCTTTTTATTAGTAGATCTTTCGGTGTGCCATTGAGAATAATTAACCATAATATTATCTAGGAGTTTAGTAGCTTCTCCTAAAGTGATTTCCATAAAAGTGCCTCCCGCGGCCGAATCTAAAAGATTTCTAGAAGCAAAATTTAATCCGGCATACAAAGTTTGTATAATCATCCATAAATTCAAACCATGTGTAGGGCAATTACGTATCATTAATTCCATCCTCTCCCAAGCTTGTGCAACATGCTCATGATCAAGTTGCCTAAAATTCATAATATCGTTTCTAAGAGAGATGATCTTAGCGGGAGGAAAATACTTAGAGATAAAAGCATCCTTGCACTTATTCCATGAATCAATACTATTTTTAGGCAAAGACGAAAACTAAGTTTTAGCACGATCTCTAAGTGAAAACGGAAATAGCTTCAATATAACAATGTCATTATCCACATCTTCCTTCTTTTGCATATCACACAAATCAACGAAGTTGTTTAGATGGGTAGCGGCATCTTCACTAGGAAGGCCAGAGAATTGATCTTTCATGACAAGATTCAGCAAAGGAGCATTAGTTTCACAAGATTCAGCATCGGTAATAGGATCAATCGGAGTGCTAAGAAAATGATTGTTGTTGGTATTGGAAAAATCACACAATTTAGTATTGTCTTGAGCCATCGTGACAAAAAATCCAACACACAAGAAGCAAGTGAAAAGAGACGAACGGAAAAAGGGCGAATAAAACGGCAAGGGTGAAGTGGGGGAGAGGAAAACGTGAGGCAAATGGCAAATAATGTAATGCGAGGGATAAGAGTTTGTGATGGGTACTTGGTATGTCTTGACTTGTGCGTAGATCTCCCCGGCAACGGCGCCAGAAATTGGCTAGTTGACGCGAGATCAACTCTTGTCTTGACTTGGTGTAAGCCTCCCCGGCAATGGTGCCAGAAATCCTTCTTGCTACCTCTTGAGCATGCGTTAGTTTTCCCTTGAAGAGGAAAGGGTGATGCAGCAAAGTAGCGTAAGTATTTCCCTCAGTTTTTGAGAACCAAGGTATCAATCCTGTACACGCAAATCGCCTAGTACCTGCACAAACAAATAAGAACCTTGCAACCAACGCGATAAAGGGGTTGTCAATCCCTTCATGGCCACTTGCAAAAGTGAGATCTGATAGAGATAATGAGATATTTTTTTGGTATTTTTATGATATAGATTGGAAAGTAAAGATTGCAAAATAAATAGCGACAGAAATAGCAAATAAACAGGAGATTAATATGATGGAAGATAGACCCGGCGGCCATAGGTTTCACTAGTGGCTTCTCTCAAGATAGCAAATTCTACGGTGGGTGAACAAATTACTGTCGAGCAATTGATAGAAAAGCGCATAGTTATGAGAATATCTAGGCATGATCATGTATATAGGCATCACGTCCGCGACAAGTAGACAGAAACGATTCTGCATCTACTACTATTACTCCACACATCGACCGCTATCCATCATGCATCTAGAGTATTAAGTTCATAAGAACAGAGTAACGCATTAGGCAAGATGACATGATGTAGAGGGATAAACTCAAGCAATATGATATAAATCCCACCTTTTAACCTCGATGGCAACAATACAATACGTGCCTTGTTGCCCCTGCTGTCACTGGGAAAGGACACCGCAAGATTGAACCCAAAGCTAAGCACTTCTCCCATTGCAAGAAAGATCAATCTAGTAGGCCAAACCAAACTGATAATTCAAAGAGACTTGCAAAGATATCAAATCATACATATAAGAATTCAGAGAAGAACCAAATATTGTTCATAGATAATCTTGATCATAAACCCACAATTCATCGGATCTCGACAAACACACCGCAAAAAGAATTACATCGAATAGATCTCCAAGAGAATCGAGGAGAACTTTGTATTGAGATCCAAAGAGAGAGAAGAAGCCATCTAGCTAATAACTATGGACCCGAAGGTCTGTGGTAAACTACTCACACATCATCGAAGAGGCTATGGTGTTGATGTAGAAGCCCTCCATGATCGATTCCCCCTCCGGCGGAGCGTCGGAAAAGGCCTCAAGATGGGATCTCACGGGTACAGAAGGTTGCGGCGGTGGTAATAGGGTTTCGTGGTGCTCCTGGATGTTTTAGGGGTATATGAGTATATATAGGCGAAAGAAGTAGGTCGGTGGAGCCACGAGGGGGCCAAGAGGGTGGGGTGCACGCCTACCCCCCTGGGCGCGCCTTCCTATCTCGTGGCCACCTCGTTGCTTCCTTGACGTCCACTCCAAGTCTCCTGGATTGCGTTTGTTCCAAAAATAACTCTCCCGAAGGTTTCATTCCATTTGGATTCCGTTTGATATTCCTTTTCTGCGAAACACTAAAATAGGCAAAAAAACAGCAATTTGCACTGGGCCTTCGGTTAATAGGTTAGTCCCAAAAGTAATATAAAAGTGCATAATAAAGCCCATTAAACATCCAAAACAAATAATATAATAGCATGGAACACTCGAAAATTATAGATACGTTGGAGACGTATCAGTTGGTCATTCATACAGATGCCTGCAAAGGTTTAGAAGTGGTCGTGGACAATGTGTTCCCTGGAGTAGAGCATAGGGAATGCATGCGTCACCTTGCTGCAAATTTCAAGAAGAAATTCAAAGGAAAGGTGTATATCGACAATTTATGGCAAGCATCTTTGACTTGCAGTGTGAAGAAGCACAACTACCACTTGAGGCAGTTATACATGAATCCCAAAGTGAAAGAATACTTGGAAACACACCACTCCAAGTTATGGACCAGAAGCCAATTCAGTGAACTGAGCAAAATTGACTATGTACACAATAATCTAGCAGAGTCTTTCAACTCAACGATCCAGAAACTAAAGGGTCATTATGTGGTGGATTTGCTTGACAGGATAAGGATAGAATACATGCAGAAATTTCATTATCGTGCAGGAATAGCCGAGGCAAAATTCATGGGCCACATTATCATCCCTGCCGTGATGAATGAACTGAAGCAGAAAACAACAGGCTTGGAAATGAACATGACTCTTTGCTCGGGTACTACAACAGAGATATCATATTTGGATAAAGAGAAGAGGGCATGGAGATATCCAGTGGATTTAGAAGCTAGAACTTGCAGTTGTAGGCAATGGCAGATAACTGGGTTGCCATGCATTCATGCCTTGTTTTTCATCACTTCTCTCCCAGGTCCGGCAGGGAACATACAGTAGTATGTGCATGATTACTACTCTATTGCAAGGTTCAAAGCCACATATGCGTATGCCTTTCCTGCTATGGAGGGAAAACAACAATGGGACATGGTGGACCCTGGATTCAAGCTTTGCGCTCCAGTTCTGAAGAGAGCAGCAGGTAGACCAAGGAAGAGTCGAATCAGACCTCGCAGCGATGGAGCTGGACTTGGAGCGAGGAAGCATAAGTGCACAAGGTGTGGTGGGTCTGGTCATTTCGGTAAGTATTGTGATAACACAGTAGATCCAGCGTTCGGAGAGAGTTTCGATGAAGGCTTCGATGAAAATGTTGGTCAGCAGTCGGTTGCCTCAACAGATGATGAAAATTATGGTCAACAGCCGGTTGCATCAGATGAGGATTTTGACGAGGTTCCAAATGATGATGGTCAACAGCCGCATGATTTTGACGATGATCCAAAATATCCTCCAAATGATGATTCAAGTGAGGCTCCAAATGGTGATCCAAGTGAGGCTCCAAATGGTGATCATGGTGATCCAAGTGAGGCTCCAAATGGTGATCCAAGTGAGGCTCCAAATGGTGACCAACCTTCTGTTGTTGTGAGTTCTGCTAGGTATGTAAATCTTGCAAATACTACTGTACATTTATCACTTGACATGATCTCATTACCCTTTATGTTTTGCATAGCTCTGTGGTAGGTTTGAAGAAGACGCGCAAGGTACCGACAACCAAGAGGAGAAGAGAAGAAGCAATGAGCATAAGGTGCACGAGGAGCAAAGTGATGGCAAGAAGCTCAAGGAACAGACAGAAGCCCCAACGCTATTTATGAATAATTATGAAACATTACGAATAATGTTGTATTTCTGCTGAATGATGTTGGACCTATGTTAGAACTATGTTTGAATGATGTTGGACCTATGTTAGAATTTCAAATTTGACATGCTATATGGATGTTGGAATTCTTTCGAAACTTTGGTAAACTCACATTCATGAAAAATGTGCTAAAAAGAGCTCCAAAGGTAGGGCAAACGGCCTCATTTCTAAGCAAGATTTTTTTGACCTTGTCTAAATGAGCCAAATAACTTTCCTACACATATATTCTATATACACAAACTATGTGCACTGGTTTTCCTTTTTTTGATTGAATTTTGTTTTGCTTTGAATTCTGGTCAAACCTAACTTTGACCAAGATTTAAACAAGTCTAAAACATCAAAATGAAAAACTAAGCCTGGATCCTTCTTAGTCACTCCAAAATGAAGCTGTGGTGAGGTTTTTGAAATTTTCATGAAAAATGTGCTAAAAAAGAGGGGTCCAAAGGTAGGGTAAACGGCCTCATTTCTAAGCAAGGTTTTTTTACCTTGTCTAAATCAACCAAATAACTTTCCTACACATATATTCTATATATATAGACTATGTGCGCTGGTTTTTCCATTTTTTGATTTTTTTAAATTTGTTTTGCTCATTTAAATTCTGGTCAAACTAACTTTGACCAAGATTTAAACAAGTCTAAAACATCAAAATGAAAAACTAAGCCTAGATCCTTCTTAGTCACTCCAAAATGAAGCTCTGGTGAGTTTTTTGAATTTTTCATGTTCATTTCCCCAAAGCACTTCTCTTCACTCCATACAAGAGAGTTTGAGATACTTGAGATATCACATAAGACACATGAACTTTTCGTTTAAATGTATGTAAGCCTTGTTTATCAACTTAAATCGTTAGTATATGATATAAGAAGTCTATGTGCGCAGGTTTTTCATTTTTCCGATTTTTATTTAATTTATTATGCTCATTTGAAATCTGGTCAAACCTATCTTTGACTGCTCCAAACCCCTCCCAAACCCCGCTAACCCTAGCGTTGAACAAGGACCGTCCATTGATACGTCTCCGTCGTATCTACTTCTCCAAACACTTTTGCCCTTGTTTTGGACTCTAACTTGCATGATTTGGATGGAACTAACCCGGACTGACGCTGTTTTCAGCAGAATTGCCATGGTGTTATTTATGTGCAGAAACAAAAGTTCTCAGAATGACCATAAACTCCACGGAACTTATTTTTGGAAAATATTAAAAATATTGGCGAAAGAATCAAGGCCAGGGGGCCCACCACCTGTCCATGAGGGTGGGGGGCGCGCCTGCCCCCCTGGGCGCGCCCCCTGCCTCGTGGGCCCCCTGGTGGTCCACCGACCTCAACTCCAACTCCATGTATTCGTGTTCGGGGAGAAAAAAAAAGAGAAAAAAAGATTCATCGCGTTTTACGATACGGAGTCGCCGCCAAGCCCTAAACTCTCTCGGGAGGGCTGATCTGGAGTCCGTTCGGGGCTCCGGAGAAGCACGACCTTCTGTACCCTCTCTCTACTTTCTGTTATTTAGTTGAAATAAAGTAAAAATAGTATTTTCTGTCAGTTTTCTGAATTATCCGTGCAATATAAAAATACCCTGAAAATAAAAGTTCTCCAAATGCCCTGCCAATTTAATATGATTTTTTCTGGAATATTTGAGAATATCTGGCACTGAGAACATAGCAGGGGGAGCAAGCACCTGGCCACGAGGGTCCAGGGCGCGCCCACCCCTACAGGGCGCGCCCCTGCCTCGTGGGCCGACGGTGGCCCCCCTCCACTTATTCCTGCACCCACACACTCCTTCTTCCTCCCAAAAAAATCACCATCCAGCTCAAGCATGAGTTCTAGCTCATTTTGCTGCGATTTTCGATCTCCTTGCTCAAAGCACCTCTCACAAAACTGCTTTGGGGGATTGTTCCTTGGTATGTGACTCCTCCATTGGTCTTAGTTTTTGTTCTAGTGCTTTATTCATTGCAAATTTGTGCTGCCTAGGTGACCATGTTCTTGAGCTTGCATGTCAAATTTATATGGTTCCAAGTAGTTCTAATGCATGATATAGGCCCTAGGCACTTGTAGGAGTAGTTGCTATCAATTTTGTTTAGCTTGGTTCACTTTTATTTGAAGTTACTAAAAATTTCAGAAATTTTCAGAAAATAATGAAGAGATTTTTGAGGGGCTCATAGAGCCGAAGCTCGAAGGAAAAGCAAAGTGAAGAAGCAGAGAGGCCCAAATATAATCTGCCTCGCACCGCGGAGGTTCGGCCGTGTGAATGGCCTTCCGATGATTTCTTGAGAGCAGCCGGGATTTATGATGATATTTATGAATTGGCTGAGAATGCAGGCCTCACCGACTTCCTCCGCGACCAACGCGAACAGTATCTCTTAATCACAAATACTTTTGTGCAAAACTTCTACTATTATCCTAAGGAATCACCTCCTTCAGTAGAGTTTCATTTATATGATGTGGTTAAGAAGATGTCACTAGATGAATTTTGCAAGGTTTGCAAAATACCTTTCGAGGGTAGCTTAGAGGAACCACATCATAAAGATGTGGATGGTTTTATTGATACTATTACTGTAGGGGAAACTAGGAAGGTTTCCGATGCAAGAATCACTAGCATACATTTTCCTGTTTTACGCTACTTTGCAATATTTGCTAGTCGTTGCTTAATTGGTCGCGGAAATTGTGGAAACCTTAGTGTTCCTGATATTATTATTTTTTCCATGGTTTATTCCGCGATGACTCTGTTAGTATGGGCGGTATTATTGCCAAACGGTTAAGTCTGAACCGTACAAAGGGCCCCATCTTTGGAGGTGTCTATGCTTCACGCCTTGCTGCATATTATAACATACCTATTAGGCACTATGAAAAAGAAGAAAAATTGCTGCCCACTGTTTATTTAGATTATAAGAGTATGGTAGCGCATGATTTTATTGTAAAGAATAGGGAAAGGGCGCTTAAATACACAATTTTCTTTGATAAACATCATCCTGAGACTATTACCTTGCCTGCTCCTTCCTTGTTTGATTTATCTGCAGGCCATTATCTCGTTCCGCTGGCGGCCATTCACGCCTACCGGAACCCTACATCAGCCACAGAGCCAGAGTCGGAACCACAATTTGATCCTCCACGATAGTCTAATTACCAGTGGGACCCGGAGATGATTGCCAACCAGTGGCAATCAGAGTCTTCTTCATCTCAGTACGACCCCAGCTACAACTATGGATATCCGCCAGGCCATACTTGGCAATAAACCAACTTAGGCCAAAAGCCTAAGCTTGGGGGAGTACGTATCTCTCACCGACATTACATTTATGTTCACACACTCATTGCTAGATGCCGGTGCTCATACTCTTTCATTGTATTATCCATGCTAGTTTATTTTCTTTCTCCTGCTTTCTTCTTGTGTGTTTGATAAACCTTAAGAAAGAAAACCAAAAAAATTAGTTGTAGCTTTTAGTTAGTTTACCTTTCTTGCTGTAGTAGTAATAATTAAAAAGAAAACCCAAAAAGATTTCCCGTTCTTCTTTTGCTTGTTGGGAGCTTTCCCATGTAAATAGGTTTTATTTCTTTTCTTTTCTTCGGGGGTCGATAGGAGAAGACCATGATGAAAATGTTGAAGTGGCTCTTATATGTATTATTGTTGATTTAACCAAGAGCCCATATTGCCTTGTCTTCTCCTGTTTATTGAATGCTCGCAGATTCCAGCTTAGTCCAATGCACGTGCACTATTATTATTATTCACATTGTTCAGTTGTGCAAGTGAAAGGCAACTATGACGATATATGATGGACTTACTGAGATGAGAGAAGCTGTTTGTCAACTGAATTGCTTGAGGACAAGCAAAGGTTTAAGCTTGGGGGAGTTGATACATCTCCGTCGTATCTACTTTTCCAAACACTTTTGCCCTTGTTTTGGACTCTAACTTGCATGATTTGAATGGAACTAACCCGGACTGGCGCTGTTTTCAGCAGAATTGCCATGGTGTTATTTATGTGCAGAAACAAAAGTTCTCGGAATGACGTGAAACTCCACAAAACTTATTTTTGGAAAATATTAAAAATATTGGCAAAAGAATCAAGGCCAGGGGGCCCACCACCTGTCCACGAGGGTGGGGGCGCGCCTGCCGCTCTGGGCGTGCCCCTGCCTCGTGGGCCCCTTGGTGCTCCACCGACCTCAACTCCAATTCCATATATTCGTGTTCAGGGAGAGAAAAAAAAGAGAAAAAAAGATTCTTCGCGTTTTACGATACGGAGGCGCCGCCAAGCCCTAAACTCTCTCGGGAGGGCTGATCTGGAGTCCGTTCGGGGCTCCGGAGAGGGGAATCCGTCGCCATCGTCATCATCAACCATCCTCCATCACCAATTTCATGATGCTCACCGCCGTGCGTGAGTAATTCCATCGTAGGCTTGCTGGACGGTGATGGGTTGGATGAGATTTATCATGTAATCGAGTTAGTTTTGTTAGGGTTTGATCCCTAGTGTCCACTATGTTCTGAGACTGATGTTGCCATGAGTTTGCTATGCTTAATGCTTGTCACTAGGGCCCGAGTACCATGATTTCAGATCTGAACCTATTATGTTTTCATGAATATATGTGAGTTCTTGATCCTATCTTGCAAGTCTATAGTCACCTACTATTTGTTATGATCCGGAAACCCCGAAGTGACAATAATCGGGACCACTCCCGGTGATGACCATAGTTTGAGGCTTTCATGTATTCACTATGTGTTAATGCTTTGGTCCGGTACTCTATTAAAAGGAGGCCTTAATATCCCTTAGTTTCCGTTAGGACCCCGCTGCCACGGGAGGGTAGGACAAAAGATGTCATGCAAGTTCTTTTCCATAGGCACGTATGACTATATTCGGAATACATGCCTACATTATATTGATGAATTGGAGCTAGTTCTGTGTCATCCTATGTTATGATTGTTACATGATGAACCGCATCCGGCATAATTCTCCACCGATCCAATGCCTACGAGCTTTTCACATATTGTTCTTCGCTTATTTACTTTTCCGTTGCTACTGTTACAATCACTACAAAAACCCAAAAATATTACTTTTGCTACCGTTACCGTTACTTCCATATTACTTTGCTACTAAATACTTTGCTGCAGATACTAAGTTATCCAGGTGTGGTTGAATTGACAACTCAACTGCTAATACTTGAGAATATTCTTTGGCTCCCCTTGTGTCGAATCAATAAATTTGTGTTGAATACTCTACCCTCGAAAACCGTTGTGATCCCCTATACTTGTGGGTATCATCCATCTAACCCTAGCGGCGATCAAGGACCGTCAATCTAACCCTTCTAGAAGGAATCTGCGGGGAGGAGGGGGCGATCCGCGAGATGCAATCTGATTGGCTGGGAGATTGCTTTTTTCTCAACAAGTACCGGGCGCGCTGGATGGACCGTTGGGCCGTCTCGCTGTCTGGGCCTGAGACCGCAGTTAATAGCCCGTCTCAGCCTTTCCAGGCTTGCATGCATGGGAAAGGCGGCGACGTGCGTTTGCATGCGCGGGAGGCGGACGTGCATGCATGTGAGCGAGGCGAGCTAGGTGGCCATGCACGTATTGATTCAGAGTTAGGCCATTGTTTCAGATTACGGCAGCGAGTCAGATGCACGCGCCTGGTCAAAGAGCTTCCCTATGCAGCGATTCAGATGCACGCACGCGCCCCATGTATCGTTTCTGTGCAAAAATTTAAGGTCCAAAACCTAACGGATACACACACGCGTCCGGATTCACACACGCACCGTTCTCATCCTTTCTCTCTTCCTCTCCCACCCACAGGCCTATAAATGGGGTGCCTCTCTTCCTCTCCCACTCACCGCCCAAAAGCCAGATCCATTCTCTCCAACTTCAAACACCCAAGCGACCGAGCCCTCTCCAAGCGACCAAGTGAAGATACAGCACAACGGGTCGACCTTCCTTCGTCCGCCTGTCGTGCCGGAGCTGCGCTACCCACGGGGCGTGCTCGTGGAGAGGGAGCTCCGTGTGTGGGTGACTTCAAGGTGGAGGGGGTCCATCGAGCTCACCCGCGCCTTCCTCAGAGTCGGCTATGCCCACCTCCCACGGGGCTTGATACGTCTCCAACGTATCTATAATTTTTGATTGTTCCATGCTATTATGTATTCTGTTTTGGATGTTTAATGGGCTTTATTATACACTTTTATATTATTTTTCGGACTAACCTACTAACCCAAGGGCCAATGCAAATTGCTGTTTTTTTGCCTATTTCAGTGTTTCCCAGAAAAGGAATATCAAACAGAGTCCAAACGGAATGAAACCTTCGGGAGAGTTATTTTTGGAACAAACGTGATCCACAGGACTTGGAGTGGACGTCAAGAAATCAACGAGGAGGCCACGAGGCAGGGAGGCGCGCCTGCCCCCTAGGCTTGCCCCCACCCTCGTGGGCCCCTCGTAGCTCCACCGACCTACTTCTTCCTCCTATATGTAACGCCCGGATAATTAGGCTACAGTAAACTCTCCTAATGATGCCATGTCATCTCTGATTACTGTTGCTAATCTCTCGTTAGTTCAAAACCCTTTCAACAGTCAAATTCAAAATAAGTCAAACAACGAAAGTTTTCAAAAGTTGAAACAAAAATGTTCGGACAGTGCCAAATATGGCATAGGTAATTATGGTGTAGAAGACCCAATTTTATAAAATACTTAAATGCCCTAAATTAAATAAGACAGAAAAGGAAAAGAAATAAAAGAAAAGAAAATACGAAAGCAGAAGACAAATAAAAAAAAAGAGAAAAGGGCCCCCCACTGGACCAGGCGGCCCAGCTCACAGGCCAGACCGGCCCACCTGGCCCAGCTTGCCAACAGCCGGCCCGGCCCCCCTGCCTCATCTCCCTTCCCTGTTCCCCCGACCTGGGTCGGAACAGGGGCGCGTTCCCGCCCGACCGCCTCGCCGGCACCGACGCCGGGAGGAGATAAGGCCGCCACGCCCTCGCCTCCTCGATGCCCTCTCCCACTCGCCCCCGCTCCCCCTCCCTCGGTCCCTGCGCCTCTCCCTATCCCCTCAGATCCAGCCCACCGCATCCGAGCGCCACCGCCGCCATGGCTCCGGCCTAGCCACGGACACCGTGCCCACCTTGCCGCCCACTGTGTCTCCAAGGGCCGCCGTCGTCCGCTGCTTCGACCCGTGCACCCCGTTGGAGTTCGGAGCCACCGCAACGCCCACGACGCCACTGTCTTCCTCCTCTGCTCCGACGAGCTTCGCCGCCGAATCCGCTGCACCGAGCCCTCCCCGAGCCCACTTAAGCACACCTGCACGAGCAACGTGAGCATGCACTTCTTTCCCCTCTCTTTCCCGAGCATTTCCGCCGCCGTAGCTCCTCCTCCATGCCGTGCCCGAACGCGGCTTCGCCCGAGCTCGTCGCCGGCGTGGCTCTGGCGACCAAGTGGTCAAGAGCCCGTGTGCACCGTGTTCCCCGCATCGCGTAGAACCTCCCACGCCATTTTAGTTCGCGCATTTGCGCCATAGCTAGTTGTCTCTGTAGCACCCGAACGCTCCACGGCGGATCTCGTCGCCGGCGAGACTCCCGTGACCATATGGTCACGGGCATGATTCCGTTGAACTCGCCGCGTCGAGTAGGGCCCGACTAGCCCTTCCGTTTGCCCAATAGCGCGCCGTAACGCTGTTGCCGTTGCTTGCCCGAAACACCCCACCGCCGGCGACGTCGTACTGCTCGCTTCCGGCCACCGCAGCCCTCGTCTGAGATTGATGTCGTGCTCAGAACGCTCGAAGGAGCCGGTGGCAACCACCAGCGCCCCCTCCCGTGCCTCCTAGCGCCGACTCCGACCCGCCCGTGCTTCGGCCGTCGCCTGGGCTCCTCGCGGACGCCGTCTCCGGCGGCCCCACCTCCGGCCGACATCACCATTCGACACGGCATCGACTCCCTGTTGGAACGCGACCCCCCGCGTCAATTTTGGTGGCCTGTAGCCAAATCCCGCGGCCTCCCGTGCGCCGCCGCCGCGTTTGAGGCCGCCGGCGGCTAAACGCCGACGCCGCTGACGTGGCTGGCCCTAGGGCCAACCCTGGGTCGCTGCAGGTGGGACCCGTGGGCCCTGTTGACCATGTTGACTTGGTCAACTGCTGACTGGGCCGCCCCTGTCTCACTGACCTATAGGCCCCACCTCAATAAACGAAATAAATAAAAAGAATAATTAGTTAATTAAATAGTTTAGCTAATTAAAACCCTAATCTCTCACTGACTATTGGGCCCCACCCGCTAATTAACCCATTTAGTTAGTCTAAACCCCCCTGTTAGTGCCCCTGACAATGACATGTGGGTCCCACTGGACCCACCTGTCTGGTTTGACTGGTCAACCGACCAGTTGACCTGCTGACATCACTCTGATGTCATGCCTGCGTCATCATGCACTGTTCTCGATAATGTTGGATTTAAATAAATAATTAAAATCAGAAAATGATGAAATCTTTAGAAAATTATATAAAATAATCCGTAACTCGGATGAAAATACTTTCTACATGAAAGTTGCTCAGAACGACGAGAGGAATCCGGATACGCAGCCCGTTCGTCCGCCACACATCCCTAACCTATCGAACTCGCAACTTTCCCCCTCCGGTTCATCTGCCCGAAAACGCAAAACACCGGGAATACTTTCCCGGATGTTTCCCCCCTTCGCCGGTATCACCTACTACCGCGATTGGGCACACCTAGCATCACGCTTTGTCATGTCATGCATCGTCATGCATTTGTTTGCATTGTATTTATTGTTTCTTCCCCCCTTCTCCCTCTAGACACCGAGACCGACGCCGATGCTACCCTGTACGACTACGGTATTGACGACCCCTCCTTGCCAGAGCAATCAGGCAAGCCCCCCCTTGATCACCAGATATCGCCTATTCTTCTCTATACTGCTTGCATTAGAGTAGTGTAGCATGTTACTGCTTTCCGTTAATCCTATCCTGATGCATAGCCTGTCCTTGCTACTACTGATGTTACCTTTACCTGCAATCCTACATGCTTAGTATAGGATGCTAGTATTCCATCTGTGGCCCTACATTCTTGTCCGTCTGTTGTGCTATACTATCGGGCCGTGATCACTTGGGAGGTGATCACGGGTATATACTTATATACTTTATACATGATGCATGTGGTGACTAAAGTCGGGTCGGCTCGAGGAGTACCCGCGAGTGATTCACGGATTGGGGGCTGAAAGGACCTTTGTCCTGACGGCCCTCTGGGTGGATCTTTGTGGCGGAGCGACAGGGCAGGTTGAGACTACCTAGGTGAGAGGTGGGCCTGGCCCTGGTCGGCGTCCGAGGTTACTTCAAAATAACACGCTTAACGAGATCTTGGTATTTGATCTGAGTCTGGCCACTGGCCTATATGCACTAACCAACTACGCAGGAACAGTTATGGGCACTCGGCGTCGTGGTATCAGCCGAAGCCTTCGTGACGTCAGCGACTGAGCGGTGCGCTCCGGATTGGACTGGAACGCCTGCTAGGCTAGGTCTGCTTTCGGCCGCCCACGCAACATGCAGGTGTGCAATGGGTGATGGGCCCAGACCCCTGCGCCATAGGATTTAGACCGGCGTGCTGACCTATTTGTTGTGCCTAGGTGGGGCTGCGACGTGTTGATCTTCCGAGGCCGGGCATGACCCAGGAAAGTGTGTCCGGCCAAATGGGATCGAGCGTGTTGGGTTATGTGGTGCACCCCTGCAGGGAAGTTTATCTATTCGAATAGCCGTGATCTTCGGTAATAGGACGACTTGGAGTTGTACCTTGACCTTATGACAACTAGAACCGGATACTTAATAAAACACACCCTTCCAAGTGCCAGATATAACCCGGTGATCGCTCTCTAACAGGGCGACGGGGAGGGGATCGCCGGGTAGGTTTATGCTATGCGATGCTACTTGGTGAACTTACCATCTACTCTCTTCTACATGCTGCAAGATGGAGGTGGCCTGAAGCGTAGTCTTCGACAGGATCAGCTATCCCCCTCTTATTCTGGCATTCTGCAGTTCAGTCCACCGATATGGCCCTTTACACATATACCCATGCATATGTAGTGTAGCTCCTTGCTTGCGAGTACTTTGGATGAGTACTCACTGTTGCTTTTCTCCCTTTTTCCCCCTTTCCCTTCTACCTGGTTGTCGCAACCAGATTCCGGAGCCCAGGAGCCAGACGCCACCGTCAACGACGAATCCTACTACACCGGAGGTGCCTACTACTACGTGCAGGCCCTTGACGACGACCAGCAGTAGTTTAGGAGGATCCCAGGTAGGA
Organism: Aegilops tauschii subsp. strangulata; assembly: GCF_002575655.3. Lineage (NCBI taxonomy): Eukaryota > Viridiplantae > Streptophyta > Magnoliopsida > Poales > Poaceae > Aegilops > Aegilops tauschii. Next base: position 358,604,039 of record NC_053035.3, read on the forward strand.
GGCCTGCGCCTCTTTCGATCTGTATCCCAGTTTGTGCTAGCCATATTATGGCAACTTGTTTAACCTATGTCTGTACTCAGATATTGTTGCTTCCGCTGACTCATCTATTATCGAGCACTTGTATTCGAGCCCTCGAGGCCCCTGGCTTGTATTATGATGCTTGTATGACTTATTTTATTTTTAGAGTTGTGTTGTGATATCTTCCCGTGAGTCCCTGATCTTGATCGTACACGTTTGCGTGTATGATTAGTGTACGATTGAATCGGGGGCATCACACTATATATATCCATATACCCCGAAAACATCCAGGTGCACCACAAAACCCTATTTCCACCGCTGCAATCTTCTGTACCCGTGAGATCCCATCTTGGGGCCTTTTCCGGCACTCCGCCGGAGGGGGAATCGATCACGGAGGGCTTCTACATCAACACCATAGCCTCTCCGATGATGTGTGAGTAGTTTACCTCAGACCTTCGGGTCCATAGTTATTAGCTAGATGGCTTCTTCTCTCTCTTTGGATCTCAATACAAAGTTCTCCTCGATCTTCTTGGAGATCTATTCGATGTAATTCTTTTTGCGGTGTGTTTGTCGAGATCCGATGAATTGTGGGTTTATGATCAAGATTATCTATGAACAATATTTGAATCTCCTCTGAATTCTTTTATGTATGATTGGTTATCTTTGCTAGTCTCTTCGAATTATCAGTTTGGTTTGGCCTACTAGATTGATCTTTCTTGCAATGGGAGAAGTGCTTAGCTTTGGGTTCAATCATGCGGTGCTCGATCCCAGTGACAGAAGGGGAAACGACACGCATTGTATTGTTGCCATCGAGGATAAAAAGATGGGGTTTATATCATATTGCTTGAGTTTATCCCTCTACATCATGTTATGTTGCTTAATGCGTTACTCCGTTCTTATGAACTTAATACTCTAGATGCATGTTGGATAGCGGTCGATGTGTGGAGTAATGGTAGTAGATGCAGGCAGGAGTCGGTCTACTTGTTGCGGACGTGATGCCTATATACATGATCATGCCTAGATATTCTCATAACTATGCACTTTTCTATCAATTGCTCGACAGTAATTTGTTCACCCACCGTAATACTTATGCTATCTTGAGAGAAGCCACTAGTGAAACCTATGGCCCTCGGGTCTATTTTCCATCATATATGTTTCCAATCTATTTTTACTCTGCAATCTTTACTTTTAATCTTTATCATAAAAATACCAAAATTATTATCTTATCATCTCTATCAGATCTCACTTTTGCAAGTGACCGTGAAGGGATTGACAACCCCTTTATCGCGTTGGTTGCAAGGTTCTTATTTGTTTGTGTACGTACGAGGGAGTTGCGTGTAGCCTCCTACTGGATTGATACCTTGGTTCTCAAAAACTGAGGGAAATACTTACGCTACTTTGCTGCATCACCCTTTCCTCTTCAAGGGAAAACCAACGCATGCTCAAGAGGTAGCAAGAAGGATTTCTGGCGCCATTGCCAGGGAGTCTACACACAAGTCAAGACATACCAAGTACCCATCACAAACTCTTATCCCTCGCATTACATATTTGCCATTTGCCTCTCGTTTTCCTCTCCCCCACTTCACCTTTGGCTTTTCTTCGCCTTCTTCCCGTATGTATTTTTGTTTGTGTTTCCATGTGCCTTCTATTTGCTTGCTAAAAATCTATTGATATGGATCCACTTAAAGTGTTCTACTTGGATCATCTTCGATCCTTATGCGCTCGTGCTGAAACCCCAACTAGCCTAGTTGATGGGAAATCTTTAGATGAGCATGCTCATTTTGTGCGTCATCGTTTGTCTGAAAAGGGGAAACTCTTATGGTATCAAATAAATAGTTTGCTATGCTATGCTTGGAATCTTTGTGAAATTTATGACTTTACTTGTTGCTCTAGGAACCCTAAAAAACACCTTCCCTGCCCATGTGAGTTTAATGATAACGAAATCTTATCTTCTTATGGAAAGGGTGTTTATAGTTACTATGATATCGAAGAAATTGAAGAATTTGTCGTTTTAAGGGTGCTCATGAAGTTGCTTCTTTCATTGAAAAGTATGATATTACTGTCTACAAATCTGAAAATTCTGACATACTTAAATATTGCTATGAAAACTATGCTCATAATGCCTATGTTAAGGAATTTATTGAGAGAATGACCGTTGCTTTGGAAGAAAATAATGATATGCACAAATCTATAGATAATTATGATTCCGATGATTTGATTGAAATATCCCTTGATGAACATGATGCTTGCTATTCTTGTGGCCAGGATGCCAATATTTATGAAGACGAATTTGCTATAGTTCCATATGTTAAACATGAGATCGTTGCTATTGCACCCATACTTGATAGTTCCTTCGATGAAAAGCATGATTGCAATAATCTTATTATAAATTCTCTTCATGTCAATTGTGATAATAATATGCAAAACCCTAAGCTTGGGGATGCTAGTTGTGCTATGTCTACTACTTGTTGCAATGATCATGATTGGGGTGATTCTTCTTATGATCTTGAAAATTTATTTAAGCCCCATGATGAATATGAGATTGATAATAGTGTTTGCAATAATATTGAAAGTGGGTTTGGAAGAGTGTCAACTTTAGATCCCACATATTTGGAGAATGTTCAGTCTTATGGTATTTTCGATAAAAGTGGGTTTGGAGAGGTCATGACTTTAGTTAATGTTGATCCCACTATTTTGGAAGAGTGTCAAATTCTCATGCATGTGGATCTGTTGAGAATATGTTATGTGATAGCTATTTTGTTGAATTTGCTTATGATCCTACATGTAATTATTATGAGAGAGGAAAATATGGTTGTAGAAATTTTTATCTTACTAAATTACCTCTCGTCATGTTGAGATTGCTATCGTCTCTTTCTTCTTCCTTGCATATGCTAATTTTTGCTTGCTATGATTGTTTTGATTATAAAATGCCTATGCATAGGAAGTATGTTAGACTTAGATGTGTTTATCACGCGTTCTATGATGCTCTCTTTGTGCTTTAATTCTTGTCTTTCATGTGAGCATCATTAAAATTATCAATGCCTAGCTAGGGGCGTTAAACGATAGCGCTTGTTGGGAGGCAACCCAATTTTATTTTTGTTCCTTGCTTTTTGTCCCTGTTTAGTAATAAATAATTGATCTAGCCTCTGGTTATATGTGGTTTTATGTTTTAATTAGTGTTTGTGCCAAGTAAAACCTATAGGATCTTCTTGGATGATAGTTATTTGATCTTGCTGGAAAAGTCAGAAACTTTCTGCTCACGAAAACAATTGTTAAAAATCACCAGAACGTGATAAAATACTGATTCCAATTGCAGTAATTCAATAAACAAATTATCTAGGTCTTCCTATTTTGGTAGATTTTTCTGAGTTCCAGAAGTTTGCGTTAGATCCAGATTACAACAGACTGTTCGGTTTTTGACAGATTCTGTTTTTGTGTGTTGTTCGCTTATTTTGATGAATCTATGGCTAGTATCGGAGGTTATGAACCATAGATAAGTTGGAATACAGTAGGTTTAACACCAATATAAATAAATAATGAGTTCATTACAGTACCTTGAAGTGGTGTTTTGTTTTCTTCGCTAACGGAGCTCATGAGATTTTCTGTTGAGTTTTGTGTTGTGAAGTTTTCAAGTTTTGGGTGAAGATTTGATGGATTATGGAACAAGGAGTGGAAAGAGACTAAGCTTGGGGATGCCCAAGGTACCCCAAGGTAAAATCTAAGGACAACCAAAAGCCTAAGCTTGGGGATGCCCCGGAAGGCATCCCCTCTTTCGTCTTCGTCCATCGGTAACTTTACTTGGAGCTATATTTTTATTCACCACATGATATGTGTTTTGCTTGGAGCGTCTTGTATGATTTGAGTCTTTGATTTTTAGTTCACCACAATCATCCTTGCTGTACACACCTTTTGGGAGAGACACACATGATTCGGAATTTATTAGAATACTCTTTGTGCTTCACTTATATCTTTTGATCTAGAAAATTTTGCTCTTGTGCTTCACTTATATCTTTTAGAGCACGGTGGTGGTTATATTTTATAGAAATTATTGATCTCTCATGCTTCACTTATATTATTTTGAGAGTCCTTTAGAACAGCATGGTAATTTGCTTTGGTTAAAATTTTAGTCCTAAAGTGATAGGCATCCAAGATGGATATAATAAAAACTTTCATATAAGTTCATTGAATACTAAGAGAAGTTTGATTCTTTATGATTGTTTTGAGCTATGAAGATGGTGATATTAGAGTCATGATAGTTGAGTAGTTGTGAATTTGAGAAATAGTTGTTCTAAAGTTTGTGATTCCCGTAGCATGCACGTATGGTGAACCGTTATGTGATGAAGTCGGAGCATGATTTATTTATTGATTGTCTTCCTTATGAGTGGCGGTCGGGGACGAGCGATGGTCTTTTCCTACCAATCTATCCCCCTAGGAGCATGCGCGTAGTACTTCGTTTCGATAACTAATAGATTTTTGCAATAAGTATGTGAGTTCTTTATGACTAATGTTGAGTCCATGGATTATACGCACTCTCATCCTTCCACCATTGCTAGCCTCTCTAATACCATGCACCTTTCGCCGGTATCATACACCCACCATATACCTTCCTCAAAAAAGCCACCATACCTACCTATTATGGTATTTCCATAGCCATTCCGAGATATATTGCCATGCAACTTACCACCGTTCCATTTATTATGACACGCTTCATCATTGTCATATTGCTCTGCATGATCATGTAGTTGACATCGTATTTGTGGCAAAGCCACCATTCATAATTCTTTCATACAAATCACTCTTGATTCATTGCATATCCCGGTACCCCGCCGGAGGCATTCACATAGAGTCATATTTTGTTCTAAGTATTGAGTTGTAATTTTTGAGTTGTAAGTAAATAAAAGTGTGATGATCATCATTATTAGAGCATTGTCCCAAGTGAGGAAAGGATGATGGAGACTATGATATCCCCACAAGTTGGGATGAGACTCCGGACGAAAAAAAAGAGGCCATAAAAAAAGAGAAGAAGGCCCAAACAAAAAAAATGAGAGAAAAAGAGAGAAGTGACAATGTTACTATCCTTTTACCACACTTGTGCTTCAAAGTAGCACTATGATCTTCATGATAGAGAGTCTCCTATGTTGTCACTTTCATATACTAGTGGGAATTTTACATTATAGAACTTGGCTTGTATATTCTAATGACGGGCTTCCTCAAAATGCCCTAGGTCTTCGTGAGAAAGCGAGTTGGATGCACACCCACTTAGTTTCTTTTGTTGAGCTTTCATACACTTATAGTTCTAGTGCATCCGTTGCATGGCAATCCCTACTCACTTGCATTTATATCTATTGATGGGAATCTCCATAGCCCATTGATACGCCTAGTTGATGTGAGACTATCTTCTCCTTTTTTGTCTTCTCCACAACCACCATTCTATTCCACATATAGTGCTATATCCATGGCTCACACTCATGTATTGCGTGAAGATTGAAAAAGTTTGAGAACATCAAAAATATGAAACAATTGCTTGGCTTGTCATCGGGGTTGTGCATGATTAAATACTTTGTGTGATGAAGATAGAGCATAGCCAGACTATATGATTTTGTAGGGATAACTTTCTTTGGCCATGTTATTTTGAGAAGATATGATTGCTTTGTTAGTATGCTTGAAGTATTATTATTTTTATGTCAATATTAAACTTTTACCATGAATCTTTCGGCTCTGAACATTCATGCAACAATAAAGAAAAAAATACATTGAGAAATATGCTACGTAGCATTCCACATCAAAAATTCTGTTTTTATCATTTACCTACTCGAGGACGAGCAGGAATTAAGCTTGGGGATGCTTGATACGTCTCCAACGTATCTATAATTTTTGGTTGTTCCATGCTATTATATATTATGTTTTGGATGTTTAATGGGCGTTATTATACACTTCTATATTATTTCTGGGACTAACCTACTAACCCAAGGCCCAGTGCAAATTGCTGTTTTTTTGCCTATTTCAGGGTTTCGCAGAAAAGGAATATCAAACGGAGTCCAAACGGAATGAAACCTTCGGGAGAGTTATTTTTGGAACAAACGTGATCCAGAGGACTTGGAGTGGACGTCAAGAAATCAACGAGGAGGCCACGAGGCAGGGAGGCACGCCTGCCCCCCTGGGCGCGCCCCCACCCTCATGGGCCCCTCGTAGATCCACCGACCTACTTCTTCCTCCTATATATATCCATATACCCCAAAAACATCCAGGAGCACCACAAAACCCTATTTCCACCGCCGCAACCTTCTGTACCCGTGAGATCCCATCTTGGGGCCTTTTCCGGCGCTCCGCCGGAGGGGGAATCGATCACAGAGGGCTTCTACATCAACACCATAGCCTCTCCGATGATGTGTGAGTAGTTTACCTCAGACCTTCGGGTCCATAGTTATTAGCTAGATGGCTTCTTCTCTCTCTTTGGATCTCAATACAAAGTTCTCCTTGATCTTCTTGGAGATCTATTCGATGTAATTCTTTTTGCGGTGTGTTTGTCGAGATCCGATGAATTGTGGGTTTATGATCAAGATTATCTATGAACAATATTTGAATCTCCTCTGAATTCTTTTATGTATGATTGGTTTATCTTTGCAAGTCTCTTCGAATTATCAATTTGGTTTGGCTTACTAGATTGATCTTTCTTGCAATGGGAGAAGTGCTTAGCTTTGGGTTCAATCATGCGGTGCTCGATCCCAGTGACAGAAGGGGAAATGACACGTATTGTATTGTTGCCATCGAGGATAAAAAGATGGGGTTTATATCATATTGCTTGAGTTTATCCCTCTACATCATGTCATGTTGCTTAATGCGTTACTCCGTTGTTATGAACTTAATACTCTAGATGCATGCTGGATAGCGGTCGATGTGTGGAGTAATAGTAGTAGATGCAGGCAGGAGTCGGTCTACTTGTTGCGGACGTGATGCCTATATACATGATCATGCCTAGATATTCTCATAACTATGCACTTTTCTATCAATTGCTCGACAGTAATTTGTTCACCCACCGTAATACTTATGCTATCTTGAGAGAAGCCACTAGTGACACCTATGGCCCCCGGGTCTATTTTCCATCATATACGTTTCCAATCTATTTTTACGTTGCAATCTTTACTTTTAATCTTTATCATAAAAATACCAAAAATATTATCTTATCATCTCTATCAGATCTCACTTTTGCAAGTGGCCGTAAAGGGATTGACAACTCCTTTATCGCGTTGGTTGCAAGGTTCTTATTTGTTTGTGTAGGTACGAGGGACTTGCGTGTAGCCTCCTACTGGATTGATACCCTTGTTCTAAAAAACTGAGGGAAATACTTACGCTACTTTGCTGCATCACCCTTTCCTCTTCAAGGGAAAACCAACGCATGCTCAAGAGGTAGCAGGGCTCACCTGGGATGTTCACCCTCAACGAGGTTCGTGACCGCGGCGGCATCCTCCTACTGCTCACGGTCACCATCACCAACCCGTTTGACGCGCGCGAGCTCCTCGGCCAAGTCTTTTGGTGCGGCTGCGAGTGCATCTTCTCCACGGTGTACAACATCTTCACCAACTACGAGAGCATCTTCCCCACTCCAAGCCAGATGCACTCCCTTCCCTACGATGAGGAGGAGGAGGTGTGAAGTTGAATACGGTGTTGAAGGGGCGCGCGGCTAAGGTGGAAGAAGGAGGTCAACATGAAGATGTTCAAGAAGGGGTGCGAGCCAGGAGTCAAGCTCGTCATGTTTTAGTTTTATCGTTTTTATTTTGTTGCTTTTCTATGTCGTGCGTGCCGTGTCGTGTCGTGTCCGTGAACTTATCTATGGGTACCCATCTATGTAAGGGTACGGTGTGTTGCATCTTATCTATACAAGTTATTATGTGTGTTAAAAAATGTCCATGCCCAAACATATCATTTCTTCCCTAAACCAAGTCATGAACTAACATGCAAATTTATTCCCTTTAAATCCTAAACCAAGTGCCACTCTAACCAAAATCATGTGGCAGTGCAAACATACGTTTCCAACCCTCCAAAATTTCAGTGCAAAACAAAGGAAAACCACTCTCACGCGTGTGCAAACATTCAGTACAAACAAACGGCCTCACTATGTATACCTTCCTTCCCTACCCATGTCAAAGTCTTTCCATCTACCCTAGCAGTTACCAGCACAGCCCTAAATGCCACAAACCCACGCGGTCCTGGGTTCCAGTCCCCAGCCGCACCAATTTTTTGTGCATTTTCCACCCTTCATTTTTTTAGACAATTTTTTTTTCTCAATGTAATGCCCTTAAAAAATGTTCATTTATTTTAGCACCAGGTGTAAACCTGTACCAGAGCTGAGGCACATTTTCCATGACATTTTGGTCTTTGATTTAAATCACGGTGTACTTGAATTGGAGTAATTAAATTGCTATTAAATATTTAACAGCTCCAAAAAATTCTAAACTTAATTGTTTGGCTCTGAAATAATTCAATTAGCTTCCACAAAAAGTTTCAGCATTATGATTTATTGCCTAAATTAAATCAGAACAGAAAACAGAAAAACACGCAAGAGAACCCCCGAATGGGCCTAATTGGATGAAGTTGGCCCATTAGTCTAGCCGGCACTTGGCTCTACGCTCTGAATTTGGCCCACAGAGGAACCTTTTTTCGACAGAAAGGCAGAGCAGAGAGCTGCATTTCATTGATCAAAAGTTCTGAATTCCTCATTTCTTCTCCCTTTTTTCAACATATTTAAATGTTGGTCACTTCTTCTCTCTTTTTTCAACATTTAAACAACTTTGACCAACATTTAAACTAGGTGAATTTCTCATACAATTTCAAGCTTAGAAATTCCTCCATAATTCACGCCTTTCCATACAATTTCAACATTACACCCAGTGCGATTACCATACCTACAAATGCCCAAAAGGAATTGCAAATGGGTATTGGTATTTGTGCTTGATCTTCAAGCTTCCTAACCTTCTTCTTCAACATCCTAAGCTCAACAGCTAGCTCTCTGTCAGTGCGTGCTTCGCCCTCCATCTCTTCTTCCGGAGCTCGTGTTGCGACCACTGCCGTTCGTGGCAGCATGCGCAACCATTCTTCATGCTCTTCTTGCAGTTCATTCATCAGAGTCTTGGCAGAGCATCGACCCAAAGAAAGAAGCATTTCACCTGCATGAACACCAAACAGATCAACCCATTGCTCAAAGATCCCGACCACGAAAATGGTGCAATTGCCCCGATTCTTACCCCATTCTCGCTGCACACGTAGAACGACGATTCTAGTTCCTCGGTGTGTGAGAAACCCTCCGATCAACGCCCGCCCGGCACCGCGGGCAGACGAAGACATGCATGTCCACACGCGCCTAGCTCTGTATCCACGAGGTGGCGCGGGAGCTTGAGGAAGACATGGAGCTCGGAGCCGAAGGGGATCTCAACGCCGCCGCGCCCTCCACAGCTAGCTTCCCACCGCCGCTCGCTCTCTCTCTCTCGCCGTGGTCACCGTCGTGCTCTCTGTCGCCGTGGTCACCGCCGATGTCTGTCGCCCGCTTATATAGCACACCCGCAACGGCTCTCTGCTCAACGACTCTCTGTTGGGTCTCACAAGCCACGCGTGCAACAGTTTGATCGTCTAGGGCGTCTCTGCCGCCTGGTCCCACCTGTAAGGGCCGAGTCCAAAGGTTGACCTGATGGAGACGGCAGAGTTCACGGAACGAGTTGGTGCGCACGGACTAGGGGCAAAACTGAGCATGATTCGCATCTAAGGGCAAAACTGAGCACATGGACACCACTAAGGGCAAAAGGATAATTAACCCAAAAAACTTACTCATGCCTATTCTAATATGTTTCAAATTCAAAATTTTATGTCACTATAAACCTTGCAAAGGACCTACTATGATCTCTCGAGACTCTTTGATGACAACAACATGATCTTTCATTATATTTCGGCGCACTTTCTAATCGTGAATCATGCAACGGAGGCAAGATACCATCATCTTTTGCCGATCTCCTAAGCCGGTGATAACTCCTTGTTTCTTGTGGCTTCGTATCATTATATTTCCGCTCTCTTTTTAATCGTGAATCATGCAACAGACGCAAGATACCATCATCTTTTGACGATCTCCTAAGTTGATGATAACTCCTTGTTTCTTGTGGCTTCGTATCATTGTATTCCGCTCTCTTTCTAATCGTGAATCATGCAACGGACACAATATACCATCATTTGACAATCTCCTAAGCCAGTGATAACTCCTTGATTCTTATGGCTTCGTAGCAACGCACGGGCATTATGCTAGTACCTAAACTATTTTATATTAGTTTACGTAGGGAGTATTTGATTAGGAATAAGTGACATGGGACTTCATGACACAACACTGTACAATATTTGTTGGGTCAAAAGACATAGCATAATGTACAATGACATACTCTTTATAGCGGCAACGGTTGATGATACAATCTTATCTTAATCCTGCCATGTAATCTAGAGATGACAAATAAAGATGTACAATGTTTTTCAACAGAAACTTGTATTAGGCCAACTCCACCGCGCGACCCCAAACGGACGTCCGTTTTGCCCGGATTCTGTCCGTTTGGGTAAGGCAATGGGGTCGTGTCCGGGGCGTTTCTGAGATGCGGTGGCCGTGCGCCCAACGCGCGGACGCATCCCGACAGCATCATGTCCGCGTACTTTTTTCTTTGCAAGCCCTTAACTTTTTTCATCGTTCCTTTTTGGTACATGGTAATACACCACCAAATTTTGATTAGAAAAGCAAGACCAAAGAAAATAAGAACCACAAGAATACATTTTAGAAGATATCCAACTTACATAATTGCTCCTGTAAGTTGGATTAGTGCCTTCTCGATGCATTCATTGTTTATCTGGGAGGAGGCTCGATCTTGCGTGCTTCTTTCTTCTTTCTTCTTCTTCTTTCTTCTTTCTTCCTCACATCTAGCCTCGTGTCTAGCCTCTAATCTAGCAACAAGTGCACTTGTCTCATCTACAGCCTCTATGCTAGCTAAAAGTGCACGGACATTTACTAAATTGCGCTATGTCAATATATCAATGTACTCTTCTTCCCAATACCAAAACTTGCATCCGTGCTACACAATAAAATTTCAAGTTAGCACAACTAGTCGAATCTACAGCACAAACCGAAGCTAAAAAGAGCACATACCCCATCGTTTAAGCACTTGATGAACACCCATCCGGGATGTTCCGGCGTTGTAGACACGCGGCACACGACCTTCTTTGGGCAGTGGTCGCACTTAATGAGTGGCAACGGTGCACCGATGAGCCCAGCCGACCGCCATTCGTGTATCTGCCGGCGGACCACCGATGGTGTAGATCCGAGCGGCTAGAGGAAGAGTCACTGCCTGCATGTGGCCTTGCGGCCCTGCCAGGGCCTTCCAGCCCGGTGCCCGGCCAGTCCATGGCACGGCGCGACCTCCCATAGCCGGGCGAGCTCAAAACCGACCGGATCCGCCCCAAATCCGGCCTGCGGGTGCGCAAATCAAGTGGCTGTGGTTGGGTAGCTCGGGGGCGCCGAGGGGAAGGGGCTGGGCGAGTGCGCATCCGAGCTGCACAGCTGCAATGGCAGCGACGACGAGGGGGAGAGTGGGGAAGAGTGGAGAAGAGTGGAGGAGGTGTGGCCGGCCGACGGGCGGACCATGGGAGGACACACACAGACGGCCCGCGCATCCGCGTGCTGTCCGTTTCACCCCAAAAGCGGCGCAAACTTGGGCCGGGATGGGTCGAAAGCGGACAGAAAACAGACAAAAGTTTGTTTGCGCCCGCGCGCTGGGCCGTCTGGTTCGTCCATTTTACTCCAAACGGACGCGCGCGGACAGGATGGGGTCGCGCGCTAGAGTTGGCCTTACTCAAACACGAATATGATTACAATCAGCAATAGTTATCTCAATAAGACGGAATGCGTGAGGCCTGACTTTGATCACTAACGTGTTGGATACGTAGAAAACATTTTGTTTGTTAAGTGTAAGAGACTAGATACACTGGAACCCATGACCATTCTTGTATTTTATCTACCTTTGGAGATTGATACGTCTCTAATGTATTTATAATTTTTTATTATTTCATGCTATTATATTATCTCTTCAATGTTTTACAATCATTTTATAGCAACTTTATATCATTTTTTGAGACTAACCTATTGACATAGTGCCCAGTGCCAGTTGTGTTTTTTGCTAGTTTTTTACTTCGCATAATATCAGTACCAAACGGAGTCTAAATGCAGGAAAACTTTTTGGAGATTTTTTTTGGACCAGAAGACACCTTGGGGGCCAAGAAAGCACCTGGAAGGAGTCCCGTGGGGACCACAAGACACCAGGGCGTGCCCTGGTGGGTTGTGGGGCCCATAGGGGTCTCTTGCACCGCCTCTTCGCTCTATAAATTCCCAAATATTCCAGAAATCCTAGGGGAGCAGACGAAAAACAATTCCAGCCGTCGCAAGTTCCAGAACCACACAATCCAATCTAACACCATCACGGAGGGTGTTGAGGATATAGACCTTAGAGTCACCCGCCAGGAGGGGCCGGGTTACTCGTATGGTCGTTACCAGAAGCCCGGAGACAAGCTTGAAGACGATGGGCCAGAGATGGGCTAAGACCCGGATACGGCTTAAGGCCCATAGTTATAATCATTATTAAGGTAGAACTTGTAGTATAAGGCAAGTATGATTGAGAGTCCGAGCCGGACACTCTTATGAGCCGGCCGGGACTCTAAGGGCTGCTGGGCGTCCGCCTCCCTATATAAAGGGACGACCCGGCAGCGGTTTGAGAGAGAGGACGATCTCATCGAGAGCCGGGCATAGCTGTTTAGCTCCCTGGTGATCGTAACCCTAATCAATATCACCTCAAACTGGACGTAGGCTTTTACCTTCACCGTAAGGGGCCGAACCAATATAAATCCTCGTGTTCTTTGTCCCGCATAACCCCTTCAAGCTTCCTAGTTGCGATGGCTCCATGACTAAGTCCTAGCTCGAGGACATCTGCCGTGACAATTCCACGACAGTTGGCGCCCACCGTGGGGCCCGCGCACGGTGGATTTGAGTTCTTGAAGGGCACCTTCGAAGGGCTCAAGGGATACGCTGTGGGCCGGATGACCAAGAGTCATCGCGGCAAGCTCTACATCGACGATGCAAACTGGGGCCCCGACGCCGGCTCAATTGAGTACGGGTACCGGGTCCCCTTCGGCGGAATTCATGTTTTCATTGGCAAGATCGGTGAGCCGGGCCCTGAGCCGAGTCTCTGCGCTGATCTCATCGAGACGGCTCAGCTTGCGCGACCCGCCCAGGCCCGGCCTGCCTTAAGGCGCGCTTTTGTGGGATGCATCCATGGAGGGCCCTCTGACCCATCTGGGTCTGGTGATGAGGCGGCCGCCGGCTCTGACGGCGAGTCGGCCACCAATGAGTCAAACTCGTTGTACCAACTTCAAGATGGCAGGCTCATGGGTTGTTCCGATGGTGACAGCATTCCGGACCCATTTGAGCCGCCGAGTCAGGTTGGAGTCTTTATGGCCGGTGCGCAGCCTGTTCAGAACCCCGCTGCTGGAGCGGGAAACCCGGTACCTTCTCCGGCTCAGGTGCTGATGGATCTCACGGACAAGATGACGGCCCTGTTAACCGCCACAGTTGACCCGGCAGATCAAGCTCAGCACGATGCCGAGGTGGCACAGTTAAAATTGGATCTAATAAAGGCTAAAGAGGATCTCGCAGCGGAAGGGATCAGGCTGGCTGCGGAGAGGGCGGCTCTCGATGCCCAAACTCAGCTTATCCAGGCGCAGTCTTTCCAACTCACGATGGATCAAAACGCGGCCAATGAGGTCCTGAGAAGGAGGCATCAAAAGGCCCAATCTCGACTCCCTCCGGTTTACGATCCACGCAACCTCTTAAACACGCCGGGGGCAGGGTCCAGTAACCCGCCAGGGATCATAGCGCCCGGGTCTGGACCCCTTATTCAGCCACGAGTGATGGGGCCTCCCCAGGTGCCCCCTGCCCCGCCTCAGTACGTGCCAATACCCCCGGGTCATTATAATAACCCGCTGGAGAACATGGTCGCTGCGGCACTCCTACAGACAGCACTGGCGCAGCAAGAGGCATACTCCTACAGTCGGGACAGGATCCACTCGACCCCTCGTCCAGGCCAGAGCCCGAGTTACAGCCGGCACATGGTCTCAGCGACCGGATCAAGTAACGTCCGACGCCATGACCCGCCCCCTGGCCATGGCCCGGCTCATAATGGAGCCTTTTACGCAGCGGACCAAGCGCGCCAAGAGGCGGAGCAAGTACCTCAGCTGACGGCTTACCAGACCCCCCGGCCTATCCGACGACTTCCGTTGATGTGGGTATCCCTACCAGGACCGGGGGTGTCCCTTGTTTGGTGCCAGCTGTCCGTAATGAACGTCTACCTAAGGATTTCAAGGGCCCTAGGAAGGTGCCTAACTACACAGCTGACTTGCAACCCGCAGCTTGAATCGAGAGTTATGAGATGGCTATGGAGCTACTCGAGGTCAGTGAGGCGGCCATGGCCAAGTATTTCACCATGATGTTGGATGGGACTGCCCGCACTTGGTTGAAAGGGCTACCACCGAACTCCATCGGATCTTGGGCTGAGCTGAAAGCCCGGTTCATCCAAAACTTCAAGGATACCTGTAGGCAGTCTATGTCAATTGTGGATTTGACTAACTGTAAGCGGCAGGAGGGTGAATCCACGACTCATTGGGTTCGCCGGGTCAAGGAGATCATACATTCATCAGATAAGATGGATGCCGGCTCTGCAGTCTTAATGTTGGAACAGAATTGTCGCTTCGTGCCCCTGAAGATGAAACTCGGGCGGCTTAAGCGCGACTGCAGTGACATGGGCACGCTAATGGCGGCTCTTGTAAAGTACGCCGATTCTGATGGTACCAAGGATCCCCCTTCAGATGATGAAAGGGCAGGGAAGGGACAGAAGAATGGCAATGGCAAGGGTCCCCAGCATAACCCGGGGAACCAAGGAGGAGGCAAGCGCAAGGCCGATGGCAGCCTAGAGTTTGTAGCCAACACCAGCTCATAGGGTAATAACCAGCGACGCAAGGGGAGAACCCCTCCCCGCGGCGGCGGGTCAGGTCCGACGCTGGAGCAGCTATTAAATGAACCTTGTCCGAGGCATGGCTCTAGAGAGAAGCCAGCGACTCATCTATGGAAGGATTGTGCAATCATGAAAGCCTTTAAAAACTACAATGGCCCGGGCGGCGGCTCAGGCGCCGGCGGCTTTCATGGCCCGGGGCGCGGCTCAAATTCTGGTCCTTAGAGTGGTCAAGGGGGCTTTAATCAACAGTCTGGCCAGGGTCATCAACAGCAGCAGGGGGGTTATCAGACCAATCCAAAGCAGCTTAGCGGTGGACAGTATCATGTGTTTACCACTAGTTTGTGCAAGCGCGATCAGAAGCTTCACAAGAGGGTTGTGAATGCGGTTGAGCCGGCGGTCCCACGCTACTTGCAGTGGTCTGAGCAGCCTATAGTGTGGAGTAGGGAGGATCACCCTCCCCGGGTGGATAACCCGGGCCACTTGGCCTTAGTGGTGGCTCCTCAAGTGGGAGGATATAAGTTCACAAAGGTGCTCATGGATGGAGGCAGCAGCATCAACATCCTCTATTATGAGACTTTTCGCCGTATGGGGTTGGTTGATAAGAACCTCAGCCAGTCAAACACTATCTTCCATGGTGTAGTACCTGGTAAGTCGGCCTATCCAGTCGGCAAGATCGAATTGGAAGTGGCCTTTGGTGATGAGAACAACTACAGGGTGGAGAAATTGACCTTTGAGGTGGTCAAGATAAGAAGTCCATACCATGCTATATTTGGACGGCCGGCTTACGCCAAGTTCATGGCACGGCCGTGTTATGTGTACTTACAGCTCAAGATGCCGGGTCACAATGGGACCATTACGGTTCACGGCAGCCGGAAAGTGGCTCTGGAGTGTGAGGAAGGTGACGCGGCTTATGCAGAATCTGTGTGTGCTACAGAGGAGTTGAAGTTTTACAAAGACAATGTTGACCCAACAGATATGACCTCTCTGAAAAAGCCAACCACAGAACAAGAGCCGGCAATGAAATTTAAGTCAGCTGATGAGACTAAACTTGTTGATTTTGTTCCAGGTGACTCATCTCAGCAGTTTAGCATCAGTGCAAATCTGGATCCAAAATAGGAAAGCGCGCTCATCGAGTTCATCCGTGAGAATAGGGACATCTTCGCGTGGAAACCTTCTGACATGCCAGGTGTACCTAGAGAACTCGCTGAGCATACTCTCAATGTTGATCCGAAATTTAAGCCGGTCAGATAGTTCCTTCGGCGGTTTAATGAGGAAAGGCGGAAAGCTATTGGTGAAGAAGTAGCCCGGCTCTTGACGGCCGGGTTTATCGTTGAAGTTTTTCACCCAGAGTGGTTGGCTAACCCGGTGCTTGTACTCAAGAAGAATGGCACCTGGTGGATGTGTGTGGACTAGACGGACTTGAACAAGGCGTGTCCGGCTGATCCTTTTGCCCTCCCCCGTATTGATCAAATCATTGATGCTACGGCAGGTTGTGCACGTTTAAGTTTCTTGGATGCTTATTCCGGATATCATCAGATTAAGATGGCAGTTAAGGACCAGGAGAAGACGGCGTTCATCACTCGCTTTGGAGCCTTCTGCTATGTGTCTATGCCCTTTGGACTCAAGTGTGCACAGGCGACTTACCAGCGTTGTGTACAGAACTGTCTTCATAAACAGATCGGGCGCAATGTTCACGCATACGTGGACGATATTGTGGTTAAATCCATAAAAGAGGAAACCCTGATAGATGATTTAAGGGAAACCTTTGATAATCTCCGGGTCTATAAGATGATGCTTAACCCGGCCAAGTGTATTTTTGGTGTTCCTGCAGGCAAACTCTTGGGCTTCTTGGTTTCTGGCAGAGGCATTGAGGCTAACCCGGAGAAGATCAAGGCCATCACCTCCCTGGCTAAGCCGGCGTGTATAAATGACGTTCAGCGTTTGGCGGGTCGCATCGCTGCTTTAAGCCGTTTCATAAGCCGTTTGGGTGAGAAGGCCATGCCCTTATATCAGTTGATGAAGAAAACTGATAACTTCGTCTGGAATGATGCAGCTAATACCGCCTTTGAGGATTTGAAGAAGCAGCTGGCAGAGCCCCCAGTCCTTGCTGCTCCGGTTGATAAGGAGCCCTTACTACTGTATGTGGCAGCAAACGCACGAGCTGTCAGTGTGGCTATTGTGGTGGAGCGCAAGGAGGAGGGTAAGGAGCATCCGGTTCAGCGGCCGGTTTATTATGTCAGCGAAGTGCTCATTGAGTCCAAGCAGCGGTACCCGCATTGGCAGAAGCTGGTATATGGTGTGTTCATGGCAAGCCAGAAACTTAAGCATTATTTTCAGGGTCATCCCATCACTGTGGTCAGCTCTGCTCCCCTTGGCAATATCATTCAAAACAGAGAGGCCACAGGGAGAATTGCTAAGTGGGCTATAGAACTTGGACCTCATGGTCTCAGATATGTGCCACGCACTGCTGTTAAATCTCAGGCCTTGGTGGATTTCATCAATGATTGGACAGAGTCACAAGTGCCCGAGCAAAAGCCGGATGACACCTATTGGACTATTCACTTTGATGGGTCCAGGCAGTTGGAGGGCTCGGGGGCTGGCGTTGTCTTGGCTTCCCCTAAGGGTGACAAGTTCCATTATGTGCTACGGTTGATGTTCCCTTGCACTAACAATGCGGCTGAGTATGAGGCCTTGCTCCACGGTCTTCGGATGGCTAAGGAGATGAGCTTGAGCCGGGTAAGCTGCTTTGGTGACTCAGACTTGGTGGCTCAACAAGTATCAGGCAAGTGGGATTCTAAAGATCCTCTCATGGCGGCTTATCGCCGCGAGGTTGATGCAATTGCCGGGCACATTCAGGGCTACCAAGTAGAGCACATTGATCGCAGGAAGAACGAGGCGGCTGATGCTCTAAGCCGGCTAGGCTCTCAGCAAAATCCGGTGCCGCCTAACACTTTCCTGGACGTCCTGTATAACCCTTCGGTTAAGTTACCTACAGAGGAAGACTTGGCTGTCCCTGACCCGGAGGCATGACTGGTGGCGGCTCTTCATGTCATACCAGACTGGACAATGCCATTTCTGGCTTATATGACCCGGGGCGAGTTGCCTGAGGATGAAACTTTGGCCAGGCAGATAACCCGGCGGGCTAAGTCAATGATTGTTATCGATGGCGAATTGCATCATCGCAGTGTCACGGGCGCATTTCAGCGTTGTGTCTCCCCTGAGGAGGGTCAAGAGATCTTACGTGAGATCCATGAAGGGGGTTGTGGCCATCATGCCGGCTCAAAGTCCCTTGTGGCCAAGGCTTTCCGTCATGGATTTTATTGGCTGACGGCTCATGCTGATGCAGAGGACTTGGTCAGCAAATGTGGCGGTTGCCAGAGGTTTTCACGACGGGCTCACGTGCCGGCTCAGGAGCTAAGGATGATCCCAATCACTTGGCCCTTTGCGGTCTGGGGGCTTGATATGGTTGGGCCTTTTAAAAGGTCCAAGGATAAGAAGACCCACCTCTTGGTGGCAGTTGATAAGTTCACAAAGTGGGTAGAAGCGGAGCCAGTTAACAAGTGCGATGCAGCCACGGCGGTTCAGTTTATGAAAAAGGTGATTTTCCGCTTCGGCTTTCCGCACAGCATCATAACTGACAATGGCACCAATCTATCCAAAGGCGCTATGGAAGAGTTTTGTCAACGAGAGCATATCCGACTTGATGTTTCCTCAGTGACTCATCCCCAATCCAATGGTCAAGCTGAGAGAGCTAACCAGGAGATTCTGAAGGGCATCAAGCCCCGGCTTTTGGTCCCTTTGCAACGGACGCCGGGTTGTTGGGTGGAGGAGTTGCCCTCCGTCTTATGGAGCATCAATACTACTCCTAACAGGTCTACAGGCTTCACGCCTTTCTTCATGGTTTATGGAGCAGAAGCAGTCCTCCCCAGCGACATCCGTCACGACTCACCTCGCGTGGCGGCTTATGTTGAGACGGATAATGAACAGGCGCGTCAAGATGCTCTTGACTTGTTGGACGAACAGCGTGATGTGGCAGCAGCCCATTCAGCGATTTACCAACAAGACCTGCGCCGTTATCATAGCCGCCGGGTCAAATCCCGGGTCTTCTAGGAAGGCGACCTTGTGCTCCGGCTCATCCAGGATCAAACAGATGCACACAAGTTATCCCCGCCTTGGGAAAGGCCCTTTGTGGTCAGCAAGAACTTGCACAACGGGTCCTATTACCTCATTGACGTTTGGGAGCACAAAGATTCACGTAAGTCGGAGGAGGAGACCCGTCGGCCGTGGAACATAGCTCAGCTTCGGCCTTACTACACTTGAGCCACCGGCTCTCGTGGTGTACATATTTCTCTCGAACATGTATATATTTTGATGAAGCAATAAAGCAGGACCTCTGTCCTATTTTCTCCTCCAAATATGCACGTGTTGTTTTTACTACAAGATTACATGATGGCTTAAAGGAGGATCCGGCTTATGATCGTATTCGAGTCGAGCCGTATGCAGTAAAGTCACTTGGGGGCTTCCTGTTCAAACATGGGTCGTATTCGAACCAAAGAGAACATAGCTGTCGATACCCATTTGATTGGCAAAGTGTCGAGCTCATTGGGAGGTTATCTTTGGTCATATTTGAATTATAGTTTAACCCCTCTGAGAACCGACGTGGATCGTATTCGAATCAGCGTCGTTAAACAATTCTTGAAATCACTTGGGGGCTTCCTGTTCAAACATGGGTCGTATTTGAACCAAAGAGAACATAGCTGTCGGTACCCTCTTGATTGGCATCGCCACACCCACTGGGGGCTATATGATCGTATCCGAATCATGGCTTAACCCCTTTGGGCCGGGTTTCTGGTCGTATTCGAACCGGAAGCCCCTAAAGTTCCTCTGCTTTATCACAAGCTTACTCTGATTGTATCAAGGTGTGTACGGCCGGGTCTCACTTTACCGGTTTAACTTTGAACGCCATGAGTGTCATTACGACAGGTAAGTCGGAGTTAAGATACCAACCTTGTTACACGGGTTATCTAAACCGGAAGTATGCTCACAGACTGCTAAGTGCATTATTACGGCTGTGTTAAGGATATAATTGAGGACCAGTCTTTTTTGATTCATATTCCGGGTTATCTATCCAAAACACCTGATTCTCAGGGCGGTAAGCCGCCTCGAGACTTGTGATCTGCCTTTCTATGCAGGATACTTAAAAGGCACCTCTTTAAGGTTGAGAAAAACGAAGGGATGATTATGACCCGGAGAAACATCAAAGAGACAATTTCAAAGGACTTTTGCATTCAATACGTGCACGATGGCACGGCAGAGATGAACTGTTGCACCTACTCTATTACAAAAACTCATCAAATTTAACAAGGGTGGAGCATTGTTTGGTAAACCGACAGCCGAGTTACGATGCCCGCTGAGTGGAAGTCTCCGGCTCGTTCCTGTCCTCTCCTCCGGCTGATCCCAAGACTTGGAAGGTTGATGACTTCCAATCGATGCCGCTGAGAGCCTCGAACTGGGCTTCCTCGTCAATTAACCCGGCCGGGTCAATCTTCGGGGCGAAGGTGTGCTGACGAGCCGGCGGGATCAGGTTGAGGGCTTCATAGCGAGGGGTTGGAATCCTCTGATTCTCCACGTCATAACCCGGCTGGTATTTGGTCAGATCTGTGTCATTCCCGATGAGGGTGGCCACCGGGCGTACAGCCTTCACGCACGCCGCGAAGTCCTTTTGATTGAAAGTTGAGCCGTCTTCCTTCAGGCTCGGATAACCCAGGGCGATGTTTGCCGGGTCTAGCTCCGGCAGGAATGCCTTGGCCCGGCTCAGCGCGGCGATTGCTCCGGCTCTCGCGGAGGCCCGTCGCAACTCTTGGATCCGCTGAGGCAGAACGGCGAGCCGGCGCAGGACTTCGGCCAGATGAGTTGGCACCTCGTTGGATAGGGCCACCACAGCTAAGGGACACTGTGACCCGGTGTAGAGCTGTTCCACCAGGGTATACACGGCCTTTAGCTTGGTGACCACACTCTGGTTGAGGTTGGCACTCCTGGGACCTGTTTAACAGAATCAGATAAACCGGTGACAAGGATGAATCATGACATATACAAACTTGATGAAAGCTGGTGAGGCGACTTACCGAAGATGGCGGCCACCATTTGGGAAACCTGGCGCTTTAGGTCGGAGAGCTCAGCCGTCTTCTCAGAGAGAGCCTTCTCCGCCTGTTCCGCCCGGGTCACCAGTGCGGCCTTCTCTTCGGCCCAGGCTTTTCTCTCAACATCAAATTCGGTCTTCAACTTTTCTTGCGTGGCAATGCTGGATACAAACTTGGCGTTTGCCTTCCGGGTCTCCATCTCCTGCATCTTCAGCCGGCTCTTGAGATCCGCAAGGTCTGCCTCTAGCTTCTTGCCCACAGCCTGTATAAGTTTCCGGGTTATGACATGAGCAGTTACTATATAAGTCCCAAGCACTTTCCAAGCAAAGACACTTGGCACTTGGGGGCTAATGCATATTGAATGTGTCTATCTACATACTGCCGGCTCACTGGAGTAAGCCGGAACCTAAGTCTACAACATATCCAATCATAAGTCGTCGACTTGGGGGCTAGCATGGCAAAGGTAACTATTGCAGTAAGTAAGAGGACAGCAGAAGGATACCTCAGATTTTTGTTGGATCTGGTTTACCATGGCGACCTCCGCGTCCCGGCTCTTGTGCACCTGGCTGATGTAGCCAGAGACGAGCTCTCCAATGCTCAAGTTGGTGTAGTCAGAGAGGTCCAGGTTCACCCGGTGGGGCTGCAGCAACTCCCCCTTCGCGGAGCATTTGGCCAGCACGGTCGGTCTCCCCGGCTCAACGAACTCCGTCCGGGTGATTACCACGTCCGGGTCGTCCGCTGGCGGAGCTGAGCCGGAGGCCTCCGGGTTAACCGAAGCTTCGGTCGTTGCCTTGGTAGTTGGGCAGTGGCTTCAGGTGTCGTGTCCATCGGAGTGGTGGCTTCGGGGGCGGAGGCAGCTGGCGGCTCTTGAGCCGTCACCTCCGGTTCAGGTAAGTCCGGCACTCCGGCTGACCTGGTCTTCTTCGCTCTTTTGGTGAGCTTTGCCTGGGCGCTGAAAGGACAGAAACATTCAGCACAAAGAGAGTAAGTACAGACAAGTATAATGTGAGATGGTTGTCATTACCCGGGCGCGGTCTTGAAAGTTGGAAGACTCGACTACATAGAGTCGCCCGAAGAAGGGGAGGTCTCCTGATAATTGGAGTCAGAAGAATTGAGTGGCTGACGGATAACACCCGCCAACGGATGAAAAGGGTACAGGTGAGAAAAACCTCAGTTCGACGCTTCCTTGTTGCGTCGGGTAACCCGGCGGAAAGATCGGTGTCCTTGTTGGTCCGGGTGTGACGCCGGATTTCGTGAACCTGTCGCTTCAAAAGAAATTGAGGGTCTTGATGAGCTAAAGGATTTGAAAAGCTTACTTTCCGGGTTACCCTTCGGACTTTCAGCTGTGGCAAGGGCTCCGGGTCGGAGGAAAGTGACGTTACCTCTTTAACCACCGGGTTACTGGCGCCGGTGTCATCCTGTCAAGGAGCAAGTGTTGATAAGGAAAACAGCAACAAATAACAAGTACAGCAAGAATTTAAAGGCTTGGGGGTTACCTCTGACTCGGAGCTGTCGCTTAATTGCATCAGCTCCGAAGCAGTAGGCCTGCTTCCCTTTTTGCGAGGGGCGGCTTTCTTGGCGGCTTTCTTCGCCTTCCTGGCCTTCTTGGCCGCCTCATGGTCATACTTGACCCGCCAGAACTTGTCATCAGCCTGAAAAATACAATGAGGAATTCTTAAAACAGGTTCAGATGAAGGTTATATGCAGACGAAGATGAAAACTTAAAGTCAGCGGCTTACCGCTGGGGCTGGATTGGTCTTGCAGAAGGGGGCTAACCCGGTCCTTCCGCAGTCTGCCAGGCTCTCGTTTAAAAGAGCCTTGGTCTCCTCCTCTGCAACATCTTCTGGAAGATCATTGCGGCTGTGCCACTGAGGGTCTTCCTTTCGCCCGGTGTATTCACACATTAAGCCGGGGCGGCGGCTCAATGGGATCACCCGCCATGAGATCCTGACCCGGACCAGGTCGATTCTGTTCAGACCGTTGCCCGGGAGGGCCTTGATTTTATTGATGGTAGGAAGCAGAGGCTGGCGCTCCGCTGGAGTCAGCTTATCCAACAGTGGGTGAGTCGGCTCTAGACGTGTTGGGCGAAAGCCGGGCAGCGGGCTTTCGTCAGCCGGGGACGTATCTTGGCAGTAGAACCAAGTCATGTTCCAGTCCTTGGGGTGGCTCGGCGGCTCTGCATAAGGGAACAGACAATCCCTACGCCGCTGGATGGAAATGCCACCTAACTCCAGACTCGGCCCATTGGCACACTCATTCTGGCGGTTTAAGTAAAACAGCTCTCTGAAAAGCAGCAGACTTGGCTCTTCTCCAAGGTAAACTTCGCAGAAGACTTGAAAATTGCAGATGTTGGATACGGAGTTGGGTCCTATATCTTGAGGCCGCAAGTCGAAGAAGTTGAGCACATCTCTAAAAAACTTTGAGCCGGGCGGTGCGAAGCCCCGGCTCATATGATCTGCGAAGATCACTACCTCCCCGTCCCTTGGCTGTGGTCTCTCTTCTGACGGGTCAGGGGCACGGTAGGACATGGCTTTTTCTTAGGCAGATATCCAGACTTAACAAAATTGGCTAGGGTCTCGTTGGTGACGTTGGACCTCATCCAGTTGCAAGTGATGGGAGCCTTGGGAGGCATGGTGAAAGTTGGCAGTCTACGACAAAAAGGAAAATGTCCGGGTTAATTATAAGCCGGAGATCTATAGTTCAAAACTAAGGTGGCGGCTTATGAAGGGGACTAATGATATATATTTAGGTACAGCGGGTTATTTAAGCCGCAGGGGCATTCAGATTAAGTTGGTTATCTACGGCCTTACTACAGTTAAGCCGGAGGATTCTACGAAGCATGGCTTTCTTTAAACCAGAGGATTCTACAGCGCGTGGGTACTTTAACCCGGAATCATAAGCCGCCAAGATTCAATGGTTGCAGTTTTTACTAAGTGTGGTAAAACAGGTTTCACATATTGCAGTAACTTTTTTGGATCAAAATGGTCGGGTGAAATGAAAATTTTCTAGACCTAGAAACAGACGAGCGGATGTTCTTGAGCTCGAACGAAGCATCTATACAGTGGAAAGAGATCTATTGGCATTTGAAAGGAGGCTTAAACAACTGCCGCACTAGTTCTGTACAAGGCTGAAGATCAAACAAGGGCAGTGACTACGAGAACTACCGAAGCTTGTGGCAATGGCGATGAACACGAAGAACATGGCGAACCCTGCGGTAGATCTATCCTACAGGACAGGCAAAACTTACCGGAGCTCGAGAGCCGCGGGAGTCGCCGCCGTTTATCTGGTCCGAGTCAGGGTGATGCAGCGGCCGAGGTTGACGAAGACTGGAGGCGAGACGACGGCGGCGGAGTGCGAGCTCAGTGAGAAAGGCAGCGGCACGAGGAGGAAGAAGAGAGCGTGAGAAGAGCCCGTCGGGCCGGCCTATTTATAAGGCAAGGTCATAAGTGGGCGCGAGATTCAAGGAGACCACGGCGTGGTTATCTCCCCCCCACGACGCCTCGATTTTCAGAATGACAGTAAAAGCAAAGATCCGTTGCGGATCTGGCGGAGTAAAAAACGGACTTAATGGAGGATGACGTCACGGCGGATTATCCGGAGTCCGGAGGATGACGTCACTCCGGGTTATGGCCTTCACATGAATGGTAAGCCGGAGATTTTTTCTGTCAGAAGCGTTGAAGATTGACATGAGCCGGCTCAAATCAATCTGGGGCCTAATGTTGAGGATATAGACCTTAGAGTCACCCGCCAGGAGGGGCCGGGTTACTCGTATGGTCGTTACCAGAAGCCCGGAGACAAGCTTGAAGACGATGGGCCAGAGATGGGCTAAGACCCGGATACGGCTTAAGGCCCATAGTTATAATCATTATTAAGGTAGAACTTGTAGTATAAGGCAAGTATGATTGAGAGTCCGAGCCGGACACTCTTATGAGCCGGCCGGGACTCTAAGGGCTGCTGGGCGTCCGCCTCCCTATATAAAGGGACGACCCGGCAGCGGTTTGAGAGAGAGGACGATCTCATCGAGAGCCGGGCATAGCTGTTTAGCTTCCTGGTGATCGTAACCCTAATCAATATCACCTCAAACTGGACGTAGGCTTTTACCTTCACCGTAAGGGGCCGAACCAGTATAAACCCTCGTGTTCTTTGTCCCGCATAACCCCTTCAAGCTTCCTAGTTGCGATGGCTCCACGACTAAGTCCTAGCTCGAGGACATCTGCCGTGACAATTCCACGACAGTTGGCTTCATCATCCGCATTGGTGCCTCTCCGATGACGCGTGAGTAGTCCACCACAGACCTAATGGTTCGTAGGCAGTAGCTAGATGGCTTCCTCTCTTTCTTTTTGATTCTCAATATAATGGTCTCTTGGAGATCTATTTGATGTAACTCTTTTTGTGGTGTGTTTATTGGGATCCGATGAACTTTGAGTTTATCATTAGATCTATATCCATGAATATTTGAGTTTCTTTGATCTCTTATATGCATGATTATTTATAACCTCGTATTTCGTTTTTAAATCTTTGGTTTAGTTAGGACCACTAGATCGATTTTTCTTGTGGGAAGAGGTGCTTTGTGACGGGTTCGATCTTGCGGTTTCCTCTCTAAGTGACAGAAGGGGAGCGAGGCACGCATGTATCGTTTCCATTAAGGATAACAAGATGGGGTATATTCCTATATGAATAGATCTTGTCTACATCATGTCATCGTTCTTATTGCATTACTCCGTTTCTACATGAACTTAATACACTAGATGCATGCTGGATAACAGTCGATGTGTGGAGTAATAGTAGTAGATGCACGCATGAGTCGGTCTACTAATATTGGAGGTGATGCCTATATATTGATCATTGCCTTGGATATCGTCATAATTATTCGATCTTCTATCAATTGCCCAACGGTAATTTGTTTACCCACCGTATGATATTTCTTGAGAGAAGACACTAGCGAAATCTACGCCCTCCCTGGTTCTATCTTTTATTACATTGCTTTCAGATCTATTTTCCATCGTCTTTGTTTTCAGATCTATTATTCTAAAACCCAAAAATACCTTACTGCACTTTTTCTTTATTTATTTTATTTCATATTTTATCGAGATCTATTTATCCAAACTCATACAAAATTATCTATCTTTTTACCGAGGAGGGATTGACAACCCCTCTTATACGTTGGGTTGCGAGGATTTGTTATTTGTGTGCAGGTACCATGTACATAGTGTTGCTTGGTTCTCCTACTAGATTGATACCTTGGTTTCATAACTGAGGGAAATACCTACCGTAGCTATATTGCATCATCCCATCTTTTTGAGAAGATACCGACGCGGTCTCTAGTCGCATCAGAGATGCATATAAAGTACACCATAGAAATATAACCGTCCATAGAAAATAATTTCATAGTTTCAATCATATAAGTCAAAAAAGCTTTTTCTAGTTTTTTTTCTTTGAGAACACGCGTGAGAATCGCTTGTCTTTATATTGATAGAAAGAGGAGAAAATGTTACAAGGTTTTATTACATCGGCCAACCTGAAAGATATCGCCTCCACCCTAACAAACCTGCACGGGCTACTCGCGGTATACTCCGCTCTTACGTGCCTCTGCCCTGCTACTTGTGAGCCGCGTTGGGGTTTTTCCCGAAGAGGAAGGGTGAAGCAATATAGTAGCGGATAGTATTTTCCTCAGTACAGAACTAAGGTTATCGAACCAATAGGAGATCCAATCAAACAACCATCGATGGTACCTACAAACACAAGAGCAAATACTTGCGTCCAACGTGGGCAAGAGGGTTGTCAATCCCCTTGTAAAACGTTAATTGCAAGTATCAAATCTGATAGTATGTGATAGATAAATTACAAAGTAGAATAAAAGTAAATAAATTGCAGCAAAGTATTTTTGGTTTTAGTAATATGATTAAAACAGACCCCGGGGCCATAGTTTTCACTAGAGGCATCTCCCCATAAAAATAGTATACGATGGGTAAACAAATTACTGTTGAAAATTGATAGAAAATCGCATAGTTATGACGTTATTCATGGCATGATTAGTACATAGGCATTACGTCCGTGACAAGTAGACCGACTCCTACCTGCATCTACTACTATTACTCGACCGATCGACCGCTATCCAGCATGCATCTATGGTATTAAGTTCATGACAAACAAAATAACGCTTTAAGCAAGATGATATAATATAGGCGGAATAAAACCAAACAATATGATTAAACCTCATCATTTTCCCATTAATAGAAACAATACAAATACGTGTCTCGCTACCCCTCCTGTCACAGAGTGAGGACACCGCAAGATTGAACCTACTACTATGCACCACTTCCACCAAAGATAAATCAATCTAGTTGGTCAAACCAAACGGATAGATCAGAAAACATTACATAGCTATAACAATCACATATAATAAAGTTCAGAAAAGACTCAATTACATTCAATGAATAATCTTGTCATAAACTCACAATTCATCGGATCCCAACAAATGCACCGCAAAAGAAGATTACATCAAATAAAACTCCGAGGAGAACATTATATTGAAGATCAGAGAGAGAGAGAGAGAGAGGAGAGAGATCTAGCAAATCACTATGGACCCATATGTCCCGTGGGAACTACTCACACATTATTGGGGCTGCAACAAGGTTGATATAAAAGCCCTCTGTGATGGATCCCCCCTCGGGAAGAGTGCCGACGAAGGCCTCCAGATGGGATCACGGAAGAACAGAAACTTGCGGCAGCAAAAAAGTTATTTCATTGGTGCTTCTGGGGTTTTCTAATATTTTAGAATTTATAGCACTTGAATTAGGTCAGACGGTGCCACGAGGGGCCCACAAGACATTAGAGCACGCCTACCCCCAGGGCGTGCCCTGTTGTCTTGCCGTCTCCTCGTTTCTCTTTTGGACTCCCTCCGAAGTTTCCAAAGTTTCTTATGTTCCAAAAAAAGCATCAAAAAGTTTTGTAGTGTTTGGATTTTGTTTAGTATGGATTTTCTATAAAAGTAGAAACAAGCAGAGAAACAGCAACTGGCAGTAGGCACTAGGTTAATAGGTTAGTTCCCAAAAATAATATAAAATTGCATATAAAGTATATAAAATTGATGATTTAATAGCATGAAACAATCAGAAATTATAAATAAATTTGAGACGTATCATGCCCTAACAAGGAACGACTTTCGCTCAAACACCCGATCATTCCTCTCCAGCCAGATAAGCCTCATTATGATGATGACAAGAGAATTGCATTTCTTCCGATCCTAAGCTTGTATCGTCGAGGTGATAGATGGCCACCATTCATCGAGGATGTTGTTGCCTGTCAGAGTGAAGCGGTGTAGCCTCTTGCGATGGAGTACCTCATACCAAACGGACTGCGAGAAGGGGCGACGAAGTAGGAGGTGATGGATGTCCTCAGTGATTGCAAAGAGGACAGGCCGCCGGGTGGTCCATCAGCGCCTTGACACCCTATTTGTTGATCTCTGAGAGCTAGCCAGACGAAAATTTGAACGTCCAGGGGCGCCCAAGAGCACCAAAGCTCCTCAACAGTCGGCATCGATTCTCACCCAAAAAACAAAGTTCGGCATAGGCCGAATGAGCAGAGAAATACGGTATGTAGGATATATATGGCTAATAATAATGGGTTTTTATCATTTATGCCACTAGTCGTGTTCTACTACTCGTTTTTGCCACTATGAGTTTCAACTGCTTGAAAAAGCCGCGGGCGCATGCTAAAAAATGCCACTACACATCATTAGTATCAACTCAAAGCCCGTTTACAATATTATATGACCAAAATACCCATGGACAAAAATGTCAGCTCTCCCACTATCTCACTACGATAAAGTGTGGGTCCCAGTCAACACCCAAATGCGTTCATATGTTTCTCTAAAATTATTTGCTTGGTTACTCCTGATAAGTGGGCCCCACACTTATCATTGTGAGATAGAGAGAGCTGACATGTAGATGTAGGGGTATTTTGGTCGTATAGCATGGTCAACTGGTTTGAACTGACAATAACGGTGTCTGATGGCATTTTTTAGCAAACATCGAACGGAAAGATGGCATTTTTTAGGTGTCTAATGGTAATTCTGAGCAAGCATCTCACATAACGATGATAATTTTGAGCAATTATAACTTCTAATGATAAAACTGAGTAGTGGGACAAAACTAGTGGTATAAATGATAAAATCCCAATAATATAAACCAAACTCCCTCCTTTAAAAAAATATAAAGTCTATATTTTTCTGCAAAAGTTAAGTTTTTCTATGTTTGGCCATGTTTATAAAGAGAAATATCAAAATCTACAAAAAACAAATCTGGATCACTAGATTCATCATGAAATCTATTTCCATATTTATTC
This sequence comes from Aegilops tauschii subsp. strangulata, assembly GCF_002575655.3. NCBI lineage: Eukaryota > Viridiplantae > Streptophyta > Magnoliopsida > Poales > Poaceae > Aegilops > Aegilops tauschii. Next base: position 358,633,620 of record NC_053035.3, read on the forward strand.
ATTTGGTATCTTGATATATTTTTTATAAATCTGATAAAATATAAAGTTTAACTTTTAGAAACACCTTGTAGTTTGAACTAGAGTGAGTGTTTTGTATATAGAATTTCTCGGAGCGAAGAGACCCACGTACTATCGGTATTGCACAAATAGACTCCGTTCTCACCATCATTCTTAGAATGTCATCGCATGGATGTAGTTTTACTTCTAATGTCCCGTATATTACATTAACAGTTGATGAATAGATAAATTTTTCTGGAAAAAAAATGTCATGACCACACAAAGAGAACTTGTGTTCTATAAAAAACCGTGTTGACTTGGTCACCTCAACTGTGTTGACTTGGTCACCGCATGGATGTAGTTTTACTTCTAATGTCCCTATACTACATTGACAGTTGATGAATAGATAAATTTTCCTGGAAAAAATGTCATGACCACACAAAGAGAACTTGTGTTCTATAAAAAACTGTGTTGACTTGGTCGCCGCAAGAGGCTGCTGATTGAAATCCATATATACTTTTGTGGATAACGTCCGTATGCTGTGATGAATGCGGACCATGGTCTTCTGAACAAATTGATATAAATATATCCGGGATCCAGACCGAATTCACTTTCTCACATGACTCCTTTCGGACTAGTTAAATCCACACAACCACTACATTCGTGTCACGATTAGTGAAAAACCACCACTTTGATATTCATGATATTTTGCACCGAACCGAATTTCTGACAGAGGCAACAAACACTAAGGGAAAATGCTAAACGTTTTGTTTTGTTCCGTGCACTGCGTTAACCATTATCATGATGGGGACTGGGAGCAATTAATGCTTCTCCCCAGACTTATAATCAGTTTAGTGTGAAAATGTTGATAATCAACTTTTCTACCCCCATGTAACAACTCCATAATGCAGTGTTGTCTTAAATTAGTGTTTTAATCTCTCAAGTTGAGTGCTTGATTATTGAGTTGATTCTAGAAAACAAAGATATGTATGCTACATTAGGAATGCTATCTGAAATTAGCGTTTTAATCCATCAAATTGAGTGTGTGATTTGGATTGATGCAACTAAATAAATAAAGAAAGAAAAGATATGGAAACCACATTATGAAGATTTTGTGTTCGTGCACAGTCGTTGTGGCCTTCATATTCATATATGCACAGAAAAGCTAGTTTATCCGATCCGCTTTGTTTGCGCTAAACCAGTGAGCTTCTATATCCAGTCGTACGCTGTCGTGCGACGACGCGAAAATTTTAAGCTTTCATTTTCGAGTAACAAGAAGAATCTTTGATTGAGCTACGGCGTCCTCAAGAACTAGGACGGGCGTGCTGCATCTCAGAAAACAAAGGAATCACGCCGTCGAAGCACTTGTTCTGACCGAGGTCTGTGCCACGGTCCGCTCATGGTGGCTTTGCTGTCGACTCCTCTTGATCTCCTCAACCTCAAAACGAGCGAGCGAGGCAAGAAAACTTGCAAGTTGCACTGAGCCGGAAATTTTGTGAACCAGATCTTTCTATTTTTCTTTATTTTATTTTGTTTGAGCTGAAGAGAATCACTTATTTAAGTGGGTCGGAATTGGTTCACCACCCACCCAAACCCACGAGTGATGAGCAGCTTAATTAACTCCCAGCTGACACATGGCCCCCTTATCCCGACGCCTCTCAGATGAACCAAGATTGTGCCATTGTGGCGTAGCCGCGTACGTCAGTGCACATGCAAGCTCAGCTCGCTAATGGCAAAGACCCAAAGAAAAAAGGGTCGAACATGCATCATGAGCGGGACGCACAATAGGAGTACGTAGAGGTACACGAATAGTACAGTACTATACAATATCATGATTGGCAGTAAATTCGCGACGCTCATAGGATTAATCTGGTCCTTCTACGTCGGCCTAATTCTAATTAGATTGATTCTGTCCTTGTCTAGTTGTACTTTTCAATTAGCAACTGCGGTGCAGATAGTTTGACCTCGTTACGTTCCCACCATGGCAATGGCATGGCAAGAAAACTTCGCCAGCTATAGAAGGAACTCCGTCCACAGTGCGTTGACTAGCGGTAGGCAATGGTGTCGTCGCCACGAGTAGGATGGGCGCATTGAAAACCCCTCCCATCCCGCCGCCGTCACCGGCGTTCATCAGTACTGACGGGACGTCTTATTAGTTTCCGCCATGCCTTTGTCTTTCTCCAGAGTTATTGGTGCAGCAGCAACTCAGCAGCAGTCAGCACGGCACTGCTAGTACTTTTCTTCTGGATTTGGCAAGTGACATGGGGTCCTCCGACATACTGTACATGATCCTCCCGACTGCAACAGCTAACTGCTGTTTTAAATTCCCCTTCCCTCGTGGCCAGTTTGATGCAAGTAGACAGAGATATCACTGCGCCGTGCAACTGGGTGCTGTAGCTTTAACTAGGAAAGGCGTCCTCTGATGGTGATTTGATTTTCCTTTTGAGCAAATCGTGGTAATCCGATGTGGAGATGTGTCATGCGTGTGCGCCGGGACAGACGCGCCACAGTTTTGCCGGTGCCCTACTACTGCCGGGGCCTGGGGCGTCTGAGCCAGGATAGTACACTAGGTTTTTCTCGCTGGAGAAAAATCTCCACTGCTATACCTAGAAGGGCAATTGGTCGGTGGGATCCGACGTGCGACTCGCGTATCTATGCGATCTCGAGGTGGCGTGGCTCGTGCTCGCCTCTGGCGTTGTGTTGAAGCGTTGGAGTATCTTCAAGGACGAGTGCCTAAATCGAAATTTCCATATGTCCATGAAATAAGTATACGTTAAGACATGTCCGCGGACAATGGAAGGCCGAACATGGAAGACCGAACACCATTTGTCTAGCTCTCCAATGGTGTCAATATTTTGTACCTTCTCATTTATCCCAACTATCTTGTTTACCCTTTTCAATTTATTTTTTGCGAGAGCCCTTTTCAATTATTTTCATCACACATTCAAAAATAAATATTGCACACAAATAATCAACAAGTCAAACAACCGACAATTAAAACAAGATTCACACAAAAAGTAATTTAACAAATCCATACATAGTCAATAAAACAAATGAATCGAATGCTTGTCTTGCGCGCATTGATGTCTTTATGCATGGGGGTGAATCACTATTGGGCATCGTCATCCACCGCAGCGAAGCTAGGATTGGGCTACGCCCCATGTCAAGAGCAAAGCTACAATGATAAACAGTGCCTACAAAGATGAATAGTGCCGCAGTGAATGAAGGAGAGAATAGCCACGCCCCGGGCCAAGGCCCTCGTTGCCTGGGGCCTAGAGCTGCCATCGGTCATCCATGAGCCTAGTGTCATCCAACATGATCAACTCTCGAAAATGTCATCCCAGTGAAAGCGGTTCCCTGCTTCCAAATCAGGGAGGGCTTATCTCACAATAAAATAAGTACTAATCAAAGAGGGTTCGTCCTCGTTGCCTTGTTGCGCACAACATTGATGCTAGTTGTTAGTTCTACACCTTTGTGCCAACTTGTCACTGTCCATGCATAGACGAGGGAGGTGGAGATTGAGCGCAGATTAGCTAGAACAATTGAAAGGATCAAATTAGGAATCTCAGCCGAATGAAAATCGCAACAAGAAGAGGGTTAAGCTAATAGTCAAACAATTACCAGCGGGATGGATTTGTTAAGGATGTTTAATAGCAACAATCAACATGTACCCGTGTTTAATTACTACTCTCTCCGTTTCAAAATACTTGTAATGGTTTTAGTTCAAATTTTTAATTACTACTCCCTCTATTTCATATACTTGTCGTGGTTTTAGTTTAAATTTTTTATTACTACTCCATTTGTTCTAAAATACTTGAACTTTTGAAACGGATGGAGTAGTTGGTAGTTCAACCAACTCAACAAGAATTTGTCATGGCGGGATTTAGAAGCATCCTGCCGTTGTCAAGTATGCGTGGAGTGTGTGGTCTAGCTTGTTCTCCGATAGGGGTGCAAACAAGTCGAATTTCAGGAATCTAGAGTAAGCTCGACTCCGACTGTATTATATAACTAGCAAGCTTAATTTGACTCGAGCTAGAGATCTCGATGCAAATTAAGTTGAGAAGTTGACTCATACCTGGTTTTAGTGATCATGAGCCACATACAATTCTTTCCTCGCTATTGTCTTTTGGAATGGGCAATGGAATATCTCAGTCCATATATCATTCACGACAGGAGAAATGACAACTTGGCGGGTGGGGCGCGGTGGTGAACGTGCATGACCTGATGTGCCATTGTGCCCCATGAACAAGGCCAAAGAACCGCCGGACTTCGATCAGAATGAATGACGAGCGCATTCTGAATCGTATGGTCGGGTCGACCCTACGCACATGTGACGGTCGATCATTTCTTCCTTCTTATCCGGGCGTAGATGGGGAAATATGCAAGTGTGCCGTCCACGTCAACAATTAATTACTAGTATTAGGTCCACCTACAGGTTCTTTTTTCTCTCCGAACTGTCTGGAATATGTGTGCACAAGAAATTTGTATGCGTTGTCATTTTAATTTGGTGGTACGTGCAAGCAACACATTTGTGTTTCACGGCTCATGGACGCCAGGACGCACGCATACCGGCATCTTGCGCTACAGTTTTGCTCCAGCAGCACCGAAAGCATCTTCAACGCCGATCCTCAGACCGCCTGCATAACTTCGGACCGCGGAAGCTATTCAACATGGATCTGTATCGGTATGCAAGTGGTCCGGAAGGACTTTCTCACGCAAAACAGGAACAAGCGTGGGGCGCTTTACGGGCGTCCGGGCAACAACCACGCCCGCTTCCGATCACCCTAGCCCACCCAATCCCTTACTCACTCGCCCGCGCGCGTTCCCGCCCGGCTCCAGCTGTCTGCATTTATGCCGCTGTAGAGCGCGCCGCTTCACATTAAAGACGGCTCAGGACGGACGCGACCTCTCACTGTCTCCCCGTTGAAGCGGCGCGCCGGCCGAGGGCGCGTCTCCTATGTCCGCGCCTGTCCAATGCCGGCGACACATTATGGATGGGCCAGGACGAATATCTACCACGCCCGTTGAATGTCCCGTCCGTCAGTATGCCGCCATTAAGCAGGCTCGCCGGCCGAGAAACCCGCTCAGGCCCCGCACATTGACGCATCCGGACGCCCTGCCTCACCGGAATCCGCTATTTAAAGGCGGTCACACCCGGCTAACTCCACGCCACAACACAAGCCGCTTCCCATGCTCCTCCCTTGCACTGCATCCGCCATGACTGCAGGCGGAGAAACTCCTTGGGAGAGCCTTTCCACGAAGATGAAGCACGAGGTGGCCGCCCTTGCCATCACCTAGCAAAGCCGCCGTGCCAGGCGGATCGAGGTCGGCTTGTCGGCCAGTTCGCCCGAGGTCTCCGACGAGGAGGACGATCCCATGATGAAGACGGGCTTCGGCGACACCTTACCGGTTCCCGCGCCTGTGCACGCCGGCTTCACTTTGGAGAAGGCGCACTGCAACGCCGCCATGGCGGTAGTGCAGCCTGCGCCGACGCCTTTATCAGCGTTCTAGCAGGCGTAGGAGGAACAGCGGTACAACATGTTCCTCCTAGAGCAACACCGGCTGACGGAGGGCCAGATATACAGCGAGCGAGGAGGCCGTGGCAGCCATGGCCGCCGCGAACTCTAATTTCTCGCGGAGCAGCGTGCCATCTACGATGTTGTCCGTTCTCAAGCCGCCGCTCGCCAGGAAGCGGCCGACGCCGTGGCGCAGCTCCAGGCGATCGCGGAGGAGAACAACGCTAGCTGCGCCTTCTACGCGCCGCCGACGAACTATCCGGCGGCCCGGGCGACGACAGCGCGGGCGCCATCATTTTCATCATGGACCTCACGTCCACCTACGACAGACAAGGCGTGGACTCCTTCGAGGAGGAATAGGGCACGGGAGGCGGCAGGGTGATGTGTCCCATGTGGGCCAGTCCGTCTCCCGTGTTTCACTGTTCCTCGCCGGAGACCGCAGGTTCACTTCATCGGTCTTATCGCCGGTGCTCATGGAAACGATGGATGGAGGATGACAAGAGCTTCGACACCAAGCGCCGCTGCCGTAGGATAGGTTTAGGGCCGGGTTGATTTTTCTCTCTAAATGTTTGAATCTAACTGTGTTTGCATGAATGTCGTCCTGTTTATATGAAATTCGCGCGTGTTTGCATGAATTTCATACAGTTAGTTGAAAAAGTGCTTGAAATGCATGTGGACAGTGTTGGATAATGGTTTCCTGTATTTAAGTTCGTGGATAGATGTAGAAGAAAATTTACGGGTTGACGTTGGAGATGCCCTGAAAAAACAACAGTTCGCCGAAATATCACTAGGTGCGCCGATGACATATGAGCTGTCAAATGATGTAATCACTTCGTGCCGCGTGTTGGTTCACTGTTACTAAAAATTGTTCTCCCCCCCCCCCCCCCCCACCCCAAAAAAATTGTTCTTTTTTTGACGGGAATGTTACTACTAAAAATTGTTAATGCGATGCATCTGCGTGTAGCATGATGCGTGCGTCTGAAGAAAGCAGTTACGATGGACGTCCCATGCCGCCCGCCATTCTGCATGACCACGCATGCATAATGCGCTATCATCTCGATCGTTCCCCTCGCGAACATAGACGATAGACCAGACCCAAAACACGGTGGTTAAGCTACGCACAAAAACACGGGAAAAGATCATTGAAGTTCTTTTTAGATCGAGATCACACGGTTGGATCCGATCTCATCTCGCGCAAGTAGCGCCCAGCCCCAGCCTACTCGAAGCAACACAATGGTCTACTCTACTGCTACGCGCCAGCTTGTTGTAAGAATCCAACTCCAAGCACTAGTACCAGGCACCCAGTAGTCTAGTACCACTCGTGGTGTTGGACTCCTAATCCTAGGCATGGCAGGCAGGACAAAATAAAGCGGGGAGCACCACACGGTGCTGGATCGGGCTCGTGGTGCACGCGGCCCGCCATTTTCTAACCAAGCCGTCGCGGACGTGCTGTCACATCGCAGCACGGAGGCGCAGGCAAAACGCGTTGCCAAATTTTTCTCCGGCGAGCACGAGGCCGACGCGTGCGTTGTCGACCTGATTTTTTTGCTTTGCTTGAGAAATATCTGTACAGCTCCGTGGAGCATTTCAACCTTTTAGCTCGTACTAGCAGCAAGTGGCTGCCGGAAAACCGTGCACGGCGCATGACCGCAGCTGCGGCGACGAGGCAACCTGGAACGTCGCGCTCCACGATGCCATGATCCGCTTATGCGGGCTCGGCGTCTGGTGATGGCTTCGTGGCTTCAACTGTGGCACTCGTATGGGGAACTAGGTGCGGCGAGGTGTTGGTGTTCAGAGAGACCTTCGGTTGGGGTCCCATCGTCAACGGTACGGCGCCTTTCGATCTAAGGCGAGTGTGCAAGGAGCCTCTTTTTTTTTTGAAAGAACCAGCGTAGCTGGCTTTTCTTGTTGATCATAGCAGAGAGCAGTGGATAACAGAAATACATGGAGGTGATCGTAGGATCAAGAGAGAAAAGTAAAAAGGGGGTTTAGAAAAGAAAACTACATCAGATCATCAGTGTGATCATCAACCGATCCCCTCTGGTGGCAGCGTCAACGGGTGCAGCAAACAGGTTGCTCCAGTCTGCCTCCATATGTCGATACCCCGTCTAATGGCCTGCAGTACCTCTCGCCTAGATGCCTCTTTGTTCCTGAACGTGCAGTCGTTCCGGTGCCTCCAAATTTCCCAAGCTGCTAGCATCGTCACTGATCTTATGCCCTTTCTGAACTCAGCTTTTGTCCCCTCCACAATGCTCATGATCCGATCAGTACTGCTGTGGAGTTCGCGATCGGATTGCAAACTCAGGGCTTCACAACCTGTCCAAGATGACAGGCTGCTCCAGATCGCCGTGGTGAAAGGGCATGACCAGAAGATGTGGTCGACCGTCTCGAGGTTTCTGAAGCAGAGTTGACAGAAATATGAGTTGGGCCACCCGCGTTGCTGAAGCCGGTCATTGCACCAGAGCCTGTTTAGCAGCATTAACCAAAAGAAGATCTTCAGTTTCCCTGGTGCCCAAGTCTTCCAGATGATCCGTGGGAATGTGGAGGTGTGGTTCGCCTGGAACTGCGCCCGATAGGCCGATGAAGCGGTGTAGCAGCCGCTGGTCTCCAGATTCTAAAGGAAATATGCCCTAGAGGCAATAATAAAGTTATTATTTATTTCCTCATATCATGATAAATGTTTATTATTCATGCTAGAATTGTATTAACCGGAAACATAATACATGTGTGAATACATAGACAAACATAGTGTCACTAGTATGCCTCTACTTGACTAGATCGTTAATCGAAGATGGTTGAGTTTGCTAGCCATGGACATGAGTTGTCATTTGATTAACGGGATCACATCATTAGGAGAATGATGTGATTGACTTGACCCATTCCGTTAGCTTAGCACTTGATCGTTTAGTATGTTGCTATTGCTTTCTTCATGACTTATACATGTTCCTATGACTATGAGATTATGCAACTCCCGTTTACCGGAGGAACACTTTGTGTGCTACCAAACGTCAAAACGTAACTGGGTGATTATAAAGGTGCTCTACAGGTGTCTCCGAAGGTACTTGTTGAGTTGGCGTATTTCGAGATTAGGATTTGTCACCCCGATTGTCGGAGAGGTATCTCTGGGCCCTCTCGGTAATGCACATCACTATAAGCCTTGCAAGCAATCTAATGAGTTAGTTGCGGGATGATGCATTACGGAACGAGTAAAGAGACTTGCCGGTAACGAGATTGAACTAGGTATTGAGATACCGACGATCGAATCTCGGGCAAGTAACATACCGATGACAAAGGGAACAACGTATGTTGTTATGCGGTTTGACCGATAAAGAAGTAGAATATGTAGGAGCCAATATGAGCATCCAGGTTCTACTATTGGTTATTGACCGGAGACGTGTTTCGGTCATGTCTACATAGTTCTCAAACCGTTAGGGTCCGCACGCTTAAAGTTTGGTGACGATCGGTATTATGAGTTTTTGTGTTTTGATGTACCGAAGGTAGTTCGGAGTCCCGGATATGATCACGGACATGACGAGGAGTCTCGAAATGGTCGAGGTGTAAAGATTGATATATTGTACGACTATATTCGGACACCGGAAGTGTTCCGAGTGGTTTCGGAGAAAACCGGAGTGCCGGAGGGTTACCGGAACCCTCCCGGGAGAAATAATGGGCCTTATGGGCCTTAGTGGAGAGAGAGAGGGCTGGCCTAGGGCAAGAAACCCAAGTTGTCGTTTCTTAAAGTTTGGGGCTGCGATGCTTATGTGAAAAAGCTTCAACCTCATAAGCTTGAACCCAAATCGGAGAAATGTGTCTTCATAGGATACCCAAAGGAAACTGTTGGGTACACCTTCTATCACAGATCCGAAGGCAAGACATTCGTTGCTAAGAATGGATCCTTTCTAGAGAAGGAGTTTCTCTCGAAAGAAGTGAGTGGGAGGAAAGTATAACTTGATGAGGTAACTGTACCTGCTCCCTTATTGAAAAGTAGTTCATCACAAAAACCGATTCCTGTGACACCTACACCAATTAGTGAGGAAGCTAATGATATTGATCATGAAACTTCAGATCAAGTTACTACTGAACCTCGTAGGTCAACCAGAGTAAGATCCGCACCAGAGTGGTACGGTAATCCTATTCTGGAGGTCATGTTACTTGACCAAGGCAAACCTACGAACTATGAAGAAGCGATGGTGAGCCCAGATTCCGCAAAGTGGCTTGAGGCCAGGAAATCTGAGATGGGATCCATGTATGAGAACAAAGTGTGGACTTTGGTTGACTTGCCCGATGATCGGCAAGCCATTGAGAATAAATGGATCTTCAAGAAGAAGACCGACGCTGACGGTAATGTTACTGTCTATAAAGCTCGAATTGTTGCGAAAGGTTTTCGACAAGTTCAAGGGATTGACTATGATGAGACTTTCTCACCCGTAGCGATGCTTAAGTCTGTCCGAATCATGTTAGCAATTGCCACATTTTATGATTATGAAATTTGGCAAATGGATGTCAAAACTGCATTCCTGAATGGGTTTCTGGAAGAAGAGTTGTATATGATGCAACCAGAAGGTTTTGTCGATCCAAAGGGAGCTAACAAAGTGTGCAAGCTCCAGCGATCCATTTATGGACTGGTGCAAGCCTCTCGGAGTTGGAATAAACGTTTTGATAGTGTGATCAAAGCATATGGTTTTATACAGACTTTTGGAGAAGCCTGTATTTACAAGAAAGTGAGTGGGAGCTCTGTGGCATTTCTAATATTATATGTGGATGACATATTGCTGATTGGAAATGATATAGAATTTCTGGATAGCATAAAAGGATACTTGAATAAGAGTTTTTCAATGAAAGACCTCGGTGAAGCTGCTTACATATTAGGCATCAAGATCTATAGAGATAGATCAAGACGCTTGATAGGACTTTCACAAAGCACATACCTTGACAAAGTTTTGAAGAAGTTCAAAATGGATCAAGCAAAGAAAGGGTTCTTGCCTGTGTTACAAGGTGTGAAGTTGAGCCAGACTCAATGCCCAACCACTGCAGAAGATAGAGAGAAAATGAAAGATGTTCCCTATGCTTCATCCATAGGCTCTATCATGTATGCAATGCTGTGTACCAGACCTGATGTGTGTCTTGCTATTAGCCTAGCAGGGAGTTACCAAAGTAATCCAGGAGTGGATCACTGGACAGCGGTCAAGAACATCCTGAAATACCTGAAAAGGACTAAGGATATGTTTCTCGTTTATGGAGGTGACAAAGAGCTCGTGATAAATGGTTACGTCGATGCAAGCTTTGACATTGATCCGGACGATTCTAAATCGCAAACCGGATATGTGTTTACATTGAACGGTGGAGCTGTCAGTTGGTGCAGTTCTAAACAAAGCGTCGTGGCGGGATCTACGTGTGAATCGGAGTACATAGCTGCTTCGGAAGAAGCAAATGAAGGAGTCTGGATGAAGGAGTTCATATCCGATTAGGTGTCATACCTAGTGCATCGGGACCAATGAAAATCTTTTGTGATAATACTGGTGCAATTGCCTTGGCAAAGGAATCCAGATTTCACAAGAGAACCAAGCACATCAAGAGACGCTTGAATTCCATCCGGGACCAAGTACAGGTGGGAGACATAGAGATTTGCAAGATACATACGGATCTGAATGTTGCAGACCCGTTGACTAAGCCTCTTCCACGAGCAAAACATGATCAGCACCAAGACTCCATGGGTGTTAGAATCATTACTGTGTAATCTAGATTATTGACTCTAGTGCAAGTGGGAGACTGAAGGGAATATGCCCTAGAGGCAATAATAAAGTTATTATTTATTTCCTCATATCATGATAATTTTTTTATTCATGCTAGAATTGTATTAACTGGAAACATAATACATGTGTGAATACATAGACAAACATAGTGTCACTAGTATGCCTCTACTTGACTAGCTCGTTAATCGAAGATGGTTGAGTTTCCTAGCCATGGACATGAGTTGTCATTTGATTAACGAGATCACATCATTAGGAGAATGATGTGATTGACTTGACCCATTCCGTTAGCTTAGCACTTGATCGTTTAGTATGTTGCTATTGCTTTCTTCATGACTTATACATGTTCCTATGACTATGAGATTATGCAACTCCCGTTTATCAGAGGAACACTTTGTGTGCTACCAAACGTCACAACGTAACTGGGTGATTATAAAGGTGCTCTACAGGTCTCTCCGAAGGTACTTGTTGAGTTGGCGTATTTCGAGATTAGGATTTGTCACTCCGATTGTCGGAGAGGTATCTCTGGGCCCTCTCGGTAATGCACATCACTATAATCCTTGCAAGCAATGTACTAATGAGTTAGTTGTGGGATGATGCATTACGGAATGAGTAAAGAGACTTGCCGGTAACGAGATTGAACTAGGTATTGAGATACCGACGATCGAATCTCGGGCAAGTAACATACCGATGACAAAGGGAACAACATATGTTGTTATGCAGTTTGACCGATAAAGATCTTCGTAGAATATGTAGGAGCCAATAGGAGCATCCAGGTTCCGCTATTGGTTATTGACCGGAGACGTGTCTTGGTCATGTCCACATAGTTCTCGAACCCGTAGGGTCCGCACGCTTAAAGTTTGGTGACGATCGGTATTATGAGTTTTTGTGTTTTGATGTACCGAAGGTAGTTCGGAGTCCCGGATATGATCACGGACATGACGAGGAGTCTCGAAATGGTCGAGGTGTAAAGATCGATATATTGGACGACTATATTCGGACACCGGAAGTGTTCCGAGTGGTTTCGGAGAAAACCGGAGTGCCGGAGGGTTACCGGAACCCTCCCGGGAGAAATAATGGGCCTTATGGGCCTTAGTGGAGAGAGAGAGGGCTGGCCTAGGGCAGGTCGCGCGCCCCTCCCCCTCTGGTCCGAATTGGACTAGGAGAGGGGGGGCGTCCCCCTTTCCTTCTCCCTCTCCCCCTTCCTTTCCCCCTCCTAGTAGGAGTAGGAAAGAGGGGAGTCCTACTACTAGGAGGAGGACTCCTCCTCCTGGCGCGCCATAGAGGGCCGGCCGGCCTTCCTCCCTTGCTCCTTTATATACGGGGGCAGGGGGCACCTCTAGACACACAAGTTGATATGTTGATCTATTCCAGCCGTGTGCGGTGCCCCCCTCCACCATATTCCACCTCGGTCATATCGTAGCGGTGCTTAGGCGAAGCCCTGCGTCGGTAGCAACATCATCACCGTCATCACGCCATCGTGCTGACGGAACTCTCCCGTGAAGCTCTGCTGGATCGGAGTTCGCGGGACGTCATCGAGCTGAACGTGTGCTGAACTAGGAGGTGTCGTACGTTCGGTACTTGGATTGGTCGGATCATGAAGACGTGCGACTACATCAACCGCCTTGTGCTAACGCTTCCGCTTTCGGTCTACGAGGGTACGTGGACAACACTCTCCCCTCTCGTTGCTATGCATCACCATGATCTTGCGTGTGCGTAGGATTTTTTTTGAAATTACTACGTTCCCCAACAGATTCCACCTTATCTCATCGCACACATCTGTAGTGAGGTTGACTGGCACCAAGCGCAGGAGCCTCGCCAGGGCCACACAGTCACAAATGATCTGGTCTGTCTGCCCGTGCGCCAAGTCAAGGATCCAACGATCATTACGAAGGGCATCGGCAACCGTTCTGTTCTTCGTCCTTGAGTGTTTATAGAGCGCCGGAAAAAGCAATTGTAGCGTGCCTGCCTGATGCCAGGAGCAAGTCCAAAACCCGGCCGTCTGGCCGTTGCCAACCGTGACCGAGGTGGCCGCGCTGAAGAACAGTCGATCAGATTCAGAGCACGGTACCTCCATGCCCACCCATGGCCTGTCCGGGTGTTTCCAGGTTAGCCAGAGCCATCGTTGCCGCAGGGCCTGGCCAAAGCGCTCAAGATTGAGGATACCGAGTCCTTGTTTATCCAACGAGGAGCACACCTTGTTCCAATTCACCTTGCATTTGCCTCCAGATAGCTCTTCCTCTTATGCCCACAGAAAACGGCGCCTCACTTTGTCGATTTCCTTGAAGAATTTCTTTGGCATACGTAGTACGGTCATAGCAAAAGCTGGGATTGCAGTCAGCACGGCTCTGACAAGCACCCACCGTCCAGCAATGGTCATGAGTCTGCCCTTCCAGCCAGCCTGCCTCGCTCTGATCCGATCTAAGACGAACTGAAGATGCACTAGCCTTGTTCTTGTCAGAGTGAGCGGGAGGCCCAAATATTTCAGCGGGAAGGTGGTGATGATGCCTCCAAAACTCTGCAGAACTTGCTGGATGTCAACATTGTCGCATCTAATTGGGGTTGCTGTTGATTTTTGTCTGTTGATCTTCAGACCCGTCGCCTAGCCAAACATGTTCAGGATGGTGATGAGCACCTCCATCTCCTCTTGGTCTGGGTTCATGAAAACGACCGCATCATCAGCGTAAAGACTGACCCTTAGTTTTGTTGGAAATATGCCCTAGAGGCAATAATAAAATGGTTATTATTATATTTCTTTGTTCATGATAATTGTCTATTGTTCATGCTATAATTGTGTTATCCGGAAATCGTAATACATGTGTGAATACATAGACCACAACGTGTCCCTAGTAAGCCTCTAGTTGACTAGCTCGTTGATCAACAGATAGTCATGATTTCCTGACTATGGACATTGGATGTCATTGATAACGGGATCACATCATTAGGAGAATGATGTGATGGACAAGACCCAATCCTAAGCATAGCTCAAAGATCGTGTAGTTCGTTTGCTAGAGCTTTTCCAATGTCAAGTATCTTTTCCTTAGACCATGAGATCGTGTAACTCCCGGATGGCGTAGGAGTGCTTTGGGTGTGCCAAACGTCACAACGTAACTGGGTGACTATAAAGGTACACTACGGATATCTCTGAAAGTGTCTGTTGGGTTGACACGGATCGAGACTGGGATTTGTCACTCCGTATGACGGAGAGGTATCTCTGGGCCCACTCGGTAATGCATCATCATAATGAGCTCAATGTGACTAAGGAGTTAGCCACGGGATCATGCATTACGGTACGAGTAAAGAGACTTGCCGGTAACGAGATTGAACAAGGTATTGGGATACCGACGATCAAATCTCGGGCAAGTAACATACCGATTGACAAAGGGAATTGTATACGGGATTGATTGAATCCTCGACATCGTGGTTCATCCAATGAGATCATCGTGGAACATGTGGGAGCCAACATGGGTATCCAGATCCCGCTGTTGGTTATTGACCGGAGAGGCGTCTCGGTCATGTCTGCATGTCTCCCGAACCCGTAGGGTCTACACACTTAAGGTTCGGTGACGCTAGGGTTGTAGAGATATTAGTATGCGGAAACCCGAAAGTTGTTCGGAGTCTCGAATGAGATCCCAGACGTCACGAGGAGTTCCGGAATGGTCCGGAGGTAAAGAATTATATATAGGAAGTCCAGTTTCGGCCACTGGGAAAGTTTCGAGGGTTATCGGTATTGTACCGGGACCACCGGAAGGGTCCCGGGGGGTCCACCGGGTGGGGCCACCTGTCCCGGAGGGCCCCATGGGCTGAAGTGGGTGGGGAACCAGCCCCTAGTGGGCTGGGGCGCCCCCCTTGGGCCTCCCCCTGCGCCTAGGGTTGGAAACCCTATGGGTGGGGGGCGCCCCACTTGACTTGGGGGGGGGGAGTTTCCCCCCTGGCCGCCGCCCCCCATTGTAGATGGGTTCCAGGGCCGGCGCCCCCCCTCCAGGGGGCCTATATATAGTGGGGGGAGGGAGGGAAGCAGCACCTCAGCCCCTGGCGCCTCCCTCTCCCCCTGCAACACCTCTCCCTCTCGCAGAAGCTTGGCGAAGCCCTGCCGAGATCCCCGCTACTTCCACCACCACGCCGTCGTGCTGCTAGATCTCCATCAACCTCTCCTTCCCCCTTGATGGATCAAGAAGGAGGAGACGTTGCTGCTCCGTACGTATGTTGAACGCGGAGGTGCCGTCCGTTCGGCACTCGGTCATCGGTGATTTGGATCACGGCGAGTACGACTCCATCAACCCCGTTCACTTGAACGCTTCCGCTCGTGATCTACAAGGGTATGTAGATGCACTCCTTTCCCCTCGTTGCTAGTATACTCCATAGATGGATCTTGGTGATGCGTAGGAAATTTTAAAATTCTGCTACGATCCCCAACAGTGGCATCATGAGCCAGGCCTATGCGTAGTTACTATGCACGAGTAGAACACAAAGCAGTTGTGGGCGTAGATGTTGTCAATTTTTCTTGCCACTACTAGTCTTATCTTGTTTCGGCGGTATTGTGGGATGAAGCGGCCCAGACCGACCTTACACGTACGCTTACGTGAGACAGGTTGCACCGACTGACATGCACTAGTTGCATAAGGTGGCTAGCGGGTGTCTGTGTCTCCCACTTTAGTCGGAACGGATTCGATGAAAAGGGTCCTTATGAAGGGTTTTACGTAGGTAAGAAACGTTCTTGCTAGAAACCTATAGAAGCCACGTAAAAAACTTGCAACAACAATTAGAGGACGTCTAACTTGTTTTTGCAGCAAGTGCCTTGTGATGTGATATGGCCAAAAAGATGTGATGAATGATATATGTGATGTATGAGATTTATCATATTCTTGTAATAGAAATCATGACTTGCATGTCGATGAGTATGACAACCGGCAGGAGCCATAGGAGTTGTCTTTATTATTTTGTATGACCTGCGTGTCATTGAATAACGCCATGTAAATTACTTTACTTTATTGCTAAACGCGTTAGCCATAGAAGTAGAAGTAATCATTGGCGTGACAACTTCATGAAGACACGATGATGGAGATCATGATGATGGAGATCATGGTGTCATGCCGGTGACGAAGATGATCATGGCGCCCCGAAGATGGAGATCAAAGGAGCAAAATGATATTGGCCATATCATGTCACTATTTGATTACATGTGATGTTTATCATGTTTTGCATCTTATTTGCTTAGAACGACGGTAGTAAGTAAGATGATCCCTTATAATAATTTCAAGAAAGTGTTCCCCCTAACTGTGCACCGTTGCGAAGGTTCGTTGTTTCGAAGCACCACGTGATGATCGGGTGTGATAGATTCTAACGTTCGCATACAACAGGTGTTGACGAGCCTAGCATGTACAGACATGGCCTCGGAACACACGCAATACACTTAGGTTGACTTGACGAGCCTAGCATGTACAGACATGGCCTCGGAACACGGAAGACCGAAAGGTCGAGCATGAGTCGTATAGAAGATACGATCAACATGGCCTAGTTAACTCGGATCATGTTTCACTTAGATGACTAGAGGGATGTCTATCTGAGTGGGAGTTCATTGAATAATTTGATTAGATGAACTTAATTATCATGAACTTAGTCTAAAATCTTTACAATATGTCTTGTAGATCAAATGGCCCACGTTGTCCTCAACTTCAACACGTTCCTAGAGAAAACCAAGCTGAAAGATGATGGCAGCAACTATACAGACTGGGTCCGGAACCTGAGGATCATCCTCATAGCTGCCAAGAAAGATTATGTCCTTGAAGCACCGCTAGGTGAAGCACCCATCCCAGAGAACCAAGACGTTATGAACGCTTGGCAATCACGTGCTGATGATTACTCCCACGTTCAGTGCGGCATGCTTTACAGCTTAGAACCAGGGCTCCAAAAGCGTTTTGAGAAACACGGAGCATATGAGATGTTTGAAGAGCTGAAAATGGTTTTCCAAGCTCATGCCCGGGTCGAGAGATATGAAGTCTCCGACAAGTTCTTCAGTTGTAAAATGGAGGAAAATAGTTCTATCAGTGAGCACATACTCAGAATGTTTGGGTTACACAACCGCTTGTCTCAGCTGGGAGTTAATCTCCCGGATGACGCGGTCATTGACAGAATCCTTCAGTCGCTTCCACCGAGCTACAAGAGCTTTGTGATGAACTTCAATATGCAGGGGATGGAAAAGACCATTCCTGAGGTATATTCAATGCTGAAATCAGCGGAGGTGGAGATCAGAAAGGAACATCAAGTGTTGATGGTGAATAAAACCACTAAGTTCAAGAAGGGCAAGGGTAAGAAGAACTTCAAGAAAGACGGCAAGGGAGCTGCCGCGCCCGGTAAGCCAGTTGCCGGGAAGAAGTCAAAGAATGGACCCAAGCCTGAGACTGAGTGCTTTTATTGCAAGGGAAGTGGTCACTGGAAGCGGAACTGCCCCAAATACTTAGCGGACAAGAAGGCCGGCAACACCAAAGGTATATGTGATATACATGTAATTGATGTGTACCTTACCAGTACTTGTAGTAGCTCCTGGGTATTTGATACCGGTGCAGTTGCTCATATTTATAACTCAAAACAGGAGCTGCGGAATAAGCGGAGACTGGCGAAGGACGAGGTGACGATGCGCGTCGGGAATGGTTCCAAGGTCGATGTGATCGCCGTCGGCACGCTGCCTCTGCATTTACCTACGGGATTAGTTTTAAACCTCAATAATTGTTATTTAGTGCCAGCTTTGAGCATGAACATTGTATCTGGATCTCGTTTAATTCGAGATGGCTACTCATTTAAATCCGAGAATAATGGTTGTTCTATTTATATGAGAGATATGTTTTATGGTCATGCCCCGCTGGTCAATGGTTTATTCTTGATGAATCTCGAACGTGATGTTACACATATTCATAGTGTGAATACCAAAAGATGCAAAGTTGATAACGATAGTCCCACATACTTGTGGCACTGCCGCCTTGGTCACATTGGTGTCAAGCGCATGAAGAAGCTCCATGTAGATGGACTTTTGGAGTCTCTTGATTACGAATCATTTGACATGTGCGAACCATGCCTCATGGGTAAGATGACCAAGACTCCGTTCTCCGGAACAATGGAGCGAGCAACCAATTTATTGGAAATCATACATACCGATGTGTGCGGTCCAATGAGTGTTGAGGCTCGCGGAGGATATCGTTATGTTCTCACTCTCACTGATGACTTAAGTAGATATGGGTATGTCTACCTAATGAAACACAAGTCTGAAACCTTTGAAAAGTTCAAGGAATTTCAGAGTGAGGTTGAGAATCAACGTGACAGGAAAATAAAGTTCTTACGATCAGATCGTGGAGGAGAATATTTAAGTCACGAATTTGGTACACACTTAAGGAAATGTGGAATAGTTTCACAACTCACGCCGCCTGGAACACCTCAGCGAAATGGTGTGTCCGAACGTCGTAATCGCACTCTATTGGATATGGTGCGATCTATGATGTCTCTTACCGATCTACCGCTCTCATTTTGGGGCTATGCTTTAGAGACTGCCGCATTCACTTTAAATAGGGCTCCGTCGAAATCCGTTGAGACGACACCGTATGAATTATGGTTTGGGAAGAAACCTAAGCTGTCGTTTCTAAAAGTTTGGGGATGCGATGCTTATGTCAAGAAACTTCAACCTGAAAAGCTCGAACCCAAGTCGGAGAAATGCGTCTTCATAGGATACCCTAAGGAAACCATTGGGTATACCTTCTACCTTAGATCCGAAGGCAAGATCTTTGTTGCCAAGAATGGGTCCTTTCTGGAGAAAGAGTTTCTCTCGAAAGAATTAAGTGGGAGGAAAGTGGAACTTGATGAGGTGATAGTCACCCCTTCCGAACCAGAAAGTAGCGCAACGCGGGAAGATGTTCCTGTGCTGCCTACACCGACTGGGGAGGAAGTTAATGATGATGATCATGAAGCTTCGGATCAAGTTACTACTGAACTTCGTAGGTCCACAAGGACACGTTCCGCACCAGAGTGGTACGGCAACCCTGTCCTGGAAATCATGTTGTTAGACAACGGTGAACCTTCGAACTATGAAGAAGCAATGGCGGGCCCGAATTCCGACAGATGGCTAGAAGCCATGAAATCCGAGATAGGATCCATGTATGAAAACGAAGTATGGACTTTGACTGACTTGCCCGATGATCGGCGAGCCATAGAAAACAAATGGATCTTTAAGAAGAAGACAGACGCAGATGATAATGTGACCATCTATAAGGCTCGACTTCTCGCTAAGGGTTATCGACAAGTTCAAGGGGTTGACTACGATGAGACTTTCTCACCCGTAACGAAGCTGAAGTCCGTCCGAATCATGTTAGCAATTGCCGCATACTATGATTATGAGATATGGCAGATGGACGTCAAAACGGCATTCCTTAACGGCTTCCTTAAGGAAGAATTGTATATGATGCAGCCGGAAGGTTTTGTCGATCCTAAGAATGCTGACAAAGTATGCAAGCTCCAGCGCTCAATCTATGGGATGGTGCAAGCATCTCGGAGTTGGAACATTCGTTTTGATGAGATGATCAAAGCGTTTGGGTTTACACAGACTTATGGAGAAGCCTGTGTTTACAAGAAAGTGAGTGGGAGCTCAGTAGCATTTCTCATATTATATGTGGATGACATACTATTGATGGGAAATGATATAGAATTCTTGGAAAGTATAAAGGCCTATTTGAATAAGTGTTTTTCAATGAAGGACCTTGGAGAAGCTGCTTATATATTAGGCATCAAGATCTATAGAGATAGATCAAGACGCCTCATTGGTCTTTCACAGAGTACATACCTTGACAAGATATTGAAGAAGTTCAATATGGATCAGTCCAAGAAGGGGTTCTTGCCTGTATTGCAAGGTGTGCAATTGAGCACGGCTCAATGCCCGACCACGGCAGAAGGTAGAGAAAAGATGAGTGTCATCCCCTATGCCTCGGCCATAGGGTCTATAATGTATGCCATGCCGTGTACCAGACCTGATGTAAACCTTGCCGTAAGTTTGGTAGGAAGGTACCAAAGTAATCCCGGCATGGAACACTGGACAGCGGTCAAGAATATCCTAAAGTACCTGAAAAGGACTAAGGATATGTTTCTCGTTTATGGAGGTGACGAAGAGCTCGTCGTAAAGGGTTACGTCGATGCTAGCTTCGACACAGATCTGGATGACTCCAAGTCACAAACCGGATACGTGTATATTTTGAATGGAGGGCAGTAAGCTGGTGCAGTTGCAAGCAAAGCGTCGTGGCGGGATCTACATGTGAAGCGGAGTACATGGCAGCCTCAGAGGCAGCACAGGAAGCAGTCTGGATAAAGGAGTTCATTACCGACCTAGGGGTGATTCCCAATGCGTCGGGCCCGATGACTCTCTTCTGTGACAACACTGGAGCTATTGCCCTTGCCAAGGAGCCCAGGTTTCACAGGAAGACCAGGCATATCAAGCGTCGCTTCAACTCCATTCGTGAAAGTGTTCAAAATGGAGACATAGATATTTGTAAAGTACATACGGACCTGATTGTAGCAGATCCGTTGACTAAACCTCTCCCTAGAGCAAAACATGATCAACACCAGAACTCTATGGGTGTTCGATTCATCACAATGTAACTAGATTATTGACTCTAGTGCAAGTGGGAGACTGTTGGAAATATGCCCTAGAGGCAATAATAAAATGGTTATTATTATATTTCTTGTTCATGATAATTGTCTATTGTTCATGCTATAATTGTGTTATCCGGAAATCGTAATACATGTGTGAATACATAGACCACAACGTGTCCCTAGTAAGCCTCTAGTTGACTAGCTCGTTGATCAACAGATAGTCATGATTTCCTGACTATGGACATTGGATGTCATTGATAACGGGATCACATCATTAGGAGAATGATGTGATGGACAAGACCCAATCCTAAGCATAGCTCAAAGATCGTGTAGTTCGTTTGCTAGAGCTTTTCCAATGTCAAGTATCTTTTCCTTAGACCATGAGATCGTGTAACTCCCAGATGCCGTAGGAGTGCTTTGGGTGTGCCAAACGTCACAACGTAACTGGGTGACTATAAAGGTACACTACGGGTATCTCTGAAAGTGTCTGTTGGGTTGACACGGATCGAGACTGGGATTTGTCACTTCGTATGACGGAGAGGTATCTCTGTGCCCACTCGGTAATGCATCATCATAATGAGCTCAATGTGACTAAGGAGTTAGCCACGGGATCATGCATTACGGTACGAGTAAACAGACTTGCCAGTAACGATATTGAACAAGGTATTGGGATACCGACGATCGAATCTCGGGCAAGTAACATACCGATTGACAAAGGGAATTGTATACGGGATTGATTGAATCCTCGACATCGTGGTTCATCCAATGAGATCATCGTGGAACATGTGGGAGCCAACATGGGTATCCAGATCCCACTGTTGGTTATTGACCGGAGAGGCGTCTCGGTCATGTCTGCATGTCTCCCGAACCCGTAGGGTCTACACACTTAAGGTTCGGTGATGCTAGGGTTGTAGAGATATTAGTATGCGGAAACCCGAAAGTTGTTCGGAGTCCCGGAAGAGATCCCGGATGTCACGAGGAGTTTCGGAATGGTCCGGAGGTAAAGAATTATATATAGGAAGTCCAGTTTCGGCCACCGGGAAAGTTTCGGGGGTTATCGGTATTGTACCGGGACCACCGCAAGGGTCCGGGGTGTCCACCGGGTGGGGCCACCTGTCCCGGAGGGCCCCATGGGCTGAAGTGGGTGGGGAACCAGCCCCTAGTGGGCTGGGGCGCCCCCCTTGGGCCTCCCTCTGCGCCTAGGGTTGGAAACCCTAGGGGTGGGGGGCGCCCCACTTGACTTGGGGGGGGGGGAGTTTCCCCCCTGGCCGCCGCCCCCCCTTGTAGATGGGTTCCAGGGCCGGCGCCCCCCCTCCAGGGGGCCTATATATAGTGGGGGGGAGGGAGGGCAGCAGCACCTCAGCCCCTGGCGTCTCCCTCTCCCCCTGCAACACCTCTCCCTCTCGCAGAAGCTTGGCGAAGCCCTGCCGAGATCCCCGCTACTTCCACCACCACGCCATCATGCTGCCGGATTTCCATCAACCTCTCCTTCCCCCTTGCTGGATCAAGAAGGAGGAGACGCCGCTGCTCCGTACGTGTGTTGAACGCGGAGGTGCCGTCCGTTCGGCATTCGGTCATCGGTGATTTGGATCACGACGAGTACGACTCCATCAACCCCGTTCACTTGAATGCTTCCGCTCGCGATCTACAAGGGTTTGTAGATGCACTCCTTTCCCCTCGTTGCTAGTATACTCCATAGATGGATCTTGGTGATGCGTAGGAAATTTTAAAATTCTGCTACGATCCCCAACAAGTTTCAGCTCCCTTCTTGGCAACGGCTGCATCATCTGCTGCTGGACCGCTTCATCGATCAGGCGCTACAGCGGGTCAATGGCCAGAATAAACAGCAGTGGCGAGAGTGGGTCACCCTGACGAAGACCCTTGCGGTGCTAAATTTTTCTTCCTGGCACTCCATTGAGAAGGAATTCAGAGCGTGATGTTGCCAACAGCCAGACGATCCAATCCCTCCATCTAGCGCTGAACCCAAGTTCCTGCAGCAGCTCCAATAAGTAATCCCAAGACACGCTATCAAACGCTTTGGAGATGTCCAATTTCAGCAGCAGAGCTGGGGTTTTGTTGCGGTGCAGTGCACGAACTCCATTCTGAACATACAGGAAACTGTCTTGTATACACCTCGTCTTCAGGAAAGGTGACTGTGCAGGGGAAATGATCATGTGAATTACTTTTGACAGTCGAATTGACAACACCTTAGTGACCAGCTTTGCAAAAGAGTGGATCAGACTGATTGGGCGAAAGTCTGTCATCCGCACGGCCCCATCCTTCTTCGGCAGCAACGCCACGAAAGCAGTGTTCAGAGCAGCCAAATTACCACCAGCAAGGTGGTAGAACTAGTGGAAATCCGCCATGATGTCGTTGCTGATGATCGACCAACAGGCTCTGAAAAAAGTACCACTGAAACCATCGGGGCCCGGCGCCTTCTCCGTTGGTGATTGCATGATTGCTGCCCAAACCTCACCCTCCTTGAATGGATTATCCAATCCAGCTGCTTGAATCCTTGGTAGCTCCAGCGCGCTCCAGTTAAGGGTCACACGTCGACCTGTGTCCGCTGTCATCACCTTGCTGAAGTGATCATGAATGATCTGTGCCTTGTCCCCATGAGCCGTGGCACACTGATCGTCGCTCTGAATGGTGTGGATGAAATTCTTGCGTCTTTTGGAGCAACATTTGGCATGGAAGAACTTTGTGCTGGCGTCGCCTGCTCGCAGCCAGAGCACCCTGGAGGCTTGTCTTCTTCTGGCCCTTTCAATGGCCGCTAGCCCCACCAGGCCTATCTTGAGCAGCTTGCGCTGTTTGTACTCTGCTTCTGAAAGAGTTCTTGTCTCCTGCGCCACGTCCAGCCGGAGAATTACCTCCCTGGCAATGTGGAACTGTGTCTTCACATCGCTGAACAATGATCTGCTCCAGATCTTCAGGTCGTGCGCCACCCTGCTGAGCTTGATCTGCAAATGTGCAAAACCACAGCGCTGTTGAACCGGCCCATTCCAGGCACGCTCCACAGTTGTGTGAAAGTGCAGGAATTTCGGCCACAAGGACTCGAATCGGAAGCGAGCACGACGGATCGAGGCGTTGCATGTCGCCAGGATCAGTGGGCAGTGGTCGGAGCACGCCGTGGCTGCGGCCATCAGGCCGTAGGCGGGGAAGAGAAGCTCTCAGCTCCCAGTGCAGAAGAATTTATCTATGCTAACCAGTGTGGGATTTTGTCGTTCGTTACTCCAAGGAGCCTCTTTCGATGATGAGATTGGCTGGTGTTGATATGTCGTGCTTCGCGGCCAACGGACGGTGAAGACACTGCCTCTCGTACCGGCTAGTCTCTCCGTCGAGATGACCTCGTTGATGGCTCGGATTTCCAGATCCAAGGTCAAGGCTCTAATGACTACAAGCCAGCTTGTTGTAATATGTACCCTAAAAAAAGCTTGCTGTAATATGGATGTGTTGCTCTTATGCAGCACCATGTATCTTGCCTCTTTCCTTTTCTTCTTCTTTTTTCTTTGTTGTGGTATTTTTCTTGATGCAAGGGCGTCATTTATGTAAAGTTGGGCCTCATGCCTTCTTTCTTAAAAAAAGAGCAAATAAATTGAGTGCCTTAGATTTATAAAACGCATGGGATAACGTAATCACAACCTTGTAACAAGCAAACACAACTTGTGGTTGGATGGATGGTTAAAAGGACAGTGGCATCCGCACCCAAAAAAAACTTATCAGGATTCAAGTCCTATACTTAACACTGTTGACTTTTGAAAAAATAAGAAAAAAGGGAAAATATCGCAAAAAATAAATATTTTTTGTGAATCTTCATGGATTTTAAAAAATTCACAAATTTAGAAAAATGTTCATCAATTTTAAAAAAAAATCATCGGATTCAAATTTCATCGTTGATTTTTTTAAAATAATCAAATATACATTCTGAAAAATTTCATCAATTTTGAAAAAGGTTCAGCATTTGAAAAAAAATCATCGATTTTTAAAAAAAATCATCAAACTCTTTAGAAAAATCACAAATTTTAAAAAAGTTCAGGGAATTAGAAACATGTTTATCAATTTTGGGAAAAATTAAAAAAAAGTTCATCTTATTTGAGAATAGTTCATCAAATTTGAAAGAAAAATCATCAATTTTGAAAAAAAGTTCATCGATTTGAAAAAAGTACAGAAAAATAAAAAATCATCAAATTTGAGAAAGTTCGTGCAATTTCAAGAATAAAGAAAAGAAAAAATAAAGAAGGAATGAAAGGAAAAAAAACATTGAAGTACCAGGTGGAAACAGGAAAAAAGAACAGAAAAAGAAATAGGCCGGCCCTCTGCGCCCTTTCCCGATTACGCTTTAAGCGGGGCTTAAGGTGCCGTTTAGGAAATGCCTTATTTTGTGCTGCCTAATTTATATTGTTTACGGCTGGATATCCTATTTGCCATCCGCAGGCGGCAAATAGAAGAGCCTTTCTAAGGGAAAAATGGGCCGGCCTAGGTGGCAGCTTGCGGGTCCGTTCCTGGTTTCATTTCTCAAAAGAAAAGGAGTTAGTTTTCTTTCGTTTTTGTGTACTGCAATGATACCCTAGAAGCAAAAAATCATGCAACTATGTAGTGTATGGCTATTGCATTGCAGCACACAGATCCGCTGGCAATTATATATCGGATTCCATAGAAGCTCCACCCATCTTCTATCGTGATGGACTCACACGCTTGGTGTATGGACATCTTGCTCAGGAGATAAAAGCTTTGATGACCGTCAAGGAGTTTGTTCCACAGAAACTTAGTAGAAATCAAAATAGAGTGGCTGATCAATCGGCAAATTATAGTCACACGAACTGTACCACACTTGCATGGTTGCACCAAGGACCACAATGTATTGAGGATCTTTTGACTGTAACTCTATAATCATTGAACCATGTGACACATGTGGTAAGCAATCCAAACAAGTATTCAAAAAGAAAACTCTATAATCATTGAATAAAACTACTTTTTCTTCGCAAAAAGAAAAAGAAAAAAAGGTGTTGGATGGTTTTCACGGTATTGAGAAGGTTCTAGCAAGTATTGCTATTTTTTTCTTTCTTTTCTGTGTTTCTCTACCGGTTCTAATAGTTCTTTTGATTATTTTCGTCTTTTTTCACTCTTTTTTTCACATTTTAATTCATAAACATTTAAAAAAATCCATGACATTTTTCAAAAATCATGAAACTATTCTAAATTCATGGACACTTTTAAAGTCTATGAACATCTTCAAATTTGTGAACATTTTTCAACGTCAAAAACTTTGTTTGAAATCCAAGTTTTTTAAAAAAATCATGATTATTTTGAAAAACATGGGTTTTAATTTGCACATTTTTCTAAATCAAGATTGTTTAAAATTTCGTGAACATCTTTTGATTTAATGAACCTTTTCGAATAAAAGTTATAGCTGTCTTTTGGAGCTAGCAGTGGGGCAATCAGAAAAGAAGAAGGAAAGTGAGGGAGTGGAGTAGGGAGCCTTGCCGAGGGAGCGAGAGCTTCATGGGCCAACACATGTGAATGTTATAGCAGGCCACGATCTCAGCATGCAATAGGAGCTCTCAAGAAGCTTACACAACCACCATCGGCAAACACCGGGGTTGAAACATGCAAGGACAACATAACATGCACCATTTAACTCCACTCTGCTCTCAAAACAAATGCCGTATCCAACAACTACTCAACACGAGATACGAATACAATAACAACGCCAAAACATAACTAAAACACAGGCAACACATATAAAACCAAAACAAAACAACTGACCACCATAACCTGCTAGAGAAAACATATGTTAATCTCACGAGTGAAGAACGGCGTGGCGAAAATCGCATGATAGCCTCTTATAGTATGCATATAGGGCCGTGTGCCGACCCACCCAAAAAGATCCTCGGTAAGCTTCTAGGAGCACATCACAAATTTTTTTAAGCTTACATGACAGTTTTTTAGGGAAGGTACAATGTTGGCAGATCAGCACGCAACGATCGATCATAGTCTTGCAACTGTGTGGTGGGCATATACAGGTACACACGCACATGCTGCGATCGAGCAGGGAAGGGGCGCGCGCATAGTCCACGAAGGGGACACGGGTTGCATGGGTAGGAGGAACGAAGCGGAAAACGACGTCCCAATCCCACCCGGCCACCCGGCAATCTCCTCCTCTTCTCCGCTAGCTCGATCTCCCCCACCCTACGCGATCGGCGCCGGTGTTTAGGCGGGCCGCCCGTACGTCCACCTCACTCGCGCATATCGTCAAGCTAGGCCTCTCTCTCTCATTGCCGGTGCATGCACATACGAGCATGCCCGCGTGACCGAGTGTGCGCCGATTCCCGAAACAAGATGCGTCCACGCGAGCCCGTCTGCCCTGATTGCTGTTTCGACATGCCCATCCGCCCCCCTTGCTACATGATGAAGTGGACAGTTCGACATGGCCATCTCATCTCAGAATAACCCGATGATATTGTAACAGCTCAAGCAATTGGTGTATGATATAAATATATGCCCATCCACTCTCGGAAATGCACTACAGTACATGTTAACACGGTGGGATATCAGGTGCAATCTTAGACTTACTGCGTGTTCGATAGATACCATCATAGCAACCACTTTCGGCTCGGTCGTCAAATCAAGCTGAAAAATATAACCCGTCGAACTTTTCAGTCACCTGTTTTGCAGCAGGACGTCCTCATGAGATCAATACCGGGGTCGTCCACTAGTCCACCATTCAGCGTTCAGGCAATGGCTTCCATATATCAGCAACAGTTACTCCGGCAAAGTAACCGTACTACGATCTTACAATAATCGACACAACCATAATGCATGTTGTTCGAGGCGCCAACATCATCACCAAGAAGCCTAAAAAGCAGCAATTAGGCTGCAAAACGACGAGACCTATCTTCTCCCGCGAAACCTGCTTCGGATCCACCAAAGCTAACACAAACTGCAAAACTAAACCCACAATTTGCATTGTGATGATACGGCATGATGAGTCTTAATCACGAGTATACATTCGGTCTCATTCCATTTGTTTATGTACCTAACAGTAATCCTACACCATTATTCGGCATGCGGGCCCACCAAAAGCCATCGCCATCCACACGAATCTGACGCCAGTACTTGCAACTGGAGACCGGGACACGCGAGCACGTCCAAACGCACGTCCCGTATGCCACCCGCGCTCTGATCCAGCCGGCGCTGTCACGCACAGCCGCCGCTGTCTCCCGCCATCCTGTCGACCGCGCGCCACAGGCGCCGGGTCTCGGCGAGCGCGTCCTCCGCGGGCAGCTCGGCGCGGCAGCACGGGCAGGTGTTGCGGCGCGCCAGCCACCGCAGCGCGCACGGCCAGTGGAATCGGTGCCCGCAGGGACGCAGCACGCACACCCCGCCGCGCCCGGGCGCCATCTCCTCCCTGCAGATCGCGCACGGGGTCCCGTCCCCGGGCGCGGTCGGCAGCGCCAGCACGGTCGCGTGCGACGCGCCTCCGCGCCCCACGCTGTCCTTGTTGCCGCTGCCGACGCCGGCCACGGCGCGGTCCTCCGACACGACGTCCGCGAACCGGCGGCACTTAGCGGCCGCGTCGAGGTAGGGGGCGACAGTGGCCCAAGGCGTGCCGCCGAGGCCGGAGATGGAGAGCGCGTTGCGCACCACGTCGTCGACGAGCAGCGCGTGCCAGTCCACGGGCGACGCGGAGGAGGCGGCCGGGGAGTAGGAGTCGCACATGGCCACGAGCAGGAGCGCGGCGTCGAGGTCGGGCGTCGGGAGGCGTAGAAGGTGGTGGGAGCCGTCGGGGGAGAGCGCCGGGAGCAGCATGAGGAGTGAGCGGAGGAGCACGCGGCCGAGCAGCGCGGCCTTGGCTGGGAGCGGCATGGAGCGGAGCCGCGCGAGGGCGCGGGCGAAATGCGGCGGCGAGAGGAGGAGGAATGCGAGGCGGCCGCGCTGCCGGCGCGCGTCTGCGGCAAGCGCCCGGACGAGCGAAGGGAGCCGCACGGCGGGAACGGATGATAGGAGGGCGGCCATTATGGTTTCGGACGAGGAAAGGGTCGGCGAGTGGGCATGGCTGGCCGCCATCGGGATCGCGGGCAGCTTTGGAGAGAGTGGAGTGAGATGGTGGGAAATCTCTTTTTGTAGGGCATTTATACACACTTGAAAGTTTTGGAGGGCAATGCAGCGCGTCTATGGAAACTTGTGTAAACCTGGACTGTAGCACGTGTGGCCTTACATCGATCCGGTGTCCTGTGGGCACACTCGAAATCGTGGATCCTGAGTAAGAGCAAGTATAATAGTATGACGTAGGTGAACGGTAAGACTATAAATATTATATTTTGATGAGTTGGCGGAGAGAGAAGAGGAGAGAGAAGAGAAACGAGTTATTGATTAACAGCTGGTTGTAGCACGTGCTCCTAGACACTTTGTGAGAGAGGAAAGTAGGTTATGTATTAGCAAAGTAGTACAAATTTATATGTATTAGCAAAGTAGTATAAATCTGCACAGAAGTGATTCTATGAGTAAGATCTGCACAGTCGAAATCGTGGATCCCTCCATCCAGTGCATTGCGCATCTACACGCGCCTCAAACCCGCCTCAAACGCCTGGTCGAACGGCTCGGTCACTGATTTGTCATAAAAATTCGATCCAGACGGACGCTTCAAACATGCCTCAAACGCTCGGCCTGATCAGCACCCCTCATATCCAGCTTAAATATGGGACGGATATAGAGGCGCCCGGGCGCCAAGGCACGTCCGTCACGTCGGAGTGGCGATGGGGTCCCACGCGGAATTGACTGGAAACTCGTTGGTCCGACGGATGTCTCCTCCGGTGGGGAGTGTGAACGCCGTGTGTCGCCACTCCGGCTCGCCGCCAAAGGTCAAATCCATCTATTTAAGTCGACCGGCACCTCCCAACCCTAGCTACATCCACGTCCTCCCTCTCCGCACCGCCAGCCCGAGCCCATCCACCTCTCTCTCGCTCTGCCGCTCTTCCCACAGCCCCCCGACTTTGCCATGGTTCGGCAAAAGATAACCAGCTATGCTCATGCCGGAGCGCCGGTTCCTGATAGAGCAAGAGATCTCGGCGAGGCGCGCCGGCATCGTTACCGGCCTACCTCCGAACTCGCCGGAATCGGAGGAGGAGGAGGAAGAGAAGCAGCAGCCGGCTCCGATGGAGGTAGCGGATCCGGAGGAGGACGAGGCGGAGCAACCCGAGGAGGAGCTGGCGCCGGTTCTGGGCTTCAACATGGAGGACGTGGAGGCGGAGTTTGCGGTCGCCCAAGTGGCCGAGATGGCAGAGCAGCAGACCATCCTGGAGTCCATCCAGGTTGAGGCCTATGTGGAGGCCAACCGACAGTTTATCCGGCAAGAATTTTTGGCGACCAACGCGCTCTTCAATGAGGTGAAAGCAAAGATGGAGGCGGAGGCCGACGCAGAGCAGCCGCAGGAGCCAGAGCTGCGGCCGCCGCCCATGTACCCGGAGCCGGGCACGGAGATAGTGGACAACTCTGATGAGGATTAGGGTAGTTGATCTACGTAGTATGTGGATTTTATCCTTTGCATGCTTTTGTAAGGATCTAAGGTTTGTAATATGAGGTATCCGGGCGCAGAGAAGTAAATTTAAAACGTGACCGGCCGCTGTCCGCGGACGCATCAGGACGTGTTTGCGGACGTTTGAGGAGCCAGATTTGCTGTCCGCGGCTATAGATGCTCTTAACGAATTTAGAATTTCCAAATGAGTAAGACTCGCACAACTCCCGTGCCTCGTTCGCTCCACCCCATGCACAATTATTTTAATCCTACTATGGGGAATAAGGGCATCTCCAATGGTGACCCCAAACCGCCCCCTACATTCGGACCGTGCCGTCCGAACCATGGAAGCCATAGAACGAGGCCTGTATCGGTCAGTCGAGCGGTTCTAGCGTGTTTTCTTCCACAAAAAGGAACGAAACGTGGGGGGTTTTGCGGGAATCTGGACACGCGAAATGTCGCTCTCTACCCCCCGACCCACCCAAAAAGAAGCCGGAGCCCGCGCTTTCGTAGTAACCCGCACTATTTTCGTGCCAAAATCCCCAATCTTTTCTTCCATCTCCCGCCGCTCTTCACCCAATTCCCGCTCTTTTCTCCCACCCTCTCCTTCCTTCTACCATGGAACCATCAGAGAACCTGTCGAGATGGAGGCGGCGGCGGTGCCGGAGGATCCGAGCATCACACTCGCCCTGAAAATCAGCTCGGCTACGCGACAAACTCGTTGATACATCCATTTTGCATCATGTTTTCCTACTGTTATTTATGATGTTTTTATCCATAATAATGCTTTTTGGAGTAATTCTAATGCCTTTTCTCCGGTAATGCAAGGTACACACAAAGAAGGAGAATTCCGGCAGCTGGAAATCTGGACCTGGAAAAGCTATGTCAGGCCACCTATTCTGCACAACTCCAAACAAGCTGAAAATTCACAGAGATTTTTTATCAAATATATGATGAATATTGAAGAAAATAACTACCAGAGGGGGCCCACCAGGTGGGCACAACCCACCTGGGCGCGCCAGGGAGCCCAGGCGCGCCCTGGTGGGTTGTGCTCACCCAGGCCCACCTCCGGTGCCCATCTTCTGGTATTTAAGTCATTTTGACCTAGAAAAAATAAGGAGAGGACTTTCGGGACGGAGCGCCGCCGTCTCGAGGCGGAACTTGGGCAGGAGCACTTTTGCCCTCCGGCGGAGCGATTCCGCCGGGGGAACTTCCCTCCCGGAGGGGGAAATCATCGTCATCATCATCACCAAAAACTCTCCCATCTTGGGGAGGGCTATCTTCATCAACATCTTCAACAACACCATCTCATCTCAAACCCCAGTTCATCTCTTGTGTTCAATCTTGTTACCAGAACTATAGGTTGGTGCTTCTGGGTGACTAGTAGTGTTGATTACATCTTGTAGTTGATTACTATATGGTTTATTTAGTGGAAGATTATATGTTCAGATCCAATATGATATTTAATACCCCTCTGATCTTGAGCATGATTATCATTTGTGAGTAGTTACTTTTGTTCTTGAGGTCACAGGAGAAATCATGTGAACTTGATATGTGTTTGATATTTTGATAGTATGTATGTTGTGATTCCCTTAGTGGTGTCATGTGAACGTCGACTACATGACACTTCACCATATTTGGGCCTAAGGGAATGCATTGTGGAGTAGCAATTAGATGATGGGTTGCGAGAGTGACAGAAGCTTAAACCCCAGTTTATGCGCTATTCCGTAAGGGACCGACTGGATCCAAAAGTTTAATGCTATGGTTAGAATTTATTCTTAATACTTTTCTCGTAGTTGCGGATGATTGCGGGAGGGTTAATCATAAGTAGGAGGTTTGTTCAAGTAAGAACATCACCTAAGCACTAGTCCACCCACATATCAAATTATCAAAGTAGCGAACACAAATCGAACCAACATGGTGAAAGTGACTAGATGAAATTCCCGTGTACCCTCGAGAACGCTTTGCTTATCATAAGAGACCGTTTTGGCCTGTCCTTTGCCTCAAAAGGATTGGGATACCTTGCTGCACTTTTGCTACTACTATCGTTACTTGCTCGTTACAAATTATCTTGCTATCAAACTACTCTGCTACTTCGAATTTCAGCACTTGCAGACATTACCTTGCTGAAAACCACTTGTCATTTCCTTCTGCTCCTCGTTGGGTTCGACACTCTTACTTATCGAAAAGAGCTACAATTGATACCCTATACTTGTGGGTCATCATTCGTCACATCAAAGTGAAGGCCGCAAAGAGGAGAAGCTTAAGAAGCGATTGGCCGCCGGTGGGCCTGGTGGTGGCGTTGGGTGTGGTGGTCGCAGTAGTCATCGCAGATGTGGATGGACGTCGCAAGAAGGGCGCGCCCACAGTACAAGCAACGTCGTGGCCAAAGAATTACAAGCCTCTGTACTACTACGCCGCCAAGCAACTCGGAACCCCCGCCGGTAAGGTGCCTTACATCGTCGACGTTAACGCGGCACCACTCTTCTCCGAGTATTCTTCGCCGCAGCTCGTCCAGGCGCAGACGGTGGGCGGCGAGCAGATGGGATATGCTCGACATCATCCACGATGGAGGTTAAGGAGGAGGAGGGGGCTATGAGGACGGGGTGGTGGAAGACTCGGATCGCACCCAATCCGGCAACCACCGTTAGTAACAGTCCTACAACTAGATGGCCACACATCAGTCCTACACCCAGACAGGTGTGGACACACATTAATAGCAGCATTGGGCCGCCGGACAACAATAGCTAGAGGGGGAGGAGGAGGAGGGGGAGGACGGCGAGGATGATGATCCGGTTGATATAGTTGGCGATTCGAAGAAGAAGGGTAGATGAGAAAGCTTCAACACGCGGGAGGACGAGCTGTTGTGCGATGCATGTTGGCCACTAGCCATGATCCTCTCCATGGCATGGCGCAAAAGGGCACAACCTTTTGGAACAACATTCACATATGGTTCCATGAACACAAGCATTTCACGCCCTACTCCGACGAGGTCATCTGCAACCATGAATGGAAGTCTCTCAACCATCGATGCTACACCACTACTAGGAAAACCCTTACCAGTAGCGCTGGTTTTTTCCTATTAGTAGCGCGGGCAGGCGTGCTACTGCTACGGCGCTACAGCTATTTTTTAGCAGTAGCGCTTGTTTGGCCCAGCGCTACTGGTATATAAAGCTAGCTGCAGCGCGCTTCCAACCAGCGCTACTGGTAATTATCTACAGCGCATGGCACTAGCCAGCGCTACTGTTACTTGAGTACTATTGGTAATCTTTACCCCCACGCCACTGCTAACTTTTGTATTTTTTTTGCGTTTTGGCTCTGTACACAATTAAACAGATCCACCGTTTATACAATAACATGCATATTCATTGAAAAGCAAGTGAGTCATCGATGAGCCAAAGTTATTATAAGTCTCCACATGTCTCAAGTATCTCATCCTCATCAATCATGGTCGAACACATGTCTCGAAATAGCGTTACAAGTCATTACAAGTTCTCAATACATGCAACTACATGGTCACATACTCATGTTTCATCATCTATGTAGACTATGATATGACCACATAGAAGATAAGAGCGATCACGATGATCAAAAGCGGTATTATGTAGTAGTTTTTGCAGCGGCGCTGGTTCTGAATCCCCTGTTGTGCTATGAATCTCAAGTAACTAGCTTCGGCTTCCGCTCTGCTATGAAACCCTTTCTGGCTTCCGCCGGAGAAGCCAGAGACTTGGGCCTGACACTCTGGCCAATCATCATACACACCCGAAACATGCCCTACATACACGGCATACCACTTCCTCGCCATCGTTGATCTACATACCTGTCAGAGATGCACATATATATATGAAATAGAAGCAACATATATAGTAAACATAGTTAACAAATTTCATTGTACCGAAAGTAATTAACTAGAGCGCGGCACCATACGTCTAATAGTTTCGTCGTACACTGTGAAATTCGAAGTTTCGTCGTACAAAAAGTAACAAGTAACTAAACAGACACATTGTTTTTAAGCAGTGCACTCTCCCCATCTATCCATATCCGGGAGGGTGTCACCAAGCTTAGTGAAAGGCGTCATGTCTTGACGCTGTAGGGCAATGCGGGTTCGGACGTCAGCTCGCGATATTGGGCCGCCGTAGAACATCCCATTCTCTTCGAGGACATCTTTCATGATGATGGACGCAATTTCCTGCTGGATCTGGTAGAAATCATTTTGAAGTTGATTATTCGGAACGGCTTCGGCCCATCTCTGGATATGGGTATCGGATGAAGATTTCATGCAAAGTGATTGCACATCCCTTCTGTACTCCATCATTAGATGGATGACGTAGAATCCATCATTGTCACTTCTTGCCGGTTGCTGGATGCAACAGAAGTCAGTCTTGTGGCCGAAACAATGCCCGGCCATATTTGTTTTTTTTGCATTGGATGTAGCCACCCCGCATGCTGAAGCCCAGCATAGCTCTGTCCAGAACATACTTTATGTGTGTGTAATCTTTCTTGTGTATGTTCTTCGACGGGTCCAAATATAGAGCGTGGGAGTAACGCGGGTAAAGAACGATGAGAACGGCACGACACCCCCCGCTGCGCAAAATACACGATCAAGTTAGCCTCCATGCGTGCAAAGTAACTATTGAAATGCACGTATGTGTTATAGTGCTATCCGCGGATGACTTACCAGGGATGATAAGGTAGGAGAATCGTTTCTTTGTCCTTATTGTCGACCAAGAATTCTTCGATGTACTGACTTGCATATTGACGGTTGGCATCATTGATTGACAAGAAGCCCTCATGCATGTAGTATGGGTCTGCGACCGCAAGACCGGCGACTTGCTCTCTCCTGACGATGTAGTTCATGTGCAGCGCATATAGGCGGACGAACGTAGAATCGAGTGTCCTCATTTGAAACATCTGGAAGATGTAATCAAACCTCAGGAAGAAGAGGTCCGCGCGGCATGTGTGGACGTACATCTTGCAACTGCTCGGCACATGAACCGTATAAAGTGGGTATCCTGGATCATCTGAGGCGACGAGGCTTCTCTCTGTCGAAAGCACATGGTCATGGAGTCTCCTGAGATCCCCTGTTATGGCAGCTAGTGCATTCGCCGGTACCATTGGCTCTCCCGCGACATGGATTAATGGCGCATGTTTCATCGGTACACTATCAACCTTGGTAGAAGGCAGCTGGCTGCTAGAACCAACATTGCTAGCTTTATTGGATTTTCTCGCCGTCAGTCTCTTCCTCTGCTTCTTCTTAGTGGGCTGAGGTGCTGGTGGGTCTGTCAGACCCTCCCTGAGCACCACCCCTAGTGTTGCCGGGCTCAGCATTGGATGACTCTAGCTAAGTAGTTGAGCTTGGGTGGAACCGGCATCTGGAGGCGTGTCCTGTGAGGATTGCATGAACAAAGACTTCTTGCACTCCCGAGGACGTTCCGGCTCTGGTACATGCATCTCAGATTCATATGGTTGACTCAGTGTTACTTCCATGTCATAGCCGGTATTGATATACTGGAGAGGGTCCTCGGCCTCCTCCATGTCATCATCCATATCCTCTTCCATGGGGCAGATGGCATCATTTGCCGGAACGGTTGGCCCTCCTTCCTCGTGTCTCTCGATCTCAGCAAGCAGCACAGATGATGGTTGTACTTGTGTAGGAGGGGTTATGGTCATACCTTCCCGAGGTCCCGTTGGTGTGCTCCCGGCCACCTCGACACGAAGAAGATTTTTCGGCCACAGGATTGGCCAATTTTTGCATTGGCCAAGCTGCGTGGGGGTCTCGTCATCCTCTCCATCGGTTTGTATCGGACGAGGGAGACCCTCGTAGCCCGCTTTCACACTCGCCACGGAGACCCTTAAGGCGTTATCAGGCATCTGCCGGCGGTGAAACAATCGATCCTTAGGCTTCACTATAGTACCCTTCCCCACATCCACCAACCCGCCATTCATGTTGTAAAGGAGGGTGCACGGAGTGGAGTCAGCCTACAAAGACATATACATGCGGCGTCAGAGATCCAAAAAGAACGGCAACTGAAGATTAATTAATTAGTTGAGTTGATGAAGGTGCGACACGTATTTATCGTGAGGGCGTCGAGCTCAGCCAATGTCGACGACCCGACATTCAAGCCAGAGACGGAGCTAGGGCTGCTGTGAGAGCTGGGTGCAGGAGCAGGTGCTGGAGGAGGTGCGGGTGCGGTTGCCATACTAGGTACGGGTATGGGTGCGGTGTTCATTGAGTTGCTCCCGGTGAAGCTGGGCATGGGAAAATCACTTGGTGGCGCGTTTGGATTTTGTTGCACCCATGTGACCACTGTTGGAATCAAGCTTGTAAAGGCAGCCACCATATTAGATCTACAGGTAGCGATTATCTCAGCTTTTGCTTTCTCCATCGCCCGCGCCACCTTCTCGTCGATAGTCACTTGACTGAACTTCTTTCTCTGTCTTTTGTCCTCGGGGTCCTCATTATAATAGTACTTCCACATGGCCCCATCCCCGGCGCCGTGCACACGTCCATATTGCGGCCGCTGGCCGGGCGGGTGTCCCATCATTATGTTCATGGCCCGGTTGAAAGGATTGTCCCACTTGTACTTCGCCGACGACTGAGTCGACTGAGTCGACGAGTCACTCTCGGCCGCAAGCTTGTGTTGCTCTCTCTGCAAAATGGACCGTGAATCATTTACGAATGCGACTAGAATGTAGTAGACTTCCTTGATGAGAACCTAATATGTAAGGTGGTAAAAGGATAATTACCAGTATTCTCATGAATTTCCTAGTCGGCCTGTCGGTGAAAAAAAAATCTTTTTCTTGGGGTCCCACGAGAATCGGGCCCCGATGAAGTCGTGCTCTTGCTGGTCGGTGAACTAAGCCAATGGGTCTGGGATCCCCTGACGTTCACGTTCTGCGTCCTCAGCCCACATGTGCCTCTTTCCCGTGTAACCACGACTTCCAAGGCAGTGGTTCCCCATGTTCTTTGCCTGCAGCTGCTTGCCTCTCTCCGACCTGGCCTTGGCAGCTTCTTCATTGCAAGTCTCCTTGAACTTTTTAAAGTCCTCTATCGTAATTTTCAGATTGTCTGCAACAATCTCGGCGTAGGTTTCATGGTCTACTTGAATCGCCTTTTTCACCCTAGTTTTCCAAGCGCTCAATGCGTTGCTGAACTTCCCTAGGGCTTTGTTGTTGATTTTTTTTCATGGCATCATCATCCCATGGGTCGACATCGTCATTCCAACCGGGGAACAGGAATCTTGCGTGCAACCTAGTTAGAAGCAGCTTCTTCAAATGTTCATTCTTCAGTATTTTTGTGGTGTTGATGTTAGCGGTATCCCGTAGGATGCATGCTAGTTGGTTGCCGTAACACGCTGCCACTTCTCGCGGCTCTATTGGCTTGAACTCGCCAGGGTGCACCGCCGTGACCACCAGTCTTCCGGTGCTGAGCTCATTTGGGCGTCGTGTCCTCTTTTCCTTCTTTCCCTCACTGGCTTGGGAGGTCCCACCTTCCGTGTTGTAGTTAGGAACATCATCAACGCCAGCAGTGCCGGTGTCATTAGTGGCATCAGTGTCGGCGCCGGCGCCACCACCGTCGTCATCCATCATGACAAGGGGGTCCGGACACCCAGCTTGCTGTCTCTCCTGATCCGCCAGAAAGTCGAGGTAGGCATGTCCTCGACCTAATTGGGACTGAGAACCTCCGGCCTCATCGGTGTCGGTCATGTTTCCTAGGGTTCAATGTCGTAGTCGTTTAATTATCGAGCTTTATATAATAAAGTGAATAATGACAAAAAAGTGACCTTTGTTTTGCCAGAAATGTCGTTTCATTCCCGTCGCGACAAATCTCAAGCACTCGATATGTCCAACTTTCTAGCACAAGTCATGCCGAAATTCACGGAAAATTTCGGCATGACCTTTGCTAGAATGTGCACATATAGAGCGCCTGAAATTTGCCGGAATGGAAATGAATCAACATTTCCAGCAAAACATAGGTCACTTAGCAATCGGTTTCCCTGCAAATGACAATAAGCACTATGTGCTGAAGTGATGTGTGTCATCACATGCATGTCAAGTGGATTCACATTACCCAGAGGTGTGCAACAATGATCAAGTCTCACAACATCAAGTGCACTTTAGTTTAGGCAACAGAAGAAAACTCATTACATCTCCACATGGCAACAAAAGAAGTAGACTAAGAAGGCAGCAGTGCCTCTGTTTAGATGCAAGTTAAGATTCAGAAATGTATCATTTTCCTCTGTATATGTTCACTGATTCAGACTTCATGACACGAGGGGGTGGCTCACCGCGCGTCGGGGTCAGGGCTCGCCGGGGCTGAGGGGGTGGCGTCGGGGTCAGGGCTCGCCGGGGCCGAGGGGGTGGCATCGGGGTCGCCGGGGCAGAGGGGGTCCTTCTCCTCCTCGTCGATCTGCAGAGAGACCAAATTTACTCTATCAACAAACTAAACACTCATTTTCATTTACTCTAGCAACAAAATAAAAAACAAGCATATTAACAGCATTCTAACAATAGGCATTTTAACAGCAAGCATTTGAACAACATGCATTTTAACAAAAAGCATTTGAACACTCTAACAATAGGCATTTTAACATCAGTCAAACCAGGCCACACAGCTCTTAAACAGGGCAGCTGACTTCTATGGCAGCAAGTGGAAACCACAACCAAGGAAATGAACAAGGTGGCCGTCAGCTAACAAAAACTAGATCAATTGACACTACGTTGTCTGTCCTGCGGCTGCGACATCAATAACAAACTCTGATATACGTCTTCAGTTGCTGATTCTACCAATTATTTCATCTTCAACTAATTACTAACCCATGAGCTTGAATACAATGACGTTGGAGTCTGAAAGAAGGATGATGATGGTTGACCAACACAAAACTATAGCAGATTCAAATTCAATGACTGAAGCTGAATTCTAACTAAAACTTGTTGCTTTCACCTAAGTTTATTTTCATTTGTTAACAACAGTCAGACTAGGCCACGCAGGTCTCAAACTAGGGGCGGAGAGGAAGGAAGAGGGGGCGGGGGGCCATACCGGAGCGGGAGGGGGTCGGTGGCCGGCGTCGGGGTCGCTGGGGCTGAGGGGTCGGGGTCGCTGAGCCTTGTTGATCTGCAGAGATCAAATTTGGTCAGAGAGAGAGAGAGAGAGAGCCGGGGCTGAGGGGTCGGAGAGGAAGGATGTAACGCCCACGATGCGGCTATATCTCCCACGTGTCGAGGCACGACTTAGAGGCATAACCGCATTGTGGTTTTGTCGCAAGAAGGGTCATCTTCACACAATCCCATGTAATGAACAAGAATGGGATAAAGAGTTGGCTTACAATCGCCACTTCACACAATACATAGATAAATCATACATCATTCAAGATACACACATAGGTCCGACTACGGAACCAAGATAAAAGAAGACAACCCAACTGCTAGATCCCCGATCGTCCCAACTGGGCACCACTACTGATCAATATGAAAAGAAACAACACAACGAACAAGATCTTCATCGAGCTCCCACTTGAGCTCAGTTGCGTCACCTGCACTGGTATCATCGGCACCTGCAACTGTTTGGAAGTATCTGTGAGTCACGAGGACTCAGCAATCTCACACCCGCGAGATCAAGACTATTTAAGCTTATAGGAAAGGATGGTGTAAAGAGGAGGAGCTGCAGCAAGCACTAAGCATATATGGTGGCTAACATACGCAAATAAGAGCGAGAAGAGAAGCAACGGAACGGTCGTGAAGCTAGCAATGACCAAGAAGTGATCCTGAACTCCTACTTACGTCAAACATAACCCAGAAACCGTGTTCACTTCCCGGACTCCGCCGAGAAGAGACCATCACGGCTACACACGCGGTGGATGCGTTTTAATTAAGGTCAAGTGTCAAGTTCTCTACAACCGGATATTAACAAATTCCCATCTGCCTCATAACCGCGGGCACGGCTTTCGAAAGATATAACCCTGCAGGGGTGTCCCAACTTAGCCCATCATAAGCTCTCACGGTCAACGAAGGATAAACCTTCTCTCGGAAAGACCCGATCAGTCTCGGAATCCCGGTTTACAAGACATTTCGACAATGGTAAAACAAGACCAGCAAAGCCACCCGAATGTGCCGACAAATCCCGATAGGAGCTGCACATATCTCGTTCTCAGGGCACACCGGATGAGACATCCTACGAGTAAAACCAGACCTCGAGTTTCCAGGAGGGGGCCCCGCAGTCTGCTCAGTTCGGACCAACACTCGAAGGAGCACTGGCCCGGGGGGGTTAAAATAAAGATGACCCTTGAGTCTGCAGAACCCAAGGGAAAAAGGCTTAGGTAGGCAAATGGTAAAACCAAGGTTGGGCCTTGCTGGAGGAGTTTTATTCAAAGCGAACTGTCAAGGGGGTCCCATAAATCACCCAACCGCGTAAGGAACGCAAAATCAAGGAACATAACACCGGTATGACGGAAACTAGGGCGGCAAGAGTGGAACAAAACACCAGGCATAAGGCCGAGCCTTCCACCCTTTACCAAGTATATAGATGCATTAATTAAATAAGAGATATTGTGATATCCCAACATAAACATAATCCAACATGGAGCAATCTTCATCTTCACCTGCAACTAGCAACGCTATAAGAGGGGCTGAGCAAAAGCGGTAACATAGCCAAACAACGGTTTGCTAGGAAGGTGACAAAGGTTAGAGGTTCATGGCAATTTGGGAGGCTTGAAGAGCAAGTGAATAGGTAACGCGGCATAGCAATAGAGCGAACAACTAGCAACAAAGATAGAAGTGATTTCGAGGGTATGGTCATCTTGCCTGAGATCCCGCAAGGAAGAAGAACGAGTCCATGAAGAAGACAAACGGATGTAGTCGAACGAATCCTCACAACTCCGGAACGAAACCGAAGCTAACGAGAGAAGCAACCCGGAAAGAAACAAACAACATAGTAAACAACCACCACATACACATGGCATGATGCAAAAACAAATATGATGCATGACCGGTTTAATGAGGCATGGCATGGCAAAATGCAACAAACAACACTACAAATTAAGTGGAGCTCAATATGCAACGAGTTGCATATTGACGAAACACCACATCAATTATTTAGTTCTCTCTCGTTTATGGACCCAACAATATTAAATGTTGATTAACATGGCAAGAGGTGAGACATAAGTAAACCACACATTTTAGGCAATTTAAATGAGGCCGGAACAACAAACAACAATTTCCGGAAAAATCCTCATGTCCATAATTTAGATTTGGTACTGTTCTGCCCTAAACACAATTTTAATGTTGTTAAACAACAAAATTAAGTGCACCAGGTTAAACTAGGCATTTTTCTACCCCATTTACATATAAAGTTTATTAAATTCCGAGTTACGGTTAATTAGTTATGAATTAAATCATTTTAGCATGTTATTTAAGCAAATTTAATCAAACAACATTTTAAACAATTTTAACATGGGTGAAAGTGGCATATTATCAAACTACACAAAATTCTAAGCATTTTACATATTTAGTTTGTTTTAATCCGATGCACGGTTGTGGAGTTATTAAATGCATGAAGTGCAAGGGTTTTTCTGTAAAACAGTCGTTCTCTGGATAAATAGCAAATTTGCAGAACTGGGAAAAACATGGTATGGGCCGCATCTGACTAGCCCAATAGAGGAAAAGGCCAGGGGCGCTGCTCACCCTGGGCCTTGGGCCGGTCGGTGGAGTAGAAGGGCTGGAAGGGGCGCTGGATCGAACGAGGAGGCCAGATCGGGTCAACGCAGCGAGCAAAGGCGCGGGACGAGCCGCTGGTTGACGCGGTCAACGCGAGCACC
This sequence comes from Aegilops tauschii subsp. strangulata, assembly GCF_002575655.3. NCBI lineage: Eukaryota > Viridiplantae > Streptophyta > Magnoliopsida > Poales > Poaceae > Aegilops > Aegilops tauschii. Next base: position 358,675,837 of record NC_053035.3, read on the forward strand.
TACGCTTGTGGATGAAGAAGGCAGCAGCGGTGCAGCGGCAGGAAACAGGGGCAACGGCGGCGGCTTGGCGCTGGACTCGGCGCGGGCGTCTCGCGGCGAGATCCGAAGAGGGGACGACGAGGAACGGCGGAACGTATCTGATGGTTGGGCGGCCGGAGGAGGTCGAGGGCGGCTCGATTTGAGGCCATGGCAGCGGCGTCCTGCGTTGAGAGACAGAGAGCGTAGCGTGAGGGAGGGAGAGAGAAACGACAGTGAAGAAGAAGAAAGAGAGAAAGGAAGGAGGCAGAGGAGCCGCGACATGGTCCAGTCGGGTTCCGGCGGCTGGCCACGGTGGCGTTTGGCGACGGGAGGCTCGGGCTCGGGCTCCTGGCGCCTTGGCCGTCAGGGTCCTGCGAGAGAGAGAGATGTGAGATCAGGAGAAAGAAGGAAGAGAAGGAGGGACCGAGGGAGAGGGCGCGGGGTTGGCCTGGGGCTGCTGCTGCGGCCGGCTCGAGGAGAGCTGCTGGTCTCAGGCGCGTGAGAAGGGAGGAGCTCGTGCGCGAGGGTCCTGGTGACGCGGTCGCTGGCGACGGTGGAGGCGCTGCTCGGGGACGAACGAGCAGAGGAGGGAGAAACGAGGAGGAGAGGAGTCTGGTTGTGGTTGGTGGATCGGGAGGGGATGGATCCCAAGGAAGAGGATCGGTGGTGGCTGGTTGGGAGGAGATCCCGAGGTGGGAGATGAGTGCGGCGGCGGCGGCAGGGACAAATCCCCTAGAATTTAGGGTTGGTCTATTTAAGTAGGTAGGGGATTGGGGAGGGGTTACTCGGTCCGTCCGATCGTAATCGGGCGGTCGAGAAAATTAGATAGGGAGTCCAAATAAGAAAACGGAGATGTTTTGTAGATGTTAGGGGATGATCCGGACCCAACGGTCACAACAGTCCGGCTCGGGTTCGGGGAAGCTTTCGGACGCACGCCAGAGGGGGTGGGTGGTTGTGCAGAGAGGGTCAAACGGTCAGACAAGAGAGAAGCGACAATCCGGTTAGACTCAGAACGGTCAACGAACGCAAGGGGGACGCGGCAACTACGAGCGGATGCAAGTTTTAGAACATGGCGGCAACGAAATGCCGATGCAATGCAAATGATGCGATGATGAATGCAACACACAAAATAAATAACCGAGCTGACACTCAAAACATGGAACGCATCTGGAGCGTCGGTCTCGGGGCGTCACAACACTCCACCACTACAAGAGGATCTCGTCCCGAGATCTAGGATGGCACCGGAGGGAAACGGAAGATGAGGAGAAGAGGTAAGACTAAATTGCTTCTTTGACAAACGAGTGAAACCACGAACCTTGAGAGATTGAACGAATTAAAAGAGAGAATCCAACGAAGATGAACAAAGTTGAAAACAATCCGTTAGGAAAGAGGAACAAGGAACATCACGAGAACCTTGTAGGTTGAAAGACATGAATGGAAAAATCAATGAACGAGGAATACATGCAAGCACTCCGGTTGAAACGAGATGTACAAAGAACGATAATGATCAATTACGATAACGCTCCGGTTGGAAAATGGAAGGGGTAAATATGGACTTGGCAAAATGAAAGCACTTGGATGAGACTCTGGTTAAAAGAGGAATGATCGACTCAACACTCCGGTTCAAACAAGATAAAGAAGGAATGAGAATGGTATAATTTGGGCAGCACTCCGCCTGTAAATGGAAGGAATTGAACATGATCTTGACAAGATGAGAGGATACTCGAGTGAAAACATGACACTCCGGCTAAATGGATAAGAAAGGGAAAAATTACATGTTCTTGACAAAACAAGATGATTGATCGAAGAGAGCAACATCACAATGCCTCCGGGACGAACGAATAGAAGATAGATCGTCAGAATAAGAGAACGGAGAAGGAAATGACAACACCTTCCACAAATGAGCTTGGAAAGCATCCTTCCAAGAAGGTTAGAACGGAATTGTTGGAAAACCAACAACGAAAAGAATAAGCTTGTAGTGGGCTTATGGAAAACTTCTCAAAATTATGAGGTGACAACCCGCCACTAACGGAAACAAATGATTGGATTGATATCAACAAGGAGACGAGAAACTTATTTCACCGGGAGGACAAATGAATAACTTGGGTCATTTATAAGCACCATAAATAGCAAAATCCTTAGGGAAAGGTTTAGGTGAAACATGACACAAGATAAATCCAACGACGAGATTGATGGATTTAAAATACCTCATTCTTAACAACAAGTGAATCATGGAACATGAATGGAAATTGTCAAGAAGGACATAACACCACCTCATATGATAAGTTAGAACGAACTGCACTTCGGAATGCAAGATGAAGAATGTTTGAACTCCTCAAAACAACACATGTGTTGAGCACCATGTTTATTTTTGAGTATAGCTTGGCGGATCTTGACTCCAAGAGAAATCTTGAAGAACAATTGAAGAATGAAAAGAATCCTTGACGAACCACCATGTAGAGCCTCCATGAAGAACTCTGGTAATATAAGAATGATCAAACGAAATGGAAACTTAAAAAGAACTCCGGGAGAAGCCTTGCAATGATTAGATGAAGCTTTGAAATGATATAGTTGAAATAACTTGAAGCTCCGGAAAGAAAAGATGAATAACTTGGAACCGAGAATTTGATATCATGAACGAACTCGAAAAGAAAGGATTAAACACTTGGATGAAATAAGAATTACATTATGCGTATCCTTCACCAATTTAAATTGATGACAAGCAACGGATCTTGCATCCTACTTATTCTCGTAGAAAGGATTAACATAGATATTGCGCAAACTTGAGAAAAGTCTTCAACGAACCACCGGTAGGATTGAAACAACGAATAAATTGATATGATAACGAAGGAATTGAAATCTTGAACGAACCACCGCGAGAATTGAAAACAATTGAAGAAAAGAGGACGAAACACCGTAAGAATTAAAGAACGCGCGAAAATACTCAAGGGAATTTGATACACGAGAACGAAGAGATCACGAGCTGATTAGAGAATACTTGGACAATGCACCGGAATAATATGGAGATGACCGAAGAGACATCAATTTAGAATAATTGAAGAACGAAGCTGAAAACTTAGAACGAAGAAATCTTCTGAAATGATGGCCTTCGGAGAATCAAACTGAAAATACTCATGAAATGCTCCGGATGGGTATGAAAAGAATTCTCGCAATCGAAAACAATTATGAGAGGATGGCATAAACTAGAACTATGAATCTTCAAGAGAACGGATAAGATTTGGAGGAAAAACTCTTCTTCGGTCTTCAAATGTGGAGAATGATGATGAGAAACACCACCATGAATTGTCGAGATACTCCGGGATGAAAAATTGGAAAGGTTGAACCAACGACGAAAAGAATTTAAAAGATCTTGGAGAAAGACATTTGACTGATGATAATTCATTCTTATGTCAAACTTCGAAAAGAATTTGGGAGTAACTCCAGAAAAATTAGAAGAGTCAGGTAAGATACTGGGAAAAGACCTGTGGGTTAGGGCCCACTCAAGAGAAACACCGTTGAAATGATAAGTTGAAAAGGAGATTGCACCGGTTGAATTAAATGGCTTGAATGAGATAACAACCTCAAAATAGCTTGAACGGATCTTGAATGAAAACACGAATCTCTTGAGATATCTTCAACACTCCGGAACACATGGAAAGCGAGAGGTGAGTGATTAAGAGATACACCGGCATGAGAAAAACATTTGAAGAACATCTTCATGAGAACCACCGGGTAAGAACATTGATTGAAAAGAATGAAGGGACTTCACGTGAATAAAATGGATACTTGGTTAAGAAATCTGAGTCCTTGAAGCAAGAGGGTGGGAGGGCGGGAAAAACAAAGGCAACTTGGGGACGGATGAAACGAACAATGTTGGGAAACTGAGAGGTGATCTTGCGAATGTTGAAATGATTGGATCCACTTGAAGAGAAGCACGCCGGTAGAAAAAGAAATTACCATGACGACCTCGATGATCAAGAAGGATTAGTATTCACATAGCAATATGAGAACACCGTTTAGGAAAGGTATGGATTCAACATTTGACTTCGAAGCAACTCGAATACCACAAATAAAACAAAACAAAGGATTTGGCTTGCAAAATAAGCCGGAACAAACATATGATAGAGATTTTGTCCGAAGTTTTCGTGGTGGGGCCCACACGGGCTCAATCGTACAGCACCATCATGTACAAGGCTGTGCACATGACATACGAAGCGTCCCCGAGTCGGCATAGCCATGGACTCTTTAAGACACTACGAGACCACTGTAAAATCAACCGTATACAGGCGGACCACTAGACGTCGAACCCCAATCTCATATCATGCGTCTGTCGGAAAGATATCCTAAGGCTACTAGAATTCCCACTTATAAACTCCCAAAACTTTCTGGTTATGCAATCTGGTGTGGGGGAAACATGGGACACAAAATATATCACCCAAACTAAACAATACCTAGATCCAGCTGTATCCATCCGTCAACACATAACCAAGAAAACTCCGGAAATCGTTTACCTCAACCTTCGAAAAGCATCCGTTATACAAGTTATGGCAATACTCCCGAACTCCCGCCCCAGTACTGGGTGGCGTCGAGGTGATCTCACCAACAACTGCATAAAAGAGATTTCGATGTCGGCGAAACTCAGGCATTCCAGAACTGCAACGATAAAATTGTGACGACAACACCTCGGAGCTCAACTCCCCGGGACACTGCCACAACCCCTAAATGTCAGGAGGCACCAAGAACAATGTTCTCGTCACAAAACCATCGGAACGATTCCAAGATACCCGCGTGATCCTAAATTTTTTTTAGTGAAATCTGAGGAGAGAATAGTCAAAACTTCTACGTCAGGAGACCTCACCAGAGCGACGAAGGGACTGAGGAGTAAAAAGAATCATACTCTCCGATATATATAATCCTAAGACTCAAAACATTTTTGTTCTAGACTCAACAATGCTAGCGATTCGATCAAGCAGGGGGCTCCTAAGTCGGGGATGGCTCTGATACCAACTTGTAACGCCCACGATGCGGCTATATCTCCCACGTGTCGAGGCACGACTTAGAGGCATAACCGCATTGTGGTTTTGTCGCAAGAAGGGTCATCTTCACACAATCCCATGTAATGAACAAGAATGGGATAAAGAGTTGGCTTACAATCGCCACTTCACACAATACATAGATAAATCATACATCATTCAAGATACACACATAGGTCCGACTACGGAACCAAGATAAAAGAAGACAACCCAACTGCTAGATCCCCGATCGTCCCAACTGGGCACCACTACTGATCAATATGAAAAGAAACAACACAACGAACAAGATCTTCATCGAGCTCCCACTTGAGCTCAGTTGCGTCACCTGCACTGGTATCATCGGCACCTGCAACTGTTTGGAAGTATCTGTGAGTCACGAGGACTCAGCAATCTCACACCCGCGAGATCAAGACTATTTAAGCTTATAGGAAAGGATGGTGTAAAGAGGAGGAGCTGCAGCAAGCACTAAGCATATATGGTGGCTAACATACGCAAATAAGAGCGAGAAGAGAAGCAACGGAACGGTCGTGAAGCTAGCAATGACCAAGAAGTGATCCTGAACTCCTACTCACGTCAAACATAACCCAGAAACCGTGTTCACTTCCCGGACTCCGCCGAGAAGAGACCATCACGGCTACACACGCGGTGGATGCGTTTTAATTAAGGTCAAGTGTCAAGTTCTCTACAACCGGATATTAACAAATTCCCATCTGCCTCATAACCGCGGGCACGGCTTTCGAAAGATATAACCCTGCAGGGGTGTCCCAACTTAGCCCATCATAAGCTCTCACGGTCAACGAAGGATAAACCTTCTCTCGGAAAGACCCGATCAGTCTCGGAATCCCGGTTTACAAGACATTTCGACAATGGTAAAACAAGACCAGCAAAGCCACCCGAATGTGCCGACAAATCCCGATAGGAGCTGCACATATCTCGTTCTCAGGGCACACCGGATGAGACATCCTACGAGTAAAACCAGACCTCGAGTTTCCAGGAGGGGGCCCCGCAGTCTGCTCAGTTCGGACCAACACTCGAAGGAGCACTGGCCCGGGGGGGTTAAAATAAAGATGACCCTTGAGTCTGCAGAACCCAAGGGAAAAAGGCTTAGGTAGGCAAATGGTAAAACCAAGGTTGGGCCTTGCTGGAGGAGTTTTATTCAAAGCGAACTGTCAAGGGGGTCCCATAAATCACCCAACCGCGTAAGGAACGCAAAATCAAGGAACATAACACCGGTATGACGGAAACTAGGGCGGCAAGAGTGGAACAAAACACCAGGCATAAGGCCGAGCCTTCCACCCTTTACCAAGTATATAGATGCATTAATTAAATAAGAGATATTGTGATATCCCAACATAAACATAATCCAACATGGAGCAATCTTCATCTTCACCTGCAACTAGCAACGCTATAAGAGGGGCTGAGCAAAAGCGGTAACATAGCCAAACAACGGTTTGCTAGGAAGGTGACAAAGGTTAGAGGTTCATGGCAATTTGGGAGGCTTGAAGAGCAAGTGAATAGGTAACGCGGCATAGCAATAGAGCGAACAACTAGCAACAAAGATAGAAGTGATTTCGAGGGTATGGTCATCTTGCCTGAGATCCCGCAAGGAAGAAGAACGAGTCCATGAAGAAGACAAACGGATGTAGTCGAACGAATCCTCACAACTCCGGAACGAAACCGAAGCTAACGAGAGAAGCAACCCGGAAAGAAACAAACAACATAGTAAACAACCACCACATACACATGGCATGATGCAAAAACAAATATGATGCATGACCGGTTTAATGAGGCATGGCATGGCAAAATGCAACAAACAACACTACAAATTAAGTGGAGCTCAATATGCAACGAGTTGCATATTGACGAAACACCACATCAATTATTTAGTTCTCTCTCGTTTATGGACCCAACAATATTAAATGTTGATTAACATGGCAAGAGGTGAGACATAAGTAAACCACACATTTTAGGCAATTTAAATGAGGCCGGAACAACAAACAACAATTTCCGGAAAAATCCTCATGTCCATAATTTAGATTTGGTACTGTTCTGCCCTAAACACAATTTTAATGTTGTTAAACAACAAAATTAAGTGCACCAGGTTAAACTAGGCATTTTTCTACCCCATTTACATATAAAGTTTATTAAATTCCGAGTTACGGTTAATTAGTTATGAATTAAATCATTTTAGCATGTTATTTAAGCAAATTTAATCAAACAACATTTTAAACAATTTTAACATGGGTGAAAGTGGCATATTATCAAACTACACAAAATTCTAAGCATTTTACATATTTAGTTTGTTTTAATCCGATGCACGGTTGTGGAGTTATTAAATGCATGAAGTGCAAGGGTTTTTCTGTAAAACAGTCGTTCTCTGGATAAATAGCAAATTTGCAGAACTGGGAAAAACATGGTATGGGCCGCATCTGACTAGCCCAATAGAGGAAAAGGCCAGGGGCGCTGCTCACCCTGGGCCTTGGGCCGGTCGGTGGAGTAGAAGGGCTGGAAGGGGCGCTGGATCGAACGAGGAGGCCAGATCGGGTCAACGCAGCGAGCAAAGGCGCGGGACGAGCCGCTGGTTGACGCGGTCAACGCGAGCACCTACGCTTGTGGATGAAGAAGGCAGCAGCGGTGCAGCGGCAGGAAACAGGGGCAACGGCGGCGGCTTGGCGCTGGACTCGGCGCGGGCGTCTCGCGGCGAGATCCGAAGAGGGGACGACGAGGAACGGCGGAACGTATCTGATGGTTGGGCGGCCGGAGGAGGTCGAGGGCGGCTCGATTTGAGGCCATGGCAGCGGCGTCCTGCGTTGAGAGACAGAGAGCGTAGCGTGAGGGAGGGAGAGAGAAACGACAGTGAAGAAGAAGAAAGAGAGAAAGGAAGGAGGCAGAGGAGCCGCGACATGGTCCAGTCGGGTTCCGGCGGCTGGCCACGGTGGCGTTTGGCGACGGGAGGCTCGGGCTCGGGCTCCTGGCGCCTTGGCCGTCAGGGTCCTGCGAGAGAGAGAGATGTGAGATCAGGAGAAAGAAGGAAGAGAAGGAGGGACCGAGGGAGAGGGCGCGGGGTTGGCCTGGGGCTGCTGCTGCGGCCGGCTCGAGGAGAGCTGCTGGTCTCAGGCGCGTGAGAAGGGAGGAGCTCGTGCGCGAGGGTCCTGGTGACGCGGTCGCTGGCGACGGTGGAGGCGCTGCTCGGGGACGAACGAGCAGAGGAGGGAGAAACGAGGAGGAGAGGAGTCTGGTTGTGGTTGGTGGATCGGGAGGGGATGGATCCCAAGGAAGAGGATCGGTGGTGGCTGGTTGGGAGGAGATCCCGAGGTGGGAGATGAGTGCGGCGGCGGCGGCAGGGACAAATCCCCTAGAATTTAGGGTTGGTCTATTTAAGTAGGTAGGGGATTGGGGAGGGGTTACTCGGTCCGTCCGATCGTAATCGGGCGGTCGAGAAAATTAGATAGGGAGTCCAAATAAGAAAACGGAGATGTTTTGTAGATGTTAGGGGATGATCCGGACCCAACGGTCACAACAGTCCGGCTCGGGTTCGGGGAAGCTTTCGGACGCACGCCAGAGGGGGTGGGTGGTTGTGCAGAGAGGGTCAAACGGTCAGACAAGAGAGAAGCGACAATCCGGTTAGACTCAGAACGGTCAACGAACGCAAGGGGGACGCGGCAACTACGAGCGGATGCAAGTTTTAGAACATGGCGGCAACGAAATGCCGATGCAATGCAAATGATGCGATGATGAATGCAACACACAAAATAAATAACCGAGCTGACACTCAAAACATGGAACGCATCTGGAGCGTCGGTCTCGGGGCGTCACAAAGGAAGAGGGGGCGGGGGGCCAAACCGGAGCGGGAGGGGGTCGGTGGCCGGTGTCGGGGTCGGGGCTGAGGTCGAGTTCGGCGTCGGCGGCGGCGTGGGCGGGGCGGCGTCGGCGGCAGCGTGGGCGGTGCGGCGTCGGCGGCGGCGGGGGCGGTGCGGCGTCAGAGAAAAGGGGATCGCGACGAGCGGCGAGTGAGAGACAGGAACACGATGGGAGCTAGCGGACCGGTGCTGTAGGCAACTTAGCTATAGCGCGTTTTGGAAAAACGCGCTATAGCTAAGTTAGCTATAGCGCTGCCCTAGCAAAAACGCGCTACTGCTAAGTTTTTTTTATTTTTTTTTCCTTTTTGTATTTTTCTTTTTCTTAACTATAGCGCTGCCCAAGCTAAAACGCGCTACTGCTAATTTTTTTTCTTTTTCATTTCTCTTTCTTTTTTTATTTTTCTTAGCTATAGCGCTGCCCAGGCCAAAACGCGCTACTGCTAACTTTTCATTATTGTTTTTCTTTCTTTTTTTTATTTTTCTTGCATTTCATTTTCCACAACTTATTAGTTCCTTTTTCTTTTTCTTTCATTTCATTTTGCAAAACTTCCTTTCTTTTTCTTTTTCTTTTTCTTTCATTTGCACTTTTCTTTTTGTTATCTTTCATTTGCACTTTCCTTCCTTTAATTTGGTCTGTCATTTGAGCAATACCATTGTTACCCTCCGAATAATAATTAGTATAATATATCTTACATCATTTGACCGCTATCGGCGGTATACAAAATAGCTAGACACACACAAACTTTGGGGATTAGTTTGTCAGCTTGGGCGACGACGACGCTTCAGACTGATCTTCTTTCCTCTTTTGTTCGTTGTCAAATAATTGAGCCCATGGTCGTGACTTTTCCTTCTCCAGGGATTACGATCTTTCGTAGGTAATGTAGTCTTCATTCTTCTTTTGATGAATGTTTCGTCGCCATCAGCATCATCTTCCCTCATCGGATCACCGTACTGGTCATAGTCTTCCTCGTTGGCTACTCCATCCATTCCGGCGATGCTCCTTTTGCTTCTCCTCACGACAACACGGCTGGGATTGATCGGATCAGTTATGAAGAAACATTGTGCCACGTGTTTAGCGTGTAACCATGGCTCATTTTTGGCGATGGCGTTGACGGTACCGCTATCGGAGTTGGGTATACACATGGTAGTGAAATGTCGGTTTTCTCTGGGTACATTCTTAGCCCATCTGACACGGAACAACATTGCGCTATGCAATCCAGAGTAGTTAAGCTCCCATATCTCTTCGACCCTTCTGTAATATCTTTCAATTACATTCCCAGTCATGGCTTCCATCATCACCCCTGAGTTTTGGTCATCACTCTTTATATCTTTCTCCTCCGTGTAGAACGTGTATCCGTTGATATCGTATGCTTGATAAGTCGTGAGGTTGGTCGAGGGGCCATGTGCTAAGGCGTATATGAGTGTTCCGTTCGGACAACCCTCTTCCCGGGGATTAGCCAGAACTCGCTCTTTGAACCAATGCACGAAAGTGGAGTTGTGCTCTCTAATAACTTCAGCGTCCGTCCTGTGCACCCCACGGTCACGGTACTTCTTTGCGATGGTCTCTTTGTGCAGTGTCACAAAATCTTGTAGCACATCTAGGTGTTGTAGCACTACTAAGTTTGCCCTGTCAAGGTCGTTTTGTCGGCCCGAGCGTAACACATTCACATCCCTATGACCGTTGGTGTGACCTTCCTCTTCCAGCCTTCCACGGTGCTTGTTGACGGGAAAACCAACAACAGGGTCTCCGGTGCCTACTAGATAACTCTCACAGAAAGAGATGCACTCTTTGGTCAGATATCCCTGGGCTATGCTTCCATCTGGACGGGACATGTTACGAACGAATCCTTTGATGACCCCATTCATCCTCTCGAACGCATCATGCTATGCAGGAATGTCGGCCCTAGGTCGATGATGTCGTCCACGATGTGGACACATAGATGAACCATGACATCAAAGAACGCAGGCAGGAAGTACATCTCTAGCTTATTCAGTATGACAACGATCTCTTCCTGTAGCCTATGGAGTTGCTTCACACTGATAGACTTTCGAGAGATAGCATAAAAAAGTGGCATAGGTCAGTAAGCGTCTCACGCACATGTGTGTCCATAATCCCTCTAAGTGCAACCGAGAGTAAATGCGTCATCATCACATGACAGTCGTGAGAGTTCATCCCACCGAACCTTTTTTTCTTAGTGTCCAGATATCTGCTTATCTTCCCACAGTATCCGGAACTAACTTTGATTCCGGCAAGGCACTTGAACAATTGATCGACCTCCTTCAGATCTAAGGTGAAGCAAGAGGGGGGGGGCAATATTGTTCTTCCTTCTTGTTTACTTTTTTGCCCCTATCTTCCGTCTCCGTCTCGGTCTCCTCTGGCGACCTTTTACCGGGCATTTGGAGATCTTTCCTGATATTCAAAAATTCCAAGTCTTTTCTTGCCTTAGGCCCATCCTTGGTCCTCTCCGGCATGTTCATCAATGTTCCAAGCAAACTCTCAAGGATATTTTTTGTGATATGCATTTGATCAAGGCTATGAGGCGTGTCGAGTATGGGCCAGTATTCCAAGTCCGAGAAAACAGATCTCGTCTTCCATACCTTCAGCAGGGGCTCCGGCGCCTTTTTCTTCATCTTTCCCGGCGAGGGGCACTCTTCCCAGTTCTTCAATAACTTATATATTTCTGCACCGCTACGCTTACGTGGAGGACCTCGATGCTCAGCCTTACCATTGAATAGATCTCCACGCTTTCTCCACGAGTCATCCTTCTCGAGCCATCTTTGATGCCCCATGTAAACGATTTTCGAATACCCGCCATCTTTCGATAGCTGCAGAGAAGTTGTGTCCTCGTGCATCCGCAATATCCGTGGCACACCTGGCTGGAGAGATAGCCGTAACCGAGATAGTCCTGCACCATCATGATCAGCGCGACTCTCATGTAGAAATACTCTCCTTTGCTTGCATCCCATGTCTTGGCCGGCGTTGTCCATAAGGTATGTAGCTCCTCTTTCAGTAACCCGAGATACAAATTTTTATCATTTCCCGGTTGTCTCGGCCTTTGAATAAGCATAGCCATGTGTATGTATTTTTCCTTCATGCACAACCAGGGGGGTTGTACATCCATACAAACATGGGCCATGTGCTATGATTGGTGTTCTGGTTGCCAAATGGATTCATGCCATCACTACTAGTGCCAAGCACGACGTTCCTTGGATCATTTGCGAAAAAAATCAAATTCAGCATTTAATGCTCTCCACTGGCTAGCATCTGCGAGGTGTCTCAGCTTCGGCTCATCTCCGTCATCTGGCTTCACCCTCTCCGCGTGCCAGCGCATAAGCTTTGCTTCCTTAGGATCTACGAAATACCGCTGTAGACGCGGAGTGATCGGAAAGTACCATACAACCTTCTGTGGAGCTTTCTTTCCGGCCTTTTTATATCGTGAAGCATTGCACTTTGGACAGACGGTTTTTTCCGTGTGCTCGTTCCGATATATGATGCAATCATTGATGGATGTGTGATATCTAATGTGTGGCAGATCAAGAGGGCACACTATTTTCTTTGCCTCCTCGACACTAGTAGGACACAGGCTTCCCGTGGGAAGAACCTTCTTTAGATACTTCAGAAGCTGATCCAGGCTTGTATCTGTCCATTTGTTTTTTGCCTTCGTCTTTAGAAGTTCTAGTGTGAAACTCAAGCGGGTCACCTCGGGATTGCAAACATCATACAAAGGAGTCATCGAGTCTACCTCTAGTTGCGCCAGTTTGGCCTCCTCTCTAGAAGCAGCTCTGTCGCTAGTCGTCTTCTTGCGAAGCAGGTCTCGAACATGCGGGTCCCGCATGGCTGAACTTAGTAGCGACGAAGATGGCGGCGTGTCCGCGTCTTCTCTGCCTTGAGTTGCCTCTTCGCCATCGACATTTCCGAGGCCGTCTTCCTCTTCGGGCACATAATCGGTCATCTCTTCGTCTGGTGGCCCCATGTCGTTATTTCCTGCCCCGTCGACGTCCTCATCATCATCTTCACTTATCCACCGAGTATGGCCATGCATGAAACCATGCATGAGCAGGTGCGCCTTGAATTTACCACCCTGAAAGGGGTCGAGCCTGACTCTTCCTTTGCATTTTTGACACGGACATAAAACATCCTTCAGTCTTTTTTCATACATGTCATCCACAGCGGATTGCCAGTATCTTTCCACCATCCTTCCATTGACCTTCATGATCACCTGCGCGCGAAGCAAATATTATAACCACGTATATATGCACGCATGGATAAAAATCATACAAACATTCGGCATGACCTTCCCTAAACATAGGACATATTGAGTTTGCATGCCCGAAATTTGCCGAAACGGATTTGAATCGACATTTCGGCAAAACATAGGCAACTCGTGTCACTCACATGCCATACACAATTTGGTATATTCATATCGCACATAGTTTCGGTCCTAATCGCAAACACACATTTTTCCATTCTTGCACAACTCTTTTTTTTTCTCACCTATTTGTCGAGAGGGATATCGAGCACCTTCTTATAATTAGCTAGTAGCTCTAGATAGTGAGGTACCTACATAATAAATATAGCTCCAACTAGCTAGGGAGAGAGAGAGAGAGCTATGAGAGGGAGGAGGGAGGGCATTAATGGAGGGGGTGGTGGAGGGGCAAAGAAGAGAAGGGGAGAAGGGGAAAAAGAAAGGAAGAGGAAGGAGGGAGGGCATTAATGGAGGGGGTGGTGGAGGGGCAAAGAAGAGAAGGGGAGGAGGGGCAAAAACAAGGAAGAGAAAGGAGGGAGGGGATTAATGGAGGGGGGAGGAGGGGCAAAGAAGAGGGGGAAGCATTGAAGAACAAGCAAGTGCAAGAGGGAGGGGGGAGAAAGAAAGGGGGAGGAAGAAGAGGGGGGGGGAAGGTGGCAGATATTTTGGCTGGCGACCTTAGCAGTAGCGCGGGGCACCAAAGCGCGCTACTGCTATGTGTGCCAGCCAAAATATCTACTGGTACATAAAACTAGCTATAGCGCTTGCCCAAAAATCACGCTACTGGTAAAAGATTACACATAGAAGAAGTAGCAGTAGCGCTCTTTGTTGACCAGCGCTATTGCTATTTTATTAACAGTAGCGCTTGTTAGGGTACAAACACTGCTACTATGTTTTGGCCGGGGTGTGTGGTGTGGCTAACATACCAGTAGCGTGCTCTCTAGAAACCAACGCTACTGCTAAGTGGTACCAGTAGCGCTGTTTGTAACACACACTACTGGTAATTGTCAGTAGCGTGGGCGCTGAAACACACGCTACTGATAAACTTCTATGTATAAGCCTTTTCCTAGTAGTGCACCATCCAAGAGGCCATGTCCAAGTATTGCGGGAACTTGAAGCATCTCATCGCATGGTGGCCTAGCGGTGCACAAATCACCAAGCAAGTAAGTTGATCACTAGCGGGACATGCATTCTTTTGTTGCTCACTAGCCGGATATACATAGTTTTGCTGATCACCAGCCGGATATGCATTTGTTTTGTTGCTCACTAGTCGAATATGCATTGTTTTTGTAGCCTTCTCGTGCTTGTTTGTTGTACAAGAATTTGGATAAGAAAAACTTCACCGTCATGCATTTTGATTGAAGTTGAATGAGCAACGGAAGTGGAACCTTTTCATAGCCAAGACCGCCACCCAACCCAAAGAGGAAGAAACCGATGACCCTACCGACCCAACCCAGGAACCACCATAAAAGGTTAGAAGAAATTTACGGGGGAAGAAGTGGGAGGAGAAGAGGGCAAAGCGAGAAGGTGCGGTGGCCAAGCTCACGGAGAGGTCCGAGGACATCTTGACAAAGAAGCAGGAGGAATGTGTGAAGCACTCGGGCATCAAGGAGGACAAGAAGGTGGAGAGGTTCAAATTGTTGATGGAGGTGACTGAGAAGAAGCTCAAGCTCGAATAGAGGAGGACCATGATCGAAGAGAAGAAGGTCGCGCTCGAGGAAAAGAAGGTGAAGATCGCCACCAATGCGGAGGATGCCAAGATGTTGACCTTGAATGTGGACTCTTTGGATGTAGAAGCACCGCTAGGCTTTCTCTCTCTAGTTTTCTCATAGTTCTTCTTCCTGGACGCTGAAACTCTATCGACTACTACTTCAGAAAGCATGGATACGTCGGAGGGGTTGTTTACTTCAACTTACGTCTCGGGGAACTGATATGTCTCCATCGTATCTACTTTACCAAACTATTTTGCCCTTGTTTTGGACTCTAACTGGCATGATTTGAATGGAACTAACCCAGACTGACGCAGTTTTCAGCAGAATTGCCTTGGTGTTATTTTTGTGCAGAAATAAAAGTTCTCGGAATGACCCGAAACTTTACGGAGATGATTTTTGGAATTAATAAAAAATATTGGCGGAAGAATCAACCGAAGGGGGCCCACTGTTGGGGAACGCAGTATTTCAAAATTTTTACCTACGATCACGCAAGATCTATCTATGTGATGCATAGCAACGAACGGGAGAGTGTGTCCACGTACCCTCGTAGACCTAAAGCGGAAGCGTTAAGTAACGCGGTTGATGTAGTCGAACGTCTTCGCGATCCAACCGATCAAGTATCGAACGCACGGCACCTTCGTGATCTGCACACGTTCAGCTCGGTGACGTCCCTCGAACTCTTGATCCAGCTGAGGCCGAGGGAGAGTTTCATCAGCACGATGGCGTGATGACGGTGATGATGAAGTTACCGACGCAGGGCTTCGCCTAAGCACTACAACGATATGACCGAGGTGGAGATCTGTGGAGGGGGCACTGCACACGGCTAAGATCAACTTGTGTGTCTATGGGGGGCCCCCTCCCCCGTATATAAAGGAGGGGAGGAGGAGAGGGCCGGCCCTCATAGGGTGCACCCAAGGGGGGGAGTCCTACTCCCAGTAGGAGTAGGTTTCCCCCTTCCTAGTTGGAGTAGGAGAAGAAGGAAGAGGCAGAGGGAGAGAAGGAAAGGGGGGCCAACCCCACCCCAATTCGGATTGGGCTTGGGGGGGCCTCCACCTGGCCGCCTCCTCCTCTCTTCCACTAAGGCCCAATAAGGCCCATTTACTCCCCGGGGGGTTCCGGTAACCTCCCGGTACATCAGAAAATGCCCGAACTCATCCGAAACCATTCCGGTGTCCAAACACAGCCTTCCAATATATAAATCTTTATGTCTCGACCATTTCGAGACTCCTCGCCATGTCCGTGATCACATCCGGGACTCCGAACATCCTTCGGTACATCAAAACACATAAACCCATAATACCGATCGTCATCGAACGTTAAGCGTGCGGACCCTACGGGTTCGAGAACTATGTAGACATGACTGAGACTCATCTCCGGTCAATAACCAATAGCGGAACCTGGATGTTCATATTCGCTCCCACATATTCTACGAAGATCTTTATCGGTCAAACCGCATAACAACATACGTTGTTCCCTTTGACATCGGTATGTTACTTGCCCGAGATTCGATCGTCGGTATCTCAATACCTAGTTCAATCTCGTTACCGGCAAGTCTCTTTACTCGTTCCGTAATGCATCATCCGGTAACTAACTCATTAGTTATATTGCTTTCAAGGCTTATAGTGATGTACATTACCGAGAGGGCCCAGAGATACCTCTCCGACAATCAGAGTGACAAATCCTAATCTCGATCAATGCCAACTCAACAAACACTATCGAAGACACCTGTAGAGCATCTTTATAATCACCTAGTTATGTTGTGATGTTTGATAGCACACTAAGTGTTCCTCCGGTATTCGGGAGTTGCATAATCTCATAGTCATAGGAACATGTATAAGTCATGAAGAAAGCAATAGCAACAAACTAAACGATCATCGTGCTAAGCTAACGGATGGGTCTTGTCAATCACATCATTCTCTAATTATGTGATCCCGTTAATCAAATGACAACTCATGTCTATGGCTAGGAAACTTAACCATCTTTGATTAACGAGCTAGTCAAGTAGAGGCATATTAGTGACACTCTGTTTGTCTATGTATTCACACATGTACTAATTTCTGGTTAATACAATTCTAGCATGAATAATAAACATTTATCATTATATAAGGAAATATAAATAACAACTTTATTATTACCTCTAGGGCATATGTCCTTCAGTCTCCCACTTGCACTAGAGTCAATAATCTAGATTACACAGTAATGATTCTAACACCCATGGAGTCTTGGTGCTGATCATGTTTTTCTCGCGAGAGAGGCTTAGTCAACGGGTCTGCAACATTCAGATCCGTATGTATCTTGCAAATCTCTACGTCTCCCTCCTTGACTTGATCGCAGATGGAATTGAAGTGTATCTTGATGTGCTTGGTTCTCTTGTGAAATCTGGATTCCTTTGCCAAGGCAATTGCACAAGTATTATCACAAAAGATTTTCATTGGACCCGATGCACTAGGTATGACACCTAGATCGGATATGAACTCCTTCATCCTGACTCCTTCGTTTGCTGCTTCCGAAGCAGCTATGTACTCTGCTTCACAGATAGATCCCTCCGCGACGCTTTGCTTAGAACTGTACCAACTGACAGCTCCACCGTTCAATATAAATACGTATCCGGTTTGTGACTTAGAGTCATCCGGATCAGTGTCAAAGCTTGCATTGACGTAACCATTTACGACAAGCTCTTTGTCACCTCCATAAACGAGAAACATATCCTTAGTCCTTTTCAGGTATTTCAGGATGTTCTTGACCGCTGTCCAGTGATCCACTCCTGGATTACTTTGGTACCTTCCTGCTAAACTGATAGCAAGGCACACATCAGGTCTGGTACACAACATTGCATACATGATAGAACCTATGGCTGAAGCATAGGGAATGACTTTCATGTTCTCTCTATCTTCTGAAGTGGTCGGGCATTGAGTCTGACTCAACTTCACACCTTGTAACACAGGCAAGAACCCTTTCTTTGCTTGATTCATTTGAACTTCTTCAAAACTTTATGAAGGTATGTGCTTTGTGAAAGTCCAATTAAGCGTCTTGATATATCTCTATAGATCTTGATGCCCAATATATGAACAGCTTCACCGAGGTCTTTCATTGAAAAACTCTTGTTCAAGTATCCTTTTATGCTATCCAGAAATTCTATATCATTTCCAATCAACAATATGTCATCCACATATAATATTAGAAATGCTACAGAGCTCCCACTCACTTTCTTGTAAATACAGGCTTCTCCAAAAGTCTGTATAAAACCATATGCTTTGATCACACTATCTGTCGTGGAATTGTCACGGCAGATGTCCTCGAGCTAGGACTTAGTCGTGGAGCCATCGCAGTTAGGAAGCTTGAAGGGGTTAATGCGGGACCAGGAACACGAGGGTTTATACTGGTTCGGCCCCTTACGGTGAAGGTAAAAGCCTACGTCCAGTTTAAGGTGGTATTGATTAGGGTTATGATCACCAGGGAGTTAAACTGCAATGCCCGGCTCTCGATGAGATTGTTGTCGTCCCTAAACCGCTGCCAGGTCGTCCCTTTATATAGGGAGGCTGACGCCCAGCAGCTCTCAGAGTCCCGGCCAGCTCATAAGAGTGTCCGGCTCGGACTCTCAACTATTCTTGCCTTACACTACAAGTTCTACCATAACAATAATTATAATGACGGGCCTTAAGCCATATCCGGGTCTTAAGCCCATCTTTGGCCCACCGTCTTCAGGCTTGGCGCCGGGCTTCTGGCAATGACCATATGAGTAACCCGGCCCCTCCTGGCGGGTGACTCTAAGGTCTATATCCTCAACATTAGGCCCCAGATTGATTTGAGCCGGCTCATGCCAATCTTCAATCCTTTCGAGAGAAAATATCCGGCTTACAATTGTGTGAAGGCCATAACCCGGCGTGACGTCATCCTCTGGACTCCGGGTAATCTGCCGTGACGTCATCTTCCATTAAGCCCGTTTTTTACTCCACCAGATCCGCAACGGATCTTTACCTTTACTGTCATCCCGAAAATCGAGGCGTTGTGTGGGGAGATAACCACGCCACGGTCTCCTTGATTTTCGCGCCCGCTTTACGAGCTCGCCTTATAAATAGGCCGGCCCGACGGGCCTTTCTCACTCTCCTTCCTCTGTCATCTCCTTCCTCTCACTGCCCCGTGCTGCTCGAGCTCTGCCGCCGTCGCCGCCGCGGGTCTTCTCGTCGTCACCAGCTCAGGCCGCTGCATCACCCTGATCGGACCAGAGAAACGCGACAACCTCCGCAGCTCTCCAGCTCCTGTAAGTCCTGCTTGTCCTGTAGAATGGATCTGCCGTAGGGTTCGTCCGCGTTCTTCGTGTTTGTCGCCATTGCCACAAACTCCGGTAGTTTTCTTTCTTACTGCCCCTTTCGATCTTAGATCTGCATAGAACTAGTGCGGTGGTTGTTTGGTACTTATTTCAAATGCCAGTAGGTCTCTTTCCACTGCATAACGGCTTCGTTCGAGGTCAAGAACATCCGCGCGTCTGTTTCTAGGTCTAGAATTTTTTTTATTTTACCCGACCATTTTGATCCAAAAGTTTTACTACGATGTGTGAAACCTGTTTTACCACACTTAGTAAAAAACTGCAATCATTGAATCTCGGCGGTTTACAGTTCCGGCTTAAAGAAATCACGCGCCGTAGAACCGTCCGGCTTAAAGAAACCATGCACCATAAAATTTTCCGGCTTAGCTGTGATAAGGCCTGTAGACGATCAAATTACTCTCAATCCCTCGGCGGCTTAAATAGCCCGATGCACTTAAGTGTATACCATTAGTCCCCTTCATAAGCCGCCACCATGACATTGAACTGTAGATTTCCTCCGGCTCATAATTAACCCGGACATTTTTCCTTTTATCATAGACTGCCGACTCTCACCATGCCTCCCAAAGCTCCCAAAGCTTCCATCACTTGCAACTGGATGAGGTCCAATGTCACCAGTGAGACACTAGCAGATTTTGTTAAGTCCGGATACCTGCCCAAGAAGGACGTCATGTCCTACCGTGCCCCCGACCCGTCAGAAGAGAGACCACAGCCAAAGGACGGGGAGGTAGTGGTTTTTGCGGATCATATGAGCCGGGGCTTCGCACCGCCCGGTTCAAAGTTTTTCAGAGACGTCCTGAACTTCTTCGACCTGCGGCCTCAGGACATAGGACCCAACTCAGTGTCCAACATCTGCAATTTCCAAGTGTTCTGCGAAGTTTATCTTGGAGAAGAACCTAGTCTGCTGCTCTTCAGAGAGCTTTTTTATTTGAACCGTCAGAATGAGTGCGCCAATGGGCCTAGTCTGGAGTTAGGTGGCATCTCCATCCAGCGGCGTAGGGACTGCCTTTTCCCTTACGCAGAACCGCCCAGCCACCCCAAGGACTGGAATCTGACGTGGTTTTACTGCCAAGACACGTCGCCGGCTGACGAGAGTCCGTTGCCCGGCTTTCGCCCCTCGCGTCTGGAGCCGACTCACCCACTGTCGGACAAGCTGACTCAAGCGGAGCGCCAGCCTCTGCTCCCCACTATCAACAAGATCAAGGCCCTCCTGGGCAATGGTCTGAACGGAATTGACCTGGTCCGGGTCTGGATCTCATGGCGGGTGATCCCATTGAGCCGCCGCCCCGGCTTAATGTGTGATTACACGGGCCGAAAAGATGACCCTCAGAGACACAGCCGCAACGATCTTTCTGAAGACGTTGCAGAAGAGATGACCAAGGCTCTTTTGAACGAGAGCCTGGCAGACTGCGGAAGGACCGAGCTGGCCCCCTTCTGCAAGACCAACCCAGCCCCAGCGGTAAGCCGCTGATCTGAACATCTTATCTGTACATGACTTGCATCTGAATTGCTTTAAGAAAACCTCATTGCATTTTTCAGGCTGATGATAAGTTCTGGCGGGTCAAATACGACCATGAGGCGGCCAAGAAGGCCAGGAAGGCGAAGAAAGCCGCCAAGAAAGCCGCCCCTCGCAAGAAAGGAAGCAGGCCTACTGCTTCAGAGCTGATGCAATTAAGCGATAACTCCGAGTCAGAGGTAACCCCTGAGCCTTTAAATCCTTGCTGTATTTGTTATTTGTTGCTGTCCGCCTTATCAATACTTGCTCATTGACAGGATGACACCGGCGCAAGTAACCCGGTGGTTGAAGAGGTAATGTCACTTTCCTCCGACTCGGAGCCCTTGCCAAAGCTGAAAGTCCGAAGGGTAACCCGGAAAGTAAGCTTTTCACATCCTTTAGCTTACCAAGACCCTCAATTTATTTTGAAGCGACAGGTTCATGAAAGCCGGCGTCATACCCAGACCAACAAGGACACCGACCTCTCCTCTGGGTTACCTGACGCATCAAGGAAACGCCGAACTGAGGTTAGTTCCCACTTGTACCCTTTTCATCCATTGGCGGGTGTTATCCGTCAGCCACTCAATTCTTCTGACTCCAATTATCAGGAGACCTCCCCCTCTTCGGGCGACTCTATGCAGTCAAGTCTTCCGGCTTTCAAGACCGTGCCCAGGTAATGATAACCCTCTAATATTTGTTCTGGTCCTTGCTCATACTTTTTATACTAACCTTTGTTGTTCTTTCAGTGCCCAGGCAAAGCTCACCAAGAGGGCGAAGAAAACCAAGTCGGCCGGAGTGCCGGATTTGCCTGAGCCGGAGGTGACGGTCCAAGACCCGCCAGCTGCCTCCGCCCCCGAAGCCACTACTCCAATGGACATGGCACCTGTAGAAGCTTCTGCTGACCCGGAGGCCTCCGGCTTGGCTCAACTAACAAATGACCCGGACGTGGTAATCACCCGGACGACATTTGTTGAGCCGGGGAGACCTACCATATTGGCTAAGTGCTCCGCTAAGGGGGAGTTGCTGCAGCCCCACCGGGTGAACCTGGACCTCTCCGACCACACCAACCTGAGCATTGGAGAGCTCGTCTCTGGCTACATCAGCCAAGTGCACAAGAGCCGGGACGCAGAGGTTGCCATGGTGAACCAGATCCAGCAAAAATCTGAGGTATCCTTCTGCTATCCTCTTACTTACTGCATAGTTACCTTTATCATGCTAGCCCCCAAGTCGGCGACTTATGATTACATATGTTGTAGACTTAGGTTCCGGCTTACTCAACTGAGCCGGCAGCTTGTAGACAGATACGTTCAATATGCATTAGCCCCCAAGTGCCAAGTGTCTTTGCTTGGAAAATGCTTGGGACTTAAAATGTATATAGTAACTGTTCATGTCATAACCCGGAAATGTATGCAGGCTGCTGGCAAGAAGCTAGAGGCTGACATGGCTGATCTCAAGAGCCGGCTGCAGATGCAAGAGATGGAGACCCGGAAGGCAAACGCCAAGTTCGTGTCCAGCATCGCCGCGCAAGAGAAGCTGAAGACGGAGTTCGACGCTGAGCGGAAGGCATGGGCCGAAGAAAAGGCCGCATTGGTGACTTGGGCTGAACAGGCGGAGAAGACTCTCTCCGAGAAGACCGCCGAGCTCTCCGGCCTAAAGCGCCAGGTGTCCCAGATGGTTGCTGCAATCTTCGGTAAGTCGTCTCACCGGCTTTCATCAAGCTTAGAATTTTCATATCTCATAATTCATCCTTGTCGGCGGCTTATCTGACTCTGTTAAACAGGTCCCAGAAGTGCCAACCTCAACCAGAGCGTGGTAACCAAGCTGAAGGCCGTGTATACCCTGGTGGAGCAACTCTACACCGGGTCTCAGCGTGCCTTGGCTGTGGTGGCCCTCTCCAACGAGGTGCCGACTCACCTGGCGGAAGTCCTTCGCCGACTCGCCGTTCTGCCTCAGCGGATCCAAGAGCTGCGACGGGCCTCTGCAAGAGCCGGAGCAATCGCTGCGCTGAGCCGGGCCAAGGCGTTCTTACCAGAGCTAGACCCGGCGGACATCGCCCTCGGCTACCCAAGTCTGAAGGAAGATGGCACGGCTTTCGACCAAAAAGACTTCGCCGCCTGCGTGAAGATCGTGCGCCCAGTGGCAACTCTTATTGGCAACGACACGGATCTGACCAAGTACCAGCTGGGTTATAACGCAGAAAATCAGAGGATTCCAACCCCTCACTATGAAGCTCTGAGTTTAATTCCGCCGGCTCGTCAGCACACCTTTGCCCCAGAGATTGACCCGGCCGGGTTAATTGACGAGGAAGCCCAATTCGAAGCTCTCAGCGGCATCGACTGGAAATCATCAACCTTCCGGGTCTTGGGATCAACCGGAGGAGAAGGAAGAGATGAGCCGGAGACTTCCACCCAGCAAGCGTCTTAACTTCCGCAGCCGGTTTACCAAACAATGCTCCACCCTTTTAAACTTGATGAGTTTTGTAATAGAGTAGGTGCAACAGTTTATCTCTGCCGTGCCATCGTGCACGTATTAAATGCTGAAGTCTTTTGAAGTTGTCTCTTTGATGTTTCTCCCGGTCATAATCAATCCTTTGTTTGTCTTAACCTCAAAAGAGGTGCCTTTAATTATCCTGCATAAAAAGGCAAATCACAAGTCTCGAGGCGGCTTACCGCCCTGAGAAACATAAGTTTTAGATAACCCGGAATATGAATCAAAAAAGGACTTGTCTTCAATGATATCCTGAATACAACCGTAAGAACATACTTAACGGCCTGCAAGCATACATCCGGTTTAGATAGCCCGTATAAGAAGGTTGGTACCGCAACTCCGGTTTACCTGTCTTATAACACCCATTGTGTTCAGCAATACTGTAAACCCAAGTTAAGCCGGCAAAGTGAGACCCGGCCGTACACACTTGGGATAATCAGACAAAACTGACTAGAAACTGGAAGAACTTAGGGGCTTCCGGTTCGAATACGACTAGAGACCCGGCCCAAAGGGGTTATGCTAAGATTCGAATACGATCATGTAGCCCCCAGTGGGTGTGGCGATGCCAATCAAGAGGGTATCGACAACTATGTTCTCTTTGGTTCGAATACGACCCATGTTTGAATAGGAAGCCCCCAAGTGATTTTAGGAATTGTTTAACGACGCTGATTCGAATACGATCCACGTCGGTTCCCAAAGGGGTGAAACCATGATTCAAATATGATCAAGGAAAACTCCCCAATGAGCTCGGCACTTTGCCCATCAAATGGGTATCGACAGCTATGTTCTCTTTGGTTCGAATACGACCCATGTTTGAACAGGAAGCCCCCAAGTGACCTTGTTGCTTATGGCTAGACTCGAATACGATCATAAGCCGGATCCTCCTTCAAGTCATCATGTAATCTTGTAATGAAAACAACACGTGCATATTTGGAGGAGAAAAAAGGACAGAGGTCCTGCTTTATTGCTTATCATAATATATACATGGCTGAGAGAAATATGTACATCACGAGAGCTGGTGACTCAAGTGTAGTAAGGCCGAAGCTGAGCTATGTTCCACGGCCGACGGGTCTCTTCCTCCGACTTACGTGAATCTTTATGCTCCCGAATGTCAATGAGGTAATATGACCCGTTGTGCAAGTTCTTGCTGACCACAAAGGGTCCTTCCCAAGGCGGGGACAACTTGTGTGCATCTGTTTGATCCTGGATGAGCCGGAGCACGAGATCGCCTTCCTGGAAGACCCGGGATTTAACCCGGCGGCTATGATAACGGCGCAGGTCTTGTTGGTAAATCGCTGAACGGGCTGCTGCCACATCACGTTGTTCGTCCAACAAGTCAAGAGCATCTTGGCGCGCCTGTTCATTATCCGTCTCAACGTAAGCCGCCACTTGAGGTGAGTCATGACGGATGTCACTGGGGAGGACTGCTTCTGCCCCATAAACCATGAAGAAAGGTGTAAAACCTGTAGACCTGTTAGGAGTAGTGTTGATGCTCCATAACACGGAGGGCAACTCCTCCACCCAACAACCCGGCGTCCGTTGCAAAGGGACTAAAAGCCGGGGCTTGATACCCTTCAGAATCTCCTGACTAGCTCTCTCAGCTTGACCATTGGATTGAGGATGAGCCACTGAGGAAACATCAAGTCGGATATGCTCTCGTTGACAAAACTCCTCCATGGCGCCTTTGGAGAGATTGGTGCCATTGTCAGTTATGATGCTGTGAAGGAAACCAAAGCGAAAGATCACCTTCTTCATAAACTGAATCGCCGTGGCTGCATCACACTTGCTAACTGGATCCGCTTCAACCCACTTGGTAAACTTGTCAACTGCCACCAAAAGGTGGGTCTTCTTATCCTTGGATCTTTTGAAAGGCCCAACCATATCCAGCCCCCAGACCGCAAAGGGCCAAGTAATTGGGATCATTCTCAGCTCTTGAGCCGGTACATGAGCCCGTCGCGAGAACCTTTGGCAACCATCACACTTACTGACCAAGTCCTCTGCATCAGCATGAGCCGTCAACCAATAAAAACCATGACGAAAAGCCTTGGCCACAAGGGACTTTGAGCCGGCGTGGTGGCCACAATCCCCTTCATGGATCTCACGCAAGATCTCTTGCCCTTCCACAGGGGAAACACAACGCTGAAACGCTCCCGTAACACTGCGGTGGTGCAACTCACCATTGATAACAATCATTGACTTAGCCCGTCGGGTTAGTTGCCTGGCCAAAGTTTCATCCTCAGGCAACTCGCCCTGGGTCATGTAAGCCAGATACGGCATTGTCCAGTCTAGTATGATATGGAGAGCCGCCACCAGTCGTGCCTCCGGGTCAGGGACAGCCAAATCTTCCTCTGTAGGCAACTTAACAGAAGGATTATACAGGACATCCAGGAAAGTTTTAGGCGGCACCGGCTTTCGCTGAGAGCCTAGCCGGCTTAAAGCATCAGCCGCCTCGTTCCTCCTGCGATCAATGTGCTCTACCTGGTAGCCCTGAAAGTGCCCTGCAATGGCATCAAATTCACGGCGATAAGCCGCCATGAGAGGGTCCTTAGAGTCCCACTTGCCTGATACTTGTTGAGCCACCAAATCTGAGTCACCGAAACACCTCACCCGGCTCAAGCTCATCTCCTTAGCCATCCGAAGGCCGTGGAGCAAGGCCTCGTACTCAGCCGCATTGTTAGTGCAAGGAAACATCAATTGTAGCACATAATGGAACTTGTCACCTTTAGGGGAAGCCAAAACAACTCCAGCCCCCGAGCCCTCCAACTGCCTGGACCCATCGAAGTGAATAGTCCAATATGTGTTATCCGGCTTTTGCTCGGGCACTTGTGACTCTGTCCAATCATTGATGAAATCCACCAGAGCCTGAGATTTAATAGCAGTGTGTGGCACATACTTGAGACCGTGAAGTCCAAGCTCTATAGCCCACTTCGCCACTCTCCATGTGGCCTCTCTGTTTTGAATGATATCACCAAGAGGGGCAGAACTGACCACAGTGATGGGATGACCCTGAAAATAATGCTTAAGTTTCCGGCTTGCCATGAACACACCGTAAACAAGCTTCTGCCAATGCGGATACCGCTGCTTGGACTCGATGAGCACTTCGCTGACATAATAAACCGGCCGCTGAACCGGATGCTCCTTACCCTCTTCCTTGCGCTCCACCACCACGGCCACACTGACGGCTCGTGCGTTAGCAGCCACATACAACAATAAGGGCTCCTTATCAACCGGAGCAGCAAGGACTGGGGGCTCTGCCAGCTGCTTCTTCAAATCCTCAAAGGCAATATTAGCTGCATCATTCCAGACAAAGTTATCAGTTTTCTTCATCAACTGATATAATGGCATGGCCTTGTCACCCAAACGGCTTATAAACTGGCTTAAAGCAGCAATGCGACCCGCCAGACGCTGAACATCATTAATACATGCCGGCTTAGCTAGGGAGGTGATGGCCTTGATCTTCTCCGGGTTAGCTTCAATGCCTCTGTCAGAAACCAAGAAACCCAAGAGTTTGCCTGCAGGAACACCAAAAACACACTTGGCCGGGTTAAGCATCATCTTGTAGACCCGAAGATTATCAAAGGTTTCTCTTAAATCATCTATCAAGGTTTCCTCCTTTATGGACTTAACCACAAAATCGTCCACATAAGCGTGAACATTGCGCCCGATCTGTTTATGAAGACAGTTCTGTACACAACGCTGGTAAGTCGCCTGTGCACACTTGAGTCCAAAGGGCATAGACACATAGCAGAAGGCTCCAAAGGGAGTGATGAACGCCGTCTTCTCCTGGTCCTTGACTGCCATCTTAATCTAATGATACCCGGAATAAGCATCCAAGAAACTTAAGCGTGCACAACCTGCCGTAGCATCAATAATTTGATCAATACGGGGAAGGGCAAAAGGATAAGCCGGGCACGCCTTGTTTAAGTCCGTGTAGTCCACACACATCCGCCAAGTGCCGTTCTTCTTGAGCACGAGCACCGGGTTAGCTAACCACTCTGGGTGAAAGACTTCAACAATAAACCCGGCCGCCAAGAGCCGGGCCACCTCTTCACCAATAGCTTTCCGCCTCTCTTCATTAAACCGCCGAAGGAACTGCCTGACCGGCTTAAATTTCGGATCAACATTGAGAGTGTGCTCAGCGAGTTCTCTAGGTACACCTGGCATGTCAGAAGGTTTCCATGCAAAGATGTCCCTATTCTCACGGATGAACTCGATGAGCGCGCTTTCCTATTTCGGATCCAGATTGGCACTGATGCTGAACTGCTGAGATGAATCTCCTGGAACGAAATCAACAAGTTTAGTCTCATCAGCCGACTTAAATTTCATCGCCGGCTCATGCTCCGTAGTCGGCTTTTTCAGAGAGGTCATATCTGTTGGGTCAACGTTGTCTTTGTAAAACTTCAACTCCTCTGTTGCACAAACAGATTCTGCATAAGCTGCATCGCCTTCCTCACATTCCAAGGCCACCTTCCGGCTGCCGTGAACCGTGATGGTCCCATTATGACCCGGCATCTTGAGCTGTAAGTAAACATAACACGGCCGTGCCATGAATTTGGCGTAAGCCGGCTGCCCAAATATAGCGTGGTACGGACTTCTTATCTTGACCACCTCAAAGGTCAATTTTTCCACCCTGTAGTTGTTTTCATCTCCGAAGGCCACTTCCAACTCGATCTTGTCGACCGGATAAGCCGACTTACCAGGTACCACACCATGGAAGATAGTGTTTGACTGGCTGAGGTTCTTATCCACCAATCCCATACGGCGAAAAGTCTCATAATAGAGGATGTTGATGCTGCTGCCTCCGTCCATGAGCACCTTAGTGAACTTATATCCTCCCACCTGAGGAGCCACCACCAGGGCCAAGTGACCCGGATTATCCACCCGGGGAGGGTGATCCTCCCTACTCCACACTATAGGTTGCTCTGACCACCACAAGTAGCGTGGGACTGCCGGCTCAACAGCGTTCACGGCCCTCTTATGAAGCTTCTGATTTCGCTTGCATAGACTGGTGGTAAACACATGATACTGCCCACCGCTAAGCTACATTGGATTGGTCTGATAACCTCCCTGCTGCTGTTGATGACCCTGGCCAGACTGCTGATTAAAGCCCCCTTGACCGTTCTGAGGGTTAGAATTTGAGCCGCCGCCCGGGCGCCCGGGCCATTGTAACTCTTGAAGGCCTTCATGATTGCACAATCCTTCCATAAATGAGTCGCTGGCTTCTCTCTAGAGCCGTGCCTTGGACAAGGCTCATTCAACAGTTGCTCCAATGTCGGGCCTGACCCGCCGCCTCGGGGAGGGGGCCTCCCCTTGCGTCGCTGGTTATTACCTTGTGAGCTGGCGTTGGCTACAAACTCTAGGCTGCCATCGGCCTTGCGCTTGCCTCCTCCTTGGTTCCCCGGGTTATACTGAGGACCCTTGCCATTGCCATTCTTCTTTCCCTTCCCTGCCCTTTCATCATCTGAAGGGGGATCCTTGGTACCATCAGAATCGGCGTACTTGACAAGAGCCGCCATTAGTGTGCCCATATCACTGCAGTCGCGCTTAAGCCGCCCGAGTTTCATCTTCAGGGGCACACAATGACAATTCTGCTCCAGCATTAAAACTGCTGAGCCGGCATCCATCTTGTCTGACGAGTGTATGATCTCCTTAACCCGGCGAACCCAATGTGTCGTAGACTCACCCTCCTGCTGCTTACAGTTAGTCAAATCCACAATTGACATAGACTGCCTACAGGTATCTTTGAAGTTTTGGATGAACCGGGCTTTCGGCTCAGCCCAAGACCCAATGGAATTCGGTGGTAGCCCTTTCAACCAAGTGCGGGCAGTCCCATCTAACATCATGGTGAAATACTTAGCCATGGCCGCCTCACTGACCTCCAGCAGCTCCATAGCCATCTCATAACTCTCGATCCAGGCTGCAGGCTGTAAGTCTGCTGTGTAGTTAGGCACCTTCCTAGGGCCTTTGAAATCCTTGGGTAGACGCTCATTGCGGATAGCTGGTACTAAACAAGGGACACCCCCAGTCCTGGTAGGGATACCCACGTCGACGGAAGTCATCGTATAAGCCGGGGGGGTCTGGTAAGCCGTCAGTTGAGGCGCCTGCTCCGCCTCTTGCCGCGCTCTGTCCTGGTCTGCTGCGTAAAAGGCTCCGTTATGAGCCGGGCCATGGCCAGGGGGCGGGTCATGGCGTCAGACGTTGCTTGAGCCGGTCGCTGAGACCATGTGCTGGCTGTAACTCGGGCTCCGGCCTGGGCGAGGGGTCGAGTGGATCCTGTCCCGGCTATAGGAGTACGCTTCTTGCTGCGCCAGTGCTGTCTGAAGGAGTTCCCTGACCCGGCGGGTTTCAATAGCCGTCGGAGAATCGCCGTCAACTGGGAGAGCCGCCAGCCGTGCCGCCGCCGCGACCATGTTCTCCAGCGGGTTATTATAATTACCCGGGGGTATTGGCACGTACTGAGGCGGGGCTGGGGGCACCTGGGGAGGCCCCATCACTTGTGGCTGAATAGGGGTCCCAGACCCGGGCACTATGACCCCCGGCGGGTTACTTGATCCTGCACCCGGCGTGTTGAAGAGGTTTCGTGGATCGTAAACCGGAGGGAGTCGGGATTGGGCCTTTTGATGCCTCCTCCTCAGGACCTCATTGGACGCGTTTTGATCCATCGTGAGCCGGAAGGACTGCGCCTGGATCAACTGAGTTTGGGCATCGAGAGCCGCCCTCTCCGCAGCCATCCTGATCCCTTCCGCTGCAAGGTCCTCCTTAGCTTTCACTAGATCCAATTTTAATTGTGCCACCTCCGCATCATGCTGAGCTTGATCCGCCGGGTCAACCGTGGCGGTTAATAGGGCCGTCATCTTGTCCGTGAGATCCATCAGTACCTGAGCCGGAGAAGGCACCGGGTTTCCCGCTCCAGCAGCGGGGTTCTGAGCAGGTTGCGCCCCGGCCATAAAGACTCCAACCTAACTTGGTGGCTCAAACGGGTTCGGAATGCTGTCACCATCGGAACAACCCATGAGCCTGCCATCTTGAAGTTGATAGAACGAGTTGGACTCATCGGTGGACGACTCGCCGTCAGAGCCGGCGGCCGCCTGCTCACCAGATCCGGATTGATTAGAGGGCCCTCCATGGATACATCCCACAAAAGCATGCCTGAAGGCAGGCCGGGCCCGGGCGGGTCGTGCACGCTGAGCCGTCTCGACGAGATCGGCGCAGAGACCCGGCTCAGGGCCCGGCTCACCGATCTTGCCAATGAACACATGAATTCCGCCGAAGGGGACCCGGTACCCGTACTCAATTGAGCCGGCGTCGGGGCCCCAGTTCGCATCGTTGATGTAGAGCTTGCCACGACGACTCTTGGTCATCCGGCCCACAGCGTATCCCTTGAGCCCTTCGAAGCTGCCCTTCAAGAACTCAAATCCACCGTGCGCTGGCCCCACGGTGGGCGCCAACTGTCGTGGAATTGTCACGGCAGATGTCCTCGAGCTAGGACTTAGTCGTGGAGCCATCGTAGCTAGGAAGCTTGAAGGGGTTAATGTGGGACAAGGAACACGAGGGTTTATACTGGTTCGGCCCCTTACGGTGAAGGTAAAAGCCTACGTCCAGTTTAAGGTGGTATTGATTAGGGTTATGATCACCAGGGAGCTAAACTGTTATGCCCGGCTCTCGATGAGATTGTTGTCGTCCCTAAACCGCTGCCGGGTCGTCCCTTTATATAGGGAGGCTGACGCCCAGCAGCTCTCAGAGTCCCGGCCGGCTCATAAGAGTGTCCGGCTCGGACTCTCAACTATTCTTGCCTTACACTACAAGTTCTACTATAACAATGATTATAATGACGGGCCTTAAGCCATATCCGGGTCTTAAGCCCATCTTTGGCCCACCGTCTTCAGGCTTGGCGCCGGGCTTCTGGCGATGACCATATGAGTAACCCGGCCCCTCCTGGCGGGTGACTCTAAGGTCTATATCATCAACACTATCAAAACGTTTATTCCAACTCCGAGATAATGGATCGCTGGAGCTTGCACATTTTGTTAGCATCCTTTGGATTGATAAAACCTTCTGGTTGCATCATATACAACTCTTCTTCCAGAAATCCATTCAGGAATGCAGTTTTTACATCCATTTGCCAAATTTCATAATCATAAAATGCGGCAATTGCTAACATGATTCGGACAGACTTAAGCATCGCTACGGGTGAGAAGGTCTCATCGTAGTCAACTCCTTGAACTTGTAGAAAACTTTTCGCAACAAGTCAAGCTTTGTAGACAGTAACATTACCGTCAGCATCAGTATTCTTCTTGAAGATCCATTTATTCTCTATGGCTTGCCGATCATCGGGCAAGTCAACCAAAGTCCACACTTTGTTCTCATACATGGATCCCATCTCAGATTTCATGGCCTCAAGCCATTTCGCGGAATCTGGGCTCATCATCGCTTCCTCATAGTTCGTAGGTTCGTCATGGTCAAGTAACATGACCTCCAGAACAGGATTACCATACCACTCTGGTGCGGATCTTACTCTGGTTGACCTATGAGGTTTGGTAGTAACTTGATCTGAAGTTACATGATCATCATCATTAGCTTCCTCGCTAATTGGTGTAGGAGTCACAGGAACTGATTTCTGTGATGAACTATTTTCCAATAAGGAAGCAGGTATAGTTACCTCATCAAGTTCTACTTTCCTCCCACTCACTTCTTTCGAGAGAAAATCCTTCTCTAGAAAGGATCCATTCTTAGCAACGAATATCTTTCCTTCGGATCTGTGATAGAAGGTGTACCCAACAGTCTCTTTTTGGTATCCTATGAAGACACATTTCTTCGATTTGGGTTCGAGCTTATCACGTTGAAGCATTTTCACATAAGCATCGCAGCCCCAAACTTTAAGAAACGACAACTTGGGTTTCTTGCCAAACCACAATTCATAAGGTGTCATCTCAATGGATTTAGATGGTGCCCTATTTAACGTGAATGCAACCGTCTCTAAAGCATAACCCCAAAATGATAGCGGTAAATCAGTAAGAGACATCATAGATCGTACCATATCCAATAAAGTGCGGTTACGACGTTTGGACACACCATTACGCTGTGGTGTTCCGGGTGTTGTGAGTTGCGAAACTATTCCGCATTGTTTCAAATGAAGACCAAACTCGTAACTCAAATATTCTCCTCCACGATCAGATCGCAAAAACTTTATTTTCTTGTTACGATGATTTTCCACTTCACTCTGAAATTCTTTGAACTTTTCAAATGTTTCAGACTTATGTTTCATCAAGTAGATATACCCATATCTGCTCAAATCATCTGTGTAGGTCAGAAAATAACGATACCCGCGGGGAGCCTCAATATTCATCGGACCGCATACATCAGTATGTATTATTTCCAATAAATCTATTGCTCGCTCCATTGTTCCGGAGAACGGAGTTTTAGTCATCTTGCCCATGAGGCATGGTTCGCAAGTACCAAGTGATTCATAATCAAGTGATTCCAAAAGTCCATCAGTATGGAGTTTCTTCATGTGCCTTACACCAATATGACCTAAACGGCAGTGCCACAAATAAGTTGCACTATCATTATCAACTCTGCATCTTTTGGCTTTGATATTATGAATATGTGTATCACTACTATTGAGATTCAACAAAAATAGACCACTCTTCAAGGGTGCATGAAAATAAAAGATATTACTCATATAAATAGAACAACTATTATTCTCAGATTTAAATGAATAACCGTCTCGCATCAAACAAGATACAGATATAATGTTCATGCTTAACGCTGGCACCAAATAACAATTATTCAGGTCTAAAACTAATCCCGAAGGTAGATGTAGAGGTAGCGTGCCGACGGCGATCACATCGACTTTGGAACCATTTCCCACGCACATCGTCACCTCATCCTTAGCCAATCTTCGCTTAATCCGTAGTCCCTGTTTCGAGTTGCAAATATTAGCAACAGAACCAGTATCAAATACCCAGGCACTACTGCGAGCATTAGTAAGGTACACATCAATAACATGTATATCACATATACCTTTGTTCACTTTGCCATCCTTCTTATCCGCCAAATACTTGGGGCAGTTCCGCTTCCAGTGACCAGTCCCTTTGCAGTAGAAGCACTCAGTCTGAGGCTTAGGTCCAGACTTGGGTTTCTTCACTTAAGCAGCAACTTGCTTGCCGTTCTTCTTGAAGTTCCCCTTCTTCCCTTTACCCTTTTTCTTGAAACTGGTGGTCTTGTTGACCATCAACACTTGATGCTCCTTCTTGATATCTACCTCCGCAGCCTTTAGCATTGCGAAGAGCTCAGGAATTGTCTTATCCATCCCTTGCATATTATAGTTCATCACGAAGCTTTTGTAGCTTGGTGGCAGTGATTCAAGAACTCTGTCAATGACACTATCAACCGGAAGATTAACTCCCAGCTGAGTCAAGTGATTATGATACCCAGACATTTTGAGTATATGTTCACTGACAGAACTATTCTCCTCCATTTTATAGCTGTAGAACTTATTGGAGACTTCATATCTTTCAATACGGGCATTTGCTTGAAATATTAACTTCAACTCCTGGAACATCTCATATGCTCCATGACGTTTAAAACGTCATTGAAGTCCCGGTTCTAAGCCGTAAAGCATGGCACACTGAACTATCGAGTAGTCATCAGCTTTGCTCTGACAGGCATTCATAACGTCCGACTTTGCTCCTGCAGCGGGTCTTGCACCTAGCGGTGCTTCCAGGACGTAATTCTTCTGTGCAGCAATGAGGATAATCCTCAAGTACGGACCCAGTCCGTGTAGTTGCTACCATCATCTTTCAACTTAGCTTTCTCTAGGAACCCATTAAAATTCAAAGGAACAGTAGCACGGGCCATTGATCTACAACAACTTAGACATGCAAAATACTATCAGGTACTAAGTTCATGATAAATTAAAGTTTAATTAATCATATTACTTAAGAACTCCCACTTAGATAGACATCCCCCTAATCATCTAAGTGATCACGTGATCCAAATCAACTAAGCCATGTCTGATCATCACGTGAGATGGAGTAGTTTTCAATGGTGAACATCACTATGTTGATCATATCTACTATATGTTTCACGCTCGACCTTTCGGTCTCAGTGTTCCGAGGCTGTCGGATGTGGGGTTCCAGCAAACCCTTAATGTTCAAACACTGGGGTGCGTGCAAAGTCTTTCCCTCCTACCGATCTATGCCCTAGCTCGCTAAGGTCTCGTGGACGAACTTGACGAACTCGCAACACAGAAAGACACGAGGTTTATACTGGTTCGGGCCACCGTTGTGGTGTAATACCCTACTCCAGTGTGGTGGTGGTGGATTGCCTCTAGGGCTGATGATGAACAGTACAAGGGAAGAACAGCCTCCTGAGGTTGAGGTGTTCTTGTGCTTGTGTGGTTGAGGATGATCTGAATCAGTTCGAGATCAGTTGAGGATGATCTGAATCAGTTTGAGATTAGTTGCCTCCTATTGTGGTGGCTAGTCCTATTTATAGAGGCCCTGGCCCTGTTCCCAAATATCGAGCGGGAAGGGAGCCAACAACGACGGGCAAATTTGAAGGGGGACAGCTAGTACAAGCTGTCCTGACAAAAGCGGTCTTCACCTGCGAAAAGCTCTGGTGGTAACGCCGTCTTGGGCTCCACGATGACCCCCGTCTTGCCGTCCTCCTGGTCTTGGTCTCGTTGCACCAATATACCAACCTTTGCCTGATGCCTTGGTACTCTTCGCCTGCGCTGGCCTCCTTAGCACCAAAGAGAAAATAAGGACGCTGCGCGCGCTGGCGCCCGCCTGGCGCCATTCGTCATGGCTCACGTCACGAGAGCCTCGTGAGGTTTGCCCCGCCTTGATATCTCCGCTCCTCGTGAGCCTGCCTGGCTAGGCTACTCTAGAGGAGGTCTTGCGTCGTCCGCCTCGCGAGGCTTGGACCCTCGCGAGGGTCTTGGATGCCTTGTTGATGAAGATGGGCCGTACGGCCTGCTGGCTTAGCCGCGCTGTGGGCCGCAGGAAGGCAAGTCTGGGGACCCCCGTTCCCAGAACGCCGACAGTAGGCCCCGGGCCCAAGGTGCGTTCGGGCTTGGCTTCGCGGCGAAGCCAAGGGTCAAGTTCGGAGCACTGCGGGCCCCAAAAGCATGCGGCCTCGGTTGATGCGTGGCGGTTGATTGGACGTGGGTGCCTCCGCTTGCCCATGTTGCCTCGGCAACTGCATGACTTGACAAGTCTATGCGACATGCAAGGAAAACCATCATTACCTGCGATCGTGGGGGACGCCGGTTGGCCTTCTATTGCTATAAATGGGGAGGGGGGCGGAGCCCCGTCGCCCATCTCTTCCTCGCTTGCTTGCTCCTTCCTCCTTGCTCCACTGCTAACAACAATGGCGCCCATCAGAAGGTTTTCTATTGAAGAGAAAGGAAAGGCTCCCCATGACGATCCGGGGACTCTTCCGCCGAAGAAGAGGTTGATCCATCGCCGTGATGAAGTGGCGATGGAGGTGGTGTCGAGGCCTTGGTGCGAGCGGCCTCCTCCGGGGTACCCGCTACCCTTGTACGCCCGAGCCGAGGGCTCGGGAGGTCGGAGCGGCGAGCAGCGCCGCCCATGCCATGCCCGGGGTCGCCGCGCCACGGCGACGCGTGCTGTCGCCCCTGGGATCCACGCCGCGGACTCCTCGCGCGAGTTGGTGCTGTGGGCGCCGATGCCTCCAAGCTCCTGGATCCGCTTCCCGCAGTTCTTCTCCAACGTGATGCCGTCGAGGGGGCCTTTCGAGCTCTGGTTGTAGCACGCCGACTGCAGCGCTCCGGCGACCGGAGCGGAGATCGAAGCGGTCCCCGCCGGCAAGATCTTCATGACCCGCGACTGGGGGAGATCGCACGGGTCTGCCGTGCAAGGGGCGCCCTCGCGATCCACTTCGAGTACGACGACGCTTCCACGCTCTTCTTCAAGGTCTTCAACGCCGAGGGCCGCCGCCTGGAGTGCTGCTCCGGAGAGGAGTGCCAAACTGGCGCGCGCTCCGCTCGCGGCTACTCCAGCAGCAGCAGCCCTTGGGAGTCCAGCAGCTCTCTTGAGCTTTACGAGACTCCGGAGACGAGCGACGACAGCTACGTGCCCCCGAGCTCTCGCCGTGCTCGGGGCAGAGCTGCGACGCCCGGCCGTCGCTACCGCTGATATGGATGGGGTTGGCGCCGGCCCTCCATGGCCCACTGTTGATGATGGCGTCCGCCACGGAAGGATGTAGATAGGATTCCCCTTAGTATCAGCTTTTGTTTCCTGCGAAGAACCATGAATCACCCCGCGGGGGCATGTAAGGATCTGCAATGTCTTTTGTACTTATCTTCCTTGTTATGAAAATTTGGCGAACGCACGTCCCGTTAAGGCTCGGTCCCCCCTTTCTTTCCTCACGATAGCTTGTTGCTCTACGCTGACAGGTCCCGGTCCCAAGGCGGCTACATCCGTCGCTGGTATGCCAGGTCGCGATGCCGTGGTCAAGGCCAGGAGGTGCGCGGCCCGAGGTCCAGTAAGAGCCCCTGAGGCGCGATGCTCATGAGGTCCCCCTTAGCGCTCAAGCAGCCATGGTAAGGCGAGAAAGGGAGTCGACGTGGCCGTAACGGGGATGCGGCAAGGCGTGAGTGACCATTAGGCCCAAACTTTTAGCCGATCCGAGTGCGGGACTTATCTTGTTGACTCCGTGGCGACTCCTGACGTTGCGCCAGGGCTGCGCGCCTACTTGTGCGGCATAGCCAGGCTGGCCCATACAAGTTTCCCTCCCCTCGTGCTCTCCTTAGTGCTCTACATCCTCAGGTCCCGACCCTCGAGCGAGCTCAACCACCGCTGGTATGCCAGGTCGCGATGCCGTGGTCAAGGCCAGGGGTGAGGGCTAGAGAGCCAGTAAGAGCTCCTGAGTCGCGATGCTCAGGAGCCCCCCTTTTAATGCGCAAGCGAATTGCACGAGAGAAAAAGGAGACTCGCGGTGCCGCCTGCTATCCTTCCCACGGGATCCCTGTGAACATGCACAAGAAGAAACATGGTTTGCCGTTACAGCTGTCAGCCTGCCGCTGGTTGTTCTGGATGAGATGAAGGCACTGAGGGCCCGGTGAGGTGACGTGCGCGGGGCGTGCCGCGAGCCAGAGCTCGACCGCTCAGGTTTGTCGACGTGACAGGGACGGACCCATGCATCAGCGCCGTGCCTGTGTGGAGGCCCCGGGGGAGGCGATGATCGGGCAGGTGGTAGCAGTTGGCAGGTTAAGCATGGAGAGCATATCAGCTTAAGTAAATGCAGGAAGATACATGCCACCGGGTCCGGCCCGAGCGGCTTGGGGATGATGCAGCCCGAGGGGCGCCCCCAACAAGGTAAGCTAAAGACATAAGCAAAAGGGATACATGCCACAGGGACGGACCCACGTGGCCTGGGAATAATGCAGCCCGAGAGACGCTCCCAGCTAAACGAGCTTGGAAGGTGTCACCTGGTTCTGTAGACGAAGTAGAGTTGGTGCAGCTGAAGGCGTGCGTTGAAGAAACGACTCCTCATGAGCCACCGGGACCCTGAGCCTCGGGAGGCTCTGGGGGTTCGGGAGGTTCCCTGAAGACCGTCTCCATCTCCTCCAGGACGGTGTGGTACCTGGCCTTCTGAGCCGCCAGGACACGCCGCAAGTCGCGTTGATAGGCTGACGCCACGCTCGGCAAGCCGAAGGGCATGCGAACGTAGCTGTGTGGTGGGCCCTCGCAGCGGCCCACACGCGATGGCCAGAAGCGCTCCTGAGACGCGGCCCTATTGAGCCCGGGGACGTCGATTGCTGCGGCTTGAAAGGCGCGCTCGAGGGAGCACACCGCATCCCTCTCTTCACACAAGACCGTGATGATTCCTCCGCTTCCTGGCATCTTGAGAACGTTGTAGCCATGATGAGTGACTGCCATGAACTTGGCCAGGGCTGGATACCCGAGGATGGCATTGTACGGCAGGAGGATGTGCCCGATGTCGAAGTAATATGATGCCTCCTGTGCGGCCGTTTATGTATGTATATAACCTGAAAGTTTGCAGTCGTCGGCTTCAGCCCCCACGCATATAATGCAGGGGTGTTCGGGAAAGCGCGTATTCACACTTGATCCAACGTCTTGGTCCATTAAGGAGGTGATAGTGCAGCGAACAAGGCAATCGGACTATATAGCTTTAACACTTTCACTTAGCCATAGGAGTTTGACGGTGGGGCTACTATATAGCCCCTGGTACTTCTGCGCTCATCCGAATACGGTGCGCGTACATACATGACCGGGAAACCGGTCCTTCGTTAATGCGGAGGAATCGCGAAGATTCCGCTGAGTCATCGAGTGGTTGACCAGTCTCGCGCTTTATCATGACAGTCATTTTTCGGCTTTCTCTACTGAGGTGCTCATCCGGATGAACCAGGGCACAATCGCAGTAGTTCTCCCGGTGCCACCTTAGCCGATAGAGCGGAATGTAAGGTAGCAAAACACGGGAGCCGGGCAAACCCCACTATTGACCAAAGACATGATTCGGAGCTGATGCATATAAGGCCAAACTCGCGACGCCGAACACTCCCTAAGGTATTCGGACTTTTACAACATATACTGGGCTGAGTAACGCCCTCGATAATGAGCCCTGAATTTCCCGGTACGTGCATTAGTCTGACGTGACGAAATGCCAATAACGCCAGCATCCCTTTCGGTTGTGTTGAGTATCCGTAGGGTGTAAAGCAACAAGAGACAGTAAAAAAGGTTTACACAGGGTCTTAATCTCAAAAGAAACCTTTGAGCGGGGCCCTGCTGCACGTCTGCGCCTGTGTCTCCGTTGTGCCGTATCCTAAAAGGGTGTAGCACGATGATCATCTGTAAAAGAGAAAAACCCAGGTGAAAGTCTTCGTGCGAAAAATTGGTTATTCTTAGTAAACCATTAAAATGCAATCTAAATAGGGTCGAGCCGAACTGTAGTCCTTTTTACATGCGGGAAGCCCCTAGTACCACCTATGGGGATATATCCATCGACCCAATCTCAGGTTTATCTAATCTGTTACAGCTAGTTGTGCGCCGGACTTGTCTAGCCATGTCCGCGGTCTTGACGACTGATCATTTATTCTGGTTGGAGAGGCCGTTCAGTGTTCGGCTGCTAGAGCCGCCGCACCTTCTTCCGCACGTAAGGAACGTTCTGTGTTTCCGCTAACTATAATGACGCCACGTGGACCGGGCATTTTAAGCTTAAGATAAGCGTAATGCAGTACTGCATTAAAACGAGCGAAGGCCGTTCTTCCGAGTAGTGTGTGATAGCCGCTTCAGAATGGAGCGATGTTGAAGGTTAATTCTTCGCTTCGGAAGTTGTCGGGAGAACCGAATACAACCTCTAGAACTAGAGAGCCTGTGCAGCGGGCCTCTGGGCCTGGTAGTACTCCTTTAAAGGTAGTATTGCTTTGGCTGATTCTTGTCGGGTTTATCCCCATTTTGCGGACTATGTCCTGATATATCGGATTAAGACTACTGCCGCCGTCCATAAGGACTCGGGTGAGATGGTATCCGGCAATTATTGGGTCTAGCACCAAGGCAGCCGTTCCTCCATGCCGGATACTAGTCGGGTGATCCCTGTGATCAAAAGTCATAGGGCAGGCCGACCAAGGGTTGAACTTGGGGGTGACGGGCTCCACGGTGCATATGTCTCGGAGTGCGTGTTTGCTCCTCCTCTTCGTTACGTGAATCATGTTCACTGTTTTGACCTGTGGTGGGAATTTTTTCTGTCCCCCAGTGTTTGGCTGGCGAGGCTCATCCTCGTCTTCACTTGGTGTCTCCCTCCCCTTGAGTTCGGCGTTTAGCTTGCCGGCCTGCTTGAAGACCCAACATTCTCTGTTGGTGTGGTTTGCAGGTTTGTCAGAGGTGCCATGAATCTGACATAATCTGTCTAGAATCTTGTTTAGGCTGGATGGTCTATCTCTGCTGACTTTAAATGGCTTTTTCCGTTGACCGGGTTGAGAGCCCCTGAATCCGGCGTTTACCGCCGTGTTGTCTGAGCTGTCTTCATTGTTTCGGCGCTTGCTTTTATTGCGTCGCAGTTTTCCATTGCCATCCCTGACTTCGGATGTGCCTGGGTCGCTGGTGCCGCTACGGGCCAGCCAACTATCCTCGCCCGCGCAAAAGCGGGTCATGAGGCTTGTTAGGGCTGCCATTGTCCTCTGTTTTTCCTGGCCGAGGTGTCTGGCGAGCTATTCGTCCCGGACACTGTTTAAAAGCCGCTAAGGCTTCGGCATCCGGGCAGTCGACAATCTGATTCTTCTTAGTGAGGAATCTGTTCCAAAGCTTTCGGGCTGACTCTCCGGGCTGTTGAATTATATGACTTAAATCGTCTGCATCTGGAGGTCGGACATAAGTCCCTTGAAAATTAGCCCTAAAAGCATCCTCAAGCTCTTCCCAACTTCCAATTGAGTTTTCAGGGAGGCTTTTCAGCCAGTGCCGAGCTGGTCCTTTCAACTTGAGGGGCAAGTATTTGATGTCGTGGAGATCATCTCCGCGAGCCATGTGGATGTGAAGGATAAAGTCCTCAATCCAGACCCCAGGGTCTGTCGTTCCGTCGTATGCCTCTATGTTCACGGGTTTGAATCCCTCTGGAAATTCATGATCCAGCACCTCATCGGTGAAGCATAGCGGGTGCGCGCCACCCCTGTATTTGGATGTGTCATGGCATTCTGACGGTTGTAGTGTTCGGTTTTGATTCCATGACGGAGCGCACTTCCTAGATCCGTATATGGACTGGTCATACCGGCTTTTTGGTGCAAGTCCTTACGTAAATTGCGTGCTGACTTATGTGCGCCATCGTTAGCCGCCCTATCGCGGCCACGGGGTGGTCGATCCGGCTGATCGGCCGTTTTATTTTTCGGCTGTGTGGGCTCTAAAGCCTCATCATCGAATTCAGGCAGCAGCTTGCGCTTTGGATAGCTCTTTGTGTGGCGACTGCCACCGTACTTTTCTTCAGTGTCTAGCACTTTGTTCCATCTACTGTTGAGTGTATTTTGCATGGCCTTAAGCCTTTGCTTCTCAATACAAAGTTCTCCTCGATTCTCTTGGAGATCTATTGGATGTAATCTTCTTTTGCGGTGTGTTTGTCGGGATCCGATGAATTGTGGGTTTATGATCCAGATTATCTATGAACAATATTTGAATCTTCTCTGAATTCTTTTATGTATGATTGGTTATCTTTGCAAGTCTCTTCGAATTATCAGTTTGGTTTGGCCTACTAGATTGATCTTTCTTGCAATGGGAGAAGTGCTTATCTTTGGATTCAATCTTGGGGTGCTCGATCCTAGTGACAGTAGGGGAAACGACACGTATTGTATTGTTGCCATCGAGGATAAAAAGATGGGGTTTATATCATATTGCATGAGTTTATCCCTCTACATCATGTCATCTTGCTTAAAGTGTTACTCCGTTCTTATGAACTTAATACTCTAGATGCATGCTGGATAGCGGTCGATGTGTGGAGTAATAGTACTAGATGCAGGCAGGAGTCGGTCTATTTGTCACAGACGCGATGCCTATATACATGATCATACCTAGATATTCTCATAACTATGCTCAATTCTATCAATTGCTCAACAATAATTCGTTCACCCACCGTAATACTTATGCTCTTGAGAGAAGCCACTAGTGAAACCTATGACCCCCGGGTCTATTTTCCATCATATTAATCCCCCGTTATTTCCATTACTGTTTACTTTGCTTTCTTTACTTTTACTCTTTATCATAAAAATACCAAAAATATTATCTTATCATCTCTATCAGATCTCACTCTCATAAGTGACCGTGAAGGGATTGAGAACCCCTTTATCGCGTTGGTTGCGAGGTTCTTATTTTTTTGTGTAGGTACAAGGGAATTGAGCGTGTCCTCCTACTGGATTGATACCTTGGTTCTCAAAAACTGAGGGAAATACTTACGCTACTTTACTGCATCACCCTTTCCTCTTCAAGGGAAAACCAACGCAGTGCTCAAGAGGTAGCAAGAAGGATTTCTGGCGCCGTTGCCGGGGAGGTGTGCGCCGAGTCAAGTCAAGATTTGACTCCCAACAACAAGCCATTTTTGGTGCCATTGACGAGTCTACACAAGTCAAGACATACCAAGTACCCATCACAAACTCTTATCCCTTGCATTACATATTTGCAATTTGCCTCTCGTTTTCCTCTCCCCCACTTCACCCTTGCCGTTTTATTCGCCCCTCTTCCGTTCGTCTTTTTCGTTTGCTTGTGTTGCATGTGCCTTCTATGTGCTTGCATCTTCGCTTGCTAAAAATCTATTGTTATGGATCCTCATCCACTTGCTAATCTCTTTAAGAGATCCAATTATGATGAACCTACTGCTAGTGAGTTGAGTGCACTAGATTATCTTTATGAGGTTTTGCTTGAAATTCGTGAATCTGGAAATTGTGATGAAGTACTTTATGAAGCGATTCACGATAGATCTTTGAATAAAAAGCATGATTGCAATGATTTTAGTATAAATTCTCTTGATGTCAATTGTGCTAATAATATGCA
The DNA here is from genome assembly GCF_002575655.3 of Aegilops tauschii subsp. strangulata. Classification (NCBI taxonomy): domain Eukaryota; kingdom Viridiplantae; phylum Streptophyta; class Magnoliopsida; order Poales; family Poaceae; genus Aegilops; species Aegilops tauschii. The sequence goes on from NC_053035.3 coordinate 358,718,530, forward strand.
AAACCCTAAGCTTGGGGATGCTAGTTTTGCTATGTCCACTACTTGTTGCAATGATCAGGATTGGGGCGATTCTTCTTATGATCTTGAAAATTTATTTAAGCCCCATGATGAATATGAGATTGATAATAATGTTTGCAATAATATTGAAAGTGGGTTTGGAAGAGTGCCAACTTTAGATCCCACATATTTGGATAATGTTCAATCTTATGAAGTTTTTGATAAAAGTGGGTTTGGAGAGGTCATGACTTTAGTTAATGTTAATCCCACTATTTTGGAAGAGTGTCAACTTTGCATGCATGTGGATTGTGTTGAAAATATTTTATGTGATAGCTATTTTGTTGAATTTGCTAATGCTCCCACATGTAATTATTATGAGAGAGTAAAATATGATTGTAGAAATTTTCATGATACTAAATTACCTCTCGTTATGTTGAGATTGCTATTGTTTCTTTCCTCTTCCTTGCATATGCTAGTTTTTGATTGCTATGATAATTTGTTTGCCTATAAGATGCCTATGCATCGGAAGTATGTTAGACTTAAATATGTTTGTCACATGTTTTATGATGCTCTCTTTGTGCTTCAATTCTTGTCTTTCATGTGAGCATCATTAAAATTATCAATGCCTAGCTAAAAGGCTTTAAAGAAAAGCGCTTGTTGGGAGACAACCCAATATATTTCCTTGCTGTTATGCAATAAATATTTGATCTAGCCTCTGGTTAGATTTGTTTTTGTGTTTTAATTAGTGTTTGTGCCAAGTTAAACCTATAAGATCTCTTGGATAATAGTTATTTGATCTTGCTGAAAATTCCAGAAACTTTCTGTTCACGAAAATAATTGTTAATAATAACCAGAACGTGATAAAATACTGATTCCAATTGCAGTAGATCAATAAACAAATTATCTAGGTCTTCCTATTTTGGTAGAATTTTTGGAGTTCCAGAAGTTTGCGTTAGTTACAGATTACTACAGACTGTTCTGTTTTTGACAGATTCTGTTTTTCGTGTGTTGTTTGCTTATTTTGATGAATCTATGGCTAGTAAAAGAGCTTATAAACCATAGAGAAGTTGGAATACAGTAGGTTTAACACCAATATAAATAAAGAATGAGTTCATTGCAGTACCTTGAAGTGGTGTTTTGTTTTCTTTCGCTAACGGAGCTCACGAGATTTTCTGTTAAGTTTTGTGTTGTGAAGTTTTCAAGTTTTGGGTGAAGATTTGATGGATTATGGAATAAGGAGTGGCAAGAGCCTAAGCTTGGGGATGCCACCATACCTACCTATCATGGCATTTCCATAGCCATTCCGAGATATATTGCCATGCAACTTTCCACCGTTCCGTTTATTATGACACGCTTCATCATTGTCATATTGCTTTGCATGATCATGTAGTTGACATCGTATTTTGTGGCAAAGCCACCATGCATAATTTTTTCATACATGTCACTCTTGATTCATCGCATATCCCGGCACACCGCCGGAGGCATTCACATAGAGTCATATTTTGTTCTAAGTATTGAGTTGTAATTGTTGAGTTGTAAATAATAAAAGTGTGATGATCATCATTATTAGAGCATTGTCCCATGTGAGGAAAGGATAATGGAGACTATGATTCCCCCACAAGTCGGGATGAGATTCCGGACTAAATAAAAAAATAAAAAAAGAGAGAAGGGACAATGCTACTATCCCTTTTCCACACCTGTGCTTCAAAGTAGCACTGTGATCTTCATGATAGAGAGTCTCCTATGTTGTCACTTTCATATACTAGTGGGAATTTTTTATTATAGAACTTGGCTTGTATATTCCAATGATGGGCTTCCTCAAAATGCCCTAGGTCTTCGTGAGCAAGCAAGTTGGATGCACACCCACTTAGTTTCTTTTGTTGAGCTTTCATATATTTATAGCTCTAGTGCATCCGTTGCATGGCAATCCCTACTCCTCTCATTGACATCAATCGATGGGCATCTCCATAGCCTATTGATTAGCCGCGTTAATGTGAGACTTTCTACTTTTTTTTCTTCTCTCATAACCCCCATCATTATACTTTACTCCACCCATAGTGCTATATCCATGGCTTGCGCTCATGTATTGCGTAAGAGTTGAAAAGGCTGAAGCGCGTTAAAAAGTATGAACCAATTGCTCGGCTTGTCATCGGGGTTATGCATGATGAGAACATTTGTGTGACAATATTGAAACATAGCCTAACTATATGATTTTGTAGGGATAAGCTTTCTTTGGCTATGTTATTTGATAAGACATAATTGCTTGGTTAGCATGTTTGAAGTATTATTGTTTTTATGTCAACATCAAAGTTTTATATAGAATCTTCCGGATCTAAATATTCATGCCACAATAAAAAGATTTACATTGAGAATTATGCTAAGAAGCATTCCACATCAAAAATTCTGTTTTTATCATTTACCTACTCGAGGACGAGCAGGAATTAAGCTTGGGGATGCTTGATACGTCTCCAACATATCTATAATTTTTGATTGTTCCATGCTATTATATATTCTGTTTTGGATGTTTAATGGCCTTATTTATACACTTTTATAGTATTATTTTTGGGACTAACCTATTAACCGGAGGCCCAGCCCAAATTTCTGTTATTTTGCCTATTTCAGTGTTTCGCAGAAAAAGGATATCAAACGGAGTCCAAACGGAATGAAACCTTCGGGAGCGTGATTTTTGGAACAAACATGATCCAGAGGACTTGGAGTGGACGTCAAGCAACCAACGAGGCGGCCACGAGGCAGGGGGCGCGCCCACCCCCACTAGGCGCACCCTCCACCCTCGTGGGCCCCTCGTGGCTCCACCGACCTACTTCTTCCTCCTATATATACCTACGTACCCCGAAACCATCGAGGAGCACCACGAAAACCTACTTCCACCGCCGCAACCTTCTGTACCCGTGAGATCCCATCTTGGGGCCTTTTCCGGCGTCCTGCCGGAGGGGGCATCGATCATGGAGGGCTTCTACATCAACACCATAGCCTCTCCGATGATGTGTGAGTAGTTTACCTCAGACCTTCGGGTCCATAGTTATTAGCTAGATGGCTTCTTCTCTCTCTTTGGATCTCAATACAAAGTTCTCCTCGATTCTCTTGGAGATCTATTGGATGTAATCTTCTTTTGCGGTGTGTTTGTCGGGATCCGATGAATTGTGGGTTTATGATCCAGATTATCTATGAACAATATTTGAATATTCTCTGAATTCTTTTATGTATGATTGGTTATCTTTGCAAGTCTCTTCGAATTATCAGTTTGGTTTGGCCTACTAGATTGATCTTTCTTGCAATGGGAGAAGTGCTTATCTTTGGATTCAATCTTGGGGTGCTCGATCCTAGTGACAGTAGGGGAAACGACACGTATTGTATTGTTGCCATCGAGGATAAAAAGATGGGGTTTATATCATATTGCATGAGTTTATCCCTCTACATCATGTCATCTTGCTTAAAGTGTTACTCCGTTCTTATGAACTTAATACTCTAGATGCATGCTGGATAGCGGTCGATGTGTGGAGTAATAGTACTAGATGCAGGCAGGAGTCGGTCTATTTGTCACAGACGCGATGCCTATATACATGATCATACCTAGATATTCTCATAACTATGCTCAATTCTATCAATTGCTCAACAATAATTCGTTCACCCACCGTAATACTTATGCTCTTGAGAGAAGCCACTAGTGAAACCTATGGCCCCCGGGTCTACTTTCCATCATATTAATCTCCCGTTATTTCCATTACTGTTTACTTTTCTTTCTTTAGTTTTACTCTTTATCATAAAAATACCAAAAATATTATCTTATCATCTCTATCAGATCTCAGTCTCGTAAGTGACCGTGAAGGGATTGACAACCCCTTTATCACGTTGGTTGTGAGGCTCTTATTTGTTTGTGTAGGTACAAGGGACTTGAGCTTGTCCTCCTACTGGATTGATACCTTGGTTCTCAAAAACTAAGGGAAATACTTACGCTACTTTACTGCATCACCCTTTCCTCTTCAAGGGAAAACCAATGCAGTGCTCAAGAGGTAGCAACTAGCCACCTGTGTGCGAAGCACGTCGGTAGAACCAGTCTCGCGTAAGCGTACGCGTAATGTCGGTCTAAGCCGCTTCATCCAACAATACCGCCGAATCAAAGTATGACATGCTGGTAAGCAATATGACTATTATCGCCCACAACTCTTTGTGTTCTACTCGTGCATATAACATCTACGCATAGACCTGGCTCGGATGCCACTGTTGGGGAACGCAGTAGTTCAAAAAATTTACCTACGATCACGCAAGATCTATCTATGTGATGCATAGCAACGAGCGGGAGAGTGTGTCCATGTACCCTCGTAGACCGAAAGCGGAAGCGTTAAGTAACGCGGTTGATGTAGTCGAACATCTTCGCGATCCAACCGATCAAGTACCGAACGCACGACACCTCCGCGATCTGCACACGTTCAGCTCGGTGACGTGCCTCGAACTCTTGATCCAGCTGAGACCGAGGGAGAGTTTCGTCAGCACGACGGCGTGATGACGGTGATGATAAAGTTACCGACGCAGGGCTTTGCCTAAGCACTACAACGATATGACCGAGGTGGAAATCTGTGGAGGGGGGCACCACACACGGCTAAGATCAACTTGTGTGTCTATGGGGTGCCCCCTCCCCCGTATATAAAGGAGGGGAGGAGGAGAGGGCCAGCCCTCATAGGGCGCGCCCAAGGGGGGGAGTCCTACTCCTAGTAGGAGTGGGTTTCCCCCCTTCCTAGTTGGAGTAGGAGAAGAAGGAAGAGGGAGAGGGAGAGAAGGAAAGGGGGCCCGGCCCCCACCCCAATTCGGATTGGGCTTGGGGGGGCGCCCTCCGCCTGGCCGCCGCCTCCTCTCTTCCACTATGGCCCAATAAGGCCCATTGACTCCCCGGGGGGTTCCGGTAACCTCCCGGTACTCTGGAAAATGTCCGAACTCATCCGGAACCATTCCGGTGTCCTAACACAGCCTTCCAATATATCGATCTTTATCGTCATGTCCGTGATCACATCCGGGACTCCGAACAACCTTCGGTACATCAAAACACATAAACTCATAATACCGATCGTCATCGAACGTTAAGCATGCGGACCCTACGGGTTCGAGAACTATGTAGACATGACCGAGACTCATATCCGATCAATAACCAATAGCGGAACCTGGATGTTCATATTGGCTCCCACATATTCTATGAAGATCTTTATCGGTCAAACCACATAACAACATACGTTGTTCCCTTTGTCATCGGTATGTTACTTGCCCGAGATTCGATCGTCGGTATCTCAGTACCTAGTTCAATCTCGTTATCGGCAAGTCTCTTTACTCGTTCCGTAATGCATCATCCCGTAACTAACTCATTAGTTATATTGCTTGCAAGGCTTATAGTGATGTGCATTACCGAGAGGGCCCAGAGATACCACTCCGACAATCGGAGTGACAAATCCTAATCTCAAACTATGCCAACTCAACAAACACCATCGGAGACACCTGTAGAGCATCTTTATAATCACCCAGTTACGTTGTGACGTTTGATAGCACACTAAGTGTTCCTCCGGTATTCGGGAGTTGCATAATCTCATAGTCATAGGAACATGTATAAGTCATGAAGAAAGCAATAGCAACAAACTAAACGATCATCGTGCTAAGCTAACGGATGGGTCTTGTCAATCACATCGTTCTCTAATGATGTGATCCCGTTAATCAAATGACAACTTATGTCTATGGCTAGGAAACTTAACCATGTTTGATTAACGAGCTAGTCTAGTAGAGGCATACTAGTGACACTCTGTTTGTCTATGTATTCACACATGTACTAAGTTTCCGGTTAATACACTTCTAGCACGAATAATAAACATTTATCATGATATAAGGAAATATAAATAACAATTTTATTATTGCCTCTAGGGCATATTTCCTTCACGCACACCCTAGCCACAAGGGTGGGGGCGTGCCCTCCGTCCTTGTGGGCCCCTTGGACCTCCACCGACCTCAACTACAACTCCATATATTCACGTTCGAGGAGAAAAAAATCAGGGAGAAGGATTCATCGCGTTTTACGATACGGAGCCACCGCCAAGCCCTGTTCTTCCTCGGGAGGGCAGATCCGGAGTCCGTTCTGGGCTTCGGAGAGGGGAATCCGTCGCCATCGTCATCATCAACCATCCTCCATCACCAATTTCATTATGCTCAGCGCCGTGCGTGAGTAATTTCATCGTAGGCTTGCTGGACAGTGATGGGTTGGATGAGATTTACCATGTAATCGAGTTAGTTTTGTTAGGGTTTGATCCCTAGTATCCACTATGTTCTAAGATTGATGTTGCTATGACTTTTCTATGCTTAGTGCTTGTCACTAGGGCCCGAGTGCCATGATTTCAGATCTGAACCTATTATGTTTTCATGAATATATTTGTGTTCTTGATCCTATCTTGCAAGTTATAGTCACCTACTACGTGTTATGATCCGGCAACCCCGGAGTGACAATAGTCGCGACACTTCCCAGTGATGACCGTAGTTTGAGGAGTTCATGTATTCACTAAGTGCTAATGCTTTGGTCCGGTACTCTATTAAAAGGAGGCCTTAATATTCCTTAGTTTCCAATAGGACCCCGCTGCCACGGGAGGGTAGGACAAAAGATTTCATGCAAGTTCTTTTCCCATGAGCACGTATGACTATATTCGGAATACATGTCTACATTATATTGATGAATTGGAGCTAGTTCTGTGTCACCATATGTTATAGTTGTTGCATGATGAATGCCATCCAACATAATTATCCATCATTGATCCATTGCCTACGAGCTCATTTCATACTGATCTTTGCTCCGTTACTTTTCCGTTGCCACTGTTAAAACTACTACAAACTGCTACTATTACTTTTGTCACCGTTACCGTTACTTCCATACTACTTTGCTGCAGATATTAGGTATTTCAGGTGTGGTTGAATTGACAACTCAGCTGCTAATACTTGAGAATATTCTTTGGCTCCCCTTGTGTCGAATCAATAAATTTTGGTTTAATACTCTACCCTTGAAAACTGTTGCGATCCCCGACCCTTGTGGGTTATCAAGACCTTTTTTTGGCACCGTTGCCGGGGAGCATAGCTCTATTCTCTGAGTCACTTGGGATTTATATCTGTTGATCACTATGAGGAATTTGAAAGATCAAAGAACCAAGTTTTTTCCCTCAACTACGAGATGAGGTAAGGAACTGTCATATAGTTCTGCACTTGATTCTCCATCTATTTTGAGTAAACTTGCGACACCTACACCTGCTATTGATTCTGATATGTTGCATGTTATTGATGATGCCACTTCTGCTATGCATGATGCTTATGATTAAACTACTTCTCTGCTTGATAATACTGTGACACTTGGTGAATTTTTTGATGAACAACTTGCTAGGGTTAGAGAGAATGAAATTACTGAAACTGATGATATTATTGAAACTGAAGATTTTGATTCTCCCCCTAGATATGGATTGCCTGTTGTACCTAAGGGTTATGTTATGGATGAAGAAACTGCTAGAGACTTCTTTGCTTGCAATGATAGAGAGGATCTTAAGAAACTGTTAGCTAAGCTGAAAGAAAAATCCCTTAATGCTAGAATGAAATATGATTCTAATTTTGCTACTTCACCTATGTCGGGGATATACCCCACGGTATGACCCGGCTGGGACTTGGTATTTCATTGGTGACCCGGCAGATTGTTTAAGCCAGATGTTAAGCCGGCAGATTGTTTAAGCCAGATGTTAAGCCGACAGATTGTTTAAGCCAGATGTTTAAGCCGACAGATTGTAAGCCGACAGATTGTTTAAGCCAGATGTTTAAGTCAGATTGTGACAGAGTCGCCTGGGGTTAATAAGCCCAAAACATTAAGAAGCCCAAGACGTTAAGAAGCCCATGGAGAGAAGCCCGTGAAGAGAAGTTAGAATAGTTTAAGTCTTAAGTCCGAGTTGGACTCTACATGTAACCCGCCCCTTCAACTTATATAAGGAGGGGCGGGGCACCCCAAGAGGGACAAAAAATAATCTCTAGGGTTAAACACAATTAGAGGAGAGCCGGCTTACCGGCGACGCCCTCATTAGCATAATGAGACCTAGCCACAAACATCATGTAGGGCTATTACCGGATGATGTTTCCCGGGGCCCGAAGCTGTCTAAATCCTTGTCTTGTGTGTTGATCCGCCTCACGTCTCTCATCCCGATCAACCCCTCTCAAGCTACCACATAGATGCATTGGCCTCATGACTAAGTGCTCACACTAGGACATCTGCCGTGACAATTGCACGACAGTTGGCACCCATCGTGGGTCCCGCGCACGGTGGTGTTGAGTTCTTGGAGGGATCTTTCTGAGGGGTCGAGAAGCTCGTGAGTGACTAAATGAAGAAGAAGAAGTTCGCAATTTTCCGGTGAAAAGACCCGGCTCGGAAGGATCCATGTCAGCTTCAAGTTTGTGAGTCCGGATTTACAGTCTATGGCACTTTAAGTTCAAAGAAAATTAGGGCTGCAGGCTCTGTTCGCTGCCGTCTTGTGATTTACCCGATCGTGGTCAAGTCGCCAAGTTCAAAGGCCATACCGCAATTATACGCCTTACAGAGGCCTCTTGTTTACTGTGTCCATCGACCGGATCAAAGAGAAAGGAAAAAGAAGGAAAGGAAAGAAGAGTACCCAGACATGACCCAATCGACCACGGCCCGGACTCTGCTTCATGGTCGAATCGCCCACAACGCACAAGCCGCCATTGAGTCGCCTCTTCGACGGCGGGTCAACCCCGAGCTGCACCTGTGCCTCGCTCCTCGGCCACCACGGGACGCGCCTTGCCTCACGTCCGAGTCGCCGTCGTGCCTCGCCGCTCGTCCGAGTCGCCATTGCGCACGGTGCCGTGCCTTGAGCCGCCACTACATCACGCCACTGATGATGCTGCAAGTTGGGCCTTCGCCTCTGTTTTCAGCTCCAAGTCAGCCTTGCCTATTGAATCACCGTCACGCAAGTTCACCTCCGGCCAGCATCCGAGCCGCCGCGGCCGCTTTTGCTTCGCCACTGCTTCAAGCGAGCTACTTCCATGGCCGACGCGCCCCAATCTCTGTTATAAGCCGCCTCCAGTGAGTCGCCGCCTCCGTCTGCCTCGGAGCCGCTGGCATGCCTCGTTTCTGCGGTTGCCGACGCACCTCATCCGCTTAGCTCGTCGAGCCGTCCGCCTCAGTCACCTCCGTCACCGTGGCTTCGCGCCTGCCGTTTTAAACCGCCGCCTGGCCTTCAGTTGTTGCGCCGTCGCAGTCGTGGTTCTAAATCTGGCCGCCGTGACTCACCTCCGCAGCTGTCGCTGCACGCGGATCCGCTGCATATACAGCGGCTGAGTCGCTTCGTTCTGGCAAATTTGACAATTTTGACCTATAATCGAAAGCAAATCACAGAATGAACTGGTTCCGAAACTATTTCACACCCCTGACCCTTTTGTGTAGCGCCCGCCACGCCGGCGCCACACCCTACGGTGCAGCGCCTAGCTCCGGGGCGTTGCACCACTGTCCACCGTGGCAGCCCACGGGCCCGCACCCAGCAGTGCAACGCCTAGCTCGCAGGCGCTGCACTATAGAGTGTGGCGCCTCCGTGCTAGGCGCTGCATATGTCTGTAACTAGCCAAACTTCTGGTGCTTTCTGGATAGGTGCAGACATGTGCAGCGCCTAGCCTGGAGGCGCCACACTCTACAGTGCAACGCCTAGCACGCAGGCGCTGCACTATAGAGTGTGGCGCCTCCGTGCTAGGCGCTGCATATGTCTGTAGCTAGCCAAACTTCTGTTGCTCTTCTGGATAGGTGCAGACATATGCAGCGCCTAGCACGGAGGCGCCGCACTCTACAGTGCAACGCCTAGCACGCAGGCGCTGCACTATAGAGTGTGGCGCCTCCGTGCTAGGCGCTGCATATGTCTGTAACTAGACAAACTTCTGTTGCTCTTCTGGATAGGTGCAGACATATGCAGCGCCTAGCACGGAGGCGCCACACTCTACAGTGCAACGCCTAGCTCGCAGGCGTTGCACTATAGAGTGTGGCGCCTCCGTGCTAGGCGCTGCACATGTCTTTAGGTATCCAGCAACCAACAGAAGGTATGCCTACAGTTTCAGGCAAAAATTTCGCTAAGTGTTGGTGCAGCGCCTAGCTAGGAGGCACCACACTGTACAGTGCAGCGCCTAGCCCGCAGGCGCTGCACTGTACAGTGTGGCGCCTCCTAGCTAGGCGCTGCACTAGTCTGTATCTATGCAGCCAGAACAGAAGGTACTTTACAGTTTGAGGCACTTGGACTTGGACTTAGTGAATTTTTTAGCTATCCAGAGAGCAACAGCAGCTAGGCGCCACATGGTAGATTGCAGCGTCCAAGTACTTCACGACACATAGTAGTTCATAACACATACTACTTCACGACACATGGTAGTTCGTACAACCAAATCAAGGAGGACACATAGTAGTTCACCGCACATAGTAGTTCTTACAACCAAATCAAGGAGGACACATAGTAGTTCACCGCACATAGTAGTTCTTACAACCAAATCGAGGAGGAGACATAGTAGTTCACGGCACACAGTAGTTCACAACCAAATCGAAGAGGAGACATAGTAGTTCACAAGCAAATCGAAGAGGAGACATAGCTCTATTGCGTAGAGGAAGGCCCCTTTCCCTTCTTCTTCTTCCTCTCTTCTTCCTTTTCCTCCTCCCTTTTTCTTATGAGGTGAGCCTCCTTAATCACCCTCTCCATGAATATCTGCTTGTCCCTCTCTTCTTTTTCAGCTGCAATTGCCCAAAGCTTCATGGTTCTTTCTTCAAAATCTTGTTGACGCTTCTTCTGTGCCTCCTCAACTTGCCTCATCAACGCTTGCTCCCTAGAGCGCATCGCATTTGCCGCACTCTGTTTTCGCTTCCTCTCCTTCTCAAGCTCCTCTTCCTTCTTCTTCTTTAGCTTGGCTGCATCCTCCTCTCTAAGCTTCTTCGCCGCCTTCTCCCACCATCCGGCCATCTCATCTTCGCCATCCTCCTTCATCGTTGGTTTGTTGGGTTGGGAAGCCGCCATACCTACAATGAGTGGAACATAATGGTTAGTAAGGACAATAAGAACAAATGGAAGCAAATATGAAAAAGAAGAACATATGGAAAAACAAGAACATATGATACATTATAGTTAGTGAGGAACATACGGAAACGGTCCATCTAGGTATCCAAACATTCCTCTATAACGAACTTGCGCTTGTCCATCACCACGGCCAAGTCCACCACCAAGGCCAAGACCATCACCAAGGCCGAGACCATCACCACGGCCATTACCACCACGTCGAGCTCTTCCACCACCACGGCCGAGACCACCACCACCACCTCTACCACCACCACGGCCTCTTGTAAGTCCAAGTTGCCGACCTCTTGGTTGGCTAGGCACTTGTTGGCTACCACTTGGTTGCCTTGGCACTTGTTGGCTACCACTAGGTTGGCTAACACTTGGTTGGCTAGGCACTTGTTGGGTACCACTTGGTTGCCTTGGCACTTGTTGGCTACCACTAGGTTGGCTACCACTAGGTTGGCTACCACTTGGTTGGCTTCCCACTTGTTGGCTACCACTTGGTTGGCTACCACTAGGTTGGCTACCACTAGGTTGGCGACCACTTGGTTGGCTCCCTTGTGTAGCTCCATGTTGGCTTGTGCTTGCATCATTTTTCTTGGACCTTTTCCTTGGTTTCGTACATTTTCTTTTGTTGTGGCCATGACCTTTGCACTCCCCACAACGGGAGCTCTCACGAGGCTCTTGGAATTGGTCGTTGCCCGCTTCGCGGCGCCCACCATGGCCCCATCCATCCATGTCGCCTCTAAGACGCTTTGTCTTACGTCTACCCCGTTTAACAACCTTCAACTCCGGATCCGGCCATAGTTGAACTCCATGATACTCCGGCCATTGTGATTGGTCAAAGTATGGGTGAAAGCGGGGAGCCCATGTTTTCTTGACCGTCATGATTGAGAACTGGGACTCCCTCACGGTGCGTGGGTGATTGATGTCCACATTCCTAACGCGGCCGACGGCATACAAATGTGAGCATGGGAGATGAAGCAACAATGGCCTCCCGCAAGTGCAATCACATTGTGTTAACGACACCTTGAAAGCCCGACCTCCATGTTGCCGGCCATCGTTTGTGGTTCCTCCTGGCTCTTTCACTTCGTACTTCCACTCCTCATTGTCATATAATATAGCTTCTTCTGAGTCCGCCTTCCGTGATTGAAATAGCAACCATTCATCAACTTTGGGTGGGAACTTGTACTTGTACTTTCGTGGGTTCTCACCCGCTATCTGTGCATCGGTTTCCATCGAGTACTTTACAAAGTACGCATTCATCTTGTCAAATGTGTATTGAACTATTGCCGTCACGGGTAATCCACGTGCACCTTTGAGCACCCTATTGAAGCATTCGGCCATATTGCTTGTCATTTGACCGTATCTCCGGCCATCTTCATCAAAAGCACGTGCCCACTTGTTCCGGTATTGAATGTGCCTCTTGAGAAAGTCTTGACCCCCGGGATCAAGTTTTTTATGTGCGAGCAATTTGTTGTACAAAGTGGTGAAGCGCTTATCGGAGAAAGCGAGACAACAATCTTGAAGATCATCGGCCAACTCCTTAAGGCCACATGCCCTATAGAAGTTCGAACAAAAGTGCCTCATGCACCATCGACGGTGCAACGGAGCATGCCCGGGAATGTCAATCTCCACGGCGTTAAGAATTCCTTGATTCCGATCCGATATGACACAAATTTCCCTTTGAGCGGGTAACACCTTCGTCCTCAAAAGATGCAGAAACCACTCCCAGTTGTCATTGTTTTCCACCTCAACCAAAGCAAATGCCAATGGCAACACCCGGTTATTGGCATCACTTGCTATCACAACCAACAAGGTGCCCTTGTATTGTCCGGTCAAGAACGTGCCCTCAATTGCGATGACCGGCCTACAATGTTCGAAAGCCCTCACACATTGCTCGAACGCCCAAAAAGCACGGCCAAATACTCTGACTTTCCTTCCTTCATGAACCGTTGTTTGGTGCCCATGAGGCTCGACCACATGAACCATGCCCGGGTTTGTCGCGGCCATGGCTAACAACAACCTAGGGATTCGGTTGTATGCTTCCTCCCATGTACCATACAACATCTTAAATGCGGCTTGCTTCGCCTTCCATGCCTTGCCGTATTTCACTTGGTAATGAAAGATGGCTTTCACAAGGTCAATGACATGTTGGACGCTCATTGTTGGAAGTGTGGATATTGAGTTCGAGAGCCTGTAAGCGATGAACTCGGACGTGAGTTGTTTGTGGTCTTGGGACACAATCTTGCCATCCACCTTTTTGCCTTGGCACATGTGAGTTGGCACAAAACTCACTACATGCCAAGTAGGACCTCCTTTCCATGGTCTTGCACGCACAATCCACGGACAACCGCCACGGCGTCTTGCCACTCCTTGTTGGACCTCCTTTCCACGACCTCTACCACCACCACGGCCTCTTTTAAGTCCAAGTTGGACCTCCTTTTCATCTTCACATGCACATGCAACCGTGTAGCGCACATTGACGTCCGAGTGCACCACCTTGTGTGGACGATAATGCGTAACCGAGTAGTTGTCGAGCCACATCTTCAAATCCAACAAGCTGTCGAACTTAGAACCTTTAGCAATCCGGTTCTGGTCGTCTACCAAATCACGGTGAGAGCTTGGCCTAACCCCAAGAGCTACACATTGGCCACCATCTACCACGGCTTCATCCGCGAGACTAACATCTTTGAACAATGTAGTCCGATGATCCCGACCAAATACCTTCTCGAAAGCTTCGGCCTCCTTCACCGTGAACCCCTCCGCATCAACTTGTTCATCGGGACCATCGTCATCCGAGTCCGATGCATATGCACGGGAAAAAGGGATGGAATGGTCCATTGTCTCTTGCAAATGATATTTGTCGAGATCACCCACATTGTTGTCATGGAGATCAACTTCATTGTCATCGTCCGCATACTCATCGTTGTCCTCTTGCAAAGATTCATCTTGGTTGTTTCTACACGGGCTCAATGTTGGCCTCACTTCTTGGGTCAAAAGAGGTTCAACAATTTCATCTTGCTTCAAGGGTGGGGGGCTACTAGCAACCAAAGGGGAGGGGTTCCGGTTCAAGTCCAAATGCAAACTTGACTCAACCTTCTTCGTTGCAAATAACTCAAGAGCCTTGTCTAGTGATTCGGCCACCGTCTCCTTGTATGCAACCCAACGTTGCTCCGAGTTTACACGCATTGTCTTCCAACGGATGTGCATTCCAAAACCAACATTATGCCTTCCCTCCAACTCAATGATATCACTAGGGTCCATCCAATTCAAATCTTTCCTAACTTGTTGCAAGAGCTCCGCATAGCTAGGACTACTATCAAACACAATGTCAAGCTCATCCGGGTCCGGTTCTTTATTGCCTTTCAAAAAGGCGTCTTTGTCCCCATGATGAACAAACACACATGTTCTTCCCATCCCTATAAGCAATGAACACAAGGTAACATTGCTTCCATGAGTACTAATCCATGGATTAACACCGAATACAAACCCTAATATATATATAAAACAACAACCCTAACCCTAACCATAACCCTAACCCTAAACCTAACCCTAACCATAACCCTAGCCCTAAACCTAAACCTAGCACCAACATAAGAACACCCATAAGAATAACCCTAGCATTCTAACAAAACCTAATCATAGAAATTGGCAAACAAACATCTCACATCTCCATGCAAATCTCAAGATCCAAACTAAACTAGGGTTTCCCCAAACTACCAACAAATGAGCAATGGGAGAACTTTACTTCGATGAAAACAAGGGGATCGGAGATTATTACCTTGAGGGAGGGTTTGACTTCGAAATCCACGGACAAATTCTTCAAATTTGCAAGATTTGGAAGAAGATTTGAGAGGGGGGGAGAGTGGGAGAGGGGGCAAAGCTCGGGGAGAGAGTGAGAGAGTGTGTGGTGGGGGGGTGGGGGAGGGGGAGGGGGGCCCAGCCAAGTGGCTGGATAAGTCACAGTGCAGCGCCTAGCCGCTCGGCGCTGCACATTACACGTGCAACGCCTAGCGGCTCGGCGCTGCACATTACAGATGCAGCGCCTAGCTCGGAGGCGTTGCACGGCTGGGTGCGGGCCCGTGGGCTGCCACGGTGGACAGTGGTGCAACGCCCCGGAGCTAGGCGCTGCACCGTAGGGTGTGGCGCCGGCGTGGCGGGCGCTACACAAAAGGGTTAGGGGTGTGAAATAGTTTCAGAACCAGTTCATTCTGTGATTTGCTTTCGATTATAGGTCAAAATTGTCAAATTTGCCCTTCGTTCTCCCGTCGCCTCCTGTGGGAGAAAGAACCTAGTTTTCGCAGTACAAGTCTGAAATACTGTGTATGAAAGTCTGTTTTGCTGTTACAATATTTGGAGGGGATTAACCATCGTTGTTGCATGCTACTTCCACGTCAAAACAGTTCAAAGGAAAAAAAAGTAATCTGCCAGGTTGGAGTTTTATTTAACAAGGAATTACTGGGTACGTGATTTGGAAAATACTACTTGAGTATGATATCACATGAGCAATTGTGAGATGGTTTTGCTAAGCCACCGTGATTTGGAAGACTTGAATGAGGATTAGTCAAAATCGCCATGATCTGGAAGAGAATAATGTTGTCTCCGAGACAGCCGGCGATTGTTATCTCCGAGACCCGGCTATTCTGTTCCTCCACGCCGAAGCCGCTGCCGGTTTGCCTCGCGGTGGCGTTGCCTCCGCCAGTTCTTGTGCCTCTCTGTCGTCGCGGACACATGCCAAACCTCCGCTACTCCAAGCAGCTCCAGGGCCTTCGAGCCACCCTGCCCGCTTCTGCGGCCAGCCGCCACGCCGGCTCTCCTCCCCTGGCACCACCACCTGCGGCCGGGTTATTTCCGCTGCCTTATATCCGCAGCAACCATGCCACGAGCCCACGACAGTTCTTTGAGCCACCTGTTTCAAAGTGCTCGTCTCCGAGTCGCCCCTGCTTTCGAGCCCTCCTTTTAGCGCTTCACTTCCGAGCAACTCGCCGCTTCCTGGTCATCTCTGCCGCCCTGTGTGAGTCGCCCGGCACGGATCGCGCGCATCGTCTGCTCGTACAGCAGGATGAGCACACGTGAGGTCTCCAGATCAACCTAGCGTATTGTTGTTGCCGCGCTACCCTCGCCCTCGCTCTCTACTCTCTCTCTTTCTCTCTGTGACGCCGTGGCTCAAACCAACGAGGAAGGGAGATGGACAGAGGTTTTTGCCCGGAGCACGAACTCCGCCCCGCCGCGCGAACGGCGTATTCTTTCTTCCCTGAGGACGTACTCAGTCACTCGGCTACATGGCTTACAACCCAGCTCACCGCAGAACCAGCACACTGGAGGGAGCTATATATCACACACACGCCACACCCCACTCCGGCCTGCTCGCTCACGACGCGTTCCACGATCCGCATGCCCAGGCCGCGCACACGACGCGCTCCTACGCGCTCGACGCGGCCGGACTCCGCATGCATCGCCCGCGTCCGCTCCCCAACTACCAAGCATGCACACACACCGGTCACGCACGCCACGCTCCCGATCCGTCCCGCGTGCATGCCCAACACGCATGCAATTAAATAAGTGTTCACAATGCCTGAACGATGGAAAAGCAAAAACCTGATGGATTCCTATGCCTGCTCCACGTGAAGAGCTCTCAACTAGTACTCCGTCCCTGCTTTGAGTCGCCCTCCTTTGAACCGCCCCGACGCGCTCCGCCTGGGACTCGTTGCTACGCCCGTAGTTGGCCTCCCTCACCGCCGCCTGAAGCGACCCGGTCGAGCTGACTGGTGCTGTGAGTCGTCCGCTGCTGCAGGTATAATTCCTCCGCCGCTGCGGTAACTCGCCGCATCGCCGGCCCGTGATGTTGACCCGCTTCTGAGCCGCCGACGCGGATCACCCGCGGCCCCAGGCTCATCTCTGCTTCCGTTGCTAGAGCCGCCGTGCTGCCGCACTGCCAAGTTGCCGCCTGCTGGCTCCGTTACGCTGACCACCATCTCACTCTGTCTCTTCGCTTCATTGAGCCGCCCCGGCTTTACCTCAGCCGCGAGTCATACTGGCCTTGTACCGCTGGTCCTCGTCAAACCCGCCATCACCGCGCCTCTTCACCAGCGGCCGCGCCCCGCCTCACTTCCGCTGGACCTGAGAGCCGCCGGGTGTTTACCCCTCGCCTTGGCGACTCGCCGTGACCAATGCGACCCCGCGGGTCGCCCCGCCGGGGGCTTCCTTGAGCCGCCTCGCTCCGCCACGGATGAGCCACCCTGCCTTGGAGCTGCTTCATTGACCCGCCGGCGCGGCTTTGAGCCGCCCCCGCCGGTTGCGTTTTACTTTAAGCCGCCCCTGCTCGAGGACACCTTGCACCTTGCCGGCTGATGCTATTCAGCTGCCGTGGTTTTTTCCCATCTAGATAACAAAAACAAGGAAAGGCCGGGTTGGACGAAAAGTCAAAGTGGTCAGGGGTTGAAAAAAAATAGCGGGTCAACATGACCCGGAGAATCAATCTTGAGCCGCCCGGTTCCGCGCTTTAAGCCGCCACCTCCACCGCGGCCATGAAAGAGTGGCTAAATCACAGTTGAAGTGACTGGAGGTGATCTATGGACCTTGCTTACATCGGACGGGTCAATGGACAGGGTCAATTATACCCTATCGAGATTCAACATATTTCAGCAATCCACTGGCCATATCATGGTCAAGCATGAAGAATCTCAAGCCAACTCCTCAAGTAGTCTTAAGACTCGAGGGCTACAATGACATGACTCAACAAATCTTGCCAGTTTCAGCAGGCTCAAGAACTCCGGATCATTGGAGGGAAGATAACCCGGACCCGGAGGCTACCGCCATATTGGTGAAAATTTAAAGGCCGTTAGAAGATTTCCGGCTCAAAATGAGGATTCTGGTTCAAAATCCAGTTCAAGGGAAACTTATCTACCACAAAGCTTTGAAGCTCTCAATATCCGGTTCACAATCCGGCTCAAGGACAATCTGTCTCCCACAAAGTTTTGAAGCTTTCAAATCTGGTTTAAAGTTCCGGTTAAAAAAGAATTAATCTCTCGCAAGTTCGAGTTCTCAGAAAAATTAACGGTTGCCAAAGAGAACTTGCTGCCATGATGCGCAGTTCAAACATGGGTATCCTGCCTTACGGTTTATTTTATTATGGTCACTTGGGGGCTTCCTGCTCATCGAGCATAGCTGTCGGTACCCTCTTGATCGACGCAATGCCAAAACTTATATTGTCACTTGGGGCTTCCTGTTCAAACATAGGTGTATTCACCAAAGAGAACATAGCTGTCAGTACCCTCTTGATCAGCTCAACGCCACACTTGTAACCATGTCACTTGGGGGCTTCCTGTTCAAACATAGGCGTATTCGACCAAAGAGAACATAACCTTTCCAGGTCATCCTACCAGTATACCAGCTCCTTCAACTCCATCGGGTAATCCCGATTGACCCGTCGAACTCTTAACGATCAATCTTACGGCGTATTCGACCAAGATCTGAGCTCGTTAAGGTTCAAACGGCGACTTGTCATGCGAGAGCATGGTTTACAGATAGTCAGGATAGATCTAGGTTTCATAAGCCGCCTTCCTTGAAACTTGGATAAATCGGCCCATGATGTATGCTGTTACTCTAGCCCCGCCTACTCCTGATAAGTCTTTGAGCAAGACCAGACTTTATCTAGGGTTCAAATGTCGATTGGGCACACTGTGAGTCAGGCTCACAGAACGCACGAACAATCCAGTGGCTCAGGCTAGTTTCATTGAAGAAGACACTTTGGCTTGGCAGCCCACAAAAGCCTCGAATTTCTTTTGATTTTTCATTTATATTCGAAGATTTCTTCTTTGACTTTTGGTTTTTTTTACAAATCGGGCCCAGCTGCCCTACTTCTGGCTCATATTTGAAGCATCTTTTGGGTTTCTACAACCCGCCAGGATGGCAGACTTTAAGTCGCTAGTATATGATAATAGCCCAACTTGGCTGGATTTTCATGATGATATTGAATGATTGAGATTTTCATACCGGCTTATATTATTCAAATCTTCAATAGCTAACATGGCTAGATTTTTATTATGGTTATCAATAACCAGTGTTATAATTGAGGTTTTCAAAGTCGCTTTATGATGACCCACAAGTATAGGGGATCTATCGTAGTCCTTTTGATAAGTAAGAGTGTCGAACCCAACGAGGAGCAGAAGGAAATGATAAGCGGTTTCAGCAAGGTATTCTCTGCAAGTACTGAAATTATAGAGTAACAGATAGTTTTGTGATAAGATAATTTGTAACAAGCAACAAGTAACAAAAGTAAATAAAGTGCAGCAAGGTGGCCCAATCCTTTTTGTAGCAAGGACAAGCCTGGACAAACTCTTATATAGAGAAAAGCGCTCCCGAGGACATATGGGAATTATCGTCAAGCTAGTTTTCATAACGTTCATATGATTCGCGTTCGGTACTTTGATAATTTGATATGTGGGTGGACCGGTGCTTGGGTGCTGTCCTTACTTGGACAAGCATCCCACTTATGATTAACCCCTATTGCAAGCATCCGCAACTACAAAAGAAGTATTAAGGTAAACCTAACCATAGCATGAAACATATGGATCTAAATCTGCCCCTTACGAAGCAACGCATAAACTAGGGTTTAAGCTTCTGTCACTCTAGCAACCCATCATCTACTTATTACTTCCCAATGCCTTCCTCTAGGCCCAAATAATGGTGAAGTGTCATGTAGTCGACGTTCACATAAAACCACTAGAGGAGAGACAACATACATCTCATCAAAATATCGAACGAATACCAAATTCACATGACTACTAATAGCAAGACTTCTCCCATGTCCTCAGGAACAAACGTAACTACTCACAAAGCATATTCATGTTCATAATCAGAGGAGTATTAATATGCATAAAGGATCTGAACATATGATCTTTCACCAAATAAACCAACTAGCATCAACTACAAGGAGTAATCAACACTACTAGCAACCTACAGGTACCAATCCCAGACTTGGAGACAAGAATTGGATACAAGAGATGAACTAGGGTTTGAGAGGAGATGGTGCTGGTGAAGATGTTGATGGAGATTGGCCCTCTCCCGATGAGAGGAGCGTTGGTGATGACGATGACGATGATTTCCCCCTCCCGGAGGGAAGTGTCCCCGGCAGAACAGCTCCGCCGGAGCCCTAGATTGGTTCCCCCTCTTGGCGGTGGAGTCTCGTCCTGAAAGCTTGCTTATGATTTTTCTTCGGACGAAAGACTTCATATAGCAGAAGATGGGCACCGGAGGGCCAACAGGGGGCCCACGAGGCAGGGGGGCGCGCCCCCACCCTCGTGGCCAGGGTGTGGGCCCCCTCTGGTATTTCTTCCGCTCAGTATTTTTTATTATTTCCAAAAATAACTTTCGTGGAGTTTCAGGACTTCTGGAGTTGTGCAGAATAGGTCTCTAATATTTGCTCCTTTTCCAGCCCAGAATTCCAGCTGCCGGCATTCTCCCTCCTTATGTAATAAGAGATAATAGGCATAAGTATTGTGACATAATGTGTAATAACGTCCCATAATGCAATAAATATCGGTATAAAAGCATGATGCAAAATGGACGTATCAACTCCCCCAAGCTTAGACCTCGCTTGTCCTCAAGCGGAAGCCGATAACGATAAATATGTCCAGATGGTTAGAGGTAGAGGTGTCGATAAAATAAAATACGGACATGAGGGCATCATGATTATTCTTTAAACAACAACATATATGGATAATGTCATATGATTTCTTATGCTCAAGTAATAATCTATTCACAATGCAAAGTATGAATCAGAAACTTTATTGAGAACCAACAAACTATAATCTCAGTCAATGAAGCAATTGCAATTTATCATAACATCAGAAAGAGTCTATGTCAGAGCTTTTCAGCAAGTCCACATACTCAACTATCATTTAGTCTTTCACAATTGCTAACACTCACGCAATACTTGTGGTTACGGAGTTTTAATCGGACACAGAGAAAGATAGGGGCTTATAGTTTCGCCTCCCAACCTTTTACCTCAAGGGTAATGTCAAAAATAATAACTCATGCTAACTTACATCCAATTAGATATATATGTCTGGATGTTTCCAACACACTGTGCTTGCCAAAGGATAAAATATGGAAAGGAAAGGTGAAGATCACCATGACTCTTGCATAAGGTAGAAGATAATAGTAAAAGATAGGCCCTTCGCAGAGGGAAGCAGAGGTTGCCATGCGCTTTCAGAGTTGGATGCACAAAATCTTAATGCGAAAGAACGTCACTTTATATTGCCACTTGTGATATGGACCTTTATTATCCAGTCCGTCGCTTTTATTTCTTCCACATCACAAGATCGTATAAAGCTTATTTCCTCCACACCAATCAATCATACATATTTAGAGAGCAATTTTTATTGCTTGCACCGATGACAACTTACTTGAAGGATCTTACTCAATCCATAGGTAGGTATGGTGGACTCTTATGGCAAAACGGGGTTTAAGGGTATTTGGAAGTACAAGTAGTATCTCTACTTGGTGCAAATAATTTGGCTAGCATGAGGGGGAAAGGCAAGCTCAACATGTTGGATGATCCATGACAATATACTTTATTTCAGATATAAGAAAACGTAACCCATTACGTTGTCTTCCTTGTCCAACATCAACTCTTTAGCATGTCATATTTTAATGAGTGCTCAGAATCATAAAAGATGTCCAAGATAGTATATTTATATGTTAAACCCCTCTTTCTTTATTACTTCCTATTAATTGCAACGATGACCAAAGCTATGTTTGTCAACTCTCAACAACTTTTAATCATCATACTCTTTCTATGTGAAGTCATTACTCTTCATAAGATCAATATGATCTCTTTTTATTTCTTTTTATTCTTTTCTCTTTTCTTTTATTCACTCAAGATCATAGCAAAATAATCAAGCCCTCGACTTAACACTAATCTTTATTATATAGCTCACGGACTCGATTACATAGAGGGATCATAAAGCAAAACTCAAAACTGGATCATGCTTAAAAACTTTATTCTACTAGATCAAGATACTACTAAAAGGATCGAACTAAGAAAAATAGTAAAGATAGGAGATGTGGTGGTGATACGATACACCGGCACCTCCCCCAAGCTTGGAAGTTGCCAAGGGGAGTGCCCATACCCATGTGATTATATCTCCTTTGTTGAAGAGGAAGGTGGTGGTGGTGATGGGTAGTCGCACATCGAGCGTAAGAGATCCTCCAACTTGCGGATAGTGCCCTTGAGTGCAACGATATGCTCCTTCAACAAAATATTTTCACGTGTGAGATACTTGTTTTGTATACAAGCTAACTCAATCATCTTGAAAGCTTCGATCTCAGTTGGGGTAAGAAGATTGTGATCAAGTTGAAGGATGTCTTCTGTTGCCAGAACTTGGTCCTCCGTGGCCTTCTTGATCCCTTCATCCTTGTTGACCTCCATGGGTTCTTCCCTCTTCAGCCCTATTTTCATTAGCCAAGCCGTTGTCACCATTGTTGGAGGAGGGGGACGACATGATGCCTGGCCTTGACAACCCTGACAGAAAACAACTCGAAACAAGAACAGAGGGTAATTGCGTGATACGGGAGTCAAAACCTTCGGGAGATTGTATAATGAATTTTTACCGACCAAAATACGTATCGTGCAAGAAAACGGAGTCCGGAGAGCGCACGAGGTGCCCACGAGGCAGGGGGGCGCGCCCAGGGGGTAGGGCGCGCCCTCCACCCTCGTGGGGCCCTCGTGTCCTTCCCGGACTGCTTCTTATTTTTCTATTTTTCTAAATATTCCAAAACGGAGAAAAATTGCCATTAGAACTGTTTTGGAGTCGGTTTACTTACCGTACCACATACCTATTCCTTTTCAGAGTCTGAAACGTTCCAAAAGTGTCCCTTATGTGCCTTCGAAGGCACACTTTCCGGAACGTTTTCAATAACCGTTCACCACCTTCGGATTTGTGCCTTCGAAGTTGTTGATTTTTATGGCACCGGAACGATAGACCTCCTCGATAACGTAAGGACCTTCCCATTTAGAGAGAAGTTTTCCTGCAAAAAATCTTAAACGAGAGTTGTATAGCAATACATAATCACCTATATTAAACTCATGCTTTTGTATCCTTTTGTCATGCCATCTTTTAACTTTTCCTTTAAACAATTTGGCATTCTCATAGGCTTGGGTTCTCCATTCATCAAGTGAGCTTATATCAAATAGCCTCTTCTCACCGGCAAGTTTGAAATCATAATTGAGCCCTTTAATAGCCCAATATGCCTTATGTTCTAGTTCGAGAGGTATGTGACATGCTTTTCCATAAACCATTTTATACGGAGACATACCCATAGGATTTTTATATGCAGTTCTATAGGCCCATAATGCATCATCCAGTTTCTTGGACCAATTCTTTCTAGATCTATTAACAGTCTTTTGCAAAATTAATTTGAGATCTCTATTACTCAATTCTACTTGACCACTAGACTGTGGGTGATAAGGAGATGCAATCCTATGATTAACATCATACTTAGCAAGCATTTTACGGAAAGCACCATGAATAAAATGTGAACCGCCGTCAGTCATTAAATATCTAGGGACTCCAAACCTCGGAAAAATAACTTCTTTAAGCATTTTAATAGAAGTGTTATGATCAGCACTACTAGTTGGAATAGCTTCTACCCACTTAGTAACGTAATCAACAACAACTAAAATATGTGTGTATCCATTAGAGGCAGGAAAAGGTCCCATATAATCAAAGCCCCAAACATCAAATGGTTCAATAACAAGTGAATAATTCATAGGCATTTCTTGACGTCTACTAATATTACCAATTCTTTGACATTCATCACAAGATAAGACAAACTTGCGGGCATCCTTGAAGAGAGTAGGCCAATAAAAACCGGATTGCAATACCTTATGTGTAGTTCTATCCCCAGCGTGGTGTCCTCCATAAGCCTCGGAGTGACACTTGCGTAGGATCTGTTCCTATTCATGCTCAGGTACACAACGTCTAATAACACCATCTACTCCTTCTTTATAAAGATGTGGGTCATCCCAAAAGTAATGTCTCAAATCATAGAAGAACTGTTTCTTTTGCTGGTATGTGAAACTAGGTGGTATAAATTTAGCAACAATGTAATTAGCATAATCAGCATACCATGGAGCAGTACGAGAAGCATTTATGACATTTAATTGTTCATCAGGAAAGCTATCATCAATAGGTAGTGGGTCATCAAGAACATTTTCTAACCTAGACAAGTTGTCTGCAACGGGGTTCTCAGCTCCCTTTCTATCAATAATATGCAAATCAAATTCTTGTAGCAGGAGAACCCATCTAATAAGTCTAGGTTTAGCATCTTTCTTTTCCATAAGATATTTAATAGCAGCATGATCAGTGTGAATAGTTACTTTAGAATCAACAATATAAGGTATGAACTTATCACAAGCAAATACAACTGCTAAGAATTCTTTTTCAGTAATAGCATAATTTCTCTGAGCATTGTCTAGAGTTTTACTAGCATATTGAATAACATTTAATTTCTTATCAACTCTTTGCCCTAGAACAGCACCTACAGCATAATCACTAGCATCACACATAATTTCAAACGGTAAATTCCAATCAGGTGGCTGAACAATAGGTGCAGAAATTAATGCTTTCTTAAGTATTTCAAATGTTTCTACACAATCATCATCAAAGACAAATGGTATATCTTTTTGTAATAGATTAGTCAGAGGCCGAGAAACTTTTGAGAAGTCTTTCATGAACCTCCTATAAAAACCGGCATAACCAAGGAAACTTCTTATACCTTTGATGTCCTTGGGACATGGCATCTTTTCAATAGCATCAACCTTGGCTTTATCAACTTCAATACCTCTTTCAGAAATTTTATGCCCCAAGACAATACCTTCATTAACCATAAAGTGGCACTTCTCCCAGTTCAAGACAAGATTAGTTTCTTCACATCTCTGCAAAACTCGATCAAGGTTGCTCAAGCAATCATCAAAAGAGGATCCATAAACGGAGAAATCATCCATGAAAACCTCACATATCTTTTCACGAAAGTCAGAGAATATAGCCATCATGCATCTTTGAAAGGTAGCATGTGCATTACATAAACCAAAAGGCATACGTCTATAAGCAAAAGTACTGAATGGGCAAGTAAAAGTGGTCTTTGATTGATCATCGGCTGACACAGGTATTTGAGAGAAACCAGAGTAACCATCTAGAAAGCAAAAATGTGTATGTTTGGATAATCTTTCTAGCATTTGATCAATAAAAGGTAAGGGGCAATGATACTTTTTGGTGGCTTTATTTAATTTGCGGAAATAAATTACCATCCTATAATCGGTAATAATTCTTTGCGGGATCAATTCATCTTTATCATTAGGAACGACGGTAATACCTCCCTTTTTAGGGACACAATGGACATGACTTACCCACTGACTATCAGCAACGGGATAAATAATACCTGCCTCAAGAAGCTTTAGTATTTCCTTTCTTACCACTTCTTTCATCTTAGGATTCAGCCGTCGTTGGTGATCACGAACTGGTTTGGCATCTTTCTCCAAATTTATTTTGTGTTGGCATAGAGCGGGACTAAGGCCCTTAAGATCATCAAGAGTATATCCAATAGCAGCGCGGTGCTTCTTCAGAGTTTTCAATAATCTCTCTTCTTCATGCTCTGAAAGGTTAGCACTAATAATAACAGGATATATCTTTTTCTCATCAAGATAAGCATATTTAAGAGTATCAGGAAACGGTTTAAGCTCAAACACGGGATCGCCCTTGGGTGGACGAGGATCCCCTAGGATTTCAACAGGCAAATTGTGTTTCAGGATGGGTTCCTGTTTAAAGAATACTTCATCTATTTCCCTTCTTTCATTCATAAACATATTATTTTCATGGTCTAGCAAATATTGTTCTAAAGGATCACTAGGAGGTACGGCAATAGAAGCAAGACCAATAATTTCATCTTTACTAGGCAATTCCTCTTCACGGTGTTGTCTACGAAATTTAGAGAAATTAAACTCATGAGACATATCACCTAGACCAATAGTAACAGCATCCTTTTCGCAGTCTATCCTAGCATTAACAGTGTTCAAGAAGGGTCTACCAAATATAATGGGACAAAAGCTATCTTGTGGGGAACCAAGAACAAGAAAATCACCAGGATATTTAGTTTTCCCACACAAGCCTTCAACATCTCTAACAATTCCCATGGGTGAAATAGTATCTCTATTGGCAAGTTTAATTGTGACATCAATATCTTCTAACTCAGTAGGTGCAATATCATGCATAATTTCTTTGTATAAGTCAATAGGTATTGCACTAGCACTAGCACCCATATCACATAAGCCATGATAACAATGATCTCCTATTTTAACAGAAATAACAGGCATGCCTACCACAGGTCCATGTTTATCTTTAGCACAAGGTTTGGCAATTCTAGCAGTTTCATTACAGAAATGAATAACATGCCCATCAATATTATCAGACAAGAGATCTTTAACAATAGAAATATTAGGTTCAACTTTAACTTGCTCAGGAGGTATATAAGTTCTAACATTGCTTTTACGAACCACAGTTGAAGCTTTAGCATGATCCTTTATTCTAACAGGGAAAGGTGGTTTCTCAACATAAGCAGTGGGAACAATAGGATCATTATAAGTGATAGTCTTTTCTTCAACTTTAATAGGTGTAGCTACTTTTACTTCTATGGGAGGATGATATTTAAACCACTTCTCCTTAGGGAGATCAACATGAGCAGCAAAGATTCACAGAAAGAAGCTACTATCTCAGAGTCAAGTCCATATTTAGTGCTAAATTTACGGAAAACATCGGTATCCATAAAAGATTTAACACAATCAAACTTAGGTGTCATACCTGACTCCTTACCTTCGTCGAGATCCCAATCTTCAGAGTTGCGTTTAATTCTTTCCAATAAATCCCATTTGAATTCAATAGTCTTCATCATAAAAGAGCCAGCACAAGAAGTATCGAGCATAGTGCGATTGTTATCAGAAAGCCGAGCATAATTTTTTTGAATAATTATCTCTCTTGGGAGCTCATGATTGGGGCATGAATATAACATTGATTTAAGCCTCCCCCAAGCTTGAGCGATGCTTTCTCCTTCGCGAGGACAGAAATTAAACATATAATTGCGATCACGATGAACAAGATGCATAGGATAAAATTTCTGATGAAATTCCAATTTCAATCATTTGTAGTTCCATGATCCCATATCATCACATAGCCTATACCATGTCAATGCATCTCCCTTCAAAGATAAAGGGAAGACCTTCTTCTTAATAACATCATCGGGCATACCTGCAAGCTTAAATAATCCACAAACTTCATCACATATATTAGGTGCTCATCAGGATGTAATGTTCCATCTCCTGCAAAAGGATTAGCTAGCAGTTTTTCTAACATACCCGAAGGAATTTCAAAGTAGACATTTTCATTTTTAGTAGGTTCAGTAGGTTGAGGAGCAACTCTTTGCTCTACTGGTCGGGTGAAGATACCCCGAACAAGCCCCTCAGAGGATTACTTTCCATAGTGACAAGTGACAGTAAATTTCAGCACACTATATAAATTTTTCCTTACCAAATTCCACCTACCAAAGGCGCTTCACTCCCCGGCAACGGCGCCAGAAAAGAGTCTTGATGACCCACAAGTATAGCGGATCTATCGTAGTCCTTTCGATAAGTAAGAGTGTCGAACCCAATGAGGAGCAGAAGGAAATGATAAGCGGTTTTCAACAAGGTATTCTTTGCAAGTACTGAAATTACAGATAACAAATAGTTTTTTGATAAGATAATTTGTAACAAGCAACAGGTAACAAAAGTAAATAAAGTGCAGCAAGGTGGCCCAATCCTTTTTGTAGCAAAGGACAAGCCTGGACAAACTCTTATATAGAGAAAAGCGCTCCCGAGGACACATGGGAATTATCGTCAAGCTAGTTTTCATCACGTTCATATGATTCGCGTTCGGTACTTTGATAATTTGATATGTGGGTGGACCGGTGCTTGGGTGCTGTCCTTACTTGGACAAGCATCCCACTTATGATTAACCCCTATTGCAAGCATCCGCAACTACAAAAGAAGTACTAAGGTAAACCTAACTATAGCATGAAACATATGGATCCAAATCAGCCCCTTACGAAGCAACGCATAAACTAGGGTTTAAGCTTCTGTCACTCTAGCAGCCCATCATCTACTTATTACTTCCCAATGCCTTCCTCTAGGCCCAAATAATGGCGAAGTGTCATGTAGTCGACGTTCACATAACACCACTAGAGGAGAGACAACATACATATCATCAAAATATCGAATGAATACCAAATTCACATGACTACTAATAGCAAGACTTCTCCCATGTCCTCAGGAACAAACGTAACTACTCACAAAGCATATTCATGTTCATAATCAGAGGAGTATTAATATGCATAAAGGATCTAAACATATGATCTTCCACCAAATAAACCAACTAGCATCAACTACAAGGAGTAATCAACACTACTAGCAACCTACAGGTACCAACCCCAGACTTGGAGACAAGAATTGGATACAAGAGATGAACTAGGGTCTGAGAGGAGGTGGTGCTGGTGAAGATGTTGATGGAGATTGGCCCTATCCCGATGAGAGGAGCGTTGGTGATGACGATGGCGATGATTTCCCCCTCCCGGAGGGAAGTGTCCCCGGTAGAACAGCTCCGCCGGAGCCCTAGATTGGTTCCACCAAGGTTCCGCCTCGTGGCGGTGGAGTCTCGTCCCGAAAGCTTGCTTATGATTTTTCTTCGGACGAAAGACTTCATATAGCAGAAGATGGGCACGGAGGGCCAACAGGGGGCCCATAAGGCAGGGGGCGCGCCCAGGGGGGTAGGGCGCGCCCCCACCCTCGTGGCCAGGGTGTGGGCCCCCTCTGGTATTTCTTGCGCTCAGTATTTTTTATTATTTCCAAAAATAACTTTCGTGGAGTTTCAAGACTTTTGGAGTTGTGCAGAATAGGTCTATAATATTTGCTCCTTTTCCAGCCCAGAATTCCAGCTGCCGGCATTCTCCCTCCTTATGTAAACCTTGTAAAATAAGAGAGAATAGGCATAGGTATTGTGACATAATGTGTAATAACATCCCATAATGCAATAAATATCGATATAAAAGCATGATGCAAAATGGACGTATCACTTTAGCACAATGGCTATTATTTTATCAATGGATATGGTTTATTCTACAATGAAAGGAATAGTCCCGAGTCGCTGCAAGGTTACGACCCCGCACTTGGGTGCTACGTTACTCAAATCATGATTACATCAAATATGCAAGTCCCATGTCACTGCCAGCATGCACCGTGGCACTTGGGGGCTAATGCAAAGTCATCTTTTGCTCACCTTATTGAAGACCCGACTCATCACATCATAATGAGCCGGCCCTTGGGGGCTACACGTTCTTGTTCAAGTCTACATGATCATATCTACAAAGTCCCTGCTCATTATTGCATAATGACCCGGCCCTTGGGGGCTACACTGGTTGAAGTTTTTATGAGCATAAAGCAATTTCAAGTCCCAGGTTGCTGCAAGCATGACAACCCGGCACTTGGGGGCTACATATGTGGAATATTCAGTTTTGACTAGTGACTGAGATGAACAAACTGGATTTCTTCAAGGGTGCAACATTTATATTGAAGCAAGTCTTAAGCTGTTACTACATCCCCTTCTTAAGACTTGGGGGCTACAAGTGATATGCATATAAGAGCAATGATAAACCGGCAAGTTCTACATCTTCAAGCCGGCTGAAAATCAGATGAGTATTTCAAGACCAATATTTTCTATTAAGCACTGGGAGTTGAATCAAATGAATTATTCTTCACAATATTTTTCTGTGAGAAACCAACGTCAGCAAATTGATTATGAAGTTGGCTTATTGACTCGGATTTTCTAGAAGAAGGAAATAACAAGGAGTTAAGGATGATCTGGTGCCGGCTTACAAGAGTTCTTAACCCGGAGCATAATCTATCAAAATTATTCTTGTGTTTGTTTTACAGGATCAGTTTAACATTGATAAATCCAAAATTAAACTGGGGGCTAATGTCGGGGATATACCCCACGGTATGACCCGGCCGGAGATATGACCTAGCTGGGACTTGGTATTTTAGTGACCCGACAGATTGTTTAAGCCAGATGTTAAGCCGACAGATTGTAAGCTGACAGATTGTTTAAGCCAGATGTTAAGCCGGGAGATTGTAAGCCGGCAGATTGTTTAAGCCAGATGTTAAGCTGGCAGATTGTAAGCAGGCAGATTGTTTAAGCCAGATGTTTAAGCCGGCAGATTGTAAGCCGACAGATTGTTTAAGCCAGATGTTTAAGTCAGATTGTGACAGAGTCGCCTGGGGTTAATAAGCCCAAAACATTAAGAAGCCCAAGACGTTAAGAAGCCCATCGTGAGAAGCCCATGGAGAGAAGCCCATGAAGAGAAGTCAGAATAGTTTAAGTCTTAAGTCCGAGTTGGACTCTACATGTAACCCGCCCCTTCAACTTATATAAGGAGGGGCAGGGCACCCCAAGAGGGACAAGAAATATTCTCTAGGGTTAAACACAATTAGAGGAGAGACGGCTTACCGGCGACGCCCTCATGAGCATAATGAGACCTAGCCACAAACAGCATGTAGGGCTATTACCGGATGATGTTTCTCGGGGCCCGAAGCTGTCTAAATCCTTGTCTTGTGTGTCGATCCGCCTCTCGTCTCTCATCCCGATCAACCCCTCTCAAGCTACCACATAGATGCGTTGGCCTCATGACTAAGTCCTCACACTAGGACATCTGCCGTGACAATTCCAGAACAACCTATCTTTGTTACTGATAAGGATTATGAATTCTCTGTCGATCCTGAGTTAATTACTCTGGTTGAATCTGATCCTTTCTATGGTTATGAATCTGAAACTGTTGTGGCACATCTTACTAAATTGAATGATATAGCCACCCTATTTGCCCATGAGGAAAAATCCGCTATTACTATATTCTCAAATTGTTTCCTTTCTCATTAAAGGGTGATGCTAAGTTATGGTTTAATTCTCTTGCTCCTGGTTGTGTGCGTAGTCCCCAGGATATGATTTACTACTTCTCTCAAAAATATTTTCCTGCTCATAAGAAACAAGCTGCCCTTCGGGAAATATTTAATTTTGTGCAAATTGAAGAAGAGAGTCTCCCACAAGCTTGGGGGAGGCTTCTCCAATTACTTAATGCTTTGCCTAATCATCCTCTCAAGAAAAATGAAATACTTGATATCTTTTAAAATGGACTAACCGATGCTTCTAGAGACCACCTGGATAGTTGTGCTGGTTGTGTTTTCAGGGAAAGAATTGTTGAGCAAGCTAAATTGCTGTTGAATAATATATTGAGTAATGATAATGATTGGACACTTCCTGAACCAACTCCTAAGCCAATTCCAAAGAAAAGGGGTATTCTATTTCTCAGTCTTGAAGATATGCAAGAGGCAAAGAAATCTATGAAAGAAAAAGCTATTAAAGATGAAGATGTTAGGAATTTACCGCCTATTGAAGAAACACATGGTCTCGATAACCCGACATAGGTAGTAGAGGTAAACTCTCTCCATAGATTTGATGAAGGTGATATTCCTCATAATAAGTCTGCTAGGCAATGCTTGGATGAGTTTGATAATTTTATTGTTAAACAAGAAAACTTCAATGCTTATGTTAGTAGACAATTGAAACGTAATGCTTACATGCTTGACAACTTGGGTGATTATATGAGTAGAACTGTTAATGATCTTAAGCTTATTAGTAAACAAGCTTCCATGGTTACAACTCAAGTAGAGCAAGTACTTAAGGCACAAGATGATTTGCTCAATGAGTTGAATAATAAGGACAATGATAATGCTGTTAGGGTTATGACTAGAGGTGGTAAAATGACCCAGGAGCCTTTGTAACCTGATGGCCATCCTAAAAGAGTTGAGCAAGATTCTCAGAGAATTAATACTGATGCACCCAGTCCTAGTAACAAAAAGAAAAAGGAAACTGATAGGACTTTGCATGCCAGTGAACATGCTATAGACACACCTGAGAATCCCAATGATATTTCTATTTCTGATGCCGAGACACAATCTGGTGATGAACATGAACCTAGTGATAATGTTAGTAATGATGTTCATGTTGATGCTCAACCTAGTTATGATAATGATGTAGAGATTGAACCTGCTGTTTGCTACCTCTTGAGCTTGCGTTGGTTTTTCCCTTGAAGAGGAAAGGGTGATGCAGCAAAGTAAAGTAAGTATTTCCCTCAGCTTTTGAGAACCAAGGTATCAATCCAGTAGGAGACAACGCGCAAGCCACCAAATACCTGCACAAACAAACACCAACTTGCACAAAACGCGATAAAGGGGTTGTCAATCCCTTCACGGTTATTTGCAATGTGAGATCTGATAGAGATGGATAAATGGTAAAGTAATATTTTTGATATTTTTGGTTTATGGAACGGAAAGTAAAAGATTGCAAAGAAAGTAAATAGGAAACTGAAATTGTAGACCAGAAACTTATATGATGGAAAATAGACCCGGGGGCCATAGGTTTCACTAGAGGCTTCTCTCAAGATAGAAATTATTACGGTGGGTAAACAAATTACTGCCGAGCAATTGATAGAAAAGCGCAAAGTTATGAAGATATCTAAGGCAATTATCATGAATATAGGCATCACGTCCGTGTCAAGTAGACCAAAACGATTCTACATCTACTACGATTACTCCACACATCAACCACTATCCAGCATGCATCTAGAGTATTAAGTTCATAAAGAACGGAGTAACGCCTTAAGCAAGATGACATGATGTAGAGGAATTAACTCAAGCATTATTATGGAAACCCCAACTTTTTATCCTCGATGGCAACAATACAATACGTGCCAGTTCCCCTTCTGTCACTAGGATCGAGCACCACAAGATTGAACCCAAAGCTAAGCACTTCTCCCATTGGAAAAAAAAAACCAATCTAGTTGGACAAACCAAATCGATAGTTCGAAGAGACTTGCAAAGATATCAAATCATGCATATAAGAATTCAGAGAAGATTCAAATAATATTCATAGATAAGCTGATCATAAATCCACAATTCATCGGATCTCGGCAAACACACCGCAAAAGAGTATTACATCGAATAGATCTCCAAGAACATCGAAGAGAAGTTTGTATTGAGAATCAAAGAGAGAGAAGAAGCCATCTAGCTACTAGCTATGGACCCGTAGGTCTGTGGTAAACTACTCACGCTTCATCGGAGAGGCAATGGTGTTAATGTAGAAGCCCTCCGTGATCGAATCCCCCTCCGGCAGGATGCCAGAAAAGGCGCCAAGATGGGATCTCACAGGTACAGAAGGTTGCGGCGGTGGAGAAGTGGTTTCGTGGCTCCCCTGGAAGTTTTTGGGATATTTGAGAATATATAGGAGGAAGATCTAGGTCAGGGGGTCACCGAGGGGCCCACAAGGTCGGGGGGCGCCCTACCCCCTGGGCGCGCCCTTCACCCTTGTGGCCGCCTTGTGGCTCTTTTGACTTGCACTCCAAGTCTCCTGGGTGTCTTCTGGTCCAAGAAAAATCATCGTGAAAGTTTTATTCTGTTTGGACTCCGTTTGGTATTCCTTTTCTGCGAAACTCTAAAACAAGGAAACAAATAGGAACTGGCAGTGGGCTCTAGGTTAATAGGTTAGTCCCAAAAATTATATAATAAAACATCCAAAACAGATAATGTAATAGCATGGAACAGTCAAAAATTATAGATACGTTGGAGACGTATCACTGTTGACCTTGACAACCCACAATCAAAGAATCAACGTTATGATAAGAGAGACTTTGTTTCTAGGAAACACGGTAGAGAGAGAGAACCATGGGTTCAAAAACCCATGCCCTTTCCTCCTAAGCCATCCAAGAAAAAGGATGTTGAGGATTTTGAGCGCTTTGCTGAAATGATTAGACCTATCTTTTTGCATATGCGTTTGACTGATATGCTTAAAATGCCTCCTTATGCAAAGTATATAAAAGATATTGTTACAAATAAAAGAAAGATACCGGAAGCTGAAATTTCCACCATGCTGGCTAATTATACTTTTAAGGGTGGAATACCAAAGAAACTTGGAGATCCAGGAATACCAACTATACCATGCTCCATTAAAAGAAATTATGTTAAAACTGCTTTATGTGATCTTGGAGTAGGTGTTAGTGTTATGCCTTTCTCTTTATATCGTAGACTTGATTTGAATAAGTTGACACCTACTAAAATCTCTTTGCAAATGGCTGATAAATCAACTGCTATACCCATCGGCATTTGTGAGGATGTGCCCGTTGTGGTTGCAAATGTTACTATCTTATCGGACTTTGTTATTCTTGATATTCCCGAGGACAACAGTATGTCGATCATCCTTGGTAGACCCTTTTTGAATACTGCAGGGGCTGTTATTGATTGCAACAAAGGCAATGTCACTTTTCATGTTAATGGTAATGAGCATACAATACACTTTCCGAAGAAACAACCTCAAGTTCATAGTATCAATTCTATCGGAAAAATTCAACTATTACTATTGGAGGTTTTGAATTCCCTCTTCCTACTGTTAAAAGGAAATATGATATTCTTATTGCTGGGGAAATGCATATCCCCGTTGAGGTTACCTAGTGTTATTCGAAAGTTCTCCGGTTTCATGTCATTCGGAAGAAGTTTGTTAATAAGACTTGATCAACCTTGTTAATGGATTCCTTTTGATGAGCTTGAAATGGATGAATTTAGAAGGCACAACTCTCTATACCCATCTGTTACTTTATGTTATTTAGGTTAAATAAAGCAAAAATAGTATTTTCTGTCTGTTTTCTGAATTATCCTTGAAATAAAAAATGTCCCGAAAATAAAAGTTCTCCAAATGCCCTGAAAATTTAGTAAGATTTTTTATAGAATATTTAAGAATTTATGGCACTGAACACACACCACCAGTTGGCCACAGGGGTGGAGGGCGCGCCCCTGTCCTTATGGGCCCCACGTGGCCCCCTCCACTTATTCCAGCACCCATCCACTTCGTCTTCCTCCAGAAAAAAATCACTCCATAGCTCAAACTCGCGTTCTTGCTCATTTTGCTGCCATTTTCGATCTCCTTGCTCAAAGCTCCATTCACAAAACTGCTTTGGGGGATTGTTCTTCGGTATGTGACTCCTCCAATGGTCCAATTAGTTTTTGTTCTAGTGCTTTATTTATTGCAAATTTTTGCTGCTGTGGTGACCTTGTTCTTGAGCTTGCATGTCAAATTTATATGGATCAAAGTAGTTTTGATGCATGATTTAGCCTCTAGGCACTTGTAGGAGTAGTTGCTATCAATTTTGTTGAGTTTGGTTCACTTTTATTTTGAGTCACTAAAAATTTCAGAAATTTTTCTGAGGAAGAAAAAATGTCTAGGAGAATGTACCAAGGTGGTTTTTCGAGGAAGCAAGCACCGAGGCTCGCGATACGTGAACCGGACCTTGAACCACCAAGGGAAGCTCAAGGGCGGCCTTGTGAAAGGCCGTCGGATGAATTTATGGTTCGTGCAGGTTTCAAGGATGAGTTCTATACATACGTAAAAGATGCCGGCCTTGAAGACTTCTTGTCAGACAAGTGCCTACAATATTATTATCTCACCGATTCCTTTGTGCGGAGGTTTGAGTTTTCATCTAAGCGCAATACTCATATTGTCCTGTTTGATCTTTATGATGAATCTTATACCATGGACCTAGAAGATTTTTGTGATGCATGCAAAATCCCTCAATGGGGTATTCTTAGTGAGCCTCACAAATCTGAACACAATGATTTCCTTGCTAGCATCACTGTGGGAGAAACTAGAAATATCACACAAGCCACCATAGGGAGCATTCACTTTCCTGTTATACATTATTTTGCTCTCTTTATAGGAAGATGCATTAATGGTAAACATGATCATAGCCACCCTTGCGTTCCAGATCTTAGTGTCCTCAAGTGTGCGGTGTTAGGTGATAAGCGATATAGCTTGGGGGCTATTATTGCGAGGAAATTACATCTTAATGCTAAAGATGGAGATTTATTTGGTGGGATTTATGCAACTCGTTTAGCTAATTATTTGGGTGTATCCATAAGAGGGTATGATATTGAGTTGCCACCTGCTTTTCTAGATTATGATGCTATGATACGCTACCAGTTTCTTAAGAGGAACGAACAATTCCTCCAGTACCGACTAATCTTTGATAGACGGCGCGCCGTCCATGTTAGTCTTCTTGCTCCTGCCTTCTTTAACTTTTAGGAAAATGGGAGATATTTTATAACTAGAGAGGAGGCAAACGAGTATGAGAGAACAGCGGAGACTGCTCACCTCCATGCTGCAGCTCTTCAGGCAGTAGCTAATGCATCTCAGTACAACCCCGACTACAACTTTGGGTATCCACTAGGCCAGTCGTGGCCTTAGACCAACTTAGGCCAAAAGCCTAAGCTTGAGGGAGTACGTATTTCTCACCGACATTATATTCATGTTCACACACTCATTCCGGTTGTCGGTGTTCATACTTTTTCATTGTATTATCCATGTAGTTTATTTCTTTTTCCTGCTTTCTTCTTGTGTGTTTGAAAAATCTTAAGAAAAACAAAAAAAAATTAGTTGTAGTTAGTTTACTTTCTATGCATGCTTAGTAGTAGTATTAAAAGAAAAACCCAAAAAGATTTCTCGTTCTTCTTTTGCTTGTTGGGAGCTTTCCCGTGTAAATATTATTCTCATTCTTGTTTTACCTTCTTTAGAAAAATAAAAACTCCAAAAACATTTCAGTGTGTTTCTTTGAAATTATTTTCTTTTCTTTGGGGGTCAAGAGGAGAAGACCACGATGAAAACATTGAGTGGCTCTCATATGCATTATTGTTGATCTAACAAAGAGCCCATATTACCTTGTCTCCTCCTTTGAATAAATGTTTGCAGATTCGAGCTTAGTCTAATGCACGTGCACTATTATTATTATCCACACCATTCGGTCGTGCAAGTGAAGGGCAATAATGACGATATATGATGAAATGATTGAGATGAGGAAAAGCTGATATGAACTCGACCTATCTTGTTTTTGTAAATATGATTAGTTCATTGTTCCTGATTCAGCCTATTATGAATGAAACATGTTTGCAATGGCAATTAGAGATTATAGTTACTCATGCCATGCTTAATTAGCTAGGGGTTTATAATGGTTTACCTTGCGTGCCAACATGCTTTTAAAATGGTTGTGATGTAGTATGATAGGATGGTATCCTCCTTTGAATGATTCGAGTGGCTTGACTTGGCACATGTTCACGCATGTAGTTGAAACAAAATCAACATAGCCTCTATGATATTTATATTCGTGGTGATTTATATCCTACTCATGCTTGCACTCCATGTTGGTTACTCTCAATGCATGTTTATGACAGTTGTCGCTCTCTAGTTGGTCGCTTCCCACTCTCTTTCTAGCCTTCACTTGTACTAAGCAGGAATACTGCTTGTGCATCCACTTCCATAAACCCAAAGTTGCTCCATATGAGTCCACCATACCTTCCTATATGCGGTATTTACCTGCCGTTCCAAGTAAATTTGCAAGTGCCAAACTCTAAACCTTCAAATGATAATCTGTTTTATATGCTCGAATCACTCATGTACCAACTAGGGTTGTCAATATCTTCCAAGCTAGGTGGGTTATTCTCACGATGAGTGGACTCCGCTCATCATTCATGAGAAAATGGCCGGTAACCAGGATGCCCAGTCCTATGCTCAAATCAAATCAAAATAATTGCAAACAAAACTCCCCCAAGACTGTTGTTAGTTTGACGGTACCCATTGTTTTGGACGAGCCGTGGAGTGTGCTTGTTGGTGGTGGGGGAGTATACCATTCTGTTTGGAAACCGCCTATAATGTATGTAGCATGGAAGATACTGAGATCTCTTTGTTGTTACGTTGACAATGAAAGCATGCCGCTCAAAATATTATTTATCTCTGTTTCAAAAACTCGAGCTCTGGCACCTCTGCAAATCCCTGCTTCGCTCTGCGAAGGGCCTATCTATTTACTTTTATTATTGAGTCATCATCCTCTTATAAAAAGCACCAGTTAGAGAGTACCCCTATCATTGTATGCATTGTTATTAATTTATATTGAGTATGACTGTGACTGGATCTCTTTTACCATGAATTACAATGTCTAGTCAGTCCTTGATCTCCAGGGGTGCTCTGCATTTATGTTTTGCGATCTCAGAAAGGGCTAGCGAGATACCATCTTGTTATATTATATCATGATTGTTTTGAGAAAGTGTTGTCATCCGAGATTTATTATTGTTGCTCGCTAGTTGGTTATGCCATTGATATGAGTAAATTGAGACCTAACTGTTATTATGAATACGGTTTCATAATCTATGCTGAAAACTTGAATGCTGGTTTTACATATTTGCAACAACAAGATCAACAGAGTTTGTAAAAGTTTTTCTTTATCACTTTCAGTTTGTCAACTGAATTGCTTGAGGACAAGCAATGGGTCAAGCTTGGGGAAGTTGATACGTCTCCATCGTATCTACTTTTCCAAACTCTTTTGCCCTTGTTTTGGACTCTAACTTGCATGATTTGAATGGAACTGACCCGGACTGACGCTGTTTTCAGCAGAATTGCCAAGGTGTTATTTTTTTGCAGAAATAAAAGTTCTCGGAGTGACCTGAAACATTACGGAGATGAGTTTTGGAATTAATAAAAAATATTGGCGAAAGAATCAACCAAAGGGGGCCCACACCCTGGTCACAAGGGTGGGGGGTGATACGTCCATTTTGCATCATGCTTTTATATCGATATTTATTGCATTTTGGGCTGTTATTACACATTATGTCACAATACTTATGCCTATTCTCTCTTATTTTACAAGGTTTACATAAGGAGGGAGGATGCCGGCAGTTGGAATTCTGGGCTGGAAAAGGAGCAAATATTAGAGACCTATTGTGCACAACTCCAAAAGTCCTGAAACTCCACGAAAGTTATTTTTGGAAATAATAAAAAATACTGAGCGGAAGAAATACAAGAGGGGGCCCACACACTGGCCACGAGGGTGGGGGCGCGCCCTACCCCCTGGGCGCGCCCCCTGCCTCGTGGGCCCCCTGTTGGCCCTCCGGTGCCCATCTTCTGCTATATGAAGTATTTCGTCCGAACAAAAATAACAAGCAAGCTTTCGGGACGAGACTCCGCCGCCACGAGGCGGAACCAATCTAGGGCTCCGGCGGAGCTGTTCTGCCGGGGACACTTCCCTCCGGGAGGGAGAAATCATCGCCATCGTCATCACCAACGCTCCTCTCATCGGGAGGGGGCCAATCTCCATCAACATCTTCACCAGCACCATCTCCTCTCAAACCCTAGTTCATCTCTTGTATCCAATTCTTGTCTCTAAGTCTGGGATTGGTACTTGTAGGTTGCTAGTAGTCTTGATTACTCCTTGTAGTTGATGCTAGTTGGTTTATTTGGTGGAAGATCGTATGTTCAGATCCTTTATGCATATTAATACTCCTCTGATTATGAACATGAATATGCTTTGTGAGTAGTTAC
The DNA here is from genome assembly GCF_002575655.3 of Aegilops tauschii subsp. strangulata. Lineage (NCBI taxonomy): Eukaryota > Viridiplantae > Streptophyta > Magnoliopsida > Poales > Poaceae > Aegilops > Aegilops tauschii. The sequence continues at coordinate 358,758,188 of NC_053035.3, forward strand.
GTTTGTTCCTGAGGACATGGGAGAAGTCTTGCTATTAGTAGTCATGTGAATATGGTATTCGTTCGATATTTTGATGAGATGTATGTTGTCTCTCCTCTAGTGGTGTTATGTGAACATCGACTACATGACACTTCACCATTATTTGGGCCTAGAGGAAGGCATTGGGAAGTAATAAGTAGATGGTGGGTTGCTAGAGTGACAGAAGCTTAAACCCTAGTTTATGTGTTGCTTCTTAAGGGGCTGATTTGGATCCATATGTTTCATGCTATGGTTAGGTTTACCTTAATACTTCTTTTGTAGTTGCGGATGCTTGCAATAGGATTTAATCATAAGTGGGATGCTTGTTCAAGTAAGGATAGCACCCAAGCACCGATCCACCCACATATCAAATTATCAAAGTACCGAACGCGAATCATATGAACGTGATGAAAACTAGCTTGACGATAATTCCCATGTGTCCTCGGGAGCGCTTTTCTTTATATAAGAGTTTGTCCAGGCTTGTCCTTTGCTACAAAAAGGATTGGGCCACCTTGCTGCACTTTATTTACTTTTGTTACTTGTTGCCCGTTACAAATTATTTTATCACAAAACTATCTGTTACCTATAATTTGAGTGCTTGCAGAGAATACCTTGCTGAAAACCGCTTATCATTTTCTTCTGCTCCTCGTTGGGTTCGACACTCTTACTTATCGAAAGGACTACGATAGATCCCCTATACTTGTGGGTCATCAGGGGGTGCGCCCTCCGTCCTTGTGGGCCCCCTGGACCTCCACCGACCTCAACTCCAACTCCATATCTTCACTTTCGAGGAGAGAAAAAAATCAAGGAGTAGGATTCATCGCGTTTTACGATACGGAGCCGCCGCCAAGCCCTGTTCTTCCTCGGGAGGGTAGATCTGGAGTCCGTTCTGGGCTCTGTAGAGTGGAATCCGTCGCCATCGTCATCATCAACCATCCTCCATCACCAATTTCATGATGCTCACCGCCGTGCATGAGTAATCCGATAGTAGGCTTGCTGGACGGTGATGGGTTGGATGAGATTTGCCATGTAATCGAGTTAGTTTTGTTAGGGTTTGATCCCTAGTATCTACTATGTTATAAGATTGATGTTGCTATGACTTTGCTATGCTTAATGCTTGTCATTAGGGCCTGAGTGCCATGATTTCAGATCTGAACCTATTATGTTTTCATGAATATATTTGTGTTGTTGATCCTATCTTGCAAGTTATAGTCATCTACTACGTGTTATGATCCGGCAACCCCGGAGTGACAATAGTCGGGACACTTCCCGGTGATGAGCGTAGTTTGAGGAGTTCATGTATTCACTAAGTGCTAATGCTTTGGTCTGGTACTCTATTAAAATGAGGCCTTAATATCCCTTAGTTTGCAATAGGACCCCGCTGCCACGGGAGGGTAGGACAAAAGATGTCATGCAAGTTCTTTTCCATAAGCATGTATGATTATATTTAGAATACATGCCTATATTATATTGATAAATTGGAGCTAGTTCTGTGTCACCCTATATTATAACTGTTGCATGATGAATGCCATCCGACATAATTATCCATCATTGATCCATTGCCTACGAGCTCGTTTCATACTGATCTTTGCTCCGTTACTTTTTTGGTTGCCACCGTTACAAGTGCTACAAAACTGCTACTGTTACTTTTTCCATCATTACCGTTACTTCCATACTACTTTGCTACTAAATACTTTGTTGCAGGTATTAAGTCTGTCAGGTGTGGTTGAATTGACAACTCAGCTGCTAATACTTGAGAATATTCTTTGGCTCCACTTGTGTCGAATCAATAAATTTGGGTTGAATACTCTACCCTCAAAAACTGTTACGATCCCATATACTTGTGGGTTATTAGGAACATTCTCATGTCTGGGAGGTGTAACCTAGCTGCAGGAATCGGCGGGATCGTTGCGCTGCACCGACTCTTTGCTACTTTCGCTACTCTGCTCGTCGGTGAGTTTGATCATTACCTCCATCTTCATAATGTTTCTGGGTGTGATCGTGTAACATAAATTTTTGTTGTGTATCACGTTCTCTTAAGAATTGCGTTACTGTTAGTGCCCTAGTAAACAATTGCGTTGATGTTTATCCGCATCCTCGAGCTCGCCAACGCTTCACATCTGCGTGGACAAAAGGCCACGGCCTTGCTCTGCTGCATCACCCACAAGTGGGTCACCATCAACTTCGACCTTGAACGAGCTCAACGAGTTGGTTGCTAGAGTTGGCAACTTGAGTACATTGATTTACTGTTGCACTCTACTTATTAGAAATGTTTCGCAAAAACATATATTAGTCGTTTAAAAAAGGGAAAAGCTTACTCTGCCGGTTGATAATCACGCGGACGTCCGTCGCCTCAGTTGTATGCCACGTTTCCCCAGTGGACCCACCACCACACGTCTTCTCCAACAGCAGCCTTCGTGGCTCCAGCTCCTACCTTATCCTCGTCTCTCTCGGTCCTTTTTTGTCCCGAATCAGCGCCGCAAGGGAGACGCTCGCCCGCATCATGTTCGCGCCAGTGCTCGCTGCCATCCCGCTCTGGTAGCCATCGTTTGCCGGTGAGGAAGGCCTTCGCCGTCTACTTCCATCCCTCCTATTTTTCTTCGCCACCTCGCTTGCCGTTGGCTGGGCAGCGGTCACCCCGCCGCTCACATCTGCCCTGAGATCCGCATTGCATGGGCATCGTTGCAGCGGCGAGCGGCGCAGCGCACAACCTCTCCGTCGGCGCTGTCATCGTGGGAGCCCTCCCTGTTGGATTCGTCCCGGCCCTACGTGCCATGTTTCTGAAACAAAGATCTTGTTGCAATAGTTAAGGGATGTTTCTGAAACAAAGCTTTTGTTGCGAAGAAGAATCATATGCAGAGATGCTTTCTATAACATCATCGATGTTTCTGAAACAAAGCTCTTATTGCAATAGTCATTGATGCGTTTCTGAAACAAAGCTCTTGTTACAATAGTCAGTGATGTGTTTCTGAAACAAAGCTCTTGTTGCAAGAGTGACCATTGTTTCTGAAACAATACTCTTGTTGCAAAAAAGGTCGTACGTTAAGCAATCTAGATCGAACGGCTCGCGAGAGGCGGCGGATCTTTAAAAGAAATCCGCCGGCTGACGCGTAGCACGCTCTTTTCTTATTGGTTTTTTTGTTCTTCCTTGTTATATTGTAATTATTTTTATTTTATGGGAAACTCTTACCATCACCCGATGGCGAAAACTTGGTTTCATATATTCACAAGTTAGTTAGATACTTAGATAATCCAAATAATGTTTTAGGTTGTTCGCTATAGATTACGTTAAAAAAACTATTTCTCTATGATTTATCAATTTTTTTGCGCTGGCTATGATTTATCAATTATCTACACGACCCATAAGACTATCCTTACCGGTCGTGTGCATTTTTCATGATCGTCCCACTTCGCTCGCGCTAACTCTAGCCACACGATCGGCATCATGGAACACGCGCGAGTGAGCACGTTGCAAGACCAAATTGTGACCGACCACAGAATAGAAATTTGAAGATCTCGACTCAACAACAACAATAAAGTAGGCGAACCAACCTATGGTTGGATGGTTAGAGGGACTATGATATCCCCAGCCCACAGGGTTCAAGTCCTGGTGCTCGCCTTTATTCCTGGATTTATTTCAGAATTTCCGGCGATGCGCATTCAGTGGGAGGAGACGTTCCCGTCGACGACGAGGTGCCTACGGTGACTTTGTAATTTTCAAGATGATATGCCGTATATGCCGATCGTGTGTGCTCAGTCTTTCGGAGGTGCTCATAGGGATAGTGTGTGCGTTCATAGGGATGAGTATATGCGCGTGTATATGAGCGTTTGCGTCTGTACTGTGTTAAAAGAAAAACAATAAAGTAGCCATGATGGCATTCCCTCAAATAAAACAAAAAAAATGTCAAAGAACAATTAATAAAAAGAACAACTTTTGGGATCTTAAATACCGGTGAAACCAAAGAGCTCATGGGTCATTCCGACCCCAAAACCCCAAACACCAAAACCCTATTCCCCTCCGCCGCCTAGCCGCCTAGCCGCCATGGGCTCCGCCTCCGCCTCCTCCCTCCCGACCACCGCCGGCGCTGGCGAGAACTTGGTCCTCATCCTCGACTTCGGCTCGCAGTACACCCAGCTCATCACCCGCCGCGTCCGGCAGTTGGGAGTCCTCTCACTGTGCGTCTCCGGCACCGCGCCGCTCTCCTCCCTCACCGGGTTACGTCCCCGCGCTGTCATACTCTCCGGAGGACCCCACTCCGTCCACGCCTCGGGCGCGCCCTCCTTCCCCGAGGGATTCCTCGATTTCGCTGCCGAAGCTGGCGCGCATGTTCTGGGCGTGTGCTACGGTATGCAGCTCCTAGTTCAGTCCCTCGGCGGCGCCGTCGAGGCTGGCGAGCGGCAGGAGTACGGCGATACGGAGGTAGAGATTACTGCGACGTCCTCCGCGCTGTACGGCGAGAGCGGGGTGGGGAACAGACAGTCGGTGTGGATGAGCCACGGCGACGAGGTGGTCAGACTGCCTCAGGGGTTCGAGGTTGTGGCACGAAGTGTGCAGGGCGCAATCGCGGCCATCGAGCATCGGGAGAAGCGTTTTTATGGACTCCAGTACCACCCGGAGGTATCTATCATTTACTGTTTTATTCTGTCATCATGGATAGATGGAGATGGATTTAAACTAAGATTATTATGCTAATAAGTTCAGTTGCGTTTGTTGATTAGCTTATTTTGCGAGATTGTGAGACACACATTTTGAGTTTGAACTGCAGGGCGACCTGTCCTTTTTCCATAAGTGATAATTGAAATATAAGTGGGCTATTTTCTAAGTTAAGCTACAAATTACTTGGGTTTCTTGGGATGGAACAAGCCTTTGGGGTAGCGGGTTGTGTCTTGACGTGAGTGTTTGTTTTTTGGTAAGAAAGATGAGGATATAAGGTCATCTGTATGGATCACACTGATCACAGCTTGCATACCAATCGAAGTACACATGCTTCTTCATAAAATTGTTCATACCTGAGCATGGTTGTCATAAACTTTTCAATCATCTGATTATACAAGGTGACACATTCGACCCAAGGAAAGGAAACACTGCGCCGCTTTCTTTTTGATGTTTGTGGGATTAAAGCTGACTGGAAGATTCAGGATGTGCTGGATGAGCAAATTAAGACCATCAAAAGTATGGTTGGGACTGATGAACATGTGATTTGCGCGTTATCAGGAGGAGTTGATTCGACAGTTGCAGCCACACTTGTTCATAACGTGATAGGTGATAGGCTTCATTGTGTTTTTGTCGACAATGGTCTATTGAGGTAACCGTTCCTTCAGCATGTTCTGCTTCGAAATCAGTATGCAGCTAAACTAACATATGATCTTATCTGCAGATACAAGGAGAAGGAACGAGTAATGTCAACCTTTAATAGTGACTTGCACCTTCCTGTCACATGTATTGATGCCTCGGAGCAATTTCTTAGCAAGTTAAAAGGAGTCAAAGACCCAGAGATGAAAAGAAAGATTGTTGGCAAAGAATTCATAGCTGTCTTTGATGAATTTGCTCACATGTTAGAACAGCAGACAGGAAAAAGACCTGAATATTTAGTTCAAGGAACATTATACCCTGATGTGATTGAATCATGCCCACCCCCTGGGAGTGGTATGACACATTCCCACACCATCAAAAGCCATCACAATGTAGGTGGTCTTCCTGAAGATATGAAATTGAAGCTCATTGAACCACTGAAGCTCCTATTTAAGGATGAGGTATTGATCTGCATCTATACATCTATGTACTGAAAGATACCTCATACTGATACTTCATACATTTATTGATACTTCACTTTGCATGATCTGACATGCTACTGAAAGATAGCTCATACTGGGAAATTTATTTCCGTTTTGATTTCGAAGAAAATATTCCTATCACTTATTGTTTGTCAATTTTATGTCCTGCAAAAGGTGCGGAAGTTGGGCAGTATCTTAAATATCCCAGAGTCATTCTTAAGGTGACACCCATTTCCTGGGCCTGGTCTTGCTGTACGTATCCCATCAGGTGATGTTACAGAAGGCAATGCTTTGGAGGTTCTTCGTCAGGTTTGATCTTTTTGAACCATTGGTTTCTAAATCATTTTTGATATATGGTGTTAATTGTGAACTGCTCTGTTTACGTCTTCTAGGCGGATGAGATATATGTTCAAGCCATTAGAGATGCAGGACTCTATGATACAATTTGGCAAGCTTTTGCTGTGCTTTTGCCTGTCGAAACAGTTGGGGTCCAGGGTGACCAGAGAACTTACGGCTATCCGGTTACTTTAAAGGCAATTACCAGTGAGGATGGCATGACTGCAGATTGGTATGCTGCATTGAACCTACCGCTCTATCATATCCCCTTTGCAACTTTATGATGCAATCGTACTCTAATGGTGCACTAGCTGGCGATATTTTGGTTGCAGTTGTGAGATAATAAGTCTGCAGCAAATACTGTTCTGTTTGCCTTTTAGCTCAGTGTTCTGGAACAATACTTGGGCTTCCCGCTTCCCCTTTGGTTGCTCGGTTCCTGCTAGAGTAGTTTGTGAATACTATTAGTTTGACTTCGACAATTCAGCATTCACCTATGTTACATTGCCTGCTGGCCTTCCCTTTTTAGGGCCAGCCCAAAATCCATAAGTTTCCTCAGTTGTAATGTACAGTTACAGTTTGCCAAGCTATGTTATTCTAAGCTATCTAATCAAGTCTCAACTGGTATCCCTAAGTTCGTGGACAGTTTGTTAATTGTTCGATGGTGTGTATTTATTCATGTATTAGTTGCCTTTCTGATGCCCTTTGTCCATGTGGTCTTGGTATAGGATTGTTTTTAGCGCCTTACGCATTGTTGTGTACAGAAATGTGTTCTCTCTCTTCCTCTCATTTTGTTAACAAGCATTGATTACCGATGTTTCTGTTATTTGGTAACTATTATTTTGTTAACAAGTGTTGGTAATTAGGGATGTCTCTATTATGTGGTAGAATCTAGTTTTTTTTTGGGAGTTTATTGATACTATCTTGAATATTTTGACTGATGTTTCTTTTATTTATGTCAGGTATTATTTTGAACGCAAGTTCCTGGCCGATGTGTCGAATAGGATCTGCAACAATGTGCGAGGTATTAACCGTGTTTGCCTGGAGAAAACATCGAAGCCACCAGCGACAGTGGAGTGGGAATAGCCTGATAGTACACTAAAGGACCGGGAATCGCAAATCATGCTCAGATGTTGCATCATTTGAGTGGATGTTCTTATGCTGTGATCATTTAACACATAACGCCAATTACCAGATCATTGTTTAGGGCTCCTAGATGAATCTCCTTGCCGTGAAAGATGATCAAAGCTTTGAAACTGCACTTATAAATGTTCTTTCTATTATTAAATTATATTTCCCCGCCTTTCTAGAGCCTTTTGGACGGTTGTATCTAGCAAATTTATAGCAATACCACATATGTAATGCAAGTGTAATAGTATATGTTAGCAGTGATGGTTTTAGCAAATTCAAAATCTCTTGTAAACCATTATGATACCACTTTTGATGGCACTATGTTGGTCTAATGACAACTATCAGTGCACTCCTAACAGACGCTGGGCTGTGCTTAGGGCGCTCCCAATACATCAATTTAAGAAAGATAATGGAGTTGTATGTTAGTGGAGATATGGCTTTTAACTTGTTTATCTCCACAGTATAATTAATGCCCCGATCTGGCCTTTTTCCTTATATTTCTCTTTCACTTCTCTTTTTTTTGACAAACACTTCTCTCTACAACTAGCCTACATGAAGATGCACATGTGATCTCTAAAACAATCGCATGCAACATCACTTAAAAATAACACCTAAAAGACAATGCATTGGAGTTTTTTTTCCTTTTGTGAAAAGGTCTAAGGGCAACTCCAATGCCGTGCATTAAATCGAACATACCAAACATCTGCGGATAGGGAGGCGGGCATCAAACATCCAACCCATTTTAGACGGACGGACGATATTCATGCTAAGCGGATGATATTTGTTAAATTTAGATATACTTACAACTACAAGGACGAAATTCAACAAATCGGTGGACCCATCGTAGAGGCTGATTGGCCCCAGAGTTTTTGATGTAGTCTGGGTTCTTCACTTTCAGGATTTCCCATTTGAAAAGGTTAAAACTTTAGTGGTGATCTTGTCATCAACATCCTCCCAATAATGTTTTTAAAAACATCCTCCCAATAATAATACATGTAAAACGAAGCAGACATACCATCCATGAGCGGTTGGGGCAACAGGGTTGTCGGGTCGATCGACATATCCCAGTGGGAAACGAACGGTCCTGGTAGTGGTGTGTCAGTCATAGTCTACGGGGGGTGGTCCTGTGCTGCTCGGTCTGACAACAGATGGGTCATGCGGCATTGCAAGATGGGTCGTGTAGCATTGGAGCTCAAGGACTGGAGTAGTATGTCAGAGCGACGACCCTGGAAGGTCGTGTAGACGGTTTGCATATGACGTAGAGTGGCTTGAAGTCAGGCTAGCGGCCCCAGTGCTATGGCAACATCGAGGGTGTTCGTCTTGTGTTTCAGTATGTCAGAGCGACGACTTTGGAAGGTCGTGTTGACGGTTTGCATATGATGTAGAGTGGCTGGAAGTCACGCCAGCGGCCCCAGTACTATGGCAACACTAGTAGAAAACAGGGCTTAGGTCACAGGGCAGTTTTCACATTAGCCCCGGTTCAGTCACGAACCGGGACTAATGTGAGCATTGGTCCCGGTTCGTGCGGCCAGGGGCCTGCCGGGCCTCGTGGGGGCATAGGTCCTGGTTCGTCCGGACCCTTTGGTCCCGGTTGGTGGTACAAACCGGGACCAATGGGCCACGCTCCTGGCCCACCACCCTTTAGTCCCGGTTCATACCACAAACCGGGACTAAAGGGCTGGTCCTAGTTGCGGCCAGTGTTTAGTCCCACCTCGCCAACCGAAGGGCGCTCACACCAGTTTATAAGCCCGTCCCTCTATGCCTTGTTGAGCTTCTCTTAAAGTGAAAATAGATGCCCTTATACAGGGAATTTCACCTAAATTCACAGTAAATTGAAATTTACTGTGAATTTAGGTTTAATTTTCTCTATAAGCGCATCAATGTTCATTTTTTTATATTTATAAAATAAATAAACCTCTCAACTTTGTAACAGAATGGTGCATTTTTTCTATAAGCGCATCTATGTTCATTTTTTAATTTTTTATATTGAAAAATGATGATGTGGCTTTGAATGGTGCATTTTGAACACACAAAAAGTCAGGAGTTCAAATAAGTTTTAAAAATGAAAGCCCTTTGTAACAGACGAGTTTCCGGATGAAATCCTGATACTTTGAAAGAGATTGTCCGTTTTGTACACGAAGTGCGTCCAGTTTTTGCCGTAACCCTCTCAACTTTCTTGCACATGCTATGTGGATGAAATGATGATATCATGCCAACTTTCAACCTTTTCAGAGTTCATTTGAAATGCTTTTCAATTTTAGGGTCTTATAGCTCAAAATAATTAGTAAATGCATTAAAAATAACAAATGAAGTCAGAAAGGATTGAAAAATGATAATGTAGCTTTGAATGGTGCATTTTGAACACACAAAAAGTCAGTAGTTCAAATAAGTTTAAAAAATGAAATCCCTTTGGAACAGACGAGTTTCCGGATGAAATCCTGATACTTTGAAAGAGATTGTCCGTTTTGTACACGAAGTGCATCCAGTTTTTGCCGTAACCCTCTCAATTTTCTTGCACATGCTATGTGGATGAAATTATGATATCATGCCAACTTTCAACCTTTTCAGAGTTCATTTGAAATGCTTTTCAATTTTAGGGTCTTATAGCTCAAAATAATTAGTAAATGCATGAAAAATAACAAATGAAGTCAGAAAGGATTGAAAAATGATGATGTGGCTTTGAATGGTGCATTTTGAACACACAAAAAGTCAGTAGTTCAAATAAGTTTTAAAAAATGAAATCCCTTTGTAACAGACGAGTTTCCGGATGAAATCCTGATACTTTGAAAAAGATTGTCCGCTTTGTACACGAAGTGCATCCAGTTTTTGCCGTAACCCTCTCAACTTTCTTGCACATGCTATGTGGATGAAATGATGATATCATGCCAACTTTCAACCTTTTCAGAGTTTATTTGAAATGCTTTTCAGTTTTAGGGTCTTATAGCTCAAAATAATTAGTAAATGCATGAAAAATAACAAATGAAGTCAGAAAGGATTGAAAAATGATGATGTGGCTTTGAATGGTGCATTTTGAACACACAAAAAGTCAGTAGTTCAAATAAGTTTTAAAAAATGAAATCCCTTTGTAACAGACGAGTTTCCGGATGAAATCCTGATACTTTGAAAGAGATTGTCCGTTTTGTACACGAAGTGCATCCAGTTTTTGCCGTAACCCTCTCAACTTTCTTGCACATGCTATGTGGATGAAATGATGATATCATGCCAACTTTCAACCTTTTCAGAGTTCATTTGAAATGCTTTTCAATTTTAGGGTCTTATAGCTTAAAATAATTATTAAATGCATGAAAAATAACAAATGAAGTCAGAAAGGATTGAAAAATGATGATGTGGCTTTGAATGGTGCATTTTGAACACACAAAAAGTCAGGAGTTCAAATAAGTTTTAAAAAATGAAATCCCTTTGTAACAGACGAGTTTCCGGATGAAATCCTGATACTTTGAAAGAGATTGTCCGTTTTGTACACGAAGTGCATCCAGTTTTTGCCATAACCCTCTCAACTTTCTTGCACATGCTATGTGGATGAAATGATGATATCATGCCAACTTTCAACCTTTTCGGAGTTCATTTGAAATGCTTTACAATTTTAGGGTCTTATAGCTCAAAATAATTAGTAAATGCATGAAAAATGACAAATGAAGTCAGAAAGGATTGAAAAATGATGATGTGGCTTTGAATGGTGCATTTTGAACACACAAAAAGTCAGGAGTTCAAATAAGTTTTAAAAAATGAAATCCTTTGTAACAGACGAGTTTCCGTATAAAATTTAAACTATTCAAATTTGGAAACTAATGGAGTAACAGAAAGTTTATAATTATTCTGAGCTAAAAGCAAAAAGAATAAAAAAATAAAGCAAAAATCAAAAGAAAATAAATAATTCAAAAAACAAAAAATACTGGAAAAAATAAAAAAAATGCCGCCTAATGGGCCACACGGCCTGCATACGACTAGAAACCCATCTGCACATGGGCGAGGATGCAGGCCCGCAGGCCCAATAGGCCCAACATGGCAGTGACAAAGGTAGGCATGTAATGCCTGCATATTAGAGAAGAGCTCAGCACCTGAGCTGCAACGCAGCTTATAAACAGGTGCTGAGCTCTCTTAGCTAGCGAGGTGGGGCTAAACTTCCCACCGCATCGCGCCAGCACATTAATCCCGGTTGGTGGCTCCAACCGGAACCAATGCTCCCCTTTGGTCCCGGTTGGTGCCACCAACCGGGACCAAAGCCCTCTGCTTCCCGCCCTTTGCGCTGGTGAAAAGAGGCCTTTGGTCCCGGTTGGTGCCACCAACCGGGACCAAAGGGTGGGTATTGGTTCCGGTTTGTGCGTTGAACCGGGACCAAAGCCTTTGCTATATAAGCCAGCACTTAGGAAATTTTCAGATTTCCATCGCCAGTTTCCCCCCGCCCGACGACGCCGCGAGCTCGATCTACGCCGCCGTCGCCCGTGCCCCCGAGCCCACGCCATCGCCCGTCGCCGTCGTCCTCCGCCCCCCGCCGCCGTCGCCGTCGGCCTCCGCCGCGCGCCCCCGAGCCGTCGCCCGTACGTCACCGTCGCCCTCCGCCCCCGGCCTGCCGCGGTCGCCGTCGCCCTCCGCCACCCACGCCGTCGCCCTCCGCCGCCCACGCCGTCGCCCTCCGTCGCCCGATGTGAGCCGCCGCCACGCCACGGCTCTGTTTATTTTTTTCATATATAATTTGTATTATTTTTTGTTCATTGCATATTTTCATATATATAATGTATATATATATGTATGTGGTAGCTATATGATGAATGGATGTGGCTATGTATGTATGAATATAATGTTCATACAATTTTATAGAACTATGTATGTATCAATATAATGTAGCTATATGATTTTAGGTTAGTGCTTAGTAGTTGAACTAGCTAGTTGATTTAATAAAACTATTTTATTAAATTTTACTATATATAGAAGTAGTTTATTTTTAGTAAGAACTACTTTATTTTATATATTTATAGTAAGTGCTTAGTAGTTGAACTAGTCGATTAATTAATAGAACTATTTTATTAAATTTTACTATATATAGAAGTTGTTTATTTTTAGTAAGAACTACTTTATTTTATTTATTTATAGTAAGTGCTTAGTAGTTGAACTAGTTGATTAATTAATAAAACTACTTTATTTTATTTATAGTAAGTGCTTAATTAGTAGTTGAACTAGTTGATTTAACAAAACTAGTTTATTTTACTATAGAAGTAGTTTATTTTTAGCAAGGAAATTAATAGAACTAGTTTGTTTTTTTAGTTAAAGCAATTATTCCCGCATCGACGTCGACGATGCCTATCCCGCATCCTCGTCGTCGACTCGGCGGAGGAGGCCGGCTTGATCAGAGGGGCCATGTCCGGGACTGGGCTCCGCCGGGCTGGTTTTGGGAGGTGCTACCTTCCAGTGGGCGTAGGTTGGTGAGGAACCGGCCCGTCCTTGACCCGATCCTTGTTTGGTGGCGCTCGCGTGGGCCAGTGACGGTGCCGAGGCTTCCGGACACCGCGGAGGTGGTACGTCACCGTGTCAGCGAGGAGGACCAGCACGTCCGTCGCTACATGGTTGCGTTGGAGGGCAGGTTCGACAATACCTGGCAGGTTCTTCAGGGATCTCACTGGAGCTATGATCCTGTGATGGTTCCGTCCCTTTGGGTGTCCACCGCCCGCGCCGATACCCGTCGGGCGCTACTGTTCTAGCTGTACTAGCGATGCTATATGTATGATAGTATTCGAGGTGTATTAGTGATAATATTCGACGATGTACGGACGCATGGAGATGATGTAGTTTTGCTTATAATTGAATGCATCCTAATTTGGATACTACTTTATTTTGTGATTTGATTTTGCTTATTGAATGCTCAAAGTGGAAAACTACTCCGATCCTACTTCGAATGCTAAAATTGGAGAGCACTATGATTAGTTGATAGCTTATAGGGTTTTTGTTTTCGCAGAAATCTAGGAGCCCCCGACCCCTCCATCATCCCCGCCGTCGTCCCCGTCACCGCCCCCTCCGACATCGAGGTGAGACCAGCCAAATCCTCTTTTAGAAAGATAATTAAACGATATTTCGGGTTGACTGTAAGTCTGTCGAGTCTCCACCATATATGAGAGGACGAAGAATCCCGACTATTGTCGTGGGGGTAGCTTCTCCTTCGTTCCCATGTGCTAGACAATTTGGTGTAATGCACTCGAGAACGAAAGGAGGAGCTACCATCACCGACGGTCGCAAATGTCAGAGAGGAATTAGTGAGGGAGAGTTCCACCATATATATATGAGAGGACGAAGAATCCCAACTGTTGTCGTGGGGGTCGCTTCTCCTTTGTTCCCGTGTGCTAGACATTTTGGTGTAATGCACACGGGGACAAAGGGAGGAGCGACCATCACCAACGGTCGAATGTATACACCACGCGAGCTGAGAGTTTTCAAGAAAAGACTCGACAAACCGATAGTCAACCCGTGATGAATAATAATGATCTAAGTTAGGTTTTTTAGTACATATATTTAATTGTAGATGTTTAATATTTGAATTATGAACATAGGAAATGTCGTACTCGGACGACGAAAGTCTCCCGGGGGAGTGCGACAGGCCTCACCTGGACGAAGATCGGCGCTTCAGTATTAAGCTGGAGGAGACCTTCGATGTTGAAACGGTACGCAACGACGACAAGTGTTATTTTTTGTAATTAAGCACGACTTCAACTATTTCAACGTGTACTTTTCATCTTTTACAATTCGGCTAGCTTATCCCATGCCATGCAAGACGCTACGTCTTGGAGAGGATGGGTTTTGAAGACCATGAAAGTATGGAAACAAAGAAAATTCACCTAAGGACCCATCATGATATAGATTTTGAAGTAAAGCTGTATAATTCTGAGAGCGTAACCCATTTTGGTTGCAAAAATTGGGAAGCATTTTGCAAGATGTATGGTTTTGATGAGGGTATGCTTGTCACCATGGATCTTGGTGATCCTGACATCGAGCAAGACAATATGGACATTTGGGTCCTTGTTGATACGCCTCCAATTCTACCGCGATGTGAGTTTCTCAAACATAGTTATTAGCTAATTTATATTGTTCATTTCAAAATAGTTGACAGCTTATTTTCATTGACAGCTTATTTTGATTGTTCAAACAATGTGCGGAACATGGTAGACAGAACCTACTACACCGATGGCTCTGAGTTAACTTATAAGGAGAAAACTCATCTGGTCGGATTTTGTACTGATATTGAGAATTACAATATCTACAATCAAACTCCTCAACATTATGGTCAATATGTGCCACTAGTGCACGTGTTGAACTACGGTAACTACTATGGAGATACCCTGGTAAGATTTCTTACTATTACGACATCCGTGCATATTTTGCATAGTTCTAAAACTAGTACATCATTGCTAACTATGAAGTTATTACTATGTTTTTCAACAGATAATCCCAGAGGATTGTGTGCCTCATTTGATGTATCAGAATGGTAGGCTTGATGTTTTGAATATACAACCAGGTCATCCTACGAATCTCAACTGTCCATACCGAATTTCTAAAAGAAGTGGAGACATGCAAATCAAAGAATGGAAAAAATGTATGGACAGTCGCAAGGAGGTTCTTGGAAGCAAAAGGAAGCGAGGCGCAAGAATTGGAGACAAGATGATCTCCATTCTCCATAATGGAGAGTCAGGGTCTATATTGTTTTATGCTATTTTACCTTAAAGAGGGTATTTCGGTCCTACCTAATACTGATGATCATGTGCTAAGAACAATTAAGTAGGGTTGGTTCGATGACTGTGAGGATGATGATCGTATGACTTGTTATTAATAACGAGTAGAAGTTGCATGATGATGATTAGTAGGACTTGTTATTATATATGATGATGCATGATGCACGCATGAAGAGTTATTATATATCAGCGGGTGAAATGAACATGGATTGGATTGAAGTGAAGGCAACATGCATGTGGTGCGTGTCGAAAGTAGTACAATCCAAACTTGATCAAGTTAGGATTAGTATTACTTTCGACATGCAGCACATGTTGCCTTCACTTCAATCTAAGCCATGTTTAGGCATAGCAGTACGTAGCGTTGGTAAACCAAGCACGGAGATATAAGAGAGGACACTTCTCTCTAATAGCTACCTAATAACAACCTAAATTAACCCCCCAAAACCCCCTAACCCCCCCCCCCCCCCTTAAAAAAAACAAAAACCCCAGCCCCTGAAATGCTGACGCGTGGATGTCTATTGGTCCCGGTTGGTGTCACCAACCGGGACCAAAGGCCCTCCGTCCTGGGCTGGCCGCAGCGGCCACGTGGAGGACCTTCTGTCCCGGTTCGTGTAAGAACCGGGACTAAAGGCCAAGGGCATTAGTAACGGCCTTTTAGTCCCGGTTCACAAACCGGGACAAAAGGCCCTCACGAACCGGGACAATAGGCCCTTTTTCTACTAGTGCAATATCGAGGGCCGGGTGTTCGCCTTGTGTTGTGTGGGTAACGAGCTTGTCTTTGATGTTGGTTGGGCATCCCGTTTGGCGCTAGGTTTTGTGTAGTGTTGGCTTCTTCACTTCCATGGAAGCGTCCAAGTTCATGTGTGCTCCTCCCATGGAAGTCACAACTTCTTCTATTCGGTAGTGTTGGGTGGATGACTTGTTCGCGATAAGTTCCCCACTGGTCCATGTGTGTGCAATGACGGAGCTTAGTGTATTGTTGGGGAGCCACCTCCCTCAGGTTTGGCACATGCAGGCATAAATATTCGAGAGATAGAGAGCTTATATATTCTATGTGCCCCCACCCCCTCCCCCAAAAGAATTTAGTCAAGCTTCGCCACTGCGTGTGTGTTTGTTCGGTGTCTTCGGTTGCGTTTTGCATTCGGTGCTAGTGGGCTTTGGTCTTGGTTGTGTCGTCGTTCATTTTTTTCATAATTAACTAGGCAACAATATTGTCTATTCTTGTTTTCCTTCCCTAACCCTAGTTGGCTAGGTCAAACTCTCCCCTCCAAACTTCACCAGCGAGCCCGTGGATTCCCCTCCCCTCTGCCTGTTGCTCCGGCGGCCGGTGGCAAGGAGGGGAATCCCGGTGCCTCCGCTCCGGTTAGTAGTTTAGGTTAGGGTTTTTTTAGTACTCGCAGGTGTGGTGCTCGAGCGGATGGCAACGCTACTTCTTCGAGTTTGTCTTCCGGGCTCCGATCCTGCTCCCATTCGTTCATCTGGACGTAGTCGACGGAGCTCCGGTGTAGATTATTGCCGTCTCTTTGGGGCGGCGAGGTTAGGGTTTCTCCTTTTGTAGCGAGATTTGGAATCAGGTGCTTCAGATCTATGCAATGGTTCAATGGCGACGACTGCGGTTCCAGGGCGCTGGTCCTTAGGGGCACGTGCACGAAAACTTTCCGTCTCTCATCGACAAGGTCAAGCCGGCTCCGGTAGGGGAGAGGCGACAGCGGCGCGTCGGTGGCTCGTTCTGGCGGCAGTAGTGGTTGTTAGGGGGTTCTTGGAATCTCAATGTGATTTTTATTATGTTTGAGATTCTTTATACTTTGGCTGAACTTTGAGAATAGATCTGGATCATTTTCACCCAACAAAAACTAGGCAACAAGATTCTTCTTAATTAATAGAAAATACAAAGCTTGCCCCGGTTCTTAAAAAAATATACAGAAAGCATCATAATTCCAAACAACAGCGACTCGTGCTCCCTGTATAAGCGGGTCCTAGTCGTCAAGAATCTATGAACATACGTACACATTTCACAGATACAAAGACAACGTACGTGTCCACTCCACGAACAATTAACCATGTACATCAACGTCAGTGCACCAAAGAACGAAAACTACCAACGTTTCCCCTGATCAGGATCATTTAATTTTCTGACGCCGACTAATCTCTCTGAATCACCTAACGACCAAAATGTACAAGGTTCTCTATAGGAGGCAGCACACTGGCTCTAGGCATTCTGCACCGTCATGATCGCGAGGGCCTCTCTTGCCTGCCCCAGGATGTTGAACACCGTCGCGGCGATGTGCGACGGCGTCAGCCCGGCCTCCACCAGCTGATCGGCCGGTGATCCATGGTCGATGTACTTGTCGGGGAGCACCACCGGCCGCCACTGCACAACCCAAAGAAAATTCATCGTCAGTCACTTACACCATCAGTGTTTGTTTCTGACATTTCTGTCCGTCTGTCTGTCTGTCTGACCAATTGACAATGTTGCTTTGATCGATCGATTACCTTAAGTTTGCCGTCGAGAAGGCCGTCCAGGGCCATGAACTGAGCCACGTGTGAGCCGAAGCCGCCGATGGAGCCTTCCTCGACGGTGATGATCACCTCGTGGGACTTGGCGAGGCTCCTGATGAGGGCGTGGTCCAACGGCTTGCAGAACCTGGCGTCGGCGACGGTGACCCTGAGGCCGTGCTGCGCCACGATGGACGAGGCGGCCATGCAGTACTGCACCGCCGACCCGTACCCCAGCAGCGCCACCCTCTCGCCCTCGATCATGATCCTGCCTTTGCCGACCTGCCAAACATACGTAGATCAGTCGTCAGTGGCGTACAGTCTCTAATTTGCTCTCGGAGTTATGAACTCGAGATCGAAACGCACCTCGATGGCAGTGCCTTTGTAGTTTTCCGGCAACGGGACGCCGATGCCGTTGCCCCTCGGATAGCGGAAGCACGAGGGGCGGTCGTCGATGGCCGCGGCGGTGGCGACCATGTTCAGCAGCTCGGCCTCGTCGGACGGGGCCATGACGACCATGTTGGGGAGGCACGCCATGAACGCCACGTCGAAGGCCCCGCAGTGGGTGGGCCCGTCGGCGCCGACCAGCCCCGCCCTGTCCATGGCGAACCTCACCGGGAGCTTCTGGAGGTCCACGTCGTGCACCACCTGGTCGTAGCCTCTCTGCAGGAAAGAGGAGTAGATGGCGCAGAAGGGCTTGAGCCCCTCGCAGGCCAGGCCGGCGGCGAAGGTGACGGCGTGCTGCTCCGCGATCCCGACGTCGAAGCACCGGTTGGGGAAGCGGCGGAGGAAGTAGTTGAGCCCCGTGCCGCCCCCCATGGCCGCGTGGATGGCCACGATCTTGCTGTCCTGCTCCGCCTCGGCTATGAGCGCCTCCGCGAAGTAGTTGGTGTAGGACAGCGTCTTGGCCGGAACCTTGAACTGCTTCCCCGTCGCCGGATCGAACTTGGCCACGCCTGCGCCATGGATCAATCACACACACTAATTAACCTCCCCTATATATGGTCCATATGATCCATCCATGTATGTTACCTACCGTGGTACTTGTCGGAGGCTCGCTCGGCGTAGGGGTAGCCACGGCCTTTCTCGGTGATGACATGGATGAGCACGGGCCCGGTGGTCTTGGTGCCCTTGACCTCCCGGAGGATGGTGATGAGGTCGTCGATGTTGTGGCCGTCGACGGGGCCGATGTAGTAGAGCCCGAGCTCCTCGAAGAGCGACGACCCGGAGCCGCTGATCATGCCGCGGGCGTACTCGTCCACCTTGGCCGCGATCTCGTGCACCGACCCGCCGATTTGCTTCGTCACTCCCTGATGAGCAGACAGAACACGCGGGAAAATCAGTTAAATATCTGGGCCATTTTCCTTCCGTTCGGCCCAGCACTGAAATACCGTTTAGTTAGGGCCGCCTAGTTTACAAAAGGAATATGACCAGCCCAGACAGCCCAGTAACATTATCAATTTGAGCTGTCAAGTGATCAGATTTGAAGTGAAGATAAACTACTCAGTCGACTCAAATCCAGGAGGATTAGAAAAGAGATACACCTCTGTCCTTGCTGTCAGATTGTGCTTGCGCCACGTCACTTGTTTTTAAAATTATAAGCCACATCGCTTGTTAAGATACTCCCGTCTCTGAACTGAGCTCTTTTGTTGAGGACAAAAACGCTAGTGGGCAGCACTAGATATGCTACTCTAGGTTTCATCGCCATTTCTGGTGGATAAATAGCTAGAGACATGCACTACACCTGGCACTGATAGAGTATGCGTGCGCTGCATCTGGAAGAAAACAGCTAGTTTTGGCATGTACCATACAAAAGTTTTAAGATTTAAAAGTCGGAGGCGTACTCCCACGGCGACACTGACACGTTTGGTTCGATTTTAAAAACTGTTGCTCTGATGCTGATTTGCCTGTCATTTCATCCACTGTTTCCAATTTGTTTGTAGTTTTTAGTTGAAACATGCGCACACGACTTGTTATCTCGTTTTTTTAACATTAACAAACCTAATCACGCAGCAAGTTGGAATTTGATTCACACCACTGCTTTCAAGTCAACGTGGCTTTTGCCGTACTATCTATGGAGTGTGCAGTGTAGGAGGTGCATTTTGTGAGGCTGTACCTTGGCCACCTCCCTCAGCTCCCTGAGCGGCCGGCTGGACTGCAGCTTGCTGAGGGCGCCGCTGAGCGCGCCCACCGGCGGCGCCGGCCCGTCGAGCGTCGCCGTCGGCAGCGACACCTGCTTGTTGTCGTTGAGGATGACGATCATGTCCGAGTCGAGGTACCCGGCGTTGTTCATCGCCTCGTACGCCTGCCCGGCCGTCATGGCCCCGTCCCCAATCACCGCCACCACGTTGTTCTTGGCGCCCTTGAGGTCCCTCCCGACGGCCATCCCTGACAAGCACAAGCACACACTTGATTACCACTTCCGTTCACTGCAGATTTTTCACGAGCAGATTAAGTGCTTCATAATCAGATGCAGAGATGGTTGGTTACCGAGGGCGGCGGAGATGGTGGTGGAGCTGTGGCCGGTGCCGAAGCTGTCGTACTCGCTCTCGGAGCGCTTGACGAAGCCGGACAGGCCGTTGGTCTGCCGCATCGTCGGCATCTTATCGCGCCGCCCCGTCAGAATCTTGTGCGGGTACGACTGCATCGAATAAACAAAACCGCACGATCCATCAATCCGTCGGTCTCCGAGCTGCGCAGCACCTCACATGGCGCGGGCACGTTACCCCAATCCGGGGCACGCCGGCGGATCACTCGGTAGGCCAGGTGTGCATTGTTAATTTGTCGAGCTTGCTTAATTACCTGGTGGCCGACGTCCCAGAGGAGCTTGTCTTGCGGGGTGTTGAAGACGTAGTGCAGCGCGACGGTGAGCTCGACGACGCCCAGGCTGGACCCGAGGTGGCCGCCGGTCTTGGAGACGTGGAAGATGACGTCGGAGCGCAGCTCGTCGGAGAGCTGCTGCAGCTCCTTGAGGGACAGGTTCTTCATGTGGATGGGGTAGTTGACGGTGTCCAGCAGCGGCGTCGGCGGCCGCTGCGAGTGGTACTCTGCTTCCCTCTCCGACAGCGACGCAGAAATGCCGTACGACCTCCTCGTCGGCGTCTGCTCGCCAAATCGATCCAGCATTGGCCATGGCGACAGCAGCAACGATTACAGTTTGCAAAGAAGACGAGCATGAACAGAGCACTAGCTAGCGGCCGTCGAATTACTCGAACCGGCAAGAACAAGAACAGAGAAGAACCGGGCATGGCGAGAGAAGAGCAGAGGAGGCGTATGCTGACTGCTAACCTTGAGAGGCCTGGCGTGGAGCTCGACGGCGGGAGCGAAATGGTGCTCCTGAGGCAGCACGCCGAGGAAGCCCCGCGGGAGGGAGAAGGTCGACGAGAGCGCCATTGTTTCTCCTTCTCAAGATTGCAACGGCTCAACTCCCCCCTATCCTCTGCTTGGGAGCAAGCGGGTGAATCCAAAAATGAGCGTCCCAAGCGCGTCCAAGAGCCGAGAGCAAGTGGCGGGCTGACACACTATGCGGAATATGGGTGGGGATCTGGGAAGGGGAGTGGAGCGCGAGAGTGACGAGGTGCTCCGTGCCCGGGACTAGGGGTGTGCCCCGGCGCGTTCTATAGTGGTGGCGAGGGGTGATGGATGGGGGTGAGGTGAGGTCGGATGGCGATAGGCTGTGCGGATGACCACCGAGGCCATTGCCCGGCGCGTGGGCGTGTGGCTGGTATTCGTTCGGCCGTGCGTGCCTGAGCCTCTGGGTGCTCGCTTTTTCGTCCGTCGCTCGCTGCACGAGCGATCGGGGGAGAGAGGGGGGGAGGGAGGGGCCGGGCAGCGGAATGGGTGCCTACCTATCCGGAATCCCATTGGACCAGCTCGGCATAGTATCACGAGAAGATAATGGGATAGGAGCTAACGCTGGACAACATCAATTACGGAGAAGAAAATAGAGAAGAAGGGGGGCAGGAAATGATGGGCTTTCATAACTTTTGGGTTTTCGCCTCCTTGTAGTGTTTCCCACATTATCGTGCCTTGGTTGCTTGTGGCCGCCCCTGTTAGAGAATGTATCACTGGCAAATTCAGCTCGCCCTGCAGAAATGATACTGCTAGTTTTGTTGTGTCGTTGTGAGCATCGCTGGTAGCGCTAGCCTAGTTTCTTTGGCTTTCAGGGCTGCCTCGATTCAAAGGATTTTTATAAAGAAATTGGAGGATGAAAATACTGAGGATTTCTTCTATGTTGGTTGTTTGATTCATGGTATTGGATCATATCGGAATAGTTTTTCTAAGGATTCCTTTGTACTGAATTCTATAGGAATGTCAGGGCTTCTTTGAATTGAAGAAAATTCAGAATGTAGGAACAAAAGACACAAAATTGAGATGCCACATGGTGTGAATTCCAATAGGATTTCAAAACACTGAGAATTTTGTAAGAGATATCTTTGGATGATGCACAGGAAAAACACACACACACAAAATTAGAGGATTCATAAGAGAGAGTCGAGAGAGATAAAAGTGGAAATGCATTGGACTTCTCAAAGGAAAAAAACAAAATGAGGTTTGAGCTCATGTTGAGATTCCTATGGAATGGAGGGCATAGGAATTGATTCAATTGTAATTTGGTGAGCCCAATCCCACAATCCAAAGTACTCCCTCCGTTTCTAAATATTTGTCTTTCTAGACATTTCAAATGCACTACCACATACGGATGTATGTAGACATATTTTAGAGTGTAGATTCACTTATTTTGTTCCGTATGTAGTCACTTATTGAAATATCTAGAAAGACAAATATTTAGGAACGGAGGGAGTACTTCCCTAGAAAATAATCCTATAGACTGGAATCCTAAAAAATTCCTATGAATTTCCAGTGGGCACTAAACTCATAGGTTAGTCTGAAAAAATAATATAAATTGCTACAAAAAGTACATAAAATGATAATGTAATAGCATGAAACAATCAAAAATTATAAATACATTCGAGACGTATCAAATGCCATGTGGTCCCGTGGATAAGACCGATCTGGGTTGTTAGAACCAAGCTGGATAAGCATCACGATGGTGCATGGGAATACTTCGCGCTAGCAGGCCTGCTGTGCGGGAAATCTTTTCCAGTGTACAGCTTGACCAAGCTCTTTTGACACTTTTAAGAAACCGAGGTGGTATTGGTCACCTCGGATGTAGTCCAGCGTTAAAACTTGACTGCAAGGGAATGCTTTCGTTGAACCAGTTTCAAGATTGGCGACCAAAGTAGATCAACTATTCAGGCAAGCCGAGGTGCTTCTAGCTTGAAGAACGATCCAAGGGCTACTAATGGGGTTTGGCTAAGGGGCCTCTCACCACGTTGACTCCCAGCCTGGTGGTCCGGGTTAAGTACCCCTTGTCGGTTCCATCCTAGGTCGCATCGTGACAACCAGAAAAAGCCACCGAAACATGTTGTCGTGGCAGCAGAAATCACTATCGTGGCAAACTATTTTTGCTAATGTGGCGGAACTTTTCTGTCTTAGCCCGTTTCTTGAACTTTTCTTCACCGGAGAACTCCTTCGTGTATGGCTTTTGCGTTGGGGTCCACCACCCCAAAACTTGTCACCACCATGTATTTGCAATGAACAATATCACCATCTCTATAGGTAATAAATAAAATGCATTACATGTAATTTGACACATGGGTCATAAAAGTAACAATCATATGGATCCGGCCATCATGTTCTACCATGACATGCAGGTCATGAAAATTAATTATAACATATAGCATCTGAAAGTGTAACTAATCCCCAGGTGATTTTGGTAATCCATAACAACATATACATCATTGAACTAATGCCTACTCAGAGAATATTTCAGGAAAGTTCAATATAAGTATGGCAATGGGATGTGAATGTGGACCCCTCAAAATGCAAAGGACATGTGTTAGCAAAGATTCAAGACTCTACATTTTTTGGTTAAGTGATCCAAGATCACATCGAGTCCATAGGGAAGCCAATACTATTAAAAGGGGACCAGGTTCTGATGATGGTCTAACTGCTCAAGTGCTTAGAGATATTGCTCGAACAAAAAAACCTAAATTCCATATCTGTCCCCACTGTAACACATCCAGCCGGACTCATCGAGATACACTTGACATAGCCACACCGAAACCCTAGCATTTCAGTTTCATCGAGTTGGCCCTTTGGTCCAACCGAAGAGAACTTGCCAACCTTATGTCGTAAACTGAAATTCGATCAAACTTTCCGGTTGGTTTCAGTCGGTGATACCAAAGTGTGGAAAGTGCTTAGATCAGCTTGACTCGGTCCGATCAAGAGTTTTCATCCGCCCCCTGAAAATCCTAAAGTTCAAACCTTTGGTATAGGTAGGTCCCACCGAGTGGTTTCATCCGGTCCCACCGAAGTGTACATAAAGGTGGGTAACAGTTGGGTTTTTAGGGTTATAAATAGCCCCCACTCGTCCACCAACTCTCAAAGAGCAACCAGTTCAAAGCTTACACTTCCCATATCCATTTTCTGAGAGAGAACCACCTATTTTTGTGCTTAGATCAATGGTTTCTACTCCAACTCTACAAGTTTGATCTCTAGCCTCCCCAAGTTGTTTTCCACTCCAATTCCTCTCCTACCACATAGCCAAATTTGTGAGAGAGTGTTTGAGTGTCGAGGAGACTATATTTTGAAGCACAAGAACAAGGAGTTCATCATCAACAATATCTATTTCCTTTTGGAGGGTGATACGTCCATTTTGCATCATGCTTTCCTACTGTTATTTATAGTGTTTTTATGCAATATAATACTTTTGGGAGTGATTCTAATGCCTTTTCTCTCATAATATGCAAGCTTTACACAAAGAGGGAGAATACCGGCAGCTGGAATTCTAGACCTGAAAAAACTATATCAAAGATACCTATTCTGCACATCTCCAAATAAGTTGAAATTTTACTGAGAATTATTTTGGAATATATAATAAATATTGGAGAAAAGAACTGCCAGAGGGGGCCACCCAGGTGCCCACAAGGCACCAGGGCGCGCCACACCCTCCAGGCACGCCCTGGTGGGTAGTGGGGGCCCTGGCCTACCCTCCGATGCGCATCTTCTGGTACGTAAGGTCTTTTGACCTAGAAAAAATAAGGAGAGGACTTTCGGGGCGTATCGCTGCTGTCTCAAGGCGGAACTTGCACAAGAGCACTTTTGCCCTCCAGCGGAGCGATTCCGCCGGGGGAACTTCCCTCCCGGAGGGGGAAATCAAAGTCATCATCATCACCAACAACCCTCTCATAATTAGGGAGACCAATCTTCATCAACATCTTCAACACCACCATCTCATATCAAACCCTAGTTCATATCTTGTGTTCAAACTTTGTATCAAAACCTCAGATTGGTACCTGTGGGTGACTAGTAGTGTTGATTAAATCTTGTAGTTGATGTTAGCCGGTTTATTTGGGGGAAGATTGATGTCTACTACGCAACCTTCTTCTTGTAGACTCGTGTTGGGCCTCCAAGCGTTGAGTTTTGTAGGACAATACCAATTTTCCCTCAGGCAGATGATCTAAGGTTTATCAATCCGTGGGAGGCGTAGGATGAAGATGGTCTCTCTCAAACAACCTTGCGACCAAATAACAAAGAGTCTCTTGTGTCCCCAACACACCCAATACAATGGTAAATTGTATAGGTGCACTAGTTCGGCGAAGAGATGGTGATACAAGTGTAGTATGGATAGTAGATATAGGTTTTTGTAATCTGAAAATATAAAAACAGCATGGTAACTAGTAACAAAAGTGAGCGAAACAGTATTGCAATGCTTGGAAACAAGTGCTAGGGTTCATACTTTCACTAGTGCAAATTCTCTCAACAATGATAACATAATTGGATCATATAACAATCCTGATATGTCTCCAACGTATCTATAATTTTGATTGTTCCATGCTATATTATATTCTGTTTTGGACATTATTGGGCTTTATTATACACTTTTATATTATTTTTGGGACTAACCTATTAACCGGAGGCCCAGCCCAAAATTGCTGTTTTTTTGCATCAAACGGAGTCCAAACGGAATGAAACCTTCGGGAACATGATTTTCGGAACGAACGTGATCCAGAGGACTTGGACCCTACGTCAAGACATCAACCAAGAGGGCATGAGGTAGGGGGGCGCGCCTACCCCCCCCCCCCCCAGGCGCGCCCTCCACCCTCGTGGGCCCCATGTTGCTCCACCGACGTACTCCTTCCTCCTATATATACCTACGTACCCCCAAACTACCAGATACGGAGCCAAAAACCTAATTCCACCGCCGCAACCTTTTGTACCCATGAGATCCCATCTTGGGGCCTTTTCCGGAGCTCCACCGGAGGGGGCATCGATCACGGAGGGCTTCTACATCAACTCCATAGCCTCTCCGATGATGTGTGAGTAGTTTACCTCAGACCTTCGGGTCCATAGTTATTAGCTAGATGGCTTCTTCTCTCTTTTTGGATCTCAATACAATGTTGTCCCCCTCTCTCGTGGAGATCTGTTCGATGTAATCTTCTTCTGCGGTGTGTTTGTTGAGACCGATGAATTGTGGTTTTATGATCAAGTTTATCTATGAACAATATTTGATTTTCCTCTGAATTCTTTTATGTATGATTGGTTATCTTTGCAAGTCTCTTCGAATTATCAGTTTGGTTTGGCCTACTAGATTGATCTTTCTTGCAATGGGAGAAGTCCTTAGCTTTGGGTTCAATCTTGCGGTGTCCTTTCCCAATGACAGTAGGGGCAGCAAGGCACGTATTGTATTGTTGCCATCGAGGATAACAGGATGAGGTTTATATCATATTGCATGAGTTTATCCCTCTACATCATGTCATCTTGCTTAAAGCGTTACTCTGTTCTTATGAACTTAATACTCTAGATGCATGCTGGATAGCGGTTGATGTGTGGAGTAATAGTAGTAGATGCAGGCAGGAGCCGGTCTATTGTCTCGGACGTGATGCCTATATACATGATCATACCTAGATATTCTCATAACTATGCTCAATTCTATCAATTGCTCAACAGTAATTTGTTCACCCACCGTAATACTTATGCTCTTGAGAGAAGCCACTAGTGAAACCTATGGCCCCCGGGTATATTTACCATCATATTAATCTTCCAACACTTAGTTATTTTTATTGCCTTCTATTTTACTTTGCATCTTTATCATAAAAATACCAAAAATATTATCTTATCATATCTATCAGATCTCACTCTCGTAAGTGACCGTGTAGGGATTGACAACCCCTTATCGCGTTAGTTGCGAGGATTTATTTGTTTGTGTAGGTGCGAGGGACTCGTGCGTGGCCTCCTATTGGATTGATACCTTGGTTCTCAAAAACTGAGGGAAATACTTACGCTGCTTTACTGCATCACCCTTTCCTCTTCAAGGGAAAACCAACGCAGTGCTCAAGAGGTAGCAAATCCCTCAACGTGCAACAAAGAATCACTCCAAAGTTTCTATCGAAGAACATAGGACGAAAACATGCGTCAACCCCTATGCATAGATTACCCAAATATCACCTCGGGAATCCGCGAGTTGAGTGCCAAAACATACATCAAGTGAATCAATAGAACATCCCATTTTCACCATAGATATCCCATCGCAAGACATACATCAAGTGTTCTCAATTCCAATACTCAATCCAACATAATGAAACCTCAATGAGCAAGACTCAATTCATCAGAAGAGGATAGAGGAGGAGAAACACCATATGATCCAACTATAGTAACAAAGCTCGCGGTACATCAAGATCGTGCCAAATCAAGAACACGAGCGAGAGAGATCAAACACATAGCTACTAGTACATACCCTCAGCCCCGAGGGTGAACTACTCCCTCCTCATCATGGAGACCATCGGGATGATGAAGAGGGCCTCTGGTGATGATTTCCCCTCCAGCAGGGTGCCGAAACAGGCTCCCGATTGGTTTTTCGTGGCTACAGAGGCTTACGACGGCGGAACTTCCGATCTAGGGTTCTTTTCGAGGGTTTCCGTATTTATAAGATTTTTTGGCATTGGAAACAAGTCAGGAGGGTTCCCGAGGGAGCCACAAGCTCGGGAGGCGCGCCCACCAGGCTTGTGGCCTCCTCGGTCACTTCCTGGCCCAGCTCCGGTGCTTCGGGGGTCTATTTTGGTCCATAAAAAATCACCATAAATTTTCCGCCCATTTCGAGAACTTTTATTTCTGCACAAAAAACGACACCATGGTAGTTCTGCTGAAAACATCATCAGTCCGGGTTAGTTCTAATAAAGTCATACCAAAACCATATAAGATTGTTGCAAACATGGCATGAATACTTCATAAATTACAGATACCTTGGAGACGTATCAAAGATCATATGTTCAGATCCATTATGCTATTTAATATCCCTCTGATCTTGAGCATGAATATTATTTGTGAGTAGTTGCCTTTGTTCTTGAGGCCCGATGAGAAGTCATGTTGCAAGTAATCATGTGAATTTGGTATTCGTTCAATATTTGATGATATGTATGTTGTGATTCCCTTAGTGGTGTTATGTGAACGTCGACTACATGACACTTCACCATATTTGGGCCTAAGGGAATGCATTGTGGAATAGTTATTAGATGATGGGTTGCTAGAGTGACAGAAGGTTAAACCCTAGTTTATGCGTTATTCCGTAAGGGGCTGATTTGGATTCATATGTTTAATGCTATGGTTAGATTGTTATCTTAATTCTTCTTTCGTAGTTGCAGATGCTTGCGAGGGGGTTAATCATAAGTGGGAGGCTTGTTCAAGTAAGAACAACACCCAAGCACCAGTCCACTCACATATCAAATTATCAAAGTAGCGAACGCGAATCAAACAAACATGATGAAAGTGACTACATGAAATTCCCGTGTGTCCTCAAGAACGTTTTACTTATTATCTGAGACCATCCTGGCATGCCCTTTGCAACAAAAGGATTGGTCTACCTTGCTGCACTTATTGTTACTATTGTTACTTGTTAATTATCTAGCTATCAAACTACCTATTACTGACAATTTTAGTGTTTGCAGAAATCACATTGCTGAAAACCACTTGTCATTTCCTTCTACTCCTCGTTGGGTTCAACACTCTTACTTACTGAAAGGACTACGATTGATTCCCTATACTTGTGGGTCATCAGAGGGTGGTGTCTTCTAGATTGGTTAGGTGTCACTTGGGAGCCTTCAATGCTTGTGGAGTGAACCAAGGAGTTTGTAAGGGCAAGGATATCACCTACTTCTTGAAGATCTACCAGAGTGAGGCTACTCCTTCGTGGGCATAAGTTGTGATGGCATAGAAAAGGTTGCTTCTTCGTGGAGCCTTTGTGAGTGGAGACCTACATGGACTCTCGCAGCCATTAGCCTGTTGGAAATATGCCCTAGAGGCAATAATAAAGTGGTTATTATTATATTTCCTTGTTCATGATAATTGTCTATTCTTCATGCTATAATTGTATTAATCGGAAACCGTAATACATGTGTGAATACATAGACCATAATATGTCCCTAGTAAGCCTCTAGTTGACTAGCTCGTTGATCAATAGATGGTTGTGGTTTCCTAACCATGGACATTGGATGTCATTGATAATGGGATCACACCATTAGGAAAATGATGTGATGGACAAGACCCAATCCTAAGCATAGCACAAGATCGTGTAGTTCGTTTGTTAGAGCTTTTCTTATGTCAAGTATCATTTCCTTAGACCATGAGATTGTGCAACTCCCGGATGCCGTAGGAATGCTTTGGGTGTATCAAACGTCACAATGTAACTGGGTGGCTATAAAGGTGCACTACAGGTATCTCCGAAAGTGTCTGTTGGGTTGGCACGAATCGAGACTGGGATTCGTCACTCCGTATGACGGAGAGGTATCTCTCGGCCCACGGTAATGCATCATCATAATGTGCCCAATATGACTAAGGATTTAGCCACAGATCATGCGTTACAGAACAAATAAAGAGACTTGCCGGTAACGAGATTCAAGGAGGTATGGGGATACCGACGATCGAATCTCGGGCAAGTAACATACCGATGGACAAAGGGAATTGTATACATGATTGATTGAATACCCGACATGGTGGTTCATCTGATGAGATCATCGTGGAACATGTGGGAGCCAACATGGGTATCCAGATCCTGCTGTTGGTTATTGGCCGGAGAGATGTCTCGGTCATGTCTACATGGTTCCCGAACCCGTAGGGTCTACACACTTAAGGTTCGGTGACGCTATATTTGTTATGGGAAATTGTATGTGGTTACCGAAGGCTGTTCGGAGTCCTGGATGAGATCTTGGACATCACGAGGAGTTCCGGAATAGTCTGTAGGTGAAGATTTATATATGGGAAGTCCAGTTTCAATCGCCAGAATGGTTTCGAGGGTTATTGGTATTGTACCAGGACCACCAAAAGGTGTACGGGGGTCCACCGGGTGGGGCCACCTGCCCCGGAGGACTTAGTGGGCTGAATATGGGTGGGAACTAGCCCCTAGTGGGCTGGTGTGCCCCCCAAGGGCCCAAGGCGCCTAGGGTTGAAAACCCTAGGGGGAGGGGGGCGCCTCTCCCCTGCTTGGGGGGCAAGCCTCCCCTCCTGGCCACCACCCCCCTCTAGATGCATCTAGGGGGGATGGCCCCTTCCCCCTTCACCCTATAAATAATGGAGGGGGGTGGGAGGGCAGCGCACCTCTTCCCTGGCGCAGCCCTCCCCCCTCCAACACCTCCTCCTCCTTCGTAGTGCTTGGCGAAGCCCTGCCGGAGAACCGCAAGCTCCACCACCACGCCGTCGTGCTGCCGGAGCTCTTCCTCAACTTCTCCTCTCCCCTTGCTAGATAAAGAAGGAGGAGACGTCCCCGGGCTATACGTGTGTTGAATGCGGATGCGCCGTCCGTTAGGCGCTTGGATCGGATCTTCCGCGATTTGAATCGCCTCGAGTACGACTCCATCAACCGCGTTCTTGTAACGCTTCCGCTTAGCGATCTTCAAGGGTATGAAGATGCACTCCCTCTCTCTCATTTCTAGTATCTCCTAGATTGATCTTGGTGACACGTAGGAATTTTTTTGAATTATTACTACGTTCCCCAACATAGCCTCAGTGGGTTGAATTCTCCATCAACATGGACGTACGCCTCTCGAAACAATGGCAATAGTCACATGTCTTCATTGCGTTTGATTATCTCCAAACCCTTCCTCTACTTACTTTCATGTCCAAAGTCTTTACTTTCCGTTGCTACTCTGCTAGACATGCATGTGCGGGGTGTTAGTAGACTTGCTAGAATTGCTAAAATCTGCTGAGAACTAAAGTTGAGAAAAGGCAAGGTTTTTATTGGTCAAGTAATATAATCACCCCCTCTAGACCTACTTCCGGTCCTACAACATTTCATATAGATCTCATCAATATGATGAAGGCTATACCACATCACATGCACATCCTGCAAAACCAATTTAGATGCATCTAATCGCTTTATCCATTTTTATCATGGATGCTCTAGCGTTTTGGTGCAAACCATTAGCTACCTACGTTCATCATGAAGTATGATTATTCAAGTTGCTAGTTTAACATGTGGGGTGTATGAAACATGAGACTTAATGAAAAATCCCGAGTCACATAATTAGCATTGCTAAACACGTGACACTAGTACAAGAAGTGAGGGTGGAGCAGTAGATGGGATATAGTCCAGCACGACAGCGTGGTTGTGGTGATGGAAGCCAAACACCGACAGGGTTTCACCAAGCGCCACGCGGAGGAGGAGTAACAGGAGAGGGAGGCGTCGAGGGGTGAGAAGGGTTGCTGCCCCTGTGCCTCCCCAACTTTATATAGGCATGGGGGGGGGGCTGGTGGCTTGCTCTCCAAGCCCTAGGGTCGTTGGCCAAAGGGGGAGGAAGGAAATCCCTCCTTTCCTTCCCCGGTGAATGCTATTCCCTTTTTTAGGGATCTTAATCTTATCCCTTTGGGATATGATCCTATTCCTTTTAGGGGGGATCTTGGTGCGCCTAGACTAGGAGTGTAGTGAAGGAAATATGCCCTAGAGGCAATAATAAAGTTGTTATTTATATTTCCTTATATCATGATAAATGTTTATTATTCATGCTAGAATTGTATTAACCTAAAACTTAGTACATGTGTGAATACATAGACAAAACAGAATGTCCCTAGTATGCCTCTACTTGACTAGCTCGTTAATCAAAGATGGTTAAGTTTCCTGACCATAAACATGTGTTGTCATTTGATGAATGGGATCACATCATTAGAGAATGATGTGATGGACAAGACCCATCCGTTGGCTTAGCATTATGATCGTTTAGTTTTATTGATATTGCTTTCTTCATGACTTATACATATGCCTCTGACTATGAGATTGTGCAACTCCCGAATACTAGAGGAACACCTTGTGTGCTATCAAACGTCACAACATAACTGGGTGATTATAAAGATGCTCTATAGGTGTCTCCGAAGGTGTTTGTTGAGTTGGCATAGATCAAGATTAGGATTTGTCACTCCGTGTATCGGAGAGGTATCTCTGGGCCCTCTCGGTAATACACATCACTATAAGCCTTGCAAGCAATGTGACTAATGAGTTAGTTGCGGGATGATGCATTACGGAATGAGTAAAGAGACTTGCCGGTAACGAGATTGAACTAGGTAGGATGATACCGACGATCGAATCTCGGGCAAGTAACATACCGATGACAAAGGGAATGATGTATGTTGTTATGCGATTTGACCGATAAAGATCTTCGTAGAATATGTAGGAACAAATATGAGCATCCAGGTTCCGCTATTGGTTATTGACTAGAGATGTGTCTCGGTCATGTCTACATAGTTCTCAAACCCGTAGGGTCCGCACGCTTAATGTTCGATGACGATTTGTATTATGATTTATGTGGTTTGGTGACCGAAGTTTGTTCGGAGTCCCGGATGAGACCACAGACATGACGAGGAGTCTCTAAATGGTCGGGAGGTAAAGATTCATATATTGGAAGGTTATATTCAGACATCGGAATGGTTCCGAGTGATTCGGGTATTTTATCGGAGTACCGAGGGGTTGCCGGAACCCCCGGGGGAAATCATGAGCCTCATGGGCCATGGGAGATAAGAGGGGACAACCCACAAGGAGGAGGCGTGCACCCCCCCCAAGGGGAGTCCGAATAGGAAGGGGAGGGGCGCGGCCCCCCTTTCCCTCTTCCTCTCCTCTCCTTCCCTCTTTCCCCCTCCGTTCGAATGAAAAGGTGGGGCCCCGAATCCTACTTGGACTAGGAGTCCAAGTAGGACTCCCCCCTTGGCGCGCCCCTCCTAGACCGCCGGCCTCCTCCTCCCCACCTTTATATACGGGGGCGCGGGGCACCCCAAAGGCACACCAAGAGTTATCTTAGCCGTGTGCGGTGCCTCCTCCACAGTTTACTCCTCCGGTCATGGCTTCATAGTGTTTAGGCGAAGCCTTGTGCAGATCACATCACCATCATCATCAGTACGCCGTTGTGCTGACGGAACTCTCCCTCGACCCTCTATTGGATCAAGAGTTCGAGGGACGTCATCGAGTTGAACGTGTGCTGAACACGCAGGTGCCGTACGTTCGGTACTTGGATCGGTTGGATCGTGAAGACGTTAGACTACATCAACCACGTTAATCTAACGCTTCCGCTTTCGGTCTACGAGGGTACGTGGACACACTCTCCCCTCTCGTTGCTATGCATCTCCTAGATAGATCTTATGTGTGCGTAGGAATTTTTATGAAATTGCATGCTACGTTCCCCAACAGTGGCATCCGAAGCAGGTTTATGCATAGATGATATGCACGAGTAGACACTGGTACGCGTCGGTGCTATACAAACGGTTTTTAACCCCTTTCCGCGACAGCATTTGGAACCGTTGCCAAGTGAGTGTGGGCGATAGGGGGGTCCTTCCCACACGACCAGAAATCGTCAGGGATAGGCCCTCCGGGGACACAGGCTGGGGCCGTGTGTGATCCGATGAGGCATCGAAACCCAATCATTTCCGTAGGTATGTACATCCCACACGGTAATCCGAGAAAATCATTTCCGTAGGTATGTACATCCCACACGGTAATCCGAGAAAATCATTTCTGTAGGTATGTACATCCCACACGGTGAATCCCAGAAAAACATTTTCGTTCGTATGTATATCACACACAGCCAATCCAAGGAATACGTTTCCGTTCTTATGTACATCCCACGCAGTCAATCCAGGGAAAACATTTCCGTTCGTACATACATCCCACACAGTTTTATGTGTAGGCTCGTGTGTGAAAGGTGTAACTATCAGAGACGGTCTGCCTTGGTTAACTGTTTTCTTTTATCAACTATATCACACACGATTTGATGAAGAAAACTGTGTGGCATTGGGCTATCCATCACAAGCGCTTTTACTGCTAGAACCGTTTGCAAAGGTCCATGCCACATTTAGCAGGTTTATTAGTTTACAATTAATAATTCCAGTATTACGCAAATTCACATTTCATATCGAACAGCTGTTTGCCAATTTCATATCAGGCACATAAATATATTATAACATCACAGTACGGTAGCTACATGAAAACAACACAATACAACATATAGCTAGTTCAACTTCATAAGAACAATATATTCATTTCCCTAATCGAGATCATCTAGGCTCATCTTATCCACCTCTGCTTTCAGTTAAGTAAGAACCTGTTTTGCACAGGTCAACTGGGAAAGTGCCTCCTCCTTCGCCAACACCATCTTAGCAAAGTCTGATTCAAAAAATCTAAGCTCATTCTCCACCTTCAACATTTTATCCCGCATCTTCAAATATTCTTCAGCGTTGACAACAATTTCTCTAAGCCTACGTCTGTTCTCTTCCCCATACATGCTCCAGAGCTTCGCTAGGCACATCTTCAAAGACTGTGGCCACTCTTGATCAACCCACTCCAAGTAAGAACACTTCCGTTCATCCTATAATATTTAAAACCAGATCAGTAACAATTGTAGGGGAAATGGGTTTATAGCAACATAGAAAATCACCAATGCTTATTTTGAAAAACTGAAGAAACATGTTAATTATGACATATCTTCTCAAAAAGATCAATGTGAAAATGAAATAATTGGTACTGAGACAACAACCAAATTCTGGAACATCAGAAGCTATAATTAACTACAACGACTCTACAAGTTCTTACTCCTGTACAATAAGTAACAAATTGAACATTTTATGAGGAAGGTAAATATAACTGCAACAACATAGCGATAGTGTTTGGGTGACAGCAAATTGATACTAACAGTTGTGTACATGCACAAATTTAGTAACATAGAACTAATAGCACTAAGGCTGTCCACTATGTATGCCAAAACTGGGGTAAAGACAACTGTTTCTACATCTCACACCGGTGCCCTGCACTGGCGAGCCGATGCAGTGGAAAAAAAATCATGGACCCGGACTCCGGAGCACGTAGTTGCTCCGATGCCCAGTTCCTTCGTGCCATAAAGATTTAGTATTTTACTGCTTGGCTGCTCGGATGTGTGGACAAAAGTTGGCTGCACAAACTGCTGAAGCAGTGCCAAATAATTTTCTAATGGCGCCGCTGATGAGATGGCAACAATTTAAGATAATAGGTACAAACTGTGACCCTATCTTAGGATGTGTTTGGTTGAAGGTGTGGTATGAATGGGTTGGGACCGTGACAGTGTCTGAATCACATCTAACAAATGATTTGTAACAACGAAAGAGGGTCTAACCTTCTCTGCACATGCCAGAAACTTTCTCCCACTGTTCACAGAATCAAACGCAACTAGCTTCACGCATGGAGATTGATGGTGACAACAAGCAGATAGATCTTCAGCCACCCCGCTCCATTCGTTGCCACTGATGGTCCTAGGGACCTTCAAGAGGAAGAAATGACTCAAATCGACCATCGGGTAAAAATCCTTCATTCCAAGTCATAGCCCGAGAGAGAGAAGAGAGGCATACCCGGGTGGTGAAGGAGTCGTCGCCGAAGGAGGAACCGCTGGAGAGGTCTTTGAAGAAGACCATGGCGACCCCGGCGGTAGGATGCGAGATGGCGAGAGCGAGGAAGCGGCTATAGCTTAGCAAGGAAGGAAGGAAGGAGGAAACAGGGGAAATGTGACATGTGGTCGGGGAGAAAAGGGGGTGGGGAAGGGGGGAAGGGGGGCGGGGGTAGATATTTTGGCGGTAGGCCAAAATTTTTGGAAATGTGGAGGGAAACTTTGCGCGCGGTGCCGCCGGACCATTCACGTTGAAT
This sequence comes from Aegilops tauschii subsp. strangulata, assembly GCF_002575655.3. Classification (NCBI taxonomy): domain Eukaryota; kingdom Viridiplantae; phylum Streptophyta; class Magnoliopsida; order Poales; family Poaceae; genus Aegilops; species Aegilops tauschii. The sequence continues at coordinate 358,793,882 of NC_053035.3, forward strand.
GATTGTCTGCATCACAAACGATTCTTCTACTTTACGCGCATGGGATGAGTTTGATAATTCAAATTTTGGTGGAAATTTCCCCGGGTACGTCATTGCATAATTTAACATCGCTTGCTAATTTGGGCACACAAAAGAGCGTACAGCAGACAGACCACACTTACTGAGTCGAGCAATTTTAGTAATTAAACAGAGCTAGTTGACCTAAACATTGCTCTAACAAAAGACCAGCATTAAAAACAAAGCCTAAGTACGCATAATTTTAACAAATCCGCCGCCGCGCCGGCCTATGCATCGCCGGTGTGAGATGAGACGTCGATGACTTGTCCTGGCAACATGCCTCCGTTGGTGAACTCCGCGTCCCCCTGCTGAAGTCGACCGCGTCCTCGTCCTCGGCGCCGCCCTCAAGGTTGTAGTACTCGTAGTAGTGGCTGCGCCAGAGCTCGCGTTGGTACTCCACCGTTGATTCCTCGACGGACAGACTCTTCTCTACCTCAACCTCGGCCACGCGCAAATCCTCCTCCCGGCGCTCCTTGATCTCCACCGCCTCCTGCATCTCCAGCTCCCTCACAGCGACCTCATGAGGAAGCAGGTGCTCCATGGCCACCGCCGCCTTTTCAGACGTGGGTTGCATGCTGGAGTCCGAGGTGGCCTGGAATATCTTGGCGTGTGCATCCTCGATCTTGGCGTGGATGGCCTCGACCTGGGCCAGGGCGACATCGGCGGCACGGACGACAACTCGAGCGCTCTCGGCGTTTGCAGCCGCCGTCACAGCAGCTGCTGCAGCCGTCTCGGCTGCTGCAGCTGCCCTGTCGGCTGCTGCAGATGCCCTCTCATATTTCGTGTACTTGTGTGCGATTTAATTCCATGTGCAGTTAATTGGAAGGAATTTTCAAACATATTGGTCTGACGGCTATGACACAATTAAGCATGGAGTGACATGGCATTTTAATTCCAAAAAAAAATCAGAAACACATGAAACCTTGGTTGATGTAATGTCATGCCATGACGTGGTAAAAAAATTGGCATGTTTGACGAAAGTTTGGACACACACCCCTCACAAATCGGAGCAACTCACTAGAAGGCTCGTGGTTCCGAGAGGGAACAATGCATGTTTGATGACAAACGAGAGATAGCTTCCTCTTACGACCTTCATTTTTTTCTACGTCTAACGTGCACTACTACAACTGTAATGTGAAATTTTTGAAAATTCTAGGGGTCATTTGACCTTTTAAAGACATTTAAGTGATTTTCTAACCATTTAATGACCGTAATTCAAATTTGAACTACATCTACATGCAACGCTTAACCAAAACGGTTTGAAAAATCATATTTGTGTACTTGTGTGTGAGTTAATTCCATGTGCAGTAAACTAGACGGAATTTTCAAACATATTTGTCTCACGACATGGACACATGCATACGTATGCATGGAGTGACATGGCATTTTAATTCAAAAAAAATCAGAAACACATGAAACCTTGGTTGATTTAATGTCATGCCACCAAGATGATGTGGTAAAGACATTGGCATGTTTGACGAAAGTTTGGACACACACCCCTCACAAACTGGAGCAACTCACTAGAAGACTCGTGGTTCCGAGAGGGAACAATGCATGTTTGATGACGAACGGGAGATAGCTTCCTCTTACGGCCTTCAATTTTTTTCTACATCTAACGTGCACTACTACAACTATAATGTGAAATTTTGGAAAATTCTGGGGGTCATTTGACCTTTTAAAGACATTTAAGTGATTTTCTAACCATTTAATGACCGTAATTCAAATTTGAACTACATCTACATGCAACGCCTAACCAAAACGGTTTGAAAAATCATATTTTTGTGTACTTGTGTTCGAGTTAATTCCATGTGCAGTAAATTAGAAGGAATTTTCAAACATATTGGTCTCAAGGCATGGGCACATGCATGGAGTGCCATGGCATTTTAATTCTAAAAAATTAAAAAATGATCAGAAAAACATGAAACCATGCTTGATTTAATGTCATGCCACCAAGATGATGTGGTAAAAAACGACCCGTTTGACAAAATTTTGGACACACACCCCTCACAAACCGGAGCAACTCACTAGAAGGTTCGTGGTTCCGAGAGGGAACAATGCATGTTTGATGACGAACGGGAGATAGCTTCCTCTTACGGCCTTCAATTTTTTTCTATTTTTAACGTGCACTAATACAACTGTCATGTGACATTTTGGAAAATTTCAGGGGTCATTTGACCTTTTAAAGACATTTAAGTGATTTTCTAACCATTTAATGACCATGATTCAAATTTGAACTACATCTACATGCAACGCCTAACCAAAATGGTTTGAAAAATCATATTTTTTGTGTACTTGCATGCGAGTTAATTCCATGTGCAGTAAATTAGAAGGAATTTTCAAACATATTAGTCTCAAGGCATGGGCACATGCATGGAGTGCCATGGCATTTTAATTCCAAAAAATTAAAAAATGATCAGAAAAACATGAAACCTTGCTTGATTTAATGTCATGCCACCAAGATGATGTGGTAAAAAAATTGGCCTGTTTGACGAAAGTTTGGACACACACCCCTCACAAACTGGAGTAACTCACTAGAAGGTTCGTGGTTCCGAGAGGGAACAATGCATGTTTGATGATGAACGGGAGATAGCTTCCTCTTACGGCATTCAAATTTTTTTCTACGTTTAACGTGCACTACTAAAGCTGTCATGTGAAAATTTGGAAAATTTCAGGGGTCATTTGACCTTTTAAAGACATTTAAAACCGGAGTAACTCACTAGAAGGTTCGTGGTTCCGAGAGGGAACAATGCATGTTTGATGATGAACGGGAGATAGCTTCCTCTTACGGCATTCAATTTTTTTTCTACGTTTAACGTGCACTAATAAAGCTGTCATGTGAAAATTTGGAAAATTTCAGGGGTCATTTGACCTTTTAAAGACATTTAAGTGATTTTCTAACCATTTAATGACCGTAATTCAAATTTGAACTACATCTACATGCAACGCCTAACCAAAATGGTTTAAAAAATCATATTTTTTGTACTTGTGTGCGAGTTAATTCCATGTGCAGTAAATTAGAAGGAATTTTCAAACATATTGCTCTCAAGGCATGGGCACATGCATGGAGTGCCATGGCATTTTAGTTCCAAAAAATAAAAAAATGATCAGAAAAACATGAAACCTTGCTTGATTTAATGTCATGCCACCAAGATGATGTGGTAAAAAATTGTCCTGTTTGACAAAAGTTTAGACACACATCCCTCACAAACCGGAGCAACGCACTAGAAGATTCGTGGTTCCGAGAGGGACTAATGTTTGATGACGAACGGGAGATAGCTTCCTCTTACGGCCTTCAATTTTTTTTCTACGTTTAACATGCACTAATACAACTGTCATGTGAAAATTTGGAAAATTTCAGGGTTCATTTGACCTTTTAAAGACATTTAAGTGATTTTCTAACCATTTAATGACCGTAATTCAAATTTGGACTACATCTACATTCAACGCCTAACCATAACGGTTTGAAAAATCATATTTTTGTGTAGTTGTGTGCGAGTTAAAAAATCATCAGACGATGTAAATATCTGGTGTTAAAAAATAAAATGTAAAGATTTGGCAAGACAACCGGCCCCCACACGATTGGCACTCTATCTCACGGCTCGAGGTTTGGTAGGAGAGTGGCGGGGATCATTAATCAGACATGGTTCTGTATTGGAAACCGTCAGCTATTATGTTCGCACATGGATTTTGCTGCGGGAATCGTGTGTAATTCAAACTACAGTACTCATAAATTCCGGCGACCGGCGTGTGTACTTTCCCCATCGATCTAGATTCCGGACGCCAATAAATACTACCTTGCTCACGTCGTCCCGCCTGCATTCTCATTTACATCCTCCGCTTGCTCGCCCTCGCTCCGCCAGTCTGCCCACGCGCCGACGAGGAGTCATTGCCCCCCGAGGACGCTCCCTCGATTAGCATCGACGAGGATCCCTACGCGCTGCCTGACGAGGTTGCGCCGGACCCCCCAACTTTGGATTGGTTTTGGGGCCAGTACAATATTTGTCTATGGAAGTAGCTGCCGCGGCTGAGAAAGCCAGGCAAGTGGCGTTCAAGAAGGAGATGGCGGAGGAGGAAGCCAGGTACCAGGCGGCCTGTGAAGCCCGTGATGCCGCCTGGAAAAAGGAAGTGGCGGAGCTTTGGGGGCGGGCGCTTCGTCGTGCCGAGGAGGTGTACAAAGACGGGTACTTCGCGAGGAAGGTCATAGGCGCTGGGCGCCACGTCGCTGCGTGGAGGTGGGCCGATAAGCTCCAGCGTGCCACCGATGAGGAGCTCCGGTGGGCGCCCAACGAAATGGCAAGATCGGCCGCGCGCGTCCGCCAGCAAGAGGCAGATCGGTATGTCAAGCGCTGCGAGGCGAAGGAGGCGGAGTACTGCCTCCGCACTGGGAAGACGCCGCGCACCAGGGGAGATGCTGGCGAGGGGCTGCCGGAATACTGGCCCTAGGAGGGATTATTAGTTTTAGTACCGTTTGTTTTCAATTTTATGCATTGTACCTAGTAGTTAAGTATCATCACGTATATGTGATGATATTATATATATATATATATTCTATGATGAACTAATGAACAATTAATATATATATATATTATGAATTCCTTTTTCTGTCTGTTTTTGTATACTAATTTGAATCTAGTTGTTATCATCCAGATATACAGAATGGAAAGCGTATACACACACGTTGAAATAGAACATATAAGAATGGAAAATAGAGTACACACATTGAAATAGAGCAATAAACAGAGCAATACTATGACTGCTGTGAATACATAGCTATCCACGTCGAAACGACTTTTCAAAATAAAACGCGTCCATGAGACCATGACCAGCAGCCCTTGCCTACGGTAGCTCTTGGCTCTGCCTGAACTCATGCAGGCGTTCGTCCAAGCGGTCGACACGCTTGTGGTACATCTGGAGCGCGATCTCGAGCTCCAAGTTAGCTATTTCATCGGAGATCACCAGGTCGAGGATGCGACGACCATGTTCCTCTACTGCGCCCAGGTGGACACCTGGGCCAAGGAGGCGGTCGAGCCTATGGACCAGCGCATTGGCATCCAGCGGGCCACGGACAAGGCGAACGGTGGCACCCATGCTAACGGCGCGGCGGGAGTCCGGTGCAAGTACGACGCGGCCGGCCTCTGGTGCAATACGGCGCTGAGGGCCTCTGCCCACTCCTGGCGAGGAATGGGGGTACTGACAGGACAGTACCCAGCTGCGACGCCGTGTCGACAGCAGGCAAGCGCCGATGGATCCGGTCTTGCTGTGCGGCGCGCCGTGCCTCTTGCTCTGCGGCGCTCCAACAGTCTCGCCGTGCGGCGAGCCGCAGCCTATCGGCACAGACGCGCCTAGCTTGCTCTGCGGCGCGCCATCGATCATGTTGTGCGGCGAGCTGCAGCCTGTCGGCGCTGACATGCCTATCTTGATCTGTGGCTCTCAAGCGCCATGCGCCAAAGGTCTGCTCAACCCTGGCGATGACGCGCATCACGGCATCGTCCATCGCGTTGCCGGGGAGCGCCTCGGCCTCGACGGGCCATGGCGCCTACTCCTTTTTCTCGTCGACGAGGTCGATGGGAGAGGTGGCGCTTTGGTGGGTTGGCATGCTTGGAAAAGGTGGATGTGCTACAGGCTGCGCTTGTCGCCTCCGTGCGTCATGCGCCGCCTATGCGCAATATCGCTGGGTGGCAGGAAACAGGTGAGGAAATGGCGGGAAACGGTGGCGTGTTCATAAAACGCCATCAATTAATGGAAACTTAGCATAAAAGGAACATCGAGCTAGCACAAGAAGTAGATGATGATCAGATGAACACGGACCACACTAGGGAACCCGTCGGTGATGAATTTATCAATCCCAAACGTTTGAATACTAGCAAACATTTGCCCACAACACGCACGGCCTATTCCATCATAAATAGGTCGGATGGATCAACTGTATGCCACGTATCGCACATTGTCAAAAAGTAATGCGGTAGACCTTCTTTAACATGTGTTAAAAAATAAAAAAAATAAAAAATAAGGACCTCGAGGTTAAATTAACTCATGGGATGGGTCGTATCAGTCATTTAATTTGACAGATATGGCCCATCCTATCAGTTAATTTAACATCAACACGACTTCCCATCCAGTCACCCATCTGATGGCTGCTCCAGCCTGAGCACACTTAACTTGAGAGTTTTCTTACATGAGCTACTGGTGGAACAGCTAGTCCTTGTTGATAGGATGCCTCTTCGCATCCTTATGGCGTATCCGGATGACCGCCCGTCCCGCAATGGCCAATAGATGTTGTGTAGACAGAGCATATCACATACGTCTTATTAGAAGCAATCGTCTATGTTATTATCGATCTTCGCACACATTTCTGATAACAGACCTGTTTGCCGCGTATCACACACATCTTGTTATATTGAACCGTTTCTGTTCTCTTGTCTCAACGCAAACAGTTCATCCGAGTGAACCACATGCCATATATCGCACACACCTTCATCTGGCTGCCCGTTTCTTTCGTGTTGCCTAAGCACAAACAGTTCATCTGAGTGAACCGTATGCTGTATATCGCACACACCTTCATCTGGCCTCCCGTTTCTTTTGTTCCTCCTCATCGCAAATAGTTAATTGAGCTGAACCGTATGCCCTGCATCGCACACGCAACTAAAATCTGAACCGTGTTTGATGCATTCTCCATCGCAAACGTTTTGCACCTTTTTACGGTTATTTTACACCACCGTTTGCGATTATGGCATCGCACACAGTTTCGTTGAAGGGTCTCTGATCGTAGTGTCGCGTTAGCAGCAACCTGCAGTAGTGAGAACACAAAGTGTTGTGGGCGATAATAGTCATACTGCTTACCACCAACGTCTTACTTTGATTTGGTGGTATTGTTGGATGAAGCGGCCCGGACCGACATTACATGACTGCATTCATGAGACTGGTTCTACCGACGTGCTTCGCACACAGGTGGCTAGCGGGTGTCTGTTTCTCCAAATTTAGTTGAATTGAGTTTGACTACGGCCGGTCCTTGTTGAAGGTTAAAATATCACACTTGATGGAAAATCATTGTGGTTTTGATGCGTAGGTAAGAACGGTTCTTGCTAGAAGCCCGTAGCAGCCACGTAAAACTTGCAACAACAAAGTAGAGGACGTCTAACTTGTTTTTGTAGGGCATGTTGTGATGTGATATGGTCAAGACGTGATGAGATATAAATTGTTGTATGAGATGATCATGTTTTGTAAAAGTTATCGGCAACTGGCAGGAGCCTTATGGTTGTCGCTTTATTGTATGAAATGCAATCTCCACGTAATTGCTTTACTTTATCACTAAGCGGTAGTGATAGTCGTAGAAGCAATAGTTGGCGAGACGACAATGACGCTGCGATGGAGATCAAGGTGTCAAGCCGGTGACGATGGAGATCATGAAGGTGCTTTGGAGATGGAGATCAAAGGCACAAGACGATGATGGCCATATCATGTCACATATTTTGATTGCATGTGATATCCTTTATGCATCCTATTTTGCTTAGTACGGCGGTAGCATTATAAGATGATCCCTCACTAAATTTCAAGGAACAAGTGTTCTCCCTGAGTATGCACCATTGCTACAGTTCGTCGTGCCGAGACACCACGTGATGATCGGGTGTGATAAGCTCTGCGTTCACATACAATGGGTGCAAGCCAGTTTTGCACGTGCAGAATACTCGGGTTAAAGTTGACGAGCCTAGCATATGCAGATATGGCCTCGAAACACTAAGACCCAAAGGTCAAACATGAATCATATAGTAGATATGATCAACAAAGTGATGTTCACCATTGAAAACTACTCCATCTCACGTGATGATCGGACATGGATTAGTTGATATGGATCACGTGATCATTTAGATGACTAGAGGGATGTCAATCTAAGTGGGAGTTCTTAAGTAATATGATTAATTGAACTTTAATTTATCATGAACTTAGTACCTAATAGTTTTTGCATATCTATGTTGTTGTAGATCAATGGCCCGTGCTACCGTTCCCTTGAATTTTAATGCGTTCCTAGAGAAAGCTAAGTTGAAAGATGATGGTAGCAACTACACGGACTGGGTCCATAACCTGAGGATTATCCTCATTGCTGCCCAGAAGAATTACGTCCTGGAAGCACCGCTAGGTGCAAGACCCACTGCAGGAGCAAGTCCGGACGTTATGAACATCTGGCAGAGCAAAGCTGATGACTACTCGATAGTTCAGTGTGCCATGCTTTACGGCTTAGAATCGGGACTTCAAAGACGTTTTGAACGTCATGGAGCGTATGAGATGTTCCAGGAGTTGTAGTTAGTATTTCAAGCAAATGCCCGAGTTGAGAGATATGAAGTCTCCAACAAGTTCTATAGCTGCAAAATGGAGGAGAATAGTTCTGTCAGTGAACACATAGTCATAATGTATGGGTACCATAACCACTTGACTCAGCTGGGAGTTAATCTTCCAAATGATAGTGTCATTGACAGAGTTCTTCAATCACTGCCACCAAGCTATAAAGGCTTCGTGATGAACTATAATATGCAAGGGATAGAAAAGACATTTCCCAAGCTCTTCGCGATGCTAAAAGCTATGGAGTAGAAATCAAGAAGGAGCATCAAGTGTTGATGGTTAACAAGACCACTAGTTTCAAGAAAAAGGGCAAAGGGAAGAAGGGGAATGATACGTCTCCAACGTATCTATAATTTATGAAGTATTCATGTTGTTATTTTATCATTCTTGGGTGTTTCACAATCATTTTATAGCAACTTTATATCATTTTTTGGGACTAACCTATTGACTCAATGCCCAGTGCCAGTTGCTGTTATTTGCTTGTTTTTTACATCGCAAGAAATCAATATCTAACGGAGTCCAAACACCATGAAACTTTTTGAAGATTTTTTTGGACCAGAAAGAACCCAATGGGCCAGAGCTGCACCTGGGGGGGGGTGCCCCGAGGGGGCACAACCCACCAGGGCGCGCCAGGGCCCCCTCGGTGGCCTCCCGCACCCCCTCTTTACCCTATAAATTCCCAAATATTCCAAAAACCCTCGGGGTTAACCTAGATCTGAAGTTCCATAGCCGCAGGCCTCTGTAGCCACCGAAAACCAATCTAGACCCTTTTCGGCACTCTGCCGGAGGGGGGAATCATCTCCGGTGGACATCTGCATCATCCCGGTGGCCACCACAATGAGGAGGGAGTAGTCCACCCTTGGGGCCGAGGGTTTGTACCAGTAGCTATGTGTTTAATCTCTCTCTCTCTCTCTCTCTCTCTCGTGATCTATATCATGGGCTTTGTTAACATAGATGGATCATATGATGTTTCTCCCCTCTATACTCTTGTTGTGATGAATTGCATCTTTACCCTTTGAAGTTTTTTCATGATGGATTGAATGTTCAGATTTGGGAACACATGATGTATGTCTTGCGGTATGAATACTTGAGGTGATAATGGGGTATCATATTGGTTCACTTGATATACGTTATGGCCCTCAACTTGCGGATTCCCGTGGTGACTTTGGGGCAATCTTTGCATAGGGGTTGATGCATGTTTTTATTATCTTTTCTCCGATAGAAACTTTGGGGTCTCCTTGTAGTTCTTTGTGTGGATTTTTTTTTGAATATTTACTGTGAGGCAAAGCCCCACAGCCCTTTATTAGATTCTTTGTGTGGATTGAGCAGTATGTTTATGAATTTGCTTTGGTGTTATTTTAGTACGAACTCTAGGATAGATCGAACGGAAAGAATAGCTTTGTGTTATTTTAGTACGAACTCTTGAATAGATCGAATGGAAAGAATAGCTTTGAGGTGGTTTCGTACCCTACAAACAATTTCTATCTTTTTTTCTCCGCTAATAGGAACTCGGGAGAGATTCTTTATTGCACTTTGAGGGATAATCATATGATCCAACTACGTTAGCATTGTTGAGAGGTTGCACTAGTGAAAGTACGGACCCTAGGCCTCATTTTCAAGCATTGCAATACCGTTTTTGTGCCCATTTACTATTTGCTACCTTGCTGTTTTTATTTATTCAGATTATAAAAATATATTTCTACCATCCATATTACACTTTTATCACCATCTCTTCGCCGAACTAGTGCACCTATATAATTTGCCATTGTATTGGGTGTGTTGGGGACACAAGAGATTTTTTGTATTTGGTTGCAGGTTCGTTTGAGAGAGACCATCTTCATCCTACACCTCTCACGAATTGATAAACCTTAGGTCATCCACTTGAGGGAAAATTGCTACTGTCCTACAAAACTCTGCGCTTGGAGGCCCAACACGTGTCTACAAGAATAAAGTTGCGTAGTAGACATCAAGCTCTTTTCTCGCACCGTTGCCGGGGAGGTGAGTGCTTGAAGGTATATCTTTAGATGTTGCAATTGAATCTTTTAGTTTATTGTTTTATCACTAGTTTGGTTTGTAAAAGAAAACTACATAAAAATGGAATTTAGGTTGCATCATATTATTGATCATCTTTATAATATCTTTCTTGAAAATGATGGTTCGGAAAATTGTGCTCAATTGTTAGAAGAAGAAGACAATAAAATGCTTGGCACAAAATATTTGAATGATGAGCATAATTGCAATGTTGTTAGTATGAATTCTTTGAATATCCAAAACGCTAATGATGATTGCACAAGTCATGACAAAAATGTTTCTTATAAGCATGTCACTTTTTGCGGAGTGAATTGGGATTGCAATTGCACACCAGAAATGGAAGATAGATTTTGTAAGAAGCATAAATATTTAGAAACGAAAAAGTTGCAAGAGAGGCTAGATGATTGTGCTGAAAGATTTAATTTTTTTCGCCATCCTTGTGAACTTTGCAATGAATGTGGTCATTTAAATCTCCAATGCAAATTGTTTGATGATCAAATCGTGTCAAAAAATTGTGATAACTTGATTATGCTTGAGCATCATAAAGAGCTTAGTCTTCTTTTGGTGTATGAGGAAATGGAACGTATAACTGAGGGTATTCTAAAATTTAATATTGGGAGATTTCTTGATTTTGATCTAGAGGAAATTTATATGTTTTGTGCGGTAAATTGCATTGAGAATCCTTATATTGCCAACTATCTAAAGATAAGAAAACAAATATAATATGAAGAGAGTAATAATGAAAGGGAAAATATTTCCCAATACCCTCCTAGTGTTTATTATGATGAATCAGGTAACGAGGAGGAGCTTCCTATCCAATCAATCTCTTCAACAAGAAGCTTGAAAAAATTAATTAAACCCACACATGGTGTGGTGAAGAAGAAGAAAAGAAGAAAGAATAGAGGTAAAAAGGTATCTCTCCCAAATAATGTTGCCCCCATCACCATCGTGCCTCATGAAAGTGAATCAAATATGTTGACGAAGGATGATGATTTTGTTATGCCTATTGCTTGTTGTGATGATTATGATTGGGAAAACAACGATATCCCTTATGATCTTGATAATCTTTTTAGCACTTGCTTGGAAGAATATGATAATAATGTTTGCTATACTATTGGTGCCATTCATGCTATTGATAAGAATGATTGTGATAATATGCAAAACCACAAGCTTGGGGATGCTATGTTTAATGAGTATGATACATTTGAAGATTTATTTGCTGGAAATAATGCTCGTCGTAAGCTTCGGGATGCTTTGCTTAATGAATATGATCCTTTTATTCCTTCTAATTTCAATAAGAAAATTTATTATGATGATAGCATGCCTCCTATTTATGATGACTACATTGATGAAAGTGGGTTTGGAAGAGTGTCAACTTTAGGTAGTAGTGATCCCACTATTTTGGAGGGTGTTGAATCTTATTACAATATTGATGAAAGTGGATTTGGAGAGGTCATGACTTTATTTAGTGATGCATCCACTATTTTGGAAGAGGTTTCAATTGACTATGACAATAAAGTTACTATCTATGATGATTATTATGATGACATGTATGCCATAAAGAGCAATAAATTTTCTATGCTTGTGCATCATGAAAAGAGTGTTGTATGTGATAGTTATATTGTTGAATCCATTCATGATGCATCTGAAAATTATTATGAGAAAGGAACTTATGCCCTTACATATCTCAATAATATCAAGTTTCTTCTCTATGTGTTGATTGTTTTGAAGTTACACTTGTTTTGCCTTCCTATGCTAGTTGATTCCCATAAGTTGTTTTCTCACAAAATCCCTATGCATAGGAAGTGGGTTAGACCGAAATATGCTAGTCATATGCTTCATGATGTTCTCTTCATGTTTCAATTCTTATCTTTTATGCAAGCATCATTGAAATCATCATGCCTAGCTAAAAGGCATTAAAGAAAAGCGCTTGTTGGGAGACAACCCAATACTTTTACCTACTGTTTTTGTGCGTTCACATGATTATGCTACTGCAGTAATCATATTTTATAGCTTTTGTTTCAATAAAGTGCCAAGTAAAGCCTTTGGGATCATGTTGGGTGATAGTTGATTTGATCTTGCTAAAAAACAGAAACTTTTGCCCTCACAAAAATAATTCTTATTTTTAAAAGAAGAGTGATTTTGAGTTGATTATTTTTGCAAAAGATTAATATACAAATTGCTCACGTGGTCCTAAATTTTCAGAATTTTTCGAGTAGTAGAAGTATGGTTTGAGTACAGATTACTGCAGACTGTTCTGTTTTCGACAGATTCTGTTTTCAATGCATAGTTTGCTTGTCTTCTAGTTTCTATGGCTTATATTGCTCAATATAAATTGTAGAAATGATATGCTACAGTAGGCATTGTGTGAGAACAATTATTAATCTTGTCCTTGACAGTACCAAAGGTGGAATGGTTTGCTCCTTATCATACTAACCTATCTCACAAAGTTCCGTTAAGTTTTGTGTGATTGAAGTTTTCAAGTTTTGGGTGAGATGTCGATATGAGGAGAATAAGGAGTGACAAGATCCTAATATTGGGGATGCCCAAGGCACACCCAAGGTAATATCCAAGCAACTAAGCTTGGGGATGCCCCGGAAGGCATCCCCTCTTTCGTCTCCAACAATATCGGTAACCTTACTTAGAGCTATGTTTTCATTCGTCACATGATATGTGTTTTGCTTGGAGCGTCAATTTATTTTGTTAGGATTTGCTTGCTGTTATTTAGAATAATGTTTTGCATCTTTTATTTCAATAAAAGTGGCAATGATAGCCTTTAGTATGCTTATTTTGTAAGTCTATATGTTGCTGTTTGAAAACAGAAAGTTTACCGCTGTTGCAAAAATTCCCTAGAAAACTCAGAACATGATAAAATGTTGATACTTTTTTCACAATAAGATCTGATAAATTGTCCACAGTGTGTTAAATTTTCAGAATTTTTTGAGTTGAATAAGTATTGATACTCTTCCATTCTTACACACTGTACTGTTTTGGCAGATTGCAGTTATGTTTGCATTGTTTGCATATGTTTGCTTGTTTAATGATTCGATTTGAGGATAGGAGTATTAAATATGCAGAGGCATTTAGTATGCAATGTTAAATAATAATTTAGTGATTTGCTACAGTAGAGAATGATAAGGTTTTTGCATTGGTTTCACAAATTGGCAATGGCTCCTAGGTGCATATGCACCCATTGTCTAAATACATATTTTGAAGAGTTAAAAAATTCTGAACAAAAATCCTGCGTGTATATCTGGACATTCTATGTGCTTGCACAAAGTTTTCGATGAAAAAGATGTTTTTGTGGCTTGTGTAAAAAGACAATTTCGGATGCTCTTTATAACTATTCACGAGGCATTTCTTTATCTTTTTTATACAAGCCACAAAAAACGTCGTTTTTCACCGAAACTTTGTGCACGCTCATAGAATGTCTGATTATACCTGCAAGATTTTTGTTCCGAACTTTTCAACTTTTCAAAATGTGTATTTAGACAATGGGTGCATATGCACCTAGGAGCCAAAATACCATTGGTGTTTATACTAACTTATCTCACGAGTTCTTGTTGAGTTTTGTGTGGATGAAGCTTTTGAGATTTAGGAAAACCGTGTTACGAGAGGAATTAAGGAGACACAAAAGCTCAAGCTTGGGGATGCCCAAGGTACCCCAAGATAATATTTCAATAAGTCTCAAGCATCTAAGCTTGGGGATGCCCCGGTAGGCATCCCACCTTTCTTCTTCAACAATTATCGGTTAGTATCGGTTGAGCCTAAGTTTTTGCTTCTTCACATGAGTTGTGCTATCCTTGGAATGTCATTTTTTTGCTTGTTGTTTTAATAAAATACTTAGATCTATTTTTTTAAATAAAATAGAGCCCTCAAATAGTTGTCAGGGAGGCTAAGTAAGCGGCACTCACATCCCATCAATGAAGGCCTTTTCTATGTCATTTACTCTTGTGCTTCACTTATATCCTACGAGTAAATTGTTGAATAAATTGAATGTCATGAAGTTGAGATCATATCATACCTAGTGGTAGCTTCACATTGGGTTTAGAAAGTGAAATCTTTTGAGGCTTGACAATCACAATATTGGTCATACAAGCAATTCACGAATAATTAGTATAAGGAAGAGAACTTTCACATGCAAATACAATATCTTGGAAATCTTTGTGATTGTGAGCCACCATCAAAATATTATATGGCAAAATTGTTGACGTTGGACAAGGAAGACAATGTAATGATTTATGTTTGTTCATATTCACATATAAGTTATATTGTCATAGATCCTTCAACATGTGGTGCTTGCCCCCATCTTTGCTAGCCCAAAATTCCACACCAAGTAGAGATACCACTTGTGCATCCAAAAACCCTTAAAACCCAAATCTTATTTTCAAGATTCCACCATACCTACCTAAGGATTGAGCAAGATCCTTCAAGTAAGTTGTCATCGGTGCAATAAGGCAATAAAAATTGCTTCTAAAAGTGTTAGATCATTTAGTGTAAGAGAAAATTGAGCGTTGTACGAACTTGTGATGGCAAAGCAATAAAAGCGACGGATTGCATAATAAAGGTTGCTATCATAAGGGGCAATATAACATGACGTTCTCTTGCACTAAGGGGTTGAGCATACAAACAAATAAGCGCATGGCAACCTCTGCCTCCCTCTGCGAAGGGCCTATCTTTTACTTTCAGTATTTACTTTTATGCAAAGAGTCAAAGTTTTTCTCTCTATTCCTTTTTATTTTTCTCTTTTGGCAAGAATCATTGGTGAGGAAATATCTAGGCACATATGTCCAGTTCAATATGGGTAGCATGAGTTATTATTGTTGACATCGCCCTTGAGGTGAATACGTTGGGAGGCAAAATAATAAGCCCCTATCTTTCTATGTGTCCGGTTGAAACGTTTTGCTCATGTGTATGCGATGAGTGTTAGCAATCATAGAAGACTATAAGATGGTTGAGTATGTGGAGCTCTTACTTAAACTCCATTGAATAAGTTGAATTGCAATTGCTTTGTGACTAAGAACATAGGTTGTTGAGTTTCAAGAGAGTTCATTGTTTGAACCTTAACATGTGACTTGGTTGCTACTTTAACATGAGAAAACTTATGAGAAAGAAATGTTGTTATGATGCTAGAAAAGTGATTGAAGTCACACTACAAAAAAAAGACACATCCGTGACATTTTGGGCCGAACGAATTTTTTTTCTGTCATACATATTACACTTCTATGACGATAACTGTGACAAAACCCGGTATCATCATAGATGTGGTGGGCTCCTACTTCTATGACAAAAAATCATGACAGAAAATGGGCTTTTCGTCCTGGGCGGGCCGGAGACGCAGCTGCATGACATTCTTTGGGCCATCCATGACGGAAAAAACCGTGGTAGAAGCGAGGGCGAGGAAAATTTCGGGGAGTTCCCGGTTACGATGGGAGGTCGGGGGCCGAGCGATGCGCGTTTCTCTCGTACACGTACGCGCGTCTGTGCGAGGCGTTGGCTCTAACTAAACCCGAGCGAGGCGTTGGGCTCTAAATGAACCCGAGTGATTGCACTGCAGGCTACGCGTTACTGAACCCGAGCGATCGATCAATGGCTGTTAACTGAACCCGATCGAGTGATTCCTTCGCTACTGCTGCTAACTGAAGCCGATCGATGCTGCCTCTGGATGAACAGTGAGCGTTGCTGGGGGGGTTTGGATGAACAGTTCCCGGTGGGGGTGGATGAATAGGACCCCGTGGTGTTGCCTCTGGATGAACAGGACCCCGATCGATCGAGCCGGTTGGGGCTGGATGAACAGGACCCCGTGGAGGGCAGGATGAACAGGACCACCCCGTGGAGGGCAGAATGAACAGTAGATGGTGGAGGGCTGGATGAAAAGTAGCCCGTGGAGGGGTGGTTGAACAGGAGCCCGTGGAGAGGGCTGGTTGAACAGTAGCCGGTGGAGTAGCGCGTGGTGGAGGCTGGATGAACAGGAGCCCGTGGATGAACAGTCGCAGGTGGAGGCTGGAGGAGGTCGACGGTGGATGAACAGTAGCCCGTGGAGGCTGGAAGGGGTCGACGGTGGAGATGAGCAGTGTCCCGTGGAGTCCCGTTTTGCGGTACGCCACACCCCTCCCGATGAACAGGACCCCTGTTTCGACTGTAGCGCTCCAACACAAGTCCGTTTCCTCCGTTTTGCGGTACGCCACACACCTCCCGATCAACAGGACCCCCGTTTCGACCGTAGGAGGTCCGTTTCCTCCGTTTTGCGGTATGCCAGACCCCTCCCGATGAACAGGATCCCGTTTCAAACGTGGCCGGTCGAACACAAGGCCGTTTCCTCCATTCTACGGTACGCCAGGCCTCGTTTCCATCGGCTGTTCCGTCCAAGCCCTCCCGATGAGCACGACGACGCATTCCGTTCCAACCCAGCCGGTTGGCTCCCCATGAACACGACGACGACGCTGTTTCTCCGTTCTGACCCAGCCATGTACACGAGCCCTGGCCGTACGTATGCGCGAGTAGGCATTCGAGACCCTGCCCGAATGTACGTACGTGGCCGTATTTTCTTTCTTGCACACTGGCCGCTGTACGTACGTGTACATGCTACGTGCGCGCCTCTACTACGACACGTGCGCGCCTCTACATCGACCAGTATGTACGTACACGTTCGCGACCAGAATGACAATGCTACATACGCTTCGACCAGGTGGGTCCCGACTGTCACGCACTTCCTTGCCTGCGAAGATGTAGCTGGTGGGTCGCAGCAGTCAGGGGGGCGAATCATTTTTTTTGCCCGGACGCACTTCCTTGCGTGCGAAGATGTAGCTGGTGGGTCCCCGCAGTCAGGGGGAAACGTTTTTTTTTGCGAAATACGGTGGCCCATCCGGTGGGTCCCCGCTGTCAGGTGGAGGAATAATTATTTTCCGCGTAATAAGGAGGCACTTCCTTGCTGCGGCTATGGACCCAGCTGTCAGCCTCTCCATGTACAGTCCACGTCCGATGGAAGCCGTTCCTTGACCACGTTGACCACGCCGCGCCGAGAGCACCAGGGCGGTGGACGACGGCGAGGCCTAGGAAGGGGATGACGCGGAGCCGGGGAAGACGCGACAGTGGAAGCCCGCATGGAGAGGAGTACGAGGGTTCACTGGTTCGGCTGCGGTGTGAGGCTGCCGTCGCCGCAGGGCCTGGCCAGCGGTGGGAATAGTAGGGGGCGGTGAGTTCTCCGCGGCAGCACAGCCGACCACGGGAGGCAGGAGCATGCGGCACGACCGGCGCTGCTTTGGGCGGCTGGAGCAACAAGACCAGAGGTTGAAGAAGCACTACGGCCGTTGGATGGACATCATACGGTCACTGGAGCTAGAATCGTGCATATTGACTAAGTTGACAAAGCCCTCCGTCCCCGTCAACTTAGTAGGCCCACAAGTCAGCCTGCCACTATACTGGGTCCCAGCTAGCAGGGGGAGTATTCATTTTTTGTGCATAATAAGGACGCACTTCCTTGCGTGCG
The DNA here is from genome assembly GCF_002575655.3 of Aegilops tauschii subsp. strangulata. NCBI lineage: Eukaryota > Viridiplantae > Streptophyta > Magnoliopsida > Poales > Poaceae > Aegilops > Aegilops tauschii. The sequence continues at coordinate 358,811,793 of NC_053035.3, forward strand.
AAGATATAGCTGGTTGGTCCGAGCTGTCAGCGGCGGTAACATTTTTTTCACGAAATACAGAGGCCCTTTCGATGGCTCCCAGATGTTAGGTGGAGGAATCATTATTTTGCGCGTAATAAGGAGGCATTTCCTTGCGTGCGGCCGTGGACCCAGCTGTCAGCCTCTCCACGTACAGTCCACTTCAGATGCATGTCGGTCGTTGACCACGTTGACCAGGCCGCGCCGGGAGCACCAGGGCGGTGGACGACGGCGAGGCCTAGAAAGGGAACGACACGGAGGCAGGGAAGACTCGGCAGTTGTTTCCACGCGGAGGGGAGTACGACTATACGAGGGTTTACTGGTTTGTCTGTCATCGCCGGAGAATAACAACAGGTGTGGGTGAGTAGAGGGATGGCTAGGCCAGCGATGGGAGTACGGTGGGGCGGTGAAGCCTGCGCGGTAGCACAGCCGGCCGCGGGGAGGAGGGAGCAGGCAGTCCCGCCGGCGCTTGTTTGAGCGGCTGGAGCAGGAAAAGCAGAGATTGAAGAAGCACGACGGCCGTTGGATGGACATCCAACAGTCACTGCTTGTGCGTCAACCTTTTTTTAGGAAAGCCTCAAATCTGTGGAAAACAGCATACAACCCATCTGCCATTATTTCTAATAATTTACAGCCCATTTGCTAATTCTGAAGGTTTTTTTGGAGCCCATATTCTTTTTGTTAACATTACAGCCCATATTGTGGCCACGGTTAAAAAATTATACGAAATGTTGCATATTTCGGTGCGACCCGAACTGTTTTTAATCCCAAAATTTCGAGTCACATTCAAACTGATTTTAAAAATAAATTTATATCAATATAAAATCCAACAAATTGTCCACGCACAAAAATTAATGCAATTTAAAACCTTGAAATGAAAAAAAAAGAAATTTGAAAGTAATTGCCGGTTTGATGTGTTTTAAAAATGTACAACCCATTTCTCATTACTGATAGGCCATTTTCTCGTCCAGCCGAATGAAGCTCTCCTCGTCTTGAAAGATTTGCAGCCCAATAGGCCTGACAAAGTGACTTACTTGGCAAATCACAAAAAAACTGGGCTAGCCATTTTCAGAAAGAAAAAAAACTACTGGGCTGATCTGTGGTAAACATAAAAGAGAAGGCTGTCTAGACATGCCAGAGTGCCCCGCACAGCCCAGTTGACACCCTGCTTCCGTCTCAAAAACAAATTAGATAAATGCCACAACAAATATGGCGATTCATAAAAATGCCACTGCAATTTCCAAACTTTGAAAAATGCCACTGCAATTTTTGCAAACTTTGGAAAACGCCACTGCAATTTGCAAACTTTGAAAAACACCACTCCAGACTTCGAAAAATGCCACAGGGATGGCATGAAATGGCATTTTTCAAAGTTTGGAAATTGCAATGGCATTTCTTAGAAACACCAGATTTGGAGTGGCATTTATCAAATTAACCCAAAACAAAAATAACTGGGCGAGCTGCTGGGTCCCTGATGTCAGCCGCTCGTTGTGCAACTCTCTCGTTTATTGACTACGTTGACAATGGCATGGGACCCAGATGTCAGAAATCCATTACGAGGAGCCATTTTTTTATTGGATTGAAATAAGGAGGCACTTTGCTTGCGTACTGCCATGACCTTGGCGGGTCTCTGCTGTCATCCTCTCCACGTACAATCATCTCCTGGTTGTGCACGCGTCAACTTGGTAGGCCCACAAGTCAGCCTCTAAACCCGTGGAGGACAAATACAACCCATTTAAAAAAATAACAGCCCATTCCATATGTTCAAACGGAAAGTTCAACATTCAGAGCAAAGTAACAGGTCTGATCCACATATAGAGTACTGAACTTCCACGTTGACAACCATCATAGCCAAGTTAACTATCTACTTCCACTAATACTCTAGTAGCGTACAAGTACTAACTCACTCTTAGCTCACTAGACGATGCCGGCCGCCATCTGCGGTACACGCTAAACGCTGGCACCGGCGTCCTCCGCCTCGCCTCGGACTTGCCAGAGGTGCGATAGGGCGCGTTGCTCACGCGCGTTGGCCCTTTCTGCAGCTAGTAAACATATACCCCACCTTGTGTTTTCGGTTTAAACATGTCTCTTCCGCTTAGATCTGTCATGTTTTGCACTGGAAAATTTGATACAGTCATGTTTTGCCCTGGACAATTTCATACTGAATTGATTTGCTTGTTCAGAGCAGAAGTATAGCGCGTATTCTTCATCAGACCAAGGATATCCATGTTTGCAGTGATGGAAGAGGTGAAATCGATACAACCGAAATTGAGCATCCAGTCATTGAATCATGTCCTGCACCTCCAATGTAGGTCCACCCTGCCAATAAATTCACATGCAAACCAATAGTATTACTATCTAATGACAGTACAAAAAGAGTAGCAAGATAGTAGCAAACCATGTACCTTCTTAATGAACAGCTCATAGTGCCACCAATTGGATATAAAGGTTTGGGAGAAAACATGCTCCTAATGTTGAACAAGTTGGACTTTTTGTGCAGTTCCACTAAACTCGAGCATCCCTGTTTGCATAGATATTGAAAGTGTGATTACTATAAAAGTGGCACTAGTTGAAGCATAGACTCACAAATATAAGCATTCCAATTTCTTAATGGGAAAAGGTAGCAAGACTGTTTCTAACCACCTTTTGGAAGGAATAAATAAGGCAACGGAGGCTGATGTCAGAAAGACATATATAGTTCTTTCTGAAAGAATGATCGATTCCTGACCTTTCCTCTTCTTTTAAGCATATTTTGTGCAGTTCAACTAAAATAAAATGCTATCACCGCCTTGACAATTCAGTGACACTGTACAAAAGGAAATGACTTAACATTACATCATGATGTCAGGTATGTAGTCGACAGGCATTAGAGACAAACTTACAGACCTCCTCCGATAACATAATGAACATTAATTTTAACAAAGGTGTGACTAGCTTTACCGGGATAATTTGAGTGAACTCTACACCCTCTGTTCCTTAATATAAGAGGTTTTTGCTGTTTAGTTTAAAGTACCCAAACGTCTACTAGTATTTAGAAAAATAGGTAGTAGTTTTCTTGAGCACATATCTGGGAAAGCTTGCCACCCTTTATTTATGTCCATACGCTAATGCAACACCATTCGAAATTTCGAATACTACAAATATATACTAATCCAGTGGCTAGTGCAACAGTAGAATAGTTATTTTATTACAGGGTACAGTACAATGGTTTTACTGAACAGATTTCAATAAACTCTGGCACTGGAAGATTTCTATAAGAATTAACAATACAAAATGTAAAGGTAACACGTTTCAGCATTGGTATTCTAGCTGTGCATGAGCATTAAACCAAATACAAAAGTCTGAAGGTAACTAGCATTATTAACTAATGACAGTATAAAAGAATTGCAAACCATGTACCTCCAAGGTAAATATCATTTCGAACTCGGGGGGGGGGCCTTAAAAATTGCTATCCCAATCTTGATAATCGATCAAACATAAAAACTTGATCGAACGAATCAAGAGAACAGCCGGAGGAGGAGGTGCCCACTCTTAACCTTTCCTCTTGTCTTCATAATTTTTTGTGTAGTTTAACCAAAATAAAATGACATCAGCGCCTTGGCATTTTGGTGACACTGTACAAAAAAATTAACTTATCTCATGAAAGTGAGGTATGTAATCTATAAGCATTAACAGTGCAAAAATCTGAAGGTAGTAACAAGTTTCATCGTTGGTATACTGGCTGTGCAACATCATTAGAATACCTTAGTTGAAAAATCTTTAATACACCCACAATCAACAGCTAACCCTGAAATAATCCAGTGACATTAAATGGCATTGCTTAAATTTATCGGTGGCATTAGACCGAGTGCGGCATTAGTTAAATGTGGCATCACTTTAGCAGCAACATTGCTTGACTTGACTGCTGGCTTTATACTAACAGCAAAAAAGTTAGACTAAGAGCATGTGAGGCCCATTCGGACAGTGGGCGCACCAGTACGATGTACCTCCACAGACGCATAGAGTGGTGAGGTAGGTATGGTTGCCCAGAGCAACAAATATCCAGGCAGCATATGTGGATTACATCCCATTTTTGTTATGTTTAGCCACCTTTTTCCTATGTGAGGACTACAAACCGATCGACCTAGTCATTCTCTATTGCGTTGTCATGCCTTTCTACCCTTCTTCAACCAAGAGACACGAGACTCGTTCCTTAGCTACTGATTTTCCCCTTCTCAACCTAGATGCGGGTTCGATGCCTACTCTCTTGGGCAGTACAGTCTCCCTTCCTTTCCTTATTCAACCCAGACATGGATTAGTCTGCATGAAGTAGGGTTTCCTTTAATAGTGCAAATTAAGGTTTTCGTCTGCGTGACCAGCAGAGCAGAGGATAGCAAATTGGGAAGATGGTAGAGTGGAAAAAGATCCACATGCATCGACATGGCAGATGGGGCAATAGAACAAGGGTATGGTTCGAAAAGAGGTAGCATACCTGAGGGTCGGCGGGAAGTGGCTTCGCTCGTGGTCATCGTCCTCCACACGCAGTACGACAATGAGCTTGGGGACGGAGGCCATCCCGCGCGGGCGCTAGGTCTGAGAGGACGGCCTTGTCGTCAGTGCGTGACCTCACTCGCCGACGACGAGTGCGTCAACACTGCATGTCCTTTTCTTCCCCGGCGGATCTGTGACCACCGGTGAGGAGGGAGAGAGAGGCCGTCTTTTTTAGATCTAGAGAGAGGGTGATAGTGTGAGAAGCAAGTGGGCAACCCTTAGCAAGAAATCTCTGAAGCTCCAGCCTATATATCTTTTTTATACTACTAGTACTAGAGGTGGAGTAGTGGTAGAGTAGTTTATATTTTCTCTGCAAACAGTACCAGTTAGTCGTGCTTCAAAACTGAACGACACGCCATTAAAAAATAAAGTCGAGAAATAATGCGGCACCTCGGGCCAACGCGGCCAGATCGCATTTTGCACGCGAAATTACACACGATGTTTCGTTGACATGTGGTCCCGTTCCAACATGTCAGTGAGACGACGGCGAGTCCTTTTGTACAATTTCCGAAAGGACGTGTAGGCCGGGGCGCCTCTTCGTGTACCGTGGCAAACTGGTAACCGTCCACCGACTCTTCGCCTTTCCCTCTCGATTTGGAACTGCTGTCGCACGCTCTTCCTCCCTCCTCCATTTGCCTTCACCCTTCCTTCTGCCATTATTCGATCGTCTTCTCCATGGAGGGAACAAGCCGGAAACGACCCCGTTATTCTTGCCCTAATCTGAAAGATGACGTGGTGGGGGAACTCATTGATCGGTGCGACGTCATCACCTTGGCTAGCATGGCAGGTTCGTTCAAGCCCATTCTCGACTCAACTAATAACATCATTACAAGGAACCCAAGGGTCCAGGAGCGGTTTGATCTCCCTTATCTTCTTCGCTATAAGCCTGTTCGCATGGGCGCGGACGACGGAGGCCTCGCCTTGTGCAAGTTGATGCCGCTTGATAATGATACATGTGATGTCAAGATGCCATCGCTTAAGGGTAAGTCCTAGGCTGGAACAAATGGAGATTGGGTTGTTTATATTGGGTACAATTGCGAGTGGGAACTTGTGAATGTGTACACTCGTCAGCGGATTCCACTTCCAAAAATCTCCGAGTGCCCTGAGGTTGAGCACACAGATGATCTACGTATGTTCAAATACGATCATGGTGACTGTCGTCTACTGAAGATAGCAATTTGTCGAGTTCCCAACTGCTCTTGGAATTACAAGAACTATCAAGTTGTTGCTATCTTCGACAAGCTTGTTGCCATCCTTCGTGGTTCGACTGGATGGATATTGCTCAAAAATCAGTTTCTATACACGGATGTGTACTGCGATGCAGTGAATACGAGGATCTTGTGTTTGCTGCCACCACTCGTGGCACTGTTTTTGCATGGGATCCTCGTAGTTTCGGTACGTTTGTCTTCCACCGTAATTATAATTGTTTCATCCACATGCATGCGGGTTAGCAAGTTTCCCTTTACTAATTAACCTTCTTCTTGTGTTTCCAAGGTCTTGTGAACATTCCACCACCTAAACTTGAAAAAAATTATAAGCAAGGGGGAGATGACGATGGTGATGATCACGAGCATGAGGAGGAGCAGAACTTATATACTCAGTGGCACCTGGCAACTAATTCCGATGGATCGCCTCTTCTTGTCTGTATACAGTGCACTCAGACTGTTACTACTGAGGAAGCAGGTGTTGTCTCCCATGGTCGCCCTCTCCTGACCTATTCCAACACCCGTTGCATGGTATCCAGGATAGATCTAGTGTGCTAGCGCAAACACCTTCTCCCTGGTTCAGTATTGATAGTCTTGGAACAACGCTCTTCCTTGGACCAAACTATCCAATGATGGTGAAAGGCGATCCAGCTGCTGTTGACACAACGTTACTACCATTTATGAGAAGAAACTGTATCTATACCTCAGACATTTCGGTGGTTCCCTACCCTGGTCCTGATATATGCCACTTCAGCCTGGATGATCAGTCCTGCGTTGCTCTCGATATTGACAATAGCTGGCCCTTCCCAGAGCACCTATGGTTCAAAGCAAGTGTTTCCAACGCCGAGGATTGGTTGAGTTGAAGTTCATTTCATTGCTTGTTATTTGTTGTGTGATGAATACTTTAGTATTTGCTAGAATGTTTTGTTGGAAATAATCTATAATCCAACATGTATCCTCGTTGTCGTTGTGTGTTGATGACTTGTTGTATTTAATGAATGGTACATTTCAGTTGCGAATGCATGTCATAGACTCAATTTATGAATGGTTTTTGAGTCACTTCTTGGAGTGTGAGTACCGTAGTAGTATAGCCAGCATCCGGTTAGTATATGAAGTTGCCACATCACATAGAGCCAACCTAATATTGGAGTATGCTAGCCCTCCACCGGCGCGCCGCTTCAAATGGCGGAGGAAGTGAGAGGTCACGTCACCTTGTGTCCAGATCTGAGATGCCACGTGTACCAGATGAATGACTCCAAGTTCGACCATCGTGATGTTAGGTGCGAGCCCAGGAACACTGTTGGAGAGACCCCCCTCATAATTTTCCTACATTGGTCGTTTGATTCATAGGATAGAATGCTATAGGATTTTTTCCTATGTAATCATCTTTTAATTGGCAATCTAGCATCCACTCCAACTTTTGTTTCACTTCCTTTGTTCCTACGAAGAGAGCACTTGCTCTAAATGATGTGCCGCTGCAAGAGCCGCCTATATTTATTAACCATGCTCTAAAAAGGTGGACCAGCTTTGGCTATAGTAGTACTGTACTAGGTTAGTAGGTGACCTTGCGCTTGGCTCTTCTCCTCTTCCGGAAGTCGAACAATAATGATGGTACTACAGTAGTACTTCTAGCAATCTGATACCAAATGAACTGCTGCACGTCCACCGCTTGTAAGCAAAAGTTTCTCCGCGTGCTGCGAGCCACCGCGCACGCGTTGGCGAGGGAGAAGGCGTAGTAAGCAAGCTTCTCGTCGTTCTGCGAGTTGACGGGACACATCAAAGTTATTTATTAGTACTCTTGGAGTAAACTCGCTCTTGGAGTAAACTCGCTCTTCCTTGGACAAAACAATCCAATGATGGTGAAAGCCGATCCAGCTGCTGTTGACACAACGTTACTACCATTTATGAGAAGCAACTGGATCTATACGTCGGACATTTCGATGGTTACCTACCCTGGTCGTGATATAGTAGGCCGCTTCAGCCTAGATGATCAGTCCTGTGTTGGCTTCGAGATTTACAATAGCTGGCCCTTCCCAGAGAATCACTTGTGGTTCAAAGCAAGCGTTTCCAATGCCGAGGATTGGTTGAGTTGAAGTTCATTTCATTGCTTGTTATTTGTTGTGTGATGAAAACTTTAGTATTTATAATCTATCCTCGTTGTTGTTGTGGGTTCATGACCTGTTCTATGTAATAAAATGATATGCCTGTGATAAACTTACTAAATTTATGAATGGCTATTGAGTCGCTTCTCTGAGTGGGTGCTGCGACGAGGCAAAAATATATTTTCCGAATACATAATTGTACGTGCATTGCAACAGGTTATCGGATGAGGCCAATCAACAATAGTACACTATTTGTACTAGCTTCACATGCTGCACTATCTCTATGTCTACGTACGTAATACAACAATTTTTAAACTTGAGACCAGCCACCCATCCTCACAAAGAACACTTTTTAACCTAGCACAGACTCCAGGAAATTTGGCCACAGTGTGAGGTGGGCCATATGTTAATGTGTTCGCTGTACGTAACCAGCACCTCGAATCCTTGATACTACTACTATAAGTAGTACTAGGAGTAGTAGGGTGGCATGGGCCAGAACAAGCATTCACGTCCAGGAGTACGGCACACACCACCAGCACGACTTCCATCTGACACCATATTTCTTGGAGTCCGTGCTACAACAATCTCTTCAACCTAGTCGTTTCTCTAACTCAGCCATCGTGCAGCGGGCTTGTATCTTGTCTTGGGGCATCTTTCTTTGGCTGTGGGGGTTTGCCGATAGTCGGTTTCCTCAACTGCGGTCCCACTTGTAAGGCCAACTCCAACGCACGACCCCAAACGGACCTCTATTTTGCCCGGATTCTGTCCGTTTGGGTAGGGCAATGGGGTCGTGTCCGGGCCATTTCTCGGATGCGGTGGTCGTGCGCCGAACGCGCGACCGCATCCCGGCCACGTACATTTTTCTTTACAAACACATATCTTTTTTTCATCATTGATTTTTTGGTACATGGAAATACATCACCAAAATTTTGACTAGAAAAGCAAGACCAAAGAAAACAAGAACCACAAGAATACATTTTAGAAGATATCCAACTTCCATAACTGCTCCTGTAAGTTGGTAGTGCCTTCTCGATGCATTCATTGTTGATCTGCGGATGCGGAGGCTCGATCTTGCGTGCTTCTTTCTTCTTCGAGTGTGAAGAAGTAGACGTGTCTAGCCTCTATTCTATCAAGAAGTGCACTAGTCTCATCTCTAGCCTCTATGCTAGCTAAAAGTGCTAGAACATCTACTAAATTGTGCTCTATCAATATATCATTATACTCTTCTTCCCAATACCAAAACTTGCATCCATTCTACACAATAAAATTTTAAGTTAGCACAACTAGTCTAATCCGAGAGCACAACCGAAGATTTGGTCGAGTTCTTCCTCCTTTTGCCGACACGTGGGACATCCAGCATCCAGGTCGTGTCATGCAAGAAAATAGAGTGGTAGGTGAAGACACGTGATGTGCATCTTGGGTTAAACTGTAAATAGAATCTTACTACTCTTGAGTAACTCCAAAAGCGGCCACCGAAGATCTTTATTGGATTTGTTTTTCATCACCAGCACGTCGAGGTGAAAGATGTGCAGGTTCAGTGGGTCCTCCTGCGTTTTCACTGACATGTGGGACCGCATATGAGCAAACAGACGATGGGCTCCGCACGTCTGCTGGCTGGCTGAGAAGAGATATAGAGGAGGGCCGAGCACAGACTCCAGGAAATTTGTTCTACGTACTCGATATAGTGGAGTAACCAGCACCTCGATATAGTGGGGTGGCATGGGCCATAACTAGCATTCATGTCTAGCAGTACGGCACACGCCACCCACACGAGTCCCATCCGACACCAATTTTCTTGGAGTCCGTGCTAGCTACAGCCATCTCTTCTCCCTCCTGTTTTCTCAGCCATCGCGCGGTGGGCGGGGTGGGGGTTTGCCGATAGTCGGTTTGCTCAACTGCGGTCCCACTTGTAAGTGAAAATGCAACACAGCACGCATTCCCCCTTGAGCGGCGTGCCGGACAAACCGTGTGGGGGTGCGACGCGAACATGACAGGCTTTTCCTTTTAAACTTGTAACTTGTAAAATTTGGTTCTGCTCCATGGGGCGATCGATAGATAGAAATAACGATTTTCCTTAGAGTAATGAGAAGTTTGGTTCTGGCACGGTTCATGCATGGAGTACGTAGGAAAATTATGAAGTTGATGCGAAAGGTAAGATAATTACTAGTAGTACCATATACTACTACATGGATTTGACGGAAAGATAAAGATTCATACGGAACCATCAACGACATCCTCACGCCCTAGTGCACCGGGTCACCAACCGACGTGTGAGGAGCAGCGGCGTTGGCGGCAAGCTCAACGTGCTTCTAAACAATGCCGTCCAAGGTTGCCCTGCAGTCCAAGAAGGCCAGCGTCCTATCGTCCTCCTCTTGCATGTAGTAGTCCTTGTGGACGATTTGCGCGTAGACGTGGGTGATTATTTTGATGGTGCCTTGCTACGCCAGGCGCTGCGCGGCGAGCGCGACCTCGAGGTGGACATTCTCCGGCGTGACGGCGGGCAGTCGCAGGGCCACCAGTGCGTCGAAGAGGTTGTCACCATAGAGGCTGTTGAGTATGGCAGGCATCGCAGAGGCTGGGCGCGTGGGCTGGAGGCGTACGTCAAGGTCGTCCGCGAGCTTCTTGACGACGGTGAACTTGTCGAGGAAGCCGACGAGGACCTCGTCGAACAAGGAGACGAAGCTGTCTTCCAAGCGGCCCCTCGCCCTAGCGGCCTCAAGCACTACCTGGAGACATTCCTCGGTGCCAGGATGTAGGCTAGCGTCATGGACCATCTGGCACGACCGGCTGATGCTCGCGCTCATCGCCTCCATGGGTCTAGCTTCTAGTCAACTGATCTTGCGATTGGAGTGATCACTCTTGCCCTTAGGTGCGTAGGTGCGTAGGATTTCGTAGATTGGACTGGCGGGAGCCTTTATATGAGAAGTGCAGACTGCGTTGAATTCACGTGCGTGTTGGCCATCTACTCCTCGCCCCTCTACTGCACCTGCCTTTGGCTGTATGACAGGTTGGCCAGCCACCCGTTGGACCCACGTGTCATACACCCAAAGGCAGGTGCAGTAAGTCAATGAATCTGCGTCCCCCTCCGTGCCCGTGCATGCTTTCAATGACTTGAGACTACCAAACATCACATGCGGTGGTTAGTTCATTGCATGTAGTCCTATTAAGTAGCAAAAAGACATTAAGTTACCTCGCCGATAGGAATAAAACAATACACCATGTATTTATTTACAGAGGGAGTATAGCCAGCATCCGGTTAGTATATGAAGTTGCCACATCACATAGAGCCAACCTAATATTGGAGAATGCTAGCCCTCCACCGGCGCGCTGCTTCAAATGGCGGAGGAAGTGAGAGGTCGCGTCACCTTGTGTCTAGATCTGAGATGCCACGTGTACCAGATGAATGAATCCAAGTTCGACCACCGTGATGCTAGGTGCGAGCCAAGGAACACTGTTGGAGAGACCCCCCTCATAATTTTCCTACATTGTCGACAACGAGGTGCCTATGGTGACTTCGTAAATTTCAAGATGATAGTGCCGTGCGTGTGTGCGTTCATAGGGGTGAGTGTATGCGCGTGTATATGAGCGCTTGCGTCTGTACTGTGTAAAAAACGTAAATGCGTGTCAAAAAGAGACTAGTCAGTATACTCAATATTGTGCACCTCGGAGAGGAAAACGATAGAACTAGTACGTATTTATTTACGGTGCAGATTCACTCATTTTGCTCCATATGTACTCCGTCTCGGTGTAGTCTAGTCACTTGTTGAAATCTCTAGAAGGGCAAATATTCCTTTCTGGTTTACAGGGCTATACTAGCAAGTAGTTGTACGTACTAGTACAATAGTGGGCTCACATAGCAATTTTGTCTCATGCAAGAGCCTGGCTATATGCGTGCTCCAATGTTCGCAACTGCAATGTTCGGTTTGCGCTTGGCTCTTCGCCTCTTCGAGAAGACGAACAATGATGTTACTACTACTGCTTCTACAGTGTCGAATCCACTGCTGCATGTCCGTCCACCGCGAGCGGGACGGACAGCTTGTTGTAGAAGTACTACTAAGCAAAAGCCTGTCCTCGTTTGCGAGCAACCGCGCGCATGGGTGAGGGAGAAGGCGTGTAGTAAAATCAAGCTTCTCCTCGTTGTACGAGTTGACGCGACACATCATAGCACTGGCCCCACATGCTTGCCTCTAAACTTGGCTGAAAGACCCGTAGTGTACAATATATTTGCTGCAACCTCTAACATTTACCCACCACAAATTAAAATATATGTGGCCGTATGCATCGTTCTGATGCAGAGGACAGGGAGTCCCCCTTTTCGAAAAAAACAAATTAAAATATATATTCCTGTCTTGACCAGATGAGCATGCAAACTACAATCACCAGGGTGTCAGGTAGGGCCAGAAGACTATTTTAATTTTTTAAAAAAACTTCGAGACGGCCACATAGCATGGAGCTGACCCCAGATTTTAAGCTTACAGGCACGGTACACGCTATCCTAGACTACTCTACACATGAAACTGCCACACGAGCGTCCGGGCTGCCCTTGGCTCTTCGCCTCTTCGGGAAGTCGAACAATGATGGAGTACTACTTCACTGGAGGAGTACTACAGTACGCTTCCAGCCATCTGACACCGATTGAACTGTTGCATGTCCATCGCGTGCGGGAGGGAGAGCATGTAGCGAAAGCTTCTCCTAGTCTTGCCAGCCACCACGCCCATGGGCGAGGGAGGGACGCTCCTGCCTTTGCGTGTATGACAGGTGGGCCTGACAGGTGTGTGGCCAACCTGTCATACAGCCAAAGGCAGGTGCAGTTAAGTTCGCGAGGGAGAGGATAATCAAACTTCTCGTTGATGTACGAGTTGAGGCGACACATCAAAGCACTACACTCGATATATTTCAATAATTTGCGTTTACCGATGCATTAATTACAACGCATGCATGCATGCCGTGACTCTCCTTTTGATACTTGCATGTGTTGATTTAATGCACCTTGAAGTAGTATAAAATATGTGACGGTAAAGCTTTGTAATACCCCGGCCCAAGTCGAGAGATGGTTGTGCACGAGGAGGGCGAGATCATGCAGACCGAACATGACCCGACGATGGAGCTCTCTAAGGTCTCGATGGACCTCACCGTGCTCCACTGCCCCTTGTGCCTCCGCCCCTTGAATTGTGGTTTCTCAACGAGTTGTGCTGAACTTCTTGTGAATTGTGGTGGTTTTCAGTAATGAAAATCGGAAGGGGCAAGCCCTTCTTTGATCAAAAAAATTTAATCGTCCTTATATATTCATCAGTCTTGCTATAAGTCGCAGTAGATGCTATATAGTTCCGTCGGATCTTACATCAAGATCCGTGCTTTCAGATTTTCTTTTTTCTCTCTTAAATCTCAGTCGAGTGAGACATAGCCACGCCATTAAACAGAGGCTCGGGCACCATTAATGGAGACCTTGGGAGAGAGGTGGACGGCAGATGGAGGTCAAAGGGCTCTCCTCCCGATAAGCACGCGCAGGGGTCTGATCGCACGCCTCTCGTACTCAAATAGCTACCCTGCACGACGCCTCCTAGCTAATAAAAAATGGGGACGCGTGGCGGCACGTAAATGGTACTAGTAAGTAGAACGCCCACGGTTTCAATAATACTTGTGTTTCCGATTGTAACGTGACAGCACTTGTTCCAAAATGACTTTGTTGATTGTTAATGTCTGCGCCTTCGCAAATCGGACTGCAAATTTACCACGGCATGTTGGTGCCATGTCATGGCACCAAGCCAAGTTTCATTATTTTCATGCGTGTTTTGGATTTACAGGAATTAAAAAACTAAGTTTCTCAATGTTTCGAACCCAGCCACGACGCCCAGAATTTTGAATTTCATTCCCATTTCTTGCATGGAACCTAGAAATTTACCCGAGGACACACATGTGATTTTTCAACCAACTTTGGTGCACTGGAACATGTGCTTGTATTTCAAATTTGAATTATGCACACAAAGGTGACACGTTCCCTCCCAGAACCACGAGCCTTCTTGAGAGAAGCTCCGATTTGCAAGAAGCTTATACCAAAATTTGTTCCTATTCGGCCAATTTGTTTTACCACGGCATGGTACTACCATGACATGACACCACGCCAAGTTTCATGATTTTAAAACCAAGTTTCTCAATGTTCTCGACCGAGCCACGATGCCCAGATGTTTGAATTTTATTCTCATTTTTGCATGGGACCTACTCCCTCCTTCCATCTATATAGGGCCTAATGTGTTTTTCAAGACAGCCTTTGACTATTGACAAGATTAATAGCACATGAGATGTATATTATGAAAATTATATTATTGGAAGCTCCTTTGACATACAAATTTGAAGGTATGATTTGTGTAAGTTGCATGTCATATATTATTGCTCTAACGTTTGGTCAAAGTTAGCCTCGAAAAACACATTAGGACCTATATAGATGGAAGGAGGGAGTAGAAATTCACCCGAGGACACAAATGTGATTTTTCAACCAACTTTGGTGCACGGGAGCATGTGCTTGTAGTTCAAATTTGAATTATGCACATTAAATGACCAAAAACTCAATTAATGTGTAAATAAGGCCAAACGAAGCCGGAATAATTCCAAAATTTAACAGTGCACTCATGTAGTTCTATGTTGCCTTTGTAAATAATCTCAAGGGGGACAACGTATATCGTTTCGCACTCAAAGGTGGCACGTTCCCTCTCAGAACCACGAGCCTTCTTGAGAGAAGCTTCGGTTTGCAAGAAGCTTATACGAAAATCTGTTCCTATTCGGCCAATTTTTTTACCACAACATGGTAGTACCATGACATGACATCCATGCCAAGTTTCATGATTTTCAGACGTGTTTTGGATTTACAAGAATTTTAAAACCAAGTTTCTCAATGTTCTCGGCCGAGCGACGATGCCCAGATGTTTTAATTTTATTCTCATTTCTTGCATGGGACATAGAAATTCACCCGAGGACACAAATGTGATTTTTCAACCAACTTTGGTGCATGAGAGCATGTGCTTGTAGTTCAAATTTGACTTATGCACATTAAATGACCAGAAACTCAATTAATGTATAAAAACGACAAACGAACCCGGAATAATTCGAAAATTTAACAGGGCACTAATGTAGTCCTATGTTGCCTTTGTTAAGAAACTCAAGGGGGGGGGGGCAGTGTATATCGTTTCACACTCAAAGGTGGCACATTCCCTCTTAGAACCACGAGCTTCCAAATCAGCCCAATTTTTTACCACAACATGTTAGTGCCATGACATGACACCATGCCAAGTTTCATGATTTCCAGGCGAGTTTTGGATTTATATGAATTTAAAATCAAAGTTTCTCGATGTTCTCGGCCGAGTCATGATGCCCAGATGTTTGAATTTCATTCTCATTTCTTCCATGGGACCTAGAAATTCAACCAAGGACACACATGTGATTTTTCAACCCACTTTGGTGCACCGGAGCATGCGCATGCAATTCATATTTAGATTATGCACATTAAAAGTCCAGAAACTCAATTAATATTTTAGTCATTTTTTGTGTTCTAAAATGCCTGCCGGCTTGCGGAAGGACGTGTTGCCGGCACACGCGTGGATTCAATGAAGGTAGGCGGGGCAGTCTTAAGCTGGTTGCATGCGGCGAGGAGGCGCGCTCAGCCGGGCCTGCAGCGAGTGCGGCCCTCTTGGCCGGCGCGCCGGTTCAATGCCTGCACTATGAGAGGTCGCGTCCGTGTCAGAGCAATCACTCCCTCCAGTCCTTTTTTGTTTGGGTATAACAAAATCTCGTTTTCCATTCACATTTTACAAGTAAAATTCATGGACAAACTTTGACCCAAAGTACGATGGGGACTAGTAAACCAGAATGGAGGTAGTAGTTTTTTTAATCAAAGAAGGGTTTCCCCTTCCTATTTTCATTACTGAAAACCAGCATCTAAATCTAAACCATAGTATTTGCCCTAGAACTACCAGGTTCAACATCTCGCAACATAAACCCACACAACCTCCATTGCAAAAAAAACAATACAACCATACGCCAAGGAGGTACGTAGTACTATGAATTCCATTTTCGCTCCATACCAATCGTTCTAAAAACTACTTACTACTTATAACGCGCCATTGAAAATCGGAACTCTTAACCCCGCTAAAAAAATGATATTTTAAACGTAGCTACTCGATCTGTGGCAACTGGGGAGCCACCGCGCTCCAAGTCGTTCACCTGTGGTCCCAAGTCCCGACCATCAACTCCTACGGATCAAATTATCACGCGAGCTGACTATTCCTACAAAGGTGCTCCACCACGTACCCGGTACCCGCGAATGCAGCAATCGTGCACCTAGGGTTTTAGGGTTTATTTGTTAACGTCGCCTTTATGTAACACTCATGTGTGCGAGACAGCGAGAGGCCGACTGCGTGCGTGCGCCTCTTCTCTTCGTATATGTACTCCACCGTTTGTCTGGTGTCCAAAAAATTATAATAACTACTAGCAATGTGCCAATGCATTGCCACACGATCAAAGTAGATTAATACATATTCACCGGTTTGATAGAAAAAACTCTAGTTTTGAAATACGTATATCACTAAAAATATGTTATGTTTCACTCAAAATATATTCCTTTGGCGGTTTTGATGAGATAAGGGAGGAATGTTGTTGTTTTCAAGATTCGAGAAGTGGTATATGTCTAATTTCTACTCTTACTACCAAGATGCCCGTGCGTTGCACCGAACATCAAGATCTTGTGGGAGAAAAGGATGAATGAGGGAAGGCCTTATCTGCAAATGTGGTGAAGAGTGCGGGTAAATTGCCATATTTTCCTTCCTATCCGTCAGATATAAATCGGACGACCTACATTGCAAGATGGCAGGCCCACCATCATCACCAACTCTATTTTTTATCCCTACTATTATAAAAAGCATTGTCGATGATGATCGTGTGCCTGCCATCCTGCAATATAGGCCGTCCGATCTATATCTGACGGATAGGAAGGAAACTATGGCAATTTTGCAAAAAGATACCCACACCCCTCTCCACATTTGCAAATAAGGCCTTCCCTCGTTCATCCTTTTCCCCCACAAGATAAACTACTCATACAAATGCATCTTGATGTTCCATGCAACGCATGGGCATCTTGCTAGTTGTTGCAAAAAGCCCATGTGTGTGTGAGAGAGAGGGAGAGTGGAGGAGGACGGAGTGCATGTGTGACAAAGACACAAGGAGTGTGTGTGCGATAGGTATTAGCTTAAAATGAGGCAATAGTGTGTGTGTGCACGATCGAGAGGGCGTGTCTCAAGAAGGGAAGAAAAATCTACATAGATACAAGGAGCGGGAGAGAGACATGTATGCGATGGTGGAAGCACGAGTGTGCGGGTGTATAAACCTATCTAGAGGCTAGCTAGTCGATAAATGTTTGTGAGAGAAATACGAGTTGGGGTGCGAAAGCGAGAGTTTTGTGTGTGTGTGAGAGAGAGAGACGGTAGTCGGGAAGGGGAGTGGAAGCAGGAGTTGTGTGTGTGTTTGTGTGAGAGAGAGGAGACGGTAGTCGGGGTTGTCTGATCGGTAAACAAATGAATAATGTCAGTCTGGGATGGAGACGAAAAGGAGACCGCAACAAATGTTGTATCTACAGGAGAGAGATAGAGTAATTTTAGTGGTATGAGTCATATGTAGAGACATATAGGGTGTGTGAGAGAATCCTATAGAGAGAAAGACAAAGTGAAAGACGAGTGGAGACTGTGTGTGTGGCGGTGAAAAAGAAAGCTTAGGTACCGAGTGATACCAGAGAACAGTAGAGACGTGAGAGATAATGAAAACCTTGTAATGTATAATGATAGGGAGAGTGTGACACTTCTCAAGGGAGACGTCGAGAGACCATGTTTGCGAGGATAGGAGAAACATGAAGTGAGCGTGGGGGTGAGCTGGAGAAAAGAGAGTGATAGCTACCTGAAGGAGCATGCATGGGAGAGATATGGGCGTGAAAGGAGTGAACAAAAAAGGGATTCAAATATTTGAATTCGAGATGATGATACATGTAATCCATACTCAAACCAAAATTGATCTATCAAACATGCATACTTATATGAATTCACGCACATCTATGTTATTTAATATGTAGATATTACTGATCCATACATTTTAGTAGAACATAATTTGGTTAAATTTTTTCGAATTCAACCTTAAGATTTCGAGATCGTTGTATTTGTAAATCATATTATACATATAAAGGAGCAGAATTCTTTGTTGTGCTTTTAAAATTATATATAAAAAAATGATGTATATAGAATGTAATTCCAATTGAAAATGGATCCCGCCCGAAAAAAAATAGAATACAAACGGGATTCGAATTGAGTTGGCACGGTAAACGTGCACTCTGCAAAATTTGAATGAAGCAGGGAAAGTCGCAGTAACCGCCCGAAACCAAAATCTTCGAGATGGAAATCACTACTGCCTATCCCTGCCACGCAAAGCCTATCTGCTGGATTTCTATAGGTTTCGATAGGGGTAGGTTTGTAATTTCACCCAAACGTGACGTAACCGCCTCTCACCCGGATTCATACATGGTGGGTGCCAAAACACAGTGTGTCCTCGGCCGAAATCGACTCCCTCCCCGATTCATATTCATACACGGTGGGCGCCAAAAACAAACTCTCGTCGGCAAATATTCGGTGTATGCGAGATTACCGTCCTATCCCCAATCGACTAATGTTGCTGTGATGTAGTAGAAATTTGAAACGGGGGCTAAGTTTGTAAATTTCCTCGCATTTGAGACAAG
Organism: Aegilops tauschii subsp. strangulata; assembly: GCF_002575655.3. Classification (NCBI taxonomy): domain Eukaryota; kingdom Viridiplantae; phylum Streptophyta; class Magnoliopsida; order Poales; family Poaceae; genus Aegilops; species Aegilops tauschii. The sequence continues at coordinate 358,830,413 of NC_053035.3, forward strand.
CGCGCCCTGAATACATGGTTCCCCCTTCCTCTCTACCTCCCTTTTCCCCATTCGTACACCGTGGGCGCCAAAACACCCTCTCCACCCCACCCTCCTCCGTCTGCCGCCGTCCGCCACCCCATCCACCGCCGTCCTCCTCCACCATGCCGGAGCTGATACCCCGACGCCGCCGTTCATTACAAGAGATCGACCTCTCTCATCCACGGCTTCGGACCGGGATCCTTGCATCCCGTCCTCTCGCTTCATCCCCGCCGTCGTCCACCTTGTCGGCGCCGCTCCTACGACCGTCTCGTCCACCGCGCCCCGCCACCGTCTTCTACCCTCCTAGATCTGCTTCCACGCTACCGACAGCCATCGCTACCGCAACACCGTCAAATTCTCAGCAGATGCGCACACGGCGCCGCACCAGAGGCGGTACTCTTTCGTATCTGCTCAACTTATTTATCGCAGCAAGAAAATAGATCGCCACTGCTTTACTCTGATTTCTTGTCTTGGTTGCGAAGTTGCCTTTGTCCGGTTTGCACCTTCAGATCCGCCATGGCACGCTCACACTATACTCCCAATGCTTATGGTTTTCCCCTTTTATATTCCACACTAGTTAAATCACAGTAGACTAAATTTCAAAATTGGGTCAGTCGATTTTTCAGAGCTCGCCGGAGTTCGTCGGTGCGATCGAAGGGGCTCGGGTGGTTGTGGGGCCTCGCCGAACGAAGAAAACTCGACGCGGGTGGGGGTTGGGGCGGGGGTGGGGGGGTGGGGTGGCGGAGGAACACATGCGGTGGGGGTCGGTGGTCCGGCCGGCGGCCCGTGCGGTGTTCTGTATGGGAAGAATCAGAGACGAGGAAGAAGAAGGGTTAGGAGACGTAGGATCTTCATCCAACCGCCTGAAATGGTCGAGAGACAGCTGGGAGTTGCATTCTTAATGCGCTCTGGTTCATCATGTGTGGGCACTGCGCAACCAACATTTTATTATCCAAAATCTGCTTGCTCTTCTTTACCATGTTCCTCTTCCGTTCTTCTTTAACATGTACTCTCTCCGTTCCTAAATACAAGTCTTTGTATAGATTCCACCATGGACTACATATGGAGCAAAATGAGTGAATCTACACTCTAAAATGTATCTGGATACATCTGTATGTGATCCATAGTGGAAATCTCTACCAAGACTTATATTTTGGAACGGAGGGAGTATCATAGTAGTACAGTATGTTCCTTGTACTGAAGATGAGCAGGGACATTTGTAGTGTAGAGGTCTATACGGTCGGTTGTGATGGACACTTTGAGCCTCTTTGATTCGTAGGATCTTGTAAACATAGGAATAGGATTTGTAGTGGCCTGCCCACTTGAATCCTATAAGAATAGCAAGGAAATGCGGGGAGCTGTGTCGCCTTTGAGAGTTACACTGATATTAACAGTACCGTACCTTCACTTGAAGAGAGCTTGTATCCGAAGCCTTTCTAGCCGTACCGGCAATACTAGCACATATATTCCAGTAAGTTCCACTTTGCTGATTTTACTCTGATGCTTAAGGTTTTCCCGTTATATCTACACTATGATCTGTGTAGCTGCTTTGTGTCGCACTAGCAGCAGTCCACTCTTGAAGCTAAACACTGCAATGACTTACAAAATTGGCACCAAGGCATTGAGTGCCATTCTGGATGCACTGAAACTCATACGCTCCCCACATGTTGATTCTTGTTCAGAATATGATCCTAATGACTATTCTAACCTCGAGGAGTCAAAGGCAGATGGCCTGTCCTGTTCACCCATCAAGGTGCCTGTTCTAATTAGGCAATGTTTTATTGATTGCGGGTATCTTGCATATGTTGTCTTGCATTTCTTCTACTTTGTTGCACCGCCATCTGCTTAGTTTACTCATCATATATGTCGAGATGCCATGCCCATCCATTATCAATACATATTCTATCTGTCATCATACCATGTTTTTCCACTCAAATGTTGTTAGATTGCATCAGACATCAAAAAGGAAGAGGGTGATTGCCGAACCTGAAGGAGCACCAGCACAGTCCTTGAAAAACGTGGTGGTGCCGGAGAAATCAGACAGCACCCCACTTATATTGGCTGTACAACCAGTGACACAAAACGTAGGACCGACTCCAGCAGACTGTACCCATACTTCACTGGCCACACCACTAGCCCCACCACACAGGACCTGCACTCCAGCAAAAGGTATACCGATTTCATTTGCCATAGCACCAGCTGACCACAGAAAAATCCCATTCCAGTAAAAAGTACAGCAAGTCCACCGGCCGAAGACCTATCCCAACTACAGAGACGGCCAATTCCTGCACATTGGAACCCCATTCCATTTATTCCCAGTTTAAAAGACAATGCTTTCAATGTTGTTAGGTACTACGTGCATATATTCCCATCATGGGAAGATTATTGTGAAGACAAACACCATTTTCACATCTTCCCTTCCAACTTACGTGTAAGTGCTATTATTCATGGTTATTATTTTCCTGTTTTCTGCTGATTGAACACATCAATGATTTACATTACATTGTTGTAACTAGGCGAGGGTCAATCTGGATAGTCATGACGAGCAAAGCTTTCTTGTGCCTTTCAAGGAAGCATTGCAGCAGTATCGGTGTTACCTGAGGAAATCACACTTTGATGGCAAGTCTATAAACGAATTTCCGGTGAAGTCTCCTGTGCTAAATTTAGAAGACATTGAATGGAAAAACCTTGTTATGCACTGGTCTCATTCCCAGGATGAGGTACTGTCTATGAAATCACATGACAATTTGAACTTCTACTTTTTCGCATGTGCCTTATGGATCTTTTTTTGCAGGAAATTTGCTCGAAGAAGAATTCCGGTTTGACAAGAACGACAGGATATCGCAAATATGCTGCCCGCTGCTTTGCTCTTGTTAGTACCTGTTGTCCTGTATCACTGTACTTGCAAACATACCTGGTTCATTATGTGACAGCAGTATGCATGATAGCTTGCTTATCAATTGTTCGCTCCAAATTATCTGATCTGTATGAATGGTTACATTAGTGTAGAATATATCCAATGCCAATGTTTTTTTAGCTCTGCATTGTTCTTGTAAGTACATGCTGTCCTTTATCAGTGTACTTATAATGACAGGTAGTTGTTCATGTACCATCACTCTGCAGCTTATTTTCCTTTGCCCTCCATTTTCTACACATCAGATCTATATTTACTCTTACCATAAGGTTGGTACTGAAGAAGTTTAGCTGTGCATTGCTCTTGGCTGTACCTTTTGCCTGTATCGCTGCACTTACATTTATAGCTACTTGGTTATGTAGCATCACTCTTCATCTTATCTTAAATATTCTCCATTTTTTCGTATATTATCACATCTATATTTACTCTTAACAAAATGTAGAATAAAGGCAATGCTTTTGAAGAAGATTCTGTGGTAAACTTCTTGAATTGCCCCCCCATTAGCATGGACAAGTCCTTTATAGAGCCTGTCTTCACCAATAATGTAAGTTTGTCCATCTCAAGCCTTCAAACTTTGTTGTATATATTTGGTTAGGCATGACTGCAACAGCTGTTTTTTGGGGTGTTTGCATCAAATAGCTTGTTTAAAGTTTATTATGTAGTTCATAAACAAAAGTTTGTCCTTTCTCAACTTAAGTTTTCAGTTGTACAACCAAGTTCCTTCTTCATACCATGTAAATTAAACTATACAGAGCAAGTGATCTTCTTTCGCACTGCATGTATGCTTCTGTTCTTCATCCGTAATCCAGTGGTGTGGTGAACCTACCCACTACAACACAATGTCATATTCTGCAATGTCTTAACTATGAACAATGTCATATCATTCTACTATTATTTAAACTGTCTCTTTATTTGCCAATCTGAAATGGTATAAATTGACAGCACACTAACCATTGATACTTATGAGTTCTTGATCTATAATCCAGTGGTGTCGTGAAGCTGCCAACTCCTTCACAATGTCATTTCCTGCCATGTCTTGACCTGAACAATACCATATTGTGTTAATGCAATTTTAAACTGTGTCACTTTATTCGTCAGTAAGAAATGTGATGAATTGTCAGCACTGATACTTTTATGTGCAAAACCTGTCATCTGTCTGCTTGTTTATCTTTCAGAGTGAGGAAGATATAAGTGTTGAACAAGCGCAGTCTCATCATCTTGCTCAGCTGCTTGCGCTACAGCTCCCCAGCAGGGCTAACCTTTCTTGAACTCTATTGAAGTGCTGTCGGTTTTGTATATTATTTTGTTGGCGTGTTTATTTGCACTGGTGGCGATCTTTGATGCCCAGTGTATGTAATATGTTGTCTGCTTGTGCTTTATTATCATAGTGGCGAACTTTGATGCCCAGTGGATGTAATATGCCGTAATTTCTTTATTGTATAGTCTAGGTTTTTTCTTATTCACGATGCTGCAGTTATTTTACTGTATATATATCCCGTCTTCGCAGTAAACCGGCCAAACCGTAAAATTACGGTACATAATCGGGCCGTCATGCAATCACAATGTAGGTGGGCCTGAAACATGCTGAACAGCTCACGGGCCGGCAGCAGCCCGAAATGAACCCCGGCCCATGATTGTGCGAATCAAATCACGGGCTTTTAACAGGCCAAAATTGTCTCGGTCCTTGTTTGGCCTAATCAGATATCGACTGCGAGCAGGCCGGATGCAAACCGGGCCGTAGTTAGGCCCAACTACATGACGGGCTTTTAACAAGCCGAAATTAATATAGGGCCAAAATGTTAAACGAGCCTTTAATAGGCCAATACTAATATCAGGCAGAATTACTAAGTGGGCCTTTAGCAAGTGGCCCCAAAAGCATAGTGTCCAGTTGACGGGCCGAATCTGATATGGGCCCTAATTGAGCCCAAAGCCTCTTAAAGGGCCAGACCTGATCTCGGCCGTAATTTGGCCCAGAACATGGTAGGCTTTTAACGGGCAGGATCTCATATGGGCCACTATTAGGCCCAGAGCGTGGCAGGCCATTAATGGCCGGATCAAATATGGGCCGGCATTTGGCCCAAAACATGGCAGCCAGTTAATGGGCCGGCCTACTAGGGTCCTCAAAATCTTGTGGGCCTACAGCTGGGCCGGCCCATTAATGTTGGCGAAATCTCGTGGGCCTTTAGCTGGGCCGGCCCATTATGATCCGCAAGAATCTTGTGGGCCTTTACCTGGGCTGGCCCATTATGGCACACAAAAATCTTGTGGGCCTTTACCTGGGCCGGCCCATTATGGCCCGCAAAATCTTGTGGGCCTTTAGCTGGGCCAGCCCATTATGGTCCGCAAAATCTCGTGGGCCTTTAGCTGGGCCGGCCCATTATGGTCCACAAAATCTTGTGGGCCTTCAGTTGGGCCGGCCCATTTAAACTTGATGGGCCGGTCCACGTGTCAACATATCATAGGCACGTCTCGCCCATTGGATGAGTGACACCTGTGCCAACGCGGACCTGACACGTGTCTCCTCCAGCCAATGATGATTTTACACGTGGAAAATCCCCATTGGTCGGGGCTGTTAACGGGTTATCGGATCCAAAACCCGGCCCGATAGCTTAACGGCGTTCCGTTACGGTGGATGCCACGTGTCGGTCACCCTTGACGAAAGCACTTCTGTGACGCGCGATTTATCGTCATGGAAGTGGACACTTCCGTGATGATAATTTTGGTAATGTCATGGAACACTTCTACGACAGCACAGGTATGACTATCTTGATTCTGTCATAAATTTGTCATGGATGTACATGCATGACAAAAAACGCGACCTACTGTGACAAACACGTATCATCACGGAAGTGTATTTTTTTGTAGTGTCATCATTGATCAAACTAGTGCACTTTGCTAGCATTCACATTTCATAAATTATTTCTTTTATCATTTACCTACTCGAGGACGAGTAGGAATTAAGCTTGGGGATGCTGATACGTCTCCAACATATCTATAATTTATGAAGTATTTATGCTGTTATTTTATCATTCTTGGGTGTTTCACAATCATTTTGTAGCAACTTTATATAATTTTTTGGGACTAACCTATTGACCCAGTGCCCAATGCCAGTTGTTGTTTTTTCCTTGTTTTTCACATCGCAGGAAATCAATAGCAAACAGAGTCCAAACACCACGAAACTTTTTGGAGATTTTTTGGACCAGAAGGAACCCAATGGGCCAGAGCTACACCTGGGGGGTGCCCCGAGGGGGGCACAACCCACCAGGGCGCGCCAGGGCCCCCTGGCGTGCCCAGGTGGGTTGTGCCCACCTCGGTGGCCTCCCGCACCCCCTCATTACCCTATAAATTCCCAAATATTCCAAAAACCCTCGGGGTTAACCTAGATCAAAAGTTCCGCCGCCGCAGGCCTTTGTAGCCACTGAAAACCAATCTAGACCCTTTCCGGCAACCTGCCGGAGGGGGGAATCATCTCCGATAGCGATCTTCATCATTCCGGCGGCCACGATGATGAGGAGGGAGTAGTCCACCCTCGGGGCTGAGGGTTTGCACCAGTAGCTATGTGTTTAATCTCTCTCTCTCTCTCTCTCTCTCTCTCGTGATCTATATCATGGGCTTTGTTAACATAGATGGATCATATGATGTTTCTCCACTCTATACTCTTGTTGTGATGAATCATTGGTACACGTCGGTGCTATACAAATGGTTTTTAACCCCTTTCCATGATGGCATTGGGACCGTCGCCAAGTGAGTGTGTGCGATAGGGTGTCCTTCCCACACGACCAAGAAACCGTCGGGGATATGGAGCAGCGATCTAGAGGCCTTCCGAAATGTAATCGTGTGCGATGCAGCACAGACTAAATTCTTTTGCACATGTGGTATCAGTGATTAAGCGTTTCTAATGACGTCGTGAAACCATACGGTCTGTCGTAATGAACCGTTTGGGAAACAGTATGTAAGGCACACGGGCCAACATATGAACTGTGTGCGATTTGTGCCCCATCGCACACGAGTTTTCTACGTAACCCGTTTGCCATGCTAGACTCCATCGCACACGTTTGCCAACAATTACCGTCTGCGATAATGTTCTATCACAAACGGTTCAGTAGCCCCTTCGCACACATACAAGTGCTGCAGACCGTTTCTGATTTGTTGGGTATCACCGACGGTTACCGCAAGAGTGACGTGTGCTTTTCGTTTGGGATCCCACATGTTTCCTGAAAAAATTACGACTGGGATTGTATTTTACATTGGGCACAGTTTACTCCCAGTTCTCGTGTGCGATAACGTGATATCACAAACGGTTCCGAAGACCCTACTCACACGTAGTAGCGCAGCAAATCGTTTGTGATCTACTGTGTATCACCGACGGTTTCGCTACGATTGACGTATGCTTTCTAATGTGGGTCGCACACACTCATTTAGTTGAACCGTGGGCGGAGCAATTGCCCGGTTAAAACTAAAATTTCCCATTTTGAACCGGCATGCAAAAAGCAAATTTGCAACAATATTCAATTGAACAAAAAAATATCATATTTTGAATCGGCACGCAAAAAGAAAATTCGCCACAATATTCAATTGAACAAATAAACAAAAATATCCCATTTTGAATCGGCACGCAAAAAGCAAATTCGCCACAGTATTCAATTGAACAAATATTGTCCACAGGAAGAACATTCATCAGATTTCGCAACAATTGCAATTGAGCATATGGTAGCTACATTCCAATGATTTGTCCACTCATATATGCATTACATAATTAATCATAGTGTACGTAATACGAAGACCTCATCAGATGGAAAACAAGGGATCCATGCGTTATATGTTTAGCGGCTAACTCTTACTCAATGTTTCAGGAGAAGGCATGCTAAAATCTTCATTATCACCAGTGGGATTGATGTAGTGATCCAGGAAGAAGTCGCTGATAAATCTCCGAACCATCAGCAATTCACCAGCCGGGAGCGGTTCAGGGGTCCTCGGTTTTAAGATGAGTTGCAATATTTTTAAGATCAGAATGTGCCATATGAGTGGAGTAGAAGATATTAATAAAGATAGACTTACTGGTACTAATTCGCGAGGATCGTCACAACTATCAGCAAATTTGCACACAGAGATCATGTGTCTGCAAACATAGTATCCACAAAGGTTGGTCCCTGCTTCTTGCTGAGGACACTTCAATTTTTTGTACAGAATTAGTCATGTATTTGTCCTGTTAGGAACAACCTAACCTGTGTTTGATGTATTTTTTTTCTTTGGACAAAATAGATAGAGGTTTATTTAGAAGCTTGAACATTTGACTAGCGTAAGGAAAGGTATTTGCAGACTGTTGGATAAATTTTCCGAAAATAACAGATTTCGGTGTGTTACCGGAGAAACGATCTCGTGTTGCAGAGGTAGTTCCCTCTTAAACAGGTTCCCTGGTTTAGTTTTCCGCAATGCGAGCACACTGCAAATGATGCTGAATTTTGACAACATCAATTATTGAACCAGATATGAATGCAAATTAATTTCAACATCATAGAATTCAATACCTATCCAGGAATTGCTAAAGATGCGTCAGATCCTGAGCGTTTGTTGACTCTCTGAGAGAATCGATGTAGTAAACCGTGTCCTTGTTTGGAACAATGAATACCAATATCCAATGATCGCTACATATTAAGAAAGCCATGAACTTACTAATTATGTCAAAATCTGAAAGACAATCAGTGTGTGCGTGGTTGTTTACTTGACTTACCGTTCATGATATGGCCAGAGAATTGATTCTGCATGGGACGTGTTTTTGAAGAGACGGACGACCGTGTTAATAGCCCAGTCCCGTAGGTCCTTACTATGTATTGTTGTGCCATTTGCCAATTCAGGATGTATGAAATATACACCCTCCCTTTTTCTTCTCTATGCATTCAATCCCCTGAGAGGTATAAAAGTCAGTTAGCTCTTTATCATTTATAACCTTGTATGGAGAAGTTGATCAGAGTTTGTTAAGTACTTACAAAATCAGGCAGCTAACAAGAGTGGCGTCGAGCACGTTGAAGTTGAAGAAGAGATGTAAGTACTCGAAACTCGCATTGATGGAACCAGCATCGTGTCAGAAATGATCTCTATTGTAGTGGACTAGCAAAGCATGATGACCTACTGACATTTGATCCATGCAATATTCATGTAACTCGCGGCAACTGGAGCTGCACTCATCAAAGTATTCGCCAACAAGAAATGGCTGGCCATGGACGTAATTGCGTGCTTCAAGTATGTCTGCTTTACTTTTAGCAAGCAACAAACGTAGTTCTTCATCATCCATGGCGTCAGAAATAATATTACTCCCTGATTCGAACAAGTTGCTGTTAATTTGGTTCTAGGCGATGAGTGCTTTAAGTAAGAGGCAATCGTTCTCTTTCCTCTTCACTCTCCCGCTGTGCTTCCTCATGGTCGTGGGTGTAGCCTTTTTGGCCACTTCCTTCTTGGTACTTGAAGCATTTCTGGCAGAACGTCTGGCTGCCTGCAAGGTAGACTGCCGAGCAGACGATGAAGCTTGGACGGACTGCTTAGAAGATGGTTTATCTATGCTGGACCGCTGAGCTGGTAGTGCTGCTGTGATGGACTGCTGGGCTGTAGGAGCAGAGGCATCGGACTACTGGGCTGTAGGAGCAGAGGCATCGAACTGCTGACCATGCGTTGAAGTTATGTCGGGTTTCTACGCAGGTGGTGCCAACTTGTCAGTGTGCTGAGGAGGCTGTGCCAACGCGTTGGTTTGCTGAGAAGGAAGTGTTAATGCATTGGTATGCTGATCACGCGACTGCAGACCGACGGACTGATGAGCAGTCGGTTCTGGACCTACAGACTGCTTAGCAGGTGGTTCCGAAGCATCAGACTGCTTAGCAGTCTGTTCCACCAGGTTGGTCTGCTGAGCATGTGCTGCAGCTGGGTCTCCCCCTGCTGCTTCAGCGGCCGGCATTTGAACCGGTGGTGCGTCTTTAGCAGTTGTAGGCCTTGCCACTGGCTGCTTTGGGGCGGAGGATGACATGGCCTGTACACCACAAAGTCGGGCCGGCTCATGACAGGTTGATGCGTCAGCCCGTGAGAGCTGCCGTGGCAAGGAGAGCGTCACCAGTTGAGGAGCGACTGCGACGCCCCTGACTCGACCGTACACTAGTCATACATGCAAATGTGTACGATCAAGATCAGGGACTCACGGGAAGATATCACAACACAACTCTAGACACAAATTCAAATAATACAAGCTTCATATTACAAGCCAGGGGCCTCAAGGGGCTCGATACACAAGCGTCAGCGGAAGCAACAATATCTGAGTACATACATAAGTTAAACAAGGATGCCTTAAGAAGGCTAGCACAAAAGCAACAGGATCGAAGAGGCAAGGCCTCCTGCTTGGGACCTCCTAACTACTCCTGGTCGTCGGCGGTCTCCAAGTAGCAGTATCCGTCAGCGGTGGCATCTGGCTCCAGGGATCCACCATCTGGTTGCATCAACCGGAAAGAAGAAGGAAGGGGGAAAAGGGGTAGCAAAGCAACCGTGAGTACTCATCCAAAGTACTTGCAAACATCAGATCTACACTAAGTATGCATTGGTATCAAATGGAAGGGTTGTATATGTGGACTGAACTGCAGAATGCCAGAATAGAGGGGAAGGCCCAGCCTATCGAAGACTAGCATCTTCAAGCAGCTCCACGCATCTTGCAGCATGTAGAAGAGTAAAGAATAGAAGTTTAATTAACAAGCATGTTGTAACATTAATGCCCAGAGATCCTTCCTCGACTCCCTGCGAGAAAGCAATCTCGGAGCCACATATCCATCACATATCCATTTCTAGTTATATAAGATGCGGATACAACTCTGAACGTCCAATACCGAGGACACGGTATTCGAATACATATCTTCCCTGCAGGGGTGCACCACGTTACCCAACACGCTCGATCACTCTGGCCGGACACACCTTTCTGGGGTCAATGCCCGGCCTCAGAAGATCAACACATCGCAGCCCTACCTAGGCTCAGCAGAGAGGTCCCGCTGGTACATCCTAAGCGCCTCGGGGTCTTGGGCCCATCGCCCGTTGCACTCCGGGTCGTTGTGTGCAGGGTGGATACCAGCACCGCCTCGGATGGCCAGCACGATCCGACCGTGCCACAATGCTAAACTGGATGTCTGACAAAGCTTCTGCTGATACTGCGACGTCGAGGCCCATAACTATTCTCGCGTGGTGGTTAGTGCATAAAGGCCAGAAGCCAACTCAGAACAAATACCCAAACCTGTTAGTGCATTATTAAAAGAAGTGACAGCTGTCAGGACAAGTCCGGAGCTATCACCCCCTCCTGGGTGACACCGCTAAACAGCCAGCCGCCACCGTAACTACTCCTCGGGTGCTCTCCAGGCCCGCCCGACTTTCACCAATGTCCCAAGTAAAGTCAAGGTAACAGTGTGTCCAAAACATCAAGGAAGAAAACCCGAGGAATCACCCCGGTGGATTCCACTCAATGTAATCATCAAGGTGAACGTAAGACGGACCACCCTCGAGGTTCACACTTGAGGTGTTGCACGACAGAGCCGTATCGGGAATGGTGAAAGAGGAAATCACCCTCGATGACCACGACTGAATAGCTACACTATAGAATTATCATCAGGAGTGCGTTATGAGGGATCACCCTCGGCACTCGATAGTAGCTCTATAGAGTCGACCAACAAAAGGGGCGTGATGTGATGTGAGGTGTCGGGCTCTGGTCGTCGATCACGTTGATCGAGTCGTCGATGATGTAGCAGGGGCAACAAGGACAAGGTGGGGGTCACTGATGGATCACTAACCAACCTATACTAAGCAGTTTAGGATAAGCAGGTAGGTAACAAAAAGCAGGTTACAAAAGCAGGCTATGCATCAGAATAGGAGCAATCAATAACAGTAGCAAAATATAATGCAAGCATGAGGAATAGAATGGGCGATATCAGGATGATCAAGGGGGGGGGGGCTTGCCTGGAAGCTCAGCTGAAAGGGAAGAAGGGGTCGTCGTCGACGTAGTCGATCACAGCAGCATCGGTAGCGGTCTCGGGGTCTATCGGAGAGAAGAGGGGGAAGAAACAGTAAATATAAGGCACACACATGCATGGCATGACAACAGGCAGAGCTAGTCGTGTTCTAACGCGGTGCTACACGATACCGGCGAATGGGGATAACATCCGAAAAGTTTTCCCGGCGTTAGGCATTTTCGGACAGACGAACCGGAGGGGAAAAGTTCGATGTTCGCTATGCTAGGGGCATGTGACAGAGTAACGGAGAGCGTATTCCAATTCGTCTCGTCGTTCTGAGCAACTTTCATGTAGAAAACATTTTCATCCGAGTTACGGTTTTATTTTCTATGATTTTTCAAAGATATAAACATTTGTTGAAATTATTATTAGTTCGAAATTAAATAACAAATTGCTATGTGTACCCAGCTCTGCATACACAGAAGTGTACCAGAGGCTGACAGGTGGGCCAGGGGGTCCCAGTTGACCAGTCAACGTTTGACTGGTCAACAGGGGGTTGGGGCCCTCCTGTCATACACACATTTATCAAACTACTGGTTAATTTAACTAATCTAGTTCATTAGTTTAATTAAGATTAATTAATTAAGTTAATTAATCATTTAACTAATTAATTAATTGTTTTTATTAATATATTTTTTGACATTTCCTTTTTTATCTAAACAGGGGCGTGGGGCACGTTGTCATAGGGCCAGTGGCTTAGCGGGCGCACGGGTGCGGGCGTGCGTGCTCGAGGCCACCAGGGGGTGGGAGCACTCGAGCGCCCAGGAGGGCGCGCGTCGGCGGCCACCGCGCGGTCGGCCGGAGCCACGAGGGCTGGGGCGGTGACCAACGAGGGGGGCCGCAAGCGACGGCGGTGGAGCGCGGCAGGGCTGGGGCGGGTGCCGAGCAGTGGCGGGGTTACGCGGGCGTCGGGCGCGGCGTCGCAGCAGCACTGCCGGCGAGGCGACGTGCGAGGAGGGGGGCGGCCAGGGTGTTCTCGGCGCAGTGAGCGGCAGCGCTCTACGGCTAAGAAGGCGGGATAGGGGAGGAGGACGAGCTCCTCACCCACGTTGCCGGGAAGAGGACGTTGAGGCTTGGGGTGGTCCGGCGAGGGAGAGGATGAGGAGGTCCGGCGAGGCTCGACGGAGCCGATGAGGGAGAGATGAGGAGGCGAGGCGACGCGGAGCGGCTCCGGCGTGCGGCGTCCGTCAGCGAGGTCGGGGCGGGGAGGCCCTTCCGGATCCAGGAACGGGGAGGAGGATGGGGCCGCGAGGAGGACGACGACGAGGCAGCGCCAGGCGGAGTTGGCGAGGTGGCGCCGGCGTGGTGGCGCGGAGGAAGGGCAGCGGCGGGGTTCGGTGTCGATCGGCGCCAGGGGCGCCCGATCTGGATCATGGGGAGAGAGGAGTGGGGGGAAGTGGGGAGAGCGGCTAGGGTTAGCGGTGGAGTGGGGGTTAGGTAGGCGCTGCTGGGCCGGCCTGGGGGTTACCTGGGCCGAGGCCCAGTGAGGGGCGGGGCCTCTCCCCTTTCTTTCTTTTTTTGTGTGTGTCTTACCTTTTCTTTTATTTACTTTTGCCTTTTCGTTTTACTTATTTTAAATTTGAATTTGGAACGGACTTTGAATCAACGAGAACTTAACAACAGTAAACTCGATGACATGGCACCATTAACAGGGGATTACTGTAGCATAATTATCCGGGCGTTACAGCGATAGTGGTTGCTCTTAGCGGGGCTTCAGGGATCTCATCGATGAACTATATTTCCTTTCGTGGCCACTGGATGTGATGTAACAGTGTTTCAAGGTCCTTTGCTCATCGAAGTCTCCTAGGACATTCTTCAGGGCAAATTCATTGAATCCAGGCTTTACTTCAGTCACGTAGCACTTCATACAGCCCGGCTTCAATGGCACATTGTCCAAGAAGAGGCCATCTTCCAAGAAGGGTGCAAACCCAGGTTGTTGCACATTTTAATGTACCTTCATAATGTGTGAGCACGCCCTTCAGTCTGTCTTTCATTGCAGATAGATCTGATATAGCATCATCACGAGCAGCTGCAGTCTCAGTGTCGCTGGGGTCAGCTGATGCATAGCTACTCTTGTGCAGTGTTGTCGCGCAATAAGCAGCATCCTCCATGCCCGCCTTCCCTCCCATCTGCTGGCTATCTGTCAGTGTTAGAGTCTTCTGCATCATCATTGACTCCTCAACATCCTTTCGAACAGCCGGATAAATCTCCTTCCTCAACCTTTCATACAATGCATTCCGCTTCATTTCACTCCTCGCTTTTTTCATGCCGAGCCTCTCTTCTTTGTTGAGTGTGAAAGCCCTCTTGTGCGGGACATTAACACCTATACCCCATGCGCGGCCAGGGGGCTCTTTTGTTTCTAGAGCAATGGACAGAATGTCACATGGCCCTGAGTTCCTGTAGAACCTTCTAGGGATCTTGGAAGCCTCTAACATCACTTCATATAGTTTGGTGTCACGTGCGTTTTCAAAGTAATAAGTTCCGTCATCACGCCTCTTTGCACATGCCCGCAAGTAGTCTCTAGCGCGTTCGCCCCTGATTTCACTAAAGGCCGGATTCCCACCCGCTGCTATTGCTTCTTTGTCCTCCTGTTCCCATATCAGTTTCATGCCGTAGTATCCTGCCACACCCATACGGTGGGGTGTATGTTCTTCTTCTGAAGTTCCGATTGCTTGAAACTCTTCTCAGGAAACTCTTTAGTTGCCCCGACCCTTTTGAATTCTGCCCAGTCTGCCTTTGTAATTTGGGGGTATGCGGGGATTGGGTCCTTGCCTTCACTCAAGTATTTCTTGTACAACACGTGCTTCGAGTTTCTCCAAGCATCCCTAGCCTTCTTCAGTGCAGCGTGTTCCACCTGCATTCTCCACTGCTCTAGAACGTTGAAGTGATCCATGATCTCCCGGACTATCCTTTGCCATGTTTCTGTGTCAGCCTTCCGAAACCCCGGCAGATTAATGTTGAGCCTTACCCTGCCAACAAATCCACACACACTCCTGAACCTCATGCATGCTTTATCTGGTTTAGTCGGAGCCCAAGACTTTAAATCAATCTCGGTTACTTCATATACACCTTTAGGCTGGTGTGTGGGCTTCCTTGGAGCATTCCTCCGTGTCCTGACCGGAAGGGTAATTGCTGGAGCTCTATCCCTTTCAAGACTACTTGATCCCTCACAATCTGCTGAAGACGTAGGGTTGTCCGAATCAGATGAAGATACATGGCCTGAATGAGTGCTATCGCTGCTACTCGGCATCTACAGAGAACACATGCGAAACTCAAGAAAGGAGGATAAGCATAAAACTAACAACTTGGTATCAAGCTTTCTAAACATGCCATGCAATAATTTAGAAAATGTACGGCTAATATGTTAAGTTTGTGTTACTCGGGCGCCCGCGATCTGTAAATAGGCAGTAACTTATTGGAACAAATACATCTAATATGTAGTAAGGAAGGTAGATAATGAACATATATACGCTCTCCGTTATTTTATAGCCAATTTGGGAACATACGGAATGAAATTGGAAGAGGGATTGCGAGGAAATATGCCTCACCACGATGCAGAGCAGTAACTAACAAGCTTCTTAATGCAAACCCGGCCGTACCACAGGAGAGGTGAGGGTTACTACATCGATATGCTCGAGGGTGGCTGGCGAGTAAACGAAGACGGCGAGGCACTGGCCGCCGTGTGTTGGGAATGATAGTGGAGGTAGGCTTGACGCCGAAGAGCGGGCACACGGCCGGGGTGAGCACGGCGGCGCCGGAGAGGGTTCTGCTGTGGATCTGGGGGAGGGGGGAGCTGGAGAAGGAGATTGGATGGACTAGTTGAGTGAAACGCGGGCAGACGGTGGGGGGGTGTTGGGGACTCCGGGTGTTGGCGGCCTAGGTGAAAAGGGTAAAAATATCCCCAGTCGCTACGCGCACGGAAAGGCCTATGCAAACGGTTGCCTCTAAGCGCTCGTGAGTTCATCGTTTCGCCTCTAAAATTTTCGCACATAAACCAATCACAATTTTACCACGGGCTTGATTGGCTGGCGCATTTCAGGTCTCGTGTGCTATATGTAAGACATTTTTTTGCATTTACCGTGTATGTTGGCATATAAATCAATTCCTAGCCGGACTGCATTTCCTGTTGAAAGGGATGAGGATTGCCGTTTGATCTGGGAGCATCCAATGGTGCAGACGTACGATCCGTGGGGTTTGGGTTTTGGCCAATCAGAACGCACGACTCTGATCGCGCGCAGCAAAGGGGGGGCATCGGCCACGGTTTGGTAGGCACACGGCTATCGTGTGTGAACCGTGTGCTATTTGAAAACAGTTTTTGGGAGGGGCTATTTGAAAACATTTACATGTGCTGTCGAAAGAGATGAGGATCGCCGTTCGATCAAGGAGAATCGAACGGTGCAGACGTACGATCCGTGGGGTTTGGGTTCTGGTCAATCAGAACGCACGACTCAGATCGCGCGTGTGGCAGAGGGGGGGGTGCATCGGCCACGGTTTAGTGGGCACATGGCTTTCGTGAGGGAACCATGTGCTCTTTGAAAACATTTACATTACCTAACATCATATTTTTATTCGAATGAAAACATGAGTTTCGTTTCGGCTCCAAATTTTTTCCACGTTAAGAAATCACGAGTATAGTGGAGTGTCATATACTAGTATCATGAATTTACGGTATAAATGATACTAGTATATGATACTACCTTCAATTAATTATAGCGCGTAGTATAATACACATATATATAGAGTATAGTATCATATATAGATCATATTTATTGCAATGCATGACACAAATTAGCATCACATTTAACATGATACGGTATCTACCTGTATGTTGCTCTAACCCTTTTTATATATATTTAATTCTTTGCCACATCAGCATACTTGCGCTATTTCCGGGTGCATGACATCGTTGGCTATGATACCACCACTATGGCCAGCCTTATATAATGGGGAGTATCATATATATATATATATATATATATATATATATATATAACATAGATGACCGTATTTATGGCCATGCATGACACAAAGTAGTATAGCATTTGTTATATATATATATATATGTTATGGTATCTACCTATGTTACTGCTTCTTTGCCACATCATCATGTTTTTATTCCCGACTCCCGAGTGCATGATACCGGCTATGATACCCCCACTATAGCCACCCTAATAAGGCTGGTCGTAATATGGGAGTATCAAGCGGTATGATGCATGCCAACTAGACTTTTTGGATGATGTGGCACACAGTTAAATGAGGAAAGAGAGGGTGTGGTATCATATCATGATACCGTATCATATTAAATGTTGTACTACTTTGTGTCATGCATGAAAATTAATAAGGCAACCTAAGATACTAACTTATGATACTATGCATGCGCGCATTACGGAGGTATTGCCGATCATATACTAGTATCATGCATATATATACTCCCTCCTTTTCGGTTTATAGTCTTATGTCAAAATTTTAGTTTTTCCATTTTATAAAGCTCAATTTGGTTGTTCCCCATCACATGTTCAGATTCCAAGGTGCATTAAATCATTGCATGCATGCAATTATTTATTAAGAGAAAGTTGACCAATGCATGTACTTTATGCATGCATGTATTGCAATTAATACATTGGAAAACATAATTTTTTGACGAAAACAAAAACATTAATTGGGTGTTTTTGCAAACTACAAAAAGTATTCCACCACTCACCATCTACCTGTGTTGGTGAGATTTTTGAATTGAGCCCTATAAGGCTGGCCATAGTGGGAGTAACATAACTAGTATTGATATGTGGGCCCAGTCTAGATCCCGCCAGGAGTAACGACCACTGGCGAGTGTGTCCGGGGCGTTACAAAAATCTATCCTACGAAAGGGTGGGTAGCCTGGCGGCGGGACGATTTCATGGGAGAGAGTGAGAGATGCGAAAGCCTTCACGCATAAAGAGATGCGTTTGGAGGGGGATGACCCTCTCCATATAGGTGCATCGGAGGGGTGGGCGGCCTTGGAGGAGGGGCTGCCTTTTCCTAGGTTGGTGACACCTAGGGTAGGCCCCACACTAAAACCTTCGCCACCATGCCGATGGGGATGCCCCACTAATAGGTCCTTAGGGACCAATCGGTTGCCCCCCCCCCCCAACTTGGGCCTTTCCTTGGGGCATTCTGGGAGGCTCCGGAATCTTTCGAACCTTCCGCTTTCCAGAGTACTTTTTGGGGCCTTCGAAACCTTTCTATTTCACCAAAACTTTTCTGGTTTTCTTTCGAAACACTTCCGGTTATCTCCAAAATACTTCCGTTTTCTCCAAAATATTTCCAGTTCTCTCTTCGAAACATTTTTTTATATTCGAGAAACTTCTCCAAAGAATTTCTCTCAAGCTCCTAAAACTTCTAGTACTCAACAAATTAGCAAACCTTAAGCATGTGACCCCGCAGGTTTGGTAAAGTGCAGACATAGCCCAGAACCCCTTCCGATCAATAATCAATAGCGGGTGCTGGGCATCCATATTGACTCCTACGCACTTACATGAATCATTATGGACTGAACCTATTGTCCCCTACACAATTCCCTTTGCTTCACGATATAAGAAAACCCGAGGCAAGGCTTTCGGTATCGTTGTGAAGCAACAACTTGTTCACTATACCAAGTTACCCTCATTACTGGTTTTGTTCTTTTTCTTGTTTTTGTATTCCGGCATCCCCGTGATCACATCACACTGTGTCTGGCCAGATGATGATGGATACCGCAATACCGAGAGGGCCCAAGAATATGTCTCCATCATCGGAGGATAAAAATCTCAATCTCAAGCCATCAAGTCCGTTGACATACTTTTCTGATGCACGTGAAACTTGCCGTTATAATCACCCTATCACATGTAACGTTTGTCGAACCCCAAAGTACACTGTTCGATAGTAAGATACTTGATACTCTCATGTTTTGAGGAAGTGAGCACACATTAAAATATGTATGATAACACTAATAACTCGTCACGATGTATTCTCGTGGTATATGAATTGGTTGGGTCTGTTGAATGCCATTGTTCCGCCAACAATGTGCTCCTATTGTTGCCAGCGTCCTTGTTACTTTAACTATGTCCTATGATTACGAAAACGGGACCATGCAACACATGAGCTAGTTTTAGAGGTGAGACTAAGAACTTATTTGGTGCTTACGTTTCCACACATGCAATTGAATTTTCTTCTGATCTCATATTCAAGAACCATTGCAGTTATAACACAGAAAGTAAACATTAATTACATATATGAAAATACATAATAATATTATTGTTGCCTCTATGGCATATTTTCAACACGCCCTATTCGAGTTAACTTTCAATTAAATTAATGACATAATGATAACCTAAAAACAACAAAAGATACCAGCTCCCTTGAAATCGACAAGCCCATACCCTTCTATCCCATTTAACATGTCAAGGCCATAATTTATTTATTTTTGAACCATGGAGGGGGACTGGATGTAATATATTAAGAGAAGGGGAAGAATACACAACGCCCGATACAAAACACCTTGTCCAAATCAATAAGAAAACCCTAACTCTAACTAAGAGTAAAACAAAAGGTCACAATATGCAAACATCAGTGCGGAAATTGCTTTTGGAGGCCGAGCACCATGGAGGCCTCCAAATGCACAATCCAAAATTCATGAAAATCATATTTTTACAAAAAATCTATATAATGAAGGCATAATGCACAAGTGTATAAATGTTTAGCGCAAAATACGTTGAAATAAGGGTTGTCTAAAAAAACTGGTTTTTTTGCAAGATAAATCTAGGATTTTTTAACACATGATAATACTATTCATCCTCACATACCATGAATTTGTCTTTTTTATACAGGTCGCATTTCAACGTATTTCATCCTATAATTTCACACACATACACCTCACATCCTTGTTTATTTGTAAAAAAACATAGCTGTTTTTAAAACTGAAAATTTTGATTTTTCTTTTTAAATTCGGCTTCCATGGAAACCGAGATCCAAAACGCCATAGAAGAATTTTTTTGAAACTGAAAATTTTGAATTTTAATTTTCTTTTCTCATCAGTGCCCAAAACACCCCGACGGGGAAGGGTGAAAACGAGGACATCCAAACAAGACAACTCAACACACACAGTGGAGCATGAAACGACCTAGACTAGCGACAGCCCATTGCCTAACATCCTCTTCGATCTGATCAATCAGAAGCAGCGTACGTGTAGGCATTCTCAAAGACCCTTGCATTTCTTTCCATCTAAAACACATGATTAAAGGCCATGATTTCTTCGCGTGCAAATCAACTCTGCAGGCCTTTTCTTTGATCTGGTTGCCAAAACACATGATCGATGGTGCCATCTCATGCCACGAGGGCCGATCATTGCTGGTCTTGCTTCGTGGCAGGAAGCAGCTCCCCTGACTTACTGCACATGCCGTTAGGGGCACTGAGCCATGGACAGGGACCGTACATGCCCGAAGCACAAAAGAACACATGGGATGTGGCCGATCCCGAGCAGCATGTCCATCCACCGTCGACCGATACGTACGTGCATGCACTACGCCCGCGTGGCCGAACCACAGCCCGAGGCAAAAGGATGCACGCGCTTCCAGGGCGGGGGCTCGATCAGCCGCGCGACTCACGTCGCATCGCATTGCGTCCGCGACGCGCTGACCGGCCGGGAGAAGCGCGGGCGGCCACCGTCTGGTCGATCGGCACTCGGCAGGCGCGGCGGCAACCTCGGCCGTCGCGCCGCGTGGCCGCCGGTGCACGTCGCGGACGCGTACGTACCTCCGGCTGGTGCGCGCGTACGTGTCGGGGCGCGATGCGCCCGCCTCGCGGTCGCCGGTCGGCGTCTTGCCGTGCCACTTTGGGCGGCCACCGATGGGCCAGGGCGTCACGTACGCTGCCGGGCAAACTCGTGGGAGTGAGTGGGGCGGCCAGTCGATCGGTCTTGGTACGCACTTTCGTTACGTACGTACGTGGGTCTGTGCGCGCTGTGCGTGGTCGCCTGGTAGGCGTCGCACGACGCGGATGTTTTAGGCGCGTTCGGTTTAAATATCTAGCAGCTCGTTTCCATGGTCAAATTATCGTGGCCCGCTGAATAGTGCGTTTGCAGAAAGAATACAGTTTGAAAAGGAGTGCCCGTGTTGTTACTATGTGGCAATAAGTTCAACCGAAGAAAACAAATGCGATACATTTCAAGTTGCTTGCCACATCAGTTAGCTTATCAGGTACTCCTAGAAGTGAAGAGTATAACAAATGAGCCAGTCGTACATCATGCCAGATACTCCAGCATTTGGACAATGGCATCTAATTAAGAGCAACTCTAGCAAAGTCACTGTATCTGCAGTCGCCGTATTGCATATGCTTCATATGAATATAGAGTTTGCCGCGGTTGTGCGCAAACATAGAATCGCCACATGCGGCTTCTATTTTTTTGTGACATCAACTTAAAAATCCACACTGAATTTGAGGGATTAAAACACTAAGTAAGATAACATTGTATCACAAAGTGGTTCATGGGATATAAAAGTCAATTAGCAACATTGTTTTACTAAACTGATGATTCTTTACGTCTTGGGAGAAGCACTAGTTGCTTCCCACCACCACGACGGTGAATGTGGTGCACGGGACAACATATGCGACGAGTGCACTCGTCATTCAGGCAGGCCGTGTGACTATTTTTCGACCTCATCTTCGTCTCATTCCTACCTATCATTGTCGGGGTCGGGTTCAGAATTTTCAATAGGGGTGAGGCCCAACATGGCGCAGTTTGGCTCAGTGGATGTCACCATCTTCATGTAGAATGTGCGTCATCTGATGTGTTGCCTCTCCGCCGCCAAATCCACATGTTCCTCCTTCTAATGGAGCCACATGGCATAGTCACCCTCGACCTTTAACCCCTCTCGGCGACGGTATGCTTGAAGATTTCACCGAGGCAGATGGCCGAGGTGGAAGCGGCATACCACTCATCCCATGCTTCCTTAACACTGAAGCGACATGGAGCACACGGTGCCCGTTTTGAGATGTGTGCGCGAGCTCTCTCCTTTCTCTCATACGCGATCCACACGTAGTTGTGCTGGATATCCCACTCGACGGAGTGTGTTTTGGAATTCCAATCCGGGCACTCATCGAAGGCAGGATCCTCCTGTGTGGCCTCCAGCACATAACGGTGACCCACCTCCTCCTTGGCGATAAGCCCCCCTCCCCCTCGCCTGCTTGCTCCTTGTCCACCATATGCTCCTCCTCCCCCGAAAGCGGCACCTAGTTCAGCTGTACGGGAAGCGACATGGCAACGGGGAGTAAAGTGGAAGGGTGGAGGTTAGGAAAGTGGAGGCTGTGGATGGCGGCAAAATGTGTCCGAGCGATGGAGGTTAGCTGTCTGAACATGGTGATGACCATTTTATACCCGTGAACAATGGTCGGAGGGAAAATGTAGCAATCAGGGGCGAAATGTGGCAGAAATGACCGTGAGTTGTTGGCACACGACGGCCACCATTAATTGACACTCTTCCCGGTGCCATGGACATCTGGTCGTCTACGCCATTGTCACGAAGATAAGATGGGACACGTGGGAGATTGAGGAAGGAGGTGAAACATCCGACACGAGCGGTTGGCGTCCGACCCAAATGAATGCCCACAACCTTCAAATATGAAGGCTCACTCACTCAATAAGGAGTGCCCTTCGTCAGTTATGGAAACTCTGTCAGAGTGCCATTTTGGTCCAAAATCGCCAATATTGGCGGTTATTATAGCGATCAGGCCAATATGGTGACCCTGCTAGAGTTGCTCTACGTGCATGCTTGATAGATCCCGTCAAACCGAAGTTGGTGCATCTGTAAGTGCAAGTTGGTGAGGATGTGTCTCCTTTGATGCCTATTGTTCCAAAGAATAGGATTCACCCCAAAGGACCGAATGATATTAAGTGTTGAGAAATCATCATACAAGTTGTTGAAAGAAAAACAGATACACACAACGAACAAGGCCAACAAAGCACCAGGTGCGCGTTCCGCAAGCCGCCGAGCGAAAGCATGGGAGTGGCCGAACCACAGCTAGAAGAAACCTATGAACGCATGTCTCCTTATTGAAAAAAGTGACCATGCCTAGGTGTCCCCACCAAATTGTCGCCCAGAGAGGACCCTCGGCCATCCCGCTCCAAACCAAGGAGTGTTGCTCCTGTAGGCGAGCAGAAGGGGCCAAGAGACCTGACGATGCAGTCACATGTAAATTAAAGGAGACAAACAAGAGCTCCCATTGCCGGTGCCGAGGGATCTCTTAGCGATGACTCAAGCCAGCCTAGAGAATGCCGCCAAGATCAAAGGAATCTGCACTCCACAATGCCCCCCAAATAGGGTTACGATGCAACACACCAGCGTTGTGGAGTCTGCAAGCACGAACAAGCGTTTTCACCCGAAATATAGATAGAGGGCCATATGAGACCCATGACGGTGACCCCAAGGGGGGCGCGATACCCACAGGTGTTGTTGCTGTCAGTGCTGAAGCGCCGAGCTTTGGCTCAAAACCTCCATCACACCTTATTGCAGACTTTGTCCATCGAGTTCACCCCTAGGAGAGGCCCACCACGATGGACCTGGGCCTTCTAATCTATATCAGGGTCCACTCACCACCGCTGGTAGCAACCTCGATGGTACCACCCGTCGTTGCACCCCTCTCCATTCAGACATCCAAGGGGGTGCTGACACCACTGCCACAGGGCTCGCCGGAGAGTAGACCGTTCATGCTACCTTCTAGGTTGCAACCCAAACATCTAACATCTCATGCCCCGCACCATTGTCCGACGTCATTACCACCATTCAATGGGGGAGCGAACCAGAAGGCACCTCCTTCCACATCCTGGGCACCCCGACCTCGCTGCCATGACCGAGTCGGGAAGTAAATAACCACGCCGGTGACTATAGTGTTGACCCAAAAATTATGGGCTAGGTCAAGTGTCGGCGACAGACAAGTCCCTCGGGCACATCCTCGGGAACTCAGGCTCATTGCCATGCTTATATTGAGACGCTCCATGCGGATGACCGTTAGGTATGACTCGCCAGATCTAGTCGAGGTCGCGCACCGACGACTTCCAGGCCCATGGCCTTGAGCTGGGAGCCGGCAGCTGATGGCCCACAAGTATAGGGGATCTATCGTAGTTCTTTCGATAGTAAGAGTGTCGAACCCAACGAGGAGCAGAAGGAAATGACAAGCGGGTTTCAGCAAGGTACTTTCTGCAAGCATTGAAATTATCGGTAACAGATAGTTTTGCGATAAGATAATTCGTAACGCGTAACAAGTAACAAGTGTAGCAAAGGTGCAGCAAGGTGGCCCAATCCTTTTTGTAGCAAAGGATAAGCCTGGACGAACTCTTATATCAAGCAAAGCGCTCCCGAGGACACACGAGAATTATTGTCAAGCTAGTTTTCATCATGCTCATATGATTCACGTTCGTTACTTTGATAGTTTGATATGTGGGTGGACCGGTGCTTGGGTGTTGTCCATACTTGGACAAGCCTCCCACTTATGATTAACCCCTCTCACAAGCATTTGCAACTACAAAAGGAGAATTAATATAAATCTAACCATAGCATAAAATATATGGATCCAAATCAACCCCTTATGAAGCAATGAATAAACTAGGGTTTAAGCTTCTGTCACTCTAGCAACCCATCATATACTTATTACTTCCCAATGCTTCCCCTAGGCCCAAATCATGGTGAAGTGTCATGTAGTTGACGATCACATAACACCACTAGAGGAAAGACAACATACATCTCATCAAAATATCGAACGAACACCGAACTCACATGATTACTTATAACAAGACTTCTCCCATGTCCTCAGAAACAAACGTAACTACTCACAAAGCATATTCATGTTCATAATCAGAGAGGTAATAAATATGATTAAGGATCTGAACATATGATCTTCCATCGAGTAAACCAACTAGCATCAACTACAAGGAGTAATCAACAGTACTAGCAACCCACAGGTACCAATCTGAGGTTTTGAGACAAAGATCGGATACAAGAGATGAACTAGGGTTTGCGGAGCAGATGGTGCTGGTGAAGATATTGATGGAGATTGACCCCCTCTCGATGAGAGGATCGTTGGTGATGACAATGGCTTCGATTTCCCCCTCTCAGAGGGAAGTTTTCCCAGCAGAACAGCTCCGTCCGAGCCCCAGATTGGTTCTGCCCAAGTTCCGCCTCGAGACGGTGGCGTTTCGTCCCGAAAGCTCCTCCTTGATTTTTTTCAGGTCAAAAGACACTATATAGCAGAAGAGGGCACCAGAGACCTGCCAGGGGGCCCACAAGCCCTAGGGGCGCGTCAGGGGGGTAGGCATGCCCCCAGGCTTGTGGCCACCTGGTGGGCCCCCCTTTGGTATTTATTTGCCCAATATTTTTTATATAATCCAAAATAATTCTCCGTAAATTTTCAGGACTTTTGGAGTTGTGCAGAATAGGTCTCTCAGATTTGCTCCTTTCCGGTCAAGAATTGCAGCTGCCGGCATTCTCCCTCTTCATGTAAACCTTGTAAAATAAGAGATAAAAGGCATAAGTATTGTACCATAATGTGTAATAACTGTCCATAATGCAATAAATATCAACATAAAAGTATGATGAAAAATGGACGTATCAGCAGCACTGCTAGCAACCCCCTCCACCCAACTGTTGAGAGACAGGGCCGAGCGCACCACCCCGACAAAGTCGAATCCAGCAGATCTCGGGTAGGGTGTCCCGAGCTGGCAGTCGTGGCATGATGGTAACACGACAAAGAGGGGTCGCGATGTTTACCCAGGTTCAGGCCCTCTCAAAGAGGTAAAACCCTATGTTCTACTTGTATTGTATTGATTGTGGATGGGGTACAGAGTATAGGTTGATCTACCTCGAGATCGTATGTGTGTCAATCCATGTCTATAGACTAAACCCCTGGGCTTATATATACAATAGGGTACCTAGGGCTGCACATAGATCAGTAAAAGAGCATGGTGCCCCCATGTTTGGTTTTGGTAATTGATGACAATCCCTATGGACCAATGGTTGCTTTGAGTTATACTTTAAGGTTTTTCCATAGGCTTTGCTTGAAGACCATATGTTGGTTTCAATGTTGTAAGAAGAAGATTATGTGTTGACCAAGGTTCTATTCAAGGAGTTATCCAAATATTGGTCATTTGAGAGTTGAGCATATTGCAAGCATGTCTTGAAGAAGAAGATTGTGTGAACATTCATGTTTACCTTCAAGATATCATCTTTACGAAGAGAGGAGATAAGATACAAGGTTTGTCAAGACTAAGTCAAAGAGTGATTCTAGTTGATTAACAAACAAAGCATAGAAGATGTACAGAGAGGGATCTAGTGATCCCATGGTATGGTAAGCATTATCTATTACGCTTTGTGTATTAACCCGTGATCTATGTGAGGTTTCTCTGTGGGGTTATGTTTGTTTCCATGGGCGTGCATCAAAAGGAAGATCTCATATGACCCATGGAGGGTGAAGTCAAGTGGTGATCGTCATCAAGGTTACGTTGTGCAAGTTCAAGTGGAGCATCACGAAGAGATCACATGCTTGAAGCTTGTTGTCCATTCTTGTGATAATGGACATGTGAAGATGTGCCTAAGAGAGGATAATTCATATTAGAGTATGGGGGAGCAATCTACTAGTCTTCATCGAGCATGCGCAATCCAGTAAGATGGTCCAACTTGAGGAGGCCAAGATCGTCATCATCTAGCTCAAGTGGACTATGCGCAAGGCAAAGGTTTGACCTTGATAGGTTTCATATTTTTACCAGACTCACGGTGTTAGTTGGTAGACCAGGTAATAGGATTGATTGTTGTACTATCAAGGGGGGCTCTTGAGTGAGTAGCATGATCATATCATTCATAGAGAGCTCAAACCATTGCATCCTTGGCATCATCTTTCTTGGTTCTTCTTTGGCTTTTCTCGATGGAGTTTTTGGAGCTTGTGGTCATCTTCATGACAAGCTCAAGTTCATCAAAAACGGATTTCGGATGAATCATCTATTGTGTTTTCGTTGTTGGATTTTTTGTCGGCTCTTCACTAACGGATTTGACAGCTCTTGTCGTTAGCTTTCTATCAAGCTTGAGTTCGTCGAAATCGGAGTTCATTTGCAGAAGTTATGGTAGTTTTGGTCTTACTTGCATTCATCTGTTGTGCTTTGGCCTTTTGGCAGCGGTCAAATGGTAGTACCGCTGGTACCCACGGTAGTACCGCTTAGGCGGTACTTCTGCTAGCAGGTACCACATCTAGTTCTGCTTGGCTCAAGTCTTTTGCTACCCCTCAACTTTTCGCGGTAGTACCGCTTAGGCAGTACTTCCGCTAGTTGGTATCGTGGGTACTTCCACTTGGGTTGAGTCTTCTGTATGCCCTCTGCGAATTCATGGTAGTACCACTGGTGATAAACGGTAGGACCAGTTCCTGCTGTACTTCCGCTCTGTCACCGTGCAAACTACCGCTGGTTTCTTTATTGCCTAATGACAATTAGCGGTAGTAGTGCTTGCCGTAGCCGGTAGTACGGCTCAAGCGGAACTACCGTGCGAGTACCACAGTACTACTCAGTAGGCCCTAGTGAAATTGCCGCTCTAAGCGGTAGTATCGCTCCTAGGAGCGGTAGTACCACTTGAGCATGGCCACTGTGCATAACGGTTGGATTTGAGCCCCCAATATAAAGGGGGTCTTCTTCCCGATTGCCACCGACTTTCGGCAAGCTTTTTCCTCCATTGTTGACCTCCAAAAGTTTTTCCTTCTCTCAATTACTTCGATGAATCTTGCATCTTTTTGAGGGAAAAGTGAGAGAAGATCTAGATCTAAATTCTCCATCAATCCATCTCTCCTCTTAGTGGGGGACCTTGTGGATCTACATCTTGGAGTTCTTTTGTGTTATCCTTATTCTTCCTCTCATATTCCTCCATAGCTTTCATTGTTTTGGTGGGATTTGAGAGTGAGGGACTCGAGCACTTCGTGTGTTCTTGCCATTGCATTAGTCACATCAGTTTGAGTTCTCCACAGTGATACGTGGAATTGAAAGTTGAGAAGCTTATTACTCTTGGGTGTTTGGGCACACTAGAGCTTGTGCCTCTTGGGTGCTTGGGCGCCCTAGACGGTTGGTGGTGTCGCGGAGCTCAATATTGTGGTGTAAAGCTCCGAGCAAGCTTCAGGGTCTCCAATTAAGTCGTGGGGATTGCCCCGTGCAATTTGTACGGGTTCGGTGGCCGCATCCAAGGGTTGTCGTTTGTACGAGTTCGGTGACTGCCCCCAAGGGTCGCCATTTGTAGGGATTCAATGACCGCCCTCAAGGATCCCTTCACTAGTGGAAAACGGCTAGCCACGGCTTTCTTTGGTAGCACGCCATTTTCCATCAATGACAACACTATTTTTTCAGCTAGTGGTGGGGTTGGCTTTTGTGGTATGACATTACTAGGAGTCTAGGACCATAGTGGTGACGTGGCATAACATGGGACGCCAACACTATTATGTTTAGTTGTGGCGTGCCACGTTTGCCACGTCAGCACTATATGACGTAGGGTCTATTTTTTTGAATTACTTTTATTTGTTTTTATTTATTCTTAATTTATTGAAATGTGTTTAAGTATTTATTAAATATTTTAGCGAGAAATCTAGGACTTACATTTATTAAATTAATAATACTATTTTGTAAATGTGCACATTTTTTACATTTTTATTTTTTTAAGTGGTGACCATTTTTATATTATATTGTAGTTTATATTTATTAAACTTAGAATATTTAATTGGAAATGCTGACATTTAAAAAAAATTAGTCTATTAATTGTTTTTATTAAAGTAAAAATATTACTTTTAATTTAATTAAAGTACTAATATTATTTTGAGTCTTTTAGTGGATTCAAAAAATAATAATTACTATTCCGCTATATTTTATTAAATGCTAACACTTTCCGTGCTATATTTTGAGTCTTTAATTTGTTTTTGGTAAAGTAGAAATATTGTATTACTTTTATTAAAGTAAGAAATTTATTTGTTTTTGTTAAAAAAATGTGTACTGGGCTATGCCCAAAAATGCGTTGGAGGCCGTGGATGAAAACCAAGGTGGCAACGGCCCCCTCGCCCACCTGATCTCTCTCTCTCTCTCGATCCCCTTTCTGCCGTCGCTCTCGCCGGCCGATTCTGGCAGCCATTTCCAGCGGGCTCCAGGGTCGAGGTAATATCTATAGCTCCCTCTCTCGCTGTCCTATCTCTTGACCCATTTGATTTGATTTGATTTGCATCGCTAGGCTTTCGACGACGGTGACGAAAACAACTGGCTGCTAGGGTTTTGGTTTGGCACGATATCGACTACAAATCATTGGTGAGTTCATCCCCTCCCACCTTCTTTCTCCTTTGTACAAATTCATCGATGAGTTCATCCCCTCTCGATTTGATTTGCACTGCTAGGATTTTCGTTTGGCAGTGAAGTGAGTAGGCAAAATTAGTTTGACTGAGTAGGAAAACTTAGGAGTTTGAATAGATGGATAATTTGTATGGCAGTGCTGGGAAGTGCCATGTGTTTGTATGGTAGTGGTAGATAATTTTTATGTGTAGAAACTGCCAAATTTGAATGTGTTTGTATGACAATGCTAGATAATTTGTATGTGTAGAAAGTGCCAAATTTGAATGTGCTTGTATGGAGTTGCATTTCTACATTATTTGTTATGTGTTAGAGTTGGAGATGTTATGAGTTGGAGTTATGAGTTGTTATATGTTTGTATGGCAGTGGTTAATAATTTGTATGTGTAGAAAGTGCCATGTGTTTTGGTTGAGAAATTCTAATGTTACCTTTAATGTGTAAAAAATTCAAAAAAGTAGGGAAACCATGATGTCGATTATTGCTGATGTTTAAAATATAGAGTACTACTCTGGATGTGAATTTTACTTGCTTATGGTTGGGAACATATATGGAGTATATTTTATCAATATGAATACTAATGTTGCCTCTACCTGTACTGAATAACGAATGTTTCTTGTTCTCTAAATGTGGGCATTGGTGTGTCAAGCACAACAACAATAGTAGTACAGGACAAGCTAGTCACATGTACCCTAGAAACTGCCATGTGTTTGTATGTGTAGAAATTGCCATTGTTTGTATGGCAGTGCTAGGTAATTTGAATAGATCGATGGATAATTTGCTTGTGTAGAAACTGCCATGTGTTAGATAATTAGGAGTTTGAATAGATGGAAAATGCCATGTGTTTGCTCTAGTGTACATTTATAAAAACTCCATGTGTAGAATATGTTGAACTACTTTGTCATGGTATATGCATTTGAGAAAATGACATGTATTCTTGATCATAGTACGGCTAGTGTGCATTTGTAAAAAATGTCGTATGTATATGCATTAGATGGTAGTTCATCCTCTCTAGTACCTTGACTTGTTATTATTTTGTAGTTGAGCCAATGAGTACCTGGAACAGCCATTACCAGTCCTCGTGCAACTTCGTGGCGTATGTCGAAGTCGACAAAGGCAAAGCAAGCACCAACCAGGTAGATTAGAGAAACATGCATGAGCATTGCAAACATATGCATATATATAGTCATTAATTATTGATGATTTCATACATTTGACTTGCCAGGAATATGTACGGGGCCGTTTCCAACACTCGTCGAGTAGCAGCCATGTGACATGGACATGCTCAACCATGAGCCGGTCACGTCACATGAGAGTACAGTCAAAGCCCTAAGGGAGTTGACTGACTCCCTGTGAAAGGAGAGGGATCAGATTATCGAAGATAATGTTGATTTCTATGATAAGATACTTAAGCTGAACGACCAGAACGATGAACTGGTCTGCGAGATGGATGAGAAGAAGTACATCAAGCTCCCGAGGACCAAGGGGGTTCAGCTAAAGACAGAAAAAGCCCATTACAGAAGGGAGGGGGAGAGCCATAGGAATAAGCTACGTGAGATGAAGTTAATTCTTCAAAGAGAGGTGTGATGTAGGTAGTTTGGAGATTGCAAAGTTGAACTACTACCTGTCGGCGTTCTGGGAACGGGGGTCCCCAAACTTGCCTGCCTGCGGCCTACGGTGTGACTCCACCAGCGGCCCTGTATGGCCCATCTTCACCAGCAAACACTCAAGACCCTCGCGAGGGGCCGAGCCTCGCGAGGCGGACGACACAAGACCTCCTCAGGGGCGGCCTCACTAGGCTGGCTTGCGAGGAGCGGAGAGATCAAGGCGAGGGGCACCTCGTGAGGTTCCCGTGACGTGAGCCATGACGACCAAGGCCAGGCGGGCGCCAGGCGAGCGCCAGCGGGCGCAGAGTACTCGTTTCCTCTGCGGTGTTAAAGGAGCAGGCGCAGGCGAGGAGTCCCGAGGCGTCACGCAAAGGTTTCCATATCGGTGCAACAAGACCAAGACCAGCAGGACGACAGGATGGAGGTCATCGCAGAGCCCACGACGGCGTCACCATCGGAGCCTTTGGCAGGCGAAGACCAACTCTTGTCAGGATAGCTTGTACTAGCTTTCCCCCTTCAAATTGGCCATTGTGGGATCCCTTCCCGCCTAATATTTGGGGAGAGGACCCGTGCCTCTATAAATGGGACTAGCCACCACCCTGTTGAGGGGACGACTGATTGAGTCCATCCTCACACACACAAGCTCACCGAGCTCAAGAACGCCTCTCCTCAGGAGGTAGTTCTTCCCTTGTACTTGTTCATCCA
The DNA here is from genome assembly GCF_002575655.3 of Aegilops tauschii subsp. strangulata. Lineage (NCBI taxonomy): Eukaryota > Viridiplantae > Streptophyta > Magnoliopsida > Poales > Poaceae > Aegilops > Aegilops tauschii. The sequence continues at coordinate 358,862,042 of NC_053035.3, forward strand.
AGCCTGCCAGGCAATCCACCACACCACACTGGAGTAGGGTATTACACCACATCAGTGGCCCGAACCAGTATAAACTCTTGTGTCCCTTGTTCTTTGGGTTCGGCGAGCTGAGCTTTGAGATTGCGGTGAGAGCGAGAGCTAGGGAGAGAGAGATCTTCGTGCGCACCCAGAATTCGAACCTCAAGGGTTTTGCCGGAACCCGTAATTCAACATTTGGCGCGCCAGGTAGGGTTGCGCTGAAGCTTTCCTTCCATCGATCCACGCTCCACCGCATCCATGGCAGACGCGCGTCGAGCCCGCGCCGAGCGTCGGGCCGCCCTCGCCGCCCGTGTCGCTCAGACAGCCCCTGTCGGCGGGCCTCCCCGTCGTTCTCCGTCACCCACCGCCAACGCCGCCACTGGCACAGCGGGAAACGAGCACCAAGCGTCCTCGCTGCACCCTTCTGTGCGGTGGGACGGCCGCACCGCCACCCCGTCGCTGACTCCGGCCGGCTCATCGTCCCACGCTCGTCGTGCGCCCACGGACGCGCAGGCCGCGCTGCTCATGGCTTGCGAGCTCCCGCGCTAGCGCCCGGTCGACGACCTCTACGAGGACTAGTTGGACCGCATCACCGATCTCGTCAGCGCCGCTGGGGGTTCTCCGCCACCGTCCCTCTCGCTGCCTCGCCCTCCACCAGCTGCGGGCAATGTAGCTCACGGGGTGCCTCCGCCACCTCTGCACCAAGACGGCGCCCTGGCACCAAGACGCGCGGCCCCTTGGCGCGACCCGCCGCGCCAGGCGTCCGCGCATGAAGAAAGAAGCTGCCAAGAGGTTCCTCGACCGAGAGAAAACTCTCCCCCGCTCCTGGCGCCACCGCGTCAAGATCGCGCGGCGCCCGCGGCGGTGGTACGCAGGCGTCAAGACCAAGCTCCTCCCCCATGGCGGGCCCTGGTGGCTAAGGCAGGCTATCGTGCCTTCACCCTGGAGCTGCGTAGCGTCGTTTGGCCAGGAAAGTTCAAGCCAGACCTGCCTCCGCGCTACGACGGCACCCCTGATCCTGTGGAGTTCTTGCAGCTCTACGAGCTGAGCATCGAGGCGGCCAACGGCGACGAGAAAGTCATGGCGAACTGGTTTCCCATGGCTCTCAAAGATGGTGCTCGCTCGTGGCTCCTGAACCTGCCCCCAGGTTCGATCTCCTCCTGGGGTGAGATGCACGACCGCTTCGTCGCCAACTTCCAGGGCACTCGCGACCGCCCGCCGGGCGCGGGTGACCTACGCCGCATCAAGTAGCAGCCAGGGGAGACCCAACAGAAGTATATCCAGCGCTTCAACAGCGTTCGCCTCAAGATCCCCAAGGTGACAGACGAGGCCATCATTTCAGCGTTCTCTGATGGTGTCCGCGATGTCAAGATGAAGGAGGAGCTAGCCATCCACGAGGAGCTATGCACGGCTCTGGAGATGTTCAACATGGCGACCAAGTGTGCAAGAGCTGAGGAGGGGCGCCTTTCCCTCCTCGAGCTCCCTGCTGCCGACCTAGAAGAGAAGAAAGCCAAGGCCAAGGACGTGAAGCGCAAGGGGGTAGCCGTGCTCGCGGCGGAGCCAGATACAAAGCGCGGCTGGGACCACCCCGAGTCGTCCAAGAGAAGCCGTCCATTCTGCGCCTTCCACAATGTACACAGCCACAACACCAATGACTGCCAAGAGCTCAGGGCCATTCGAGATGGACGCTTCGGTCGGCGCCCCAACGCAACGACCGGGGCTACGGCCGGGGAGGAGGACGAAGTGGAGGACGCTGGGACGATCGCGGCCCCCGTCAGGAGTGGCGCGACCGGCCTCGTGAGGACCACTGGCAGGACCAGCCTCGTGAGGGCGCCTAGAGGGACCAGCCTCGTGAGGACCGTCCTTAGGGCAATTCTGGCCTCCCTCCGCTGCCGCCACCACCAAGAAGGAATGATGACCACCATCAAGACGAGGGGGTTGGGGGCTTCCAGGAGCCGCGCGCTATCGCTTGCATCTTGGGCGGTGCTCAGGCCCCAGCTTACCAGCGCATCTTCAAGCAGTTTACTCGCGAGGTGAACGCAGCCCTTCCCAGTATCGAGGCCACGCGCCCGCTCAGGTGGTCCAAGTGCACCGTCACCTTCAGCTCGTCGGACCAGCTCAAGTGCGCGGCTACTGCCGGTGCCCTCCCGATGCTTTGCTCACCCGTCATTAGCAATGTCCAAGTCACCAAGACCCTCATCGACGGTGGCGCATGGCTCAATGTCCTGTCCGTCGAGACGTTCGATAGTCTTCAAGTGTCGTACGATCAGCTACAGCCTACCAAGCCTTTCTCCGGAGTGACCGACGGCTCCAGCACCCCGATAGGGCAGGTCCGCATCCCTGTCACCTTCAGCCAGCGCGACAACTACCGCACCGAGCTCATTAACTTCGACGTCGCCCACATCCGTCTGCCGTGCAACACCATCCTTGGGTATCCAGCGTTGGCCAAGTTCATGGCAGTGACCCACCACGGCTACAACGTCCTCAAGATGCCGGGGAGTGGCGGCATCATCATGGTCCCGTGTGAAGAAAGCGATGCAGTGTGCTCCCTTGAGCGCGCCTTCCAAGCCGCAGCAATCGAAGACCCCGACAACGAAGGCACACTATACCCTCCTGAGGCCATCCCCAAGAAGAAGAAGCAGCTGCGCCACCCAGCGCCTCAGGGAAGCAGTGCCTCTAGTGGCGCCACCTCAGGATCTGCACCCGCGGTCGGGGCGCCTCCCTCCCTCGCATAGGAAGGCGCGCCCGACGCACTCCTCAGGCTAGGCTCGGGGGCTCTCTTCTGGAGGGCCTCAGACCTAGCCAATGTGACGAGGGAGGCGCTCGGGCACCACGTGGAGGAGTGCTTCGCTGCACGTTTCCCTCAAGAGGGCACAAGGTGAGGAGTGCCAAGTGCTCAGGAGTTCATCACCCAGGCGATCCAGGAGCTTCAAGAAGCAAGGACCATACGCGGCGACCGCCGCCCACCACCCGGCGCAGCTCCCCATCCTGGCGAGGACGGCAGGCTGCGCGTCTGCATCGACATTCTAGGGCTCAACAAGGCCGCATCTCAGGAGCGCTTTTGGCCTTCGAGCGTTGGCTGGTGCGAGGGTCCGCCTCACAGCTATGTCCGCATGCCGTTTGGCCTGCCGAACATGGCTGTCACCTACCAGCATCATCTATGGAGCATCCTGGCGGCTCAGGAGGCCAGGCATCACGTAATCCTGGAGGAGATGGCGACGATCCTCAAGGAACCACCCGAGCCCCCAGAGCCTCCGAGGCTCAGGGCCCTGGTGGATCATGAGGAGCGACCTCTCCAGCGTGCACCTTCAGCTACCTCGATGCCCCTTCGACAATGAAACCAGGTGACATTTTCCGGTTTACTCAACTTGGAGTGCCCCTCGGGCTGCATTATTCCCAGGTCGCATGGGCCTGCCCCCGCGACATGTATCTTTTTGCATCTTTAGCTTACTCTGTTGGGGGCGCCCCTCGGGCTGCATCATCCCCAGGCCGCTCGGGTCCGTCCCAGTGGCATGTATCATTCTTACATCTATCCTGAACTAGCTTATCTCCCCGCATGGTTTCCCTGCGACTAACACTTGTTTGATTCATCTCGCGGCATCCCGCGTTGCTAACCGATCTCCTGCTTACCCCGCGGCGAGAGCTCCACATATCGGCACGACGCATGTGCTCGGGTCCGTCCTTGCAACGCTGATAAATCTGAGAGATCGAGCTCTGGCTCGCGTCCCGCTCCACGCATGTCACCTCATCGGATCCTCAGTGCCCTCGCCTTCTTGTGGAACAATCGACAGTTGGGTAACCAACGCGATCACGAGCTATATTCCCTCTCCAACCAACCTGCAGGAACCTCCCGAGGATGATAGCGGGCAGTACCGCGGGATCCCTCTTCTTCCATGCAATTCTCTTGCACGTTAAAGGGGGCTCCTGAGCATCACGACTCAGGCGCTCTTACTCGCTCTCCAGCCCTCACCCCCTGGCCTTGACCACGGCATCGTGACCTGGCATACCAGTGGCGGCTGAGCTCGCTCGAGGGCCGGGACCCGAGGACGTAGAGCACACGGAAGAGCGTGAAAAAGAGGGGGAAGTTCGCACGGGCCTAACCCAGCTACACTATGGCCGTTGACGCATGAACCTGGTGCATCACAAGGAATTGGCTCTGGACCACAAAGATAAGTATCGCATTCGTGTTGGTTAAGCGCTGCAGCATAGGATTTCCACCTCTTGCAGCCTTGCTATAGCGGCGCCGCCTTTCTTTCCTACCCGTAGGTGGCTGCTTGCACGCTAAAGGGGACCTCTTGAGCATCGCGCCTCAGGAGCTCTTACTGGACTCGGGCCGCTCACCTCCTGGCCTTGACAACGACATCGCGACCAGGCATACCGGCGACGGCTGCAGCCTGCCTGGGGACCGGGACCTGTCGGTGTAGAGCACCAAGCCACCGCGAGGTTTGGAAAGGGGGACTGAGCCGTAGCAAGACACGCAGTCGTATATCTTCGTAATAAGGATAATACTAACAAAGGCACTACAGATCATTTACACGCCCCCGTGGGGTTCATCTCGATTCCTCGCAGGGAACAAAAGGAGAAGGTCTCTAGGAACCCTATCTACGAGCGTCGCCATTGACGCCAGCATCAATAGTGGGCCACAGGAGGCTGACGCCAACCCCATCCAGATCAACGGCGGCGACGGGCGGACGCCGCCGCCGCGCTCCGGGCACGACGAGAGCTCGGGGGCACATAGCTGTCGTCGCTCGTCTCCGGAGTCTCGTATGGCTCGGGAGAGTCGCTGGACTCCCAAGCACCGTTGGTGCCATCGGAGGAACTGCCGGCGAGGCCAGCGGCGGGCCTGGCTCCTGCCGTTGTGCCGTCCCGACGGCCCCCTCCAAGCAGCACTCTAGGCGGCGGCCCTCCTCGTCGAAGACCTTGAAGAACATCGTGGAGGTACCATCATATTCGAAGTGGATGGCGAGGGCGCCCTCCGTGCGGCAAGTTCGGGCGACCTCGCCCCATCCGCAGGTCATGAAGATCTTGCCCGGGGAGACGACCTCAACCTCCGCCCCAGTCGCCGAGGCGTCGCACTCGGCGTGCTGCAGCCACAGCTCGAGTGGACCCCTCGGCGGAGAAGAACTGCGGGAAGTGAATCTAAGAGCGCGGGGGTATTGCCGCGCACACCACCAGTTCGTGCAAGGAGCCCTCGGCGTGGGTTCCTGGGGCGGCGGCGATGTGGTCGGCGTTGATCGCCGCCACCTCCTCCGGAGCCCTCTGCCTGGGCATACAAAGGCAGCGGATATCCAGGAGGAGGCCGCTCATGCCAAGGCGTCGTCACCTCTAGCCTCTCGACGACGTCGCGGTGGTGGGCCAGCCTCTTCTTCAGCGGGAGTGGCCCCGGCTCTTTGCGGGGGCCTTTTCCCTTCTCAACGGCCGAGAAGCAGGGGCTCGTCAAGTCGGGCAGTTGCCGAGGCAGCGTGGGGAAGAAGAGACGCCCATGTCCCGTCAGCTGCCACGCGTCAATCAAGGCCGCAGGCGGTTGGGGCCCGCGGCGCTTCGCACTTGCCCCTTGGCTTTGCCTCGAAGCCAAGTCCGAGCGTGCCTTGGGCCCGGGGGCTACTGTCAGCGTTCTGGGAACGGGGTCCCCAGACTTGCCTGCCTGCGGCCTACGGCGTGACTCCACCAGCGGCCCTGTACGACCCATCTTCACCAGTAAACACTCAAGACCCTCGTGAGGGCCGAGCATCGCGAGGCTAACGACACAATACCTCCTCAGGGGCGGCCTCACTAGGCTGGCTCGCGAGGAGCGGAGAGATCAAGGCGAGGCGCACCTCGTGAGGTTCCCGTGATGTGAGCCATGACGACCAAGGCCAGGCGGGCGCCAGGCGAGCGCCAACGGGCGTAGAGTACTGGTTTCCTCTTTGGTGTTAAAGGAGCAGGTGTAGGCGAGGAGTCCCGAGGTGTCAGGCAACGGTTTCCATATCGGTGCAAGAAGACCAAGACCAGCAAGACGACAGGACGGAGGTCATCGCGGTGCCCACGACGGCGTCACCATCGGAGCCTTTGTTGGGAGAAGACCACCTTGTCAGGATAGCTTATACTAGCTGTCCCTCTTCAAATTGGCCGTTCTGGGATCCCTTCCCGCCTAATATTTGGGGAGAGGACCCAGGCCTCTATAAATAGGACTAGCCACCACCCTGTTGGGGGGACGACGGATTGAGTCCATCCTCACACACACAAGCTCACCGAGCTCAAGAATGCCTCTCCTCAGGAGGTAGTTCTTCCCTTGTACTTGTTCATCTAAGCCTGCCAGGCAATCAACCACACCACACTGGAGTAGGGTATTACACCACATCGGTGGCCCGAACCAGTATAAACTCTTGTGTCCCTTGTTCTTTGGGTTCAGCGAGCTGAGCTTTGAGATTGCGGTGAGAGCGAGAGCTAGGGGAGAGAGATCTTCGTGCACACCCCAGAGTTCGAACCTCAAGTGTTTTGCCGGAACCCGTAATCTGACACTACCTTCTGTGAAGTTGAAACTTAGTAAATTTAACTTGTTGCATATATGGACTAGGTTTAAATCGTTGCGTACAATTTTTTTCTTTAGCGAAAATCCCGTTGCCGTCGTTGGAACACACTTAACGCCATAGCTAACACGAACATATTACTAGCGTTGGACACATGTCACACCATCAGTACTCAAAATAGTACCAACGTTTGCTCCAACGTCATCAGTAAAAAAAATCACTGGCACCATATCGGTGGCGTTGGTGCCCTACGCCAGCAAGGGAAATTTTGGCACGCCATTGCCTAGGTTTTTCTACACTAGTGCTTAGTGGAATCATGACATCTTGCACTGTACGGGGGCGTGGGGAAAATACAGCGGCTCAAGTGGCATTTTGAGGAGCATTGTGCTTCCACACCGTTCTAACGAGGATTAGCATGTACAAGGGTGTGAACTTCAGGATATATACATCATCATCTCCGTGTGCCTCGGTTATCTCTTACACAAGCCCTTTACTTATGCAGTTACTTTGTGATAGTCATAGTGTTTCATGTTATATATCTTGCTATCACATAGTTCTTTATCTTGCTTACAATAAGTTGTTGGTGCACATAGTTGAGCCTAGTATATTTAGGTTTTGTTCTTGACAATTTAAACGCTAGTTTTATTTTGCATTTGTTCAGGCATAAACTAGAATCATTTTAAATGGCCTATTCAACCCCCCCTCTAGGCGACAACCATGTCCTTTCAGTCGGTTACACCTAAGGATAAACATGTCGATGATCGCATTTATGCCTTGGAGTGTGTGCCAAGTCCCTCTTGTTTACTTCATGCGAGTAACAAATGTGGCCCATTGGTTGGTTGTCTGGGGGGTCCACGGCCTAGCCCATGTCTGGGAGCCGACGTGGTTAGTGCCCCCTACCTAGGACATCATCACTCCCTTAGGAGGAGGACGGGGGCTGGCATGTGGTTGCGTAAGCCGAGATCAGTAAGAGCATCTATAGCCGGACTTGGCAAATCCGCCCCCCTATATGCCCGCGGGCGCGTCCGCGAACAGCGCCGGGCGGCACCTCATTTGTCCTGCCGCACATCCACACACCTCAAATGTGGATCCTCAAATCCATCTAATACATGCATGGCTCCACATATTACTTTTGTTCATGACACTCCTTCCATATCTTCTCCCAATACTTATTCCCCTTTTGCTCCGTGTCGCATATGGGATCCATTGTTGTGGCCAACCAAAATTTAACCAACAAGACATCTTCGAAAGTTGATGATGCTAGACCTCTTGCCTTTGTTGCCTTTGGCTTCTTTTTCTTCTTTCTCGGATTTGGATTTGATATTGCCCCAACTTCAAATGAAGGGCAAGTTGGATCCCCCAACTCGTAGTCCATTTGGGTCGGATCATGACTATCATTGATCATGTCCGACATGATAAACTCCTAAAATTATCATGGTTTGCAAGCATTGATCATGTCCAAATGAATTAACGGTCTGTGCAAAACATTGATCATGGCATGTGCAAAGATGATCGAACAGGAGCAAAAACAACATATAGAGTCTTATTGTGTCATTCCATTGAACTGGTTGTGGGTAACCTGGGCGCTGCCGGTGCCCGTGCTTGTCTGTGCTCGAACAAGCTATGGTGACTAACTGACATCTACCGCGGGGGGAGGACAGCTGCTCATCAAGGTCCGCATCCGCTCCCTGCAATGCCACTTCCCTCTCCCGCTGCCTCCATCACCGGTCTCTCTGAGCGATGTTCTCCAGCTTGGAAGACGTACCTGAGGACGGGACATCGACGAATGACGCCAGCGCGGCCTCCATTGCAGCAATGGGGGGGCGCGTTGGATGACATCTAGGGTGGTGGATTGGGCCAACGACGAGGATGGGGAGCTGATACGTCCATTTTGCATCATGTTTTCCGACTGTTATGTATAGTGTTTTCAATCAATATAACACTTTATGGAGTAATTCTAATGCCTTTTCTCTCATAATATGCAAGGTTTACACAAAGAGGGAGATTATCAGCAGCTGAAATTCTGGACCCGAAAAAGCTATGTCAGAGATACCTATTCCGCACATCTGTAAATGAGCTGACATTTTATGGAGATCTATTTTGCAATATATAAAAATTATTGGAGAAAAGAAATACCAGAGGGGGCCACCCAAGTGACCACTAGGCACTAGGACATGCATGAACGGGAACAGGAACAGGAACAAATCCTACGGAAGTGTCACTCCGAGGCTTATGGAGGACACCATGCGGGAGACAGAACTGCACACAAGGTATTACAATCTTGTTTTTATTGGCCTACTCTTTTCAAGTATGCTCGTAAGTTTCTCTTATCTTGCGATGAATGTCAGAGAAATGGTAATATTGGTAGACATCAACAAATGCCTATGAATTATTCTCTTGTTATTGAACCATTCGATGTTTGGGGTTTGATTATATGGGACCTTCTCCTTCCTCTAATGGGTATACACATATTTTTGTTGTTGTTGGTTATGTCACTAAGTGGGTAGAAGCTATTCCAACTAGTAGTGCTGATCATAACACTTCCATTAATAAAGTACTTAAAGAAGTTATTTCCCCTTGGTTTGGAATCCCTAGATATTTAATGACTGATGGTGGTTCAAATTTTATCCATGGTGCTTTCCGTAAATTGCTTGCTAAATATGATGTCAACCATAGAATTGCCTCTCCTATCACCCTCAATCTAGTGGTCAAGTTGAGTTGAGTAATAGAGAAATAAAGTTAATATTGCAAAAGACCGTCAATAGGTCTCGAAAGAATTGGTCTAAGAAACTTGATGATGCACTATGGGCTTATAGAACTACTTATAATATGGGTATGTCTTCATATAAAATATTTATGGAAAAGCTTGTCATTTGTCTCTTGAGTTAGAACATAAAGCATATTGGGCAATTAAAGAACTCAATTATGATTTCAAACTTGCCGGTGAAACGAGGTTATTTGATATAGCTTATTAGATGAATGGAGAACCCAAGCTTATGAAAATGCCAAATTATTCAAACAAAAAGTTAAAAGATGGCATGACAAAAGAATCCAAAAGCGGGAATTCAAGGTGGGTGAATATGTTCTGTTGTACAATTCTCGTTTTAGATGTTTTGCAGAAAAACTTCTCTCTAAATGGGAAGGACCATATATCATTGAAGAAATTTACCATTCTGGAGCTATCAAGATTAATAATGCTGAAGGCACAAATCTGAGGGTGGTCAATGGACAAAGATTAAGCACTATATCTCAGGTACGCCTATTAATGTTGAAACTAACATCATTCTAACTATGACACCGGAGGAATACATAAAAGAGACCTTCCAGAATACTCCAGAACCCTGAAAAGGAAGAGGTATGTGATACGGTAAGTAAACCGACTCCAAAAATTCCATAAAAATATTTTTCTCTCAGTTTTGGAATATTAGAAAAAAACACCCGAGAAGGCAACCCAGGTGCCCACTAAGCACCAGGGCGCGCCTACCCCCCTGGCGCACCCTGGTGGGTAGTGGACCCCTCGGGAGCCTTCCCTACTCCGTTTTCTTATGGTATACTTGTTTTGCAAGATAAAAATTCTTTATATATAATCCCGGATGTTTTGACCACCACATCGCAGAAATATCCTCTGTTCTTGTTTCATGCTATTTTCTGTTAGATCTAGATCACCATGGATTCACCAAGCTCTTCGAAGGACAAGTTCTATGAGAAGGTCATCAACCCCTACCTACCGGAGGTGATGAAGTACCCTCAAGCCATTGAGATGCGTGAGGGGTTGCTCCACATCCGGTATGTTCAAGGGCCCAAGAAGACTGGAAGTGTGGAGGCCAGGTTCGAGGCGGTGGAGCAGGAGATCTTCTAGTGCCAAGGGATGGTGGAACGTGGACTTAGTGCCAACCACACCATGATCACGGACTTCAACCGTGACCACATGGTGGATGGCCATTCTATGAAGGACATCATCTTCAACTTCAACGAATGAATCGACCACCTCCAAGGCCAAATTAATGATATTCAAAATCAAAATTTTGAGTATGAGGCAAGATTTAAAGGTATGAGTTTAGCTACAAGTTTCAGGACTCTGGAGACTCGTGCGTCTTTTTATGATGGTGAACCTATGCCACGGAAGGCGGAGGACAAGCCCACTACTCCATCACCACCACCATCACCAAAGAAGGACACTTGAGTACACGGGTATGGGCACTCCCATTGGCTTGTGCCAAGCTTGGGGGAGGTGCCCCAGTATCGTATCACCATAACTTTTATTATCTTTACTAGTTTTTTTGATCCTTAGTTATTTCATGATTTAGTTGAATAAAAGTTTAGTATGATCTATTTTTGAGTGCTAGTTTCGCGATATATCCATCTATATATATAATCGAGTTCAGAGTTATATAATAAAGATTAGTTTGAGTTTTTGATTCTTTACTTTTTTGTTCCAATCCTAGCAATGAAAATAATGAAAAGATCATATGCTAATCTTATGGAAAGTAATAACATTACATAAGAAAAAGTATAAGTGGTAAAATTTATTGAAAGTTGACAAACATAGCATTGGTCAATGATGCAATTCATGAAAGAATTAATAAGGGAAGAGAAGTCATGCAAATAGACTATCTTGGACATCTTTTATGACTGTGAGCCCCCATTAAGTATTTTATGCCAAATTGTTGACGTTGGACAAGGAAGACAACACAATAATTTATGTTTGTTCATATTCACATAGAAGTTATATTGTCATAGATCCTCCAACATGTGGTGCTTGCCCAATATCTTTGCTAGCCAAAAATCCGCACCAAGTAGAGATACTACTTGTGCATCCAAAAACCTTAAACCCAATTTCATGGTATGAGATTCCACTATACCTACCTATGGATTGAATAAGATCCTTCAAGTAAGTTTTCATCGGTGCATAAAGCAATAAAAATTGCTTCTAAATATATTTGATCTTTTATTGTAAGGGAAAATAAGTGTTGTACAAACTTGTGATGGCAAAGTAACAAAAGCGACGAACTGCATAATAAAGGTTGCTATCATAAGGGGCAATATAACGTGACATTCCTTTGCATTAAGAACTTTTACATCCAAAAACAAAAAGCGCATGACAACCTCTGCTTCCCTCCGCGAAGGGCCTATCTTTTACTTTTATGTATTTACTTTTTATGCAAGAGTCAATAGTGTTCCCCTCTATTCCTTTTTATTTTTCTCTTTTGCAACATCATGTGGTGGGGAAAGATCTAGGCACATATATGCAGTTGGATATGGGTGATCATGAGTTATTATCGTTGACATCATCCCTGGGGTGAATAAGTTGGGAGGCGAAATTATGAGCCCCTATCTTTCTATGTGTCTGGCTGAAACTTTTTGCTCCATATATATGTTGTGAGTGTTAGCAATCATAGAAGACTAAATGATGGTTGAGTATGTGAACTTGCTAAAAAATTTCAGACACGAGACCCTTCCTGAAAATATGATGAATTGCAATTGCATTGTTGACTGAGAACATAGTTTGTTAGTTTTCAAGAAAGTTTATGCCTTATACTTCGTTGTTGTGATGAATTATTACTTGCTCATGAGAAGTTATATGATAATAAATACTGCTATTATGATAATGATCATGATGCTACAATGTCTGTATTTTTTTATCGACACCTCTCTCTCTCTCTCTAAACATGTGGACATGATTATCGTTATCGGCTTTCGCTTGAGGGCAAGCGAGGTCTAAGCTTGGGGGAGTTGATACGTCCATTTTGCATCATGTTTACTTACTATTATTTATAGTGTTTTTAATCAACATAACACTTTGTGGAGTAATTCTAATGCCTTTTCTCTCATAATATGCAAGGTTTACACAGAGAGGGAGATTACCGGCAGCTGGAATTTTGGACCTGAAAAAGCTATGTCACAGATACCTATTCTGCACATCTCCAAATGAGCTGAAATTTATGGAGATTTATTTTGGGATATATAAAAATTATTGGAGAAAAGAAATACTAGAGGGGGCCACCCATGGTGCCCACTAGGCACCAAGGCGCACCTACCCACCCCCCCTGGCACGCCCTGGTGGGTAGTGGGGCCCCTGGCCAGCCTCCGACGCCCATCTTCTAGTATATAAGCCCATTTTCCTTAGAAAAAAAAGAAGGAGAGGACTTTTGGGACAGAGTGCCGCCGTCTCGAGGCGAAACTTGGGCAGGATCACTTTTTCTCTCCGGCGGAAAGATTCCGCTAGGGATACTTCCCTCTGGGAGGGGGAAATTGAAGCCATCTTCATCACCAACAACACTCTAATCGTGGTTGGGCCCATCTTCAACAGCACCATCTCATCCCAAACCCTAGTTCATCTCTTGTATTCAATCTTTGTATCAAAACCTCAGATTGGTACACGTGGGTTGCTAGTAGTGTTGATTACATCTTGTAGTTGATGCTAATTGGTTTATTTGGTGGAAGATCATATGTTCAGATCTATGATGCTATTCAATACCCCTCTGATCTTGAACATGAATATGTTTTGTGAGTAGTTACTTTTGTTCTTGAGGACATGGGAGAAGTCTTGTCATAAGTAATCATGTGAATTTGGTATTCGTTTGATATTTTGATGATATGTCTGTTGTTGATTCCCTTAGTGGTGTTATGTGAATGTCGACTACATGACCCTTCACCATCTTTTGGCCTAAGGGAATGCATTTTGGAGTAGTTATTAGATGATGGATTGCTAGAGTGACAAAAGCTTAAACCCTAGTTTATGCACTATTCCGTAAGGGGCTGATTTGGATCCATATATTTAATGCTATGGTTAGATTTTATCTTAATTCTTCTTTCATAGTTGCGGATGCTTGCGAGAGGGGTTAATCTTTGTGGGAGGATTGTTCAAGTAAGAACAGCACCCAAGCACCGGTCCACCCACATATCAAATTATCAAAGTAGCAAACGCGAAGCAAACAAACATGATGGAAGTGACTAGATGAAATTCCCGTGTGTCCTCAAGAACGCTTTGCTTATTATAAGAGACCATTCCGGACTGTCCTTTGCTACAAAAAGGATTGGGCTAACTTGCTGCAATTTTTTTGCCGTTACTATTACTTGCTTGTTACAAATTACTTTGCTATCAAACTATCTGTTACCGGCAATTTCAGTGCCTATAGAAAATACCTTGCTGAAAACCACTTGTCATTTCCTTCTGCTCCTCGTTGGGTTCGACACTCTTACTTATCAAAAGGACTATGATAGATCCCCTATACTTGTGGGTCATCAGGACTCCGGAGGCTCATGCATCCTTTTAGCACTACAAAAAATACACTTCCATGATGATACTTGTTTGCCATAGTAGGTCACGTTTTCTGTCATGCATGTACATCCATACGATTTTATGATAGAATCAAGATAGTCATACCTATGTTGTCGTAGAAGTGTTCCATGACATTACCAAAATTATCATCACGGAAGTGTCCACTTCCATGATGATAAATCGCGCGTCATAGAAGTGCTTTCGTCAATGGTGACCGACACATGGCATCGACCGTAACGGGTCGCCTCGTTAAGCAATCGGGTCCGGTTTTGGATCCGATAACCCATTAACAGCCCAGACCAATGGGGATTTTCCACGTGTAAAATTCTCATTGGCCGGAGGAAACACGTGTTGGATCATCGTTAGGACAGATGTCATCCACTCATTGGACAGGAGGCGACTATGATACGTCGACACGTGGCACGGCCCAACAGAGGCCCATTCTGATGAAAAGGCCGGCCCAGCTAAAGGCCCACCATGTTTTTTCAGACACTAGTGGGCTGGCCCGTTAACAGACTGCCATGTTTTGGGTCAAATTGAGGCCCATACCAGATCAGGCCCGTTCACCGCCTGCCGTGTTTTGGACCAAATTACGGCCCATATCGGATCAAGCCCATTAACAGGCCACTGTTCTTTTGGGCCCATTCTAAGATAGGTTTGTATTTCAGCCTGTTAAATGCCCGTTTACCAGTTCGGCCCGATAATAGTTTCGGCCTATTAGCGGCCCATGGTGTATCTGGGACGTTGTCGGCACGGTTTAACTTTAGGCCATTTAACGGCCATGCAGAAACTGGGCTATTTCTTGTCCGAAGTAACTTTAGGCCTCTTAACGGCCCGTAGTCTTCATGGTTAAATTTCAGCCCAACTAGCCTATCAGCCTGTTAATGGCATGTGCAACAGTTCGGCCTAATTACAGCCCACGTTGAATCCGGCCTGCTTACAGCCCATCTGATAATGGCCTGTGACATTTTTGGGCCTATGGCCCGCGTGGATACCGGCCTGCTTAAAGCCCATAATTTTATTGGGCCAAACAGGCCCGGGATATATTTTGGCCTCTTAACTGCTCATCCTATTTGGGCCCAACATGGGCCTTAGGCAGTTTCGGCCTGTATTGGCCCATGAATTTTTCGGCTCAACGCTAGCCCAATCTAGGTTTTAGCCTGTTAAAAACCCATGGTATTCTCTAGCCCAGCTAGCCAGAACTTTACTCGACCTGTTAAAGGCGGGAAACTACTATAGGTTTAGACCTGCTAATGGCCCAAGATGATTATAGGCCCATGTTTTGGCCCATATGAGTAACGGGCCGGCCTGAAGACCGACAACACTGAGATCCACTGAACCTTCCGGCCTAAATTACAACATACCGACCAAAGAATAAACCTAGACTATTCAATAAAGAAATTATGGCATATTACATCCACTGGGAATCAAAGTTCACTACCGGTGATAATAAAGCGCAACATGACCGCGGATTACATAGACTGGGCATCAAAGGTCGCCACCAGTGCATATAAACGCGCCGACAAAAGAATATACTCCTACAAAATAGAGAGCACTTCAAAAGGCACTAGGCCTGGCCAGGACGGGCCCCGCAAGCAGCCGAACAAGCTGATGAAACCTCAGTTATGTCAACAGTACTGTCAGATTTCGGGTTCCGGCAAAACCCTTGAGGTTCGAACACTGGGGTGCGCACGAAGATTTCCCCCTACCTAATCACGCCCTCAACCTCGCCGCAATCTCAAGGCCTAGCTCGACGAACTCGCAACACAAGAGACACGAGATTTATACTAGTTCGGGCCACCGTTGTGGTGTAATACCCTACTCCAGTGTGGTGTGGTGGATTGCTTCTCGGGCTGAGGATGAACAGTACAAGGGGAAGAACAGCCTCCTGAGGCGAGGTGTTCTTGTGCTTGGCGAGAGTGAGGATGGTCTGAATCAGTTCAGGCTGAGTTTAGTTCGTTCGAGATCAGTTGCCTCCTACCGTGGTGGCCAGTCCTATTTATAGAGGCCCTGGTCCTCTCCCCAAATATTGAGCGGGAAGGGAGCCAACAACGGCCAATTTGAAAGGGGACAGCTAGTACAAGCTATCCTGACTAAAGGTGGTCTTCTCCTGCCAAAGGCTCTGGTGGTGACGCGTCGTGGGCTCCACGGTGACCTCTGTCCTGCCGTCCTGCTGGTCTTGGTCTCGTTGCACCGATATGGGAACCTTTGCCTGATGCCTCGGTACTCCTCGCCTGCATTTCCCTCCTTAGCACAAAAGAGGAAACAAGGACACTGTGCGCGCTGGCGCCCACCTGGTCTTGGTCGTCATGGCTGACGTCGTAGGAACCACGCGAGTTTTGCCTTGCCTTGATCTCTCCTCCCCTCATGATCCAGCCTGGTGAGGCCGCTCCCGAGGAGGTCTTGTGCCATCCGCCTCGCGAGGCTTGGCCCCTCACGAGGGTCTTGAGCGCTTGTTGGTGAAGACGGGCCGTACTGGGCCGCGAGTGGAGCCACGCCGTGGGCCGCAGGAAGGCAAGTCTGGGGACCCCCTTTCCTAGAATGCCGACAGATACATACTCCATCCCTAGCTGTATGGAACCATATTGCACAAGGCAGTCCTCTGACATCTTCATTGCATCTTTGACTTCAAGTCAGAGCTGAGCTGAAGCAAGCCTTTCCGCTTTAAGTTGAGACTGAAGAAGTCAAACTGATTGAGGTAGCGACTGCACAGATGTTTTCTCACATCTGCTGGTCAGTAGCTTCAACTCACTGTCTTCATCAAGTCAGGACCTTGGGGCAATCTCGCTGTCCTCAAGATGGTTTGGCTCGCTATCTTCCCTAAAGTTCTGCCTGGCATAAGAGATACGACTCTGAAAGAGAATCAAGGAGACACGTAACAGGTTTCACAATTATGTAAGCAAATAAATGGATCTGTTCTGCATAAGGAACATGTTTTTACAACTACAATTCAAAACTGGTAGTTGTTGCAAACATCCAATCAGATGTAAATAGCAAAGTAAACAGCAGTAGAGGAAATGATGCCTATCCAAATCTATACTAGAACAAAGTTTGAAGGCTTGAGAAGGATGAACTTACATTACATGTTAACACGGGCTGGACAAAGCCCTTCGCCATGTTGATGGAAGGATAATTCAATAAATTCCCCAAAGAAAATTCTTTATAAGCATTGCCATTATTCTACAGTTTGCAAAGAGTAAATATAGATCAAATAATATTGGAACAAACAGAGGATAATGAAGCTCAGGTGCAGACTGATGATACATAATCAAATAGCAATTCATTAAGTACAACGTTACAAGGCAAAAGGTAATTACAAGAGGAATGCAGACATCAACGTGTGCAGTGGCATTGGCTTTATTCAACATTTTGGTAAGAGTAAATATAGATATGATAATTTGGAGAAAGTGGGGGGTAGGGCAGATAAGATGCAGAGTAATGCTAGACAATCAACTATCTCACAATGCAAGTACAGTAATACCACCACTGTCCGTTATTACTTGTCGCTCAAATGGATGTATCTAGCACTATTAAGTTCTAAATACATCCAATTGATCAACAATTATTTCGATACAAAGGGAGTACATGACAACAGGTACTTACATGAGCAATCCAAAACTTCATAACCATTGTGTTAATTCTACATTTATCTAAGACTAAATATAGATCTTATAATTTCAAGCAAAGGGAGGATAAAGAAGCAAACATTTACAGTGATGCTACATAATCAAACAGCAATGAGTTTAAGTATGCTGACAAAGGGAAAGAGGTACTGACAAGAGCAATGCAGAGCCCAGTATTGTTGTGAGATCCTATGATCCTTTGAGCAAGGAGATTCATCTAAAATTAGTTTTCATACAAGAGAGAAGGTAAGGCACATGCAGAAATTTAGGAGTTCAAATTTTGAATTGATACCATAGACAGTACCTGATGCTGGGCTCTCAGCAGTTCTAATAGGGGTTTGGCCAGTGGAGTAGGGGTAAAGTGTGGTACAGTTGGGCCTGTGTTTTCTGTGGCTGCTGATCTATCTGATTTAACAGGTATCACTACCTTTTCCAAATACCTAGTTTGTACTCCTTGAGGATCTGCACTCACCCTCTTCCTTTTGGACATCTATTACGAAAGAACAACATTTTACTAGAAAAACATAGTATGACGACACATGGAATAGGTACAGAAAATGGATAGGTATGGCATATACTCATATATGATGCTTAAACTAAGCAGATGGTGTAACAAAGTAGAAGTAATGCAAGAGGCCAGATGCAAAATATGTGCGACCAATACAACCTTGCCAAGTTAAAGCAAGCACCTTGATGGGTGAATAAGATAAGGCATCCTCCACCATGCCAAGTTTGTTAGCCAGTGGATTGTTCCGCAATATTCCTCTCGTGCGCCCATTCTCATATTCATTATGATAATGTTCAATACCTGACATGCATGAAAACATAAAAACATGTGAGATTATCTTTGTAATGCAGAAGTGATTCTAATCCAATAATGCCTCCCTGTAAACCCCTTTGTGCTATCTCTACAATTCTTCTGAGAGATGCCATGCATGTTGTAATTTGGTGTGTGCACTAATATAATGTGGCCTACTACTCAAAATATGAGAGCTCCAGAAGTGATGATGTCGGATTTTGGGTTCCGGCAAAACCCTTGAGGTTCGAACACTGGGGTGCGCGCGAAGATTTCCCCCTACGTAATCACGCCCTCAGCCTCACCGCGATCTCAAAGCCTAGCTCGACGAACCCGCAACACAAGAGGCACGAGATTTATACTAGTTCGGGCCACCATTGTGGTGTAATACCCTACTCCAGTGTGGTGTGGTGGATTGCCCCTTGGGCTGAGGATGAATAGTACAAGGGGAAGAACAGCCTCCTGAGGAGAGGTGTTCTTGTGCTTGGTGAATTTGTGTGGGTGAGGATGGTCTCTAAGATGAGTTGGCTGAGGCTCCGTTTAGATTGGTTGCCTCCTACTGTGGTGGCTAGTCCTATTTATAGAGGCCCTGGTCCTCTCCCCAAATATTGAGCGGGAAGGGAGCCAACAACGGCCAATTAGAAGGGGGATAGCTAGTACAAGCTATCCTGACTGAAGGTGGTCTTCGCCTGCCAAAGGCTCTGGTGGTGACGCCGTCTTGGGCTCCACGGTGACCTTTGTCCTGCCGTCCTGTTGGTCTTGGTCTCGTTGCACCGATATGGAAACCTTTGCCTGATGCCTCGGTACTCCTCGCCTGCGCTTGCCTCCTTAGCACCAAAGAGGAAACAAGGACACTGCGCGCACTGGCGCCCGCCTGGCGCCCGCCTGGTCTTGGTCATCATGGCTTACGTCATTGGAACCTCGCGGGGTTTGCCTTGCCTTGATCTCTCCGCCCCTCGCGAGCTAGCCTAGTGAGGCCGCTCCCGAGGAGGTCTTGTGTCATCCGCCTCGCGAGGCTTGGCCCCTCACAAGGGTCTTGAGTGTTTGCTGGTGAAGACGGGTCGTACTGGGCCGCGAGTGGAGCCACGCCGTGGGCTGCAGGCAGGCAAGTCTGGGGACCCCCGTTCCCAGAATGCCGACAGTAGCCCCCGGGCCCAAGGCGCGCTCGGACTTGGCTTCGAGGCAAAGCCAAATGGCAAGTGCGGAGCACCGCGGGGCCCAACAGCCTGTGGCCTTGGTCGACGCATGGCGATTGATTGGACGTGGGCGTATCCGCTTCCCCACGCTGCCTCGGCAACTACCCATCTGACAAAAGGCTGGCGCGGGCAACGCTCGCCTTCATTGCTTTCTTCCACCTTGCTCCAGATCCCCTTTCTTGCCCCTCGCTTCCGAAATCTCCAGATCTGCTCCCATCCCCTTCCGAATCGGCGACCAATGGCGCCCCAGAAGGTCAAGGTTTCTTCGTCGCCCGGCTGGTACGAGCCGGCTCTGGATGCGCCCAATGTCTCAGAGAAGAACCTCGCCGCCACACGCCTACTGACGGCGGGAGAGAGCAACGAGAGGGGGAAGACCGAGCTCCGGGCTGGCTCTGCCATGCCGGAGCCTGCGGGAAGCACCTTCTTCCCCTTCTTCATGAGCAGCATCATCGCGGGGCTGGTTCCCCCCTTCTCCGACTTCTTCTATGAGGTCCTTGGCCATTAGGGGCTGCAGGCACTGCATCTTCATCCCAACTCTGTTCTCCTTCTGTCGATCTTCGCCTTCTACTGCAAGGCGTATGTCGGCATGATGCCATCCGTGGCTCTGCGGTGCCACTTCTTCTTCCTTCGCATCAACGACGGTCGTACCTCCGGGTGCGCCAACTTCATTGCGGCCGGCAAGGCCAACTCGATCTCGAAGGCTGGGAAGAAGGCCGACAGCTTCAGGAGCAAGTGGGTCATGATGGACGCCAAGTGCGTCCACCCACGCTTGGTGCTGCCCACGGAGATGCCCTTGTCTGATGCGGGGTGGTCTCGTGCGAAGCTCACTGATGACCGAGCGATGTTGGTGCTGGAGAAGATGAACGCCGACCTGAAGCCGGGCAACGCGAAGGCGGCGAAGGTAATAGGGGCCATGCTCCTGAGGGAATTCCTGATGCTGCACGTGGCCCCGCTTCAGGTGCGTACGCGCCCCTTATAGAGGCTTGGGGGCGAAGAAGACAAGCTTCGCTTGAGCCTGGAAGCCTTGCCTAACGAAGAGCTGGCTGCGGCTCTCCGCCTCCTGGTCGGGGACGACCAGGAATACCCGGCGAGTGCCTTCGTTCCCTTGTTACGCCACAAGGATGGGGCGCAGGTCGTGGCTGCTAGGCCAACCTTTGATGGGCGCGGGCTGGTGCCGCCAGCGCCTCCTGCGGCCCCGGCTGCGCCGGCGCTGGCCGAAGTGTCTTCTGACGACTCTCGCAAGGAGGAGGAAGAGGAGGACGACGAGGAGCGCGAATCGGAGGCGACCCTCGAGGGGATGGAGGAGATCTTCCCCTTGCGCAAGGCTGCCCTCCTCCGCACCATGCCTGACGATGACGAGGCCGGTGTCCTCCAGAGGGGGGAGCCTCCCGTGATCCCGACGAGGGGCAGGTCGGCGTTGGTGTCTCGAGACAACGCCCCTGTTCTGACTCCGCCTGGGGCTGCTTCTGGTCCATTTGCTGCTCCTTCCTCTGCCCCTGGAGCCCGTGCGCCCGCGCCCCAGGCTGGGAGGCTCTCGGGCTTCAAGCTTAGCAAGAGGAGGGTGAACTACACCGCGGTGGACCAGTAAGTGCTCTTGCCTTGTTTCGTTCTTACTTCTACTGCTTGACCTTGACGCTTCTCCGCTGCGCGATTAGGCTGACGCCTGCGGCGAAGAAGAGGAAGGAGGAGGCGGTGGTGCTGCTCGGGACCAACCTGCCTGCTCGGCTGCGTCTCCCTCCGTGGAGAAGGGCAGCGTTGGCGCTCATGTCTCTCCGGCTCGGTCGTCCTCACGAGGCCTGGGGGAGAATCCTCAGGAGGAGTCAGCCCCCATGGCCCCACTGGCTCCGGAGGCACCAGTGTCCGGCTCGGCTGCTGAGGTCTCCAAGGCTCAGGAGCCCCCAGTCTCCCAGGCTATGGTGACGATACCTTCTCCTCCTCCTCCCGTTGCACCGCCAATTCCAGGTCCTTCCGCCTCCCCTGACGTCTTGGAGCGCGCTCTTTCTGAGATGACCCGACTGCGAGAAGAGAAGATCTTCAGGGTGCCGACCCCCACCTGGTGGCTGGGTGCCTGGAGCTAGTCTCTGGCTGGTTCCATTCTGACGTGTCTGTTCGGGCAGTGCTGAGCCAGGCCACGTCGACCTCTGAGAAGGAGAAGCAGGCCGCCGCCCAAGCAGCAGCTGCTCGCGAGGCGGCGCTAAAGGACGCCGAGGCTGCCCAGGATCGCTGTCGGGCGCTGGAGGCCGAGCTGAAGACCCTGCGCAACGAGCGTGCAGAAGAAGCCCGTAGTCGCAAGGCGGAGGAGGAGAAGATGAAGGCCGGGAAGACGCCATCAAGGGTCGCGACGCCGAGCTGGAGCAGTTGGCGAAGGCGCAGGCCGCTGAACGCGGCCGGCTGGAGGAGCTGGAGTGAAAGGTGAAGGCGGAGAAAGCCGAACTTGACGCGAAGGCGAAGGTTCTGGCCGAGGACCGCGCGGCCTTCGCGCTCCTCGAGGAGAGGTCTCGCGTGGCACTGAAGGCACTCTATGAGAAGGGCTTGGAGAAGCCACTGACCAGCGACGAGGACGGCCCCGCCCAGCTGCTTCCCTACTTGGTCGAGGCGCTTGAGGAAGTCGTGAGCGGCATCGGCCCCATGGTTGAGGAAGAGGCTCGCGTCCTTTCTTCAGCTGCACTGACGCGCATCTTCAGCCACCTCCATCTTCGCGATCCTGCCGCCCGCCTTGACATGCTGCTGGAGCCTGTGGACGACGAGCACTGCGCAGCCGCAGCCGCAGCCGTGAAGGGTCAGGTGTAGGCCCTGCTAAAGAAGTTCCGCGCCTTCGCTCTTGCGCCTTCGACCGGCGGTGCTACTAATCCTGCAGCCCCGGTCGGTGGTACATGTGAAGGCGACGCCACCAAGGAAGGAGCGCCTCTTCGTGTGCCGACGGTGTCCAGGGATGACTTGCTTGCGACTCCTTTCCTGTTTAAACTCCTGCAACATGTACCGTGCCTTGTGGAGGTGTTTAAACTTGCGTTTGATACTCGGAGGACAATATGTCTTGTAATATTTGCTTTGAGATTTTGCGATTTCCTTCCCATTTGCTTTACGTTCTACGTCGGCAGATCCCGACCCCGCACTTACCTCAACCGCCGTTGGGTCGTCCGGATCACTAGGACGAGACCAAGGAGTGAGGGGCTACGTGGCCAGTTAGGGTCCTGAGTCGCGATGCTCATGAGTTCCCCTTGATGCTCAAACGACCTTCATACCTTTGTCCTCGCCGAGGCTTGGTTCGGGAGGGACGCGCGACGACCAGGTCCAGGGGACCTGGCTGGGTGGCGTACGCCTGGGCGTGGCCCAAGCGTAGCCCCCATGCCCAGCCCCCTCACGCGACTCTCCCGAGGGGAGGTGTTGCGATGAGGCCAGACACTGAGCTCAAGGGCTCCCTGAGGTTGATACGGCCGCGAGGCCGCCCTCAGTTGTTTATCACCAGCGCGGAGCATAGCGCTTCCGCACATGCACGGGCATAGCCGCTCCACGGCAGTGTCGACGGCCAGCGCGGAGCATGGTGCTTCCACTGGTACGTGGGAGGGGACTCCCTACTGTGGAGAGCCCCCGGGGCGTGTACAGCCCCGCCCTGGCACGTGGCTTGCACGGCAGGGCTAGACGAGGTGTGTCTGGGCACTCGTGAGCCAGCGCGGGACTTACGAGGCCCTACCTCAAGGCGGGTTGCGCCTGGTCTTGATTCTTGATGGCTGTGGTGGTCATGCGAGATGGTCAGACAACCTGCGCCAAACGAATCTCCTGAGGTTATCGCGTGAGAAGGCCAAGCACCAACGACCCCAGGAGGTGACGTGAACGGGGCCGGCCCGCCAGACAGAGCTCAGCCATTGGATTTATCGACGCTGCAGGGATGGGCCCGAGCACAGCCGCCGTGCCTAGCCTTCTTATGCGAAGGGCCCTGAAGAAAGACGATCGGCGCGCCTCCCTCGTGACGTTGGCAAGGTCGGAGGCCCTCCAGAAGAGAGGCCCCGAGCCCTGCCCGAGGAGGGCGCCGGGCGCGCCTTCCTATGCGAGGGAGGGAGGCGCCCCAGGCGCGGGCGCTAATCCTGTCGTGGCTCCACTTGTGGCGCCGCTCTTCTGAGGCCCTGAGTGGAGTAGCTACTTCTTCTTCTTGGGGACGACCTCAGGAGGGTACTGTGCTGCATTGCTGTCGGGGTCTTCGATTGACGCTGCTTGGAAGGCGCGCTCGAGGGAGCACACTGCATCTCTTTCTTTGCAGGGGACTGTGATGATCCCGCCGCTTCCTGGCATCTTGAGGACGTTGTAGCCATGGTGTGTCACTGCCATGAACTAGGCCAGGGCCGGATACCCGAGGATGGCATTGTATGGCGGACAGATGTGGGCGATGTCAAAGTCGATGAGCTCGGTGCGGTAATTGTCGCGCTGTCCGAAGGTGACAGGGAGGCGGACCTGCCCTATCGGCGTGGTGGAACCATCGGTTACTCGTGAGAAAGGCTTGGTAGGCTGAAGCTGATCATAGGGCACTTGAACGCTGTCGAACATCTCGATGGACATGATGTTAAGCCCCGCGCCGCCATCAATGAGGGTCTTGGTGACTTGTACATTGCTGATGACGGGTGAGCAAAGCATCGGGAGGGCGCCAGCAGTCGCCGCGCACTTGAGTTGATCTGCCGAACTGAAGGTGATGGCGCACTTGGACCACCTAAGCGGGTGTGTGGCCTCAAGCCTAGGGAGGACTGTGCTCACCTCGCAAGCAAACTGCTTGAAGATTCGCTGAGAGGCTGGGGCTTGAGCTTCGCCCAGGATGCAGGCGATAGCCTGCGGTTCCTGGAAGCCCCCAACCCCCTCGTCCTGATGGTGGTCATCGCTCCTTCTTGGTGGTGGCGGCAGCGGAGGAAGACCAGCATTGCCCTGGGGGCGGTCCTCACGAGGCTGGTCTTGCCAGCGGTCCTCACGAGGCCGGTCATGCCACTCCTGGCAAGGGCCACGGTCGTCCCAGCATCCTCCACCACGTCCTCCTCCTCCTCGGCCGTAGCCCCGGTCGTTGCCCTCAAGGCGTCGACCGAGGCGTCCATCTCGATTGGCCCTGAGCTCTTGAGAGTCGTTGGTGTTGTGGCTGTGAACGTTGTGAAAGGCGCAGAACGGCCGGCTGCTCTTGGATGACTCGGGCTGGTCCCGGCCGCGCTTCGTGTCCGGCTCCACCGCGAGTACGGCCACTACCTTGCACTTCACGTCCTTGGCCTTGGCTTTCTTCCTCTCCAAGTCGGCGGCTGGGAGCTCGAGGAGGGAAAGGCGCCCTTGCTCAGCCCTAGTGCACTTGGTCGCCAGGTTGAACAACTCCAAGGACGTGCACAACTCCTCGTGGATGGCGAGCTCCTCCTTCATCTTGACGTCGCGGACGCCATCGGAAAACGCAGAGATGATGGCCTCGTCCGTCACCTTGGGGATCTTGAGGCGAACGTTGTTGAAGCGCTGGATGTACTTCTGGAGGGTCTCTCCTGGCTGCTGCTTGATGCGGCGTAGGTCACCCGCGGCCGGAGGGCGGTCGCGAGTGCCCTGGAAGTTGGCGACGAAACGGCCGCGCATCTCGTTCCAGGAGGAGATGGAGCCGGGAGGTAGGTTCAGGAGCCATGAGCGGGCACCATCCTTGAGAGACATGGGGAACCAGTTCACCATGACTTTTTCGTCGCCGTTGGCCGCCTCGATGCTCAGCTCATAGAGCTGCAGGAACTCCGCGGGGTCGGGTGTGCCATCGTAGCGTGGAGGAAAGTCTGGCTTGAACTTGCCCGGCCATGCGACGCTACGCAACTCAGGAGTGAAGGCGCGGCAGCCCGCGGTGGCCACCGGGACTCTTTGCTGATGTGGAGCCTGCCCTTCATGCCCGCGCGCCGCCACCACAGGCGGCGCACGGTCTTGCCGTAGTGGTGCTGGGAGCGTGGGAGCGTTTTCTTGCGGACGAGGAACTTCTTGGCAGCTTCCTTCTTCGCGCACGGGCACCCGACGCGGTAGGTCGCGCCGGGGGGCCGCACGCCTTGGCGCGAGGGCGCCGTCTTGGTGCGGAGGTGCTGGTGGTGGCGCCCCATGAGCCACGTCGCCCGCAGCTAGCGGAGGGCGAGGCAGCGAGAGGGATGGCGCGGGGGAGCCCCCTGCGGCACTGACGAGCTCGGCAATGCGGTCCACCAGTCCTCGTAGAGGTCGTCGATGGGGCGGTAGCGCAGGAGTTCGCATGCCATGAGTAGCGCGGCCTGCGCGTCCGTGGGAGCGCGGTGAGCGAGAGACGACGAGCCGGCCGGGGTCAGCGACGGAGTGGCAGTGCAGCCGTCCCACCGCACCGAGGGGTGCCGCGAGGACGCTTGCTGCTCGTTTCCCGCCGGGCCGGTGGCGGCGTTGGCGGCAGGCGACGGAGAACGACGGGTTGGCCCGCCGACAGGAGCCGTCTGAGCAACGCGGGCAGTGAGGGCGGCCCGGCGCTCAGCGTGAGCTCGGCGAGCGTCCGCCATGGATGCGACAAAGCGACAGGACGCGGATCGACGGAAGGAAAGCTTTGGCGCACCCATGCCCGCCGTGCCGAATGTCAGATTTCGGGTTCCGGCAAAACCCTTGAGGTTCGAACACTAGGGTGCGCGCCAAGATTTCCCCCTACCTAATCACGCCCTCAGGCTCACCGCGATCTCAAAGCATAGCTCGAGAACCCGCAACACAAGAGACATGAGATTTATACTGGTTCGGGCCACCGTTGTGGTGTAATACCCTACTCCAGTGTGATGTGGTGGATTGCCCCTTGGGCTGAGGATGAACAGTACAAGGGGAAGAACAACCTCCTGAGTAGAGGTGTTCTTGTGCTTGGTGAACTTGTGTGGGTGAGGATGATCTCCAAGATGAGTTGGCTGAGGCTCCATTTAGATTGGTTGCCTCCTACTGTGGTGGCTAGTCCTATTTATAGAGGCCCTGGTCCTCTCCCCAAATATTGAGCGGGAAGGGAGCTAACAACGGCCAATTTGAAGGGGGACAGCTAGTACAAGCTATCCTGACTAAAGGTGGTCTTCGCCTGCCAAAGGCTCTGGTGGTGACGCCGTCTTGGGCTCCACGGTGACCTTTGTCCTGCTGTCCTGCTGGTCTTGGTCTCGTTGCACCGATATGGAAACCTTTGCCTTATGCCTCGGTACTCCTCGCCTGCTCTTGCCTCCTTAGCACCAAAGAGGAAACAAGGACACTGCGCGCTCACGCCCGCTTGGCGCCCGCCTGGTCTTGGTCGTCATGGCTTACGTCATGGGAACCTCGCGAGGTTCTCCTTGCCTTCATCTCTCCGCCCCTCGCGAGCCAGCCTGGTGAGGCTGCTCTCGAGGAGGTCTTGTGTCGTCTGCCTCGCGAGGCTTGGCCTCTCACGAGGGTCTTGAGTGTTTGTTGGTGAAGACAGGTAGTACTGGGCCACGAGTGGAGCCATGCCGTGGGCCGTAGGCAGGCAAGTCTGGAGGCCCCCGTTCCCAGAACGCCGACAGATGATACTTCGCAGATGACAGCTTCAACATATAGTAAAGAAGAACAAGTCGACCTGACCTGGCAGATTCAAAATATACTAAGGGAGAACAACTCGACCTAACCAGTGGACCGCAAATGTCTCTGCTAATGTTCCCAACAAGGAACATACTTATTAAAGAAGAGAAGAGGATCATCTTAAAGAAGAGCAGAAGAGCAAGCAGATGGAAGATATTACAAGTCTTTCTATACAATGTCGGTTGGCCACCCATGATGAACCTGAGCGCATAGAGAAATACTATTCCTTCCGGTCTCTCCATATGTGGCTCACATGCATTTCGAAACTAAAGTAGGAATATTTAGCTGACCAATTAAAAATCTCTCAATTTTACTAATATTAGCATAATATCATATATGAATTTGTACAACTAAGCTTGTTTAGCTCGATGGGTGGAGCAGTGGTATTACAACACGAACCACGTAGGCTGATCGTGGTCATCATAAAATGGGGAAACCGTATGAATGATGAGTATAGTGTTGACCGTGGCAGTGGGATGGCAGATCTTAAGCTGCAAACCGCATAAAGGGTAGTTAGCAACTGATGTTTTCTTTGAAATAACAACTAAGATTTGGTATGGACAAGAAAGTACAGTCAACAAGTGACAAAGAAATGCAATTCTGTTGTCTCTCTATATGTCGCGACATGCATTTGGAAACTCAAGTGGGACCTTTAGCTAACCAACTAAATGTGTCTATTAACTAATATCAGTATCATATCACAATCATATTTGAACAACTAAGCTTTCGAATTTTGAGTGTTGTGTTGTTTAGCTTGAAGGGTGGAGTAATGCTAGTACAACCGAAAGCACCTACGCAGATCATAGTATAGTTAAAAGGGGAAACCCTAAGCATCAAGAGTAAAATCAGGAAAGTGGAACTAGCTGGACCAGTGGGTGGCGCGCATGCTTTTCGAAACGAATATAGGAACATTAGGTGACCAATTAAACGTTCTATGTTTTAGTGATATGAGCATCATATCAGATTCATATTTCAACACCTAAGCTTTGGAATTATGAGTGGCATGTTGTTTCACTTGATGGGTTGAGGTCTTGAGGAGCAGTGCTAGCACGACACGAAGCACCTACGATGATGGTAGTGAATATAAAGGGGGGAAACCATAAGCTTTACGAGTATAGTGACCGTGCCATGGCGGATCTAAAGGTGCAAACCGGACAAAGCTACTTTGCAACCAATGTTTGCTTTCAACTAGCCACTACGATTTGGTACGGACAAGAAAAGTACAGTAAACAATTTACGATCTATTTTCCGGGTGAGATCAATAACTTAAGCACATATGGAAGAGTACCACCTCTCTTGCGACACCGTGTAGGCCCCTGCTAATACGTTGAGGGTGCTGCGGGTTCGATGGCTGTCGGCGGTAGGGAAGAAGACTTTAGACGGCAGACGGCCGGGTCAGGGATAAATCCTATTGTCGTGGACGAGGCGGTCGTAGGAGCGGCAACGACAAGGTTGACAACGGCGCCGATGAAGCGAGAGGACGCGATGAAAGGATCCTGGTCTGATGCCGTGGATGAGAGACGTCCATCTCTTACACTGGATGACGAGGTAGGGGTAGCTGCTCCGGCAAGGTGGAGGATGGGGTGGCGGACAGAGGAGGCTGGCCGCAGTGGGGAGGTTGTCGTGGCGCCGACGGTGTATGAATGGGGAAATGGAGGGGGAGGGGGATCTCAAACTTTGGGACACGCTTGTCTGAAATGTGCTAAAGTTACGGACTTATCCCCCGTTTAAAATTTCGGACATCACGTCGATTGGGGATAGGACGGTAATCTCGCATCTCCCAAATATTTGCCGGTAATGATTTCGGGTGAGGAGAGGGTGTTTTGCTGCCCACGGTGTATGAACGGGGCTGACAGGTAGGGTGGTTGTGTCACGTCTGAGGGAAGTTACACATCTGCCCCTATTTAAAATATTAGCCTACATCGATTTCGGACGAGGAGAGTTTGTTTTGCCGCCCACCGTATATGAATGGGGAAATGGAGGGAGAGACACATGTCTTTCGGACGAGCTTGAATCAAATGTGTTTTGCCGCCCACGTTTGGCGCCCACCGTGTCTGAATGGGCTCAGAGGCGGTCGTGTCACGTATGATTGAAGTTACTAGTCTACCCCTATCGACAACAGTGTAAATCCGGTCGATAAGGATGTCAAGTGTCACGGGTAGACAATAATTTCCATCTCGCAAACACTTGCTTCGGGCAGCCCACAAATGATAGTGGGTGTTTAGCCGCTTCATTCAAAACATGGCAGAATTAGCATTCACGTTTGTCCTGGGCCCTGGCAACTAAATTCAAATCCAATTTGTATTCGATTACGAATATCCACAGATAATTCTATGTTTTGGTATTTATTTCTTCAAAACCACAACAAAGATTTCTTCCACCTTTATATATGATTATGATTTAGAAATGCCGTGATCTTCGAATTCAGTAGGTTGGATACACTTTGAGTCAAACAGTTATTTCATCCAATACAATATGCTCACATGGAAAACAGTTCACCTTATGTCAATCATACAAGTACTGAGGATTACCTCGCCTAAAAAATTCGGATCATTACGACACATGGACAACATAGGGGGTCTTACAACATAATCCATTCAGAGATATGACCCAACATGCAAGTACAGTAATCTAATGACAATTTCAACTGGTCTCTAAAGAAGAACTGGGATACCCTGGGCTTCAGATAGCAGAAACAGCAGGACCTCCTCCATCTTCAAATGCAACATTCTTACTTCCTCCAACTCTTGGGTTGCTTGCATAATGCGTGCTGCTAATTGCATAATTTCCAGCCTCAAGATCAAGATTACCTCATTCATGGCAGCCACACCATCACTTTCTTCCTCTAGTAGAGCCCCAAGAACTATAATATATGTGCTCAGACTGCTCTCCGGTGGTGTTGCCTCTGAACTGCTACCATCTGGTAACATGGATGGCGCACTGCTTCAACAAATAGATTCTGGGGTTGTACATTGTGTCCTAGTGTGAACGGCATCCTCAAAGGTTTCCGCTGGACATAAGTAAGAGATAGTTATCACATGATCCAGGCAGTAAGCTTACATGGTAAATGACATATGAATTATTGCTGAGCATGGCAAGCTATATTTAAATGGTTCGAAGCAGCATCAGCCGAAAAGAAATTAAAATGGTAAGATGAAACTAGGGATGTAAGTGGCAAATAAACGACATCCGCCAGTCCCATCTAGTTAGTTTTTGCTAGCTCCATAGTTCATTTTCCTCAAGAAAGAAAAACTCATTTGAACTATCATACCACAAGTGGACTTTAATCGGGATTAAACGGGACCCAGTTGACATCCCTAGTTGAATGGGAGTGTACCACCGCTATATTTAAGTTGCCAAGGCATCTAAGCAGTTGAAATAATCTGAGAAAGCACTTAACAGTGTGGCCTCATATAAACTACGAAGACAGTCTTGTGATAAAGTTCATAGGAAAAGTTAAGGACTCAAATGAACTAGGCATGCGTTTCTTTACGATAGTACGGCAGGCACTGCTGACATACTGGCCAACTCAGGCATAGCCTAACAAGTAACAAACAAGCATTTGAATCAAGCAATATAGCAAAGAAAACAACTGAACTATTTGTAATTCTGTAGGATTACAGGTTGAGGGCATAAGCCAAGAAAGCAGCCCACACGCATTACATTTCACATGTACTAAAACACACTGGCTTACCATATGTTGCCGTGAAGCCTCGCTGCTGTTGCAATGTTCTTTGAAGATATCGTCAGCATCCCGTGGTTGCAAATCTAGTTGTTGTAGTTTATTCTGCACCCTCTATTTAGGTAGAATTAATTTTAATCGCATGCACTGGTTCGAATTGATCATCAATGGTTCATCTAAACTAATGAAAGAAGGGTGTGTGCTTACACGACAATATATCTGCTTCACTCTATTTTATGCTTGTTCGAGGTGCCAGCCCCAACAGAACAAATATTTTGCTTGATGGGGTTGGCAGCTCCATAATTAATATAAGCATCAAATTAGTCATGCAACTTGGGAAGATCAAGAACACACAAAAAAGTAATGAACAGAGGCTCGGAGCAGTGATGTAATAGCTAGCATCAGAAAATGTAAGGTAAAACGAACAAAAAGCAGCGGAACCACATGCTAGTTTGCTGATGTGTAATTAAGCATAGAGAACATGAAGCAGTCTGATGGAACCAATAGGTGGCATCAGAACAACACCATTATCATAAATATAGCATGCAAGAAGTAAAATTGTAGGCAGTTATATCTAGGAAGTACAGTAATACTTAGGACAAAACTAAAGCATATTAACTATATGTGCACTGGTATGTAATTTAGCACATGTAACATGTTCACTGCTAGAAGTATGGCCCTACAGGTGCAAGCAAAATAACGCATCTCATGAAAAATTGAATGATGCCCTGAAGAAATTCAAAGGTGTGGTGCTTATGCTAAGAAAGTGAACGTAGGCGCCAGCCGTAGGATAATAGTACCTGATTCTCGGTGGCGTATGGGTATCGTTGTCATACTTGATAGCTAAGCATCGTCGATGGTGCTTGTGTTCCGGTTGAGTTTGGGCCCGCTGTCGCCGTCGCTGAAGCGGCTCTGGTGCTTCGGTTGCGGCGCCTATCGACATACAAGAAAGCTCATCTGTGGTAAGTGAATAGTTGCACGATAAAGAAGAGAAAAACTGAAGGAGTACAAATCGAAATAACCTGATGAGGCTGCGGCGTCAGTAAAGCAGGGCCAGTGGAGTTGAATATGGCGTCCGTGGAGCGGGTCCGGTGCAGTGGACGAAGGCTTAGGCGGGCGCGGTGTACAGTGCTTTCGGTGAGGCGGGTCTGTTGCGCCGGACGAGGGCTTGTATGAAGGGCCAGCGATGGGGAGGACGAGGGAGTTAGTGAAGGGCCTACACTGTGGTGGCCGAGGGCGCCGGTTAAGCAGATCCGGTGCGGTGGACCATGATGGCGGTCAAGGAGATCTGGAGCTGTTGACAAGCCAGTCGCTGAAGCGGCTCCGGTGAAGTGGTGAGTTGGCAGTTGGGGGTTCCAAGGTGCGGAAGGTAGATCCGGTGGGGTGTGAGGTTGTCGGGACCCCGATCCTAAGTCACACCGATCTAGCATGTAACACATCATATCACTTTGCGGCCTCACGCACGGTATTCCCACGGGTGCCACCTTACCTGGCCCGGGACCGTTTGCGCCTTTTGGCTCACGTATATGATAGTGTCGCTAGCATCCATATGGCAGAGAACCCGGGCCGACATGACTAGTCGTAAACCCAAAGTGGCACTAACTTACAGGGACAGGCATACATGACCAAGCAACGAACGTGTCGGTCATCAGCGAGTGAATCCGGGCTGTAGCAGCTGGGCTAATGCTACCTCTTGAGCACTGCGTTGGTTTTCCCTTGAAGAGGAAAGGGTGATGCAGCAAAGTAGCGCAAGTATTTCCCTCAGTTTTTGAGAACCAAGGTATCAATCCAGTAGGAGGCCACGCACGAGTCCCTCGCACCTACACAAACAAATAAATCCTCGCAACCAACGCGATAAGGGGTTGTCAATCCCTACACGGTCACTTACGAGAGTGAGATCTGATAGATATGATAAGATAATATTTTTGGTATTTTTATGATAAATATGCAAAGTAAAATAGAAGAAAAATAAAAGGCAACGGAAATAGCTTGCTGATGGAAGATTAATATGATGGAAAATAGACCCGGGAGCCATAGGTTTCACTAGTGGCTTCCCTCAAGAGCATAAGTATTACGGTGGGTGAACAAATTACTATTGAGCAATTGACAAAATTGAGCATAGTTATGAGAATATCTAGGTATGATCATGTATATAGGCATCATGTCCGAGACAAGTAGACCGACTCCTGCCTGCATCTACTACTATTACTTCACACATCGACCGCTATCCAGCATGCATCTAGAGTATTAAGTTCATAAGAACAGAGTAACGCTTTAAGCAAGATGACATGATGTAGAGGGATAAACTCATGCAATATGATATAAACCCCATCTTGTTATCCTCGATGGCAACAATACAATACGTGCCTTGCTACCCCTACTGTCACTGGGAAAGGACACCGCAAGATTGAACCCAAAGCTAAGCACTTCTCCCATTGCAAGAAAGATCAATCTAGTAGGCCAAACCAAACTGATAATTCGAAGAGACTTGCAAAGATAACCAACCATAGATAAACGAATTCAGAGAAGATTCAAATATTGTTCATAGATAAACTTGATCATAAACCCACAATTCATCAGTCTCAACAAGCACACCGCAAAAGAAGATTACATCGAATAGATCTCCACGAGAGAGGGGGAGAACATTGTATTGAGATCCAAAGAGAGAAGAAACCATCTAGCTAATAACTATGGACCCGAAGGTCTGAGGTAAACTACTCACACATCATCGGAGAGGCTATGGTGTTGATGTAGAAGCCCTCCGTGATCTATGCCCCCTCCGGCAGAGCTCCGGAATAGGCCCCAAGATGGGATCTCATGGGTACAGAAGGTTGCGGCGGTGGAATTAGGTTTTTGGCTCCGTATCTGGTAGTTTGGGGGTACGTAGGTATATATAGGAGGAAGGAGTACGTCGGTGGAGCAACAGGGGGCCCACGAGGGTGGAGGGCGCGCCCTGGGGGGTAGGCATGCCCCCCTACCTCGTGCCCTCCTGGTTGATGTCTTGACGTAGGGTCCAAGTCCTCTGGATCACGTTCGTTCCAAAAATCACGTTTCGAAGGTTTCATTCCGTTTGGACTCCATTTGATATTCTTTTTCTGCGAAACTCTGAAATAGGCAAAAAACAGCAATTCTGGGCTGGGCCTCCGGTTAATAGGTTAGTCCCAAAAATAATATAAAAGTGTATAATAAAGCCCAATAATGTCCAAAACAGAATATAATATAGCATGGAACAATAAAAAATTATAGATACGTTGGAGACGTATCAAGCATCCCCAAGCTTAATTCCTGCTCGTCCTCGAGTAGGTAAATGATAAAAACAGAATTTTTGATGTGGAATGCTACTTGGCATAATTTCAATATAATTCTTCTTAATGTGGCATGAATGTTCAGATTTGATATGATTCAAGATAAAAGTTTAATGTTGACATAAAGACAATAATACTTCAAGCATACTAACTAAGCACTTATGTCTTATCAAAATAACATAGCCAAAGCAAGTTATCCCTACAAAATCATATAGTCTGGCTATGCTCCATCTTCCCCACACAAAATATTCATATCATGTACGACCCCGGTTTTGGCCAAGCAATTGGTTCATACTTTTAACGCGCTTCAGCCTTTTCAACTCTTGTGCAATACATGAGCGCAAGCCATGGATATAGCACTATGGTGGAATAAGGTATAATGGTAGGGGTTATGTGGGAAGACAAAAAAAGGAGAAAGTCTCACATCAACGAGGCTAATCAACGGGCTATGGAGATGCCCATCAATTGATGTTAATGCGAGGAGTACGGATTGCCATGCAACGGGTGCACTAGAGCTATAAGTGTATGAAAGCTCAAAAAGAAACTAAGTGGGTGTGCATCCACCTTGCTTGCTCACAAAGACATCGGGCATTTGAGGAAGCCCATTATTGGAATATACAAGCCAAGTTCTATAATGAAATTTCCCACTAGTATATGAAAGTGACAAAATGAGAGACTCTCTATCATGAACATCACGGTGCTACTTTGAAGGATAAGTGTGGTAAAAGGATAGTAACATTGTCCCTTCTCTCTTTTTCTCTCATCATTTTTTTATTTTTTTATTTGGGCCTTTTCTCTTTTTTATGGCCTTTTTTTTAATTTAGTCCGGAGTCTCATTCCGACTTGTGGGGGAATCATAGTCTCCATCATCCTTTCCTCACTTGGGACAATGCTCTAATAATGATTATCATCACACTTTTATTTACTTACAACTCATGAATTACAACTCAATACTTAGAACAAATATGACTCTATATGAATGCCTCCGGTGGTGTACCGGGATATGCAATGAATCAAGAGCGACATGTATGAAAGAATTATGAACGGTGGCTTTGCCACAAATACAATGTCAACTACATGATCATGCAAAGCAATATGACAATAATGGAGTATGTCATGATAAATG
The DNA here is from genome assembly GCF_002575655.3 of Aegilops tauschii subsp. strangulata. Lineage (NCBI taxonomy): Eukaryota > Viridiplantae > Streptophyta > Magnoliopsida > Poales > Poaceae > Aegilops > Aegilops tauschii. The sequence continues at coordinate 358,897,130 of NC_053035.3, forward strand.
AAACGTGGAAAGTTGCATGGCAATGTATCTCGGAATGGCTATGGAAATGCCATGATAGGTAGGTATGGTGGCTGTTTTGAGGATGATATAAGGAGGTTTATGTGTGATAGAGCATATCATATCACGGGGTTTGGATGCACCGGCGAAGTTTGCACCAACTCTCAAGGTGAGAAAGGGCAATGCACGGTACCGAAGAGGCTAGAAAATTGCGGAAAGGTAAGTGTGCGTATAATCCATGGACTCACATTAGTCATAAAGAACTCATATACTTATTGCAAAAATTTATTAGCCCTCGAAGCAAAGTTCTACTACGCATGCTCCTAGGGGAAGGGTTGGTAGGAGTTAACCATCGCGCGATCCCGACCGCCACACAAAGGAAGACAATCAACAAATACTTCATGCTCCAACTTCGTTACATAACGGTTCACCATACGTGCATGCTACGGGAATCACAAACTCCAACACACGTATTTTTCAATTCCACAATTACTCAACTAGCACAACTATGATATTACTACCTTTATATCTCAAAACAATTATCAAGCATCAAATTTCTCATGATATTAATTAAAGCAAATTGCCATGCTATTTTAAGACTCCCAAAATAATATAAGTGAAGCATGAGAGATCAATATTTTCTATAAAACAAATCCACCACCGTGCTCTAAAAGATATAAGTGAAGCACTAGAGCAAAAACTATATAGCTCAAAAAATATAAGTGAAGCACATAGAGTATTCTAATAAATTCCGAATCAAATGTGACTCTCTCAAAAGGTGTGTACAGCAAGGATGATTGTGGTAAACTAACAAATAAAGACTCAAATAATACAAGACGCTCCAAGCAAAACACATATCATGTGGTGAATAAAAATATAGCTCCAAGTAAAGTTACCGATGGAAGTAGACGAAAGAGGGGATGCCTTCCGGGGCATCCCCAAGCTTTGGCTTTTAGGTGTCCTTAGATTATCTTGGGGTGCCATGGGCATCCCCAAGCTTAGGCTCTTGCCACTCCTTGTTCCATAATCCATCAAATCTTTCACCCAAAACTTGAAAACTTCACAACACAAAACTCAGCAGAAAATCTCGTAAGCTCCGTTAGCGAAAGAAAACAAAAGACCACTTCAAGGTACTGTAATGAACTCATTCTTTATTTATATTGGTGTTAAACCTACTGTATTCCAACTTATCTATGGTTTATAAACTATTTTACTAGCCATAGATTCATCAAAATAAGCAAACAACACATGAAAAACAGAATCTGTCAAAAACAGAACAGTCTGTAGTAATCTGTAACTAACGCAAACTTCTGGAACTCCAAGAATTCAGCCAAAATAGGAAGACCTAGAAAATTTGCTTATTGATCAGAAGCAATTGGAATCAATATTTTATCACGTTCTGGTGATTTTTAACAATTATTTTCGTGAACAGAAAGTTTCTGGAATTTACAGCAAGATCAAATAACTGTCATCCAAGAAGATCCTATAGGTTAAACTTGGCACAAACACTAATTAAAACATAAAAAAATTAACCAGAGGCTAGATCAAATATTTATTCCTAAACAGAAGCAAAAAGAAAAAAACTAAAAATAAAATTGGGTTGCCTCCCAACAAGCGCTATCGTTTAATGCCCCTAGCTAGGCATAAAAGAAAGGATAGATCTAGGTATTGCCATCTTTGGTAGGCAATCCATAAGTGGCTCCCATAATAGATTCATAAGGTAATTTTATTTTATTTCTAGGGAAGTGTTCCATGCCTTTCTTTAATGGAAATTAGAATCTAGTATTCCCTTCCTTCATATCAACAATTTCACCTATCGTTCGAAGGAAAGGACTACCAAGAATAATAGGACATGAAGGATTGCAATCTATGTCAAGAACAATAAAGTCTACGGGCACATAGTTCCTATTTGCATTAATAAGATCATTAATTTTTCCCATAGGTTTCTTAATAGTGGAATCCGAAAGGTGCAAGTTTAAAGAGCAATCATCAAATTCACGGAAACCTAATAAATCACATAAAGTTTTTGGAATCGTGGAAACACTAGCACCCAAATCACACAAAGCATAGCATTCATGATCTTTAATTTTAATTTTAATAGTAGGTTCCCACTCATCATAAAGTTTTCTAGGGATAGAAACTTCCAACTCAAGTTTTTCTTCGTAAGATTGCATCAAAGCATCAACGATATGTTTGGTAAAGGCTTTATTTTGACTGTAAGCATGAGGAGAATTTAGCATGGATTGCAACAAGGAAATACAATCTATCAAAGAGCGATTATCATAATTAAATTCCTTGAAATCCAAAATAGTGGGTTCATTAATATCTAATGTTTTGATCTCTTCAATCCCACTTTTATCAATTTTAGCATCAAGATCTTAAAAGTCCGAATTTCTGGAATGCCTTCTAGGTAAAGGTGGATCATATTCAGTCCCATCATTATCAAGATTCATATTGCAAAACAAAGATTTAATAGGGGACACATCAATAACTTTTAGATCTTCATCTTTATTTTCATAGAAATTTGAAGAACACGCTTTCACAAAGCAATCTTTCTTAGCACGCATCCTAGCGGTTCTTTCTTTGCACTCATCAATGGAAATTCTCATGGCTTTGAGAGACTCATTGATATCATGCTTAGGAGGAATAGATCTAAGTTTTAAAGAATCAACATCAAGAGAAATTCTACCAACGTTCCTAGCCAATTCATCAACTTTAAGCAATTTTTCTTCAAGCAAAGCATTGAAATTCTTTTGCGAATTCATAAATTCCTCGACACTAGTCTCAAATTCAGAAGGCATCTTATTAAAGTTTCCATAAGAATTATTGTAGGAATTACCATAATTATTAGAGGAATTACTAGGATAAGGCCTAGGATTAAAGTTTCCTTTATACGCGTTGTTACCAAAATTATTCCTACCAACAAAATTCACATCCATAAGTTCATTATTATTCTCAATCAAAGTAGACAAAGGCATATCATTAGGATCAGAAGAAACACTCTTAGTAGCAAATAATTTCATAAGTTCACCCATCTTTCCACTCAAAACATTAATTTCTTCTATCACATGCACTTTTTTATTAGTAGATCTTTCAGTGTGCCATTGAGAATAATTAACCATAATATTATCTAGGAGTTCAGTAGCTTCTCCTAAAGTGATTTCCATAAAAGTGCCTCCCGCAGCCGAATCTAAAAGATTTCTAGAAGCAAAATTCAATCCGGCATAAATTTTTTGTATAATCATCCACAAATTCAAACCATGTGTAGGCCAATTACGTATCATTAATTTCATCCTCTCCCAAGATTGTGCAACATGTTCATGATCAAGTTGCTTAAAATTCATAATATCATTTCTAAGAGAGATGATCTTAGCGGGAGGAAAATATTTAGAGATAAAAGCATCTTTGCACTTATTCCAAGAATCAATACTGTTTTTAGGCAAAGATGAAAACCAAGCTTTAGCACGATCTCTAAGCGAAAAAGGAAATAGCTTCAATTTAACAATATCATTGTCAACATCTTTCTTCTTTTGCATATCACACAAATCAACGAAGCTATTTAGATGGGTAGCGGCATCTTCACTAGGAAGGCCGGCGAATTGATCTTTCATGACAAGATTCAACAAAGCAGCATTGATTTCACAAGATTCAGTATCGGTAAGAGGAGCAATAGGAGTGCTAAGAAAATCATTGTTGTTGGTATTGGTGAAGTCACACAATTTAGTATTATCTTGAGCCATCGTGACAGACAAGCAATCCAACACACGAGCAAACAAGACGCAAGCGAAAAAGGCGAACTGAAAAGAGAGGGCGAATAAAACGGCAAGGGTGAAGTGGGGGAGAGGAAAACGAGAGGCAAATGGCAAATAATGTAATGCGGGAAATAAGGGTTTGTGATGGGTACTTGCTACGTTGACTTTTGCGTAGACTCCCCGGCAACGGCGCCAGAAATCCTTCTTGCTACCTCTTGAGCACTGCATTGGTTTTCCCTTGAAGAGGAAAGGGTGATGCAGCAAAGTAGCGTAAGTATTTCCCTCTGTTTTTGAGAACCAACGTATCAATCCAGTAGGAGGCCACGCACGAGTCCCTCGCACCTACACAAACAAATAATTCCTCATAACCAACGCGATAAGGGGCTGTCAATCCCTACACTTGTCACTTACGAGAGTGAGATCTGATAGATATGATAAGATAATATTGGTATTTTTATGATAAAGATGCAAAGTAAAATAGAAGGCAACAGAAATAGCTTGTTGATGGAAGATGAATATGATGGAAAATAGACCCGAGAGCCATAGGTTTCACTAGTGGCTTCTCTCAAGAGCATAAGTATTACAGTGGGTGAACAAATTACTGTTGAGCAATTGACAGAATTGAGCATAGTTATGAGAATATCCAGGTATGATCATGTATATAGGCATCATGTCCGAGACAAGTAGACCGACTCCTGCCTGCATCTACTACTATTACTTCACACATCGACCACTATCCAGCATGCATCTAGAGTATTAAGTTCATAAGAACAGAGTAACGCTTTAAGCAAGATGACATGATGTAGAGGGATAAACTCATGCAATATGATATAAACCCCATCTTGTTATCCTCGATGGCAACAATACAATACGTGCCTTGCTGCCCCTACTGTCACTGGGAAAGGACACCGCAAGATTGAACCCAAAGCTAAGCACTTCTCCCATTGCAACAAAGATCAATCTAGTAGGCCAAACCAAACTGATAATTCGAAGAGACTTGCAAAGATAACCAATCATACATAAAAGAATTCAGAGAAGATTCAAATATTATTCATAGATAAACTTGATCATAAACCCACAATTCATCGGTCTCAACAAACACACCGCAAAAGAAGATTACAACGAATAGATCTCCAGGAGAGAGGGGGAGAACATTGTATTAAGATCCAAAAAGTGAGAAGAAGCCATCTAGCTAATAACTATGGACCCGAAGGTCTGAGGTAAACTACTCACACATCATCGGAGAGGCTATGGTGTTGATGTAGAAGCCCTCTGTGATCTATGCCCCCTCCGGCGTAGCTCCGGAACATGCCCCAAGATGGGATCTCACGGGTACAGAAGGTTGCGGCGGTGGAATTAGGTTTTTGGCTCCGTATCTGGTAGTTCGGGGGTACGTAGGTATATATAGGAGGAAGGAGTACGTCGGTGGAGCAACAGGGAGCCCACGAGGGTGGAGGGCGCGCCCTGGGGGGGGGGGTAGGCGTGCCCCCTACCTCGTGTCCTCCTGGTTGATGTCTTGACGTAGGGTCCAAGTCCTCTAGATCACGTTTGTTCCGAAAATCATGTTCCCGAAGGTTTCATTCCGTTTGGACTCCGTTTGATATTCTTTTTCTGCGAAACTCTGAAATAGGCAAAAAAATAGCAATTCTGGGCTGGGCCTTCGGTTAATAGGTTAGTCCCAAAAATAATATAAAAGTGTATAATAAAGCCCAATAATGTCCAAAACAGAATATATAGCATGGAACAATAAAAAATTATAGATACGTTGGAGACGTATCAGCTAACAGGACTCCGGAGAATCTGGGCTGTAGCAGGCTAACGGGACTCCGGTAGACACCGCGTGACATTTCCCTAAAGGGACAGACACATGAACGAAGAAGGACACATGCCGGCCAGCCTAAGTGTTTTGGAGCAGTAGCAAGCTACCATGGCTCAGTGGAAGCACTAGGAGACATTTCCCGGTAAGAGAGGCTACCAAGGATAAACAACTAGGTTGTCGGATCCCAGACATACCAAGCATTTCAAATCATACACACAATATGCTCGATATGTGCAAATACAACATGGCATCACAACAAAACTCTACAACTCAAAGTATTTATTAATTAGGCTCCGAAGAGCCAGATATTACAAACATGGGTCTGATGACCCAGCATTCAAGTCATACAAGAAGCAAACACATGCGGAAGCTTAACTTGTCTGAGTACAGACAACTACAAATGAAAAGGCTGAGAAGCCTGACTATCTACAGGACCCTGCCGAGGGCACAAGATCTTAGCTGAGGTAACAAGCTAAACGTCGAAGTCCATGCGGAACTACTAGCTAGACTAAAGTCTCTCTACAAAAACATAAATTAAGCAAACGTGAGTACAAATGTACCCAGCAAGACTTACATCAAAACTATCTACATATGCAACAGTATCAACAAAGGGGGTGGTCGATTTTAACTGCAGCAAGCCAGCTTTGACTCGGTGGCTATCCTGAACTACGATTGCAAGTAACTCTTTTGGGGTGGCGCACACGATCCACATATTCACCATATCAATACACCACTACGGATCCGCTCCCGTCTCCCTAGGAGAACGCCATCCATAGCACTCACGCTTATCTTGCGCATTTTAGAGTATCCACTTTCACTTGTCTACGAACTGTATAGGCAAACCAGAGGTCCTTTACCGCGGACACGACTACTCGAATAGATGATGTTAACCCTGCAGGGGTGAACTTCTTCACAGACGCTGTCGCCACTTACCGCCATGTACACGTCATGTATCTCAGCAACCTTCAAGCGAAAGCCTGGCGAAGGTGTCGGCCACGACCTGACTAACCACACAAGTCCCTAGTCGAGGTTTATCGCCTATTCAGGTTCCATCCGCAGGGAGTCCGGCCGAGGTTTCCATATACGGTCCCGAATGATGTGTGCAGGGTTTCCAAGACACCAAACGGGCGTTCGGTACACCGTGCCACGTGCCTACCGCATCACAGCCCACCCCTCAGGTCAGCGCTGCACACGGCCCCCAGCATACTACAAACACCAGAAACTACTTGCAACTCCTTGACAGAGGACAGGGGCAGTTAATAAGTTGAGAGAGTCAATTAAGGATCCCAATCTGTGGTAGTAGCTGTTCATGGATCACTCATACGTCTCCAACGTATCTATAATTTTTGATTGCTTCATGTTATATTATGTTCTGTTTTGGATGTTAATGGGCTTTATTATACCCTTTTACATAATTTTTGGGACTAACCTATTAACCGGAGGCCCAACCCAGAATTGTTGTTTTTTGCTTATTTCAGAGTTTCGCAGAAAAAGAATATCAAACGGAGTCCAAACGGAATGAAACCTTCGGGAACGTGATTTTTGGAACGAACGTGATCCAGAGGACTTGGACCCTACGTCAAGAAAGCTACCAGGAGGGCACGAGGTAGGGGAGCGCGCCTACCCCCCCCCCCCCAGGCGCGCCCTCCACCCTCATGGGGCCCATGTTGCTCCACCGACGTACTTCTTCCTCCTATATATACCTTCGTACCCACAAACTACCATATACGGAGCCAAAAACCTAATTCCACCACCGCAACCTTCTATACCCGTGAGATCCCATCTTGGGGCCTTTTCCGGCGCTCCACCGGAGGGGGCATTGATCACGGAGGGCTTCTACATCAACACCATAGACTCTCCGATGATGTATGAGTAGTTTACCTCAGACCTTCGGGTCCATAGTTATTAGCTAGATGGCTTCTTCTCTCTCTTTGGATCTCAATACAAAGTTCTCCACGATTCTCGTGGAGATCTATTCGATGTAATCTTCTTTTGCGGTGTGTTTGTTGAGACCGATGAATTGTGGGTTTATGATCAAGATTAACTATGAACAATATTTGAATCTTCTCTGAATTCTTTTATGTATGATTGGTTATCTTTGCAAGTCTCTTCAAATTATCAGTTTGGTTTGGCCTACTAGATTGATCTTTCTTGCAATGGGAGAAGTGCTTAGCTTTGGGTTCAATCTTGCGGTGTCCTTTCCCAGTGACATTAGGGGCAGCAAGGCACGTATTGTATTGTTGCCATCGAGGATAACAAGATGGGGTTTATATCATATTGCATGAGTTTATCCCTCTACATCATGTCATCTTACGTAAAGCGTTACTTTGTTCTTTTGAACTTAATACTCTAGATACATGCTGGATAGCGGTCGATGTGTGGAGTAATAGTAGTAGATGCATGCAGGAGTCGGTCTACTTGTCTCGAACGTGATGCCTATATACATGATCATACCTAGATATTCTCATAACTATGCTCAATTCTATCAATTGCTCAATAGTAATTTGTTCACCCACCGTAATACTTATGCTCTCGAGAGAAGCCACTAGTGAAACCTATGGCCCCCTGGTCTATTTTCCATCATATTAATCTTCCAACACTTAGCTATTTTTATTGCCTTTTATTTTACTTTGCATCTTTATCATAAAAATACCAAAAATATTATCTTATCGTATCTATCAGATCTCACTCTCGTAAGTGACCGTTGAGGGATTGACAACCCCTTTATCGCGTTGGTTGCGAGGTTCTTGTTTGTTTGTGTAGGTGCGAGGGACTCGTGCGTGGTCTCCTACTGGATTGATACCTTGGTTCTCAAAAACTGACGGAAATACTTACGCTACTTTACTGCATCACCCTTTCCTCTTCAAGGGAAAACCAACGCAGTGCTCAAGAGGTAGCATTACCAACACAGAACTCAGTTCCTGAGGACGGTTTCAATGAGACAACACACCATGTAGTCCTACATGGCCTCTCACCGCTACCTTTACCAAATCGTGTTCACACACTTAGCTCTCAACAGTAAGACATGTTCACCACATTCCAATTCATCCCCGATGAATCTGACCTGACTCAATTCTAAGCAGTAGCAGGCATGACAACAAGCATGAATGAGTAGGCACATCAGGGGTCAAACAACTCCTACTCATGCTAGTGGGTTTCAACTATTTACTGTGGCAATGACAGGTCATGCGAAGGAAAGGGGTTCAACTACCGCAGCATGTAACAATTGAATTGTTGTTGTCCTAATGCAGTAAAAGAGAGCAGGAGCGAGAGAGTGGGATTGTATCGGAATGAGCAAGGGGTTTTTGCTTGCCTGGCACTTCTGAAGATAGTATAGTTCTTCATCGGTGTCATCGATCTCATCGTCGGAACCACGTCTACTGAGAGGGGACAAATACCGGCAACAGAGAAGAAACACAATCAATGCAATGCACAATATGATGCATGATCATGACATGTCAATATGCTGTGATTTGGGCTAATGCAACTAGCAACAGGTTAAATGGAGTTGGTTTGAATCCAAGATTCAAATTCAAACTCCATATGTGGATATTCAAATGCCATTTATATGATTGGTCCTAAACAGCAGCTATAAGTTGTTCTAACATGCATGAAAACAGTACAGATTGATAGATTGGATTTTTTTATCATTTTTCATATATAAATCTTAGCATTTGGACTTACAGATTAATTTCTATGAATTTTAGAAGTTTAAACCATTTTCTGGAAATTCCTGGATTATTTTAAAGCCAGAAAATGATTAACTGCATCAGCATTGCGTCAGGGTGATGTCAGCAGGTCAACAGGGCCGTCCAGGTCAAATCTGACCGGTAGGGCCCACTAGTCAGTGACTCAGTTGGTTAACTGAGTTAATTAGCGCTAAACTAACCCTAACAAAATGTCGGCAGGGCCGGGCCCACATGTTAGTGACTCAGTTGGTTAACTAAGTTAATTAATGCTAATTAATCTAACACTTAACTAAACAAGGGCCTAGCCCACATGTCAGTCACCTAGGGGGTCAACTGTGGTCAAACCCGGGTCAACTCGCTGGAGTTGACCCGCGGCTCGTCGCCGGTGGAGCCAGAGAGGGGGAGGGCGTCGGGTTTCGCCCTCCGATGACCAAAAGAGCGGTGGAGGGGCTTTGTGTGCTGCTGACGAAGGCGCGCATCCAACGGGGCAAGTGGGAGCAGCTGAGGTGGCTCGAGCTCGCCAGAATCGAGCTCCTGGTGGCGGCCGGAGTTCGGCCAACAGCGGTGTGGATGATGCGGGGCACGGGAGAAGCCGTGGACGATCGTGTTTGACTCACGGCAGTGCAGTGAGTGCGGCAGTGAGCTCGGACGCGTGCTTGCACGACCGTAGCCGCGGTGGCGACATGACCGGCGGCGAGGAGCTATCGGCTCCGATGGCCACAGTGGTTAGAAGACGCGGACAAGCGCGGGGAGAGAGGGGAAAGGGGCAGGGGCTCATGGCGAATCCAGCAGAGGCAACAGCGAGGCCGGGGAGGGTCTGGAGCTCGCGAATCAACGGTGAGGTTGTCGGCGGCCAGAGGTTGAAGATGAGGTCGGGGACGACGCTGCAGGGCACGTCCGCTCGCGTGGCTTGGCAGATACGGCGTAGAGGTCGACGTCGGAGATTCTTGGCCGGTCGGAGAGGCGTGTGGAGGCCGGTGGCCGAGGTGGTGCTCGTCGGCGCGCTGCGAGGCGCTCGGTGGCTGCGCGCGCGAACACTAGGGAGAGAGGGAGGAACCAGAGAGAGGGGAAGAGGCGGAGGGGTTCATGGCAGCCCCGTGGCGAGACTAGAGAGCTGGGGAGGAGGCAGGCTGCTGCCGGCATGGCGCGCTCACGCGGGGGCGTGCTCCGCTTCTCCTCTGCCTTCTGGCAAGAGGAGGGAGATGACTGGCAGCGGTGGTGGGCCGGGGTGCACAGTGTTGGGCCAAAATTGCTAGGTAAGTTTTCTCTTCTCTGTTTTATTACTGTTCTGTTTTTATTTATTCATTTTGCCACTGTTTTAAACTCCAAACAAATTGAAAACAGTGACAACATTCCTCTGAATATTTTTATATTGCACAATAGGATTATCCAAATGCACATAAAATGTTTCAGATTATTTGGAGATATAGACTTTACATATTGTGAGTATATTTCCAAATTCAAATATAATAATGATTTAAATTCAATGCCCAAAATATTCCACAAAAATGTTCACTATTTTTGGTTTGGATCCAAAGCCTTGCCAAAATTATCAAACATTGATGGAAGCATTTTGGGTTCATTGAATGCATTCCTTTTAAGCTGGACCTATTTGGATTTCAATGTGCTAGGGTTTGAACATCCCCATTTCAAGTTTAACAAAATTTAAGCATGATGCATGGATGCTTGTGCAACTATTTGCAATCAAGTTCTAAGGCTGTGACAACTCACCCCCACTAAGCAAGAATCTTGTCCTGAGATTCAAGACGTGAGGTAAGAAGACAAAGGGAACACCAGCTAACACAATCTTCATGACCCAATTGCCCTTCTCGAAGATGTTGGTTCATTGCTTCAAGTTGATCTTGACGTCTTTGCTTTCGAGATCTTCATCCAACACGATGACAACAGAAGGAAACTCTACAGAAAACGATCTCCTCGAAGATCGAGCATTCAAGATCAAATCATGGAGTGAGAGGTAAAAACATCTCTTGAGTTGAGGCATAAACACACACACCAGGTGCAATGGGAAGAAGTAGATGACAAGGGTTCAATTAGAAGGGCAAAAATTGCACGCTGAAGAAGATGGTGCATGGTTTCAAAGTAGCGTGGAGATAATTGCCATGATTCCATAACGGGACACCTTCGGGGAGGTGACTCGTAGAGATATTCCCTAGAGTGGAAAAAAGAATTACTTTTGATACACAGATCATTGAAACTTTTCATACCAGCCTAAGGCAATCACAATCGATCATTTGAAGAAGTTCGAAAGAATGACATACTCAGACTAGGATGGACGATGTGGACTACCTTGTTGAAGACAACGTAATGGATGATTTTTTGCTTATCGTCGGAAATGGATGGGACCCATGGTAGGACCACTTTTGAAGATGATCCTGAACAACAATTACTGAGAAGAGCAACTCATGGAATTTGGCACAATGGTGGTGCAAGCTGGGGACAAAATGGAAATGTTGGGAATGTTCCAACCATCATATCTGCTTGAGATTCAGATCCGATTGGTGACAGGATATTTCAAACATCTGCGTGTCTGAAAAGGAAAATTTGCAACACAAATCGATGAGATAACATTGCGAGATTCTCGGGAAATAGATTGCGGTAGCAAGCTCCAAAACATGAGCTGGTTCTGCTACACACATGTGAACACGCTGTCCCAGACAAGCATGACCACATGGTAGTCTTACAACAAAAACACTACCAAGTTCAGGTGGGGAACCATCATTAAAGATAATGAAGTCTTGTGCTTGTCCGTCTGGGCACTTCGGGAATAGCATTTGAACTTCTTATCCTTGAACAAATCAATCAGTGGCTTTGTGTGCTAGGGATACATATAGAATGAAGGTTGGAAGTCTCCAAACCACAGAATACTTCGCACATATGCATGACTGACTTGGGATGATTCCAGAGGAAGCAAAATTAACTTTCTCGAATTCACGGCGGCAACTTTCACCAAATACACGTGAATCAGAGGTAGTCACTTCTTTCATCCAAACATATGCTTCATGAATGAAACATGAAGAAATGCTTACATAAGTTTCCAAACTAGCTTGATGTCTGACAAAATCATGGAGAAGATAAGGATGTTGTCGATGGGCTCAACAACAATTTATCGAGATTTCCATAAAATGGAATTCCACCACTATGTGAACAAGGTGATAGCATTGGTCAGACCAAAAGATGTAATGGTGTATGCTCAAGGAAACAACCACAAGTAAGACAACATTACGAATATCGTTGGTTCTGATTTGATTTGAGGATAGCCCACACTCAAATCAAAGTTTGGACAAGACAATAGATCCAATAACTGATCACGAGGACCAATTGATGAAGATATCATCTTTCTTCAACACACACACACACACAGAAGATATCCCTTAGAGATGAATTAAGTCGGACAAACTTTTATCTTCCAACTCTCCAAGTTGTTGCTTGGCTTAACCAACTAGCTCAGGAGTATCCAACACAGGTTCCTGGAGAAGGGGTGGTTATAAGAAACCAACTTGATCACGAACTCAACATAGCGGTCAGGTGACAACCTGGTAACACTTCCGAGAAGATATTCAGAAAATCATGAACCACCAATATGTTACTAAGCTCGAGAACAATCTTGCTTTTCAAGGCAAGACGATGTTATTAAGAGAGTGATGGATTGATACAATCCTATCTCATTGATCGAGGAGTGCACTAGGGAAAATGGACTTGGTCGCACGATAAATCTTAGGATGATGATTCAATAACAAACACACTAAGAATAAGATTATTGTCCATTAACTAACAAGTAATGGAGTTGCTAGGAGTATTGATTTCACACATCACAATTCACTTGTCAGCATTCCGGTTGCAACCAACACGGAGACCGAGGGATGAATAATGATGGCGAGAAGTATCACTGCATTAAGAATTCATGAGAGATTGTGCAATTCTCACGTCATTCTTGATATGAAAGAGGGTGACACTCCAAGGTAGAATAGATCAAAGGCTGGATTGGCAATTTGATCTATGAAATACAACTACTTTGACCCAATCCTCGAAATGAATGAGGTACCGGAGTTTGTTTCTCCTAGTCATTTCGGAATAGAACGACTTGACAGACTGCAAGAATAATAGGCATCAATGAACACGAATGCACACATACTCTTGACTCTCAATTGACAGACAAAGGTCAGATAACAACTAAAGAGGGACAGCTCAAAGGAACATATATTTTCTGAGTTGTGGATGCATAGATTAGTATGTCGAGCAAAGCTCAACATTTCTTCCGGATAACCCATGCAGAACAGAAGAACTAGCAGATTCACAATATAACGAAGAACTCATCAAGAGCACTTTGGTTGCGACCTTTTGGTTGAACAGAACTTCTGCCATATGCAGTTCATGGTATTTGGAAGAGTAAAATACCACGAACCTCGAGGATTATCGCAAAGGTACTAATATCCTAAAGGAACTAGCAAACACTATCAACATGAGGTAAGTAGGGTGAATCTCGGGTTCAAAAACCCAGGAATAGAATGCCTACTAACTAAGTGGCGTCACGGGACGCTTTTGAGAATGATGGTCAGAATCATCACACTTGAAACACAAGACATGGCTAGATTAGTAGGTGATCCTCTAAGACACCTAGGGTCATAATAATGGCTTCAACATATATGCCAAGGCAACAGAGTACCTCAACTCGGCGATTTGTTAATCTGGCCCAAAGGAACATCGAGAACGGAAAGAAGAGATTTGCAAATGCATCAGACTATTTAGAAACCTGGGATGACTCGGACAGCATAACGGTTGTAAATGCTCAAAAAGATTTGAGACATCCTGCAAAATAGTGGCATGACCACTCAACATCACAATATCAAGGTTCTGAGGCCAGCTATGAACATACGGAAGTAGTAGAAACTGAACCGAGACTTGAATCCATCAATCCTATAAGTCTATGGATTAGTAACATGTGATCCTGATAGAAAGAATAGAAAGCCTAGTTCCTTAATCCATGTATGAAAAGAGAGGGTGACTCGGATCAGAAGGGCATAAGGTAAAGGAGTAAAAAGAGCCTTACGTTCCCTTCCACAATCAATTCCCTTATATAACTAAAGCATTTCTAGACTCAACTTCGACCAGTTTGGCTTGGTAATCCTACAGGCTGTCAGGCTCTGATACCAAAGCTGTCGGGACCCCGATCCTAATTCACACCGATCTAGCATGTAACACATCATATCACTTTGCGGCCTCACGCACGGTATTCCCCTGGGTGCCACCTTACCTGGCCCGGGACCGTTTGCGCCTTTTGGCTCACGTATATGATAGTGTTGATAGCATCCATATGACAGAGAACCCGGGCCGACATGGCTAGTCGTAAATCCAACGTGGCACTAACTTACACGGACAGGCATACATGACCCAACAACGAACGTGTCGGTCATCAGCGAGTGAATCCGGGCTGTAGCAGCTGGGCTAACAGGACTCCGGAGAATCCGGGCTGTAGCAGGCTAACGGGACTCTGGTAGACACCGCGTGACATTTCCTCGAAGGGACAGACACAGGAACGAAGAAGGACACATGCCGGCCAGCCTAAGTGTTCCGGAGCAGTAGCAAGCTACCATGGCTCAGTGGAAGCACTAGGAGACATTTCCCGGTAAGAGAGGCTACCAAGGATAAACAACTAGGTTGTCGGATCCCACACATACCAAGCATTTCAAATCATACACACAATATGCTCGATATGTGCAAATACAACATGGCATCACAACAAAACTCTACAACTCAAAGTATTTATTCATTAGGCTCCGAAGAGCCAGATATTACAAACATGGGTTTGATGACCCAGCATTCAAGTCATACAAGCAGCAAGCACATGCGGAAGCTTAACTTGTCTGAGTACAGACAACTACAAATGAAAAGGCTGAGAAGCCTGACTATCTACAGGACCCTAACGAGGGCACACGATCGTAGCTGAGGTAACAAGCTAAACGTCGAAGTCCATGCGGAACTACTAGCTAGACTGAAGTCTCTCTGCAAAAACATAAATTAAGCAAACATGAGTACAAATGTACCCAGCAAGACTTACATCAGAACTATCTACATATGCATCAGTATCAACAAAGGGGGTGGTGGAGTTTAACTGCAGCAAGCCAGCTTTGACTCGGTGGCCATCCTGAACTATGACTGCAAGTAACTCTTTTGGGGTGGCGTACACGAGTCCACATATTCACCATATCAATACACCACTATGGGTCCGCTCCCGTCTCCCTACGAGAACGCCATCCATAGCACTCACGCTTATCTTGCGTATTTTAGAGTATCCACTTTCACTTGTCTATGAACTGTAGAAGCAACCCAGATTTTCTTTACCGTGGATGCGGCTATTCGAATAGATGATGTTAACCCTGCAGGGGTGAACTTCTTCACAGACGCTCTCACCACTTACCGCCATGTACACATCATGTATCTCGGCAACCTTCAAGCGGAAGCCTGGCGAGGGTGTCGGCCACAACCTGACTAACCACACAAGTCCCTAGTCCAGGTTTATCGCCTATTCAGGTTCCATCCGCATGGAGTCCGGCCGAGGTTTCCACATACGGCCCCGAACGATGTGTGCAGGGTTCCCGAGACACCGAACGGGCGCCCGGTGCACCGTGCCACGTGCCTACCGCATCACAGCCCACCCCTTGGGTCAGCGCTGCGCACAGCCCCTAGCATACTACAAACACCAGAAACTACTTGCAATTCCTGGACAGAGGACATGGGCGGTTAATAAGTCGAGAGTTTCTATTAAGGATCCCAATGTGTGATAGTAGCTGTTCATCGATCACAAACATATAACTCAGTTCCTGAGGATGGTTTCAATGAGACAACCCACCATGTACTCCTACATGGCCTCTCACCGCTACCTTTACCAAATCGTGTTCACACACTTAGCTCTCAACAGTAAGACATGTTCACCACATTCCAATTCATCCCCGATGAATCTGACCTGACTCAACTCTAAGCAGTAGCAGGCATGACAACAAGCATGAATGAGTAGGCACATCAGGGATCAAACAACTCCTACTGATGCTAGTGGGTTTCATCTATTTACTGTGGCAATGACAGGTCATGCAAAGGAAAGGGGTTCAACTACCGCAACATGTAACAGTTGAATCATTGTTGTCCTAATGTAGTAAAAGAGAGCAGGAGCGACAGAGTGGGATTGTATCGGAATGAACAAGGGGGTTTTGCTAGCCTGGCACTTCTGAAGAAAGTATATTTCTTCATTGGTGTCATCGATCTCATCGTCGGAACCACGTCTACTGAGAGGGGACAAATACCGGCAACAGAGAAGAAACACAATCAATGCAATGCACAATATGATGCATGATCATGACATGTCAATATACTATGATTTGAGCTAATGCAACTAGCAACAGATTAAATGGAGTTGGTTTGAATGCAAGATTCAAATTCAAACTCCATATGTGGATATTCAAATGCCATTTATATGATTGGTCCTAAGCAGTAGCTATAAGTTGTTCTAACATGCATTAAAATAGTACAGATGGATAGATTGGATTTTTATGATCATTTTTCATATATAAATCTTAGCATTTGGAGTTACAGATTAATTTCTATGAATTTTAGAAGTTTAAACCATTTTCTAGAATTTCCTGGATTATTTTAAAGCCAGAAAATGATTAACTGTGTCAGCATTGCGTCAGGGTGATGTTAGCAGGTCAACAGGGCCGTCCAGGCCAAACCTGACTGGTGGGGCCCATTGGTCAGTGACTCAGTTGGTTAACTGAGTTAATTAGCGCTAAACTAACCCTAACAAAATGTCAGCAGGGCTGGGCCTACATGTCAGTGGCTTAACTAATGAACTAAGTTAATTAATGCTAAGTAATCTAGCACTTAACTAAAGAGGGGCCTGGCCCACACGTTAGTCACCCGGGGGGTCAACTATGGTCAAACCCGGGTCAACTCGCCGGAGTTGACCCGCGGCTCATCGCCAGCGGAGCCAGAGACGGCGGAGGGCATCGGGTTTCGCCCTCCGGCGACCAAAAGAGCGACGGAGGGGCTCTGCGTACTGCTGACGAAGGCGCGCATCCAACGGGGCAAGTGGGAGCAGCTAAGGTGGCCCGAGCTCGCCGGAAACGAGCTCCTGGTGGCGGCCAGAGTTCGGCCAACAGCGGTGTGGATGATGCGGGGCATGGGAGAAGCCGTGGACGATCGTGTTCGACTCACGAAAGTGCAGTGAGTGCGGCAATTAGCTCGGACGCGTGCTTGCACGGCCGTAGCCGCGGTGGCGACATGACCGGTGGCGAGGAGCTATCGGCTCTGATGGCCACGGTGGTTAGAAGACGTGGATGAGCGCGGGGAGAGAGGGGAAAGGGGCAGGGGCTCACGACGAATCCAGCAGAGGCAACAGCGAGGCCGGGGAGGGTCTGGAGCTCGCGAATCCACGGTGAGGTTGCCAGCGGTAGAGGTTGAAGATGAGGTCGGGGACGACGCTGTAGGGCGCTTCCGCTTGCGTGGCTTGGCGGATACGGCGTAGAGGTCGACGTCGGAGATTCTTGGTGCGTCGGAGAGGCGTGTGGAGGCCAGTGATCGAGGTGGTGCTCGTCGGCGCGCTGCGAGGCGCTCGGTGGCTGCGCGCGCGAACACTAGGGAGAGAGGGAGGAACCAGAGAGAGGGGAAGAGACGGAGGGGTTCGTGGCAGCCCCGTGGCGCAACTAGAGAGCTGGGGAGGCAGGTAGGCTGCTGCCGGCGTGGCGCGCTCGCGCGGGGGCGTGCTCCGCTTCACCTCTGCCTCCTGGCAAGAGGAGGGAGATGACTGGCAGCGGTGGTGGGCGGGGGTGCACAGTGTTGGGCCAAAAGTGTCAGGTAAGTTTTCTCAGCTCTATTTTATTACTATTATGTTTTTATTTACTCATTTTGCCACTGTTTTAAACTCCAAACAAATTGAAAATAGTGACAACATTCCTCTGAATATTTGTATATTGCACAATGGGATTATCCAAATGCACATAAAATGTTTCAGATTATTTGGAGATATAGACTTTACATATTATGAGTATATTTCCAAATTCAAATATAATAATGATTTAAATTCAATGCCCAAAATATTCCACAAAAATGTTCACTATTTTTGGTTTGGACCCAAAGCCTTGCCAAAATTATCAAACATTGATGGAAGCATTTTGGGTTCATTGAATGCATTCGTTTTAAGCTGGACCTATTTGGATTTCAATGTGCTAGGGTTTGAACATCCCCATTTCAAGTTTAACAAAATTTAAACATGATGCATGGATGCTTGTGCAACTATTTGCAATCAAGTTCTAGGGCTGTGACAGAGGTCCACCGCTGCGGCGGAGGATTAGATTCGGCGGCTTGCCGTGGTTGAGGGGTCGGGGAGGGAAAGGGGAGGGGCCCGGGGGAAGAATGTTGGGGGCAAAGAGGGGAAAACAATGGAGTTACCAAAGCAGCCCTTTTCCGTTCATGTGGCAGGGGTAAAACAGGAATATCGCAGGGCTAAACTTTCGGGCCGAGATATTTTGATGTGAGCGGGAAGTTTGAATGCTTTTGGCGCCTCAAATTATAAGTGTTCTGCTCTTGTATGGCCAACTATGATATTACGGCCAAGAATTTATTTGTTTTGCACACAAAAAAGTGCAAGTTTTGAAAATCAATGTCTCCAACTCGAAACTTAGATTGTCCATTCAATTCAAATATGGATCATTGAGCTAGTACAAGAAAATACCATCATACGGTCCAATTCAAATGAAATTCCAAATGTGTTTATCCTAAATATGATGACAAAAGCAAAAATGTGTATGTGTATGAATAAAGTGGATGATTATAAAGTTTGAACATGGCCGTATGTGTATATCTCTAGGTTTGATATATGAATTTGAAATCACGAAATCCCAGCTTAAAAAATGTACCTCCGTTTAAATGAATTACAAAAGCTAATTATGGAGTCGAATTCCAAAATTCCAATCTTAGGTTTGTAATTCTGGTACATCAAGGTATATCACGCATGTTCAAAAGTATCGTTATCTCATAGTCCAAACTTTGAAACAAATTGATCAACCATGAGTGCACACACTATTGACCATATATATTTCAATTACGCCAAAGTCCCTCAAATATAGACACCTCACTCTTTATCTGAAGCCAATCCCCCCCACCCCCTGTCGCCCCACACACACAAGTCGTTCTCTCCCCCAGACACAAACACACGAGCACATTAACACCCCATCTCTTCTAAAGTCCGGACCCCAATATAGGTCTCTATCACTTTGTCTCTCGGGCATGCACACATCTCTTCCCCCACTCTCTAGGTCTCCCGGCATCTCTCTTTCCCAAGCACACAAACTATGTAGAGTGTATCTTTCCTATACACACAAAACTTCGCCCCCAAACGTCTATCTCCCTAGTTTTGTGGTTCTCGCACACTCACCTCACACACCGCCCCCACTTCAAACAAGCACACTTTCTCTCCTTGTGCACCGCTCTCCTCTTTCTATCTCTCCCACATGCGGACCCGCCCCAACTCCTTCCCTGTATACGTATATGTCGTGACACTTTTCATAGTTCCCTAATGTATCATTGTTCTCAATCTCGCACGTTGTTCTCTGCACCATCTATTCTAGATCTCTCATGAAGTCCCTATCACACACACGATGACTCGCTTCCCTTGCGTCTCCGTACATAGGCCAATTTCAAACAACATCAACATTGTCTCCCTATCTATACGCCACTTATGGACACAAACGACCCCTCTCCCCCCCTCTCTTCCTCTCTCTCTCTCTCATGGGATTACTCCCGCATGGGTCAATCACAACAAGTGTTTTATAAAAAAATGCATCTTGATGTTCCGTGCAATGCACGGACATCTTGCTAGTACTCCTACAGAAGACTAAGTTGGTGATGATGGTGTGTCTACCATCCGTCATTTCTGACCATTAGATATACATCTACGACTGTGAGGTAAGTTGTTGCCTTTTCTCACCAACATCCCACTTCTCTACCAATTTGCAGAAAAACCCATAATTAGTATCTTAAAACCAACCACATCCCTACCTCACCTCACCAAAACAGCCCAAGGAATATATTCTGATTGAAACATATTATATCTCTAGTTAGAGTGTTTTGTATCAAGTTTGTGAATAAGTATTATTCTAATTATGATCCGGTGCAACGCACGTGAACATTGCTAGTATTTCCAACCATGCAAAAAAATTGCTAGTATTTCCATAGTTTCGAGTTTTCCATCAAGATATTAGTCACTCATGGTTGATATTTACTTTCAATCACGTACACATAGGCACTATGTAACTAACCTTGCTTATTGGCTTCCAAAGCTTAACTTTCACTCCTACTTACAATATGTAGAGTATTTAACAAAAAACTACCACTTTCAACCAGCCCTAGGAAGAAACTATTGTACAAAAAATAGCAAAAACATACCCAAAATTTCTTAATCCCCGCCAAAAACTACTACCTAGTGCCGATTAGGCTCGTTTAAACCCGTTTATGACAGGGTTGGCCCACACGTCCGTGCTGACGAGGCAGCTTAAACCAACACATTTTGTGTGATCATTGACACGAGGGACCCACATCTAACCTTCTATCCTGTTATTCCCCCTCAAATCATTATTTTTCCTGAATATTACTTCAAAAATTACTGATGCGTGTTCGTCAGTGGCGCCGGTGATGAGCGAATTGGCCGCCGCTCCGCCGGACGAGCCGGACGCCGCGGTGGCCTCCGCACGGGTTGGCAGGCTGGCCCGAGCATGACTCACGCGCGAGCAAGCCGCCGCGCTGGCCTTCGCTCGAGCGAGTTGGCTGGCCTTAGCACGGCGCCTGTGAGCAAGTCGCCGCGCCGCCGTGCCAATCTAGCTAGCAAACCTTGCAGGCAAGCAGCTGGACGGAGCTAGCATCCGGGCTACCGCAAGATGGGCTCCGCACCGCCGCCGGTTTTGACCTCGCCTTCTACCGGCAGCGGTAGTTGCATCCCATGGCCAAGGATGACTAGGTGGATGGGCCGGAGGTAGGAGGTCACTCGGGGATTTTTGTGCAGACTGACATGTAGGTCCAACAAGTCATAACGCCAACTTGCCGGTCGAATAGAAGGCATTGACTTAAGGGGTGACATGGGTTGAAACGTGCCCATAACAACACTTTGTAGAGTAGTCGTTTCTTGGTAGGGCTGGTTGGTAAGGTAATCTTATCTTAAGTCTGCCACGTATGCAAGTGGTGGTAGTTTCTTGGCATTATTAGTGGTTTCTTGTAAGGAACAATGTACTACTAGCGACAAAAGGCGATTCTAGGTTGCATTATACTCCAACAAGTACTACTAGTGGTCGCGGGAGTGTACATCGTTTTGTGGGTTCGATCCCGGCCGAACGCACGACGGCCTTTTTTTAAAATAGTAACTTCACCGCGAGCCAATATTGTACACGGGTAGTTTGAGTTTTGAAGTCGAACGGACGTGTCGCACCACAATCTGGGTGCACTGGATAGCCCAGCCACGTGAACGGGTTTTCCTTCCCATCATCTCGTGGCTCGCTTGCTTGCCCTAGCCGCACCTTGCTTGCAGCTTCCTCATTAGCTAGTAGCTAAAAGCCTGGCGCGACATTGGGAACTGTGCAATATGGCTCTGTACATAAAGTGCTAGTACTCTACTACTCTGTAGCTTGTGGCGTTGCACGCATGGACTTCACTCCATTATCAGCTCTATAAAAGAAATTCCTCTTAACGTGATTTTTTTTGTTTTGAAACGGAGGCAAAAGCTTTGCCTCATCTCTTTCATAAAGAAGGAACTACTAACAAAGTTCGACGAGATCCATTACACCTCCACAAATGGAAGCGAAAAGCCTAGTCACGCTTTATCAAATAACTCAAATGTTCTGCCCCCGCAGTAACCGTCACTGATAAACAGGCTGCTAGTGTGTGCGTGAGAAGAGAGGTTAAGTAGGCCAGCTACATGGTTGAATAGAGCACCGAGAGTACCCACTACGCAGGTGTACTTTCCCTCCATTGATAGTAAAGCGATGGTTCTAGAGAACAGTACTACCCTCCACTTCCAACTGTAGCTCCTTGGCCCTAAGATTCAAGAGTTCAAAACTGGTGCACTATACTACAAGTACAGTACATCGCACTACTAGTTGAGAAAGTAGTACTAGTACTACTACAGTACGAGTACGTACTAGTAAATAATAGCCTCACCCCTTCGCTAAGGAACGATCGAGGAGCTACAGTTGGGAGGGACGAGGCCCTGCGGTTACTACGCTCTTATCTCCTACTCACAAGTTCCCCTCCCCTCGAAGAATGCAGTTCGTCGCTGCTCCCATGGATTCGCCAGGAGGTTCTCCTCCTGGTCGGGGCTGGGAGACCTTAGATGACGATCCTCTGGGAGAAATCGCACGCCGCTCCGACGTCCTCACCGTCGCAAGACTCGGTGCTTCCTGCACCAACTTTTTCAAGACGTTGCTTAAACAGGCTTGCGAAAACGCCATGCTTGTTGGTCTTCCATGCGTCCTCGAGGAGAAGGTTCTTCTATGGGACAATCCTTCGAATAGTCCACCGCTCCCTGACCATGGTTGCACGTGTACTCCGCTAGAGTTGCCAACATTGAGAGGTAGTCGGATTTTGTCCGATGAGCAGGTCAGTCATGGAGTTTGATCATGTAGTACTTAGTTATTCCATTTCCATCACGTAATTTCTCTGCTGCCCACCGTCTTATATATAGGTCTGGGTCGGTGCCAACAAAGATTGGCTTGCATACCTCCGGCCGGATACCACCATTATTTTGCACAATATCCACAGCAGTGCGACCGTTCCCGTAGACCCCTTCTACACTATTGGGATCGGCCTTCTGGACTGGCTGGGCTTGAATACGTATGATGATGCCTACATGAGATTGAAGAAGATAGCAATTGCGGAACCGCCGACAAAGCGACGCGGCTACGACAATTACTATCTCATTGCGGTGTTCGACATAAGGATTGCCATCAATGCAAGAGGCAGTAAAGGCAGAGGCTGACGCATGTTGGCCGCGGCAGATTTGTACCCTACACATTGTAAGACGCTGTGCGCCATCTAGGCCGCATCTTTGCGGTGACAAGCCAGGGGACTTGTTTCATCTGGTTGCCATCCTATGGTACGGGAGATTACAAACGGAATGCACAAACCATCATTTGCATCCCTAACGGTACTCCATTATTTTGCAGGGACCAGTCATGCCCTGATCAAAATAAGATCGTCGATCCTGGATGTGCATTTGCATCCACGATTCGGTCTAACCTGGAACCTTGTAGCTGACTTTGGCATATTGGGATCAACTATCTTAGCAGTCGTTACCCATGGTACTACTGATGTGCAACATGGTCACACAATCTACCACGATCGGACGTCACCATCTACCCAGGTATTCCATTTAGTATTATATTTTTTAACCCTCTCGCCTTCTCTTTCATTGTTGTACTACTTACTAGTACTAGTAGGAGTACTTTTTACCTTGGAGGACATGTATAGCTAGCTAGGCCCTTGAAGACTTGAACCCACTAGCTGGCACCAATTTTGTTTTTCCATGTCTTACTATCTCATCCATGTAACCAAGAGTGGCTATATATAATAAGCCGGTTATTTTACTTCCTCTATACCGGAGTAGTACTATTTGCTGCACAGTATTACTGACCGCCATATTTGAGCACAACATTATTATGCATGGACCTTGACTATATATGTCACCATGTGTCCAGATCTTAGATGCTGCGTGTACCAGATGAACGACGCCGAGTTCGACCCCCGTGATGCTACGTGGGTGCCGAGGAACACTCT
The DNA here is from genome assembly GCF_002575655.3 of Aegilops tauschii subsp. strangulata. Classification (NCBI taxonomy): domain Eukaryota; kingdom Viridiplantae; phylum Streptophyta; class Magnoliopsida; order Poales; family Poaceae; genus Aegilops; species Aegilops tauschii. Next base: position 358,921,216 of record NC_053035.3, read on the forward strand.
TGGAGAGTACTCGCTTCTCATTGGGGACAGCTACCCCATTGTGAAGTGGATGCCACCGTCCGTGCATGACACCGAAGGCCTGCGGTGCATGAAGCATGGTTGTGTCTTTAGTGCGCACCGCCGGATGAACGGCATGCTGGTACACGCTATCCTTGATTTATGCCGCTTCAGCTCGGATGAGTCTCCATCGTGTGGAACCGGACTAGAAAGCTGCGACAATGATTCCTGTTGCCCACTGCTATGGATCGTGCCATCCATGAAGAACACCTGGGACTGGAACCTGGAGGAGGACATGTAGCCCATCTATAATGTGTAAGTGGAGTATGGTAAATTGTGAACGGTAGCGCTGTGAATATATGTAGACTAGTCGTGCACAAATTTATCACATGAATTGGAGATGAACTTGTGTGGCATACTGGCATTTGTCCTTTAGAATTTATTACTAGTAAATGTGTTATGTGTATGTGCAACTTGTGTGGTTGTTGCACGGGCTCCAACACGCTCTTTGAGAAAAAAAGGTGGCACAGCTTTGGATATAGGTGACGTGGCGGCATCATACAGTAGCATCGTTCGCTATAGTTATAGTATACTCCTACTAGGACGACAACTCCAATAAAACCTTGCACTTGGCTCTTTGCCTCTTCGGGAGGTTCAGCAGTTCGTACTCGTGTGAACCTTGCACTTGGATATTCACCTCTTCGGAAGGTCCAACAATGATGATACTATACTACAATATGCTTCTGGCAATCTGACACTGATTGAACTGCTACACGTCCACCGCGAGGGCGATGGCGAGGGAGAGGGAGAGGGCGCTGTAGTCAAAACCCTCTCCTCGTCCTGCTAGCCGCCGCGCGCGTGGGCGAGGGAGAGGCGTTGAAAGTGCGTTATATCGACTAGAGGGGGGTGAATAGGCGATTTTTATGAATTCTTCACTGAGGAATTTGCCGGTGAGGAAATTCCTTAGCGAAGAACTACTTGCAGCGGAATAAGTACTCACAAGTAAACATATCAGAATACAAGCATGGTCATCATGATGAAATGAAAACAAGCATAGAGTACTGAAAGCGTAAACACAGGATAACACAGGATGAAGACAAACAGACTAAAGAAATTGAACTAAGGAAATTGAGAAAGTCTTCAGTCAAAGTCTTCAAACAGATATGACAAGCACACAACACAGTAACGAGGAAATGGAAGGGTTGAGGAAATATAACCAGTAAGCTTGGTGAAGACAATGATTTGGTAGACCAGTTCCAACTGCTGTCTCAGTTGTACATCTGGTTGGAGCGGCTAGGTATTTAAACCAGAGGACACACAGTCCCAGATACATAGTCCTCACCGTATTCTCCTTGAGCTAAGGTCACACAGACCTCGCCCAATCACTCGTGGTAAGTCTTCAGGTGACTTCCGAACCTTCACAAACTCGGTCACTCGGCGATCAACAATTCCTCTCGGATGCTCTAGACCATGACGCCTAACCGTCTGGAAGAAGCACAATCTTCAAAGGTAACAAGCGTCGGATCCACGCAGGATCAATCTCTTCAGTGATGCTCAATCACTTTGGGTTTGTAGGTGTTTGGGTTTTTCCTCACTCGATGATTTTCGCTCAAAGTCCTCAGAGGATGTGATGCTCTCAAATGACAAGTGTCAGTTTCTCTCGAAGCAGCCAACCAGCTAGTGGTTGTAGGGGGCGGCTATTTATAGCCTAGGGAGCAGCCCGACATGATAAGACATAAATGCCCTTCAATGATATGACCGTTAGGTGGGTAGATATTTTGGGACAGCTGGCACAAGGCACAGCAACGGTCAGAAATTTGAGGCTCAAATTCCTCAGGGCTATCATGTTCCTCACTGTGTAGGTAATCCGCACTGGCGAATTCCTAACTCCTCAGTCAGAACAAATTCCTCAGAGACCAGAAGAACTTCGTCTCTGCCACTGAAGAATATGACTGAACTGTATGAGATTTCCAATGGCTTCACTCGAAGGGATTGGTCGGTGTAGGATTTTGAGTTGAGCATCACATGGAAATTTTTCTTTAGTATTTCCTCGACCCCCTTTAACAGTACGGTGTTTCCTATGACTCAAGAAAGAAAAAATGAAACTACGAAAACAAAAGTCTTCACGCTTCATGTTCCTCGAATGAATACCAAATCTTCAAGGTCACACCAATTTCTTCACTTTCAAAGTCTTCAGAAAGTCTTCAGAAATTCAAAGTCTTCAATCGAAGAACTTCATTTTTAGGGGTCGACTTTCTCTGTAAATATCAAACTCCTCATAGACTTGTAGACCTGTGTACACTCATAAACGCATTAGCCCCTTAACCTATAAGTCTTCAATACACCAAAATCACTATGGGGCACTAGATGCACTTACAATCTCCCCCTTTTTGGTGATTAATGACAATATAGGTTAAGTTTTCAACGGGGATAAACATATGAAGTGTAAATACTGATATTGAGGAATTTGATTGCAAGATATAGAAGAACTCCCCCTGAAGATGTGCATAGTGAGGAATTCGCTTTTGAAGCAATGCACACTTGAAGAGTAGAATCATGGAGATCTCCCCCTATATCTTGTAATTCATACAAGCATTTGACATATAATATGAAGAATTTGAAATGCATGATGAAATATGGTGACTGATGTAATTCATCATGCGTGCATTAACATTAATGAGGAATAAGCATGCAGAAAAACACAGCAGAAGTATCAGGTCACGATAGAGTTTAAGTTTACAACTCGATCCAACAAAGTCATCAGAAGAACGAGAGTTGTAACTTAGAAATAAACGCCCATATAATAGACCCGCTTGAAGACTAAATCAAATTTCTCCCCTTTGTCATCGAATGACCAAAAGGATCGAAAATGAGGACTAACGCCCCTGAAGAATATCAAGTTGATGAAGGAGCGCCAGCGTTGTTGGGGTCGTTTGTTGAAGTAGGGCCTGCCGCAGTGTCGTCCAAGTCTTCAATTCTCATCGGTGTCGCGCGATGAAGAATAGGAGCTGGCCACCAAGGAAGGAACCTTGACCTTCTTGTATTTCTTCGGTGGAGGTGCAGACTTGTCAAAGTCCTCCTTGAGACCCATTTGCTTCAGATCTTATTCACCATATACATGTGACTGAATAGCCCAGGTGCAACCGAAGACTTCATGGAGGTAGTAATGGTTTTTCTTCACTGCATTATGTGTAGCAGTCATGTTGTGAAGAATTGAACCAAACTGACGCTTAACCCATTTATGGTTTCGATCCACCTTCTGGTAAAGACTTAGCAGAAGCTCACGGTCAGTCATCACACGAGGAGCAGTGGCTTGAGGATTTGGCTTGGAGGCATGAGCATCAGAATCATGAGTAGCAGAGTCATCATTGGTGGAATAAGATGCAGCCTTGCGAAACTGACCATCCAATGGACGAATGCCTTCATCAATAACAGCTGGGGCCTTGCCCTTTTCATCAGCCGAGGAATAGGTCCGCTTGAGGACTTCAATTGGGGGCAAGTAGCTGAGGTGATTCTGAAAATCAACTTTGTAGTTGAGTGAAGACCTTGTCCTGAGGAATCTCATGATCCAGGGTGCATAAGGCTTCAGCTCAAATGGTGAAAGTGCAACATTTGCCAGAGTCCTCATGAAGAAATCGTGATAATTGACAGGAATGCCATGAATGATGTTGAAAACCAGATTCTTCATGATGCCGACAATTTCCTCATCAGAGGAGTCGTGGCCTTTGATTGGACTCATAGTCTTCGTCAAAATACGATAGACTGTCCTTGGTACATACTGCAATTCCTTCACGAGGAATTTTGTCCTTGAGGCTTGACCAGGTTTCAATGGCTTCATCAGCACTTGCATATAGTGATGAGTAAGCTCAGGCTCTTGGTACATGCAACGAGCTCCTTCAGGTGGAGGACTGATGGGCAGGGAGTGAAGTAATTCAGTGGCCGGTGCCTTATAGTGAGTGCTTTCGGTCATCCAGTCCAAAACCCAGGAGTTCACATCGTCAGCATCTCCTGTGATGTGCGGTGTTGCGTAGAATTGAAGAATGAGTTCTTCATTCCAATCAACTATGTCTGTGCAAAAGTTGAGGAGGCCTGTGTCATGAAGCACACTGAGGACAGGTGTGAAGCATGGCAGTGATTCCATGTCCACCTGAGGAATATGCTCGTGGTCGAAGACTTTGTCCTTGTTGAAAAGTAGTGAAGAATAGAAGTTGACCTGGCTGGCGGTCCAGAAGCGCTTCCTTCTAAGACGAGCAGAATCATAGGGATTGTAGTTAGTGAAGAACACGTGCTCGCCGAAGAAATCATTAGCCCTGAATTTCTGCTTCTTTGAGAATGGATACTTTGGCTTGGGCTGAGGAGTGTCAGTCAATTGCATTATCACCTCAGGAATCGCAATCTCAGGTTCTTCATGTTGAGGAATTTCAGCTTCTACTCCAGTGACAGCCTGGGTCTTCAATTCTTCATTTAAATTTTCTTCAGCACTAGTGGCTGGAATTTCTTCATGGACAGACGGTGTGACATGAGCTTCATCAGATCCCATTTGAACTGTAGTTGCTGGGGACTAAGGAATTTGTTGCAATGGTGTGAAGAGTGGAGAGTTGGGGTGCTGACTTTCCCAAAAGTCATCATTCAGCACAGGTGTGGTACAACCAATGTCCACATCTTTATCTTCCTTTTCTTCAACGCCGGCCTCTTCAGCAGTAAATTGAGGCATAGGCGAGGAAACATCTGGAGTTGAAGGGATTTCATCCACTTCAATTTCTTCATCCATCTGCTCTGACGTAGTAGCAGAAGGAGTTTCTTCATCAGATCCACTAGGGATCACATATTCTTCATCAAAAGGGACGATTTCCTTTGATGGCATGGTTGAGATAGGAACATCATCAATGGGGTTTGCAAAAGAGCTGATCATAGACTTCATTTTCTTCAGAGCTGAAGAATCTGAAGAAGCGGATGCTTTCCTTTTCTTCACTGCTGCACGCTCTGCAGCCTTGGTCTTCTTCACATCTGATGTAGATGGAAGGATTGGAGTTGGAGTAGGCGCAACAGGAGTAGAGGAATGTGGTTGATTTTCTTCAGGCACAACTGATGCAGTTGCCCTGACCTCTTCATTTTCTTCAGGCGCACCACTAGTGGATGCCCTGGCTATTTCATCAGCGGCTGGAAAGCAGTCATCAGCCCTGGAACTCACATTTTCTTCAGCGGCCTGAAAGTCATCAGCGGTGTTGGCATGCTCTTCAGTTGGCTGAGCAGATGCTTCAGCTTGAGGAATTTCTTGTTGCGATGGGGCGGCAACATTGGAGGTGAACTTCTCAGTCAGTTTAACAAACCTGACCTTGGCTCCTTGCCAATCAGCATAGTAATCATTGAAATCATCGCTGAGGACTTTGATTTCAGACTATATTTTCACAAGATCATCAGTTGTCATAGAGACAACGTTGTTCTTCAGGAATTTCTCCTTCTTGTACTGCGCTTTCTTGATCTACCTGGCCTTCTCATATTTCCATTTTTCTTCTTGGATGAAGGCAGTCAGCATATGACTTTGGCCAGGAGTCAGCTTGAAGTCAGGCATAGGAGTATTTGGGTCCTTATGCCAGAGATGAATGTAGTCGAGGATCAACTTTGGATCCAGAAGCAGAGGCACATTTGTGCCCTTGGCTCTAGCGGCCCTGACTTGCCTATCTCTGATGATTTCAGCAAGTTCTTCATCAGCAGCTTCGTCTTCTTCAGACGGCACTTGGAAGGCGACCTGCTTCTTGTGAGGACTTGGGCGAGAGCCTCGTCCAGCAGTGGTCTTTGTCTTCAGCAGAGAGGGTCCTGTTGAAGAATCTGGTGCAACTGAGGAACTAGCAGAAGCTCCTGAGGCAATAGAGATACCTGTCGTCCTTTGGCACGTGGCAAGATGCACAGGTGCTGAGGATTTTGTCGGAGCAGCTGAGGACTTTGGAGGAGCAGGAGTAGCGTGAGGAATTGGCCGTGAGGGCTTCGAGGATTCTGGCCATGAGGGCATTGTTGAGGAACTTGGCCTTGAGGGCATTCAAGGAGAAGCACTTGACTTGTGCGCAGGCTTATTTGCCATGGATTTGTTTGGCTTGACAGAGGCCTCAGCAGCAGCAGCAGAGTCTTCATTGAATTTCCTCACTGCTTCTCTGGCTTATCTAGCCAACTTGGCCTGGCGCTTGGCCCATTCATCAGGATAGTCCTCACCGCGCTTGAGGCTGGTGGGATCCGCTTCTTGGCCAGGTGCCAATGGAGGTCTTGGGCATGGAGGATTTAGAGCGAATTTCTTCATGTACTTGGGAGTTAGATACCTGTACTCCCTCCACTCTCTTGCCCATCTCCTCTCTATCCTCTGTATGCGCACCTTGCGCTGATTCTTGTCCTCTTTTCCAAACTTGGCCTCATCAGGTGTGCAATAATCCTTGTATATATCATTAGGGATTTCAAAGGCAGTATTGATTTCAGGCCTCTTTCCTCCCTTTTGTGGCTTCTTCCCATCAGCCATTTTCTTCAGATGAGGAATTTGAACAATTGAATTCTCTGAAGAAGTATGCAACTTTTCTTCGAGGAATGCTGCAAATGAGTTAAGTTGATGAGAACCTAGTGATTCAGCAGCGGACATGAGTACCAGTGAACAGAGTATAGTTGCGAGGAATTTGGAGAGGTCATATGCGTTCTCAGAAGGTTTTGTAAAAAGAACAAGTTTGAGGGATTTGACCAGATGAGTCTTGAAGAATTTCACTACGCGTTCTTAGTCTTAGGTTCCAGAGTTGTACAGATCAGAAATCCGCACAATTGAGGAATCTTGAAGAAAAATTATTGCTTAGATAAACGAATCAAGAACAGATGACATGTGAGGTGTTTAGTGTGTGAGAATTTGAAGAAAAACACCTTTGAAGATTTTGTATTAACATTTGAATCAAAGAGGGCAGTAAAAGTAACTTTTAATTACCCTGAACGAAGAACACGACAAATTGTGAGATGGAGAAGTGAAGTTCGTCTGTGCAGATCTTCCACGCCCTAACTCGGCGGAGGAAGACGGCTACGGCGGCGGGGGAGTTAAGATTTCCGCGGCCGGCGCGAGTACGACGGCGACGAGGTCGAGGCAGTGAAGCTCTTCCTCACCGGCGACGATGAAGTAGCGGCGGCGCTAGGGTTTGAGAAGCTCGAGCTGGAGAGAGGTCGAGCGGAGTAAATGAAGTGAGGAAGGGGAAGGGGGTATTTATAGCCACGGTGAAAAACTGTTCACCCGAAGAAATTGGACGAACGTGCCCCTGACCCTTCTCATTCGCTTGACATGTGTCACCCATGTACTGAGAAGTGGAGATTGTGTTAGATCGTGGGTGAATAGATAAGTATTTCGTGGGATGCGGAACGGTTTGAGCGGCAAAGCCGAAAATTTGGATAAGATAAGTTTTTACGTTCCGTTCGCAAATTCTTCAGCTGACAAGGACACAGTGAAGATTTTGAACGAGTTTCAAATAGAACGCACATGAAGAATTTGTGAATAGATTGGGTTGAGTTTAGCATAGAGGGGGAAGGGTCCAATCACATTCACTTAGCAGAAAAAGCAACTTGAAGAAATAGAAATAAGTGAATGTTGTAGAGGACATAAACTCATATATATATATATATATATATATATATATATATATATAGCCAATGAAGAAAAACGATGGAAACGGTGAAGACAATGCAAAGTTCAAGAAAATGAACAACTGAGGAATTTCAAAAACTGAGGAAAAACTCAAATTGAAGATTTTCAACTTTGGTGGTGGCGTGACCTACCGTAAATGATGATTTCAGACACCGCGTACACTTGTCGTAGGGTTCTGAGAATCAAATTCTGCATTAATTTCTTCACACTTAGAGTGTTATTCTTCATTGATTGAAGAAAAACGTTTCTTCATGTGTTGCACATCTAAGTCATCAATTTTGCATAAGTGTTAGGATGAGTGTCCTTTTCAAAGAACATTCGAAGATTCTAAGATATTTAGCTCACACCGCAACTTGCTAAATCTCTTATCATCCAAGGGCTTTGTGAAGATATCGGCTAGCTGTTCTTTAGTCTTCACATGCTCAATAGAAATGTGGCCCTTCAACACATGATCACAAAGAAAATGATGACGAATCTGAATGTGCTTTGTCTTCGACTGCTGAACCGGGTTGTGAGCAATCTTGATGGCACTCTCATTGTCACAGAAGAGAGACACATTCTTCACGTTGACATCGTAGTCCTTGAGAGTTTGCTTCATCCATAGCAATTGAGCACAGCAAGAACCAGCAGCAATGTACTCAGCTTCAGCAGCAGATAGTGATACGCAGTTCTGCTTCTTCGAGGACCAACGGACCAAAGATCGTCCGAGGAAATGACATGTACCAGATGTTGACTTGCGGTCCACATGATCACCAGCATAGTCAGACTCAGAATATCCATTGAGATCAAAAGCCGAGCCCTTGGGGTACCATAATCCAAGTGTTGGTGTGTGAGCTAGATATCGAAGAATATGCTTCATAGCCTTATGCTGTGATTCCTTCGGTGTAGCTTGAAATCGGACACACAAGCAAACACTAAGCATTATATCTGGCCGAGATGCACATAAGTACAATAAAGAACCAATCATGGAGCGGTATACCTTTTGATCGAAGTCAATACCATTTTCATCAGTGCATAGATGGCCATTTGTGGGCATTGGAATTTTGACGCCTTTGCAATCTTGCATGCCGAATTTCCTCAGTACATCCTTGAGGTATTTCTCCTGAGAAATGAATATGCCATTGCGCTGTTGACGAATTTGAAGACCTAAGAAGAATTTCAATTCTCCCATCATAGACATTTGATATTCTTCACTCATCATATAGGAAAATTCATCACTATAACGTTGGTAAGTACAGCCAAAGATAATATCATGAACATATATTTGGCACACAAACAGTTCACCATCATAAGTTTTAGTGAAAAGAGTAGGGTCGAGTGAACCGGGTTTGAAGCCTTTCTTCATGAGGAATTCCTTCAAAGTATCATACCACGCCCGTTTAGTCTGAAGACTTTGTCAGGATGCTTAGGATCTTCAAAACCGGGGGGTTGAGCAACATATACTTCTTCCTCAAGCTTACCATTGAGGAATGCACTTTTCACATCCATTTGATATAAAGTGATATCATGATGGTTAGCATAAGCAAGTAATATGCGAATAGCCTCAAGTCTAGCAACAGGTGCAAAAGTTTCATCGAAATCAATTCCTTCAACCTGTGTGTAGCCTTGAGCTACAAGCCGTGCCTTATTCCTCACCACAAGGCCATTTTCATCTTGCTTGTTGCGGTAGATCCACTTTGTGCCAATGATATTATGCTTGCGAGGATCTGTATGTTTAACCAGTTCCCAGACGTTGTTGAGCTCGAACTGATGTAATTCTTCTTGCATGGTCTGAATCCACTCAGGCTCCAGAAATGCTTCATCTACCTTAGTGGGCTCTGTGATAGAGACAAAAGCATAGTGCCCACAAAAGTTAGATAAATGTGAAGCTTTTGAGCGTGTGAGAGGACCTGGTGCTTTAATGTCATTGATGATCTTTTCAACTTGCACTTCTTTTGCAACGCGAGGATGGGCTAGTTGTCGTCGAGGAATTTGATCAGCATTTTCTTCAGCACCATTTTCTTCAGTATCTTCTTCAGGTGCATTAGCTCGACGTTCTTCACGTTCTGGAATGAATTCTTCAGCAGATTCTTCAGTAGGAATGACATCCTTAGTAGCCTTGAACTTGATAGTTTCCTCAGGTGCTGGTTCATCTATCACAGAAGGTAGGTGCTCTCTTTGCGAGCCATTAGTTTCATCGAACCGCACATCTACAGTTTCAACAACCTTGTGAAGAACGTTGTTGAAGACTCTGTAGGTGTGCGAATCCTTTCCGTAACCAAGCATAAAACCTTCATGTGCTTTCGGTGCAAATTTAGCATTGTGATGAGGATCTCTAATCCAACATTTAGCACCGAAGACTTTGAAATAACTCACATTGGGTTTATTGTCAGTGAGGAGTTCATAGGCAGTCTTCTTGAAGAATTTGTGAAGATATACCCTGTTGATGATGTGGCACACAGTATAAATTGCCTCAATCCAGAAGTGACGAGGCGTCTTGTACTCATCAAGCATAGTGCGAGCCATCTCAACAAGAGTTCTGTTCTTGCGCTCCTCGACGCCATTCTGCTGAGGAGTATAAGGAGCAGATAACTCATGAGTAATACCAAGTTCATCAAGATAGTCATCAAGACCAGAATTCTTGAACTCAGTTCCATTGTCACTTCTGATGTGCTTGATCTTCACACCAAAGTTGGTTGAGGCCCTCGAGGAAAATCGTTTGAAGACTTCCTGCACTTCATGTTTGTAAGTAACAATGTCACATCGAGAGTAATCATCAACAATAACAAAGCCATAGAGAGATGCATCATTTGTGACTGCTGAGTAATGGTTAGGACCGAAGAGATCCATATGAAGCAGTTCAAATGGTCGAGTAGTGGTCATGATAGTCTTCGCTGGATGCTTAGCCTTGGTCATCTTTCCAGCTTCACAGGCTCCGCATAAGTGATCCTTGAGGAATTTGACATTCTCAATGCCAATGACGTGCTTCTTCTTCGTGAGCGTGTGCAAATTCCTCATGCCTGCATGACCAAGTCGTCGATGCCATAGCCAACCTTCTGAAGCTTTTGCAAGTAGGCACACGGCTGGTTGTGGTCCTGTAGAGAAATCAACAATATACAAGTCTCCTCTCCTAAAGCCTTCGAATACTTTGGAATTGTCAGCTTCCATAACCACAACACAACGATACTTGCCAAAGACAATAACAATATCAAGATCACAAAGCATTGAGACAGACATGAGGTTGTATCCTAAGGACTCGACAAGCATGACTTTGTCCATGTGTCGATCCTTTGTAATCGCAACCTTACCTAGACCCAATACCTGACTTTCGCCTTTGTCTGCGAAGATGATATGCTTCAGACAGGATGATCAACCCAAAGCCACTGAGTGGGTCCTCGATAGTGGATGTACAAATCACAATTCATCAGACCAATTTCATCAAGCAATGCAACAGTTAAAACAATATGAGGACGTGAGAAATGAAAGTTCATTTCTTCATGATTAGCCTGCGTCCTTTCAGGCACTTTTCAGGTCTCCAGCAAATTCTTCAGACGTTTGAGCACGTCTCGAGACCTGACCCTGCATAAGATATTAGTTCTTTTTCTTCACCACCCACATCTGAAGGGGTGGCAAAGAGTTCATCACTCTGCGAGCTCCATATGAGAAACGTGGCATAGAAGCCAATCCATTTCGTTTCACATAAGAGGAGTTAGGGTAAGCATATGAATAAGCAGAGAAATTCTTCGAGGACTTATGAACATAATGATTAGAAGAATAATGCTCATATTCATAGCCCTTAGCTCTTCCCTGTGAAACAGAGTTGTTAGCACGATGATATTCATATGAGGACTGTGATCCTTTTGAGGAATTTGATCCACGTGAGGAATTTGGTCCGTATGAGGACTTGGATCCATATGAAGAATTTTGTCCATATGAAGAATTTGATCTGGGGTTCCTATTCTTCACAGGTGGTTTCATGAGAACATTCACCTGAAGACTTTCAAGGCACCTTTTGGGAATCCAGATTTTCTTCATAGGAGGACCGTTCCTGCAGTTAGTGCCAACATATCTAGCAAATACTTCACCATCCCGATTTTTAAACAGTTTATAGTTGGAGTCAAATGACTCATCAGAAGAATGAGAAGATTCACATGTAAAGCCAGATAGATTAGATGGATCAACTGGAGGTCCCTTTGCAGCAACCCATGAGGTTTTGGGGTACTGCTCAGGCTTCCAATATGTACCATCGGCATTGAGTTTCCTCTCAATGGCAATACCCTCTTTCCTAGGGTTCCTGTTGAGGATCTGCTTTTTAAGCACATCACAAAGAGTCTGATGCCCTTTGAGGCTTTTGTACATGCCTGTCATGTACAATTCCTTCAGCCCTGCATCATCAGTGATACTAGCAATGTCCTCAGAGGAGGAATTAGTGATAGCAGAGACAGTTGAAGAATTTGTAACATTAGAAGCATTTGAACATTCAGGTGAGGAATTAGCAGATTCACGGTCAATGCATTTCAAACATGGAGGAACAAATTCTTCCTGAGAAGCGCTGATTTGTTGAGCAAGTAATGAATCACGCTCCTTCTGAAGATCTTCATAACTCACCCTTAGCTTTTCAAGATCTTGCTTTCTTTGAAGAAATTCATAAGAAAGCTTCTCATGATCAGACAAGAGAGTGTTATGATGACCTTGAAGATTATCAAACCTAGTCTGAAGTTTGTGAAGATTTTCAGTCAAGGTTTTAATGCGATCCATTTCTTCACCCAACATATCATCACTTTTGTCTAGCATGTTTTGAACCTTTTCAAAAGCCCTTTGTTGTTTCACAGCAATCTTAGCAAGTTTAGAGTAGCTGGGCTTGAGGTTTTCATCAGATTCATTCTCACTAGATTCAGAGGAGGTATATTTGAGTACCTTGGCACCCTTTGCCATGAAGCAATAGGTGGGAGCATAGTCATCATTGCCTTCATCAGCCTTGTTGGTGGAGCCATTTTCTTCAGAGTTGAAGATCGACTTGCTGACAAATGCAGTAGCGAGGGCTAGACTCGCCACACCAGACTCGGACTCCTCAGATGCCTCCTCTTCCTCATGTTCCTCAGATTCAGCTTCAGAGTCCATTTCCTTGCCAATGAATGCCCGAGCCTTCTTGGAGCTGCTCTTCTTGTGAGATGAAGACTTTGAGGATTATGATGATGAAGATTTTGAGGATTTCTTCTTTTTCTTCGCATCATCAGAACTGTAATCCTTGTATTTCTTCTTCTTTGATTCCTTTTCCCACTGAGGACAATCTTGAATGTAGTGTCCAGGTTTCTTGCATTTGTGACAAAGCCTCTTCTTGTAGTCACTAGATGAGGAATCATTGCTCCTTGAGGATCTTCCAAAGTGACCACGTCTTGAGAACTTCTAAAATTTCTTCACGAGCAGTGCTAGTTCCTGGCTCAGTTCTTCAGGATCACCAAGGCTGCTGCCAGGGTCTTCATCTTCAGACTCAGAAACTGCCTTGGCCTTCAGTGCACATGATCTGCCATAGCTCAAACCATAGAGGTCTCTCTTTTCAGCAAGCTGGAACTCATGAGTATTTAGCCTCTCGAGGATATCAGCGGGATCAAGTGACTTGTAATTAGCACGTTCTTGTATCATCAATGCCAGAGTATCAAATGAGGAATCAAGCGATCTCAACAATTTCTTCACCACCTCATGGTCGGTGATGTCAGTGGCACCAAGCGCTTGAAGCTCATTTGAGATGTCAGTGAGGCAATTGAAGGTTTGTTGAACATTTTCATTGTCGAGTCTTTTGAAGCGGTTGAAGAGATTGCGAAGAACATCAACTCGAGAGTCACGCTGTGTTGAGACTCCTTCATTGACTTTGGACAGCCTATCCCAGATAAGCTTAGCAGTTTCCAAAGCACTCACTCTTCCATACTGTCCTTTGCTCAGATGGCCACATATGATATTCTTCGCTTGAGAGTCGAGTTGCTTGAATCTCTTCACATCAGCAGCATTCAGAGAAGGTGTAACTGAGGTAACACCATTTTCCACAACATACCAGAGATCGTTATCAACTGCTTCAAGATGCATTCGCATCTTATTCTTCCAGTAGGGGTAGTCCGTCCCATCGAAGGTAGGACACCCAGCAGAAACCTTGATCATACTTGCGGTCGACATAACTAAAACTCCAGGCGGTTAAACCAAAATCACATAGAACAAGGGAGTACCTTGCTCTGATACTAATTGAAAGTGCGTTATATCGACTAGAGGGGGGGTGAATAGGCGATTTTTATGAATTCTTCACTGAGGAATTTGCCGGTGAGGAAATTCCTTAGCGAAGAACTACTTGCAGCGGAATAAGTACTCAAAAGTAAACATAACAGAATACAAGCATGGTCATCATGATGAAATGAAAACAAGCACATAGTACTGAAAGCGTAAACACAGGATGAAGACAAACAGACTAAAGAAATTGAACTGAGGAAATTGAGAAAGTCTTCAGTCAAAGTCTTCAAACAGATATGACAAGCACACAACACAGTAACGAGGAAATGGAAGGGTTGAGGAAATATAACCAGTAAGCTTGGTGAAGACAATGATTTGGTAGACCAGTTCCAACTGCTGTCTCAGTTGTACATCTGGTTGGAGCGGCTAGGTATTTAAACCAGAGGACACACAGTCCCGGATACATAGTCCTCACCGTATTCTCCTTGAGCTAAGGTCACACAGACCTCGCCCAATCACTCGTGGTAAGTCTTCAGGTGACTTCCGAACCTTCACAAACTCGGTCACTCGGCGATCAACAATTCCTCTCGGATGCTCTAGACCATGACGCCTAACCGTCTGGAAGAAGCACAATCTTCAAAGGTAACAAGCGTCGGATCCACGCAGGATCAATCTCTTCAGTGATGCTCAATCACTTTGGGTTTGTAGGTGTTTGGGTTTTTCCTCACTCGATGATTTTCGCTCAAAGTCCTCAGAGGATGTGATGCTCTCAAATGACAAGTGTCAGTTTCTCTCGGAGCAGCCAACCAGCTAGTGGTTGTAGGGGGCGGCTATTTATAGCCTAGGGAGCAGCCCGACATGATAAGACATAAATGCCCTTCAATGATATGACCTTTAGGTGGGTAGATATTTTGGGACAGCTGGCACAAGGCACAGCAACGGTCAGAAATTTGAGGCTCAAATTCCTCAGGGCTATCACGTTCCTCACTGTGTAGGTAATCTGCACTAGCGAATTCCTAACTCCTTAGTCAGAACAAATTCCTCAGAGACCAGAAGAACTTCATCTCTGTCACTGAAGAATATGACTGAACTATATGAGATTTCCAATGGCTTCACTCGAAGGGATTGGTAGGTGTAGGATTTTGAGTTGAGCATCACATGGAAATTTTTCTTTAGTATTTCCACGACCCCCTTTAACAGTATGGTGTTTCCTATGACTCAAGAAAGAGAAAATGAAACTACGAAAACAAAAGTCTTCACGCTTCATGTTCCTCGAATGAATACCAAATCTTCAAGGTCACACCAATTTCTTCACTTTCAAAGTCTTCAGAAAGTCTTCAGAAATCCAAAGTCTTCAGTCGAAGAACTTCATTTTTAGGGGTCGACTTTCTCTGTAAATATCAAACTCCTCATAGACTTATAGACCTGTGTACACTCATAAACGCATTAGCCCCTTAACCTATAAGTCTTCAATACACCAAAATCATTATGGGGCACTAGATGCACTTACAGGCGTAGTAAGCAAGCTTCTCCTCGTTCGGCGAGTTGACGGGACACATCAAAGTAGTACTAGTACTAGTCCATACTACATCCTTTCCGGTTAATATGGCTTAATTTGAAACGAGAAATATACACTGGCGGTCAACGTATGTAACAATACACTCTTTACGGTCACTATATACAGTTTTGCGGTGATTATACGATCACTAGCTCATCGTAGAGCACCGTATTGCACCCTACTGACCGGCCACATAGTCGACGTGGCACTTTGTTGACTGCTTAAATTGTCACCTGGTTTCTGGGTCCCACCTGTCAGTTGGCAGAGCAAAGAAATCTGTTAAACCAAACTTTACGCAGGCGCGACAGGAGTCCAACCCTTGCGCGTGAACCACCCTGGCTGTGTATGTGAGTGCATGCACGTGTACTCCCTCGGTCTTCCAACAAAGAGTGTACATTGGCTAAGAAACAAAGAGTGTACATCTACACTTCCAATGCATCTAGCCTTTAATCTAAATCGATATTGATTGAGTAATGCACCAACTTGTGCTCTAGCTATAGGCTACATGTCTATCCTTCATTACAGCATGCAACAACCTTCATTTAATCTTCTTCTCTCAATGGTCGCATGCACACATAAGTCTGCTACTTTTGGGCGTTAATTATGCCCTAGTCAGTTTGTAAATCTCTAAATGTACAGTCTTTCATGGACGTAGGGAGTAGGTTGAGCACTTGAGCGTGAGCGTGTGTGTTGCGTCGTGTGCTGTGTGCCGCATGGGTGGTGAGTGTTGCGTGCGTCCATGTGTACGTGTGAGTGTAGCATGTTGCATGCATGCATGCATGCATGAGGCTTTTACTCCCTCCCATTGACATGTTCATATTTCAAGCTTCGTCTATTCGCTCCATATGGTGATACTCCCTCTGTTCCCAAATACGGAGTAAAAGCCTCCCTCTGTTCCGAAATATGGAGTATTTGTCTTTCTAGAGATTTCAACAAGTGACTACATATGGAGCAAAATGAGTGAAGTGAGCGTAGAGGCATAGGGTTACTGTAGATAGGAAGTCTTCGCGATCCATTATTCCCCATCTCGGTTAGAGATAACTATTCAACTAGTCTTCACAGTGAAGTGACAATACACGCTGTAGCAGATGGGACACTTAATTAATAAGCTGAACCAGCGTGTTGGTGTTACTAAATCAGTCTTACCCAGTACTGCCATCATGTTTGCCAGTAGAGCACGCTTCCGCAAATAAGCTTACACACCTCTCTCCTCCATTAACTGACATATGGGCCCTCTTGAGGTAGACCCACATGTCATCGGTGTAACTATTTACACTCCGAAGGACGGTATATCGTGGTAGTAGTACTTACTAGTAGAATTGAGATTTAATGCACTTTCTTCCCCGTCTTTCACTCTTCTTTCTCCTCTCTTCTTCTTCCTCCTCTCTTCCCCATCGTCAACCGCACACCATTTCCCCCCGCTCCCTGCTCGCCCACCTGCACCATCTTCCTTGGTAGCTCGCACATACCATATCCCCCCGCTTGCTGCTCGGCCACACACGCCATCTTCTTCGCTCGCTCGCCCGCCCGAATCCACTTCCCCGCTGGCTCGCAGACACCGAAAACCCCAATCACTAAGCACCCTAAAAAACCCTATGGCAGAATCGACTGCCACGCAGAGCCGCGATTGGAATTCCCTCCCCGATGTTCTCTTGGAGCAGATCTGTAATCGTATGGACCTACTCAGCACCATTCGTCTGGCCGCATGCTCGGTGTCTTTGTACTGTCTACTCGTCTGCAACCGGCCGACACTTTTCAAGACACCCTGCTTGCTAATGCCCGATCCTCGCAGGTGGCCCGGACACCAACTTGACGATCCTACGGAGGTTGCCATGGTGCCCCTCGACATGCTACCACTACCCGTCCACCTGTCCTTCATGCGCGGCCACTACTGGGCGGGCATGAAGGCCAACTGGATTGTCGTCATCCACTAATCCGGTAGTCCGTGGCGTCTCGTGGATATCTACAGCCAGCAAGAGATCACCCTTCCATCGTTGGATACCACCGCCATCGAGCCTCGCGGCCTGCCGGACACTCCTGCCTACTACGCACGAGATGTGTCGAGCTTTTGGCTCGACCTCTGTTTGCTGAAAGTTGTAATCTGCGAAGTGCCCACACCGTCAGAAGACTACATGGATTACAAGCTCATTCCCTTGTTCAACATGGGATTAGTCTATCTAGAATCTGGTCGCCATACATGGTTATGGCTCATCGTCAATCCTGTTGAGGCAACATTTCTGTCTGATGCTATAGTGCACGATGGCATCGTTTACGCGGTCGACGCACAGATTGGCTGCCTATACTAGTGGAATCTATCGTCGCGTAATTGTTCTATCTCATCTCATCTTTACCTTATGAATACGACTGCCTGTTCATTGTTACAAATTTAGAATAGATAGTATGTCTATAACCACATCATTGCTATATGTTCCTCTCATTTCCTAGATTTTTATGACCACACATTTTATTGTTAGAGTTGATATGAGAACAATTGGCATCTAATGATTGTTAGAATAGATATTATGAGCATAACCTCATGATTGTTATATGTTACTCTCATTTCCAAGATTTTTATAACAACGCATGTGATTCACTACTGCAGGATGCTGCTGACGCGACACTACGATCAGAGACCCTTTCACGAAACTGTGTGCGATGCATTAATCAAAAACGGGGACGTAAAATAACCGTCAAAAAAGGTGCAAAACATTTGTGATGGAGGATGCATCAAACACGGTTCAGATTTTACTTGCGTCTGCGATCCAGGGCATACGGTTCAGTCCAATGAACTGTTTGCGATGAGGCGGAACAAAAGAAACGGGCAGCCTGATGAAGGCATGTGCGATATAGAGCATACCGTTCACTCGGATGACCTGTTTGTGATTAGGCAACACAAAAGAAACGGTTAGCCAGATCAAGGTATGTGTGATTGAGGGCATACACTTCAGAAGGATTAACAGTTTGTGATTAGGCAACAGAACAGAAACGGGTCAGCCAGATTAAAGTGTCTGTGATTGATGGCATACACTTCACATGGATGAACTGTTTGCAATTAGCCACAACAAACTGAAACAGTTAGATAGATCAACGTGTGTGCGCTAGACGGGCACACACATTCTAATTAAAAGAAGCGTGCGCGATGGTAATAACGAACGCTCATGGTTGTTGGAACAAGACGTGTACTGACATTGCCTATTGCGGTGCACCCTATGGTGCAAACACCACATACGCGGCCAAGAAGGCGTACGTGCCCATGTTACGCCTTCCGAGAATAGTGCCGCACTTATAACCGTCAGTAAATTTTGAGCATGCACCCCGTCACAATTTTATTTTAGAAGAACAGGGAGGCCGCGTCCCGTCACACTCGAAATTGCAAACCTGTTCACACCGATCAAAACCTAAATGGTTTCCCACTTAGGAGCATATTACTACTCGGTTATAAATACTACTACTCCAAGATGATTGCACATTCTTCCTCAACTCCTCATCCACAAAAACAAACAAGTCATTCATCATCGTTCCCATGCGTCTGCCATGGCCAGCGTGAGTTCTGGGTCGAGAGATTGCCACCAGGGAGAGGCGAGCCTGGAAGCAGAAGCACGAGAGATGTCCCGCCTCGCCGCGAAAGCAGCCAACATGTCCCGCCACGCGGCCGTAGCAGCAGAGAAGTCCCGCCGCACCGCCGAAGCATCACGGAGGTCCCGCTGTGCCATCGATGCAGCAGACTGGTCCAGCCACGCCGCGGAAGCAGAAGAGATGTCCCGCCGCACCGCGAATGCAGCAAAGATGTCCTCCCACGCTGCGGCGGCCCGGGAAATGTCTCTCGGGCAGGCGAGGACTCTTACAGGCGCATGCGTGCCCTCGTCCTTAGGCAGATGGATCAGATCTCCAGGTGGGCGAGGTTGCAGGATGACCTAAAAGCCTCGTTTGAATAGTCTACCGGCGTCATCCAGCAACTAAATGAGAGCAATGTGAAGCTCCAGGCCGAGCGCGACCTGCTGAGGGCGAGGATTGTCGGAAGTGCGGGGCAGCAGGAGCAGACCACTGCCTTGTTGAAGAGGACCAGCGTCATCGTTGAGAAACTTATGGACGAGAATGCCATGCTGCGCATCGAGCGCAGAGGGCTGGTGGAGGAATCCGTGGATGCTCTCAAGCAGCATCTTGAGGACAAGAAAGAGCTCATCGCCGCTTGCTGCAGAGACTAGTTCCCGCGGCCTGCAGCAATACATCAACAAAGTAGAGATCAGCGAGCCAGATCATTGTCTTATTTCTTCTTTTGCCCTTGTGTATTTCGGGCGTTGCCGCATGTGTTTTTTTAATTATGTTCCTTAATATGTAAGACAATTATTATCCACTGTCATGGTCCCTATATTCATCATGCTTGCTATAAGTCGCAGTCGATGCTATATAGGTCCGTCGGATCTTAGATCAAGATCTGTGCAAAACTTTCTTTTTAGATTTTCATTTTTCTCTCTTAAATCTCAGTCCAGTGAGACATATAGCCACGCCGTAGAGCAGGTGCTCGGGCGCCATTAATGGGGACGTTGGGAGGGAGGTGCACGACGGGTAGAGGTCAAAGGGCTCTCCTCCCGATGAACACGCGCAGGGTCTGATCGCACACCTCCCGTACTCAAATAGCTACCCCGCATGGCACCTCCTAGCCAATAAAAAAGGGGACGCGTGGCGGCATGTAATTGGTAAGTAGAACGCCCACGGTTTCAATAATACTTGTGTTTTCGATTTGTAATGTGACAGCACTTGTTCCAAAATGACTTTGTTGATTGTTAATGTGTGCGCCTTGGCGAATTGGACAGAAAAATTACCATTGCATGTTGGTGCCATGTCATGACACCATGCCAAGTTTCATGATTTTCAGGCGTGTTTTGAATTTACAGGAATTAAAAAACCAAGTTTCTCAATCTTTCCGGCCGAGCCACAACGCCCAAATGTTTGAATTTCATTCCCATCTCTTGCATAGGACCTAGAAATTTACCCAAGGACACACATGTGGTTTTTCAAACAACTTTGGTGCACTGGAGCATGTGCTTGTAGTTCAAATTTGAATTATGCACATTAAATGCCCAGAAACTCAATTAATGTATAAAAAAGGCCAAACGAACCCAGAATAATTCCAAAATTTAGCACGATACTTATATGTGGCCTAATCCGCCTGTGTAAAAAAATTAAGGCGGGAGAAGGCAGTGTACGTATGTTGTTTCGCACGCGGAGGTGGCACGTTCCCTCTCGGAACCACGAGCCTTCTTGACGGAAGCTCCGATTTGCAAGAAGCTTACACCAAAGTTTGTCCCAATTCGGCCAAAAAAATTACCGCAGCATGCACTACAAAAAAAGACACATCCGTGACATTTTGGGCCGAACGAAATTTTTTCCTGTCATACTTATGACACTTCTATGACAATAATTATGACAAAACACGGTATCATCATAGATGTGGTGGGGTCCTACTTCTATGACAAAAAATCATGACAGAAAATGGGCTTTTCGTCCTGGGCGGGCCGGAGACGCAGCTGCATGACATTCTTTGGGCCGTCCATGACGGAAAAAACCGTGGTAGAAGCGAGGGCGAGGATATGGGGGTGTTCCCGGTTACGGTGGGTGGTCGGGGCCGAGCGATGCGCGTTTCTCTCGTACATGCATGCGCGTGGGTGCGAGGTGTTGGGCTCTAAGCGAACCCAAGTGATTGCACTGCAGGCTACGCGTTACTGAACCCGAGCGATCGATCGATGGCTGTTAACTGAACCCGATCGAGCGATTCCTTCGCTACTGCTGCTAACTGAAGCCAATCGATGCTGCCTCTGGATGAACAATGAGCGTTGCTGGGGGGGTTTAGATGAACAGTTCCCGGTGGGGGTGGATGAATAGGACCCCGTGGTGTTGCCTCCGGATGAACATGACCCCGATCGACCGAGTCGGTTGGGGCTGGATGAACAGGACCCCATGGAGGGCAGGATGAACAGGACCACCCCGTGGAGGGCAGGATGAATAGTAGATGGTGGAGGGCTGGATGAGCAGTAGCCCGTGGAGGGGTGGTTGAACAGGAGCCCATGGAGAGGGCTGGTTGAACAGTAGCCGGTGGAGTAGCGCGCGGTGGAGGCAGGATGAACAGGAGCCCGTGGATGAACAGTCGCAGGTGGAGGCTACAGGAGGTCGACGGTGGATGAACAGTAGCTCGTGGAGGCTGGAGGGGGTCGACGGTGGAGATGAACAGTATCCCGTGGAGTCCCGTTTTGCGGTACGCCACTCCCCTCCCGATGAACAGGACCCCCGTTTCGACCGTAGCGCTCCAACACAAGTCCGTTTCCTCCGTTTTGCGGTACACCACACCCCTCCCGATCAACAGGACCCCTTTTTCGACCGTAGGAGGTCCGTTTCCTCCGTTTTGCGGTACGCCAGACCCCTCCCGATGAATAGGATCCCGTTTCGAACGTGGTCGGTCGAACACAAGGCCGTTTCCTCCGTTCTGCGGTACGCCATGCCTTGTTTCCATCGGCTTTTCCGTCCAAGCCGGTTGGCTCCCACGCGTTCCATTGCTTCCCGATGAACACGACACATTTCGTTGCCTCCCCATGAACACGATGACGACGCTGTTTCTCCGTTCTGACCCAGCCATGTACACGAGCCCTGGCCGTACGTACGCGCGAGTAGGCGTTCGAGACCCCGCCCGTATGTAAGTACGTGGCCGTATTTACTTTCTTGCACCCTGGCCGTTGTACGTACATGTACATGCTACGTGTGCGCCTCTACTACGACACGTGCGCGCCTCTACATCGACCAGTATGTACGTACACGTTCGCGACCAGAATGACAATGCTACGTACGCTTCGACCAGGTGGGTCCCGACTGTCAGGCACTTCCTTGCGTGCGAAGATGTAGCTGGCGGGTCCCCGCAGTCAGGGGGGCGAATCGTTTTTTTTGTTTTTGCCCGAACACACTTCCTTGCATGCGAAGATGTAGCTGGTGGGTCCCAGCAGTCAGGGGACACATTTTTTTCATGAAATACGGTGGCCCGTCCGATGGGTCCCCGCTGTCAGGTGGAGGAATAATTATTTTGCGCGTAATATGGAGGCACTTCCTTGCTGCGGCCGTGGACCCAGCTGTCAGCCTCTCCACGTACAGTCCACGTCCGATGGAAGTCG
This sequence comes from Aegilops tauschii subsp. strangulata, assembly GCF_002575655.3. Taxonomy (NCBI): domain Eukaryota; kingdom Viridiplantae; phylum Streptophyta; class Magnoliopsida; order Poales; family Poaceae; genus Aegilops; species Aegilops tauschii. The sequence goes on from NC_053035.3 coordinate 358,943,780, forward strand.
TTCCTTGACCATCTTGACCACGCCGTGCCGAGAGCACCAAGGCGGTGGACGACGGCGAGGCCTAGGAAGGGGACGACGCGGAGCCGGGGAAGCCGCGGCAGTGGAAGCCCGCGCGGAGAGGAGTACGAGGGTTCACTAGTTCGGCTGCGGTGTGAGGCTGCCGTCGCCGCAGGGCCTGGCCAGCGGTGGAAATAGTAGGGGGCGGTGAGGCCTCCGCGGCAGCATAGCCGGCCATGGGAGGCAGGAGCATGTGGCACGACCGGCGCTGCTTTGAGCGGCTGGAGCAAGAAGACTAGAGGTTGAAAAAGCACTACGGCCGTTGGATTGACATCGTATGGTCACTGGAGCTAGAATCGTTCATATTTACTAAGTTGACAAAGCACTCCATCCCCGTCAACTTAGTAGGCCCACAAGTCAGCCTCCCACCAAGGTGGGTCCCAACTAGCAGGGGGAGTATTCATTTTTTGTGCGTAATAAGGAGGCACTACCGGTGGGTCCGAGCTGACAGCGGGGGGAACGTTTTTTTGCGAAAATACGGTGGCCCGTCCGGTGGGTCCCAGCAGTCAGGGGGGACCTTTTTTTCACCAAACACGGTGGCCCGTCTGGTGGGTCCCTGCTGTCAGGTGGAGGAATAATTATTTTCCGCGTAATAAGGAGGCACTTCCTTGCGGCTGCCGTGGACCCAGCTGCCAGCGTCTCCACGACAGTACTCTTCCGATGGAAGTCGTTCCTTGACCACATTGACCATGCCGCGCCGAGAGCACCAGCGCGGTGGACGATGGCGAGGCCTAGGAAGGGGACGACGTGGAGCCGGGGAAGATGCGGCAGTGGATGCCCACGCGGAGAGGAGTACGAGGGTTCACTGGTTCGTCTGCGGTGTGATGCTGCCGTCACCGCAGAATAACAGGGGGTGTGGGTGAGTAGAGGGATGCCCTGGCCAGCGGTGGGAGTAGTAGGGGGCGGTGAGGCCTGCACGGGAGGCGGGAGCAGGCGGTCCCCCGGCGCTGGATTTGGCAGCTGGAGCAAGAAGATCAGAGATTGAAGAAACACGACGGCCGTTGGATTGACATCCAACGGTTACGTCTGCTAGAATAGTTTGTTGACGTATATAATAACTAAAAAAATCTTGCATAGGCGTCAACTTAATAGGCCCATAAGTCAGACCATTCCCTCTTTTTTTAATAATTTATATATAGCTCATTGCGACTTCTTATGCAATTTATTGCAGTCCTTTTTTTGTTGGCCAGGGCCAATTTCACATATTTCTGTGGGTTCCAAACTATTTTTAATATCGAAATGTCGAGCCAGATTTAAAGTACTTTGAAGATATATTTAAATTAGGTTAATGCCTAGTGAAATAGGAATCTGAAAATGTGTTCAGAAATTATAAAGTAATTGCCAATTTGTCATCTGTTTTTATATTTACAACCCATTTCATATTACTTTCAAGATTTGCCGGCGTCTTGAAAGAGTTAGCCCATCAGGGCGTAGAAAAATAAGTAGGCCTGGATTAGGTATTCTTCAGGAAAAATAAACTGGGCTCATTTTCATAAAGAAAAAATAGCTGGGTTGGTCACATGGTGAACATAAACTATAACCCGGGGCTAGACGGGCCACAGCCCAGTTCAAACCTTGCTCCGTCTCAACAATAACCAAAAAAATACTGCTCGAGCTGCTACGTCCCAGGTGTCAGCCGATCTTGTGTTGTTCTCTTGTCTATTGACTATATACGCTCACAATGTCATGGGTCCCAGATGTCAGGAAAACACTAGGAGGAAGCATTTTATTTTCCATACGCTGACATGGTGGGCCCTAATGTCATCCTTTCCACGTACTTCTGCCGATTCCTGTTGTTTGTTGACCATGTTGACAAAGCGAGAGGGCTGCGCCATGGCGAGCACACCAAAGCGCGCGGAGGACAACGGCGAGGCCTCGGACATCGGCGTTAACAATTTAGGAGACGGTGGGGTGGCGATGCGTGTGCTGAGGCGCAGCCAGCCGTGGGAGGCGGAAGCAGGCGGCCCTGCCGGCGCTGGTTTGGTTTTGGCGGCTGGAGGAAGACAGGACTGAAGAAACACGACAAACTGTAAAAGCAGCAGGGGTACTTAACAACCTTAACTGAAACCAGCAGGGCACTTAACAACCATAGCTGAAAGCAATATGAGTACTTATACAGGTTCAACCGTACAAAGCACGCCTCGAACAGTGCTACTTTGCCTATAGTGAACCAAGGGTGTGGCCACCAAGCCCCAGGACAAGGCTCAGGCACCACCCCGCGCATCCACAACCTTCTGAAAGCGGCTTCATCTCGCAATGTGGTCAATAAACAGGATATTCGCTTTAGATCCATGGAAAAGCAGGAACATAATCTTCTGTCCTATTCTCCAAGATGGACGGGCCTTCATTATTTGAGACCACCCATGAATAAGTATCTTTTCACCTCGAAGGGGAATGGAGTAGGTCGGCATAAACATCATGTTGTGACCAAGCGCAAGTCTGACCTGACCATGGTCAGGCATCTGTATAGGAACAATAGAACTGGGTAGTTTATGTTTCTAGAAGATCACAACTGTAATACTGTGCATAAGCAATAGTTTATGAACAACATATATAACAGAAAATAGCTCGTACCATAAGTTTCTCGACACAGTTGGACCTGTTCAACGAGTGCAGCAGAGGCACACATATCCCACGTGGCCTTCCACCATTGAAACGCCCCACAAGGACCTCAAGACGATCAATAAAGTGTAGGAACTTGTGGATGTCGTCCCAGTCAACTTTAGTGCCATCAGTAACAGCCGAGTTGTTACAGAATAACAAACCTACACGTGCCACCAATTATAAGAAAATATTAGTTAGAAGTAGCATCTTCGTGAGAGATTCGTTGCTACTCCTAAAGTTAAATTGTGATCAGTTAGACCGAATAGGTGGATTAAGAAGTAATCGAGGCAACAAGCAAGAACCAGATAAAAAACTAACATGGATGAACAATTGGAACGACGTCGGGGTGGAAGATCGCAGTGAAGATGAGACCAGGTTCTGCTATTTCCATCAACATTCGTGCGCCAACTTTCTGTCCGTAACACTTGAGAAAGTTTATCCAAGTTCGCCCATAAAAAAAGCAGCGATCTTCTTGGTTCATGAACCCAACTCGAAACTTATATCCATGGCTTGTCTTCACTGTTACCATTAAACTGGTGTATTCAGTTATGGCAAGGCCGAGCATCTTGAGTACATGTGTTCTGGCAGAGCAAGGAATGCACTGCAGGAAAAATAATATCAAAACACAATGTATTCCCTATATCCAAATCTAGAAATACTTTCCTCCTTCACGTTAGTGTTGACCATGGTACTAGTACCTTTTTTCCAAATATAGCAATCCAAATTTCCAAATTAGTCGACATTATGTTCAAAAAACCCCACCCTCCCGGATAGAAAAGAGGATTCTAGGAACATACTGTGCGCGTTTTAAAATCCTGTGTTAGGATGAGAAGGAACAAGTGTGGCGTCTCGCCGAGGGCGCAGAAACCTGTAGGGTCCTCGCACTTTGGGCACTGCAAATGAAACACACTAGATTCAGTAGGAAGAAAAATGCATCAACGGCGGCGGCTGCCATCCTAGGAGTACCCGCGACCAAGGGACTTGCATTTATCGGGGATGGATGAAGAATTCGTACCAGGTTCTCCATGAGAAAACCCTATGCAATCGCCGAGCGGGGGTTTTCTCTGAACAAGCAGACAAGGGAGAAGGGATTCAGGCTGAGTGAAATATTGCCGCTTCGTCCGTCCAGCTTACTGCTAAAGCTGGAAAGGTGGGGGTTTTTGTGATTTGACGGCTCATTGGGCATTAATGCGGCGCTACGACCGGGGTGTGTCTACCGTGCAGTTGTGCACTCTAATTTGGTGCATATGGCATGTGGACCCCGTTGCCGGATGCCCCACATATCAGTGCTAGGTAGTAGAAAGACATGAGTAACTAGTTGTTACACATAAATATATTTTTGACAGAGAGATACTCCCTCTGTAAAGAAATATAAAGATCTTTTATATCACAACTTTATACATAAGAAAAATCAAGGGGAATATATATAACATATATAATTATAAAAACAGAGTTTTTTAACACGGTATAGACGAGTTGGTGATGATGGTGTGCCTGTCATCCTGCAATCCGGCTGGGTGCGGGCCCCAGCCGTCAGTGTCTGTGTTCGCCGAGTTATCCGCCGCCCTGTGGGGCCCGCCGACTGGTGGGTCCCGCCGGCTGCCGGCCTCTTGGTAGACAGGCCGGCCCCACCGCTTGGGGGTCTTGTCGGCGGCTGGTTACTGTTGCCTCGCCCCTGATGACAAGGGCTTTGTCGGGACAAGCGTGGCTACAGTGTGCCGCCTCGTGGGCTCTCACTGTAGCCTTACCTCGTCTTGTCTCCTTAATGTGGCACATGCTTCGAGGGAGGGAGGTAGCCGGCTTCTGGGGTCCGGCTACGCCCCGGGCCGACTAGGGGAGGCCGGGCTGCCCTCGAGCGTCTCTCTGGCTAAAGGGGCCCGCCGCCCATGGGCCGTACTTGCGTCTATCGTGGATGACGTCGGGCCCAACATGGCTACATTGCCGCGCCGGACGGGAGATGGCTGACTCGTACGGCGTCCTGTGGCCATGCCTGCTTCGGGATTCGGGGGTAGTGGGATGTACTATGGCCACGCCCCGTCTTATCACCGTTATGTGGGCATAGTTTTGGTGGGTGCGGTCTTGGCCGTCTTCTTGGAGTCGGCGTTCTTGATGGCCGGCTTTTGGGAGTCGGTGTTCTTCATGGCCGGCTTTTGGGAGTCGGTCCTTTTGGAGCCGGCTTCCTGGAGTCGGCCATCTCGTAGCTATCTTGGGGAAGGTTTCTGGGAATGGGTCGCCTTCTGAGAGTCGGCCCCTGGGATAGCCGGCCGAGGGAAGGCGGCCCTGTGCTTCGAATGCTTGAAGGCTCAAATGGCCTGATAATTTCTTGAGGAGCCAGGGGGAGTCAGTTAGACTACCCGTGGCTATTTACTCCGACAGTAGTCCCCGAAGCTGATTGAGCTTCGAGGTTGGGTGGGAGTCGAGAAGCTTGGTCAGCTTCCTATCTTGATGAGCCGGCAGCTGGGAGCCGGCTTCGGTTGGGTGCGCCGTCTTGGCAAAAAAATTTGAAGTCGGAGGGCGGGAGTCTGCGGCTCGCGCGCCGGGCTGCGGGCCGGCCACTCGCCGCCTGCGAACCACGTGGCATCCCTTGGCTAAAAAGCCTGCCAGCCCACGCGCGCGACAAGACGTTGCCGCAGGCCGGGGGCCCGCCACTCCTACGCCCGGCCCAGGCGTGGATTCTCTGGGCCCAAAGTCGCTCGCACGTCTTCCTGCGGCGGTTTCGGCACGTCTTTAGGGCGCAGTTAATCGCGGGGCGTGGGGGAAGTGGGTGCAGTTAATCCCACGTCCCACCCCACGCCTCGCCTCCTCGGCTTCGCCGTGCGAGGCTATAAGTAGGGGGAGGGGGAAGCGGCAGGCGCTCGCACGCCCCTTTCCTCTCCGCCATCTTCTTCCTTCTGCTCTCCCTCAGAGCAGCGTCTCGCCGCCGTACCGTTCCACCACTCCCTTCTCCGCCGCCGCGCTCATTCTCACCGGCCTCACGCCGCGATGCAGTACAGCGGGGATTGGGACGGCTCCAATGTCCATGAGGACCACGTCGAGTTCCTCCGCAAGACGCGGCGGCTGCCCGGCGCGGACAAGGTGCGGGTCCGTCTTGCGCCCGCGAGGGAGATCACGCCGGAGCCGGAGGAGGGCGAGCGGGTGGTGTTCCGCTCACATTTCTTGCGCGGCATCGGCTTGCCCGCGAGCGCCTTCTTCCGCTCCTTTCTTGAATTCTACCAACTCCAGCCGTACCACCTCACCCCGAACACGGTGGTGCTGCTATCCGCCTTCGTCACCTTGTGCGAAGGCTACCTCGGCGTCCTCCCCACCCTCGAGCTCTGGGGGGAGTTCTTCCAATCCAAGATGGGCACGCGTATGCAGGGCGTGCCGGCTCAGAGTGGCGCCTTCATCGCGATGCGGAGGGTGACAGCCGACAACCCCTTCCCCGTCATCACGCTGATCCAGTCGGTGAAGCTATGGCAGAAGTCATACTTCTATGTGAAGAACGTCACCCCGCAAGGCGACTACGTCAATCTGCCGGCTTACGAAGCCGGCCCGCCGGCAGGTAGGCGGCCCCAGTGGTCCTATCGGGCCGTGACGCTGACGCCGGCTGGAGCCGCGGCTGTCGCCCGACTGCGGGTGATGGTCCAGTCGGAGGGCCTATCTAGGCCCGACCTACTGGCCGCCTTCGTCACGCGCCGGGTGCTTCCGCTCCAGAGCCGCCCTCATCTGATCTGTCAGATGAGCGGCCAGCTCGATCCGAGTCGGATGTGCACCAAAGACATGCCGCACGACGAAGTGGCCCACATGGTGAACTACCTTGCGAACTGCAAGCTCTCCGCAGAGTGGCAGTTTGGCAAGGAGCCATATTGCCAAGCTCACCCGCCACCCACGGTATGTTCTCATTTTTCCCTTTCTCCTCTCAGTTTTGACGCCGAGTTCCTCTTGGCCGACTCTGACTAGCCGGCTTGTCTCGACAGAGCCCTCTCCTTCGGCCTGCAGGCGGGTCGGACGCGGAGCGCCGATTCGTCCCCGACCGGACGGAGCACGACCTGGAGGACCCCGACTTGGGGGCGGCCGCCATGGATGACAACACCGAGGCGGGCGGTGGCCAAGACGGCGGCGAGGCAGGCGGCTCCGGGCTTGGAGTCAGCTTGGACGATTGGCCGGACGACGACGAGGCGGAAGTCGTTCCACGCCACCAGCCGGCGTCTGGCCATGGCGCAGGTTCCTCCGCCGCGCCGCCTGCTCCTGGCGGTTGGCAAAAGCGTCGTGCCGCGCCGGGCTTGTTCGGCAGTCGGCCGAAGAAGCCCAGAGGCGGGGCAGCGGCGACCAGGCGGGAAGAGGCGGCCGCGAAGGCGGCCCGCTTCCACAAGGCGGTGAAGCAGCCGCAGACGGTGTCGGTGTAAGTATATACTCCTTCATGTACTCTTTCTTCTTTTCTCTGGTAGTTCCTGAGTCCTTGTCCTTTCTAAAAAACCAGGGCTCCATTGTCGCTCGAGCGGGCTGCTACCGCCTCCGTCGTTGGGTCACCGGGAGGATCTGGGAGCACTACTCGCCGCATGGACCCCCATGCCGATCTTCAGGCGGCGACGAAGCGGAACATGCAGGAGGCGCAGGAGGCGGAGGCATTGAGGGCGGCCGCCGCCAAGGCGACGCAGGAGGAGGAGGCGGCGAAGGCGCGCGCCGACGCGGCGGCCAAGGCCCAAGCGGAGGCTGCGGCTGCGGCGATGGCGGAGGGGGCCTTGCTGGTCACCCCACTGCGTGTGGCAGCGCCTGGGGCCCAAGAGCCCTCGCCAGAAGAAGCCGGCGGTGACCAGCCAGGGCTGGAGAGGGAGGACGACGTCGTCGTCCTGGAGAGGGTGGCGGCACTGGCCCCGCCGACTGGGGTGACTCAAGGCGGCCGGCCTAACCTGCCGCCTATGCAATCGGCCGGGGGCGAGCTGGCCGCGAGGATTGATTTGGTGGTCCGGACGCCGTCGCGTCAGCATGCGGGGAAGGCCGTATCAGAGCCGCAGAAGGCTGCATCGGAGCCGCAGCCGGCCGCGGGCTCCAGCTCGTCGGCCCAGGATATGGAGGCGGCCAGCGCCAGCTCGGGGTGGACGCCGGGCGGAGGGACGGCCGTGATGAACGTGGCCGCGCAGGACATCCGGACCCGGCTCCAAGCCCAGGCTACGGCGCTGAGGAAGTACAACGATGAGTTCCTTGCGACGCGGGCGGCCATCCGAGTTAGTCTTCTTGTCTTTGCTTTTTTGATCTTGATTTCTTCTGTGGGGGCGCGTCAGCGCACCCACTAGGTGTAGTCCCCGAGTTCGGAGTCGGCTGCTGAGCAGGCGGCTTGGAACTTCCTAGCAGACCTTGTGTTGCTATTCTTGTTCTCATTCGCTCTTCTGCCTGACTTGCAGGACTACCACAACCTCCGCACGACTGCCTTCAACTCCCAGGCTCGGGAACTGACCCAGAAGACTGCTGACCTATCTGAGAGCCGGGGTAAGTGCTTCGTCCTTTATCTCATGTGGGGGCGCATCAGCGCACCCACTGGGTGTAGTCCCCAAGATTCTGGCCGACTGCTGAGCAGTCGGGTCGGATCTTCCTTGACGACTTCTTCTTATTGCTTCTTTTTTCTCTGCCATCCCTGCAGCGGCCAACGCCAGTCTAAGGGAGCAGCTGGGAGGGTCTCAGGCCGCCCTCCGCGCTAAGGAGGCCGAGTTTGCCGCCTTGGCGCAGGAGCGTGACCGCCTGGCCAAGAGGTTGGCCGACCAGGAGGAGAGCCACAAGGCGACCCTGAAGGCGGTGCACGATAGCGAGGCCGCCCTCCAGGCCGAGTACGAGACAGAGGCGGCTAGCTGGGCCGAAGCGAAGCAGACGCTGATCAACGGTTATGGCCAGATCGAAGATTTGGTTGACGGTAAGCCGCCTTCTTCTTCGTCCTTACTTGCCGCTTGCCGTTTTGTCTCGTTTTCTGACTTGGTGTTTTTTCTCTTCTTTCTCTTTCTTTCTTGCGCAGAGTACTTCCCTGGCTACTCTACCGCCGCCAACCAGATCATCGAGGCCTGCCGCGAGGCACAAAGGCAGGCTGGCACCGAGATCGCGCCAAACGCTCGCCGGTTGCTGGAGGAGCAGCTCTTGGCGATCCAGGCTCATCGCCTGCTCCGCCGGCTTCAACGTGTCGGGGCGCAGGTGTTGGCCGCTCTTTGGCCTGGTGAAGTGATTCCCCGCACCCCCAGTCGGACTGCCGACTGGCTGGAGGTGCCGGTCGGCCGCTTTGAGGCCTAGAAGGCTTCGGCGGCTCGGTCCGGCGCCAGGCGGGCGCTGGAGTTCGTCAACGCCTGGTATCCCGGGCTGAGTCTAGACCAGCTGGCCACCTGGCGGCAGCAGGCCGACACGGAGCTGGAGCCGGCGCGGCCGGCTATCATCCGACGGGCTTCAGCGATCGCCGACTACACCGACACCAGCTCCTTCGCCCCCGAGGTGGACGACAATGGTGTTGCCCAGCCGGAGGAATGGTTTGGGCTGAACCCGACAGACAGCGAAGACTCGGCGGAGGAGATCGACTCCAGCGACGAGGGCGAAGAGGAGGAGGAGGAGGGTGAAGACGCCGGGCCGGATGGTGGAGCGGCCGGCCAGCCTCATCTTGACCGTGCCTCCAGCAACACGGCACGCGCTGGTGCACCACCTGCCGGCGATGATCAAGCCGAGACCCGCGAGCCGGCCACTCCTTCGGCCGGTGACGCCGTCTCCACCGACCAACCCGGCTCCCACACCGCGCCTTTAGTCTAGTCTGCTATCTTTATTTTCCTGTCTTATCACTTTGGGAACAATATTTTGTTAAGTTTGCACAATTCCACCCACTAGGGGTGTATTCGAACTATGTTGATTGCCGGCCTGTTGGGGGCTTTATATGTAGATATGATTATGCATGTGTTTGGCTTTTCCTTGTTCTTTGCTTTTCATCCTTCTACTGTTTCCTTTGCCGCCCTCCCTTGGTTGCCGCTTCCCCAGTCGGACAGTTGCTCTGCAATCTGTGGCTGGAGAAGTGCTTGGCCAGTTGGGAGGGCAAGTATTCTAGCTTTGTTGGATTATAGCGAAGTGTTTGGGAAGCCGGCCAGCCGGCTGTTCTGACAGCCGGCAAGCGTGGTTGGAGGCCGTCTTTTCGCTATACAAGTTCATTAGTCCTTAGCCGTTTTTCATGTGGGCATCCTTTCTGTCTTGGCTCTTGCTAGTCGGACAGTCGGTTCTTTGAGCTGCGACTTTCAACAAGAGAGGACTCGGGAGCCGGCACACTACTTGTCTGACTTCAGGTAGAACTTTAATATAATTTAAGGCGGCCAGTCCCCGGGCCGACTAGTCGAACCCGGTGCCAGACAGGAATCAAATGTAATAATACATTCGTGAATATGACACTCGTCTTTCATAGATAAAGGAAGGCAGTCCCCGAGTGCCCCTCGGGGGGCCTGTTGTTTCGTACTTAATACAAAAGGGGAGCATGATACATACTGCTTTTAACTGTAAAATCTTCTCAGGAGGTTCGCGTTCCATGGTCGCTCCGACTCCTTGCCAGAATCATCCCTCTTGCGTGGTCTTGGCTTTTGCGCGTCGATTAGGTAGTAGGAGTCATTGCCTAGTGCCTTGCTGATGACGAAAGGGCCTTCCCAAGGGGCCGAGAGCTTGTGCTGGCCGGCTGTTCGCTGGATCAGCCGAAGCACAAGGTCGCCCTCCTAGAAAGATCTTGGCTTGACCTTGCGGTTGTGGTAACGGCGCAACCCCTGCTGGTAGATGGCGGACCGGCTCAGTGCTAACAGCCAGCCTTCTTCCAGCAGGTCGATGCCGTCTTCTCGCGCTTCCTTGGCCTCCGCCTCCGTGTACATGGTGACCCGAGGCGAGTCGAACTCGATGTCGGTTGGGATGACAGCCTCGGCACCATATACAAGGAAGAACAGAGTGAAGCCGGTTGACTTGTTGGGGGTAGTACGCAGACTCCAGAGGACAGCCGGCAGCTCATCGAGCCAGCAGCCGGCCGATCGCTCCAGCGGTACGACCAGTCGGGGCCTGATGCCGGAGAGGATGAGTCCATTTGCTCGCTCGACCTGGCCGTTTGACTGCGGGTGGGCAACGGACGCTAAGTCCAGTCGGATACCCTGCGTCGCGCAGAAACGTGCCAGTGCTCCTTTGGCAAAGTTTGTGCCGTTGTCGGTGATGATGCTGTGCGGTACGCCGTACCGAGTAGTGATGTCGGTGATGAACGTCACGGCAGTGGCCCCGTTCAGCTTCTTGATCGGCTTCGCTTCGATCCACTCGGTAAACTTGTCCACGGCGACAAGCAGATGTGTGAAGCCGCCGCGGGCTGTCTTGAATGGGCCCACCATGTCCTATCCCCAGACGGCAAAGGGCCAGGTGAGGGGAATGGTCTTGAGTGCAGAAGCCGGCAGGTGTTGCTTGGAACTGAAGACTTGGCATCCTCTGCAGCTCTTGACTATCTCTTTGGCATCTTCCAAAGCAGTCGGCCAAAAGAAACCGTGGCGGAAAGCTTTGGCCACAAGTGATCTTGAGGCTGCGTGGTGGCTGCATTCGCCTTGATGGATATCCTTGAGGATTTCCACTCCTTTCCCTGGCTCGACGCAGCGCTGGAATACTCCAGTGACACTGCGCTTGACAAGTTCTCTGTTTATTATTGCATATGCTCTGGCTCGTCATTGCACTAGTCTTGGTGAGATCTCATCAGCCGGCAGCTCTCTGTTGACTAGGAATTTGAGGATGGGCTGGGCCCATGATGGAGCTGTGACTTCTTCTACTGTTAGTACGGCCACCATGACTTGGTGGGTGGGTCGGGTGGCGTGGAATTGGAGTCGGCCACCGCTTCTTGTGTTGCTGGAGTCCCCAGGCCGACTGCTGCAGTCCCCGGGCCAGGTTCTGAAGTCCCCGAGCCGGGTGCGACTATGGCAGTCCCCGGGCCGGTTGTCGAAGTCCCTGTGCCGCCTGCGGGGTTCCTCCAGTCGGATCCGACTGCATCGGGGGCAGGCGGTACGAAGATAGAGTCTGACTCTGGAGACGGCTTGATGGACGGCTTGAGGAGGCGCTGGAGGGAGACACTGGTCGGTATAGCTTGTCGGGTGGAGCCGATCCGCGCCAGGGCATCTGCTTGGTCGTTGTCGGCCTGTGGTACGTGAAGGAACTCGCACCCTTTGAAGTACCCACTGATCTGCTGGACGAGGGATTGATAGCTCACCATGTTTGCATCCTTGGTGTCCCAGTCGCCAGATGACTGCTGGACCACCAAGTCTGAGTCGCCATAACACAGGATTCGGCGTATGCCGAGTTCTTTGGCTAGCCGGAGCCCATGTATGAGCGCCTCGTACTCGGCCACGTTGTTGGAGGCGGCGAAGTGGATTTGCAGCGTGTATCTGAGTTTGTCGCCTTTGGGAGAGGTGAGGACGATGCCGGCTCCCAAGCCGGTGCGCATCTTGGACCCGTCGAAGTGCATCCGCCAATGGGTAGAGTCGGGAGCCGGCGGTAGGTACTGGGTCTCGGCCCAGTCGACGAGGAAGTCGGCCAATGCTTGGGACTTGATGGCGGTGCGGGGTTGGTAGAAGATTGTGTATGGTGCCTGCGCAATGGCCCATTTAGCCACCCGGCCGGATGCATCCCGGCTGCCTATGATCTCAGCAAGCGGGGCGGTGCACACGACCGTGATGGGATGCTCTTGGAAGTAGGGCTTCAGCTTCTTGGCGGCGAAGTACACCCCATAGCACATCTTCTGGTAGTGCGGGTAGTTTTGCTTTGAGCTGGATAGTACTTCGCTTAGATAATACACCGGCCTCTGGACTAGCTGGGCTCGGCCTTCTTCCGGGCGCTGGACCACGACAACTGTACTGACCACTCGGCTAGTCGCGGCAATGTAAAGGAGCATGGGCTCCTTCTCAGTCGGCGCCGCCAGGATAGGTGGAGTAGACAGCATTTTCTTCAACTCATTGAAGGCTTGGTCGGCTTGGTCATTCCACTCGAAATGAGTGGATTTCTTCATGAGTCGGTACAGGGGGAGGGCCTTCTCTCCTAGCCGGCTGATGAAGCGGTTCAAGGAGGCCAGGCACCCAGTGAACTTCTGCACGTCCCGCAACTTGGTGGGAATATCCATCCTCTCAATGGCCTTGATCTTCACAGGGTTGCACTCAATGCCGCGTTCGGAGACCAGAAAGCCTAGCAGCTGGCCGGCTGGTACTCCGAACACGCATTTCTCGGGGTTGAGCTTGATCTGGAATCGGCGCAAATTGGCAAATGTTTCTTGGAGGTCCTCGAGCAGGGTGCCGCACATTTCGGTCTTCACCACAATATCGTCTACATAGACGTGGGCATTTCTGCCGAGTTGCTTGAGGAGGCATTTCTGCATGCAACGCTGAAAAGTGGCACCGGCATTCCTTAAGCCGAATGTCATAGTCAGGTAACAGAAAGCTCCGAATGGTGTGATGAAGGCAGTCTTCAGGCGGTCTGCTGGGTCCAACTTGATCTGATGGTACCCTGAGTAGGCATCCAAAAAACTCAACAACTCGCATCCGGTCGTGGAGTCTATCACTTGGTCAATCCGTGGCAAAGCAAACGGATCTTTGGGGCAGGCCTTGTTGAGGCTGGTGTAGTCTATACACATACGCCACTTGTTATTCTTCTTCAATACCAAGACTGGGTTGGCAAGCCACTCTGGAAAAAATACTTCCATAATAAAGCCAGCAGCGAGGAGCCGGGCTATCTCTTCTCCTACGATTCTTCACTTCTCTTCTGATAGTCGGCGGAGGGGCTGCTTGACCGGCTTCGCGTCGGCTCGGACGTGTAATTTGTGCTCGGTGAAATCCTTCGGGACGCCCGGCATGTCCTTTGGGGACCATGCAAAGACGTCTTGATTCTCACGGAGGAAGTCGACGAGCTCGCCTTCCTATTTACTGTCCAGGTTTGCCCCAATGACAACAAACCTTTCCGGGTTCTCCGGGTCCAGAGGTATCTTCTTCGTCTCCTTGGCCGGCTGGAAGGAGGCCTGCGCATCATAATCTTTGGGGTTGGGGGACAAGGCCGGCTGCTTGCCGGCCATGGCCACAACCCGTTCCAGTATCTTTTTCTCTTCTGGCACTACGAGGGACTCGGCCAGCCGACTGCTGGCCATAGCGCACTCGATGGACTTCTTGTAGTCGCTGGCTACAGTGATATTCCCCTTCGAGCTTGGCATCTTCATCTTCAGGTAGGCGTAGTGGGGCACAGCCATGAACTTGGCCAGAGCAGGTCGGCCAAGCAAAGCATGGTAAGGGCTCTCCAGATCCACTACCTCAAACCAGATCGCTTCTCGGCGAAAATGATCCTTGTCTCCGAAGAGAACATCCATCTTGATCTTGCCGATCGGGGAACAGGACAAGCCGGGCACGATGCCATGGAACACGGTCCGGCTTGGCGTGAGCTGCTTTGCGTTGATGTTCAGCTTCTCCATGGTATCGCGGTACAGTATATTGATACTGCTTCCGCCATCAATCAGCACGCGGGAGAATCGGGCAGCTCGCCTCTCCGTCGCGAGGGTGACATCCAAGACTAGTGCGTAGGAGCCAGGGGATGGCATCACCTCTGGGTGGTCGGCCTGGCTCCAGTTGATGGGCTTCTCGGACCAGTGCATGAACTCGCGGGTGCTAGAGGCGACTGCGTTGACCTCTTGGTGCTGTCGGCACCGACTACGCTTGTCTTCAACTTGGCTTGTGAATACGACGTAGGCGGCGTGCTCTTCAGGGAACTCATCTTGAATGGCTCCGACTGCTGGTCGAGCCGCCGGCTGCTGGGGGGTTGGAGGCGGCGGGCCGGGAGGCGGAGGCGGCACCAGCCCCTCGCCCTTGGAGATTCGCGTGAGCCAGTGGCACTTTCGGGTCGTGTGGTTGGACGGCTTCGCGCCGCCGTGGAACTTGCAGGGGGCGTCGAGAGTCTGCTCGTAGGAGAAAGCCGGCTGCCAAGCCGGCCTGCCACCCTTCTTCTTGGGAGCGGACCGCTCTTCGGGCTGCTGATCTTCAACAGTGGCCACTTGCCGACTGGTGGAGGGCGGCATAGGGGCCTTGCGCTTGTGATCGTTCTGGTAGGGGCGCCGATTGGAGTCGCCAGCCGGCGTCTTGGGAGCCGGAGTGATCACCTTCCCAGAGGCATCCACTCGAAGCTCGGTCTTCATCGAGGAGTTGGCCGTGGCGTACTTGTCCGCGATGATCAGCAGTTCATCGAGGGTAGCCGGCTCGTCGCAGAGGAGTCGGTGCTTGAGGAGGGTGCCCTCTCGGCACCCGGCGGTGAAGTACTCGATGGCCTGAACCTCGTGCACCCCTTCGCAGGAGTTGCGGAGCTCGGCCCACCGCGTGAGGTAGTCGCGGGTCGACTTGTTAGGCCCTTGGACGCATAGGGAGAGTTGGCGAGGCTTGGGAGGCCGCTTGTACATGCTGGTGAAGTTACGGACAAAGACTTCCGTGAAGTTCAGCCAGCTGTTGATGCTGTAGGGCTTGAGGCTGTTGAGCCAGGTGCGCGCCGTGCCCTGCAGCATGAGGGGGACATACTTCACGGCTACGCGCCGATTGCCGTTGGCTATGCTGACAGCAGTAGAGTAGTCGATGAGCCAATCTTCCGGCTTCACAGAGCCGTTGTACTTAGGCGTGTCTCTAGGGAGCGAGAACCCTTTGGGGAAGGGCTCGTCGCGGATGCGGGGGCCAAAGCATGGCGGACCGACATCATTTTCTTCTTCTAGCACCAGGGACCAAGCCAGGCGGTCGATCCGGTGGCGGGCGTCGTTCTCGCCGACTCCTTCGCGGTGGCCTAGTCGGCCACCAAGATTCGGATGCGTGACAGGCGGCGGGGTGGGGTATCTATCCCCTCGAGGCGGGGGAGGAGGCGGATTTCCTTGGCGCTCCACCGCTCGAGGGCGGCCTTCCGCGTCGCGCTCGATGGTGATACGAGTCCGGCTACGGCTAGCAGCCGGCTCCTTGTCTTTCCTCACGCGGGCGCCGCTCGCAGTCGGCGACCGGGATGTCGCGGCGTGCTCCCGGCGCGGGGGAGGACTCTCAGCGCGGGCGCTGGCTTCGTGCCGTTCCGCGGCCGCGTCGATCAGCTGCTGGATCCGCCTCGTCATGTAGGGGAGCTCATCGGCCCCCAGTCCATTCAGCTCTTCAGCGGCCGCCTGAGCAGCTCGCAGATTCTCGAGCGGGGTGGCGTAGACGGGGCGGTCCGCCCCCAGCATGCTGGCGATGGCTGCGCCGCGCTTCTGGACGAGGCCGGCTCGGCTCGGCCCGCCATGAGGCAGCGTGCCAAAGGCGGCTCGGTCGACTTTGCGCTGGTGAGCCTCGGTGAGGCGTCTCATGGAGGCTATCTTCTGGCCTTCCGCGATGAGGGCGAGGCGGCGTGCCTCCAAGGTCTCGGCGTCAGCGTCGGCCGGGATGGGGATGGATAAGTCGTGCATCGCTGCTTGCAGGGCGTCGCAGGCGTTCTCGCCCGAGTTGGCGACGTGGCTGATGACCAACACTTCGGTGACAGCGCTGCTACCGCTGTCAGCTCGAGGGAGAGGATCGTCGAAGACCACCACGTCGGAGGGGTAGGCGTCGAGCGATGCCGTGTCGGAATCGACAAGCATCTGGTCGGTGGAGCCGACCGAATCCAAGTCTACAGCAGGCTCGCTGGAGAGGTGAAGTTGGTCGAGGAGGCTGACGAGGCGGCTATCGGGGTAGTTCGTGCCCGCGTCGGACGCGGGCTCGTCGGAGATGCGAGTCTCGCCGAGCAGATCGGCGAGGCAGCTCGCTGCGCAGGCGTCGTCGACGCCTTGCAGCGTGTCGGGGCAAACGCCATCGGGCGCAGCAGGCTGGCTGCGCTCGCGGGGGAGGAAAAGGGTTCCCGTCCAGAACAGGTCTCCGGACGACGGTGCACCTGGCCCCACGGTGGGCGCCAAATGTCGGGTGGTAGGTGCGACATATGCCAACGGGTGGCTTATCATTGTGGGAGCCAGTAAGACGTCGCCGGTGCCTGGAAACGGGATGAGGCGAAGACATGCACACCAGCGAATCTTACCCAGGTTCGGGGCTCTCCGTGGAGATAACACCCCTAGTCCTACTCTGCGGGGTCTCCGCATGATCACTAGATCAAAACGAGTAGCTACAAGTGCTCCTTGAGCTGTCGGATTCGAGGGAGAAGAAGAGCAAGGCTAGCTCTCCCTTTCCTCTCTATATGGTGTGTGTGTAACTCTATGAGACCAACCCTTTGCATGGGTGCCCCGGGGGGTTTATATAGGCCTACCCCCCAGGGGTACAATAGTAATCCGGCTGGGTGCGGGCCCCAGCCGTCAGTGTCTGTGTTCGCCGACTTGTCCGCCGACCTGTGGGGCCCGCCGACTGGTGGGTCCCGCCGGCTGCCGGCCTCTTGGTAGACAGGCCGGCCCCACCGCTTGGGGGTCTTGTCGGTGGCTGGTTACTGTTGCCTCGCCCCTGATGACGAGGGCTTTGTCGGGGCAAGCGTGGCTACAGTGTGCCGCCTCGTGGGCTCTCACTGTAGCCTTACCTCGTCTTGTCTCCTTAATGTGGCACATGCTTCGAGGGAGGGAGGTAGCCGGCTTCTGGGGGCCGGCTACACCCCTGGCCGACTAGGGGAGGCCGGGCTGCCCTCGAGCATCTCTCTGGCTAAAGGGGCCCGCCGCCCACGGGCCGTACTGGCGTCTGTCGTGGATGACGTCGAGGCCAACATGGCTGCAGTGCCACGCCGGACGGGAGATGGCTGACTCGTACGGCGTCCTGTGGCCATGCCTGCTTCGGGATTCGGGGGTAGTGGTCTGTACTGTGGCCATGCCCCGTCTTATCACCGTTATGTGGGCATAGTTTTGGTGGGTGCGGTCTTGGCCGGCTTCTTGGAGTCGGCGTTCTTCATGGCCGGCTTTTGGGAGTCGGTGTTCTTCATGGCCGGCTTTTGGGAGTCGGTCCTTTTGGAGCCGGCTTCCTGGAGTCGGCCATCTCGTAGCTATCTTGGGGAAGGTTTCTGGGAATGGGTCGCCTTCTGAGAGTCGGCCCCTGGGATAGCCGGCCGAGGGAAGGCGGCCCTGTGCTTCGAATGCTTGAAGGCTCAAATGGCCTGATAATTTCTTGAGGAGCCAGGGGGAGTCGGTTAGGCTACCCGTGGCTATTTACTCCGACATGGCCGTTGTCGCCCGGATTGTTGAACGACTCCCTTGTTGCTCTAGGAATTCTCTGTTTGCAAACAAGAAGACATACCCAAATAGTTAGATCAGCACTGTGAATCATGCGAAACAACATGGAAATAAAAAAGAACGAAACACTCGGGCGGGCAATTCTTACCAAGAAGGTGGACATGTCGGTTTTTGTAAGGACTTTGGTATATGAAGTGCGAACTGCAGCCCGGTCTCTTGCTGGTGCAACTGCTCGTTCGGTTGCCGTTGCACGGGCCGGAGCAGATGCAAGTGCAAGTGTTGGTGCAGGTGCCGAAGCCGCTGCTACTGCCGGAGATGGTGCTCCTTGTAGAGCTGGTCCCGGTGTCGGAGCAAGTGCCGGTGTCGATGCCCGATCCTCCGGTAGATCAGCCTGATCCACTGACGCGGTCGGTGCCCAATCCTCAGCTGGATCAGACTGAGCTGCTGCCGCTGTCAGTGCTAGAGCAACTGCCGGTGCTCGATCCGTTGCTGAAGGTGGTACCGATGTGCGAGACAGCGGCGATCGTGTCTGGTCTGCTATGATCAGCTTTCTAACTTGACTAGGCTTCGTGACCGTGATCCAGTTTTTTCTTCATTTCTTTTAAACGCGAGGACTAATTGTGGTGTTTTTGTTAAACCAAACTGCAGTTCGTCATAGGGATTCAACTTTTACTCAGACAACAGACTGATCCAATTTTTTCCAGTAATATAAGTGATGGACAGTGCCTTCATTACTGACACGACATAAGAAGTGAAACCTGCAAAAATAGCCATCGTAGAGCAAACCAAACAGTTTATTCTGTGATGAATGTCACAGGGCAAAACCTGCATCGTAAAATTGCAGGAAAAGAAAGAAAACATGACATTAAATCAATAAGATTTAGACAGTAAATCAATAAGATTTACTTGATGTGACACGAGTGAATCCTTACCAGGAAATCACTATGTTGAAGTACTAAACAGAAGATTGATCGTCCAACTACGGGTGGCATGCAGGGGCCCCGCCTACTCCCACAAGCAGGACAGTCGAAAGGTCGTGACAAATCGTATGGACCGAACATCCATGAGACTGGAAATCCTGGTGGGTGCGATAAACCCTGCAATGCATACAGATATTGGAGTGTAACCATAATTGATAAACCGTCCTCACAAAAAAGATGATCTGGATACTTCAAAATATACAGACTGAATTGAGTGGACAGACATTAACGTAGACCGTTCTCAGGACTGACCACACACCAAAAGCGGCAGTACTAATAAACAATACAGGGTTCACAAACACATATCAAGTACTGAACAATAGTACTTACTACAGACAAGCAAAGTTGCACTAATTAAACTCTGCAGACTATTTCTTGCCACCGACCTACGGGATGAACCCCGCATAACTGACTAGGCCATGGACTTCGTGAGAGATGTCTACATGCACCATCACCATCTTGTCAACCTTGGAGAACCTAACAGAGTGGTCTTTCCACTCATAAACATGATCATGAAGACAGGCCGCATCAGATTTGTTGGGAAGCTTTACAAGAACCACACCCTTCGTAATCGAAGGCACAACCATGAAATTGTTGTGGTCAAGTACAGACTCGAGAACACGCCTGACAACAATGCTACAGGAAAACACTAGTTCAGGAGACGTGGCGACAAGGACACAACAGCTGGATAGTTTAGCAGTAGTACTCATCCTTAGGTCTTCCAGTTCACACAACATGACTTTGAGAACTTCATCTCCACCGCGGACCTGGTTCTAAGTCAAACAGAAACCATATTTTATTACTACCTCCGTTCGGAAATATAAGATGATTTTCGATATTATACTCCATATATGACTACATATACGCACAGAAATGAGTGAACAAAGACAGTAGAACATGTGTTCAAAGGCATGAGAGCAGAAGGATTACTTGCAATATCCATAACACAAGTTACTGAGGCAAATATACCCTCTTCAAAGGTAGCATTAATGTTCATAAAGTACTCCCTCCGTCCCAAAATTCTCGTCTTAGATTTGTCTAGATACGGATGTATCAAGTCACAATTTAGTATTAGATACATCCGTATCTAGACAAATCTAAGACAAGAAATTTGGGACAAAGGGAGTAGTTGAAAGTAATCTATAAGAAATCAGTGTCAACCTCTCGCATGTGTTGGTCAAAAGAGGAATTTAGAGCCGTCATTTGGCACACAAAAATCACATGCAAGATCACCCAGAAAGTTGTACTACTAGTACTAGTACTGCGTGTTAGATGAAAAAACACGATCAAGATCGAGAAAAAGATCGTCAAGAATAGATATTACCTTGACTTGCTTAATGAGGGATCCCGGAGAGGGGGGCTTGGACAGGGTGATGGCTTTGAGCTTGTCTGCGGTAGTCCCGGCGGGGTGCTTGCGCTTCTCCGTACCATGAGCTTCGACAGTTTTGGCCAGAGCCATAGACATCACTTTGGCCGGTGCTCTAGCGTCCATCAAGAAACTGTCAAATAGAAATAAAAGAAAAGAAACCATAATCACAAACCCAAAAGAAGAAAAGAGAGGGAGTTATAGGACCAGTCTCGGGGTTGCAAGACCGGGCCTTGGCCAGAATCAACACCATTGATGCGCTCACCTTTCCTTCTTTGGGAGAGAAGAACAATGGCAGAAGCAGGTCGGGGTTTTCTTGAAGAAACGAGGAACAAGATGAGGGAGAAGCGAGGGTTGGGTAGAGAGGAAGCTGAGAGAGAAGAGTGAAAGGATGTGCTTCGTCCGTCCAACTTACTGCTGGAAAGGAGGGGGTTTTGTGATTTGACGGCTCATTGGGCATTACTACGGCGCTTCGATCGGGGTAGTCTACCGTCACTCTACTACGGAGTAATTTAGTGCATGGCTAGTGGACCCCGATGCTGGCTGTCCCACACGTCGGCGAAAGTGAGTAATTTAGTGCATGGCTGGAGGAGGATCCGCACGGTAGAGCGTGTCCACTGTTTTTCTGAAGAAAAAAAATGATTACAGCAAGCGTTTCCACTCTTACGACGGAGGAGTGCGAAACACGGCAGCCACTTGAACATACACAGTGCTCCTACTACTAGGCATGTGTAGTGGTTCATATGTTAGTACTACATAATCTTGTTGCTAGTGTACTAAGACATGACGACAACAAATGATGTTGTGCTCATGTCAACTATATGAACAGTAATGTAGTAACATAGTACCGCTTTCTCGACTGTCCGGTCGAGAATGAACGGTGAGATCAATGTTAACAGAACTAGGTCTACATCGCACGGAGAGTACGGTGCTACAGTACTCCACGAAACATGAACCATATGAAGCACGAATAGTGTTAGATAGGGTGTATGAAGGGTGCATGGGATGGGAGCAAAAGTTCCCTTCTCGACCCACTTTTGGGTGTTTGGCAGAGTGCATGAAGGGTGCATGAGTCCACACTAGTAGGTTAACACAAATACACGAAGAGGAAAAAACTACTTCGTCTAGGTGTGTAAGTCATATTACGTTGTGCACTGCGACCAAGGCGGAGAGGAAAATAAGAAAACTTAATGTCTTTTTGCTAATTAGTAGCATTGCATGCAATGAACTAACGACTGGATGTCATGTTTATTAGTCTCAAGTCATTGCAAGCATGCACGGCCCACGTCTCTTATTGGTTGATATGTCACAAAACAAGAAACGGGGAGGGAGTTAATGTACCGTGCCTAAGTGTTTTGGGATTATTTGGTTTTCATAAGGTGACTTACACACTATATTGAGATGAGAATGCAACCAAACGCACCCACACGCTTTGTGCTACAGTGACTGATCTGCATCGGCTGAGTTTGATCCAACAGTCATGTTGCACTGAGACATGGACATGCCCATGCAGAGGGCACCTAAACACCACCGAAGTCCCTCTGCTTGTCGAGGCGCACGGCGTTGGTGATGCAGGGGGCGAAACGGCTGAAAGGCAATGCAATCTATGGGAAGGCGGAGGGAGCCAGCCGAGGAGCGGGGAATCTTTTGTTTTCACCATGGTAAAACACCAGTCGACGACTTCTCACATCAGGGAACAGTGGGTTTTACAGGCGGAGTCATCGTGACTAATTGCTGCCGCGCCTGCTCCCGTCAATCAAAAAATTAAAAATCATGCCGCGCCTGCTCCCGTCAATCAAAAAAATTAAAAATCATGCCGCACTCAAACACCAGAGCAACGCCGCGGTGGATGTTTAAATTTACCTACCGGCAAGTAGATAAAAAAAGGGGTGAAAAAACAAATTTGGCGGCGGCCTAGCTAATCGGTCGAACTAGCCCAACTAGCTAGCCACCGTGCTTCACTGATGTACTCGGCGGGAAAAGTGGTCTTTCGTTATTTGACGACTCATTTATTTACTTGCTTCGGCGAAAACGCGCGGTAGGGCGTCCCAGGTCAGGAAGAATATATGCGTGCACCACCCGGGAGGACCCCGAAACTGCACGGTAGGGTGTGCCATGTCTCAGCACGGAGGAAAAATGTGCGTGTAAAAATTTACTGTATCAGACGTAGTACCTATGGTTCGATCTCGGGACCCAGCCAGTCGGTCGAAAACACCCCACTAGCCACACAGCGTCATCATGCTAACATGGCACGGAGGATAGGTGTGGTTAGCTCCGTCTCGACCAGCCACAACGTCTCTTGTTCTAGGCGATTCTTCTTTTTTCCAAGCTTTTTTTCAGTTGTAATAACACCACGGCAAGCTAGCGCCGCTCTTCGTGTGTGCCCATGCAAAGGTTAGATGATGGAGAGAAGAGAGAGATCGCAGACCTGGGACCCACCAGTAAGTGAGTCAACGGTCATGCACGTGTAGACGAGGCACTCCCTCTACTCTACTCAACGTAATACTGTATAAAATCAAGTTATGGGACAAAGCCAACAACCATTGTATCGACTTACGCTTTGTAGTCCAGGTTGCCAGTTCGAATCTCGTCTTTCAGATTTGTTAGTTTTAGGTCCAAATTTGATTAATGACAAGTGGGACCCCCGTGTGTTGTTCCGATATTTCAGTGTAGGATGGTTTTTTTGAACAAACACTTTCCGCGGTTAGACAAGTAATGACACAAGCTACATGTATTTTGCAAGTTTACGAACAAAAATGACAGCGGCATAGAATATCACATCCACCCCGCAGCTTAGATGCTATGGTGATACGAGTTTTTACACCGTTGGAAGTGAGATCCAATGGCTTGGGAGTAGTCTTTGTAATTATGCGCAATTTCCAAACTCTCCAAAGGTTTTTTTGCAAATCAAACATTTAGGCCTCGTGTGTGCCGCTGCATCTTGGATCCAACGGCTCCCCGTTGCTCATATTAGGTGCTCCCCGTAGCTTAATTACCCACTACGGTGATATGAGCATCTAGGTCGTATGATCAGTGATCAGAAGGCACATGCGTAGTACTTGTACTTTCTGCGCAATTCCCAAACTCTCTTAGCCGTATATTGCAAAAACATTCAAACCTCCTACTGTGGCCGTTAGATCTCCGTGAACTCGTATCACCATAGAATCTACGGTGCGGGAGCACCTCATATTCTCCCATGCGAGAAAACATAAGGTGCTCTCGCAGCTTGGATGCTACGGTGATACGAGCTTCGAGGTTGTTTGATCTGAGATCCAATGGCATCTGAGCAGTCTTTGTGCTTGTAATTAGTGGCCGAACTCTTTGGGGGCTTTTCTGCAAAAAACCATTCAAACCACCGAGGAGGCATTGGGTCACAAATCCAACGGCTCCGAAGAGCTTGTATCACCAAAGCAGCTAAGGTGTGGTAGCACATGATATTCTTACATACAGGAGAATATTATGTCCTCCTTCATCTTAGATGCTACGGTGATACGAGCTTCGAGGTCGTTGGATATGGGATCCAAGGGCATCTGAGTAGTTTTTGTACAAATTGTGTGCTATTCTCAAACTCATCAAGGTTTCCTGTAAAAATATTAAGACATCATGTGAGCTGCTATATCTCAGATCTACAAGCTCCAAGCAACTCGTATCGGCATATAGCATCTAAGGTATGGGGGCACATGATATTCTCCCGGGGAGTAGGGGTGGGGGGTGCACAACCAATCGGTGGTTGGGAGGGTGGGGACAAATATAATCTAAACAACCCTAAACAGAGCTTCACAATTTTATCTAAGGTCGAGGGGGTGACCCCCGACAATCATAGCTCCGCCTAATTAAACACAACATTTGCATGTACTGTAGTACTAGACTTAATATTCATGTTTCAGTTTCATGTTCGTTTTAAATATTGAATTGAGGACCATGCATGTCTTACATTTTACTCCCTTTGTTCCTAAATATTAGTTTTTTTTAGAGATTTCAAGTGGACTGGCACATACAGATGTATATAGACATATTTTAGAGTGTAGATTCACTCATTTGCTCCGTATGTAGTCGCTTGTTGAAATCTCTAAAAGACTAATATTTAGGAACAGAAGGAGTATTTTTGAAAAATAGATGCACTATACTTATTGGATTGTTGTTGTGTTCGTGTGTGGGTGTCTGTGTGTGTGTGTGGGGGGGGGGGGGTCATATGCTTGATACATACAAAGTTTTCTCACCTCCATATTGTTCATCTTTTAAATATGAATTTGCATTGAAAAACTTAGTAGGGATACCATGAAATGTGAAATCCACATTGAGATCACTATATCACAAACTCACTCTAATTCAACAACTCGTCATAAATCAATTACCACATTGAGATTAGTATTTGCAAGGAAAATACGGGCATTGTAATAGACATAGATTCGTTCAGCAACTTAAAAGGTTCCTTTCGTATTCTCGAATGGTAGGACCCAACGGCGTACCAACCAGACCTTGGCTCGTGTTGATCCTAAAAAATAAAAAAAATAAAAAAAATCAGGCTCGTGTCCTTCTGGTGGCGTGCGTGGTGCGCACATTAGGCAACCCCAACCAGTCGAGCCTCCGCATTTCGAGTCGAAATATCTGGCGGCCAGAATTCCAGCCCTAGGAAATTCCCCTCATGTCCCCGGTCCATAATGACTACCGGTGAACAACGGAGGGATGCTTTAGTAACTAGACAACGTTGTGTTAAAAAAAAGTAACTAGACAACGTAACCTACCGTGCCGAGCACGGTTCAATACCCTCGGTCGCCGCTCGCCAAGGTCACCCGTCAACTGCATTGCCTAGTACTACTACTACTACACCAGGATGAGCACAAAATTGAGCCCGTTTGTTCGTGCCTAGTACTTGAGTTAATATATTAGGCAATGCACTGGGACGGATTGATTATCCTTTTGCTCTGCATATATAACTTGTCTGAAGTCTAACTAAGCAAAATGTTTGACCAAATCCTTTCTTAAGAAATACAACAGGACAGATGTATGGCTTGAAAATTTATTGCATGATGCAGGTTATGATATTGTTTCGAATCCTGGATCTTAAATTTTAGAAAATCCAAAAGTGACCATAAATTCTTGAAACTGAGCATGGTCACGTGATATGGCACAAATATTACTTCGTAATTTTTTTCTTCAATTTGAGACAAGCTGCTTATGACAAGTTGCACAAATGAAGAGCCAAGGTATTTTGGAACAAAGACCTGTCACGTTAAGGCGAATGCTTTCACTATTGAAACCGTGGGCGTTTACGTGCCGCCACGAGTCCCGCTTCTCATCGGCAGGTGCCGTCCGAGCAAGCATGTGAGTCGACGGGAGGCGTGCGAGCAGACCGCTGCGCCGGCTGACAGGGAGGCGTGCGAGCAGACCACTGTGCAGGCTCACCGGGAGGCGAGCCCTTTGGCCAGGCTCCGCCGCCCACCTTCGTCCCAACTACTCCCACTTTTAATGTCGACGGTGCCGCAGTTTAAAATCAACCCCGCACTACCCGGTATCGCTACAATCTTCTCTCTTCCTCTCCGATTCTCCTGTCGTCTACCTCCAACCAGCTTGACCTAAACGTACACCATGTCGCATCACGATGGTCTGCCCTTAGTCTTCTAGTTTCCTGAGGAAGACACCCAGCCGGAGTCTCAAGAACATAAGGCGCTTTGCGACGAGCTTGAACTGGCCTTGCGGGAAGACGCCACGCCTACCCCCGCCCCGTTCCGGCTCCCGTCGCCCCAACTGCGCCAGTGCCCATCCTCGTGGCATTGATGGGCTGGGAGCCACACATTGTCGCCGAGCTTGATGCCACGGGGTTGCACGAGGTCCCCGCCGACTTTCATGCGCCCGTGCACCTGCCAGGGCATACGCATGCGCATGCACTGACGCGCACGCCCGTGCCAGTGCCCGTGCACGTGCCAGCGCATGCGCCTGCGCGTGCACTGACGTGTGTGCTCGTGTCGGTGCCCGTGCACACGAATGTCTCCGCCGCGCCATTGACAGCGCCTGTCCCCGCGCGGGTGCCAGTGCCCCCCTCAGCGGCATGGATGGCCGCTGTCGACCGCTTCCTTGCACCAACGCCAGTCGCCTCCTCCCACCAGTTGACTCGCTCCTGGAGACCGAAGTTCAGAACATTGTGGCCTTCCTTGAAGCTAGGGCCAACGTCCAGGAGTACGCCAACAACGGCGCAAGACGCCGCCGTCGCCGTCGGTCAGTGGCCCGATGACACACAGAGCATGGCAGATGAGCCGCTTCCCACCGCAAGACGCCCCCCCGCCGCCGCGTAATCTAAATTTGCCATGAAAACGTTCGGATTGCCATGCTTAAAATCCGAATGTTTATCATTTCCGTTTATTTTAGATCGATCATCGTATAATTTAAAGTTGGAGTCAGACTGAATGAAATCTATGGTTTGATCGATTGAATGTTCTGCTAGAGCCGTATCAAATTAAATATAAAACGTCATCAAGCCACATGTATTCCTTGTCATCCAACGACCTAGACTGCTTCAATGTCGAGCGCTCAACACGTTTAGCGTGCAGTTAATTTCATGCCAAAAATAGTGCTAATCACATAATAACACGCAAATAAGATCCAACTAAATATCCGCATGCACTTAATATATTTCCAAATTAACGTGCATTGCACGTACACACTGACTAGTGCTGCTAGCACGTGAAACTGGTGCCATAACTTATGAATGCGTCCAGATATGGTCAACGGCAACATCGCCCGCGTGTTCTTCGTGTTTGCCCGTGCGTCTAAACGCAGAAGGGGAGGAGAGAGAGAGAGAGAGCACACATGGAACCCACCAGTAAGTGAAGGCGAGTAGTACTAAAAATAATATTACATGTTATCAATTAAATAGGCTGTGGTAATATAAAAAACATTATGTGAACAAAGGGAGGTACAACAAACATTGTTGTTCTATGTATGTTGCCTATTGACGTGCGGCTTGAAGGCCCTGGTCGCATGTTCGATCCTCGTCCTTTATTTTTTAATTTGTATATGGGTCCAAATTTGTTTCATGACATGTGGGCCCCTCGTGTGTAGTTTGTAGCACTTTAATTTGTGGGTCCAAATTTGTTCCATTCCAAGTGGACTATCGGTGTGTAGTTTTGTATCTTATTTATAATAATTAAAGAGAACAACAGAGTTTTTTGCAGTAATACCATGGTGCGACGTTGAAGGTGAGAAAGGACGTGCGAGAGAGTGATGACCGAGCCAGAGGGAAATCAACTAGGGGAATTGCGGGGGTTGCAACGGTGTTTCGAGTATTTGTGGGCCGAATTCTACGAGAATATAATCTAAACCGACCGGAATAAATGCCTACACAAATTAATCCAAGGTTAGAGTGCCCCTCGCAATGTAAAAAGCTCCGGCTTTGCGAGGGATGGAGAGGTAGCTTCAATGTGTGGAAGATACGGCGTGAGAAAGCGAGGTCAATCGAGAGACATATAGATAGAGAGACAAAGTGAGTGTGGTCCGACATTGATGGAACAAATATATATGCTCTGGAGAGATATTTTCCAACTGAGCTTTTGGCAAGGGTGAGGGATATAAGATAGAGCTTGAGAGCTGATCTAGTCACAGACGTGTAGATATATTTTGTGCGTGGGAGGAAGCAAGGTCGATCGATCACATAGGGTCACCGTGCGATCGAAAGAGTGAGACGGGTTTGAGAGAGTGACCTAGATAGATAATGTGCGTGAGAGAGTATACACTGTGAATAAGTCAAATTGGGCTCAAACATGGTGATATATCGTTTTTGTCCGAGAAAGAGCGAGGTCAATCTAGACATACAAAGAGAGAGAGAGAGAGACCGGGAGAGAGGGAGAGAGAGAGAGAGAGCGTGGCCTGCCACGAGGTCGAAAGAGTGGGGGCGGCTTCGATGGACTGACCTAGATAGACAATCTGCGTGAGAGAGTATAGAGTGTGTCGATCAAGGCCCTAACAGGGAGATATATCATTTGTATGTGAAAGAAAACGAGGTTAAACGAGACTCAGATGAAGAGAGCGAGATTGAGCGAGTGTGGCCCGCCGTGCGGAAGAAAGAGTGAGACAGTCTCGAGGGAGTGACCTAGATGGACAACGTGTGTGCGTGCGCACGAGAGGTTGGGGGCTAGATAGGCAATGCATGTATTTAGCGCGACAGGGTGAGAGGGAGAGGGGGAGAGAGAGAGAGCTCGGCATGGGGTGCAATGGCGGTTGTGTGAGGTAAATACATTTCGTAACAGAGTGGAAAAAGGGGGTTGTGTAGTTGAGAGAGTTAGAGATCGAAACATGGAGAGAAAGAATGGATGTGTGTTGGAAACCGATAGCTTCCTAAGGTGGTTAGGAGAGGAAGATTGACCGATACAGGAAGTATGTAGCGTGTGTGCGGGGGGGGGGGGAGGGGGGGCTAAAAACAACATTTGAATGTAGATAGTACGAGACTTAATATCGATGTTTCAATTCGGTGTACATTGTAAGATTTGAACTGAGGACCATGCATATGGGTAATTATTTCGAATTCGTGCCATACGAGGTTTTGAAAAGTTGACATTGACTCGATTTGTTGTGCTATTTTGTAGGTCATATGTTTGAATCCATCCAAAAGTTTTCTCACTACCATGATGTTCATCATATACATATGAATTTGTATTAAAAATTAGTGTGGATACAGTGAAATGCGAAATCCACGTTAGAATTGGAGATCGCTATGTGACAGACACTCTAATTCAAATAACTAATTATGTGACACACACTGTAATCCACGTTAGCGTGGATACTGTTTTGATTTTTTTTTCAAATAACTCCTCATTAATTAATTTATAGTATCTCGTTTCGAATGACTAATTATTGCAAGGAAAACACGGGCATGGTAATATATACAGATTCGTTTGCAAATGAAAGAAGATTCGTTTGCATTCTCAAATGTAGGCGCACCAGGGTCGTGTCGTGGTGGTCGCGTGTGTCGGACGGACGCATAGCACCCAGCCACCCACCCCCCTCCCTCACTCCCCCTCCCCCTCCGAAAAGGACGACGACAAAATAAGTTCGTGCTTCCATGTTTCGGATTGAAATATCTGGCGGCCCCAATTCCAGCCCTGCAAAATCTCCCTTCTCCACCGCCCCCTTCCGCGCCCAGATTGCTCAAATCCCTAATTCGCCGCCAACCCAAGCAAAGTTCGAATCGCCCCTCGTCTCGTCTCTTTCCCCACCTCTGTGTCGGACGACAATGACGAAGACGACGATTGCGCTTCCCCACCGCACTGGAGCTACCTCATCTACGCCCTCGTCCACCGCACCGGGTGGTCCACCGACAACGTCGGCCGCTGCAACCGACGTGCCTCACAGACACCGACTTCCACCGCATCAGGTGCGCTTCACCGACGCCGTCTCCCAGCTCAGCGGGGCTGCTTCACCGAGCACATCGTCGCGCCTCTACCCCCCGAGGCCGCTGGGGCTTCACCAACGGTCTCGTCCACAGCATCATAGCGCTCCGCTGCCACTCAAGATCTGCATCCGTGCGCGGCCAGCCAATGCCAGCGCATCACCCTCAACGGCTCTGAACTGACCCGCACTCTAGCTAGGCGAGCTTGCCCAAACGCCGGCCCGAACTAGGTATCCACACATCACTCCCTTGTGCACTGTTCCGACGATGTTTGGATATCCTTTCACTGCTGTCTTAGCTTACACGCCTATCCAACTCTGACTTTAACTCTTATTTCTTCTGGAGATATCATCTGAAACAAGCAAATCCATTTTTTAGCGAAGCATGACGGCGCTACGGGATCTGGTACACATCCTGCACACCCGTATAACCTTGTAAGTATCTGTCCTCCGGTACAACAGCAAGGTCGATTCCTCTTATTTGATCAGCCATCCGCCGTGTCCAAAATGCAGAGGGGGATGCAAGGAGCACAATGCCTGCACATCCAAGCAAGTGGTAACATGGAGTTGTACATGGAACATCCCAAGCGCAAGCAGAGCTGCAGTGAGCCTATACAACGAGCTAGCGTAAGTCCCTGCATTTCATTTAATTCGTACTGGCATTCGTGTATGATTTGTGTGCAGTGGCAGATCCACGAATTCAAGTTACCAGGGGCAAACATTTAACTTAAAAAATACGAAGGCACTTGCACTCCGGAAATCAACATAACTTGGGAAATGTGAAGCTACATGCACTTTGAAAACTAGCTAATGATCCAAAGTAGTTCAGATTATAAACACTAAATGATGCAAGCACCAAAAAACACAAAATGCAACATGGTGTACAAGGACTACAAACATGGTCTGTACCTGCTTGAATTATTCGTTCTCTGGCTGAAAATATCGAAGTGTAATTGCACCTATAACCAGTGCGCAAACTGCATATCAATATATCTATCCTGCACAAGTATGCCAATAGTTTCAAACAACAGATTAGAAAAGTATTTATGCTACGTTGTCATGATACGGGGACTTTCTGGTAGATGGCCTCGACGTTTCCTCAAGCCATGAAAACGCACTATAATTTGCTTGTCATCAATGCCTGAAAATCTCTATGTCTCTCTCAACATAGAAGATCATCATTAGACACTAAATCCTTCAATGGGAGCTTGCAAAATGCTTGCATTAGATGCCTCATTAGACACTATATGTTCATCACCAGGAGCATGTAAAATGTTTGCATCAAATCCTTCATTAGCAGTCTGTTCATTAGACACTTCAGGCTCAAGAACAACATGAGCTTGGATGTTTGCACGGGAAACTTGATTAGATACATCAGATTCAGTCAGTTCAGTATTGATTGGGGGAGTTATAAAATAAGTAGAAATTGGTTTCATTTTCTCATAGATTCCCTACATACAAGCAGTTTTACAACACCGTCAGGTTTAACTATTGGCCAGAAATTGAAGAGTTGAATTAGATATAATCAGGGATGTGATGTACCTGCTCGTTGCGCATGCTACTCTTGCAAGCTGCGACTGTACGTTTGCGCAAGCTCAATGCCATGCCCGTGCTGCCGCCGCTGCCTCCCACGCAGGCTACACCCAGGGTTGGATCTTCATCTTCTTGTCCTTCCGTTCGCTTGAAGCCCAGCGACTGCCCTCCAACGAGGGCGCGAGGAAGTGTTGTGTCGGTCTGTCCAGCGGCGGCTACGTTAGGAGCGAACCAGACTGGAGGCTGGAGCGGATGAATTGGGATTTTTCCTGCTGTCGATCGATATGGGAGGCGCTCGTTTGGGCCGCGAGCCTGCTATAGAGCCTGCCTTGCACTTATGTTATTGGCCTATCCAAATTGAAACATTTTTCTTCATTTTTTACATTGTCTGCTCGTGCGTTGGGACGAACAAAACTAGCTTGGGCCAACCTGGACGACTCAAACTAGGTGCACAGTTTTGAGCCACCTGAGGCGGCCGCCCATACCAGCCCCTATGGTGGCGTCGCCCCTTTTTGCGTGTATGATAGGGGTAGTGAAAAATATTCCAGTGGCGCTTTTGATTTACCCATAGAATGGTTGAATTGCTTGTTTCTATGAACTGAGTTCACCAATGATGTGAAGGATGCCAGTCTTTTCATCCTATTGTAGATTGCTTAGATCTCGATATGCCAAAAGTAATCGCATGAAATATACAGTAAAAGCCAGTGTGATGTGTGTGGCTACAACTAGTCTGACTACACGTCCTCATATAACATATCAAGGACGCACCATCTTACCAGATTAACCATTCGACTTACCAATGCAGTGTGGGAACAAAGAAGTATTGGGACTGGTATCCAAGCAATTGATGCCATGGACTCCTTCGTACAACATTGTAAGCGAAAAAGAAGTTGCAGTGTGCCTGTACAGAGAACTAGCGTAAGTTCAGTTACATGCTTCTCGGAATTTTAGTTAGCCACTTATTGCAAAATTGTTCAATTACGTTGCTTGGCTTAATTTAGTTTGCTACTGATTACATAATGCCACAGCCTGTTAATCCTATTATAGACTGCACCTATTTATGTGTTTGATACTTACTCTTAAGAATTACCTGTTTGCCCGAACTTAAATAGCTGCTTGTTTGTTTAACTGCTTTGCTGCTGCAACAACGGGTTACAATGATGTTAATAACTACTTTTCAGCATTGAATTGAAACTCTTTAATTCCTTGTTTGTTTAACTAGTTTGCTGTTATAACTCCCAGTTGATATGTTTTGCTAACTTCAACTTTTCTGAATCTAATCGGAACTTTAATGGCAAAACAGGTTAGCCCAAGATCAAAGAGTGAGGTCCCCATGGACGCTGTATCATCCCACAACAGTGGCACCGGCCCAATCGTGCATTATGAATTGCCAACTGCTGATGCTCTAGAAGCTAAACTAGTGGTAGAAAGAGATTCTGTTTCTACACTTAGAAATGAAGTTGACATGTTGAGGAAGCAAACAGCACAATCAGTAGCAGTACTCAAGGCAACCATTAAATATTCGGTGGATTTCAAAATGAAGCAAGCTGAGACTGACCACATTGTTAAGGTCCTGAAGGAAAAAAAGGAAATTAAATTCCCACTTGGTAAATCATAGGTGAAATGTTCTTTCCATCGTTGAATAACCTTTGTGTTGTTTGTTCATGTAATCAATCAAACCATTTGTTTTAGAGATCATGTAATAATTGTTTTTTTTGTTTTTTGGTTTGTAATTTTATTTGAGCACAAGTCTGTATTAATTGATAAGACTCGGAGACATTTCATTTTGATTGCTGTGCCAGACCTACAAATATGCCAATCGGGCTGAATGTGCATTGTCGTGGTATTCTCACGGGGGGCTTACGAGTCGACAGATGCCGCAAGGGCTTAGTGTGAGGGTAAGACTGATGCTGATAGGCCCGGGAGCGGGTATGCGAGTAGCACGCGCTAGTTTACCCAGGTTCGCGGCTCTCCGGAGAGATAATACCCCTACTCCTGCATGTCTGAGTATATCTGGGGTGTACATCGGACAGTACACAGTGCTCCTGGAGTTGTATCTGAGATAAGTAGGAATGAGAGCTAGCTAGCTAGTGTGGCACATGTGCCTGCCATGTGTGGCGAACGAGTATGTGTACTCATACGTGAGAGTGTGTGCCTGGATGGATGGATGGATGGATGTGTGCCTTATATAGGCATGGCTAGCTTAGCATGTAAGCTATGTGGTGGCATGGAAGCAAGGGGGTATGGTGGGGTGTCATGCTTGTCCCCTGAGTCACTTCATAAATAGTGCTAGGGGACAAGTGACACTATACATGATGGCATCGAGGTATAGCCGTCTCGTCCGCGGTATGGCCGCCACGTCGGGGTCTTGTCGGTGTCGGGTCGGGCTGCAGTCGGCAGCCGGCTGGTTGGCACAGTCGGCAGCTGGCTGGTCGGCGCAGTTAGCAGTCGGCAGCCGGCCGGATGAGCAGTCGGACGGGGAGCCGGCAGGAGCGGCCGGGCAGTCGGACTGAGGGGCTTTGTTAGCTCCGATGTCTTGAATTATTGTCTCGCCGTCTTCGGGGTATCCGTGGCCAATTACTCCGACAGTAGCCCCCAAGCCTCCGGGCAACTTGGCAAAGTTGGGCGGAGGTTTTTTGGCGGGTGTTCATGGAAATGATCATGCAAAAAGACAAAGTTAGTCCACGCAGATATATCAAATGATTGCTTTTAACATTGCAAGTTTTATGCGGAGGGTGCCGACTCGGTTTCGTCCGAACCCCTTCAATCTTTTTCGTGTTCCCTCGCTCTTTGGCGTGTGCTCCCGCTTGCCGGACAGCCACTCTACGGTCTGTGGCTGAGAGTGGGCCGCGGAGTGGAGTGTACAATACTCAGACTCTGGGAGCGAATTTAACCGAGCAGATACTCATAAAGCGAACGACCGGGTCGCCCAAACCGTTTTCTCTCCCGAGACGTTTTTCGCGTGGGTGGCCTCCAGCGTTTGCTCTTGCTAGCCGGGCAGCCGCTCTGCGGTCTGTGACTAAGAATGAGCCTTTGGTACCGCGCACGCTACTAAGCCGTCTAAGGGAACTAACGTCTCAGGCCAAGAGGCAAGCCCCCGGGCCAACTCTGGCTGGCGTGTAACGCCCCGGATTTGATGCGCCAGGTGTCTCCCAGTTATTCGCCGACTTTGCCATGTCATCATCTGCATTGCATCATCATGTTTTTCAAAACTTGCATCCGTCCCGGTCTCCCAGTTCTCTCCGTTATCCGTTTCGCGATCCGACACTCTCACACGCACCCGTTGCCCCTCTCAGACCTTGTTTCGTGAGTGCCATTTGAATGTTCTCGGAATGGGATGAAACTTGGCGTGCGGTGTTGTTTTAGAGTAGGTAGACCACCTGTCAATTTTCATCGCATTCGGAGTTCGTTTGACGCCCCCACGGTTAACCGCGTAGCCCGAAACCCCTCTCTCTTTGCAGCCCAGCACCCCTTCACCACAGCCCACTAGCCCATACTAACCCCCTCCATGGTCTCGGTCGTTCGATCACGATCGTGTGGGCGAAAACCACACCCCATTTGGAGTCTCCTAGCTCCCTCTAGCTATAAATAGGCCCTCTCCCCCGAAATTCGCGGATGAACCCTAGCCTCCTCTTCCTCCGCGCCGCCGGACTCGTCTCCGCCGCGCCGGACATGTCCGCCCGTCGCCCCCGTCCAATAGAACGCCGCCACGTCACCTCCTCTCCGCCGCCCCGCGCTGCGGCCCGCCGGGGCCCGGATCGAGCCCTCCCGGCCCGCGCGCCCGACCCCGCGGCCGCCCTGCGCGCCGGCCGGCTCCCCCCGCCGGCCTCGCGGCCCGTCCGCTGTCCCGCGCCCTGCGCCCCGCCTCCGCCCGCCGGTGAACCCGCCGCCGGCGACCTCCCCGCCCGGCGCTGCCACGGCTCCTGAGCCAGCCGTGCACCGTAGGTCCCGCGCCGCCGCCCGTCCGCGGCCGCGACCCCACGCCGCCGCCCTGCGCCCCGCCTCCCGCCGGTGAGCTCCCCGCCGGAGCCGCCCGCGCCTCGCTGCCGCGCGTCGTCCCTCACCGGTATCCGGCCGGATCCGGCGAGATCTGGTCTGGATCCGCCCTCCCCGGCCTCCTCCGGCGTCTTCCCCGAGCTCCGGCCTCCTCCCCGCAGGTCCGGCCGTCTTCCCCCTCAACTCCGGCGAGCTCTACGGTGAACCTCGGGATCCGCGCCGGGCAACCCTAGATCTGCGAGGTTGAATTTTCAGTCCCTGAGATTTCACATCATTCATGCATCTTGTGGAGTGTGTAACTTTGTGCATGTTCATCCTATGAGGTTGTATGATATATCAGAATGTTCATTGTGGGATGCTCTACATTTTGTTCCATTGAGACATGCTTATTTGAGTTCATCTTGATGCCCTAATCATCGTTGCAAGACTGCTATATGATGTTGTCTGCTGTAGTTTAACAGAACTTGCTCATTTGTCATTTTTGTATCTTTTTGTGTGATTTTCGTTTGAGCATGATGTCTACATGTGTTATGAGATACATCATGCCATATTTATAATGGTGCCATCCATGTATTTTGTTATGCCCTGTAGTGAGTGCTTCAAGCTTGTGAAATGGGCTACTTTCTGTTAATTTGCTGTCAATGCTGAAACTGTTATATCATGCTGCTATCTTTGCTTGATGCTAACAATTAATCTATGCATAATATGGAGATGTTCACTAAGGATGTTTTCTTATAAATGTGATACTTTATCAATCCATGCCTTTGGTTGTATTTATAGCCTGCTGTAGCTTGTTGGAACCTTGCTCCAAACTTGCTAAATAATGTTGCTGCCAGCCTGTTAACATTAAGTTCAGTTTTGCCATGTGCTTTACTAGTGATCGGTGCACCCTATGATTATTCTATTGCCATGATTAGCTTCATGAACATGTCTTCTTACTGTCAGTTACCTTCACATGCCATGAAATGCTTTGTGATGAGTGATTTGAGCTCGCAAAGATGCTTTCATAATTATGTTGATGCCATGCTCAGTTTTTCTGCCAAGTCTGAATCTGTCATATAACTTGCTATGTTTACATGGGTGCCATCATATCTTCTGTGCCTTTTTGGCTCGTGATCAGTAAGGGCTTTTGTTCTATGGAATTAGTATATTCATGCCATGCCTTTGTTTGATATGATCTGTTCCATAGCATGTTGTTTGATAGCTGTAAACTTAGCAACCAGATGTTATTTCTGCCATGTCCAGTGATTTTTGCTGTCTGTGAACTGTTATTATTTCCAATCTTGCCATGTCCTTTTGAGCATGTTCTAGTGATTTATGGAGATAGCTCCATGTTCATGTTTTGTTATGCTTTACCTGTAAATCATGTCCATGCCTTTTGTTTTCATGTTGAGGTGCTGTAGCATATTGTTTTGATGCTTGCAAAATGCCTAGTTGCTGTTTTGGACAGATTGTTGTTATATCTTGTTTGGAGTGTATGTGTTGCACCCTTGCTCCGTTTCGAGCATGCTCTATATGAAACTTGCTTAGTGTTGCATGTAGTTTCATGTTACCTTGTTGCATCCATGTTTTGAGTGTTTTGCTTGATGTTTGAATGCATTTTGCATCAATCCCATGTTTAACTTGTTTTGCTCATATCTTCTAGGCCGTAGCTCCGAATTAAACGAACTTTATATGTAATTTGACTAGAATTTCGTGTAGATCATCTTGGTGCATCTTAACTTGCTGTTTAAAAACTTGAACATCAAGTTTATTGAGATCTGGACCAATTTCGAAATTTGCATATGAGGACTTACCGGAATTGTTATATGTTGTTTCCGGCATCATTTAAACTTGCTTTGATGTGTTGCTCTTGTATGCATCATCTCTTGCCATGAGTAGATTCATGTAGCCTTGTCTTGCATCTACTTGGTTGAGCATCACGCCTTGTTCATGTGTGGCGTGTTTACCATGTTGTGTGCTTCTTCTCGATAGTTCCCGTTTCGTTGCATTCGTGAGGATTCGTTCGCCTACGCTTGGTTCGTCTTCGTGGCTTCATCTTCTTCATGGACTCGTTCTTCTTCCTAGGAGGATTTCAGGCAAGATGACCGTCACCTTGGATCTCATTACTATCATTGCTATGATACTTGCTTCGTTCTACCGCTATGCTGCGCTACCTACCACTTGCTTATCAAGCCTCCCAAATTGCCATGAACCTCTAACCTTTGTCACCCTTCCTAGCAAACCGTTGTTTGGCTATGTTACCGCTTTTGCTCAGCCCCTCTTATAGCGTTGCTAGTTGCAGGTGAAGATGAAGATGAAGTTTGCTCCATGTTGGATTATGTTTATGTTGGGATATCACAATATCTCTTATATTATTAATGCACCTATATACTTGGTAAAGGGTGGAAGGCTCGGCCTTATGCCTGGTGTTTTGTTCCACTCTTGCCGCCCTAGTTTCCGTCATACCGGTGTTATGTTCCTTTATTTTGCGTTCCTAACGCGGTTGGGTGTTATGGGGACCCCTTGACAGTTCGCCTTGTATAAAACTCCTCCAGCAAGGCCCAACCTTGGTTTTACATTCGCCTCACCTAGCCCTTTTTTCCCTTGGGTTTCCGGAGCCCGAGGGTCATCTTTATTTTAGCCCCCCGGGGCCAGTGCTCCTCTGAGTGCTGGTCCAAACCGAGCGATGTCCGGCGCCCCCTGGGCAACCAGGGTCTATGCCAACCCGACGTCTTGCTCATCCAGTGTGCCCTGAGAACGAGATATGTGCAGCTCCTATCGGGATTTGTCGGCACATCGGGCGGCTTTGCTGGTCTTGTTTTACCATGATCGAAATCTCTTGTAAACCGGGATTCCGAGACTGATCGGGTCTTCCCGGGAGGAGGAATATCCTTCGTTGACCGTGAGAGCTTATAATGGGCTAAGTTGGGACACCCATGCAGGGTATAAATTTTCGAGAGCCGTGCCCGCGGTTATGTGGCAGATGGGAATTTGTTAATATCCGGTTGTAGTAAACTTGAAGTAAACTCTTCTAAAATACACCAACCGTGTGCGTAACTGTGATTGTCTCTTTTCGGGGTTGTTCGAGAGGAGAATACGGTTTTGGGGTTATGTTTGACGTAAGTAGGAGTTCAGGATCACTTCTTGATCATTACTAGTTCGCGACAGTTTGCTTATCTCCTCTTCGCGCCCTTGTTTCGTGAGTTAGCCACCATACTGTGCTTAGTCGCTGCTGCAGCCTCACCACTTTACCCCTTCCTTACCCATTAAGCTTTGCTAGTCTTGATACCCATGGTAATGGGATTGCTGAGTCCTCGTGGCTCACAGTTTACCACAACACCAGTTGCAGGTACAGGTTATGTGATGATCATGACGCGAGAGCGATGTTTATTCGTGTTGGAGTTCTTCTTCTTCTTCGTCGATCTTGGGTTAGGTTCCGGGTCGGCAGCCTGGGCTAGCAGGGTCGATGTCGTTTGAGCTTCTGTTTGTGTTTCATCCGTAGTCGGATGTTGATCTTATGTATGTTGTATTGATGTATTCTGGCGGCATTTGTATGCCTCGTATGTATCCCCATCTATGATGTAATGTTGATGTAATGATATCCACCTTGCAAAAGCGTCTTCAAGATGCGCTTCTATCCTTGGTGGGACCTTCGAGTTTCTTTAGGATAGGGTCGCATCTTGATGGGAGCAGTCGGCCCGCATCTCTTTCTTTCTTTCTTTCTTTCTGCTTTTTGAGGCAGTCGGCCACTTTTTATTTTTTTAGCACCCGGCTAGGTTGCCAGTTGGCACACTTTGTTGACCCAGCAGCAGTCGGCCGACTCTTCTTCTTCTTTTTTTTTTCTTTTTTTAGCACTCGGCCACCTCTCAGCCGGATTGGGCACTCGGCCCTTTCTCTCTTTTTTCTTCCAGCCGGCCATTGGGCAGGCGGCCCATTTCCTACAGCAGTCGGCCACGACGGGCAGCCGGCTACGGCGGGAGCCGACAGGCGGAAACTAGCGCGAAGCAGGCGGAGGCGGCGCCGGGCGCAGCGGCGAGGAGGCCCGGCAAGGCGGAGAACTCGGCCGCGGGTAGAGGCTGAGCCGGCATGTGGGCGGAGCCGGCGGGCGAGAGCCGGGGCCGAACGGCCGGGCGCGCAGATGCGGAGGAAACCAGCACGGCCCGGGACGCGGAGCCCGCGAGCAGGAGGCGGCAGCGGCGACCCGGAGGAGGGCGCCGGTGCGGAGTAACGGGGAGACGGCAGCCGGCCGTCCATGTTGCGGGCAGCCGGCCCGCGTGAAGCCGGCAGGCGGCCGAAACGGGTGGCGCGCGGAGGCGGCCATGGGGAGCCGGAGCGGAGCAGTCAGCGTCCGGGAGCTGGGCAGCCGGCGCGGGGGCGAAGTCGACGCGGGTGTCGGGGACGACGCAGCCAGGCGGAGGCCCGCGCAAACGCAGTCGGACTCGTGGGCGATGATGCGCAGGGTGGAGCGGAGCAACCGGCGGCAGGTGAGGCCGGCTGCGAGGCCGCAGATGGCGCTGGGGCGCGCACTCACGCGGGGAAGCTGAGATGGCCGGGGCCGGGAGCTGGTGCAGTTGGAGGCCGGCGAGCTGGACGCGTGGGAGGGGCGCGGCGCAGCAGCCGCGGCTGCGGCGAGGCGGCTGAGCGACGAGGGAGCGGCAACCCGGAGCCGGAGATGGCCTGGCCACAGCCAACGCAGGAGCCGGCGCGGGGCGCAGCCGGCCGCGGCACCCGACGCTGGAGCCGACGGCGGACGCGAGGCAAGGCTGCGGCAGAGGCGGAGCCGGCGTGGAGGAGACTCGGAGCGGTGCTGACCGGTTGCGAGGGAGGTGCAGGGGCTCAGCCGCTGCAGGCGGATGAAGCAGCTCGGGGCGGAGGCGGGCGAAGCAGCTCGGGACGCAACAGGAGCCGAACGAGGCAGCAGCGCTATGGCGAGCTAGTGGTGGAGGAGCTCGGGCCGTGAGGCATTACACGAAGATGGCCGGGCGGAGCACGCGCGTGATCGCGAGCGAGGGTCGCGCGCGAGGCGCTGGAAAATGCCACGGCCACGGCGAGGCAAGCAGGTGGGCAGCAGCTTGGGCGGGGTAGAGCGGAGACGAGCATTGTCTGGCTAATATATGGGCAATATCCGACTTGCATCAGGTTAATGCACAGGCATTATCCAACTGGTGTCTAGCTGCTATCTGATGCGTATATGACTTGCATGTGGCAAGTGTTTGACCATGGTTGACTTGCATCTAGCTAGCTTGCAATCATATGCAAGTGAGCGGGATGAGCCTGAGCAGGCTCAGCGGTGTCGAGGCCGACGAGGCGGACGCGCCGTCCCGTGCAGCCGCCCCGGGGGCGTGTCAATGTCGAGCCCTCGAGCGCGGCCGGAGAGGCGACAGCGACGCCGCGACGGAGGTGACAAGGATGGCGAGGCCGACGGCAAGGACGCGCCGCCTCTCGCGGCCACTCCGGGGGCATGTCGATGTTGAGCCCCCGACTGCTATAGGTGAGCCGGCGCGACGCCGCTGCGGTGAAGGCAAGGATGGTCCCGCCCGGACTGCGAAACCAGCAGCAGCGTGGTAGCATAGTAGTAGTACCACACCACGGTGGGCGCCAACTGTCGTGGTATTCTCACGGGGGGCTTGCGAGTCGACAGATGCCACAAGGGCTTAGTGTGAGGGTAAGACTGCTACTGATAGGCCCGGGAGCGGGTATGCGAGTAGCACGCACTAGTTTACCCAGGTTCGGGGCTCTCAGGAGAGATAATACCCCTACTCCTGCATGTCTGAGTATATCTGGGGTGTACATCGGACAGTACACGGTGCTCCTGGAGCTGTATCTGAGATCAGTAGCAATGAGAGCTAGCTAGCTAGTGTGGCACATGTGCCTGGCCATGTGTGGCCGAACGAGTATGTGTACTCATACGTGAGAGTGTGTGCCTAGATGGATGGATGGATGTGTGCCTTATATAGGCATGGCTAGCTTAGCATGTAAGCTATGTGGTGGCATGGAAGCAAGGGGGTATGGTGGGGTGTCATGCTTGTCCCCTGGGTCACTTCATAAATAGTGCCAGGGGACAAGTGACACTATATATGATGGCATCAAGGTACAACCGTCTCGTCCGCGGTATGGCCGCCACGTCGGGGTCTTGTCGGTGTCGGGTCGGGCTGCAGTTGGCAGCCGGCTGGTTGGCGCAGTCGGCAGCCGGCTGGTCGGCGCAGTCAGCAGTCAGCAGCCGGCCGGATGAGCAGTCGGACGGGGAGCCGGCAGGAGCGGCCGGGCAGTCGGACTGAGGGGATTTTCTAGCCCCGGTGTCTTGAATTATTGTCTCGCCGTCTTTGGGGTATCCGTGGCCAATTACTCCGACATGCATTCAGCAATAATAGTAGTATAGATGGACCATAAGTGGCACTCATTGGAAAGGGCCAAGATGTTGTAGTAGCTTGGCTAAAAAAAGGATGTTGTTGTAGCAAAGAAAAGTACAGCGGCCTGGCTTATGTATGTTAGTTGATATTATTGATCCATATACTCTATAAGTGTTTATATGTTTGTTAGTTCTGTACATTCTTGGTTGATTCACTCGGTATTTGAATCTTGATACATCGCTTGTGTACATATCTAAATGGGAGTACACATTATGCTGCGTGTGACATTTGAGTTGGACATGAAGTGTTCCAAATATTCGAATTCATCTTAAACTGGATTCTAGCTTCTGAATTTGAGTACCGGCATTTGTAAACCATATTCATATATGACAGTGGAATACATCTTTGTCGTCCTTTTGAAGATATATAAAAACACATAGAATGATTTATACAGATTCGTATAGGAATACAAAATGGATTCGAATTTAGTTTCCAGGGTAAACGTGGATGCTTATTGTCCCAAAATTCGAAAGAAGCGGCAAAATGTCCACTCCCACTTCGGCTGCCCGAAGCCAAGTGTTTGGGAGATGGAAATTACGGTCTACCCATTATACGGACAATCCATCGGCCCGATTTCCACTGCTCTAAATAGGGGTAGGATTGTAACTTCAATAAGACGTGACACGACCGCCTCTGAGCCCATTCCGACATGGTGGACGCCAAACATGGGCAGCAAAACACATTTGATTCAAGATCGTCCGAAAGACCTCTGTTTCTCCCTCCATTTCCCCATTCATACACGGTGGGCGGCAAAAAAAACTCGACTCGGCCCAAATCGATGTAGGCAAATATTTTCAATAGGGGCAGGTTTGTAACTTCACTCAGATGTGACACAACCGCCCTACCTGTCAGCCCCGTTCATACACCGTGGGCGCCAACCATGGGCGCCAACCACCCTCTCCTCGCCCGAAATCGCTCTGGGCAAATATTGGCGAGATGCGAGATTGCCGTCGTATCCCCAACCGACGAGACGTCCAAATTTTAAACGGGGGCTAAGTTCGTAACTTCCCATATTTCAGACAGGCGCATCCCAAAAACATGGTTCCCCGTACCTCTCCCTCCATTTTCCCATTCATACACCGTCCGCGCTAGAACACCATCCCCACACCAGCCTCCGTCCGCCACCCCATCCATCGTCGTCGTCCTCCACCACAACTATCGCCGCCGTCCTCCACCACATCCATCGCCACTGTCCTCCACCATGCCAGAGCGCCTACCAAGACCACGTCATCCATTGCTAGAGATGGACGTTTCTCATCCATGGCGACGGACCAAGAGCCTTGTATCATGTCCTCTCGCTTCATCGGCGCCGTCGTCCTCTTTGCCGGGGCCGCTCACACGACCTTCTCTTCCACCGCAACGGGACTTATCCCCCGATGCACCCGTCTACCGTCGCAGATCTGCTTCAACACCACCGACAGCCACCGCACCCCCGATGCCTACACGGCGCCGCAAGAGAGGTGGTACTTCATATCTCCTCAACTTTTTGATCTCAACCAGAAAATAGATCTTAACTTGGTTACTCTACTTTCTTTTCAGCTCTTAGAATTTAGTTCTTAGTTCGAAGCAAAGAATGGCTGCTAAATATCATTTCTTCGGTTTCCCCCTTTTATGATCACTATACGATTAGAATACGTGCTTCGTGTCATAATAGCACTGC
Source organism: Aegilops tauschii subsp. strangulata (assembly GCF_002575655.3). Classification (NCBI taxonomy): domain Eukaryota; kingdom Viridiplantae; phylum Streptophyta; class Magnoliopsida; order Poales; family Poaceae; genus Aegilops; species Aegilops tauschii. The sequence goes on from NC_053035.3 coordinate 358,986,903, forward strand.
TCGACCCTCAAGCTAAACAAGCTTAATTGTTCAAATACGAACCTGATATTATTAAAATAGATTCGTTTAATTGGGAAGCTAAATGTTCCTAAATTAGTTTCGAAAATGCATGTTTGCCGCTCGGGTGTGTATCTCTACAGGGTGCCCATGGTGGGCCGGCCCACCCTGGGATTTTTGGTCGTCCCAGGCCCCGATTCCCCTCTGTTCTGCTGCGCGCTTCCGATCTCTACTCGCCCCCAGCCACTGGCCTCGCCGGCGACTTGCTGTCCCCGGACGGCATCACTCTAGGAGGAGACGCCGGACTAACAGGAGGTCAAGAGCCGCTCGCCCAACAGCGTCACCACTGCCCGGGCGCGCCGCCGTGCCTACCTTCCCAGTCCGTTCAGGGCTCAGGCGTGCAGCACCCACTAAGCCAACACGATTTATCCTGAGATAAGTCGTCAACACTCAGCAGCCACTCCTCATCACCCATTTTCTAATTGATTCATTACTCATTAGGCAGGACAGTCATTAGGGTTTGTTGTGTGCTCAGTGCTACCTACACTTAATGGTTCAGATGTATTTCGATAATCTTTAGTACCTGTAAAGTTCACAGGGTTTTCAAAATTCCGGCCCTAGGAACAGACACTAGTCATTTTGGATTGTTGGTCGTAGTGACATTGACCCAGATTACTACTGCAAGCCAGGTTTGTTGAAAATTTTACTTGTCTTTCTTACTCATTCGATATAATATCCAATTATTCACGTCGATTAGTTGCAAACAATAAGTGCTAGACAAACTTCTTGATTCAGATTTTGGACGGTCTCTTACTGCAGTTACAATTCTGCATACTTGTCCTAGTGAGCTCACAAGTAAATGATTGATTCACTACATCTATGCTTGCCTTGTCATATTTGTTGTCAATATTCTTTTAGGGTGGACCACCCTGTTTCTAAATACTGCAACCGTAGACATGAGTGAATAGTATTTCTCTATGTGATCTCTTCCATCATGTGTGGGCAACGAACACTGCATTGTATAGAAAGAAAGTGTCATTTCTAGCTTTTACATAGGCTTCGATCTTTTACATGGAATACAATCTGCCTACTTGCTTTGTGTCGCACTACCAACACTCCACCCTTGAAGCTAAACATTATGCCACTCATAATTCCTTAGTTTATTTGTTCAAATACGAATTCCATATAATTCTAATGTTCCTACTTCAGTTTTGAAATGTGTGTCTTCCTGTTATAGAGACATAAGGGGTTTGTATTTCTGTGTGTGGTCTAGTCAGCACGGTTGGCGGGTGAACTTTGCATATGCAGGGGTTTATAGGGAGACACTCTTTGAGTTGAATCCGCAATGCATTCCATAGATAATCTGACTACTTTTTATGTTTTCATGAATCTCAGATTCTGAACAGCATCATAATGATTATGAGCTTGCGTGCATGAAAAGAATAAAGCAGAACAATGCCATGGCTGTCAAAATTGGCATTAAGGGACTGAAATCAAGTCTGGATGCAATGCAATGCAAACGCTCTCCACCTACAGATTCATGCTCAGAATATGATCCTAACAGTGATTCTGATCTAGAGGGAGACCTAAGTCAATGTAGCTCCCTACTGGAGGAGTCAGAGGAAGATGCCCTATCTTATTCACCCATCAAGGTGCTTGCTCTAACTTTCAAAGGTTATACTTGTCGCACATATCTTGCAACTGATGCTTTGCATTGCTTCTACTTTCTTGAACTGCCATTAGCTTAGTTTACACATCGTGTATGTGAATACGCCATGCCTATCCATTTTCAGTACATATTCCATCTGTCATCATACCATATTTATCCATTCAAATGATGTTCTTGTGTATCAGACGTTCAAAAGGAAGAGGGCGATTGCTGATCGAGGAGGAGCACAAGCAAAGTATTTGGAAAAGGTAGTGGCACCTGATAAATCAAATAGCCCATTAGGTGTAGTTGCAATATCACCTGACCCACAGAACACCCCAACTCTAGCAGACTCTAGCCCTACTACACTGGTCATTTCTGATGCCCCAACTCAGCAGACCCCAACTGCAGCAAACATTATGATTATGTCGGTTGACATAGCACCAGCTCTACGACGCAAAACCCCCATTCCAGCAAAGAGTACACCAAATCCAGTTGCCAAATCCCTTTTCAAACCAGAGAGAGCCCCAATTGCAGCAAATAGGACCCCTGTTCCATTTCTTCCCAATTTAGAAGACAAAGCTTATATTGTTGTCAGGAACTTTGTGCGCATCTTTCCTTCACGGAAAGATTATACCGCAGACACAGAACAATTTCCAGTCTTCCTCCGCAATTTACGCGTAAGTAATGTACTAATGTTATTCATGGTCATTACTGCATATGTGTCTGCTGACAGAAGACATAAGATTTCATTCTTTTAAATAGGCGAGGACCAAACTGGATTATGAAGACGAGCAAGGGTTGGTTGCGCTTTTCAAGCACTCGTTGATGAAGTATCGTTCCTACCTAAGGCAAGCGCACTTCGATGGCAAGCCTCTAAACGAAATTTCTGTAAAGTCTCCGGTGCTACATTTATCCGACGGTGACTGGAATAATCTTGTTACACATTGGTCTCGGCTGCAACATAAGGTACTATCTATGATATCACATCACAATTTGAACTACATTTCTGCATTTGCCTTAACGTCTCACTTGTACGAAAACTGTTAGCAGAAGAACATTCGTTCTCAAGGGACCACAGAATCTCGCAACTATACTGCACACTGCATTGCTCTTGTGAGTACCTCTTGCCCTGTATGACCATACTTACTTTCATAGCTGTTTGATTATTTAGCATCACTGCACATGTTAGCCTCGTTATCGTCCATTTGGTGGACATTATAAGATCCTATGGACTCTTACATAAATTTAGAATCAACCCAATGCTTTTGAAGAGGTTTAGCTCTGTAGTCCTCTTGTAAGGACTGAACGTCGTCTATCACTGTACTTACATTAACAGCTACTCCCTCCGTCCCATAATATAAGAACGTTTTGTATAGTACACTAGTGTTCAAAACACTCTTGTATTATGGGAAGAGGGATTGGTTCGTTGTGTAGCATTCTGCATCTTATGTCCCTCGCCCACCATTTACTAAAAAAGATCAGATCTATATTTAATCTTACCAAAAAGTAGAATACACAGACAATGCCAGTGCAGAAGTGTAGCCCATTGCTCTTGTTAGTACATTTTGTCCTGTAATGCTTGTACTTCCAGGGATTGGTAGTTGATTATGTAGCATCAATCTGCATCTTATCTTCATTATCCTCTATCCCTTCCAGTATTATCATATCTATAATTACTCTCTACAAAATGTAGAGTACAGGCAATGCTTATGAAGAAGATTCGGTGCTGAAATTCTTGAGTTATCCTTCCCTTGACATGGAGAAGGGCATTATAAAGCCGGTGTTAACTATTAATGTAAGTCAGTCCTTGTAAAGCCTTTATCCTCAACTGCTGTTTAATTTGCTCATACTCCCTACCGTTTACTGATGTTTAGTTTGCTGTTTCTACCAAAATGCATGTTCGCAAGAACCGTAAGTTCTATGTTTTACTTGTAAAACCAAATTCCTTATTCATACCATGCACATTACTCAATACTCCCTATATGTATGCTTGTTTTTGTGGATCTATAATCCAGTGTGTGGTGAAGCAGCCCACGTTTGCACCTTGTCATCTCCTATTTTATCTTACTGATGTGGCTGATGATATGAACAACATGCCATGCACATTAACTAAAATAGATACAATGATTTTCTTTGCCCTTCATCTATGCTTGTTATGTTGACATGGTAATCCAGTAGTGTGGTGAAGCTCCCCGCATTATGAACAATGCCAAATTATGTTATTGATATTTTGAACTTACTCTTTATTTTCTAATTTGAAATTGGATGGAATTGACAGCACAGTTATCATCTTTGTTTATACACGTGCAAAACTTGTCATCTCTCTGCTTTGTTTCAGGGTGATATGCCTGATGGCATGCACAAGTCTGCTGAAGGCTGTGCGACAAACCCAACATATATTGCAGCAAAGAAGGCAAAACATCTTGAAGATAGCGAGACAACCCCAATTCTTGTCTTGATGTAGTGTTCAAGTTACTTGAGACTAGCAGTCAGACAAGCTCACAGAATTCGTTGTCTGAATCAGTTCGACTTCTTCAGTCCCAAGTTCTAGCAGAAAGGCATTCTGCAACTCAACTTCGACTTGAAGTCCTATCTCTAAGAAAGATTGCGGAGAACACCAATGAGAACCTCATCGCTAAACAGCTACACCTGGAAGCTATGACCGACATGCTAGGCTGGTCTCACAGCCTTGCTCAGCTGCTTGCGCAGCAGTTCCCGCGCAAGGCTAACCTTTCTTGAACTGTCTTGGAAGTGGTCTCGGTTCAGTATTATTTTGTTACGCTGCAATGGTGCCCTTTTTTGTAATCTGCTTCTTCGTTGCACTTTATGATCACTGGTGGCGAACTTCGATGCCCAGTGGATATAATATACCATAAATCCTTTATTGTATAGTGTAGGTTTATTCTTAGTTACTATGACATAATTTCTTTATTGTATAGAGTAGGTTTGTTCTTAGTTCCTACTAGTTACTGTCATCATTCGCTATCTGAAAAAAATCAAATGTAGTCGACCGGGCCGAAACATTCGCCTCTAACAGGCCTGGTGTTTAGCGGGCCACAATTGGGCCGGCCTGCATCTTTCTTGGGCCCGAATGATTGAGGCCTTCAGACTTTGCGCGAGGCCCACAACTTACACCGGCCTATATTTTAGTTGGGCCTTTTGTGGACCCAGCGCTTAGTTTGGCCCAGGTAGCGTTGGGCCATTAACAGGCCGAATATTGTACTGGCCTGTTATGACCCAGATGAAACCATGGGCCTTTAGCAGGCCGAAATGCATATTGGGCCTCAATTTTCACTAGTCGTCATAAAATGTAGACTGGGCCTTTTTGGGCCCAGTTATATCACGGGCAGTTACCAGGCTGAAACATATCTCGGGCCTTAGTTGGCCCACTGATATCATGGGCCTTTAAGAGGCCGAAAGCTTAGTACAGACAACAACAGGCCGAATTATGCGACAGGCCTTTAACAGGCCCAAAGTCACGTTGGGCTTAACTGTTGCCACCTTTATCATGGGCCGTTAGTGGGCCCGATGTCCCGTCGGACCATATATGGCCCATGGGCAGCATGGGCCATTCCCAGGCCGAAAGTCCCACCGGGCTGAAATGGGCCCATGTCTACATCGGGCCTCTAACAGGCCGAAAGTCACTGGGCTGTAATTGGGCTCAAATATTCGGCGAAGAGTTAACGGGCCAGATCTGGCTTCGGGCCGTAAATGGGCCCAAATATTCAGCGAACAATTAACGGGCCAGATCTGGCTTCGGGCCGTAAATGGGACTTTATTAAGCAGGCCGTTATTGGGCTGGCCCACTAGTACCTAAGTAAGTACTACGGGCCTTTGACTGGGCCGGCCTTTTTAACCTATATGGGCCTCTGTTGGGCCGTGCCACATGTCAACGTATCATAGGCGCTTTGGGTCCAATGAGTGGATGACATCTGTCCCAACGGCGAGCCGACACGTGTATCCTCCAGCCAATGATGATTTTACACGTGGAAAATCCCCATTGGTCGAGGCTGTTAATGGGTTATCGGATCCAAAACCGGACCCGATAGCTTAACGGCGTTCCGTTACGGTGGATGCCACATGTCGGTCACCCTTGACGAAAGCACTTTTGTGACGCGCGATTTATCGTCATGGAAGTGGACACTTCCGTGATGATAATTTTGGTAATGTCATGGAACACTTCTACGACAGCACAGGTATGACTATCTTGATTCTGTCATAAATTTGTCATGGATGTACATGCATGACAGAAAACGTGACCTACTGTGACGAACACGTATCATCACGGAAGTGTATTTTTTTGTAGTGATGTTGGTGCCATGTCATGACACCATGCCAAGTTTCATGATTTTCAGGCGTGTTTTGGATTTACAGGAATTAAAAAACCAGGTTTCTCAATCTTTTCGGGCGAGCCACGACGCCCTGATGTTTGAATTTGATTCCCATCTCTTGCATGGGACCTATAAATTCACCCAAGGACGCACATGTGATATTTCAAACAACTTGGATGCACTGGAGCATGTGCTTGTAGTTCAAATTTGAATTATGCACATTAAATGCCCAGAAACTCAATTAATGCATAAAAATGCCAAACGAACCCGGAATAATTTCAAATTTTAGCACGATACTTCTATTTGGTCTAATCTACCAGTGTAAAAAAATTAAGGCGGGATAAGGCAGTGTACGTATGTCGTTTCGCACACGAAGTTGACACATTCCCTCTCGGAACCAAGCGCCTTCTTGAGGGAAGCTCCGGTTTGCAAGAAGCTTACACCAAAGCTTGTCCCAATTCGGCCAAAAAATTTACTCAAACATGTTGGTGCCATGTCATGACACCATGCCAAGTTCATGATTTTCAGCCATGTTTTGGATTTACAGGAATTAAGAAACCAAATTTCTCAATCATTCCGGCCGAGCCACGACGCCCAGATGTTTGAATTTCATTCCCATTTCTTGCATGGGACCTATAAATTCACCCAAAGACACACATGTGATTTTTCAACAAACTTTGGTGCATTGGAGCATGTGCTTGTGGTTCAAATTTGAATTATGCACATTAAATGCCCAGAAACTCAATTAATGCATAAAAATGCCAAACGAACCCAGAATAATTCCAAATTTAGACACGACACTCATGTACTAGTTGCATGTTCACTGTACGTAAACGTTCTAGCAATTCAAACACCATCCTTTCCCTCCGTAACATCATTTTGTCCTTAAAAACATAATGAAAAAATCAGGTATACCACAAACAGTTTACTAGAAAGAATCGTGTGGGATGCAATATAAAATATCTTGGCGCACCGTCTTGTCTAGCACTTGCGCGCCAGTTTCTCGCGGCACTGAGCGAAAAAAATTTACCACCATGGAAATATCTATCTCCCCGCCCCCTCCCTCCTACCAAAAGCCACATTTCCACTGTTCCTTCTTGCTTTCCAAGTTCAAACCTTCACTGCTGCTTACTGGCAGCTCAGCCTCCTCGCCGGCGACCCTTCATCTTGCAGCGCCGCCTCCTTGCGAGCTACCCTTCTTCTTGCAGCGCCGCCTCCTCGCCGGCGACCCTTCTTCTTGCAGCGCCGCCTCCTCGCCGGTGACCCTTCTTCTTGCCACGCGGCCTCCTCGCCGCCGACCCTTCTTCTTGTTGCGTGGCCTCGTCGATATGGTCAGGTAATCCACACCCCACCCACAACATCCTCCTCCTTTCCCGTCCAGATGCCCCGACCGAAGGAGCGACACCTTCCATCGAAATCACTGCCCCCCTACTCCAATTAAGCGACGCCCACAGCCATTTTGCACGCAGTATAACGTGGAGCTCAGTAGCATGCGGCCGCACGCACGAACGAGGTTGCTATGGCTGCCATGCGTGTCGATCGCCAGATCTTGGAGGAGCACCTCATCTTCGAGGCCACAGTCGACACCGCCACGCGGTTTGTCTACTTTAAAATACAGTTCGTGATGTTTTCTCGAGGCCACCGCCAGTGACTTCTAGTGATTTGCCCTCTTTAATGTTAATATGCAATCTGATGTTCAGTTAACAGTTTGGTCCTCTGAAATGTAATGTTCAGTTAACAATTTGGTCCAACAATTGCTACATTTCTGTAACACCCCGAATATAACTTTCCATATTTGTAACTCCAACTCTTGCCATTTTCGGCTATGTGTTATGATATTCCCCTCGTGGTCGGGTTTTGTCTTTCGTTTTGCATTTTATCCATGTCATGCATTTCATATCATGTCATCATGTGCATTGCATTTGCATACGTGTTCGTCTCATGCATCCGAGCATTTTCCCTGTTGTCCGTTTTGCAATCCGGTGCTCCCATCTCCTCCGGTGCACCCCTCTTGTTTTCTTTCGTGAGCGGGTGTCATATGTTCTCGAAATGGACTGAGGCTTGTCAAGTGGCCTTGGTATACCACCGGGAGACCACCGGTGAAGTTTCGTTCCATTTGGAGGTCGTTTGGTACTCCAACGGTTAACTGGGTAACCGCAGATGCCTTCTGTGTGTTGCAGCAAAAAAACCCCTCAAAACCAGCCCAAAACCCCTCCAAGTCATCTCCATGCTGTAGGTCGTTCGATCACGATCGTGTGGCGAAAACCGCACGTCATTTGGACTCTCCTAGCTCCCTCTACCTATATATTTTGCATCTCTCCCGATTTACGTTCGCAGTCAAACCCTAACCCGCTCCCCTCGCGCCGCGCCGGACGTGTCCGTCCGCGCCGGACGCTTCGCGCTGCCGCCCCGGACCAGTGGCCGCCCGCCACATGGCGCTCCCCGCCACCGCGCCGCCGCGGCCCGGGCAGCCCGCCGCAGGCCCCCGAGCCCGTCCGCAAGCCCGCGCGCGCCCGGCCGCCTCCCGCACCGCGCCTGCCTGCGCCGCCGCCCCGCGCTGCCGCCGTCGCCGCCGCCAGCGCGCCGCCGCTTCTTCGCCGTGCCCCGCCGCCGCACTCGTCGCCGTCCCCACCGCCTCGCCTGCTGCCGGCGCCTCCCCTCCGGCCTCCTCCACGCCGGCGAGCGTCGCCCGAGCCCGAGCTCCTCGATCCGATCTGGATCCATAGACGTGCGTCGACTTTTCTCTCCCCCCCGAAATTTCTGTCTTCAATATTTTACAGCATGTGCACCTGTTCATCATGGCATAACTCTCTGCATGTAGCTCCGTTCCGTGCGTGTAATATGTCAAATTGTTCGTCTCATGATGATCTACATTTTGTTCAATTGCACCATGTTCATTAGAGTCCATCTTGATGCCCAAATCTCTGGTGCAAGGGTGCTATTTGCTGTTATCTGCTGGTTCTTGGCAGAACTTGGAGATTTGTTATTTTTGTTGCATTTAATCTGTGCATCTTATGTGCATTAGCTCTACATGTGTTTTGTTGTATGCCATGCCATCTTTCCAGTGGTGTATGCCATGTATTTTTGTGATCTCTGTGGTGACTAGCACAAGTATGCAAACTAGGCCCCGTAATGTTTCTGATTTCAGGGACAGTAATTTCTCGAAGTCCTTGTCTGCTGTTATTTTGTTGCCATGTAAACTTGATGCTACAGAGAGATCCATGCATATTTTGGAGATGTTCAGTAAGGATGTTTTGTAGATATTGTTGTAATTGATACACTCCTGCCCTTGTTTGCAATTATGGAGTGCCATAGCATGACTCAATCTTGCTCTACTTTTGCTATAAAATATTTCTGGCAGATTGTTTACGTGTTATTCATTGTTGCCAAGCTTTTTGTAGTTGATCCATACATGATACGCTTTTGTTCTTGCCATGGATAGCTTCATAAACTTGCCATGTTGGTGTGGGTATGCTTGTTTTGTCATGCATTGCCTTGTGGTGAGTGCATCAAGCTCACCAACGTGCCTTCATATTATTGTTTCTGCCATGCTCTGTTTTCTGCCAAGTCTAGAACCTGTTAACGAAACTTGCTATGTTTACAAGGTTGCCATCATATCTTCTGGTCCTTTTTGGCTTATTGGCAGTAAGGGACTTTTGTCATATGCATCTAGGAGAATACTGCCATTCCTTGTTTTGCCATGTTAAGTTCCTGTAGCATGTTGATTTCGTGCTCTGAACATTGCTACCTGATGTTGTTTTCTGCCATGTCCAGTAATTTCACCAAGTCTGTGAACCTGTTATCTTTTGCACTTTTGCCATGATTGTTTGAGCTTGTTATGTTGGGAACTAGCCGTAGCTCAGTATTCATCTTTTGTCAAGCATCTCCTGTAGATTGCTGCCATATGCTTTGCTGCTATGTTGGAGTGCTGTAGCATTGTTACTTGTTGCATTTTAAGTGCTATCATGCTGTTAATCGCAGATTCGTGTCATTCTTGTTTTGCTTGCCATTTGCAAACTGTGGATCCGTTTCCGGTGATCTTTATATCGATTTCGACCGAAATCATCTCATCTTTCCAGTGGCATACTTGTTTTGCCAAGTTACTGCCTTGTTCATCATTTTCCTTCCGGAGCACGCATATGCATCGCATATCGTATCTTGCAAATCATTCATGTATTGCATCATGTTGTTTGTGCTTTTTCCCATGATTGATTGTGGTTCCGTTGCTTGTGTTCTTGTCTTGGGTAGAGCCGGGAGACGAGTTCGTGAACGAGGAACCTGTTGAGTATGCTTTTGAGGATCAAACTTTTGACAACTCTGAGAACCTTGCAGGCAAGATGACCACCCCTCGAAATCACTTCTATCTTTGCTTTGCTAGTTGTTCGCTCTATTGACATGCTGCGCTACCTATCATTTGCTATATCATGCCTCCCATATTGCCATGTCAGCCTCTAACCATCCTTTCCTAGCAAACCGTTGTTTGGCTAAGTTACCGCTTTTGCTCAGCCCTTCTTATAGCGTTGCTAGTTGCAGGTGAAGTTGAAGTTTGTTCCATGTTGGAACATGGATATGTTGGGATATCACAATATCTCTTATTATAATAATACATCTATATATTTGGTTAAGGGTTGAAGGCTCGGCCTTATGCCCGGTGTTTTGTTCCACTCTTGCCGCCCTAGTTTCTGTCATACCGGTATTATGTTCCTTGAGTTTGCGTTCCTTACGCGGTTGGATGATTTATGGGACCCCCTTGAGAGTTCGCCTTGAATAAAACTCCTCCAGCAAGGTCCAACCTTGGTTTTACCGTTTGCCACCTAAGCCTTTCCCCCGGGTTTTCGCGAGCCCGAGGGTCATCTTTATTTTACCCCCCCGGGCTAGTGCTCCTTCGAGTGTTGGTCCGAACCGAGCAGCCTGCGGGGCCACCTCGGGGAAACTCGAGGTCTGGTTTTACTCGTAGCTTGACTTATCCGGTGTGCCCTGAGAACGAGATATGTGCAGCTCCTATCGGGATTTGTCGGCGCATCGGGCGGCTTTGCTGGTCTTGTTTTACCATTGTCAAAATGTCTTGTAAACCGGGATTCCGAGACTGATCGGGTCTTTCCGGGAGAAGGTTTATCCTTCGTTGACCATGAGAGCTTATGATGGGCTAAGTTGGGACACCCCTGCAGGGTATTATCTTTTGAAAGCCGTGCCCGCGGTTATGAGGCAGATGGGAATTTGTTAATGTCCGGTTGTAGAGAACTTGTCACTTGACCCAATTAAAATACATCAACTGCGTGTGTAGCCGTGATGGTCTCTTCTCGGCGGAGTCCGGGAAGTGAACACGGTTTGAGTTATGAATGACGTAAGTAGGAGTTCAGGATCACTTCTTGGTCATTACTAGATGACGACCGTTCCATTGCTTCTCTTCTCGCTCTCTTTTGCGTATGTTAGCCACCATATATGCTTATTGCCTACTGTAGCTCCACCTCATTACACCATCCTTTCCTATAAGCTTAAATAGTCTTGATCTCGCGGATGTGAGATTGCTGAGTCCTCGTGACTCACAGATTCTACCAAAATAGTTGCAGGTGCCAACGATGCCAGTGCAGATGATGGGATCGATCTCAGGTGGGAGTTCGATGAGGAACGTGGTCGTTACTATGTGTCTTATCCTGATGATCAGTAGTGGAGCCCAGTTGTGACGATCGGGGATCTAGCATTTGGGGTTATCTTATTTTCATTTGGATCTTGACCGTAGTCGGTCTATGTGTGTATTTTGGATGATGTATGATTTATATTTATGTATTGTGTGAAGTGGCGATTGTAAGCCAACTCTTTATCCCATTCTTGTTCATTAAATGGGATTGTGTGAAGATGACCCTTCTTGCGACAAAACCACAATGCGGTTATCCCTCTAAGTCGTGCCTCGACATGTGGGAGATATAGCCGCATCGTGGGCGTTACAAGTTGGTAATCAGAGCCATCCCCGACTTAGGAGCCCTCTGCTTGATCGAATCGCTGGCGTTGTTGAGTCTAGAACAAAAATGTTTTGAGTCTTAGGATTATATATATCGGAGAGTAGGATTCTTTTTACTCCTCGGTCCCTTCGTCGCTCTGGTGAGGCCTCCTGACGTAGAAGTTTTGACTCTTCTCTCCTCAAATTTCACTAAAAAAAATTAGGATCACGCGGGTATCTTGGAATCGTTCCGATGGTTTTGTGACGAGAACATTGTTCTTGGTGCCTCCTGACATTTAGGGGTTGTGGCAGTGTCCCGGGGAGTTGAGCTCCGAGGTGTTGTCGTCACAATTTTATCGTTGCAGTTCTGGAATACCTGAGTTTCGCCGACATCGAAATCTCTTTTGTGCAGTTGTTGGTGAGATCACCTCGATGCCACCCAGTACTGGGGCGGGAGTTCGGGAGTATTGCCATAACTCATATAACGGATGCTTTTCGAAGGTTGAGGTAAACGATTTCCGAAGGTTTCTTGGTTATGTGTTGACGGATGGATACAGCTGGATCTAGGGATTGCTAGTTTGGGTGGTATATTTTGTGTCCCCTGTATCCCCAACACCAGATTGCATAACCAAAAAGTTTCGGGAGTTTATAAGTGGGAATTCAAGTAGCTCTTAGGATATCTTTCCGACAGACGCATGATATGAGATTGGCGTTCGACGTCTAGTGGTCCGCCTGTACACGGTTGGTTTTACAGTGGTCTCGTAGTGTCTTAAAGAGTCCTTGGCTATGCCGACTCGGGGACGCTTCGTATGTCATGTGCACAGCCTAGTACATGATGGTGCTGTACGATCGAGCCCGTGTGGGCCCCACCACGAAAACTTCGGACGAAATCTCTATCATATGTTTGTTCCGGCTTATTCTGCAAGCCAATACTTTGTTTTGTTTTGAATTGTGGTATTCGAGTTGCTTCGAAGTCATATGTTGATTCCATATCTTTTTCAAGTGGCTTCTCAACTAATGGAAGTGTGATGATTTACTACGGAATTCATTCGTTCATCTTCGTTCGAATGTTTATTGTGAAGACTATATGTTGCAATTTCTATCCAGTTATTCTAGTTATCTATTTGTCTATCAAGATGCTAACGGATGTCACCCTCTTCAGGATGGCTCCGCCAACGCGTCAGAATCCGGATCGCAATGAAGGGAGTCAAGCGAACCCTCCGCCACCAGCTATCATGGCAGCCACCAACGCCAATGCTCAGATGATTCTGCAACTCTTGCAAGAACGCACCCAAGGGCAAGGCAATCAAGGGAATCAAGGTCAAGGCAACAATCAGCCTCACTTTGCTACACTCAACCAGTTTCTCGCAAATCAGCCCAAGTCTTTCAGCTACTGTGCCGAGGCCACAGATGCCGATGATTGGCTCGTGGACATCAACAAGCATTTTGAATGTAGCAATGTCAGGCCTGAGGACTATGTCAAGTTCGCTTCTTTTTAGCTCAAGGACCAAGCTGCTGATTGGTTTCAGCAATACAAAGATTCCAGAGGAGGTCGTGTGATCACTTGGAGTGACTTCTGTCGGGATTTCAAAGCGCACCACATTCCTCAAAGTGTTGTTGAGAGCAAGCGTGAGGAGTTCCGCAATCTCAAGCAAGGCAACATGTCTGTGTATCAATTCAACATCCAATTTCAGAAACTTGCTCGCTTCGCTAAACAAGACGTTCCTAATGAAAAGAGCATGATCTATCACTTCAGAGGTGGCCTTAGAGAGGATCTGCAGTTAGCTCTTGTTCTTGTTGAGCCTACTCAGTTTGATCAATTCTATAACATGGCACTGAAGCAAGAGGCTGCTCAGCTCAAGTGTGAGGCTTCTAAGAAGAGTGTCAGAGATGTAGTTCAGTCTTCTTCCTCACTTGTGGCAGCTAAGCAACTGAAGTTCTGGTTGCCTCCTCCTCCTCCGTTTCGTCAGCCTTACCAGCAGAAGAACAAAGGTGGCCATGGTTCTTCCAACTCGGGCTATCAGAACAAGTCTCAGAATCAAGCTCCAAAGTCCAATGCTCCTTATCATCGTCCACTCTCAGAGGTGACTTGCAACAAGTGTCAGCAGAAAGGTCACTATGCTAACAAGTGCTTCAACCAAAGGCGTCTTCCGCCTCCTCCTCCTGTCAGATCTTCCAGCAATGCAGTGGTCAAGCATAATCCAAATTCTGCAAAGGTGAACATGATGAATGCAACTCAAGCGGAGGAATCTACTGATGTGATAATGGGTAATCTCTCCGTTAATGATATTCCTGCAAAAGTTTTATTTGATACTGGTGCTTCGCTTTGTTTCATGTCAAGACCGTTTTTTGCCAAGCATGAATTCACTTGTTCTCATCTGAGTAAACCCATGGATGTCGTTTCTCCGGGTAAACGTTTGAGTTCTAGTTTGGTGGTTCCGGATGTTTCCATCAAGATGAGAAACTATAAATTTATGTCTTCTCTAGTCGTTCTTGGTGACTCGGATATTGATCTTATTCTCGGGATGGACTGGCTTTCTAAGCACAAGGCTCAACTTGATTGTGCTGCCAGGGAAATTCAATTGACACACTCTTCTGAGGATGTGATTATTTATGCCGCTCGTGATGAAACCATTCGGTTTTTTTCTCTCAATGAGAAGGGCGAATTGAATGCCATCTCTCAAATTCCAGTCGTTTGTGAGTATCAAGATGTCTTTCCAGAAGAGCTTCCGGGTATGCCTCCTCACCGGCCAGTTGAGTTCGTTATCGATCTTGAGCCAGGTACTGAACCCGTTTGCAAGCGTCCATACAAGCTTGGACCCAACGAGCTGAAGGAATTGAAGAAACAGCTCGATGAACAAGAACGTCTGGGTTTGATTAGACCGAGTTCATCTCCATGGGGTTGTGGTGTTCTTTTTGTGAAGAAGAAGGATGGCACGGACCGACTTTGTGTCGACTACCGTCCATTGAACAAGAAGACAATCAAGAACAAGTATCCACTTCCCAACATCAATGAGCTATTCGAGCAACTCAAAGGTGCTAAAGTATTCTCCAAGATTGACCTTCGTATGGGTTATCATCAGATTCGCATTCGTGAAGAAGATATTCCCAAGACAGCTTTCAGAACAAGCTTTGGTTCTTATGAATATACTGTCGTGTCTTTCGGCCTTGTCAATGCTCCTCCAGTATTCTCTCGGATGATGAATTTCATCTTCAACCCCTATACCAATGATATCGTTCCGGTGTATCTCGGTGATATCTTGGTCTTCTCCAAGAATAAGAAGGATCATGCCAAACATTTGCGATTGGTGCTCGACAAGCTCAGAGAGTATCAATTCTATGCTAAGTTTTCAAAATGTGAGTTTTGCTTGATGAAGTTCTTTTCCTTGGTCACATCATCTCTGCCAAGGGCATCGCTGTTAACCCCGAGAAGGTGTCCACAATTGTGAATTGGGAACCTCCTCAGAATGTCAAGCAGCTCCGCAGTTTTCTTGGTCTTGCAAGCTATTGCCGAAGATTCGTTGAGAATTTCTCTAAGATTGCAAAGTCTCTTTCCAACCTCCTCCAGAAGCATGTGAAGTATGTCTGGTCTCCTGAGTGTGACATTGCTTTCAACACTCTCAAAGAGAAACTAGTCACAGCTCCTGTCTTAACTCCTCCTGATGAATCCAAGCCATTTGAAGTTTTCTGTGATGCTTCTCTCCAAGGTCTCGGTGCTGTGTTAATGCAAGAGAAGAAAGTTGTGGCCTATACCTCTCGTCAGTTGAAGCCCAATGAGAAGAACTACCCCACTCACGATCTTGAGTTGGCGGCAGTTGTCCATGCATTAATAACGTGGAGACATCTCTTGTTGGGAAGACAAGTGGACATATTCACCGATCACAAGAGCCTCAAGTACATCTTCACTCAGCCCAACCTCAACCTCAGGCAGACTCGATGGGTCGAAATGATTCAAGAGTACAATCCGAGTATTGAATATACTCCAGGCAAGGCCAATGTCATTGCAGATGCTTTGAGCAGGAAGGCTTATTGCAACAGCTTAATCCTCAAGCCATTCCAACCGGATCTTTGTGAAGCTTTCCGCAAGCTGAATCTCCAAGTTGTTCCTCAAGGATTTCTTGCCAACCTCATAGTCTCTCCTACTTTGGAAGATCAAATTCGTGAGGCACAACTTCTTGATGCCATGGTGAAGAAGGTGAAACGTGGTATCGACAAGGGTCTTTCCAAATACAAGTGCTATCGCATTGATGACAGAGACACTTTATTCTTCGAGGACCGGATTGTGGTTCCTAAAGGTGATCTAAGGAAACTCATAATGAACGAGGCGCACAATTCTCTCCTTTCCATTCATCCTAGAAGTACAAAGATGTATCATGACCTCAAGCAGTCGTATTGGTGGACCCGAATGAAGCGAGAAATCGCTCAATTCGTGAATGAATGTGATGTCTGTCGAAGGGTGAAAGCAGAACACCAACGACCAGCTGGTCTCCTCCAACCTCTCACTATCCCAGAATGGAAGTTTGATCACATCGAAATGGACTTCGCGATTGGATTTCCAAAGTCCAAGCGCGGAAATGATGCTATCTTCGTTGTCATTGACAAGCTTTCTAAAGTGGCTCATTTCCTTCCAATCAAAGAATCTATCACGGCAGCTCAGTTGGCAGAGCTATACACCTCCAGAATTGTCTCCTTGCACGGCATTCCACAATTGATTTCTTCTGATCATGGAAGCATCTTCACCTCTAAGTTCTGGGACTCCTTCCAGAGGGCCATGGGTACCAACATTCGCTTCAGCACAGCTTGCCATCCTCAAACTAGTGGCCAAGTCGAGCGAGTAAATCAAATTCTTGAAGATATGCTCAGGGCTTGTGTCTTTCCTTTGGCATTAAATGGGAAGATTGTCTTCCATATGCCGAATTCTCATACAACAACAGCTTCCAAGCAAGTTCGGTCAAGGCCCCATTCGAGATTCTCTATGGCAGAAAGTGTCGTACTCCTCTCAATTGGTCAGAGACTGGTGAACGCCAACTTCTTGGCAATGACTTAATCACTGAAGCTGAAGAAATGTGTAAAGTCATCCATGATAATCTCAAAGCCGCGCAATCGCGCAGAAGAGTTACTATGATAGTAAGCACCGTGATGTGGCTTTCGAGATCGGAGACCATGTCTACCTCCGCGTCTCTCCAATGAAAGGCACTCGTTGCTTCGGTATCAAAGGGAAGCTTGCCCCTAGATACGTGGGTCCTTTCAAGATCATTGGCAAAAGAGGCGACCTCGCCTATCAACTTGAGCTTCCTTCCAACTTCGCGAACGTGCACGATGTGTTCCACGTGTCACAGCTTCGCAAGTGCTTCAAGACTCCTGAGTGCACTATCAACTTCGAAGAGATTGACCTCCAAGAAGATTTGTCTTATCATGAGCACCCCGTTGCTATTCTTGAAGAAACTGAGCGCAAGACTCGCAACAAGTCAATCAAATTCCTGAAAGTGAAGTGGTCGCACCATTCCGACCGGGAAGCCACCTGGGAACGCGAGGACCACCTCCGTTCCAAATATCCGGAGTTCTTTCAGTCCTAGATCTCGGGACGAGATCCTCTCGTAGTGGTGGAGTGTTGTAACACCCCGCATGTAACTTTCCATATTTGTAACTCCAACTCTTGCCATTTTCGGCTATGTGTTATGATATTCCCCTCATGGTCGGGTTTTGTCTTTCGTTTTGCATTTTGTCCATGTCATGCATTTCATATCATGTCATCATGTGCATTGCATTTGCATACGTGTTCGTCTCATGCATCCGAGCATTTTTCCCCGTTGTCCGATTTGCAATCCGGCGCTCCCATCTCCTCCGGTGCACCCCTCTTGTTTTCTTTCATGAGCGGGAGTCATACGTTCTCGGAATGGACCGAGGCTTGTCCAGTGGCCTTGGTATACCACCATGGAGACCACCGGTCAAGTTTCGTTCCATTTGGAGGTCGTTTGGTACTCCAACGGTTAACCGGGTAACCACAGATGCCTTCTGTGTGTTGCAGAAAAAACCCCCCTCAAAACCAGCCCACAACTCCTCCAAGTCATCTCCATGCTGTAGGTCGTTCGATCATGATCGTGTGGGCGAAAACCGCACCTCATTTGGACTCTCCTAGCTCCCTCTACCTATATATTTTGCATCTCTCCCGATTTACGTTCGCAGTCAAACCCTAACCCGCTCCCCTCGCGCCGCGCCGGACGTGTCCGCACGTGCCGGACGCTTCGCGCCGCCGCCCCAGACCAGTGCCCGCCCGCCACGTGGCGCTCCCCGCCTCCGCGCCGCCGCGGCCCGGGCAGCCCGCAGCAGGCCCCCGAGCGCGTCCGCGAGCCCGCGCGCGCCTCGCCGCCTCCCGCGCCGCGCCTGCCTGCGCCGCCGCCGTGCCCCGCCGCCGTCCCCGCCGCCTGCGCTGCTAGTGCGCCGCCGCTTCCTCGCCGTGCCCCGCCGCCGCGCTCGTCGCCACCGCGTGCGCCGCCGCCTTCCTCGCCGTGCCCCGCCGCCACACTCGCCACCGTCCCAGCCGCCTCGCCCGCCGCCGGCGCCTCCCCTCCGGCCTCCTCCACGCCGGCGAGCGTCGCCCGAGCCCGAGCTCCTCGATCCGATCTGGATCCATAGACGTGCGTTGACTTTTCTACCCCCCCCCCCCCGAAATTTCTCCGTCTTCAATATTTTACAGCATGTGCACCTGTTCATCATGGCATAACTCTCTGCATGTAACTCCGTTTCGTGCATGTAATATGTCAAATTGTTCGCCTCATGATTCTCTACATTTTGTTCAATTGCACCATGTTCATTAGAGTCCATCTTGATGCCCAAATCTCTGGTGCAAGGGTGCTAGTTGCTGTTATCTGCTGGTTCTTAGCAGAACTTGGAGATTTGTTATTTTTGTTTCATTTAATCTGTGCATCTTATGGGCATGAGCTCTACATGTGTTTTGTTGTATGCCATGCCATCTTTCCAGTGGTGTATGCCATGTATTTTTGTGATCTCTGTGGTGACTAGCACAAGCATGCAAACTAGGCCCCGTAATGTTTCTGATTTCAGGGACTTGGTAGTAATTTCTCTAAGTCCTTGTCTTCTGTTATTTTGTTGCCATGTAAACTTGATGCTACAGAGAGATCCATGCATATTTTGGAGATGTTCAGTAAGGATATTTTGTAGATATTGTTGTAATTGATCCACTCCTGCCCTTGTTTGCAATTATGGTGTGCCATAGCATGACTCAATCTTGCTCTACTTTTGCTATAAAATATTTCTGGCAGATTGTTTACGTGTTATTCATTGTTGCCAAGCTTGTTGTAGTTGATCCATACATGATATGCTTTTGTTCTTGCCATGGATAGCTTCATAAACTTGCCATGTTGGTGTGGGGGGGCTTCCCACTTGGCTTGGGGGGCAAGGCACCCCCTTGGCCGCCGCCCCCCACCCTAGATGGGGTTTGGCCGGCGCCCCCCCCCTCCCAGGGGGCCTATATAAAGGGGGGAGGGAGGGCAGCAAAAAACATAACCTTGGGCGCCTCCCTCCTCCCCTGCTAGACCTCTCCCTCTCGCAGAAGCTCGGCGAAGCCCTGCCAAGACCCGCTACATCCACCACCACGCCGTCGTGCTGCTGGATCTCCATCAACCTCTCCTTCCCCCTTGCTGGATCAAGAAGGAGGAGACGTCGCTGCACCATACGTGTGTTGAACGCGGAGGTGCCGTCCGTTCGGCACTCGGTCATCGGTGATTTGGATCACGGCGAGTACGACTCCATCATCCACGTTCATTGGAACGCTTCCGCTCGTGATCTACAAGGGTATGTAGATGCACTCCTTTCCCCTCATTGCTAGTATACTCCATAGATGCATCTTGGTGAGCGTAGGAAAATTTTAAAATTATGCTACGATTCCCAACAGTGGTATCAGAGCCAGGCCTATGCGTAGTTACTATGCACGAGTAGAACACAAAGAAGTTGTCGGCGTTGATGTTGCCAATTCTTCTTGCCGCTACTAGTTGTTTCTTGTTTCGGCGGCATTGCAGGATGAAGCGGCCCGGACCGACCTTACACGTACGCTTACGTGAGACAGGTTCCACCGACTGACATGCACTAGATGCATAAGGTGGCTAGCGGGTGTCTGTCTCTCCTACTTTAGTCGGAACGGATTCGATGAAAAGGGTCCTTATGAAGGGTAAATAGAAATTGGCAAATCACGTTGTGGTCATACGTAGGTAAGAAACGTTCTTGCTAGAAACCTACAAACCACCTAAAAACTTGCAACAACAATTAGAGGACGTCTAACTTGTTTTTGCAGCATGTGTTATGTGATGTGATATGGCCAGAAGATGTGATGAATGATATATGTGATGTATGAGATTGATCATATTCTTGTAATAGGAATCACGACTTGCATGTCGATGAGTATGACAACCGGCAGGAGCCATAGGAGTTGTCTTTATTATTTTGCATGACCTGCGTGTCATTGAATAATGCCATGTAAATTACTTTACTTTGTTGCTAAACGCGTTAGCCATAGAAGTAGAAGTAATCGTTGGCGTGACGACTTCATGAAGACACAATGATGGAGAGATCATGATGATGGAGATCATGGTGTCATGCCGGTGATGAAGATGATCATGGTGCCCCGAAGATGGAGATCAAAGGAGCATAATGATATTGGCCATATCATGTCACTATTTGATTGCATGTGATGTTTATCATGTTTTGCATCTTATTTGCTTAGAACGACGGTAGTAAGTAAGATGATCCCTTATGATAATTTCAAGAAAGTGTTCACCCTAACTGTGCACCGTTGCGAAGGTTCGTTGTTTCGAAGCACCACGTGATGATCGGGTGTGATAGATTCTAACGTTCGAATACAACGGGTGTTAACGAGCCTAGCATGTACAAACATGGCCTCGGAACACACGCAATACACTTAGGTTGTCTTGACGAGCCTAGCATGTACAGACATGGCCTCGGAACACGGAGGACCGAAAGGTCGAGCATGAGTCGTATAGAAGATACGATCAACATGGAGATGTTCACCGATCTTGGCTAGTCCGTCTCACGTGATGATCGGACACGGCCTAGTTAAACTCGGATCATGTTTTCACTTGGATGACAAGAGGGATGTCTATCTGAGTGGGAGTTCATTGAGTAATTTGATTAGATGAACTTAATTATCATGAACTTAGTCTAAAATCTTTACACTATGTCTTGTAGATCAAATGGCCAACGTTGTCCTCAATTTCAACGCGTTCCTAGAGAAAACCAAGCTGAAAGATGATGGCAGCAACTATACGGACTGGGTCCGGAACCTGAGGATCATCCTCATAGTAGCCAAGAAAGATTATGTCTTAGAAGCACCGCTAGGTGAAGCACCAATCCCTGAGAACCAAGACGTTATGAACGCTTGGCAATCACATGCTGATGATTACTCCCTCGTTCAGTGCGGCATGCTTTACAGCTTAGAACCGGGTCTCCAAAAGCATTTTGAGAAACATGGAGCATATGAGATGTTCGAGGAGCTGAAGTTGGTTTTCCAAGCTCATGCCCGGGTCGAGAGATATGAAGTCTCCGACAAGTTCTTTAGCTGTAAAATGGAGGAAAATAGTTATGTAAGTGAGCACATACTCAGAATGTCTGGGTTGCACAACCGCTTGACTCAGCTGGGAGTTAATCTTCCGGATGACGCGGTCATTGACAGAGTCCTTCAGTCGCTTCCACCAAGCTTCAAGAGCTTTGTGATGAACTACAATATGCAGGGGATGGAAAAGACCATTCCCGAGGTATATTCAATGCTGAAATCAGCGGAGGTGGAGATCAGAAAAGAACATCAAGTGTTGATGGTGAATAAAACCACTAAGTTCAAGAAGGGCAAGGGTAAGAAGAACTTCAAGAAGGACGGCAAGGGAGTTGCCGCGCCCGGGAAGCCAGTTGCCGGGAAGAAGCCAAGGAATGGACCCAAGCCCGAGACTGAGTACTTTTATTGCAAGGGAAGTGGTCACTGGAAGCGGAACTGCCCCAAATACTTAGCGGACAAGGCCGGCAACACCAAAGGTATATGTGATATACATGTAATGATGTGTACCTTACCAGTACTCGTAGTAGCTCCTGGGTATTTGATACCGGTGCGGTTGCTCATATTTGTAACTCAAAACAGGAACTACGGAATAAACGGAGACTGGCGAAGGACGAGGTGACGATGCGCGTCGGGAATGGTTCCAAGGTCGATGTGATCGCCGTTGGCACGCTACCTCTGCATCTACCCACGGGATTAGTTTTGAACCTTAATAATTGTTATTTAGTGCCAGCTTTGAGCATGAACATTGTATCTGGATCTCGTTTAATTCGAGATGGCTACTCATTTAAATCCAAGAATAATGGTTGTTCTATTTATTTGAGAGAAATGTTTTATGGTCATGCCCCGCTGGTCAATGGTTTATTCTTGATGAATCTCGAACGTGATGTTACACATATTCATAGTGTGAATACCAAAAGATGTAAAGTTGATAACGATAGTCCCACATACTTGTGGCACTGCCGCCTTGGTCACATTGGTGTCAAGCGCATGAAGAAGCTCCATGCAGATGGACTTTTGGAGTCTCTTGATTATGAATCATTTGACACGTGCGAACCATGCCTCATGGGTAAGATGACCAAGACTCCGTTCTCCGGAACAATGGAGCGAGCAACCAACTTATTGGAAATCATACATACCGATGTGTGCGGTCCAATGAGTGTTGAGGCTCGCGGAGGATATCGTTATGTTCTCACTCTCACTGATGACTTAAGTAGATATGGGTATGTCTACCTAATGAAACACAAGTCTGAAACCTTTGAAAAGTTCAAGGAATTTCAGAGTGAGGTTGAGAATCAACGTGACCGAAAAAATAAAATTCTTACGATCAGATCGTGGTGGAGAATATTTAAGTCACGAATTTGGTGCACACTTAAGGAAATGTGGAATAGTTTCACAACTCACGCCGCCTGGAACACCTCAGAGAAACGGTGTGTCCGAACATCATAATCGCACTCTATTGGATATGGTGCGATCTATGATGTCTCTTACCGATTTACCGCTCTCATTTTGGGGCTATGCTTTAGAGACTGCCGCATTCACTTTAAATAGGGCTCCGTCGAAATCCGTTGAGACGACACCGTATGAATTATGGTTTGGGAAGAAACCTAAGCTGTCATTTCTAAAAGTTTGGGGATGCGATGCTTATGTCAAGAAACTTCAACCTGAAAAGCTCGAACCCAAGTCGGAAAAATGCGTCTTCATAGGATACCCCAAGGAAACTATTGGGTATACCTTCTACCTCAGATCTGAAGGCAAGATCTTCGTTGCCAAGAACGGGTCCTTTCTGGAGAAGGAGTTTCTCTCGAAAGAATTGAGTGGGAGGAAAGTGGAACTCTATGAGGTGATAGTCACCCCTTCCAAACCGGAAAGTAGCGCAGCGCGGGAAAATGTTCCTGTGGTGCCTGCACCGACTGGGGAGGAAGTTAATGATGATGATCATGAAGCTTCGGATCAAGTTACTACTGAACTTCGTAGGTCCACAAGGACACTTTCCGCACCAGAGTGGTACGGCAACCCTGTCCTGGAAATCATGTTGTTCGACAACGGTGAACCTTCGAACTATGAAGAAGCGATGGCGGGCCCGGATTCCGACAAATGGCTAGAAGCCATGAAATCCGAGATAGGATCCATGTATGAAAACGAAGTATGGACTTTGACTGACTTGCCCGATGATCGGCGAGCCATAGAAAACAAATGGATCTTTAAGAAGAAGACAGACGCGGATGGTAATGTGACCATCTACAAAGCTCGACTTGTCGCTAAGGGTTATCGACAAGTTCAAGGGGTTGACTACGATGAGACTTTCTCACCCGTAGCAAAGCTGAAGTCCGTCCGAATCATGTTAGCAATTGCCGCATACTATGATTATGAGATATGGCAGATGGACGTCAAAACGGCATTCCTTAACGGCTTCCTTAAGGAAGAGTTGTATATGATGCAGCCGGAAGGTTTTGTCGATCCTAAGAATGCTAACAAAGTATGCAAGCTCCAGCGCTCAATCTATGGGCTGGTGCAAGCATCTCGGATTTGGAACATTCGCTTTGATGAGATGATCAAAGCGTTTGGGTTTACACAGACTTATGGAGAAGCCTGTGTTTACAAGAAAGTGAGTGGGAGCTCTGTAGCATTTCTCATATTATATGTGGATGCCATATTATTGATGGGAAATGATATAGAATCTTGGAAAGTATAAAGGCCTATTTGAATAAGTGTTTTTCAATGAAGGACCTTGGAGAAGCTGCTTATATATTAGGCATCAAGATCTATAGAGATAGATCAAGACGCCTTATTGGTCTTTCACAGAGTACATACCTTGACAAGATATTGAAGAAGTTCAATATGGATCAGTCCAAGAAGGGGTTCTTGCCTGTATTGCAAGGTGTGCAATTGAGCACGGCTCAATGCCCGACCACGGCAGAAGATCCCCTATGCCTCGGCCATAGGGTCTATTATGTATGCCATGCTGTGTACCAGACCTGATGTAAACCTTGCCGTAAGTTTGGTAGGAAGGTACCAAAGTAATCCCGGCATGGAACACTGGACAACGGTCAAGAATATCCTGAAGTACCTGAAAAGGACTAAGGACATGTTTCTCGTTTATGGAGGTGACGAAGAGCTCGTCGTAAAGGGTTACGTCGACGCTAGCTTCGACACAGATCTGGATGACTCAAAGTCACAAACCGGATACGTGTATATTTTGAATGGAGGAGCAGTAAGCTGGTGCAGTTGCAAGCAAAGCGTCGTGGCGGGATCTACATGTGAAGCGGAGTACAAGGCTGCCTCGGAGGCAGCACAGGAAGCAGTCTGGATGAAGGAGTTCATTACCGACCTAGGGGTGATTCCCTATGCGTCGGGCCCGATGACTCTCTTCTATGACAACACTCGAGCTATTGCCCTTGCGAAGGAGCCCAGGTTTCACAGGAAGACCAGGCATATCAAGCGTCGCTTCACCTCCATTCGTGAAAGTGTTCAAAATGGAGACATAGATATTTGTAAAGTACATACGGACCTGAATGTAGCAGATCCGTTGATTAAACCTCTCCCTAGGGCAAAACATGATCAACACCAGGACGCAATGGGTGTTCGATTCATCACAATGTAACTAGATTATTTACTCTAGTGCAAGTGGGAGACTGTTGGAAATATGCCCTAGAGGCAATAATAAATGGTTATTATTATATTTCTTTGTTCATGGTAATTGTCTATTGTTCATGCTATAATTGTATTGTCCGGAAATCGTAATACATGTGTGAATACATAGACCACAACGTGTCCCTAGTAAGCCTCTAGTTGACTAGCTCGTTGATCAACAGATAGTCATGGTTTCCTGACTATGGACATTGGATGTCATTGATAACGGGATCACATCATTAGGAGAATGATGTGATGGACAAGACCCAATCCTAAGCATAGCATAAAAGATCGTGTAGTTTCGTTTGCTAGAAGCTTTTCCAATGTCAAGTATCTTTTCCTTAGACTATGAGATCGTGCAACTCCCGGATACCGTAGGAGTGCTTTGGGTGTGCCAAACGTCACAAAGTAACTGGGTGACTATAAAGGTGCACTACGGGTATCTCCGAAAGTATCTGTTGGGTTGGCACGGATCGAGACTGGGATTTGTCACTCCGTATGACGGAGAGGTATCTCTGGGCCCACTCGGTAATGCATCATCATAATGAGCTCTATGTGACTAAGGCGTTAGTCACGGGATCATGCATTGCGGTACGAGTAAAGAGACTTGCCGGTAACGAGATTGAACAAGGTATTGGGATACCGACGATCGAATCTCGGGCAAGTAACATACCGATTGACAAAGGGAATTGTATACAGGATTGACTGAATCCTCGACATCGTGGTTCATCCGATGAGATCATCGTGGAACATGTGGGAGCCAACATGGGTATCCAGATCCCGCTGTTGGTTATTGACCGGAGAGGCGTCTCGGTCATGTCTGCATGTCTCCCGAACCCGTAGGGTCTACACACTTAAGGTTCGGTGACGCTAGGGTTGTAGAGATATGTGTATGCGGAAACCCGAAAGTTTTTCAGAGTCCCGGATGAGATCCCGGACGTCACGAGGAGTTCCAGAATGGTCCGGAGGTAAAGAATTATATATAGGAAGTCAATTTTCGGCCATCGGGAAAGTTTCGGGGGTTACCGGTATTGTACCGGGACCACCGGAAGGGTCCCGGGGGTCCACCGGGTGGGGCCACCTATCCCGGAGGGCCCCGTGGGCTGAAGTGGGAAGGGAACCAGCCCCTAGTGGGCTGGGCGCCCCCATGGGCCTCCCCCCATGCGCCTAGGGTTGGAAACCCTAGGGTGGGGGGGGGGGGCTTCCCACTTGCCTTGGGGGGCAAGGCACCCCCTTGGCCGCCGCCCCCCATTCTAGATGGGGTTTGGCCGGCGCCCCCCCTCCCAGGGGTCCTATATAAAGGGGGGAGGGAGGGCAGCAAAAAACACAGCCTTGGGCTCCTCCCTCCTCCCCTGCTAGACCTCTCCCTCTCGCAGAAGCTCGGCGAAGCCCTGCCGAGACCCACTACATCCACCACCACGCCGTCGTGCTGCTGGATCTCCATCAACCTCTGCTTCCCCCTTGCTGGATCAAGAAGGAGGAGACGTCGCTGCACCGTACGTGTGTTGAACGCGGAGGTGCCGTCCGTTCGGCACTCGGTCATCGGTGATTTGGATCACGGCGAGTACGACTCCGTCATCCACGTTCATTGGAACGCTTCCGCTCACGATCTACAAGGGTATGTAGATGCACTTTTTTCCCCTCGTTGCTAGTATACTCCATAGATGCATCTTGGTGAGCGTAGGAAAATTTTAAAATTATGCTACGATTCCCATCAGGAACATGGATATGTTGGGATATCACAATATCTCTTATTATAATAATACATCTATATATTTGGTTAAGGGTGGAAGGCTCAGCCTTATGCCTGGTGTTTTGTTCCACTCTTGCCGCCCTAGTTTCTGTCATACCGGTATTATGTTCCTTATGTTTGCGTTCCTTACGCGGTTGGGTGATTTATGGGACCCCCTTGACAGTTCGCCTTGAATAAAACTCCTCCAGCAAGGTCCAACCTTGGTTTTACCATTTGCCACCTAAGCCTTTCCCCCGGGTTTTTGCGAGCCCGAGGGTCATCTTTATTTTACCCCCCGCCCCGGGCCTGTGCTCCTTCGAGTGTTGGTCCGAACCGAGCAGCCTGCGGGGCCACCTCAGGGAAACTCGAGGTCTAGTTTTACTCGTAGCTTGACTTATCCGGTGTGCCCTGAGAACGAGATATGTGCAGCTCCTATCGGGATTTGTCGGCGCATCGGGCGGCTTTGCTGGTCTTGTTTTACCATTGTCGAAATGTCTTGTAAACCGGGATTCCGAGACTGATCGGGTCTTTCCGGGAGAAGGTTTATCCTTCGTTGACCGTGAGAGCTTATGATGGGCTAAGTTGGGACACCCCTGCAGGGTATTATCTTTCTAAAGCCGTGCCCGCGGTTATGAGGCAGATGGGAATTTTTTAATGTCCGGTTGTAGAGAACTTGTCACTTGACCCAATTAAAATACATCAACTGCGTGTGTAGCCGTGATGGTCTCTTCTCGGCGGAGTCCGGGAAGTGAACACGGTTTGAGTTATGAATGACGTAAGTAGGAGTTCAGGATCACTTCTTGGTCATTACTAGATGACGACCATTCCGTTGCTTCTCTTCTCGCTCTCTTTTGCGTATGTTAGCCACCATATATGCTTATTGCCTGCTGCAGCTCCACCTCATTACACCATCCTTTCCTATAAGCTTAAATAGTCTTGATCTCGCGGGTGTGAGATTGCTGAGTCCTCGTGACTCACAGATTCTACCAAAACAGTTGCAGGTGCCGACGATGCCAGTGCAGAAGATGGGATCGATCTCAAGTTGGAGTTCGATGAGGAACGTGGTCGTTACTATGTGTCTTATCCTGATGATCAGTAGTGGAGCCCAGTTGGGACGAACGGGGATCTAGCATTTGGGGTTATCTTATTTTCATTTGGATCTTGACCGTAGTCGGTCTATGTGTGTATTTTGGATGATGTATGATTTATATTTATGTATTGTGTGAAGTGGCGATTGTAAGCCAACTCTTTATCCCATTCTTGTTCATTACATGGGATTGTGTGAAGATGACCCTTCTTGCGACAAAACCACAATGCGGTTATGCCTCTAAGTCGTGCCTCGACACGTGGGAGATATAGCCGCATCATGGGCGTTACAATTTCGTACTACTGTTCTCAAGCATCCTTTGTTTTGTTAACTGTCTTATCTTCTAGCTAATGTTTCTATTCTGCAATGTCGTGCTCAGTTAACTATTTTGGTTCATTTGATCTGCTGTCCATTTAACTGTTAGGTTCAGTTCTAAAATTTGATTTTCATTTGTTGTGGGTACAATTTTGTATTGTTATGCATGCGACACCAATCGAATTTAGCTGTACTCAATACATATTCTACTGATAGTATGGCAACTCTCAGTTAACCTGATCAAGATCTTCCTTATGTGTGTTGCAGGGAAACAATGGGAGACACTGCGGTTTACCATCGAGGTTTGTTCAAGCAGGGTCCTTTGGCTAATAGCACATTATTGTGCAGTTGCAGGAATCATTCTAATATTTAGGTTACTTACAATTTGGTCTTGCACATGTAGGTCCTGCTGTCAGAGGCTTAGACCCACTGTTCGACCCATTTTGCATATGGGGAAATGAGATGTCCATGAATATCAGTCAAGTCAAGAAACTCAGAAAGATTGTTAGGATGAAGAAACTTGCGATGAATAACAGCAAGATCTTTGTTTGCACAATGAAGAAGACATCAGTCAACTATAGGATGGTACCAACTCTTTTACCTTGTTTTTACCCATTGCGCCATTTCAAAATTTACAACAGCGATTTATGCATAGCTTTGTTTGCAGTACTTTTCAAAGCAGTTCACCGATGATTACCTCTCAAACCACCTGCATGGT
Source organism: Aegilops tauschii subsp. strangulata (assembly GCF_002575655.3). Classification (NCBI taxonomy): domain Eukaryota; kingdom Viridiplantae; phylum Streptophyta; class Magnoliopsida; order Poales; family Poaceae; genus Aegilops; species Aegilops tauschii. The sequence goes on from NC_053035.3 coordinate 359,015,885, forward strand.
CAAGAGGCGAGGAAGGTATTCATTCAACACCCACGGTACAATATTGAAGTTTTGCTGAAGAGGACGAAGGTTGGGCGGGCAATTATCCATAGCCACTGGCCTAAAGTTGCAAGGACATTCAACATCACTGAAGGCTCAATATTTGCCTTCCGCTTCTGCAGTTTCCTAGATGAGATTCATCTCTCTATTTACCGTGTAGATGATACTTTCCAAAGGTTTTTGATGCTGCATGTGAAACTTAGTGCTGTTGTGTAATGGCGTAACTGAGTGCCGAAGCTATCTGATGTAATTCGATTATGAAATCCTGGTTGCTTTTATACAGATATGAAATATCTGGCGTGTTTTATAAGAAATATCAGTTTCATTAGTACATGGATTATCAATAATAGGCTAATTAACCTGCTTATTGGGGTTTTCTATTGCAAACGGTTACTCAGACAGCACCGTGGGTGATGAACTCAAACAACCCGCACGGTTTCTAGAAAGTAGGCGTGTTCGATCAACTAACAATCACACACGACTTCCGTTAGCGAACTATTTGCGTTAGGCCACCTTGCACAAATGTTTCCACACAAAGAACTGTGTGGGATGTACATACCTACGGAAATGATTTTCTGGGATTCACCGTGTGGGATGTACATACCTACGGAAATGATTTCTGGGATTCACCGTGTGGGATGTACATACCTACGGAAATGATTTCTGGGATTCACTATGTGGGATGTACATACCTACGGAAATGATTTCTGAGATTCACCACGTGGGATGTACATACCTACGGAAATGATTGGGTTTCGATGCCTCGCCCGATCGCACACTGCCCCAGCTTGGGTCCCAGGAGAGCATATTCCCGACGATTTCTTGGTCATGTGGGAAGGACCCCCCTATCGCCCACACTCACTTGGCGACGGTTCCAAATGTCGTCGCGAAAAGGGGTTAAAAACCATTTGTTTAGCACAACGCTGTACCAGTGATTGCTTAGAGTTGATATGAGAACAGTAGTAAGTGCTATGGTAGAGTATGAGTAGGCCTTGTCATAGCTGTCTTCCTCTCATTGTTACATGATGTTTGAACCATGACATATTGCTAGAATATGAAAGCCATTGGCTTTTTTTAACTTGGGGTATGATTACGACCACGACATTGCAATTCTCTATCTATGATATGTGTCACTGTTATAATAACCTTAATTCCACACATACTCTGAACATGATTGTTTATTTCTGTCCTTTTGGTCTCCGATTTGAATTGTTGCAGCAAACGCAAATGCGCTGGCCTTCATGATTCCAGGACCTGGAATCATACCAGCCGATGGGTGGTGGTTTATCGCTCATTCAGCTGACGGCGGTCATTTGATGCTCATTCGCACGTACCAAATTGACCAAACCATTACATCAAACCACATGAAGTACAATGCGTGGGGCGTTCGTCACATTGATGGCTATGGCCGCTTTGTGTTCGAGAAAGATCCCATCTCCATTGGGCCAGGCGTATTCAATTGGAGGCGGGTTTACAGCCTCGGCAACCACTCCATGTTCCTCGGGCTCAATTATCCGATCATCCAACCAATCATCGATCATATCACCGGCGATGATTACCGTGCTATGCAACTTCCATTCGCCAGGGGGAACTGTGTTTACACATCATACCATGGGTTTCATGAATCACCATATCCAGAGATTCGTCGACACAGCTTGTTGCCAGATAATCTTCAGTGTGTGAAAGGCATCAAGCTTCCATGCGATGGATGAATTTTGCAAACCCGACATGCGGCGATGTTGTTCATGCCAACAACAAATATGCACAACTTGATTCGTACTGATATCTAGACTGAGCCATGTATCCTACTGTTGTAGCATGACCCTCTTTTGTTGGATATTATGTACTGTTGTTAGTTTGAAGCACTCCTCTGGTTTGAAGGATAGATACCTTTCTAGGATCAAGTGCATCCTAACTCACCTGCGTAGGATGTCCTGATATTGATGATGGAGATGTTGTGCAGAAGCCACTGATCATGGGATCAGAATAATATTCTGATCACAACCTGAACTGCCTGAGTAACGCGCCTGAACTTCTCATTGTACGAACCTGACCGTCAGGCTATCTTCGCAACCGTGTCTGCCCGCACGATTTATTCTGGTTAGTTGTGTTCTATATGATGTTAGTTTAATCTAAAAACATTTTTAGCAACTAAATACCTGTTTTAAATAGGAATCTCGCTCGTTGGCGGATTTTGCTCTCGAGTTGTGATGAAATTGCGTTTTTTGCAATTTTAGTGCCTGAGTTGTACGACCTGAACTTCTCTCAGTGCTAAGTTGAACTTCCGCCAACATTGCCCAAATGGGGCTTGCGATATACCGTTGGAAAGCTATGGACACCAGTATCATTACCCAAGTTATTTTTGGCAAAATGTAAGCGGTTTAAGAGCAGTTTTGAAAACCGTTTTTTCTTCATACAAAAAATGTGAATCGTATTTTTGATCGCATTTCTAAATCATTTACCGGAATGAGGCAAATAATATGGCGTTCAAAGCTGCTGCAAAATCACTCCTTTCACATGTTGAAAGTTTTCTCCAATTCCCTATGGTTACAGAGTAATTTGGAAAATCATAAAATTTCGCAAACCGAACAGCCGAGTTCGTATTTTCGATGCCATTTCTAAATGCCTAATCCAATTAAGGCAAATGATATGGCGTTGGAAAGCTTATGAAAATGCGCTACTTTTTCATGTTGAAAGATTTTTATAATTTTGAAAGGTTTAAGAGTAATTTAGAAAATGGTTCGAGTTCCACCGAGTTCGTATTTTCGAGTTAGTTTTTTAACCGTACGTCCGAATGCAGCAAATGATATGGCGTTGGAAAACTTGAACAAATGTGAAACTTTTTGGTGTATATATTTCTCTCAATTCATTATGGTTTTATGTCAAATTTGAAAATGGCTAAAACCGTATTTTTGCTGTAATTTTTACAACTTTTATCGGAATGAGGCAAATAATATACCGTTGAAAAGCTACGGAAAATGCGAAACTTTTTCATGTTGATGGTTTTCTCTGGATCCTAGCCTTTTAAGTAATTTCGAAGACAACGTGATCATTCGTTCTGCCTTTATCGCGAAACAGATTCTTCAAAAATGCACCGCGTGAAGAAATTGAACTTCTCGGCATATGTACTTGAACTTCACTCTGTTTTTCATGTGTTTTTTTGCTCATAGCTCTCCATCCACTCACCAGAAGTGAGCAAGTGATATACCGATGGAAAGCTGCTGTAAACACACAACTTTCCCGCGTTATTCAGTTTTTCATACTCGCGACGATTTTAAAAGTTTTTCATCTGAAATTCATTTAGTGTAGTAGTTGAACTTCCTGCTGTTTTCACGTTGAACTGCTGTGACGTATTTTCTTTTGTAATTTTCTCATACATTCATCAGTGTTACACAAATGATGTTCCTTTTGTACAAACCCCTCTCATAATAATTTTTTAACTTTCTCCGACCAAGGAGTTGAACTTATAACAACAAAACTTTTAGTCTTTGCTTTTTTATTCTTTTTTAATACAAAATGCACACCGTGTAGTACGTGAACTTTTGGCAGTTACCAATCTGAACATCTCTTGGTTACGTGAAAATATCTGAGTTTTTATGAATATTAATCTGAATTTCTTAATCCCTTTTTATGAATTTTGAAGTGCTCTATTTTTAAAAGTTGAACTTCTTGTTATTTTATTTTTGAACTTCTTGTTTCCATTCTTTAATAATGAGGAAAACCTGAGTTTTCTATAATCATCGAACTTCTCTATCTTTTTAATATGGACTTCCTGGTTTTATTTCTTAATCTTTTTTATGAAATTTTGAAGAGCTCTATTTTTAAAAGTTGAACTTCTAGTTATTTTATTTTTGAACTTCTTGTTTCCATTTTTAATAACGAGGAAAATCTGAGTCTTCTATAATCATCGAACTTCTCCATCTTTTTAATATGCACTTCCTGGTTTTATTTCTTAATCCTTTTTATGAATAAAAATATTTAAGACACCAAAATAACATTTTTGTGTGTGTTTTTGCATTGGTTTGCACGTTAAACCGCGTCATCTTTAGAAATTGAACTTCTCCTTTTCTTTTTGTTTTCTTTCAGCATTGTTTAGCACGTCGAACCATGACATCTTTGGAAATTGAACTTCTCCTTTTCTTTTTGTTTTCTTTCAACATTGTTCAGCACGTCGAACTACGTCATCTTTAGAAATTGAACTTCTCCTTTTCTTTTTGTTTTCTTTCAACATTGGTTTACACGTCGAACCGCGTCATCTTTGGAAAAAATGATTCTTAAGTAAACATTGAACATACCTTTTTAAAAATTGAACATCATACTTTTATTTTTCTTAGAAATGGTTAAGCTTACAAGAAAAATGTTTTTTTCACTTTCTACGAATTTACTATGTTATATCTTGTGAAGTTTTATTTTTTTGTCTAACGACATTTTTTGCTTTCGGTGAAATGGCCTAGGCGGTCCTTTTTTCATCAATGAATTTCTTCAATATGTGGTACACGTGAACTTATGAATTTCTGAAACATGAACTTCGCATGCTATTGGAATTCGAGAAAATTACACACAACAATACACATACACTTCGTGTGCTACATGCACAACCAATACATCATCAAGCTTGGTACCAACATACATAGGTAGCGTCACACTAACATTATATTTGTTTTTGTTTTGATCATTCAGAATGCTGAAGCTTCCAAGAGTACGAAGAAGGATATATCTATAGGAAGACCATCTGTAGAAAGCAACATAATTATCTCTTTTCGAACTCCCCAAGGTTTTCATCTTTCAACTTTTTCTGTTCTTATCGTGTTAACTCAAAAGTTTTTTTGCAATCCTTATGGTTTATTTTGATGAAATATTTTTTGTTCTTCTTGACTTACATCTACCGAGCAATTATCAAGCAATTAACCTTTTTGAAAAATAAGTGTACCTTTCCGAAAGGTGTGTAACACATACAATGAGAAGTTCAATTTTTTTGCAGTGTGAAAAGTCTCATTTTTAAGTGAAGTTTACTGTTATTTTATTTTCTATCTTTTTAGTACAAATTGAACTGCGCAAGTTTCGCATGGTGAACTTCTGTATTTTTAATAAACACAATAAATTGTTACAAATAACGCTTTTGTCTAAATATGCAACAGTTGCTAAAAGTCATCTTTTTTTGGCTCACACAACAACTCATGCCCACACTTCAGAAACTGGACTGCTCCAATGCGTGCGCCACGAGATTCTGTCATCCTCGTCGGTGCTCTTAGTTCGGCAGGATGGGGGACAGGGATCATTCAATTGACCTGAAAAAAGCTGACCAACTGTACATATTTTGTTTGACTAAACCCAACAGAACTTCCTGAACCTTTAGAAGAAAAACAACAGGTTGAAGAAGACTGTAACAACAACATACTGTGATTTCTGAATAATTTTCCAACATTGTACAGACAAAAGAATTACAATGGACATGCTTTTGAGAAGAAGCTACCATGCGTTAGTTGCATCTCCCTTCAGTAAAGTGGTCAACCAACATCTACCTTTTCTTTCAAGAGTTAACTGATTTTGCATGGGACAGCTCTACCCTGATCTACTGCCTCGGCAACAGTGGCAGCGGAACAATCAGCTGTAGAAGATGAACCCAAAAGCACACACAAGTTGAACTGTTGTCTCGACAGCTTGCTCTACTGGATGCGCAACCACTTTTTTGTCGCTCCCTCCTTCACTTCTGCACGGGCTTCTCCAAACCTGCACCTACTACCCCAAAATCATCTGCAAGATGGACTAGCTAGCAACAATGCACACATGTTGCAGGGGCGCCGGAGCCGATGGAGATACCAGGCATGATTCGGTGTCCTTCCTAGTGTGCACGCATGGACTCTGGCCTCTGCGCTCTCCGTGATGTGGGGAGCGTGCTCGTGGTTGTGTCTTCAGTTGGCCCAGTGAGAGACGCAGGGGGAAGGTCGATGACTGGTGCCGCCGAAGGCCAGTGAGAGATGACCGTGTACGTCATTCGCGAGGGGTCGCGACTCCATGGCCGAAAATTAGGAGCTCGGGGTTTTGTCTGCCTTACGGATGACCGCTTGAGCTTAGGAAGTCGAGAGCGCAGAGGTGGTTGCTCGAGGTGGTGTGACGCAATGGGTTGCAGGGCACGACGGCGGTAGTCCTCGACGGAGGAGCACGGCTGGCTGCGGGGAAGAAGGTCGGAGGTGGTCCAAGCCCACGGCGCCGCCCGAGTTGAGTAGAGGGGGACTGGGGCTAGAGGAGCAGTTGAGCGGCCGGCGGGGAAAAGGAGGCGGTGCACTGGGGGATAGGCGGCAGCCGGCGGTGGGGATCTGGTGGTCCGGCGGCGCAGGGTGAGGGATTCCGATGGCGCGTTGGGGAGCGGGGATTCAGGCGGCGCATCGGGGAGCGGGGATCCAGGCGGCGCGCCGAGGAGCTGGGATCCAGGCGGCGCATTGGGGAGCGGATCGGGCGGCTGAAGGCATCGAGAGGAGCGGGGAGTTTGTGGGCTTTTTTTTGCTCGAGTTCGGGATTATCCCCCGTCGCCCTATATAGGTGATCGTGATCCAAATAGTTATTCTAATCCTGAGTTTAGAATAGTGTTGTCCTATATATATATATATATATATATATATATATATATATATATCAATTAGGCTTCAAGTGTGTACTTGTTAGTTAAACCTATGGTTAAAATGTGACACTAAATAAGACGAGTAAGTAGTACAGTAGCAGTACTAGTATACGTCGGTCAAATTATTCATCATGTCCACACATTGAATTGACGTGACAACACGCTGCGTGTGAGGTGACACAAGAATTCCGGCGGCGTGTTCGGGTATTGTGGACCTCAGATTTGGAGTACCACTTATCTGTCGAAATCTTTCATCATTCACTTAAAACAGTCAATTGATCATACATTGAGTACCATATAACTGGAATTAACCGATGCAAGTCCAAGAAGGATTGGCCGGTGCTGCCGGCTGGCGACAAGTTTGATCCCACGGATCAGGAGCTGATCTAGCACCCTGAGGCCAAAGTGAGTGCTGACAGCGTGAGATCTCACCCTCTCATCAATTTGTTCAAACCAACCATCGACAGTGAGCACGGCATATGCTACACCCATCCTGAGAAACTACCAGGTAAGACACCGATCGGCCGTCAACTTGCACAAATATATTCCTTTGTTTATAGCTCTATTTTTCATTTTTAGATGCAGACCTAGTGAAGCAATTACAATTTGACAGTTAATAAAAAGTGAACAAGTGGCTGCAACATGCCAAAGATGTTATGAAAATGCCAACTACGTACACTAAAACCTGTATTCGACAATACTGCATGTATCACACTGAGTGGCCTAAGCAAGCATTTCTTCCAGCGCAATTCCAGGGCATTCAAAAGGGGCACGTGGACGCGTCGCAAGATACAGCCGGAGTGTGGCATGCACGCGATGTGGCACAAGACCGGCAATACCTTGCCGGTGATGGTTAACGGTCGGTATACGGGCAGCAAAAATGTTCTGGTGCTGCACACCAACAAGAACTTCGGCCAGCAGAGGACCAACTGGGTGATGCACCAGTACCACCTCGGGGACCTGGAGCAAGAGAAGGAGCGGGAGCTGGTCCTCTGCAAGATTTTCTACCAGACGAACACTAGGGCCAGGAGTAAAAAGATTATAAGTTAGTTTGGTATTGGTACTTGTACTACCTTGTCATCCGCAAGTTGGTATTGTTGTTAACGATCTTTCGGTATGAACTTGGCATTTGCTTCCAACCATCATGCCGAGGGTCGACGTGGATATAAAGCTGAATCATTTGTTTCAAAGCGAATTTTTAGGCACCTGATTTTTATTTGATGGGTAGCATAAGCACCTGCCGTTCAAATTCCTAGTTCTCCAAAAAAATTGAAACAAGTGCATGCACTTATTATCACGATGAAAAAACAATATACCTGTTGCATCCCAGTTACCAGTCTGTACTTGCAGAATTCTGTCATTTATTCAGCAGGTATATTATTTTTTCAGGTCGAGCAAGTTTCAACTGGGCTGTAGACTGCCTAGGCTTGGTTTTGTTTTTAACAGGCCCAGCCCATGACGACAACGGGGCACAAAGATCCAGCAGGTATCTACTGGCCTCTGGCCCACCAGCGTTAGTTATATTTTGTCTTACAACATCCGCAGGCGGTTTTTTACTGAATCAAACACACAGCCCAGTTCTATTTTCCTCTTGAAACGCCATGTCCTACTTCCGTTTTCTAATCTCTACCTATAGTTTTACTAGTTCATATACACGTATCATTATGTTGAAAATACATAAAGTTCCCTTTTCATATTTACATCCTTATTTTTGTTGTTGTTTCCCCTCCCAGCGTTGATTTTTTTACCACTGGTTTTTCCTTAAACCAACTCAATTGTCCCACGTCTTATTTGCTTACAAAAACAAAATTATTTTTTTGGCAAATCAATAAGTTCTTAAAAAATGTTTATCATTTCGGGATTAGAACAATTCGGACTCCACCGAAATATGCAAAAGAAGGTTGAACTTTTTGACCGTGGTCCTGGGCAGAAAATAGGCTGTAATAAATTACTTAAGAATTAGCAAATGGGTTGCAAATTATTAAAAAAATTGCAAATGGGCTCTATGTTGTCTGCCACAGATTTGGAGGCTGAATTGTGGGCCTACTAAGTTCATGCATACACAAGGTTTCTCAAAAAAAAAGAAACTTAGTCAACAATCGACTCTACCAGCGTCAGACCGTTAGATGTCAACCTAACGGAAATCGTGCTTCTTCAGTCTCTGATCTTCCTGCTCTAGCCGCCCAAACCAGCACCGGCGGAACCACCTGCTCGCGCCTCCCGTGGCCAGCTGTGCTGCCGGGCAGGCCTCATGGCCCCACCATACTCGCATCCCTGGCCTATCTATCCCTCTACTCACCCACACCTACTGTTATTTTCCGGCAACAGCAACTGAACCAGTCAACCCTCGTACTCCCCACCGCGTGGGCAGCCACTGTCGTGTCTTCCCCGGCTCCGTGTCGTTCCCTTCGTAGGCCTCGCCATCGTCCACGCCCTGGTGCTCTCAGTGCGGCGTGGTCAACGTGGTCAACGAACGACATCCATCGGAAGTGGACTGTATGTGGAGAGGCTGACAGCTGGGTCTACGGCCACACACAAGAAAATGCCTCCTTATTACGCACAAAATAATGATTCCTCCACCTGACATCTGGGACCCACCGGAAGGGCCTCTGTATTTCGTGAAAAAAATGTTCTCGCCGCTGACAGCTCGGACCCACCAGCTATATCTTCGCATGCAAGGAAGTGCTTCCTTATTACGCACAAACAAATGAATACTCCCCCTGCTAGCTGGGACCTACCATATGGGAGGCTGACTTGTGGGCCTACTAAGTTGACGCGGACGGAGGGCTTTGTCAACTTACTCAATATGAACGATTTTAGCACCAGTGACCGTACGATGTCCATCCAATGGCCATAGTGCTGATTCAACCTCTGGTCTTCTTGCTCCAGCCGTCCAAACCAGCGCCGGTCGTGACACGTGCTCCTGCCTCCCGTGGCCAGCTGTGATGCCGCGGAGGCCTCACCGCCCCCTACTACTCCCACCGCTGGCCAGGCCATCCACTCATCCACACCCCCTGTTATTCTGCAGCGACGGCAGCCTGAACCCGCAGCCAAACCAGTGAACCCTCGTACTCCTCTCCGCGTGGGCTTCCACTCCCGCGTCTTCCCCGGCTCTGCATCGTCCCCTTCCTAGGCCTCGCCGTCGTCCACCGCCCTGGTGCTCTCGTGCAGCGTGGTCAACGTGGTCAAGGAACGACTTCCATCGGAAGAGTACTGTACGTGGAGAGGCTGACAGCTGGGTCCACGGCCGCAGCAAGGAAGTGCCTCCTTATTACGCACAAAATAATGATTCCTCCACCTGACAGCAGGGACCCACCGGACGGACCACCGTATTTCACAACAAAAAACGTTTCCCCCTGACTGCTGGGACCCACCAGCTACATGTTCGCACGCAAGGAAGTGCCTGACAGTCGGGACCCACCTGGCCGAAGCGTATGTAGCGTTGTCATTCTAGTCGCGAACGTGTACGTACATACTGGTCGATCGGTCTGTCTGCAGGATGCAGCGATGAACCGTGGTCGTGTAAGGAAGGGCACGTGTCGTAGTATAGGCGCGCACATGTCGTAGTAGAAGCGCCCACGTAGCATGTACACGTACGTACAGCTAGGGTGCAAGAAAGTAAATACGACCACGTACGTACATACGGGCGGGGTCTCGAACGCCTACTCACGCATACATACGGCCAGGTCTTGTGTACATGGTTGGGTCGGAACGGAGAAATTTCGTCGTCGTCGTGTTCATCAGGAGGCAACGGAATGCGTCGTTATCATCGGGAGGCAACGGAATACGTCGTGTTCATCGGGAGCCAACTGGCTTGGATGGAACAGTCGATCGAAATGAGGCCTGGCGTATTGCAGAACGGAGGAAACGGCCTTGTGTTCGACCGGCCACGATCAAAACGGGATCCTGTTGATCGGGAGGGGTCTGCGTATCGCAAAATGGAGGAAACGGACTTCTCTTGGACCTCCTACGGTCGAAACGGGGTCCTGTTGATTGGGAGGGGTATGGCGTACCGCAAAATGGAGGAAACGGACTTGTGTTGGAGTGCTACGGTCGAAACGGGGTCCTGTTCATCGGGATGGGTGTGGCGTACCACAAAACGGGACTCCACGGGATACTGTTCATCTCCACCGTCGACCTCCTCCAACCTCCATGAGCTACTGTTCATCCACCGTCGACCTCCTCCAGCCTCCACCTGCGACTGTTTATCCACGGGCTCCTGTTCATCCAGCCTCCACCGCTCCTCCACCGGCTACTGTTCAACCAGCCCTCTCCACGGGGTCGTGTTCAACCACCCCTCCCCGGGCTACTGTTCATCCAACCCTCCACCGGCTACTATTCAACCAGCCCTCCATGGGGTCCTGTTCATCCAGCCCTCCACGGGGTCCTGTTCATCCACCCCCAACCGGCTCGATCGATCGGGGTCCTGTTCATCCAGCGGCAACGGCCTCTACTACCACGGGGTCCCGTTCATCCAACCCCCCACTGGGAACTGTTCATCCAACCCCCCCCCCAACAACGCTCACTGTTCATCAAGGGAAGGAGGCAGCAGGGTTCGATCGGCATCAGTTAGCAACAGTTGCAAAGGAATCACTCGGGTTCAGTAAACAGCAAGGGATCGATCGCTCGGGTTCTGTAACATAGGTAGTGCAATCGCTCGGGTTTAGTTAGAGCCCAACGCCTCGCTCGGGTTCAGTTAGAGCGCAACGCCTCGCACACACGTGCGTACGTGTACAACAGAAACGCGCAAACCTCCGTGCATCGCTCGGCCCCGACCACCAACCGTAACCGGGAACTCCCCGATATTTTCCTCGCTCTCACTTCTACCACAGTTTTTTCCGTCATGGACGGCCCAAAGAATGTCATGCAACTGCGTCTCTGGCCCGCCCAGGATGAAAAGCCCATTTTATGTCATCATTTTTGTCATAGAAGTAGGAGCCCACCACATCTATGATGATACCGGGTTTTGTCACAATTATCGTCATAGAAGTGTCATAAGCATGACCGAAAAAACTCGTTCGGCCCAAAATGTCACGGATGTGTCTTTTTTTGTAGTGTATGATGGTGAACCTATGCCATGGAAGCCGGAGGACAAGCCCACCACTTAGTCACCACCACCATCACCGAAGAAGGAAACTTGAGTACATGGGTATGGCACTCCCCTTGGCTTGTGCCAAGCTTGGGGGAGGCGCCCCGATATCGTATCACCATCACTTTTATTATCTTTACCTATTTTAGTTTGATCCTTAGTTATTCGTTATTTAGTTGAATAAAAGTTTAGTATGATATATTTTCGAGTGCTAGTTTCGTGATCTATCCATCTATGCAATCGAGTTGAGAGTTATATAACAAAGATTTGTTTGAATTTTCAATCCTAGCAACGAAAATAATGAAAAATATCATATGCTAATCTTATTTAAATAAATGACATTACCTAAGGAAAAGTATAAGTGGTAAAATTTATTGAAAATTGACAAACATAGCATCGGTCAAAGATGCAATTCATGAAATAATTAATAAGTGTCGGTGTCCTGGGAATGGGGGTACCCAGAATTGCCTGCCTGCGGCCCGCAGCGTGGCTCCATCAACGGCCCGGTACGGCCCAGCTTTAGCAGCAAGAACTCAAGACCCTCGCGAGGCGGACGACACCAAGACCTCCCTGGGGGCGGCCTCACTAAGCTGGCTCCCGAGGAGCGGAGATATCTATACAAGGTGCACCTCGCGAGGTTCACGTGACGTGAGCCCTGACGACCAAGGCCAGGCGGGAGCCAGCGTGCGCAGTGTACCAGTTTCCTCTTTGGTGCTAAGGAGGCAAGTGCGGGCGCGGAGTCCCAAGGAATCAAGGAAAGGTTTCCTTATCGGTGCAACAAGACCAAGACCAGCAGGAGGGCAGGACGGAGGTCATCGCAGAGCCCACAACAGCGCACCACCAGAGCCTTTGGCAGGCGAAGACTAGTTTTGTCAGGATAGCTTGTACTAGTTGCCCCCCTTCAAATTTGGCCGTTGCGGGATCCCTTCCCGCCTACATTTGGGAAGAGGACCAAGGCCGCTATAAATAGGGCTTAGCCACCACCATAGCAGGGGAGGAGGCCAGATCTTGGATAGGAGCCATTCCATCCGAACCACCTCACCAGCTCATCAAGCTCAAGAACACCTCACCTCCTGAGGCTGTTCATCAACTGTACTAGTTTGTCCTCAGCCCCTCGAGGCAATCCACCACAAAAATGGAGTAGGGTATTACACCGCAAGGTGGCCCAAACCAGTATAAATCTCTGTGTCTCTTGTTCCTTGGGTTCATCGAGCTAGGCCGTGGAATCGTCGAGTAGGCAGGCTGGGGAGAGAGTTCTTCATGCACACCCCAGAGTTCGAACCTCTCAAGGGTCTGGGGAACCCGCAATCCGACATTTGGCGCGCCAGGTAGGGCTGCGCCGAAACCTCTCTTCCGTCGATCGACGTACCACCGCTCCACCGCTCCACCGCTTCCATGGCTGATGCTCGTTGAGCCCGTGTTAAGCACCGAGCCGCTCTCAACACTCGCGTCGCCCAGACGGCGTCCGCCGACGGGCCTTCCCGCCGCTCTCCATCACCCGCTGCCAACGCCGGCACCGGCCCGGCGGGAAACGAGCAGCAAGCTTCATCGCTGCACCCCTCTATGCGGCGGCACGGAGGCACCGCCACCCAGTCGCTGACTCCGGCCGGCTCGTCGTCCCACGCTCGCCGCGGGCCCGCGGATGTGCAGGCTACGCTGCTCATGGCGCGCGAGCTCCTGCGCTACTGCCCCGTCGACGACCTCTACGAGGACTGGCTGGACCGCATCGCCGAGCTCGTCACCGCCGTTGGGGGCTCTCCTGCGTCGTTCCTCTTGCTGCCTCACCCACCTCCTTCCGTGGGCGACGTAGCCCATGGAGCACCTCCGCCACCTTCGCGTCAAGACGTCGCGCTCGCACCAAGACGTGCGGCCCCGCGGTGCGACGCACCCCCAGGGCGCCTATGCGTGAAGAAGGAAGCTGCCAGGAGGTCCCTCGGCCACAAGAAGATGCTCCTACGCTCCAGCGCCACCACGTCAAGACCGCGTGCCGCCTGCGGTGGTGGCGCATGGGTACCAAGACCAAACTCCACCCCCACGACGGGCTCCGGTGACTATGGCGGGCTGCCGTGCCTTCACTCCCGAGCTGCGCAGCGTTGTCTGGCCCGGGAAGTTCAAGCCCGACCTGCCTCCGCGCTACGACGGCACCCTGACCCTGCTGAGTTCCTGCTGCTCTACGAGCTCAGCATCGAGGCAGCCAACGGCGACAAAAAGGTCATGGCAAACTGGTTTCCCATGGCTCTCAAAGACGCCGCACACTCGTGGCTCCTGAACCTGCCCGCGGGATCGATCTCCTCCTGGAGCGAGATGCGCAAGCGTTTCATCGCCAACTTCCAAGGCACTCGCGACCGCCCACCTGCCGCGTGTGACATGCGGTGCATCAAGCAGCAGCCAAGGGAAACCCCGCATAAGTACATCCAATGCTTCAACAACGTTCGCCTCAAGATTCCCAAGGTTACAGACGAGGCCATCGTCTCAGCGTTCTCTAATGGCGTCCGCAATGTCAAGATGAAGGAGGAGCTCGCCATACACGAGGACCTGTGCACGGCCCTGGAGATGTTCAACATGGCGAACAAGTGCGCGAGAGCTGAGGAAGGGCGTATCTCCCTCCTCGAGCTCCCAGCTACCGACCCAGAAGACCAGAAGGCCAAGACCAAGGATGTGAAGCGTGAAGGGGCGGCCGTGCTCGCGGCTAAACCAGAGATGAAGCGCGGCTGCGACCACCCAGAATCGTCCAAGGGCAGCCCTCCGTTCTGCGCCTTCCACAACGTACACAGTCACAACACCAATGACTGTCAGGAGCTCAGGGCCATCCGCGACGGGCGTTTCGGTTGATGCCCCGAGTGCAGCTACCGAGGCTACGGCCGAGGAGGAGGACGAACTGGGGGACACTGGGACGACCGCGGACCCCGCCACGAATGGCGCGACCAGCCTCGTGAGGACCGCTGGCAGGACCAGCCTTGCGAGGGCGCCTGGAGAGACCAGCCTCGTGAGGACCGTCCTCAGGGCAAGGCTGGCCTCCCTCTGCTGCCACCGCCACCAAGGAGTAACGACAATCATCACCAGGATGAGGGGTTGGGGGCTTCCAGGAGCCGTGTGCCAATCGCCTGCATCTTGGGCGGCGTGCAGGCCCCAGCCTCCCATCGCATCTTCAAGAAGTTCGCCCGTGAGGTGAACGTGGCCCTGCCAGGCTCGAGGCCACGCGCCCGCTCAGGAGGTCCAAGTGCACCATTACCTTCAGCTCGTCCGACCAGCTCAAGAGCGCGGCAACTGCCGACGCCCTCCTGATGCTCTGCTCGCCCATCATCAGCAATGTCCTTGTCACCAAGACCCTTATCGACGGTGGTGCGGGGCTCAATGTCCTTTCGGTCGAAATGTTCGACCGCCTCCAAGTGCCATATGATCAGCTGCAGCCAACCAAGCCCTTCTCAGGAGTGACCAATGGCTCCACCACCCCAATAGGGCAGATCCGCCTCCCTGTCACCTACGGCAAGCACGAGAACTACCGCACTGATCTCATCGACTTCGACGTCGCCCACATTTGCCTTCCATACAACGCCATCCTTGGGTATTCGTCCCTCGGCAAGTTCATGGCAGTGACTCACCATGGTTACAATGTCCTCAAGATGCTAGGGAGTTGCGGCGTCATCATAGTCGCCTGCGAGGTGAAGGACGCGGTGTGCTCTCTCGAGCACGCCTACAAGGCTGCGGCGACCGAAGACCCGGACAACGAAGGCGTCGTCTACCTTCCTGAAGCTGTCCCCAAGAAGAAGAAGCAGTTGCTCTTCCAAGAGCCTCAGGAGAGCGGTGTCTCCAGCGGCACCACCTCAGGACCTGCGCCCGCAGATGGGGCGCCTCCCTCCCCCACATAGGAAGGCGCACCCGGCGTCCCTCTCAGGCTGGGCTCGGGGGCTCTCCTTTGGAGGGCCTCTGACCTAGTCAACATCATGAGGGAGGCGCTCGGGCACCACGTGGAGGCGTCCTTCAGCGCATGTTTCCCTCACAAGGGCACAAGGCATGAGGTGCCTGGTGCTCAGGAGTTCATCACCAAGGCAACCGAGGAGCTTCAAGAGGCAAGAGCCATGCGCAGCGAACGCCGCCCACCACCTGGCGCAGCTCCTTGTCCAGGCGAGGACGACGAGCTGCACGTCCGCGTCAACATTCCAGGGCTCAACAGAGCCGCATCCCAAGAGCGCTTCTGGCCATCGCACGTTGGTCGGTGTGAGGGCCCCCTCACAGCTACGTTCGCATGCCATTCGGCTTGCCGAACGCGGTTGTTACCTTCCAGCATCGCCTGCGGAGCGTTCTGGCGGCTCAGGAAGCCAGGCACCAGGCGGTCTTGGCGGAGATGGTGACGGTTCTTCATGAGCCTCCTGAGCCCCCAGAGCCTCCCGAGGTTCATGACCCAGGTGGCTCGTGAGGAGCAACTTCTTCAGCACGCGTCTTCAACTACTTCAACACCTCTTCAGCAACGGTGCCAGGTGACTCTTTTCGGTTCATTCAGTTGGGTGCGCCCCTCGGGCTGCATTATCCCCAGGTCGCATGGGCCTGTCCCTGCGACATGTATCCTTTTGCATCTTTAACTTACTCTGCTGGGGGCGTCCCTCGGGCTGCATCATCCCCAGGCTACATGGGTCCGTCCCTGCGGCATGTATCGTTCTTACATTTACCTGAACTAGCTGCCTCCTTCCATGAGTTACTTTATGATTATCACCTGCTTGCCTGTTGCCCTTCGCGGCCTCCCACGTTGCTGACCAGCCTCCTGCTCGTCCCGCAACGGGGGCTACACATGCTGGCACGGCGCTTGTGCTCGGGTCCGTCCTTGCAACGCTGACAAACCTGAGAGATCGAGCTCTAGCTCGCGGCTTGCACCACGCAGGTCACCTCACCAGATCCTCAGTGCCTTCATCTTCTTGCGGAAAGATCAGCGGCAGGACAGCAAACGTGATGATGAGCTATATTCTCCCCTCGAACTAACCCACAGGAATCTCCAGAGCTTAGCTATAGGCGGCCCCGCCGGCTGCCCCTTTTCACGCGATTCGCTTGCGCGTTAAAGGGGGGCTCCTGAGCATCGTGGCTCAGGAGCTCCTATTGACTCTCCAGCCCTCACCCCCTGGCCTTGACCACGACATCGCGACCTGGCATACCAGCGGCGACTGAGCCTCGCTCGAGGGTCGGGAACCGAGGATGCAAAGCATTTAGAAGAGCGAGAAAGGGGAAGGCTCGCGCGAGCCTAACCTAGCGACACTGCTGCCGAAGCACAGATCGGGCGCACCGCACAAGGAACCGCCTCAGGCTCGTTAAGATAAGTCCCGAATTCAAATTAGCGCAACGCCGCAGTTCGGATAAGTCACGAATTCAAATTAGCGCAACGCCGCGGTTCAGAATTTTCGGCTCTTGTAGCCTTGCTCCGGCAATGCCGCCTTCCTTTTCAGCCTTCAGGAAGCTGCTTGCACGCCAAGGGGGACCTCTTGAGCATCGCGCCTCAGGAGCTCTTACCGAACCTTGGGCCTCTCACCTCTTGGCCTTGACCACGGCATCGCGACCTGGCATACTAGCGACAGCTGAAGCCTGCCTGGGGACTGGGACCTACCGTCATAGAGCGCAAACCTACCGCGAGGACGAAAAGGGGGAACAATGCCGAAGTAAGACATGCAACTACAAACATTATAGTAGGAATATAAAGCATTGGAGCAACATCACAACAGGTTCTTTACACACCCCCACGGGGTTCGTTTCGATTCCTCGCAGGGAACAGAGGAAGAAAAACCTCAGGGAGTTCTAACAGGTCGTCAACGACGACCGCCATCATCAATAGTGGCCACGAGAGGCCAACGCCAACACCACCCAGATCATCGACGACGACGGGCAGATGCCGCTGCCGCGCTCCGGGCACGACGAGAGCTCGGTGGCGCATAGCTGTCGTCGTTCGTCTCCGGGGACTCGCTAGGCTCGGGAGAGCCGCTGGACTCCCAGGAGTCGTCGCCGCTGTTGGAGGAGCTGTCGGCAGGGTCGGGGCAGGCCCGGCGCCTGCTGCCGCGTCATCTTGGCGGCTCCCCCAGGGCTGAAGAAGAGTGCGGAGGCCCAAACTTGCCTGCCTACGGCCCGCAGCGTGGCTCCATCAACGGCCTAGTACGGCCCAGCTTCAGCAGCAAGAACTCAAGACCCTCGCGAAGGGCCAAGCCTCGCGAGGCGGACGACACCAAGACCTCCCTGGGGGTGGCCTCACTAAGCTGGCTCCCGAGGAGTGGAGATATCTATGCAAGGTGCACCTTGTGAGCTTCACGTGACGTGAGCCATGACGACCAAGGCCAGGCGGGCGCAGTGTACCAGATTCCTCTTTGGTGCTAAGGAGGCAAGCACAGGCGCGGAGTCCTGAGGAATCAAGCAAAGGTTTCTTTATCAGTGCAACAAGACCAAGACCAGCAGGACGGCAGGAAGGAGGTCATTGCGGAGCCCACAGCAGTGTCACCACCAGAGCCTTTGGCAGGTGAAGACTACTTTTGTCAGGATAGCTTGTACTAGTTGTCCCCCTTCAAATTTGGCCATTGTGGGATCCCTTCCCTCCTACATTTGGGAAGAGGACCAAGGCCGCTATAAATAGGGCTTAGCCACCACCATAGCAGGGGAGGAGGCCATATCTTGGATAGGAGCCATTCCATCCGAACCACCTCACCAGCTCATCAAGCTCAAGAACACCTCACCTCCTGAGGCTGTTCATCCACTATACTAGTTCGTCCTCCGCCCCTCGAGGCAATCCACACAAAACTGGAGTAGGGTATTACACCACAAGGTTGCCCGAACCAGTATAAATCTCTGTGTCTCTTGTTCCTTGGGTTCGTCGAGCTAGGCCGTGGAATCGTCGAGTAGGCAGGCTGGGGAGAGAGAGTTCTTCATGCGCACCCCAGAGTTCGAACCTCTCAAGGGTCTGCGGAACCCACAATACGACAATAAGGGAAGAGAAGATTCACGTGCAAATACACTATCTTGGACTTCTTTTATGATTGTGAGCCGCCATGAAGTATTTTATGCCAAATTGTTGATGTTGGACAAGGAAGACAACATAATGAATTATGTTTGCTTATATTCACATAGAAGTTATATTGTGATAGATCCTCCAACATGTTGTGCTTGCCGAACATCTTTCCTAGCCAAAAATCCGCACCAAGTACAGATACTACTTGTGCATCCAAAAACCTTAAGCCCAATTTCATGTTATGAGAGTCCACTATACCTGCCTATGGATTGAATAAGATCCTTCAAGTAAGTTGTCATTGATGCATAGAGCAATAAAAATTGCTTCTAAATATGTTTGATCTTTTATTGTAAGGGAAAATAAGCGTTGTACAAACTTGTGATGGCAAAGTAATAAAAGCGATAGACTGCATAATAAAGGTTGTGTCGTCGATATTTTTACGATATGTATGTTATTGATTCCCATAGTGGTGTTATGTGAACATCGACTACATGACACTTCACCATCTTTGGGCCTAAGGGAATGCATTGTGGAGTAGTTATTAGATGATGGGCTGCTAGAGTGACAGAAGCTTAAACCCTAGTTTATGTGCTCTTCCTTAAGGGGTTGATTTGGATCCATATGTTTAATGCTATGGTTATATTTTATCTTAATTCTTCTTCCGTAGTTGCGGATGCTTGCGAGAGGGATTAATCATAAGTGGGAGGCTTGTTCAAGTAAGAACAGGACCCCAAGCACCGGTCCACCCACATATCAAATTATCAAAGTAGCGAACGTGAATCAAACAAACATGATGAAAGTGACGAGATGAAATTCCCGTGTGTCCTCAAGAATGCTTGCCTTATTATAAGAGACCGTTCCGGACTGTCCTTTTGTACAAAAAGGATTGGGCTACCTAGCTGCACTTTTGTAACCGTTACTATTACTTCCTCGTTACAAATTACCTTGCTACCGATAATTTCAGTGCTTACAGAAAATACCTTCCTGAAAACCTCTTGTCATTTTCTTCTGCTCCTCGTCGGGTTCAACACTCTTGCTTATTGAAATTACTACAATAGATCCCTTAGACTTGTGAGTCATCAGGAGAAAGCGTGGCCGACGATGAGGGCTCGGACGCGAGAATTGGTAGAGGGGCGCGGGAAAAGTGCGAAGGTCTGGTGGATTTGGTGCAATTTGTGTCGGGGTCGGGGTGTCAGGTCTGACGTCGCAGATGCACCTGGTCGCGCCCTGGCCTCCCCATATCTGCCCCAGATTTGGGCTGGATATGAGCGATGTTGGTTAGCCTGGGCGTTTGAGCCCTGTTTGAGGCGCCCGTCGTGTCGGGTTCTTTTGACTGGTCAATGACTAGGCAATCCGCCCGGCGTTTGAGGGGGTTTAAGGCGCCCGGTTGTAGATGCTCTAACATGCACATTGCTCATCATGGGTACCCATTTGCACCCATCACTGGTAGTTATTCCTATAGTGGTATTTGTTTAAATTTCTAGCAGCTTGTTTCCGTGGAAAATCTATCATGACCGCTGAATATGTGTTTGCGAAAAAAATAGTTCGAAATAAGTTGCAATGGCTTCTCCTTCACTACGGCTTCTCTCAGGACATCGGATCGGAGCCGGTTGCTTGGTCTTCTTGCTGCTTGCGTGCAATGGTGGGATTTCTTGTCGTGTCCGTGGATTTCAGGCCTGATTGCTCTGCTTGGTCGCTGTTGTTGGTGCAATATCTGCCTACCTTGTGTTTTGGACATTTTTGATAGAAACAGGTATGGACTTATTTGTTTGCTGGTGCATACAGAGAGAAAAAGTTCATACACAATCGAAGAATATGATGTCTCCAGTGTTGAGTTCGAGGAACTTCACCGAAGTACATCTGCGTTGCAGAGAAGAATGAGCTATATTTGCTGGAATGATAGAGTCGAGAAGATTGATGAGAAGAAATTGTCCCCTTGAAGATTTTCTGCTGAAGCAAAGCTTGTCTTGATTCGGTACTGTCGTCCGAGAAATTGACTGCAACAATGGAAGTCGAAGACTATGTGAAGATGTAGCAATCATTTAGTTATTCTTCTTTCACTCATTTGAGTCATAGGACATCCATACTATTAAGAGGGGTATAGGTTCTCGATGCTTAGCCAAAACCTATGAAAGTTGCGAAAGAAATCTCTTTGAGCTCCGAGCAAATACTTGCCAGCAAGAGATCGTGATCTTCTTTGTTGCGAGAGATTTGCCTTGGGCCGAGGAGTTAGCATTTCTTGCTGCTCAAGAAATATTACCGTTGTGCTCAAATTCGACCATTGGAATCGTGTTGTTAGGCCATTGGCTGAGCCTGATGTCTAATTTGGTCATTTCCCATCAGGGAAGGCTACGGATATAAATAGTCACCCCGCTCCAATGTTGTCCATTGGCTGCTCTGCTTGAGATTTCTGAGAAGATTGATTTGAGCAACCACTCTCCGAGTGATTTGAGTTTAAGATCCACCGAGGTAAAAACCAAGAGCCCAAACTTAGACAGTGGTTTAGTATCACAGTAGTTCTGAGTGAGAGTTCTTGTACCTATTACTCTTGAGAGCTGCCCACTCTCTAGACGGATAGGTTTCAGCTTCAAGTGTTGAAGAGTTGTTGTCTTCACCGAGCCTGATCTTCAGCAACCAAGAGTGATTCTGGTTCGCGATGATCAACTGAAGGTTTGGAGATCGCCGACAAGGATCTACCACGAGCGAAATCAACCTGAGTCTGATCAGCTCTATGTTGAAGGAGAATAGGGTTAAGAGAGTTTATCTTCCGTGTTAAGTCACAGCCCCTCCAACCAGACGTAGCCCTTTGACAGAAGGGTGGACTGCTCTACCAAATCTCTTTGTCGCCATTGAGCACCACTGGTTGCTTCTATTTGACTGCATTACCTTCAGTGGTTCTTATTCGTGCTCTGTGCCGGTAGATTTCTTGAACTATCTGTATTGTTTACCTCATATCGTGTATCTGTTATTTGACATTATCTATATTCTTTCATTACCCTCCTGTGCATCTGTTTTACTTGTGTAATACGTGTGTACCTATTCATTCAATCTCTGTTATGTTGTGTCTTATCCTGTTACATCTATTTGCTTGCTGCATAACCCACATTATTATTAAGCCTGTGATCTATCAAGCTCGTATTGTTGTCAATGCATTCCTTGAAGAATGTGCCTTTGTCGACGTCTCTTTATTCTGTTGTTGTGATTGGGTTACTCCCTGTCTCTGTTTATGAAAGGTATAACGTCCTTGGAGTTTTGAGTATGTCGTTTGCAGGTAGATCCTCGCACTCTAAAAGGTTTCCTATCTTCGATGGAAATGACTATCTGTACTGGAAGGAACGACTGAGAATCAGAATTCAAGCTGTTAACTATGATCTATGGCAAATTGTGAAGATGGTTACACCATTCAGAAACAAAATGATCTGACTTCCGATGATAAGGCAAATCTGCAGTTGGATGCACAAGCAAAAGACATCATCTGTGGTAGTCCATCAAAAGACATTTTCCTTCGCTTCCATGGGATCAACACTACTAAGCAAATTTTGGATGCTATCAACAGTGCTCATGAGGAATTTGTCTCTCGATCAGATCCTCAGATTAAAATGCTTCGTGCCATGTTTACTGGATTCCGAAGCCTTCGTAAAGAAAGTGCCATGGAACTCACTGATCGATTGACAAACATTGTCAAAAGATTACATCAGCAAGGAGTATATGATATCACCGATAAAGATGTAGTCAACAAGCTTCTGAGCTCTCTCGATGAATCCTTCGATTCCATTGTATCTGAGATCAAGCAAAGGCCTGACTATGAAGAACTTCACTATGTTGTAGTCATGACACTGTTGACTTTTCATGAAGAAAAGATGGAGGTGGAAAATGCCAATCATGATTCTTCTTTGGAAAGTGAAGGAGAAATTCCCTCGCACTATGGTAGTTCTGAAGAAGAAGAAGATGTCGATGACCAACACACCATCACCAGAGAACTTGAAATGCTCACTCAAAGGCTAAGTAATCTGAAAAGAAACAATCTCTATCTCACAAATTATGACAAGCCTTATGAGTCAGAATCATTGAGAAGAAGATTGCCTCCGAAAGATATGAAGTGCTTCAAGTGCAAGTTATTCGGCCATGTTCTCGCTGATTGCCCTGGTTGGGAAGGAAAACCTAGCAGCAGATGGAAATACCTTCACTGCAATGGTTTTACTTGAATGAATCGTCATACTAAGCTCTTGAAGAAAATTGCAACTCTGTCATCTTCTTCGACGAGACGAGTCACCGACATGAAAGCCAGAGTTATCATTCAATCAAATATGAAGAGGATGTCACAGATAAACCGAGCTTATGCGGATCTGATAGTGGACTCTGAAGAAGAAGCCACTAATACTGAATCAGATGATGAAGAATTCTACAAAAAGATTGGTAGAAGTAATGAATATGTTGCCATTAAGTCATCGAAGAACTACACTGAATCAGATACTGATGATGATGCTTTAAGTAGTGATGATTCAAGTGACGATGAACAAGTCGCATTCTGTCTCATGGCAAAATCATCAAAGGATCAGGTATCACCAAAACACCTGAGATCCATGAATGAATACTCACTTGTACATTTGATATGCTAAGATGGTAAAGATTGCTAAGTCTCGACATGATGAACTTGAAATGCTTGATAGAAATCTCAGGAAGACCGAAGGGTTGCTGGTCGAAGAGATGGAGAAAAATCAAAAGTTGGTTGAAGAACAGGATGCTTCTTCATCAACTATTGATGATCTTACCACTCGATATGATTCACTTATAGTTGACTACGAAAATTTATCCAGATGAACTCCTTAACAGGAATCAAGAACTCGTGTCACTAAGAGAATCTCATAACGAGTGTTGGGGAACGCAAAATTTTCAAAAAAAAATCCTACGCACACGCAAGATCCATCTAGGTGATGCATAGCAATGAGAGGGGAGAGTGTTGTCCACGTACCCTCGTAGACCAAAAGCAGAAGCGTTATGACAACGCAGTTGATGTAGTCATACGTCTTCACGATCCGACCGATCCTAGTACCGAAAGTACGGCACCTCCGCGATCTGCACACGTTCAGCTCGGTGACATCCCACGAACTCTAGATCCAGCTGAGTGTCGAGGGAGAGCTTCGTCAGCACGACGGCGTGATGACGGTGATGATGAAGTTACCAACGCAGGGCTTCGCCTAAGCACTACAACGATATGACCGAGGTGGAAATCTGTGGAGGGGGGCACCGCACACGGGTAAACAATCAACTTGTGTGTCTATGGGGTGCACCCTCCCCCGTATATAAAGGAGGGGAGGAGGAGGCCGGCTGGCCCTAGGGGGCACGCCAAGGGAGGAGGAATCCTCCTCCTAGTAGGAGTAGGATTCCTCCTTTCCTAGTCCTACTAGGAGGAGGAAGGAAGGAGAGGGAAAGAGGGGTCGCGCCCCCTCCCCTAGTCCAATTCGGACTCCCTTGGGGGCGTGCCACCTCCTGGCTGTTGTCCTCTCTCTCCCCTAAAGCCCACTAAGGGCCCAATAACTTCCCGGGGGGGTTCCGATAACCCTCCGGCACTCCAGTTTTATCTGAAACCTCCCAGAACACTTCCAGTGTCCGAACATAGCCATCCAATATATCAATCTTTATGTCTCGACCATTTCGAGACTCCTAGTCATGTCCGTGATCACATCCGGGACTCTGAACTACCTTCGGTACATCAAAACACATAAACTCATAATACCGATCGTCACCGAACGTTAAGCGTGCGGACCCTACGGGTTCGAGAACTATGTAGACATGACCGAGAATCATCTCCGGTCAATAACCAATAGTGGAACCTGGATGCTCATATTTGTTCCTACATATTCTACGAAGATCTTTATCGGTCAAACCGCATAACAACATACGTAGTTCCCTTTGTCATTGGTATGTTATTTGCCCGAGATTCGATCGTTTGTATCTCAATACCTAGTTCAATCTCGTTACCGGCAAGTCTCTTTACTCGTTCTGTAATGCATCATCCCGCAACTAACTCATTAGTCACATTGCTTGCAAGGCTTATAGTGATGATCATTACCGAGAGGGCCCAGAGATACCTCTTCGATACATGGAGTGACAAATCCTAATCTCGATCTATGCCAACCCAACAAACACCATCGGAGACACCTGTAGAGCATCTTTATAATCACCCAGTTACGTTGTGATTTTGATAGCACACTAAGTGTTCCTCCGGTATTCGGGACTTGCATAATCTCATAGTCGGAGGAGCATGTATAAGTCATGAAGAAAGCAATAGCAATAAAACTTAACGATGATTATGCTAAGCTAACGGATGGGTCTTGTCCATCACGTCATTCTCTAATGATGTGATCCCGTTCATCAAATGACAACACATGTCTACGGCTAGGAAACTTAACCATCTTTGATTAACGAGCTAGTCAAGTAGAGGCATACTAGGGACACTCTGTTTGTCTATGTATTCACACATGTACTAAGTTTCCGGTTAATACAATTCTAGCATGAATAATAAACATTTATCATGAAATAAGGAAATAAATAATAACTTTATTATTGCCTCTAGGGCATATTTCCTTCAGTCTCCTACTTGCACTAGAGTCAATAATCTAGTTCACATCGTCATGTGATTTAACATCAATAGTTCACATCACCATGTGATTAACACCCATAGTTCACATCGCCATGTGACCAATACTCAAAGGGTTTACCAGAGTTAGTAATCTAGTTCACATCGCCATGTGATTAACACCAGAAGAGTACTAAGGTGTGACCATGTTTTGCTTGTGAGAGAAGTTTAGTCAACGGGTCTGCCACATTCAAAGCCGTATGTCTCTACTCCTATAAAAGAGTCAGTTGGTGATGATGGTGTGTCTGCCATCCATCATTTCTGACCATCAGAACTGCATCTAACGACTATGATGTAAGTCGTGGCATTTTTGCAACAAGACCCCACGTCTCTGCTCCAATTTGCAGAAACCCCTTAGTATCTTGAAACCAACCACATCCCTCCCCCACCTCATCAAAAAAGCCACAAGGAATATATTTTGAGTGAAACCTAATACGAGTATATTTTTAGTGATATATACACCAAACTAGAGTGTTTTTCTTTCAAGTTTGTGAACATGTATTATTCTATTTTGGATCCGTTGCAACGCACGGGGCACATTGCTAGTATTTCACAAATTTTCTATGTCTACAATGCTCTGCATGGAGCTATTTTAGCTAATTGCTTCCACTTTCAATATGTATCCAGATTGAGACCCGGAGTCATCCGGATCGGTGTAAAAGCTTGCATCGATGTAACTCTTTACGACTAACTCTTTATCACCTCCATAACCGAGAAATATTTCCTTAGTCCTCTTAGGTAACTAAGGATAACTTTGACCGTTGTCCAGTGATCCACTCCTGGATCACTATTGTACCCTCTTGCCAAACTTATGGCGAGGTACACAATAGGTCTGGTACACAGCATAGCATACTTTATAGAACCTATGACTGAGGCATAGGGAATGAATTTTCATTCTCTTTCTACTTTCTGCCGTGGTCGGGTTTTGAGTCTTTACTCAACTTCACACCTTGCAACACAGGCAAGAACTCCTTCTTTGACTGTTCCAATTTGAACTACTTCAAAATCTTGTCAAGGTATGTACTCATTGAAAAAACTTATCAAGCATCTTGTTCTATCTCTATAGATCTTGATACTCAATATTTAAGGAGCTTCACCGAGGTCTTTCTTTGAAAAACTCCTTTCAAACACTCCTTTATGCTTTCTAGAAAAAATTTACATTATTTCCGATCAACAATATGGCATTCACATATACTTATCAGAAATGCTGTAGTGCTCCCACTCACTTTCTTCTAAATACGGGCTTCACCACAAGTCTATATAAAACCATATGCTTTGATCACCTTATCAAAGCGCATATTCCAACTCCGAGATGCTTGCACCAGTCCATAAATGGATCGCTGGAGCTTGCACACTTTGTTAGCATCCTTTGGATTGATAAAACCTTTAGGTTGCATCATATACAACTCTTCTTCCAGAAATGCATTCAGGAATGCAGTCTTTACATCCATTTGCCAAATTTCATAATCATAAAATGCAGCAATAGCTAACATGATTCGGACGGACTTAAGCATCGCTACGGGTGAGAAGGTCTCATCGTAGTCAACTCCTTGAACTTGTCGAAAACCTTTCGCAACAAGTCGAGGTTTGTAGATAGTAACACTACCCTTAGCATCCGTCTTCCTCTTTGAAGATCCATTTATTCTTAATGGCTTGACGATCATCGGGCAAGTCCACCAAAGTCCACACTTTGTTCTCATACATGGATCCTATCTCAGATTTCATGGCCTCAAGCCATTTACCAGAATCTGGGCTCATCATCGCTTCCTCATAGTTCGTAGGTTCGTCATGGTCAAGTAACATGACCTCCAGAACAGGATTGCCGTACCACTCTAGTGCGGACCTTACTCTAGTTGACCTATGAGTTCGGTAGTAACTTGATCTGAAGTTTCATGGTCATTATCATTAGCTTCCTCACTAATTTGTGTAGGCATCACCGGAACTGATTTCTATGTTGAACTACTTTCCAACTCGAGAGAGGGTACAGTTACCTCATCAAGTTCTACTTTCCTCCCACTCACTTCTTTCGAGAGAAACTCCTTCTCTAGAAAGGATCCATTCTAAGCAACAAATATCTTGCTTTCGGATCTATGATACAAGGTGTACCCAATAGTCTCCTTTGGGTATCCTATGAAGACGCATTTCTCTGATTTGGGTTTGAGCTTATCAGGTTGAAGCTTTTTCACATAAGCATCGCAACCCCAAACTTTAAGAAACGACAGCTTAGGTTTCTTGCCAAACCACAGTTCATATGGTGTCGTCTCAACGGATTTAGATGGTGCCCTATTTAACGTGAAAGCAGCTGGCTCTAATGCATAACCCCAAAATGATAGTGATAAATCGGTAAGAGACATCATAGATTGCAGTATATCCAATAAAGTACGGTTATGACGTTCGGACACACCATTATGCTGTGGTATTCCAGGTGGCGTGAGTTACGAAACTATTCTGCATTGTTTCGAATCAAGACCAAACTCGTAACTCAAATATTCTCCTCCACGATCAGATCGCAGACACTTTATTTTCTTGTTATGATGATTTTCCACTTCACTCTAAAATTCTTTGAACTTTTCAAATGTTTCAGACTTATGTATCATCAAGTAGATATACCCATATCTGCTCAAATCATCTGTGAAGGTCAGAAAATAACGATACCCGCCACAAGCCTCAATATTCATTGGACCACATACATCAGTATGTATGATTTCCAATAAATCTGTTGCTCGCTCCATTGTTCCGGAAAACGGAGTTTTAGTCATCTTGCCAATGAGGCATAGTTCGTAAGCATCGAGTGATTCCAAAAGCCCATCAGCATGGAGTTTCTTCATGCGCTTTACACCAATATGACCTAAACGGCAGTGCCACAAATAAGTTGCACTATCATTATTAACTTTGCATCTTTTGGCTTCAATATTATGAATATGTGTATCACTACGATCGAGATTCAATAAACCATTTATATTGAGTGTATGACCATAGAAGGTTTTATTCATGTAAATAGAACAACAATTATTCTTTGACTTAAATGAATAACCGCATTGCAATAAACATGATCCAATCATATTCATGCTCAACGCAAACACCAAATAACATTTATTTTAGGTTCAATACTAATCCCGAAGGTAAAGGGAGTGTGCGATGGTGATCTTATCAACCTTGGAATCACTTCCAACACACATCATCACCTCGCCCTTAACTAGTCTCTGTTTATTTTGCAAATCCCATTTCGAGTTACTACTCTTAGCAACTGAACCAGTATCAAATACCGAGGGGTTGCTATAAACACTAGTAAAGTACACATCAATAACATGTATATCCAATATACCTTTATTCACTATGCCATCCTTCTTATCCGCCAAGTATCTCGGGCAGTTCCACTTCCAGTGACCATTTCCTTTGTAGTAGAAGCACTCAGTTTTAGGCTTGAGTCTAGCTTTGGCATTCTTCATGGGAGTGGCAACTTGCTTGCCATTCTTCTTGAAGTTCCCTTTCTTTCCCTTGCCCTTTTACTTGAAACTAGTGGTCTTGTCAACCATCAACACTTGATGCTTTTTCTTGATTTCTACCTTCGCTGATTTCAGCATCGCGAAGAGCTTGAGAATCGTTTCCGTTATCCCTTGCAAATTATAGTTCATCACGAAGTTCTAGTAACTTGGTGATAGTGACTAGAGAACTCTGTCAATCACTATCTTATCGGGAAGATTAACTCCCACTTGATTCAAGTGATTGTAGTACTCAGACATTGTGAGCACATGCTCACTCGTTGAGCTATTCTCCTCCATCTTGTAGGCAAAGTACTGTCAGAGGTCTCATACCTCTTGACACGGGCATGAGTATGAGATACCAATTTCAACTATTGGAACAACTTATATGCTCCGTGGCGTTCAAAACATTTTTGAAGTCCCGGTTCTAAGCCATAAAGCATGGTGCACTAAACTATCAAGTAGTCATCATACCGAGCTTGTCAAACGTTCATAACGTCTGCATTTGCTCCTGCAATAGGTCTGTCACCTAGCGGTGCATCAAGGACATAATTCTTCTGTGCAGCAATGAGGATAATCCTCAGATCACGGACCAAGTCCACATCATTGCTACTATCATCTTTCAACTTATTTTTCTCTAGGAACATATCAAAAATAAACGGGGAGCTACGTCATGAGCTATTGATCTACAACATAGTTATGCAAATACTATCAGGACTAAGTTCATGATAAATTAAAGTTCAATTAATCATATTACTTAAGAAATCTCACTTAGATAGACATCCCTCTAGTCATCTAAATGATCACGTGATCCAAATATACTAAACCATGTCCGATCATCACGTGATATGGAGTAGTTTTCAATGGTGAACATCACTATGTTGATCATATCTACTATATGATTCACGCTCGACCTTTCGGTCTCCAGTGTTCCGAGGCCATATCTGCATATGCTAGGCTCGTCAAGTTTAACCCGAGTATTCCGCGTGTGCAAAATTGGCTTGCACCCGTTGTATATGAATGTAGAGCTTATCACACCCGATCATCACGTGGTGTCTCAGCACGACGAACTGTCGCAACGATGCATACTCAGGGAGAACACTTATACCTTGAAATTTAGTGAGAGATCATCTTATAAAGCTACGGCCGAACTAAGCAAAATAAGATGCATAAAGGATAAACATCACATGCAATCAAAATATGTGACATGATATGGCCATCATCATCTTGTGCCTTTGATCTCCATCTCCAAAGTACCGTATGATCTCCATCGTCACCGGCATGACACCATGATCTCCATCATCTTGATCTCTATCAACGTATCGTCACATGGTCGTCTCACCAACTATTTCCTTCTGCAACTATTGCTATCGCATAGCGATAAAGTAAAGCAATTACATGGCGCTCATCTTATGCAATAAAGAGACAACCATAAGGCTCCTTCCAGTTGCCGATAACTTTACAAAACATGATCATCTCATATAACAATTTATATCTCATCACGTCTTGACCATATCACATCACAGCAAGCCCTGCAAAAACAAGTTAGACTTCCTCTACTTTACTGTTGCAAGTTTTACATGGTTGCTACGGGCTTCTAGCAAGAACCGTTCTTACCTACGCATCAGAACCACAAAGATTTTTCGTCAAGTGTGTTGTTTTAACCTTCAACAAGGACCGAGCGTAGTCACACTTGATTCAACTAAAGTTGGAGAAACAGACACCCACTAGCCACGTGTGTGCGAAGCACGATGGTAGAACCAGTCTCATGAACGCGGTCATGTAATGTCGGTCTGGGCCGCTTCATCCAACAATACCTTCAAATCAAAGTATAACATGCTGGTAAGCAGTATGACAATTATCACCCACAACTCTTTGTGTTCTACTCGTGCATATAACATCTACGCATAGACCTGGCTCGGATGCCACTGTTGGGGAACGCGGTAAGTTCAAAAAAATTCCTACGCACATGCAAGATCCATCTAGGTGATGCATAGCAACGAGAGGGGAGATTGTTTTCCACGTACCCTCGTAGACCGAAAGCGGAAGCGTTATGACAGCGTGTTTGATGTAGTCGTACGTCTTCACGATCCGACCGATCCTAGTACCGAAAGTACGGCACCTCCGCGATCTGCACATGTTCAGCTCAGTGACGTCCCACGAACTCTAGATCCAGCTGAGTGTCGAGGGAGAGCTTCGTCAGCACGACGGCGTGATGACGGTGATGATGAAGTTACCGACGCAGGGCTTCGCCTAAGCACTACAACGATATGACCGAGGTGGAAATCTGTGGAGGGGGCACCGCACACGGCTAAACAATCAACTTGTGTGTCTATGGGGTGCCCCCCTGAGGGAGTCCTGAATTAGGGGGTCCTTGGACAGCCGGACTATATCCTTTGGCCGGACTGTTGGACTATGAAGATACAAGATTGAAGACTTCGTCCCGTGTCCGGATCGTACTCTCCTTGGCGTGGAAGGCAAGCTTGGCAATACGGATATGTAGATCTCCTCCCTTGTAACCGACTCTGTGTAACCCTAGCCCCCTTCGGTGTCTATATAAACCGGAGGGTTTAATCCGTAGAACAAGAATCATACCATAGGCTAGCTTCTAGGGTTTAGCCTCTACGATCTCGTGGTAGATCAACTCTTGTAATACTCATATCATCAAGATCAATCAAGCAGGAAGTAGGGTATTACCTCCATCGAGAGGGCCCGAACCTGGGTAAACATTGTGTCCCCCGCCTCCTGTTACCATCCGCCTTAGACGCACAGTTCGGAACTCCCTACCCGATATCCACCGGTTTTGACATCGACATTGGTTCTTTCATTGAGAGTTCCACTGTGCTATCACCGTAAGGCTTGGTGGCTCCTTCGATCATCGGCAACGATGCGATCCAAGGTGAGGTTTTCCTCCCCAGACAGATCTTCGTGTTTGGTAGCTTCGTACTGCGGGCTAACTCGCTTGGCCATCTAGAGCAGATCGATAGCTACGCCCCTGGCCATCAGGTCAGGTTTGGAAACTTGAACTATACTGCCGACATCCGCGGAGACTTGATCTTCGACGGATTCGAGCCCATGTCAGGTGCGCCGCACAATCACGACGAGCATGATTTAGCTCTGCCATCGGAATGTGTTCGGGAGATCACACCTGCAACTACTCCGGCCGTCAATCCGGAACAAATTGCGCCATCTGTGGATGGGTGGATGGACCCCGCCACGGAGGCCGCACACTCAGTGGTGATAGCGCCGAATACTGACTTCACCTCCTACGAGACCCGTGTTGCCGAACCATTGGATTCGTCCCCGGCCACGGACTCCGAGCCGCTTGTGTCCGTGCCCATCGAATTTGATTGGGCGCCGATCATGGAGTTTACCTCCGCGGATATCTTTCAGCACTCGCCTTTTGGCGATGTGCTAAATTCATTAAGGTCTCTCTCCCTGTCAGGAGACCCTTGGCCGAACTATGTCCGGCTAGAATGGGATGCGGACGACGAAGAAATTCGCGACCCACCCACCACCCACTTAGTAGCCACTGTCGATGATTTAACCAACATGCTCGATTTCGACTCCGAAGACATCGATGGCATGGATGACGATGGAGGAGAGGAACAGGAATCATCGCCCACAGGGCGCTGGACAGCCACTTCATTACATGACATATACATGGTGGATACACCCAAAGAAAACAATGACGAGGAACGGAAGGATGCAGTGAAGAATAGCTCCCTCGAGAAGCAACCAAAGCGTCGGCATAGGCGCCGCTCCAAATCCCGCCTCGGCAAAAACAGCGATAACAGTGCAAGAGAAAATAACACCCCAGTCGACTCCAGAGGAAACGACGACCACATTGACCCAGAGGCAGAGCAGGATGAACCAACAGACGGCGAACATAGTACGGATCCGCTGTCAGAACACGGCGACGCCGAGGATAAAGCTCATCAACCTCCCTCCGGAGAGGAAAACAGTCCGGACAAGGATGCACACATCATCCTAGAAAGGCACTTGGAACAAGAGAACCTCCACAGAAGGCTTATTTCCACCGCGAGGAGTCTGAAGAAGCAGAAGCAAAGGCTTAAGGCCGCGCAGAATACGCTCAACAGTAGATGGAACAAAGTGCTCGACAATGAAGAAAAGTATGGTGGTAGTTACCACACAAAGAGCTATCCAAAGCGCAAGCTGTTGCCTGCATTTGATGATGAGGCCTTAGAGCCCACACAGCCGAAAAATAAAACGGCCGACCGGTCGGATCAACCACCTTGTGGCCGCGATAGAGCGGCTAACAAGGCCGCACATAAGTCAGCACACGATTCACATGAGGACTTGCATCAGAAGACCGGCGCGACCAGATCCATCTACGGATCAAGGAAACGTGCTCCAGCGCACAACCAAAACCGAAGACTACAACCGTCAGAACTCGACGACACATCCAAATACAGGGGTGCCGCACACCCCCTATGTTTCACCGATGAGGTGCTGGACCATAAATTTCCAGAAGGATTCAAACCAGTAAACATAGAGGCGTACGACGGAACCACAGACCCTGGGGTCTGGATTGAGGACTTTATCCTCCATATCCATATGGCTCGCGGAGACGATCTCCACTCCATCAAGTACTTGCCCCTCAAGCTGAAAGGACCAGCTCGGCACTGGCTGAAGAGCCTCCCCGAAAACTCAATTGGAAGTTGGGAGGAGCTTGAGGATGCTTTTCGGGCTAATTTTCAAGGGACCTATGTCCGACCTCCGGATGCAGACGATTTAAGTCATATAATTCAACAGCCCGGAGAGTCAGCCCGAAAGCTTTGGAACAGATTTCTCACTAAGAAGAACCAAATCGTCGACTGCCCGGACGCCGAAGCCTTAGCAGCTTTCAAACACAGCGTCCGAGACGAATGGCTCGCCAGACACCTCGACCAAGAAAAATCGAGAACAATGGCAGCCCTGACAAGCCTCATGACCCGCTTTTGCGCGGGCGAAGATAGCTGACTAGCCCGTAGTAGCACCAGCGACCCAGGCACATCCGAAGTCGAAATAAGGAAGACAGCCCAAATAACATGGCGGTAAATGCCGGATTCAGGGGCTCTCGACCGGGTCAGCGGAAAACGCCTTTCAAAGGCAGCAAAGATGGACCATCCAGCCTAAACAAGATTCTAGACAAACTATGTCAGATTCATGGCACCCCCGATAAACCTGCAAATCACACCCACAGAGAATGCTGGGTCTTCAAGCAGCCCGGTAAGCTAAACGCCGAACACAAGGGGAGGGAGACACCAAGTGAAGACGAGGACGAGCCTCGCCAGCAAAGCACTGGGGGACAGAAAAAATTCCCACCAGAGGTCAAAACAGTGAACATGATCCACGTGACGAAGAGGAGAAGCAAACATGCACTCCGAGACACACGCGTCGTAGAGCCCGTCACCCCTAAGTTCAACCCCTGGTTGGCCTGCCTGATCACTTTTGATCGCAGGGATCACCTGACAAGCATCCTGCATGAAGGATTGGTTGCCTTGATGTTAGACCCAATAATAAATGGATACCATCTCACACGAGTCCTTATGGACGGCGGCAGTAGTCTTAATCTGATATATCAGGTCACGGTCCGCAAAATGGGGATAGACCCGACAAAAATCAGCCACAGTAATACTACCTTCAAGGGAGTAATACCAGGCCAGAGGCCCGCTGCACGGGCTCTCTAATACTAGAGGTTGTATTCCGTTCTCCCGACAACTTCCGAAGCGAAAAGTTAACCTTCGACATCGCTCCATTCCGAAGTGGCTATCAAGCACTACTCGGAAGAGCAGCTTTTGCTCGTTTTAATGCAGCACCGCATTACGCTTCTCTCAAGCTCAAGATGCCCGGTCCACTTGGCATCATCACAATGAGCGGAAATATTGAACGTTCCTTACGCGCGGAAGAATGTGCGAGGGCTTTAACAGCCGAACACTAAACGGCCCCTCCAACCAGAATAAATGATCGGTCGTCAAGACCGCGGACACGGCTAGACGAATCCGGCGCATTACTAGCTATAACAGCTTAGATAAACCCGAGATTGGTCTGATGGTTATACCCCCATAGGCGGTACCAGGGGCTTCCCGCGTGTAAACAGGGCTAGTTTGGCTCAACTTTACTTATCTTGAATTTTCATGGTTTATCGAGAATAACCAATTTTTCGCACGACAAATTTCACCTAAGTTCTTCTCTTTTACAGACGACAATCATGCTACACCCTTCCAGGATACGGCACAATGAAGACACAGGCGCAGACGTGCAGAAGGGACCCGCTCCAAGGTTTCTTTCCAGATTAAAACCCTGTGTAAACTTTTTTTACTGTCTCTTGTTGTTCACATCCTCCGGATACTCAGTATAACTGAGAGCGATGCTGACGTTATTGGCATTTCGCCACGTCAGAACGATGCACGTACCTGGACACTCAGGGATCATCATCAAGGGCGTTGTTCAGCCCGGCATATGTTGTAAAGACCGAATACCTTAGGGTGTGTTCGGCATCCCGAGTTTGGCCTTATATGCATCAGCTCTGAAGTGGGGGCTGAAGCCGACGACTGCAAACTTTCAGGTGTGAATACGCGTTTTTTTCGAGTGTAAATACTATGGTCAAGTGTGAATACGTGTTTTTTTCGAACACCCCCGCATTATATGCGTGGGGGCTGAAGCCGACGACTGCAAACTTTCAGGTTATATACATATACACATAAACGGCCGCACATGAGGCATTATAATACTTTCATGCAAAAGTATAAACACAGCCTTTATAATTTAATAAACATTGTTCTTACGATGGGAATACATGTCACTAGAACATAATATTCTTCGAGCACTGAGCCTCTATTAAACGAGCGCCTTCAAGGACTTCTTCAAAGTAGTGCTCGGTCGATACTCGGCCCACGGCCGAACTCTGGGTTGCAATAGCGGTGGCCTCCATCTCTGCCCAGTATGTCTTGACATGGGCAAGAGCCATCCGCGCACCCTCTATGCACGCCGACATCTTCATAGCGTCGATGCGCGGCACAACACCAAGGAACTGTTGCACTAAACTAAAATAACTATTCGGCCTTGACCCTTCCGGCCAAAGATGATCCACAACAGACCTCATGGCAAGCCCGGACAACCTATGGAGCTCGGCCCACTCGGCCATTCGCTCATTCAACAGCAGCGGACGCACTGGAACATTGAACTGTCACCAGAACAGCTTTTCCACTTCACGATCTTTTTGATCTTTGAAAAACTCGGCCGCATCAGCAGCACTCGCTGCCAAATCCAGGTATGCGTCTGCAGAACTCCATAGTTGATCAAGAGGGGCATACTTAGGATCTCCGAACTTCGTCCGCAACAAAAAGGGCTTCCCAGCCGCGATATCCCCTGCTTGACGTAGCTCCTCCTTCGCCGCTCTGATTTTAGAGCGGGCATCCTTGGCCGCTACCATGGCCTTCTCCAGGTCCGTCATCTTCGTTCGGTTTTCCTTTTCAAGAAGCTTGTAACGGTCGGCGGCATCTTTCAACTCAACAGCCATCTTGGCTATTTTATCCTTGCTTTGGCAATGCGCAGCCTGTTCGGCTCTCAGCTCTTCGACCACCTTTAGAGCGGCCGCATCACTCTTCCGGGCTTGTTCCTTGGCTCGGGCAAGTTCCGGCCGAAGGGTCTCCACGGCGGCAGCCCCATCTGCAGTCACAACATATTAAAGCTACTAGCATCATGCTCCTCTTAATATGTGTTGACCATCGGAGAAAACGCATACCCTGTGCCTCGTCAAGCCGCTTTTTTACAAGCACGATGTCGGCATCTGCCGCATCAAGTTGCCGCTTCGGCTCGACAAACTCACCAGTCCGGCTAGCCACCGGACCTCCAGCCACCTGCACATGAAGGCGGCCTGATTATTACCTGGGACTATGATCCTCTGTTTGCCGCCGTTCTCGACAGCAACCAGAGTCTCAGGGGCTACTATCTGCATAGGGCAGACCTAGCGTGTGCGGTACCGTCAAAAACATATACTACTTCACGTACCTCAAAGCCTTTCAGCGGACTCATAAAAGCTTCATGCAACCCGCTTTCGGCGGATGAAATCCTCTCAACCACCGTGCCCATTAGAGCACAATGCGTTTCCGAGACAGTCGCTTGCTCCAGAAGATTCATCGGTGCGCCTGATCGCACACCGGACGGTTCCGGACTCTTTTTGTGGCTCTCCTTAGGAGCCGAATACTCCGGACATCAGGGGTCCGAAGGGTTACCCCCTGGCCTTGGCGGATCAGGAGAAATCCTCTGTGACGACACCTCAGGGTCGCCCGCTTCACGAGGCGGGGAGGCACGGGGAGGTGTTTCGCTCTCCATCATCTCCGAAAGAAGATCCCCCAAAGACGAACTCTGTCGAGAAGGGCTACGATCCGAACTACAAGATGCACGCTTCGGTTATCGTTCTCGGAAACGAGGCAGGATATATTTACTATAGAGTACTTTCGTTTACTTACAGCTCGGTAGAGGGCTGGTCCCCTTCCGGGTACTGTGCGGTAAGGATGCCCTCCGGGGTAGGACCCTCCGACAAAGGATTCTTCCCTCGCTTGGAGACCATTACTTCCAAGTCTTCAGAGGCGGTCCTCTTCCTTCCCTGGGGAGAGGGAATTTTAGATTCTTCCCCCCGGTTATCCTCCTTCGAGGAGGCACTGATTCCCCCGGTTTGGATGAATAGTAAGTGAGGCTCGCTCTCGGCCTCTTTGTTCCTCCCTTTACCTTCCCCCGATGGCGCTTGATAAGGCGCAAGCTCAAGCATCCTGGCTAGTACAGGATCCGGTGAGCCCTCGGGAATGGGGGCCGGACACCTGATCATCTTCCCCTTTTTTATCCAGTCCTGGTCAAAAGCCGACTTTTCAGAATGATGTTGTGATAAATTAAAAGACAATGTGTTCGGCCACGGAATTACTTACTTGAGTGTCTGGACGATTGCAGTTCAGACCCGCATCCTCGAAGGTGTCCGGACACTCTATTTGTGATCCGAAGAACGATCTGTAGATCTCTTCAAGCGTCACGCCGAAGAAGTGCTGAATAGTTCGCGGTCCTTCCGGGTTGAACTCCCACATACGGAGAGGACGACGTTTGAAAGGCAGGGCTTGACGAACTAGCATAACTTGCATTACTTTAACAAGGCTGACATCTCTCTCGTGGAGATCTCGGATGCGACTCTGCAATATCGACACATCATTTACTGGCCCCCAGTCCAGCCCCTTGTTGACCCATAACGCCAAATGTGGCGGGGGGCCCGAGCAGAAGGCAGGGGCGGCTACCCACTTGGTACCCCGGGGAGCTGTGATATAAAACCACTCCCGTTGCCATAAACTGGACACCTCCGGGAAGGAACCCTTTGGCCATGGAACATCGGCGCCTTTTCTTATTACGGCACCTCCGCACTCTGCATGTCGCCCCTCAATCATCTTCGGCTTCATATTAAAGGTCTTGAGCCATAAGCCGAAGTGTGGGGTAATGCGGAGGAAGGCTTCACATACGACGAGGAACGACGAGATGTGAAGGATGGAATCCGGAGCCAGATCATGGAAATCAAACCCGTAGTAGAACATGAGCCCTCTGACAAAGGGATCTAGACTGAAACCTAGCCCTCGGAGGAAGTGGGAGACGAATACGACACTCTCGCCAGGTTCGGGAGTGGGAATGACCTGCCCTCGAGCAGGCAGCCTGTGCGAGATTTCGCCGGTCAAATACCTAGCCTCTCTTAGCTTCTTGATGTCCTCCTCTGTGACGGAGGAGGGCACCCACCGACCTTGAAGGTTGGATCCGGACATGATGGTAGGTCCGAAGCGCCTAGCCTGAGCCTTGGGTGTTGGAACTCGAGGTGGGGGAAGGATTCGATTGAGCGCGAGAGGAAGGAGACAGGCCTAGGCCTCTTTATAAAGGGGATGAATATCAAGCGTCCTCCGCGTGACCATTTGGGACTTGCCTAAATCGAGGAGTCATACCAACGGGCACGATTGGGTTACCTATACCCGTATTGATGAGAATCCCGTGAAAAAAGGGACACGATCTCTGCTTCGACAGGACGTGCCAATAAAAACAGCCTCGCAACACGTGCAGTGGCAGGCTCGGAAAAACGGTTCGTCGTGACCAGACCACGGCAATACGTCACATTATGAAAAGCGGTCGGCAGATTGGATTTGTGGAAATATTATTCTCTCTATGGTGGTATGTGGAATTTGTTTTGCAGAGCCGGACACTATCCTTGTGTTCAAAATCTTCTATGGAGTATTCGGAGGAGGAACCTGCCTTGCAATGCCGAAGACAATCTGCGCGCCAGACTCATCGTCATTGAAGCCTGGTTCAGGGGCTACTGAGGGAGTCCTGGATTACGGGGTCCTCGGACAGCCGGACTATATCCTTTGGCCGGACTGTTGGACTATGAAGATACAAGATTGAAGACTTCGTCCTGTGTCCGGATGGGACTCTCCTTGGCGTGGAAGGCAAGCTTGGCAATACGTATATGTAGATCTCCTCCCTTGTAACCGACTCTGTGTAACCCTAGCCCCCTCCGGTGTCTATATAAACCGGAGAGTTTAATCCGTAGAACAACAATCATACCATAGGCTAGCTTCTAGGGTTTAGCATTCACAATCTCGTGGTAGATCAACTCTTGTAATACTCATATCATCAAGATCAATCAAGCAGGAAGTAGGGTATTACCTCCATCGAGAGGGACCGAACCTGGGTAAACATTGTGTCCCCCGCCTCCTGTTACCATCCGCCTTAGACGCATAGTTCGGGACCCCCTACCCGAGATCCGCCGGTTTTGACACCGACACCCCCTACCCCGTATATAAAGGAGGGGAGGAGGAGGACGGCCGGCCCTAGGGGCGCGCCAAGGGAGGAGGAATCCTCCTCCTAGTGGAGTAGGATTCCTCCTTTCCTTGTCCTACTAGGAGGGGGAAGGAAGGAGAGGGAAAGAGGGGCCGCGCCCCCCTCTCCTAGTCCAGTTTGGACTCCCTTGGGGGGTGCGCCAGCTCCTGGCTGCTGTCCTGTCTCTCCCCTAAAGCCCACTAAGGGCCCAATAACTTCCCGGGGGGGTTCTGATAACCCTCCGGCACTCCGGTTTTATCCAAAACCTCCCGGAACACTTCCCATGTCCAAACATAGCCGTCCAATATATCAATCTTTATGTCTCGACCATTTCAAGACTCCTCGTCATGTCCGTGATCACATCTGGGCCTCCGAACTACCTTCTGTACATCAAAACACATAAACTCATAATACCGATCGTCACCGAACGTTAAGCATGCGGACCCTACGGGTTCGAGAACTATGTAGACATGACCAGGACTCATCTCCGGTCAATAACCAATAGCGGAACCTGGATGCACATATTGGTTCCTAGATATTCTACGAAGATCTTTATCGGTCAAACCGCATAACAACATACGTTGTTCCCTTTGTCAACGGTATGTTACTTGCCCGAGATTCGGTCGTTGGTATCTCAATACCTAGTTCAATCTCGTTACCGTCAAGTCTCTTTACTCATTTTGTAATGCATCATCCCGCAACTAACTCATTAGTCACATTGCTTGCAAGGCTTATAGTGATGATCATTCCCGAGAGGGCCTAGAGATACCTCTCCGATACACGGAGTGACAAATCCTAATCTCGATCTATGCCAACCCAACAAACACCATCGGAGGCACCTGTAGAGCATCTTTATAATCACCCAGTTACGTTGTGACGTTTGATAGCACACTAAGTGTTCCTCCAGTATTCGGGAGTTGCATAATCTCATAGTCGGAGGAACATGTATAAGTCATGAAGAAAGCAATAGCAATAAAACTTAACGATCGTTATGCTAAGCTAACGGATGGGTCTTGTCCATCACATCATTCACTAATGATGTGATCCCGTTCATCAAATGACAACACATGTCTATGGCTAGGAAACTTAACCATCTTTGATTAATGAGCTAGTCAAGTAGAGGCATACTAGGGACACTCTATTTGTCTATGTATTAACACATGTACTAAGTTTCTGGTTAATACAATTCTAGCATGAATAATAAACATTTATCATGAAATAAGGAAATAAATAATAACTTTATTATTGCCTCTAGGGCAAATTTCTTCAACGAGCTGGTGCTAGAAAAAGCTTCTCTCTTCGCCGAGCAATCTGATCGACTTCCTGATGACTTTGTTCCTCCATGCTTGAAATGTCTAGAATGTAGCAATGGTAATTCTCATGCTGAATCTTCTAATAATGTTACTGGGAATATTGCTACTACTGAAGTTGGTGCTACTAATCCTCTCCCGAGGATTTGGCTGATCTTACTAAAGAAAATTGCAGGTTAAAGGGATTACATGAGAGTGGAATGCTAAGAAGCCTGAAAGGGCATCAAACCCTAGCTATGTGATGTGCTCAAGAAGGCCATACTTCACAAAAATCCTCAAAAGGAAGGACTAGGCTTCGAAAAGAAACTTGATGTGGATGGATCATATTGGACTCCCAAACAGTATCCTCGTACGACGTGGGTTTGTACAAAGAGTAAAACCCTCGAACCTGAAACTCTAAGTGGTTATCATTCGCCCATTTATGTTGATATTGACGAGTCAAGTGACTCAAATTACGAACTTTTCAGGCAACAGAATGGAAAGGTTTTTGCTTGATATGTTGGAACTAACTACAGGGCAGGTTCACCCAAGAAGCAAATTTGGGTAAAGAAGTGCACCATTGAAAATTTAGTTGTTACTGCTAACTTGACTTTGTAGGATAATCATCGACGTGGAAATAATTATCATCCCAAGTCTACTCGAATATCATTCTCGAATGACTATCACCCTATACTACGTCAAAAGGAGTACATGCATACATCTTCAAATCATTACACTCATGTTTTAGGAAACAACTTCAATGCATGTTCATATGATTGTCATCATAATGCTCAGGTGTCTCGCGGGACTCACCGAAGAAATATTCCAAGCAAGGCAAAGCAGATGAGATCCTCACCTCCCACACAAGTGTGGAAGTGAAGAAGAACTAATCACCTCTTGCAGGAAACCTTCTCAGGGATATCTCATGTGTATCTCAAGCCCTGAGATCAATTATTGTTGGTGCTT
Source organism: Aegilops tauschii subsp. strangulata (assembly GCF_002575655.3). NCBI lineage: Eukaryota > Viridiplantae > Streptophyta > Magnoliopsida > Poales > Poaceae > Aegilops > Aegilops tauschii. The sequence continues at coordinate 359,057,827 of NC_053035.3, forward strand.
ATCTCTCTGAGTTTTCTCTCGTAGTGTTTGTGTTCTTTTTTGATAGTTTTGTAGTTTTGTGCTTCGAGTCTGTTTTCTTTCTGGTTTATTCTTGTTTCGTCGAGTCATAAACATGCAAATTGATCTGAAGAAGATTTCACTCCTACCTCCTTCATTGCGAATTAAATCTACTTCAATTTTCCATCTATATTGGCGGTTGCGCTTCCTCAAAACCTTCGGCATCCAGTTCAATTACCGAGATTTTTGCAGGAAACAGCTGACACGTGCCCACAATCTCTCAATCGTGATCTCATCCATTAAATGTGCAATGTCCCGAGTTTTTCGTCCGTAATTTTCGGAGTGGGCGGTTTCTCCCTCAGGCTATTTATACCCACTCTCTCTAGGTCTCTTCTTCCGTAGTTTCCTCTCTGTTCAACCTCTCCTCTCGCACTCCGTCTGAGCCCGAGCTCAAAGAAGCGTCGACGTCAAGCCTTGTTGTGCAACTCCGGTGGAGCTCCGTCGTCGGTGGTCGCGCCAGTGCGGTAACTCTTATCTCCCGCACTATCGTAGTCGATCTGTCTCGAAAAGTTAGGGCATTCAGATCTGGAACTTTCTCTACTCCCTTCCTGTTCTAAAGGAGTTCATCCCGACGTCGTTTATTCAATGTTATTTCCTTGCAGTAGATCTTTAGGGTTCAATAAGCTATGGCTTGTACAGTTTGTAGTTGTTCCTCGTACAAGTCTCTTGATTCTAGGGTTCACTGTGTATACATCGAAAGATTAGAGGAATGGTTATGTTGTCTTATGGCATATTGCAATTCTCTCGACGATATCTTGCAAGTGTATATCATGGATCCTTTACTTCTTCCGAAAAAAACATATCTGTTTTAAGTTAAAATACCTTTGTGCATGTTTGTGACTTCTTCCTGCGTTTTCTTTTGGATTTGCTTTTGTTTCTCTTAGGAGTGGTCATGGCAAATAGTTTGGATGAGCATTCTGGGTCCGAAGAAGAAATTCCTCAGCAACCTCGTGTGGCTGACACAGCAAAGGTGGTTGAAGGAAAATATGCTAAACCGCCAAGAGCCTCGAAGAAGAAGATCGAATCAGAATCTGCTGAAGAAGATGACGATGTTCCATCAGCTCAGAGTCAGCCAGAGGATGAGCTAGTCACAAACTAAAAAAGCATGTTCTTTGATGGAAATCCCAAGAAGAGTGGCCGCAGAAGAGAAAGGAACACTGCGGCTGAGATGTCTGATGAGGAAACGTACAAGACTCCACCTGGAATAGAAACTGCTCAGGAAAAGAATAATAGGCTACAAAAGATTCACCGTCATTGGGCGAAGAAGTGGTTTAACTATGAGAACGTCCAAAGGAAATACCAGATCTTGTTTGCATTCACTCCTCCGTGGAATGACTGCATTGCGGAGGGCTGCCTAGGTCCTACTGATGAAAAAGCGAGACCAGCTCCTCCTCCCAATGCTAATTCAGACTCATTGAAGACCATAGCTAATTTTCCCGAAGAAGTTGAGAAGCATGCTAAAGCCAAGGCCAAGCGTGATGCCAATGAGAGGAAGAAAAATCAAGTGGAACAGAAAAATGTTCAATTAACTCAACAGGATGTGCTAGAGAAGAAGGAAAGGGCATTTTCCCGAAAAGAGAAGAAGAAGAGGAAGTCGGTTTCTCCTCGAGCTCCGAAGAAGAAGTTCGTTGCAAGAAAATCTCGAAAGGTTGCACCTTCCTCGTCTGACGAAGATTCTTCTGATGACAATGCTGGCGAAGAAATTCCGATGTATGATCAAAAGGCACTGCTTGATAAGCCGTACCAAACCCCATCTCCAGCAAAGATTTCGCCACTAGTGAGATCTTCACCAAGACTTGCTCCAGTCCCCTCAGAAAAACCTTGGGGTTCTGCTGCCCCAGTGGCAAAGAGAAAGATGATTACTGATGAAAAAGTTGTTGCTCCCGCCAAGAAGGCGAACAAAATCATTCCTGCTCCCACAGAGGAAAATGATTTTGGTCTTATATTTGACATCATTGAAGGAGCCTCCTATGATGCCAAATCCAGCTGAATTAGGCAGTTTGGGTCTGCCTGAAGACGTTACAAGGATGGTTGCAAAGCACTTCTCTGATCTGAAAGAAATATCCAAAGAACTCAATCAAGCTATCGATGATAAAAAGCTTCTCGACAAAATGAGAAGGGAAGCTAAATCTAATTCTGAAAGAAAAGATGTGAACAAGGCAATTCTTGAGATCACCACATCCCTCACGACCATGAGAAACAACAAGATTGATTGGCACTCCAAGATGAAGATGGATATCTCTCAGCTTTGTGATCGAAGGAATGATGAAATTAAGCGTCAGGTAGACATTGCTCGTCGCAGAGAAAAAGAAGAGAAACGTCAGAAAGCTCAGGCTAGAGCCAATAAGCCAAAGGAGGTCAAGGATCGTCGTATCAAATCAGTGACTACTGACGCACCCGTTGACACAAGTGTCCCACTGCAACAAATTCCACCTTCTCCTTGTCCCAAGGAAGTCACCGAACAACAGTCAGCTCATCCGGTTGTTATCATTCCTACCTCAGAAGCACAAGAAGCTGACGTTGTGGACATATATCTTGTCAATCCTGATGAAGTGAATGTTCTGCCCGAGCAAAATTCTCCCGAAGAAAAGATTGAGGAAGTGAGATGGAAAAGGCAGTCCCATCACCTCTGAAGGAAGTTCAAGATGAACCCTATGGATCCACCAAGGAGGGTGAGAAGATTGAGGGGAGCTAATCGCTTCCCAAGGTAATATCCCTACTGAAGGAAATATGCCCTAGAGGCAATAATAAAGTTGTTATTTTATATTTCCTTATTCATGATAAACGTTTATTATTCATGCTAGAATTGTATTGATCGGAAACCTAAATACATGTGTGAATACATAAACAAACACTGTGTCCCTAGTGAGCCTCTACTTGACTAGCTCATTGATCAAAGATGGTTAAGGTTTCCTAACCATGGACATGAGTTGTCATTTGATAACGGGATCACATCATTAGGAGAGTGATGTGATGGACAAGACCCATCCGTTAGCTTAGCATAATGATCATTCAGTTTTATTGATATTGATTTCTTCATGTCAAATACATATTCCTTCGACTATGAGATTATGCAACTCCCGGATATCAGAGGAATGCCTTCTGTCCTATCAAACATCACAACATAACTGGGTGATTATAAAGATGCTCTACAGGTATCTCCGAAGGTATTTGTTGAGTTGGCATAGATCGAGATTAGGATTTGTCACTCCAAGTATCAGAGAGTGTCGGTGTACAAAAGAAGCGGCGCACCTTTGTACCCCTTTACCTGTGCACGGGCAGTCGGAGCCGCACCCAAGGCCACACCAAGCAGAGCATGGGAGGTGAACCAAGGAAAAACCGAAGCCCAAGACAGCCAGAGCAACGCCAAGACCAAGAACGCAAAGAGGCAGAGGGACGGAGCAGTTTCCCCTGGCAAAACCCTTGCCCGGGACAGCCTCAGCAGCCCCGGCAAGACCCTTGCCGGGGCAGCACGCACAAACACCAACAGAGCGAGCCGCCCTTGAGCCCACGGTCTCCAACACCATCAACCACGTTGAGCCAGGGCTCGGGAGGCACCTCTGTGGTGGCATGCAGATCTTTGTGAAGACAAAGAATATTCAAGATCAGATAAGGATTAGAAGGCAGCAATCCTCGGCAAGATCCTTGCCGAGGGGAACCACAAGACCCCCGGCAAGATCCTTGCCGGGGACGACAGCACGCCACAGCAAGACCCTTGCCGGGCCACCCGGCAAGGCCCTCACCAGGGGCGCCAGCGGGGCCACAGGCAGGCCCGCACCAACCAAGCCACCACCGCTGTTCGCATGCAGCTGCTAGCCCAACCAGCTGGGCAGGCACCTGTGTGGCAACATGCAGCTTCCAGGCCAACTCAGCACACGCCTGCGTGGCGGCATGCAGATATTCCAAGACCGAGAACGCAAAGAGGCAGAGGGGCGGAAGAGTTTCCCCTGGCAAGACCCTTGCCGAGGACTGCCTCAGCAGCCCGGCAAGACCCTTGCCGGGGCAGCTCGCCCCACACCAACAGAGCGAGCCACCCTTGAGCCCATGGTCTCCAACATCACGTGGGGCCAGGGCTCGGGAGGCACCTCTGTCGTGGCATGTAGATCTTTGTGAAGACATATTCAAGATCAGATGAGGATTAGAAGACAACGATCCTCGGCAAGATCCTTGCCGAGGAAAGCCACGAGACCCCAGGCAAGATCCTTGCCGGGGACGACAGCGCGCCACGGCAAGACCCTTGCTAGGCCACCCGGCAAGGCCCTCGCAAAAGACGCCAGCGGGGCCACTGCCAGGCCCGCACCAACCAAGTCTCCACCGCCGTTCACATGCAGCTGCCAGCCCGACCAGCTGGGCAGGCACCTGCGTGGCAACATGCAGCTTCTAGGCCAACTCATCAAGCGCCTGCGTGGCGGCATGCAGATCTTCGTGAAGACCCTACCACCGCGCCACCTCAGCTGCCTGCCTGCCTACATGGCGCCGCACGTATCGCTGGCTAGGGCGCGTGTCGAAGCAAGGAGGACCGGCGACGGACGGGACGGGCCTCGCCCCCGTCCCCGATAAAGCTAGGGGACACCTCAGCGGCGCATTAAATGCGTCTTGTCCTGTAATACGAGCGATAAGCTCATAGCACTATGCGCCTTTCCACCTCTTGTATGCCACTGTGGCAGCCCCTTTCGCCTATAAAAGGAGGCCCATGGCATACTGGAGAAGGATTCGGCTCTTTCGAACCATGCACTCACCACAGCTAGTTCGAGAGCTCAAGAACTCTCTGAAATACACCCACCAAAGCAGGACTAGGGTTTTACGCATCCTCGCGGCCCGAACCTGGGTAAACGATCCTTGTGCTGGCTACTGATCCTGCTCTTCTTGCAACCCCGCGCCCCGGCAACCGTAGTAAGGATTCTTGTGATCCCATAGGTGTCGTTCCACACCGACATCTTTGGCGCGCCAGGTAGGGGGCGCAATTGTGAGAATCTGGTCTAGTAGTTAGCCTAGCAGTTCTTCGTCGCCATGGCTCCTAAGAAGAAGACGGCCACGGCGATCGGCTCGTTGGGAGCCGAACGGCCCGTGCCGGTGCGGACGAGCAGTGGACCAGTCGCGGAAAGGACCCGGGCCGCGGTCCGCGAGCACCAGCATCGCACTGGCAGTCAGAGCCTGGCGAGCGGCGTCGTTCGCGCCCAGATGGCCGGCCGCACGTCGCCAGATCCAAAGACGGAGCTGGGCCCCCCGCAGGCGGCACGGGGCCCTCCAGGGGTGTCGCTGTGCCACCTCCGGGCGGCGCAGCGACCTCCAAGACGCCCACGCCGGCGACCACTGCGCGCTCTTCCCATGGTGTGCGCGCTGAGCAGCGTCACCATGCTGGTGACCCTGGGCACCGCCGTGGGAAGAGCCCTGTGCATCATCCGCGGGACGAAGGGGTTCAGCATGCCCGCCGAAGTGCTGGCGAAAATGGCACGCAGCCGCTGGGTCGTAACGGAGCTCCTTCTAACATAGTTAAAAGTCAAACCGCGCTGCGATCCACGCAGCTGCCGCCGCCGCCCACGCCAGCAGAAGCTTTGGCGCGCGCGCAGCTACTCCTTGACTTCCCTTCTGTTGCAGAGAAGCTCGACGAGTGGAGGGCCACCATCCGGAGCCTCGTCGCCGTCGCCAACAAAGACGATCCACGACCAGCGGGGCCCTCGGGTCGGCGCTCCATCAAGCCACCACGTGCTGGAGCTGGGAGGGCCGGGGGAGCTGCGGCCACGGTGCACTCTCCTCCTCCTCGCAAGCCGCCGCGGGCGTCTGCCCGTCGTGACGACGCTTGTGATAACATCTCTATAGCATCGTCCGACCCGCGAACCCACCGTGACTAGCGCCAAGTTCTTCGAAACGAGCTCATGAAGATGCTCGGACCACCATCGCGCGCCGGTGCGATACACGCCACTAGTCGGACAAGCGGGCAGGACCCGCTATGGACCACCCAGCACCGGGGGGCTCCGGCGGCCTACCTTACGAGGTGGGCTGCCCGGCCTTCGCCCGTGAGCTGCGGCAGTTCCAGTGGCCGTCCCACCGCACGTTCAAGCCCGACGTCGGCGAGAAGTACACTGGCAAGACCCATCCGTCCGAGTTCCTCAGCATCTACACCATCGCGATGCAGGCTGCTGGAGCTCGCGACGACAAGGTGCTTGCCAACTATTTCCTGCTGGCACTGAAGCCCAATGTTATGTCCTGGTTGATGCACTTGCCGGCTGATTCCATTTCTTCTTGGTCGGATCTGTGCCATGAGTTCGTTGGCGCCTTCACAGGATGCCACCAAGCTCATGGACAGGCTAGTGATCTGCATATCATTCCCCAGAAGGAAGGGGAAACCCTGCGCAAGTACATCCAAAGATTCAGCCGGGTGCAGTACAACATCCCCGACGTTCATCCCGCCGGTGTGATCAGCGCGTTCCATCAGAACGTGCGCAACCACAAGATGCGCGAAGAGCTGGCGATGACCAAGGTTAAGGATGTGGCTGAGCTCTACGTTCTGGCCGATAGGTGCGCCCGGGCTGAAGAGGGAAGGAAGTACCCCGGCGAAGACGCCGGTGCGGAAACCGACTGTACCGACGAAGACGCCGCCACCTCGACGAAGAAGGGCCGGTGTCGCAACAGGAAACGCAAAGGCAAGGCCGTGCTTGCCGTTGAAGGATCCGACGACACCGGCGCTGCCAAGAAGGTCAAGGCAGATGCCCCAGGCAAGGAGATTGCCGGGTGCGCCGCCTGCTGGGCCTTGGTGGCTATCGACAAGCCAGGAAGCTCCGGCAAGCAATACTGCAAGATCAACTGCACCAAGGGCCACGACCTCCAAAACTGCCGACAAGTCGAGCTGCTTGCTGAGAAGCAAAAAGGTGAGTATGAGAGGCGGGACAAGGAGAAGGACCAGGATGGTGCCGAGGGATCCGGCAAGAAGCGTGGCGGCCAAGGAGGCCGCCATGGCAAGGACAACCAGCAAGAGAGGCCCGCCCGGGGCCGTGACAAGAAACAAGAAGACGATGATCACGACGAGGAAGACGAGTCCGGTGAGCAAGAGTTCCAGAAGGCTACGGAGGCCATGTGCGTCGATGGTGGCGCCTCGCTGCATACTTCTCACCGCCAGCTCAAGCAGTGGGCGCGTGAGATTACAGTAGCGGAACCATCATTCGACGCTCAGAAGCCGCTGAAGTGGTCCAGCACGCCCCTCATCTTAGAGGCCGAGGACCACCCTGACCGCACAACCGCAGTCGGGTGTTTGCCATTGTTGGTCTCACCAACGATACGCAACCTCAAGGTGAACAAGATGTTGGTTGACGGCGGGGCCGGCCTGAACTTGATCTCGCCTGTCGTGATCAAAAGACTGCAAATTCCTAATGGAGACCTCGAGGAAATGGGTACGTTTCAAGGGGTCAATCCGGGGAGGAGCCAGCCGAAGGGGAAGGTCACACTGCCCGTGACGTTTGGAGGAGAATTGAACTACAGGACGGAGAGGATCATCTTCGACATGGCCCAGACCCCTTACCCTACAACGGGATCCTCGGCCGCCCGGCACTAGCCAAGTTCATGGCGGCATCACACTACTCCTACAACATGCTAAAGATGCCCGGGTCGTTGACCATCATCTCCGTCCCCTCCAACAAGAAGGACGCGCTCATCTGCGCTGACCAACTCTACCGGGAAGCAGTTGCAGCAGCTGCCGTCAAGGCAACTGCTCCTGCCGCTGGAGGCCCGAAAGGGAAGGAGAAGCCCGGCAAGTCCTCTCGCACCCACTCCGGCAAGCACGCCTCTTCGGAGTGCTACGCTACCGTCGAGGACGTGCCAGAGAGCTCTACCGGCAAGAGCAAGAAATCCAGAGCCGAGCCATCGCAGACCAAGAAGGTGTCCGCCAGGGAGGATGGCACGGGAGGGGCCTTCACCATAGGCTCCACCCTCGACAGCAAATAGTAAGGCACGCTCGTCACCTTCCTGCGGGCGAATGTCGACGTGTTTGCGTGGCAAGCATCCGACATCCCGGGTGTTCCCAGGGAGGTGATTGAGCACCACCTAGCTGTCTACCCTCATGCGCGGCTCGTCAAGCAGAAGGTCAGAAAGCAGGCTCTGGAGAGGCAGGAGTTCATCACAGAGGAGATCGGGAAGTTGGAAGCGGCAGGTTTGGTGAGAGGAGTGCTCCACCCGACGTGGTTGGCCAATCCGGTAGTGGTGCGCAAGGCGAATGGGAAGTGGAGGCTATGTATTGATTACACAGATATCAATAAGGCTTGTCCTAAGGACCTCTTCCCGTTGCCGCGCATCGACTAGATTGTTGACTCCATGGCGGGGTGTGATCTGTTATCATTCATCGACGCCTACTCGGGCTACCACCAAATCTTCATGACAAGAGAGGATGAAGAAAAGACAGCATTCATCACCCAATGTGGTACGTACTGCTTTTTACGGATGCCTTTCGGGTTGAAGAGTGCTGGCTCGATGTTCGCAAGAGTAGTCCAAATTGGTTTTGAACCTCAGCTCCATAGAAATATGGAGGCATACATGGACGACATAGTGGTCAAAACCAAGGACGGGCCAACTCTTGTGCAAGATCTGGAAGAGACATTTGCCAACCTGCGCAAGATCAACCTCAAGCTGAACCCTGAGAAGTGTGTCTTTGGCGTTTCGTCCGACAAGCTTCTCGGGTTCTTTGTGTCACAGCGCGGGATCAAGGCGAACCCAGACAAAATGAAGGCTATTGAGCAGATTGAGGCGCCCAAGCGGATCAAAGATGTGCGTCGGCTCACCGGCTGCGTCGCCGCCATGAACCAATTCATCTCCAAGTCCACCGAGCGCGCCCTTCCTTTCTTCAAACTCTTGAAGAAGGCGGGCCCAATGGAGTGGACCCCAGAAGCCGAGGCAGCATTGCAGGATCTGAAGAAATACCTTTCCTCCACGCCAATACTGGTTGCGCCTAAACCACAAGAGTCGTTGCTGCTATATCTGGCGGCGATGAATCAAGTGGTCAGCGCCGCACTGGTGGCACAGAGGGAGGTCGACGAGGAGGCAGTGACGGCAGCAGAACCAGCGGATGGCAAGCCAAAGATTCCCCCGGTAGGGCCTGGTGCCGGCAAGGCGCGACCCCCGGCAGAGTCTGATGCCACCAAGGCAGTGCCCGCGCAGTCGAGTGAGGTGGTGCAGAAGAAGAAGATGATGCAGCACCCGGTTTACTTTGTCAGCTCCCTCTTGCAGGGGGCTAGGTCGAGGTATTCCGGTGTGCAAAAATTGCTCTTCGGCCTCCTTATGGCCTCGAGGAAGCTGCATCATTACTTCCAAGCCCACGAGATCACTGTCGTCACCCGCCTCCCATTGCAACGGATACTGCATAACCCAGATGCAACCGGAAGGATTGTGGAATGGGCCTTGGAGTTATCAAGTTTTGCTTTGAAGTTTGAAAGTACCTCGACAATCCAGAGCAGAGTCTTGGCGGAGTTTATTGCAGAATGGACCTCAATGCCTGACGAAGAAATCCAGGAGACCACTCTCCCCGGCAAGGAAGCAGACCGCGACTGGATCATGTACTTTGGTGGGGCTTTCTCGCTGCAAGGCGCCAGTGCCGGTGTGCTGCTCGTCGCGCCCACCGGAGAGCACCTCAAGTACGTGATCCAGAGGCACTTCCCCAGGGAGATGTCCACCAACAACACAGCTGAGTATGAGGGATTGCTCGCCGGTCTCAGGATCGCGGCAGACCTCAGGGTTAAGAAGCTCATCGTCAGGGGTGACTCGCAGCTTGTTGTTAGGTAGGTCAACAAGGATTACCAGAGCCCATTGATGGAGGCCTATGTAGATGAGGTAAGGAAGCTGGAGGAACGCTTTGACGGTATCCAAGCGGAGCACGTCCCCCGAATGGAGAATGACATCGCCGATTACCTGTCAAAGCGTGCTGCATTCAAGCTACCTGTGGAACCAGGTACCTTTTTGCTCCGGTTAACTCAACCATCCGTCGATCCATCAGCGGGGCAGAACAAGCGGAGGAAGTCTGGTCCCGGCAAGTACTTTCCTACCGAGCCCCCTAGGGCCGCCGGCAAGGGTGCTGCCGCGGACGCTGGGCCTGCCCAAGAGCAACTGGCTCCGGCAGGGCGTCAAGCCCTGGCCATTGAGACAGCCGCTCCCATGGCGGAAGAGATGCCTTTGGTCCTTGCCATCGAGCCCCTGGCTCTGGCATGGGCGCAGCATACCGTCCAATTCCTCCAAACAGGGGAGCTTCCTGAGGAGCAGGAAGAAGCGGAAGAAGTAGCCCGTCGGTCCGCCCTGTACCAGTTCATCGATGACGTCCTGTACAGGAGAAGGCCGAACGGTGTGAAACTGAAGTGCATCCCCCAGGAGGAAGGACGAGAGCTGTTGGCAGAGATACATGGAGGCATATGTGGCTCCCACATAGGGTCGAGGGCCCTTGCCGGAAAGGCGTTCCGGCAAGGTTTCTTCTGGCCCACCGCCCTCCAGGATGCAACGGCACTAGTAACCAAGTGTGAAGCGTCTCAATTCCATTCAAAGAAGCTTCATCAACCAGCTCAAGCCCTTCAAACAATCCCTATCTCCTGGCCATTCTCGGTCTGGGGGCTCGATATACTGGGCCCTTTCCCCCGTGTTGTCGGGGGCTTTGAGTAATTGTACGTTGCAATCGACAAGTTCACAAAGTGGCCGGAAGTGGAAGCAGTGAGAAAGGTGACTGCTCAGTCAGCCGTCAAGTTCTTCAAGGGACTGGTCTGCCGTTTTGGTGTGCCAAACAGAGTCATCACTAACAACGGCACGCAGTTCACAAGCCACACCTTCATGCAATACATTCAAGACCTCGGTAGCAAGGTCTGTTTTGCTTCCGTGGCACACCCATGGAGCAATGGCCAAGCGGAGAGGGCAAATGCTAAAGTGTTGCGAGGCCTGAGAACGAAGACCTTTGACAAGCTGCACAAGAGTGGAAGGCGCTGGATTGATGAGTTGTTGGCGGTTCTTTGGTCGATCAGGACAACGCCGAATCGAGCCACCAGCCAGACACCTTTTGCCCTGGTATATGGGGCGCTTATGATGAGCTTGAGAAAGAGCAGTTGTGCCAAGATGACGCGACGCTCCTTGAGGAAGATCGTCTTCGGGCGGCTGTGAGAGTAGCACGCTACCAGCAAGCCTTGCGCCTCTACCATAGCCGCAAGGTTCATGCCCGAAGCTTTGAGGAAGGCGACCTTGTTCTTTGGCGCGTTCAGTCGGCCAAGAATTCCAACAAGTTGACGCCGAAGTGGGAAGGCCCTTATCAGGTAATGCGAGTCACCAGGCCCGGCGCGGTCCGCCTGGAGACCAAAGATGATGTCCCTGTGAGCAACTCCTGGAACATCGAGCATCTTCGCAAGTTTTACCCGTAAGGCGCGGCTTGCCGGGCCTCCCGGCAAGCCACCTTTTGTACAAGCTTTGCCGGCAAGGCATGCGACCCTTTGTACAAAGCCAGGCGCAAACCCTGAGCGTAAATAAATGAAGCGCTAGCGCCCTAAGTTATAGCATGCATGCTAGGTCGACTCTCTTCCTTGGTTAGGGTTGATAGTGCTTAGCGGCGACTAACCCCTAGCCTAGAGGTCGAGTGTGTGTCTATCTGTCTCTTTTATGTCCTCCTTTGGTTCGCAGGGCACATGAGCACTTCTGCTGAGCTACTATGAAGAAAGGAAACGGGCCCGGGTTTGGTTGTAGTCACGGTGGCAAGGAAGTAGAACGAGGAGCCTAAGCCCCCTTCATCCCTGCCTCCGCCAAGGGCGCGAGAATGGTCGAGCGAAGTGGGGGGCGGCAAGGCCTGTTGCCGGGTGAAAACGTTTATCTTAAATTGTAACAAGGATTCGCTCCTTGTCGCGGGGTCTACCCACGAACGAAAAACCTGGCAAACATCCCTTTTTCATTAAAAACATCCCACACAGGTACAGTCCATACGGAATGAAAAACATGAGCAAGGGGGATTACAAGCTTTAAATTTAACAAGGCCTGAAGGCTTACAGATTAAAAAAGAGATAAGATGCCTGTAATCCCTTTCTTGTCCCTCTCCTCAGGAGGCAGGTCAAGAAGGCTAAGGGGCAAAAGGGGCGCCTAGGCGAGCTACGAGCAGCAAAAAGCACCAAGAGAACACCTCGGTGGCCGCCCACGGGTGGGCCGGTGATGACGGTGCCGGGAAAGGAGCTGGAAGACGAGGCGGTAGGACCGGCAATACGCGATGAAGGCATCGGTGCCCGCGTACTCCGAGTTGACGGCCTTGCCGCCCGCACTGTTCCCCTTCCGCAGCCTCCCAACACCAGCCGCCGAAGGAGACGGCCCCGAGAAGTTCAAGGAGCTGGCCCCGCCCTCGGCAAAACTCTGCCGGAGGAGCGGCCAGGTGCAGATGCTGCTGCTGCCGCACCCGCCCAGGCGCGGGGCGTCCAACGCCTAGTCGGACTCGTCCCCGTCATCTGCCCCGCTATCCTCCTTGTCACTTTCGCTCGAGGAAGAGCTTCCATCGTCGAAATCTCCGTCGGAGGAGCTCTCCACGCAACACTTCAGGCGAGTCCCGAAGTCTCCGAAGACCTTGATGGAGAGCAGGCCGTCCTCCATTAATTTGAAGTAGAGGACGAGCCCCGCCATCAGGCTATGGATGCGAGCGAACGTCTTGCATCCGCGACGGAGGTACATGACCCGAGGAGCCGGGAAGTCGACGTCGACCCGCGTGCCCCATTCCCACAGCCCCTCATGTGCAATCTGAGGGATTGGGGCGGGTCGCGCTCCATATCCCGAGCAAACGGGGCGGGAAATGGCGACGCGGAGGCCGGCGCAGCCTGATGAAGAACTCGCGGGGCTGGTCTCCGACATGGCCTTCCATCGGAAAAGCCATCATTGGCGGGGGCGAAGCCGGCGCGCCGCCCCGTCCTCCTCTTCCCCAAGCACTACGACCTCTGCCCCGGCCTCGCCCATGGCCTCGCCCCCTCCCCCTTCCCCTCGCGGCCGGCTCCACCACCGCGGGCTCAGGAGGGGGAGGGACGCGCTGTCGAGCAGCAACCCTCGCCGCCACCAACGAAGGACCAGGATTCCCTTTCTCCATGTCGAGTGAAAGGGAGAAGCGGAAGCAGGAGGAGATAGATGACAGAAGAGTGCGGGATGCTGTCCTCCCTTCCCCCTCCTTATAAAAGGGCGGGGTCGGGGCTCGGCCGCCCCGCTCGGCCAATCCAGCCACCAGAGGCGCAGGGAATCGGGACCGACCCGCTGCCCCAACCAGCAACGGCCCGGTTTCCCGCCTCCACCACCTACCACCCCAAGCGCATGGAGGACGCGTGGCGAACGTGTAGAATCGAGGGGACGGGTGAGGCGACCTCCCCCACCCCATGATCATGGGGTGTGGACGCCTTGAAGACCGTGACCCGGCCCCGCGCGGTAAATGAGCCGCGCCTCCACGCCTCCCTCTTTTTATGGGGAGGCGCGAGCCGCCTCTTTACTACGATATGACGCATGCATGCGGGAACTGCCCCACGCATGCCGCTCACGTCACGCGCACCCCTCCACGCCGCGCCACGCCGCGCGCGGGTCGTGGGAAGCGAAGCGTGTGAAAAGGTTTTACCGCGGTAAAAACTGCCCCGCCTGCCTGCGCACCGTTTCGGGCCTGGCCCAACAATGAGTCGCGCTTATGTGTGGCCCAGGCCCAGGGGCTCCTGTCGGTATACAAAAGAAGGGGCGCACCTTTGTACCCCTTTACCTGTGCACGGGCAGTCGGAGCCGCGCCCAAGGCCACACCAAGCAGAGCAGGGGAGGTGAACCAAGGCAAAACCGAAGCCCAAGACAGCCAAAGCAACGCCAAGACCGAGAACGCAAAGAGGCAGAGGGGCGGAAGAGTTTCCCCTGGCAAGACCCTTGCCGAGGACTGCCTCAGCAGCCCGGCAAGACCCTTGCCGGGGCAGCTCGCCCCACACCAACAGAGCGAGCCACCCTTGAGCCCATGGTCTCCAACATCACGTGGGGCCAGGGCACGGGAGGAACCTCTGTGGTGGCATGCAGATCTTTGTGAAGACATATTCAAGATCAGATGAGGATTAGAAGACAACGATCCTCGGCAAGATCCTTGCCGAGGAAAGCCAAGAGACCCTCGACAAGATCCTTGCCAGGGATGACAGCGCGCCACGGCAAGACCCTTGCCGGGCCACCCGGCAAGGCCCTCGCAAAAGATGCCAGCGGGGCCACTGCCAGGCCCGCACCAACCAAGTCTCCACCGCCGTTCACATGCAGCTGCCAGCCCGACCAGCTGGGCAGGCACCTGCGTGGCAACATGCAGCTTCCAGGCCAACTCATCAAGCGCCTGCGTGGCGGCATGCAGATCTTTGTGAAGACCCTACCACCGCGCCACCTCAGCTGCCTGCCTGCCTACATGGCGCCGCACGCATCGCTGGCCAGGGCGCATGTCGAAGCGAGGAGGAGCGGCGACGGACGGGACGGGCCTCGCCCCCGTCCCCGATAAAGCTAGGGGACACCTCAGCGGTGCATTAAATGCGTCTTGTCCTGTAATACGAGCGATAAACTCATAACACTGTGCGCCTTTCCACCTCCTGCATGCCACTGTGGCAGCCCCTTTCGCCTATAAAAGGACGCCCATGGCATACTGGAGAACGATTCGGCTCTTTCGAACCACGCACTCACCACAGCTAGTTCGAGAGCTCAAGAACTCTCTGAAATACACCCACCAAAGCAGGACTAGGGTTTTACGCATCCTCGGGGCCCGAACCTGGGTAAACGATCCTTGTGCTGGCTACTGATCCTGCTCTTCTTGCAACCCCGCACCCCGGCAACCGTAGTAGGGATTCTTGTGATCCAATAGGTGTCGTTCCACACCGACAGAGAGGTATCTCTGGGCCCTCTCGGTAATACACATCATAAGCTGGCAAGCAAACGACTAAGGAGTTAGTCATGAGGTGATATATTATGGAACGAGTAAAGAGACTTGCCGGTAACGAGATTGAACTAGGTATGAAGATACCTACGATCGAATCTCGGGCAAGTAACATACCGACGGACAAAGGGAATTACGTATGTTGTCATAACAGTTGGACCGATAAAGATCTTCATAGAATATGTAGGAGCCAATATGGTAATCCAGGTTTCGCTACTTGTTATTGACCGGAGAGGTGTCTCGGTCATGTCTACATAGTTCTCGAACTCGTAGGTTCCACATGCTTAACGTTCGATGACG
Organism: Aegilops tauschii subsp. strangulata; assembly: GCF_002575655.3. Lineage (NCBI taxonomy): Eukaryota > Viridiplantae > Streptophyta > Magnoliopsida > Poales > Poaceae > Aegilops > Aegilops tauschii. Next base: position 359,073,077 of record NC_053035.3, read on the forward strand.
ATTATGAGTTATGTGATTTGGTGACCAAATGTTGTTCGGAGTCCCGGATGAGATCACGGACATGCAGAGGAGAGTCTCGAAATGGTCAAGAGGTAAAGGTTGATATATTGGATGATGGTATTCGGACACCGGAAGTGTTTCGGGGGATACCGGGTACTTATCGGGTCACCAGAAGGGGTTTCGGGCACCCTCGGCAAAAGATATGGGCCTTATGGGCCAAGAGGGGAAGCACACCAGCCACAAGGGGCTGGTGCGCCCCCCATATGGGCTGTCCTAAGGAGGGGAAGGAAAGGGGAGAAGGGAAAGGAAAGTGTGGATTAGGATTCCCACTTCCTTCCCTCCCCCCCCCCCTCTTTCCTTCCCCCTCGGTTATATATGGCAGGGGGCGCGGCTTGGGAGGGACTCCAAGTAGGATTCCTCCTACTTGGGCGCCTCCTATGGCTGCTCTTCCCTTCCTCCCACCTATATATATGTGGGAGGGGGCGCCTAGCACACACCAGACAATTGCCTAGCCATGTGCGGCGCCCCCTCCACCGTTTACACCCCCGGTCATATTTTCGTAGTACTTAGGCAAAGCCCTCCAGAGATCACGTCACCATCACCGTCACCACGCCATCGTGCTGAGGGAACTCATCTACTACCTTGACATCTTGCTGGATCAAGAAGGCGACGGATGTCACCGAGCTGAACGTGTGCAGAACACGGAGGTGTCGTGCATTCGGTAATTGATAGGTTGAAGCGCGAAGAAGTTCGACTACATCAACCGCATTGTGAAACGCTTCCGCTTACGGTCTACGAGGGTACGTAGACACACTCTCCCCCTCGTTGCTATGCATCTCCATGGATAGATCATTGCGCGTGCATAGAATTTTTTTATTTTCCATTCAACGATTCCCAATAGTGGCATCATGAGCCAGGTCTATGTGTAGATGATATGCACGAGTAGAACACAAAAGAGTTGTGGGCGGTGATAGTCATATTGCTTACCACCAATGTCTTATTTTGATTCGGCGGTATTGTGGGATGAAGCGGCCCGGACCAACCTTATATGTCCACGCACATGAGACCGATTCCACCGACTGGCATGCAACTAGTTTTGCATAAAGGTGGCTGGCGGGTGTCTGTTTCTCCTACTTTAGTTGAATCGAATTTGACTACAGTCGGTCCTTGAAGAAGGTTAAAACAGCAAACTTGACGAATCACTGTTGTGGTTTTTGCGTAGGTAAGGACGGTTCTTGCTAGAAACCCGTAGCAGCCACGTAAAACTTGCAACAACAAAGTAGACGACATCTAACTTGTTTTTGCAGGGTATGTTGTGATGTAATATGGTCAAGACATGATGTGATATATGTTGTGTATGAGATGATCATGTTTTGTAATATCGACAACCGGCAGGAGCCTTAGGGTTGTCTCTTTATTGTATGAAGTACAGACGCCAAGTAATTGCTTTACTTTATCGCTATGCGTTAGCAATAGTTCTAGAAGCAATAGTTGGCGAGACGACCCCGACGCAACGATGGAGATCAAAGGTGTCGAGCCGGTGACGACGGAGATCATGACGATGCTTTGGAGATGGAGATCAAAAGCACAAGATGATGATGACCATATCATGTCACATATTTTGATTGCATGTGATGTTTATCATTTATGCATCTTATTTTGCTTAGAACGACGGTAGCATTATAAGATAATCCCTTCACTAAATTTCAAGATATAAGTGTTCTCCCTGAGTATGCACCATTGCGAAAGTTCGTCGTTTCGAGACACCACGTGATGATCGGGTGTGATAGACTCTACATTCACATACAACGGGTGTAAGCCAGATTTACACACGCGGAATACTTGGGTTAAACTTGATGATCCTAGCATGTACAGACATGGCCTCGGAACACGATCAACATAGAGATGTTCACCATTGATGACTACCCCATCTCACGTGATGACCAGACATGGGTTAGTTGATATTAATCATGTATCACTTAGACAACTTGAGGGATGCTGATTTAAGGGGAGTTCATTAGTAATTTGATTAATTGAACTTAATTTATCATGAACTTAGTCCTGATAGTATTTCCAAATCTATGTTGTACATCAATAGCTCGCGATATAGCTCCCTTATTTTTTGATATGTTCCTAGAGAAAAATAAGTTGAAAGATGATAGTAGCAATGATGCAGACTGGGTCCGTGATCTTAGGATTATCCTCATTGCTACACAGAAGAATCATGTCCTTGATGCCCTGCTAGGTGACAGACCTATTGCACGAGCAGATGCAAACATTAGGAACCTTTCGCAAAGCTCGATATGATGACTACTTGATAGTTTAGTGCGCCATGCTTTACGGCTTAGAACCGGGACTTCAAAACATTTTGAACGCCATGGAGCATATGAGATGTTCCAAGAGCTGAAATTGGTATTTCAGACTCATGACCGTGTCGAGAGGTATGAGACCTCTAATAAGTACTTTGCCTACAAGATAGAGGAGAATAGCTCAGCCTGTGAGCATGTGCTAAGAATGTCTGGGTACTACAATCGCTTGAATCAAGTGGGAGTTAATCTTCCAGATAAGATAGTGATTGACAGAGTTCTCTAGTCACTATCATCAAGCTACTAGAACTTCATGATAAACTATAATATGCAAGGGATGACGAAAACGATTCCCGAGCTCTTCGCGATGGTGAAATCAGCGAAGGTAGAAATCAAGAAAGAGCATCAAATGTTGATGGTTAACAAGAGCACTAGTTTCAAGAAAAAGGGCAAAAGGGAAAGAAAGGGAACTTCAAGAAGAATGGCAAACAAGTTGCCGCTCCCATGAAGAAACCCAAAGCTAGACCCAAGCCTGAAACTAAGTGCTTCTACTACAAAGGAAATGGTCACTGGAAGCGAACTGCCCCAAATACTTGGCGGATAATAAGGATGGCAAAGTGAACAAAGGTATATTTGATATACATGTTATTGGTGTGTACTTTACTAGTGTTCATAGTAGCCCCTGGGTATTTGATATCGGTTCAGTTGCTAAGATTAGTAACTCGAAATAGGAGTTGCAAAATGAACAGAGACTAGTTAATGGTGAGGTGACGATGTGTGTTGGAAGTGATTCCAAGGTTGATAAGTACACCATCGCACACTCCCTCTACCTTCGGGATTAGTATTGGACCTAAATAAATGTTATTTGGTGTTTGAATTGAGCATGAATATGATTGGATCATGTTTACTGCGATACGGTTATTCATTTAAGTCAGAGAATAATTGTTGTCCTGCTTACATGAATAAAACCTTCTATGGTCATACACCCAATGTAAATGGTTTATTGAATCTTGATCGTAGTGAACACATATTCATAATATTGATGCCAAAAGATGCAAAGTTGATAATGATAGTGCAACATATTTGTGGCACTGCCGCTTAGGTCATATTGATGTAAAACGCATGAAGAAACTCCATACAAATGGACTTTTGGAATCACTTGATTATGAATCATTTTATACTTGCGAACCATGCCTCATGGGCAAGATGACTAAAACTCCGTTCTCCGGAACAATGGAGCGAGCTAATGGCTCATTGGAAATAATACATACCGATGTATGCGGTCTGATGAGTGTTGAAGCACGCGGCGCGTATCTTTATTTTCTCACCTTCACTGATGATTTGAGTAGATATGGGTATATCTACTTAATGAAACACAAGTCTGAAACATTTGAAAAGTTCAAAGAATTTCAGAGTGAAGTGGAGAATCATCGTAACAAGGAAATAAAGTTTCTACGATCTGATCGCGGAGGCGAATATTTGAGTTACGAGTTTGGCCTTCATTTAAAACAATGTGGAATAGTTTCACAACTCACGCCACCTGGAAGCGTAATGGTGTGTCCGAACATCATAACCATACTTTATTAGATATGGTGCGATCTATGATGTCTCCTACCGGTTTACCACTATTGTTTTGGGGTTATGCATTAGAGACAGCTGCATTCACGTTAAATAGGGCACCGTCTAAATCCATTGAGACGACGCTGTATGAACTGTGGTTTGGCAAGAAACCTAAGCTGTCATTTCTTAAAGTTGTGGTTGCGACACTTATGTCAAAAGGCTTCGGCCTGATAAGCTCGAACCCAAATCGGAGAAGTGCGTCTTCATAGGATACCCTAAGGAAACAATTGGGTTCACCTTCTACCACAGATCCGAAGGCAAGATCTTTGTTGCCAAGAATGGAACCTTTCTAGAGAAGGAGTTTCTCTCTAAAGAAGTGAATGGGAGGAAAGTAGAACTTGATGAGGTAATTGTACCTTCTCTTGAATTGGAGAATAGCACATCACAGAAAACCGTTCTCGTGATGTCTACACCAGCTAGAGAGGAAGCAAATGATAATGATCATGAAACTTCATATCAACTTAGTACTGAACCTCATAGGTCGACCAGAGCACGATCCACACTAGAGTGGTACGGTAATCCTGTCCTGGAAGTCGTGTTATTAGACCATGGCAAACCTACGAACTATGAAGAAGCTATGATGAGCCCAGATTCCGACAGATGGCTTGAGGCCATGAAATCTGAGATAGGATCCATGTATGAGAACAAAGTGTAGACTTTGGTGGACTTGCCCGATGATCGGCAAGCCATAGAGAATAAATGGATCTTCAAGAAGAAGACTGACGTTGATGGTAATGTTACTATCTACAAAGCTCGACTTGTCGCAAAAGGTTTTCGACAAGTTCAAGGGGTTGACTACGATGAAACCTTCTCACTCGTAGCGATGCTTAAGTCCGTCCGAATCATGTCAGCAATTGCCGCATTTTATGATTATGAAATCTGGCAAATGGACGTCAAAACTGCATTCCTTAATGGATTTCTTAGAGAAGAGTTGTATATGATGCAACCAGAAGGTTTTGTCGATCCTAAAGGTGCTAACAAAGTGTGCAAGGTCTAACAATCCATCTATGGACTGGTGCAAGCATCTCGGAGTTGGAATATACACTTTGATGAGGTGATCAAAGCATATGGTTTTATACAGACTTATGGTGAAGCCTGTATTTACAAGAAAGTGAGTGGGAGCTCTATATCATTTCTGATATTATTTGTAGATGATGTATTATTGATTGGAAATGATATAGAATTTCTGGATAGCATAAAAAGGATACTTGAATAAGAAATTTTCAATGATAGACCTCAGTGAAGCTACTTATATATTGGGCATCAAGATCTATAGGATAGATTGAGATGCTTAATAGAACTTTCACAAAGCACATACCTTGACAAGATTTTGAAGAAGTTCAAAATGGATTAGTCAAAGAAAGGGTTCTTGCCCGTGTTTCAAGGTGTGAAGTTGAGTACGACTCAAAGCCCGACCACGACAGAAGATAGAGAGAGAATGAAAGTCATTCCCTATGCCTTAGCCATAGATTCTATAAAGTATGCCATGCTTTGTGCCAGACCTATTGTGTACCTTGCCATGAGTTTGGCAAGGGGGTACAATAGTGATCCACAAGTGGATCACTGGACAACGGTGAAAATTATCCTTAGAAGACTAAGAAAATGTTTCTTGGTTATGGAGGTGATAAAGAGTTCATCATAGAGGGTTACGTCGACGCAGGCTTTGACACTGATTCAGATGACTCTTAGTCTCATTCTGGATACATATTGAAAGTGGGAGCAATTAGCTAGAGTAGCTCCATGCAGAGCATTGTAGACATAGAAATTTGCAAAATACATACGGATCTGAATGTGGCAGACCCGTTGACTAAACCTCTCTCACAAGCAAAACATGATCACACCTTATTACTCTTTGGGGGTTAATCACATGGCGATGTTGTAAGTGCATCTAGTGCCCCTTAGTGATTTTGGTGTATTGAAGACTTATAGGTTAAGGGACTAATGTGTTTATGAGTGTACACAGGTCTATAAGTCTATGAGGAGTTTGATATTTACAGAGAAAGTTGACCCCTAAAAATGAAGTTCTTCGACTGAAGACTTTGGATTTCTGAAGACTTTGAAAGTGAAGAAATTGGTGTAACCCTGAAGACTTGGTATTCATTCGAGGAACATGAAGCGTGAAGACTGTTGTTTTCGTAGTTTCATTTTCTCTTTCTTGAGTCATAGGAAACACCGTACTGTTAAAGGGGGTCGAGGAAATACTAAGGAAAAGTTTCCAAGTGATGCTCAACTCAAAATCCTACACCTACCAATCCCTTCGAGTGAAGCCATTGGAAATCTCATACAGTTCAGTCAATTTCTTCAGTGACAGAGACGAAGTTCTTCTGGTCGCTGAGGAATTTTTTCTGACTGAGGAGTTAGGAATTCGCCAGTGCAGATTGCCTACATAGTGAGGAACATGATAGCCCTGAGAAATTTGATAGTCAAATTTCCGACCGTTGTTGTGCTACGCGCCAGCTGTCCCAAAATATCTACCCACCTAACGGTCATGTCATTGAAGGGCATTTATGTCTTATCATGTCTGGCTGCTCCCTAGGCTATAAATAGCCGCCCCCTACAACCACTAGCTGGTTGGCTGCTCCGAGAGAAACTGACACTTGTCATTTGAGAGCATCCCATCCTGCGAGGACTTTGAGCGAAAATCATCAAGTGAGGAAACCCAAACCCAAACACCTACAAACCCAAAGTGATTAAGCATCACTGAAGAGATTGATCCTGCATGGATCCGACGCTTCTTACCTTTGAAGACTGTGCATCTTCCAGATGGTTAGGCGTCATGGTCTAGAGCATCCAAGAGGAAATTGTGGATCGCCGAGTGACTAAGTTTGTGAAGGTTTGGAAGTCACCTGAAGACTTACCACGAGTGATTGGGCGAGGTCTGTGTGACCTTAGCTCAAGGAGAATACGGTGAGGACTGTGTGTCCGGGACTGTGTGTCCTCAGGTTTTAAATACCTAGCCGCTCCAACCAGACGTACAACTGTCATAGCAGTTGGAACTTGTCTGCCAAATCATTGTCTTCACCAAGCCTACTGGTTCTATTTCCTCAACTCTCTCATTTCCTCATTACAGTTGGTGTGTGCTTGTTCATATCTATTTGAAGACTATGACTGAAGACTTTCTCAATTTCCTCACTTCAATTTCTTCAGTCTATTTGTCTTCATCCTGTTTTATCCTGTGTTTACGCTTTCTATACTCTGTGCTTGTTTTCATTTCATCATGATGACCATGCTTGTGTTCCGTTATGTTTACATCTGAGTACTTATTCCGCTGTAAGTAGTTCTTCACTTAGGAATTTCCTCACCCTGAAATTCCTCAGTGAAGAATTCATAAAAATCGCCTATTCACCCCCCCTCTAGTCGATATAACGCACTTTCAGATGTGAACTAGATTATTGACTCTAGTAAACCTTTTGGGTCTTCGCCACATGGCGATGTGAACGATCGGTGTTATTCACATGGCGATGTGTTGGTGTACGAAAGAAGGGGCGCATCTTTGTACCCCTTGTGCACGGGCAGTCGGAGCCGCGCCCACGGCCACACCAAGCAGAACAGGGGAGGTGAACCAAGATAAAACCGAAGCCCAAGACAATCAAGACGACGCCAAGGCCAAGAACGCAAAGAAGCAGAGGAGCGGAGTAGTTTCCCCCGGCAAGACCCTTGCCGGGGACGGCCCCAGCAGCCCCGACAAGACCCTTGCCGTGGCAGCACGCCCAAACACCAACAGAGCGAGCCGCCCTTGAGCCCACGGTCTCCAACACAATCAACCACGTTGAGCCAGGGCTCGGGAGGCACCTCTGCGATGGCATGCAGATCTTTGTGAAGACAAGGAATATTCAAGATCAGATAAGGATTAGAAGGCAGCGATCCTCGGCAAGATCCTTGCCGAGGGGAACCACAAGACCCCCGGCAAGATCCTTGCCGGGGATGACAGCACGCCATGGCAAGACCCTTGCCGGGCCACCCGGCAAGGCCCTCACCAGGGGCGCCAGCGGGGCCACAGGCAGGCCCGCACCAACCAAGCCACCACCACCGTTCGCATGCAGCTGCCAGCCCAACCAGCTGGGCAGGCACCTGCGTGGCAACATGCAGCTTCCAGGCCAACTCAGCACACGCCTGCGTGGCAACATGTAGATCTTCATGAAGGCTCCACCACCGCGCCACCTTAGCTGCATGCATGCCTACATGGCGCCGCATGCATCGCTGGCCAGGGCGCATGTCGAAGCGGCGAGGAGCGGCGACGGACGGGACGGGCCTCGCTCCCGTCCCCGATAAAGCCAGGGGACACCTCAGCGACGCATTAAATGCGTCTTGTCCTGTAATACGGGCGATAAGCTCGTAGTACTATACGCCTTTCCACCTCCTATGTGCCACTGTGGCAGCCCCTTTCGACTATAAAAGGAGGCCATTGGCATACTGGAGAAGGATTCGGCTCTTTCGAACCACGCATCCACCATAGCTAGTTCGAGAGCTCAAGAACTCTCTGAAATACAGCCACCAAAGCAGGACTAGGTTATTACGCATCCTCGCAGCCCGAACCTGGGTAAACGACCCTTGTGCTAATTACTAATCCTGCTCTTCTCGCAACCCTGCGCCCCGGCAACTATAGTAGGGATTCTTGTGATCCCATAGGTGTCGTTCCACAGCGACATCTTTGGCGCGATCCTTGTCGGGAGCGGCCTCAGCGGCCCCGGCAAGACCCTTGCCGGGGCAGCTCGCCCACACCAGCGGAGTGAGCCACCCTCGAGCCCACGGGTTCCAACTCAACCAACCACGTTGGAACTAGGCCTCGGGAGGCACCTCCACTACAAAAAAAAGACACATCCGTGACATTTTGGGCCGAACGAAAAAAAATTCTGTCATACATATGACACTTCTATGACGATAATTGTGACAAAACCCGGTATCATCATAGATGTGGTGGGCTCCTACTTCTATGACAAAAAATCATGACAGAAAATGGGCTTTTCGTCCTGGGCGGGCCGGAGACGCAGCTGCATGACATTCTTTGGGCCGTCCATGATGGAAAAACCATGGTAGAAGCGAGGGCGAGGAAAATTTCGGGGAGTTCCCGGTTACGGTGGGAGGTCAGGGGCCGAGCGATGCGCGTTTCTCTCGTACACGTACGCGCGTGTGGGCGAGGCGTTGGCTCTAACTGAACCCGAGCGAGGCGTTGGGCTCTAACTGAACCCGAGCGATTGCACTGCAGGCTACGCGTTACTGAACCCGAGCGATCGATCGATGGCTGTTAACTGAACCCGATCGAGCGATTCCTTCACTACTGCTGCTAACTGAAGCTGATCGATGCTGCCTCTGGGATGAACAGTGAGCGTTCCGGGGGGGTTGGATGAACAGTGAGCGGTGGCGTTGCCTCTGGATGAACAGGACCCCATGGTGTGGTGGAGGGCTGGATGAACAGTAGACGATGGAGGGGTGCCCGTGGAGGGGTGGTTGAACAGGACCCCGTGGTGTGGAGGGCTGGATGAACAGTAGACGGTGGAGGGGTGCCCATGGAGGGGTGGTTGAACAGGACCCCGTGGTGTGGAGGGCTGGATGAACAATAGACGGTGGAGGGGTGCCCGTGGAGGGGTGGTTGAACAGTAGCCGGTGGAGTAGCGCGCAGTGGAGGCTGGATGAACAGGAGCCCGTGGAGGCTGGAGGAGGTCAACGGTAGCCCGTGGAGGCTGGAGGAGGTCGACGGTGGAGATGAACAGTATCCCGTGGAGTCCCGCTTTGCGGTACGCCACACCCCTCCCGATAAACAGGACCCCCGTTTCGACCGTAGGAGGTCCGTTTCGTCCGTTTTGCGGTACGCCACACCCCTCCCGATCAATAGGACCCCCGTTTCGACCGTAGGAGGTCCGTTTCGTCCGTTTTGCGGTACGCCACACCCCTCCCGATCAACAAGACCCCCGTTTCGACCGTAGGAGGTCCGTTTCCTCCATTTTGCGGTACGCCACACCCCTCCCGATCAACAGGACCCCGTTCCGAACGTAGGAGGTCAGTTTCCTCCGTTGTGCGGTACGCCAGGCCTCGTTTCCATCGCATGTTCCGTCCAAGCCCTCCCGATGAACACGACCACGCATTCCGTTCCGACCCAGCCGGTTGGCTCCCACGCGTTCCATTGCCTCCCGATGAACACGACGCATTTCGTTGCCTCCCCATGAACACGACGCATTTCGTTGCCTCCCCATGAACACGATGACGACGTTGTTTCTTCGTTCTGACCCAGCCATGTCAACGAGCCCTTGCCGTACGTATGCGCGAGTAGGCGTTCGAGACCCCGCCCATATGTACACATACGTGGCCGTATTTTCTTTCTTGCACCCTGGCCGTTGTACGTACGTGTACATGCTACGTGCGCGCCTCTACTACGACATGTGCGCACCTCTACATCCACCAGTATATATGTACGTACACGTTCGCGACCAGAATGACAACGCTACGTACGCTTCGACCAGGTGGGTCCCGACTGTCAGGCACTTCCTTGCGTGCGAAGATGTAGCTGGTGGGTCCTAGCAGTCAGGGGGGCGAATCGTTTTGTTTTTGTTTTTGCCCGGACGCACTTCCTTGCGTGCGAATGTGTAGCTGGTGGGTCCCAGCAGTCAGGGGGAAACATTTTTTCGCGAAATACGGTGGCCCGTCCGGTGGGTCCCCGCTATCAGGTGGAGGAATAATTATTTTGCGTGTAATCAGGAGGCACTTCCTTGCTGCGGTCGTGGACCCAGCTGTCAGCGTCTCCATGCACAGTACTCTTCCGATGGAAGTCGGTCGTTGACCACATTGACCACGCCGCGCCGAGAGCACCACGGCGGTGGACGACGGCGAGGCCTAGGAAGGGGACGACACGGAGGCAGGGAAGACTCGGCAGTTGTTTCCCACGCGGAGGGGAGTACGACTGTACGAGGGTTTACTGGTTCGTCTGCCGTCGCCGGAGAATAACAGCAGGTGTGGGTGAGTAGAGGGATGGCTAGGCCAGCGATGGGAGTACGGTGGAGCGGTGAGGCCTGCGCGGCAGCACAGCCGGCCGTGGGGAGGAGGGAGCAGGTAGTCCCGCCGGCGCTTGTTTGAGCGGCTGGAGCAGGAAGAGCAGAGATTGAAGAAGCACGACGGCCGTTGGATGGACATCCAACAGTCAGTGCTTGTGCGTCAACCTTTTTTTTTAGGAAAGCCTCAAATCTGTGGAAAACAGCATACAGCCCATCTGCCATTATTTCTAATAATTTACAGCCCATTTGCTAATTCTTAAGGTTTTTTTTGGAGCCCATATTCTTTTTGTTAGCATTACAGCCCATATTGTGGCGACGGTTAAAAAATTATACGAAATTTTGCATATTTCGGTGCGGTCCGAACTGTTTTTAATCCCAAAATTTCGACTCACATTCAAACTGATTTTAAAAATAAATGTATATCAATATAAAATCCATGAAATTCTCCATGCATAAAAATTAATGTAATTTAAAATCTTGAAATGAAAAAAAAGATATTTGAAACTAATTGCCGGTTTGATGTGTTTTAAAAATGTACAGCCCATTTCTTATTACTGATGGGCCATTTTCTCGGCCAGCCGAATGAAAGTCTCCTCGTCTTGAAAGATTTGCAGCCCAACAGGCCTGACAAAGCGACTTACTTGGCAAATCACAAAAAAAAACTGGGCTGTGGCCGTGGACCCAGCTGTCAGCCTCTCCACGTACAGTACTCTTCCGATGGAAGTCGTTCCTTGACCACGTTGACCATGCCGCGCGGAGAGCACCACGGCGGTGGACGACGGCGAGGCCTAGGAAGGGGACGACGCGGAGCCGGGGAAGACGCGGCGCTGCAAGCCCGCGCGGAGAGGAGTACGAGGGTTCACTGGTTCGGCTGTGGTGTGAGGCTGCCGTCGCCATAAGGCCTGGCCAGCGGTGGGAATAGTAGGGGGCGGTGAGGCCTCTACGGCAGCACAACCGGCCACGGGAGGCAGGAGCATGCGGCACGACCGGCGCTGCCTTGGGCGGCTGGAGCAAGAAGACAAGAGGTTGAAGAAGCACTACGGCCGTTGGATGGACATCGTACGGTCACTGGAGCTAGAATCGTTCATATTGACTAAGTTGACAAAGCCCTTCGTCCCCGTCAACTTAGTAGGCCCACAAGTCAGCCTCCCACCAAGGTGGGTCCCAGCTAGCCGGGGGAGTATTCATTTTTTTTGTGCGTAATAAGGAGGCACTTCCGATGGGTCCGAGCTAACAGCGGGGGGAACTTTTTTTCGCAAAATACGGTGGCCCGTCCGGTGGGTCCCAGCAGTCAGTGAGATACGATTTTTTTTCGCAAAATACTGGTGGCCCGTCCGGTGGGTCCCCGCTGTCCGGTGGGTCCCCGCTGTCAGGTGGAGGAATAATTATTTTGCGCGTAATATGGAGGCACTTCCTTGCGGCCGCCGTGGACCCAGCTGTCAGCCTCTCCACGTACAGTACTCTTCCGATGGAAGTTGGTCGTCGACCACGTTGACCACGCCACACCGAGAGCACCAGGGCGGTGGACGACAGTGAGGCCTAGGAAGGGGACGACGCGGAGCCGGGGAAGACGCAACAGTGGAAGCCTGCGCGGAGAGGAGTACGAGGGTTCACTGGTTCGGCTGCGGTGTCAGGCTGCCGTCGCCGCAGAATAACAGGGGGTGTGGGTGAGTGGAGGGATGGCCTGGCCAGCGGTGGGAGTAGTATGGGGGCGGTGAGGCCTCCGCGGCAGCACAGCCGGCCACGGGAGGCAGGAGCAGGCGGCACGACCGGCGCTGCTTTGGGCGGCTGGACCAAGAAGACCAGAGGTTGAAGAAGCACTACGGCCGTTGGATGGACATCGTACGGTCACTGAAGCTAGAATCGTTTATATTGACTAAGTTAACAAAGCCCTTGGTACGCTCCAACTTAGTAGGCCCACAGGTCAGCCTCCGAAATGGTGCGCCCCAGATGTTAGGGGGAGGAATCATTTTTTGGGCGGCCGAAGCTAAGAATATCCGAGATTGAAGAAGAAGCACGACATCCGTTGGATAGACATCCAACAGCCACTGCTGCTAGAACCGTGTGTTGACTATAATAAGTTGACAAAGCCTTGCATACGCGTCAACTTATTTTTTTTAGGGGACGTGTCACTTAGTAGGCCCACAAGTGTGTGGCAGAGAACTTATAGCCCATTTGCGTTTTGTAAGAATGTACAGCCCATTTTTGAATTCTAATGGAATTTACAACAGCCCATTTACAATTTTGTTAAAAGTACAGCCCATTTTCTAGCTAGGACAACGATTAATAATTTCAACCAACCGTTGAAGACAGAATTCAATAAAATTTCCCACATTTCTGATGGGATCCAAAATATTTTTATGCCGAAATTTCTAGTTAGATTAAATATAAATTTGTATTGCGTAAAAATCCAACGAAACATTGCACGCGTAACAATGAAAATTTAAGATTTTCAAAATCCATAAATAATATTTTATAAACTAATTTCGTGTTTCGTGCATTTTTTTTATAGTTACTGCCCAGTTTTTATAATTACATCCCATTTATTATTTTTTAAAGCCCATTTTCCTGTTAGGCCTAATGCATCCCTCCTAGGAAAGATTTGCAGCCCAGCGGGGCGGAGAATAACAAGTTGACCTTGCCTGGGTATTCCTCAAAAAGACGTATAGCTGGGCTAGCCATTTTCATCTTGAAAAAAATAGTATCTGGGTTGGATATCATGCCTGGGCTAGACGGGCCACAGCCCGCCCAGTTAATACCCTGCTCTCCTCTGAACAACAACGAAATCATCGTCAAGAAAAACTCTGCAGTGCTCACGCCTCAAAAACACAAATACTGCTCGAGCTGCTTGGTCCCAGCTGTCGGCCGCACCTTGTGCAATTCTCTCGTTTATATTGACTACATAGGTTGACAATGGTGTGGGACCGTGATGTCAGGAAACCAGGAGAAAGCAAAAAATATATAGTTGTACATAATAAGGAGGCACTTGCATACGTACGGCTATGGCCCTAGTGGGTCCCTAGTGTCATCCAGTCAAAATAAAGTCATCTCCTGAATCCTCATGTTCGTTGACGATCTTAACAATGCTCGGCACCACGACAAGCGCAACAACTCGAAGGACAACGGAGAGGGCCTCGCGGGCCCTACGGATGGTCTGATACAGCGCCCGCTACTCATTCAGGAAGCCAGGATCATCGGACACCTATGAGCACCTTCGAGAAACTGAGACGGCATGAAATGGTAAGGCCGCGCTTGGGAGCTCTGGTTTATTTCAAACCTGTATTAACATACAAGTGTAATTTACTCGTCATCGGAACCAACGCGTAAAATACAGGCGTAATGAAACCGAGGGCCCGAGGTCTGTAAGTAAAACCGGTGGGTTACGCGTGTAATTTGAGAGACCAGTGTATATTTTACGAGCACTGCTATATGGACGACATTACCAGATGATACATGCATGACGTGCGTATCATGCCATCCATGGGCAAGGCTGAAACAGCAGCTAACGGCTGGATTAGCAATCGTCCGAGTGTCGTTCAGCGTTTTTATCGTGTGTGAAGTACTTCTGATATTTTACTAGTCGAAATCGACCAACCAAGCGCCTTCGCCCGAGACCATCTGCTTTAATTTACAAGCGTCAGTTTTACAAGCGGTTTTGGTTGGAAAACGACGATCCAATCACGGCCTAATATCATGAGTTGGTCGGAAGATCATATGGTTTCACGTCTAACCTACCCAACTTGTCGTATAGGCTATGAATGAAACATCAGACGATGAACTTCTTAAGCACGGAAACAACAGAAGAGGATGATCTTCTTAACAAGCAAATCACTGGCATTAGATCGACATGCGAAAGAATGTGAAGCATTATTCTCAGGAGGCACGGTGAACAGCTTGTGATGCCGCATGCTACAACATTCCAAGCTCAACTTTGCAATCAAACACAAGGCCTGGCATTACATAGACAATATTCAGAACAAACTCTTCACACAAGAATATCTCAGCAGAGTAACTATTTACTTCTAAACTGAACACGGGAATAGAAAAAACACTCGACGCTGCTCACAGCAAGGGCGTCCCTCTCAAAAATATCAAATGCATGTCTTCTGGCTAACATCAATGAGCAAATTTTGACAAGGTTTTCCAATTCCAATATATTAAACTAACGTCTTCTTGCTAACATCAATGATTAAACTTTGACAAGCTTTTCCCATTCAAAATATGTAATGCCTATGATCGTGGAGTCCTGTCGTAGCTTCTTGTACTTGTTTGGGCACTTTTTGCCTAGGGCACTCCACGTGTTGTTAAATTGCCAATGGTCTCTGCAGACTAGTCATGTCACCGGTGTCTAATAATACTCTGTAAAGCTTCTCGGTCATTCCTTCTGTAATGTAGCGCAAACAGTGACTGCTTCTTTCTGCAAAGTGGAACGACCAACTGGACCTAGTAATGCAGCAGTTTTCCTTGGACACATTGGCTCCTTTTGTGCAGTTCAACTAAAATCGAAGTCGGAATAAAACCGAGCTTTAATTTTGATATCCCTGTAAGCAACAATAGGTATAAGGGAAACAATTACTGAGAAATAACGGCTGATGACTTGTACTCCCAGAAGAAAAGCATCTACTGATCTACTTTATCTTAATGGGAAACAAAGCAAGAGAGTAGCAATTCTCCATCAGTGTGATTCATTCATATTGACTGAGACATTATCTTAACAATGCCTTGTTTCAACATGTATAAAGAACGACAAAGCAGAAAAGTACCATTCCTAAAACAATGCAACTAATTCATTTTAACAGAGACATTATCTTAACAATACCTTGGTTAAACATGTAGAAAGAACTACAAAGCAGGATAGTACCATTCCTAACAAGTGTTGCAGTTTTGAACTAAGATTCAGTAGTTAATTAATTCTGAGAGTGGCATTGCTTAATTTTACCAGCGGCATTAGATTAACGAAAAGCATAAACAGTTCTAGGGGAGAGTGGGCGCAACAACAGTATGTGCTTCCATCTACTTATAAAGGGGGTGATGCAGAGTTTGTTGTAACAAAGCAACAAGCATCATGTCTGGGTTGGTCCCATTTTTGTTCACTACTTAATGGGAAAAGACAGCAATACAATAGCTTCAATTCTACATTTATTTAAAACAGTATCAATACAAGTAGCACAACATCTCAAAGCACACTGCACAATCATGTGGATGAAGGCCTGTACTGGCCTTTCATGAGACCGACAAAGGTAAAATACGAATCTCGATCTCCTTTTGTGCAGTTCCACCAAAATTAAGCAAAGTCACCGGTGTGACATTCAAGTTGAACTGCACAAAACACTCTTAAAACATAAGTGTTTCGAGTAGCGAAGCAAAATGTCGCAATAGCAACAAGTTGAATCGATAGCCCTATTTTAACAGAGGCAAAAAAGGAAACAATTACTTGCCGATAAAGGAGGATGAAACAAACGGTGACAGAAAGAAGCATCTAACTTATCTTGGATGGAAAACAAAGTAGGACAGTAGCATTTCTAAAACGGTTGCATTGATTCATATTAACAGAGACATTCTCTTGAAACAACATTCGTTAAAAAATGTAATTTACTTTTAACAGTGGCATTGCTTCAATTTTCCGGCGGCATTCTTAGATTAACAACAGCAAAATAGTTGTATGGGACATGCCAGCACCATGTGCGTCCACACGTATAAATGGGTGATGCAGAGTATGTAGCCAAGCAGCATATATGTACTGGTCCCATATTTGTTCTCTTTGAACCTTCTTCCTATGTGAGGGCAGCAAATCTAGTCCTGCACAAACTACCCGACCCCCCAGTTTCTTTCCCTTTTCAACAAAGAGATCGGTTCCTTACAGATGTGTGTACTGGGTTACCCCCTTTTCCCTTTTTGACCTACAAAGCGACTGGATAGCCAGTCTATACTACTTTCCGCCCCTCCTTTCCTCATTGAACCACGTCCTAGATTCTTGCTCCAGCCCACCGCACCCTTCTTTCCTCTTTGAACCAAGACCTAGATTCGACTACAGATCGAAAAAGATCCACATGCAGCTAGAGCAACGACGGTTTCAAAGAAACTTATACCTTAGGGTCGTCGGGATGTGGCAAGGCGTGCAGCGGGAGGCCGGATCTGCCCACACTATGTATGGCAGCGAGGAAGAAGGGGTCGGTGGCCCTCCCGCACAGGCGCTGGGTGAAAGAGAACAGCGCAGCCGGCAGTGGATTGCCTCCCTCGCCGAAGGCGGTAGAGTGAACGCTGCACCTCCTCCCCTTCCCGGTGCGACGGGATACAGACGCCTCCTTCACCAGCTGTGAGGGGGGAGAGAGAGACAAGAGGCCAACGCAGTCTTGTTTAGACCTGGTGAAGAGAGGGTGAGAGACTGTGAATATAGCAAACCCTAGCAAATGAACGATGAGCCTCTAGCATGTAACATATATGTAGTGCGGCGAGCGTGTGGAGAGTGCAAACCCTAGCGAACAAGCGCTGAGGCTCCCGCTTATATATATACTACTGTAGTACGGACTGAGCTCCGGTGCCTTCACTGCACCTGCTTTTGGCTGTATGACAGGTGAGCCAGCCACATTTTGGGCCCACCTATCATAAATCCAAAGGCAGGTGCACTAAGTCAATGAAGTTGCGTCCATATAGTACTCTCGTGTATACGACTAATATATAGTGGAGTGGTTTTCTTATTCTCTCCATAACAATCATTTTAAATTGTGTAAGTATGAAACGAAACTCTTTATTTAATGTACAGTGAAGAAAACTAGTACTACTTCCGATGAACTAACGATCCACGCCCACGCGTCCTGGTCGCACTTCCTGTCCTTCACGTGTGGTACACTACCCTCCCTTAAGTGAACAACCACACATGCGCCAAATTATCGGAAACGTGTGAGAGTGTGTACAAATAAAGAATTTTAATTTCAATTATCGGAAAGGTTTGAGAGTATTACAAAGTTTGACTTCAGTCAAATCTAATATGCGGAGTAAATAAAAATGGAGGGCTACTACGTCCATTCGGGTTTTTAGTCCACACCATTTTTTAAATCAAAGTTAATAGCTGGACAAATAAAATTACAGGGGAGCTGGAGACAAAGTTGTGAGAAGGCTTAGAAATCAATACAAAACTTATGCTCTTAGTACCAGCGTCGATCCTTCTTCGAGGAAACATTTGGTTCATAGCCAATTGTGTGATAAAATATCACCAACGTGAAAGACGACTGCGTCTCCAACGCAACCAAGGTGAACTAACGAAGGATATCATCTTTGTGCGTAACAAGCAAAGAGCACTGATGGAAGACAGGTTGTTTTTCATTGAAAATCGATCAGCTTCACCAGCCGACGCAACCATGAGGCGCAACCATGAGCATTGATAGGTCATCGTGGTGATGCATCATCCATTTGGCATCAAGTTTGGGTGAGGCACCTATGAAGTTCGACAAATCCTCACTGTGGTCTGTTTCTTCTCAGTAATCAAGCTCGAGGAAGGAAGAACCACGTGGCAGAGGACAGTGAGGCGGAACAACAATGGCCATCCAATTTTGTGCAGTTCCACTAAAATTGAGGAAGACATGCCCGGGTATGGAGACACGCATCGCTGTTTCCAAAAATATAAAAAAAGGGTTAGCAACGACATCTCAATTGTCAATAAAAATTAATGAAAAGTACACCAACAAACAGAAGCATCATAATTATCTTCATGGGAACTAAACCAGGATACCCGAGAAAAAAAGCATTTCTTCATTTAACCAGTGATAGTACTACCACCATATGGACAATGACCGCACAACCACCATGTACTTTTTGTCTAAACAACATGTATACCTCCACCGAGGCATAAATCAGGACAACTTTTTGAGTGGCATTTCCTCTATAATAGTACTAGTAGGTGATGTTGGACCAGCCGACGAACCGTAGCTACTATGCATGGGGAGCTGGGGAGTAGTCGCATAGAAGAAAACCCGCACGCAGCGACCTGGGGAGCTGGACCAGTACAAGAAGTTATACCTCAGGTGGGCGAGATGTCGTTTAGGCGGGCGGGCGGGATCTTCCCACACGACAGCAGCGAACAAGGGCGCGGAGGATCTTCGTCCGCTCCAGCGCCGGCTCCGAGAGGACGGTGCGCATCGGCTTCCTCCGTCGCCGACGGCGACAACGTCAACGCTGCACCTCCTCACCTCCCGCAGCGGATGGGATTCGGCCGGATCTGTGACCACCGGTGAGGAGAGAGATAGAGTGGACACTGTCATCTTGTTTTGATATGGAGAGGGTGAGAGAGCGAGACGTGAGAAACTCTATCAAACAAGAGGCTATAATGGAGTAAAAAATCACTCCGTAGCAGTGGTTTTAAATAGAATACGCGCGTTCCCAGAAAAAAGAAACTAAAACTGGCGGACAATTTTTCTAACGTACCAAGAAAGAAAACTCGATCGAAAACACGCCCCCGCTTCCAGGTCGCGAGAGTCGTCGCGCACACACACATAGACATAGACATGCATATCCGTGTTTACGTAAAATTCCATTTCCATCTCCATCTCCATCTCCAATCATATTTGTCCAACTGGCACATTATTTACGTTGTTAATTATATACGCAGCAATATTAACGTACAACATCTCTTGTTTGCGCACGTCCGGACCGCTGCCACGGCCGGTCCTGACCAACCCGAACCCTCTTCATCACTCGCGCGTGCTTCCCGCCCGAAACGGTCAGTGCCGCATTCATGCCCGGCCAGAGCGGACGCGACCTCTCACTGGTGCCGGCATTGAAGCGGCACACCGGCCGAGAGAGTGTCGCCCGTGCCGCTTCCGGGTGCACGCGGCTGCTCCGCGTTCAAAGGTCACAATAGCCGGCTACAACATGCATGTAAAAAGTTCTTGGGAGCCCGTGCTACAGCTAGCTGTCCTCCCCCAACTCATCAATCTCTTCCAGTAGTGCTAGTACTCCATGGCGCGATCCATCGACAAGCAGGCGGGAAAGTTATCGTATACTCGGTTTGCGGTGAGTGGCATGCCGAGCGACCGTGTGGGGTCGAGCCGTGGAGGAGGGTGAGACACGAACACGACAGACGTGATTTAAACGTTGGTTTTGCTCGATGGCGCGATCCAACGAAATGAAATGTTGGTTTCTCTCCGTTTCCATTTTTTCTCCGGAAAAACGGAAACTTTCCACTCCATTTTCATTCCTATTCCAAGGTTGCCCCGTTACAACATTCCATCAAATACAAAGGAAAACTAACACGCATGTTGATGCATCTCAATGATTCACAGATCGTAGCCAATATTTACTTCACAACTAAAGAAAAAAGTTGTGAGAGCGTGTACGAAAGAAAAACTATTGATGGGGTCACTATGACTTAAACCCTAAACCCTAAACATGATTTAATTTCCTGGCCAGGTAGAACCTGTCGAAGGAAAGACGGCTGGCACCCTCGGATCATACGATGCTTTTGTGCAGTTCCACTAAAATCGACCTGAGCATCCCTGATGGCAAAGATATTGAAGAAGTGTGATTAGAATAATAGTACTAGCACTAGTTCGTGAGACATAAACTCATCACAAGTAGAAGCCGGTAGAAGTAGAGAAAGATCAACATGGAGATGGAGCTACGGCAGTGGAGCAAGCCGGCTCCAAAAGGAAGATGGACTACCTGGGACGTCGGGCTGTAGCTAGAAGGGCGGTTGGGACGCGGCATCGGCTCATATCGCGGTGACCCCCGATTGGGACGCACCGACTGTGGGTTTTCTCCCTCGCCGATGTCGACCGCGTCTACGCGGAACATTGTTCCCTTCCCCCAGCTGCGGGATCAGGCCCGTCATTCTGTGCTTGTGAAGAGAGCAACCTAAGCAAGCAGGCTTGTAGCTTAGGCTCCCGCTAGTGTATATATAGTGGTTTTCTTTTTCTCTCCATATCAACCATTTTATATTGCGTACGTGTCATTCAAGAGTGAAATGATGGTTGCTTCTTCCGACTAACTTACTGTGTGATTTGACTGCTCCTTAGTGGCCCCTACACGTACTCCCCCTACGTGTATGCAACAGTCACACGTACACATGGACACAAAAATGCGCGCGACGCCCTAATGCATGCATGTCCGAGCACACGACGGAACACACACGGTCACGCTCAAGTGCTCAACCTACACGTGCATGCACACACATACTCAGTCAAGGTGAGCTAGTGACCGTATAAACACCGGAAAATATATATATTGAGCGCAATGAGCGTATTATGAAGTCCACTGGCCGTATTTTTACAAATATACAGTGACAGACAGTGTATTTATCTCGTTTAAAATTAAGACAATATTAACCGGAGAGGAGGCAGTATGGACTAGCATTACTTTGTTGTGTCCCGTCAACTTGCCGAACGAGGAGAAGGTTGCAGGACGGGAGAAGCTTGCGCGCGGTGGCTCGCAGGACAAGGAGAAACTTTTGAGTAATGCAAGCTCTCCCTCGCTCAGGCGGTGGACGTGCAACAGTTAATTCGGTGTCAGATTGCCAGAAGCATACACTATACTACTAGTGCTATTATTGTTCGACTTCCCGAATAGGCGAACAGCCAAGCACAAAGTAAACAGGTCAGCAAACCTTGCGGCGCATCTTCGTGCGAACCGTGCTTGCTGCACTTTGAATGTGGCCGAGAGCTGGCTTGATGAAACACCTCGCTTCCTACTTCTTTTTTTGCGGGGTACCTCGCTTCCTAGTGACCAGTGTCTTGGCTGATCGTCCTAAGAATGCTTATATATGAATAAAGCTCTCTCATTTACCCGCAAAAAAATTAAGCCATATTAACCGGAAAGGAGGGAGTATGGACTAGCACTACTTTTTGGTGTGTCCCGTCAACTCGCAGAACAAGGAGAAGCTTGCAGGACAAGGTGAAGCTCGCTTACGCCTTTTGACTAATGCAACCTACCCTCGGTGGACATGCATCAGTCCATTCGGTGTCAGATTGTCAGAGGCATACACTGTAGTACCGAACATGCGGAGTACCATCATTGTTCGACTTCACGAAGAGGCGAAGAGCCAAGCGCAGTAGTACGAGTAGTAGTACTACTACTAGAACCGCATGGTGGAGCGTCTGTACTCTTATTTTTTTATCTCTGATAAAGTACACGTTTATTCCGGAGAAGGGTGGAAAACGGCAGCCCAACATGTAATGAATGATATCGATCAACCAACCATGCTCGAATATATCTTGGCCTCCGTGCGATCCCGTCTGTGTGTTCTCGCTCCTCGTCTCTCTCAAGGAACGGCGGGTTGGCTCTTTGCCGTCAATTGAGATCGGTTTGCTCACACTCCTGTCCCACATGTTAGTGATATGCCAAGAGGAGGTGCGTTGACCGACTGGCCATATGCGTACTTGGTTTTGCACCTTCATACTACTCCTCCCTACGTCACTGTTTACAGGGCGCGCTTCATTATGATGCATTTCTCTCAATGCATTTCCACCACCAGAGAGACTTTAGACGCGTTTGGTTTAATGCTCAATTAATTAGGGCGCGGTAACCGCAATCAAGTCCACAATTTTCTCTCCATGTACTGTACTACGACGGAGTGGAGTAAGTGCATGCATGTGTGTACCCGGGGTGGAAGCACTGCATGCATGTGTGTACGCATTATTCCCTCTAGTAATAGACGCCGTGCTATAACTACCAATGCTATTTTTCAAGCCGATCGCTAGTCGCCTTGGTCCCACAGATTTTCTTTTTCTTTTTTCTGAAGCGTGCTTTATAAATAGTGACGGATGGAGTAGTATGAGCGGATTCAAAGAAGAGCGTATTGATGGTTGCTTCTTCAGAGCAACTTACAGTGGGAAAGGTGGGGCTTATGATTTGACTGATCATTACTCACTATTAATGCGGCGCAATGACCGGGCTGAGTCTCCCATGCGGTTGTGCACTACCCCCTCAGTTCTTAAATATACTCCGGAGTATTTGTCTTTCTAGAGATTTCAACGAGTGACTACTGAAATATTTGTCTTTTTAGAGATTTCAAATGGACTGGCACATACGGATGTATATAGACATATTTTAGAGTGTAGATTCACTCATTTTGCTCCGTATGTAGTCACTTGTTGAAATCTCTAGAAAGACAAATAGAATATTTAGGAACGGGGGGAGTACACATACGAAGCAAAATGAGTGAATCTACACTCTAAAATATGCCCGTTTGAAATTTGTGAAAAGACAAATATTTAGGAACGAAGGAGTATAACCCGGATGATGAAGAGGCTTCTGGCAATGCTATCAAGATTCCATCATTTGTTACATAATTGACGTACTATACAAATAATTTTCCAGCGACATGAAATTGTACAATGGTGTGAGCTTTCAGCTTTTGTTTCGCGTGTCTTGCCATCGATGCTCTTTCGGAAACAATAAAAAACTAACTTCATTGCTAATGCATGTCAATTATTAGCATATCAGAGCTAATAATTACATCACAACTGAAGACAGAGTTGTGAGAAGGTGTTAAATTAAAATTGATCCATGCTTTCATTGGCAGCAACGTCCCCCCAGCTCTGTCTAAATCAACAAGGCATGTTGGGAAAAAAGTAGTTGTCTGGAGCATGCGACATTCCGATCATTTTGTGCAGTTCCACTAAAATAGAGCTGAGCGTCCCTGTTCCAAAGATATTAAGTGTGATTACGATAATAGAGGACTGCTGATGAAACAATAAACACACAAATGTCGGTCACCTTTGAAGTCTCTCTTAAGACTAACTAGTTGGAGAAGATTAGGCTCGGAGTTGGATGAGGAGGATAGAGCAAAACCAATCTCCCTTTGTGCAGTCGCACTGAAATGTAGAGACGTTGCCCGTGTGACATTTTAGTACAACTGCACAAAACACTCTTAAGAAAAAAGAGATTTGTGCAGTTCACCAAAAGGTCGCAATAGCAACGAGTAGAAAGGAAACAATTACTGGCCAATAACAGTTGATGACACATGCGACGACAAAAAAGAAGCATATTCCTTGTCCTAAGGGAAGATAACAACACGGTTGTGTTTGTCTAAAATGGTGTGAGGACGAGAATGCAATATGGAAAGTACGCCGGACGAGCTACATTTTGGGCAAAGAACTATGGAAGATCCACATGCAGCGACGTGGGAAGACGAGCGGTGGAGCAAGGCCGGAGGGGATACCTGGAGGTCGTCGGGATGTAACTAGGTGAGCGGCGGCGGGCGGAATCTGCGAGCAGGTGGCGTAGGCCCTGCCGCGCCGGAGCTTGGTCAGAGAGAACAGCGTGTACCGCAGATCGGGACGTGCTGCCTCGGCGCCGTCAAACGGAGAAACGATGCACTTCCTCCCTTTCCCCCGGCGGATGGGATGCGGCCGGATCAGTGACCAACGGTGAGAGAGAGAGAGGCCACCGCACTCCCTTTCCCCCGGCGGACGGGATGCGGCCGGATCAGTGACCAACGGTGAGAGAGAGAGAGGCCACCGCACTCCCTTTCCCCCGGTGGCCGGGATGCGGCCGGATCAGTGACCAACGGTGAGAGAGAGAGAGAGGCCACCGCAGCCTTGTGTGAGATACTCTGAAGAGCGACAAACCAGGCAGGCAGGCTCCATTGTATATAGTGAGCGGACTACCTTTTTCTCCATAAGAATCTTTTTATATTATGTGTACGTGCCATTGAGCGCTATAACTTTATTTAAAAATAACGCGGCAATGTGTCAAGTCGAACTTTGTTTCGTGCACGCGTGGTACACGACCTCCCTAGGTAAACAACCGCTACAGGCGTTCAAATTAGCACGTGGGCTGCCATTTCGTAAAGAAATGAGCTCCACCGTGTACCCGCGCGGGTGTGGCTAGGCACGAAGCGTGAGTACGTGCACGGTGCACCTATTCTCTTCTTGTATACGTACACCACCTACGTGGGGTTGTGTGAGAGAGATACAAACCTAGAGAGATATAGTGTGTGGGTTCTTGAGAGTTTTGGGGGGGGTCAATCAAAAAAATGTAACATATGCAATGTGTGTGAAATAGAGTCCTGGATATGACATATATATATAGAGGGGGCGATCCACGAGAAGAGACTGGAGGTATCATCGGCTTGAGGTGTCCATAGAATCGAAGAGAGGGATGATGTGTGTGTGTGTGTGTGCGCGCGCGCGATCGATAAAGAGTGCCATCGAATTTGTGTGTGCCCACGTCAAAGATATAGAGTGGCTGGCCTACTGGAACGTCAGATGGTACATGTGCAGTTTCTCTCTGTGGCATGGATACCTACCTGCAGCGCTCGACTATCGGTGTGTGGTGGGGCAAGAGGGAGGCCCAATTAACTATAGAGGTACAATGGCTGGTATTGTGTGGAGGAGGAGAGAGGCCTACCTCATGTATTAAGGAGATCGATCTGCCTCATGTATTAAGGGAGATCGATCGGCATCCATGCATATGTGCAGGAGAGGAATAAGGTTGGGAGAGAGATAGAGCTAGAGTGTTGGAGGGGGTGGTAGTGGAGTTTCTTCTAACAAATGGTGGGATAGGCTTGCTAGACAAACGGACGGCATGCCCGCAATATCAATAAGAGAGGAGATGGCTGCTTGTTGTCTGTGCACGTGCGTGTGAGAGACGGGTCAGGAGGCATGCACGAATGATGAGGGGGGGCGATGTGGCTGTGGTAAGCAGACGTAACTACATAGGAAGATCAATCGCCCTTTGTTAGAGAAAGGAGAGGCATAACTTGTGAGGTACGTTGATCGATGGGGGGGTATTTGAAGTCGATCTAGGTATATGTTGGGAGATCGATCGGTATACATGCATGTGTGTGTTAGAAGCAAATGAGGCACGAGGAGAAGGATAGAGAGAGAGGGATGCATGTAGGAGGTGGTACGAGAGGCATACTATATCAAGGGGGGAGGAGTGTGCGAGAACGAGAACGATGAAAAGAGTGGTGAGAGTGAGGCATGGACGGTGACAATAGAAGAGGGGAAGCTTGTATTTGTGCTAGGCACACCTGGCTAGAGAGGCATATCGATCGATGTGTGCCGTAAAGAAGGAGCTGGGGGCCTACACACACCGTGGGTGAACGACCTAAAGTGAAAAGACGAATTTGCGCGATGGAGCTAGTGAATGCTGAGGGAGGGTGAGAGGGATGCGGGCGTGTGCATGCACAAGAGAAAGTTAGCGCTATCTACAAAGATAAGAGGGTTGTGTGGGTGTAAAAGACGAATAGAGATCATATATACTTCATTATAAAAAGTGAATTCGGATATTTGAAGAATTTATCATAGTGTTTCAAACCGACGCATGTGTGAATATATATAACGGTGATACACATGGTGTGGTTATGAACATGTTATACTACATTTAATATATTTTATCTCTACTCTTATAAAAAAACGGAGTTGTTGATGATGGCGTGCCTGCCATCCTGCATTATAGGCCGTCCGATTGATATCTGGCGGATAGCAAGGAAACTATGATGGTTGAAGTTGGCAACAATCATGATTGTAGATTCTTATTGAAATAGAGAAACGAATTCAAATTTAGTTCGAATTGCAGCGGTGGTATAGACATTTGGAATGCACTAAAATGTTGGTATGAGTAGGTTACATGCATTATACAGCAAGCGAAAAAATTTAATCGGACATAACATGGATTCATACTCCCTCCTTCCATCTATATAGGGCGTAATGAGATTTTTAAGACCGCCTTTGACTATTGACAAGATTAATAGTACATGACATGCACAATGTGAAAATTATATCATTGAAAGAACCTTTCACAGACGAATTTAACGGTGTGCTTTGTGTAAGTTGCATGTCATATATCATTGCTCTAATATTTGGTCAAAGTTAGCATCAAAAAACGCATTAGGCCCTATATAGATGGAAGGAGGGAGTAGCTTTGAATAGCATTTGTATAGTAAAACGGGGCAAGACTCTCTCTTTATGTGGTGTGAATAGTTTTATTTTTTCGTTTTCTTTTTGGTTGAGGGAAGTGCGAATTGATTTGGTACGTACAAGTACAATATTACTACACGTTAGGCTTGTCCCTGAAATTCAACCCGCGTCTTGTTATATCCCGAAAATTCAGATATCGTCCTCCCAAAACTGGCGCCTTCACAACCCGCGCCTTGCTATCCCAAAATTACAACGCGCGCGAAAACTCCCTCCAGCTGCCAAATCCCGACACGCGAAATCCCCCTTCTAACCCTAAGCCGAAAGGGCCGCTAGTTCAAATCGGTGGGGGGTACTTTTGTAACACACCCTACATTTTGGACAAGCGCGTCCCTAAGTCATGCTTCACCCCCTCCCATCGCCCCCTTTTCGCCATTCGAAATCCCAGGCCGCCATAACCTCTCCGCTCCAGCCGCGAAACCCCACCCTCCTCCGTCCGCCACGTCACTGCTGCCCAGTCGGAGCCTCTTCCCCGACGACGTCGTACACCGCAACAGCTCGACGTCCCTCGTCCACCTCCCCGGATGAGGATCCGTCGTCCATCTCACCGTCCCGCCGGTTCAGCCGCCCCGTCCTCCACCTCCAAGGAGCTGCTCCAACGATCGCCTCGTCTATCGTGGCTGCTCCATCCCCACAGCGCCGCCTTAACTTGCTCCACCGGAACCGCAGCATCCTCACCGACTCCTCGGACGAAGCCGAGGCCTACTCGGCGCCACCAAAGAGGTTGTACACTCATCACATCGCACCTTCTCCTTAACTCGACCTCCCGGTGCTGACGGTGCTCCATCCCGCACCCCCATGGAGTGGCTACCTTGAAGCCGGCGCCGCGGGCGACATCTCCACGGCGGCTCTCCCCCAGTGCGAGGCCCCTTCAGCGCACGCTGCTGCTGCTGCTCCGGCTCTCGCTCGATCGCTCGCTCGCCCAGCTGCTGCTGCTGCTCTCCCCCTCGCTCGTGCTGCTGCTCTGCTCCGATTAAGCCACACTTCAGTCGACTGAATCGACGTTTGGGTCAGTCGATTTTCAGGGGTTGGGGGGGCTCTCCGGAGTTAAGGAAGAACCACCCGCAGCGGGGACGGGGGCTCGCCGGAGAGGTACCCCACTATCTATCTTAGGGTTCAGGGTGGGGGCGGGGGGCCTAGAGGGCTGGCCGGGGCGGCGGTGGCAAGTTGTTTCAGGGCGGCGAGGCGGCGCTGGGGCCGGCGGTTCGGCCGGTGGTGGCTAGCGGCTCAGGGGGTGCAGGTTGAAGATGAACTGCAGGCCCTCCCTAAACTACATGTCAAGTGCCTCTCTGCTACCATTGTGTTCAGTTTCGACAGTTAAGTTCAGAGTCAACAGTTTTTACCTCATCTGTTGTAGTCAGGTGGTTTTTGGTGATGTTAATTTTACATCCATTTTACATCATCTATTGGAGATGCTATTAGAATCCCACTTGAGATTGACGATGTTTGTCTTGTGCTGCTTCAGCCTTGACATCTTACGGCTCACCGGAGCTGCTCCAACGACAGAACGATCCATCACAACGGAGCAATGCCCTGGACGCCGTCTACAGATTCCTCAGATCTCCCTCCACACCTCCGACAGCCACCTCTGCCTCAACTGCTTCAGCGACCAACCCAATGATGCTGAAGTCGACACGGCTACGGCAAAGAGGTTGTACACTTGTTGCATCACTTATTACTATACATTCACGTCGATCCATTAGGGCTATTTTGGTTCAACGGAAAAACGTCGATCCACTGGTTGTTACCACACTCTAAATTTCTGCATGCTCTCCTTACATAATCTCACCATATTTTTTTCGTATGCATGTCAGATATTGTACACAGTCATGCTGAACATGTAGAGAAAAAAAGAAGAGTTTTGCGCGGCAATACAATGTCATGCAGACATCGCTCTATGGTGGGTTCAATGGCAAACCCTCCCCACCCCTCTCCAGATTGTAATCCAGAGGAAGATATCTGTTCTGAGGCGGATTCAGACGCCACTGACCACTCCTATTTACCCCCGAAGGTGTTTGCTCTACCTTGGCATGATGATGTTAGTCATATCATGCATATGTTGCCTTGCAGTGCCTACTTTTGACATCATATATGTCATCTGCTTAGTTTAGACATGTTCTGTAATGCCACCTGTTTAGTTTCTATATCATATATGGGAATTATGCAGTCTCATGTCTTTTAGCCAGCCATAATATATGTGAAATGCGCAATGCCATCCTGTTTAACCAGGCATCATATATTAGAATGATATCTTGCCCATCCTTTTGTTCATTACATTTCCATTTGTCGACAATGTTTGTACATTAAACTACTCTTCCTGTGAATCAGCCATTTGGGTGGGAGATGGAAAAATCTAGAGTGAAAACAAGGCCTTCAGAGCAGACAGTGCTACCTGTCGAAGCAGATCTCTTGTTGGGTCCCGATAGCTCC
This sequence comes from Aegilops tauschii subsp. strangulata, assembly GCF_002575655.3. Taxonomy (NCBI): domain Eukaryota; kingdom Viridiplantae; phylum Streptophyta; class Magnoliopsida; order Poales; family Poaceae; genus Aegilops; species Aegilops tauschii. The sequence continues at coordinate 359,102,333 of NC_053035.3, forward strand.
TCAGAGATGGATTCAGAGACAGATGACCAGTCCTATTCCCCCACTGAGGTGTATGCTCTAACTTGGCACGGTTATACTGCTCATATCATGCATACGGTGTCTTGCATTGCATAGTTTAGACATCATATACACAATATTCAACACCATGTTCTTAGTTCAGACATCATATCGAATGCCCTCTATTTAGCATATAAATCACATATGTGAATTAAATGATGCGATCCTGATTACTTAGATAACATGTAGGTGAATTATGTCATGCGATCCTGTTTAGTTATTCATCATATCTTTGAATTATGTTATGCTATGCTATCCAGTTTAGATAGACATCATATATGTGAAATTATGTCATGCTATCCGTTTTAGTTAAACAATATACATGTCAACTATTTCATGCCCTCTTTTTTCCACACTATCTATTGCATCTGTCTCTCATACAATGTCTGTACATTCAACTATGTTTCCTGTTTATCAGCCATTTGAATTGGAGCGGGTGATGCCAGTATCTAGCCGACTAAAAACACGGTCTTCAAATAAAACAGTGCTACCTCTTGGTGGAGATAGCACCCAGGTTGTACATGCACAAGAACCAGCCCTACCACACATAACCCAAACTCTCGCAGATTGTACCCCTACTGCGATGGACAGAGAACCAGCTTCACCCAATCTAACCCCAACCCCAGCCGATAGTAACCCAGTTCCTGTTGACACAGCACCATCTCCACCACAGAGCTCCCAAACAAGAGCAGTTAGTAAGGCAGCTCCAGTTCCCAAAGGGCCAGTACTATCACGGTGAACCCCAACTCCACTAGTTAGTACGCCTATTCCTGTGGAGGAAGCACAACCAGCTAGTCGTAGTTTAGCATGTATCGCATTTGATGTTGTTAAATCGTATATGCGTATCTTCCCATATTGGAAATATTATACTGAAGATGAAGGAAAATGCCAGTTGCAGGTATTTGTCCAGGAGTTATGTCTAAGTAATGTTATCCATGGCAATTACTTTGCTTCGTCACATACATCCTACCTCCATGATGGTTATAATACAGCAAATTTTCCCATTTTTCTCTATAGAGAAGGACCGATTTGGAAACTCGGGATGAGGTAACCTGTGCTAATACCTCTGCTATCTTCAAGAATGCTTGGTGGCAGTATTGGAATTACCTGAAGAAAACGTACTTCACCGGCAGAGAAACTCATCAAATTCCCTTACGTTCTCCTGAGACACATTTACTGGACGATTACTGGGAACGCCTTGTTCTGTACTGGTCCCGAACCAAGAATGTGGTAAGGTCTATGAGCTCATTTTCTATTTTTTAGTATTACATTCTTGCGTCTTACTGTACTCTGTTCATGTAGAACAAGTGCCTAAACCTGAAGAACAACTGTTCTAATTTAAGATTCCATTGCTATCATAGTTCAAAAAAGCGCTAGGTGTTAATTGTGTGTTTTGCCACCGCCTTGCGCTTTACTGACCAAAGTGCATGCTTATGCACAGTTTTGCACAGATTATGCATAGTTATGCGCAATGCGTTTTGCCAACGCCTAGAGCCTAGGCGCGCTTAAGCGCTCGCTTAGGCGCGCCTTTTTTAACTATGATTGCTTTGCTCTTGTATCACTGTATTTACTCATACAAACTTATTTTTAAATTGAAGGATCCAATCAAAACTACAATGGCACAGTAGGTATGTTCACGCATGTTTCTTTAACAGGTTTGCTCTTATCAATAGCTCTGTTGATTTCAATTTCAATTGTGTATACAGTTGACTTTCATATCATGCACATTACTAGCATCACAACAGAGCCAATAGTGTTGTTGTACATGTAGACCCATGGTACCCATCTGAAATCTTGTTGTGCCGTGTAGTTTCCCACGCCTTGTATTCTTTCACTGCTGCTTTGTCTTGAACTGATATGATTTGAACCGTGTCTCTATTTTGATTTGGCAAGACAATGCAGTGACCATACGACATAGATATATGTTTGTTTGATGCTTTTATTATGTACTAGTACTTGGAAATAGAAGACTTGGTAGTTTAATCCTGTCCACCTTACTAATGAACTGGTTCACCGAAATGAGTTTCATATACTAGTACATGCTAAACTTGTTATGTGTCTGCTTGTTTCTTCTTTTAGAATGCTGACAGAATATTGGGGAAGAGTGCCTTATTAATCAATGGTAAAGGAAGTAATGCAGATAAGCTTCAGGATAGTGACACATCCTTGTTGGTCTCCAACAAAGCTGATAAAACAGCTAAGGAAGACTATCTTGAAGACAGCGAGACAACCCCAAAGTCCTGTCTTGGTTTAGTGTTCGAGTTACTGGCCACTACCGCTTGCACAAGCTATTCAAACTCACTGTCTGAATCAGTTCGGTTTCTTGAGTCTCAACTACAAGCTGAAAGACATCGATCAGCTGTGCTGCGACAAGAAGCAGCAGGACTGCGGAAGTCCCTGGAGCATTCAGATGCATACTTTCTGGTGCAACAGCAAGCGTTGGAGGATTTTAGCGCCAAACAGGACAAAGCTAATCAGCTTGCTAAGCTTATTGCCAGCATGGTGGATACCCAGGATAACATTTCTTGAGCTCTTCTGAAGTTGTTTCAGTTATGCTCTTGTTTTGCTGCCGCGTTTATTTGCACTGGTGGCCAATTTTGACGGCCAGTGTATGTAATGTGCTGCTTTGTTCCCTATATTTGCACTGGTGGTGAACTTTGATGCCCAGTGGATGTAATATGTGTAATAGCGGTAATAGGCTAGCGTTAATTGCTTGCTTATTTATTTCCTTATTGTCTTGTTTAGTTGTTTGCTTGTAGTCACTGCAGTTCTTTTTCTATTTTTTTCTAGTGGCCACAATAGCCTATTTTTGGTAACTAGGCCAAAATAATCGTGGCAACACACGGACTGTTGTAACCATGGGCCTCCTGCAGGCCGTATGATCCATGGGCCTTTGTCCAGCCGTAGGATCCATCGGCCTTCTATACGGGCCTTAGGGTCCATGGGCCTTCTACGGGTCGTAGGGTTCATGGGCCTTCTACGGGTCGTACTATCCATGGGCCTCATACGAGCCATAGGATCCATGGGCCTTCTACGGGGCGTATCATCATTTTGCCAATCATGGGTCGTACTATTTGTGGACCATAACGGGCCGTTAATAGGCCGTATTTGATAACTCTATGAAAACAGCCCAACGGGTTTTTTAATGAAAATGGCCCAACATATTAACGGTCCGCAAACGGGCCGACTGTAACGACGGGCTGAATTTGGCCCACAAGCAGAAAATGACAGTAACGGGCCGTATGTAACCGAATGCTGCAAATGAGCCCAAGAATCAATGGGCCCTGAGAAGGCCGAAAGATAACTTGGGCTGGAAACGGCCCAATGAAATAACGGGTCGTTAATGGGTATAAAGTGATACACTGTTCATTACGGGCCAGTTTCACCACGGGCCGTTAATGGGCCAAGAGTTACAAAGGTCCTCATATGGGGCGAAAGAAGTCATGGGCCACACATGGGCCGGAAGTTAAACCGGGCTGAATCATATTGGACGGCCCAGATGACGCTACTGGGCCTAATTCGGATAGGGCGTAACGGGCCCTGGGTTAGCGGGCTGTAAATGGGCTATATGCGAATAGGCCGTTAACAGGCTTTCCGTGGGCCGGCCCGCCACCTTTTGACCAAGTCAAACGGGCCGGCCTTTTCACAGGAATGGGCCTCTGTTGGGCCGTGCCACGTGTCGCCGTATCATAGGCGCCTTAGGTCCAATGAGCGGATGACATTTGTCCCAACGGTGAGCCGACATGTGTTTCCTCCAGCCAATGATGATTTTACACGTGGAAAATCCCCATTGGTCGGGGCTGTTAACGGGTTATCGGATCCAAAACCCGACCCGATAGCTTAACGGCGTTCCGTTACGGTGGATGCCACGTGTCGGTCACCCTTGACGAAAGCACTTCTGTGATGCGCGATTATCGTCATGGAAGTGGACACTTCCGTGATGATAATTTTGGTAATGTCATGGAACACTTCTACGACAGCACAGGTATGACTATCTTGATTCTGTCATAAATTTGTCATGGATGTACATGCATGACAAAAAACGCGACCTACTGTGACAAACACGTATCATCACGGAAGTGTATTTTTTTGTAGTGCTCCATGGTGGCATGCAGAACTTTGTCAAGACCAAGGAATGTTCAAGATCAGATGAGGATTAAAAGACAACGGTCCTCGGCAAGATCCTTGCCGAGGAAAGCCACAAGACCCCCGGCAAGATCCTTCCCGGGGACGACAGCGTGCCATGGCAAGACCCTTGCCGGGCCACCCGGCAAGGCCCTCACCGAGGACACCAGCAGGGCCACTACCAGGCCCGCACCAACCAAGCCTCCACTGCCGTTCGCATGCGGCTGCCAGCTCAACCAGCTGAGCAGGCACCTGCGTGGCAACATGCAGTTCCCAGGCCAACTCATCAAGCGTCTGTGTGGCGGCATGCAGATCTTTGTGAAGACCCTACCACCGCGCCACCTCAGCTGCCTGCCTGCCTACATGGCGCCGCACGCATCGCTAGCCAGGGCGCGTGTCGAAGCAAGGAGGAGCGGCGATGGACGGGACGGGCCTCGCTCCCGTCCACGATAAAGCTAGGGGACACCTCAGCGGCGCATTAAATGCGTCTTGTCCTGTAATACGTGTGATAAGCTCGCGGTACTGTACGCCTTTCCACCTCCTGTGTGACACTGTGGCAGCCCCTTTCGACTATAAAAGGAGGCCCATGGCGTACTGGAGAGGGATTCGGCTTTGTGGAACCACGCACCCACCATAGCTAGTTCAAGAGCCCAAGAACTCTCTGAAATATAGCCACCAAAGCAGGACTAGGGTTTTATGCATCCTCGCGGCCCGAACCTGGGTAAACGATCCTCGTGCTAATTACTAATCATGTCTTCTCGCAACCCTGCGCCCCGGCAACCGTAGTAGGGATTCTTGTGATCCCATAGGTGTCGTTCCACACCGACATCTTTGGTATGCCACCTTGGTGAGAACCTTGGTCATGGCACCCTGGCAAAGCCTCCGGGCCTCGTCGGCCAGCGAGGCCGCCCGGTTGGCGTGAAGCTGCTCCAGAGCCCCGAGAACGCACTCGAAGAACAAGGTCAGCTTGGCGTTGGTGTTCCCGCTACGCTCTGGGGCGTACCTCACGTTTGGCATCCCCATGGTAGCCAGTTGCGTGGTGATCCTGCCGGCGATGTCCTCGAGGCGGCCGATCCAGCGGTTCACGCCCTCCTTGAAATCCTTATGCTCGGTGGCCTCGTTCCTCTACAACTGCTTCTCGGTCTCCAGCTCCTTGGCCATGGTCCCCTCCCGGGCTTTGGCCTCCGTGAGCATCCCCTCGAGGCCCTCCAGCTTCAGCATGAGGTCCTTGATGGACTTGTTGGCCTCGGAGATCTCCCCGGCCTTGCTGACGGCCGAGCCCAGCGCCTCCGTCAGGGCGCTGTTAAGCGTGTCCTTCTCCTGGGACAGCTTCAGGGCCTGCTCCTTCAGCCTGTCGTGCTCCACCTCCAGCTCCTTCACCTTGCCGGCGTGAACATGGGTCTGGGCATCGAGCGCCTCTTTGTGCCTCTGCTCCAGCTCACTGGTCTGCTGCAAGACAAGCTTACCCACCTCTTCGTTCTTGCCGCGGAGCATGGCGGCGAGCTTCCCCTCGCGCGCGGCAAGGTCCTCCTTCTGGGAGTTCAGCGCGGCCTCGTGCTGGGTCCGGGCGGCCTCGACGCCGGCGGCCAAGTTCTTCGCCGTCTCTTGGGCCTTCTCGACGTCGGCCAGCTTCATGGTGAGCTCCACATCACGCTTGGCCAGCTCACCCTGGGTGGTCCTCAGCTCCTCGCGAGCCTGGCGGAACCAGTCTTGCGTCTCAGCGACGCGCTTCTGGAGGCCCACCTCCGCCTTCTCCGCCACCACCATCCTGGACTTAGCCTTGTCCAGGCGGGCGCGGTGGAGCGCCTGGAGCTTCCGAAAGCTGGCGCCCATGGCGTGGAGGAGCCGCTCTTCCTGGGAGCCGTCGCCACCAGCGCTCGGCTCGTGAACGATCTCAAGCCCGGCGGCGGCAAGCACCTCGTTGTCAAACACCTCCCCTTCGACGGGAGCCCTAGTGCTCGACGCGCCTGGGAGGTGGACGAAGAGATCGTCGCCCACCTTCAGGTACTTGCCAGAGCCAGAGGCGGCAGAGGAGGAAGGCTGGTCATCGATAGAGATGACGGGAAGGAGCCAGATACTCACTCGTCGTCCACCTCCTCCTCTGTTGTTTTCCTCTTCCTCCTCGGGCTGAGGGATCCGAAGTCGAAGGTGACCCCCGCGTCGGCATCCGCCGGAGGAGGGGAGGAAGGTGGAGTCTGGGCGCGCTTGGGCGAAGAGGAGGCAAATGCTCTCTTCTTCGTCGCCGCGGCCCTCGTCTGACGCGCGGACTCCTCTAGGAACTTCGGTCGCCGCGCCACCTTGACGGGCCGCACCGGCTTGCCAAAAGTGGCCCACCGCAGGACTCGCCCTCTCCCCATGGCCGGAGGGTTAATAGCCCCGGCCTCCTCCGACGACGACGACTCGCCGGCCACATCCTCAACCAGAGGAGCCTCGGTGCCGGCGTTGCTAGCCTCCCCAGCAGCCTCCGCCCACCTGGCGAGCTCCTCCTCCTCCGTGGCCGTCGCGTCCTTGTCCTCCACACCACCAGCGATGCCGGCCTCCTCGGCAAGCTTCGCCTCCATCGCCCTGGCGGCGATGTAGTCCAGCTTCGCTTAGGTGGTGTCCTGGACGAGAAGCCGCTCGGCGTCGATGTTGACGTATCCCTCATGCAGGGTGTCGAAGAACTGCTACACCTCGACGTCCTCTGGCTCGGCCCAGCTCGGGTCAGGGCCATGCGCGTTGTAGTCCGGCATCATGGCGATGATGTCGGTCCGGCGCGAATTGTTGCACAGCGGGACCACTCCCACCGGCAACTTGAACAAGGGCCCCTTCAAGACCTTGTCGGCCTTCGCGGCGGCCCTCGCGACCTTGCCGGTCCGCTCGACCTCGCTGTTGTGGCCCGCATCAAGCTGGAAGATTCGCTGGCAAAAATGGGTGTGCCCCATCACTATGAAATTGTGGTCGAGGCCAGGGCGAAGCCGCATGATGTCGGCAGGGTTCGTGAAAAGCCAGGCCGGCCTCCCCTTGTTATGCACTGGAGCGATCCGGCGGCGGATGAAGTCCGCCCCGATCATCTCAAGGGTGAGCCCGGCCTCGGTGAGCCGAAGGATCCTGGAGGTGGCAATCGTGAGCTTCTCGTCGTCGGCGTCGACATCGCTCCAATCGCTTCTGCGGACGGGCGGCGCCCGACGAACTTCGCAGAACGCCGGCGGGTCCTTCTCTTCGATCCAGCACCACCGGCCCCGCCATTCTTCCCACCTCTCCTTCATGGCGCCATCCGGGTACGCTCCCTTGGACCTTGGGATCCAGGTGATGCAACCAAAAATGGCGCCTCCTGTTTGGATCCGAGGGAAGAAGTAATGGCGGAAGAGCGCCGTGTTGGGGTACACCCCGGCGAAACCTTCGCAGAGGTGCGCGAAAAGGGCCATGCACGCCACAGCATTTGGGGTAAAATCCAAGAGGCGAAAGCCAAAGGTGTGCATGATGTCGCTAAAGAAATCAAAGAAGGGAGGACAAAGCCCACAAGAAAAATAGTCGACAAAGAAAGGGTACCGATTCGGGGCAGCCTCGGCGCAATTGGCGGGGATGACGCGCGTGGCTGGGTGCCCCGACCTCTCTCCCCCCGTCTTCACCCCCCACAGGGGCTTGAAGGCCTCCCGGAGCTCGAACACGTCAACTGTCGAGGGGAAGAAGGCGGACTGCGTCCGCTGCACCGCCAGCGCACTCTCCGGCGGCTCCGTCGCTCCGGCATCCTTGGCCACTCCCTTGTCCTTGGTGGATTTGGGCGCCATAGCGGCTGAGGGAGGGGGGCAAGAAACAGAGGACGGCGGAGACACGACAGCGGCGAGCAAGAGCGAAGCTTAGGGAAGAAGGGAAAACGAGCGGAGGCTTCCGAGATTGGGATTGCGCGAAGGGTAAAGGAACAGTGCGCTCGCGATTATCCCTTTTTATGGGGAAGGTGTGGGTTGCGCTGCCCATTTACTGCGATGTGACGCATGCATGCGGAAACTGCCCCACGCATGCCGCCCACGTCACGTGCACCCCTCCACGTCGCGCATTCAACGCAGGTCATGGGAAGCGCAGCGCACGAAAAGTTTTACCGCGGTAAAAACCGCCCCATCTTCCCGCGCACCGTTTTGGGCCTGGCCCAACAACGTGTCGCGCTTATGTGTGGCCCAGGCCCGGGGGCTCCTGTCGGTGTACGAAAGAAGGGGCGCATCTTTGTACCCCTTACTTGTGCACGGGCAGTCGGAGCCGCGCCCACGGCCACACCAAGCAGAACAGGGGAGGTGAACCAAGGTAAAACCGAAGCCCAAGACAATCAAGACGACGCCAAGGCCAAGAACGCAAAGAAGCAGAGGGGCGGAGCCATTTCCCCCGGTAAGACCCTTGCCGGGGATGGCCTCAGCAGCCCCGGCAAGACCCTTGCCGGGGCAGCACGCACAAACACCAACAGAGTGAGCCGCCCTTGAGCCCACGGTCTCCAACACCATCAACCACGTTGAGCCAGGGCTCGGGAGGCACCTCTGTGGTGGCATGCAGATCTTTGTGAAGACAAGGAATATTCAAGATCAGATAAGGATTAGAAGGCAGCGATCCTCGGCAAGATCCTTGCCGAGGGGAACCACAAGACCCCGGCAAGATCCTTGCCGGGGACAACAGCACGCCACGGCAAGACCCTTGCCGGGCCACCCGGCAAGGCCCTCACCAGGGGCGCCAGCGGGGCCACAGCTAGGCCCGCACCAACCAAGCCCCCACCGCTGTTCGCATGCAGCTGCCAGCCCAACCAGCTGGGCAGGCACCTGTGTGGCAACATGCAGCTTCCAGGCCAACTCAGCACACGCCTGCGTGGCGGCATGCAGATATTCGTGGAGGCTCCACCACCGCGCCATCTCAGTTGCCTGCCTGCCTACATGGCGCCGCATGCATCGCTGGCCAGGGCGCCTGTCGAAGCGAGGAGGAGCGGCGGCGGACGGGACGGGCCTCGCTCCCGTCCCCGATAAAGCTAGGGGACACCTCAGCGACGCATTAAATGCGTCTTGTCCTGTAATACGAGCGATAAGCTCGCAGTACTGTACGCCTTTCCACCTCTTGTGTGCCACTGTGGCAGCCCCTTTCGACTATAAAAGGAGGCCCTTGGCAGACTGAAGAAGGATTCGGTTCTTTCGAACCACGCATCCACCATAGCTAGTTCGAGAGCTCAAGAACTCTCTGAAATACAGCCACCAAAGCAGGACTAGGGTATTACGCATCCTCGCGGCCCGAACCTGGGTAAACGAGCCTTGTACTAATTACTAATCCTGCTCTTCTCGCAACCCTGCGCCTCGGCAACCGTAGTAGGGATTCTTGTGATCCCATAGGTGTTGTTCCACACCGACACGATGTGAACTAGATTAATGACTCTAGTGCAAGTGGGAGACTGAAGGAAATATGCCCTAGAGGCAATACTAAAGTAGTTATTTTATATTTCCTTATTCATGATAATGGTTTGTTATTCATGCTAGAATTTTATTGATCGAAAACCTAAATACATGTGTGAATACATAAACAAACACCATGTCCCTAGTGAGCCTCTACTTGACTAGCTCGTTGATCAAAGATGGTTAAGGTTTCCTAACCATGGACATGAGTTGTCATTTGATAATGGGATCACATCATTAGGAGAATGATGTGATGGACAAGACCCATCCGTTAGCTTAGCATAATGATCGTTCAGTATTATTGCTATTGCTTTCTTCATGTCAAATACATATTCCTTCGACTATGAGATTATGCAACTCCCGAATACCGGAGGAATGCCTTGTGTGCTATCAAATGTCACAACATAACTGGGTGATTATAAATATGCTCTACAAGTATCTCTGAAGGTATTTGTTGAGTTGGCATAGATCGAGATTAGGATTTGTCACTTCAAGTATCAGAGAGGTATCTCTGGGCCCTCTCGATAATACACATCATAAGCTTGCAAGGAAACGACTAAGGAGTTAGTCACGAGGTGATATATTACGGAACGAGTAAAGAGACTTGCCAGTAACGAGATTGAACTAGGTATGAAGATACCGACGATCGAATCTCGGGCAAGTAACATACCGATGGACAAAGAGAATTACGTATGTTGTCAAAATGGTTGGACCGATAAAGATCTTTGTAGAATATCTAGGAGCCAATATGGTCATCCAGGTTCTGTTATTTGCTATTGAATGGAGAGGTGTCTCGGTCATGTCTACATAGTTCTCGAACCCGTAGGGTTCGCACGCTTAACATTCGATGATGATATAGTATTATATGAGTTATGTGATTTGGTGACCGAATGTTGTTCGAAGTCCCGAATGAGATCACGGACATGACGAGGAGTCTCGAAATGGTTGAGATGTAAAGATTAATATATAGGACAATGGTATTCGGACACCAGAAGTGTTTAGGGGGGTATCGGGTACTTATCTGGTCACCGGAAGGGGTTCCGGGCACCCCCAGCAAAAGATATGGACCTTATGGGCCTAGAGGGGAAACGCACCACCCACAAGGGGATGGTGTGCCCACCATATGGGCCGGCCTAAGGAGGGGAAGGAAAGGGGAGAAGGGAAAGGAAAGTGTGGATTAGGATTCCCACTTCCTTCCCTCTCCCCCCCCCTCCCCCTCTTTCCTTCCCCCTCGGTTATATATGGCAAGGGGCGCGACTTGGGAGGGACTCCAAGTAGGATTCCTCCTACTTGGGCGCCTCCTATGGCTGCTCCTCCATCCCTCCCACCTATATATATGTGGGAGGGGGGCACCTAGCACACACCAGACAATTACCTAGCCGTGTGCGGTGCCCCCTCCACGGTTTACACCCCCGGTCATATTTTCGTAGTGCTTAGGCAAAGCCCTACGGATATCACCGTCACCACGCCGTCGTGCTGACGGAACTCATCTACTACCTCGACGTCTTGCTGGATCAAGAAGGTGATGGACGTCACCGAGCTGAACATGTGCAGAACGCGAAGGTGTCGTGCGTTCGGTACTGGATCGGTTGAAGCGCAAAGAAGTTCGACTACATCAACCGTGTTGTGAAACGCTTCGGCTTACGGTATACGAGGGTACATAGACACACTCTCCCCCTCGTTGCTATGCATCTCCATGGATAGATCATTGCGTGTGCGTAGAATTTTTTTTGTTTTCCATGCAACAATTCCCAACACCTATGGTCTCCTCATCTGGTGCTCCTGCTCCGATGGAGGTTGACCCTGCTCCTGGCTCTTTGGCTTCACAGCCAGAGAAGGAAGAGAAGAAATTTGAAGAGCCCATGGCTCCTGAAGAGAAAGATGAAGAGGTTGCACCACCAGTTGTGTCACACCAACTTGTACCACCAGTGTTGCCTCCCACTGAAGGAGATCAAGATATGACTCAACAGTCTGAGAAAGTTGTTGTGCCACCCACGGTTGAGACCTCGCCGAAAGAAAAGGCCCTAGTGCCTGAATCTGAAAAAGTCGCTAAAGGAGTTCCAGCGAAGAAAAATGTCGGCCAGTCTAGTGATCCCATGCCATCTGCTTCAGATAAGGTGTCAATGCCTCTTGCTCCTTTGAACCCCATTGATGAGAATGCTCCAGGCTCTGAAGGAGTACAGCCGATGGAAATTAGCGTGGAAGAACTCAAGAAAAATCATCAGGAATCATTCCTCTATTTTCAGCTGAGTATAGCCCCCATGGCCCCGCATTTAATGAACAACTTCATTCACCGAAGCTTGCATTCTTTGGGGTCAGCTCGTATGAAGGAGAAAGGACATATTTGTCACCCAGGTTCTGGACAGAAGAGCAGGCAATCTATTATGCTCGAATCTTGTTTGGCAAGCACAGGATTTTCAATCATAAAAGATGTTGAACTTCGCCAAGCTCGAAGAAATGCCCTGCTTCCTGAATGCAATTGATCACATTGAACACGCTCTCCTGAAGGGTTTCATGCGTTTTAACCATGGCTGGAACAAGGAAATTATTCTTTAGTTCTATGTCACGTTGTACATCACAGGAGAACTGGGAAATACTTCAACGTGGACACTCGAATGGATGACTGGCAGGCAGAGAATCAAATGCTCAGCAGATCATTTTATGGCCATGATAAATTTGCCTCAATGTGAATTTGAGGATGACAGAGAACACAGATTGCATTTCTGGGAAGTGTCTGAAGCACAACTACATGTCTTGATGGAACCCACTATGGTGGGCGACGAATGCATTGAGATTGATCCGAAGAAGTTAGCCTATGACAACAGAGTGCTATTCCACATTCTGCGCAATACCATCACGCCAACAAACTGGCCCAACTCCATCAAAGGCATCGTAGGAAATGCTCTTGTCGCAATATCTCAGGGAATCAAGTTTAACATTCCTGATCTGTTTATTCGAAACCTGGCATGTGCTGCTGATTGCCCTCAATCGCTCAAGCCCTATGCTCCATGGATAATGTTCGCCATTGAGCAGCTCACTAATGAGAAATTCTTCTGTGCTTACACACCGAAAGTATTCATGCCACCTGTTCGTGACACTCTGCGCATCGTGAAGGAAAATTGCAAAGAAAAGGAACCAGTTGATGTGGCTGCAAATGCTTCTGCATCTGAAAATGTTCCGGAAGTTAAGGAAGCCAGGATTGAAATCCCACGCAAAGAAAACCCATCAATCTATGAGATTTGTATTCGCACGCAGCAGAATTTGGAGAGCCACATCAAGATGGATAGAAAAGAAAAGGTAGATTTGATGACTGAGCTGAATCTGATTCATAATCACACTCATCAAATTCTTCTGCATGAGAAGGATGCAAGGAAGCGATCATCGACCTTGTTGCGAAAGCATTATTCTTGCAAGGAACAAGCTAAGAAGGGCCTCTTCAAGGAGTATGACTATCTGGACTTGCTGGCTGTTCCGCGCATCCGAAGACAAACTCCAGTGCTCCCACAGCGTTCTGACTCAATGGATCTGTTGTTTGTCAACCCTGATGATGATATTACAGATACAGCTGGTACTCACATTTACAAACCAGATGCCCATCCCTCCAAGCCTTCCAAGGCCAAGGCTATTACTCCTGCTTCTGCCTCGACCATTCCGCACTCTTCTGATTCTGATTCTTCGAGTGGTTTCAATTCGGATTCAGAAGATTCTCCCTCAGAGTAATTCCTTGTATGTCCTCTCTTTCCTTTTTGACACTTGTTGACAAAAGGTGGAGAATTACACCGAGTGATAGTTTATCGGGGTTTGCAGGGTGTGTGTTTTCGTTTGCCATTTGCTTTTACCTCGGACAATTTGCTTCAAGAACTTATCGCACCGCTTGTGGTGCCGAAAAACTCGATCATCATGTAACGTTAATACCCCCCCCCCCCCGGCCTGCAATATCATTTGCTTCGCACTTTTTGTTTGCAGGTGCCAGCGAATGTTTATCCTATGATTGATTATCATCGGAAATCATTTATCTTTCAGGGACACATAACTGCTCCTTGGAGAAGAACAGAGAATCATCAAGATGATATTCATTTGGAGAAGTACATCTAGTACTAAAAGATGTATAATTGTTGTGATTGGATATGCTCTTATTGCTACCTCTCATTATCTAACCTTGTAGGAAGTTAAAGTTAGCCTATGCGCAAAATGCCTTATTGAAGGCTATCTATATGACTGACAAAGTGTTTTTCCTCTCAGATATCATGAAAATCACCTTCAAAGCATTTCCACTCCGAGCAATGAATTATTACTCGATCCTTCTCTGATCATATCATATATCTAACATGCAGGAAAACTATATCTCATGTGGATTAAAAGTGTGTTCTGAGAAAACCTTCATGACTTATCCTTGTAACAAATCTCTCAACACTTGTTTCACATCTAACCCTTGTCGAAGTTTTCGTGACAGGAATTACCTCAGACACTGTCGAGTGCATTGAAAGACCTCAAGTGTATGATATGTTGTCAATGACACTCATACAAAGAGAAATATTGTTTCCCAAACCAAAGCATATCTTAAGGGGGAGAATATTTTATCTTCGTAATTATCTCTCGACTTTTTCATTACTCTTCTCATTACATTTCATTCCTTATCTATCATTCGATATGATCTGTTTTGTCAACAATCGTCCCAAAAGGGGGAGATTGTTGGTGCAATATCTGCCTACCTTGTGTTTTGGAGATTGTTGATAGAAACAGGTATGGACTGATTTGTTTGCTAGTGCATACAGAGAGAAAAAGTTCATACACAATCGAAGAATATGTTGTCTCCCGTGCTGAGTTAGAGGAACTTCACCAAAGTACATCTGCGTTGCAGAGAAGAATGAGCTATATTTGTTGGAATGATAGAGTCGAGAAGATTGATGAGAAGAAATCGCCCCCTCGAAGCTTTACTGCTGAAGCAAAGCTTGTCTTGATTCGGTACTGTAGTCCGAAGAAATTGACTGCAGCAATGGAAGTCGAAGACTATGTGAAGACGTAGCATTCATTTAGTTGTTCTTCTTTCACTCATTTGAGTCATAGGTGTAACACCCCGCATGTAACTTGCCTTATTTGTAACTCCGACTCTTGCCATTTTCGGCTATGTGTTATGATATTCCCTCCGTGGTCGGGTTTTTTTTGTCGTTTTGCATTTTGTTCATGTCATGCATTTCATATCATGTCATCATGCGCATTGCATTTGCATACGTGTTCGTCTCATGCATCCGAGCATTTTCCCCGTTGTCCGTTTTGCAATCCGGCGCTCCTATCTCCTCCGGTGCACCCCTCTTGTTCTCTTTCGTGTGCGGGTGTCTAACGTTCTCGGAATGGACCGAGGCTTGTCAAGTGGTCTTAATATACCACCCGGAAACCACCGGTCAAGTTTCGTTCCATTTGGAGGTCGTTTGGTACTCCAACGGTTAACCGGGCATCCGCAAAGTCCATTTGTGTGTGCAGCAAAAAAACCCTAAAAACCAGCCCAAAACCCACCAAACTCTCTTCCATGCTGTAGGTCGTTCGATCACGATCGTGTGGGCGAAAACCGCACCTCATATGGAGCCTCCTAGCTCCCTCTACCTATATATATGCGAGACCCCTGTATTTTTCGCGCAGTCCAAACCCTAGTTCGTTCCCCTCGCGCCGCCGGACGTGTCCGCCTCCGGCCGGACGCGTCCACTCCCACCGCCGCCGCCACGTGTCACCGCCGCCTTCGCCGTCGCCGCCGGCCCGCCCGAGCCCGCGGGGAGCCCTCCCTGGCCCGCACGCTCGCCGCCGCCCGCCTCCCGTGCCCGTGCCTGCCCGCGCCGCCGCCGTGCGCCGTCGCCGCCACCGCGCCCGCCGGAGCCCGTGCCCCGGCCGGCCTCCCTCTCCTCCTCCGGCACCGACGCCCGCGGCCTCCCTCTCCTCCAGCCTCCTCCTCCGGCGCCCACTCCGGCCGAGCTCGAGCCCGAGCCGGCGAGCTCCCTGAGATCCCGATCCAGAACACTGTAGCAGGTTGACCCGGCCGGACTTGGCGCTTCACCGTGACCCGCCGGAGGACTGGCGACTCACGGGTCTGGCGGCTCACTGTCAGATGATTCACGAGCCGGATGACTCACGGATGGCCCCGATGACGGGTCAGATAGAAGACTAGGCCCAAGGCCCAGAAGGCCGGCTCATGTGATGATGGGCTGGCTTAAGAAGAAAGGGATGACGAATATTTCCTTTACGAGGAAGCAAGACCCGGACTTGTAATTAACTTGTAAGAGAAGATAGACTAGTCCTAGTCCTACTAGGACTCCACCTGTAACCCGCCCCTCTAACTTATATAAGGAGGGGCAGGGCTCCCCAAAGAGGGACGAGCAAACAATCAACAATCTCTAGGGCTAGACACAAAGAGCCGGCTTACGGGCGACTCTTTGATAAGCATAATGAGACCTAGCCACAAACAGCATGTAGGGTTGTTACCGGATGATGTTTCCCGGGGCCCGAAGCTGTCTAAACCCTTGTCTTGTGCGTTGATCCGCCCTGCGTCTCTCATCCCAATCAACCCCTCTCAAGCTACTACATAGATGCGCTGGCCTCACGACTAAGTCCTGACACCTAGGACATCTGACGTGTTAATTCCACGACACTTGGCGCCCACCGTGGGGCTCACGCACGGTGGTGTTGAGTTCTTGAAGGGATCTTTCTTAGGGATCGAGAAGCTCGCGATTGGTCGCATGAAGAAGAGCCGGCGCAGAATAATCGTTCAAAGACAGCCCAACCTGACTCAACCTCGGGCAGAGCCGGCAAGTTTATCGTTTATGATTTGGTATATACGGGATTGAGAAGATTGCGATTGCATGCATCGCCGCAAGCGTCGCTGGATGATCCGTCGAGTTTGATTTTTCGCTGTTGTACGGCCGCACGTGACCAGAGGTAGCCCGGAAACTGATGGGGTCATGGACTCAGACTTATCAAATTGCCAAGCGCGCCAGCCAGCCTCGTGGCCTCGTTGCCAGAGCCGCCGCTGGGCCACCCCGGCCTCAAGCCGCCTTCGCCAAGTCATTGGCGGGTCGCCCCCAGCCTCGTTCAGCCGCCGCTGACCCGGCCATGTGGTTTCTGCAATAAGTTGCCTCGCCGGCTCGCTGGTGTCGTTGCGGGCTGCCTTTTCATTCACCCGGTGGGCTACAGGTCCCCGAGCATCTATTATTGCCGAATTTCCCCGAACGCTGTGGCTGCCTCCGCCTTATCAAGTCACCACCACACCTCGCTGGAAAGCCATAGGCCGTTTGTTTGATTTCGTGGAGGGGTATAATTTCTACTGCGGTTTACAGCTTCCGATGAATTCTCAGATCCGTCGCTTCCACGAGCTCCAAACTTGTCGCACGGATCTCCCGACAAAATTTGTCGCACAGGCCCCTACTGTGGATCCTCACGTGAACCTCGACGCACGGCGAGCCGACGAAGCCTACGATCCGGCCTGCACCAGCAAAACTGAGACCTACGCCTCACGTACAAGCGTGCAGTTCCAGTGGTCCAGTCTACATCAAAGACACTAGAGCCGGAAGCCGCATCAGCGTCTGTCCGCATGGCAGTGCAAGTTTTTGAGTCCAGAGGAAATTTAGGGTTACGATGCAACAGA
Source organism: Aegilops tauschii subsp. strangulata (assembly GCF_002575655.3). Taxonomy (NCBI): domain Eukaryota; kingdom Viridiplantae; phylum Streptophyta; class Magnoliopsida; order Poales; family Poaceae; genus Aegilops; species Aegilops tauschii. The sequence continues at coordinate 359,119,544 of NC_053035.3, forward strand.
TAAACATGATCTGGCAATTCGCCGAATCCGAAGACGAATTGATATTTGCTACATCGGCCACCATGCAGGCCAAAGACAACATCTACTTTATCAAATCGCCAGGGTCCTGGTCGGTTTCCTTGTTAAACAAAGCAACAACAATGACGGGGCAACGCTAGCGGGAATTGGAATTGGTCAATTGTTTTGATGCATGGAACACAAAGAAGTGTCAGCAGGAGATTTCAGCATGTCAATGATTAAACAAGCCGGCCTAAGCAAATTGCCGGCCGGTCTCAGCCAGCAAGACAAATATGTGTACGACCCGGAAGGCGGAGGTAGCCCACGGAGGTTCAAGAGAGAAGAAAGGACTTGTGGGCTAGTAATATGCTAGTTCGTATCGCTTCCGGACGTTCTATTGGTCTGCGGTTAAAAGCTGCATCGGAGACTAATCAGAACAGATCAAGTGCTACTATCGGATCATCATCAGCGCAATTTTCAAAAAAAAAGGAAAGGGGAGTCAACGACTCGGAAGCGGATTCTGCCATCGAGTCATCCTCGCTCCGCCTGTTTCCGCCCCTGTGGCCTGCTTCAGCCGCCGACGCTGAGCCACCGTGCTCGCCTCCGATGGACCCGTCGAGCCGCCGTCCGCTGTGGCCGGCCATGAGCCGTCGCACGGTTTCCGAGCCGCCCGGGCTCGCGGACCCAAGCCGTCTCACTTGCCTCGGTTGGCCGGCCGCCTGACCCGCCTCCGTCGTCCGCGTCTGGAGCTGCCTTCGCCGTCAGCCGCCGCCGCCACCGTGAGCCGTTGCGCCATCACTGCCTCATGCTGAAACCACTGCTGACCTGAATCGCTTCGAGTAAGCCGTGCCACAAGCCTCCTCTACCTGTTATGAGCCGCCCTGTGTGCCTCTGAGCCACCGCCTCCGTCGCTATGCCAAGCAATCTGTCCAGTCCTTGAAATCATCCTACTGCTAGACCATCCATCAAGGAAGAAAATATACGCTAGCACTACTGGTCCTAATTAGTGACCAGGACAGGAGATTAATTAATCTATCTAGCCAGCCGGCGCTACCACGGCCTCACTCAGTCTAACCCACGCCCCTGCGTGCTGTCCTTTGCTAATTGCTGTATGAAGAAAAGGAGTGTGGGGAAGTACTACATCAGAACAGTCAAAGTGAGACAGGCTGTGGATTTTTGTCTGACGTTTAACCAGCATTATCTAATGCCTGCATCCGCGTTTATCCGGAAAATAAATCAGGTGCTATCTGTTCCCAGTATTTTTAGCACATATTAATTCTTCTGAGAACAATTACTCTGCCCTATAATATTCTTACGCAGGGCGACTATTAAAAGAAAAAGGGGTGGTGTTATGTCGCGCGGCTTCACGGACAGGCGTGTCGCGGTCCGGTTTTCATCAACGCGCCGGCCGACTCGCCAGTCCGCGCTGCCTTACAGCGCCATGGACGACTCACCCGTCCGCCCTCGTGGCCGGTTCACGTGTCTGCGCCAGCTTACAACGCCGTGGCCGACTCGCTGTCCGCGCCGGCTTACAAAGGTCACGTCCGACTCACCCATCCACACCGGTTTACCACGCCGCGGCCGGTTCACCCGTGAGCAACTTCCACTTCACCTAGCGATCATCAATTTCATGGCGGATTATTTCCGGCCTGGCACATCAGGTGATATCCATCTAAAATATATTTTATTGGTACATATTATTTTGTCAAAAAGCAGTTTATCTTTGTCTTGGTCTGCAATATTGTTGATGCAGAACAATTGTTCACTACATCAAAACGACGTGGTTAACTCGCCCGACCGCGCCGGTTTACAACACCGCGGCCGGTTCATCTGTCTGAGCCGCCTCTGATGCTGAGGTCGTCTTTTCCGTCCGCCTCTCACGGCCTGGTCTATATCAACATACTGGGCCACACCCGTCTGCGTGAGCTGATTATTGAGTATGAGTAAGTCACTACTTGGGAAGCCTGGTTTTCTTTCAACAAAATGGAGGCAATTATCATATACTATCAACCGCCGTCTGCACCGGATGGCTCAATGGACATGCGCACAAGTCGCCGTCACTACAGTTTGGTTGAACTTCAAACAGCCAGTTGGAAGGAACCATTGGCCGAGTTGCTGACACGGCTCATACAGGATCATTTATAACCCGCCGCAGTCACCTCAACCTTCTGTGGATACACATCGTGCTATCAACACCAATGATATACAAGTTATGCCGGTTTATATCACGGTTAAATATGGAGAATCTCAAGCCAACTCCTCGAGTCATCTTGAGACTCGGGGGCTACAGTGACATGACTCGGGAACCCTGGGTTGTTGGAGGGAATGATAACCCGGTTCCGGAGGTTGCTACCATATTGATGAAAATTTAAAGGCCGTCAGAAAATTGCCGGTTCAAAATAAAGATTCCGGTTTAAAATCCGGTTCAAGAGAAATTTATTTGCCACAAAGCTTTGAAGCTCCCAATCCGGTTCAAAATCCGGTTCAAGGTAAATTTGTCTCAATATCCGGTTTAAGAATTTCCGGTTCAAAAAATAATTTATCCCTCGCAAAGTTCGTGTTCTCAGGAAAAATTAAAGGGACTAAAGAGTCTGTTACAAAGCACAACTCAAACATAGGTAAATGTCCATTGGGAGCTGATCGTATTCGAATTTAGCTTAACCCTTTTGGTGTGACCCTGATCGTATTTGAATCAGAGTCGTTAAATATTCTCATGATCACTTGGGGGCATCCTGTTCAAACATAGGTCGTATTCGAACCAAAGAGAACATAGCTGTCGATACCCACTTGATTGGCACACTGCCGAGCTCATTGGGGAGTTTCTTGGTCATATTTGAACCATAGCTCAACCCCCTTTGGGAACCGACGTGGATCGTATTCGAATCAGCATCGTTAAACAACTCTCAAGGTCATTTGGGGGCTTCCTGTTCAAACATAGGTCGTATTCGAACTAAAGAGAACATAGCTGTCGGTACCCTCTTGATCGGCAACGCCAAAGCCACTGGGGGCTATATGATCGTATTCGAATCTTAGCTTAACCCCTTTGGGACGGTTTTCTGATCGTATTCGAATCAGAAGCCTCAAAAAATTTGAAGTCTCTTTTTGCCAACAATTTTTGGATTTTATTTGAAGCTCTTTTTCATATCTAAAGTGTATATGAGTGGTTGTTATTTAACCCGGCTTGATTTTCAATGGTAAATCGCTAGCTTATGACAATCATCATCTATGTGGAAGCATTGGCTTCTAAAGGATTGGGTTATCACCCTTACTGCACAGGTCATGTAAACCGGCAGTACAAAATCAATATCACAGTGGTTATATGTGAGATATTATGACCCGCCCTGCGGTAAACCGCCAAGGGATCTTGTGATCTACTTGTGTGCAGGATAAGACTACATTTGGGTGATTACCCGCCCTGGTTTTTAACGTTAAGTCGCCAGGGCATATGTTGTTTAAACTCTGTGCAGGATTTACAGGGCTATGACTTACATAAATGATTAAGTTCAAGCCCATCATCAAAGATTGAAATTGGTGTCTCAAAAGGGTTGTCAATTCTTGGTTTTCTCAAAGGCTATAAGCCGCCGGGTTATAAAATTTCTGGCTTACAATGGAGGCGTAATAAATCGCCATCGGCCAAGAGTCGCCGGGTATTTAAACTCCGGATTTATTTGTCAACAGATAAGGTATTTGAATCTTTAAATAGCCAAACTTGGCTGGATTTTCACTATGATATTGAATGATTGAGGTTTTCAAAGTCGCTTTGGCGCAATGGCTATTATTTTATCAATGGATATGATTTATTCTACAATGAAAGGAATAGTCCCGAGTCGCTGCAGGCTTACAACCCGGCACTTGGGGGCTACATTATTCAAGTTGAGATTACATCAAATATGCAAGACCCATGTCACTGCCAGCATGCACCATGGCACTTGGGGGCTAATGCAAAGTCATTTTTTGCTCACTTCATTGAAGACCCGAATCATCACATCGTAATGAGCCGGCCCTTGGGGGCTACCAATTGCTCCTGGCAACAATTCAAGACAATTCTAGGATGACCCGGCTACACTACTATGACTATAGCCGACTCATGGGGGCTACACAACTGGATTTTATTTAAAGCCATGGTGATAAGTCCTGGCTTATTCATGCTGATTAAACCGGCCCTTGGGGGCTACAGGTAATATGGATATAAGGGAGAAATATCTTCAAATTCTTAGTTTTGAGTAAATCAGATTGACCTGGTGTCTGCAAAAATCATAAACCGACGTCGGTGACAATTATGACTTGGCATCATCTATTTATAACCCGGCAATTTTGGTACTCATAAACCGGCAAGTTTTATATCTTTAAGCCGACTGAATATAAGTTGAATATTTCAAGACCAATATTTTTGTCAAGTCAGAGCATTGAAAGCCGACTCAAGTGGATTATCTCTTACAATATTTCTCAACAAGAGACCAATGTCAGCAAATTGACTCTGAAGCTGGCCTGTTGACCCGGGTTTTTCAAAGGAAGTATCTGGATTTTTTGCATTGGCAAAATTTGAACATATCTGCTAAAGAGATTTGCTATGAGATTATGGATACATATCAAGAAGGAAGATGACAAGGAAATAAGGATGATCATGTGCCGGCTTACAAAGAATATTTAACCCGGAACACAACCTGTCAAATTTGTTCTTGTGTTTATATTGCAGATTAGTTTAACATGGATAAATCCAAATTAAACTGGGGGCTAATGTCAGGGATATACCCCGCGGTATGACCCGGCCGGACTTGGCGCTTCACCGTGACCCGCCGGAGGACTGGCGACTCACGGGTCTGGCGGCTCACTGTCAGATGACTCACGAGCCGGACAACTCACGGATGGCCCCGATGACGGGTCAGATAAACGACTAGGCCCAAGGCCCAGAAGGCCGGCTCATGTGATGATGGGCCGGCTTAAGAAGAAAGGGATGACGAATATTTCCTTTACGAGGAAGCAAGACCCGGACTTGTAATTAACTTGTAAGAGAAGATAGACTAGTCCTAGTCCTACTAGGACTCCACCTGTAACCCGCCCCTCTAACTTATATAAGGAGGGGCAGGGCTCCCCAAAGAGGGACGAGCAAACAATCAACAATCTCTAGGGCTAGACACAAAGAGCCGGCTTACGGGCGACTCTTTGATAAGCATAATGAGACCTAGCCACAAACAGCATGTAGGGTTGTTACCGGATGATGTTTCCCGGGGCCTGAAGCTATCTAAACCCTTGTCTTGTGCGTTGATCCGCCCTGCGTCTCTCATCCCAATCAACCCCTCTCAAGCTACTACATAGATGCGCTGGCCTCACGACTAAGTCCTGACACCTAGGACATCTGACGTGTTAATTCCACGACACTTGGTTTTACCATTTGCCACCTAAGCCTTTTTCCCCCGGGTTTTCGCGAGCCCGAGGGTCATCTTATTTTAACCCCCGGGCCAGTGTTCCTCTGAGTGCTGGTCCAAACTAGAGCACCGTGCGGGACCGTCCCTTGGCAACTTGGGTTATGTTGGTACCTGTACGCTTCGCTTATCCGGTGTGCCCTGAGAACAAGATATGTGCAGCTCCTATCGGGATTTGTCGGCACATTCGGGCGGCTTTGCTGGTCTTGTTTTACCATTGTCGAAATGTCTTGTAAACCGGGATTCCGAGACTGATCGGGTCTTTCCGGGAGAAGGTTTATCCTTCGTTGACCGTGAGAGCTTATGATGGGCTAAGTTGGGACACCCCTGCAGGGTATTATCTTTTGAAAGCCGTGCCCGCGGTTATGAGGCAGATGGGAATTTTTTAATGTCCGGTTGTAGAGAACTTGTCACTTGACCCAATTAAAATACATCAACTGCGTGTGTAGCCGTGATGGTCTCTTCTCGGCGGAGTCCGGGAAGTGAACACGGTCTGAGTTATGTATGACGTAAGTAGGAGTTCAGGATCATTTCTTGGTCATTGCTAGATGACGACCGTTCCGTTGCTTCTCTTCTCGCTCTCTTTTGCGTATGTTAGCCACCATATACGCTTATTGCCGCTGCAGCTCCACCTCATTGCACCTTCCTTTCCTACAAGCTTAAATAGTCTTGATCTCGCGGGTGTGAGATTGTTGAGTCCTCGTGACTCACAGATTCTACCAAAACAGTTGCAGGTGCCGACGATGCCAGTGCAGATGATGGGATCGATCTTAAGTGGGAGTTCGATGAGGAACGTGGTCGTTACTATGTGTCTTTTCCTGATGATCAGTAGTGGAGCCCAGTTGGGACGATCGGGGATCTAGCATTTGGGGTTATCTTATTTTCATCTGGATCTTGACCGTAGTCGGTCTATATGTTTGTATTCTGGATGATGTATGAATTATATTTATGTATTGCGTGAAGTGGCGATTGTAAGCCAACTCTTTATCCCATTCTTGTTCATTACATGGGATTGTGTGAAGATGACCCTTCTTGCGACAAAACCACTATGCGGTTATGCCTCTAAGTCGTGCCTCGACACGTGGGAGATATAGCCGCATCGTGGGCGTTACAATAGGACATCCGTACTATTAAGAGGGGTATAGGTTCTCGATGCTTAGATCCGCTGTGATGCTTAGCCAAAACCTATGAAAGTTGCGAGAGAAATCTCTTTGAGCTCCGAGCAAATACTTGCCAGCAAGAGACCATGATCTTCTTCGCTACGAGAGATTTGCCTAGGACCGAGGAGTTAGCATTTCTTGCTCCGCAAGAAATGTTACCGTTGTGCTCAAATCCGACCGTTGGAATCGTGTCGTTCGGCCATTGGCTGAGCCCGATGTCTAATTTGGTCATTTCCCATCAGGGAAGGCTGCGGCTATAAATAGCCACCCCGCTCCAACGTTGTCCGTTGGCTGCTCCGCTTGAGATTTCTGAGAAGATTGATTTGAGCAACCCCTCTCCGAGTGATTTGAGTTTAAGATCCACCGAGAAAAAAACTAAGTGCCCAAACTTAGACAGTGGTTTAGCATCACAGTAGTTCTGAGTGAGAGTTTTGTACCTATTACTCTTGAGAGATGCGCACTCTCTAGACGGATAGGTTTCGGCTTTGAGTGTTGAAGAGTTGTTGTCTTCACCGAGCCTGATCTTCATCGACCAAGAGTGATTGTGGTTCGCAATGCTCGACTAAAGGTTTGGAGATCGCCGACAAGGATCTACCACGAGTGAAATCAACCTGAGTCTGAAGAGAGTTTATTTTCCGTGTTAAGTCACAGCCCATCCAACCAGACGTAGCCCTTTGGCAGAAGGGTGAACTGGTCTACCAAATCTCTCTGTCGTCATCGAGCACCACTGGTTGCTTCTATTCAACTTAACATCAGGTAGAAGTGGGGGTATAATCATCGGAAAAAAAGTGGGGGTATAAGAAATGAGCCAAATCATACATCATGTGAGATTTCTCAATTTTTCCTCGAATATAGGACTCGGACAAGACTTAAACAATTTAATTTAAACAAAACATCGCTCTTCAATAGATTTTTATTTTTGCAGGGATCCTCAAGAAATGTTTTGATCCTGCAAATCAAACATACTCTGTGATAATTCTCAAGATCTTGCGTACATTAGGTGTCTAAGAGCAATTCCAACCGTTCCTCTAAAACCTTCCCCTAAAACCAGGTTTTTTGGGCTTTCTGTAACTTTCAGGCGAAGTTGTTTGGGAGCAACTTTTGTCGGTTCCCGAAAATTTCTTCCACTAAATATTTTTTGATTTATTTTTTATTAAACAAAACTAGTTAAACTTTTATTCTTCCCATAAAGCCCGCCAGTCAGTGGTGACCGCCGGTGGTGACACAGGTGCGTGGTGGTCGCCTGCGGGGGGCTACACGAGGTGGCATAGCCGCGGGCATCGGCGGGGCGGGGCGACAAGGGCGGTGGCATCCCGGCGCGATGGCGTTCCGGCATCGGCGGCGGCGACGCGGCGACACTGGCGACAGTATCCCGGCGAGGTGGCGCTCCGGCACGGGCGGCGGCGTCCCGGCATGGGTCAGGCGAGGATCCGATGGGGCAGCGACGTTCCAGTGGGCCGCACATGAATCGTGATGGTTATCTTCCCTCTAAGAAGATACCGGAAGGTCATCTTCCCGTAAATCAGCAGGAGAAAGGACATTTTTTACGGAATTCTTTAAAACTAAAGCCCGCCAGTTTACGGAAACTGTTGAAGAGGTTTTTTTTTACCCTAAACCCCCGTAAACAGTGATTATTTTAGTGATTATTTTAGAGATAGGGGAATTGTTGGAGTTTCTCTAACCATAACCCGTTAATATTAAAACCTATGGTTTGAGGTCACGTGACGGGGAGGCATTTGAAGTGGCTTTGTCAATACTTAACCTTCACAATTCTATGTCCAATATGCTCTGTACATAAGTGTGGTGATGTACGTGCTTATTCGTGATGGTTATGTGCATCAATTGTTTAGAAGCCGAGGGCTTCGACCTTTTTTTTGAAAGATAAGAAAGAACGAAAATATGTTTATGTGCGTTCTTAGGGCATCTCCAACGGCGACCCTTAAACCGCGTTATTCAGACTGTAGAAGCAAACCAATGCGGATCTGTATTAGTCCGCAGGGCGGTTCGGACGCGTTTTCTCTCGCAAATTGGAGACAAATGTGGAGAGCTTTGCGGTAGTCCGGACAGCAGCCACATAGGACTCCGACAACCCCGGTCCACCCAGTCCCCCTCTCGGTCCCATTTCCTTCCACTACGGCCCTTCTCCCTCTTGCTTTGCATCCGCATCCTTCACAACCGCAGCCGCCGCCGCCGTACGTCTCCAGCCACCACAGTGGCATTGTCGGACATCTGCAACAAGCACTGACGCACCCGCTCGCCTTTACGGCAGCACTGTCCACCCTGGAGTCGTTTGTACCCAGGTACACTCCGGCCCCCTGTCGACAACCTCCATGGCGAACAACACGCTTGTCAGGTGTTCGGTCAAATGTCATTGAGCTTATTTCGAACGATGAGTACGAAGGATGGCGAGCTACTCGACCATGGAGAATGAGTTGTTGTGCGATGCGTGGTTGCCCGTATCCGCGAATTTCGTAGGCAGTAGTAAAGGGGGGACCTTCTGACAGCAAGTGCATGAATCGTTTCACGCACGAAAGCAAATTGCGCCCTATGACATATACATCATTCAAGAACGCAATATGAGGTCGTTATCGTATCGCTGGTACGCTATCCAGACAAGCGTTATCAAGTTTTGTAACATGGTTCATCAACTGAAGGCAAGGTGGCCATTGCACGAGGCAGAGGACGAGATTGTAAGTTTTGATTCATCTTGCTCAACTTGTTGATTGATTCGTTCACTCCATGTTGGTCTACACATTATGAAGCCCGCCCGCGCTGCGGTGATGTATCATAGGACAGAGGGACGGTCATTTACATACAGATACTGTTGGATGAAGTTGAAGGGGGGTATGTGTAGGAGAATATGATCCGTCGATGAAAAACTTGTCCGACATCTGGTTAATCTAGTCGAATTTGAGACATTGTATTCCTAGACTTAATTTGCATGCTATGTATGAATGAGTTGTGCTATTTTCTATCCAAACTTTGACGATACCGGCCGGTTTGTATGAATTCCGTCCGGTTAGTTCAAATGTGAGTTGAAATGTATAAGAGGAGCATTCGATGGCTACCTCCCGCATCCATATCCACAGATGGATACGGAAGGAAATTTGCATGTCGCCGTTAGAGTTGGCCTTACATCGATGTCTCTTGAAACCAAATGAAAGCCCCAAAAGAACAAATCAAATAGGCGTTCAACCGCCATTGCTTGGCCTCTCTCATGGACGTAAAGACAAAGAGGAACCATCGACACGATGCCTCCTTTGCGAATCAAAGATCCTTGGGACGGATCCCAGGAAGCCTCAGGCGTCGTCGCTCGATTCTCTTTTTCTCTGAAGTCGGATCCCCTACTCGTAGCCGCACATATATTCCCGCGGAGGCGTGGAGCATCCCTGCCCGAATGAGGGCGAACATACTCTCCAGCTCCTGATTGTGTCCTCCTGTCCTGTGTGTGCACAGTCTATGTTCGCACCTAGGCTTACCTAGGTTTCGCTCCACCTTTCATCTCACCTCATAAAGAGACAAGACTGAGAATCGTGTAACTCGTGTGCTAGAGAATTCCTGGGCGAAATTCCCCTTTCGTGCCAGTAGAAACGAACGCATGGTCGCCTGTGAAATTCCAAGGACACCATCGGGTGTACCCGTCCTGAATACGCCAGTCAAGATGGAATAAAGCTGCATACACAGTGCTTTCGGGCTTCCAACACTGCGGCGTCGGACTGTTCAGTACCGGCAGTTCCAGTCCAGGTACCAGGTACGAATCGATGCGCGTCCAAGCTGAGATGCGTGTAGACGTGCGTGCCTGCCATGCCGACGCCCCGGGGTGCAGGTGTCAGACGTGAAGGAATATAAAAGTCACGACGGCCGCTGGCTATGGCTATGGCTAGCTCGTAGGCGGTGGCTAGAGGTGCACCGTGCACATGTACCAGCGGCAATGGGCGATGGATCTTATCAAGGCCGGCGAGTCGTCTTATCAGGTTTGACAGGAGAAGCAGACGCCTTTGGACTTCGGCTGCTGCAGAGCTTTGGCGCAAGGGACGGAAATGTCTTCGTTTCGAGAAGACGGAATGTTCGCCTGTAGGCCCATTTATTCTCGAGCGATTCCGAGTCAAGGACCTTTTAGCTAGGGAAGAGCGCCGCACTTTCCGATCACCTTAGGTAGGTAGGCAGCCCCTTTGGCGGGCACCGCAGGAAGTTCTGCCGAGCAGGTCGCTCATTCAGCGATTGTTCTAGACTGTATCACATCGCACAGATGTCATGGCTAATCTAGCAGCTTTATCTCCAGCAATCCAAAATAATACGGACAAGATAAATCCCAAAAGTTAGGCTTTTGTCAATGGCAAATCAAACATTTTTTATGACAATTTTGATTGGCGCAAAAGAGGCAACTTTAGTTGACAAGCAATTTTCTGGCAACAAGCAAACCACAGACGGATTTGACGTGCTTATCTACTAAACTTGCCATCCTCGCGTCAACTAAAGTTGACATGAAAAACGTTCAATTTTCAAACATTTCGGGATTACCTGGATCCAAAAAATATATGCATCTGCTTTCTCAACCTTCGTAAACGGATAATAGATTGGACTAGAAACCTCGAGTAAGCTACATACTGGCCAGTTCTTTTAGCGGATTAAAAAATAAGCTGCCTTCTCAGCTTTCCCCAGCCTCAACAAATTTAAAAAGCGACTTATTTTTTAAGCTGGGGAGACAGCTAATTTTTTAAGCCGCCCAAAAGAACTGGCCATTACTAAGAGAGAAAGCGTCCATCCATTTCAGCAAAGATAGCTTCAATTTCTTTCTTCATTTGCATGCACATGGACTCCATAGAATGAAGACTTATCTCGGCCAACAGTCAAAGGTACACAAACACGGTTCAATACACAAGAAGTAAAACTCTTTTCAACCAACTCCAACGAGACAAAAACAAGAACAGAAACAAATGACATCTCTTACTTTTTTCTTATTCAATGACTTCTTTCTTACCTACAGGGTTCCGGAACTAGGAAGATCCTCCCCTGCAGAAAGAAGGCCACTCATAAGGGCGGGGTGATGGAGCAGGCTCCATTGGAAGACCACTGCTGCTCTCATGCAACCCATTCATGCCTCCCGCACCACCAAGGCCAAGGTTCCCCCCAGCAGGCCTTGTGGATCTGCCGCCCATGAACATGGTTGACCATGTGTCAGACAGCCATTCGCTCTTCGCTGCAGGGTTTAACAATGTTGTGTCGAGGCTCCAATCTATTGAAGTGTAGTCGCATGGTGCTGGCGCATTGCTTCTCCAATCAGCATGAGATAAAGCTGAAGACGGCTCGGATGAGCTCCATCCTCCTCCTCTGAACGTCCCATGTGCCGACGCCCCAGCCTGGGAAGATGATGCACCTCCAGGACCCCATGTGCCACCCCAACCATTAGCAGCCAGCTCCACAGGATTGGAAACAAAACTTTGTTGATGGTTTGCATGCATGAACTGCTGCTTGGCAGAATTAGCATTCTCCAAACTCATATTACGTAGTCCATGCCCTAAACCACCATTCAACATCATATCCACCCCTGATGCGCCATTCATGTACCATTCCCTTGAAGGTGGCTCTGATGCAAACATACTATGGCTTGTGGATGGTAGACTTTGCTTGGCAGCTGCCGATTGAGGACGCTGCATTACAACTACTGGATCTCGCAAGCTTCCGTTATGCATTGCACTTTTCATCTCATTGCCTGCTGCCACATGTCGTGTTTCTGCCTTAATTTGTGGGACTGCAACAGGCACCGGAGATGATGTCACATAAGGAGCTGATGGAACCGAATTGGCAATAACCCGCCTCTTCTCGGGTTGAAAAAATTGTTGACGGACCAAATCTGACTTCACTGTTGTGGCCAATGGTTGAAACCCTTTAACTGCAGGTTCTTTCGGGCCACTACCATTTACTAAAAGCTTGTAGTTTGGGTCCTTCTCATCTCTCCTCATTTGCTGAGGCCCTACTGAAGAGAACCCATTTGTTTGAGGCCTTGCTGGGTTCTGCGCAAGCATGACCTGCTGCTTGTTAACCAAGCCACTTGAATCACCCGACACTTCAGGCTTAGATGCGGTTGTTGCTGATTCTTGCTTCTGTGTCTTCAAGGCCTCCTCAGCCTTTTCTAGATCACCCTCGGAAGAAACAATAGCCCTTTCTACCTCTTGCTTTGTACACTTAAATTTCGCCTCCAGGATCACAATCTTTGCGAGCTCATCAGTTATATCAATCTTCAAATTAGCTCCAGACTGTTGAGCTGCTGCAGCTTGCTGCTTCGTTTCATCACTGCCATCAAAATTACATAGCCAGGCAACAGACTCCTCAAGACAGCCCTCGTTATGTATAAGGGCCATGGTTGCCTGGTCTGATGAGAAACCCATTGCAACAAGCTTCTGAGCAAGTGTCTCCAACTTTCGGGACATTAGGTATCCCTTGCAACGCTCGTGCAATTCCTGGGCACGCCTCTCCTTCTGCCTTTGATGCTTCTTCTCATTCTTTTGTCTGATCTTCTCACGTTTATCAAGATCACATCCAGGAATAGAGTCCACTCGAGGTGCGGTGCTGGTTGATTTTTCCTTTGTATCTTCTGACTCTCCAGAACAGCTACCATTATTTGAGGTGCAATCAAAGTCCCCTGTACCATGCGAGCTACGAGAATGCTCGTCTATTTCATCTGTATTCCTCAACTTTTCGTTACCCTGGCTACCCAGCAAAGAGGATGATGGCTCCAAAAGATGAAATTTTCCAGAGAGGTTATTAAAAGTACTTGCACCAGTGCTATTCCCCACTGGCTTGACAGCCACCTTAGGTTGCTCTTTTGCTGCTTTGAAAGCAGCTGCCCTATCCTTTGCCTTGGATTTGGATGCAGACGGCATTTCCAAAACGAACAGCCGAAAGGTTGTTTACCTGCAGCCAAGTTTCAACAAAAATTATCACTCTAGTAAAATATATATATATATATGTTCTTTTCTACCAAAAATGATAATATACCCATCTAAGCACACCTTAATTCCAAGAATAAAACATTATAGTTTATAGACAAAAACTCCAGAAAATTGTTTAAGAAGTTGTCATCTGAATAATCGCTATATGCCTGGTTGACAATGAGTGGAGTATGAGATTTTCAATGGAACACAAGTTGATCATAGAGATCCAAGAAGCGTACTACGATCCTAGCATTTGGCCCAGTATTTATTAGCGCTCCTCACCTTGACATGCTGATCAATAGCACAATCTGTGCTTGGATAAGCACAGCTCAATTAGTTACGCTTAGAAAGTATTCAGCTGACCCAATAGAGTTTCTAAGAATCAAAATACTACCAACTATTCAGGATAACAGGGAAGCTTTGCCCTCAAACAAAGTAGAAACATTCAAACTGTTGCAACTAAGTACCTCTTCCTGGCAGTGGTTCTAGATAAGCAGATGTTTCTAAAAGCGGATGCATGTCAAAAATCATGAAAACTAATGCAGCTCGTCAAAAACCTCTCAAAATCAAATAATAATAATAATAATAATAAATAATTTCATTCCAGTGACTCATATTTACAGTTGCATTACTTCCTTATTTTTGTTGCTTATTTTTCATTAGGCATATCCAAGGCAACCTTTTTCCATTTTATCTACGGGAGCAAATAAGTCATAAATTTATAGTTTACACACACCGGAGCACAAAGTAGGAACTAGATAAACCGTGAAGTGACAGAATCTGTTCACCTACCCCAGTCTACAAGTTCCAAACAGCAAGGCTGACCCAAGCATCCGTTACATACAAAAATTAATTCACTAGCGTCTATATTACAGCTGACGTCACAGCAATTAAGAGGCCCGATAAGCCGCTAGCGAAAGCATACTGAGTTGCCCACATGGCAAGTACTGCAGAATTACTTTGCTATATAAAGCAAGCTACATAAGCTTAATTAGTATGGCGCCACTTCGGTTTGACCTCAATCTCTTCGTATCGTAACCTTTCTTCCGACATACAAGCCACATTTAATTGTGACTGGTTATCATAATCAACTAACGGAATACGACAATTGACCTCAATCTCTTCGTATCGTAACATTTCTTCTGACATACAAGCTACATTAAATTGTGATTGGTTATCATAATCAACTAACGGAATACGACAATTGACCTCAATCTCTTCGTATTGTAACCTTTCTTCTGACGTACAAGCTACATTAAATTGTGACTGGTTATCATAATCAACTAACGGAATACGACAATTGACCTCAATCTCTTCGTATCGTAAACTTTCTTCCGACATACAAGCGACATTAAATTGTGACTGGTTATCATAAGCAACTAACGGAACACGACAATTGACGCATAACGACAAAGCTAGCGGCCAACATATTTACTACAACACATAACGCGACAAGTAGTTTCGCCGTATGAGTTGCTTGCACCAGTAGCTTTAAAACCAGCTTCCGCATCCCCATGGTCCTATAAAACCTAGCACCAAATCTAAAGCCAGCAAAAAACAGGGAAACTATCTATGTCCTCCTATAAAACAGGAACAGCCCAGCAGCACAACAGCTCCATGGTTCCCCCAATACATGACGAACACAGGGGAACCCCTGGAATCCAAGCACGTCCGAAATTCACAACGATTAGCGACGCGGGGCATCAGCCGAGCCCGAGGGGCATGCGCCCCCTTGACGCCCCTCGGCCTCCGACGCCGCCAGGCCGCCGGAAAGCGCGATCCCATGGCGCGGGACCGCCCAGGTCGACCGAATTCAGCGGCGGGCACGGCACCCGGACACGCGCCGGGCGCCGACCCACGACGAGCCGCATTCCGCCGCGCCCCTAGATCAAACCGCGGGGCGCGACGCCACGCTCCTGGACCGAATCGAGACTTAGAGGGATCGGGGGAGAGGGGGGGAGGCGAGCGGAGGGGCTTACCGGAGGCGGCGGCGGGAGGGGCGTAGGGTTTTGGCGGCGGCGGCGGCGGCGAAATCGAGGGGCGGGGAGGGATTTGGGGGTGGGGCGAGTTAGGGTTTGGTTGACGCGGGTGGGGGAGGGTGCGGGGGAAGACGAGGGAATGACAGAGGAAGGGGGGGATCGATCGGGTGAGCTTGCGTCGCCTGCCTGTGCTTTTGGGTTGGGGTCTGGTCTCGTTTGTTTCGCGTGTGGGTGGGGCTGGGAAGACGCATGCGTCTCCGCCAGCGCCTGCCACAGCAGCGTCCACAGCCGTAGATCTCGGGTTTTCGGTGCGGGGGGTGAAAGAAAAAAATTGGCGAGAAGGAATTTTTCTTTTTTGTTGTGAGCGGGGCGAGAAGGAAAAATGGGTTTGTTGTGGAAGGGTCGAGCCCAGCCCGCACCAGATTGGACATGCATCGGCCCAGGCGACAAACCGACTCCTTCCTAGTTGCTCGCAGCGTCTATATCTCGCATTAAGCGAGACGAGAGGAAACTCTCGCTGAAGGTTTTCCCTCCTCCTGCATTGTATTGGGCCGGCCCACACACGCGCGCGTAGCGACTAAAAATAGGAGAGGAAATGGGGAGAAGCAGGGACAGGGACCGATACCTGGTAGATCACGGGCGCTGCTAGCCACTCCGCCAAGCTACTTCCCGTGGTAAGTTGTAGGGGCGCGTCCTACTTGAGGCTCTTTGAGCCGGGTTTTTTCTTTTTTTCCCTTTGTTTCTTTTATTATTTTCTTCCTCATTTTTTTTCATTCTTTCTTGCAGTTTGTTTCTTTGTTTTTTTTTCATTTTAATGTTTCTTTTGTTTATTATAGTTCTTTTTTCGGTTTTCTTTGTTTCTTTGGTTATTATTTTAGTTTTTTGTACATGCCAAAAAAAATTCCTAATACACATCTAACATTTTTCCAATACAAATTAAATATTTTTGTAATACATGGTTAACATTTTTCTATACACATTTTTAATTTTCAAACACAAGATTAACATTTTTTAAATGGTTGATTAAGAGTTTTCAAATCCAAAGATTAACATTTTATGAATACATGGTCAACATTTTTTATTTACACATTCAACATTTTTCAAATGCTTGATTTAAAATTTTCAAATATTTGTTCAACATTTTTTTAAATGTTTGATTAACATTTTTATATACATGATAAAAAAATCATCCTTTTTTAAATACTTGGTCAATATTTTTCTATGCACATTTAACATTTTCCAAATGCTTTATTAGCATTTTTCAATACTTGTTCAATATTAAAAATTCATCATTTTTAATACATGGTCATATTTTCTATATACATTTAACATCTCCTAAATGTTTGATAAACATTTTTAAATACTTGTTCAACTTTTTTTTCAAAATGCTTGAGTAACATTTTTTTATACACGATGAAAAATTTCATCATTTTTTAGTACATGATCAATAATTTTTCTTACACATTCAACATTTTATCGAATGCTTGTTCAATATTTCCCAAATACTTGTTCAACATTTTTCAAATACGTGTTCAACATTTTTCAAATGTTTTCTGTAGAATATGTTAAAGTCAAAAGGAAAGTACAAAAATAAAAGCAAAAAACGAGAATAGAAAACAGAAGAAAAAAAGAGGTCGTGGTCTGCCATGCGTGGGCCGGCTCATCTCGCTCCCCCTTCAGCAAGTGAGAAGTTGGGACCCACTGAGGGCGAGATATAGGGGCGTCCATAGTTGTTTGGGCTGGATGGATTAGGAAGTGGAACATACTAAAAAAGCTTGTTATGATAATCAGCGGAGGTTTTGCTCAGGAGATGGCATTTGCGAACGTTTTTCGTGACATTTTATGTCAAGGGAACATGGCAATTCCCTCAAGCGAACACGGCAAATTTCACAGCAAACCCCTTGTTTGCAAAATATGCCATGTGTGTTTGAAGGACTTGCCATAAAAAATATTCACAAATGCCATGCTCCTCGAGGAACGTTCGCTGGCTATTGCGATCCAAAAAACATGGTGATATTACGAAAAGACGTGTAAGAAACCCAATGAAGTTGTGTTTTAGAAGTTAGAATGGTGTGTTGAAATTTTGCTAGTAGGCCTTTGGCCCAAAGCCCAACTAAAATTCTGAAATTTTCTTGGCACATTCATGCACACATGTGATTGGAGTGAGTGAGACTAAAGTTTAGTCCCACCATGGAAGTTGAGTGAGACTTGCACCTCTTTATAAGGTGAGCTCTTCTACCACTTGTATGAGCATGAGAAGAGGAGACCTACACGCGCGCTCCTTCTCCTCGCTCGCCACGCCACGCCTCGTCACGCCGCGGGTTGCGGGATTGAGCCGAGCCGAGGACAGAGCTATGCACGTTGCTATATTTTTGTTGCTCGAGAAAAATTAATAAGTCATTAATTAATAATTAACGGACGCGTTAATTACTGAACCGTTTTCGATTCTTTTGGATCGCGACTCGGACGTGGGGTTTACTCCCATGACCTACCCGGCCTGCACTATATAGTCAGGCAAACGTCTACCCTAGCCGCCGCCATATCGTATGGTTTCGCACCACCGTTCCAGATCATTGCGCCGCCAAGCAAGTCTTCTCCATCCCTCCTTTCTGCATGCACCGCAAGAAGGGACAGCAGGCCTCCGGAACCCCGCCTCTCATGATCCTGTACGGGAGAGGGGCGATCAGGTTTTTGGGGAGCGCACTCGCGCGACTGCTGGTAACGATGACTTCGCCAACGATGACTTCTTCCCCGACCTTGGCAACCTCATCCTCGACGACATGGGCGACAACATCAACGCCGGCGGTGCTGCTCCCGCTGCACCGTATGTCATTCTATCCTTCTTGTTCGAGATCGTGGTAGAATTCATGTTTCTAGTATGTGTCCTAGATGTGATATGTTCATCTACTATGCTAGTTCGCATGATTAGTTTAATCTCTGCTATTGCTGTCATGATTTATCTTATGTTTATTTGGATTAAATCTCGTAGTAATTTGCTCATATTTCCAACAATCCAAAAACTTGATTATAGGCAATTTACTCCGAGTGGTTTTGCTGCGCATTTGAAGCCGCCTGCCTTTAAGGGGGTGCAATATAAGAGGGGGCGCACAAGAGCAGTCTACTCGTTCCAGACCATGTGCTGCTATGACGCCACTAAGGGCAAGCCTGAGGACGATCTTAATCCAGCACAGCTGGAAGCTTTTGAGAAGATCGATACTCTCTTTAAAGGCGCTCTTCTGAGTGTTCTTCATGATTCCACGTGGATTCGTATATGTCGTTTGACAACGGCAAGGACATGTGGGCTGCGCTCGAGGCCAAGTTTGGTGCCTCGGACGCCGGCAGCGAGTTGTACGTCATGGAGCAATTCTATGACTACAAGATGACTGATGAGCGCTCTGTTGTACAGCAAGCTCATGAGATACAGTCGTCGCAAAGGAACTCGAGTACTTCAAGTGTGTGTTGCCAGACAAATTTGTTGCCAGAGGCATCATTGTCAAGCTTTCACCTTCGTGGAACAATTTTGCTACTTCCCTGAAACACAAGAGACATGAGTTTTCCATTGCGGATATCATTGGTACTCCTGATGTTGAAGAGAAGGCGAGAGCAAGGACACATGTGCTCGAGTTGCTGAGGGAGCTTCTAGTGCCCACATGGTACAGAAGAAGAACTTCCGGCCCAACAAGTTCAAAAACAACAAGAACAAAACTCAAGGCAAAGGCAAGTTTGATACAAATAACAAGCCGTCACTTTCTACTAACTTCAAGAAGAATTCTCATAAGAAGGGGAAGGGACTTTGCCATGTCTGCGGTGATCCTAATCACTGGGCTCCGAAGTGTCCTAACCGCTTTGAGGAGCGCGAACATGAGAAGAGCGGCAAGTCCGCTATTGCTGCCATCGGTGATACTGATATGAAGGAATCTGGGTACGGTATTCTTCCTACCATCCTTTCAGTATTTCAATCTCCTGATTGGTTAATTGACACCGGTGCCAATATACATTTTTGTGCTGACGCCTCCATGTTTTCTTCTTACCAGGTCACAGGGACTTCTCCCGTGCTGATGGGGAACGGGTCACATGCCCCCGTTCGAGGTGTTGGTACGGTCGATCTGAAGTTTACTTCGGGGAAGGCCGCGCGTCTGAAGAACGTTCATCATGTGTCGTCCATCAATAAAAATCTCGTTAGCGGTTCCCGTTTATGTCGAGATGGTTTTAAGTTGGTTTTCGAATCCAATAAAGTTGTAATTTCGAAGTATGGAAAATTTGTTGGAAAAGACTATGAGAGCGGAGGCTTGTTCCGCCTGTCTTTGTTAGATATTTGCACTAAAGTTATTAATAATGTTTGCCACAATAATGAGTCTGATATTTGGCATTCACGACTTTGTCACATTAACTTTGGTTGCATGACGCGGCTAGCCAATATGAATTTAATTCCGAAAATCTCTACTTTCAAAGGCTCTAAGTGCCAAGTATGTGTGCAAGCTAAGCAACCTCGCAAGTCCCATAAGACTGCAGAGGCAAGAGACTTGGCGCCACTAGAGCTTATACATTCTGATCTTTGTGAGATGAATGGCGTGTTGACAAAAGGTGGAAAGAGATATTTCATGACGTTGATTGATGACTCTACTAGATATTGTTATGTGTATCTTCTGAAATCAAAAGATGAGGCTTTAACTTTCTTCAAAAACTATAAAGCTGAGGCAGAGAACCAACTTGATCGAAAAATTAAACGGCTTAGGTCTGATCGCGGTGGAGAGTATTTTTCCAATGAATTTGATTTGTTTTGTGAGGAACATGGTATAATCCATGAGAGGATGCCTCCCTACTTGAAGGAAATATGCCCCAGAGGCAATAATAAAGTTATTATTTATTTCCTTATTTCATGATAAATGTTTATTATTCATGCTAGAATTGTATTAACCGGAAACTTAGTACATGTGTGAATACATAGACAAACAGAGTGTCACTAGTATGCCTCTACTTGACTAGCTCGTTGAATCAAAGATGGTTAAGTTTCCTAGCCATAGACATGAGTTGTCATTTGATTAATGGGATCGCATCATTAGAGAATGATGTGATTGACTTGACCCATTCCATTAGCTTAGCACTTGATCGTTTAGTATGTTGCTATTGCTTTCTTCATGACTTATACATGTTCCTATGACTATGAGATTATGCAACTCCCGAATACCGGAGGAACACTTTGTGTGCTATCAAACGTCACAACGTAACTGGGTGATTATCAAGATGCTCTACAGGTGTCTCCGATGGTGTTTGTTGAGTTGGCATAGATGGAGATTAGGATTTGTCATTCCGTGTATCGGAGAGGTATCTCTGGGCCCTCTCGGTAATGCACATCACTATAAGCCTTGCAAGCAATGTGACTAATGAGTTAGTTGCGGGATGATGCATTACGGAACGAGTAAAGAGACTTGCCGGTAACGAGATTAAACTAGGTATTGAGATACCGACGATCAAATCTCGGGCAAGTAACATACCGATGACAAAGGGAACAACGTATGTTGTTATGCGGTTTGACCGATAAATATCTTCGTAGAATATGTAGGAGCCAATATGATCATCCAGGTTCCGCTATTGGTTATTGACCGGAGACGTGTCTCGGTCATGTCTACATAGTTCTTGAACCCGTAGGGTCCGCACGCTTAACGTTCGGTGACGATTGGTAATCTGAGTTTATGTGTTTTGATGTACCAAAGGTAGTTCGGAGTCCCGGATATGATCACGGACATGACGAGGAGTCTCGAAATGGTCGAGACATAAAGATCGATATATTGGATGACTATGTTTGGACTTCGGAAGGGTTCCGAGTGAGTTTGGACAAATACCAGAGTACCGGGGGGTTACCGGAACCCCCCGGGGAGTGTAATGGGCCTCATGGGCCTTGGTGGAGAGAGGAAGGGGCAGCCAGGGCAGGTCGCGCACCCCCTCCCCCTCTAGTCCGAATTGGACAAGGAAGGGGGCGGCACCAGCCTTTTTCCTTCCCCCTCTCTCCTCCTTCCTTCCCTCCTACTCCTACTCATGGAAGGGGTGGAATCCAACTCCCGGTGGGAGTAGGACTCCCCTTGGGGCGCGCCTAGGAGGCCGGCCCCCTCCCCCTCCTCCACTCCTTTATATACGGGGGAGGGGGCACCCCATAGACACACAAGTTGATCATTGATCTCTTAGCCGTGTGCGGTGCCCCCCTCCACCATAATCCACCTCGGTCATATCGTAGTGGTGCTTAGGCGAAGCCCTACGTCGGTAGTGTAGGGTAACGCAGCAGAAAACAAAAAAATTCCGACCTACGCACCAGCCCAGGACCATATGGAGACTGCATACATGGTTTGATCTTTTTCGTTACCGACTCGTAGCGCAGCGGGAAGTAGAGTCGATGACGATCGGCGGTGCAGATCCCCGCGCTAGGATTTACAACCTCCCAACCACGAGGATGTATACCCTCATCTGCTCCTCAGATAGCCCTCCGGGAGGCGGTCGAACAGCCCCCCGGACGGTGTCGCGGACAGCCCTTCGGGAGGACCTTCGAAACTCGAACGGTCACTCGGACAGCCCTTTGGGAGGACCTTCGAAACTCGGACGGTCACATGGACAGCCCTTCAGGAGGCACTCACGAACTAAGACCGAAACTACGATCTCTCTACAGAGTTGCACACATACTGTGTCATCTATCCGGCAGGGCTTCGCCGTCCAGAACTAGTTCCTGCCGGAACCCAGACAGCCTTTCGGCTCTACGAAACTATTTCGCGGGGAGGGAGAGAGAAGCCAGATCATGCATGGCACTTGTATGTGAGAAGGGATGAGGTTTGGGCTGCCCACTCCTCCTCTATTTATAGGAAAGCCAAGGGGTAGGGATGGCTCACAAAAACCCAAAATGCCCATGCAAATGTCACACATGAAGGGCATAATGGGGAGTGAAGTGGAGCTCCATGGAGCCCCACACATGTGGCCGGCCAACCCCCTTGGGGGACCCCCATGAGGAGCATGCTTGGCCCCCAAGCCCTCCTAGAATCCTTTTGGAGATATCCCAAAAGGTGACTCACCATAAAATATCCCAAAAAGCACTTTCACTATTCACGACGACATTTTTCAGTGTCTGTTCGAACTGAAAATATTTATGTGGGCTTAGAACATTTCCAGTACCCACCAAAATTATTTTCAACGCGTTCCGAAACAATTCCGGTTTAGTGATTTTCATCTGCGAAAAGCATCTGAAGTGGCTCCGGCAGCTCCGGAACATTTCCGGTTTTTATCTCAGAAAATTCCAAAAAGCTTCCAAAATGATTCTGGCATCCTCCAAGAATTATCAGGCATGTGCCGAAACCAATTTGACTTAATGGTGTATCCCGAAACAACTTTTTGGTATCATCGAAACTTATCCGATGACCTCTCTCTGCGGTACGATTCCGCTGTCCGAAACTTTTCGGTGTCCGAAACTTTTTCGGTGATTTTCTCTCAGACTCCCTGTCTAGTATTCAGCAGATAGATGACCCTTAAGCGTGTGACCCTATAGGTTCGGTGAAGTATAGACATGACCTGGAACCCTTTCCGATCAATGATCAACATCGGAGCCGTGGACACCCATATTGACCCCTATACCCACACGAATGAATATTCGAGTGAACCTCCAGTTGCAGTGAGCTATTCCTGTTGCTTCGCGATATGTCACAAACACCCGAGGTGAGATTTATTGCATGCCCATGGACGAACAATTTGTCCACCATGCAAGTTACCTCGTTACCGGTTTTGTTCTCTTTTCTCGTTTCCGTGTTCCGGCATCCCAGTGATCAAATCACACTGTGTCTGGCCAGACGATGATGGATACCGTAATACCGAGAGGGCCCGAGAATATCTCTCCATCATCGGAGGAGCAAATCCCAATCTTGAGCTATCAAGTTACTTGACACACTTTTCCATGAACCCGTAAGCCGCCGTAATAGCCACCCATTTACGGATGACGTTTAACAAACCCCAAAGTTCATGAAGCAAGCATGAAGAAACTCGATACTCTCATGGTCTAAGGAATCATGCAAACGTTAACCATCTCTGTGTTATGTACCATTAACTTGTGACGAATGAATCTCTAAGCATAACATCATGCCGGGTCGATTCAACACAAATGTTCTCTTAACATTGTGCCCTCAAGGTTGCTGACATAGACATGCCCATGATCAGGAAAACATAACCATCATGCAACACTTGAGCTAGTCTTAGAGGCCAGACTAGGAATACATTTTACCGTTTATTATTCCACACGTGCATATGAGTCTTCCTCCGAGCCTCGTGGTTATTGCAGACTCGAGAACCATAGCAGTTATAGCATGGAACATAAACATAATTATGAACTCGGAGATAAATAATATCATTTATTATTGCCTATAGGGCATATTTCCTACAGACTCCCACTTGCACTAGAGTCAATAATCTAGCTTATGCTAATGCACTTCATACCTGTGGCACACCGGTGTAACTATGCTTCGCTTGTGGTATAGCCTGATGTCCAACGGATCTGACGACTTCAGTTCCGTGTGTATCTTTGCATGTCCTCGCGTTTTCACGTTTTCACAAAATTCATATTTTGTGTGGACTTGGCTTTGTATGTATGTGAATCACATGTCGAACCTGGATTCCTCAGACTGAGTTATGGAGCAACTACCTGCAGTAGTGTGCCATTGTCAAAAGCCATCTTGGAACTATACTAAGTTCATGAATGAACTATATGATTCAACATTTTCTTTGTCGCTTCTAAACCGTCAACATACTTAGCCCTTGTTATAGAATTCGCCACAGTAACTAGTTTGAACAAATTCCAACTGACTGTGCCACCACATTGTGTGTTACACAAAACCCTTAATTTAAATCGAAAATCGCATGGAGAAAAGATGAAGACTGTATCGATGTAACATTTTACAACGAACTCTTCATGATCTCTGCTTGCGAGAAAACCATGTCATCAGTACTTACTCTAGTACTCTGTGACATCTTTCACTGTTGTCCCATGATCAGTAATTTGATCACTTTGGTATCCATACTCGCAACACCTTGGGAGTATCGTACATATCTCATTGTTTTACATACCATGGAATACATGATTAATCCAGACACAAAAGTGTGTGGAATCTGCATCATGTATTTTACTCATCAGCGTTTTGGGACACCGAGTCTTGCAAAAACTCTTTCCATGTGACTTTGGCAAGAATCACTCCTTGGCGTTTTAAATGCTAAAAAGTTTTAGCATCTTGTCAATATGTATTCATTGCTTAGCCCCATTAGGTAAATCTATCTCCATAGATCATCATGCCTAATATTGAGGCTATTTAGCCTAAGCACTTCATCGAAAAACTATTTTCAAATGAAGTCCTAATTTGTGTCAAGAAATTTATTTCCAATTACCAATGTGCCAAGCACATAAGGTTTTTAGAAATATTATTACGCTCCCACTTACTTTCTTGAATTACAAGCATCTTCGTTACCCATTGATGAAGTCAAAACCCCTTTGACCATTTCATCAAAACACGAAGATTCCAACTCCATTTTGCTCTCTTCTGTCCATTGCTGGAACTCTGAAGTTTGCATACCTACTAGCATCCTCTGGATTGACAAATTACTTTGGACTGTATCATATGCAAGTCCTAGCTTTCATTTCCATCAGATGGAAATCCTTTTATCATCCATGTTTCATATCTCATGATTGAAATATGTATTAATTGCTAGTTCAACCCGAACCGACTTTAAGCATCCCTACGATGAAAACAACCTCATCGTAGTCAACTCTTGAACTTGTTATTTCAACAAGTCGAGCTTTATGGATAAAACATTTTATCCGTATCAGTTTTAAGTTCCATAAATATTCGTTAGACTCTAAGTCTTCCGAAAGGTGTATCAAGGTTTTAATCTTGAATCACTTATATGGAAACTAACTCGGGTTATATTGGCATTTAGCCAATTCCGGAGTCAGGGCCCATCAACGCTTCCTTGTGTATCATAGGTATAATGTTGTCTAACAACAATATCTCGTTTGCGCACCTGAGAGGTTTGCACGAGCCTTGCCTACGTGGTTCAGCTGCAAGTTCGACCGAAGTTCATACATTTTATTGTAGAGACTTCCGTATCAGTCGCAGTAGGAAACTCTGGAATTTCTTCCAAGGTCTCTTTCCTTTGATCTGATGAAGATACTGTTTATCTCGTCGAGTTGCACTATTCTCCCACTCACCTTTTTGAAAGAACCATTCTCTTTAAAAGCACACCGTTTCGCGGCAAAACTATTTGCCTCAGTATAGTGAGGGAGGAATACCCAACATTTTGGTATAACCTACAAAGTAGCACTTGTCTGATTTGGAATAGGTTTGTAACCTTTTACACAAGCCCCATATTCCAAATGTTAAGAAAAGATATAACATGGTTGGGCGTACCATACCATGGCTTCATTTCAACAGACCCGATGTAGCTCTTTTCAGTGTAAAAGCCGCAGTCTCTAAAGCATCACTTTAAAAGGATAATGGCAAATTTATTTATGTCATCTTTGACCTTACCATGTCATAAATGGTTTGATTACATCTCCTCAGACTTTCCACTTGCAGTGGTGTTCCGGGAGGTGCAAGTTTATGAAACCCCTTTCACAACTCATCAGACATTCGCTAAACATGTAACTCAAATATTCCTTTGTGCAATCAAATTGCAGAAACATAATTTTCTTGTTACAATAACTTCTACTTCATTTTTGAGAACCTTTCGAACGATTTCAAAAGATCCAGACTTACGTCTCATCAAGTAAATATCCATATATCTACTTGAGTCATTTCTGAAGATAAATAAATCCACCACTAACAACACTTATCAGACTACACACATCAAATGTATGATCACTAATAAGTTTGTTGTTCGTTCCTTATGGCCTGTGAACGGTATTTTAGTCACTTCACTTTTCGGAGGAAAGTTGCAAGTGTCAGATGATTCAAAATCAAAAAGACTTCAAAATCCATCATAATGGAATTTTCCATGCGGGTTTCTCCAATGTGACCAAATGTAGTGCCACACTTGTGTGGTATTCTTTTAGTCTTGCGACATTTAGCGTCAGTGTTATGGATGTATCATATTACCCTCAATATTCATAGCATACGTCCCATCGATGATGGAAGTATGGCCCTTATGTTATTCATAATACTTAACAACAATTGTTGTTTTTATGAACAACTCTTTTGCAACAAACATTGTGCAATGGGCTAGAGTGTATGAAACTCTAAAATGAATTATGAAAGTAAACCCAGAGGTATTGTATTATTATCAATATTCATAACATACATCTCATTCATAATGAAAGTATGGCCCTTGTGTTATTCATAACATCGAACATAAAAAGTTCTCTTATGAACAACCTTCTTGCAAGATACCTTATGCAATGGGATAGAGTTTGTAAAACTCTAAATGAATTATGAAAATAAATACAGACGGCAATACACCGATGGAAGGTATAGTAACATTTACTATGTTCCCTGTGTATACCTTAACCTCATTTCTAGCTAGTCTTTCAGGCCATAGTAGTTCTTACATCGAGTTGCAACAGAATGCAATCGAGCGGGCATTTTTGTGATGAACTCACAATACCCAAGAATTAGTGATTAACATGTTTAACCATAATTCGCAAGAACTATATCTTTGACCAGCCTTCTATACATCAAAAACTTGTATGACATTCATACATGAGCTGGATATTCCAGTCTTCTTTCCTTTTTCCTTTATACTTCTAGCAGTTTAACTTTTAGTATTTCTCCTACTTTCAGAAGAAGCACCCAACTTAAGAGTGGCATTAGCCCCGGACTTCCTAGGCGTGTAAGTCATACTAACACCCTTTGGACACTTCCTTTCTCTTTAAGTTGTTGTTTTATTCACCTTTCATTATATGACAGGCGTTCTTCTGAATCCCTTTCCCAACAGTCAAATGCATAGTAAACACTTTTACTAATACTTGCAAACAAACATTGCTTTGTTTGTATCTGAAAATAATTTTCAGTTCCATGAATATCATATAACTATCCCAACTTTGGAAGTTTGGGTTTCATGGAAGCAAACATATTCCACTTGACCGTAACAGAATTCTAGCTTTTGGATCGAAGGACGAGAGTCACATGATCCATAGCATTAGCGGGAGGATACGGAAAGCATGCGATAGGACAAAGTCCTTCTCGGCACTTTTGATGACAATCCTCATATTACGTTACCAATCGTAAAGTTTTAACCAGATATTTAACAGCTATTCAATTTTAATAGGGAAGGTGGAAATGCGAGCCATTATTCTACAACTATTATGCAAGAAACACTTAAACAGTGTTCATAATTAATTGCACTGAGAATTAAACATGTTAATTCATCAGTGCGCTCCCACTCAAATCAATATCTCTCATAATTGATTTAGAGTGATTCAAGATCCATATTTCTATTCGATGCCATTGACGGGTTCATCACTGATGACACGAATTTCAATCGGTAGGCCAACTTGCCGATCACATCTCTATGTGATTCTTGTTCATCTTTCGATGGGCGTGTTCCGAGCTCAGGACTCTCCTGCCTGAACGTCAAAGACAACCAAGTGATCTTGCTGCGAGGTCTGACCTCACCCGCCTCATTCCTCTCGATTCGTTCGTGCTCATGTGTACATGGCGCACCCCGAAAAGATACGAATTTCAGACGGTGCTACACTTGGGTGAACACTAACTACTTTGATATTTTAAGTGAGAGATCACCCTAATAAAAAGCGACTACCGCGCAATCAAGAAGGGTGCATCATAAGGGATAAACATCTCAGGCAATTCATAATAGCATGATATGGTATAGCCCTTTCTGACGGAGAAGTCTTTCATTTCTTCGTCTTCGGCATTCGCGTCAGTGTTCACCTTCGCGAAGATTGCCACCACCTTGTCGATGCACCAGATAATATTGCTATCTCTATAGCTAACAAAATAATGCATTACAACAAGGTTGACACGCAGGTCATTAAAGTGCAATCATATGGCTCCAGCCATCATGCCGAATCATGACACGCAGGTCATGCTAATCAAATTACATCATATAGTCATCTCATACATAATCGAATTAGTATGAGCACTGCTATACCACATCACATGCACATCCTGCAAAACCAAGTTAGACGCCTCTAATCGGTTTATGCAAAATTTATTTTACGTGGCTTCTAAGGTTTTGACTTAAACCGCAGCTACCAACATTTTATCATCAAGTATGATTATTCAAGTTGCTAGATTAACATATCGGGGTGTATGAAACACGAGATAATTAAATCTCGAGCCCCATACTAAACTTCGTCATACACATGACCTCCGTGCAGATCATATCTGCAATGCCCTTTCATCTGCGAATTTCATCTTTCTTTTGACTACGGCAGAACCCAAAGAACTGATAGCACTTCCATGATCAATCAGGATCACGGATTGCCAGAACTTTGTCAAATTCCACCATGCTGTCTCGAGATTGAGCAAACGCAAATTCTACGGAAGCAACAAGAACCTCGGGTAACAAATTTCATCTGTCACCCGCATAAATAATTTTCAGCAATAGATCTCATCTACTACCTAATTATATTATGCAATACCCATACATCTCCATGTATTCTAGATCGAAACCTGCATCTACGCATAGCACGGCTCTTGATGCCACTGTAGGGTAACGCAGCAGAAAACAAAAAATTTCCGACCTACGCACCAGCCCAGGACCACTATGGAGACTGCATACATGGTTTGATCTTTTTGGTTACCGACTCGTAGCGCAGCGGGAAGTAGAGTCGATGACGATCGGCGGTGCAGATCCCCGCAGCTAGGATTTACAACCTCCCAACCGCGAGGATGTATACCCTCATCTGCTCCTCAGACAGCCCTCCGGGAGGCGGTCGAACAGCCCCCCGGACGGTGTCGCGGACAGCCCTTCGGGAGGACCTTCGAAACTCGAACGGTCACTCGGACAGCCCTTCGGGAGGACCTTCGAAACTCGGACGGTCACATGGACAGCCCTTCGGGAGGCACTCACAAACTAAGACCGAAACTATGATCTCTCTACAGAGTTGCACACATACGGTGTCATCTATCCGGCAGGGCTTCGCCGTCCAGAACTAGTTCCTGCCGGAACCCAGACAGCCTTTCGGCTCTACGAAACTATTTCGCGGGGAGGGAGAGAGAAGCCAGATCATTGCATGGCACTTGTATGTGAGAAGGGATGAGTTTTGGGCTGCCCACTCCTCCTCTATTTATAGGAAAGCTAAGGGGTAGGGATGGCTCACAAAAACCCAAAATGCCCATGCAAATGTCACACATGAAGGGCATAATGGGGAGTGAAGTGGAGCTCCATGGAGCCCCACACATGTGGCCGGCCAACCCCCTTGGGGGACCCCCATGAGGAGCATGCTTGGCCCCCAAGCCCTTCTAGAAGCCTTTTGGAGATATCCCAAAAGGTGGCTCACCATAAAATATCCCAAAAAGCACTTTCACTATTCACGACGACATTTTTCAGCGTCTGTTCGAACTGAAAATATTTATGTGGGCTTAGAACATTTCCAGTACCCACCAAAATTATTTTCAACGCGTTCCGAAACAATTCCGGTTTAGTGATTTTCATCTGCGAAAAGCATCTGAAGTGGCTCCGGCAGCTCCGGAACATTTCCGGTTTTTATCTCAGAAAATTCCAAAAAGCTTCCAGAATGATTCTGGCATCCTCCAAGAATTATCAGGCATGTGCCGAAACCAATTTGACTTAATGGTGTATCCCGAAACAACTTTTCGGTATCATCGAAACTTATCCGATGACCTCTCTCTGCGGTACGATTCCGCTGTCCGAAACTTTTCGGTGTCCGAAACTTTTTCGGTGATTTTCTCTCAGACTCCCTGTCTAGTATTCAGCAGATAGATGACCCTTAAGCGTGTGACCCTATAGGTTCGGTGAAGTATAGACATGACCTGGAACCCCTTCCGATCAATGATCAACATCGGAGCCGTGGACACCCATATTGACCCCTATACCCACACAAATGAATATTCGAGTGAACCTCCAGTTGCAGTGAGCTATTCCTGTTGCTTCGCGATATGTCACAAACACCTGAGGTGAGATTTATTGCATGCCCATGGACGAACAATTTGTCCACCATGCAAGTTACCTCGTTACCGGTTTTGTTCTCTTTTCTCGTTTCCGTGTTCCGGCATCCCAGTGATCAAATCACACTGTGTCTGGCTAGACGATGATGGATACCGTAATACCAAGAGGGCCCGAGAATATCTCTCCATCGTCGGACGAGCAAATCCCAATCTTGAGCTACCAAGTTACTTGACACACTTTTCCATGAAATTGTAAGCCGCCGTAATAGCCACCCATTTACGGATGACGTTTAACAAACCCCAAAGTTCATGAAGCAAGCATGAAGAAACTCGATACTCTCATGGTCTAAGGAATCATGCAAACGTTAACCATCTCTGTGTTATGTACCATTAACTTGTGACGAATGAATCTCTAAGCATAACATCATGCCGGGTCGATTCAACACAAATGTTCTCTTAACATTGTGCCCTCAAGGTTGCTGACATAGACATGCCCATGATCAGGAAAACATAACCATCATGCAACACTTGAGCTAGTATTAGAGGCCAGACTAGGAATACATTTTACCGTTTATTATTCCACACGTGCATATGAGTCTTCCTCCGAGCCTCGTGGTTATTGCAGACTCGAGAACCATAGCAGTTATAGCATGGAACATAAACATAATTATGAACTCGGAGATAAATAATATCATTTATTATTGCCTCTAGGGCATATCTCCTACAGGTAGCTTCATCATCACCGTCATCACGCCATCGTGCTGACGGAACTCTCCCTCGAAGCTCTACTGGATCGTGAGTTCGTGGGACGTCACCGAGCTGTACGTGTGCAGATCGCGGAGGTGTCGTACGTTCGGTACTAGGATCGATCGATCGTGAAGACGTACGACTACATCAACTGTGTTGTCATAACGCTTTCGCTTACGGTCTACGAGGGTACGTAGATGACACTCTTCCCTCTCGTTGCTATGCATCACCATGATCTTGCGTGTGCGTAGGAAAATTTTGAAATTACTACGTTCCCCAACAGTGGCATCCGAGCCAGGTCTATGCGTAGATGTTATATGCACTAGTGGAACACAAGTGAGTTGTGGGCGATAATAGTCATACTGCTTACCAGCATGTCATACTTTGATTCGGCGGTATTGTTGGATGAAGCGGCCCGGACCGATATTACGCGTACGCTTACGCGAGACTGGTTCTACCGACGTGCTTCGCACACAGGTGGCTGGTGGGTGTCAGTTTCTCCAACTTTAGTTGAATCAAGTGTGGCTACGCCCGGTCCTTGTGAAGGTTAAAACAGCACATACTTGACGAAATATCGTTGTGGTTATTGATGCATAGGTAAGAACGGTTCTTGCTCAGCCCGTAGCAGCCACGTAAAACTTGCAACAACAAAGTAGAGGATGTCTAACTTGTTTTTGCAGGGCATGCTGTGATGTGATATGGTCAAGACATGATGCTAAATTTTATTGTATGAGATGATCATGTTTTGTAACGAAGTTATCGGCAACTGGCAGGAGCCATATGGTTGTCGCTTTATTGTATGAAATGCAATCTCCATGTAATTGCTTTACTTTATCACTAAGCGGTAGCGATAGTCGTAGAAGCAATAGTTGGAGAGACGACAACGATGCTACGATGGAGATCAAGGTGTCGCGCTGGTGACAATGGTGATCATGACGGTGCTTTGGAGATGGAGATCAAAGGCACAATATGATGATGACCATATCATATCGCTTATATTGATTGCATGTGATGTTTATCTTTTATGCATCTTATTTTTCTTAGATCGACAATAGCATTATAAGATGATCTCTCACTAAATTTCAAGGTATAAGTGTTCTCCCTGAGTATGCATCGTTGCGAAAGTTTGTCGTGCCGAGACACCGCATGATGATAGGGTGTGATAAGCTCTACGTTCACATACAACGGGTGCAAGCCAGTTTTGCACACGTAGAATACTCGGGTTAAACTTAACAAGCCTAGCATATGCAGATATGGCCTCAGAACACTGAGACCGAAAGATCGAGCGTGAATCATATAGTAGATATGATCAACATAGTGATGTTCACATTGAAAACTACTCCATCTCACGTGATGATCGACCATGGTTTAGTTGATATGGATCACGTGATCACTTAGATGATTAGAGGGATGTCTATCTAAGTGGGAGCTCTTAAGTAATATGATTAATTGAACTTTAATTTATCATGAACTTAGTACCTGATAGTATTTTGCATGTCTATGTTGTAGATCAATAGCTCGTGTTTAGCTCCCCTGCTTTATTTTTGATATGTTCCTAGAGAAAACTAAGTTGAAAGATGTTAGTAGCAATGATGCGGATTGGATCCGTGATCTGAGGATTATCCTCATTGCTGCACAGAAGAATTATGTCCTTGATGCACCGCTAGGTGACAGACCGATTGCAGGAGTAGATGCAAACGTTATGAACGTTTGGCAAGCTCGATATGATGACTACTTGATAGTTTAGTGCACCATGCTTTACGGCTTAGAATCGGGGCTTCAAAGACGTTTTGAACGCCACGGAGCATATGAGATGTTCCAAGAGTTGAAATTAGTATTTCAGACTCATGCCCATGTTGAAAGGTATGAGACCTTTGACAAGTACTTTGCCTACAAGATGGAGGAGGATAGCTCAGCTAGTGAGCATGTGCTCGGAATGTCTGAGTACTACAATCACTTGAATCAAGTGGGAGTTAATCTTCTAGATAAGATAGTGATTGACAGAGTTCTCTAGTCACTATCACCAAGTTACTAGAACTTCGTGATGAACTATAATATGCAACACTACAAAAAAAAAGACACATCCGTGACATTTTGGGCCGAACGAATTTTTTTGTTGTCATACTTATGACACTTCTATGACGATAATTGTGACAAAACCTGGTATCATCATAGATGTGGTGGGCTCCTACTTCTATGACAAAAAATCATGATAGAAAATGGGCTTTTCGTCCTGGGCGGGCCGGACACGCAACTGCATGACATTCTTTGGGCCGTCCATGACGGAAAAAACCGTGGTAGAAGCGAGGACGAGTAAAATATCGGGGTGTTCCCGGTTACGGTGGGTGGTCGGGGCCGAGCGATGCACGAAGGTTTGCGTGTTTCTCTCGTACGCGCACGCGCGTGAGTGCGAGGTGTTGGGCTCTAACTGAACCCGACCGAGGCGTTCGCCTATTGAACCCGAGCGATTGCACTGTAGGCTACGCGTTACTGAACCCGAGCGATCGATCGATGGCTGTTAACTGAACCCGATCGAGCGATTCCTTCGCTACTGCTGCTAACTGAAGCCGATCGATGCTGCCTCTGGATGAACTGTGAGCGTTGCTAGGGGGTTGGATGAACAGGACCTCGATCGATCGAGCCGGTTGGGGCTAGATGAACAGGATGACCCCGTGGAGGGCTGGATGAACAGTACACGGCGGAGGGCTGGATGAAGAGTAGCGCATGGAGGGGTGGTTGAACAGGAGCCCGTGGAGAGGGCTGGTTGAACAGTAGCCAGTGGAGTAGCGCGCGGTGGAGGCTGGATGAACAGGAGCCCGTGGATGAACAGTCGCAGGTGGAGGCTGGAGGAGGTCGATGGTGGGTGAACAGTAGCCCGTGGAGGCTGGAGGGGGTCGACGGTGGAGATGAACAGTATCCCGTGGAGTCCCGTTTTGCGGTATGCCACACCCCTCCCGGTGAACAGGACCCCCGTTTCGACCGTAGCGCTCCAACACAAGTCCGTTTCCTCTGTTTTGCGGTACGCCACAACCCTCCCGATCAACAGGACCCTGTTTCGACCGTAGGAGGTCCAACACAAGTCCGTTTCCTCCGTGTTGCGGTACGCCAGACCCCTCCCGAGGAACAGGATCCCGTTTCGAACGTGGCCGGTCGAACACAAGGTCATTTCCTCCGTTCTGTGGTACGCCAGGCCTCGTTTCCATCGGCTGTTCCGTCCAAGCCGGTTGGCTCCCACGCGTTCCGTTGCCTCCCGATGAACACGACGAATTCTGTTGCCTCCCCATGAACACGACGACGACGCAGTTTCTCCATTCCGACCCAGCCATGTACACGAGCCCTGGCCGTACGTATGTGCGAGTAGGCGTTCGAGACCCCGCCCGTATGTACGTACGTGGCCGTATTTTCTTTCTTGCACCCTGGCCGATGTACGTACGTGTACATGCTACGTGCGCGCCTCTACATCGACTAGTATGTACGTATACGTTCGCGACCAGAATGACAACGCTACGTACGCTTCAACCAGGTGGGTCCCGATTGTCAGGCACTTCCTTCCGTGCGAAGATGTAGCTAGTGGGTCCCAGTAGTCAGGGGGGCGAATTGTTTTTTTTGCCCGGGCGCACTTCCTTGCGTGCGAAGATGTAGCTGGTGGGTCCCAGCAGTCAGGGGAAACATTTTTCGCAAAATACGGTGGCCCGTCCGGTGGGTCCCAGCTGTCAGGTGGAGGAATAATTATTTTGCGCGTAATAAGGAGGCACTTCCTTGCGGCCGCCGTGGACCCAGCTGTCAGCCTCTCCACGTACAGTACTCTTCCGATGGAAGTCGTTCCTTGACCACGTGACAACGCCGCGCCGAGAGCACCAGGGCGGTGGACAACGGCGAGGCCTAGGAAGGGGACGACACGGAGCCGGGGAAGACACGGCAGTGGATGCCCACGCGGAGAGGAGTACGAGGGTTCATTGGTTCGGCTGCGGTGTGAGGCTGCCGTCGCTGCAGAATAACAGGGGTGTGGGTGAGTAGAGGGATGCCCTGGCCAGCGGTGGGAGTAGTAGGGGGCGGTGAGGCCTGCGCGGCAGCACAGCCGGCCACGGGAGACGGGAGCAGGCGGTCCCGCCGGCGCTGGATTTGGCGGCTGGAGCAAGAAGATCAGAGATTGAAGAAACACGACGGCCGTTGGATTGACATCCAACGGTTACGTCTGCTTGAATCGTTTGTTGATGTATATAATAACTAAAAAAATCTTGCATACGCGTCAACTTAATAGGCCCACAAGTCAGACCATTCCCTCCTTTTTTAATAATTTATATATAGCTCATTGCGACTTCATATGCAATTCATTGCAGTCCATTTTTTTAGTTGGCCAGGGCCAATTTCGCATATTTCTGTGGGTTCCAAACTATTTTTAATACCGAAATGTCGAGCCAGATTTAAATTACTTTGAAGATATATTTAAATTAGGTTAATGCCCAGTGAAATAGGAATCTGAAAATGTGAAAAAATTCATAAATTATAAAGTAATTGCCAATTTGTCATCTGTTTTTATATTTACAACCCATTTCATATTACTTTCAAGATTTGCAGGCGTTTTGAAAGAGTTGCAGCCCATCAGGGCGTAGAAAAATAAGTAGGCCTGGATTGGGTATTCTTCAGAAAAAATATACTGGGCTCATTTTCACAAAGAAAAAAATAGTGGGTTGGTCACATGGTGAACATAAAATATAAGCCTGGGCTAGACGGGCCACAGCCCAGTTCAAACCCTACTCCGTCTCAACAATAACAAAAAATACTGCTCGAGCAGCTACGTCCCAGGTGTCGGCCGATCTTGTGCTGTTCTCTTATCTATTTACTATATACGCTCATAATGTCGTGGGTCCCAGATGTCAGGAAAACACTAGGAGGAAGCATTTTATTTTTCCATACGCTGACATGGTGGGCCCCTACTGTCATCCTCTCCACGTACTTCTGCCGATTCCTGTTGTTTGTTGACCATGTTGACAACACGAGAGGGCGGCGCCGCGGCGAGCGCACCAAAGCGCGCGGAGGACGACGGCGAGGCCTCGGACGTCGGCGGTAACGATTTAGGAGATGGTGGGGCGGCGATGCGTGCGCTGAGGCGCAGCTAGCCGTGGTTGGCAGAAGCAGGCGGCCCCGCCGGCGCTGGTTTGGTTTTGGCGGCTGGAGGAAGACAGGACTGAAGAAACATGACAGACTGTAAAAGCAGCAGGAGTACTTAACAACCTTAACTGAAACCAGCAGGGGCACTTAACAACCATAGCTGAAAGCAGTATGAGTACTTATACAGGTTCAACCGTACAAAGCACGCCTCGAACAGTGCTACTTTGCCTACAGTTAACCAAGGGTGAGGCCGCCAAGCCCCAGGACAAGGCCCAGGCGCCACCCCGCGCATCCACAACCTTCTGAAAGCGGCTTCATCTCGCAATGTGGTCAATAAACAGGATATTTGCTTTAGAGCCATGGAAAAGCAGGAACATAATCTTCTGTCAAATTCTCCAAGATGGACGGGCCTTCATTATTTGAGACCACCCATGAATAAGTATCTTTCCACCTCCAAGGGGAATGGAGTAGGTCGACATAAACATCATGTTGTGACTAAGCGCAAGTCTGACCCGACCATGGTCATGCATCTGTATAGGAACAATAGAACTGGGCAGTTTCTGTTTCAAGAAGATCACACCTGTAAAACTGTGTATAAGCAATAGTTTATGAACAACATATATAATAGAAAACAACTCGTACCATAAGTTTCTCGACACAGTTGGACCTCTTCAACGAGTGCAGAAGTGGCACACATATTCCACGTGGCCTTCCACCATTGAAACGCCCCACAAGGACCTCAAGACGATCAATGAAGTGTAGGAACTTGTGGATGTCGTCCCAGCTTCGTGAGAGATTCGTTGCTACTTCTAAAGTTAAATTGTGATTAGTTAGACAGAATAGGTGGATTAAGAAGTAATCGAGGCGACAAGCAAGAACCAGATACAAAACTAACATGGATGAACAATTGGAACGACGTCGGGGTTGAAGATCGCAGTGAAGATGAGACCAGGTTCTGCTATTTCCATCAACATTCGTGCGCCAACTTTCAGTCCGTAACACTTGACAAAGTTTATCCAAGTTCGTCCATAAAATAGCAGCGATCTTCTTGGTTCATGAACCCAACTCGAAACTTATATCCATGGCTTGTCT
Organism: Aegilops tauschii subsp. strangulata; assembly: GCF_002575655.3. Taxonomy (NCBI): domain Eukaryota; kingdom Viridiplantae; phylum Streptophyta; class Magnoliopsida; order Poales; family Poaceae; genus Aegilops; species Aegilops tauschii. The sequence continues at coordinate 359,157,093 of NC_053035.3, forward strand.
TCACTGTGACCATTAAACTGGTGTATTCAGTTATGGCAAGGCCGAGCATCTTGAGTACATATGTTCTGGCAGAGCAAATAATGCACTGCAGGAAAAATAATATGAGAACACAATGTATTCCCTATCCAAATCTAGAAATAACTTCCTCCTTCACATCAGTGTTGACCATCATACTGGTAGTACCTTTTATCCAAATATAGCAATCCAAATTTCCAAATTAGTCGACAACATGTTCAAAAAACCCCCTCCCTCCCGGATAGAAAAGAGGATTCTAGGAACATACTGTGCGCGTTTTAAAATCCTGTGTTAGGATGAGAAGGAACAAGTGTGGCATCTCGCCGAGGGCGCAAAAACTTGTAGGGTCCTCGCACTTTGGGCACTGCAAATGAAACACACTAGATTCAGTAGGAAGAAAAATGCATCAACGGCGGCGGCAGCCATCCTAGGATTACCCATGACCAAGGGACTTGGATTTATCGGGGATGGATGAAGAATTCGTACCTGGTTCTCCATGAGAAAACCCTATGCAATCGCCGAGAGGGGGTTTTCTCTGAACAAGCAGACGAGGGAGAAGGGGATTCAGGCCCAGTGAAATATTGCCGCTTCGTCCGTCCAGCTTACTGCTAAAGCTGGAAAGGGGGGGGGGTTTGTGATTTGACGGCTCATTGGGCATTACTGCGGCGCTACGACCGGGGTGTGTCTACCGTGCAATTGTGCACTCTAATTTGTGCATATGGCATGTGGACCCCATTGCCGGATGCCCCACATATCAGCGAAAGGAAATAGAAAGACAGGAGTAACTAGTTACACATAAATATATTTTTGACAGAGAGATACTCCCTCTGTAAAGAAATATACAAATCTTTTATATCACAACTTTATACATAAGAAAAATCAAGGGGAATATATATAACATATATAATTATAAAAACAGAGTTGTTTTTAACACAGTATAGACGAGTTGGTGATGATGGTGTGCCTGCCATCCTGTAATATAGGTCGTCCGATTTATATCTGACGGATAGGAAGGAAACTATGGCAATTTTGCAAAAAGGTACCCACACACCTCTCCACATTTGCAAATAAGGCCTTCCCTCGTTCATCCTTTTCTTTCACAAGATAAAATACTCATACAAATGCATCTTGATGTTACGTGCAACGCACGGGCATTATGGGGGTTCAGCTGAGAATATAATAATCAGACAGGCTCACGGTTCTGGACTTTGGGCCGCAGGCCCACCCTGCATGTTTGGGGGCCCATGTGTTCTACCCCAGCGCTTTTCATATTGCAAGCGATCGGTACGGCGCTGGTTTAGATGCTGTCGCAAGGCAAATACACAAAATTGAATAAAGCATGGCAGCTGTTGGAATGAAATCGAACGACAGTTCCTAACCAGCAATGAGAGTTGCAATTCTATCAACGATATACCATGTGATAAATAATACTGTCGTATTACTTACACACACAGGACACTTGTTTCACCATGCCAAATTATTACATCAAAATCTCTCGGAGGATAGATCAGTCCGGCAGTTGCGTGCTGCTACTGAAGAATTTCAAAGTTGATTTGGACCAGCTCTCCTTGCCAAGAAAGTTCGATTTTGAGTTCATCCCCTACCACAAGATATGATTTAGATTTGAACCTTGACCATCCTTTAGCATCAATCATCATGCGACCATCCGTTGTACTTACGGTATATTGAGCAGGTTCATTCACACCAAGGTTGCGCATGGTAAGAGAAACTTGGCCGCTGTCGCCCGGATTGTTGAACGACTCCCTCGTTGCTCTAGGAATTCTCTGTTTGCAAACAAGAAGACATACCCAAACAGTTAGATCAACACAGCGAATCATGCGAAACAACATGGAAAGAAAAAAAGAACAAAGCACTTGGGCGTCCAATGCTTACCAAGAAGGTGGACATGTCGGTTTTTGTAAGGACTTTGGTATATAAAGTGCGAACTGCAACCCAGTCTGTTACCGGTGCAACTGCTCGTTTGGTTGCCGCTGCACGGGCCGGAGCAGATGCAAGTGCAAGTGTTGGTGCAGGTGCCGAAGCCGCCGCTGCTGCCGGAGATGGTGCTCCTTGTAGAGCTGGTGCCGGTGTCGATGCCCGATCCTCCGGTAGATCAGCCTAATCCGCTGACGCGGTCGGTGCCCAATCCTCAGCTGGATCAGACTAAGCTGCTGGCGCTGTCAGTGCTAGAGCAACTGCCGGTGCTCGATCCATTGCTGAAGGTGGTACCGATGTGCGAGACAGCGACGATCGTGTGTGGTCTGCTATGATCAGCTTTCTAACTTGACTAGGCTCCGTGACCGTGATCCAGTTTTTTCTTCATTTCTTTTAAACACGAGAAGGACTAATTGTGGCGTTTTTGTTAAACCAAACTGTAGTTCATCATAGGGATTCAGCTTGTACTCAGACAACAGACTGATCCAATTTTTTCCAGTAATATAAGTGATGGACAGTGCCTTTGTTACTGACACGACATAAGAAGTGAAACCTCTAAAAATAGCCATCGTAGAGCAAACCAAACGGTTTATTCTGTGATGAATGTCACATGGCAAAACCTGCATCGTAAAATTGCAGGAAAAGAAAGAAAACATGACATTAAATCAATAAGATTTAGACAGTAAATCAATAAGATTTACTTGATGCGACACGAGTGAATCCTTACCAGGAAATCACTATGTTGAAGTACTAAATAGAAGATTGATCGTCCAACTACGGGTGGCATGCAGGGCCCCCGCCTACTCCCACAAGCAGGACCGTCCAAAGGTCGTGACAAATCGTATGGACCGAACATCCATGGGACTGGAAATCCTGGTGGGTGCGATAAACCCCGCAATGCATACAGATATTGGAGTGTAACCATAATTGATAAACCGTCCTCACAAAAAAGATGATCTGGATACTTCAAAATATACAGACTGAATTGAGTGGACAAACATTAACATAGACCGTTCTCAGGACTGACCACACACCAAAAGTGGCGGTACTAATAAACAATATAGGGTTCACAAACACAAATCAAGTGCTGAACAGTAGTACTTACTACAGATAAGCAAAGTTGCACTAATTAAACTCTACAGACTATTTCTTGCCACCGACCTACAGGATGAACCCCGCATAACTGACTAGGCCATGGACTTCGTGAGAGATGTCTACATGCACCATCACCATCTCGTCAACCTTGGAGAACCTAACAGAGTGGTCTTTTCACTCATAAACATGATGATGAAGACAGGCCGCATCAGATTTGTTGGGAAGCTTTACAAGAACCACACCCTTCGTAATCGAAGGCACAACCAGGAAATTGTTGTGGTCAAGTACAGCCTCGAGAACACGCCTGACAACAATGCTACAGGAAAACACTAGTTCAGGACACGTGGCGACAAGGACACAGCAGCTGGATAGTTTAGCGGTAGAACTCATCCTCAGGTCTTCCAGTTCACACGGCATGACTTTGAGAACTTCATCTCCACCGCGGACCTGGTTCTAATTCAAACAGAAACCATATTTTATTACTACCTCCGTTCAGAAATATAAGATGATTTTCGATATTATACTCCATATATGACTACATATACGCACAGAAATGAGTGAACAAAGACACTAGAACATGTCTTCAAAGGCATGAGAGCAGAGGGATTACTTGCAATATCCATAACACAAGTTACTGAGGCAAATATACCCTCTTCAAAGGTAGCATTGATGTTCATAAAGTACTCCCTCCGTCCCAAAATTCTTGTCTTAGATTTGTCTAGATACGGATGTATCAAGTCACATTTTAGTATTAGATACATCCGTATCCAGACAAATCTAAGACAAGAAATTTGGGACAGAGGGAGTAGTTGAAAGTAATCTATAAAAAATCAGTGTCAACCTCTCGCATGTTTTGGTCAAAAGAGGAATTTAGAACCGTCATTTGGCACACAAAAATCACATGCAAGATCACCCAGAAAGTTGTACTACCAGTACTAGTACTGCGTGTTAGATGAAAAAACATGATCAAGATCGAGAAAAAGATCGTCAAGAAGAGATATTACCTGGACTTGCTTAATGAGGGATCCCGGAGAGGGGGGCTTGGACAGGGCGATGGCTTTGAGCTTGTCTGCGGTAGTCTCGGCGGGGTGCTTGCGCTTCTTCGTACCATGAGCCTCGACGGTTTTGGCCAGAGCCATAGACATCACTTCGGCCGGTGCTCCAGCGTCCATCAAGAAACTGTCAAATAGAAATAAAAGAAAAGAAACCAAATCACAAACCCAAAAGAAGAATAGAGAGGGAGTTATAGGATCAGTCTCGGGGTTGCAAGACCGGGCCTTGGCCAGAATCAACACCATTGATGCGCTCACCTTTCCTTCTTTGGGAGAGAAGAACAATGGCAGAAGCAGGTCGGGGTTTTCTTGAAGAAATGAGGAACAAGATGAGGGAGAAGCGAGTTGGGTAGAGAGGAAGCTGAGAGAGAAGAGTGAAATGATGGTTGCTTCATCCGTCCAACTTACTGCTGGAAAGGAGGGGGTTTTGTGATTTGACGGCTCATTGGGCATTACTGCGGCGCTTCGGTCGGGGTAATCTACCGTCACTCTACTACGGAGTAATTTAGTGCATGGCTGGTGGACCCCGATGCTGGCAGTCCCACACGTCGGCGAAAGTGAGTAATTTAGTGCATGGCTGGAGGAGGATCCGCACGGTAGAGCGTGTCCACTGTTTTTCTGAAGAAAAAAATGATTATAGCAAGCGTTTCCACTCTTACGACGGAGGAGTGCGAAACACGGCAGCCACTTGAACATACACAATGCTCCTACTACTAGGCATGTGCAGTGGTTCATACGTCAATACTACATAATCTTGTTGCTAGTGTAGTAAGATATGACGACAACAAATGATGTTGTGCGCATGTCAACTATATGAACAGTAATGTAGTAACATAGTACCGCTTTTTCAACTGTCCGGTCGAGAATGAACGGTGAGATCAATGTTAACAGAACTAGGTCTACATCGCATGGAGAGTACAGTGCTACAGTACTCCACGAAACATGAACCATATGAAGCACGAATAGTGTTAGGCAGGGTGTATGAAGGGTGCACGGGATGGGAGCAAAAGTTCCCTTCTCGACCCACTTTTGGGTGTTTAGCAGAGTGCATGAAGGGTGCATGAGTCCACACTAGTAGGTTAACACAAATACACGAAGAGGAAACAACTATATTGAGATGAGAATGCAACCAAACACACCCACACGCTTTGTGCTACAGTGACTGATCTGCACCGTCTGAGTTTGATCCAACGGTCTTGTTGCGCCGAGACATGGACATGCCCATGCAGAGGGCGCCTAAACACCACCGAAGTCCCTCTGCTTCTCGAGGCGCACGATGTTGGTGATGCAGGGGGCGAAACGGCTGAAAGGCAATGCAATCTACGGGAAGGCGGAGGGAGCCAGCCGAGGAGCGGGGAATCTTTTGGTTTTCACCATGGTAAAATACCAGTCGACGACTTCTCACATCAGGGAGTAGTGGGTTTTACAGGCGGAGTCATCGTGACTAATTGCTGCCGCGCCTGCTCCCATCAATCAAAATATTAAAAATCCTGCCGCGCCTGCTCCCATCAAAAAATTAAAAATCCTACCGCACCCAAACACCAGAGCAACGCCGCGGTGGATATTTAAATTTACCTGCCGACAAGTAGATAAAAAAGGGGTGAAAAAACAAATGTGGCGGTGGCCTAGCTAATCGGTCGAACTAGCCCAACTAGCTAGCCACCGTGCTTCACTGATGTACTCGACGGGAAAGGTGGTCTTTCGTGATTTGATGACTCATTTACTTGCTTTGGCGAAAACGCGCGGTAGGGTGTCCCACGTTAGGAAGAATATATGCGTGCACCACCCGGGAGGACCCCGAAACCGCGTGGTAGGGTGTGCCATGTCTCGACATGGAGGAAAAATGTGCGTGTAAAAATATACTGTATCAGACATAGTACCTATGGTTCGACCTCGGGACCCAGCCAGTCGGTCGAAAGCACCCCACTAGCCACACAGCTTCATCATGCTAACGTGGCATGGAGGATAGGTGTGGTTAGCTCCGTCTCGACCAGCCACAACGTCTCTGGTTCTAGGCGATTATTCTATTTTCCAAGCTTTTTTTAGTTGTAATAACACCACGGCAAGGTAGCGCCGCTCTTCGTGTGTGCCCGTGCAAAGGTTAGACGATGGAGAGAAGAGAGAGATCGTAGACCTAGGACCCACCAGTAAGTGAGTCAACGTTCATGCACGTGTTGACGAGGCACTCCCTCTACTCTACTCAATGTAATACTGTATAAAATCAAGTTATGGGACAAAGCCAACAACCGTTGTTGTTTCAGGCTATCGACTTACGCTTTGTAGTCCAGGTTGCCATTTCGAATCTCGTATTTCAGATTTGTTAGTTTTAGGTCCAAATTTGATTAATGACAAGTGGGACCCCCGTGTGTTGTTCCGATATTTCGGTGTAGGATGGTTTTTTTGAACAAACACTTTGCGTGGTTAGACAAGTAACGGCACGAGTTACACGTATTTTGCAAGTTTACGAACAAAAATGACAGCGGCATAGAATATCACATCCACCCCGCAGCTTATTAGATGCTATGGTGATACGAGTTTTTACACTGTTGGAAGTGAGATCCAATTGCTTGGGAGTAGTCTTTGTAATTATGCGCAATTTCCAAACTCTCCAAAGGTTTTTTGCAAATAAAACATTCAGGCCTCGTGTGTGCCGCTGCATCTTGGATCCAACGGCTCCCCGTTGCTCATATTAGGTTCTCCCCATAGCTTAATTACCGGCTACAGTGATATGAGCATCTAGGTCGTATGATCAGTGATCAGATGGCACATGCGTAGTACTTGTACTTTCTGCGCAATTCCCAAACTCTCTCAGCCGTATATTGCAAAAATATTCAAACCTCCTACTGTGGGCCGTTAGATCTCCGTGAACTCGTATCACCATAGAATCTACGGTGCGGGAGCACCTCATATTCTCCCGTGCGAGAAAACATAAGGTGCTCTCGCAGCTTGGATGCTACGGTGATACGAGCTTCGAGGTCGTTTGATATGAGATCCAATGGCATCTGAGCATTCTTTGTGCTTGTAAGCAGTGGTCGAACTCTTTGGGGGCTTTTCTGCAAAAAACCATTCGAACCACCGAGGAGGTGTTGGGTCACAAATCCAACGGCTCCGAAGAGCTTGTATCACCAAAGCATCTATGGTGTGGTAGCACATGATATTCTTACATACAGGAGAATATGATGTCCTCCTTCATCTTAGATGCTACGGTGATACGAGCTTCGAGGTCGTTGGATATGGGATCCAAGGGCATCTGAGTAGTTTTTGTACAGATTGTGTGCAATTCTCAAACTCATCAAGGTTTCCTGTAAAAATATTAAGACATCATGTGAGCTGCTATATCTCAGATCTACAAGCTCCAAGCAACTCGTATCGGCATATAGCATCTAAGGTATGGGGGCACATGATATTCTCCCGGGGAGGAGGGGTGGGGGGTGCACAATCAATCGGTGGTTGGGAGGGTGGGGACAAATACAATCTAAACAACCCTAAACAGAGCTTCACAATTTTATCTAAGGTCGAGGGGTTGACCCCCGACAATCATAGCTCCGCCTAATTAAACACAACATTTGCATGTACTGTAGTACTAGACTTAATATTCATGTTTCAGTTTCATGTTCATTTTAAATATTGAATTGAGGACCATGCGTGTTTTACATTTTACTCCCTTCGTTCCTAAATATTAGTCTTTTTAGAGATTTCAAATGGACTGGCACATACGGATGTATATAGACATATTTTAGAGTGTAGATTCACTCATTTTGCTCCGTATGTAGTCACTTGATGAAATCTCTAAAAGACTAATATTTAGGAACAGAAGGAGTATTTTTGAATTCGTGTCATACATGCATGGTTTGGAAAAATAGATGCACTATACTTATTGGATTGTTGTTGTGTTCGTGTGTGTGTCTCTGTGTGTGTGTGTGTGTGTGTGTGTGGTCATATGCTTGATACATACAAAGTTTTCCCACCTCCATATTGTTCATCTTTTAAATATGAATTTGCATTGAAAAACTTACTATGGATACCATGAAATGTGAAATCCACGTTGAGATCACTATATCACAAACTCACTCTAATTCAACAACTCGTCATAAATCAATTACCACGTTGAGATTAGTATTTGCAAGGAAAATACGGGCATTGTAATACACATAGATTCGTTCGGCAATTTAAAAGGTTCCTTTCGTATTCTCGAATGGTAGGACCCAATGGCGTACCAGCCAGACCTTGGCTCGTGTTGATCCTAAAAAAATAAAATAAAATAAAAACCGGGCTCGTGTCCTTCTGGTGGCGTGCGTGGTACGCACATTAGGCAACCCCAACCAGTCGAGCCTCCGCGTTTCGAGTCGAAATATCTGGCGGCCAGAATGCCAGCCCTAGGAAATTCCCCTCATGTCCTCGGTCCATAATGACTACCGATGAACAACAGAGGGATGCTTTAGTAACTAGACAACGTTACCTACCGTGCCGAGCACGGTTCAATTCCCTCGGTCACCGCTCGCCAAGGTCACCCGTCAATTGCATTGCCTAGTACTACTACAACTACACCAGGATGAGCATAGAATTGAGCCCGTTTGTTCGTGCCTAGTACTTGAGTTAATATATCAGGCAATGCACTGGTATGGAGGGATTATCCTTTTACTTTGCATATATAACTTGTTTGAAGTCTAACTAAGCAAAATGTTTGACCAAATCCTTTCTTAAGAAATACAACAGGACAGATGTATGGCTTGAAAATTTATTGCATGATGCAGGTTATGATATTGTTTCGAATCCTGGATCTTAAATTTCAGAAAATCCAAAAGTGACCATAAATTCTTGAAACTGAGCATGGTCACGTGATATGGCACAAATATTACTTCGTAATTTTTTTCTTCAATTTGAGACAAGCTGCTTATGACAAGTTGCACAAATGAAGAGCCAAGGTATTTTGGAACAAAGACATGTCACGTTAAGGCGAACGCTTTCACTATTGAAACCGTGGGCGTTTACGTGCCGCCACGAGTCCCGCTTCTCATCGGCAGGTGCCGTCCGAGCAAGCGTGTGAGTCGACAGGAGGCGTGCGAGCAGACCGCTGCGCTGGCTAACAGGGAGGCGTGCGAGTAGACCGCTGTGCAGGCTCACCGGGAGGCGAGCCCTTTGACTAGGCTTCGCCGCCCACCTTCGTCCCAACTGCTCCCACTTTTAATGTCGCCGGCGCTGCAGTTTAAAATCAACCCCGCACTACCCGGTATCGCTACAATCTTCTGTCTTCCTCTCTGATTCTCCTGTCGTCTACCTCCAACCAGCCTGACCTAAACGTACGCCATGCCGCATCACGATGGTCTTCCCTTAGTCTTCCAGTTTCCTGAGGAAGACACCCAGCTGGAGTCTCAAGAACATAAGGCGCTTTCGGACGAGCTTGAACTGGCCTTGCGGGAAGACGCCGCGCCTGTCCCCGTTCCCGTTCCGGCTCCCATCACCCCGACTGCGCCAACGCCCATCCCCGTGGCATTGATGGGCTGGGAGCCGCACATTGTCGCCGAGCTTGATGCCACGGGGTTCCACGAGGTCCCTGCCGACTTCCACGCGCCCGTGCACCTGCCAACGCATGCGCCTGCGTGTGCACTGACGCGCACGCCCGTGTCGGTGCCCGTGCACCTGCCAGCGCATGCGCGTGCGCGTGCACTGACGTGTGCGCCCGTGCACACGAATGTCTCCGCCGTGCCCCTGCGCCTGTCCCCGCGCGGGTGCCGGTGCCCCCCTCAGCGGCATGGATGGCCGTCGTCGACCGCTTCCTTGCACCAACTCCAGTCGCCTCCTCCCGCCAGTTGACTCGCTCCGAAGTCCAGAACATTTTGGCCTTCCTTGAAGCTAGGCCAACGTCTAGGAGTACGCCAACAACGGCGCAAGGCGCCGCCGTCGCCGTCGGTCAGTGGCCCGACGACACACAGAGCACGACAAAGGAGCCGCTTCCCACCGCAAGACGCCCCCGCCGCCGCCGCGTAATCTAAATTTGCCATGAAAAACGTTCGGATTGCCATGCTTAAAATCCGAATGTTTATCATTTCCGTTTATTTTAGATTGATCGTCATATAATTTAAAGTTAGAGTCAGACTGAACGAAATCTATGGTTTGATCGATTGAATGTTCTGCTAGAGCCGTATCAAATTAAATATAAAACATCATGAAGCCACATGTATTCCTTGTCATCCAACAACCTAGACTGCTTCAATGTCGAGCGCTCAACACGTTTAGCGTGTAGTTAATTTCATGCCAAAAATAGTGCTAATCACATAATAACACACAAATAATATCCTACTTAATATCCGCATGCACTTAATACCCTTCCAAATTAACGTGCATTGCACGTACACACTGACTAGTGCTGCTAGTACGTGAAACTGGTGCCGTAATGTGTGAACGCGTCCAGATATGGTCAATGGCAACATCGCCCACGAGTTCTTCGTGTTTGCTCGTGCGTCTAAACGCAGAAGGTGAGGAGAGAGAGAGCACACATGGAACCCACCAGTAAGTGAAGGCGAATAGTACTAAAAATAATATTACATGTTATCCATTAAATAGGCTGTGGTAATATAAAAACATTATGTGAACAAAGGGAGGTACAACAACATTGCTGTTCTACGTATGTTGCCTATTGACGTGCGGCTTGAAGGCCCTGGTCGCATGTTCGATCCTCGTCCTTTATTTTTTAATTTGTATATGGGTCTTGTTTCATGACATGTGGGCTCCTCGGTGTGTAGTTTGTAGCACTTTAATTTGTGGGTCGAAATTTGTTCCATTCCAAGTGGACTATCGATGTGTAGTTTTGTAGCTTATTTATAATAATTAAAGAGAACAACAGAGTTTTTTGCAATAATACCATGGTGCGACGTTGAAGGCGAGAAAGGACGTGCGAGAGAGCGATGACCGAGCCAGAGGGAAATCAGCTAGGGGAGTTGCGGGGGTTGCAACGGTGTTTGGAGTAGTTGTGGGCCGAATGCTACGAAAATATAATCTAAACCGTCCGGAATAAATGCCTACACAAACTAATCCAAGGTTGGAGTGCCCCTCGCAATGTAAATAGCTCCGGCTTTGCGAGGGATTGAGAGGTAGCTTCAATGTGTGGAAGATACGGTGTGAGAAAGCGAGGTCAATCGAGAGACATATAGATAGAGAGACATAGTGAGTGTGGTCCGACATTCATTGAACGGATATATATGCTTTGGAGAGATATTGTCCGATTGAGCTTTTGGCAAGGGTGAGGGCTGTAAGATAGAGCTTGAGAGATGATTCAGTCATAGACGTGTAGATATATTTTGTGCGTGGGAGGAAGCAAGGTCAATCGATCACATAGGGTCGTCGTGCGATCGAAAGAGTGAGACGGGTTGGAGAGAGTAACCTAGATAGACAATGTGCGTGGGAGAGTATACAATGTGAATAGGTCGAATTGGGCTCAAACATGGTGATATATCGTTTTTGTCCGAGAAAGAGCAAGGTCAATCAAGACATACAAAGAGAGAGAGAGAGGGAGAGAGAGAGAGAAATTGAGCGAGCGTGGCCCGCCATGAGGTCGAAAGAGTGGGGGCGGCTTGGATGGACTGACCCAGATAGACAATCTGCGTGAGAGAGTATAGAGTGTGTCGATCAAGGCCTGAACAGGGAGATATATCATTTGTGTGTGAAAGAAAACGAGGTTAAACGAGACTCAGATAAAGAGAGCGAGATTGAGCGAGTGTGGTCCGCCATGCGGAAGAAAGAGTGAGACAGTCTCGAGGGAGTGACCTAGATAGACAACGTGCGTGCGTGCGCACGAGAGGTTGGGGGGCTAGATAGGCAATGCATGTATTTAGCGCAAGAGGGTGAGAGGGAGAGGGACAGAGAAAGAGCTCGGCATGGGGTGCAATGGCGGGTGTGTGAGGTAAATACATTTGGTAATAGAGTGGAAAAGGGGGGTTGTGTAGTTGAGAGAGTTAGAGATCGAAACATGGAGAGAAAGAATGAATGTGTGTTGGAAATCGATAGCTTCCTAAGGTGGTTAGGAGAGGAAGATTGACCGATACAGGAAGTATGTAGCGTGTGTGCGGGGGGGGGGCTAAAAACTACATTTGAATGTAGATAGTACGAGACTTAATACCAATGTTTCAATTCGGTGTACATTGTAAGATTTGAACCGAGGACCATGCATATGGGTAATTATTTCGAATTCGTGCCATACTAGGTTTCGAAAAGTTGACATTGACTCGATTTGTTGTGCTATTTTGTAGGTCATATGTTTGAATCCATCCAAAAGTTTTCTCACTACCAGGGTGTTCATCATATACATATGAGTTTGTATTAAAAAAGTAGCGTGGATACAGTGAAATGCAAAATCCACATTAGAATTGGAGATCGCTATGTGACACACACTCTAATTCAAATAACTAATTATGTGAAACACACTCTAATCCACGTTAGCGTGGATACCGTGGATACCATTTCGTTTTTTTTCAAATAACTCCTCATTAATTAATCTACAGTATCTCGTTTCGAATGACTAATTATTTGCAAGGAAAATACGGGCATGGTAATACATACAGATTCATTTGCAAATGAAAGAAGATTCGTTTGCATTCTCAAATCTCCTCTCAAATGTAGGTGCACCAGGCAGACCAGGGTCGTGTCGTGGTGGTCGTGTGTGTCATACGGTGGCTTAGCACCTAGCCACCCACCCGGACACGGTGCGCTTCACCGACGCCGTCTCCCAGCTCACCGGGGCTACTTCACCGAGCACATCATCGCACCTCCGCCCCTCGAGGCCGCTGGGGCTTCACCAACGGTCTCGTCCACCGCATCGTAGCGCTTTGCTGCCACTCAAGATCTGCATCCGTGCGCGGCCAGCCAACGCCAACGCATCACCCTCAACGGCTCTGAAGTGACCTGCACTCTAGCTAGGCGAGCATGCCCAAACGCCGGCCCGAACTAGGTATCCACACATCACTCCCTTGTGCACTGTTCCGACGATGTTTGGATATCCTTTCACTGCTCTCTTAGCTTACACGCCTATGCAACTCTGACTTTAACTCTTATTTCTTCTGGAGATATCATCTGAAACAAGCAAATCCATTTTTTAGCGAAGCATGACGGCGCTACGAGATCGGGTACACATCCTGCACACCCGTATAACCTTGTAAGTATATGTTCTCCGGTACAACAGCAAGGTCGATTCCTCTTATTTGATCAACCATTCGCCGTGTCAAAAATGCAGAGGGGGATGCAAGGAGCACAAGGCCTGCACATCCAAGCAAGTGGTAACATGGACTTGTATATGGAACATCCCAAGCGCAAGCAGAGCTGCAGTGAGCCTGTACAACAAGCTAGCGTAAGTCCCTGCATTTCATTTAATTCGTACTGGCATTCGTGTATGATTTGTGTGAAGTGGCGGATCCACGAATTCAAGTTACCAGGGGCGAACATTTAACTTAAAAATACGAAGGCACTTGTACTCCGGAAATCAACATAACTTGAGAAATGTGAAGCTACATGCACTTTGAAAACCAGCTAATGATCCAAAGTAGTCCAGATTATAAACACTAAATGATGCAAGCACCAAAAAACACAAAATGCAACATGGTGTACAAGGACTACAAACATGGTCTGTACGTGCTTGAATTATTCGTTCTCTGGCTGAAAATATCGCAGTGTAATTGCACCTATAACCAGTGCCCAAACTGCATATAAATATATCTATCCTGCACAAGTATGCCAATAGTTTCAAACAACAGATTAGAAAAGTATTTATGCTACGTTGTCATGATACAGGGACTTTCTGGTAGATGGCCTCGACGTTTCCTCAAGCCATGAAAATGCACTATAATTTGCTTGTCATCAATGCCTGCAAATCTCTATGTCTCTCTCAACATAGCAGATCATCATTAGACACTAAATCCTTCAATGGGAGCTTGCAAAATGCTTGCATTAGATCCCTCATTAGACACTATATGTTCATCACTAGGAGCATGTAAAATGTTTGCATCAAATCCTTCATTAGCAGTCTGTTCATTAGACACTTCAGGCTCAAGAACAACATGATCTTGGATGTTTGCACCGGAAACTTGATTAGATACATCAGATTCAGTCAGTTCAGTATTGATTGGGTGAGTTATAAAATAAGTAGAAATTGGTTTCATTTTCTCATAGATTCCCTACATACAAGCAGTTTTACAACACCGTCAGGTTTAACTATTGGCCAAAAATTGAAGAGTTGAATTAGATATAATCAGGGATGTGATGTACTGCTCGTTGCACATGCTACTCTTGCAAGCTGTGACTATCCGTTTGCGCAAGCTCGATGCCATGCCCGTGCTGCCGCCGCTGCCTCCCACGCAGGCTACACCCAGAGTTGGATCTTCATCTTCTTGTCCTTCCGTTCACTTGAAGCCCGGCGACCGCCCTCCAACAAGGGTGCGAGGAAGTGCTGTGTCGGTCTGTCCAGCGGCGGCTAGGTTAGGAGCGAACCAGACTGGAGGCTGGAGCGAATGAATTGGGATTTTTCCTGCTATCGATCAATATGGGAGGCGCTCGTTTGGGCCGCGAGCGTGCTATAGGGCCTGCCTTGCACTTATGTTATTGGCCCATCCAAATTGAAACATTTTTCTTCATTTTTTACATTGCCTGCTCGTGCGTTGGGACGAACAAAACTAGCCTGGGCCAACCTGGACGACTCAAACTAGGTGCACACTTTCCATCCACCCGAGGCGGCCGCCCATACCAGCCCCTATGGTGGCGTCGCCCCTTTTTGCATGTATGATTGGGGTAGTGAAAAATATTCCAGTGGCGCTTTTGATTTACCCACAGAATAGTTGAATTGCTTGTTTCTATGAAGTGAGTTCGCCAATAATGTGAAGGATGTCAGTCTTTTCATCCTATTGTAGATTGCTTAGATCTCGATATGCCAAAAGTAATCACATGAAATATACAGTAAAAGCCAGTGTGATGTGTGTGGCTACAACTAGTCTGACTACACGTCCTCATATAACATATCAAGGACACACCATCTTACCAGATTAACCATTCGACTTACCAATGCAGTGTGGGAAGAAAGAAGCATTGGGACTGCGTATCCAAGCAATTGATGCCATGGACTCCTTCGTACAACCTTGTAAGCGAGAAAGAAGTTGCAGTGTGCCTGTACAAAGAACTAGCATAAGTTCAGTTACCTGCTTCTCGGAATTTTAGTTAGCCACTTATTGCAAAATTGTTCAATTACGTTGCCTGGCTTAATTTAGTTTGCTACTGATTACATAATGCCACAGCCTGTTAATCCTATTATAGACTGCGCCTATCTATGTGTTTGATACTTACTGTTAAGAATTACCTGTTTGTCTGAACTTAAACAGCTACTTGTTTGTTTAACTGCTTTGCTGCTGCAACAACAGGTTACAATGATGTTAATAACTACTTTTCAGCATCCAATTGAAACTCTTTAATTCCTTGTTTGTTTAACTGGTTTGCTGTTATAACTCCCAGTTGAGATGTTTTGCTAACTTCAACTTTTATGAATCCAATCGGAACTTTAATGGCAAAACAGGTTAGCCCAAGATCAAAGAGCGAGGTCCCCATGGACGTTGTATCATCCCATATAAGTGGCACCGGCCCAATCGTGCATTATGAATTGCCAAGTGCTGATGCTCTAGAGGCTAAACTAGTGGTAGAAAGAGATTCTGCTTCTGCACTTAGAGATGAAGTTGACATGTTGAGGAAGCAAACAACACAATCACAAGCAGTACTCAAGACAACCATTAAATATTTGGTGGATTTCAAAATGAAGCAAGCTGAGACTGACCACATTGTTAAGGTCCTGAAGGAAAAAAGGAAATTAAATTCCCACTTGGTAAATCATAGGTGAAATGTTCTTTCCATCGTTGAATAACCTTTGTGTTGTTTGTTCATGTAATCAATCAAACCATTTGTTTTAGAGATCATGTAATAATTGTTTTTTGTTTTTTGGTTTGTAATTTTATTTGAGCACAAGTCTGTATTAATTGATAAGACTCAAAGACATTTCATTTCGATTGCTATGCCAGACCTACAAATATGCCAATCGGGCTGAATGTGCATTCAGCAATAATAGTAGTATAGATGGACCATAAGTGGCATGCATCGGAAAGGGCCAAGATGTTGTAGTAGCTTGGCTAAAAAAAAGGATGTTGTTGTAGCAAAAACAAGTACAGCAGCCTGGCTTATGTATGTTAGTTGATATTATTGATTCATATACTCTATAAGTGTTTATATGTCTGTTAGTTCTATACATTCTTGGTTGATTGACTTGGTATTTGAATCTTGATACATCGCTTGTGTACATATCTAAATGGGAGTACACATTATGCCGCGTGTGACATTTGAGTTGGACATGAAGTGTTCCAAATATTCGAATTCACCTTAAACTGGATTCTAGCTTCTGAATTTGAGTGTCGACATTTGTAAACCATATTCATATATGACAGTGGAATACATCTTTGTCATCCTTTTGAAGATATATAAAAACACATAGAATGATTTATAAAGATTCGTATAGGAATACAAAATGATTCGAATTTAGTTGCCAGGGTAAACGTGGATGCTTATGGTCCCAAAATTCGAAAGAAGCTGCAAAATGTCCACTCCCACGTCGGCTACCCGAGGCCAAGTGTTTGGGAGATGGAAATTATTGTCTACCCATTACACGGACAATCCATCGGCCCGATTTCCACTGCTCTAAATAGGGGTAGGTTAGTAACTTCAACTAGACGTGACACGACCGCCTCTGAGCCCATTCCGACACGGTGGGCACCAAACATGGGCGGCAAAACACATTTGATTCAAGCTCGTCCGAAAGACTTCCGTTTCTCCCTCCATTTCCCCATTCATACACGGTGGGCGGCAAAACGAACTCGACTCGGCAGAAATCGATGTAGGCAAATATTTTCAATAGGGGCAGGTTTGTAACTTCACTCAGACGTGACACAACCGCCCTACCTGTCAGCCCCGTTCATACACCATGGGCGCCAACCACCCTCTCCTCGCCCGAAATCGCTCTGGGCAAATATTGGCGAGATGCGAGATTACCGTTGTATCCCCAACCAACGAGATGTCCAAATTTTAAACGGGGGCTAAGTTTGTAACTTTCCCATATTTCAGACAGGCGCGTCCCAAAAACATGGTTCCCCATACCTCTCCCTCCCTTTTCCCATTCATACACCGTCCGCGCTAGAACACCATCCCCACACCAGCCGCCGTCCGCCACCCCATCCGTCGCCGCCGTCCTCCACCCCATCCATCGCCATCGTCCTCCACCACATCCATCGCCACCGTCCTCCACCATGCCGGAGCGCCTACCAAGACCGCGTTTTCCACTGCTAGAGATGGACGTTTCTCATCCACGGCGACGGACCAAGAGCCTTGCATCACGTCCTCTCACTTCATCGACGCCGTCGTCCTCTTTGCCGGGGCCGCTCACACGACCTTCTCTTCCACCGCAACGGGACTTATCCCCTGATGCACCCGTCTACCGTCGCAGATCTGCTTCAACGCCACCGACAGCCATCGCACCCCGATGCCTACACGGCGCCGCAAGAGAGGTGGTACTTTATATCTCCTCAACTTTTTGATCTCAACCAGAAAATAGATCTTAACATGGTTACTCTACTTTCTTTTCAGCTCTTAGAATTTTGTTCTTAGTTCGAAGCAAACAATGGCTGCTAAGTATCATTTCTCCGGTTTGCAGCTTCAAATCTGCCATGGCACAGTTATAATACGGTTTAATTGATCATGTTGGTTCCGTGGTAGTTTCTTTAACAGAAATCGGAGGGGAAACCCTCTTTTGCTAAAAAAAATATGCTTAGAGTTTCCCCTTTTATGATCACTATATGATCAGAATACTTGCTTCGTGACATAATAGCACTGCTCCCCCCATCAAGCTAAACAAGCTTAGTTGTTCAAATACGAATATGATAGTATTAAAACAGAGTCGTTTAATTGGCCAGCTAAATGTTCCTAAATTAGTTTCGAAAATGCATGTTCGCCGCTTGGGTGTGTATCTCTACAGGGTGCCCACGGTGGGCCGGCCCACCCTGGGATTTTGGGTCGTCCCAAGCCCCGATTCCCCTTTGTTCTGCTGCGCGCTTCCGATCTCTACTCGCCCCCAGCCGCCTGCCTCGCCGGCGACTTGCCGTCCCCGGACGGCATGACTCTAGGAGGAGACGCCGAACTAACAGGAGATCAGGAGCCGCTCGCCCAATAGCGTCACTGCTGCCTGGGTGCGCCGTTGTGCCTACCTTCCCAGTCCGTTCAGGGCTCAGGCGTGCAGCACCCACTAAGCCAACCCGATTTATCCTGAGATACGTCCTCAACACTCAGCAGGCACTCCTCATCACCCATTTTCTAATTGATTCATTACTCATTAGGCAGGACTGTCATTAGGGTTTGTTGTGTGCTCAGTGCTACCTACACTTATTGGTTCAGATGTATTTCGGTAATCTTTAGTACCGGTAAAGTTCACAGGGTTTTCAAAATTCCGGCCCTAGGAACAGACACTACTCATTTTGGATTGTTGGTCGTAGTGACATTGACCGAGATTACTACTGCAAGCCAGGTTTGTTGACAATTTTACTTGTGTTTCTTACACATTCGATATAATATCCAATTATTCACGTCGATTAGTTGCAAACAATAAGTGCTAGACAAACTTCTTGATTCAGATTTTGGACGGTCTCTTACTGCAGTTACAATTCTGCATACTTGTCCTAGTAAGCTCACAAGTAAATGATTGATTCAGTACATCTATGCTTGCCTTGTCATATTTGTTGTCAATATTCTTTTAGGGTGGACCACCCTGTTTCTAAATACTGGAACCGTAGACATGAGTGAATAGTATTTCTCTATGTGATCTCTTCCATCATGTGTGGGCAACGAACACTGCATTGTATAGAAAGAAAGTGTCATTTCCAGCTTTTACATAGGCTTTGATCTTTTACATGGAATACAATCTGCCTATTTGCTTTGTGTCGCACTACCAACACTCCACCCTTGAAGCTAAACATTATGCCACTCATAATTCCTTAGTTTATTTGTTCAAATACGAATTTTATATGATTCTAATGTTCCTACTTCAGTTTTGAAATGTGTGTCTGCCTGTTATAGAGACATAAGGGTTTTGTATTTTTGTGTGTGGTCTGGTCAGCACGGTCGGGGGGTGAACTTTGCATATCCAGGGGTTTATAGGGAGACACTCTTCGAGTTGAATCCGCAATGCATTCCATAGATAATTTGACTACTTTTTATGTTTTCATGAATCTCAGATTCTGAACAGCATCATAATGATTATGAGCTTGCATGCATGAAAAGAATAAAGCAGAACAGTGCCATGGCTGTCAAACTTGGCATTAAGGGACTGAAATCAAGTCTGGATGCAATGCAATGCAAACGCTCTCCACCGACAGATTCATGCTCAGAATATGATCCTAACAGTGATTCTGAGCTAGAGGGAGACCTAAGTCAATGTAGCTCCCTAGTGGAGGAGTCAGAGGAAGATGCCCTATCTTATTCACCCATCAAGGTGCTTGCTCTAACTTTCCAAGGTTATATTGGTCGCACATATCTTGCAACTGATGATTTGCATTGCTTCTACTTTGTTGAACTGCCATTAGCTGAGTTTACACATCGTGTATGTGAATACGCCCTGCCTATCCATTTTCAGTACATATTCCATCTGTCATCATACCATATTTATCCATTCAAATGTTGTTCTTGTGTATCAGATGTTCAAAAGGAAGAGGGCGATTGCTGATCGTGGAGGAGCACAAGCAAAGTATTTGGACAAGGTAGTGGCACCTGATAAATCAAATAGCCCATTAGGTGTAGTTGCAATATCACCTGACCCACAAAATACCCCAACTCTAGCAGACTCTAGCCCTACTACATTGGTCATTTCTGATGCCCCAACTCAGCAGACCCCAACTGCAGCAAACAGTATGATTATGCCAGTTGACATAGCACCAGCTCTACGACGCAAAACCCCCATTCCAGCTAAGAGTACACCAAATCCAGTTGCCAAATCCCTTTTCGAACCAGAGAGAACCCCAATTGCAGCAAATAGGACCCCTGTTGCATTTCTTCCCAGTTTAGAAGACGAAGCTTATATTGTTGTCAGGAACTTTGTGCGCATCTTTCCTTCATGGAAAGATTATACCGCAGACACAGAACAATTTCCAGTCTTCCTCCGCAACCTACGCGTAAGTAATTTACTAATGTTATTCATGGTCATTACTGCATATGTTTCTGCTGACAGAAGACACAAGATTTCATTCTTTTAAATAGGAGAGGACCAAACTGGATTGTGAAGACGAGCAAGGGTTGGTTGCGCTTTTCAAGCACTCGTTGATGAAGTATCGTTCCTACCTGAGGCAAGCGCACTTTGATGGAAAGCCTCTAAACGAAATTTCTGTAAAGTCTCCGGTGCTACATTTATCCGACGGTGACTGGAATAATCTTGTTACACATTGGTCTCGGCTGCAGCGTAAGGTACTGTCTATGATATCACATCACAATTTGAACTACATTCTGCATTTGCCTTAACGTCTCACTTGTACGAAAATTGTTAGCAGAAGAACATTCATTCTCAAGGGACCACAAAATCTCGCACTGCACACTGCATTGCTCTTGTGAGTACCTCTTGCCCTGTATGACCATACTTACTTCCATAGCTGTTTGATTATGTAGCATCACTACACATGTTAGCCTCGTTATCGTCCATTTGGTGGACATTATAAGATCCGTATGGACTCTTACATAAATTTAGAATCAACCCAATGCTTTTGAAGAGGTTTAGCTCTGCAGTCCTCTTGTAAGGACTGAACGTCGTCTATCAGTGTACTTACATTAACAGCTACTCCCTCCGTCCCATAATATAAGAACGTTTTGTACAATACACCAGTGTTCAAAACACTCTTGTATTATGGGAAGACGGATTGGTTCATTGTGTAGCATTCTGCATCTTATCTCCCTCGCCCACCATTTACTAAAAAAGATCAGATCTATATTTAATCTTACCAAAAAGTAGAATACACAGACAATGCCAGTGCAGAAGTGTAGCCCATTGCTCTTGTCAGTACATTTTGTCCTGTAATGCTTGTACTTCCAGGGATTGGTAGTTGATTATGTAGCATCAATCTGCATCTTATCTTCATTATCCTCTATCCCTTCCAGTATTATCATATCTATAATTACTCTCTACAAAATGTAGAGTACAGCCAATGCTTATGAAGAAGATTCTGTGCTGAAATTCTTGAGTTATCCTTCCCTTGACATGGAGAAGGGCATTATAAAGCCGGTGTTAACTGTTAATGTAAGTCAGTCCTTCTAAAGCCTTTATCCTCAACTGCTGTTTAATTTTCTCATACTCCCTATCGTTTACTGCTGTTTGGTTTGCTGTTTCTACCAAAATGCATGCTCGCAAGAACCGTAAGTTCTAAGTTTTACTTGTAAAACCAAATTCCTTATTCATACCGTGCACATTACTCAATACTCCCTATATGTATGCTTGTTTTTGTGGATCTATAATCCAGTGTGTGGTGAGGCAGCCCACGTTTGCACCTTGTCATCTCCGTTTTATCTTACTGATGTGGCTGATGATATGAACAACATGCCATGCACATTAACCAAAATAGATACAATGATTTTCTTTGCCCTTCATCTATGCTTGTTATGTTGACATGGTAATCCAGTAGTGTGGTGAAGCTCCCCGCATTATGAATAATGCCAAATTATGCTATTGATATTTTGAACTTACTCTTTATTTTCTAATTTGAAATTGGATGGAATTGACAGCACAGTTATCAACTTTGTTTATACACATACAAAACCTGTCATCTCTCTGCTTTGTTTCAGGGTGATATGCCTGATGGCATGCGCAAGTCTGCTGAAGGCTGTGAGACAAACCCAACATATATTGCAGCAAAAAAGGCAAAACATCTTGAAGATAGCGAGACAACCCCAAAGTCTTGTCTTGACGCAGTGTTCAAGTTACTTGAGACTAGCAGTCAGACAAGCTCACAGAATTCGTTGTCTGAATCAGTTCGACTTCTTTAGTCCCAAGTTCTAGCAGAAAGGCATTCCGCAACTCAACTTTGACTTGAAGTCCTATCTCTAAGAAAGATTGCGGAGAACACCAATGAGAACCTCATCGCTAAACAGCTACACCTGGAAGCTATGACCAACATGCTAGGCCAGTCGCACAGCCTTGCTCAGCATCTTGCGTAGCAGTTCCCGCGCAAGGCTAACCTTTCTTGAACTATCTTGGAAGTGGTCTCGGTTCAGTATTATTTTGTTACGCTGCAATGGTGCCCAGTTTTTGTAATCTGCTTCTTCGTTGCGCTTTATGATCACTGGTGGCGAACTTCGATGCCGAGTGGATGTAATATACCATAAATCCTTTATTGTATAGTGTAGGTTTATTCTTAGTTACTATGCCGTAATTTCTTTATTTTATAGTGTAGGTTTGTTCTTAATTCCTACTAGTTACTGCCATCATTTGCTATCTGAAAAAAAATCAGATGTAGTCGACCGGGCCGAAACATTCGCCTCTAACGGGCCTGGTTTTTAGCGGGCCACAATTGGGCCGGCCTGCATCTTTCTTGGGCCCGAATGATTGGGGCCTTCACACTTTGCACGAGGCCCACAACTTACACCGGCCTATATTTTAGTTGGGCCTTTTGTGGACCCAGCGCTTAGTTTGGCCCAGGTAGCGTTGGGCCATTAACAGGCTGAATATTGTACTGGCCTGTTACGGCCCAGATGAAACCATGGGCCTTTAGCAGGCCGAAATGCATGTTGGGCCTCAATTTTCACTAGTCGTCGATGGGCCTTCAGCAGGCTGAAATGTAGACCGGGCCTTTTTGGGCCCAGTTATATCATGGGCAGTTACCAGGCCGAAACATATCTCGGGCCTTAGTTGGCCCACTGATATCATGGGCCTTTAAGAGGCCGAAAGCTTAGTACAGACATCAACGGGCCGAATTATGCGACATGCCTTTAACATGCCCAAAGTCACATTGGGCTTAACTGTTGCCACCTTTATCACGGGCCGTTAGTGGGCCTAATGTCCCGTCAGACCATATAGGGCCCATGGGCAGCACGGGCCATTCCCAGGCCGAGAGTCACACCGGGCTGAAATGGGCCCATGTCTACATCGAGCCTCTAACAGTCCGAAAGTCACTGGGCTGTAATTGGGCCCAAATATTCGGCGAACAATTAACGGGCCAGATCTGGCTTCGGGCCGTAAATGGGCCCAAATATTCGGCGAATAATTAACGGGCCAGATCTGGCTTCGGGCCGTAAATGGGCCTTTATTAAGCAGGCCGTTATTGGGCTGGCCCACTAGTACCTGAGTAAGTACTATGGGCCTTTGACTAGGCCAACCTTTTTAACCTATATGGGCCTCTGTTGGGCCCAACCACGTGTCGACGTATCGTAGGCATGTCTCCTCCAATGGACGGGCGACATCTGGCCCACTGACGAGCTGACAGGTGTTCCCTCCGGCCAATCAGAATTTTACACATGGAAATTTCCCATTGGTCCTGTCTGTTAACGGGTTAACAGATCCAAAACCGGACCCGATAGCTTAACGGTGTTCCTTACGGTGGATGCCACGTGTCGGTCACCCTTGACGAAAGCATTTCTGTGATGCGCGATTTATCGTCATGGAAGTGGACACTTCCGTGATGATAATTTTGGTAATGTCATGGAACACTTCTACGACAGCACAGGTATGACTATCTTGATTCTGTCATAAAATCGTCATGGATGTACATGCATGACAAAAAACGCGACCTACTGTGACAAACACGTATCATCACGGAAGTGTATTTTTTTGTAGTGCAAGGGATAACAGAAACGATTCCCAAGCTCTTCGTGATGCTGAAATCGACGAAGGTAGAAATCAAGAAAAGCATCAAGTGTTGATGGTTGACAAGACCACTAGTTTCAAGAAAAGGGCAAAGGGAAGAAGGGGAACTTCAAGAAGAACGGCAAGAAAGTTGCTGCTCAAGTGAAGAAGCCCAAGTCTAGACCTAAGCCTGAGACTAAGTGCTTCTACTGCAAAGGGACTGCTCACTAGAAGTGGAACTGCCCCTAGATACTTGGCGGATAAGAAGGATGGCAAAGTGAACAAAGGTATATTTGATATACATGATATTGATGTGTACTTTACTAGTGTTTATAGCAACCCCTCAGTATTTGATACTAGTTCAGTTGCTAAGATTAGTAACTCGAAACGGGAATTGCAGAATGAACAGAGACTAGTTAAGGGTGAAGTGACGATGTGTGTTGGAAGTGGTTCCAAGATTGATATGATCATCATCGCACACTCCCTATACTTTCGAGATTAGTGTTGAACCTAAATAAATGTTATTTGGTGTTTGTGTTGAGCATAAATATGATTTGATCATGTTTATTGCAATACGATTATTCATTTAAAGTCAAAGAATAATTGTTGTTCGGTTTACATGAATAAAACCTTCGATGGTCATACACCCAATGAAAATAGTTTGTTGGATCTCGATCGTAGTGATACACATATTCATAATATTGAAGCCAAAAGATGCAAAGTTAATAATGATGGTGCAACTTATTTGTGGCACTGCCGTTTAGGTCATATTTGTTTAAAGCGCATGAAGAAACTCCATGCTGATGGGCTTTTGGAATCACTTGATTATGAATCATTTGATGCTTGCGAACCATGCCTCATGGTCAAGATGACTAAAACTCCGTTCTCCGGAACAATGGAGCGAGCTACTAACTTATTGGAAATAGTACATACCGATGTATGCTGTCCGATGAGTGTTAAAACTCGCGGCGGGTATCGTTATTTTCTGACCTTCACAGATGATTTGAGCAGATATGGGTATATCTACTTAATGAAACACAAGCCTAAAACAATTGAAAAGTTCAAAGATTTTCAGAGTGAAGTGGAGAATCATCGTAACAAGAAAATAAAGTTTCTACGATCTGATCGCAGAGGCAAATATTTGAGTTACGAGTTTGTCCTTCATTTAAAACAATGTGGAATAGTTTCACAACTCACACCACCCGGAACACCACAGCGTAATGGTGTGTCCAAACATCGTAATCGTACTTTACTAGATATGGTGCGATCTATGATGTCTCTTGCTGATTTACCGCTACCGTTTTGGGGTTATGCTTCAGAGACGGCTGCATTCACGTTAAATAGGGCACCATCTAAATCCGTTGAGACGACACCTTATGAACTGTGGTTTGGCAAGAAACACAAGTTGTCGTCTCTTAAAGTTTCGGGCTGCAATGCTTATGTGAAAAAGCTTCAACCTGATAAGCTCGAACCCAAATCGGAGAAATGTGTCTTCATAGGATACCCAAAGGAAACTGTTGGGTATACCTTCTATCACAGATCCGAAGGCAAGATATTCTTTGCTAAGAATGGATCCTTTCTAGAGAAGGAGTTTCTCTCGAAAGAAGTGAGTGGGAGGGAAGTAGAACTTGATGAGGTAACTGTACCTACTCGCTTATTGGAAAGTAGTTCATCACAGAAATCTGTTCCTGTGACTCCTACACCAATTAGTGAGGAAGCTAATGATGATGATCATGTAACTTCAGATCAAGTTACTACCGAACCTCGTAGGTCAACCAGAGTAAGATCCGCACCAGAGTGGTACGGTAATCCTGTTCTGGAGGTCATGTTACTTGACCATGACGAACCTACGAACTATGAGGAAGCAATGATGAGCCCAGATTCCGCAAAATGGCTTGAGGCCATGAAATCTGTGATGGGATCCATGTATGAGAACAAAGTGTGGACTTTGGTTGACTTGCCCGATGATCGGCAAGCCATCGAGAATAAATAGATCTTCAAGAAGAAGACTGACGCTGACGGTTATGTTACTGTCTACAAAGCTAGACTTGTCGAAAAAGGTTTTTGACAAAGTTCAAGGAGTTGACTACGATGAGATTTTCTCACTCGTAGCGATACTTAAAGTCTGCCCGAATCATGTTAGCAATTGCCACATTTTATGAAATCTGGCAAATAGATGTCAAAACTGCCTTCCTTAATGGATTTATTAAAGAAGAGTTGTATATGATGCAACCAGAAGGTTTTGTCGATCCTAAAAGTGCTAACAAAGTGTGCAAGCTCCAGTGATCCATTTATGGACTGGTGCAAGCCTCTCAGAGTTGGAATATACGCTTTGATAGTGTGATCAAAGCATATGGTTTTATACAGACTTGCGGTGAAGCCTGTATTTACAAGAAAGTGAGTGGGAGCACTACAGCCTTTCTGATAAGTATATGTGAGTGACATATTGTTGATCGGAAATGATGTAGAATTTTCTGGAAAGCATAAAGGAGTGTTTGAAAGAAATTTTTCAAAGAAAGACCTCGATGAAGCTGCTTACATATTGAGCATCAAGATTAATAGAGATAGATCAAGACGCTTGATAAGTTTTTTTCAATGAGTACATACCTTGACAAATTTTTGAAGTAGTTCAAAATGGAACAGTCAAAGAAGGAGCTCTTGCCTGTATTGCAAGGTGTGAAATTAAGTAAGACTCAAAGCCCGACCATGACAGAAGATAGAAAGAGAATGAAAGTCATTCCCTATGCCTCAGCCATAGGTTCTATAAAGTATGCCATGCTGTGTACCAGATCTATTGTATACCCTACACTGAGTTTGGCAAGGGAGTACAATAGTGATCTAGGAGTAGATCACTGGACAACAGTCAAAATTATCCTTAGTGGAATAAGGATATGTTTCTCGATTATGGAGGTGACAAAAGGTTCGTCGTAAAGGGTTACGTCGATGCAAGTTTTGACACTGATCCAGATGACTCTAAGTCTCAATCTGGATACATATTGAAAGTGGGAGCAATTAGCTAGAGTAGCTCCGTGCAGAGCATTGTTGACATCGAAATTTGCAAAATACATACGGATCTGAATAAGGCAGACCCGTTGATACACTTCTCTCACAAGCAAAACATGATCACACCTTAGTACTCTTTGGGTGTTAATCACATGGCGATGTGAACTAAGATTACTGGCTCTAGTAGCCCTTTGAGTGTTGGTTACATGGCGATGTGAACTATGGGTGTTAATCACATGGTGATGTGAACTATTGGTGTTAAATCACATGGCGATGTGAACTAGATTATTGACTCTAGTGCAAGTTGGAGACTGAAGGAAATATGCCCTAGAGGCAATAATAAAGTTATTATTTATTTCCTTATTTCATGATAAATGTTTATTATTCATGCTAGAATTGTATTAACCGGAAACTTAGTACATGTGTGAATACATAGACAAACAGAGTGTCACTAGTATGCCTCTACTTGACTAGCTCGTTGAATCAAAGATGGTTAAGTTTCCTAGCCATAGACATGAGTTGTCATTTGATTAACGGGATCACATCATTAGAGAATGATGTGATTGACTTAACCCATTCCATTAGCTTAGCACTTGATCGTTTAGTATGTTGCTATTGCTTTCTTCATGACTTATACATGTTCCTATGACTATGAGATTATGCAACTCCTGAATACCGGAGGAACACTTTGTGTGCTATCAAACGTCACAACGTAACTGGGTGATTATCAAGATGCTCTACAGGTGTCTCCGATGGTGTTTGTTGAGTTGGCATAGATCGAGATTAGGATTTGTCACTCCGTGTACCAGAGAGGTATCTCTGGGCCCTCTCGGTAATGCACATCACTATAAGCCTTGCAAGCAGTGTGACTAATGAGTTAGTTGCGGGATGATGCATTATGGAACGAGTAAAGAGACTTGCCGGTAACGAGATTGAACTAGGTATTGAGATACCGACGATCGAATCTCGGGCAAGTAACATACCGATGACAAAGGGAACAACGTATGTTGTTATGCGGTTTGACCGATAAAGATCTTCGTAGAATATGTAGGAGCCAATATGAGCATCCAGGTTCCGCTATTGGTTATTGACCGGAGACGTGTCTCGGTCATGTCTACATAGTTCTTGAACCAGTAGGGTCCGCACACTTAACGTTCGGTGACGATCGGTAATATGAGTTTATGTGTTTTGATGTACCGAAGGTAGTTCGGAGTCCCGGATATGATCACGGACATGACGAGGAGTCTCGAAATGGTCGAGACATAAAGATCGATATATTGGATGACTATGTTTGGACTTCGGAAGGGTTCCGAGTGAGTTTGGACAAATACCGGAGTACCTGGGGTTACCGGAACCCCCCGGGGAGTGTAATGGGCCTCATGGGCCTTGGTGGAGAGAGGAAGGGGCGGCCAGGGCAGGCCGCACACCCCCTCCCCCTCTAGTCCGAATTGGACAAGGAAGGGGGGCGGCGCCCCCCTTTTTCCTTCCCCCTCTCTCCTCCTTCCTTCCCTCCTACTCCTACTCATGGAAGGGGTGGAATCCTACTCTCGGTGGGAGTAGGACTCCCCTTGTGACGCGCCTAAGAGGCCGGCCCCCTCCCCCTCCTCCACTCCTTTATATACGGGGGAGGGGGCACCCCATAGACACACAAGTTGATCATTGATCTCTTAGCCGTGTGCGGTGCCCCCCTCCACCATAATCCACCTCGGTCATATCGTAGTGGTGCTTAGGCGAAGCCTTGCATTGGTAGCTTCATCATCACCGTCATCATGCCGTCGTGCTGACGGAACTCTCCCTCGAAGCTCTACTGGATCGTGAGTTCGTGGGACGTCACTGAGCTGAACGTGTGCAGATCGCGGAGGTGTCGTACGTTCGGTACTAGGATCGGTCGATCGTGAAGACGTACGATTACATCAACCGCGTTGTCATAATGCTTCCGCTTACGGTCTACGAGGGTACGTAGATGACACTCTCCCCTCTCGTTGCTATGCATCACCATAATCTTGTGTGTGCGTAGGAAAATTTTGAAATTAGTACGTTCCCCAACACTACTCACCTCAGTCAAATGGGGTAGCCGAAGGAAAGAACCGAACTCTAACTGATATGGTTAACACCATGTTAGACACATCGGGTCTCTCCAAGGAATGGTGGGGGGAGGCGCTAATGACTGCGTGTCATGTCCTAAACCGAGTTCCCACAAAGCATAAGACCATGCTTCCATTTGAGGAATGGGAAAGGAAAAGGTTGAAACTCTCTTACTTACGTACTTGGGGTTGTTTGGCGAAAGTCAATATACCAATTCCCAAGAAGCGCAAGCTTGGACCAAAAACCGTGGATTGTGTTCTTCTAGGCTATGCTTTTCATAGCATTGGTTATAGATTTTTGATAATAAAATCTAAGGTATCCGACATGCATGTTGGTACGATTATGGAGTCGAATGATGCAACTTTCTTTGAGGACATATTTCCTATGAAGGATATGTCGAATCAGGAGATACCTACTCCATCTAGTGAGGAATTCACTGTAATTCCTGAACCCACCATTGCGATGGAACACGTTGAGAATCCCATTGAGGGTGACAATGGAACTCCTGTGAGGAGTAAGAGACAGAGGACTGCAAAGTCCTTTGGTGATGATTTCATTGTGTACCTCGTGGATGACACACCCAGGACTATTTCAGAAGCCTATGCATCTCCCGATGCTGACTACTGGAAGGAAGCTATTCGTAGCGAGATGGATTCCATCTTAGCTAACGGAACCTGGGAGATCACTGACCGTCCTTATGGGTGCAAACCTGTAGGATGTAAGTGGGTGTTCAAGAACAAGCTTAGACCTGATGGTACAATTGAAAAGTACAAGGCACAGCTTGTGGCTAAGGGTTATACCCAGAAAGAAGGTGAAGACTTCTTTGATACTTACTCACCCGTGGCTAGACTGACCACAATTCGGGTGCTACTATCACTGGCTGCCTCACATGGTATTCTCGTTCATCAAATGGACGTTAAGACGGCTTTCCTCAATGGAGAGTTGAAGGAGGAAATTTACATGGATCAACCAGATGGTTTTGTAGTACCTGGTCAGGAAGGAAAGGTGTGCAAGTTATTAAAGTCTTTATATGGCCATAAACAAGCTCCCAAGGAGTGGCATGAGAAGTTCGAAAGAACATTAACTGCCGCCGGCTTTGTAGTAAACGATGTTGACAAATGTGTGTACTATCGCCATGGTGGGGGCGAAGGAGTTATTCTTTGTCTGTATGTGAAAGGATCGAGAAGAGGTGTCTAGAGGGGGGTGGATAGACTCTAATCAAGAAAAGTTGCAGTTTTTAATTTCTTTGAGTTGAGGTGGAGTTTTAGCACAAGTTTAAACATTCACAATACATATCAAGCAAGCATGACAAGAGTATATGAGCAGCGGAAAGTAAAGCATGCAAGTTGCAAGAATGTAAAGGGATGGGATTGGAGTGTGCAAACGCAATTGGAGACACGGAGATTTTTGGCGTGGTTCCGATAGGTGGTGCTATTGTACATCCACGTTGATGGAGACGTCAACCCACAAAGGGTAATGGTTGCGCGAGTCCAC
Source organism: Aegilops tauschii subsp. strangulata (assembly GCF_002575655.3). Taxonomy (NCBI): domain Eukaryota; kingdom Viridiplantae; phylum Streptophyta; class Magnoliopsida; order Poales; family Poaceae; genus Aegilops; species Aegilops tauschii. Next base: position 359,187,651 of record NC_053035.3, read on the forward strand.
GGAGGGCTCCACCCATGAAGGGTCCACGAATAAGCAACCTTGTCTATCCCACCATGGCCATCGCCCATGAAGTACTTGCCTCACTAGGGTAGATCTTCACAAAGTAGGCGATCTCCTTGCCCGTACAAACTCCTTGGTTCAACTCCACAATCTTGACGGACGCTCCCAAGTGACACCTAACCAATCTAGGAGACACCACTCTCCAAAAGGTAATAGATGGTGTTGATGATGATGAACTCCTTGCTCTTGTGCTTCAAATGATAGTCTCCCCAACACTCAACTCTCTCACACAGATTTGTATTCGGTGAAAAGATGATTTGAGTGGAAAGCAACTTGGAGAAGGCTAGAGATCAAGATTCATATGGTTGGAATGGAATATCTTGACCTCAACACATGAGTAGGTGGTTCTCTCTCAGAAAATGTATGATGGAAGTGTAGGCATGTTCTGATGGCTCTCTCCACGAGTGAAGAGTGGGTGGAGGGGTATATATAGCCTCCACACAAAATCTAACCGTTACACACAGATCACCAAACTCGGTGGGATAGAATAATGAAACTCGGTCAGATCGATTTAGTTCAAAATGTGAACGTTTGGCTTTTTGGTGGGACCGACATGTCAACTCGGTGAGACCAATTTCATTAGGGTTAGGGCATAACGTAATCTCGGTGAGACCGATTACACAAACTCGGTGAGACCGATTTTGGTAACAAGCTAACAGAGAGTTGGCCACGCAAACTCGGTGGGACCGGTTCGCTCATCTCGGTGAGACCGAAACGTTACGAAAGGGAAACAGAGAGTCTGCATTGCGAACTCGGTGGGACCGATCGCTCACTCGGTTGGACCGAAACGTTACAAAGGGAAATAGAGAGTTTGCAATCCCATCTCGGTGAGACCGAGATCCCTATCGGTAAGATCGAAGTGACAAGGGTTTTGTGGCAGTGGCTATGTCAACTGAACTCGGTGGCGCCGGATAGAAAGTTTTGGTGGGGCTGAGTTTGACTTTTGGTTTGGGACATATGTGGATATGAGAAAGTGGTTGAGGGTTTTGGAGCATATCACTAAGCACTTTGAGCAAGCAAGCTATTAAGCAACACATCATCCCCTTTTAATAGTATTAGCTTTCCTATGGACTCAATGTGATCTTGGATCACTAAAAGTAAAAAGTAGAGTCTTGAGCTTTTGAGCTTGAGCCAATCCTTTGTCCTTAGCATCTTGAAGGGGTTCCACATCCTCTTGTCCACGCCACTCCATCTGTTGAACTTGTCTGAAATACACTAGATGAAAACATTAGTCCAACAAGAGATATGTTGACATTAATTACCAAAACCACCCAGGGAGCACTTGTGCTTTCAATCTCCCCCTTTTTGGTAATTGATGACAACATACATCAAAGCTTTAGATAAAGATATAGAGAATAGTAAGTAAAGCTTTGGAAGGACATGTAACATGCATAGGCTCCCCCTATATGTATGCAATCATGTAAATAAGGAATATAAGAGCATGTGAAAGCATAGACATGACAGAGCAAGCAATGAGTTACATGTATCTTGGCTATATGCATCAGAGCAAATGATATGAGTATATGAAGTGTAACCTCATGTTCATGATTCCTTCTTGCAAACAATATGTACATTAGCAAGAAATCTTCATGCACATGAGTGTGATGCATATACTTACCTTGTGGTCTTGAGCTGGCTTAGGAAGGGATGAACCTGAGTAAACAAGGTTAGATAACACAGATACATCTACTAGACAGAGCAACAAAAGAGCCACAAGAGTACCAAGATTGGGATAACATGTAGAGAGTGAGTACTAAGTACTCTATTGAATACCAACATGTTCCCAAAGGTAAAAGATATGCAATGAATCCAAAGACTTCCTTCCCTAGCAGTCTTTCTCCCCCTGAATCTTATATTGGATAATGGAAGAAGGTAGGGAAACAGAATCAGAGCAGAACAAGAACAGATCAGATCACAGAGACATAACAAAGACATGTCTTTCCCCTCTTAAAGACATGTGACTTCTCTCCTCTTGAACACCAAGCATCTGGGGCATGTGATTCCTCTCTCCCCCTGTTTGAAGCATTCTCTCATTAAGCTTTGATGTGAACTCTCTCTCCCCCTTTGACATCAATTTCCAAGAAGGGATCTTCTGGAGTGTGAGTCAAAATAGGTTTGGTCCTTGAGTCACAGAGCAAAGCAGCATATAACATGTGATGCTGGTAGAGGAAAAGAATTATTGAGTGGAGCTGGAACAGAAGTGCAAGAACAAGTGGCTGATTGTCTTTCCTGTAGTGTAATCAGTGACACTGAGTTGTGTTCTTCGGTTGCACCGAACAGGTTCGGTTGGACCGAAAGTGACAAACCGGTGGGACCGAGTTCAACACAGAAAAAGAGCAATAGTCACCTCAGCTCACTAGGCAAGTAAGATCTCACAAAGATTTGCAAGGAATTAGCTGAAGGATTTGCAATGAATTTGATGCAAGGAATGCAGAACAAAAACAGAGAAAAGAAGATCTAGATGAAGTTTTTTTATAAAAGAAGGGGAATAAATATGCAAGGGACAAATGCAAAGAACAAATGCAAAATCTCAGAGAAACACTAGAGAACTTCATCTAGAATTGGGCGGTGACAAGGTCACCTATGTTAGAGTATATCGACCAAGGAGTCAAGTGAGAACACTTGATCATAAGTCATACTCATCGTTTAAGCTCAAAATGGGGTTACCATTTTCTGTTTAATCATCTTGATGTATTCACATCTTGTTGAGCTGCTTTGACCCATAACTTGGGGTAAAGCTTCTCTAAGATGGAATAACATACCTTGGGTGGTGGTGTTGATCTTGATCATGTAGTTGAACTTGTGTGGGTTGCTCAAGGTTGATGTAGCTCATCAAGGATTGGGAGCACCACTTGGAGTTGAGTTCATCTACCTACATGTGTTAGTCTTGCAAGGAAGAGCACTTGTGTATCCAACATGATAATCATGAAATTTGATACCAAATGAAATTTGATATATAGAATTTGTCAAAGGATATGTTGAGGTGTTTCATGCTTCCTTGTCTTCAACCACCATTGTGTAGAGACTTGGTGATGTAGAGATTGCTCAGGATGTGAGTGAGTTGCAATCTCATAGATTTAGATTCATCCAAGTACCTACAAGGGTTAGATAGCATGCAAGGGTACAAATATATCCAAGACATATGATTATCATCATAAGAGAAAAAAGTCAAGGATTAGTCAAAGGCTCATGCCTTGCATGTATCCTCATGGAGTTCCTACTCCAAGTTTGAAGCATCAATGATGTTCAATTCACCTCTCAAACGAAAAAATACTTTCTCATCAAACGGTTTGGTGAATATATCCGCCAATTGCTTATCGGTACGAACATGCTTAAGATCAATGTCCCCTTTAGCAACATGATCTCGAATGAAATGATGACGAACTTCAATATGCTTAGTTCAGGAATGTTGCACGGGATTGTGAGCAATCTTAATAGCACTCTCATTGTCACAAAGCAATGGAACATGTTTCACATTGATCCCATAATCTTTAAGAGTTTGGGTCATCCAAAGTAATTGATCAAAACATGAACCGGCAGCAATGTATTCCGCTTCGGCGGTGGATAAGGATACCGAGTTTTGTTTCTTGGAGGACCAAGACATAAGAGATCTACCAAGAAATTGACAAGTACCCGGAGTGGACTTTCTATCAACCTTGTCTCCGGCATAGTCCGAATCAGAATAGCCAACAAGATCAAAAGAGGACCTCTTAGGATACCAAATGCCAAAATTTGGTGTATGTATTAAGTATCTCACTATCCTTTTCATAGCCTTAAGATGACATTCTTTAGGGGCCGCTTGATATCGTGCACACATGCACACACTTAGCATAATGTCAGGATGGGAGGCACGTAGGTATAACAATGAACCAATCATAGATCGGTAAACCTTTTGGTCAACCGATTTGCCATCCTTGGTCAAGTCAAGATGTCCACTAGTAGGCATGGGAGTTTTCATACCTTTGCTTTCTTGCATGTTGAACTTCTTGAAAAAGTCCTTGGTGTACTTTGTTTGAGAAACAAAGGTGCCTTCCTTAGTTTGCTTGATTTGCAAACCAAGAAAGAACTTGAGTTCACTCATCATAGACATCTCAAACTTCTTCGACATTAGCTTCCCAAACTTTTCACTAAAATGAGGGTTAGTCGAACCAAATAAGATATCATCAACATAAATTTGGCACACAAATAATTCACCATTGACCCTTTTAGTAAAAAGAGTAGAATCTATTTTTCCAATCTCAAAGCCTTTTTCAATAAGGAACTTGGTCAAGCATTTATACCATGCTCTAGGAGCTTGTTTAAGACCATAAAGAGCTTTGTGAAGTTTGTAAACATGATTGGGTTTCTTAGGATTGACAAAGCTGGGAGGTTGTTTAACATAAACTTCCTCCTCAATTTCACCATTTAGAAAAGCACTTTTAATGTCCATTTGGTACAAGGGGATGTCATGGTGATTAGCATAGGCAAGTAAGATGCGGATGGACTCAAGTTTAGCAACGGGGGCATAGGTCTCACCGTAGTCCATACCTTCGACTTGAGTGTAGCCTTGGGCGACGAGACGTGCTTTGTTGCGAATGACTTGACCATCTTCGTCTTGCTTGTTGCGAAACACCCATTTGGTACCGATGATGTTGTGGTTGTTGTCGGGCTTCTCGACCAATATCCACACTTGATTTCTCTCAAGGTTGTGTAGCTCTTCATGCATAGCATTTATCCAATCCGGATCTTCCAATGCTTCTTCAACCTTCATAGGTTCAATGCTAGAGATGAATGAATAATGTTCACAAAAATTAGCCAAACGAGTTTTAGAGCGAGTGATTCTCCCGGTTTGAATATCATTGAAGATTTGTTCGACGGGATGGTCTCTTGAGACTCTTGCTCGAACTCGTGAGAGCTTTTGCTTGGGTCGGGGTGGAACATCTTCTTCATCATCTTGTCCTTCTTCTTGGCCTTCTTCATTGTTGATGTTGTCGTGGTGGAGAAGGAGATTGATGAGGTTCATCTTGGTGTACTTCCTCGTTTTCTCATCTTGATGTGTCCCACTTGTGGATGCTTCCATGTCAAATCTTGGTTCACCTTGTCATGAGGTAGAAGCTTCCACTTGGACGGACGAGGTACTCTCCTTCACCTCCGTTGGACGAATCTTTCCAATAGAAAAGTCTTGGATTGATTCCGAAGGGTCTTTGTCTCCTACATCAATTGGCAATCGCTCTACTTGCGAGCCATTAGATTCATCAAACTTCACATCTACCGTCTCTTCAACCTTTCGGGTGAAATTGTTGTAGACACGGTAAGTGTGAGAGTTTGAGCCATAACCAAGTAGGAAACCCTCATGAGATTTAGGAGCAAATTTAGAACGGCGATGCTTATCAAGAATGTAACACTTTGAGCCAAATGCTCGAAAGTATCCAACTTGGGGTATGTTACCGGTGAGGAGCTCGTATGCCGTCTTGCCGAGTAGCTTGTGAAGATACAAGCGATTTGTTGCATGACAAGCCGTCTCAATCGCTTCCGCCCAAAAGTGTTTTGGAGTCTTGTACTCATCAAGCATCGTTCCCGCCATCTCGATAATAGTTCGGTTCTTCCTCTCAACAACTCCATTTTGTTGAGGCGTGTACGTAGCCGAGAACTCGTGTGAAATCCCTTCTTCGTCAAGAAAGGTATCCACATTTGCGTTCTTGAACTCCGTTCCGTTGTCGTTGCGAACCTTCTTGATCTTCACTTCAAATTGATTTTCGGCCTTCCTAGCGAAGCTCTTGAAGATCTTTTGGACCTGCGATTTATCATCAAGAAAGAACACCCACGTAAATCTTGAAAAATCATTGACTATGACTAGACCAAATGCGTTACCACCGAGACTTTTGTAGGCATTGGGACCAAAGAGATCCATATGAAGTAGCTCGAGCGGTCTTCTCGTGGTCATGATGTTCTTCATGGGGTGACTTCCTCCTACTTGTTTTCCTGCTTGACAAGCACTGCACAATCTATCCTTGTCAAATATAACATCTTTTACTCCAAGGATATGATCACCTTTAATAAGCTTATCAAGATTTCGCATGCCCACATGACCTAACCTTCTATGCCACAACCAACCTTTTGAAGATTTAGCAATAAAGCAAGTTCTAGGTTGAGCCTTTTAGTGAAGTCAACAATGTAAAGATCACCTCTATGTATACCGGTAAAGACCATTTTATGATTATCTCTACGAAACACTTGGCAATCTACTTCAGTAAATAGGACAATGAAACCAAAGTCAGCAAGTCTAGATACGGAAAGTAAATTGTAGCCAAGAGATTCAACGAGCATAACATTTTGTATGGAGCTATCATGTGAGATGGCCACGTTACCAAGGCCAACCACCTTACCCTTTGAGTTATCACCAAAGGTGATATTCTTTCGAGGGCCGTTGTTTTCAGCAAGCTCACGAAACATATCCTTATCTCCAGTCATATGATTAGTACATCCGCTATCAACACTACAAAAAAATACACTTCCGTGATGATACGTGTTTGTCACATTAGGTCGCGTTTTCTGTCATGCATGTACATCCATGACAAATTTATGACAGAATCAAGATAGTCATACCTATGCTGTCGTAGAAGTGTTCCATGACATTGCCAAAATTATCATCACGGAAGTGTCCACTTCCATGATGATAAATCGCGCGTCACAGAAGTGCTTTCGTCAAGGGTGACCGACACGTGGCATCCACCGTAAAGGAACGCCGTTAAGCTATCGGGTCGGATTTTGGATCCGATAACCCGTTAACAGCCACGACCAATACCGATTTTCCACGTGTAAAATTCTCATTGGCTGACGGATCCACGCGTTAGCTCTGCGTTGGCACAGGTGTCACTCATCCAACGGTCGAGATGGGCCTATGATATGTTGACACGTGGACCGGCCCAAAAGTGGCCCACAAAGTTTAAATGGGCCGGCCCAACCGAAGGCCCATAAGATTTAGCGGACCATAATGGGCCGGCCCAGCTAAAGGCCCACAAAATTTAGCAGACCATAATGGGCCGGCCCAGCTAAAGGCCCACACGATTTTGCAGACCATAATGGGCCGGCCCAGCTAAAGGCCCACAAGATTTTGCGGACCACAATGGGCGGGCCGAGCTAAAGGCCCACAAGATTCTGCAGACCATAATGGGCCGGCCCAGCTAAAGGCCCAACATTCTCTGTCAAATCGGCCCGTCAACGGCCTATCCTAAACTTGTCATCAACGCGACCCATGATCACTTCTGGCCCGTTAACAGTCCGCTAAGTAATTGGGCCGAATTATGGCCCGGTGTATTTCCGGCCTGTTAAAGGTCCGGCTTCATTTGGGCCCATTTACAGGCCATCAAAACTTTCGGCCCATAAACGACCGTGAAGGATTTGGGTCATATTCGGCCATGTCTAACATTCGGCCTGTTAGAGGCCCACTATAGCTTTGGGCCACTTTCGGCCTGTTGTCATTTTCGGCCTGTTAACGCCGGACGTAAACCATGGGCCATATGTGGCCCAACGTCATATCGGGCCCATTAACGGCCCATATAAAAATGACGATAATCTAGCCCGACCGAAGTTCCGGCCTGTTAAAGGCCCGTGTATTAGGTCGGCGCATTTACGGCCCGTCCGAATTTCGGCCTGTCAAAGATCCGCATCGTAAATGGGCCACCATTTCGGCCTGCTAAGTCCAGTGGGTTATTTGGAACAATCAGGGCCCAATCTCACTTTTGGTCTATTAAAGGCCCATGTTTTTTATGGGCTCGAGATATTTACACCTATAAACTGCCTATTTTTACTAAGGGCCCAAATTATGTTTAGGCCTGTTAAAGGCCCACTCTGGGCACAGGCCTACCAGAAAAATATGAAAGCTTATGCTGATTTAGGCCCAGATATTTTTAGTGGGCTACATGCCAATTTCGGCCCGTAATCGTTTTTAGCCCAATTGGAATGGGCCCGACGAATGTTGGCATGTTGGGCTCCTACGAAGCTTTCGGCCGAATACATTACTAAGATAAACCTACACTATACAAAAATAGCGTCGTAATTAGTGTAGCTTGAGGCAGCATCATAAATGTTGTATCACAACAAAATAAATTCCAACCATACAACAAAAGGCCTATTGGCATAAAGTTTACAGTCCTTCCAGATAAAAGCACCATCAGATGTATAGAAGCACAGATCATTTGACCTGAGTGCTAATGTTTCAGGCTGTAGAATCTGATGGAGCAGCACGATCTCCACCTTTTTTCCGCCATTGCTCTTGAACAACGAAGCGAATGTCTGATAGTCTGGTTTCAAAACCATTCATATCTTGATGACATTTCTCAACCACTATTCTTGTTTCTGAAACAACGTCCATTAGGGATTGGACTTGTGTCTGGAGCACAGATATATCACTCTGTCTAGCAGGAAGATTTTGTTCAGTAGGCGATTTGGACGAGGTTACCTTGACAACCAACCCAGAATTACGCAGGAAGGTGCTTTTTGCACTGTTAGTGGAGAGATACTGACGCACTGCAGCAAGAGGTGACATTGTGCTTGTAGTAGCCTCGTCACCTTCAGGTGGTTGTGGCTGTTCAATCATTTGTTCCATAGCTTCCTAAAAGTTTGAACTTTTAGATTAGTGTACCAGATAAGTTACTAATGAGACAAAAACAAACAAAGTAGGTTAAACGTTTATACATAACTTATTTTGGTGAACTATTGTAATACATTAGCATGTATTGTAGTACCAACTACATAATAAAATCATTTTCGGAACATATGTCCATGTAGCATGCCTACTGTATTGTCTATTTCCTCACATTCGTTGACATCTAAGGATAAAGAGACATGGTTTAAAGTAGGATCAACATAGTATGACATCATTCATATCATGGGCAAACAGATATAAAACAAACAGGCTATTTTATCATTGTGTGCGCACGTGAACATAACAACTAAATTACAGATCAAGACCAAAAGAATATCCTTCATCCACTACTAGAAAAAGGGCTCTAGATAATATGGACACTAATGGCGCACCACTCATGTGGTGCGCCACTACTATATACTAATGGCGCACCACATCCACGGTGCGCCACTACTAATATTTTTTTTCAAAACTAGTAATGGCGCACCAGGGGATAGTGCGTCATTACTAGTTTAACTAGTAATGGCGCACCACACCCTCGGTGCGCCACTACTAACATTTTTTTTCAAAACTACTAATGGCGCACCAGGGACAGTGCGCCATTACTAGTTTTAACTAGTAATGGCGCACCACACCCTCAGGCGCCACTACTAACAATTTTTAAATATTTTTTTATCAAAGTTAGTAATGGCGCACCGTGGGTGTGGTGCGCCATTACTAGTTAAACTAGTAATGGCGCACCACACCCACGGTGCGCCATTACTAACTTTGCCCAAAAATTCCACCGAATGCACCCCCCCCCCCCCCCCGTGGACCGCCTTTTCAGTTTTACAAAAAATAAAAGAAAATGATGGAAATGTCAAAAAAATAAAATAAAATAAGTTTCCCATGTGATATGTGGTCTAGTTGTTGGGAAAATTTACAAATATGAATTTCGACTTTATTTGCAAAATCTCTCTGGAATTTGTAAAATGGGCATAACTTTTGCATACGAACTCGGATTAAAAAGTTTTATATATGAAAAATCATCTACTCGAAAAGTTACATACGAAGTGAACCGGGGGAAGCCCTTTCAACATCTTCAAAATCCCCAAAAACCTAACAGAACGAAAGATACAGGGCTTTTAAGATCTAGAGGGGGGGGAATGAAAAAAAATTCAAACTTACTAGTGGCGCACCATTTGCTAGGTGCGCCACGAGTAACAGAAAAAAATTGGTTTCAAAAAAACTTTTTTGGATATTTTTTTCAAAATATGATATGTAATATGACTGGGAAGTTTGAAATATTTTTTCAAAATTTCATCACACTCATGAACATGAACATGAACAAAGTCCTAGACATCAACAAGGTTTAATAGGATTGATATGATAGATATATCAACAAGGGCCTGTGAAGTGAGCTGGTGCTGGGGTTGGATAGAACTCTGAAGTTAAGCGTGCTTGGGCTGGAGTAGTGTGAGGATGGGTGACCTTTCGGGAAGTATGACCATGGAGTGCGATTTGACTTGAGATTAAGCCATAGTGACCCGAGATTAAGAAAAAAAAGGGAAAAAAATTTGAAAAAAATATTTCTGAAAAATTTGAAAAAAATGTTAGTAATGGCGCACTTCTATGTGGTGCGCCATTACTAAGTGAGATAGTAATGGCACACCGTGTGATGTACTAATGGCGCATTGCCTGGTGCGCCATTCTAATGGCGTGATGCTAGTGGCGCACCTGTAGTGCGCCATTAGTAGGCAAAACAGGTGTGCCACTCGCAGGCCTTTTCCTAATAGTGATCTCTTCTAAACCATGTTAGGTGAAATGATACGTTAAGACAACTGTGAATAAAAGTGAACAGAGTAACTGACATTGGCTGCAAACCAAGTAGTGAAATGAACACATCACAGTACCAATTAGTTCAAGGCAGGAGGAGTAAGGACTTACAACAGCGGCTTGAACTGGTGTGCTCATGCCCTTCATCTTGCTGGTGTGGCAATCCTTGAAGATTTGCACTGCATTCGGTTCAGGTTCTTTTTGGTCCGCACGGGCTTTCCGCTGTATTTGGAACAAGTCAATATAGATACGATAATATGGCACAAAAAAAGAAGGAAGTAGCAGCTATTTACAAGAGCCTCGCAGTGTGCAATATAGCTACGCGGTCCTGTTGTCTGTTGGAATTTCACTTTAGAACGGTTGGTTTTGTTCTTCAAACAGTTAGCCTAGAAGAAGATACACTTGTAAGGCACATACATAAATACAAGTTCAATATGTGGTCTAATCAAATACATATAGCCTACCTGATACTTTGGATCAGACCAGTGTTTAACGAGGGCTGTCCAGTCTTCATCTGTAATATATTCCACTGGAGATCTTTGGGCGATTTCATTGTTAGCCTTGCCTTCAAAGTGAGATTTTCTAAGGTGATACCGATACTGTCGCAGAGCAGACTAAAAAACATGAGTGCATGCTTGTTTAGTTGCATCATCTGTCGGATCCAACTTGAACCTCATCTGTTGAAAAAAGAATGTGAGTCTTATTAGGAGGAAGCTAGAAAGTATGGGACAGAGCAAGACAATATTACTAATTGCGATGAATAACATTACTTACGGATAAATGGTCAAGGAAGGTGTTAAACTGGGTATTGTCTTTCTCATTCCTGTACTGGATCCACGTTGGGAGGATACGTGCATGACACCTAACGGCAACGGCTGCCTCTGATACTAACTTGGCTAACTCTATAGCATCACGTGGCCTTTTTAAACCTGCCTCAAAATGGATCTCCATTCTTCCTCCTTTAGATTTTGTTAATCTGTCAAGCATTATCCCTGATGTCTGTTTCCGCTTGCGCCGTGGTGCTAGTTCAACAACGAATATGGAAAGTGTTAGTGTACATCAAACTGTGAGAGTACATATAAAGGAGCATGCAACTGCAACTTGACTCGGTCAGGTACCGTCTTGGTGTTGATGCTCATGAGGTTCATCTGATCTTGCCAAGTCCTGTTGTGTCAGCAGTGATTCAGAAGTAGTGTTAGGTGTGAAGGCAGCTTGGGAACTGGCCAGTTCCGGAGCAAACGAACGAGTAACTGGTTGAGATGCTGGTACAGTTGAAGCAGATGCTGCAGCTGGTGGAGCAGGTGATACTGTGTTTGTAGATTTAGCCGGTGGACTTGGACCTTCTACTGCACTATAAGTACCAGCAGAATCTCGACGGCAGAACCTTTTCCATTTCACCCGATGAGTAACAGCACTCCCTACTATATTATTTTCCTTGCTCTTTTTTGACTTTGCCATGTCAAGCTGTACCCACAACACAAAAGAATAAAATCACTCTTCAGAACTCATTGATGCATGAAACAGACAAGCAATACTTTGATGTAAGACAACCGCATGAGGATGGAATATGTAAGAAAAACAGGACGGCATGACATATTCACAGCTACGATGTGCAAACTAAGCAGAAGGGTTTTCAAGAAAATAGAAGTAATGCAAGCTAGACACCATATGAAAGATGCAACCAATATTACTCTGCCAAGTTAAAAGTGTCTTGTCATAAGTGGCAATTCGAAAAATTAGAAGCAGTACAACGTAGAAATCAATGCAAGATGCAACCACTATCAAACTGGCATGTTAAAAGCGTCCAATCGTGAGTGACTGATGCGGGATACACAACAACAGTACTTTGATGTAAGAACATGGTATGATAGATAGATGCAGTGTATTCTAGACACAGAAAGCCATGTCATATGCACATGTATAACGTATAAACTCAGCAGGTGCAATTTAATCAAAATAGAAGAAATACAGGCTAGACAACATATGCAACATGAAACCAATTATCACACAGTCAACTTAGAGCAAGCACCTGCGATGGTGGAGTACGGGAGATGAACTCATCATGTAGACTTGGGACTTCAACTTCATTAGCAGTAGCAGTGGCAAATCTAGAGAGTCTCTGTTTGCGTCGGTGTGGAGGACCACCAACATCCCCTAACTTACTCTTTTCCTTCCTATTTTCTGATATTGCCTTATGAAGTCAAAATCACAAGAAGATGAATAAAATTAGCTCTGCATAACTGGTTGATGCATGATACAAACGAACACTACTTTTATGTAAGGCAAGCGCAGGATAGGAGGATGGAATATATACAAAAAAGACAGCGTTTCATATTCACACGTACGATAGGAGGATGGAATATGTATGAAAAAACAGTAAACGGAAGGCATTTCAACAAAATTAGAAGAAATGAAAGCTAGGCACCATATGAACATGCAACCAATATCACTCTATCAGGTAAAAAGTGTCTCGTCGTAAGTGCCATTTCAAGAAATTAGAAGCAGTACAAGCTAGAAGACAATGCAAGATGCAACCTACATCACAGTCCCAAGTTAAATGTGTCTTATGGGTAAGTGATCGTTGCAGGTATAAGTTGTAAGCTACGCAGATGCAATTCAACATAATCAGAAGCAATACAAACTAGACATCATACGGAAAACGCAACCACGTATAACAGTTCCAAGTAAGAGCAAGCACCTGTGATGGTGGAGTAGGGGAGATGTGCTCATCATGTACACGTATGTTCTAGAAACAGGAACACGTGTCATATTCACAGGCATTATGTGTAAAGTAAGCAGATGCAATTCAAGTTAGAAGCAATACAAGCTAGACATCATACGCAACATGCAACCACATATAATAGTGTCAAGATAGAGCAAGCACCTGTGATGGTGGAGTAGGGGAGATGTGCTCATCATCTACACAGCTACGTTGACTGTCCAGCCTTGTGTTGTCTTGCGAATCTTGTTGGGAGGATGGCGGAGTAGAATCTGTAGAGACCCCCTGTTTGAGTTGCTCCGAAGGACCACCATCATCCACTGCTGGACTAATTTCCTTCAACTGTAATGATTTTGCATTGTGAAGTCAAACCGATAAGAAAAAGGAATAAAATTCGCTCTTCAGAACTCATTCATGCATGATACTGACGAACACTACTCGGATGAAAGGCAAACACATGATGCGAGGATGGAATATGTATGAAAAACAGGATGGTGTGACATATTCACACCTATGATGTGGTAACTAAGCAGAAGGCATTTCAACAAATTAGAAGCACTGCAAGCTAGACACCATATGAAAGATGCAACAAATATCACTCTGCCAAGTTCAAACTGTATGGCGTTTCAACAAATTAGAAGCAATACATGCTAGAAATCATATGCAAGACACAACCAATATCACAGTGGCGACTTAAAGGTGCCTTATCATAAGTGACTGATGCGGGATATGCAAGAATAGTAGTCTGATGTAGAAACAGGAACACATGTCATATTCACAGGCATTATGTGTAAAGTAAGCAGATGCAATTCAACAAAGTTAGAAGCAATACAAGCTAGACATCATACGCAACATGCAACCACATATAATAGTGCCAAGTTAGAGCAAGCACCTGTGATGGTGGAGTAGGGGAGATGTGCTCATCATCTACACAGCTACGTTGACTGTCTAGCCTTGCGTTGTCTTGCGAATCTTGTTGGGAGGATGGCGGAGTAGAATCTGTAGAGAACCTCCGTTTCAGTTGCTCGGAAGGACCACCATCATCCAATGCCTTGCCAATTTCCTTCAGCTTTATTGATTTTGCATTGTGAGGTCATATCGACAAGAAAAAGGAATATCATTCGCTCTTCAGAACTCATTCATGCATGATACTGACGAACACTACTCCGATGAAAGGCAAAGTCATGATACGAGGATGGAATATGTACGAAAAAATGGATGGCTTGACATATTCACACCTATGATGTGGTAACTAAGCAGAAGGCACTTCAACAAATTAGAAACACTGCAAGACACCATATGGAAGGTGCAATCAATATCACTCTGCCAAGTTAAAACTGTCTCGTCATAGGTGGCGTTCATCAAACAAGAAGCAATACATGCTAGAAATCATATTCAAGACGCAAACCAATATCACACTGCCAACTTAAAGGTGTCCCATCATAAGTGACTGATGTAGGATACACAAGAAGAGTAGTTTCATGTAAGAACATGGTGTGATAGACAGATATAGTATGTACCAAAAATAGGAAAGCGTGTGATATTCAGATGTATCATGTGTAAGCTAAGCAGATGCAGTTTACACTAATTAGGAGCAATATGAGCTAGACACCATATGCAACATGCAACCAGATATCACACTGCCAAGTTAGAGCAAGCACCTTGGATGGTGGAGTAGGGGAGCGGAGACTTGGACCTTGTAATGCACTATCAGTACAAGGAGAATCGGTATAGATGCTCCGTTTACGTTGCTGCAGAGGACCACCATCATCGCCTTCCTTACTCTTTTCCTTCCTCTTTCTTGATTTTGCCTTGTCAAGTCAAACCCACAAGAAAAAGGAATAAAATTTGCTCTTCAGAACTCATTGATGCATGATACTGACGAACACTACTTTCATGTAAGGCAGCCGCATGATAGGAGGATGGAATATGTATGAAAAACAGGACGGCGTGACATATTGACATGTATGATGTATAAAGTGTAAACTAAGCACAAGGTGCTTGAACCTGTTAGAATCGATGCAAGCTAGAAACCATATGAAAGATGAAACCAATATCACTCTGCCAAATTAAAAGGGTGCCCTAACAAATGTATTTGACCAAATTAGAAGCAATACATGGAAACAGGCTAGAAATAATATGCAATATGCAACGAATAAAGGTGACTCATCGTAAGTGATTGATGCAGGATACAGAAGAGAGGTAGTTTCATGTAAGAACAAGGTTAACACATAGGTGTAGTTTGTACCAAAAATAGGAAGGCATGTCATATTCACAGGTATAGTGTGTAAACTAAGCAGATGCAATTTACCCTAATTAGAAGCATTACAAGCTAGACACCGTATGCAACATGCAAGCACATATCACACTGCGAAGTTAGAGCAAGCACCTGTGATGGTGGTGTAGGGGAAGTGCGGTCTTCAGGTACAGAGCTACGTTCAATATCTTCATTTAGGCTTGCTGTTTCTTGAGAATCACATGGAGAGGATGAAATTGCATTCTTTATAAGAGTATTGCGTCTCATATTAACCCACGCGCGTGACTGTCTCATCATAAGCGATAGACGCAGGATACACAAGAACAGTAGTTTGATGTAAGAACATGGTGTGATAGGCAGATGTAGTATGTACCAAAAATAGGAAGGTGTGTCATATTCACATGTATAATGTGTAAGCTAAGGAGATGCAATTTAACAAATTAGGAGCATTGATGAGGGATACACAAGAAAAGTAGTTTGATGTAAGAACATGGTTAATAGAAAGACGTAGTATGTACCAAAAACAGGAAGGCATGTCATATTCACAGGTATAATGTGTTAACTAAGCAGATGCAATTTACCCTAATTAGAAGCATTACAAGGTAGACACCATATGCAACATGCAACCACATATCACACTGCCAAGTAAGAGCAAGCACCTGCGATGGTGGTGTGGGGGAATTGCGGTGATCAACTAGAGAGCTACGTTGACTATCTTCATTTAGCCTTGCTGTTTCTTGAGAATCATGTGGGGAGGATGACATTGCACTCTTTAAACGAGTAGGGCGTCTCACAGTAACCCACTAGGGTGACTGTCTCATCATAAGTGATTGACGAGGGATACAAAAGAGCATTAGTTTGATGTACGAACATGGTTAATAGACATATGTATTATGTATCAAAAACAGGAAGGCATGTCATTATCAAAGGTATAATGTGTAAAGTAAGCAGATGCAATTTAACCAAATTGGAAGCAATACAAGCTAGACACCATATGCAACATGCAACCACATTTGACAGCGCGAAGTTAAAGCAAGCACCTGGAATGGTTGTGTGTGGCAATTGAGATCATCAACTGCAGAGCTACGTTTACTGTCTCCAACTGCTGACACTGCACCCATTAGAGCGCTGAAACGCTTAGTGCTTATCTTCGAATTACACTGGAGCGACTTCTGTCTTTTCTTTTCTGCATTCATCAACACTGCGTCAGAGTCTGAAATACCCATGCACAAAAAACAATAGTGTGAGTATGGGTGAAGTGTGTACACAATTAGTACAGTGTAAAGGTAGCAGATAGCAGGTCGGTGAGAAATAAATGACGGGAGACATATGATAACTCTACAACATGCATGGCACACTAAATTACTACAGGATTCTATGAAAATAACAGTCGACTAAAAGCAAATAGGTCAGTCCATTTTTTCTGCACCGTCCGATGTACAAAGAACGGGCAGATCGCCTTCATCTACCTCCAGCCAGTCAGTGTTGACGATCTTCCTCGAAACACCAGCGACCACCGGCCCAGTATTCCTCCCCTGCCTGGGCCCTCCCCTCGACCTCACCGCACCGCCGTGCTTGGCACTGCCCCCGGCCATCCATTCAAGCCCCGCCGACCTCCAGATCGGGCGCAAGCAGCTCCTGCGCCCCACACCCCTATGGTAGACACCGATGCGCCGCTTCCCCAGGGAACAGGCGGACTAGGTGCTCCGCGCGCCTAAGCGGGTGCTGCTTCTTTTAATTGCGGTTCGACTGACCCTGAAGTGAAATCCAGGCGGGCTACTAACCTCTAGCAAAGGTGAAATAGTAAAAGGGAGGAAACCTTGTGCATTTAGTATCACGAAGAAGATGCAGTAAGAAGCGCTCAACTAGTTTCTTTCGTGGGATGAATATGGTGTGAGCAGAGATGTAAGATCTGCACGAATAAGGGAAGAGGAGTACCTCTTTCTGCTGGCAGTGTTGTGTCCTCCTTCTGTTTTTCCGACGATCTTCTTATTGTTCGCCGGAAACCAGAAGTTGTGGAGGACGGTGCAGCCTTGGACGAACCCATGGCCAAGTTGTTGAGTGTGGTGCGGTGGCCGTCTGTCAGCGGCGGGGAAGCAGATCTGAGGCGGCAAACGACGGCGTAGCGGGATCAGCTCCGGTGCGGTGGACGGTTGCGACAGTGGAGCCGCAGCAGTGAGGCGCAGGACGGCGTGGTCGGAGTGGTTCTGGTACGGCGCACGTCGGCGTCGGCGTCATGGAGGCAGCTCTGCCTCGGCGTCAGCTGCTAAGTCCTTGAGGGCGTTGCGGTTGCGGTTGCGTTGGACGACGACGTCGGGGTACCGGCTCCGGCGTGATGGAGGAGGGCGGCGGTGGATTGGCCGCTATGGGGTGGAGGACGGAGGAGGCTGGGGTTTCGCGGCTGGTGGAGAGGGCGTTTTTGCGCCCACGGAGTATGAATGGGGAAACAGAGGGAGGTGGGGAACTAAGGGGGAACAATGTTTCGGTTTGAGACGCGCTTGTTTGAAATTTGGGGAAAGTTACAAACTTTGCCCCCATCTAAAATTTCGGACATATTGCGGGTTGGGGGTAGGACAGTCATGTCAGGTGTTCCAAATGTGGGCGGGATAGATTTCGGCCGAGCGCATGGGTAGGCGCCCACGGTGTATGAATGCTTCTCGGAGGCGGTTGAGACTAGACTCTTGGTGAAGTTACAAACCTACCCCGGTTTAGACCTTTGGACATCGGGCCGATAGGCTACACGGGCCAGAGTCAGGACAGTAATTTCCTACCACCAAAACATTAGTCTCGCGCGGTTTCGGGTGACTAGAGGCCTATTTGGCGCTTCGTTCAATATTTGGGAGCAGAAGCATTAACGTTTTCGGTTCTCTTGAATTGAACTTTCAGGATTTGTCAAACTTCACAAATCTTTACTCTTGAAAATCCTAAAGCTACGATTATTTTGGAATGGAGGGGGTACATTTGAATATACATTGTACACAAGTATATATTAAAAAATATGCAACTTACCTCAGTTCATGCATGGTTCCAGATATAATCTCCTTGGTTGCAAAAAAAAGTTAGATATGCGTATGAATATATATAGCATGTTCAAACTCACAACAAAGATTGATGCCCCCTTTTACATCTGATTTACAAATGCCATTATCTCGAGTTCAAATAGATGAATGCACTTCCTATGAATTCGAACCTTCGAAACCCCCTTTATGTTGAATTCGACATGTATTCTATTTCGTAGCTAGCAATTTGGAATGTATCCATGCAAGTGACAAATGTATAGTGCTTCACACTAACAAGATGGAGTGCACTAATTAATGTTTATATATGAATTGCAAAAGCATCCATTGCCTGTATGTCAAACCGCTCTCATTCTATGGATCGATAATATGAAATAAACACATGCACATGCTAGAATTCAATAGAGTATGGGTGTCTGATAGACCGATTTTCGTCCATACGCAATTTGCAAAATTCATGATCTCATCCAAAAATAATAATGCCATTTATATTTTAATTTAATGCGTAGAACCTCCTTTTACACGTAGATGCACTATGCCTCGCCCCGTTCTCACAAACGCGTTATATATCTCTCTATCTAATGCATAAGTGCACACACTTTATATGCATCAGCATTTCTCTTTCACACATGCTCACAATCTCTCTCATGGTGTCGGGGTGTCTCACGCACATGCTCTCTCTGTTTCTCTCTCTCTCTTTCTGACTACTATGTACCACTCTTTTCACTAATCTCAGTTGGAAAACACTATTTCTCTCACATGCATATATACACATGCACGGTCTCTACTAGCCCTCTATATGCACATATATGTGCCTACGTGTCTCCCGCACGCACATTATCTTTAGGCCTCTCTCGCACACATTGCCCCCCGACACACCTCTCTCTTAGTAGTTGGCAGATATGATTTCATCATATCATTCGGTAGGATAACCCTGGCTGTTAGGCTGGATGGTAATACGAGGCAAAGTTTTACCCTAGTTCGGATCGGACCCTTGCAGTTGAAGAAAGAGCCTACTCCTGGTACTGTATATTAGTGATAGGGGTGTGTACAAAGTACACGTGAATACCAGGCATTGTGCGTGTGTGTATACTATCGACGAACTAGCCCCCAAGCTTGTATAACATACTAAGGGCCTAGGGTTATAAATCATATATAGTCGGCTTATCACCAGTGGGGATAGAGTCCTCCGTGACTCTGGTAGCTTCGTGTTGTACGCCGAGTCCTCCACATGGGTCTTCGTATAACACGTCTCGGTCCAACCTATATGTGGCGCAGGATGGAACCGACCCATGAGTCTTCATGTTGACCCACCACAACTAGAAATGATGTGCCCACCACACCACACACGCAATCGACCACTAAGAAAATAAGCATATACAATAGTACAACGGTATCTAGCTCACGATACGTCTCCATATTTTGTTGATGACACTGACGGACTTTGCATTTGATGCGTGCTCCGTATTTTGTTGATGACACTTACGATCATTGTATTTGAAGCGAAAGCACGATATGGTCACTGGACTTCAGAATAAGCTCATCACGGTCACCACATACATTTTGTTGACGACACTTACGGTCATTGTAATTTGTTGATAACACGATCAATTGACCAGTCAAACGGTCCACATTCAGCAGCGCACATTACCATAGGGCCCAACTGTCAGCGCGTATATGAAGGACAGAAATGGTAATGAATTAGTGGTCGGTGGGTATTCAAAGTCGTGAGACCTCTGGTTGGCAGTCACCGGCGGTTGGGGCGGGCGTTCATTGGGCGGTGGGGTGGGGATCCCCGGAGAAAAACCTCGGCGGGGGGGGGGGGGGGGGGTAGAGGGATGGCCGGTGTGGCGGCGGACCGGCGGTGGGGAGTGGTTTCGGGGAGGGCGGGCCGGCTACGGGCGGCGGGGCTGGCGGTTCGGCCGGTGGTGGCTGGCGGCTCAGGGGGGGGGGGTGGAGTTTGATGATAAACTGGAGGCCCTTGATTTCGTATCCAACGGCTGGAAAATCTAATGACCAGAGATGAAAAAGTCAGTCGACTGACGTGTAGCCTCACCCCGCACGTACACATGCACGCACGCATGTAGGCGTGCAACACTGACACATACACACGCATGCATGCTGGCGTGCAACACTGACACGTACACATGCACTCACGAACACACGCACGTACACACCCATGCATGCAACACTGAAACGTACCCTTGCACGCACGCAACACTCGCACGCCTGCATGCACACAACACACGACGCAAGACACACGCTCAACCTATACGTGCATGCACTCTTTGTTAAGGACATGGATTGTTACGGGTATTAATCAATCTTATCTGTGATCAGCAGAACATTGATGTTTGCAGCGGTCTTTATGAATCATAACGTATCGAATGGGCTATCAACATAGTAGGCTTATCTACATGAAAAAGATAACGTCACACTCAATGAACAATCATCGGTTTATGAAATGCCCGCTTCTGACCGCCCTGGCCCACCAAAGGTTCCTCTGCTGTGTGCTGCCTGCGTTGGGTCACTAACATGCAGGCCATGCACCCAAAGAGCCCACACGTCAGTGGAAGAACGGCGCGGTGTCCAAGGTCAGAGTCGAGGGCGCCACTCGCGGCACGCCCGGCTGAACACACCTCCGTGTCGCATTCAAACGCCTCCATGAAACCCGCCCGTGTGGAAGCCGAGAAACCCACTCTGGACACACGTCCGTTCATGACCGGGCCGGCGTTAAACGCAACGCCGGCCGAGCTCCTCCCGTCCGCCGTCTATTTAATCTCCTATTTAAACGAGGCCAACCGCCGGCCAAGAATCACACACCTCCGCCGCTCCCCTATCTCCTCCACCATTTTGTCCACTCTTACAATGGCTTACGAAGAGTAGTTATTCCGCATCCAAGCCGGCTGGGTAGACTGCCGGATACGAGCCATGTAGCTCGCTGATCCACCTCCCTCCCCTCGCCCGACGGAGCCAATTGCTGCCCCAAGCCGGCGCGCAGTTCAGCAACTCGCCGCTCCAGGCCAGCTCGACGAGGAGCGGCGCACGGGCGTCGCTGCTGCCGTCCACGCCGCCGCCTCGTACCGCGCCTCCCGTTTCTGTGGCCGAGACTCCCATGCCAGCGGCCGCGCCATGCAAGCAGCGACAAAAGCCGGGTGCGCGGAGAGCGACGAGTCGGTGGCCAGCGCCTCCGCGTCCGCCGCCATCATCGAGGAGAAGTAGAACATGGGAGGCCGCCGCCGCTTGGGTCCCATGAAGGCCACCGCGGAGGCGACGCCGGCGTACATAGCAGGTGTCTTGCCAGATCCTTTTGTTGTGAGGACCTTCGTCGACCCCGCATGGGCTCCACGGAAGAGGGGAATGCTAGGATGAACTCGAGCCGGTGCCGGCCATGGCGAAGTAGTGGCTGGTGATGAACTCGAACCGGTGCCGGCCACCATCATCTTCGGCACCAGCCAATGACATCAGTTGGGCAGTGGGGAAGCGAGCCATCCTTTGCGCTGAAGCATATACCTCCGGGGCTCCCGGCAGTCCGGTGATCGTGCTGCCGGACATGAGGAAAACAAATCGATCGGCGGGCGACCATTTAGGCCAGGTATTATATACCTGTGCTGTCCAAAACTAGCACCGCGTAGTTCATTTGAATGTAATGAAATTCGTCATGTTTTTATGAAAATCCAGTATTTTATATGATTTCCGTCGTTTTTTATATGAAATATTAGTTTGTCTACGTGTTTGCGTGAATTTCGTCCGCGTGCGGCTACGGTTGGATGGCGTAATTTGCGGGTCGCCGGTTGGTCTGCGGGCGGCTCGGGCGGCGTTGTGGGACAAAAAAACACAGCTCGTGCGAGCTCGTCTCCAACGTGCGCGGTGGAGGATGCATGACAGCATGAGCACCTGAGCCATTCCTCTTTCATCGGTGGCAAAGGCACCGGTGGAAAAAAGGGTCGCCAATATTTTGGCTACCCCGGGCAAGGTCCAAACAGCCCCTCCCAACAGATTCAAATCCCTCGTTCGCCGTGGAATTTTGCCATGTGTTGTTTTCATGGACTAGCAAGATGCCCGTGCATTGCACGGAACATCAAGATGCGTTTTTTTACAAACTCCCGCATGCATGCAAGGGATAATTAATGTCCTCCTTTGCTAGTAGCACGAGGCAAACACCATTAATATTGCATCGATTAGTGTTAGTGGCCTTGTATATCTGCAAATTGTAATTTTAATAGTGGCCCCTTTAATATAAAAATGGAGGGAGAAAGATGAGAGATAAGGTGAGGAGGAGTGGGGCGTGGTGGTGACTGGTGGTCGGACTGTGCGGAGGCATGGGGATGGACGGCGCATTATGTCTAGGTTTGTATCTCTCTCACACACACCCACGTAGGTGGGGGACGTGCACAAAGAGAAGAGGTGCACGCACGGCGCACGTACTCCCGTCTCTTTCCCAACCACACCCGCGCGGGTACACGGTGGAGCTCATTTCTAGACAAAAAAGGCAGCCCACGTGGTAATTTGGCACGTGTACGGTTGTCCACTTGGTGGAGGGAGGATCGTCTACCACAGGTGAACAAACAAATTGCGACTTGATGCGTTATGTTAAATTAAAAAAACAGGCAAACCATGTGGGGCCTACCTTAGAGGCAAGGCTCTATACACTGGAGTACCTTTGATGTGTCCCGTCAAGTCGCAGAACGAGGAGAAGCTTGCTTAGTACGCCGTCTCCCCCGCCCACGGGCGCGGTGGCTCGCAGGATGAGGTGAAGCTTGCTTACGAGTAGTAGTAGTAGTAGTACTACTACTACTGTACGCCTTTACGCCCGCTCCCTCGCCCACGCGCGCGGTGGCTCACAGCACGAGGAGAAAATTTTACTACTCCCTCCGTTTACTCCTCGTCCCTACT
Source organism: Aegilops tauschii subsp. strangulata (assembly GCF_002575655.3). Taxonomy (NCBI): domain Eukaryota; kingdom Viridiplantae; phylum Streptophyta; class Magnoliopsida; order Poales; family Poaceae; genus Aegilops; species Aegilops tauschii. The sequence goes on from NC_053035.3 coordinate 359,211,041, forward strand.
ACGTACTTTGGTTGGTACTCCCTCCATTTACTTATACAAGGCCACTATAAAAAAATACATTTTGCATCTATACAAGGCCACAAATAGTAATCGTGACAAAAGTTACTACTCCCTCCTTTCCAGTTTATGGCTCAATTTCAAAATCTCTCCAACCAAGGTAGACGGTGAGTGGTCGAATTAATTTCGTAGTTTGCACAAGTAATTAGTACGCTTGTTTTTCTCAAGAAGTTATGTTTACCGAGGCATTAATTAGAACGAATGCATGAATGACCACTAAATTTCCATGAACTTGTACATGCATTGGTTAGTTTCCTCTTGACACTGCTTGCGTCGGGTGATCTAACGCACCTCGAAATCCAACATGTAATGGTACTACTACTAGTATAGTAGAATTGAGACTTATCAAATGGAAAAACGAATGTTTTTTAGATGAGCCCTATAAACCCTAGTGGGTACGTACTCTGTAAAAACAGATTTTTCAAAAACTAAGTCGCTCCTTTCATGAATTCTGTAGTATACTCCTCCGTCGACGCTCCCTTTCATGAATTCTGTACTTCCTGTCGCCGACATGTGGGACATATAGCAACCGGGTCGACGTGTCAAGCACCAAATAACAGTGCAGAACAGCAGCGGGGACGCACCCCACTCGTACCGGCCCAGTAGTAGTAATGAGCAATGAGACGTCAAATCACAATGCCGCACCTTCCCAGACGGACGAAGCAACCATTATTTCACACTTCGGTTCGCCATCATCTCAAACCACGTAGTATTGCTTCTGCCTCAAGAGGGACACGCGCATCGCCTTGGTACATCATGACACGTGGGACCGCATGACAGGCCATGCTCCCCCGCCGATCGCTCGGTAAAATCACCTCATTTTTACTATACTTCCTCCGTATCGGTTTACTACATGGCATGCACGTCGTTCTAGGTTGAGAATTTAACTGGATATATATGTGATGAACAGTACTCTAGCCTTTTAAAAAATGTATACTTTTGTACAGTAGTACTATCGATGGATTGCGCCATGGAGCAAAAATTGAAATTAAAAAAAGGTGGTACATATAGAGAGCGCTCGTCGCCAAATTATGCATATAGTACTATTAAAAAAGCTAGTACGTGCTTAATTGGGGTGCTAAATTCTATTAAAGAAATACTAGTAGTATGTACATACTGAAGAGTTAAAGTAACGAGAAGAAACATAACATAGTTCTGCTGGGGGCTCAGCACAACACACCCCTCAAATTAAACTAAGCACACCTAAAATTAAACTATGCAACTAATCCGGTAGACACTGCATTAGAAGTTTAGAACCACCATGAGCAACGACACTGCCACCTTACTCGGAGTCCTCGTCCACGTCCTCGACTTCGTCCTTGTCCCTCTTCCTCTTGGCCGATACTTCTTTGCTTGAACCACACACTTGGTTGTTGCTCTTCATCCAACCCTTGTAGATATTGAAACAATGGTAGCCATCCATTGCAGCGTAGTGGATGTGGTCTATACCTAGTACATTCCGCTGCCATGCATGACGATGAAACGTGTAATGAGGTTTCTCCAGTTTACGGTACGAAGGATGAACCATGGATCCTGCCAGGGTCAGCATTGAAGGCTGACGAGAGGGCACCAGCCGATTCTTCTGGAGGTCGAAGGGGTTGCCTACAACGAGGCCTATCCGACCTAGAACTTCTTTGTCGTTCTTAAAGTCTACAGTAATGAATTTCACTGTTTTATCCTTGAGGAAGTTCTTAAAATCCTGGCACTCAACGTCGGCATGGCATATGTGGTAGACCAAGCAAATGTTATGTACGCAAACCTGGATCACGCCGGGCTTCTTCCTCTCTTCGTCCTTTAGATCCTTTTCTCGTCCCAGGACTGTGGTGTACTCAACATCTAGCCCAGCGACCCACTCATCATCTGAGTTTTCGAACATGCGTCTGAAGCGAGAAAGGCATCCTTTCACCGTCGCGGAAGAACGGGTGTAGATGACGTCGAACTCATCGCCGGTGATGGTTCTAACCTTGTACTCACCGCCGATCGTGGAGATTTGGGACACCATGGATTTGGGAGGAGGGTTAGGGTTAGTGGAACTGCCATAATGTGAATGGACGGGACGACTAGGAGCGAACCGCCGTAGTATTGAAGGACGTGCAGGGACGAGTAGGAGCGAACTGCCAGCGTGCGAAGGGCAGGGTAGTGGCTTTCCATTCTCCCATGATACGGGCTTCCGAGAGCCCTTGGATCTGAGATCGAACGGTTGCATGGCGTGAATCTAGACCTATGGGTGAATATCCTATCCTGGAGGGTTATTCTGCAAATTTTCAGCAGCTTAGCATGTGACCGTTTGATCTCAGATCCAAGGGCTGCCAGCAGCCCGTATCATGGTCGCACCTACCACGACCGTCGCGTCGCTCGCGCGGTCGCGCCCTTAGAGATTTAACACGGCGCGTTAGGCTATCTGATGTTTGCATGTCATACATAGTCATCACTTAGTCACTCATACTACAACAAGGTTGGCTATAAGGTTGGCTATAAGTGTATTTTTTTACTCCTCTCTATCTCTTTCTTCGTACTCCCTCCGTCCCATAATATAAGAACGTTTTTGACACTAGTGTAGTGCCAAAAACGTTCTTATATTATGGGACACAGGGAGTACTAGTATTTATTGCATTTGCCAAGGAGTGACCTCTTCCAATGAAATGGTGTTGGTAAGTTTTGAATTAGCTATAGACTCAAAATTGTCTTTTCACCTAGGTACACGCGCTTAGCACCGTTTCTTCCTTGGGTCACCAAACTAGTCTCTCTCTTCTTGATTAACTTGCCACATCAGACTTTATGCCTATGTGGCAAGCTTAAGCACTTGTAGGAGCAAGTAAAAGTAAGTACAATAGTGCGCTTTACATGGCATTTTTGCATATGTGGAGGAAAGAGAGGCAAGGAAAAAGTGGAGAAGTGGACTCTCATGCAAGAGCCAGCCTCTACTACATGGCGGAGCATTGGGAGAGGCACCTGTATGGAGGTGGTCAGGAATCGGGAGACTCACGCCAGTCGTAGCGCCGCAGTTAAAATGATAATGGCAAGTCAAATCACGGGGCCCCACCTGTCCAGCAGTAACTCGCTGTCAAATCACACAGCCCTACGTTTGCAGCAGCCTACTCCCTCGTCTTCTCACGTCTTTGTCGAACCGACTAGGCGGAACTGCCCCGCCTACCGCGCGGAAAAGCCCCGCCCTCGACTTTTAAATACAACTACATCCGCTTAAGAATCCAATGATATACTTTTTGTGACATAGTAACTCATATTTAGTTAGTCAAATGGATGACCTAGAACTACGTGCAGGCCCTATAAACCGAGACGCCTAAAAATAAAAAAACCGAGACAGAGAGGGTAGTTCAGCACGTATCTTTTTAGATCAATATAGTCAGGATTCACCAAGGAGCAAAACCAATTGGTAGGCTGCTCCTGTCGTGTTGGCGTAGCAACTCAAGCAGGGTCAGTCCGCACACGAAATGGCGACACACTGAACAGGACCCCTTTGGCCGACATGTGGCTCATCCACCGTCTTGTTCCACATGCGATGCACCAAATTACAGTTCGGAGCAGCGGTTGGAATTGGAGGCACCCCGTTCGTAGCGCCGCAGTAGTGGAAAATGAGCGATGAGGGGTGAAATCACAAAGCCCCACCTTTCCCGCATTAAGCTGGACGGACGAAGCAACCATCATTTCACTCTAGGGCGCAAGAGCATAAAGAAAAGAGAAAACAATGATGCGTGCGGCAGCTACCTAGGGCACCCTAGGGTAGGGGTCTCCACTACAGATCCTTTTTTTGAAAGCGCCTCCACTACAAATCGGCTTCTCCCTCGTCCTCTTGAAGAAAACCGATGATGAGTGCGGCGGTAGGGTTTGTAGGAGTACTATGGCGTGCGGGTTCACGCCGTAGTAAACGGGTTCGAGTCGACACCTTAAATATGTGTGGGCCGCTTGGTTTTACGGGAATGAGGCAGCATTTTGGGTTCGGGGACCAGTGGAGATATAGTACGTACAAAAAATTGTTGACGTAGGTTCGACCGAAAGGCAATGATGCATGGGCCCTGCATTTTGATATAACTGGGGCCGCGTGAAATTTGCTACTCTACTCAAAACTAGTAAGGTACACATGTATTGAACGCATGAGATTTCAAAACCAAATTATGAATAAGTACACACTATAGCATGTAAAGCTTTGAGTCATATATGCATGATGTAGATGTTCGTTTAGTTCTTATAGTTCATCTCATTCAAAATCAATTAGTTTTATAAAAATGTTAAGATTCATGGAGTCGTGCATTGTAAATCATAAAGTAAAAAACAAATAATGGCAATTCATTTAGAAAAAAATAATCAATTATGATACAGAAGATTCTAGAACATGTTTTGAGGTTTGTGCATTATGCTTAAGTTCAACCATGGAGTCTTCTAAATTGTACATGTGGCAGATCTGGTGGAATGTTGATGATATCCAACGGCCAGTAGTGCTCGGATTTGCCTATCTCTGCACTGTCCGGTTAGCTTCATCCAGCGACCATCTTTCAAAGTTATTGGCACACTATATAGTTCTTATGCCATAGTTGCATCACTACAAAAAAAAGACACATCCGTGACATTTTGGGCCGAACGAATTTTTTTCTGTCATACATATGACACTTCTATGATGATAATTGTGACAAAACCCGGTATCATCATAGATGTGGTGGGCTCCTACTTCTATGACAAAAAATCATGACAGAAAATGGGCTTTTCGTCCTGGGCGGGCCGGAGACGCAGCTGCATGACATTCTTTGGGCCGTCCATGACGGAAAAAACCATGGTAGAAGCGAGGGCGGGGAAAATTTCGGGGAGTTCCCGGTTACGGTGGGAGGTCGGGGGCCGAGCGACGCGCGTTTCTCTCGTACACGTACGCGCGTGTGTGCGAGGCGTTGGCTCTAACTGAACCCGAGCGAGGCGTTGGGCTCTAACTGAACTCGAGTGATTGCACTGCAGGCTACGCGTTACTGAACCTGAGCGATCGATCGATGGCTGTTAACTGAACCCGATCGAGCGATTCCTTCGCTACTACTGCTAACTGAAGCCGATCGATTGGATGAACAGTGAGCGTTGCGGGGGGGGGGGTTGGATGAACAGTGAGTGGTGGCGTTGCCTCTGGATGAACAGGACCCCGTGGTGTGGAGGGCTGGATGAACAGTAGACGGTGGAGGGGTGCCCGTGGAGGGGTGGTTGAACAGGACCCCATGGTGTGGAGGGCTGGATGAACAGTAGACGGTGGAGGGGTGCCCGTGGAGGGGTGGTTGAACAGTAGCCGGTGGAGTAGCGCGCGGTGGAGGCTGGATGAACAGGAGCCCGTGGAGGCTGGAGGAGGTCGACGGTAGCCCGTGGAGGCTGGAGGAGGTCGACGGTGGAGATGAACAGTATCCCGTGGAGTCCCGTTTTGCGGTACGCCACACCCCTCCCGATGAACAGGACCCCCGTTTCGACCGTAGGAGGTCCGTTTCGTCCGTTTTGCGGTACGCCACACCCCTCCCGATCAACAGGACCTCCGTTTCGACCGTAGGAGGTCCGTTTCGTCCGTTATGTGGTACGCCACATCCCTCCCGATCAACAGGACCCCCGTTTCGACCGTAGGAGGTCCGTTTCGTCCGTTTTGCGGTACGCCAGACCCCTCCCGATGAAAAGGATCCCGTTTCGAACGTGGCCCGTCGAACACAAGGCCGTTTCCTCCGTTCTGCGGTACGCCAAACCTCGTTTCCATCGCCTGTTCCGTCCAAGCCCTCCCGATGAACACGACCACGCATTCCGTTCCAACCCAGCCGGTTGGCTCCCACGCGTTCCGTTGCCTCCCGATGAACGCGACGCATTCCGTTGCCTCCCCATGAACACGACGCATTCCGTTGCCTCCCCATGAACACGACGACGACGTTGTTTCTCCGTTCCGACCCAACCATGTCAACGAGCCCTCGCCGTACGTATGCGCGAGTAGGCGTTCGAGACCCCGCCCGTATGTACACATACGTGGCCGTATTTTCTTTCTTGCACCCTGGCCGCTGTACGTACGTGTACATGCTACGTGCGCGCCTCTACTACGACACATGCGCTCCTCTACATCCACCAGTATATATGTACGTACACATTCGCGACCAGAATGACAACGCTACGTACGCTTCGACCAGGTGGGTCCCGACTGTCAGGCACTTCCTTGCGTGCGAAGATGTAGCTGGTGGGTCCTAGCAGTCAGGGGGCCGAATCGTTTTGTTTTTTTTGCCCGGACGCACTTCCTTGTGTGCGAAGGTGTAGCTGGTGGGTCCCAGCAGTCAGGGGGGAAACTTTTTTTCGCGAAATACGGTGGCCTGTCCGGTGGGTCCCCGCTGTCAGGTGGAGGAATAATTATTTTGCGCGTAATAAGGAGGCACTTCCTTGCTGCGGCCGTGGACCCAGCTGTCAGCGTCTCCACGCATAGTACTCTTCTGATGGAAGTCGGTCGTTGACCACATTGACCACGCCGTGCCGAGAGCACCACGGCGGTGGACGACGGCGAGGCCTAGGAAGGGGACGACACAGAGGCAGGGAAGACTCGGCAGTTGTTTCCCACGCGGAGGGGAGTACGACTGTACGAGGGTTTACTGGTTCGTCTGCCATCGCCGGAGAATAACAGGAGGTGTGGGTGAGTAGAGGGATGGCTAGGCCAGCGATGGGAGTACGATGGGGCGTTGAGCCCTGCGCGGCAGCACAGCCGGCCGCGGTGAGGAGGGAGCAGGCAGTCCCGCCGGCGCTTGTTTGAGCTGCTGGAGCAGGAAGAGCAGAAATTGAAGAAGCACGACGGCCGTTGGATGGACATCCAACAGTCAGTGCTTGTGCGTCAACCTTTTTTTAGGAAAGCCTCAAATCTGTGGAAAACAGCATACAACCCATCTGCCATTATTTATAATAATTTACAGCCCATTTGCTAATTTTTTCAGGTTTTTTTTGGAGCCCATATTCTTTTTGTTAGCATTACAGCCCATATTGTGGCCACGGTTAAAAAATTATACGAAATTTTGCATATTTCGGTGCGGTCCGGACTGTTTTTAAACCCGAAATTTTGACTCACATTCAAACTGATTTTAAAAATAAATGTATATCAATATAAAATCCAACAAATTCTCCACGCATAAAAATTAATGTAATTTAAAATCTTGAAATGAAAAAAAAGATATTTGAAACTAATTGCCAGTTTGATGTGTTTTAAAAATGTACAGCCCATTTCTCATTACTGATGGGCCATTTTCTCGGCCAGCCGAATGAAAGCTCTCCTCATCTTGAAAGATTTGTAGCCCAACAGGCGTGACAAAGCGACTTACTTGGCAAATCACAAAAAAACTAGGTTGTGGCCGTGGACCCAGCTGTCAGCCTCTCCACGTACAGTACTCTTCCAATGGAAGTCGTTCCTTGACCACGTTGACCACGCCGCGCGGAGAGCACCACGGCGGTGGACGACGGCGAGGCCTAGGAAGGGGACCACGCGGAGCCGGGGAAGACGCGGCAGTGGAAGCCCACGCGGAGAGGAGTACGAGGGTTCACTGGTTCAGCTGCGGTGTGAGGCTGCCGTCGCCGCAGGGCCTGGCCAGCGGTGGGAATAGTAGGGGGCGGTGAGGCCTCTACGGCAGCACAGCCGGCCACGGGAGGTAGGAGCATGCGGCACGACCGGCGCTGCTTTGGGCGGCTGGAGCAAGAAGACCAGAGGTTGAAGAAGCACTACGGCCGTTGGATGGACATCGTACGGTCACTGGAGCTAGAATCGTTCATATTGACTAAGTTGACAAAGCCCTTCGTCCCCGTCAACTTAGTAGGCCCACAAGTCAGCCTCCCACCAAGGTGGGTCCCAGCTAGCCGGGGGAGTATTCATTTTTTTGTGCGTAATAAGGAGGCACTTCCGGTGGGTCCGAGCTGACAGCGGGGGGAACGTTTTTTTCACGAAATACGGTGGCCCATCCGGTGGGTCCCAGCAGTCAGGGGGAAACGATTTTTTCCGCAAAATACTGGTGGCCCGTCCGGTGGGTCCCCGCTGTCAGGTGGAGGAACAATTATTTTCCGCGTAATAAGGAGGCACTTCCTTGCGGCTGCCGTGGATCCAGCTGCCAGCCTCTCCACGTACAGTACTCTTCCGATGGAAGTCGGTCGTTGACCACATTGACCACGCCACGCCGAGAGCGCCACGGCGGTGGACGACGGCGAGGCCTAGGAAGGGGACGACGCGGAGCTGGGCAAGACGCGACAGTGGATGCCCATGCAGAGAGGAGTACGAGCGTTCACTGGTTCGGCTGCGGTGTGAGGCTGCCGTCGCCGCAGAATAACAGGGGGTGTGGGTGAGTGGAGGGATGGCCTGGCCAGTGGTGGGAGTAGTATGGGGGCGGTGAGGCCTCCGCGGTAGCATAGCCGGCCACGGGAGGCAGGAGCAGGCGGCACGACCGGCGCTGCTTTGGGCGGCTGGAGCAAGAAGACCAGAGGTTGAAGAAGCACTATGGTCGTTGGATGGACATCATACGGTCACTGGAGTATTGACTAAGTTGACAAAGCCCTCCGTCCCCGTCAACTTAGTAGGCCCACAAGTGAGCCCAACAATATGGTGGGTCCCAGCTAGCAGGGGGGTATTCATTTTTTGGGCGTAATAAGGAGGCACTTCCTTGCGTGCGAAGATATAGCTGGTGGGTCCGACCTGTCAGCGGGGGGAATGTTTTTTTCGTGAAATACAGAGGCCCTTCCTATCGGTCCTAGCTGTCAGGTGGAGGAATCATTATTTTGCGCGTAATAAGGAGGAATTTCCTTGCGTGCGGCCGTGGACCCAGCTGTCAGCCTCTCCACGTACAGTCCACTTCCGATGGATGTCGTTCATTGACCACGTTGACCAGGCCGCGCCGAGAGCACCAGGGCGGTGGACGATGGCGAGGCCTAGGAAGGGAACGACACGGACCCAGAGAATACTCGGCACTTGTTTCCCACGCGGAGGAGTACGAGGGTTTACTGGTTCGTCTGCCGTCGCCGGAGAATAACAGCATGTGTGGGTGAGTAGAGGGATGGCTAGGCCAGCGATGGGAGTACGGTGGGGCCGTGAGGCCTGCGCGGCAGCATAGCCGGCCGTGGGAGGAAGGAGCAGGCAGTCCCGCCGGCGCTTGTTTGAATGGCTGGAGCATGAAGAGCAGAGATTGAAGAAGCACGACAGCCGTTGGATGGACATCCAACAGTCACTGCTCTCGTGTGTTGACTAAGTTGACAGGGCGTTGCGTGTGCGTCAACCTTTTTTTTATGAAAGCATACGCGTCAACCTGTAGTAGGCGCACAAGTCAGCCTCAAATCTGTGGAAAACAGCATACAACCGATCTGCCATTATTTCTAATAATGTACAGCCCATTTGCTAATTCTTAAGAATTTTTTTGGAGCCCATCTTCTTTTTGTTAGCATCACACCCCATATTGTGGCCACGGTTAAAAAGTATACGAAATTTTGCATATTTCGGTGCGGTCAACTGTTTTTAATCCAGAAATATCGATTCACATTCAAACAATTTTGAAAAATAATTTATATAAATATAAAATCCAAATAATTGTCCACGCATAAAAATCAATGGAATGTAAGATCATGTAATGAAAAAAATTGAAACTAATTCCCGGTTTGATGTGTTTTAAAAATGTACATCCCATTTCTGGGCAAACCGAATGAAACTCTCCTCGTCTTGAAAGATTTGCAGCCCAGCAGGGCCGATAAAGCAAGTAGGCCTTGTTTGGGTATTTCTTAAAAAAAATAGAACTGGGCTAGCCATTTTCAGCAAGAAAAAACACAACTGGGCTCATGATGTGGTAAACATAAATAAAACCCTGGCTAGACGGGCCACAACCCCCGCACAGCCCCGTTGTTACCCTGATCCGTCGCTAAAACTAGTATAGATAACAACTGATTGTTCCTAAAAAAACTGCGCGACTTGCTGGGTCCCTAGTGTCAGCCGCTCGTAGTGTAATTCTCTCGTTTATTGACTACGTTGACAATGGCGTGAGCCCCAGATGTCCAACCATTAGGAGGAACCATGTTTTTGGGCTTGTACTATAGAGGCACTTGCTTGCGTACTGCCATGACGCTGGTGGGTCCCTACTGTCATCCTCTCCACGTACAGTCATCTCCTTGTTCCTCTCGGTTGTTGACGACGTTGACAACGCAAGAGGGCGGCACACCGCGCACGGCGAGCGAACCAAGGCCGCAAGGCGGAGGACGACGGCGAGGCCTTGGATGGAACGAACAGGAGCCGTTGAAGATGCGCCGGTCCAGTCGCAGGCGGAGGGGAGTACGAGGGTTGACTGGTTCGGGCGCGGGTGCGTGTTGGGGCTGACGTCGCTGGAGAATAACAGGACGTGTGGGGGAATAGAGGGAGGGACTGGCCAACGTTGGAGGGTACGTACGGTAGGGTGGCGGAGGCGCAGCCAGCCACGGGAGGCGGGAGCAGGCGGAGCCGACGGGGTGGTTTGGTTTGGGCGGCTGGAGGAAGAAGAAGACAAGAGATAGAAGATACATGACAGATGTTGGATGTCAATCCAACGGCTGGTAGGCAGAATCGTTTGTTGACTGGCTAGTAAGTCGACACCACCTTGGATAGGCTATTTCCTCGCGGGTCCCAAATGTCAGAATCCAAATCTGTCACGGTCATGCAGCCTTTCCTATGAAAATTTACAGCCCATTTGATGTGCTAGTTCGAAATAAGTTTGTGGGTGCTGGTGGGGGCTAATCACTTGGCTTATGTAATGCACAGTGAGCTCAAGCAGCCGGCGAGAGTGATGTTATCTCCCTTGGTTGGGATTTGTTACAATATTTCACTCTAAATTAAACGAATGGCAAGCCATTTGCCTTGTTTCAAAGAAAATATGACAGTCACAGCCGAGTTGAAAAGGGCAGGAACATCTAACTCCAGCTTACAAACTGTACAAAAGCACGAGGGTTAATTGTTCATCAGGTTTACAAAAAAAACCACATTGAAAAGGGCAACAACATCTAACTCCAGCACTATTTTCGGCAGTCACAGTCAAATGGATCGGTCAGGTCCATAGAATGAACATCCTGGGTCGTAAAATTTACTGGATTATTACCACAATATGTTGTAAATAGAAGCCCGGCACGTTCAGAAGCTCTTTTGCCCACCTGAAACTCCTTTTTTTGCTCTTCGACATACCCATCCGTCAAAACCATGCTGCTGATAAACTTAAGGCTGATGGACAATAGTAACCTCGCATTCAGCAGGAAGAATGTGACAAATCTTGTGTTTGCACGGTTGGCTACATATCGTTCTAGCGTTATTGTCTTCAATCAAATCTCGTGAGAAGTGAGAAAATCCCGATGCTTACGAATCCACCGATTGGTTATAACTTTCTTACCCCGTCCTGTTGCCTAAATAGACATGAAGATTGAAAACAGTTAAGGTCTAAAAGAAGAGTGTCGAAAGAGCAACAGCTGAACGGTTAATTCTAGTACACTATATGCGGGCTTCCAATGTGCGTGAAATTATCACCTTTATATACAACTTCTCCAGACATGGAAAGCATTGCAGCAAGCCAATAATCTTGTTCAGATCAAAACTATTCATTTGGATATATAAGATCTTGACAGAATCCAGCACCATGGATAGGCCATCCATGGAGAAACTCTTCATTGAGCATAGAACATAATATTAGTACAAAATGTGTACTCCAAGATGATATATAAATTATGCGCAGAAATTTAAAATGCAGCTTATGGTTACAGGTGTAGATGATAATATAAAGTACCTGAAGAACTGTGGAGCCAAACACCATATTGAAACGAGCACAGAGATCATGTATTACACCCAAGGTCTCCAGTTTAGGCGCAGAGAGGACGGTTATTTGCAACGGTGAATAACTAGAATCAAGGATCAACCTTTGAAGTGAAGGGGCATCTTGGATGATGAGCTGCCTTCCGTCAAAAGAAATTCCAATTCTTACAAGGTTAGGCGACTTTATTTGGAGACAACCGATTCTAACTATGAAAACAAGCACCAAGCACTCCAGCGCGGGGCAACTGGAGTGGATGATGCTGTGCAATGAGGCCTCCGATATACGAACCCACACAAGTGAAAGTTTCTTGAGAAATGGGAGTCGAAGGTTTAGTACTAGATTGTCTGGTAGGTAGCACAGCGCGAAGGTGGCGGTGTGGAGAGAGGACGAAAACCGCAAGATGGACATCGGTGCCGAGGGCACAAGTTCAAGGCGTTCGGTATGTGGTATGTGATTTCCAGGGGAATAGTAGAACTCAAGCAGCTGTAGTTCTGTGAATTCAGGGGATTTCAGCCAGGCGTCCACCGTGCAGGGCATGGTATGCTTGCTCAGGTAGCATGACGGGATGCAGAGGCTTTGACGGAGCCCTGGTGGGAGGAGATGATGGCTCTGGGGATTTCAAAATCATTGAAGAGAGATAGCTGACGACAGTCAAGATTAAGGGGCACGGCGCGCCATAGAGGGCGCCACCGAATTGAGAGGACTTGGGTGCGGCAGCAATCCTTGGTGGGGAGAAGCGAGATGATCTCCCCAGTGACGGCGTCTGGGAGATCGCTGATGCGGTCCACCCGAGATTCTACGGGTTCCCGGGATCCGGTGGGGGCGGGGTCGCTGCTTCTCCCCACGCTGCCGGGTGTGGGATCTACAACAGGCGTCGTCGCTGGCGGGAGCCTCATCTTCTTGGCGCTGGGGTCAGCCGACTCCATTTTCCTCGAGGGTGTCGCGTCGCGCTCACGGATTTGAGCAGAGTAACGAATGACGAGCCTAGTTGTAGTGCGAGCGAAGAAGAAGGGGAGCTGGGGGTTTTCTGTAGGAGTGAGGAAGAAGGGGAGCTGGGGTTTTCTGTAGGAGTGAGGTGAGGAATTTGGGGGTACGAGTGGAGCGAGCTGACGTGAGGTGGGTGGGAGCGAGGAGGAATAAGAGCACCCGGTGTGGATGGGCTTTTGAATTGATTTTACTATTTACTAGTGTGGATGGGCTGTTTTGTCTTGGGCCCAGAGAAATAATTACTACTAGTACAGTCGAGACACTCTACAGCTACCCAGAAAAACAATTAATACTAGTACAGTGGAGACACTCTACCGCTTCTAGCTCCTCCTAGGTCATTGAAACGTCTCCCTCTACTGAATGCCGTTATACTTTTGTTCACCGACATGCGGGCCATGCAGCGCGTGGGCCCAAATGCCATCCACCAAATTAGAAGGCAGTATGCAGGCGGAGAGTCACCCCGGTCGTAGCGCGGCAGTAACGAGCCGTCGTATCACAAAACCCCACCTCCCCGCAGTCTAAGTTTGACGGACGAAGAAACCATCATTTCACTCTTCGCTGAATCCCCTTCTCCCTCACCGTCTTCAAGAAAGGCAACACTCGCATCTGCCACTGTTCTTCTCTCCGAACGAAGGGAAGGTAAGCGGATCTGTGATGTTGGTATATTTTTGTTCAGAGAAAAAAAACTTTTGCAAAGCAGTAACCGATCCTCACTCTCTTTTCAGTGGTCTCCTAGTATTCATCAGTTTCATGATGGACCAAGGAGAACCAGGCAAAGATCTGCCGATATTGGAGCAGACACGGGAGGCCGATCCCCACGAGACAGAGAGCTCCAAGAAGATGGAGGCAACCACCGAGCTGACCCTAGATACGCTCACGGCCACTACTGAGATGGTCAACGCCCCATTTGAGGTTACTGCCCCCGTCGCACTGCAGGAGCAGTTTTCCCCCTTCGAGGATGTGCCCCCCCCCCCCCGCTGAGCTGCCCAAGGTGATTTCCTTCTTTGCCGATCTCGATTGTGGTTTTTCATCTAAGTATGTGGTGATTTTTTTAGAAAAGGAAGTATGTGGTGATTAATAATCCAAAATTTTATTAGCTTTGATGCCATGCTATACATAGTGGTTTAAATAACTTGTGCTTCTTATACTGAAAAGTAATTCAGAATTTGTTTCTGTTTCAATTAGAGCCCTGATGCAGACAAGGATTGTGTGGTTGTACATGTCACTCGCTATGAGGCGGACGACATGAATATACGCACTGGGAAAACAGAGTTCTTAGGCTGTTGGATCCTGGAAGCCATTTGCGGTTATACCAATGAAGAGTTGTATTCCAGCCTCACTATTGTCAGGCGTGTTGTCCAGGGTGCTGAAGCACAACAAGTTCAAAGCTACTCCTTCGTTTGTGAGGCATATTGTTCTTGTCAAGCTTACGCAGGAAGATGACGTGGCATGCCTCCACAAACAAGTTTATCAGTGGCAAGGCCACAAGGTTGTGTTCCTGAAGGTTCACAGGATTGAGCGGCTGCGGGATGTCCTCGATGATGTTCATGGTAAGGTCCGTCTTGTGTCCAGCCCAAATTGGATCGAGGCATGAAATAGTTGCCCCAGCTAGTGTTTAATAGTGGTTTGGATTGTGTCTAATTATCCGAACCTTGCCTGTTATCGGCCCCTCTGGGTCTAGTACTCTGTTTTGTGTGCCCGTGAATCATGTGAGAACCATTGTAATTGTTGCCGAAACAGATGCGTCCTCACTAGTTTTTTCATGAATATGGCATGGTAAGACATAAGTTGTCACGGTTTATCATACGAGCAGTGTGTGTTTTGATGAAATAGAGCACTCGTTCGAGAACCGTGCGCCGACGTATACATAAGTACTTGTAAACACTGTTGGTGCTACCCCAGTTGTAAGCAGTTGTGCAAAACACGACACATTGGCTCAGCTCGCTTCAACACTAGGCTATCGACCAGCTAACAATCAACAATCTGTTGTCTGACATATAATCAACTATGTATCTTGTTACAGTGGTTCATGCAGTTAATTGAGGCCACAATGTAATAAATTCGAAATGTTCACATGCTAGTCCAGCGCTCATGTGGAACACTCACATTAAACTCGTCTTCATAAAAAACTTGAAAAGCATAAGTTAAGAATTTTATACATCTCAATGATTCATAGAACATAACAAACATATACTAGTTCACAGCAAAAGACAAAGTTGTGAGAAGGTTTACAAATCAGGAAAAAACAAGCAAGGCTTCTCTGAGCAAAGGGCCTCCCGGCAGGCTTAAATTTCCTGGAGTTCACTCTGGTTTTTTCTTGTTGCCACCATTCAGGGTTAGGTTCTCTCATTCCAGAATAACCAACTATAATTGTGGTCTTAGCTGGAATGCTGAACTGAACCATGCAGTCTACTGACCAGCTGAAATGCTTGTGCATTCCACTAAATTTAAGCACCGTTATTTGCAGAAATAAGCAGACCACAATGCCTCTTGTCCGCGCACCTGTCCAAAAAACCGCCGTGCAGCCGTGCCAGCTAGTCCTCGGTCCATGGATGAACTGGTAGAAAGTGCATTCCAGACTAGGATGCAGTTGTTTTCGCTCGTCCCTGCACTGCAATCAGGAAGTAAAACGTACGAATCAGCTTCTTTTAGATTGCGTTGGTCATTCTACCTTAGTTACTAGTACCAATGTGGGGATACCTTGAAGACGGGAGGTTAGACGACGGCAACGAGGGATAGCCATCTCATTTTGCGTAGCTGTACTAAAACTGAGGTGTGTGCTTTTGATTGCGCGGATAGAAACGATACTGTGACAGACATCCCTATTTGCGCAAATACGAAATACGGTTATTTAAACAGTGACAGATATTACTACTTTCCCCCGTTTCCTCTTAGAACCAAGTCCTAGATTCACGCTACAGCTTTCCCACTTTCTTCCCTGTTTGAACCAACGCTTTGAGTCGACTGTATGAACTAGCTTTACTTCTAATAATAGTAGAAGTCTAGGTGGCTTTGGAACAGCGGACGGAAGTAGAAAAGGATCCACACAAAGGGAGCTCTACTGCCCCAGCTCCCTTCGTGTGGATCCTTTTCTACTTCCGTCCGCTGTTACAAAGCCACCTAGACTTCTACTATTATTAGAAGTAAAGCTAGTTCATACAGTCGACTCAAAGCGTTGGTTCAAACAGGGAAGAAAGTGGGAAAGCTGTAGCATGAATCTAGGACTTGGTTCTAAGAGGAAACGGGGGGAAGTAGTAATATCTGTCACTGTTTAAATAACCGTATTTCGTATTTGCGCAAACAGGGATGTCTGTCTCCATATCGTTTCGGGATGTCTGTCTCCGTATTGTTTCTATACGCGCAATCAAAAGCACACACCTCAGTTTTAGTACAACTGCGCAAAATGAGATGGCTATCCCTCGTTGCCGTCGTCTAACCTCCCGTCTTCAAGGTATCCCTACATTGGTAGTAACTAAGGTAGAATGACCAACGCAATCTAAAAGAAGCTGATTCGTAAGTTTTACTTCCTGATTGCAGTGTAGGGACAAGCGAAAACAACTGCATCCTAGTCCGGAATGCACTTTCTACCAGTTCATCCATGGACCGAGGACTAGCTGGCACGGCTGCACGGCGGTTTTTTGGACAGGTGCGCGGACAAGAGGCATTGTGGTCTGCTTATTTCTGCAAATAACGGTGCTTAAATTTAGTGGAATGCACAAGCATTTCAGCTGGACAGTACACTGCATGGTTCTGTTCAGCATTCTAGCTGAGACCACAATTATAATTGGTTATTCTGGAACGAGAGAACCTAACCCTGGATGGTGGCAACAAGAAAAAACTGGAGTGAACTCCAGGAAATTTAAGCCTGCCGGGAGGCCCTTTGCTCAGAGAAGCCTTGCTTGTTTTTTCCTGATTTGTAAACCTTCTCACAACTTTTTCTTTTGTTGTGAACTAGTATATGTTTGTTATGTTCTATGAATCATTGAGATGTATAAAATTGCTTAACTTATGCTTTTCAAGTTTTTTATGAAGACGAGTTTAATGTGAGTGTTCCACATGAGCGCTGGACTAGCGTGTGAACATTTGCAATTTATTACATTGTGGCCTCAATTAACTGCATGAACCATTGTAACAAGATACATAGTTGCTTATATGTCAGACAGCAGATTGTTGATTGTTAGCTGGTCTATAGCCTAGTGTTGAAGCGAGCTGAGCCAATGTGCCGTGTTTTGCACAACTGCTTACAAGTGGGGTAGCACCAACAGTGTTTACAAGTACTTATGTATACGTCGGCGCACGGTTCTCGAACAAGTGCTCTATTTCATCAAAACACACACTGCTCGTATGATAAACCGTGACAAGTTATGTCTTACCATGCCATATTCATGAAAAAACTAGTGAGGACGCATCTGTTTCGGCAACAATTACGATGGTTCTCACATGATTCACGGGCACACAAAAGTAGCAGCAGTTCCCGAGACGGATTCAAACAGAGTACTAGCCCAGAGGGGTCGATAACAAGCAAGGTTCGGATAATTAGACACAATCCAAACTACTATTAAACACTAGCTGGGTGTAACACCCCGCATGTAACTTGCCATATTTGTAACTCCGACTCTTGCCATTTCCGGCTATGTGATATGTTTTTCCCTCCGTTGTTGGGTTTTGTCTTTCGTTTTGTATTTTGTCATGTCATGCATTTTCATATCATGTCATCATGTGCATTGCATTCGCATACGTGTTCGTCTCATGCATCCGAGCATTTTCCCCGTTGTCCGTTTTCCAATCCGGCGCTCCTATCTCCTCCGGTGCACCCCTCTAGTTTTCTTTCGTGTGCGTGTGTCAAACTTTCTCGGAATGGACCGAGGCTTGTCAAGTGGCTTTATTATATCACCCGGAGTCTACCGGTCAAGTTTCGTTCCATTCGGAGGTCGTTTGGTACTCCACCGGTTAACCGGGCCTCCGCAATGTCCATTTGAGTACCCAGCAAAAACCCCCTCCAAAACCAGCCCAAAACCCACCAAACTCTCTTCCATGCTCTAGGTCGTTCGATCACGATCGTGTGGGCGAAAACCGCACCTCATTTGGAGCCTCCTAGCTCCCTCTACCTATAAATGAGTGGGCATCCCGAAAAACGAAATCTCAGACGAAACCCTAACCCTCTCCCTCCGCGCCGCGCCGGACGCGTCCGCCCGCGCCGGACACGTCCGCCGCGCCGCCCGGCCAACCCGCGAGCGCCACGTGTCCCGCCGGCCTCTCCCTCCGCGCCGGCCCGCGAGCCCGCCCGAGCCCGCCGCCGCCTCCTCCGCGCCCGTGCGCGCCCGCCCCGCCGCCGGCCGAGCTCCGCCGCCGCCCGACGTCCGCAATTGTTTGCAATTTTAGAGTACCATAGCATGACTCATTCTTGCTCTACCTTTGCTATAAAATATTTCTGGCAGATTCTTAACATGACATGCATTTTTGCCAAGCTTATTTTAGTTGGTCCTTACATGCTATGCAATTGTTCTTGCCATGGATAGCTTCATAAACATGCCATCTTGCTGTAGGTATGCTTGGTTTGTCATGCATTGCTCTGTAGTGAGTGCATCAAGCTCACAAAGAGGCCTACATATTAATATTTCTGCCATGCTCTGTTTTCTGCTAAGTCTGAAACCTGATAACGAAACTTGCTATGTTTACATGCTTGCCATCATATCTTCTGGTCCTTTTTGGCTTATGGTCAGTAAGGGACTTTTGTCATGTGCTTTTAGTAGAACACTACCATGCCTTGTTTTGCTATGTTAAGTTCCTGTAGCATGTTGATTTCGTGCTCTGAACATTGCTACCTGATGCTGATTTCTGCCATGTCCAGTTTTTCACTAAGTCTGTGAACCTGTAATCTTTTGCACTTTTGCCATGCTTGTTTGAGCTTGATAGGT
This sequence comes from Aegilops tauschii subsp. strangulata, assembly GCF_002575655.3. NCBI lineage: Eukaryota > Viridiplantae > Streptophyta > Magnoliopsida > Poales > Poaceae > Aegilops > Aegilops tauschii. Next base: position 359,229,786 of record NC_053035.3, read on the forward strand.
TGTGAACTAGCCGTAGCTCAGTGTTCATCTTTTGTCAAGCATCTCCTGTAGATTACTGCCATGTGCTTTGTTGCTATGTTGGGGTGCTGTAGCATTGCTACTTGTTGCATTTTAAGTGCTATCTTGCTGTTTATCGCAGATTAGTGTCATTCTTGTTTTGCTTGCCATTTGCAAACCGTGCATCCGATTCCGGTGATCTTTATATCGATTTCGACCGAAATCATCTCATCTTTCCAGTGGCATGCTTGGTTTGCCAAGTTACTGCCATGTTCATCATTTTCCTTCCGGAGCACGCATATGCATCGCATATCATATCTTGCATATCATACATGTTTTGCATCATGTTGCTTGCGCATTTCTCGTTGTTGATTGTGGTTCCGTTTGTTTGTGTTCTTGTCTTGGGTAGAGCCGGGAGACGAGTTCGTGAACGAGGAACCTGTCGAGTACGCTTACGAGGATCAAGCTTTCGACAACTCTGAGAATCTTGCAGGCAAGATGACCACCCCTCGAAATCACTTCTATCTTTGCTATGCTAGTTGTTCGCTCTATTGCCATGCTCGCTACCTATCACTTGCTATATCATGTCTCCTATTTCAGCCTTGCCAGTCCCTAACCATCCTTTCCTAGCAAACCGTTGTTTGGCTATGTTACCGCTTTTGCTCAGCCCCTCTTATAGCGTTGCTAGTTGCAGGTGAAGTTGAAGTTTGTTCCATGTCGGAACATGGATATGTTGGGATATCACAATATCTCTTATTTAATTAATGCATCTATATATTTTGGTAAAGGGTGGAAGGCTCGGCCTTATGCCTGGTGTTTTGTTCCACTCTTGCCGCCCTAGATACTGTTATACCGGGATTATGTTCCTTGAGTTTGCGTTCCTTACGCGGTCGGGTGATTTATGGGACCCCCTTGACAGTTCGCCTTGAATAAAACTCCTCCAGCAAGGCCCAACCTTGGTTTTACCATTTGCGACCTATACCTTTTTTCCCCGGGTTTTCTAGAGCCCGAGGGTCATCTTTATTTTAAACCCCCGGGCCAGTGCTCCTCTGAGTATTGGTCTAAACTGTCAGTCGCCGGTGGCCACCAGGGGCAACTCTGGTCTGGCCTATCGGAAGCTTGGACAATCCGGTGTGCCCTGAGAACGAGATATGTGCAGCTCCTATCGGGATTTGTCGGCACATTCGGGAGGCTTTGCTGGTCTTGTTTTACCATTGTCGAGATGTCTTGTAAACCGGGATTCCGAGACTGATCGGGTCTTTCCGGGAGAAGGTTTATCCTTCGTTGACCGTGAGAGCTTATGATGGGCTAAGTTGGGACACCCCTGCAGGGTATTATCTTTCGAAAGCCGTGCCCGCGGTTATGAGGCAGATGGGAATTTGTTAATGTCCGGTTGTAGATAACTTGTCACTTGACCCAATTAAAATACACCAAGTGCGTGTGTAGCCGTGATGGTCTCTTCTCGGCGGAGTCCGGGAAGTGAACACGGTCTGTGTTATGTTTGACGTAAGTAGGTGTTCAGGACCTCTTCTTGGTCATTGCTGGATGACGTCCGTTCCATTGCTTCTCTTCTCGCTCTCATTTGCGCAGTTAGCCACCATACATGCTTTTGCCGCTGCAGCTCCACCTCTTTGCACCTCCTTGTTCTACAAGCTTAAATAGTCTTGATCTCGCGGGTGTGAGATTGCCGAGTCCCCGTGACTCACAGATACTTCCAAAACCAGTTGCAGGTGCCGACGATGCCAGTGCAGATGATGGCGTCGATCTCAAGTGGGAGTTCGATGAGGAACGTGGTCGTCACTATGTGTCTTTTCCTGATGATCAGTAGTGGAGCCCAGTTGGGACGATCGGGGATCTAGCATTTGGGGTTGTCTTATTTTCATCTGGATGTTGACCGTAGTCGGTCTATATGTTTGTATTTTGGATGATGTATGATGATATTTATGTATTGTGTGAAGTGGCGATTGTAAGCCAACTCTTTATCCCAGTCTTATTCATTACATGGGATTGTGTGAAGATGACCCTTCTTGCGACAAAACCACTATGAGGTTATGCCTCTAAGTCGTGCCTCGACACGTGGGAGATATAGCCGCATCGTGGGCGTTACAAGTTGGTAATCAGAGCCATCCCCGACTTAGGAGCCCCCTGCTTGATCGAATCGCTGACGTTGTTGAGTCTAGAACAAAATGTTTTGAGTCTTAGGATTATATATATCGGAGAGTAGGATTCTTTTTACTCCTCAGTCCCTTCGTCGCTCTGGTGAGGTCTCCTGACGTAGAAGTTTTGACTGTTCTCTCCTCAAATTTCACTATAAAATTTTTTAGGATCACGCGGGTATCTTGGAATCGTTCCGATCGATTTGTGACGAGAACATTGTTCTTGGTGCCTCCTGTCATTTAGGGGTTGTGGCAGTGTCCCGGGGAGTTGAGCTCCGAGGTGTTGTCGTCACAATTTTATCGTTGCAGTTCTGGAATACCTGAGTTTCGCTGACATCGAAATCTCTTTTATGCAGTTGTTGGTGAGATCACCTCGACGTCACCCAGTACTGGGGCGGGAGTTCGGGAGTATTGCCATAACTTGTATAACGGATGTTTTTCGAAGGTTGAGGTAAACGATTTCCGAAGGTTTCTTGGTTATGTGTTGACGGATGGATACAGCTGGATCTAGGAATTGCTAGTTTGGGTGATATATATTTGTGTCCCCTGTATCCCCTACACCAGATTGCATAACCAGAAAGTTTCGGGAGTTTATAAGTGGGAATTCTAGTAGCCTTAGGATTTCTTTCCGACAGACGCATGATATGAGATTGGGGTTCGACGTCTAGTGGTCCGACTGTATACGGTTGATTTTACAGTGGTCTCGTTGTGTCTTAAAGAGTCCATGGCTTTGCCGACTCGGGGACGCTTCGTATGTCATGTGCACAGCCTTGTACATGATGGTGTTGTACGATTGAGCCCGTGTGGGCCCCACCACGAAAACTTCGGACGAAACCTCTATCATATGTTTGTTCCGGCTTATTTTGCAAGCCAATACTTTGTTTTATTTTGTATTGTGGCATTCGAGTTTCTTCGAATTCATATGTTCATTCCATATCATTTCAAGTGGCTTCTCAACTTATGGAAGTGTGATGGTTTACTACGGAATTCATTCGTTCATCTTCGTTCGAATGTTTATTGTGAAGACTATATGTTGCAATTTCTGTCCGTTGATTCTACTTATCTTTTGTCTATCAAGATGCTAACGGATGTCACCCTCTTCAGGATGGCTCCGCCAACGCGTCAGAATCCGGATCGCAATGAAGGGAGTCAAGCGAACCCTCCGCCACCACCTCCACCTCCGGAGGCATGGCAATCAATCATGGCAGCCACCAACGCCAATGCTCAAATGATTCTGCAACTCTTGCAAGAACGTACTCAAGGGAAAGGCAATCAAGGCAATCAAGGTCAAGGCAACAATCAGTTTCACTTTGCCACTCTCAACCAGTTTCTCGCAAATCAGCCCAAGTCTTTCAGCTACTGTGCCGAGGCCACGGATGCCGATGATTGGCTCGAGGACATCAACAAGCATTTTGAATGTAGCAATGTCAGGCCTGAGGACTTTGTCAAGTTCGCTTCTTTCCAGCTCAAGGACCAAGCTGCTGATTGGTTTCAGCAATACAAAGATTCCAGAGGAGGTCGTGTGATTACTTGGACTGACTTCTGTCGGGACTTCAAAGCGCACCACATTCCACAAAGTGTTGTTGAGAGCAAGCGTGAGGAGTTCCGCAATCTCAAGCAAGGAAACATGTCTGTGTATCAATACAACATTCAGTTTCAGAAACTTGCTCGCTTCGCTAAACAAGACGTTCCTGATGAGAAGAGCATGATCTATCACTTCAGAGGTGGCCTTAAAGAGGATCTGCAGTTAGCTCTCGTTCTTGTTGAGCCTACTCAGTTTGATCAATTCTACAATATGGCACTGAAGCAAGAGGCTGCTCAGCTCAAGTGTGAGGCTTCTAAGAAGAGAGTCAGGGATGCAGTTCAGTCTTCTTCTTCCTCACTTGTGACAGCTAAGCAACAGAAGTTCTGGTTGCCTCCTCCTCCTCCGTTTCGTCAGCCTTACCAGCAGAAGAACAAAGGTGGCCATGGTTCTTCAAACTCTTCCAACTCTGGCTATCAGAACAAGTCTCAGAATCAAGCTCCCAAGTCCAATGCTCCTTATCACCGTCCACTCTCAGAGGTGACTTGCAACAAATGTCAGCAGAAAGGTCACTATGCTAACAAGTGCTTCAACCAGAGGCGTCTTCCTCCTCCTCCTCCTGTCAGATCTTCCAGCAATGCAGTGGTCAAGCATAACCCAAAGTTTGCAAAGGTGAACATGATGAATGCAGCTCAAGCGGAGGAATCTACTGATGTGATAATGGGTAATCTTCCTGTTAACGATATTCCTGCAAAAGTTCTTTTTGATACTGGTGCATCTCTTTCTTTCATATCAAGACCTTTTGCATCCAAGCATGAATTGCATTTCCAAGGATTGCCTAGGCCGTTAGCAGTTGTCTCTCCAGGCAAATGCATGAATGCAAGTTCCATGGTTCCGAATGTTACCATCAAGATGGGCGATTATGCATTTCAGTCTTCTCCAATTGTTCTTGGTGATTCGGATATTGATCTTATTCTCAGGATGGACTGGCTTTCTAAGCACAAGGCTCGACTTGATTGTGCTGCCAGGGAAATTCAATTGACACACTCGTCTGAGGATGTGATTGTTTTTGCCGCTCGTGATGAAACCATTCGGTTTTTCTCTCTCAATGAGAAGGGCGAATTGGATGCCATCTCTCAAATTCCAGTCGTTTGCGAGTATCAAGATGTCTTTCCAGAAGAGCTTCCGGGTATGCCTCCGCACCGGCCAGTTGAGTTCGTTATCGAACTAGAGCCTGGTACTGTACCCGTTTGCAAGCGTCCATACAAGCTTGGACCAAACGAGCTGAAGGAATTGAAGAAGCAGCTCGATGAACAAGAACGTCTGGGTTTGATCAGACCGAGTTCTTCTCCATGGGGTTGTGGTGTTCTTTTTGTCAAGAAGAAGGATGGCACGGACCGACTTTGCGTCGACTACCGTCCATTGAACAAGAAGACAATCAAGAACAAGTATCCACTTCCCAACATCAATGAGCTATTTGAGCAACTCAAGGGCGCTAAAGTATTCTCGAAGCTTGACCTTCGTATGGGTTATCATCAGATTCGCATTCGTGAAGAAGATATTCCCAAGACAGCATTCAGAACAAGCTTTGGTTCTTATGAATATACTGTCGTGTCTTTCGGCCTTGTCAATGCTCCTCCGGTGTTCTCTCGGATGATGAATTTCATCTTCAACCCCTATACCAATGAATTCGTTCTGGTGTATCTCGATGATATCTTGGTCTTCTCCAAGAATAAGCAGGATCATGCCAAACATTTGCGATTGGTGCTCGACAAGCTCAGAGAGTATCAATTCTATGCGAAGTTCTCCAAATGTGAGTTCTGGCTCGATGAAGTTCTTTTCCTTGGTCACATCATCTCCGCCAAAGGCATCGCTGTAAACCCCGAGAAGGTGTCCGCAGTTCTGGATTGGGAACCTCCTCAAAACGTCAAGCAGCTCCGCAGTTTTCTGGGTCTTGCAAGCTATTGCCGAAGATTCGTTGAGAATTTTTCCAAGATTGCAAAGCCTCTTTCCAACCTCCTACAGAAGCATGTGAAGTACGTCTGGTCTCCTGAGTGTGACGTTGCTTTCAACACTCTCAAACAGAAACTAGTCACAGCTCCTGTCTTGACTCCTCCTGATGAATCCAAGCCGTATGAAGTTTTCTGTGATGCTTCTCTCCAAGGTCTCGGTGCTGTGTTAATGCAAGAGAAGAAAGTTGTGGCCTATACCTCTCGGCAGTTGAAGCCCAACGAGAAGAACTACCCCACTCACGATCTTGAGTTGGCGGCAGTTGTCCATGCTTTGGTTACGTGGAGACATCTCTTGTTGGGAAGACAAGTGGACATTTTCACTGATCACAAGAGTCTCAAGTATATCTTCACGCAGCCCAACCTCAACCTCAGGCAGACTCGATGGGTCGAAATGATTCAAGAGTACAATCCGAGTATTGAATATACTCCAGGCAAAGCAAATGTCATTGCAGATGCTTTAAGCAGGAAAGCTTATTGCAACAGCTTAATTCTCAAGCCTTTCCAACCGGATCTTTGTGAAGCTTTCCGCAAGCTGAATCTCCAAGTTGTTCCTCAAGGCTTTCTTGCCAAACTCATTGTATCTCCTACTTTGGAAGATCAAATTCGTGAGGCACAACTCCTTGATGCCATGGTGAAGAAGGTGAAACGTGGTATCGACAAGGGTCTTTCCAAATACAAGTGCTATCGCATTGATGACAGAGACACTTTGTTCTTCGAGGACCGGATTGTGGTTCCTAAAGGTGATCTACGGAAAGTCATAATGAACGAGGCGCACAATTCTCTCCTTTCCATTCATCCTGGAAGTACGAAGATGTATCATGACCTCAAGCAGTCGTATTGGTGGACTCGAATGAAGCGAGAAATTGCTCAATTCGTGAATGAATGTGATGTCTGTCGAAGAGTGAAAGCAGAACACCAACGACCAGCTGGTCTCCTGCAACCTCTTGCTATCCCAGAATGGAAGTTTGATCATATCGAAATGGACTTCGTGACTGGATTTCCCAAATCCAAGCGCGGAAATGATGCTATTTTCGTTGTCATCGACAAGCTCTCTAAAGTGGCTCATTTCCATCCTATCAAAGAATCCATCACAGCAGCTCAGCTGGCAGAGCTCTACACCTCCAAAATTGTCTCCTTGCACGGCATTCCACAATTGATTTCTTCTGATCATGGAAGTATCTTCACCTCTAAGTTCTGGGACTCCTTCCAGAAGGCCATGGGCACTAACATTCGCTTCAGCACAGCTTTCCACCCTCAAACTAGTGGCCAAGTCGAGCGAGTCAATCAAATTCTTGAAGATATGCTCAGGGCTTGTGTCATTTCCTTTGGCATGAAATGGGAAGATTGTCTTCCTTATGCTGAATTATCCTACAACAACAGCTTCCAAGCGAGTTCGGGCAAGGCCCCATTCGAGATCCTCTATGGCAGAAAGTGCCGTACTCCTCTCAATTGGTCAGAGGCTGGTGAACGCCAACTTCTTGGCAATGACTTAATCACTGAAGCTGAAGAAATGTGTAAAGTCATCCGTGATAATCTCAAAGCCGCGCAATCGCGCCAGAAGAGCTACTATGATAGTAAGCATCGTGATTTGGCTTTCGAGATCGGAGACCATGTCTACCTCCGCGTCTCTCCAATGAAAGGCACTCGTCGTTTCGGTATCAAAGGGAAGCTTGCCCCTAGATATGTGGGTCCTTTCAAGATCATTGGTAAAAGAGGCGACCTCGCCTATCAACTTGAGCTTCCTTCCAACTTCGCGAACGTGCACGATGTGTTCCACGTGTCACAGCTCCGCAAGTGCTTCAAGACGCCTGAGCGCACTATCGACTTCGAAGAGATTGACCTCCAAGAAGATTTGTCTTATCATGAGCACCCAGTTGCTATTCTTGAAGAAACTGAGCGCAAGACTGGCAACAAGTCTATCAAATTCCTGAAAGTGAAGTGGTCGCACCATTCCGACCGGGAAGCCACCGGGGAACGCGAGGACCATCTCCGTTCCGAATATCCGGAGTTCTTTCAGTCCTAGATCTCGGGACGAGATCCTCTCGTAGTGGTGGAGTGTTGTAACACCCCGCATGTAACTTGCCATATTTGTAACTCCGACTCTTGCCATTTCCGGCTATGTGATATGTTTTTCCCTCCGTTGTTGGGTTTTGTCTTTCGTTTTGTATTTTGTCATGTCATGCATTTTCATATCATGTCATCATGTGCATTGCATTCGCATACGTGTTCGTCTCATGCATCCGAGCATTTTTCCCGTTGTCCGTTTTCCAATCCGGCGCTCCTATCTCCTCCGGTGCACCCCTCTAGTTTTCTTTCGTGTGCGTGTGTCAAACTTTCTCGGAATGGACCGAGGCTTGTCAAGTGGCTTTATTATATCACCCGGAGTCTACCGGTCAAGTTTCGTTCCATTCGGAGGTCGTTTGGTACTCCATCGGTTAACCGGGCCTCCGCAATGTCCATTTGATTACCCAGCAAAAACCCCCTCCAAAACCAGCCCAAAACCCACCAAACTCTCTTCCATGCTCTAGGTCGTTCGATCACGATCGTGTGGGCGAAAACCGCACCTCATTTGGAGCCTCCTAGCTCCCTCTACCTATAAATGAGTGGGCATCCCGAAAAACGAAATCTCAGACGAAACCCTAACCCTCTCCGTCCGCGCCGCGCCGGACGCGTCCGCCCGCGCCGGACACGTCCGCCGCGCCGCCCGGCCAACCCGCGAGCGCCACGTGTCCCGCCGGCCTCTCCCTCCGCGCCGGCCCGCGAGCCCGCCGCGGGCCCGCCCGAGCCCGCCGCCGCCTCCTCCGCGCCCGTGCGCGCCCGCCCCGCCGCCCGCCGGTCTCCTCGCCGCCGGCCGAGCTCCGCCGCCGCCCGACGTCCGCAATTGTTTGCAATTTTAGAGTACCATAGCATGACTCATTCTTGCTCTACCTTTGCTATAAAATATTTCTGGCAGATTCTTAACATGACATGCATTTTTGCCAAGCTTATTTTAGTTGGTCCATACATGCTATGCAATTGTTCTTGCCATGGATAGCTTCATAAACATGCCATCTTGCTGTAGGTATGCTTGGTTTGTCATGCATTGCTCTGTAGTGAGTGCATCAAGCTCACAAAGAGGCCTACATATTAATATTTCTGCCATGCTCTGTTTTCTTCTAAGTCTGAAACCTGATAACGAAACTTGCTATGTTTACATGCTTGCCATCATATCTTCTGGTCCTTTTTGGCTTATGGTCAGTAAGGGACTTTTGTCATGTGCTTTTAGTAGAACACTACCATGCCTTGTTTTGCTATGTTAAGTTCCTGTAGAATGTTGATTTCGTGCTCTGAACATTGCTACCTGATGCTGATTTCTGCCATGTCCAGTTTTTCACTAAGTCTGTGAACCTGTAATCTTTTGCACTTTTGCCATGCTTGTTTGAGCTTGATAGGTTGTGAAGTAGCCGTAGCTCAGTGTTCATCTTTTGTCAAGCATCTCCTGTAGATTACTGCCATGTGCTTTGTTGCTATGTTGGGGTGCTGTAGCATTGCTACTTGTTGCATTTTAAGTGCTATCTTGCTGTTTATCGCAGATTAGTGTCATTCTTGTTTTGCTTGCCATTTGCAAACCGTGCATCCGATTCCGGTGATCTTTATATCGATTTCGACCGAAATCATCTCATCTTTCCAGTGGCATGCTTGGTTTGCCAAGTTACTGCCATGTTCATCATTTTCCTTCCGGAGCACGCATATGCATCGCATATCATATCTTGCATATCATACATGTTTTGCATCATGTTGCTTGCGCATTTCTCGTTGTTGATTGTGGTTCCGTTTGTTTGTGTTCTTGTCTTGGGTAGAGCCGGGAGACGAGTTCGTGAACGAGGAACCTGTCGAGTACGCTTACGAGGATCAAGCTTTCGACAACTCTGAGAATCTTGCAGGCAAGATGACCACCCCTCGAAATCACTTCTATCTTTGCTATGCTAGTTGTTCGCTCTATTGCCATGCTCGCTACCTATCACTTGCTATATCATGTCTCCTATTTCAGCCTTGCCAGTCCCTAACCATCCTTTCCTAGCAAACCGTTGTTTGGCTATGTTACCGCTTTTGCTCAGCCCCTCTTATAGCGTTGCTAGTTGCAGGTGAAGTTGAAGTTTGTTCCATGTCGGAACATGGATATGTTGGGATATCACAATATCTCTTATTTAATTAATGCATCTATATATTTTGGTAAAGGGTGGAAGGCTCGGCCTTATGCCTGGTGTTTTGTTCCACTCTTGCCGCCCTAGATACTGTTATACCGGGATTATGTTCCTTGAGTTTGCGTTCCTTACGCGGTCGGGTGATTTATGGGACCCCCTTGACAGTTCGCCTTGAATAAAACTCCTCCAGCAAGGCCCAACCTTGGTTTTACCATTTGCGACCTATACCTTTTTTCCCCGGGTTTTCTAGAGCCCGAGGGTCATCTTTATTTTAAACCCCCGGGCCAGTGCTCCTCTGAGTATTGGTCTAAACTGTCAGTCGCCGGTGGCCACCAGGGGCAACTCTGGTCTGGCCTATCGGAAGCTTGGACAATCCGGTGTGCCCTGAGAACGAGATATGTGCAGCTCCTATCGGGATTTGTCGGCACATTCGGGAGGCTTTGCTGGTCTTGTTTTACCATTGTCGAGATGTCTTGTAAACCGGGATTCCGAGACTGATCGGGTCTTTCCGGGAGAAGGTTTATCCTTCGTTGACCGTGAGAGCTTATGATGGGCTAAGTTGGGACACCCCTGCAGGGTATTATCTTTCGAAAGCCGTGCCCGCGGTTATGAGGCAGATGGGAATTTGTTAATGTCCGGTTGTAGATAACTTGTCACTTGACCCAATTAAAATACACCAAGTGCGTGTGTAGCCGTGATGGTCTCTTCTCGGCGGAGTCCGGGAAGTGAACATGGTCTGTGTTATGTTTGACGTAAGTAGGTGTTCAGGACTTCTTCTTGGTCATTGCTGGATGACGTCCGTTCCATTGCTTCTCTTCTCGCTCTCATTTGCGCAGTTAGCCACCATACATGCTTTTGCCGCTGCAGCTCCACCTCTTTGCACCTCCTTGTTCTACAAGCTTAAATAGTCTTGATCTCGCGGGTGTGAGATTGCTGAGTCCCCGTGACTCACAGATACTTCCAAAACCAGTTGCAGGTGCCGACGATGCCAGTGCAGATGATGGCGTCGATCTCAAGTGGGAGTTCGATGAGGAACGTGGTCGTCACTATGTGTCTTTTCCTGATGATCAGTAGTGGAGCCCAGTTGGGACGATCGGGGATCTAGCATTTGGGGTTGTCTTATTTTCATCTGGATGTTGACCGTAGTCGGTCTATATGTTTGTATTTTGGATGATGTATGATGATATTTATGTATTGTGTGAAGTGGCGATTGTAAGCCAACTCTTTATCCCAGTCTTATTCATTACATGGGATTGTGTGAAGATGACCCTTCTTGCGACAAAACCACTATGCGGTTATGCCTCTAAGTCGTGCCTCGACACGTGGGAGATATAGCCGCATCGTGGGCGTTACAAGTTGGTAATCAGAGCCATCCCCGACTTAGGAGCCCCCTGCTTGATCGAATCGCTGACGTTGTTGAGTCTAGAACAAAATGTTTTGAGTCTTAGGATTATATATATCGGAGAGTAGGATTCTTTTTACTCCTCAGTCCCTTCGTCGCTCTGGTGAGGTCTCCTGACGTAGAAGTTTTGACTGTTCTCTCCTCAAATTTCACTATAAAATTTTTTAGGATCACGCGGGTATCTTGGAATCGTTCCGATCGATTTGTGACGAGAACATTGTTCTTGGTGCCTCCTGTCATTTAGGGGTTGTGGCAGTGTCCCGGGGAGTTGAGCTCCGAGGTGTTGTCGTCACAATTTTATCGTTGCAGTTCTGGAATACCTGAGTTTCGCTGACATCGAAATCTCTTTTATGCAGTTGTTGGTGAGATCACCTCGACGTCACCCAGTACTGGGGCGGGAGTTCGGGAGTATTGCCATAACTTGTATAACGGATGTTTTTCGAAGGTTGAGGTAAACGATTTCCGAAGGTTTCTTGGTTATGTGTTGACGGATGGATACAGCTGGATCTAGGAATTGCTAGTTTGGGTGATATATATTTGTGTCCCCTGTATCCCCTACACCAGATTGCATAACCAGAAAGTTTCGGGAGTTTATAAGTGGGAATTCTAGTAGCCTTAGGATTTCTTTCCGACAGACGCATGATATGAGATTGGGGTTCGACGTCTAGTGGTCCGCCTGTATACGGTTGATTTTACAGTGGTCTCGTTGTGTCTTAAAGAGTCCATGGCTTTGCCGACTCGGGGACGCTTCGTATGTCATGTGCACAGCCTTGTACATGATGGTGTTGTACGATTGAGCCCGTGTGGGCCCCACCACGAAAACTTCGGACGAAACCTCTATCATATGTTTGTTCCGGCTTATTTTGCAAGCCAATACTTTGTTTTATTTTGTATTGTGGCATTCGAGTTTCTTCGAATTCATATGTTCGTTCCATATCATTTCAAGTGGCTTCTCAACTTATGGAAGTGTGATGGTTTACTACGGAATTCATTCGTTCATCTTCGTTCGAATGTTTATTGTGAAGACTATATGTTGCAATTTCTGTCCGTTGATTCTACTTATCTTTTGTCTATCAAGATGCTAACGGATGTCACCCTCTTCAGGATGGCTCCGCCAACGCGTCAGAATCCGGATCGCAATGAAGGGAGTCAAGCGAACCCTCCGCCACCACCTCCACCTCCGGAGGCATGGCAATCAATCATGGCAGCCACCAACGCCAATGCTCAAATGATTCTGCAACTCTTGCAAGAACGTACTCAAGGGCAAGGCAATCAAGGTCAAGGCAACAATCAGTTTCACTTTGCCACTCTCAACCAGTTTCTCGCAAATCAGCCCAAGTCTTTCAGCTACTGTGCCGAGGCCACGGATGCCGATGATTGGCTCGAGGACATCAACAAGCATTTTGAATGTAGCAATGTCAGGCCTGAGGACTTTGTCAAGTTCGCTTCTTTCCAGCTCAAGGACCAAGCTGCTGATTGGTTTCAGCAATACAAAGATTCCAGAGGAGGTCGTGTGATTACTTGGACTGACTTCTGTCGGGACTTCAAAGCGCACCACATTCCACAAAGTGTTGTTGAGAGCAAGCGTGAGGAGTTCCGCAATCTCAAGCAAGGAAACATGTCTGTGTATCAATACAACATTCAGTTTCAGAAACTTGCTCGCTTCGCTAAACAAGACGTTCCTGATGAGAAGAGCATGATCTATCACTTCAGAGGTGGCCTTAAAGAGGATCTGCAGTTAGCTCTCGTTCTTGTTGAGCCTACTCAGTTTGATCAATTCTACAATATGGCACTGAAGCAAGAGGCTGCTCAGCTCAAGTGTGAGGCTTCTAAGAAGAGAGTCAGGGATGCAGTTCAGTCTTCTTCTTCCTCACTTGTGACAGCTAAGCAACAGAAGTTCTGGTTGCCTCCTCCTCCTCCGTTTCGTCAGCCTTACCAGCAGAAGAACAAAGGTGGCCATGGTTCTTCAAACTCTTCCAACTCTGGCTATCAGAACAAGTCTCAGAATCAAGCTCCCAAGTCCAATGCTCCTTATCACCGTCCACTCTCAGAGGTGACTTGCAACAAATGTCAGCAGAAAGGTCACTATGCTAACAAGTGCTTCAACCAGAGGCGTCTTCCTCCTCCTCCTCCTGTCAGATCTTCCAGCAATGCAGTGGTCAAGCATAACCCAAAGTTTGCAAAGGTGAACATGATGAATGCAGCTCAAGCGGAGGAATCTACTGATGTGATAATGGGTAATCTTCCTGTTAACGATATTCCTGCAAAAGTTCTTTTTGATACTGGTGCATCTCTTCCTTTCATATCAAGACCTTTTGCATCCAAGCATGAATTGCAATTCCAAGGATTGCCTAGGCCGTTAGCAGTTGTCTCTCCAGGCAAATGCATGAATGCAAGTTCCATGGTTCCGAATGTTACCATCAAGATGTGCGATTATGCATTTCAGTCTTCTCCAATTGTTCTTGGTGATTCGGATATTGATCTTATTCTCAGGATGGACTGGCTTTCTAAGCACAAGGCTCGACTTGATTGTGCTGCCAGGGAAATTCAATTGACACACTCGTCTGAGGATGTGATTGTTTTTGCCGCTCGTGATGAAACCATTCGGTTTTTCTCTCTCAATGAGAAGGGCGAATTGGATGCCATCTCTCAAATTCCAGTCGTTTGCGAGTATCAAGATGTCTTTCCAGAAGAGCTTCCGGGTATGCCTCCGCACCGGCCAGTTGAGTTCGTTATCGAACTAGAGCCTGGTACTGTACCCGTTTGCAAGCGTCCATACAAGCTTGGACCAAACGAGCTGAAGGAATTGAAGAAGCAGCTCGATGAACAAGAACGTCTGGGTTTGATCAGACCGAGTTCTTCTCCATGGGGTTGTGGTGTTCTTTTTGTCAAGAAGAAGGATGGCACGGACCGACTTTGCGTCGACTACCGTCCATTGAACAAGAAGACAATCAAGAACAAGTATCCACTTCCCAACATCAATGAGCTATTTGAGCAACTCAAGGGCGCTAAAGTATTCTCGAAGCTTGACCTTCGTATGGGTTATCATCAGATTCGCATTCGTGAAGAAGATATTCCCAAGACAGCATTCAGAACAAGCTTTGGTTCTTATGAATATACTGTCGTGTCTTTCGGCCTTGTCAATGCTCCTCCGGTGTTCTCTCGGATGATGAATTTCATCTTCAACCCCTATACCAATGAATTCGTTCTGGTGTATCTCGATGATATCTTGGTCTTCTCCAAGAATAAGCAGGATCATGCCAAACATTTGCGATTGGTGCTCGACAAGCTCAGAGAGTATCAATTCTATGCGAAGTTCTCCAAATGTGAGTTCTGGCTCGATGAAGTTCTTTTCCTTGGTCACATCATCTCCGCCAAAGGCATTGCTGTAAACCCCGAGAAGGTGTCCGCAGTTCTGGATTGGGAACCTCCTCAAAACGTCAAGCAGCTCCGCAGTTTTCTGGGTCTTGCAAGCTATTGCCGAAGATTCGTTGAGAATTTTTCCAAGATTGCAAAGCCTCTTTCCAACCTCCTACAGAAGCATGTGAAGTACGTCTGGTCTCCTGAGTGTGACGTTGCTTTCAACACTCTCAAACAGAAACTAGTCACAGCTCCTGTCTTGACTCCTCCTGATGAATCCAAGCCGTATGAAGTTTTCTGTGATGCTTCTCTCCAAGGTCTCGGTGCTGTGTTAATGCAAGAGAAGAAAGTTGTGGCCTATACCTCTCGGCAGTTGAAGCCCAACGAGAAGAACTACCCCACTCACGATCTTGAGTTGGCGGCAGTTGTCCATGCTTTGGTTACGTGGAGACATCTCTTGTTGGGAAGACAAGTGGACATTTTCACTGATCACAAGAGTCTCAAGTATATCTTCACGCAGCCCAACCTCAACCTCAGGCAGACTCGATGGGTCGAAATGATTCAAGAGTACAATCCGAGTATTGAATATACTCCAGGCAAAGCAAATGTCATTGCAGATGCTTTAAGCAGGAAAGCTTATTGCAACAGCTTAATTCTCAAGCCTTTCCAACCGGATCTTTGTGAAGCTTTCCGCAAGCTGAATCTCCAAGTTGTTCCTCAAGGCTTTCTTGCCAACCTCATTGTATCTCCTACTTTGGAAGATCAAATTCGTGAGGCACAACTCCTTGATGCCATGGTGAAGAAGGTGAAACGTGGTATCGACAAGGGTCTTTCCAAATACAAGTGCTATCGCATTGATGACAGAGACACTTTGTTCTTCGAGGACCGGATTGTGGTTCCTAAAGGTGATCTACGGAAAGTCATAATGAACGAGGCGCACAATTCTCTCCTTTCCATTCATCCTGGAAGTACGAAGATGTATCATGACCTCAAGCAGTCGTATTGGTGGACTCGAATGAAGCGAGAAATTGCTCAATTCGTGAATGAATGTGATGTCTGTCGAAGAGTGAAAGCAGAACACCAACGACCAGCTGGTCTCCTGCAACCTCTTGCTATCCCAGAATGGAAGTTTGATCATATCGAAATGGACTTCGTGACTGGATTTCCCAAATCCAAGCGCGGAAATGATGCTATTTTCGTTGTCATCGACAAGCTCTCTAAAGTGGCTCATTTCCATCCTATCAAAGAATCCATCACAGCAGCTCAGCTGGCAGAGCTCTACACCTCCAAAATTGTCTCCTTGCACGGCATTCCACAATTGATTTCTTCTGATCGTGGAAGTATCTTCACCTCTAAGTTATGGGACTCCTTCCAGAAGGCCATGGGCACTAACATTCGCTTCAGCACAGCTTTCCACCCTCAAACTAGTGGCCAAGTCGAGCGAGTCAATCAAATTCTTGAAGATATGCTCAGGGCTTGTGTCATTTCCTTTGGCATGAAATGGGAAGATTGTCTTCCTTATGCTGAATTCTCCTACAACAACAGCTTCCAAGCGAGTTCGGGCAAGGCCCCATTCGAGATCCTCTATGGCAGAAAGTGCCGTACTCCTCTCAATTGGTCAGAGGCTGGTGAACGCCAACTTCTTGGCAATGACTTAATCACTGAAGCTGAAGAAATGTGTAAAGTCATCCGTGATAATCTCAAAGCCGCGCAATCGCGCCAGAAGAGCTACTATGATAGTAAGCATCGTGATTTGGCTTTCAAGATCGGAGACCATGTCTACCTCCGCGTCTCTCCAATGAAAGGCACTCGTCGTTTCGGTATCAAAGGGAAGCTTGCCCTAGATATGTGGGTCCTTTCAAGATCATTGGTAAAAGAGGCGACCTCGCCTATCAACTTGAGCTTCCTTCCAACTTCGCGAACGTGCACGATGTGTTCCACGTGTCACAGCTCCGCAAGTGCTTCAAGACGCCTGAGCGCACTATCGACTTCGAAGAGATTGACCTCCAAGAAGATTTGTCTTATCATGAGCACCCAGTTGCTATTCTTGAAGAAACTGAGCGCAAGACTGGCAACAAGTCTATCAAATTCCTGAAAGTGAAGTGGTCGCACCATTCCGACCGGGAAGCCACCTGGGAACGCGAGGACCATCTCCGTTCCGAATATCCGGAGTTCTTTCAGTCCTAGATCTCGGGACGAGATCCTCTCGTAGTGGTGGAGTGTTGTAACACCCCGCATGTAACTTGCCATATTTGTAACTCCGACTCTTGCCATTTCCGGCTATGTGATATGTTTTTCCCTCCGTTGTTGGGTTTTGTCTTTCGTTTTGTATTTTGTCATGTCATGCATTTTCATATCATGTCATCATGTGCATTGCATTCGCATACGTGTTCGTCTCATGCATCCGAGCATTTTCCCCGTTGTCCGTTTTCCAATCCGGCGCTCCTATCTCCTCCGGTGCACCCCTCTAGTTTTCTTTCGTGTGCGTGTGTCAAACTTTCTCGGAATGGACCGAGGCTTGTCAAGTGGCTTTATTATATCACCCGGAGTCTACCGGTCAAGTTTCGTTCCATTCGGAGGTCGTTTGGTACTCCATCGGTTAACCGGGCCTCCGCAATGTCCATTTGAGTACCCAGCAAAAAACCCCTCCAAAACCAGCCCAAAACCCACCAAACTCTCTTCCATGCTCTAGGTCGTTCGATCACGATCGTGTGGGCGAAAACCGCACCTCATTTGGAGCCTCCTAGCTCCCTCTACCTATAAATGAGTGGGCATCCCGAAAAACGAAATCTCAGACGAAACCCTAACCCTCTCCCTCCGCGCCGCGCCGGACGCGTCCGCCCGCGCCGGACACGTCCGCCGCGCCGCCCGGCCAACCCGCGAGCGCCACGTGTCCCGCCGGCCTCTCCCTCCGCGCCGGCCCGCGAGCCCGTCGCGGGCCCGCCCGAGCCCGCCGCCGCCTCCTCCGCGCCCGTGCGCGCCCGCCCCGCCGCCGGCCGAGCTCCGCCGCCGCCCGACGTCCGCAATTGTTTGCAATTTTAGAGTACCATAGCATGACTCATTCTTGCTCTACCTTTGCTATAAAATATTTCTGGCAGATTCTTAACATGACATGCATTTTTGCCAAGCTTATTTTAGTTGGTCCATACATGCTATGCAATTGTTCTTGCCATGGATAGCTTCATAAACATGCCATCTTGCTGTAGGTATGCTTGGTTTGTCATGCATTGCTCTGTAGTGAGTGCATCAAGCTCACAAAGAGGCCTACATATTAATATTTCTGCCATGCTCTGTTTTCTGCTAAGTCTGAAACCTGATAACGAAACTTGCTATGTTTACATGCTTGCCATCATATCTTCTGGTCCTTTTTGGCTTATGGTCAGTAAGGGACTTTTGTCATGTGCTTTTAGTAGAACACTACCATGCCTTGTTTTGCTATGTTAAGTTCCTGTAGAATGTTGATTTCGTGCTCTGAACATTGCTACCTGATGCTGATTTCTGCCATGTCCAGTTTTTCACTAAGTCTGTGAACCTGTAATCTTTTGCACTTTTGCCATGCTTGTTTGAGCTTGATAGGTTGTGAACTAGCCGTAGCTCAGTGTTCATCTTTTGTCAAGCATCTCCTGTAGATTACTGCCATGTGCTTTGTTGCTATGTTGGGGTGCTGTAGCATTGCTACTTGTTGCATTTTAAGTGCTATCTTGCTGTTTATCGCAGATTAGTGTCATTCTTGTTTTGCTTGCCATTTGCAAACCGTGCATCCGATTCCGGTGATCTTTATATCGATTTCGACCGAAATCATCTCATCTTTCCAGTGGCATGCTTGGTTTGCCAAGTTACTGCCATGTTCATCATTTTCCTTCCGGAGCACGCATATGCATCGCATATCATATCTTGCATATCATACATGTTTTGCATCATGTTGCTTGCGCATTTCTCGTTGTTGATTGTGGTTCCGTTTGTTTGTGTTCTTGTCTTGGGTAGAGCCGGGAGACGAGTTCGTGAACGAGGAACCTGTCGAGTACGCTTACGAGGATCAAGCTTTCGACAACTCTGAGAATCTTGCAGGCAAGATGACCACCCCTCGAAATCACTTCTATCTTTGCTATGCTAGTTGTTCGCTCTATTGCCATGCTCGCTACCTATCACTTGCTATATCATGTCTCCTATTTCAGCCTTGCCAGTCCCTAACCATCCTTTCCTAGCAAACCGTTGTTTGGCTATGTTACCGCTTTTGCTCAGCCCCTCTTATAGCGTTGCTAGTTGCAGGTGAAGTTGAAGTTTGTTCCATGTCGGAACATGGATATGTTGGGATATCACAATATCTCTTATTTAATTAATGCATCTATATATTTTGGTAAAGGGTGGAAGGCTCGGCCTTATGCCTGGTGTTTTGTTCCACTCTTGCCGCCCTAGATACTGTTATACCGGGATTATGTTCCTTGAGTTTGCGTTCCTTACGCGGTCGGGTGATTTATGGGACCCCCTTGACAGTTCGCCTTGAATAAAACTCCTCCAGCAAGGCCCAACCTTGGTTTTACCATTTGCGACCTATACCTTTTTTCCCCGGGTTTTCTAGAGCCCGAGGGTCATCTTTATTTTAAACCCCCGGGCCAGTGCTCCTCTGAGTATTGGTCTAAACTGTCAGTCGCCGGTGGCCACCAGGGGCAACTCTGGTCTGGCCTATCGGAAGCTTGGACAATCCGGTGTGCCCTGAGAACGAGATATGTGCAGCTCCTATCGGGATTTGTCGGCACATTCGGGAGGCTTTGCTGGTCTTGTTTTACCATTGTCGAGATGTCTTGTAAACCGGGATTCCGAGACTGATCGGGTCTTTCCGGGAGAAGGTTTATCCTTCATTGACCGTGAGAGCTTATGATGGGCTAAGTTGGGACACCCCTGCAGGGTATTATCTTTCGAAAGCCGTGCCCGTGGTTATGAGGCAGATGGGAATTTGTTAATGTCCGGTTGTAGATAACTTGTCACTTGACCCAATTAAAATACACCAAGTGCGTGTGTAGCCGTGATGGTCTCTTCTCGGCGGAGTCCGGGAAGTGAACACGGTCTGTGTTATGTTTGACGTAAGTAGGTGTTCAGGACCTCTTCTTGGTCATTGCTGGATGACGTCCGTTCCATTGCTTCTCTTCTCGCTCTCATTTGCGCAGTTAGCCACCATACATGCTTTTGCCGCTGCAGCTCCACCTCTTTGCACCTCCTTGTTCTACAAGCTTAAATAGTCTTGATCTCGCGGGTGTGAGATTGCTGAGTCCCCGTGACTCACAGATACTTCCAAAACCAGTTGCAGGTGCCGACGATGCCAGTGCAGATGATGGCGTCGATCTCAAGTGGGAGTTCGATGAGGAACGTGGTCGTCACTATGTGTCTTTTCCTGATGATCAGTAGTGGAGCCCAGTTGGGACGATCGGGGATCTAGCATTTGGGGTTGTCTTATTTTCATTTGGATGTTGACCGTAGTCGGTCTATATGTTTGTATTTTGGATGATGTATGATGATATTTATGTATTGTGTGAAGTGGCGATTGTAAGCCAACTCTTTATCCCAGTCTTATTCATTACATGGGATTGTGTGAAGATGACCCTTCTTGCGACAAAACCACTATGCGGTTATGCCTCTAAGTCGTGCCTCGACACGTGGGAGATATAGCCGCATCGTGGGCGTTACACTGGGGCAACTATTTCATGCCTCGATCTAATTTGGGCTGGACACAAGACGGACCTTGCCATGAACATCATCGAGGACGTCCCGCAGCAGCTCAATCCTGTGAACCTTCATGAAGACAACCTTGTGGCCTTGCCACTGATAAACTTGTTTGTGGAGGCATGCCACGTCATCTTCCTGCGTAAGCTTGATAAGAATAGTATGCCTCACAAACGAAGGAGTAGCTTTGAACTTCTTGTGCTTCAGTACACCCTGGACAACACGCCTGACAACAGTGAGGCTGGAATACAACTCTTCATTGGTATAGCCGCAAATGGCTTCCAGGATCCAACAGCCTAAGAACTCTGTTTTCCCAGTGCGTATATTCAGTTCGTCCGCCTCATAGCGAGTGACATGTACAACCACACAATCCTTGTCTGCATCAGGGCTCTAATTGAAACAGAAACAAATTCTGAATTACATTTCAGTATAAGAAACACAAGATATTTAAACCACTATGTATAGCATGGCATCGAAGCTAATAAAATTTTGCATTATTAATCACCACATACTTCCTTTTCTAAAAAAATCACCACATACTTAGATGAAAAACCACAATCGAGATCGGCAAAGAAGGAAATCACCTTGGGCAGCTCAGGGGGGACACATCCCCAAAGGGGGAAAACTGCTCCTGCAATGCCACGGGGGCTGTAACCTCAAACGGGGCGTTGACGATCTCAGTAGTGGCCGTGAGCGTACCTAGGGTCGTCTCAGTGGTTGCCTCCATCTTCTTGGAGCTCTCTGTCTCATGGGGATCAGCCTCCCGCGTCTGCTCCAATATCGGCAGATCTTTGCCTGGTTCTCCTTGGTCCATCATGAAACTGACGAATACTAGGAGACCACTGAAAGGAAAACACAATCGCAATGACAATGAAACAAAAAAGAGAGTGAGGATCAGTTACTGCTTTGTAAAAGTTCTTTTTTTTCTCTGAACGAAAATATACCAACATCACGGATCCGCTTACCTTCCCTTCATTCGGAGAGAAGAACAATGGCAGATGCTAGTGTTGCCTTTCTTGAAGACGGTGAGGGAGAAGGGGATTCAGCGAAGAGTGAAATGATGGTTGCTTCGTCCATCAAACTAAGACTGCGCGGAGGTGGGGTTTTGTGATACGACGGCTCGTTATTGCCGCGCTACGACCGGGGTGACTCTCCGCCTGCATACTGCCTTCTAATTTGGTGGATGGCATTTGGGCCCGCGCGCTGCATGGCCCGCATGTCGGTGAACAAAAGTATAACGACATTCAGTAGAGGGAGACGTTTCAGTGACCTAGGAGGAGCCAGAAGTGGTAGAGTGTCTCCTCTGTACTAGTAGTAATTGTTTTTCTGGGTAGCTGTAGAGTGTCTCCACTGTACTAGTAGTAATTGTTTCTCTGGGCCCAAGACAAAACAGCCCATCCACACTAGTAAATAGTAAAATCAATTCAAAAGCCCATATATTTACTGAATGAGAGGCGCTACCCACACCCAGCACACTGCCCCCCCCCACAAAAACCTGGGTGCTCTTCTTCCTCCTCGCTCCCACCCACCTCACGTCAGCTCGCTCCACTCGTACCCCCAAATTCCTCACCTCACTCCTACAGAAAACCCCAGCTCCCCTTCTTCCTCACTCCTACAGAAAACCCCCAGCTCCCCTTCTTCTTCGCTCGCACTACAACTAGGCTCGTCATTCGTTACTCTGCTCAAATCCGTGAGCGCGACGCGACGCCCTCAAGGAAAATGGAGTCGGCTAACCCCAGCGCCAAGAACATGAGGCTCCCGCCAGCGGCGACGCGTGTTGTAGATCCCGCATCCGGCAGCGCGGGGAGAAGCGGCGACCCTGCCCCCACCAGATCCCAGGAACCCGTAGAATCTCGGGTGGACCGCATCAGCGATCTCCCGGACGTCGTCCTTGGGAAGATCATCTCGCTTCTCCCCACCAAGGATTGCTGCCGCACCCAAGTCCTCTCAATTCGGTGGCGCCCTCTATGGCGCGTCGTGCCCCTTAATCTCGACTATCGTCAGCTATCTCTCTTCAATGATTTTGAAATCCCCAGAGCCATCATCTCCTCCCACCAGGGCTCCTGGCTGAAATCCCCTGAATTCACAGAACTACAGCTGCTTGAGTTCTACTATTCCCCCAGAAATCACATACCACATACCGAACGCCATGAACTTGTGCCCTCAGCACCGATGTCCATCTCGCGGTTTTCGTCCTCTCTCCACACCGCCACCTTTGCGCTGTGCTACCTACCAGACAATCTGGTACTAAACCTTCGACTCCCATTTCTCAAGAAACTTTCACTTGTGCGGGTTCGTATAACGGAGGCCTCATTGCACAGCATCATCCACTCCAGTTGCCCTGCGCTGGAGTGCTTGGTGCTTGTTTTCACAGTTAGAATCGGTTGTCTCCAAATAAAGTCGCCTAACCTTGTAAGAGTTGGAATTTCTTTTGACGGAAGGCAGCTCATCATCCAAGATGCCCCTTCACTTCAAAGGTTGATCCTTGATTCTAGTTATTCACCGTTGCAAATAACCGTCCTCTCTGCGCCTAAACTGGAGACCTTGGGTGTAATACATGATCTCTGTGCTCATTTCAATATGGTGTTTGGCTCCACAGTTCTTCAGGTACTTTATATTATCATCTACACTTGTAACCATAAGCTGCATTTTAAATTTCTGCGCATAATTTATATATCATCTTGGAGTACACATTTTGTACTAATATTATGTTCTATGCTCAATGAAGAGTTTCTCCATGGATGGCCTATCAATGGTGTTGGATTCTGTCAAGATCTTATATATCCAAATGAATAGTTTTGATCTGAACAAGATTATTGGCTTGCTGCAATGCTTTCCATGTCTGGAGAAGTTGTATATAAAGGTGATAATTTCACGCACATTGGAAGCCCGCATATAGTGTACTAGAATTAACCGTTCAGCTGTTGCTCTTTCGACACTCTTCTTTTAGACCTTAATTGTTTTCAATCTTCGTGTCTATTTAGGCAACAGGACGGGGTAAGAAAGTTATAACCAATCGGTGGATTCGTAAGCATCGGGATTTTCTCACTTCTCATGAGATTCGATTGAAGACAATAACGCTAGAACAATATGTAGCCAACCGTGCAAACACAAGATTTGTCACATTCTTCCTGCTGAATGCGAGGTTACTATTGTCCATCAGCCTTAAGTTTATCAGCAGCATGGTTTTGACGGATGGGTATGTCGAAGAGCAAAAAAAAGGAGTTTCAGGTGGGCAAAAGAGCTTCTGAACGTGCCGGGCTTCTATTTACAACATATTGTGGTCATAATCCAGTAAATTTTACGACCTAGGATGTTCATTCTATGGACCTGACCGATCCATTTGACTGTGACTGCCGAAAACAGTGCTAGAGTTAGATGTTGTTGCCCTTTTCAATCTGGTTTTTTTGTAAACCTGATGAACAATTAACCCTCGTGCTTTTGTACAGTTTGTAAGCTGGAGTTAGATGTTCCTGCCCTTTTCAACTCGGCTGTGACTGTCATATTTTCTTTGAAACAAGGCAAATGGCTTGCCATTCGTTTAATTTAGAGTGAAATATTGTAACAAATGCCAACCAAGGGAAATAACATCACTCTCGCTGGCTGCTTGAGCTCACTGTGCATTACAGAAGCCAAGTGATTAGCCCCCACCAGCACCCACAAACTTATTTCGAACTAGCATATCAAATGGGCTGTAAATTTTCATAGGAAAGGCTGCATGACCGTGACAGATTTGGATTCTGACATTTGGGACCCGCGAGGAAATAGCCTATCCAAGGTGGTGTCGACTTACTAGCCAGTCAACAAACAATTCTGGCTACCAGCCGTTGGATTGACATCCAACATCTGTCGTGTATCTTCTATCTCTTGTCTTCTTCTTCCTCCAGCCGCCCAAACCAAACCACCCCATCGGCTCCACCTGCTCCCGCCTCCCATGGCTGGCTGCGCCTCCGCCGCCCTACCGTACGTACCCTCCAACTTTGGCCAGTCCCTCCCTCTATTCCCCCACACGTCCTGTTATTCTCCGGTGACGTCAACCCCAACACGCACCCGCGCCCGAACCAGTCAACCCTCGTACTCCCCTCCGCCTGCGACTGGACCAGCGCATCTTCAACGGCTCCTGTTCGTTCCGTTCGAGGCCTCGCCGTCATCCTCCGCCTTGCGGCCTTGGTTCGCTCACCGTGCGCGGTGCACCGCCCTCTTGCGTTGTCAACATCGTCAACAACCGAGAGGAACAAGGAGATGACTGTACGTGGAGAGGATGAAAGTAGGGACCCACCAGCGTCATGGCAGTACGCAAGCAAGTGCCTCTATAGTACAAGCCCAAAAATATGGTTCCTCCTAATGGTTGGACATCTGGGGCTCACGCCATTGTCAACATAGTCAATAAACGAGAGAATTACACTACGAGCGGCTGACACCAGGGACCCAGCAAGTCGTGCAGTTTTTCTTTTGAGGAACAAGCAATTGTTATTTATACTAGTTTTAGCGACGGGTCAGGGTAACAACGGGGCTATGCGGGGGCTGTGGCCCGTCTAGCCAGGGTTTTATTTATGTTTACCACATCATGAGCCCAGTTGTGTTTTTTTCTTGCTAAAAATGGCTAGCGCAGTTCTATTTTTTTTAAGAAATACCCAAACAAGGCCTACTTGCTTTATTGGCCCTGCTTGGCTGCAAATCTTTCAAGACGAGGAGAGTTTCATTCGGTTTGCCCAGAAATGGGCTGTACATTTTTAAAACACATCAAACCGGGAATTAGTTTCAATTTTTTTTCATTACAAGATCTTAAATTCCATTGATTTTTATGCGTGGACAATTATTTGGATTTTATATTTATATAAATTATTTTTCAAAATAGTTTGAATGTGAATCGATATTTCTGGATTAAAAACAGTTGACCGCACCAAAATATGCAAAATTTCGTATACTTTTTAACCGTGGCCACAATATGGGGTGTAATGCTAACAAAAAGAAGATGGGCTCCAAAAAAATTCTTAAGAATCGTCCACCGCCCTCGTGCTCTCGGCACGGCCTGGTCAACGTGGTCAATGAACGACATCCATCGGAAGTGGACTGTACGTGGAGAGGCTGACAGCTAGGTCCACGGCCGCACGCAAGGAAATGCCTCCTTATTACGCGCAAAATATTGATTCCTCCACCTGACAGCTAGGACCCATAGGAAGGGCCTTTGTATTTCGCGAAAAAACATTCCCCCCGCTGACAGGTCGGACCCACCAGCTATATCTTCGCACGCAAGGAAGTGCCTCCTTATTACGCCCAAAAAAATGAATACCCCCTGCTAGCTGGGACCCACCATATTGTTGGGCTAACTTGTGGGCCTACTAAGTTGACGGGGACGGAGGGCTTTGTGAACTTAGTCAATACTCTAGTGACCGTATGATGTCCATCCAACGGCCATAGTGCATCTTCAACCTCTGGTCTTCTTGCTCCAGCCGCCCACAGCAGCGTCGGTCGTGCCGCCTGCTCCTGCCTCCCGTGGCCGGCTTTGCTACCGCGGAGGCCTCACCGCCCCCATACTACTCCCACCACTGGCCAGGCCATCCCTCCACTCACCCACACCAACTGTTATTCTACGGCGACGGCAGCCTCACACCGCAGCCGAACCAGTGAACGCTCGTACTCCTCTCCACATGGGCATCCACTACCGCGTCTTGCTCGGCTCCACGTCGCCCCTTCCTAGGCCTCACCGTCGTCCACCGCCGTGGTGCTCTCGGCGCGGCGTGGTCAATGTGGTCAACGACCGACTTCCATCGGAAGAGTACTGTACGTGGAGAGGCTGACAGCTGGGTCCACGGCAGCCGCAAGGAAGTGCCTCCTTATTACGCGGAAAATAATTATTCCTCCACCTGACAGCGGGGACCCACCAGACGGGCCACCAGTATTTTGCGAAAAAAATCGTTTCCCCCTGACTGCTGGGACCCACCAGACGGACCACCATATTTCGCGAAAAAAACGTTCCCCCACTGTCAGCTCGGACCCACCGGAAGTGCCTCCTTATTACGCACAAAAAAATGAATACTCCCCCGGCTAGCTAGGACGCACCTTGGTGGGAGGCTGACTTGTGGGCCTACTAAGTTGACGGGGACGAAGGGCTTTCTCAACTTAGTCAATATGAACGATTCTAGCTCAAGTGACCGTACGATGTCCATCCAACGGCCGTAGTGCTTCTTCAACCTCTGGTCTTCTTGCTCCAGCCGCCCAAAGCAGCGCCGGTCGTGCCGCATGCTCCTGCCTCCCGTGGCCGGCTGTGCTGCCGCAGAGGCCTCACCGCCCCCTACTATTCCCACCGCTGGCCAGGCCCTGCGGCGACAGCAGCCTCACACCGCAGCCGAACCAGTGAACCCTCGTACTCCTCTCCGCGCGGGCTTCCACTGCCGCGTCTTCCCCGGCTCCGCGTCGTCCCCTTCCTAGGCCTCGCCATTGTCCACCGCCGTGGTGCTCTCCGCACGGCGTGGTCAACATGGTCAAGGAACGACTTCCATCGGAAGAGTACTGTACGTGGAGAGGCTGACAGCTGGGTCCACGGCCACAACCCAGTTTTTTGTGATTTGCCAAGTAAGTCGCTTAGTCAGGCCTGTTGGGCCGCAAATCTTTCAAGACGAGGAGAGCTTTCATTCGGCTGGCCGAGAAAATGGCCCATCAGTAATGAGAAATGGGTTGTACATTTTTAAAACACATCAAACCGGCAATTAGTTTCAAATATCTTTTTTTCATTTCAAGATTTTAAATTACATTAATTTTTATGCGTGGAGAATTTGTTGGATTTTATATTGATATACATTTATTTTTAAAATAAGTTTGAATGTGAGTCGAAATTTCAGGATTAAAAACAGTTCGGACCGCACCGAAATATGCAAAATTTCGTATAATTTTTTAACCGTGGCCACAATATGGGCTGTAATGCTAACAAAAAGAATATGGGCTCCAAAAAAACCTTAAGAATTAGCAAATGGGCTGTAAATTATTAGAAATAATGGCAGATGGGATGTATGCTGTTTTCCACGGATTTGAGGCTTTCCTAAAAAAAAGGTTGACGCACAAGCACTGACTGTTGGATGTCCATCCAACGGCCGTCGTGCTTCTTCAATCTCTGCTCTTCCTGCTCCAGCCGCTCAAACAAGCGCCGGCGGGACTGCCTGCTCCCTCCTCCCCGCGGCCGGCTGTGCTGCCGCGCAGGCCCCACCGCCCCACCGTACTCCCATCACTGGCCTAGCCATCCCTCTACTCACCCACACCTGCTGTTATTCTCCGGTGACGGCAGACGAACCAGTAAACCCTCGTACAGTCGTACTCCCCTCCGCGTGGGAAACAACTGCCGAATCTTCCCTGCCTCCGTGTCGTCCCCTTCCTAGGCCTCGCCGTCGTCCAGCGCCGTGGTGCTCTCGGCGCGGCGTGGTCAATGTGGTCAATGACCGACTTCCATCGGAAGAGTACTGTGCGTGGAGACGCTGACAGCTGGGTCCACGGCCGCAGCAAGGAAGTGCCTCCTTATTACGCGCAAAATAATTATTCCTCCACCTGACAGCGGGGACCCACTAGACGGGCCACTGTATTTCACGAAAAAAACGTTTCCCCCCTGACTGCTGGGACCCACCGGCTACACCTTCGCACGCAAGGAAGTGCGTCCGGGCAAAAAAAAATCAAAATGATTCGCCCTCCTGACTGCTGGGACCCACCAGCTACATCTTCGCACGCAAGGAAGTGCGTGACAGTCCGGACCCACCTGGTCGAAGCGTACGTAGCGTTGTCATTCTGGTCGCGAACGTGTACGTACATATATACTGGTGGATGTAGAGGTGCGCACGTGTCGTAGTAGAGGTGCGCACGTAGCATGTACACGTACGTACAGCGGCCAGGGTGCAAGAAAGAAAATACGGCCACGTATGTGTACATACGGGCGGGGTCTCAAACGCCTACTCGCGCATATGTACGGCGCGGGCTCGTTGACATGGCTGGGTCGGAACGGAGAAACAGCGTCGTCGTCGTGTTCATGGGGAGGCAACGAAATGCATCGTGTTCATGGGGAGGCAACGGAATGCGTCGTGTTCATCGGGAGGCAACGGAACGCGTGGGAGCCAACCGGCTGGGTCGGAACGGAATGCGTGGTCGTGTTCATCGGGAGGGCTTGGACGGAACAGGCAATGGAAATGAGGCCTGGCGTACCGCAGAACGGAGGAAACGGCCTGTGTTCGACCGGCCACGTTCGAAACGGGATCCTGTTCATCGGGACGGGTCTGGCGTACCGCAAAACGGATGAAACGGACCTCCTACGGTCGAAACGGGGGTCCTGTTGATCGGGAGGGGTGTGGCGTACCGCAAAACGGACGAAACGGACCTCCTACTGTCGAAACGGGGGCCCTGTTGATCGGGAGGGGTGTGGCGTACCGCAAAACGGACAAAACGGACCTCCTATGGTCGAAACGGGGGTCCTGTTCATCGGGAGGGGTGTGGCGTACCACAAAACGGGACTCCACGGGATACTGTTCATCTCCACCGTCGACCTCCTCCAGCCTCCACGGGCTACCGTCGACCTCCTCCAGCCTCCACGGGCTCCTGTTCATCCAGCCTCCACCACGCGCTACTCCACCGACTACTGTTCAACCACCCCTCCACGGGCACCCCTCCACCGTCTACTGTTCATCCAGCCCTCCACACCACGGGGTCCTGTTCAACCACCCCTCCACGGGAACCCCTCCACCGTCTACTGTTCATCCAGCCCTCCACACCACGGGGGTCCTGTTCATCCAGAGGCAACGCCACCGCTCACTGTTCATCCACCCCCCCCCCCGTGCAACGCTCACTGTTCATCCCAGAGGAGCATCGATCGGCTTCAGTTAGCAGCAGTAGCGAAGGAATCGCTCGATCGGGTTCGGTTAACAGCCATCGATTGATCGCTCGGGTTCAGTAACGCGTAGCCTGCAGTGCAATCGCTTGGGTTCAGTTAGAGCCCAACGCCTCGCTCGGGTACAGTTAGAGCCAACGCCTCGCACACACGCGCGTACGTGTATGAGCGAAACGCGCATCGCTCGGCCCCCGACCTCCCACCGTAACCGGGAACTCCCCGAAATTTTCCTCGCCCTCGCTTCTACCACGGTTTTTTCCGTCATGGACGGCCCAAAGAATGTCATGCAGCTGCGTCTCCGGCCCGCCCAGGACGAAAAGCCCATTTTCTGTCATGATTTTTTGTCATAGAAGTAGGAGCCCACCACATCTATGATGATACCGGGTTTTGTCACTCTTATCGTCATAGAAGTGTCATATGTATGACAAAAAAAAAATTTTGGCCCAAAATGTCACGGATGTGTCTTTTTTTATAGTGCAAGGACCCAGTCATGTAGCCGCGAAGATTTGCCATAAGACCAAAGTGTCTCATAGACTCATCGATATCAAAGTCACTATCATCATCCTCATCATAGTATCCATTTTCAACATCATCTTGTAGTTGATCATTTCCTAGAGAAGGTGATTCATTAGAAGTATGGCCGTAACAATGTTCATCTCTATGGATTCTAATGACTTCGGAAATGATATTGCTAATGATTCCAACATCTCCTTTGGCACGCATGAGATCACGAAGCTCAAATAGACAATCATCAAACTTGGAAGCACTAGTACTCATCCTATTCAAGGCAATAGACTTATGAAGTGTAGGAGATATGCCCTAGAGGCAATAATAAATGATATTATTTATCTCCAAGTTCATAATTATGTTTATGTTCCATGCTATAACTGCTATGGATCTCGAGTCTGCAATAACACGAGGCTCGGAGGAAGACTCATATGCACCTGGGGAATAATAAACAGTAAGAACTATTCTTAGTCTGGCCTCTAAGACTAGCTCAAGTGTTGCATGATGGTTCTATTTTCCTGATCATGGGCATGTCAATGCCAGCAACTTTGAGGGCACAATGTTAAGAGAACATTTGTGTTGAATCGACCCGGATTGATGTTATGCTATGAGATTCATTCGTCACAAGTTAATGGTACATAACACAGAGATGGTTAACATTTGCATGATTCCTTAGACCATGAGAGTATCGAGTTTCTTCATGCTTGCTTCATGAACTTTGGGGTTTGTTAAACGTCATCCGTGAATGGGTGGCTATTATGGCGGCTTACGGGTTCATGGAAAACAATGTCAAGTAACTTCATAGCTCAAGATTGGGATTTGCTCCTCCGGCGATGGAGAGATATTCTCGGGCCCTCTCGGTGTTACGGTATCCATCATCGTCTGGCCACACACAGTGTGATTTGATCACAGGGATGCCGGAACACGAAAACGAGAAAAGAGAACAAAACCAGTAACGAGGTAACTAGCATAGTGGACAAGTTGTTGATCCACGGGGATGCAAGTAAATCTCACCCCGGGTCTTTGTAACATATCGCGAAGCAACAGGAATAGCACACGCAACTGGAGGTTCAGTCGAATATTCATTCGTGTGGGTATAGGGGTTAATATGGGTGTCCACGGCTCCGATGTTGATCATTGATCGGAAAGTGTTCTGGTCATGTCTATGCTTCACCGAACCTATAGGGTCACACGCTTAAGGGTCATCTATCTACTGAATACTAGACAGGGAGTCTGACAGAAATTTGCCGAAAAAGTTTCGGAGACAATGGAAGAGTTCCGGAGAGAGAATAGCGAAATTGTTTCGTAACACTGAATTGTTGTTTCGGGATATACCATTAAGTCAAATTGGTTTCGGGACACGCCTGATAATTCTTGGAGGGTGCCAGAATTATTCTGGAAACTTCTAGGAATTTTTGGGGATAAAAACCGAAAATGTTTCGGAGCTGCCGGTACCGCTTTGGTTGTTTTTCGCAGATGAAATTCACTAATCTAAAATTGTTTTAGAACGAATCCAAAATCATTTTAGTGGGTACTGGAATTATTCTAAGACCCACAGAAATATTTTCGGCTTTAATGGACGCAAAAAATTGTCTTCATGAATAGTGAAAACGCATTCTTGTTTGCTTTTCGCAGATGAAAATCACTAAACCGAAATTGTTTCGGAACGCGTTGAAAATTATTTTAGTGGGTAGTGGAAATGTTCTGAGCCCACATAAATATTTTCAGTTCGAATGGACGCTGAAAAATGTCGTCATGAATAGTGAAAGTGCTTTTTGCTTGGCTTCTTGGAGAAGCCACCTTGAGGGCCTTTTGGTATTATCCCCTTGGTTTCTTGGAGAAGCCACCCTTGGGCTTGGCCTATAAATAGGGGTGGAGGGCGCTGCCTAAAGACACACTCTTTCTCACATACAAGTGCCATGCATGATCTGGCTTATCTCTCCCTCCTAGCGAAATAGTTTCGTAGAGCCGAAAGGTTGTCTGGGTTCCGGTGGGAACTAGTTCAGGACGGCGAAGCCCTGCCGGATAGATGACACCGTATGTGTGCAACCCTGTAGAGAGGTCGTAGTTTCGATCCTTTTACCCGAGGGGCTGTTTTGAGAGTGCCTCCCGAAGGGATGTCCAAGTGACGGTCCGAGTTCTGTGAGTCCTCCCGAAGGGCTGTCCGAGTGACCGTCCGAGTTTTGAGGGTCCTCCCGAAGGGCTGTCTACGACACAGTACG
Organism: Aegilops tauschii subsp. strangulata; assembly: GCF_002575655.3. NCBI lineage: Eukaryota > Viridiplantae > Streptophyta > Magnoliopsida > Poales > Poaceae > Aegilops > Aegilops tauschii. The sequence continues at coordinate 359,261,729 of NC_053035.3, forward strand.
AGGGACTGTCCGACCGCCTCCCGGAGGGCTGTCTGTCGGTGTACAAAAGTAGGGGCGCTCCTTTTGACCCCTTTACTTGTGCACGGACAGTCGGAGCCGCGCCCACGGCCACACTAAGCAAAGCAGGGGGAGGGAAGCCGGAGAGAAGTCGAAGCACAAGATGGCCAAGGCAACGCCAAGACCAAAGATGCCAAAGAGCGAGAGGGCGAGGTGGACTCCCCCGGCAAGATCCTTGCCGGGACAGGCCTCCGCGGCCCTGGCAAGAACCTTGCTGGGGCAAATTTCCCAAACACCAATAGAGCAAGCCGCCCTTGAGGCCACGGGTTCCAACCCAACCAACTACGATTGGACCAGGGCTCGGGAGGCACCTCTATGGTGGCATGCAGACCTTTGTCAAGACCATAGATATATGAGATCAGATGAGGACCAGAAGACGGCGACCCTCGGCGGGATCCTTGCCGAGGAAAGCCACGAGACCCCCGGCAAGATCCTTGCCGGGGACGACTGCGCGCCACGGCAAGACCCTTGCCGGGCCCCCGGCAAGGCCCTTGCCGAGGACATCAGCGGGGCCACTGCCAGGCCCGCACCAGCCAAGTTTCCACTGCCATTAGCATGCAGCTGCCAGCCCGACCAACTGGGCAGGCACTTGCGTGGCAACATGCCGCTTCCACGCCATATCAGTAAGCGCCTGCATGGCGGCATGCGGATCTTCGTGAAGACCCTACCACCGCGCCACCTCAGCTGCCTGCCTGCCTATATGGCGCCGCATGCATCGCTGGCCAGGGCGCGTGTCGAAGCGAAGAGGAGCGGCGACGGACGGGACGGGCCTCGCTCCCGTCCCCGATAAAGCTAGGGGACACCTAAGCAACGCATAAAATGTGTCTTGTCCTGTAATACAGGCGATAAGCTCATAGTACTGTAGGCCTTTCCACCTCCTGTGTGCCACTGTGGCAGCCCCTTTCGACTATAAAAGGAGGCCCATGGCGTACTGGAGGAGGATTCGGCTCTTTTGAATTACGCAGCCACCATAGCTAGTCCGAGAGCTCAAGAACTCTCTCAAATACACACCAAAGCAGGACTAGGGTATTATGCATCCTCGCGGCCTGAACCTGGGTAAACGATCCTTGTGTTGACTGCTAATCCTGCTCTTCTCACAACCCCGTGCCCCGGTAACCGTAGTAGGGATTCTTGTGATCCCATAGGTGTCGTTTCCCACCGACATCTTTGGCGCGCCAGGTAGGGGGGCGCAGTTGTGAGAATCTGGTCTAGTAGTTAGCCTAGCAGTTCTTCATCGCCATGGCCTCTGAAGAAGAAGACGACCAGGAGAAGACTGCGCCGCCTGCAAGCGCGAAGGACGCCAGCGCGGCAACAAGAAAGCTAAGTCATGCCAAACCTTCAGTATTTCCTTTTAGTATAAGGTTATTCCCCTCTGAGACCTTGTTCTGTGTATGGAAAACCTGCACGCAAAAGGGCCATCCTGCGATTGGCAACGCCTTTGTTCTGTTTCGAGTCCGCTCAACAGCTCAGACAGCCGCATCGAGAGTGGCAGGGTAGCCTTGTTGGAAATATGCCCTAGAGGCAATAATAAATGGTTATTATTATATTTCTGTGTTCATGATAATAGTCTTTTATTCATGCTATAATTGTATTGTCCGGAAATCGTAATACATGTGTGAATACATAGACCACAACCTGTCCCTAGTAAGCCTCTAGTTGACTAGCTCGTTGATCAACAGATAGTCATGGTTTCCTGACTATGGACATAGGATGTCATTGATAACGGGATCACATCATTAGGAGAATGATGTGATGGACAAGACCCAACTTAAGCATAGCATAAAAGATCGTGTAGTTTCGTTTGCTAGAGCTTTTCCAATGTCAAGTATCTTTTCCTTAGACCATGAGATCGTGCAACTCCCGGATACCGTAGGAGTGCTTTGGGTGTGCCAAACGTCACAACGTAACTGGGTGACTATAAAGGTGCATTACGGGTATCTCCGAAAGTGTCTGTTGGGTTGGCACGGATCGAGACTGGGATTTGTCACTCCGTGTAAACGGAGAGGTATCTCTGGGCCCACTCGGTAATGCATCATCATAATGAGCTCAATGTGACTAAGGCGTTAGTCACAGGATCATGCATTGCGGTACGAGTAAAGAGACTTGCCGGTAACGAGATTGAACAAGGTATTGGGATACCGACGATCGAATCTCGGGCAAGTAACATACCGATTGACAAAGGGAATTGCATACGGATTGATTGAATCCTCGACACCGTGGTTCACCCGATGATATCATCGTGGAACATGTGGGAGCCAACATGGGTATCCAGATCCCGCTGTTGGTTATTGACCGGAGAGGCGTCTCGGTCATGTCTGCATGTCTCCCGAACCCGTAGGGTCTACACACTTAAGGTCCGGTGACGCTAGGGTTGTAGAGATATATGTATGCGGAAACCCGAAAGTTGTTCGGAGTCCCGGATGAGATCCCGGACTTCACGAGAGGTTCCGGAATGGTCCGGAGGTGAAGAATTATATATAGGAAGTCCAATTTTGGCCACCGGGAAAGTTTCGGGGGTTATCGGTATTGTACCGGGACCACCGGAAGGGTCCCGGGGGTCCACCGGGTGGGGCCACCTGTCCCGGAGGGCCCCGTGGGCTGAAAGTGGAGGGGAACCAGCCCCTAATGGGCTGGGGCGCCACTTTGGGCCTCCCCCCATGCGCCTAGGGTTGGGAACCCTAGGGGGGAGTTTCCCCTTGCCTTAGGGGGCAAGGCAACCCCTTCCCCCCTTGGCCGCCGCCCCCCCCCCCCTTGGAGATCCCATCTCCAAGGGCTGCGCACCCCCTTGGGGGCCTATATAAAGGGGGGGGAGGGAGGGCAGCATACTACAGCCTTTGGCGCCTCCCTCCTCCCCTGCAACACCTCTCTCTCTCGCGCAGAAGCTCGACGAAGCCCTGCCGGAGAGCCGCTACATCCACCACCACACCGTCGTGCTGTTGGATCTCCATCAACCTCTCCTCCCCCCTTGCTGGATCAAGAAAGGAGGAGACGTCGCTGCACCGTACGTGTGTTGAACGCGGAGGTGCCGTCCGTTCGGCACTCGGTCATTGGTGATTTGGATCACGGCGAGTACGACTCCGTCATCCACGTTCATTGGAACGCTTCCGCTCGCGATCTACAAGGGTATGTAGATCCACTCCTTTCCCCTCGTTGCTAGTAGACTCCATAGATGCATCTTGGTGAGCGTAGGAAAATTTTAAATTATGCTACGATTCCCAACAGTGGCATCATGAGCCAGGCCTATGCGTAGTTACTATGCACGAGTAGAACACAAAGAAGTTGTGGGCGTTGATGTTGCCAATTCTTCTTGCCGCTACTAGTCGTTTCTTGTTTCGGCGGCATTGTAGGATGAAGCGGCCCGGACCGACCTTACACGTACGCTTACGTGAGACAGGTTCCACCGACTGACATGCACTAGTTGCATAAGGTGGCTAGCGGGTGTCTGTCTCTCCTACTTTAGTCGGAACGGATTCGATGAAAAGGGTCCTTATGAAGGGTAATTAGAAATTGGCAAATCACGTTGTGGTCATACGTAGGTAAGAAATCGTTCTTTCTAGAAACCTACAAACCACGTAAAAACTTGCAACAACAATTAGAGGACGTCTAACTTGTTTTTGCAGCAAGTGATATATGTGATATGATATGGCCAGAAGATGTGATGAATGATATATGTGATGTATGAGATTGATCATATTCTTGTAATAGGAATCACGACTTGCATGTCGATGAGTATGACAACCGGCAGGAGCCATAGGAGTTGTCTTTATTATTTTGCATGACCTGCGTGTCATTGAATAACGCCATGTAATTTACTTTACTTTGTTGCTAAACGGTTAGCCATAGAAGTAGAAGTAATCGTTGGCGTGACAACTTCATGAAGACACAATGATGGAGATCATGATGATGGAGATCATGGTGTCGTGCCGGTGACGAAGATGATCATGGTGCCCCGAAGATGGAGATCAAAGGAGCATGATGATATTGGCCATATCATGTCACTATTTGATTGCATGTGATGTTTATCATGTTTTTGCATCTTATTTGCTTAGTACGACGGTAGCAAGTAGGATGATCCCTTATAATAATTTCAAGAAAGTGTTCACCCTAACTGTGCACCGTTGCGAAGGTTCGTCGTTTCGAAGCACCACGTGATGATCGGGTGTGATAGATTCTTACGTTCGCATACAACGGGTGTTGACGAGCCTAGCATGTACAGACATGGCCTCGGAACACACGCAATACACTTAGGTTGACTTGACGAGCCTAGCATGTACAGACATGGCCTCGGAACACGGAGGACCGAAAGGTCGAGCATGAGTCGTATAGAAGATACGATCAACATGGAGATGTTCACCGATCTTGACTAGTCCGTCTCACGTGATGATCGGACACGGCCTAGTTGAGTTCGGATCATGTTTCACTTAGATAACTAGAGGGATGTCTATCTGAGTGGGAGTTCATTAAATAATTTGATTATATGAACTTAATTATCATGAACTTAGTCTAAATCTTTACACTATGTACTGTAGATCAAATGGCCCACGTTGTCCTCAATTTCAACGCGTTCCTAGAGAAAACCAAGCTGAAAGATGATGGCAGCAACTATACGGACTGGGTCCGGAACCTGAGGCTCATCCTCATAGTTGCCAAGAAAGATTATGTCTTAGAAGCACCGCTAGGTGAAGCACCAATCCCTGAGAACCAAGACGTTATGAACGCTTGGCAGCAGCGTGCTGATGATTACTCCCTCGTTCAGTGCGGCATGCTTTACAGCTTAGAACCGGGTCTCCAAAAGCGTTTTGAGAAACATGGAGCATACGAGATGTTCGAGGAGCTGAAACTGGTTTTTCAAGCTCATGCCCGGGTCGAGAGATATGATGTCTCCGACAAGTTCTTCAGCTGTAAAATGGAGGAGAACAGTTCTGTTAGTGAGCACATACTCAGAATGTCTGGGTTGCACAACCGCTTGTCTCAGCTGGGAGTTAATCTCCCGGATGACGCGGTCATTGACAGAATCCTCCAGTCGCTTCCACCAAGCTACAAGAGCTTTGTGATGAACTACAATATGCAGGGGATGGAAAAGACCATTCCCGAGGTATATTCAATGCTAAAATCAGCGGAAGGGGAGATCAAAAAGGAACATCAAGTGTTGATGGTGAATAAAACCACTAAGTTCAAGAAGGGCAAGGGTAAGAAGAACTTCAAGAAGGACGGCAAGGGAGTTGCCGCGCCCGGTAAGCCAGTTACCGGGAAGAAGTCAAAGAATGGACCCAAACCCGAGACTGAGTGCTTTTATTGCAAGGGAAGTGGTCACTGGAAGCGGAACTGCCCCAAATATTTAGCGGACAAGAAGAAGGCCGGCAACACCCAAGGTATATGTGATATACAAGTAATTGATGTGTACCTTACCAGTACTCGTAGTAGCTCCTGGGTATTTGATACCGGTGCGGTTGCTCATATTTGTAACTCAAATCAGGAACTACGGAATAAACGGAGACTGGCAAAAGACGAGGTGACGATGCGCGTCGGGAATGGTTCCAAGGTCGATGTGATCGCCGTCGGCACGCTACCTCTGCATCTACCCACGGGATTAGTTATAAACCTCAATAATTGTTATTTAGTGCCAGCTTTGAGCATGAACATTGTATCTGGATCTCGTTTAATTCGAGATGGCTACTCATTTAAATCTGAGAATAATGGTTGTTCTATTTATTTGAGAGATATGTTTTATGGTCATGCCCCGCTGGTCAATGGTTTATTCTTGATGAATCTCGAACGTGATGCTACACATGTTCATAGTGTGAATACCAAAAGATGTAAAGTTGATAACGATAGTCCCACATACTTGTGGCACTGCCGCCTTGGTCACATTGGTGTCAAGCGCATGAAGAAGCTCCATGCAGATGGACTTTTGGAGTCTCTTGATTACGAATCATTTGACACGTGCGAACCATGCCTCATGGGTAAGATGACCAAGACTCCGTTCTCCGGAACAATGGAGCGAGCAACCAACTTATTGGAAATCATACATACCGATGTGTGCGGTCCAATGAGTGTTGAGGCTCGCGGAGGATATCGTTATGTTCTCACTCTCACTGATGATTTAAGTAGATATGGGTATGTCTACCTAATGAAACACAAGTCTGAAACCTTTGAAAAGTTCAAGGAATTTCAGAGTGAGGTTGAGAATCAACGTGACAGGAAAATAAAATTCTTACGATCAGATCGTGGTGGAGAATATTTAAGTCACGAATTTGGTACACACTTAAGGAAATGTGGAATAGTTTCACAACTCACGCCGCCTGGAACACCTCAGAGAAATGGTGTGTCCGAACGTCGTAATCGCACTCTATTGGATATGGTGCGATCTATGATGTCTCTTACCGATTTACCGCTCTCATTTTGGGGTTATGCTTTAGAGACTTCCGTATTCACTTTAAATAGGGCACCGTCTAAATCCGTTGAGACGACACCGTATGAATTATGGTTTGGGAAGAAACCTAAGCTGTCGTTTCTAAAAGTTTGGGGATGCGATGCTTATGTCAAGAAACTTCAACCTGAAAAGCTCGAACCCAAATCGGAAAAATGCGTCTTCATAGGATACCCTAAGGAAACTATTGGGTACACCTTCTACCTCAGATCCGAAGGCAAGATCTTCGTTGCCAAGAACGGGTCCTTTCTAGAGAAGGAGTTTCTCTCGAAAGAATTGAGTGGGAGGAAAGTGGAACTTGATGAGGTGATAGTCACCCCTTCCGAACCGGAAAATAGCGCAGCGCGGGAAAATGTTCCTGTGGTGCCTACACCGACGGGGGAGGAAGTTAATGATGATGATCACGAAGCTTCGGATCAAGTTGCCACTGAACTTCGTAGGTCCACAAGGACACGTTCCGCACCAGAGTGGTACGGCAACCCTTTCCTGGAAATCATGTTGTTAGACAACGGTGAACCTTCGAACTATGAAGAAGCGATGGCGGGCCCGGATTCCGACAAATGGCTAGAAGCCATGAAATCCGAGATAGAATCCATGTATGAAAACAAAGTATGGACTTTGACTGACTTGCCCGATGAGCGGCGAGCCATAGAAAACAAATGGATCTTTAAGAAGAAGACGGACGCAGATGGTAATGTGACCATCTACAAAGCTCGACTTGTCGCTAAGGGTTATCGACAAGTTCAAGGGGTTGACTACGATGAGACTTTCTCACCCGTAGCGAAGCTGAAGTCCGTCCGAATCATGTTAGCAATTGCCGCATACTATGATTATGAGATATGGCAGATGGACGTCAAAACGGCATTCCTTAACGGCTTCCTTAAGGAAGAGTTGTATATGATGCAGCCAGAAGGTTTTGTCGATCCTAAGAATGCTAACAAAGTATGCAAGCTCCAGCGCTCAATCTATGGGCTGGTGCAAGCATCTCGGAGTTGGAACATTCGCTTTGATGAGATGATCAAAGCGTTTGGGTTTACACAGACTTATGGAGAAGCCTGTGTTTACAAGAAAGTGAGTGGGAGCTCTGTAGCATTTCTCATATTATATGTGGATGACATATTATTGATGGGAAATGATATAGAATTCTTGGAAAGTATAAAGGCCTATTTGAATAAGTGTTTTTCAATGAAGGACCTTGGAGAAGCTGCTTACATATTAGGCATCAAGATCTATAGAGATAGATCAAGACGCCTCATTGGTCTTTCACAGAGTACATACCTTGACAAGATATTGAAGAAGTTCAGTATGGATCAGTCCAAGAAGGGGTTCTTGCCTGTATTGCAAGGTGTGCAATTGAGCACGGCTCAATGCCCGACCACGGCAGAAGATATAGAAGAGATGAGTGTCATCCCCTATGCCTCGGCCATAGGGTCTATTATGTATGCCATGCTGTGTACCAGACCTGATGTAAACCTTGCCGTAAGTTTGGTAGGAAGGTACCAAAGTAATCCCGGCAAGGAACACTGGACAGCGGTCAAGAATATCCTGAAGTACCTGAAGAGGACTAAGGATATGTTTCTCGTTTATGGAGGTGACGAAGAGCTCGTCGTAAAGGGTTACGTCGACGCTAGCTTCGACACAGATCCGGATGACTCGAAGTCACAGACCGGATACGTGTATATTTTGAATAGAGGAGCAGTAAGCTGGTGCAGTTGCAAGCAAAGCGTCGTGGCGGGATCTACATGTGAAGCGGAATACATGGCAGCCTCGGAGGCAGCACAGGAAGCAGTCTGGATGAAGGAGTTCATTACCGACCTAGGGGTGATTCCCAATGCGTCGGGCCCAATGACTCTCTTCTGTGACAACACTGGAGCTATTGCCCTTGCGAAGGAGCCCAGGTTTCACAGGAAGACCAGGCATATCAAGCGTCGCTTCAACTCCATTCGTGAAAGTGTTCAAAATGGAGACATAGATATTTGTAAAGTACACACGGACCTGAATGTAGCAGATCCGTTGACTAAACCTCTCCCTAGGGCAAAACATGATCAACACCAGGACGCAATGGGTGTTCGATCCATCACAATGTAACTAGATTATTGACTCTAGTGCAAGTGGGAGACTGTTGGAAATATGCCCTAGAGGCAATAATAAATGGTTATTATTATATTTCTGTGTTCATGATAATAGTCTTTTATTCATGCTATAATTGTATTGTCCGGAAATCGTAATACATGTGTGAATACATAGACCACAACCTGTCCCTAGTAAGCCTCTAGTTGACTAGCTCGTTGATCAACAGATAGTCATGGTTTCCTGACTATGGACATAGGATGTCATTGATAACGGGATCACATCATTAGGAGAATGATGTGATGGACAAGACCCAACTTAAGCATAGCATAAAAGATCGTGTAGTTTCGTTTGCTAGAGCTTTTCCAATGTCAAGTATCTTTTCCTTAGACCATGAGATCGTGCAACTCCCGGATACCGTAGGAGTGCTTTGGGTGTGCCAAACGTCACAACGTAACTGGGTGACTATAAAGGTGCATTACGGGTATCTCCGAAAGTGTCTGTTGGGTTGGCACGGATCGAGACTGGGATTTGTCACTCCGTGTAAACGGAGAGGTATCTCTGGGCCCACTCGGTAATGCATCATCATAATGAGCTCAATGTGACTAAGGCGTTAGTCACGGGATCATGCATTGCGGTACGAGTAAAGAGACTTGCCGGTAACGAGATTGAACAAGGTATTGGGATACCGACGATCGAATCTCGGGCAAGTAACATACCGATTGACAAAGGGAATTGCATACGGATTGATTGAATCCTCGACACCGTGGTTCACCCGATGATATCATCGTGGAACATGTGGGAGCCAACATGGGTATCCAGATCCCGCTGTTGGTTATTGATCGGAGAGGCGTCTCGGTCATGTCTGCATGTCTCCCGAACCCGTAGGGTCTACACACTTAAGGTCCGGTGACGCTAGGGTTGTAGAGATATATGTATGCGGAAACCCGAAAGTTGTTCGGAGTCCCGGATGAGATCCCGGACGTCACGAGAGGTTCCGGAATGGTCCGGAGGTGAAGAATTATATATAGGAAGTCCAATTTTGGCCACCGGGAAAGTTTCGGGGGTTATCGGTATTGTACCGGGACCACCGGAAGGGTCCCGGGGGTCCACCGGGTGGGGCCACCTGTCCCGGAGGGCCCCGTGGGCTGAAAGTGGAGGGGAACCAGCCCCTAATGGGCTGGGGCGCCACTTTGGGCCTCCCCCCCCCCATGCGCCTAGGGTTGGGAACCCTAGGGGGGGAGTTTCCCCTTGCCTTGGGGGGCAAGGCAACCCCTTCCCCCCTTGGCCGCCGCCCCCCCCTTGGAGATCCCATCTCCAAGGGCTGCGCACCCCCTTGGGGGCCTATATAAAGGGGGGGAGGGAGGGCAGCATACTACAGCCTTTGGCGCCTCCCTCCTCCCCTGCAACACCTCTCTCTCTCGCGCAGAAGCTCAACGAAGCCCTGCCGGAGAGCCGCTACATCCACCACCACACCGTCGTGCTGTTGGATCTCCATCAACCTCTCCTCCCCCCTTGCTGGATCAAGAAAGGAGGAGACGTCGCTGCACCGTACGTGTGTTGAACGCGGAGGTGTCGTCCGTTCGGCACTCGGTCATCGGTGATTTGGATCACGGCGAGTACGACTCCGTCATCCACGTTCATTGGAACGCTTCCGCTCGCGATCTACAAGGGTATGTAGATCCACTCCTTTCCCCTCGTTGCTAGTAGACTCCATAGATGCATCTTGGTGAGCGTAGGAAAATTTTAAATTATGCTACGATTCCCAACAAGCCTTCCGCAACCAGCAACGCTCTCGACTCTGACTCGAGTCAAGCTCGACAGTTCGAGCGGCCGCGTTCGGGGCGGCAAGGTGGTTTGCTCGACAGCAAGCACACTCGGCAGGCCATTGGGGATCCGTCCTTAGGACGCCGCCCTGGGTTTACGTGCCGGCAAGCCTACCCGATAAACGTAGGGTGGACATACAAAGAGAGGTTGAACAGGAAAATAACATGCGTCATATCAAAGCATCGCAGAGTTATATTACACCAATTCTTGTTGTGGTTCTAACTAAAGATAAACACAGTATTGGTCATGAACCTGCAGCGACAGTGGGAGACGGGGTGCCTAATCTCGACGCTGGCCCTCTATCCTCTCGATTCCACCGATGCGGCTGATGATGGGCTTGATATGCTCCTTGAGCGCCGCGAGGTCCACACCCGCCGGCAAGCTGTCCAGCGCGGCGTCGAAGTCGAGGTTGGGGTTCTAGTACGCCATCTTGGTGAGAACCTTTTTCATGGCACCCTGGCAAAGCCTCCAGGCCTTGTCGGCCAGCGAGGCCGCCCGGTTGGCGTGAAGCCGCTCCAAGGCACCGACGACCCTCTCAAAGAACAGGGTCAGGCTGCAGTTGGCGCTCACGTTCCGCTCTAGGGCGTACTTCACGTTCGGCATCCCCATGGTGGCCAGCTGCGCGGAGGCCTGGTCGGCAACGGCGGCGAGGCGATTGAGCCAGCGGTTCTCGCCCTCCACGTGCTCCTTGAAGTTGAGGGCCTCGTTCTTCCGCAACTGCTTCTCGGTCTCCGGGTTCTTGGTCATGGTCCCCTCCCGGGCCCTGGCCTCCGACAGCATCTTCTCGAGACCCTCCAGCTTCAGCCTGAGGTCTCTGATGGAGTTGTTGGCTTCAGAGAGCTCCCCGGCCCTGCTGATGGCCGCGCCCTGCGCCTCTGTCAGGGCGCTGTTGAGCATGTCCTTCTCCTTGAACAGCTTTAGGGTCTGCTCCTTCAGCCCGTCCCGCTCCACCTCCAGCTCATTCACCTTGCCGGCGTGAACCAGAGCCTGGGCATCGAGCGTCTCCCTGTGCCTCTGCTCCAGCTCTTGGGTCTGCTGCGCGACAAGCTTCTCCACCTCCTCGTCCTTGGCGCGGAGTTTGGCGTCAAGGTCCGCCTCACGTTTGGCGAGGTCCTCCTCCTGGGAGTTCAGCGCGGCCTGATGCTAGGTCTGAGCGGCCTCAACTGCAGCGGCCAAGCCCTCCGTCGTCTCCTGGGCCTTCTCGATGTCGGCCAACTTCATGGTGAGCTCCACGTCGCGCTTGGCGAGCTCGCCCTGGGCGGCCTTCAGCTCTGCGCTAGCTTGGCGGAACCAAGTCTGCGCCTCGGTGACGCGCACCTTGAGGTCTGCCTCCACCTTGTCCACCGTTGCCATCCTGGACTTGGCCTTGTCCAGGCGGGCGCGGTGGAGCGCCTGGAGCTTCCGGAAATTGGCACCCATGGCCTGGAGAAGCCACTCCTCCTGAGAGCCATCGCCACTGGCGCTCGGCTCGTCGATGACCTCGAGCCCGGCGGTGGCAAGCACCTCTTCGTCGAACACCTCTCCCTCGACGGGCGCCCTGGAGCTGGACGCCCCTGGGAGGTGGACGAAGAGGTCGTCGGTCACCCTCAGATACCTGCCGGAGCTGGAGGCAGCAGAGGAGGAAGGCTAGTCATCGACCAGCTCCTCCTCGGTGGCGGCCTTGCCGGCCCCTCCGGCAGGCCCCTTGCCGGGCTCCCCGGCAGGCCCCTTGGCGGCGTCTTCGGCAGCACCCTTGGCGGACTCCTCAGCAGCGACCTTCTCGGCCTCTGCCGCGGCGTCCTTGGCGATGTCCTCAATGATGGCGTCTATGTCCTCCTGGTCCGCCGATGGACGATCTGGACACCAAGAAGGGGATGAGACAAAGCCAAGACCAAGAATCAGCAAGAGAAAAAAGAATAGGGACGAAAGGCGAGCAGCTTACCAGTGTCGGGCTGGGGAGCAGAGGTCCCCTCCCCGCCAACATTTGGCGCCGAGGCAAAGCCACCGGCGCCCGAGTTCTCCTCCCCCTCCTCCGTGTGCATGGGCTCGATGCTTGGCGCCCTTATCGGGGACGCCCCTCGGGGCAGCGTGGTTGATGGGGGCGGCGTGTTAGGGGTAGCCCTCTGTGGCTCCTCCTGCGACTACGGCAAGGTCAACACCAGGAGATTGTGCCCCCCAACACATGTCAACGAGGGGTGAATGATGAACTTATGTCGGGGGCTGCTGTCCGGGCTGCTCAGCACCACCAGTGGTGCCCTCAAAGTGCCCACCGGGGGCTGATCGCCCGCCGAGGCTTTGGCCCTCTTCACCCTCTGGGCCAGCGTCTTCGCATCCCTGCAAAGATGAAAACAAGTCAAGACAAGCGGTACAGATTGAGGAGACGGAGATGACAGAAAAGAGCAAGATACTTACTCGACATCCACCTCCTCCTTTGTTGCCTTCCTCTTCCTCCTTGGGTTGAGGGATCCGAAATCAAAGGTGACCCCCGCGTCAGGGTCTGCCGGAGGAGGGGAAGGAGGTGGCGTCTGAACGCGCTTTGCCGAGGAAGAAGCGGATGCCTTCTCCTTCGCCACCGCGGCCTTCACCACTTTCTTCACCGTCGCGGTCCTCGTCTGGCGTGCGGACATCTCCTGGGCTTGCTGCAGCTGCGCGGCCCTGCCGGGCCGGACCGGCTCGCCGGAGGTGGCCCGCCGCAGAACCCACCCTCTCCCTGTGGCTGGAGGGTCGACGGCCACGGCCTCCTCCTCCTCCTTGGCCTCCTCCTCCGACGACTCACGGACCACGTCTTCGACGAGAGGAGCCCCGGTGCCGGCGTTGCTGGCCTCCCCTGCGGCCTCCGCCCACTTGGCGAGCTCCTTCTCCCCCGCTTCCTCCGCGGCCTTGTCCTCCACGCCACCGGCGCTGCCGGCCTCCTCGGCGAGCTTCACCTCCGCCGCCCTAGCGGCGATGTAGTCCAGCTCTACCTGGGAGGTGTCCTGGACGAGCCGCGGCTCGGCGGTGACGTACCCCTCATGCAAGGTGTCGAAGAACTCCTACACCGGAAGTTCCTCCGGCTCGACCTAGCTCGGGTCAAGGCCATGCGTGTTGAAGTCCGGCATCATGGCGATGATGTCGGTCCGGCAAGAGTTGTTGCTCAGCGGGACCACTCCCGCCGGCAACCTGAACAAGGGCCCCTTGGCGACCTTCCCGGCCTTCGCGGCCTTGCCGGACCGCTCGACCTCGCCATCGCGGTTCACATCCAGCCAGAAGAGCCGTTGGCAGAGATGGGCGTGCCTCATCACCTTAAGGTTGTGTTCGAGGCCGGGGCGGAGCCTCATTACGTCGGCGGCATTCCTCAAAAGCCAGGTCGGCCTCCCCTTGTTGTGCAGAGGAGCGACTCGGCAGCGGATGAAATCCGCCCCGATCATCTCAAGGGTGAGCCCAGCCTCGGTAAGGCGAAGGATCCTGGTGGTGGCGACCGTGAGCTTCCCGTCATCAGCATCAACGTCGCTCCAGTCGCCCCAGCGAACCGGCGGCGCGTCACGGACCCGACAAAAGTCTGGCGGGTCCTTCTCTTTAATCCAGCACCACCGGCCCCACCATTCTTCCCACCTCTCCTTCATGGCGCCCTCCGGGTATGCCCCTTGGCCCTTGGGATCCAGGCGACGCACCCGGAAATGGCGCCCCCCGGTTGGATCCGAGGGAAGAAGTAGTGGCGGAAGAGCGCCGTGTTGGGATGCACCCCGGCGAAGCCCTCGCAGAGGTGCACGAAAAGAGCCATGCACGCCACGGCATTCGGAGTAAAATCCAAAAGATGGAATTCATAGGTGTGCATGACATCATTGAAGAAATAGGAGAAGGGGGGACAGAGCCCGCAGGAGAAGTAGTCGAAAAAGAAAGGGTACCGATTTGGGGCGGCCTCGGCGCAGTTGGCGGGGATGACGCGCGTGGCTGGATGCCCCGTCGTCTCTCCCCTCGTCTTCACCCCCCACAGGGGCTTGAAGTAATCCTGCAGTTCGATCGCGTCGACCGTCGAGGGGAAGTAGGTGAGCTGCGTTCGTCGCGCCGCCTGCTCACTCTCCGGCGGCTTCGTCGCCCCGGCATCTTTGGCCATTCCCTTGCCCCTGGTGGATTTGGGAGCCATGGCGGCTGCGAGAAGAAGGGGGCGGAGGATGGCGAAGGCACAGTGGTGACAAGCAAAGGCAAGAGCTCGAGAAGGAGGAAGAAAGGGGGCGGTGGCTCTGAGATTGGAGAAGATGCAGGGAGGGGGGTAAAGTGAGCAGCGCGCCCGCGGTTATTCCTTTTTACGGGGAAGGCGCGGGCCGCCTCCTTTCCCATTAACTGTGATGTGACGCATGCGTGCGGGAACCACCCCACGCATGCCCCCCACGTCACGCACGGCCCCCCACGTCGTGCGTTCAACGCGGGTCGTGGAGAAGCACAACAGATGGAAAAGTACTGCGGTAGAATCCGCCCCTCCTGCTCGCGCACCGTTTTGGGCCTGGCCCAACAACGTGTCGCGCTTATGTCTGGCCCAGGCCCGGGGGCTCCTGTTTTGGTGTACAAAAGTAGGGGCGCTCCTTTTGACCCCATTACTTGTGCACGGACTGTCGGAGCCGCGCCCACGGCCACACTAAGCAGAGCAGGGGGAGGGAAGCCGGAGAGAAGCCGAAGCACAAGATGGCCAAGGCAACGCCAAGACCAAAGATACCAAAGAGCGAGAGGGCGAGGTGGACTCTCCTGGCAAGATCCTTGCCGGGGCAGGCCTCCGCGGCCCCGGCAAGAACCTTGATGGGGCAACTTGCCCAAACACCAACAGAGCGAGCCGCCCTTGAGCCCACGGGTTCCAACCCAACCAACTACGATTGGACCAGGGCTCGGGAGGCACCTCTGTGGTGGCATGCAGACCTTTGTCAAGACCATAGATATATGAGATCAGATGAGGACCAGAAGACGGCGACCCTCGGTGGGATCCTTGCCGAGGAAAGCCACGAGACCCCTGGCAAGATCCTTGCTGGGGACGATTGCGCGCCACGGCAAGACCCTTGCCGGGCCCCCGGCAAGGCCCTTGCCGAGGACATCAGCGAGGCCACTGCCAGGCCCGCACCAGCCAAGTTTTCACCGCCATTAGCATGCAGCTGCCAGCCAGACCAACTGGGCAGGCACTTGCGTGGCAACATGCCGCTTCCAGGCCAGATCACCAAGTGCCTGCATGGCGGCATGCAGATCTTCGTGAAGACCCTACCATCGCGCCACCTCAGCTGCCTGCCTGCCTATATGGCGCCGCATGCATCGCTGGCCAGGGCGCGTGTCGAAGCGAAGAGGAGCGGCGACGGACGGGCCGGGCCTCGCTCCCGTCCCCGATAAAGCTAGGGGACACCTAAGCGACGCATTAAATGCGTCTTGTCCTGTAATACGGGCGATAAGCTCATAGTACTGTAGGCCTTTCCACCTTCTGTGTGCCACTGTGGCAGCCCCTTTCGACTATAAAAGGAGGCCCATGGCGTACTGGAGGAGGATTCGGCTCTTTTGAACTACGCAGCCACCATAGCTAGTTCGAGAGCTCAAGAACTCTCTCAAATACACACTAAAGCAGGACTAGGGTATTACGCATCCTCGCGGCCCGAACCTGGGTAAACGATCCTTGTGTTGACTACTAATCCTGCTCTTCTCACAACCCCGCGCCCGAGCAACCGTAGTAGGGATTCTTGTGATCCCATAGGCGTCGTTTCCCACCAACACTGTCCGTGGGGCGGATGAGGGTATACATCCTCGCGGTTGGGAGGTTGTAAATCCTAGCTGCGGGGATCTGCACCGCCGTTCGTCATCGACTCTACTTCCGCTGCGCTACGAGTCGGTAACGAAAAAGATCAAACCATGTATGCAGTCTCCATAGTGGTCCTGGGCTGGTGCGTAGGTTGGAAATTTTTTGTTTTCTGCTGCGTTACCCAATAGTGGCATCAAGAGCCGTGCTATGCATAGATGCAGATTACGATCTAGAATACATGGAGATGTATGGGTATTGCATAATATAATTTTGGAGTAGATGAGATCTATTGCTGAAAATTATTTATGCGGGTGACAGATGAAATCTGTTACCCGACGTTCTTGTTGCTTCCCTAGAATTTGCGTTTGCTCAATCTCGAGATAGCATGGTGGAATTTGACAAAGTTCTGGCAATCCGTGATCCTGATTGATCATGGAAGTGCTATCAGTTCTTTGGGTTCTGCCATAGTCAAAAGAAAGATGAAATTCGCAGATGAAAGGGCATTGTAGATATGATCTGCACGGGGGTCATGCGTATGACGAAGTTTAGTATGGGGCTCGAGATTTAATTATCTCGTGTTTCATACACCCCGAGATGTTAATCTAGGAACTTGAATAATCATACTTGATGATAAAACGTTAGTAGCTGTGGTTTAAGTAGAAACCTTAGAAGCCACCAAAAACAAGTTTTTGCATGAACCGATTAGAAACGTCTAACTTGGTTTTGCAGGAGGGTTTGCATGTGCATGTGATGTGGTATAGCAATGCTCATATTCAATTTGTTTATGTATGAGATGACTATATGATGTAATTAACATGACATGCGTGTCATGATCCGGCATGATGGCTGGAGCCATATGATTGCACTTTAATGACCTGCGTGTCGACCTTAAGTAATGCATTTATTTTATCCGCTATGGACATAGCGATATTATCTGGTGCATCGACAAGGTGGTGGCAATCTTCGCGAAGGTGAACACCGACGCGAATGCCGAAGACGAAGAAATACTTGACTTCTCCGTCAGAAGAGGCTATACCATATCATGCTATTATGAATTGCCTGAGATGTTTATCCCTCTTGATGCACCCTTCTTGATTGCACCGTAGTCGCTTTTATTAGGGTGATATCTCAAAGAAAAAATATTAAGTAGTTAGTGTTCTCCCAAGTGTAGCACTGTCACGGCACCTAACTTTTCGGGGTATCGCAGGATCTCCCTGGGTACGAACGATTAGGGAAGTGTGAGGTGGGTGAGTTGAGACCTCGCAGCAAGATCACTTGGTTGTCTTGACGTTCTGGAAGGTTCTCCCTGAGCTCGGAACACACCCATCGTAAGATGAACAAGAGTCACATAGAGATGTGATCGGCAAGTTTGCCTACCGATTGAATTGTGCGCCATCAGTGTTCATCTCGTTCAATGGCGTTGAATGGATATGCGGGTCTTGTGTCACTCATAATCAATTTTGAGAGATATTGATTTGAGTGGGAGCGCACTGTTGAATTAACATGTTTAATTCTCAGTGCAATTAATTATGAACACTGTCTAGGTGTTTCTTGCAAAATAGTTGTAGAATAATGGCTCGCGTTTCCACCTTCCCTGATAAAATTGAATAGCTGTTAATTATCTGGTTAAAACTTTACGATTGGTAACGTAATGTGAGGATTGTCCTCAAGAGTGCTGAGAAGGACTTTGTCCTATCGCATGCTTTCGGCATCCTCCCACAAATGCTATGGATGATGTGACTCTCGTCCTTCGATCCAAAAGCTAGAATTCCGTTACGGTCAAGTGCAATATGTTTGCTTCCATGAAACCCGAATTTCAAAAGTTTTGGGATAGTTATGTGATATTCATGGAACTGAAAATGAATTTTCAGATACAAACAGAGGCAGAAAGATATGAAATATCCAAAGCAATGTTTGTTTGCAAATTATTAGTAAAGTGTTTACTATGCATTAGACTGATAAGAGAGGGATCCAGACGAACGACTGTCATATGATGAAAGGTGAATAAAACAACAACTTAAAGATAAAGGAAGTGTCCAAAGGGTGTTAATATGACTTACACGCCTAGGAAGTCCGGGGCTAACGCCACTCTTAAGTTGGGTGCTTCTTTTGCGAGTAGGAGAAATACTAAAAGTTAAACTGTTAGAAGTATAAAGGCAGAAAGAAAGATGACTGGAATATCCAGCTCATGTATGAATGTCATACAAGTTTTTGATGTATAGAAGGCTGGTCAAAGATATAGTTCTTGGGAATTATGTTTAAACATGGTAATCACTAATTCTTGGGTATTGTGAGTTAATCGCAAAGATACCCGCTCGATTGCATTCTGTTGCGAATCAATGTAAGAGCTACTATGGCCTAAAAAGACTAGCCAGGAATGAGGTTTTAATACATGCTGGGAACATAGTAAAAGTTACTATACCTTCCATCGGTGTATTACCTATGTATTTTCTTTCATAATTCATTTTAGAGTTTCTCACACTCTAGCCCTTTGCATAAGGTATCTTGCAAGAAGGTTGTTCATAAGAGAACTTTCGATGTTCAGTATTATGAATAAACATAAGGGCCATACTTTCATTATGAATGAGATGTATGTTATGAATAATGATATTAATATATTACCTCTATGTTTACTTTCATAATTCATTTTAGAGTTTTTTACACTCTAGCCCATTGCATAATGTTTATTGCAAAAGGGTTGTTCATAAAAGAACAATTGTTGTTCAGTATTATGAATAACATGAAGGGCCATGCTTCCATCCAAGATGGGATGCATGTTATGAATATTGATGGTAAATGATACATCCATAACACTGACGCTAAATGTCGCAAGACTATGAGAATACCACACATGTGTGGCACTGCATTTGGTCACATTGGAGAAACCCGCATGGAAAAATTCCATTATGATGGATTTTGAAGTCGTTTGATTTTGAATCATCTGACACTTGCAACTTTTCTCCGAAAAGTGAAGTGACTGAAATACCGTTCACAGGCCATAAGGAATGAGCAACAAACTTATTGGTGATCATACATTTTG
Source organism: Aegilops tauschii subsp. strangulata (assembly GCF_002575655.3). Taxonomy (NCBI): domain Eukaryota; kingdom Viridiplantae; phylum Streptophyta; class Magnoliopsida; order Poales; family Poaceae; genus Aegilops; species Aegilops tauschii. Next base: position 359,280,878 of record NC_053035.3, read on the forward strand.
ATGTGTGTAGTTCAATAAATGTTGTTGCAAGTAGTGGATTTATATATCTTCAGAAATGACTCAAGTAGATATATGGATATTTGCTTGATGAGACGTAAGTCTGGATCTTTTGAAATCATTCGAAAGGTTTTCAAAAATGAAGTAGAAGTTATTGTAACAAGGAAATTATGTTTCTGCAATTTTATTGCAGAAAGGAATATTTGAGTTACAAGTTTAGCGAATGTCTGATCAGTTGTGAAAAGAGTTTCATAACTCACAACTCCCGGAACACCACTATGAGTGGAATGTCTGTGAAGATGTAATCAAACCATTTATGACATGGTAAGATCAAAGATGACATAAATAAATTTGCAAATATCACTTTTAAAGAGTAATGCTTTAGAGACTGCAGCTTTTACACTGAAAAGAGCTCCATCGGGTCTGTTGAAATGACAGAATGGTATGGTACGCCCAACCATGTTATATCTTTTCTTAACATTTGGAATATGGGGCTTGTGTAAAAGGTTACAAACCTATTCCAAATCAGACAAGTGCTACTTTGTAAGTTATCCCAAGTCATTGGGTATTCCCCCACCACTATACCGAGGCAAAGGATTTTTGCCACAAAACGGTATGCTTTTAAAGAGAACAGTTCTTGCAAAAGGGTAAGTGGGAGGACAGTGCAACTTGACGAGATAACAAGTATCTTCGGTCATCAGGTCAAAGGAAAGGAACCTTGGAAGTAATTCCAGAGTTTCCTACTGCGACTGATACGGAAGCCTCTACATTAGATGTATGGACTTTGGTCGAACTTGTAGCTGAACAACGTAGGCAAAGCTCGTGCAAACCTCTCAGGTGTGCAAACGAGATATTGTTGTTAGACAACAGTATACCTATGATACACAAGGAAGCGTTGATGGGCCCTGACTCCGGAATTGGCTGAATGCCAATATAATCCGAGATAGTTTCCATAAATGATTCAAGATTTAAATCTTGATAAACCCTCCGAAAGACTTGGAGTCTAACGGATTGTAATGGGACTATAAACTGATATGGATAAAAATGTTTTATCCATTAAGCTCAACTTGTTGCAATAACAAGTTCAAGGAGTTGACTACAATGAGATTGTCTCACCGTAGCAATGCTTAAAGTCGGTTCGGGTTAAACTAGCAATTAATACATATTTCAAACATGAGATATGCAACATGGATGACAAAATATGAAATGGAAATACAACCTAGGACTTGTATGTGATACAATCCAAAGTATTTTGTCAGTCCAGAGTATGCTAATAAGTATGCAAACTTTAGAGTTCCAGCAATGGACATAAGAGAGCAAAATGGAGTTGGAATCTTCATTTTTGATGGAATGGTCAAAGGGGTTTGACTTCATCAATGAGTAACGAAGATGCTTGTGGTTTCAAGAAAGTAAGTGGGAGCATAATAATATTTCTGAAAACCTTGTGTGCTTGACACATTGTTAATTGGAAATAAATTTCTTGACACGAATTAGGACTTCATTTGAAAATAGTTTTCCGATGAAGCGCTTGGGCTAAATAGCCTTGATATTAGGCATAATGATCTATGGAGATGGATTTACCTAATGGGGCTGAGCAAAAATACATATTGACAAGATGCTAAAACCGTTTAGCACTAAGAACGACAAGGAGTGATTCTTGCCGAAGTCACATGGAAAGAGTTTTTGCAAGAACCAGTGTCCCAAAACACTGATGAGCAAAATACATGATGGAGATTCCACACACTCATGTGTTTGGATTAATCATGTATTCCATGGTATGTAAAACAACCAGATATGTCCAATACTCCCAAGCTGTTGCGAGTATAGATACCAAAGTGATCAAAAGTACTGATCATGGGACAATAGTGGAAAAGGGTCATTGAGTACTAAAGTAGCACTTATGACATGTTTCCTCGCAAGTGGAGATCATGAAGAGTTCGTTGTAAAAGGTTATGTCGATACAGTCTTCATCTTTTCTCCATGCGATTTTCAATTTAAATTTACGGTTTTGTGTAACACACAATATGGTGGCATAGTTAGTTGGAAATTGTTCCAAACAAGTTACTGTGGCGAATTCTATAACAAAGGCGAAGTATGTTGCCGCTTTAGAAGCGACAAAGAGAAAGATGTTGAATCATATAGTTCATTCATGAACTTAGTATGGTTCCAAGAAGGCTTTGTTCAATGGGACACTATTGCAGATAGTTGCTCCATAGCTCAGTCTGAGGAATCAGGTTTCGACCAATGATTCACATATATACAAAGCCAAGTCCGCACAAAATATGAATTTTGTGAAAGCGTGAAAACGCGAGGATATGCAGAGATACACACGGAGCTGAAGTTGCCAGATCCGATGGACATCAGGCTATACCAAACACGAAGCATTTTTTACACCAGTATGCCATAGGTGTAAAGTGCATTAGCATTAACTAGATTATTGACTCTAGTGCAAGTGGGAGTCTGTAGGAGATATGCCCAAGTGGCAATAATAAATGATATTATTTATCTCCACGTTCATAATTATGTTTATGTTCCATGCTATAACTGCTATGGTTCTCGAGTCTGCAATAACACGAGGCTCGGAGGAAGACTCATATGCACGTGTGGAATAATAAACGGTAAGAAGTATTCTTAGTCTGGCCTCTAAGACTAGCTCAAGTGTTGCATGATGGTTCTGTTTTCCTGATCATGGGCATGTCAATGCCAGCAACTTTGAGGGCACAATGTTAAGAGAACATTTGTGTAGAATCGACCCGGATTGATGTTATGCTATGAGATTCATTCGTCACAAGTTAATGGTACATAACATAGAGATGGTTAACGTTTGTATGATTCCATAGCCCATGAGAGTATCGAGTTTCTTCATGCTTGCTTCATGAACTTTGGGGTTTATTAAACGTCATCCGTAAATGGGTGGCCATTATGGCGGCTTACGGGTTCATGGAAAAGTATGTCAAGTAACTTGATAGCTCAAGATTGGGATTTGCTCCTCCGACGATGGAGAGATATTCTCGGGCCCTCTCGGTGTTACGGTATCCATCATCGTCTGGCCAGACATAGTGTGATTTGATCACAGGGATGCCGGAACACGGAAACGAGAAAAGAGAACAAAACCAATAACGAGGTAACTAGCATAGTGGACAAGTTGTTGATCCACGGGGATGCAAGTAAATCTCACATCGGGTCTTTGTAACATATCACGAAGCAACAGGAATAGCACACGGCAACTGGAGGTTCACTCGAATATTCATTTGTGTGGGTATAGGGGTCAATATGGGTGTCCACGGCTCCGATGTTGATCATTGATCGGAAAATGTTCCGGTCATGTCTATGCTTCACCGAACCTATAGGGTCACACGCTTAAGGGTCATCTATCTGCTGAATACTAGACAGGGAGTCTGAGAGAAATTTGCTGAAAAAGTTTCGGAGACAATGGAAGAGTTCCGGAGGGAGAATAGCGAAATAGTTTCGTAACACCGAAAAGTTGTTTCGGGATATACCATTAAGTCAAATTGGTTTCGGGACACGCCTGATAATTCTTGGAGGGTGCCAGAATTATTCTGGAAACTTCTGGGAATTTTTGGGGATAAAAACCGAAAATGTTTCGGAGCTGCCGGTACCGCTTTGGTTGTTTTTCGCAGATGAAATTCACTAATCTGAAATTGTTTCAGAACGAATCCAAAATCATTTTAGTGGGTACTGGAATTATTCTAAGACCCACAGAAATATTTTCGGATTTAATGGACGCGAAAAATTGTCTTCATGAATAGTGAAAACACATTCTTGTTTGCTTTTCGCAGATGAAAATCACTAAACCGAAATTGTTTCGGAACGCGTTGAAAACTATTTTAGTGGGTACTGGAAATGTTCTGAGCCCACATAAATATTTTCAGTTCGAACGGACGCTGAAAAATGTCGTCATGAATAGTGAAAGTGCTTTTTGCTTGGCTTCTTGGAGAAGCCACCTTGAGGGCCTTTTGGTATTATCCCATTGGCTTCTTGGAGAAGCCACCCTTGGGCTTGGCCTATAAATAGGGGTGGAGGGGGCTGCCTAAAGACACACTCTTTCTCACATACCAGTGCCATGCATGATCTGGCTTCTCTCTCCCTCCCAGCGAAATAGTTTCGTAGAGCCGAAAGGTTGTCTGGGTTCCGGTGGGAACTAGTTCTGGACGGCGAAGCCCTGCCGGATAGATGACACCGTATGTGTGCAACCCCGTAGAGAGGTCGTAGTTTCGATCCTTTTGCCCGAGGGGCTGTTTTGAGAGTGCCTCCCGAAGGGCTGTCCAAGTGACGGTCCGACTTCTGTGAGTCCTCCCGAAGGGCTGTCCGAGTGACCGTCCGAGTTTTGAGGGTCCTCCCGAAGGGCTGTCCGCGACATAGTCCGAGGGACTGTCCGACCGCCTCCCAAAGGGCTGTCCGTGGGGCGGATGAGGGTATACATCCTCGCGGTTGGGAGGTTGTAAATCATAGCTGCGGGGATCTGCACCGCCGTTCGTCATCGACTCTACTTCCGCTGCGCTACGAGTCGGTAACGAAAAAGATCAAACCATGTATGTGGTCTCCATAGTGGTCCTGGGCTGGTGCGTAGGTCGGAAATTTTTTGTTTTCTGCTGTGTTACCCAACATGAAGGATCTCATCTAAGTTTTGCAAGGAATAGTTTGGAAAGCGTTCCTCAAGAAATCTCCATATAGTGTAGGCACAATCAAGAGTAGGTAAGCTAGCAATCAAATTTTTGGGCAATCCTCTAATGATAATATTGGTAGTTCTAAGATTGCGAATTATGTCAAGATCCTCATCGAGAGTGGGATGCAAAGGATCACTAGGGGGGATGCAAGGACTAGTAATGTACTTGTTCAAGTGATATTCATTGAAAATCTCAAGCATCTCATTTTTTCACTCATGAAAGTACTCTCCATCAAGTATAGGCGCTCTATGTCTAAGACTCCCCAACGTAGACACATACATCTTCCTCCAAAGGTGTTTAAACCAAAGCAATTGAAACCAATGCTCTGATACCAATTGAAAGGATCGAGAAGAGGTGTCTAGAGGGGGGGTGAATAGACTCTAATCAAGAAAAGTTGCAGTTTAAACATTCACAATACATATCAAGCAAGCATGACAAGAGTATATGAGCAGCGGAAAGTAAAGCATGCAGGTTGCAAGAATGTGAAGGGATGGGATCGGAGTGTGCAAACGCAATTGGAGACATAGAGATTTTTGGCGTGGTTCCGATAGGTGGTGCTATCGTACATCCACGTTGATGGAGACTTCAACCCACGAAGGGTAACGGTTGCGCGAGTCCACGGAGGGCTCCACTCACGAAGGGTCCACGAAGAAGCAACCTTGTCTATCCCACCATGGCCATCGCCCACAAAGAACTTGCCTCACTAGGATAGATCTTCATGAAGTAGGCGATCTCCTTGCCCGTACAAACTCCTTGGTTCAACTCCACAATCTTGACGGAGGCTCCCAAGTGACACCTAACCAATCTAGGAGACACCACTCTCCAAAAGGTAATAGATGGTGTGTTGATGATGAACTCCTTGCTCTTGTGCTTCAAATGATAGTCTCCCCAACACTCAACTCTCTCACACAGATTTGTATTCGGTGAAAAGATGATTTGAGTGGAAAGCAACTTGGAGAAGGCTAGAGATCAAGATTCTTATTGTTGGAATGGAATATCTTGACCTCAACACATGAGTAGGTGGTTCTCTCTCAGAAAATGTATGATGGAAGTGTAGGCATGGTCTGATGGCTCTCTCCACGAGTGAAGAGTGGGTGGAGGGGTATATATAGCCTCCACACAAAATCTAACCGTTACACACAAATCACCAAACTCGGTCAGACCGATTTAGTTCAAAATGTGAACGTTAGGCTTTTCGGTGGGACCGACATGTCAACTCGGTGAGACCAATTTCATTAGGGTTAGGGCATAACATAATCTCGATGAGACCAATTACACAAACTCGGTGAGACCGATTTTGGTAACAAGCTAACAGAGAGTTGGTCAGGAAAACTCGGTGGGACTGATTCGCTCATCTCAGTGAGACCGAAACGTTACGAAAGGGAAACAGAGAGTCTGCATTGCGAACTCGGTAGGACCGATCATTCATCTCAATTGGACCGAAATGTTACGAAGGGAAACAGAGAGTTTGCAATCCCATCTCGGTGGGACCGAGATCCCTATCGGTAAGACCGAAGTGACTAGGGTTTTGTGGCAGTGGCTATGTCAACTGAACTCGGTGGCGCCGGATAGAAAGTTTCGGTGGGGGCGAGTTTTACTTTTGGTTTGGGACATATGTGGATATGAGAAAGTGGTTGAGGGTTTTGGAGCATATCACTAAGCACTTTGAGCAAGCAAGCTATTAAGCAACACCTCATGCCCTTTTAATAGTATTAGCTTTCCTATGGACTCAATGTGATCTTGGATCACTAAAAGTAAAAAGTAGAGTCTTGAGCTTTTTAGCTTGAGCCAATCCTTTATCCTTAGCATCTTGAAGGGGTTCCACATCCTCTTGTCCACGCCACTCCATCTGTTGAACTTGTGTGAAATACACTAGATGAAAACATTAGTCCAACAAGAGATATGTTGACATTAATTAGCAAAACCACCCACGGAGCACTTGTGCTTTCAGTATGTCGATGACATACTGATCTTTGGAACCAAACTTGATCTAATCAAGGAGGTTAAGGATTTCTTAACTCGCTATTTTGAGATGAAGGATCTAGGAGTAGCTGATGTTATCTTAAACATCAAGCTGTGAAGAGATGAGAATGGTGGGATCACACTGCTTCAGTCTCACTATGTGGAAAAGATCTTGAGTCGTTTTGGGTATAGCGACTGCACGCCTTCTCCAACTCCATATGATGCTAGTGTGTTGCTTCGAAAGAATCAACGGATTGCTAGAGATCAACTGAGGTATTCTCATATTATTGGCTCGCTTATGTATTTGGCGAGTGCCACGAGGCCTGACATCTCTTTTGCTGTGACAAGCTGAGTCGATTTGTGTCAAAACCGGGAGATGATCATGGGCATGCGCTTGAGAGAGTTATGTGCTGAAAGGCACTGCGAGCTATGGGATTCACTACACCGGGTATCCAAGGGTACTGGAGGGTTATAGTGACTCAAACTGGTTATCTGATGCTGATGAGATTAAGGCCACTGTCAGTTCTGGGAACGGGGGTCCCCAGACTTGCCTGCCTGCGGCCCACGGCGTGGCTTTGCGCGTGGGCCTGTACAGCCCATCTTCATCAACAAGACGTTCAAGACCCTTGCGAGGGGCCAAGCCTCGCGAGGCGGATGACCCAAGACCTCCTCAGGAGCGGCCTCACCAGGCTGGCTCATGAGGGGCGGAGAGATCAAGGCAAGGCAAACCTCGCGAGGTTCTCGTGACGTGAGCCATGACGATCAAGATCAGGCGGGTGCCAGCGCGTGCAGTGTCCTTGTTTCCCCTTTGGTGCTAAGGAAGCGAGTGCAGGCGCGAAGTACCGAGGCGTCAGGCAAAGGTTTCCATATCGGTGCAACGAGACCAAGACCAGCAGGACGGCAAGACGGAAGTCACCATGGAGCCCGAGGCGGCGTCACCACCAGAGCCATTTGCAGGCAAAGACCGCTTTTTTCAGGATAAGCTGTACAAGCTGTCCCCTTTCAAATTGTCCGTTGTTGGCTCCCTTCCCGCTCAATATTTGGGAAGAGAACCAGAGCCTATATAAGTAGAACTATCCACCACCGTAGGGGGCATCTCATCTCATCTTGAGTGATCCTCACCCACACACAGAGCGCAAGAACACATCAACCTCAGGAGTCTGTTCTTCCCCTTGTAACTGTTCATCCATAGCCCAAGAGGCAATCCACCACCACCACACTGGAGTAGGGTATTACACCACAACGGTGGCCTGAACCAGTATAAACCCTGTGTCCCCTGTGTTGCGAGTCGTCGAGTTCGTCCGTGAGATCTTAGAGAGCTAGGGTGTGGATCGGTAGGGGGAGAACTTCGCGCTCACCCCAGAGTTCGAACCTTAAGGGTTTTGCCGGAACCCGTGATCCGACATTTGGCGCGCTAGGTAGGGGTGCGCCGGAGTCTCTTCCCCACCAGTCGATCCGCCGACGCTCCGCGGTTCCGATGTCTGGCTACCCGAGGGCTGACGCTGACCGCTGGGCAGCCTGGCCCGCCCGGGCGGCGGCGCCTGCCCAGGAAGACCTCAACCCCACGCTCCAGGCAGCATGGGTGCCACCTAACACTGCTGGGCGCGGGCGGCGCGGCCAGGCGCCGTCCACCCTTACTCCACGACAACCGCGAGCCGCTGCAAGGGCCGCAAGCCACGCCTTGGCAACGGCGCCACACACCCGGCGGGAGCAGGCGAACATGCGGGCTGCACTCACAGTGGCACGGGAGCTGCTGCGGTGCCGACTGATGGAGAGCGGCCGGGATGCGCTGCTGGAACGCGTCGCCGAGCTGCTGGACGCAGCGGCCATGGGAGCGTCGCCCTTCTGCTATCAGCTCATGCCTCAGGAGGCGGCCGGGTCCCACGGCGGGCCGCGCCGCGCCCGCGTGCTCCCGGGCGCACCCGGGGGCCTCGTCGACATCAACATGACCCGCGGTGGGGGCGCCCTGCCGCGCCCGCACCACCCCAGATGGGTGTGGGCACGAGCATTGCCGCATACGGCCCGTCGGAGCACTGCCCTGTCAACCTCAGGACGGCATGACAGGCCGAGCAACATGGAGCGTGGGGCACTTCGGCGAGGTCTTCGGGGCAGCGGTCTCGGAGGCCTACGTGCCCCGCATGATGGACCAGGAGTACACGCCGGAGGACGAACCCGACTCGTTCCTCGGGCCAGGTTGGGAGGAGGAGGCGTTAGGAGCTGAAGCCTTCCAGGAGCAGCCAGAGAGCCCCACCAACCGCGTCGTTTGTCGGCGTTCTGGGAACGGGGGTCCCCATACTTGCCTGCCTGCGGCCCACGGCATGGTCAAGCCAGCAGGCCGTACGGCCCATCTTCATCAACAAGGTATCCAAGACCCTCGCGAGGGTCCAAGCCTCGCGAGGGGGACGACGCAAGACCTCCTCTGGAGTAGCCTAGCCAGCAGGCTCGCGAGGATCGGAGATATCAAGGCGGGGCAAACCTCACGAGACTCTCGTGACGTGAGCCATGACGAACGGCACCAGGCGGGCGCCAGCGCGCGCAGCGTCCTTATTTCCTCTTTGGTGCTAAGGAGGCCAGCACAGGCGAAGAGTACCGAGGCATCAGGCAAAGGTTGCTATATTGATGCAACGAGACCAAGACCAGGAGGACGGCGAGACGGAGGTCATCATGGATCCCAAGACGGCGTCACCACCAGAGCTTTTCGCAGGCGAGGACCGCTTTTGTCAGGATAGCTTGTACTAGTTGTCCCCCTTCAAATTTGCCCGCCGTTGTTGGCTCCCTTCCCGCTCGATATTTGGGAAGAGGACCAGGGCCTCTATAAATAGGTCTAGCCACCACAGTAGTAGGAAACGGATTCAGATCATCCTCAACTACATGAGCACAAGAACACCTCAACCTCAGGAGGCTGTTCTTCCCTTGTACTGTTCATCATCAGCCCTAGAGGCAATCCACCACCACCACACTGGAGTAGGGTATTACACCACAACGGTGGCCCGAACCAGTATAAATCTCGTGTCTTTCTGTGTTGCGAGGTCGTCGAGTTCGTCCGCGAGATCTTAGCGAGCTAGGGCGTAGATCGGTAGGAGGGAAAGACTTCGCGCGCACCCCAGTGTTCGAACCTTAAGGGTGTGTTTGGTTTTGGAACCAAGTGGAATGTCATGGAACCGTTCCATTCCTAAGGAACAGAATGATTCCATCTCGGCGTTTACCTAGAAGAGAATGAGATAGGATGGAATGGTTCCCAGGGAGAGAACGCCAATGAATCTGAAGTCTGAACTAACAACTGCGCAGTTTATCTGAACTTGCTGCTGCCTACAACGCCAACACCATTCTTGATCAAGCACCGACCGCCAAAGCACGGTGACCATGCTAGCTGAAGAGGAGGACATCGGGAGGCTGGAGATCACCTCGGGCTTCCTCCCACCCCCATCCATCCTGTCCCTCACACCGACGCTGGGTGGATCCTGCGTCCTTGTACGCCGCCACGCCGGCCCGCTGGATGCGACGCCCCCCGCAGCGAGCGGTTCCCGAGTCCTGACATCGCACGACCGCAGCTCCCAGCGGCACATGCTCAAGCGCGGCGCCCGGCTGGATGCGACGCTCCCGACGCCGCACGACCGCGACTCCCGGTGAGGCGTGCTCAAGTGCGACGCCCAGCTGGATGCGGCGCTCCCGACGCCGCACGATCGCGTCTCCCGACGACGCGTGCTCAAGCGCGACGGCCGGCTGGATGGGATGCGCCCGGCAGCTCATGCTGGATGCCCCGTGGTTATTGGTGGCTGCGGCTCCTTGCTGCTGTAGCGGGGGAGGAAGGAGGTCGTGGGAGTGGGCGGCTCCGCGTGGTCCGCTCGATTTCGAGAGACCGCTTGGAACGGCATAAACAGCGAATATGCCATTCCCTGGAATCGAGTGGTTTTGGTTCCTTTGACGATCCAAACGCAGGAATGGGGTCTGGGAACGGAACCGACCCGTGCCGTTCCACTTGGTGATAGAAACCAAACACATCCTAAGGGTTTGTCGGAACCCCACATCCGACATTTGGCACGCCAGGTAGGGGTGCGCCGGAGCTCCTCTCCACCAACCTGCGCCCCGTGCCGCCGTACTTCGCTCCCATGGCGGGTGCCCCGCCATCCACCTCCGCGACCTACGTCGACAGCGGGGCATCTGGGTACCGAGCCCTGGACCCTGCCCTGCGCCGAGTGCGGTGGCCGACCAAGTTCAGGCCAAAGATGCCGCCGCGTTACGACGGCGCGACAGACCCAACGCCGTTCCTGCTGGCGTACGAGGAGGCCGTCCTCGAGGCCGGGGGCGACAACAAGGTCATGGCCAACTGGTTCCCCATGGCCCTCGCCGGTGAGCCGCGCGCCTGGCTGCTCAACCTCCCTGGATCCACGGTGGCGTCCTGGGGGAACTCCGCGACCTCTTCACCCCTCGCTACGCAGTACCGGCGCACCACGCAGTCGCGGCTCTGCTGGGCGGCTCTCAAGCACTGCCTTCAGATTGCCACGTCAAACCGTTCCTCCGTCAGATTGGGGCCACCTCCAAGCGCCCGGGGGCTCCGCCGGGTTGGGCTGCACCAGAGGCCGACCTCACCTTCAGCTCAGAAGACCACCCCGGCTCCACCGCCGGCTCCGGTATGCTCCCAATGCTCTGCACGCCCACCATCTGCAACGTGGCCGTTACCAAGACCCTCATCGACGGCGGCGCCGGCCTCAACTTGCTCTCCGTAGAAGCCTTCAGCCTTTTGCACGTGCCGCTCGAGCGGCTCGGCCTCAGCAAGCCCTTCTCGGGAGTGGGTGGTGGAGCTGCCCACTCTCTAGGGCAGATCCGCCTCCCTGTCACCTTCGGCACGCACGACAACTACCGCACCGAGCTGGTGGACTTTGACATCACCCGCATCGGTCTCCCGTACAACGCCATCCTCGGGTACCCAGCTCTCGCTCAGTTCATGGCGGCGACTCACCCGGCCTACAACCTCATGAAGATGCCAGGGAGCAAGGGCGTCCTCACCATCAAGGGAGACACTAAGGAGGCCGTGACGGCGCTCAGGCTCGCCTTCAAGACCGCGGCAGCAGCACAGCCAGCCGGTACCCCCGAGGCCAAGGAGACCGCGCCCACCAGGAAGAAGCAGCTGTTCACCCAGGACAAGGCGGAAACCAAGCAGGTGCCGGTCAACGAGGACGGGTCTTCAGGAGCCACCTTTACCATAGGAGCCGGCCTTGACCCGGGACAAGAGGAAGCCTTGGTGAGGTTCTTACACGCGAACAAGGAGATATTCGCGTGGGAGCCCAATCGGCTGGTAGGGGTCCCGAGAGAGGTGATCCAGCATCATCTAAGGGTATGCCCCAACATACGCCCCGTGAAACAGCGAGCCAGGCGGCAGTCCACTGAGAAGCAGGCCTTCATCGTCTAAGAGACACGCAAGCTGGAGGCGGCAGGCGCCATTCGGGAAGTTCGATATCCTGAATGGCTGGCAAACCCTTTCGTAGTGCCAAAGAAAGGCGGGAAGGAGCGGATGTGCGTCGACTTCACCAACCTCAACAAGGCTTGCCCCCAAGATCCGTTCCCACTCCCACGCATTGATCAAATCGTCGACTCCACTGCTGAGTGCGACTTGCTGTGCTTCCTGGATGCGTTCTCAGGGTATCATCAGATCAAGATGGCGGTGGAAGATGTGGAGAAGACAGCTTTCCTAACACCATGTGGGGTGTACAGCTACACCTGCATGCCCTTCGGGCTGCGCAACGCAGGCGCCACCTTCCAGCGGTTGATGCACATCGCCTTGGGGCAGCAGCTCGGGAGAAACACAGAGGCCTACGTCGATGACATAGTGGTCAAGTCTCGCGTGGCGCAGACATTGATTCAAGACTTGGAGGAGACCTTCGAGAGTCTGCGCCAAATAAACTTGAGGCTTAACCTGGAGAAGTGCGTGTTCGGCGTCCCCTCCGGCAAGCTACTGGGGTTCCTCATATCCCACAGAGGGATCGAGGCGAACCCAGAGAAGATCAAGGCCATCGAAGACATGAGCCCACCACAGACCCTCAAAGAGATGCAGAAGCTAGCGGGGCAGGTGACCGCGCTGTGGCGTTTTATCTCCAAGCTGGGAGAGCGCGCCTTACCCTTCTTCAAGCTCATGAAGAAGAAGGGCCCGTTCGAGTGGACCCCGGAGGCCGACCGAGCTTTCCAAGACTTCAAGAGGTATCTTACCAGCCCCCCGGTGATGGTGGCACCACGACCTCTCGAACCCCTAGTACTCTACCTAGCCGCCACCCCGTACTCCGCCAGCGCAGCGCTTGTGGCGGTCAGGGAGGAACGCCAAGCCAAGGGCGCGCCGCGCCAAGCTGGGGCAGAAGTGGCGCAGGGTCAGGAGGATGCAGCAAAGGCATCAGCTGGGGAAGACAAAGCTCGGCAGGACAATGTCGCAGAAACTCCTGAGGATAGTCGAGTCTCAAGAAACCCTCCACCTCAGGTGATGCACCAACCTCCGCAGGACCCCATCCTCGATAGTGTGCCAGCCCACGTCGAACACCCGGTGTACTTCATCAGCACCGTACTGCGGGACGCAAGAGCACGCTACCCCATGCCTCAGAAGCTCCTGCTTGCACTCTTGGTGGCCTCGCGCAAGCTGCGTCACTACTTCCAGGGGCACCCGATCAAGGTCGTCTCAGCTTACCCATTGGAGAGGGTACTCAGGAGCCCAAATTCGGCTGGAAGGGTCGCTGAGTGGAATATCGAGCTGCAAGCATTCCAGTTAGAGTTCAGCACTACCAGGGTCATCAAGGGGGCTGCGCTCGCGGACTTTGTGGCAGAATGGATGGATGCCCTGACACTTGAGGAAGGAGAAGACCGGTCCACCTCTCTAGGGAGCGAGGCTCCAGACGGCTGGGTCATGTATTTCGATGGCGCCTTCGCGCACCAAGGCGCGGGGGCTGGAGCAGTGCTCATCTCGCCCACTCAGGACAAGCTCTACTACGTCGTGCAACTCTGCTTTCAGCACGGCGAGAAGGTCTCCAACAATATCGCAGAATACGAAGGCCTCATAGCTGGCCTGAAGGCTGCAGCGGCTATAGGGGTGAAGCGCCTCACCGTCAGAGGCGACTCGCAACTCCTCGTCAACTTCTCCAACAAGGTGTACGAGCCAAAGGACGAGCATATGGAGGCGTACCTCGCGGAGGTGCGCAAGATGGAGAAGCAGTTCTCGGGCCTGGAGCTGCAGCACGTGCCCCGGGGCACCAACAAGGAAGCCGACGACATCGCCAGGAGAGCATCCAAGCGGCAACCGCGGGAGCCCGGCGTCTTTGAGGAGCGGCTCTTCAAGCCATCAGCCACGCCACCTCTTTCAAGCATGACTCAGCCTCGGGAGGAGCTCCCACAGCCTCCAGCCACGGGAGCCCCGGCCTGTGGCCCGACCTCAGGAGCCCGGCTGCTCTTGGCGCTCGAGCCCCAGGAGGAATGCTGGACCAAGGAATTCAAAGAGTACCTGACGCACGGGACGCTGTCGGAGAAGGAAGAGGACGCAGAGCGCGTGGCCCGGCAAGCCACGGCATACCGCATTCAAGACGGCGAGTTGTACAGGAAACGGCCGAACGACGTCACACTGCGCTGCATCTCCAACGATCAAGGAAGGGAGTTGCTGATTGACATACACAGCGGGGACTGTGGGCACCACTCGTCGTCACGGACCCTCGTCGGCAAGGTGTTCCGCAGTGGATTCTACTGGCCTACAGCACTCAACGATGCGGCCGAGCTCGTGAAGTCCTACGAAGCTTGCCAATTCCATGCCAAGCAAATCCATCAGCCTGCCGAGGGCCTCCAAACCATCCCTCTCACATGGCCGTTCGCAGTCTGGGGGCTGGACATCTTAGGCCCGTTCCCATGGGCGCCAGTGGGCTATCGCTATCTCTATGTCGCCATCGACAAGTTCACCAAGTGGGCGGAAGTGGAAGCCGTCCGTACCATCCCGGCCGGCTCTGCCGTCAAGTTCATCAAGGGCCTCGTGAGCCGCTTCAGGGTCCCCAACCGCATCATCACAGATAACGGCTCGCAGTTTACTAGTAACCTCTTCAAAACCTACTGTGCTAACCTTGGAACGCAGATCTGCTACGCTTTGGTGGCCCACCCCAGGAGCAATGGTCAGGCTGAGCGCGCCAACGCAGAGGTCCTGAGGGGCCTCAAGACCAGGACCTTCAAGAAGAAGCTGGAGGCCTGCGGCAGGGGCTGGCACGATGAGCTCCAGTCCGTGCTGTGGTCCATCCGCACCACCGCTACCAAGCCAACGGGCGAGACTCCGTTCTTCCTCGTCTACGGAGCCGAAGCAGTCCTCCCTCACGAGGTCAAGCATCACTCCGCGCGGGTCCTGGCATTCGACGAAACATAGCAGGACGCCATGCGGGGGATGGATCTCGTGCTGGGGGAGGAATGTCGTCGCGAAGCTACATTAAGAGCGGCAAGGTACCAGCAAGCGATGCGGAGTTACCACTGCCGCAACATCCGTTCCAGGACGCTCGAGACGGGTGACCTGGTCCTGAGGCGGGTCCTCTCTAGGGAAGGGTTGCACAAGCTTTCACCCATGTGGGAGGGCCCGTTCAGGGTCGTCCACATCTCTAGGCCTGGCGCCGTGCGCCTGGAGACGCAAGAAGGGACACCTATCCAAAACGCCTAGAACATCCAGCACCTCCGGAAGTTCTACCCATGAAGCAAGGCCCGGAGCCTGTGAAGAAAGGCCCGGAGCCTGTGAAGAAGGCCCGGTGCCTGTGAAGAATCGCCGCCCGTGACACTCTCACGTAATAATGAGTTGGGGTTGTACACGCCCTGGAGTCTCAGGAGCGCCGGCCTCAGGCCCTGGGGCTCCCGCCCACGCCTAGTGGCAGCACTTAGCTCCGCGCTGGTGAGAAGACTTGAAGACTAGATTAGGTGCCGGACGCGGCTTTTCATTTGCTTTCCGTAGTTGGCTTGCTTTTCCTTAATCGAAGTTTCTCTTGGTGTTCATTGCTGGTTTGATTCCCTAGACTTTTACCGCATTTCTCGGCTCTGGTTTGCTCGTGTTCTCTCTCGCATACCTCACGAGGGGGCTAGGCAGGTGCCCTCGCGAGCATTTTTCTTCCCTCTGCCTTCTCGCGAGCCACCCTCGTTCGAGCTTGAAAGCTGGCGCATCTCTTCTAATCCGTGCCCCTCGGGTACCGCGATACAAAGCGCCAAGTCAAGGCTTAGGTGGACGGCAAACCCTCTAGCGCACCCCCTAACAAATTTTTTGCAGTTTTTGAGCAAACGCAGACACCTCGTGAGGGAAAGCGCGTCCCAAACGCACCAGGTTAAGTTATCTTTGCGCAAAATAACAACACGGCATGGGAATAACACGCACAGTGCAATGATCAAAGAACCACAGTTCGATACACGCCCCTCTGGGCCCATACTGGTTTCGTTTTCTGATGCAGGGAAAAAGAGCTAAACAAAGCGGCGTTGCATCAATCCGCGGAGGCAGGCCCTTAGCGACGCCCCGAGCCTAGCCAGACTCCTCCTCGCGCTTCACGGAGGCGCGGCGACGAGATGACCCACTACCTCCCTCGAAGCGGGCGCGGCGGCTGGTCATAGCCATCGCTGCTGGAGCTGTCGCCGGAGGAAGAGCCGCCGTAGCTGGAAGAGACGCGGTCGCCGCTGAGGGCAGGCTCGCCCTCATCCTCATCGCGACCGTCACCAAGGCCGAGCACCTCTTCACCGTCGTTTGTCTCAGGGCAGCACCCGGTGCGGCGACCATCTTCCCCAAACACCCTCACATAGAGG
Source organism: Aegilops tauschii subsp. strangulata (assembly GCF_002575655.3). Lineage (NCBI taxonomy): Eukaryota > Viridiplantae > Streptophyta > Magnoliopsida > Poales > Poaceae > Aegilops > Aegilops tauschii. Next base: position 359,297,302 of record NC_053035.3, read on the forward strand.
GTCGATCCACCATCATACTTGAAGTGGAGCGTGCACCGCCTGCCCAGGCCGCGCGCGCGGGCGAACGTCTGCCAGCCGCGGGCCAGGGCTATGTTGCCCGCGGCGGAAGTCTCGACCGCGACCCAAGAGGCCTTGCTGCAGCAGCCATCCGCCTGCAACTAGAGCCCTCCTAGACCAGGGGTCGGCAGTTTCATCGACAAAGAAGCGCGGAAGCTGGAGCCAGTTGCCGGCCGGGTTCTCCGACCAGACGACGAACTCCGGCGACACCTCCGCTGAATGGAAGCGCGGGCGGGGAGGCCGCGCCACCATTGCGCGCCTCACCTTGTTATCTGGACCACCATGGTTGGGACGATCCCCTCCGTGTGCCGCGGCGCCGCCTCGACGGTGGGCCACGGCGGGGGTCGCGGCGTGCTTGCGCGGACGGCCGCGACCGCGCTTGGGCGCCGGGGAACCGGGGCCCTCGCTAGGGGCCTTCCCCTTCTCGGCGGTGGAGAACTTCCTTCGTGGCGCCATCGGTGGCACTGCAAGCAATGGAGCAAAGAAGAAGCAAGCAAGCGAGGAAGAGATGGGTGACGGGGGCTCCGCCCCCCTCCCCATTTATAGCAAGAGAAGGCCAACCGGTGTCTCCCACGATCGCAGGTAATGATGGTTTTCCTTGCATGTCGCAGGGACTTGTCAACAAGTGCAGTTGCCGAGGCAGCGTGGGGAAGCGGAGACGCCCACGTCCAATCAACCGCCACGCGTCAACCGAGGCCGCGGGCTTTTGGGGCCCGCGGTGCTCCGAACTTGACCCTTGGCTTCGCCGCGAAGCCAAGCCCGAGCGCACCTTGGGCCCGGGGGCTACTGTCGGCGTTCTGGGAATGGGGGTCCCCAGACTTGCCTGCCTGCGGCCCACGGCATGGCCAAGCCAGCAGGCCGCCCATCTTCATCAACAAGGCATCCAAGACCCTCACGAGGGGGACGACGCAAGACCTCCTCTGGAGTGGCCTAGCCAGGCAGGCTCACGAGGAGCGGAGATATCAAGGCGGGGCAAACCTCATGAGACTCTCGTGACGTGAGCCATGATGAACGGCACCAGGCGGGCGCCAGCGCGCGCAGCGTCCTTATTTCTTCTTTGGTGCTAAGGAGGCCAGCGCAGGCGAACAGTACCGAGGCATCAGGCAAAGGTTGCTATGTTGGTGCAACGAGACCAAGACCAGGAGGACGGCGAGACGGAGGTCATCGTGGAGCCCAAGACGGCGTCACCACCAGAGCTTTTTGCAGGCGAAGACCGATTTTGTCAGGATAGCTTGTACTAGCTGTCCCCCTTCAAATTTGCCCGCCGTTGTTGGCTCCCTTCCCGCTCGATATTTGGGAAGAGGACAAGGGCCTCTATAAATAGGTCTAGCCACCACAGTAGTAGGAAACGGATTCAGATCATCCTCAACTAAACAAGCACAAGAACACCTCAACCTCAGGAGGCTGTTCTTCCCTTGTACTGTTCATCATCAGCCCTAGAGGCAATCCACCACCACCACACTGAAGTAGGGTATTACACCACAACGGTGGCCCGAACCAGTATAAATCTCGTGTCTTTCTGTGTTGCGAGTTCGTCGAGTTCGTCCGCGAGATCTTAGCGAGCTAGGGCGTAGATCGGTAGGAGGGAAAGACTTCGCGCGCACCCCAGTGTTCAAACCTTAAGGGTTTGCCGGAACCCCACATCCGACACCTTTGACAATAGATACAGGGTACCACTAATTCCTCAGGGGCAAGCTTACGCTAACCATGATTCACAGGTGAACTAGGTCACAGCACCAGGCGATGCTTCAGGTACGCCGATGTCCGCCCCATCAGGAGAGGCTCACTGGGGGCTGCGCGGGAGAAGCCGGGAGCAGGGCCCCTCCCCGCGTCGCATGGAGCAAGGCGTTACCCGGAGGTAGGCCCTCTGCCGGGGAGGCGGCGGCGAGCCCTACCCCGGCAGAGGACCCGTGGTCGCTGAGGGCACCGCTGGCGTCCCCTTTGCCCCTTTGGTGGCGTCCTGGTTTCCGGTCGCCCTCAACAGTGGCCGAGAAAGGCGCAAGGCGGGGCCCTCATCTGGCGATATGAAGTAAGGCTCATGCCTGTGAAGATCACCACCCGTGACACTCTCACATAATAATGGGTGGGGCTGTACACACCCCAGGGTCTCAGGAGTGCTGCCCTCGGGCTTCGGGGGCTCCCTCCCATGTCCTAGTGGCAGCACTTAGCTCCGCGCTCGTGAGAAGACTCGAAGACAAGAAGACTAGACTAGGTGCTGGATGCGGCCATTTGCTTTGGATCCCTTTTCTGTAGCCTTGCCTTCTGGATTTGGATTTAAGCCGAAGTTGAATTTTTATTGATGCGCGCGGGGGGTGCCTTTTCTCGTTCAAGCGATTTCTTGCTATCTGGTTCTTGCCTTATTCTAAAGCTCGCGCTCACTGCCTCCCCCTCGAAGGCCCGTCGTGAGCGGGGCTGGGCGCGGCACACGCACCACGCGCGGCGATCGACACTTGATCCTCGCGAGGCCCTCTCGAGCGGATCAGCAGACCCTTCAGGAGCTCCGCAGGAACTCACGACCTTACGATCCAGTTCGGGGCCCGCCTCAGCTAAGGTAAGTTGCAACAGCAAAACTTGCCACCAGGCTCATGGATCCACAAAGGCGCACACTCGGCTTAGAATAGAAGAATAAAAACTGCGATTTGTTTACATGAGGGGCTCCCCCTCTCAAAATGCTCTCACAATCTTTAGGGGCCACGCCCCAAGTTTTTGCATACAGGGCAAAACAGTAGGGGAACATGGGATCAGCCAGATATGTCGCTCGCCGCGTCTCCCAGGTCGTCTTCAGATGCACCGTTGGCGTCACTATCGCCATCGCTGGCGTCGCCTCCACCTTCGCCGGCCCCAGCATCGCCGCCGTCAACCACATCTCCTTCGTCTGCCGCGACTACCACCTCGTCGTCCTCAGAAGCGAAGGCCCTGACCAGCGCATCCACGTTGTCCTCCACCCACCGCGCCAGGTCCCTCCGGATGGCCGCAGGTACGGGGGCAATGGTGGCGTCGAAGTCGGGAAAGGTGTTCTGAAGATGGCTGAAGACGCGGGAGAACGCCCGCCCGAGCAGGCCCCAGCTCCCCTCTTCCACGAGCTGGCGAGCTCTATCGGATCGAGCTTCAAGACGCGTCACCACGTTGGAGAAGAAGCAAAGATGGCTGGCGTAGTCGTCCGTATGAGGATGAGGGGCATTCTCGTCGCAGATATGGCCCAGCGCGGTGTTAGCCCTGTTCCTAAGAACCTGGAGCATGGGGGCATGCTCGCGCTCCAATGTCCACCGCTGAAGCATTTCCTCCCTGTTCTGCCATGCAATGGCCTCGGCGTCATCAACCCGTTTATGAAGAGAGAGCAGCCCGGCGCGGGCGGAGGCCAACTCCGCCTGCGCTGTGACCAGGGCGGCCGATGTGGCCTCCTCGCGCCTCTCTACCTCAGCTAGCCTGGGCCTAAGGGCAGCGGCCCTACCTACAGCCTCCGTCTCCGCAAGCTGCAGCTTCAGATCATGCCAACCCTCAAGACCCGCGCAAACCTCGGCCACCCAGCGATCGACCTCCTCCTGAGCTTTGGACTCACGTGCACCAACGGCATCTTCCGCTTGGGCAACCTGACGCTCCCTCGTCTCCAACTGCTCAATCTCGAGGCTACGCTCCATGGCTTCCAGAGCCAACGCCTCCTCGCGGCTCCGGACCTCTTCTTCCTCGATGGGCGTCCCCCTCAACGACGCAAGGGCGGCTTTGCGCACCTCCACCTGCTGCTCCAGGGACGCACTCCAGGCCTGGAGCTCCCACGCGTGCTTCTCCGCAGCTTCGCGATGGCGGTCAGCCTCGCGAGCCTCCTCCAAAGCTCGAGAGCAAGCCTCATGAGAAACCTTGAGGGGCGCCTCGGCCTTCACAATGTCAAGATCGCGCTGGTGGCGGCCAAGATTGATAGCCACCCTCAGCTTACGCCGCTCCTCCACCAGCCGAAGACCCTCAGCCTTGAGGCGTGCGTCGACGTCCGTGAGTTCACCACCAAGTCGGTTCATCGCGCTCATCGCCTCCTGGAAGAGCTCATGGCGAACGACGCTTCGTTCGTGCTCAAACTCAAGCGCACGGCCCACCTCGTCCTCCACCACGGGGGCTGCAGGCGGGACATGAAGTGGCACACCCCCTCTCAGCAGGGGGCTGGGGGCTGGTGCTGCCCCAGGCGCCAGCCATGCCTCGCGAGGGGCCCTAGCCAGTCGGGGCCCGCTGCTTGAAGAGGAGCCGAAGACCGAAGCCAGCCAGCTGCTGTCCATGACCAGAGGAGGGGCCCTGGGCATGCCCGCCAAGCTCCAAGCCAGACCGTGGAGGCGAGCGAGCCACTCCAACCGACCCTGCTCTAGGGACGGCATGCAGGCTCGGGGTGCTCAGGGCCAGCGGGGGAGTCGAGGAAGGAGGAGGTTGCCTCTCAGGGGACACAGCGGCCTTGATGGAAGGGACCCTGAAGAGCTAACGCCAGGAAGGGAAGAAGCACTCAAGAAATCACAAAGATACAGTACTTACTCGTCGACAGCGATGTACCTCCTCCGCTTCAACGTCCCGAAGATACCACTGCTGCTCGGGGATCCTTTCCTCTTTTGGAGCTCCTCGAAATCCACGCAGAGCTGATCGAATCGCTGGACGTGGCAGCTGGCACGGGGCGCAGCCGGGGAAGCGCTCGGAGGGACAGCTTCGGGAGTGCCGAGCTGAGGAGAGTAGTCGGGCGCCGTCTGACCACAACCCCCCGAGGCCTCCGGAGCTTCGTCCTCGGGAGCCGCGTGCTGCATCGCCTCCGCAATCGACGCCCAGGGGAGGAATCATGAGCTCCCGAGGACGATGCCCCAAGATCCCCAGGCGGCATTTGCACCTCAGCACTCAGGCCACCAGCCTCCGGCGGAGCTCGCCCCCTGCATCCACGCTCGGGGCAAGCTCGGCGCCAGCGGCAAAGAAGGGAACCACGTCTACGGGGTTCTCAAAGGAAGGCATGTGCTCTACAAATTCTACCTTGTTCGTGCAGCGGTACAGCAGACAGCTCTTCCCAGGCATGTCGTCCGGCGAAGGGACACCCGTCAGGACCTCGAGCACTGTTCACCGCATCTCAAGAGGGAGCCTGGACTCCTGAAGCCTCATATGGTCCTGACTGCTGAGCAAAGCCCACATCGGGCGAGAATGGCGCTGAAGCGGAGCGACGCGGCGCCTGACGAATTCCTTCACCACCATAGACGCAGTCACGCCGCGGTCCTTCAACCTCCTCAGCCTGAGCCTGACGGGGACAAGACAGGAGCTCGCGAGCCTCTGGTGGCTCCAACCGGAGTTGGCAATGGCAGGTGCTGACGGAGAATGGAGCAGAGGGTTGAGCATCCCGGCATCGACAAATACCCACCGTGTCTGAAACTTGCTCGTAGATGGAGGAAGCTCGAAGTCGATCCCTGCGCCTGCCGTCGCAGCCACAGCCTGGAAGCTCACGCACCCCGAGCTTTGCCGAGGATCCATCAGATGCGATGAGAATAAATGATGGAGAAGGGCCACTGAAGGGGCAATGCCCACCATGGCCTCACAAACAAAGGCGAAGACGGCGAGGAGAGTCACAGATTGGGGATCGAGATGCGGCATATGGATCTGGTAATGTTCAAGCACGCATTGAAGAAGGCGAAGGAAGAGGGAATCAGGCCAGCCCAAAGGTCATCGATGAAGATTGGGACCTCGGTGGCTGCCCGGTCAATACGAGCGCGAGACGCAGGCCAAGCCATCGTCTTTCCCCACTCGTTGAAACTGGAGGCAAGCATGAGGAGAACCTTGCCCATGGCCTCATCGTTGAGCACCAGCGATCGGCCGACCGCGGGCTCTATGGCGGGAGGGGCACTGGCAGAAGACAGAGGTTTCTTCCCCTTATCCGCTTGTTTCTGCGCCATGGCGATGAAGCGGGCAGAGCTCAGGTCAGATTGGACAGGAAGAGCAGAGTCTCGGGGAAGCAGAGGAATTGGGGAAGTATGGTGCGGGTGATGGAAGAATAACTGTGTAGGTAGTGGGGGCCGCATAGCCAGGCGGATTCCAAGGCAGCATGGGGAAGCAGAGACGCCCACGTCCAATCAACCACCATGCGTCGACCAAGGCCGCAGGCTATTGGGGCCCGCGGGGCTCTGCACTTGACCTTTGGCTTCGCCTCAAAGCCAAGTCGGAGCGCGCCTTGGGCCCGGGCGCTACTGTTGGCGTTCTGGGAATGGGGGTCCCCAGACTTGCCTGCCTGCGGCCCACGGCGTGGCTCTGCGCGAGGGTCCGTACGACCCATCTTCATCAACAAGATGTTCAAGACCCTCACGAGGGGCCAAGCCTCGCGAGGCGGATGACCCAAGACCTCCTCAGGAGCGGCCTCACCAGGCTGGCTCGTGAGGGGCGGAGAGATCAAGGCAAGGCAAACCTCGTGAGGTTCTCGTAACGTGAGCCATGACAATCAAGATCAGGCAGGCGCCAGCGCGCGCAGTGTCCTTGTTTCTCCTTTGGTGCTAAGGAAGCGAGCGCAGGCGCGAAGTACCGAGGCGTCAGGCAAAGGTTTCCATATCGGTGTAACGAGACCAAGACCAGCAGGACGGGAAGACGGAGGTCACCATGGAGCCTGAGGCGGCGTCACCACCAGAGCCTTTTGCAGGCGAAGAATGCTTTTGTCAGGATAAGCTGTACAAGTTGTCCCCTTTCAACACTGGAGTAGGGTATTACACCACAACGGTGGCCCGAACCAGTATAAACCCTATGTCCACTGTGTTGCGAGTTCGTCGAGTTCGTCCGTGAGATCTTAGAGAGCTAGGGCGTGGATCGGTAGGGGGAGAACTTCACGCGCACCCCAGAGTTCGAACCTTAAGGGTTTTTCCAGAACCCGTGATCCGACATTTGGCGCGACAGGTAGGGGTGCGCCGGAGTCTCTTCCCCACAAGTCGATCTACCGACGCTCCGCGGTTCCGATGTCCGGCGACCCGAGGGCTGACACCGGCCGCTGGGCAGGCTGGCCCACCCGGGCGGCGCCGCCTGCCCAGGAAGACCTCAACCCCGTGCTCCAGGCGGCTGTTGGAAATATGCCCTAGAGGCAATAATAAATGGTTATTATTATATTTCTTTGTTCATGGTAATTGTCTATTATTCATGCTATAATTGTATTGTCCGGAAATCGTAATACATGTGTGAATACATAGACCACAAAGTGTCCCTAGTAAGCCTCTAGTTGACAAGCTCGTTGATCAACAGATAGTCATGGTTTCCTGACTATGGACATTGGATGTCATTGATAACGGGATCACATCATTAGGAGAATGATGTGATGGACAAGACCCAATCCTAAGCATAGCATAAAAGATCATGTAGTTTCGTTTGCTAGAGCTTTTCCAATGTCAAGTATCTTTTCCTTAGACCATGAGATCGTGCAACTCCCGGATACCGTAGGAGTGCTTTGGGTGTGCCAAACGTCACAACGTAACTGGGTGACTATAAAGGTGCACTACGGGTATCTCCGAAAGTGTCTGTTGGGTTGGCACGAATCGAGACTGGGATTTGTCACTCCGTGTGACGGAGAGGTATCTCTGGGCCCACTCGGTAATGCATCATCATAATGAGCTCAATGTGACTAAGGCGTTAGTCACGGGATCATGCATTGTGGTACGAGTAAAGAGACTTGCCGGTAACGAGATTGAACAAGGTATTGGGATACCGACGATCGAATCTCGGGCAAGTAACATACCGATTGACAAAGGGAATTGCATACGGATTGATTGAATCCTCGACACCGTGGTTCATCCGATGAGATCATCGTGGAACATGTGGGAGCCAACATGGGTATCCAGATCCCGCTGTTGGTTATTGACCAGAGAGGCGTCTCGGTCATGTCTGCATGTCTCCCGAACCCGTAGGGTCTACACACTTAAGGTTCGGTGACGCTAGGGTTGTAGAGATATATGTATGCGGAAACCCGAAAGTTTTTCAGAGTCCCGGATGAGATCCCGGACGTCACGAGAGGTTCCGGAATGGTCCGGAGGTGAAGAATTATATATAGGAAGTCCAGTTTCGGCCACCGGGAAAGTTTCGGGGGTTACCGGTATTGTACCGGGACCACCGGAAGGGTCCCATGGGTCCACCGGGTGGGGCCACCTATCCCGGAGGGCCCCGTGGGCTGAAAGTGGAAGGGAACCAGCCCTTAGTGGGCTGGGGCACCCCCCTTGGGCCTCCCCCCATGCGCCTAGGGTTGGGAACCCTAGGGGGGAGTTCCCCCTTGCCTTGGGGGGCAAGGCAACCCCTTCCCCCCCTTGTGGCCGCCGCCCCCCCTTGAGATCCCATCTCTTGGGGCCGGTGCCCCCCCCCAGGGGGCCTATATAAAGGGGGGGAGGGAGGGCAGCAACACACAGCCTTGGGCGCCTCCCTCCTCCCCTGCAACACCTCTCTCTCTCTCGCAGAAGCTCAACGAAGCCCTGCCGGAGACCCGCTACATCCACCACCACGTCGTCGTGCTGCTGGATCTCCATCAACCTCTCCTTCCCCCTTGCTGGATCAAGAAGGAGGAGACGTCACTGCACCGTACGTGTGTTGAACGCGGAGGTGCCGTCCGTTCGGCACTCGGTCATCGGTGATTTGGATCACGGCGAGTACGACTCCGTCATCCACGTTCATTGGAACGCTTCCGCTCGCGATCTACAAGGGTATGTAGATGCACTCCTTTCCCTCGTTGCTAGTAGACTCCATAGATGCATCTTGGTGAGCGTAGGAAAATTTTAAAATTATGCTATGATTCCCAACAGTGGCATCATGAGCCAGGCCTATGCGTAGTTACTATGCACGAATAGAACACAAAGCAGTTGTGGGCGTTGAGTTTGCCAATTCTTCTTGCCGCTACTAGTCGTTTCTTGTTTCGGCGGCATTGTAGGATGAAGCGGCCTGGACCGACCTTACACGTACGCTTACGTGAGACAGGTTCCACCGACTAACATGCACTAGTTGCATAAGGTGGCTAGTGGGTGTCTGTCTCTCCTACTTTAGTCGGAACGGATTCGATGAAAAGGGTCCTTATGAAGGGTAAATAGAAATTGGCAAATCACGTTGTGGTCATACGTAGGTAAGAAAACGTTCTTGCTAGAAACCTACAAACCACGTAAAAACTTGCAACAACAATTAGAGGACGTCTAACTTGTTTTTGCAGCAAGTGCTATGTGATGTGATATGGCCAGAAGATGTGATGAATGATATATGTGATGTATGAGATTGATCATATTCTTGTAATAGGAATCACGACTTGCATGTCGATGAGTATGACAACCGGCAGGAGCCATAGGAGTTGTCTTTATTATCTTGCATGACCTGCGTGTCATTGAATAACGCCATGTAATTTACTTTACTTTGTTGCTAAACGCGTTAGCCATACAAGTAGAAGTAATCGTCGGCGTGACGACTTCATGAAGACACAATGATGGAGATCATGATGATGGAGATCATGGTGTCATGCCGGTGACAAAGATGATCATGGTGCCCCGAAGATGGAGATCAAAGGAGCATGATGATATTGGCCATATCATGTCACTATTTGATTGCATGTGATGTTTATCATGTTTTTGCATCTTATTTGCTTAGAACGGCGGTAGCAAGTAGGATGATCCCTTATAATAATTTCAAGAAAGTGTTCACCCTAACTGTGCACCGTTGCGAAGGTTCGTTGTTTCGAAGCACCACGTGATGATCGGGTGTGATAGATTCTAACGTTCGAATACAACGGGTCTTGACGAGCCTAGCATGTACAGACATGGCCTCGGAACACACGCAATACACTTAGGTTGACTTGACGAGCCTAGCATGTACAGACATGGCCTCGGAACACGGAGGACCGAAAGGTCGAGTATGAGTCGTATAGAAGATACGATCAACATGGAGATGTTCACCGATCTTGACTAGTCCGTCTCACGTGATGATCGGACACGGCCTAGTTGACTCGGATCATGTTTCACTTAGATGACTAGAGGGATGTCTATCTGAGTGGGAGTTCATTAAATAATTTGATTATATGAACTTAATTATCATGAACTTAGTCTAAAATCTTTACACTATGTATTGTAGATCAAATGGCCCACGTTGTCCTCAATTTCAACGCGTTCCTAGAGAAAACCAAGCTGAAAGATGATGGCAGCAATTATACGGACTGGGTCCGGAACCTGAGGCTCATCCTCATAGTAGCCAAGAAAGATTATGTCTTAGAAGCACCGCTAGGTGAAGCACCAATCCCAGAGAACCAAGACGTTATGAACGCTTGGCAGCAGCGTGCTGATGATTACTCCCTCGTTCAGTGCGGCATGCTTTACAGCTTAGACCCGGGTCTCCAAAAGCGTTTTTAGAAACATGGAGCATATGAGATGTTCGAGGAGCTGAAACTGGTTTTTCAAGCTCATGCCCGGGTCGAGAGATATGAAGTCTCCGACAAGTTCTTCAGCTGTAAAATGGAGGAGAACAGTTCTGTTAGTGAGCACATACTCAGAATGTCTGGGTTGCACAACCGCTTGTCTCAGCTGGGAGTTAATCTCCCGGATGACGCGGTCATTGGCAGAATCCTCCAGTCGCTTCCACCAAGCTACAAGAGCTTTGTGATGAACTACAATATGCAGGGGATGGAAAAGACCATTCCCGAGGTATATTCAATGCTGAAATCAGCGGAAGGGGAGATCAGAAAAGAACATCAAGTGTTGATGGTGAATAAAACCACTAAGTTCAAGAAGGGCAAGGGTAAGAAGAACTTCAAGAAGGACGGCAAGGGAGTTGCCGCGCCCGGTAAACCAGTTACCGGGAAGAAGTCAAAGAATGGACCCAAGCCCGAGACTGAGTGCTTTTATTGCAAGGGAAGTGGTCACTGGAAGCGGAACTGCCCCAAATATTTAGCGGACAAGAAGAAGGCCGGCAACACCCAAGGTATATGTGATATACAAGTAATTGATGTGTACCTTACCAGTAATCGTAGTAGCTCCTGGGTATTTGATACCGGTGCGGTTGCTCATATTTGCAACTCAAAGCAGGAACTACGGAATAAACGGAGACTGGCAAAGGACGAGGTGACGATGCGCGTCGGGAATGGTTCCAAGGTTGATGTGATCGCCGTTGGCACGCTACCTCTGCATCTACCCACGGGATTAGTTTTAAACCTCAATAATTGTTATTTAGTGCCAGCTTTGAGCATGAACATTGTATCTGGATCTCGTTTAATTCGAGATGGCTACTCATTTAAATCTGAGAATAATGGTTGTTCTATTTATTTGAGAGATATGTTTTATGGTCATGCCCCGCTGGTCAATGGTTTATTTTTGATGAATCTCGAACGTGATGTTACACATGTTCATAGTGTGAATACCAAAAGATGTAAAGTTGATAACGATAGTCCCACATACTTGTGGCACTGCCGCCTTGGTCACATTGGTGTCAAGCGCACGAAGAAGCTCCATGCAGATGGACTTTTGGAGTCTCTTGATTACGAATCATTTGACACGTGCGAACCATGCCTCATGGGTAAGATGACCAAGACTCTGTTCTCCGGAACAATGGAGCGAGCAACCAACTTATTGGAAATCATACATACCGATGTGTGCGGTCCAATGAGTGTTGAGGCTCGCGGAGGATATCGTTATGTTCTCACTCTCACTGATGATTTAAGTAGATATGGGTATGTCTACCTAATGAAACACAAGTCTGAAACCTTTGAAAAGTTCAAGGAATTTCAGAGTGAAGTCGAGAATCAACGTGACAGGAAAATAAAATTCTTACGATCAGATCGTGGTGGAGAATATTTAAGTCACGAATTTGGTACACACTTAAGGAAATGTGGAATAGTTTCACAACTCACGCCGCCTGGAACACCTCAGAGAAATGGTGTGTCCGAACGTCGTAATCGCACTCTATTGGGTATGGTGCGATCTATGATGTCTCTTACCGATTTACCGCTCTCATTTTGGGGTTATGCTTTAGAGACTGCCGCATTCACTTTAAATAGGGCACCGCCTAAATCCGTTGAGACGACACCGTATGAATTATGGTTTGGGAAGAAACCTAAGCTGTCGTTTCTAAAAGTTTGGGGATGCGATGCTTATGTCAAGAAACTTCAACCTGAAAAGCTCGAACCCAAATCGGAAAAATGCATCTTCATAGGATACCCTAAGGAAACTATTGGGTATACCTTCTACCTCAGATCCGAAGGCAAGATCTTCGTTGCCAAGAACGGGTCCTTTCTGGAGAAGGAGTTTCTCTCGAAAGAATTGAGTGGGAGGAAAGTGGAACTTGATGAGGTGATAGTCACCCCTTCCGAACCGGAAAGTAGCGCAGCGCGGGAAAATGTTCCTGTGGTGCCTACACTGACTGGGGAGGAAGTTAATGATGATGATCATGAAACTACAGATCAAGTTACTGAACTTCGTAGGTCCACAAGGACACGCTCCGCACCAGAGTGGTACGGCAACCCTGTCCTGGAAAACATGTTGTTAGACAACGGTGAACCTTCGAACTATGAAGAAGCGATGGCGGGCCCGGATTCCGACAAATGGCTAGAAGCCATGAAATCCGAGATAGAATCCATGTATGAAAAAAAAGTATGGACTTTGACTGACTTGCCCGATGAGCGGCGAGCCATAGAAAACAAATGGATCTTTAAGAAGAAGACGGACGCAGATGGTAATGTGACCATCTACAAAGCTCGACTTGTCGCTAAGGGTTATCGACAAGTTCAAGGGGTTGACTACGATGAGACTTTCTCACCCGTAGCGAAGCTGAAGTTTGTCCGAATCATGTTAGCAATTGCCGCATACTATGATTATGAGATATGGCAGATGGACGTCAAAACGGCATTCCTTAACGGCTTCCTTAAGGAAGAGTTGTATATGATGCAGCCGGAAGGTTTTGTCGATCCTAAGAATGCTAACAAAGTATGCAAGCTCCAACGCTCAATCTATGGGCTGGTGCAAGCATCTCGGAGTTGGAACATTCGCTTTGATGAGATGATCAAAGCGTTTGGGTTTACACAGACTTATGGAGAAGTCTGTGTTTACAAGAAAGTGAGTGGGAGCTCTGTAGCATTTCTCATATTATATGTGGATGACATACTATTGATGGGAAATGATATAGAATTCTTGGAAAGTATAAAGGCCTATTTGAATAAGTGTTTTTCAATGAAGGACCTTGGAGAAGTTGCTTATATATTAGGCATCAAGATCTATAGAGATAGATCAAGACGCCTCATTGGTCTTTCACAAAGTACATACCTTGACAAGATATTGAAGAAGTTCAATATGGATCAGTCCAAGAAGGGGTTCTTGCCTGTATTGCAAGGTGTGCAATTGAGCACGGCTCAATGCCCGACCACGGCAGAAGATATAGAAGAGATGAGTGTCATCCCCTATGCCTCGGCCATAGGGTCTATTATGTATGCCATGCTGTGTACCGGACCTGATGTAAACCTTGCCGTAAGTTTGGTAGGAAGGTACCAAAGTAATCCCGGCAAGGAACACTGGACAGCGGTCAAGAATATCCTGAAGTACCTGAAGAGGACTAAGGATATGTTTCTTGTTTATGGAGGTGACGAAGAGCTCGTCGTAAAGGGTTACGTCGACGCTAGCTTCGACACAGATCTGGATGACTCGAAGTCACAGACCGGAAACGTGTATATTTTGAATGGAGGAGCAGTAAGCTGGTGCAGTTGCAAGCAAAGCGTCGTGGCGGGATCTACATGTGAAGCGGAGTACATGGCAGCCTCGGAGGCAGCACAGGAAGCAGTCTGGATGAAGGAGTTCATTACCGACCTAGGGGTGATTCCCAATGCGTCGGGCCCGATGACTCTCTTCTGTGACAACACTGGAGCTATTGCCCTTGCGAAGGAGCCCAGGTTTCACAGGAAGACCAGGCATATCAAGCGTCGCTTCAACTCCATTCGTGAAAGTGTTCAAAATGGAGACATAGATATTTGTAAAGTACACACGGACCTGAATGTAGCAGATCCGTTGACTAAACCTCTCCCTAGGGAAAAACATGATCAACACCAGGACGCAATGGGTGTTCGATTCATCACAATGTAACTAGATTATTGACTCTAGTGCAAGTGGGAGACTGTTGGAAATATGCCCTAGAGGCAATAATAAATGGTTATTATTATATTTCTTTGTTCATGGTAATTGTCTATTATTCGTGCTATAATTGTATTGTCCGGAAATCGTAATACATGTGTGAATACATAGACCACAAAGTGTCCCTAGTAAGCCTCTAGTTGACTAGCTCGTTGATCAACAGATAGTCATGGTTTCCTGACTATGGACATTGGATGTCATTGATAACGGGATCACATCATTAGGAGAATGATGTGATGGACAAGACCCAATCCTAAGCATAGCATAAAAGATCGTGTAGTTTCGTTTGCTAGAGCTTTTCCAATGTCAAGTATCTTTTCCTTAGACCATGAGATCGTGCAACTCCCGGATACCGTAGGAGTGCTTTGGGTGTGCCAAACGTCACAACGTAACTGGGTGACTATAAAGGTGCACTACGGGTATCTCCGAAAGTGTCTGTTGGGTTGGCACGGATCGAGACTGGGATTTGTCACTCCGTGTGACGGAGAGGTATCTCTGGGCCCACTCGGTAATGCATCATCATAATGAGCTCAATGTGACCAAGGCGTTAGTCACGGGATCATGCATTGCGGTACGAGTAAAGAGACTTGCCGGTAACGAGATTGAACAAGGTATTGGGATACCGACGATCGAATCTCGGGCAAGTAACATACCGATTGACAAAGGGAATTGCATACGGATTGATTGAATCCTCGACACCGTGGTTCATCCGATGAGATCATCGTGGAACATGTGGGAGCCAACATGGGTATCCAGATCCCGCTGTTGGTTATTGACCAGAGAGGCGTCTCGGTCATGTCTGCATGTCTCCCGAACCCGTAGGGTCTACACACTTAAGGTTCGGTGACGCTAGGGTTGTAGAGATATATGTATGCGGAAACCCGAAAGTTGTTCGGAGTCCCGTATGAGATCCCGGACGTCACGAGAGGTTCCGGAATGGTCCGGAGGTGAAGAATTATATATAGGAAGTCCAGTTTCGGCCACCGGGAAAGTTTCGGGGGTTACCGGTATTGTACCGGGACCACCGGAAGGGTCCCGGGGGTCCACCGGGTGGGGCCACCTATCCCGGAGGGCCCCGTGGGCTGAAAGTGGAAGGGAACCAGCCCTTAGTGGGCTGGGGCGCCCCCCTTGGGCCTCCCCCCATGCGCCTAGGGTTGGGAACCCTAGGGGGGAGTTCCCCCTTGCCTTGGGGGGCAAGGCAACCCCTTCCCCCCCTTGTGGCCGCCGCCCCCCTTGAGATCCCATCTCTTGGGGCCGGCGCCCCCCCCCCCCCAGGGGGCCTATATAAAGGGGGGAGGGAGGGCAGCAACACACAGCCTTGGGCGCCTCCCTCCTCCCCTGCAACACCTCTCTCTCTCGCAGAAGCTCAATGAAGCCCTGCCGGAGACCCGCTACATCCACCACCACGCCGTCGTGCTGCTGGATCTCCATCAACCTCTCCTTCCCCCTTGCTGGATCAAGAAGGAGGAGACATCGCTGCACCGTATGTGTGTTGAACGCGGAGGTGCCGTCCGTTCGGCACTCGGTCATCGGTGATTTGGATCACGGCGAGTACGACTCCGTCATCCACGTTCATTGGAACGCTTCCGCTCGCGATCTACAAGGGTATGTAGATGCACTCCTTTCCCTCGTTGCTAGTAGACTCCATAGATGCATCTTGGTGAGCGTAGGAAAATTTTAAAATTATGCTACGATTCCCAACAGCGGCACAGCGCCACCTAACGCTGCTGGGCGCGGGCGGTGTGGCCAGGCGCTAGGGGTGGGCATATAACCTGAAAATCGATTTCCCAAACCAAAATAACCGACACCGAAGCCGAACCCACCGAAACCGAAAACTTCGGTCGCAAGATCGGTCTGCATGTTTGGAAAACCGAAATTGGTTCGGTGAATTCGGCTTTAACCCTCGGGCACCGAACACCGAGAAAAAAGAGTCTCAGCCCATATGCCTGACCGAACTATTGTTTCTCGATTTCCTCTCTGTCCCAAGCTCCCAACCACTAATTGCGCTAGTACTAATCCCGCGACCGCATCATGAACCTGACCCACGCATGGATGCACACCTAGCGAGGCAGTCTCGCTAACGGGGGTCGGTCGTCGCGCCACCATCCTGTTGAACAGCACGCCCGCATGACGCTGCTGCAAGTGCAAGTCCCCTATCTCGATCCTTGTATTCCTGATTTATTTCTCTATCTCAAATTCTGAGATGGGATCCTACAGTACTATATGAGTTGGCCGAGGAGACTAGACTAGCACGGAGTGCTATAACCTACAGTGCTTGATCCCTACAGCCTAGTGTACAGTGCTTGATCCTACAGACTAGACTAGGTACTGAGTACTGACATTAGTTAGTATACTGAACGCACAACAGAGATTCATACTAGTATTGTTGTAAATTTTCGGTAGTGTTTGTCAGAACCAAAATTTTACAAAGACCGAGGAACCGCACCGGTTGGTTCGGGGAACCGAACGCCCAGCCCTACCAGGCGACGTCCACCCTTACTCCACGACAAGCGTGAGTCGCTGCATTGGCCGCAAGCCACGCCGTGGCAACGGCACCACACACCCGGCGGGAGCAGGCGAACATGCGGGCTGCACTCACAATGGCACGGGAGCTGCTACGGTGCCGACTGATGGAGAGCGGCCGGGATGCGCTGCTGGAACACGTCGCCGAGCTGCTGGACGCAGCGGCCAAGGGAGCGCCGCCCTTCGGCTATCATCTCACGCCTCAGGCGGCGGCCGGGTCCCACGGCGGGCCTCGCCGCGCCCGCGTGCTCCCGGGCGCACCCGGGGGCCTCGTTGACATCAACATGACCCGCGGAGGGGGGCGCCCTGCCGCGCCTGCACCACCCCAGGTGGGCGTGGGCACGAGCATTGCCGCAAACGGCCCTGTTGGAGCACTGCCCTGTCAACCTCAGAACGGCATGACAGGCCTTGCAACATGGAGCGTGGGGCACTTCGGCGAGGTCTTCTGGGCAGCGGTCTCGGAGGCCTACGTGCCCCGCATGATGGACCAGGAGTACACGCCGGAGGACGACCCCGGCTCATTGCTCGGGCCAGGTTGGGAGGAGGAGGCGTTAGGAGCTGAAGCCTTCCAGGAGCCGCCAGAGAGCCCCACCAACCGCGCCGTTGACAATAGATACAAGGTACCACTAATTCCTCAGGGGCAAGCTTACGCTAACCATGAGTCACAGGTGAACCAGGTCACAGCACCAGGCGATGCTTCATGCACGGCGATGTCCACCCCATCAGGAGATGCTCACTGGGGGCTGCGCGGGAAAAGCCGGGAGCAAGGCCCCTCCACGTGTCGCGTGGAGCAAGGCGTTACCCAGAGGTAGGCCCTCTGCCGGGGAGGCGTCGGCGAGCCCTACCCCGGCAGAGGACCCGTGGTCGCCGAGGGCGCCGCTGGCGTCCCCTTTGCCCCTTTGGTGGCGTCCTGGTTTCCGGTCTCCCTCAACAGTGGCCGAGAAAGGCGCAAGGCGGGGCCCTCGTCTGGCGATATGAAGTAAGGCTCATGCCTGTGAAGATCACCACCCGTGACACTCTCACGTAATAATGGGTGGGGCTGTACACGCCCCAGGGTCTCAGGAGTGCTGCCCTCGGGCTTCGGGGGCTCCCTCCCATGTCCTAGTGGCAGCACTTAGCTCCGCGCTCGTGAGAAGACTCGAAGACAAGAAGACTAGACTAGGTGCTGGACGCGGCCATTTGCTTTGGATCCCTTTTCTGTAGCCTTGCCTTCTGGATTTGGATTTAAGCCGAAGTTGAATTTTTATTGATGCGCGCGGGGGGGTGCCTTTTCTCGTTCAAGCGATTTCTTGCTATCTGGTTCTTGCCTTATTCTAAAGCTCGCGCTCACTGCCTCCCCCTCGCGGGCCCGTCATGAGCGGGGCTGGGCACGGCACACGCACCACGCGCAGCGATCGACACTTGATCCTCGCGAGGCCCTCTCGAGCGGATCAGCAGACCCTTCAGGAACTCCGCAGGAACTCACGACCTTACGATCCAGTTCGGGGCCCGCCTCAGCTAAGGTAAGCTGCAACAGCAAAACTTGCCACCAGGCTCATGGATCCACAAAGGCACACACTCGGCTTAGCATAGAAGAATAAAAACTGCGATTTGTTTACATGAGGGGCTCCCCCTCTCAAAATGCTCTCACAATCTTTAGGGGCCACGCCCCAAGTTTTTGCATACAGGGTAAAACAGTAGGGGAACATGGGATCAGCCAGATATGTCGCTCGCCGCGTCTCCCAGGTCGTCTTCAGATGCATCGCTGGCGTCGCTGTCGCCGTCGCTGGCGTCGCCTCCACCTTCGCCGGCCCCGGCATCGCCGCCGTCAACCACATCTCCTTCGTCTACCGCGACTACCACCTCGTCGTCCTCAGAAGCGAAGGCCCTGACCAGCGCATCCACGTTGTCCTCCACCCACCGCGCCAGGTCCCTCCGGATGGCCGCAGGTACGGGGGCAATGGCAGCGTCAAAGTCGAAGTCGGGAAAGGTGTTCTGAAGATGGCTGAAGACGCGGGAGAACGCCCGCCCGAGCAGGCCCCAGCTCCCCTCTCCACGAGCTGGCGAGCTCTATCGGATCGAGCTTCAAGACGCGTCACCACGTTGGAGAAGAAGCAAAGATGGCTGGCGTAGTCGTTCGTATGAGGATGAGGGGCATTCTCGTCGCAGATATGGCCCAGTGCGGTGTTAGCCCTGTTCCTAAGAACCTAGAGAATGGGGGCATGCTCGCGCTCCAATGTCCACCGCTGAAGCATTTCCTCCATGTTCTGCCATGCAACGGCCTCGGCGTCATCAACCCGTTTATGAAGAGAGAGCAGCTCGGCGCGGGTGGAGGCCAACTCCGCCTGCGTCGTGACCAGGGCGGCCGCTGTGGCCTCCTTGCGCCTCTCTACCTCAGCTAGCCTGGGCCTAAGGGCAGCGGCCCTACCTGCAGCCTCCGTCTCCGCAAGCTGCAGCTTCAGATCATGCCAACCCTCAAGACCCGCGCAAACCTCGGCCACCCGGCGATCGACCTCCTCCTGAGCTTTGGCCTCGCATGCACCAACGGCATCTTCCGCTTGGGCAACCTGACGCTCCCTCGTCTCCAACCGCTCAAGCTCGAGGCTACGCTCCACGGCTTCCAGAGCCAACGCCTCCTCGCGCCTCCGGACCTCTTCTTCCTCGGCGGGCGTCCCCCTCAGTGATGCAAGGGCGGCTTTGCGCGCCTCCACCTGCTGCTCCAACGATGCACTCCAGGCCTGGAGCTCCCACCCACGCTTCTCCGCAGCATCGCGACGGCGGTCAGCCTTGCGAGCCTATTCCAAAGCTCGAGAGCAAGCCTCACGGGAAACCTTAAGGGATGCCTCGGCCTTCGCAATGTCAAGATCGCGCTGGTGGCGGCCAAGATTGATAGCCACCCTCAGCTTACGCCGCTCCTCCGCCAGCCGACGACCCTCAGCCTTGAGGCGTGCATCGACTTCCGCGAGTTCACCACCAAGTCGGTTCATTGCGCTCATCGCCTCCTGGAAGAGCTCGTGGCGAATGATGCTTCGTTCGTGCTCAAACTCAAGCGCACGGCCCACCTCGTCCTCCACCACGGGGGCTGCAGGCAGGACGTGAAGTGGCGCACCCCCTCTCAGCAGGGGGCTGGGGGCTGGTGCTGCCCCAGGCGCCAGCCAGGCCTCACGAGGGGCCCTAGCCAGTCGGGGCCCGCTGCTTGAAAAGGAGCCGAAGACCGAAGCCAGCCAACTGCTGTCCATGACCAGAGGAGGGGCCCTGGGCACGCCCGCCAAGCTCCAAGCCAGGTCGTGGAGGAAGGACGACGAGACCACAGATTCAAAGCGCTGTGGAGGTGAGCGCGCCACTCCAACCATCCCTGCTCCAGGGACGGCATGCAGGCTCGGGGCGCTCAGGGCTAGCGGGGGAGTCGAGGAAGGAGGAGGTTGCCTCTCAGGGGACACAGCGGCCTTGATGGAAGGGACCCTGAAGAGCTAACATCAGGAAGGGAAGCAGCACTCAAGAAATCACAAAGATACAGTACTTCCTCGTCGACGGCGATGTACCTCCTCCTCTTCAATGGCCCGAAGATACCACTGCTGCTCAGGGATCCTTTCCTCTTTCGGAGCTCCTCGAAATCCACGCAAAGCCGATCGAATCGCTGGACGTGGTAGCCTGTTGGAAATATGCCCTAGACGCAATAATAAATGGTTATTATTATATTTCTTTGTTCATGGTAATTTTCTATTGTTCATGCTATAATTGTATTGTCCAGAAATCGTAATACATGTGTGAATACATAGACCACAACGTGTCCCTAGTAAGCCTCTAGTTGACTAGCTCGTTGATCAACAGATAGTCATGGTTTCCTGACTATGGACATTGGATGTCATTGATAACGGGATCACATCATTAGGAGAATGATGTGATGGACAAGACCCAATCCTAAGCATAGCATAAAAGATCGTGTAGTTTCGTTTGCTAGAGCTTTTCCAATGTCAAGTATCTTTTCCTTAGACCATGAGATCGTGCAACTCCCGGATACCGTAGGAGTGCTTTGGGTGTGCCAAACGTCACAACGTAACTGGGTGACTATAAAGGTGCACTACAGGTATCTCCGAAAGTGTCTGTTGGGTTGGCACGGATCGAGACTGGGATTTGTCACTCCGTATGACGGAGAGGTATCTCTGGGCCCACTCGGTAATGCATCATCATAATGAGCTCTATGTGACTAAGGCGTTAGTCACGGGATCATGCATTACGGTACGAGTAAAGAGACTTGCCGGTAACGAGATTGAACACGGTATTGGGATACCGACGATCGAATCTCGGGCAAGTAACATACCGATTGACAAAGGGAATTGTATACGGGATTGATTGAATCCTCGACATCGTGGTTCATCCGATGAGATCATCATGGAACATGTGGGAGCCAACATGGGTATCCAGATCCCGCTATTGGTTATTGACTAGAGAGGCGTCTCGGTCATGTCTGCATGTCTCCCGAACCCGTAGGGTCTACACACTTAAGGTTCGGTGACGCTAGGGTTGTAGAGATATGTGTATGCGGAAACCCGAAAGTTGTTCGGAGTCCCGGATGAGATCCCGGACGTCACGAGGAGTTCCGAAATGGTCCGGAGGTGAAGAATTATATATAGGAAGTCAAGTTTCGGCCATCGGGAAAGTTTCGGGGGTTACCGGTATTGTACCGGGACCACCGGAAGGGTCCCGGGGGTCCATGGGGTGGGGCCACCTATCCCGGAGGGCCCCGTGGGCTGAAGTGGGAAGGGAACCAGCCCCTAGTGGGCTGGGCGCCCCCCCCATGGGCCTTCCCCCCTGCGCCTAGGGTTGGAAACCCTAGGGTGGGGGGGCTTCCCACTTGCCTTGGGGGGGAAGGCACCCCCTTGGCCGCCGCCCCCCACCCTAGATGGGTTTGGCCGGCGCCCCCCCCCCTCCCAGGGGGCCTATATAAAGGGGGGAGGGAGGGCAGCAACAACACAGCCTTGGGCGCCTCCCTGCTACACCTCTCCCTCTCGCAGAAGCTCAGCTAAGCCCTGCCGAGACCCGCTACATCCACCACCACGCCGTCGTGCTGCTGGATCTCCATCAACCTCTCCTTCCCCTTGCTGGATCAAGGAGGAGACGTCGCTGCACCGTACGTGTGTTGAACGCGGAGGTGCCGTCCGTTCGGCTCTCGGTCATCGGTGATTTGGATCACGGCGAGTACGACTCCGTCATCCACGTTCATTGGAACGCTTCCGCTCGCGATCTACAAGGGTATGTAGATGCACTCCTTTCCCCTTGTTGCTAGTATACTCCATAGATGCATCTTGGTGAACGTAGGAAAATTTTAAAATTATGCTACGATTCCCAACAGTGGTATCAGAGCCAGGTTTATGCGTAGTTACTATGCACGAGTAGAACACAAAGAAGTTGTGGGCGTTGATGTTGCCAATTCTTCTTGCCGCTACTAGTCGTTTCTTGTTTCGGCGGCATTGTAGGATGAAGCGGCCCGGACCAACCTTACATGTACGCTTACGTGAGACAGGTTCCACCGACTGACATGCACTAGATGCGTAAGGTGGCGAGCGGGTGTCTGTCTCTCCTACTTTAGTCGGAACGGATTCGATGAAAAGGGTCCTTATGAAGGGTAAATAGAAATTGGCAAATCACGTTGTGGTCATACGTAGGTAAGAAACGTTCTTGCTAGAAACCTACAAACCACGAAAAAAAACTTGCAACAACAATTAGAGGACGTCTAACTTGTTTTTGCAACAATTGTTATGTGATGTGATATGGCCAGAAGATGTGATGAATGATATATGTGATGTATGAGATTGATCATATTCTTGTAATAGGAATCACGACTTGCATGTCGATGAGTATGACAACTGGCAGGAGCCATAGGAGTTGTCTTTATTATTTTGTATGACCTGCATGTCATTGAATAACGCCATGTAAATTACTTTACTTTGTTGCTAAACGCGTTAGCCATAGAAATAGAAGTAATCGTTGGCGTGACGACTTCATGAAGACACAATGATGGAGATCATGATGATGGAGACCATCGTGTCATGCCGGTGACGAAGATGATCATGGTGCCCCGAAGATGGAGATCAAAGGAGCATAATGATATTGGCCATATCATGTCACTATTTGATTGCATGTGATGTTTATCATGTTTTTGCATCTTATTTGCTTAGAACGACGGTAGTAAATAAGATGATCCCTTATGATAATTTCAAGAAAGTGTTCACCCTAACTGTGCACCGTTGCGAAGGTTCGTTGTTTCGAAGCACCACGTGATGATCGGGTGTGATAGATTCTAACGTTCGCATACAACGGGTGTTGACGAGCCTAGCATGTACAGACATGGCCTCGGAACACACGCAATACACTTAGGTTGACTTGACGAGCCTAGCATGTACAGACATGGCCTCGAAACACGGAGGACCGAAAGGTCGAGCATGAGTCGTATAGAAGATACGATCAACATGGAGATGTTCACCGATCTTGACTAGTCCGTCTCACGTGATGATCGGACACGGCCTAGTTAACTCGGATCATGTTTCACTTAGATGACTAGAGGGATGTCTATCTGAGTGGGAGTTCATTAAGTAATTTGATTAGATGAACTTAATTATCATGAACTTAGTCTAAAATATTTACACTATGTCTTGTAGATCAAATGGCCCACGTTGTCCTCAATTTCAATGCGTTCCTAGAGAAAACCAAGCTGAAAGATGATGGCAGCAACTATACGGACTGGGTCCGGAACCTGAGGATCATCCTCATAGCAGCCAAGAAAGATTATGTCCTAGAAGCACCGCTAGGTGAAGCACCAATCCCAGAGAACCAAGACGTTATGAACGCTTGGCAGCAGCGTGCTGATGATTACTCCCTCGTTCAGTGCGGCATGCTTTACAGCTTAGAACCGGGTCTCCAAAAGCGTTTTGAGAAACATGGAGCATATGAGATGTTCGAGGAGCTGAAAATGGTTTTCCAAGCTCATGCCCGGGTCGAGAGATATGAAGTCTCCGACAAGTTCTTCAGCTGTAAAATGGAGGAGAATAGTTCTGTTAGTGAGCACATACTTAGAATGTCTGGGTTGCATAACCGCTTGTCTCAGCTAGGAGTCAATCTCCCGGATGACGCGGTCATTGACAGAATCCTCCAGTCGCTTCCACCAAGCTACAAGAGCTTTGTGATGAACTTCAATATGCAGGGGATGGAAAAGACCATTCCCGAGGTATATTCAATGCTGAAATCAGCGGAGGTGGAGATCAGAAAAGAACATCAAGTGTTGATGGTGAATAAAACCACTAAGTTCAAGAAGGGCAAGGGTAAGAAGAACTTCAAGAAGGACGGCAAGGTAGTTGCCGCGCCCGGTAAGCCAGTTACTGGGAAGAAGTCAAAGAATGGACCCAAGCCTGAAACTGAGTGCTTTTACTGCAAGGGAAGTGGTCACTGGAAGCGGAACTGCCCCAAATACTTAGCGGACAAGAAGGCCGGCAACACCAAAGTTATATGTGATATACATGTAATTGATGTGTACCTTACCAGTACTCGCAGTAGCTCCTGGGTATTTGATACCGGTGCGGTTGCTCATATTTGT
This sequence comes from Aegilops tauschii subsp. strangulata, assembly GCF_002575655.3. Lineage (NCBI taxonomy): Eukaryota > Viridiplantae > Streptophyta > Magnoliopsida > Poales > Poaceae > Aegilops > Aegilops tauschii. The sequence goes on from NC_053035.3 coordinate 359,321,554, forward strand.
AACTCAAAACAGGAACTACGGAATAAACGGAGACTGGCGAAGGACGAGGTGACGATGCACGTCGGGAATGGTTCCAAGGTCTATGTGATCGCCGTCGGCACGCTACCTCTGCATCTACCCACGGGATTAGTTTTAAACCTCAATAATTGTTATTTAGTGCCAGCTTTGAGCGTGAACATTGTATCTGGATCTCGTTTAATTCGAGATGGCTACTCATTTAAATCCGAGAATAATGGTTGTTCTATTTATTTGAGAGATATGTTTTATGGTCATGCCCCGCTGGTCAATGGTTTATTCTTGATGAATCTCGAACGTGATGTTACACATATTCATAGTGTGAATACCAAAAGATGTAAAGTTGATAACGATAGTCCCACATACTTGTGGCACTGCCGCCTTGGTCACATTGGTGTCAAGCGCATGAAGAAGCTCCATGCAGATGGACTTTTGGAGTCTCTTGATGACGAATCATTTAACACGTGCGAACCATGCCTCATGGGTAAGATGACCAAGACTCCGTTCTCCGGAACAATGGAGCGAGCAACCAACTTATTGGAAATCATACATACCGATGTGTGCGGTCCAATGAGTGTTGAGGCTCGCGGAGGATATCGTTATGTTCTCACTCTCACTGATGACTTAAGTAGATATGGGTATGTCTACCTAATGAAACACAAGTCTGAAACTTTTGAAAAGTTCAAGGAATTTCAGAGTGAAGTTGAGAATCAACGTGACAGAAAAATAAAATTCTTACGATCAGATCGTGGTGGAGAATATTTAAGTCACGAATTTGGTACACACTTAAGGAAATGTGGAATAGTTTCACAACTCACGCCGCCTGGAACACCTCAGAGAAATGGTGTGTCCGAACGTCGTAATCGCACTCTATTGGATATGGTGCGATCTATGATGTCTCTTACCGATTTACCGCTCTCATTTTGGGGCTATGCTTTAGACACTGCCGCATTCACTTTAAATAGGGCTCCGTCGAAATCCGTTGAGACGACACCGTGTGAATTATGGTTTGGGAAGAAACCTAAGCTGTCGTTTCTAAAAGTTTGGGGATGCGATGCTTATGTCAAGAAACTTCAACCTGAAAAGCTCGAACCCAAGTCGGAGAAATGCGTCTTCATAGGATACCCTAAGGAAACTATTGGGTATACCTTCTACCTCAGATCCGAAGGCAAGATCTTCGTTGCCAAGAACGGGTCCTTTCTGGAGAAGGAGTTTCTCTCGAAAGAATTGAGTGGGAGGAAAGTGGAACTTGATGAGGTGATAGTCACCCCTTCCGAACCGGAAAGTAGCGCAGCGCGGGAAAATGTTCCTGTGGTGCCTACACCGACTGGGGAGGAAGTTAATGATGATGATCATGAAGCTTCGGATCAAGTTACTACTGAACTTCGTAGGTCCACAAGGACACGTTCCGCACCAGAGTGGTACGGCAACCCTATCCTGGAAATCATGTTGTTAGACAACGGTGAACCTTCGAACTATGAAGAAGCGATGGCGGGCCCGGATTCCGACAAATGGCTAGAAGCCATGAAATCCGAGATAGGATCCATGTATGAAAACGAAGTATGGACTTTGACTGACTTGCCCGATGATCGGCGAGCCATAGAAAACAAATGGATCTTTAAGAAGAAGACGGACGCAGATGGTAATGTGACCATCTACAAAGCTCGACTTGTCGCTAAGGGTTATCGACAAGTTCAAGGGGTTGACTACGATGAGACTTTCTCACCCGTAGCGAAGCTGAAGTCCGTCCGAATCATGTTAGCAATTGCCGCATACTATGATTATGAGATATGGCAGATGGACGTCAAAACGGCATTCCTTAACGGCTTCCTTAAGGAAGAGTTGTATATGATGCAGCCGGAAGGTTTTGTCGATCCTAAGAATGCTAACAAAGTATGCAAGCTCCAGCGCTCAATCTATGGGCTGGTGCAAGCATCTCGGAGTTGGAACATTCGCTTTGATGAGATGATCAAAGAGTTTGGGTTTACACAGACTTATGGAGAAGCCTGTGTTTACAAGAAAGTGAGTGGGAGCTCTGTAGCATTTCTCATATTATATGTGGATGACATATTATTGATGGGAAATGATATAGAATTCTTGGAAAGTATAAAGGCCTATTTGAATAAGTGTTTTTCAATGAAGGACCTTGGAGAAGCTGCTTATATATTAGGCATCAAGATCTATAGAGATAGATCAAGACGCCTCATTGGTCTTTCACAGAGTACATACCTTGACAAGATATTGAAGAAGTTCAATATGGATCAGTCCAAGAAGGGGTTCTTGCCTGTATTGCAAGGTGTGCAATTGAGCACGGCTCAATGCCCGACCACGGCAGAATATATAGAAAATATGAGCGTCATCCCCTATGCCTCGGCCATAGGGTCTATTATGTATGCCATGCTGTGTACCAGACCTGATGTAAACCTTGCCGTAAGTTTGGTAGGAAGGTACCAAAGTAATCCCGGCATGGAACACTGGACAGCGGTCAAGAATATCCTGAAGTACCTGAAAAGGACTAAGGACATGTTTCTCGTTTATGGAGGTGACGAAGAGCTCGTCGTAAAGGGTTACGTCGACGCTAGCTTCGACACAGATCTGGATGACTCAAAGTCACAAACCGGATACGTGTATATTTTGAATGGAGGAGCAGTAAGCTGGTGCAGTTGCAAGCAAAGCATCGTGGCGGGATCTACATGTGAAGCGGAGTACATGGAAGCCTCGGAGGCAGCACAGGAAGCAGTCTGGATGAAGGAGTTCATTACCGACGCAGCCAGGGAAGCGCTCGGATGGACAGCTTCGGCAGCGCCGAGCTGAGGAGAGCAGTCGGGCGCCGTCTGACCGCAACCCCCCGAGGCCTCCGGAGCTTCGGCCTCGGGAGCCGCACGCTGCATCGCCTCCGCAACCGACGCCCGAGGGGAGGAATCATGAGCTCCCGAGGACGACGCCCCAAGATCCCCAGGCGGCATTTGCACTTCAGCACTCAGGCCACCAGCCTCCGGCGGAGCTCGCCCCCCTGCATCCACACTTGGGGCGAGCTCGGCGCCAGCGGCGAAGAAGGGAACCACGTCGACGGGGTTCTCGCGGGGCCCCACCAGGCCGTCCGGGCGCAGCCCCCACTCATCAAAGGAAGGCATGTGCACTACAAATTCTACCTTGTTCGTGCAGCGGTACAGCAGACAGCTCTTCCCAGGCATGTCATCCGGCGAAGGGACACCCGTCAGGACCTCGAGCACTGTTCGCCACGTCTCAAGAGGGAGCCCGGACTCCTGAAGCCGCATATGGTCCTGACTGCTGAGCAAAGCCCACATCGGGCGAGAATGGCGCTGAAGCGGAGCGACGCGGCGCCTGACGAACTCCTTCACCACCATAGGCGCAGTCACGCCGCGGTCCTTCAACCTCCTCAGCTTGAGCCAGACGGGGACAAGACAGGAGCTCGCGAGCCTCTGGTGGCCCCAACCGGAGTTGGGAATGGCAAGTGCTCACGGAGAATGGAGCAGAGGGCTGAGCACCCCGGCATCAACAAATACCCACCGTGTCTGAAACTCGCTCGTGGATGGAGGAAGCTCGAAGTCGATCCCTGCGCCTGCCGTCGCAGTCGCAGCCACAACCTGTGGCTGCCCGGTCAATACGAGCGCGAGACGCAGGCCAAGCCATCATCCTTTCCCCACTCGTTGAAACTAGAGGCAAGCATGAGGCGAACCTTGCCCATGGCCTCATCGTTGAGCACCAGCGATCGGCCGACCGCGGGCTCTATGGCGGGAGGCGCACTGGCAGAAGATAGAGGTTTCTTCCCCTTATCCGCTTGTTTCGGCGCCATGGCGACGAAGCGGGCAGAGCTCAGGTCAGATTGGAGAGGAAGAGCAGAGTCTCGGGGAAGCAGAGGAATCGGGGAAGTATGGCGCGGGTGATGGAAGAATAAGTGTGTAGGTAGCAGGGGCCGCATAGCCAGGCGGATTCCAAGGCAGCGTGGGGAAGCGGAGACGCCCACGTCCAATCAACCGCCACGCGTCGACCAAGGCCACAGGCTATTGCGGCCCGCGGCGCTCCGCACTTGACCTTTGGCTTCGCCTCGAAGCCAAGCCTGAGCGCGCCTTGGGCCCGGGGGCTACTGTCGGCGTTCTAGGAACGGGGGTCCCCAGACTTGCCTGCCTGCGGCCCATGGCGTGGCTCTACGCGTGGGCCCGTGCGGCCCATCTTCATCAACAAGACGTTCAAGACCCTCGCGAGGGGCCAAGCCTCGCGAGGCGGACGACCCAAGACCTCCTCAGGAGCGGCCTCACCAGGCTGGCTCATGAGGGGCGGAGAGATCAAGGCAAGGCAAACCTCGCGAGGTTCTCGTGACGTGAGCCATGACGATCAAGATCAGGCGGGCGCTAGCGCGCGCAGTGTCCTTGTTTCCCCTTTGGTGCTAAGGAAGCGAGCGCAGGCGCGAAGTACCGAGGCGTCAGGCAAAGGTTTCCATATCGGTGCAACGAGACCAAGACCAGCAGGACGGCAAGACGGAGGTCACCATGGAGCCCGAGGCGGCATCACCACCAAGCGAAGATCGCTTTTGTCAGGATAAGCTGTACAAGTTGTCCCCTTTCAAATTGGCCGTTGTTGGCTCCCTTCCCGCTCAATATTTGGGAAGAGGACCAGGGCCTATATAAGTAGAACTATCCACCACCGTAGGGGGCATCTCATCTCATCTTGAGTGATCCTCACCCACACACAGAGCGCAAGAACACCTCAACCTCAGGAGGATGTTCTTCCCCTTGTAACTGTTCATCCATAGCCCAAGAGGCAATCCACCACCACACTGGAGTAGGGTATTACACCACAATGGTGGCCCGAACCAGTATAAACCCTGTGTCCCCTGTGTTGCGAGTTCGTCGAGTTCGTCAGTGAGATCTTAGAGAGCTAGGGCGTGGATCGGTAGGGGGAGAACTTCGCGCGCACCCCAGAGTTCGAACCTTAAGGGTTTTGCGGAACCCGTGATCTGACAGCCACAAGTGGTTATGTTTTTACACATGGTGGTGGCGCTATTTCCTGGAAGTCTTGCAAGCAGACCATCTTAACGAGGTCAACTATGGAAGCAGAACTCACAGCATTAGACACTGCCACTGTTGAAGCAGAGTGGCTTTGTGAGCTCTTGATGGACTTACCTATGGTTGAAAAACTAATACCCCCTATCCTGATGAACTGTGATAATCAAACTGTGATTGTCAAGATAAGCAGATCTAAGGACAATATGAAGTCCTCAAGGCATGTGAAGAGGAGACTAAAATCCATCGGAAAATTGAGAAACTCTGGAGTTATTACATTGGATTATATCCAAACGTCGAAAAACTTGGCATATCCCTTCACAAAGGGTCTATCACGTAACGTGATAGATAATGCATCGATGGAGATGTGTTTGAGACCCATCGCATGAGTTGTCCATAGTGGTAACCCACTATATGTGATCGGAGATCCCGTGAAGTAGAAGTGGGAGACAAGTTGTTGGTCAGCTGAGAGGAGAGTATCCCTATTTTAATTATCCCACTCCGTGAAGATGCAATACTCTCCTGATCTGCATGGTAGGTAGATATTTATCTTAATGTGTTCCAAGTGGCTTATTTGAGTAAGCAGAGATGTTGTGAGGAACACACCTATATGAATTTGACTGTTAACGCCGCAATATGTGAGAATTGGGTGTTCTCTAATAAATTCATGAAAGGCCATGGAGTATGACGTATACGCTCCACCCACAGGGAAGCCTTGCGGCAACCTAGTATCGGTCAAGAATTTGTGTGAAACTAGTCTCGCAGAAAACTTGTAGTTCAAGGCATAGTCCACTAGTCAAGTTGTGATCTAGTGTAGCATAAAACTCTAAGTGGAAGTTCAACTTCACAGTCTCCACTAAGCACCGGTATATAAGCAATGTTTTGAAACTAAATGATGAGATGTGCCAATGAGACTTTGTGGGGGATTGTTGGAGTTTTGCTAGTAGGCTTTTGGCCCAAAGCCCAACTAAAATTCCAAAATTCTCTTGGCCCATTCATGCACACATGTGAGTGGAGTGAGTGAGACTATAGTTTAGTCCCACCACGGAAGTTGAGTGAGACTTGTACCTCTTTATAAGGTGAGCTCTTCTACCACTTGTATGAGCATGAGAAGAGGAGACCTACACGCGCGCTCCTCCTCCTCGCTCGCCACGCCACGCCGCGCCGCGGGTTGCGGGATTGAGCCGAGCCGAGGACAGAGCTATGCACGTTGTCTATATTTTTGCTGCTGGGGGGAATTAATGAGTCATTAATTAATAATTAATGGACGCGTTAATTACTGAACCGTTTCCTATTCTTTTGGATCGCGACTCGGACGTGGGGTTTACTCCCACGACCTACCTGTCCCACACTATATAGTCAGGCAGACGTCTACCCTAGTCGCCGCCGTATCGTATGGTTTCGCACCACCGTTCCAGATCATTGCGCTGCCAAGCAAGTCTTCTCCATCCCTCCTTTCGGCGTGCACCACAAGAAGGGACAGCAGGCCTCCGGAACCCCGCCTCTCGTGATCCTGTACGGGAGAGGGGCGATAAGGTTTTTGGGGAGCGCACTCGTGCGACTGCTGGCAGCGACGACTTCGCCAACGACGACTTCTTCCCCGACCTCCGCAACATCATCCTCGACGACATGGGCGTCAACATCAACGTCGGCGGTGCTGCTCCTGCTGCACCGTATGTCATTCTATCCTTCTTGTTTGAGATCGTAGTAGAATTCATGTTTCTAGTATGTGTCCTAGATGTGATCTGTTTATCTACTATGCTAGTTCGCATGATTAGTTTAATCTCTGCTATTGCTGTCATGACTTATCTTACGTTTATTCAGATTAAATCTCATAGTAATTTGCTCATATTTTCAACATGGTGCAGAACTGCAAAACGTGCGAGGCGATGATTAGTACCCTGAAAAAGTAGGCGGTGATTGGTACTTGTCACAGCTAAGCTGCGATGGATGTGCGTCAGGATGGGTCTCCAACTGCGAAGTAGCCCACCCTGTTAAGAAGTAGTACCCGTACCTGGAGGCCCAAGATCAGAGAGTGAACCACCTGCGCGTGGGTTGTCGGACTTGACCCGTGTAAGTGAATAGATATATGCAAGCAGTGCATGGCTATAGGCATTGACATAGTGAATCCTGACTTCCCCTTTACTCTCTTCCCTTCCTCCTCTTGCTTTCTTCTCCCCCAAACCCTTATCTCTTGTGTTCAATTTGAACATGTGAATCAATTCAAATGATAGCCATGTGTTACAAATGATATTCAGATCCATCAATTCTCGCTTTAGCTTAAAAATCGTAATTTCGACGAAAGGGTGGCGGAAAATTCATTATGCCGCCTTAATTCCAATATGAGGTCAATTGGCTAAGTGGCAATCGGATGTCGCTAACATGGAAATGAGGAAGATCGTTGTGTAGTTTTAAGAGGAGGTAGCGAAGTCCATGGCGGGAGGCCTCTGCTCAAGGCACGGCATTGGCCAAGTTGCTCAAGCAAGTTATCAACAAGCTAAATGACTGGATAGCGCAGAGCGCTAGGCAAAGTGGAGGCGCTCACGTGGTTGCAGTCCCAGGTGGATGAGATCGAGAAGAGGACGGGGGATTTGGAGGCCAAGGTGATGTTCCCTCCCTCACCATCATCGCCACATCGGCCACCATTGTCACTTTAGTTCACTTTAGTGTTGAGAAACGTAGTAGAAAACAAAAAAATCGCCTTACGATCACCCAGGAATACTATGAAGATGCGATAAACAGCTTGGATCAGATCGTTACCGACCCCGAGTTGCAGTGGAAGAAGACGAGTCGGTGTAGATCGTACTTGGAGTCCCTCGAACCGTAGATGAATGATCCCGCGAACCGCCAGTGGCGGAGACAAGGGGGGGCGAGCAGGGGCCTGCCCCCCCCCCCTAACGATCGAGTAAACTCTGCTATGTACGTCCTTAATCAGGGATAATCTAAGGTGATTACGTGTACTACCCCTATCTTTGTAACGTAAATCTGAAAAAGCGAACCGCCCACGAACAGTCCCTTGAACGGAAAATCGAAAGCAAGGCCTCTCCACAGTTGCAAGCGTATGGTCTTCACGATCCGGCAACGCTTCACCGTCCAGAGCTAATTGTCGCCGGAGAATTAGAGGAATAAGATTAGAACCACACTAGGCTTCTAATTATGAGGACTAGAGGAACTAGATCTAGTTCAAATTAGAATAACTAGGACTAGACTAGAGAACTGATTGATTATGATTTTTTTAGCGGGGTGAGAAGGAAAAATGGGTTTGTTATTTAAGTTGCTGGTGGTGGAAGGGTCGAACCCAGCCCGCACCAGACTGGACATGCATCGGGCCAGATGACAAACCGGCTCCTTCCTAGTTGCTTGTAGCGTCTATATCTCGGATTAAGCGAGACGAGAGGAAACTCTCGCTGAAGGTTTTCCCTCGTCCTGTGTCGTATTAGGTGTTGCTAGCAACACCGCCCAGCTACTTCCCGTAGTAAGTTGTAGGGGCGCGTCCTACTTGAGGCTCTTCGAGCCTTTTTTTTCTTTATTTCTTACCTTTTCTCTCTTTTATTATTGTCTTCCCCATTTTTTTCATTCTTTCTTGCATTTTGTTTCTTCGGGTTTTTTTGTTTTTATGTTTATGTTGTTCATTATACTTCTTTTTTTGGTTTTCTTTGTTCGTTTGGTTATTATTTTACATTTTTTGTACATGCGAACAATATTTTTCTAATCCACGTCTAAATTTATTCCAATACAAAATAAATATTTTTGTAATACACGGTCAACATTTTGCTATACACATTTTTAACATTTTTCAAATACAAGATTAGCATTTTTTAAATGCTTGATTCACAGTTTTAAAATAAAAAGTTTATCATTTTTTTTAATACATGGTAAACATTTTTTCTTTACACATTCAAATTTTTTTAAATGCTCTATTAACATCTTCCAACATTTGTTCAATATTTTTTTAGATGATTGATTAACATTTTTATATACATGATTAAAGAATTTCATCATTTTTTTAAGTACTTGGTCAACATTTTCTCTATACACATTTAGCATCTTCTAAATGCTTGACTAGCATTTTTCAAATGCTTGTTCAACATTTTTCCAAATGCTCGATTTACATTTTTATATACATGGTCAAATTTTTTCATCATTTTTAATACATGGTCGACATATTTTCTATACACATTTAACATCTCCCAAATGTTTGGTTAACATTTTTTTAAATACCTGTGAACTTTTTTTTTCCAAAATGCTTGATTAACATTTCTATATACATGATCAAAAGGTTTCATCATTTTTCACTACATGATCAACAATTTTTCTATACACATTCAACATTTTACCGAATGCTTGTTCAAAATTTCCCAAATACTTGTTCTACATTTTTCAAATGTGTTTTGCAGAGTGTTTTTTGTAGAATAGTTTAAAGTCAAAAGAAACGTACAAAAATAAAGCAAAAAACAACAACAGAAAACAGAAAAAACAAGCAAAAAAAGAGGTTGCGGCCTGCTGCACGCGTGGGCTGGCCCATCTTGCTCCCCCTTCAGTGTGTCAGAAGCTAGGACTCGCCGAAGGCGAGATATAAGGGCATCACTAGTTGCTTGGGTTGGATGGATTAGGAAGCAGGATGTACTAAATATACTGGTTATGATACTCAGCGAAGGTTTCGCTGGGGAGATAGGATTTGCGAACATTTTTCGCGGCATTTTATGTCACGGGAACATGGCAATTCCCTCAAGCGAACATGGCAAATTTCACAGCAAATCCCTCGTTTGTAAAATATGCCATGTGTCTCTGAAGGACTTGCCATAAAAATATTCACAAATACCATGCTCCTAGGGGAAAGTTCGCTGGCTATTGCGGTCCAAAAAACCCCGGTGGTAGGTAGTTGTGTTTTAAAAGTTAGAATGGTGCAGAACTGCACAACATGCAAGGTGATGATTAGTAGCCTGAAAAAGCAGGCGGTTATTGGTGCATGTCACAGCTAATCTCCCATGGATGTGCTAGCTTCAGTCGCATCCTCTTTTACGTCAGGATCTGACTCCAACCGCGAATTAGCCCGACGTGTTAAGAAGGAGTACTTGTACCCGGTGGTCCAAGATCAGAGAGTGAACCACCTGCGCGTGGGTTGTCGGACTTGACCCGTGTGAATAGATATATGCAAGCAGTGTCTGGCGAAGAAGTGACTACTCTTATGGTCTAAGAAATTAAATCACATGTTAACTCTCTGTGTTATAACAATTGGCTTGTGACGATTGCATCACAAAGTATACAAACAAGTTTGGGTCGATTCAATATGATCGTTCTTCCAACGTCATATTCTTAATGTTGTTTTAGGACTATCGTTACACTTAACGATATCCTAAGATTCAGAAAGCGTGATCTGCAACAACACTTGAGCTGGTCTTAGAGGTGAGACTAGAAATCATATCTCGCCATTTACTATTCCACACATGCATATGAATTTCCCACTAAATCGCGTATTCGCGAATCATAGTAGTTATAGCATAGAATATAAACTCTTAATTATAAACATGGAATATAATAATACAATATTATTGCCTTACGGCATATTTTCAACATTTAGTTCTTCTTCTTCCTATGTTCAGTTCACTTTAGTTCTTCTTCTATTATGTTATGTTGTTGTTCTGTGTCATCTGTTTTACTTCAAAGAACTTGCGCGTTTTGAAGAAATTGTCGAATCTCCCATTCACCCCCTATTTGATATATGATCATAAGATACATCAAACTCACATGTCCCATGCAATGGCGGAGTTACAAAAAATTCCCTGGGCAGGCTATTCCAAAGGGAACATCACGGATTTTGCTCTCAAGGCCCAACTATACACTGTATGGTGGCTGGACTGGGCGGGCCATGGACTGGTTTTACCCCCAACATTGCTCCACCATTGGTCCCATGATGATCATGTGTGATATTTGAAAGGCACTCAGGGCAAATATTGGTTACAATCCCTTTGCCTTTCTGATATGGGTTGTTCAACATAAATCTTGCTAAGCTTCAGACATCTCTCAACATAGTGGAACCCTCTCAAACTTTCAAATACATGTTCAGATTAATTTAATTTTTGTTTTGTGAAATTTGTGTTTTCTTGTGATTTGTGGTGGGGGCTTGGGGGGGGGGGGGGGGTCACATTTATTCCTAACTTGAAGGGCTTCTTTGACTGCGGGGATTAGAAAAACATACGAATAGGAAATACATGATTGGAATGGCACACTCATTCGAATCTTACATGATTTCAGTCATTTGCTAGCATGAGAGATAGTGCAAAGAAATACCTTGCAATAATTCCTTTGAGTTTCAAACAATCCATACATGAAAAATTCCTTAAAAAGTCAATATTTCAAAATCCATATAAAAATGCTTTGAATCAAAGAGGACCAAGGATGTCTATTAGGTTAGGTTAAAATGTTTATTTTCACTAAGGTTTTAGAGTATTTATGATTTTACTCCCTCTACAGATTATAAATTGTCCTCATCTCCCATATATTTTGATTTTATTTCTCGCGCTTTTCTTCTACAAATACTTCAGGTTCATTTATCAAAATTGATGACTAGCTACCGCACATGCAACAACCACCACCAATACACTAGATACCACCTTGCAGCAGGGTCTGGCACACTTTAATTCAAGGGTATTCAGCTGAATAACCATTTTTAGAAGAACTTTTGTGTTAGCATTTCTCATGTGTGTGTGTGTGTGTGTGTGTGTGTGTGTGCGTGTGTGTGTATGTATGTAATATCTCTATCTCTATACTTTACTTAGAAAAGGAATAGCATCTCTTTTCCTGACAAAGTGCTTCGTCCAAACCTTCAATCCTTTTTCTTAGCATAATTCCTTGAAAACCGCCTTAACTGACTCACCTTTTATTGAGTTAACAAATAAACTTACGCTCCGTTTGGATGTTTGCATTGGGAACCTTTGCATTGCATTGGATTGAATACCAATATCACAGGATCTTGATATTTAGATTGAATGCCAACATTTCTGTTTGGATGTTTACGTATTCGGAACATGGACTTGATATTGAGGTTGAATGCCAAAATGATGTTTACAATTTACATGTTTCAAACTGAAGTATCCATGACATGCCCATTTATTGGAATGATCCATCATCCAATTTCTTCTTACGAGTAATATCTTGAGCGAGAAAGATGGAAGCATGTGCGTGAGGAAGCATCTATACTATCTTGGACCAGAAAGAATACAACTACTCTTTGCTATTGCTTGCAACGAACTCAGCTTCGTGCACCTGCAATTAAAGTAGAGGATGCACACAGAGAGCACACAGGCACATAGGAACAAACTCCGAAATATTACAAAATAAAAATCATAAAGTATACGTAGGTAAGTAAATCGCGAGCCGTATTTGATAAATATTTATTTACACAATCACATTAATACGATCAATTAAATCACAGCTAATGTATTAAAATATTTATACTCAGTTGCAATGCACGAACAATTATCTAGTGTATTAAAGACAAAGTATTATACCTTCATAGTTGACATGTAGTAGTTTGATTTGTAAGTTTAGCATTTTTGTCCATGCAAAAAAAAAAAGGTTTAGCATTTTTGTTTGTTTATATATGTTAATTTTGAATGCCCATCCTTAAAATCCGGGACCCACTGCACGCCTGCCTTGCAGAATTCTCAAATGTGAAATGTAAACAGTTTCAAAAGTTTAGGGTGTGTATATTTTTGGTCCTGGACCTGAAGGGTGCAATCTACAATTTTGTTGCGACTTTCACTTTTTACAAGATGTAAGAGAGAGCAAGAATTCCAAAGCAGTGGACATGAAGACTAATTACATAATAATAATTCAAAAGAAAGCTAAAGCAAAAGCCCCGAAAAAGAAAAGCAAATGATGCCTCCCAGCTCTTCGCCAAAAGCAAGCAAGGAATCGATCCGTGCTGCTTTGTTGCTTAACTAGAATGAATGCAGGTGTTCTTCCCACTCTCGGTCTTCTTGTATCAGCTTCCACACACTTGGCTGTAACAGGGCAATCAATGGCGCTCCTACGTCCGCGCCTAGCCGCCCTGCTCGCTCTGTGCGCGTGCGCCATGGCTGCGCCGGCGGCCGCCGCCAACGTGTCGATCACGACGTGCCGATCCTTCTGCGGCAACATCACGGTGGACTACCCGTTCGCGCTCCACGCCGGGTGCGGCCACGCGGGGTTCCGCGACCTGCTCTACTGCATCGACCGCACGCTCATGCTGCACCTCCCCTCGGGCTCCTACCGCGTCCTCGACGTCGACTACGCCTACCGCGGCCTCACCCTGCACGACCCGGCCATGTCCGACTGCCGCGCCATCGACCGCTCCCCGGGCGGCCGGGGCAACGGGTTCGTCGTCGAGCCGTGGCGCGCGCCGTTCCTGGCCCCGGACCCGGACAACGTGTTCCTCCTCCTCGGCTGCCGCGCCAGCTCGCCGCTCTTCCAGGGCTTCCCCGACCGCCACCTGCCGTGCCGGAACGTGTCCGGGATGGGGTGCGGCGACTACTACGGCTGCCCCGCGTGGGACGACTACGGGCGCCGGCCGTCCGGCGCGGCGTACGGGTCGGCCGTGCCGCCCGAGTGCTGCGCGGTGTCGTGGGGCGCCATCCGGGCGGTGAACGTGAGCCGTCTCCAGTGCGAGGGGTACAGCAGCGCGTACAGCCTCGCGCCGGTGCGCGCCGAGGGGGCCGGCGGGTGGGCGTACGGCATCCGGGTGGCGTGGGCGCTGCCGGAGGCGAACCGGGGGTTCTGCGGCGCGTGCCGCGCCACGGGCGGGGTGTGCGGCCACGACGTGGAGAGCCGCGGCGACCTGTGCCTCTGCGGTGACTGGAACTCGACCTCCAACTGCGACTCCTCGGCGGACGCCGCGCCGTCAAGCGCCGCGGCGCCTGGCGCCGCCATTGCCGCCCTTCTCTTGGCCCTTCTCGCCTCAGGTACCGTAACATATTGACGTAGTACATTTCAGTAGTCTCTTGCTTCTTAGCTGCGATGTATCATTCCATAAGATCTGAATTTGGATGTTGTTTCGAGTTCTCTGCGCCTCTCATTTCATTTGCTGATAGAGGTGTCGCTACGTCTGATGCAGGATTGTCGTCCGGATCAATAGCCAACATTTGACGGCGTCATGTGTTCATCCAACAGTGACGACTGACGAGCTGTTCCTGCCGCCATGATTACCTCCGCCGTCTGGTGCACCGCCATAGTACTTTTGTGTAGACAAAAACTAGTGCGACTGAAATGTTTATCTGCGACATAAATCTTTGATTAGGAAATCAGTGCCATATTACATTCGAAGTATATCTACAAAACTTATGCGAGTTAGAATTGGTGTGCTTTGTGAGCTTGCTCGATTCATCATGCTTATTCGATTTGATGTGGCTCCGTTTGCATCTGTGACTTGTGAGTGAGACGAGAGCACTATTTCTCACAGGAAGAGAAAGAAAAAAGAGCGTCGCTTCCGGGAGGTTTCGAACCTGGGTCGCCTACTTGATCGTGAGGGCAGTTAGCCCACGCTAGACTGCAGTCGCCTAAATAGTAGGTCGGGCCTTCTTAAGTTGAAACGAACCGTGTTTCCATTGTTTCTTTTCCAGGATTTTTCAGTTTTTTTCCACTATTTTCATTGATTTTTCTTTCTCCTTTTTTGTTTTTTCATTTTCTTTTAATTTTTTTGGTTTATTTTGTTTTTTGGTCTTCTTCTCCATTTTTTGTTTGGTTTTCTTTTTTCTTCTCCATTTTTTCTTTGGGTTTTTTCTTGTTTTTTTCGTTTTCACTCTACATTTTCGTATATGTCAAAAATATTTTCTTAATAAGTGATCAACATTTTTTGTACACACGTTCATCATTGTGCGAACGCTTATTCAACATTTTTCAAATACTTGTTCAATATTTTAATACTTATTAAATATTTTTTCAATAATTTCCAAATACTCGTTCAACATTTTTCAAAATACTTGTTCAACATTTTAAATACTTATTCAACATTTTTCAAATACTCATTCAACATTTTTTAATACTTATTCAACATTTTTCAAATACTTGTTCAACATTTTTAATATTTATTCAATATTTTTAGATACTTGTTCAATTTTTTTAATATGCAATCATCAATTTTCAAATACTTGTTCAAGATTTTTAAAATGTGTTTTTAAAGAGTTTTTTTGTAATTTATATTTAGAATATTCTAAAGTATAAAGAAAACTACAAAAATAAAGAAAAAAAGAACAAAAAACAAAAAAAATCAGGCCGTGGCCTCCCGCACGGCTGGGCCAGCCCATCTGGGGCTCCCCCCGACGCGAGGTTTCCCCATGTCTCACTTAAAGCGAGAAATAGGGGTGCTCCTCACAGGGGCATAAGAATATGTTTCGCTCGAAATCAGTACCGAGCCCCAAGCAAACTGACAAAGGCCCATCAAAAGCCCAAATATGTATTGCCATGCATATACGTATCACCGGAAAAAACAAAAAGCGATTACCACAAAAGATACTCATTCAATATAGCTGACCTCTCGAACTCGGTCAATATAACTTATTTTTCAGACAAACTCTGTCAATATAACTGACCCTAAGGTCACTCCCCCGGAGATCATCTCTCCAACCCAGTTTGTGTTCGTGCTGGGCCGCTTGATCACGGCTAGTGTTCTGTTTGCGTACGAAATCACACATATGATGCATAAAAAGAAGGGTGGTTGTGATGGCATTGTAGTGATAAAACTCGACACGAGCAAGGCATACGACGGGTAGAGTGTAACTTTCTAGAGCAAATTATGTTAAACGTGATATTCTCCACAGCATGGCAAGGCCTCCGGCCGGGCGACCCATTCTCACTGTGCCTCTTTATCCTTTGCGTGGAGGCGTTCTCGATATTGCTGCAGCACGTGCAGTTGGACCAATTGAAGGTATACAGATCTTTCCGGTGGAGCATCGTATTAATCGTTTGTTCTTCGCGGACGACTCCCTAATAGTCATGAAGGCTATTGTTGCAAGTCTCAAGACCTTGCAGCTGATTTTGGATGTGTATGAAGCCCAGTCGAGATGGTAAAATAGGATAATCATCAACGTGTTTTCCAACAAGGGTGCATGTTTGCATAAACAAATACTGCAGGCGCTAGGTATTTCGACAAAGTCTCAAAACGAGAGAGATATCGGTTTGTCGGTTCATCTCGGGGCTGAAGGAAATATGCCCTAGAGGCAATAATAAAGTTGTTATTTATATTTCCTTATATCATGATAAATGTTTATTATTCATGCTAGAATTGTATTAACCGGAAACTTAGAACATGTGTGAATACATAGATAAACAGAGTGTCACTAGTATGCCTCTTGACTAGCTCGTTGAATCAAAGATGGTTAAGTTTCCTAGCCATAGCCATGAGTTGTCATTTGATTAACGGGATCACATCATTAGAGAATGATGTGATTGACTTGACCCATTCCGTTAGCTTAGCACTTGATCGTTTAGTTTGTTGCTATTGCTTTCTTCATGACTTATACATGTTCCTATGACTGTGAGATTATGCAACTCCCGAATACCGGAGGAACACTTAGTGTGCTATCAAACGTCACAACGTAACTGGGTGATTATAAAGATGCTCTACAGGTGTCTCCGATGGTATTTGTTGGGTTGGCATAGATCGAGATTAGGATTTGTCACTCCGTGTTTTGGAGAGGTATCTCTGGGCCCTCTCGGTAATGCACATCACTATAAAGCCTTGCAAGCAATGTGACTAATGAGTTAGTCACGGGATGATACATTACAGAACGAGTAAAGAGACTTGCCGGTAACGAGATTGAACTAGGTATTAAGATACCGACGATCGAATCTCGGGCAAGTAACATACCGATGACAAAGGGAACAACGTATGTTTGTTATGCGGTTTGACCGGTAAAGATCTTCGTAGAATATGTAGGAACCAATATGAGCATCTAGGTTCTGCAATTGGTTATTGACCGGAGATGAATCTCGGTCATGTCTACATAGTTCTCGAACCCGCAGGGTCCGCACACTTAACATTCGGTGACGATCGGTATTATGAGTTTATGTGCTTTGATGTACCGAAGGTTGTTCGGAGTCCCGGATATGATCACAGACATGACGAGGAGTCTCGAAATGGTCGAGACATAAAGATTGATATATTGGATGACTATGTTTGGACATCGGAATGGTTCCGGATGAGTTCGGGCATTTACCGGAGTACCTGGAGGTTACCAGAAGCCCCCGGGGAAGTATATGGGTCTTATTGGACCATAGGGGGAGAGAGGAGAAGGGAGCCTAGGAGGGGGCGCCCCCCCCCCAAGCCCAATCCGAATTGGGTGGGGGGCCGGGCCCCCCTTTCCTTCCCCCTCTCCCCCCCTTCCTTCCTCTCCTAATCCAACTAGGGAAGGGGGGAATCCTACTCCCGGTGGGAGTAGGACTCCCCTTGGGCACGCCATAGAGGGCCGGCCCTCCCCCTCCTCCACTCCTTTATATACGGGGGAGGGGGACACCCCATAGACACACAAGTTGACAGTTGTCTTAGCCGTGTGCGGTGCCCCCCTCCATAGATTCCACCTCGGTCATACCGTTGTAGTGCTTAGGCGAAGCCCTGCATCGGTAACTTCATCATCACCATCATCACGCTGTCGTGCTGACAAAGCTCTCCCTCGACACTCAGCTGGATCGAGAGTTCGTGGGACGTCACCGAGCCGAATGTGTGCAGATCGCGGAGGTGCCGTACTTTTGGTACTAGGATCGGTCGGATCGTGAAGACGTACGACTACGTCAACCGCGTTGTCATAACGCTTGCGCTTTCGGTCTACGAGGGTACGTGGACAAGACTCTCCCCTCTCATTGCTATGCATCACCTAAATGAATCTTGCGTGTGCGTAGGATTTTTTTTGAAATTACTGCGTTACCCAACAGGGGCAACCAAGGGCAAGGAATTTGAATATCTCAAAGATAAAATTTAGCTGCGCATTCGTGGGTGGAAGGAAAAGCTTCTTTCGACAGCTGGCAAGGAGATTCTCGTCAAAGTCATCACTTAGGCTATCCCGGCCTATGCCATGGTCGTGTTCGACCTGACAAAAATGCTTTGCGAGGAGATCAGCCACATGATTTGCACATACTGATGGAGCCAGCATGATGGGAAAGATAAATGTCATTGGGTTGGATGAGAAAAGATGATGAAATCAAAGCGTTAAGGTGGTCCGCGTTTCTGAGACTTACACATCTTCAGTATGATAATGTTGGTGAGGCAGAGCTGGTGGCTGTTGCGGTACCCTGACTCCTTATGTGCCACGGTTCTGAAAGCTAGGTACTATCTAGAATGCTCTCTTCTGGAGGCCACGAGCAAGTCAGGTATTTCATATGTATGTCGTAGTATCCTACGTGATTGTGATCTCTTACAGGAAGGAGTTGTGTGGAGAATTGGAGATAGCTCCTCAGTTCAGGTGTGGTCCGACCCATGGATTCCTAGGGAGGACTAGACGATCGGTGGCATACCATGGGGTAACAATAATTTCCAAAGTAGTTGAACGGATGGATCTTATTACGAAGAGCTGGGATGTGGAACTTGTTTGCGAGCTTTTCACCGAGGAAGATGCTCATTTGGTCCTCCCAATCCCTATCAGGCCGGGAGTATATATATCATGGTATTACGATAAAAAAGGGGATATTTTCAGTCAAATCGACGTATCAGCTAGGGGTCGGCATACAGGACGAGAATTTGAATCATGTTGCTAGCGCATCGCTTGTTGCAACCTAGAGTGACTCGATAAGGAACACGATGTGGTAGATGCAAGTCCCATGTGAAGTCAGGTTGTTTAATTGGTGTCTTGCTCACAACACATTGCCTAGAAGACTCAGTATAAAGAGAAAACAAGCTAGATACCCTCTGCCCTGTGTGCATGCGGTTGGATAAAGATGGGGGTTATCTATTTCATTAAATGTAGATCCCCGAGGCTTTATGGCGCGAGCAGAATCTTGAAGACATCAGGCAGCAACTATAAGAGTGTCTTACCACACAGAAAGTCCTGCACCAGTTCTGTTTTTCCTTTTTTTTTGTAAATACAAGTTTAATTTTTAATACATGCTACACATTTTTCATATAAACGCGAGATATTACTCAGATACGCGACAAACATTTTTTCAATACATTATGACCTTGTTTTTAAATATAAACGCGAGTACATGTTTGAACATTTATTAATACACATTAACTTTTAAATACATGTTGAATAATTTCTTTGAATGGCAGGAAACATTGTATAGTATTTTTAATAAATGCCATGAACATATTTTTGAAACACGTGATCATTTCTTTAAAATGTCGCAAACATTTTCTTAAATGTCACAATCATTTTTATGTAATATTTTAAAATTCTAACAAACATTATTAAATGTCATGAACTTTGTTTTTTAATGGTACAAACATATATTTAAATTGCACAAACAAATTTTTGACTTCCATTAACATTATTTAAATATGTCATCAAGCCTTTTTAAATTGTAAGTGAAGTAATTATTTTCATACACATATGTAAAAAATGAATATAAATAAAAGTAAAAAAAGGGGGGAAAGTTGAAGAACGAAAGTTTTTTTAGACAACCTCGCAAAACTTTTTATTCAAACCGTCACATTGTTTGCATGGACGAACGGAATGTCATTGGGCTGGCCTAACCAAACATGGCGGCTAGGTCCAAGAGTCAAAACATGTTTCGCTAAGTTGTGAGCCTCAACATTTGAGCTCCTAAATTCATGAACTATATTACATGAAATAAAAGAAGATACTTGTTGCTTAATCTGCCGGATAATTGCCCCATAAGTAGCTCCACTTCCCATCTTTATTTCTTCGACAACACCCTTGCAATCAGATGCCACACAAATACGGTCCAGATTTAGATCCATGGACAGGGATAGCCCCTCTCGTATTGCAAACGCCTCCAAAGTGGCTGGATCACCCGTGTTAAAAACCATGGCAGAGGCTCCGAGGAATCCTCCTTTGTTGTCACGACATACTATGCCAACTGATCCATGATGCCCCCCCCCCCCCCCCCCGCGCGGTGAACTGTTGCATCCACATTAACCTTGGAGTGATTATTTTCATAAAAAATGAATATAAATAAAAGTAGAAAAGGGGAAAAGGATGAAGAACAAAAGTGCAGCTTGTAACGCGCCTCATGCACTGTTGGGCCTGGCCCATTTAGGTCTCGTTACAAAGACGCAACTGCAATCATCTACCTTAAGTGCATCCCTAAAAAAACCTTAAGTGCAAATTGACCCCCAGACGCTTGAAGGCCAGCTACGTGTGTCGGGCCATTTCAAGATTTCTGTTTTTACTATGTTTTGCCCGTGCTTTGCTACGGGTGTAAATACTCTAGTACATTAGCTTATAATTTACTTTTCCGTATTATATGATTGTGTAAATAAATGTTTATCAAATCCTATCCATGATTTTATATTGTAATCACTTATTAACTTACCAAAAAAAGTTTATTTGGTAAGTCGATAAAAGATGGGACAATCAAGGCGGTTTTCAAGGAATGATCATGAGGAAAAATATGGAATGTTGGACGAAGCACTCTGCTTTGCAGTAAAAGGAACACCATTTTTTAAGTAGTATATAGAGATTCTAATTTGCTTACCATATTTTTATTTTCTATATTTTTATATTTTATTTGTCTTTTACCTTTATATTTTGGGGGGCTGGGGGATGGGGTGAATACTTGAGCATTTTTCTTCAAAACATGAACAAGCTTTTGGAATACACAAACTCCTTTTTCAAAAACAAATGAGCATTTTATAAGACACTAATATTTTTCTGTATACAAGAATGTTTTTTAAAACATGAGGTGGACAGTTCATTTTAAATATATGAATATTTGTATTAAGGTATAAGACCACTTTGCCAATTTTACAAGTTATGGAAGATTTCATTTATTCTAAACTGGTTCTAATAACATTTTTTATCTGGTCCCTCCGTTCGAAAATACTTGTCGCACAAGTATTTTCGAACGGAGGGAGTATTAGATAGGAATGTATCACCCCAAAATAGAATTAAAATATAAACTATGTCTTGATCGGGTTGTGCTAGTGCCTTCTAGGGAGCTTTCATGTGTTTGTATGGAACAAGAGGTTGTTTTGTTCAATTTTTAAGATAAACAAAAAATTGAGAATCAATGAGTTTTTGGATCAAACTCCAAGTTTGATGATTTGGTGTCTCTTTTATGCGAATCATCCTTTTAGTGAGAAGTGATGTTGCCGTGGATAACGAGACGTCTATGATGACTTTGTCAACTTTAAAGCTCCACAACGAACCGGATCTTCAATTGGCATTGTGTGAGTGTGTATGTAGTAGTGTGAGTTGCACACATGTTTGTTTATTTTGTAATCAGTGTTTCAAAGAAATTCCAATAAACTGAGGAAAATCGTTGTGTTACTCGGTTTTCTAGTTCTTTGACAAAATACAAAACTGAGAAACTAAGATAGTTTTTGTGTGTGGCAAATATGCAACTAAAAAATGAGAAAACTCATTGCAATTTTTTTAGCTTTCCAGTCTATCAATATTTTATTTTACAGGGCAGTCTATCAAAATTAACAAACAAAGAAACTTTGGTGTGAATTTTTGTGTATTTTTTAGTTTTTGATATACAAATATGTTCACCACGGTTCAACAATTGCAGCATATGCATGGCCGTGTTGTAAACAACTCTGGCCTGTCACACGTGTTGGCCCAGCTAAAGCATTTACGATCATCCGTATGCACATGAACATGCGCGCGTGTGTGTGAACTCTGTTAACTGAACTACCAGCGCCCAACTTTATCACGTTCTACAATCTGCACAATGTATTCGTCAGACTAACCTGGTTGTCGACGCAAATAAGCAATATCAAGAGCCACCGTAGGATAGATATCTGACGGTTTCAACAAAGGAGACACGACACCTCACGGCCACTAAACCCTAAGGCTTCATTTGGATGCTAGGAGAGCTAGTCACAGGGAGCAGATGCCTCGGGTGGAATTATCTTGTGCGAACATAAAACGCGGGGAAAAGGTACATGATCCTTTGGCTGACGGGAATAACCGGGGAAGGCCATACCAGGGAAACAAAGTGCAGCAGCGAAATTTCCAACCGAAATCGCTCAATGCCGCAGGCCATGGCGCATATGCTGTAGATGAGCACCTTCTGGCTGATCACAGCCATACTGTCACTGCCGCTCAGTCTCCGTTTGTGGATGATCTGAAGATGTAACTAACCATGCTGAGCACAGAGGCAACAGTAGCGGCCATGTGTGTGGGAGGCAAAGTCGTCCTCGCCGAACACCATAAGATCTGCGAGACCACGCCAGCAGCCAGGGGAAGATAGATCTGAAGCTTTGCCAGGGGAAGATCCTTTGGTGGCGGGCATCACTTAGCTTCATGGCTGACGTGGTGGCAGCGAAGAGTGGATCTTCTAGGCGGAGGGGAGCTCGGGGCAAGGAGGAGGAAGACCACCGGACCCTCACCGTCGCCGGCGCCGCAGGGGCGGAGCGCTCGGTGGAGGGGCGAGCGGGCCACATCGCTCCCGGTCGGCTTTCATCAAACACTCGCATCTCAGTCATGAGAGCGAGCAGAGTAAACTGCACGGAAGTACCATAATTGGGGCATTGGAAGCAGATTGGTATCAAGATTGGTAATTTTTATGTGTCAATACCAAGATTGGGGCGAGCCGTTGCAAAAAAGACTAAAAGTGCGTTTTATACGTATTGACAGAAAAGCTGACCGGTTGGGCCCGCCCGTCAGGCGCCACGCTGGCCAGTGCGCGCGTGCCCGCGCGCTGACTGCGCGCTGACTAGGACGAGGCCGGCTCGCACCGTTTAGGTCTCGCTGGTGCGACCGAGCCAGACCCCGACCCCGCTCTGCCCTCTTCCTTCTCCTCGCACCCTCGCCGGCGGCTGCCTCCCCGCCCGCCCCGCCGCCCGCCACACCACACCGCCGTAGCCATGGATCGAACTGCTTAGGCACTGTCACCTCCCCCGCGGCTGCTCCTCCCTCGCGCCCTCCTCTCCCCCGCGGCTGTTGTGCCTCCCTAGGCGACGATGGCCTCGGCGACTCCGGCAGGCGGCGATGGCCGGGGCGATGCGAGCGGCGGCGACCTCCCCCGCTTAGGCCTTGATGGCAGTGGCGGCTACTCCAGCTCGGAGTACAGTAGCGAGGACGAAGATTTTGCGGAGCCGGCGTTGTCGATGGAGCAGAGGCTGCGGATGGCGCGTATTTGGGTGGCCAACCCTAGCACCGCCCATCACTGAACTCATGGCTTCGGTGGTGTTCTGTAAGTGCTCCACTGTTCCATTCTTGCTCACTGAAATTGGGGATTAGGGTTAGGGTTTACTGCCTGCATGTTTAGCACTCTAATTGCTAGTCCTAATTAGAGCAGAGAAGTATAGTGGATTACATGAGTCCTAACTAGTCCAAATTGGTGGATTACATTGTTATTTCTTAGTCCAAATTGTCAGAGCAGCATTAGGTGTTACCTAGCTAGAGCAGAGCAGAGAAGCATAGTGGATTAAATGAGTCCTAACTAGAGCAGAGCACCATTAGTGGACAATTCTGTTAACTACTTATCTGAAAATACAAAACATCAGTTTACTGTGAGTTAAGTACCCACTCTGTAATTAGGGTTGCATTGAGATAGTTGTTTACATTGTTTGATTTTGTAGTAATTGTTTAGTTTATTCATATTGCAAGGGTAAATAAAAGCTTTGTTTATATCTTAACATAAACAAAGCTTTGTTTATATGTTAACTTAAACAAAGCTTTGTTTATATGTTAGCCTATCTGTTAAGCAAAATTGTTTATTAACCAATTTTGTCTGTTATTTCATTTTGCAGTTTGTATGATGACATTTTGGATGTTAGGTTCCATTTTGATGCTTCAGAAATGTTTGAGCTGAAGCTCTGCAGTTCAGATGTAACATACCTGAATATGATTGCAGTGATGGAAACCCAAGGATTTAGTGAATATGATCTGCTGTTTCACATTGAGAATCCAGATTTAGGGAAGAAAGGATTGGAGATGGTAGAGAGTAATGCTGAGTTGCAACTAGTAAAGAGGCAGGTTGAGGAGTGTAAGGTTATAAATTTGCTAGTGAGGGCATGTCCACCTCCTTGCAGCCAGTTTGAGAGGCAAGAATTATCCACTGTTGTGTATGAAGAGCCTGTGTTATATGATCTCAGTGAGCCACCCATCTATGCTGTTGATGAAGGAGGAGTTGCCTTTGAAAGTCAGAGTAGCAGCTGCAGTGTAGCTCATGGTACTGGTGTTTGCACACAAGAGAGCAAGAATGTAAAAGGAAAAATGAAAGCTGTTTTGGAAATAGAAGAAGAAGAGGGATATGATGGCAGTGGTGGTTCTGATTGTGAAGGTGAAGATGACAGTGATGTAAACCCTTTTTATATGGGTGATGCTGGTGATATAGAGATGGATGAGGGAAAGAAATAGAGAGAGTATGATGAAATAGAAGAGGAAGAAACAGATGATGAAGAATCTGAGGAGGAAGAAGTGGTGCATTATGAGGGTGACACAGAGGTTGAGGAACCTTTTCAAATGGATGAAGATGACAAAGTTGTTTCACAGGATGAAGAAACTGTAATTGTACATGAAGAGAAGAAGAAGAAGAAACAGAAGCTTCCAGTTAGGAAAGGGCCTACAACAAGGACACATTCAAGTGTAGTTCAAGAGGAGGAACCTGATTTCAAACCTTCATCTGATGAAGAAGAGAAAGGATTGTTGAAGGAGGCCGATGATGATGGTTATGAGCCATTGTCATTTGTGCTGCCAAAGAAAAGGAAGAGCAGGGCAAAGCAGAGGCCTCCTAGAAAATGGTACAATGAGAAAATGGAGGCACCACATGAGCAATTATGTCTAAAGATGTGTTTCTTGGATCAACGTCAATTCAGAGAGGCTTTGTTGAACTTACACATCACTCAAGGCAGAAACTTCAGATATCATAGGAACTCAGATCAAAGAATAATTGTAGAGTGCAACCAAAAATATTGCAACTTCTTTATGGTGGCAGCAGTTATAAAAGGTGAAACTACTTTTTTAGTTAAGAAGATGAGAATTAAGCACACTTTCCCTATTAGTACAGAGACAACAAGGGTAAGTGCTAAGTGGCTTGCACAGAAGTATGAGTCACTGTTCAGATCTGATCTAACAAATGGCATTCAGACTTTGATTGATGCCTGCATGGAGAAGTATGGTGTGGATGTGCCCAAGTCAATGGCATATAGGGCAAAGAACCTAGCTATTGATGTTGTGCTAGGAGACCACAAGAAGCAATACCCTAGGTTGAAAGACTATGCTCAGATAGTGATGGATACAAACCCTAGGAGTAGAGTAGTAGTCACTACTGTAACTCCAACACCCACTGAAAAAATCCCCCATCCAGGTCCAAGATTCCATGCTATGTTCTATTGCATCAATGGAGCAAGGGAGGGGTTTCTCAAGGGGTGCAGACCATTCATTGGTTAGTTTGTTCACCTTGTGCATTAGTTACATATTGTTTCATCTTGAAATGCATTTGAATGTTCTAAATATTGAATTTGCTTGCTCATTCAGGTGTTGATGGGTGCTTCATTAAGTTAACTACTAGTGCTCAACTACTTCCTGCCACTGGTAGAGATGGCGACAACAATATATACCCACTAGCATTTGGTATTGTTGGGCAAGAGGACACACCTAACTGGTGTTGGTTTCTACACCAACTTAAAATCTACCTAGGAGGAGAAGAGGGACAGTTTGGTCCATATACAATAATGTCAGATAGACAAAAGGTATGTGCTTGCATCTTATGTCCTTGTTCCTATATGGTTGTTTTGTGCTAGATAGTAGCTTAGCTAGTTTAATTGTGTGTCCCAGGGCCTACTAAATGCAGTGAATGTTGTCTTTCCTAAGTGCAACCAAAGATTCTGCCTTAGGCATATCTATGCAAACTTCCAAAATGCTGGGTTTAGGGGGGGAAGATCTGAAGAAGTGTATGGATAATGCTGCCTATGCATATAGTGAACACAAATTTAACATTGCAATGAATGACCTTAGAGCTGAATGTGAGGAAGCTTGGGAGTGGCTTTGTCAAATACCCAAGAAAACATGGGCAAGGCATGCATTTGACACAAATTGCAAGACTGACCTTGTAGTTAACAATTTGTCTGAGGTGTTCAACAAGTATGTCCTAGATGTTAGGAAGAAACCAATTAGGACAATGTGTGATGGAATAAAGGATAAGCAGATGATGAGGTGGCATAGGAATAGGGAGAGTCGAAAGAAAGCTAGATGGGACATAACACCCCATTATAGTGAGAAGCTAGAGGTTGAGAAGGAGAGGGCCAAATATTGCAAACCAATTCAAGCTAGTGTGGACTTGTGGCAAGTTACAAGTGGGCAGCAAACCCATGCTGTTAACTTGCAAGTGCACACATGTGGGTGCAGAAAATGGGACCTCAGTGGCATCCCATGTAACCATGCCATCTCAGCAATAAACAAGGGCAAAAGAAAACCAGAGGATTATGTCAGCAAGTTCTTCAAGAAAGAATTTTATGTGGCAGCTTATGAACCAATGATCTATCCAGTTCCTGGTGAGCATGACTGGACAAGGACCCCTGGTCCAGACATTGACCCACCTGCATTTAAAGTGAAGAGAGGAAGAAAGAAAGAGAAGAGGATCAAGGGGATATTTGAAGTTCCAAAGCCTAAGGACACATCCAGAATGGGGACTATAACATGTGGCAATTGTGGACTGCAAGGACATAGGTACACAAGCTGCATGAAGCAGTTGAAGCCTGAGCTAGCTTTGAGGAAGAACAAACATGTGGTAATCCTCTTATAAGTAGTAACATGTTTTCCTTCTTGTACATTCCATTTTTTAAGTACTAACTCATTTTCCTTCTTGTTTATGCAAGCCTCTTGCAAGGAATTCCAATGCTGGTGCTGCTGCTACTACACCAGCACCAAGAACTTCTCAACCAGCTCCTACAACAACACCAACAGCTGGAACAGGAGGTGCTAGGAGAGGTGCTGGGACAGGAGCTGGGAGAGGTGATGCAGCTGCAGGTGCTGGGAGAGGAGCTGGGAGAGGTGCTGGGAGAGGTTCTGCAGCTGCAGGTGCTGGGAGAGGTGTTGGTAGAGGTGCTGCACCAGGTGCTGGGAGAGGTGCTGGGAGAGGGAGAGGTACATTCTCTGCCCCAAGGCAATCTGGTCCCTCCACATCTATTGCTCCCTCCACATCTACTACTGGGAGAGGTGCTGGTGGTACACATAGAGGATGGAGGAGCTACTTCTATGCAAGTGGCAACTAGATACTTCATGTGTGTGTTCTTGCATCCTATGATACAATGTGATCTTGCTTTGGTGGTGTACTTTAAGAATCAATGCCATATATGGCTTTTGTTCATGTGGATGCATCTTATTGGATATCTTCATGTGATATGTTGATGAGTACTCAATATATTATTGGATATATTGCTGGATATATTGCTGGAGTTATTGATATGTTGGAGTTATTGATGAGTACTCATTATATTATGCAAGCCTGGATGGTTCTTTTTATGATTCATATGTTGATGAGTACTCAAAATGGAGTTATTGATATGCTGGATATATTAATGGAGTTATTGATATGTTGTGTATGCTCAGAATGGTTCTTTATATGATTGATATGTTGATGAGTACTCAAAATGGAGTACTCAAAATGGTTCGGGGTCGACGAAACCACCTAAAGCCATCATTTTGGGTTTTGGTGGCTCGGGGTCGACGGAACCACCTAAAGCCATCAACTAGGGTCTAGGGTAGCTCGGGGTCGACGAAACCACCTAAAGCCATCATTTTGGGTTTTGGTAGCTTGGGATCGACGGAACCACCTAAAGCTCTCAACTAGGGTCTACGGTGGCTCGGGGTCGACGGAACCACCTAAAGCCATCATTTTGGGTTTTGGTGGCTCGGGGTCGACGAAACCACCTAAAGCCATCATTTTGGGTTTTGGTGGCTCGGGGTCGACGGAACCACCTAAAGCCATCAACTAGGGTCTAGGGTGGCTTGGGGTCGACGGAACCACCTAAAGCCATCAACTAGGGTCTAGGTTGGCTCGGGGTCGACGAAACCACCTAAAGCCATCATTTTGGGTTTTGGTGGCTCGGGGTCGACGGAACCACCTAAAGCCATCAACTAGGGTCTAGGGTGGCTCGGGGTTGACGAAACCACCTAAAGCCATCATTTTGGGTTTTGGTGGCTCGGTGTCGACGAAACCACCTAAAGCCATCATTTTGGGTTTTGGTGGCTCGGGGTCAATGGAACCACCTAAAGCCATCAACTAGGGTCTAGGTTGGCTCGGGGTCGATGAAACCACCTAAAGCCATCATTTTGGGTTTTGGTGGCTAGGGGTCGACGGAACCACCTAAAGCTCTCAACTAGGGTCTACGGTGGCTCGGGGTCGACGGAACCACCTAAAGCTCTCAACTAGGGTCTACGGTGGCTCGGGGTCGACGGAACCACCTAAAGCCATCATTTTGGGTTTTGGTGGCTCGGGGTCGACGAAACCACCTAAAGCCATCATTTTGGGTTTTGGTGGCTCGGGGTCGACGGAACCACCTAAAGCCATCAACTAGGGTCTAGGGTGGCTCGGGGTCGACAAAACCACCTAAAGCCATCATTTTGGGTTTTGGTGGCTCGGGGTCGACGGAACCACCTAAAGCTCTCAACTAGGGTCTACGGTGGCTCGGGGTCGACGGAACCACCTAAAGCCATCATTTTGGGTTTTGGTGGCTCGGGGTCGACGAAACCACCTAAAGCCATCATTTTGGGTTTTGGTGGCTCGGGGTCGACGGAACCACCTAAAGCCATCAACTAGGGTTTAGGGTGGCTCGGGGCCGACGAAACCACATAAAGCCATCATTTTGGGTTTTGGTGGCTCGGGGTCGACGGAACCACCTAAAGCTCTCAACTAGGGTCTACGGTGGCTCGGGGTCGATGGAACCACCTAAAGCATCACTGTAACATAAGAAACTATTCCTTTTGCAAATGCATTTAAGCATCACTCTAACATATGTAGCTATTCCTTTTGCAAATGCATTTAAGCATTTAACCATCAGTATAACATAAGCATCAGTATGTCATCATTTTCAGTCTAACATAAGCATCACTATGTCATCATTTTCAGTCTAACATTGAAAGCAAACGATACTAACTGGAGTTCAACACATTATAGGAATACACAACCATTGTTCACATTACATAGTGGAGTTCAAATGCACAATCCATCCTTTTCTCACAAAAGGATGAATAGCATAACTACTAGGTACATAAACAGCCAGAGTTCACAATTAGTACTAGAACCATACATTACACAACCATAATTCTAAGTTACTAGGTCATTGCACAGCCATCCTTCCCAAAAGGTCTGCAATGCCCACTAATCTCAATTCATCTTGTTCAGTTCTGCAAGATGGCCTGGATCCCCTTGATCTTCTCCTTCAGCTTCTCCTCTGCCTTCATGAGCTCAGTAATCTTAAACTCTTGCATCTGCTTCTCTTCATTATGGTTTTCCTTGAGCTTCAGCAGATCAGCAACCTGGAACTTCAACTCTAGCTTCTCTTGGGTGAGCTTCTCCTCAAACTTTGTGAACTCTGCATTCTTCAACTCCAAATTCATCCTAGCCTCACTCAGCAATTCCTTCTCTTTCATATTCTTCAACTTCTGGTTTTGGATGACAGTTGCTTGAGCACTTGTCAGGTTGCACAGGAGTTCATACTTCTGTTGAAGCTTCTCTGTAGCTGCATCTTTCTTTGCCATTTCTGCCTTCATACCAGCCACCAATTCAGTTCTGCATTGGTGCTGATATGTGACAGCAGACTGCAGATAACTGAAATCCACAACCCTATCCTGCTGAAAGTCCACAAGTTGATGCACATCTTTCACTAACTTGTCATAGTCTGCATCTAGCTTGTTCTTTTCTTCTGTCAAATGATGAATAGTTAAAGCACTTTGAAGATTATCATTCACCCTAGCAGACTTGCTTTCTTCAACCATTGACCAAAGCTTCAGCAATGCATTCTCCATTGTTGGGGGCCACTGCTCATCAACCCACTGAACAAACCCACAATTCTGACCTTCCTGGAAAAATTAGAAGGGCAAAATTTAGTACAATACAACTACTAAGAGTACTAAGCAACAGTTAGTTCATGGCAGTACCTAATGTTGGCACTGACATTAACTGAATTTGCACAGCCATTTGCTAAGCAACAGGAGCACATTGTAAAATAAATTAATGTAATCCTACAATGGATGATCAATATATTTACCAGGCAGCAGAGTAACACTCCATTCAACTTAGAAGTTGCTAAGCAGCCATGTGCTAAGCAACAGCAATTGCTAAGAATTGACCTTTAATATAATGGAATCCTAATAGTAATAAGCAATACAATGTGAACTACTTTGCCCAGCTAAATACACTACACTAGCCTGCAGCAACAAACTAGCTAATGAGACTACCTACTGTCAGCAGTAAGCAATAGTTACTAACTGGCTCCACTGAACTTAATATTGAGCAACACTGCATTTGGAAAGAAGTGTAAATAAATAGCATGTGCACACAACAGGAGCATATATTTTAGCAGAAATGCATTCCACTGAACTTAATAATGAGCATTCCCACAATGAGCACTACAGTAGGGCACATATGACTAACAAATTTAGCATGCACATAACTGAATCATAGGTGGCAAACAAGACTCTGCCACTTTCAATGAACACATCCAGTGCTTAATCAACAAGGCAAGAAAAATACCGGCTCTGCACATGCTAAGAACCTTCTCCCAGTCATTGTTCCTTCAAACGCAACAAGCCTCTCTGATGGCTTCCCATGCTTCTCGCAGAACGCCTTCAGATCTAGCTCAAGGCCCTTGTAATCCGGGTCCTCAAGTGAGAAAGGCACCTGCACAGTCAAAAGCACAGCACGAGGACACAACAAATCAAACGAAATCCTCACAACATCGACGAAATCCTCACCACCTACACACAAAAATCCCCAAATTTCCTAAACCTAACCCTAACCCTAGCTCCAATGGAGTAGCTTACCTGGTTCAGCCCATCGGTGGAGGTTTCAGAGTACATGTACGGGAGGCTTGAGTTGTCATCGCTGCTCTCGTCCTCCAGAACCATGGCTGCGGCGGCGTGGTGTGGCGGCCGGCGGTGGCGGGCGCAGGCGACGGCGAGGCAGAGAGCAGGAAGAAAGGAAGAAGAAGGCGAGCGGGGTCGGGGTCGGGTCTGGCTCGGGCGCAGGCGAAGGCGAGCGACTATAACGGTGCGAGCCGGCCTCGTCCTAGTCAGCGCGCGGGCACGCGCGCACTGGCCAGCGTGGCGCCTGACGGGCGGGCCCAACCGGTCAGCTTTTCTGTCAATACATATAAAACACACTTTTAGTCTTTTTTGCAACGGCTCGTCCCAATCTTGGTACCAATCTACTTTCAATGCCCCAATTGTGGTACTTCTCTACAATTTACTCAAGCGAGCAAGACGAGGAACTCCTCCCCGACCAGTGCAGACGTGGAAATCTTAGCCGGGGAAGGGCCGTGGAAAGGGCCGGGATCCCTCCCCCTCGTTGGGAACCAAATGCGGCGGCAGACTCGCCCGGCTCGATTCTGCTCGGGGTTTCCTCACCCAGGGAAAGGAGGGGGATCCCGGGAGGATCCCTGGTTACCAAATGAGCCAACACGTTTTCTTTTCCACTGGGACGGAAAGAATATGACTACTCAACCGCGGGAGCCACCTCCTGTCGTAGAGTCGTGAATCGAGATGCAGGCGGACGATGTTCAAAGTTTTGGTACTAGTGATCACTACAGAAATGAAAGTGCTATGCACACGACCGTCCACATATGATTGATGGCTACTTTGAACGGCGGTGATTAGCAAATGATTGCAATTTAACGATTCGACCCATCGTGCTGAAATCAGGCAGAAGATTGCCGTGCGTATTAGCCGCGCTCTTAATGTAACAGGCAACGTGTAGGATTAGGATTGGATGGAAAGGGGAGACTAGTATAGGATCAGCCCTTTAGGTAAGATCGTAGGATCAACCCAAACATTTCATATTTAGACAATCCAAAAAAATCTGAAAAAAAATGTACAACATATATGCGGGGCATGTCTATAACTACACAGCTCAAAACTTGATCTACAGTTAGAGATTCCAAAAAGACAAGTTCGAGTATGAATAGTGTCAACATTAGGGTGAATAGTATTTGATACTATTCACATCTGATTTTGTCTTTTTTGGTCCAATAAGTATAGTTCGAATTAGGAGCTGGAACTTTTTAAGCTTGTACATCACACATGAATGTGTGTCTCCAATTTTGTTTCAGAATTTTTGAACATGTTTCGTATCTTTAAATTTTTTAATCACATTAATCTCACATAAGGACATATCCTATACAAGTCTTCCCCTAGATGTAAGGGCGTGGGAGGGGCCCACAAGGGTGAAAATTGGGGGGGTGGGGTGGGGGATAGAATTTGTTAGGCGTGTTACGTAACTCTTCATACGTTGCTTTCGTATCCCTAAAAACACTATCAACCACATCATAACTGTTGGCTACCGCTTTCCTCGCAGAGCGTAGGATTATTGAATTACTAAAGCATGCATAGCAGATTTCTGCAGTACATTTCCGTGTGCGCGGACAGATGCGCAGTCCGCAGCGTCCTGATATTTCGGTGTGGACTGTGGAACGTGCACCATGAGCATGTGCAGCAGTAGACACGCTTGGATCTAGACGGGTCGTCAATCGTGGTCGAGCGCGCGGCCGGACAGGTGGATCGTCGCGCTCTCGCTCTCGCTCTCTGCCGGACAAAGCACGCCGTTGGAGTAAACTGCGTGGATCAAGCGGAAGGATCGTCGCACGCTAATCCCGACAATTTTCTTGGAGATACGCAGGATCACCTGCCAGGTATAACTCAAGCGAATCCCACGAAATCACGTGTAGCAATATTTAACAAGCCCACGCCACCCTGGCGCGCTCAACGATCCGCCACTAGGAACCAATATTTCCCCCGCCCGACGTATTTGGCAAGCCGGCTTCAGGAAACCCATGGCACGTCTTCTTCTGTTAGTACCGCCATCACTGACACAGTGATACTACCAGTACGAGTGCTACTACTTTAATCATCGATCAGAGCAGCCCCATGTTCAATGCGTGGAGAACAGGAACCAAAATTTAAATCTCCCTAAGAAACCCAACCCACCATTAACCGGAGCTTGGACTTTGGACATATGCCCCGCCACACACCCACAGACCACAGTATTTGCTCAGAAAAAAACATAGACCATAGTCTCGCTCGTTCCCACTATTTACACACGCACGCGCGCTCGTTCCCTCGCGTACCGAAATGGCCAATCAAGGCTCCCTGGACCCGGAGACAGCGATCGAGTAACGACCTCAGGCTCCTCACTTCCTCAGGTCGCCTACTTATTACAGCTGCGTGTATACACGCACGCAGGGACCATAGGCCCATTTCATTCGGCCATCGTGTGCGAGCGTAGCGTACGCGGGGATGAGGGAAGGAGAAGACCGGCCGGCAGCTCGGGATGGGCTGGTTCGCGGTGGCGAGGACGCTGCCCTTGCTCCTTCTCGTGGCGCAGCTCGCCACGGGCGGGCCGCCGCCTCACCGGATCCTGGTGGACACGGACATCGACACCGACGACCTCTTCGCCATCCTCTACCTGCTCAAGCACGACCGCGCCGAGTTCGACGTCAAGGTAACCACCACTGCTCGCTTCCTTGCATGCTTTGCATCCATTGCACCCATGGCTGCTGCCGCTGCATGCCTGCCTGCGAGGCTAGGCTCGCCCGTGCGTCCATGACCATCCAACAGATCCCGCCCGTGCACCCATGGCTGCGCTTCTTTTTTGGACGGCAATAGTGAGCAGCGGTGGCCGGTGGGGGAACAGAACAGAAACGCGCGGCCGATGCTAGGCGTCGTCCGGCTGATTTTGAAGAAAGATAAGCCGCCCGCCAAGCCATCCGATTAGGCGCGCGTAACCGTTCGATCACAAGCTCGTGGCAAACCCAGCTCGTCTTCCTCATCTCATATCTTACGATGATGCATAGCAACACCGGTGACTCCGGCGACGCTGCATAGAAACACCGGCGACTCCGACGACGATGCATCGCAGCAGCGACGACCCCGGCGATGCTGCATAGAAACACCGGTGACTCCGGCGACGATGCATAGCAACAACAAAAACTCCGGCGACGCTGCATCGCAGCACCGGCGACTCCGCGACCCGACGACCGCCGCGGCGCTTCACTGCAACCTCGTCGGAGCTTCACTGCAACCTCGCCGGAGCTCCAAGAACCGCCGTGGCGCTTCATTGCAACCTCGCCGGAGCTTCATTGCAACCTCAGCCGTGCTCCATGGTAGCACCCCGACGGCTGCCGGCGAAGCTTCATTGCAGCGTCACCACCACCGCGCGGCCCTGCTCCATCGCAACACCGCTGCCCGCCTGCCCCGTCAAAGCTCCACCGCAGCACCAGACGGGCGCCGGCGAAGCTTCACTTCAGCTAGTGGTCGTGGTGGTGGTCGTCCATCCCGGTTGGTGGTTGGCGTCGCCATGGGCGTCTCTCCCTCTCAGATGCAACGGAAGAGGTGGGAAGAGGAAAGAAGATGAGGGAGAAAACGTGTGGAGGAGCAGCCGTGTGAAGGAGATAAGCTCGAGGGGTAAAGCGGCGGCCTCGTTCTCTCAGGGACACGTGTCGAGCAGAGCAGCCGGTTTACGTGACGCTCTTTTCAGCCGGTTGATTTTAAACATTTCCCGAAACGCGCGCGCTTTGTGTTCCGGAGTTGAGCGGGGCACGCTTTTCCCGTGCGGATAGCATTGCTTTTTTTTTTGATCTAGTGCGGATAGCATTGCTTGGTACGTGGGGAGAAGGGTCGATTCTTCTTCGTTGTACTTGCGAGTCTTAGATGCCCGGCCGGAGCAAGAAGAATGCAGCTACTCCGGAGCTTGTAGATCCTCTCTCCCTCGCGCGCGCATTTTGTGCGAATGAATGAAATGGACGATGGATGCGACGGCGCGGCATTAGAGGGTGTTTGTTTTCAGATACTTATTGGTTTAGGGACTTAAAAAAGTTCCTATAAGTCCCATCTAAACCAAACACGAGGGACTTATAGAGACTTAAAGTGGGCATTTGGGGCTTATGAAATAAGACTCTCAAGGAGAGTCTTATAGGGTCTTATAGTTGTAATATGATCTTATAGGGACTTATAAGTCCCAGGAACCAAACAAGTAGGGACTTTTTAGGGACTTGGGACTTATAAGTTGTGACTAAAAAAAGTCCTAACCAAACGTCGACCGTCCCGTGTGATTGAAAAAAAAGTTTCCGACAGGTTATTATGCTCAGATATGGGCAAAGAACATTGTTGTTCTTATCGTCTTCGTGCATATGATTGTGTGTCAGTGTCACGTCACCATATCCTCTCCCGCCCATGCCTGAGCGCTTATCCTCTACTATTTTTCATTTTATTTATAATTTATAATAGTTCTCCACTATCCTTGCAATTCGAACGAACAAATGCACTGCCCAGGCACGACGCTCACATTTTCTAGACTCGGGAAATCGACGGACGACCGCCCTTTCGGTGCAAAAAAACATGCGCCATTTCTCATCTTGAACACGCCGGACGTGCGGAAGAAAATGAAGACAAGTGAAGTCTATTTCAAACCCTGAGAATGTAGAGGACGATGCAAATGAACCCTAAATCCCTAACATCTAAATCCCTGAAGTCCATACCCTGAGTATGACATGCATGCATGATGGCCATGGATGCAGTGTCACTGTGTGGTGGATTGGTGTCGGACGCTAGCCGTGGATGGCCTACCAAACTTGACCGCGCCCCTTTTTGATCTGTGTGTTAGCAACGTGACAGCGTGCACGCCTTCCTCGTGGACAGTATGGGCAGAGGCGCCGATCAGAGAGCAGACGCTTCAAAGCGAACTGCGCGATGCGCGTAGCTCGGCTGGTTACGTTTCATGTGGTGTGTGGTGGAACAAACCTATCAAGATTTAAATCCTAAACTTGAAACTGGTGCTCGCATTTTCTTAAATTTATTTCAGGTTTTCAGTGATATTCGTTCAGTTAGAGAGGACGTCAACAATGTGGTGCCTGTGAACTGTGGTGAGTTTGTCAATTTTAGATGTTGTGTCGGCTCAGTATCTCAAAGATACTCATAGGAATAAGATAGTGTGCATGCTTTCATATAGAGTAAAAATGCGTGTATGTGCGTGTATATAAGCAGCTGTGATTATACTGTGTTAAAGAAAACCAAACATTTCATACTGCATGCAGCGCTGCTATGCTCTTTGCTGGAACTGGTCAGTGGATTCAGAATGGACTCATCGTTTGCGGACATATTCGTTTGGGCACTAATCTGCGCCGGCGCACCGGCCCAACCGTTCGGCCGGTCGCGTCAGGGCCGTTGGATTTGAGCCACGTGGGCCATTGGATCTGGTGGAAAAAAAGGGTTTGCCCCGCAGCTTCTTTTTCCTCTCACTGGAATCGCATCTCCCGCTCGGTGCGCGCATCCTCTCCCCTCCGGTGATTGACCTCGTCGCCTATCCCCACCCCCGCCGGCCGTCCTCTTCGCCGGTCCCCATCCTCGCCGGCCGTCCTCGTCCGCCGCCGAGCTCACTCGAGTTTTGCAGCACCTCCCCGCTTGCATCTTGCGTGCTTCCTTCGGTTCCAGCTCCGGACACAATCATTGCAGTCCCCCGACGAAGCTGGTTCCAGCATCTCAGCGCCGCCGCCGGCGGCGGCCAATACCACCCCCTTCTCGCTGGATGCAGCTCCAAAACATGCCCTGGCCAGTTGCAGGTCCTGCCGATGCCGGTTCCAGCATTGCAACCGCTGCTTCCAACAAAACAAATCCCACAAATCACAGACTCTCCATCAAATTTGATTGTAGCAAAAGAAACAGCCGGAAATTACTCCAGTTCCAGCAAAAATCCCACAAACATCAAAATCTAACAAATTTGATTGTAGCAAAAGAAACACCCGGTTCCAGCAAAAATTCCACTAACATCAAACTCCAACAAATTTGATTGTAGCAAAAGAAACAGCCGGTTCCAGCAACAAATTACTTTGGTTCCAGCAAAATTCCCACAAATCATAAACTCTAACAAATTTGATTGTAGCAAAAGAAACACCCGGCTCCAGCAACAAATTACTCTGGTTCCAGCAAAAAAATCCACAAACATCAAAATCCAACAAATTTGATTGTAGCAAAAGAAACAGCCGGTTCCAGCAACAATTTAGTCTGGTTCCAGCATAAATCCCACAAACATCAGATCCAACAAAAATTGATTGTAGCAAAAAGAACAGGAGGTTCCAGCAACAAAAAAGTCCCGTTCCAGCAAAAAACAACACGTTACCGGAGAGCTCGCTGCCCACGCTCGCAGCACCCCCCGCACCGCCTCTCGTCGGCACCGCACGCACGCACAGCTGCCGTCGCCCGTCGCTCCATCACCTCGGGCATCCAGCCCCCTCTACTGACACGCGAAGCGGGAGAGTGGGTTGGGCACGGCTTGTAACGAGAGAAAAGGGATGAGTTCGCCGGAGAAAGCCGCCGACGGGATTGGTTGGGAAGCGCCTAGAAGCTTCACATGGGCGGGGCGCGGAGGTGGTGGTCATCGGTGGTGCCGCTAGCCGGAGGTGCGGTTTGAGGAGAAGAGAGATGCTCAGCTCACGAAGAAATGAATGGCGGGGAAGCTTCGCGTGCGTACAGAGGATAAGGCTTCACGTCCAAAAGGATAAGGCAGCGCGTGTCCAGCGTGCATGTGAGTCGCACGATCGAGAACGATCATGCGGCGCACGTCGGACCGGCCGAGTCGTTAGCCGGTCGACTGGCCGCAAACATTACCCTATTAGTTTCCTCTTGCTTGCCATAGCGGGACATGACTGATTAGACTTTATTATTTTTAAGTATTTTTCTATTATATTTATGAAGGTTGGAGTTTATGTGGAACCAACAAATTTCATAGATAAGCAAATGCACTCTTACTCGCGTATAGATCGCCAACCTTTCAAAAGATATAATTAAACCAATGTATTTCACTCACATATGGGACTTAACACAAATTGACATGTATACTTGTATTTTTCATGTGTGGCCAACACTTACGTAAAACATATGGCGGCAGAAATGAGATTGGAACTCAAAATTATGCTATCGATTTTTATATGTTTATATATTGTAGCATAAGAGGGCGAACAAATTGCAATTCCAATGCGACAATGTACCTCGCTCCCCTACTTGATCTAGATGTTTCGAAATTCAAAAATTCTCTCACTTTAATTCTTGCAAATGACCTTTTATGGGCGCTTATCATTCTCAAACACGTGCCGCATGATCTCTCGTTGTACTAGAAAAGTGGGGATCCACTTGCCGCCCCCGCTACTCCATGATTTCTGGAACAAATACATTCATTTATTAAATCACTTACACATACGTGATTATCTCTACTCTTATAAAAAATAAAATTGGTGATGATGGTGTGCCTGCCATCCCGTAATATAGACCGTCCGATCTATATCTGACGGATAGGAAGGAAAATGTGTCAATTCTGCAAAAAAAAAATGTCTGCACCCCTCTTCATATTTGCAGATAAGGCTTCCCTCGTTCATCCTTATCTACCACAAGATAAACTACTCATATAAATGCATCTTGATGTTTCGTGCAACGCACGGGCATCTTGCTAGTCATTTTAAAATTATATGTCAATTGTATTGTAGATAGTACACGTGAATGTTATTCATATCCTGATTTCCCCTTTACCTCACCCGGTCAATTTCGGGTTTCATATTGCGTGCCACAAGTCTTATCACTTTGCACTTGCTCCTTTGCGGTTATATTCGATAAGCTCTTATATAAAGAATGAAATCACAACAGTCATATGACAACATCATTGTTGGGTTGAAATGTTGTCAACTTAATGCAACAACGTCGGCATGATCTAGACCCGATTAGGTTGTCATCCTTACCCTTCTTTTGTTGCTCCTAAAAGACATGCTATTTCATTTTCATCATGTTATGTGATACTAATTGAAAGGCGTCTAACCCGCTTCGGAAAAGAAGCCAATCGTCCTCATGTTGCTCTCGTTGTTGTCAACATAACTTGGTGTTTTCATTCACTTATTTTCGGGAGAGCCGTTTTGGCTTGGGGAGGGGAGGGGGGGGGGGGCATATGCACCTGGATGAATAGTAAATTCAAAAAAAGTAGTAAATACATTTTAAAAATTCTGATAATTTTTGTAGATGTTTGTATTATTGTAACATGCATGCTTGACAATTTTTATGTGAAACGAGATAGCAGTACTTTGTCGATGAAAAAAACAAAATTAAGCGTAACATTTGCCGTTTGACTTTTTTTTTCTGCGCAGTTCAAAATACCTAAGCTTTTCACCCAAAAAATTGCAGGTAGCATTTTAATGTGACAATGAACATATGTATTTTTTCCCCAAATATTTTGACATTTGCATATAACAATTTTTGCTCGCAGGAGCATATGCTCCCAAAAGTCGAATTGGATTTCCACTTATTTTCACCTTATATCTTTTATGATAAAGTTATAGTTCAAATATCGTCCACTTTGTTATTATCTTTTCACTGGTCTAATTTTCTTGGTAAGGAAGGTTTGAAAGAGAATGAAAAACAGCAGAAAAGCAATTCTCCCATGCATGGGTCAGCCGTTCGATAGATATGGAGATTCGGATGCATGCACTCATGTATTTCATCCATCTAATCATGTCATGTCACTTGGTCACATGGTCCATGCATCTACTATCTGACATGAAACCCACCACACACCCATGCCTTTTCTTGTGATTTCAAAGTTTGGAATCATTTTACGCTATGTACCGAAAGCCTGATTTAACTTCCGTCTGCGTATTTATATTCCTGGTGACGAAGACTTTTAAACAAGATCACTCTTGAATATATTTTGATAATTTTTAAATTTTGATTTTTGAAACATGATGAAACCATACGAAAGATGGTGAAACTCCATAAAACATGGTCTGAAACTTATGCTATTCTGCGAAATTTGTTTCATGTAAATATTGTAGTTTGATGGGTTTTATATTCTATAGTTTCATCAAGTTCGAAAATTTGTTTAAAAAAAATTATGGAAATATATTCATGATTGATCTTGTTTAAAAGATCTCTTTACCAAGACCCCAAATATGTTAACAGAACAGAAATCAAAACTTTCATTCAAAAGATACATGGTTTTAAAAAAATATGAGAAGAGAAAGAATCTAGGTAGAGCCATATGGTGCAGTAAGTCATAAGTAGTGGGACCTAAAAGGGCGATGATAGGCGCCGGTGCACCGGCCCAAATTTGGGTCGGTCGCTGCCCTACAGTCCGATTCGCCCTGTTACAACCATCAGATACGGGTCCTTCTCCTTCATCCCTTCTGGCGCGATCTGGAAACAAAAAAAAAATCCCCCCAATGCTCGTTGGCCGCCGCGTTCGTCCCCTTGCCGCCCACGCTCGCCGGCGACCCCAAGCCACCCTTGCCCGCCGTTTTGCCGCTCCTGCTCGCCGGCCACCCGTGCCGACCGCGCTCGTTCCCCGGCCGCCCCATGCTTCTAACATTGGTGACTGCAGCTCACCCACCATCCGCCCTTGCCACAAACTAGTTCGCCAGCATGGCCGGCCACCCTTGCCGCAAAACTGGTTTGTCAGCATGGCCGGCCGCCACATGCAACATCGCCGGCCGTCGATTGCAGCTCGATGCACGTCGTTCGTGTGTGGCCGGTCACTGTCGCCCTTGCAGCTTTTCTCAACTCTGGTTCCAGCTTTTTATGTCGCCGGTTCCAGCAAATTTCCGTCGTCGCAGCAGCTTGATTCACCGGTTTCAGCTTTTTACTTCGCCGGAAGAAGCTTTTCTCAACGCAGGTGGAAGCTTCGTAATGCCAGTTGTAGCAAAATCAGTCGTCGTCGCAGAATCACTCCCGTTCCGGTTGCAGCAAAAAATTATGTCGGTTCCAGCTTCTAAGGCAGCCGGTTCCAGCAAAAATAGCTCGTCGGTGCCCCCATCCCGTCGCCATTGTAGAAAAATCGACCACCGGTTGTAGCAAAATCAATCATCGGTTGTAGCTTTTGTGATTGCCGGTTCCAGCTCACTGCGTATCCGTTTCCAGCAGGCCAAGAAGTCGGTTCCAGCAAAAATTCCATGGCCAGTTGCAATGTCGCCGTCATGCTAGTAGCAATTCTCCTTGACGGTTCCAACATCTACCGTTGTTGCCCCCGGTCGCCATGGAGCAGTAGGAGATGCAGTTGAGAGAGGGGAAAACGAGGGGAGGACAGTGTCTCGGGGGGTGCTCGCTGGAGAAGAAGAGGAGGGCTCGTTGGAGGAGATCGCCGGGTTGGCCTTCCATGGCAGCCGGGGAGGTGGGGAAAAAAGAAAAAAGACTCATGAAAGGGAAGGAGAAGGACGCGGAGATGGGGAAACAGATAACATGGTTGGCCCTCGTGATTTGATTCGTTGTAGCGCTGCGTGTGTGGACGAGACCGGCCGAAGCGTTCGGCCGGCGCATCGAACACAATCGTTTCCCGACTTAAAAACACTATGCATGCATGTGAGATCCCGTGCACGGTAGGAAAACCATTCTCCGAAAAGCAGTCGCTAAACCGTAAAAAAAGCGAGGCTAAAAAAGGCGGCCTCGTCGGACCCCGTTCGGCCGTCCGATAGAGAAGGTAGGGTGTCTCTCCTTCGTCCGTCGCGGGGGGCACGTTAGAAACCTCGCCGCAGTTCAGAGAGCTCGCGCGCCGGTCAGCTCTGGGAGCTCGGAGAAGGCCTTTGCGATTCCCTGACATAGATCCATGGTCTGGGTCTCAGGGATGGCGGCGGGCCATCAGTGGTTGCGGATCGGCGATACAGCGCGGCAGTGCCTGCTACCGCGCACGAGGAGAGTCGGGAGACGCGGCGGCGCGGCGGAGAACACCTGCGCCCAGCCCAATGTCCGGGCAGGCGGACATGGATGTCAATGGGCGCGCATTCTAACTGCACGCTCGGCCTTGATTCTCCACTTAGCAGCTTGGTCTGTAACTGTGAATCCATGGTCGTGCTCTCGCGCAGCAATGGGGGGACACAGGCGCGCCACCTGCACGCTGCTCTTCGGTCCGCAACCGCCTAAGAGCCCACCGGAATCGTGCTTTCCTTCCTCGCGGCGAGGCATATACGGCTTGACGGCATGCCAATCTGTGTGCTCCGGCCGGTGGCGGCCAGCCGGCCACCGCAATACCAATCCTTTGCGTGACAGCTTGCTCGGTCGACGGGCGTCGTGTCACCCCTGCTCCCTACTCCTTCAGGGATCAGGCTTCAGACTTCAGAGGCAGGCGTGCCTTAAAAATGGCGTTATGCCTGCATCTCATGTGCGCCCAGAAATTGCTCGATGAAATGCTCGCATGGGTTTTATCTAGTTCAAATTTGCTGATACTAATACTACCTCCGATCCATAAAAAGTGTTGCAGTTTTGAACAAGAGTTAGTTCAAAACTAGTTGAAAACTGTGGCGCTTATTTTGGATTGGAGAGAGAGTAGTCTTTAGTGCCCTTACGCATTATAATGATACTTTTCTGCTAGGAACACTCATGATTTGGGCTCCTAATGTCGTTTGTGCAGTAGGCGTAGTTATAGTTGGGATTCCCATTGAGAGAGAGGGACAATACCTAGTGTTGTGTGCTCAACTGAACTGAACCGCGTTGTGCCTTTTCTTCCTGTATTCTCATAAGTCATAAGTCATGACCCTGTTGTTCGAAATTTTCATTTGCTAGTGTTTTCACAGGCTATAACTATCAGCGCGAACTCATGGACTGATGCTGGTCATGCAGTAAACCAGCTGTATGATCTCCTCTACATGATGGGCCGTGATGACATTGCGGTGGGAGTCGGAGGGGAGGGTGGTATATCCAATGATGGTAGAATTTATCCTCACGTTGGTGGCTATTTCCCAATAATTGACCAGGTGAAATAGATGGCCCATGTCCATCTGATTCTCCTTGCAAGTTCTGCACAACCAAATTCTATATTGCAATTTTACCATGTTCAGTAAAATAACTGTTTGTGACTTCAATTCCTCAGGGAATGTCAACAATAGGGGAGTGTCGATACCGACAATCAATTCCACAGGGATCAGGTGGCCGCTTGGACATCAACGCGAATTATGGAGTTCGACGGGAAATTCTTCCTCAGGTACAGAACAAAGATAGAAATCCACCATTCATGCCTTTTATCTGAAAACATGGTTGTAGATTCTTTCAGGAAGACTGTACTCGAAGGCAGTGCATTTCTTAACT
The DNA here is from genome assembly GCF_002575655.3 of Aegilops tauschii subsp. strangulata. NCBI lineage: Eukaryota > Viridiplantae > Streptophyta > Magnoliopsida > Poales > Poaceae > Aegilops > Aegilops tauschii. Next base: position 359,364,956 of record NC_053035.3, read on the forward strand.
TCCTTTTGGCCTTGAATCAGGGAAATAGAAGTTATTCCCCTATTCAACAGCCAACAACTCAACAAGTGATGATTGACACCATATCTGCTGGGCCAACGAATGTCTTCCTTGTCGGAACACATACAAACTTTGCGCTGTTCCTCATGAGCAACCCGCACCTAAAGAAAAACGTGAAGCACATTTACATAATGGGTGGGGGTGTGAGATCGCAAAATCCCACTGGTTGCTGCCCCAAGAACGACACATCATGCGTGCCACGACAATGTGGTGATCATGGCAACATGTTTACAACTTACACCAAAAATCCATATGCCGAGTTCAACATATATGGAGACCCTTTTGGCGCGTATCAGGTAACCTAGAGGCACACCAATTGTTTGCAGCCCAGTGTTAAGCATTTAACTACGCTATCTTCTTTTGAGGAATCAACAATATTATTGTGCATATGGAATTAGTCTTACCTCTTTATCTGATATTACAGGTCTTTCATTCTGGTATCCCGATCACCCTTGTGCCACTCGATGCAACCAACACGATACCAATCACTGAGTCCTTCTTCAAGGCATTTGAGGAGCAACAGAGCACTTATGAGGCACAGTACTCCTTCCAGTCTTTGAAGATTGCTCGCGATACCTGGTTTGATGACCAATTCTACACAGTAAGTTTTTACTGTTGGAAATATGAGCAATTTACCAAATGATTTTATTATCAGAAATACTAGATAAAGCACGAGAGTATAGCAGTGATAAAACAAGTCATGCGAATTGATAAAGAGAAGGTAAACAACATCTTCATATATGAACTGGAACTAAACACATCTAGAGCAGATAGTATAACAAGTTGCATATATGAAACAGAGTCTAACATATCTAGGGCAAACATTAGAACAAGGAACTGTAGCAGGGTCTCTAACAGAAAGAGGAAGAACACGTACGGGACAGCAGCAGCAGAAGCACTGGACTTGGGGTCGACATCCTCTCCAGCCATGTCGTCGATGAGGTTGTCGACGTCGGGGAAGAAGTCGTCGTCGGGGAAGTAGTCGTCGGAGTCCGTGATGGAAAAGTCAGTAGTCGCGCGGAGCGCTCCCCAAAAACCTTATCACCCTTCTCCCGTACATGACTCAAAGTGGTGCGGTTTCGGAGGCCTACTGTCCCGACTCGCGGTGCACGCCGCAAGCCGGGATGAGGAAGACAGCAGCAGCTCAGAGATTGGAACCGGTGGCGAGAGGAAGAAGTTCTGGTGCGCCTCTCTGGGAGGAGCGACCTCCCTTTTATAGGCGCAAGAGAAGGAGGCGAGAGGGCAGCGACGGGAGGCAAGGAGATGAAGCGAACAACCAGCAGCCGAAGGGCTGCACCGTTCGCGTTCGAACTCCACTTTCGCAAAAATCTTTTCAGTTTCCGTGTGACCTTTCGTATACCCGTAGTGCGTGGCAAAAATTTAGACATCAGCTCGGCTCATTCCCGCAACCCGCGTCGCGTCGCGTCGTGACGAGGCGTGGCGTGGCGAGGCGGGCGGCGGAGGAGGAGCGCACGTGGATGTCCCTCTTGTTCTCATGCTCATACAAGTGGGGAAAGAACCTCCCTTATAAAGAGGTCCAACTCCCTCTAAACTAGCAATGTGGGACTAAACTTTAGTTCCACCTCTTGCCTTGCACAAATGGGCTGCGTGGGCCTCTAGGATTTATTAGGAATTTCTGAAACTGCTATTGGGCTAGGCCCAAAATAGACAAAATTCCAGCAATCCCCCACCAGATCCCAGAGGCACACAAAATTTGCCTTTGGTTCCAAAACACTGTTTTATATACCGGTACTGCAGTGGAGACTGTTAAGTTGAACTTCCACCTAGAACTCTATGCTACACTAGTAAGCAACTTGAACAGTGGACTAGGCCTTGAACTGCAAGTTTTCTGCGAATCTAGCTTCACATAAAGCCTTGACCGATACGTGGCTACCGTGGGTCTTCCCCGCGGGTGGAGCTTATGCGTCATACTCCGAGACCTTTCATGAGTTTACTAGAGGGAACCCTACTCTCATAGATTGCGACGTTTGACAATCAGACTCATATAGGTGTGTTCTTCAAAAGATGTTCTGCAGGACAACATCTCTGCTTAAATGAGCCACTTAGAACACATTAAGATATACATCAACTTGCCATGCCGTTTTAGGAGAGTATTGCATCTTCATGGAGTGGTATTGTTAATAGTAAGGATACTCTCCTCTCAGTTGATCAACAGCTTGTCTTCCACATCTAATTCGCGGGATCTCCGATCACAAAGAATAGGTTACCACTGTGAACAACTCATATTGTGGGTCTCATACCCATCTCCCTCGATGCATTATCTATCATATTACGTGATAGACCCTTAGTAAAAGGATCTGCCAGATTTTTAGACGTTTGGATATAATCCAATGCAATAACTCCGGAGTTTCTCATTTTCCTGGCAGACTTTAACCTTCTCTGAACGTGTCTTGATGACTTCATGTTATCCTTTGAGCTGCTCACTTTCGTGATCACAGTTTGATTGTCGCAGTTCATAAGGACACCCGGTACAGGTTTCTCAACAACCGGCAAGTCATTCAAGAGCCGACGAAGCCAATCTGCTTCGACCGTAGCTGTATCTAATGCTGTGAGTTCTGCTTCCATTGTTGACCTCGTTAAGATGGTCTTCTTGCAAGACTTCCAAGAAACAGCGCCACCTCCATGAGTGAATGCATAACCGCTCGTGGCCTTTATCTCATCAGCATCTGAGATCCAGTTTGAGTCACTATACCCTTCAAGCACCTTTGGGTGCCCGGTGTAGTGAATTCCATAATTCGCAGTGCCTTTCAAATAACGCAAACCTCTCTCTAGAGCTTTCCAATGCACATCTCCTGGTTTTGAGACAAACCGACTCAGTTTGCTAACAACAAAAGAGATGTCAGGTCTTGTAGCACTCGCTAAGTACATAAGCGAGCCAATAATCTGAGAATATTTCAATTGATCTCTAGCAATTCTTCGATTCTTTCGAAGTAACACACTCGCATCATATGGTGTTGGAGAGGGCTGCTACCTCTTGAGCACTGCGTTGGTTTTCCCTTGAAGAGGAAAGGGTGATGCAGCAAAGTAGCGTAAGTATTTTCCTCAATTTTTGAGAACCAAGGTATCAATCCAGTAGGAGGCTACGCGCGAGTCCCTCGCACCTACACGAAACAAATAAATCATTGCAACCAATGCGATAAGGGGTTGTCAATCCCTTCACGGTCACTTACGAGAGTGAGATCTGATAGATATGATAGGATAATATTTTTGGTATTTTTGTGATAAAGATGAAAAGTAAAATAAAAGCAAAGGAAATAACTAAGTGTTGGAAGATTAATATGATGAAGATAGACCCGGGGGCCATAGGTTTCACTAGTGGCTTCTCTCAAGAGCATAAGTATTTTACGGTGGGTGAACGAATTACTGTTGAGCAATTGACAGAATTGAGCATAGTTATGAGAATATCTAGGTATGATCATGTATATAGGCATCACGTCCGAGACAAGTACACCGACTCCTGCCTGCATCTACTACTATTACTCCACTCATCGACCGCTATCCAGCATGCATCTAGAGTATTAAGTTCATGAAAACAGAGTAACGCCTTAAGCAAGATGACATGATGTAGAGGGATAAATTCATGCAATATGATAAAAAACCCATCTTGTTATCCTCGATGGCAATAATACAATACGTGCCTTGCTGCCCTACTGTCACTGGGAAAGGACACCGCAAGATTGAACCCAAAGCTAAGCACTTCTCCCATTGCAAGAAAGATCAATCTAGTAGGCCAAACCAAACTGATAATTCGAAGAGACTTGCAAAGATAACCAATCATACATAAAAGAATTCAGAGAAGATTCAAATATTGTTCATAGATAAACTTGATCATAAACCCACAATTCATCGGTCTCAACAAACACATCGCAAAAGAAGATTACATCGAATAGATCTCCACGATAGAGGGGGAGAACATTGTATTGAGATCCAAAAAGAGAGAAGAAGCCATCTAGCTACTAACTATGGACCCGAAGGTCTGAGGTAAACTACTCACACTTCATCGGAGGGGCTATGGTGTTGATGTAGAAGCCCTCCGTGATTGATGCCCCCTCCGGCGGAGCTCCGGAACAGGCCCCAAGATGGGATCTCGTGGGTACAGAAGGTTGTGGCGGTGGAATTAGGTTTTTGGCTCCGTATCTGATCGTTTGGGGTACGTAAGTATATATAGGAGGTAGGAGTACGTCGGTGGAGCAACAGGGGCCCACGAGGGTGGAGGGCGCGCCCTGGGGGGTAGGCGCGCCCCCTACCTCGTGGCCTCCTCTTTTGTTTCTTGACGTAGGGTCCAAGTCTCCTGGATCATATTCTTCCTAAAAATCACGTTCCCGAAGGTTTCATTCCGTTTGGACTCCGTTTGATATTCCTTTTCTGCGAAACTCTGAAATAGGCAAAAAACAACAATTCTGGGCTGGGCCTCCGGTTAATAGGTTAGTCCCAAAAATAATATAAAAGTGAATAATAAAGCCCAATAATGTCCAAAACAGTAGATAATATAGCATGGAGCAATCAAAAATTATAGATACGTTGGAGACGTATCAAGCATCCCCAAGCTTAATTCCTGCTCGTCCTCGAGTAGGTAAATGATAAAAACATAATTTTTGAGGCGGAGTGCTACTTGGCATAATTTCAATGTAATTCTTCTTAATTGTGGTATGAATATTCATATCCGAAAGATTCAAGACAAAAGTTTAATATTGACATAAAAATAATAATACTTCAAGCATACTAACAAAGCAATCATGTCTTCTCAAAATAACATGGCCAAAGAAAGTTATCCCTACAAAATCATATAGTCTGGCTATGCTCTATCTTCACCACACAAAGTATTTAAATCATGCACAACCCCGATGACAAGCCAAGCAATTGTTTCATACTTTTGACGTTCTCAAACTTTTTCAATCTTCACGCAATACATGAGCGTGAGCCATGGACATAGCACTATATGTGGAATAGAATGGTGGTTGTGGAGAAGACAAAAAAAGGAGAAGATAGTCTCACATCAACTAGGCGTATCAACGGGCTATGGAGATGCCCATCAATAGATATCAATGTGAGTGAGTAGGGATTGCCATGCAACGGATGCACTAGAGCTATAAGTATATGAAAGCTCAACAAAAGAAATTAAGTGGGTGTGCATCCAACTCGCTTGCTCACGAAGACCTAGGGTATTTTGAGGAAGCCCATCATTGGAATAGACAACATTCCCGCAACCCGCGGCGCGGCGCGGCGCGTCGTGACGAGGCGTGGCGTGGCGTGGCGAGGCGGGCGGCGGAGGAGGAGCGTGTGTGGATGTCCCTCTTGTTCTCATGCTCATACAAGTGGGGAAAGAACCTCCCTTATAAAGAGGTCCAACTCCCTCTAAACTAGCAATGTGGGACTAAACTTTAGTTCCACCTCTTGCCTTGCACAAATGGGCTGCGTGGGCCTCTAGGATTTATTAGGAATTTCTGAAACTGCTATTGGGCTAGGCCCAAAATAGACAAAATTCCAGCATTTACATGTGGTGATATGTTAATCTGCATGTGTACTTGTGTTATTGGTTTAACCTTGTTCTTTTTTGCTTTAATTCAGAGTTACTTTATGTGGGATTCTTTCATGTCTGGTGTGGCACTCTCAATAATGCGCAATGGTCAGAAACCGAATGGCGATAATGATTTTGCTGAGATGGAAGTGATGAACATAACTGTGGTTACATCCAATGAACCATACGGTGTGCATGATGGATCAAATCCATTCTTTGATGGACATGCAAGCCCAAAATTTGATTTACTGAAAGGTGGTGTACATAGTGGTCATGTTCAGACAGGATTCAATGATTCATTTTGTGTTTTGAAAGGGAGCACTAAAGGAAAATGCCAGGTAACTGCAGTTTAGAATGGAAATATATACTTATTACATAACATCAGAAAGTGCAAATCAGTAGAGATATGTGTGCATCTAAAGATTTCATCATTATATTATTGAAGACTTTGGGTTCATCGTTGTATATAACATGATGGGCTAAATATTTTACCAGGATGGATACACCAAAGAGGTGCAAGGTCCTGACTCGGTTGCTGTACTTGTCGCAGTGAAGGCAAAACCTAATAGAAATGTTAAAAGTCCTCTTGATAGAGAGTTTTTTTACCACTTTCTCGAGGTAATTGTTTCTGAAGTACATGCTTACTTTTGATTTGATCCTCTGTTGTTCTGAATATTCTCAAGGATGTCATTTTCTGACAAAACATTTGTTAAACCTTGAGTCATTTATAGAAAAATGTGATTACTGATGATGATCCAGAAAGAGCCTTACGTTCCTGTCTATTTTATGCACTTGTGAATAGTGGAATTGTTTGCTCTTGAGGCATCCCTAGTAAGTCATTGTTTAAGACAATTGATAAAATAAAACCTTACATTTGTTCCAGACATGTACTTCCCCCGTCGGGAAATAAGTGTCACTCAAATGGATGTATCTAGACGTATTTCAGCGCTAGATACATCCGTTTGAACGACACTTATTTCCGGACGGAGGGAGTACATGACAAACTCTATGATTGTTGAATCTCACAAACAAACTTCAACAAAAGCAGTAGGAAAGTATTTTTTTAATTTGATTAAACATCTAATTCTGCAATCTAAGATTGCAGTCGAGATGTAAGGGGTTCAGAAACATAGCAACACCATGGGAATACATAATAAAAAAGGAGCAATAGGGATGTACTAATAATGAAAATCTAGATGGGAAATGAACAATGACATAACATAATTCTCTCCAGTCAACTTGTTTGCTGCACTGTTTATAAGTCAAATATTTTTCATCACCACATGCAGGTCCTGAATCGCCCTGAACACACTGGGCACTTCAATTTCACCGATCAGTTTCGTCACTACAAAGAGATTATGTACAAACCTGATTTGGAACATCAGATTAGAGGAAAGCCTGTCATATTTGACATGGACATGAGTCCTGGAGATTTTCTTGCTCTCTTGTGCCTCCTGAAAGCACCTATGGAAGCAATTGATCTGAGGGTCAGTATCATCTGTGCTAATCTCCCCTTCCAATAAACTTGCAAAAATATTTACAAAATCACACAGTAAATATTGCCTGCTATAAGTCTAATAGTCATTTATGTTCTTACATATGCAGGGGATATTGGTAAGTGGCAATGGTTGGGCAAACCCAGCTACAGTAGATGTTATCTATGACGTTCTTCATATGATGGGCCGTGATGACATTCCAGTAGGACTTGGGAAGATCACTGCACTTGGCGCCCCTGACCTTGGATGTGAATACGTGAAAGCCATACCACATGGTTCTGGTGGTTTTCTTGACACTGACACCCTTTTTGGACTAGCCTGGGTGTTGCCCAGAAGTCCTAGAAGGTACCAATGCATGGTTTTAATTAATGAATTAAAAATGCACGCATTACATCTAGATATCTTGGGGCTCGTATAAAAAATATGATTTTACAGAATCATTATGTATGCATAAAGACACATCTGGAGATTACTAGTGGCACACAGTCAAGTATGACAGAAATGTAGACGACGTGGTACCTAATCATGTTATTTTATCAGGTACACAGCAGAAAATTCAGTAAAATATGGTGCTCCAAGGGACACCGCGCGCCCTGAGCTCAGGCAGCCATTGGCTTTTGAAGTTTGGCAACATATTAGAGAAGAACTCAAACCAACTGACAAGATAACCATCCTGACCAATGGTCCTCTCACAAACATAGCAAACATCATTCTATCTGACCCAAAAGCAGAATCAGTAATTGAGGTTAGTTCCAAAAGCTTTTGAGATACACATTACTTCAGCTCAGTGGAAATTTATTTGACTAAAAAGTTTCAAATGTCTGAGCAGCGCATTTTTATAGTCGGGAGTCATTTGGCTGGCGGAAATGGAGATCGAGGCAATGTGTTCACTGTTCCATCAAATAAGTTTTCAGAGTTCAATTTCTTTCTTGACCCTCAAGCTGCCAAGGCGGTTGTAGAATCCGGTTTAGACATCACTCTCATTCCTTTGAGAGCTCAACGCCAGGTGGATTCTTTCAAAGAAGTCACAAGATCGTTGTGTACTGCTGAGAAGACTCCTGAATCATCGTTTGCATACCAGTTGTTGCTGTCAATGCAGAAACTGCAAAAGAATAACCAAGCATATCATCACATCGTAAGTTGGTTTTACAGGTTCTATATCCAAACTGCCATAATGGAAAAAACCACTTTAGATAGTGTTGTTATACATACAGTAACAATAGATAGTGTTGTTATACATACAGTATTATCCAAATAAAAGGCAAAAACTTCCATAGTGATTTTACCTGGATTATCTAGTTTCAGTTAGCATCATCTATATATTCACAAAGGCCCGTCAATTATATACCACAATTCAATAGTGAAAGAAACCACTTTAGTTATTTCATTTGAACAGTTCATATTCAAGTCGTATATTTGTAGCAGCAAATTTGTGACTTCCCCTTATTTTTGTTTGTCGCCATTGCAGGACATGTTCCTTGGTGAGCTTCTTGGTGCTGTGTTCTTGGTTCAGCAATCGCATCTGAATCACTCGATCACCCAAAGGGCTATCACTGTTAGATCTGGTCATGTAAACATCGATGGTCAGACCATCCTCCGCGGGACGAACGGAAAGGTAGTAAAGGTACTAGATCATCTCGACGCGGATGCTTACTACACCGAGTTTGCGAAGCTGCTCAATGCGAAGAAGCAGTCCGCAGTCGTGGGTAGCTTTGATGAGCAGAAAAGAATGTGGAACAAATGACGCGGTTCTGCCAGATAGTCTGGCGCATGGAAAGGAAAATAGGATTCTCACTGGCCCTCCTCCTTTTGTTGTAAAAATGTCAACACCGCAAAGCTCGCCGGAGGAGAAATTCAAAGCAGCTGCGCAAGACTGCAGATTTTCATTATCTATCTTTCGAATACCTGCTGCTGCTGGCTTGCTGCAAGCCTGCAAGATGGTCGCCGGTGAGAAAGAAGGGAGTCATGCAATAGGACCGGCAACCAGGATGGTGACGATGGGACTTTTTTTTTGTGTGCTTTGCTTGTAGTGATAGTTTGGTTTATGTTTTTTCTGTTTGATGGGAATTGGAGGGTGAAATCCACGTCCTGTAATGAAATAGTTGATTCTCTTATGCAAGGTAGTTTTGTGGTATGATGATGATAGAGGATTCTGAAATTCCAGATGTATGGTTCAAAACATTGCATATATGCAGCATGATTTGGTAACCCCTTGGAATTTGACGGCGCTCCCGGAACCATGGCAATATCCTGAGAACCAGCAGACCACCTTGGGTCCTCAAATCCAATTGTTAAGGACATACTCATATATTTGAAAGTTAACATCACATACTCAAGCTATGCCCAGGGATGTTGTCGTCGCCATCACGACTTCACGAATCACAACAACGCCAGTGGCAGATCTCGTGCTCCTGCCTCCATTTTTTTTTTTAGAAAGAACGAACAGTTTTTATTTCAGCACGAGTGCGCCGCGTGGCAGAGAATCCAACAGATCCGCCCTCGTCGGCAGCACAGTCCAGCGCAGCCAAGATTTGAATTTCGAAATCCGGATCACCGGCGCGCTTACGTTAGTTAAGCCACGACCCTGGAACTCTTTCCACTAACCGTCGGTTAAGGGCATCCCCCGATCGGACGGCCACGGAGCGACCTCGCGCGAGTCGCGTCCGCGTCCAGAAAGAGAAACCCTCCCCCCACGCTCCGCCGGCCGCCGCTTCTTCCCCTTCCAGTACCGTGCCCCCGCCCAAACCCTCCCCCCTCCCCACCCCGCTGGTATCTTCCGGCGAGCCCTCTCCACTCTCCCCGTCGGGCCGCCCCACCTCCCATCGACGCAGCCGGCCTCGCTGGAAGCCACCGCCTCCCGCCTCGAGTCCGTCGCCGCGGCCGTTGTCCCTCAAGTATAGACGGGGCCGGCGTCTGGATCCAAGGTAAGGAGAGCGGGCATCTTATTTCTGGGTTGGTTCGTCTGCAAATCCTTCTTATTGCTTTTCAAATCAAAGGAATGTGTATAAATTTGGTTGTCCCGTGTGTTTTTTAGGGTTGTCCCGTATGTTTCTATCTCCCCGCTGACACGGGCATTGGGCGGTAACGTTTATGTGCTGAACGAGTTACTTATATTTCAACTAATCCATGTCTGGAGTAGTTAGACGCCGTGTATGTGTCTGGCTTAGTTTCGTCTTCATTTTTTTTTCCTGCTCAAGTAAGATTGGAGATGCGACGAGAGATCTGAGTTATTTATGTTTTAGCCGATTGAACTGGCACTCTTAAATCACAATCGTACTTATATACAAGAAGTTGAAGTTATCGTGTTTTGAAAGCAATATCTGCCCAGTAGGACTGCTGGTTCTGTACTAGTGCCATCCAGTCCAGCAACCGTAGACAATGATAGCAAACGTAGTAACATCACACATTATTTATTCTCGTGCTAGGCTGAGCTCCTGTTATTCTGTAATTGCTAATTGTACCATTGGTTTCCTCTGTAAACTGACCAGTTTGAGCAAAATACGAATCGATCAAGTTGTTGTTCTCCGTTTTCTTGAATGAAAATGGGGGCCATGTGCCCACTTTAAGAAGAAGAAAAATGATGTTATTGTTACACTGTAGACTTAACTATGTTTTGCTAAGTGGTGTTTAGCTGTATCCTTGTTGGTACTAGTGTTTGCTACTTCAGGGACAGGCCCTCCAATTGCTCCACTAATTTCGTTGTTTACTCAATATTGTATTGCTTTCTGTAATTTGGGATCATGCTAATGCCTGTTCTGGGTGATTTACCAGTAGGTTGCGGTGTGAAGTGCCACCTTTCCACATGGAATCAACAGCGGAAGGTCTCCAGCCCCGAACATTCTCCGTCAAACTGTGGCCACCGAGTGAAAGCACTCGTCTGATGCTTGTAGAGAGGATGACCAAGAACCTGTCCGCTGAGTGCATCTTCTCTCGCAAGTATGGCATTTTGAGCAAAGAAGAGGCTCATGAGAATGCTAAGAGGATCGAAGAGGTGTGCTTTGCTTCTGCGGAGGAGCATTTCAAGAAGGAGCCTGATGGTGATGGTAGTTCTGCTGTCCAGCTATACGCAAAAGAAACTAGCAAGCTGATGCTTGAAGTCCTGAAAAAAGGCCCAAGGACAACCGAGGAACCAGAAGCACCTGTTGTTGATACACCTCTTGAGCCTGCTGATACTGTGTTTGACATATCTGGTGGCAAGCGCGCTTTCATTGAGGCAGAAGAAGCAAAGGAACTTCTCAGTCCACTAACAAAACCAGGAAACTCGTATAAAAGGATTTGTTTCAGCAACAGGAGCTTTGGTATTGGTGCTGCCAATGTTGCTGGCCCAATTCTTGAATCAATAAAATCGCAGCTCACAGAGGTAGATATCTCAGATTTTGTCGCTGGAAGACCCGAGGACGAAGCCCTTGATGTGATGCGCATATTCTCCAAAGCTTTAGCAGGGTCTGTACTGAGTTACCTGAACATCTCTGACAATGCTTTAGGTGAGAAGGGTGTGCGAGCATTCACAGAGCTGCTGAAATCACAGGGCGACCTGGAAGAGCTATATGTTATGAACGATGGCATATCAGAGGAAGCTGCAAAAGCTCTATCTGAGCTTATTCCTTCAACTGAGAAGCTTAAGGTTCTCCACTTCCACAACAATATGACTGGTGATGAAGGTGCTATGCCAATTGCTGAGATGGTTAAGCGTTCTCCAAACCTAGAGAGCTTCAGGTGCTCCGCGACAAGGATAGGCTCTGATGGTGGAGTGGCACTGGCTGAGGCATTAGGGACATGTACTCGTCTGAAGAAACTTGATATCAGGGACAACTTATTTGGTGTGGAGGCAGGGGTAGCTCTCAGCAAAACCCTTCCAAAGCTCGGTGGCCTCGTTGAGCTCTATCTCAGTGACCTCAATCTTGAGAATGAGGGTACAATAGCAATAGTGAATGTCCTCAAACAGTCAGCGCCTCAGTTGGAGGTCCTTGAAATGGCAGGAAATGAAATAACTGCCAAAGCAGCCAAAGCTGTAGCAGAATGCTTAACGGCAATGCAGTCGCTCAAGAAGCTGACCTTAGCTGAGAATGAGCTGAAGGATGATGGAGCAGTGACAATCGCAAAATCTCTGCAGGAAGGTCACCCGGATCTGAAGGAGCTTGACGTGAGCACGAATCTGTTTCAGAGGTCTGGAGCCCGGTGCTTTGCTCAAGCAGTCACAAACAAGCCAGGTTTCGTGTTGCTGAACATCAATTCGAATTTCATCTCCAACAAAGGGGTCGATGAGGTGAAGGAGATCCTGAAGGGAGGCAAGAACTCGCTGGAGGTGCTTGGCCCGCTGGATGAGAACGACCCCGAGGGGGACCCTGAAGATGGCGAGGACGAGGAGGATGGGGAGGATGCCGATGACGAGGAGAAGGACGGGGACGATAACGGCGACGGTGGCCTGGGCTCGAAGCTGCAGGGCTTGAAGGTGGAGGAGGAGGACTAGTCGTGTCTAGGGTTGTGGCAAGATTAGCTCCTGTCTTTTGCTCCGGTTAGCTTCTGAAATGTTCGCCGTACGGGCTAAAATTTTCACATGAAGAGAACTCACCGTGGCTCAATTGTTTTGAACCGAGTCAAGCACAAGCAGCCAGTTGGGCGGTTTATCTGTACTTCTGTACCAACTTCCGTTGAACATTTTTTTCCTTCATGTTTTTAACACTGTCGCTGAGATATTTTGGGAACCTACACTATGCCGTGATGCGGTATCCGCAGGATCCATGAGTTGACTATATAAGATGCGGCCGATGGGCCTTTTTCATTATTCTGACCCTTTCAGCAAACTTTGTCACAAAATGAACTCGACATGAAAGTATTTTACGATCTGACCCTTTTTAGCAACGCCATAGCCCGCGGCTGTTCTGCCCAACATAGCAACGCCGAGGTAGCTAGCGCTTTTATCCAACAAAGAAACGCCGAGGTAGCTCGCGTTTTGGACCATGTAAGAAACGCCATAGGCGTTGGCGTTTCTGACCAAGAAACAAACGCCATATGTCTTGGCGTTGCGGCCCTGGTTACCGAGTAGTTTCTTACCTAGGCGTTTCTAAGAAGGCCGGAAACGCCGCTAGCCTTGGCGTTTCTGGCCCGGCGTCTCTGGCAGCTGAGGAGGAAGACCCTGACGAGGCAGCGAGTGGGTTGGCTGCTAGCGAAGAAACGCCAAGGCCTATGGCGTTTCTCACCTGGTCCGAAACGCGAGCTACCTCGGCGTTTCTTTGTTGGATAGAAGCGCTAGCTACCTCGACGTTGCTATATTGGGCAGAAACGCCGCGAGCTATGACGTTTCTAAAAGGATCTAGATCGTGAAATACTTTTATGTCGAGTTTATTTTGTGGCAAAGTTGGGTCAAAATAGTGATTTCGGCCCGGCCGATGTCGGCAGTGGCAGACTGATCCAAGCACCGTGTGCGTGTGGTTTCTATGTATCTACAGATACAGAATAATGATATGATACAGTCTGCATGGGCACTGCCGCTGAGTTGGACGAGCCAACGGCCCAGAGCGACAGTTCGCCTTTTGTATTCTCCGCCGTAAAGGTTGTATACATGTCGTAGATTGTTCTATATGTTGGTACCACGTACTACTTCCTTCGTGGCTAAGACATGATTAATGCCGCCGCGGCTCCCCGGTTCACACGTCCCGTCGCCCTCTTCCGTTTCCTTGAATTGAATCATACAGCTGCATGCTCTTTCTTTGGGGTAATCAAATTTTGCAACTGGGATCTTCCTCTGAGCTCCATTTCAGTATGTGGCGCTTCGATTAGTTTTGAAATCGTCCTTTGATAACGCAATGGCGGTCCAATTCAGTCACCTTTTATTCTTTTTCGAGAACATCCTCTGCCTTTACTTGCCATGTACTTTTACGCAGTTTTCTTCTTGAGAAAGACAATCCCTTTTCTAAGTCAATTGGGGCAATCTTATATCTAAGTTTTATGATTCCAACGAAGATCGAGCAGTTTCGTATATTTTAGAAATATACCGTGCTAACTTTAGTTGACCAGGAAATCACTAATAGTTACTGTTACCTTTGTTCCTAATTATAAGATGTTTTGGATATTTTAATATGAACTGTATACAGATTGAAATGAGTGAACAAACGCATTAAAACATGTCTATGTACATCTGATTCATGAAAAATTAGAACATCTCATACTATTGGAAACGGACGGAGTATATTATGAAAAGAGGATGCAAGGAGGGCCTAAACGTAAAACCTACGCGCTGCCCAGCCGGTAAAACCACACCGCTCGAGCCAGGGCGGGTCTCTCTAGTCTCGGCCTCTATCTCGGGTGCAGCCTCCTCTCTCGTTCGCCTTCTTCACTCCAACTCGCCTCCTCCCCTCCCTCCCTCCCCTCCAATCCCGCGATCAGAGGAATCCCCCAAACCCTAATCCCTCCCCCCTCCGCGCAGCCGGAACCATCCACCTGTGTCCGGGTTCCTCTGCTTCTTAGCCGATCCTGGTTCCTTGGCTTCTAGGGTTCGGAGATGGGCGACCACATGACCGTCTTCCGCTCACTCCGCGAGCTCTTCCCCCAGGTACGCCCGATCCGCCTTTCCGTCTCGCATGGGGGTACTGGTGTTGCTCGGATGAGGAACGGGGGATGATTGGAATTTTTTTGTTCGGCGGCGATGCGAGGGTTTGGGTCATTGGTAATTTCACCTGCCGGAGGAAACTTGTTACAGATTGGGAATAGCGATTTCCATTCGGACGTGTACTAGGATTCTACCGTGAGGCGGGGCGGGGTCTGATTTTAGTCACTTGCGGAACTAGGATTATTTCTAGATCGATTCATACTGTCTCTGGAAGAGTTCGATTATTCTTGTTAGGGGAATTGTTGTGCCTTCTGCATGGGCAATCCGCCATTCAGTGTTCGATTTGTCCATGGCTGCGGTGGAAGCAGTGACACCTTTTGTGTGCCCTTTCTGCAGGTTGATCCCCGCATGCTGAAGGCTGTCGCGATAGAGCACCATAAAGATGCCGATTCCGCTGTGGTTGCCGTCCTTGATGAAGTCATGCCATCTATGATAGGTTCGGTTGAAGTCTCCAGCCTCCATCAGGAGGCTGCGGTATCCAAGGACGATTTTTTCAGAAGCTTATCTGCGAATCACGATGCACCTGAAACAGGAAGTTCATCTGCTGGTAAGTATGAAGACTGATATTCATGGATCCTTGTATGCTGGAGGCTGTCGCCATAGAGCAACTTAAAGATGTTGATTTCACGGTTGGTAGCCGTCCTTGACGAAGTCATGCTATCCATGGCAGGTCCAGTCGGAATTTCTGGTGCCCATCATGAACCTGCGGAATTTACAAAAGATTTATTCAGAAATTTATCTGCTAATCATACTGTGGGTGAGACGGGAACTTCATCATCTGCTGGTAAGTAAAAAGATTGAGATTATGGGCCAATCTATGCTTAGTGTAAAAGACGCTCCATCAGGGTGCTTCTATTGATTATCTTAGATCTAATCGAAATGTTTGCATGCATAGGTTTTATCGTTGTGTAGGGATAGTGTTTGGGATCTTCTGGGTTTAGGATAAGCTGTGGGCCCAAAGTTAACTCATGTAGCAGTAAGCACTTGGTGGTCTGGGTAGAAACATAGTACTGCCAGTTTTGCAATTTAACTTATTACAATTATACAAGTGTTAAGTAACGACCCAAAGGCCGTGTTATATGGGCTTTCTTATTCTTGACTTAAATTTCTATCTTGCTCATTGAGCTCATGTGGGTTTAACTTCAGCGCTAATCTGTACAAAGTCCTTATCTTCAATAAATTGCAAGAACATTTTCTCTGATATATAATACTCATTAGAACCTTTCCCGTTTTCTGAAGTTATGCTAATGAATGGAGTCAAATCAGGTTCTGATATTCATGTTGATGAAGCTAACGGAAATGTTGATTCTGCAATCACAACTGACATGCAAGAAAATGTTGTGGGTGAACTAGATGTGACTTCATCATTACAATTGATGAATGGACAACTAGATTTTCCTTCCTGTTCTGTGCCTGCACTTAATGATAAGCAGTGTGATTTGGCCGTTCAAGATTTCTTAAACGCGTGTAATGGTCGGTCTTTGTGGAGTGAATACATTGGTGAATCACTCCTGGGGAAAAATGGCAATGACAGCATAAATCTTAATGTTGCTCAAGTCCATGCGCATGATGTGGACATCACAGGCCCATTTGGGGAATCCATCTCTGACGCTGAACATCAGCAGCGCACTATGACCCTTGAAGATTTCTTAAAATCGTGTTACTCAGATCATTCAGCTAATCAAGTTGGAAATGGTGGATCTTTATCAAGTGAATATATTGTTCAATCACTCATGAGGAAAAATGGGAGCGACAGCATAAATCTTAACGTTGCACAAGTCCAAGAGCAAGATTTTGACATCACAGTCCCAGTTGGCGATTGCATTTCCCAGGATAATCCTTTGAAGCTTCCTTGTTATCATGCAGATGTGGATAACTCCTTTTGTTCCAAGACTTCTACTGGTGTTCCTGACAGTGTAGTCTCACCTAAATTTCTCAGTACTGAAAAAGACACCCTTGCCCCTGCGCTGGATTTTCCTATTCCAGACACCCAAGAATCCTTTGTTGGTTCTGGTGGAGTCTTAGTACACATGGATAACAATTGTGCTGACGTTGATTACAACTCCGAGGATAGAGTTGAGCATGGTGACACATTCTTGTCTTCTTCAAGTGAGTTGATACCTGATTTGAATTCGAATCACTTTGCCTCCATGGCTTCAACTCATTCAAGCCACTCTGTTAGTATTGAGTCACTTGAGGATTCCATTGCTGATGCAAAAAACAAAAAGGTACTCCAATTATGTGAACTCCCACGCTGGCTTTTTTCAAAACATTTGTTGTATATACACTTTCTTGGGCACATTACTCTCATGTGGTTGCATGCGTGTATGGGTACATGTGCCTGTGGTTATGTGGATTATACTTAGTTGCACACCCTTTCCTTTATCTTGAAAAAATTGCATGGCATGGATATTTACATCTAGGTTGATGACTTGCTTACCAAATGTAAGAAGAAGAAAAATGAAGCCACTTTGGCATTTTGATCTATATACTACAATAGATTATGTTTCATGCACTGAATAACTGAAATGAAGTGAAAGAAGGATCATGCTAAAAATACCATTTCAGTCAACGGATTCAGAAGCACTTATAGCAGAAATGAGTAGTAGGAATTACTGATATGATCGTATGGAGATTCAGCTGCATTTCTTGAAGCAATGTGCATTTGTTGCTAGCTGACTTGTTGTAGTCACTAGTCAAGTCCAGGCTGTAGTAGGTTGACTGGAATCACTCTGGGTCATTGTCAGTGATTCTCGGCATATTAGCCACTTGCATCCCCTTGATGGCATGCCAAACTTGTAGTAGAAAATAAACTGCCTTATTGCTGGTCTAGGAGCCACACTTCGATCCATCCTAGACTAACTTTTTGCAAGCCGCATTCTACCTACAGTTTCCTCATATTTTGAACAGTTAACAACTCTTTCAGTGTCTAAGGAGCTAAAAACTAGGCACTGGCACCCTTAAGGTCTGTACTAGTGTACTAGGGAGATATAATCTTAAAACTTTCTGAAGTTGCCATAGAGATAATCATCTGCCACATCAATTTTTTTTCCTGTGCAAGAAACTGAATCGACCATGATTTATCTGTTTTAGTTTACTCTCTGAATTAAAAAAAAACTATGTACACTGATTAATTTAAGATGCAAAATGCACCTTGTATATTATAGTGACTGATTCGCCAATAACTGCTGAAGTTGGACACTTATTCTTCTGCTGTGACATTAATGCAGAACGATCTGTTACCCTCACTTGAGCTGGTTACTAAGATGATAGAGGATGTAGAACTTCTTGAAGAAAAAGCTAAAGTAGCCAAGCGTGAATCATCTATTTCTGGTACAAGCATTCTCACCAAAGTTGAGGAGCTCAAAGAAATGTTGAATCATGCAAAAGAAGCAAATGATATGGTTTGTCCTTTTATCCCCTGATCAAACTTTATAAAAGAGAGAACTCTTTAGTTGCTTAGCCTAAAGGAGCCATCAATTGTGCTATATGCAGCATGCTGGTGAGGTTTTCGGCGAGAGATCTATTTTGACCACGGAGGCGCGGGAGCTCCAATCTCGACTTCAGAGGTTGTCAGACGAGAGGAATAGTTATCTTGTTGTTATTGAAGAGGTATTATCTTAATGCTTTGTTTGATGGTATTTTCTTCATCTGCTGAGCTTCCTGACAGAACATGGAATGGATGGTCCATCATGTTTTATTTGTCTTCAGTTGTTTGTCCTTTAATGACGTTGTTACACAAACTAATTTTATGAGAAAGCATAATTACCTAGTACAAGTTTAAAAAATTAAAGTTCATATTGGATATATTGAGTTGCAGAAGTATTTTAGATTATAAAAGTTGAGTTGCATCTAAACACATCTCCGATCTGATCTATATAGATACGGCAAACTCTCGAGGAAAGATTGGTTGCTGCACAACAGGAATATGAAGCAGCTGTGAAGGAAAAAGACGAAAAGGAAGCTTCTGCTCAGGCACTACTTAGTGAACAGGAAAAGGAGATGAACTCCATTGTTGAAGAATCAAGAAAGTTGCAGAAAGAAGCGGAGGAGAATTTGAAGGTATTTCCGTGCAGCCTTTATATGCTTTACCTTTGTGTCTGTAACTTTCCTGATAATAAATAATATAAATTTGGACTGCTATCAACATCTGATACTGAATATCATTATTTACTGTATAATAAAATCTTTTATGGGTACTACTCAATCTGTATAATAACATCTGATAATAGTTAATCCCTTTAAAGGTAAAAATGCTTCTTTATGTTTGATACTCCCTCCGTTCCATATTAAGCGTCGCTGATTTAAAGTTTGTACTAAATCAGTGAAACGTAATATGGAACAGAGGGATTACTGATTATCATTATTTATGCTGTCTTAGAAAAGGTTTTATGGGTAGTGTTGTTCTTATGGAGTTTATACACATCTGTCTTTTAGCACTGCTAGAAGTAGTACGTGTTGGGAGCCCATATTATGAATTAGTTTGAAATTGATTTCAATTGTTAATGGTGCATGTGTATTGTTGGATGTGCAGCTGAAGGAGTTCTTGGTTGAGCGGGGTCGAATTGTTGATACACTACAGTAAGTTATCATTTCATGTCAGCTACTTGTCGCTAAAGTTTTCCATAGCAAGACTGCCCTATAGCTTATTTAACTAATTATCTCTGAAATTAAACTGAATTTTGATGACTCTGGAACTTCAGATTATCTTGTGCCATCTTTGGAAGTTAACAACATGCTTACTACTCTTGCACCTTTTAATGTCAGCATTATGCTTATGTAGTTTGGCTATTTTTCAGACAATATATAATAGTCTTCTCAGTGAAGCAAGAAATGACATTGTAAATAAGCTGATTCTTGTGTAGCACTTCTGTTCAGAAATAAGTGACATTTTAGAACTCCCCTGGGTGGACAACTAATATACCACCTCTTTACACTAATATGAATTGAACTGCAAAAACGTCTTACATTAGCTTACAGAGACAGCAAAAACATTTTTTTTTTGCAAACTATTCTTTCTGAGAAGGCAAGGGGAATATGTTCTATTAGAGTTTTCATGCAAACTATTTTTGCAATATTATCGCCCCGACATATTAGTACAAAGAATAACGTTAAAGTTAGACATTGGGAAGTGGGAACCATGCCCATGTTTTCAACATCATCTATTTACAAATCGTGAGTATTCCATTTGTTTTTGTTTGTTTGTTATTTCAGTGTGATGTTTGGAAATGTTCAGGCATCTAATCTGAAGGATCAGTCAAACTATAAATATTTAGATTCTTGATTGATAATGCTGTGTCAGTTTATAGACGGAGTACTGAAACATATCCTTGTCCTTATGCAGAGGTGAGATGGCTGTCATTTGCGAGGATGTGTCTCAACTCAAGCAAATAGTGGATGAGCGCTTATCTTGGAGCAAGTTGCAGCGATCAACAATGTCAAGTCTCTCCTCTTCGCTGCATTCTTCGCTTCACAGGAGTGCTAGTTCGTCAGACAGGACCACTGAAGCCGTTGAGTCTAAAGATAAACATACAGTCACTGAAGTTGCAAGGCCAGTGGCTGAGGATCCGGATGTCGACGGGAGAAAGGTTGAAATGTTAGATGGCTGTGACAGTGAAGGTGCAAGCTCAGTGGGCGAAGACAACAGCAAGCAGCGGGGTTCCAACGAGGATGGCTGGGAACTGTGCTGAACTGAAGATGGCTGAAGATCGTCAGGGTTTGCCTGAGTTTGCTCCATATAAATAAATAAAAATGGCGGTAATAATCATTTAGAACGTCTCTATTTTGTGCGAGCAAAATTAGTGAACTTACGGGACTTGTCATGGAATTGCTTTGCCTTTTGGGAGGCGACTGAATATCAGTATTTGAGATAAGATAAAATGGTGCTGACATGATATGTATATATCGAGATTCTAGCTTAATCTATAGTATAAATAAATGATTAGTGCCATGTCAATGCCAATTTTACTGCACAGTCGCTTAGTCTGAGCACATAGAAGCTTTACACAATGTACTCAGTGCGTTCACATTTTATTTATTGTAGCAGTACATGAAGTTCTAGCTTTGTCCTAACTCAAAACTCCTTTCATGAAAATATATGTAGTAGTAGATGCTAATATGTTTTCTATAAACTTGAATCAAATGTAACAGAATTTTACCTAAGACAAAGAACTTCAAGCGAATTGAAAACAGAACGAGTAATCTGAAATTCTGGGGAGGGGACGGGGCTAGCACCTCTGTACCTTGTACCCACACGGGCTGTGTGTGTGTGTCTTCAGATTACAAATTGTAAAGGCTTTTACAAATTGTAAAGGCTTTTAGACGTGGTGTTTAGGCTCCTAGGTGCATATGCATCCATTGCCAATTTCCGCTTTTAGTCGCGGTGTTTTGGCTCCTAGGTGCATATGCACCCATTGTCTAAATAAAAAGTTAAAAAATCCGGAACAAAAATCCCGCGGGTATATCTGGACATTCTTCGTGCATGCACAAAGTTTCGGTGAAATACGACGTTTTTTTGGCTTGTGTAAAAAAAAAAAGAAATGCACAATAAATAATTGTAATGAACCATCAGAAATTGTCCTTTTTTACATAAGCCAGAAAAAACCTCGTTTTTCACCGAAAACTTTGTGCACACACATAAAGTGTTCGAATATACACGCGGGGTTTTTGTTCCGAATTTTTTAACTTTTCAAAATGTGTATTTAGAAAATGGGTGCATATGCACCATTGCCAATTTCCGCTTTTCCATCTTTTTAATTGTAGCCGATACCTTTAAGCTACATATTTTCTACCATTTTTACTGTAGCATGATCCTACAAACTCTATACCTTGTAATTTGTGTGTGTGTGTGTGTGTCATGGAGGGGTATTACATCATGGGCAACGACCATGCGTGTAAAAAATGTGAAGTGAGGATTGTAGCATGATCCGCATGACGTGGGGCGTGTGTGAAGTGAGGCCGCTCCGGACATTGACAATGAGAAGTTAAAAGCCGTTATCTTCCCTCCCCATGGAGTAGGAGCGTAGCCCCGCCGTCCTTTCAGGTGATTTGGGGACGTAGAGAGGGCCAGATGTAAGGAGGGGACATATTTGAGTGAGCAAAACGACTCCGCTCCTTATTGTGTTTTGATGAGGAAGACAGTGTGATTAAGATCAAGAACGGATGTCGTACGGATGCGTGTATGCGAACGCCTGCGTCTGTACAATATTCAAAATAAAATAAAATCAAGATCACATGCATGTATCAGTTGCGTTGTCATTTGAATCATTCACGGAGGATCTCCTGCAATGTCTCGATCATGCTGATTAGGAGCGGTTGGAGAGAGTGCGGGGAGGAGCAGGCGTTCCATGGCCACTAAAGTCTTCAACCGGATGGGAAAAAAGTGCATTTGATGACGCAGTTGAATAGTCACTTCATTTTCTTTTATCTATGTGATGAAGTGACTAGGCAACCTTCATCAAACCCACGGGGGCAACACTTGTTTTTAGGGCAAAGAATTCACTCTTTTCGAAATTAATAAAAAGACGACCAAAATCATGAAATTTCAAAATTAATAAAACCACCATCTCACCCCAAGCGCATCGCAATCGACTAGAAGACGTTAACTTGCACTAAAAATACTCCGCGTGAACCAAACACGAGAATTGCCGGGCAAGTCGCGTCCGTATCGTTCCCATCCACCGCCCGATCCAGGCCGTGGACGTCCGGGATGCCTCGACCCGTCGCTGTCTCCCCCGCGCCAACCGAACCTGCCCCACTCTCGCTTTCCCCTCCCCCCGACCCAAGAAGCAACGCGACGCAAGCAGACAGCCAGCCAGCCAGCCACCACACGCCGACGCCAAACTCGCGGACCAATCGAAGGCTCGGGAGGAGCGACGATGGCCCGCCGCTGCGGCTGCTCCGTCGGCGCCACGCTCCTCGCCCTCTCCCTCGCCGTCCTCCTCGCCGCCTCGGCGGTCCCCGGGGCCGCCGGGTTCCACCTCGGCGGCGACGAGAGCGGCCTCGTGCGGGGCATGCTCGCCGCCGTCCGCGAGCGGGCCGAGGCCGAGGACGCTGCGCGCTTCGCCGTCGCCGAGCACAACAGGAAGCAGGTGCGCCGCGGTTACCGTCCCTCGCTCGCTCGAGTCCGAATTATTCGGTCGATGTGAATCGCGTCGTCGGAGTAAGCTGTGTTGCCCTACGGCGTGTTACAGTTAGGTCCAGGAGTCGGAGAAGAAGCAAGTGCTCTGCGTAGGTCCGATCTGTGCTAGTTTAAGGACATAGTGATGCACGATAGTATGCAAGTCAGGGATCTACTTGTCGATTTCAGATTTCGTTGACTTAGGTGAAACGTGTGTGGATGTAGCAATTCTACTATTCATTCCGCGTTTTAAGCGCCCAACAGCAGTTTTGGGACCTAATCGTTAAATTGCAGAGTTTGTTGGCTTCAGTGGAAACATAAGCAACTTTTTTACAAACCATCTTTTTTTTACTATGCATACTTTAAAGAGCTAGCATCCATCGCTGCGTCTTTCATATTCCGATGATTGCAGTTTCGCCTGCACTTTATTAGCTCATGAATATATCTGATCATGGATCGAGTTGCTCCCTGACCGTTTTTGGATCATCATGACATACTTCAATATTTCCAGATTTTGTCATTATATGGGATTTTTTAATGTTTGCTTATATTCTCTGATAGGGTGCGTTCTTCGTCAAAATATATATGCTCCCTCTGTAAAGAATATAAGATCGTTTAGATCACTAAAGTAGTGACTAACCGATCTTATATTTCTTTACGGAGGGAGTAATGCTTAAGTTCCTCTGATGTTAATGTTGTTGTGCAGTCTTCATGAAAACATGTTAGATTTCCTCTGATGTTAATCTTGCTGTGCAGGGTTCTGCATTGGAGTTCACACGGGTTGTGAACGCGAAAAGGCAAGTGGTTGCTGGGACCTTGCATGACCTGATGGTGGAGGTAGTGGATTCTGGAAAGAAAAGTATGTACAAGGCAAAGGTATGGGTGAAGCCATGGCAAAATTTCAAGGCAGTTGTCGAGTTTCGTCATGCTGGGGACTTCCAGTATGAGTCTTCTGTTGCTTCTGATGTTAGCACTGGGCAAGGTATTCTTGGTCTCACTAGCTTTCTTAACATCTAAGGGGGATCCCCATCTAAGGTGATACTGTTGAATGTTATCAAGTACTACCTCTGATCCATCAAAAGTGTCGCAGTTTTGATAACCCCAGTTCAAAACTAATTCAAAATCGCGACAGTTATTTTGGATCAGAGGGAGTACTATCTAGTTCTGAAAGTGTTTCAGTGCTGATGATTTGTCTTGTCGCATAGTCTGGATAACTTCTTTAATGCTCGAAAACATGTCCTGTTCAGCAACACCTGGATTGGGCCAGATAAAATGAAAATAATCCAGCAAGAGAACTCTGCAAAGATCAAATTATCACATCTGTGTATACACATTTATCGAATACTTCATGATTTGGTAATTAATTAGTTCAACCTATTAAGAAAGATGATTTCTGCTTATAAAAGTAAAATTTCCCAGCTATCCTCAAGCTGTCTCTTCAAACCGACATGGCACCAAAGATGCACAGCAACGAGAATACTGGACTATCTGTTGACTCATCCTCTTCTCAGGTCTGTTTGATCACCCCTTCTCATGTTCAACTCATCACAATGCCTTTCCAGTCATCACCAAAATGTCAAGGAGTAGTTTATATTCATGGGCTATGTCTTATGCTTGATGATTAACTTCCGTAGGAGTAAGAAATAAATAAGGACTTATCATGTTGTCTTGCTACTGCAGAAGTTTTTTTTATTTGACAGACATTCCAATCCAAATTAGTTTGCTGTCGCAAGTGTATTATCCACATACTATGAATATGAAAGATCTAAGCGTTTGCAATCCACCACCACCTACTGACACTCATCTTTCTGTTCTCGGTTTGAAGAAAGTATAGTCAATCATACACCAGTACCAGGCCTTCCCCATGAAATCATTTGCAACTCACGGTGATGACATAATTTATCCATTTTTCGAGTAACCTATTTTCAAGATGCTGGAAGGGGAGCCTTGGCGCAGCGGTAAAGCTGTTGCCTTGTGACCATGAGGTCACGGGTTCAAGTACTGGAAACAGCTTGTTGCAGAAATGCAGGGAAAGACTGCATACAAAAGACCCAAAGTGGTCGGACCCTTCCACGGACCCTGCGCAAGCGGGAACTATGTGCACCAGGCTGCCCCTATTTTCAAGATGCTGGTGCCGTGGCGTTCCGGAAAGTAGCCACTACTCTCGGGTGTACTACACCCGAGTTTGTAAAAAACTGAAAAAACATGATCAAACCAAATCCAAAAAATTGAAAATTTGAGACATAAACGATACCAAAGATTCTTGCAAAAAAAATCAGCCAAAAATAACATCTGAGGAGCTCCCACAAAAATAAAATAGAATATCAATGCTTAAAAAGTGCACAAAGCTTTGAACATTGATTTTGTTTTTTTCAATGAGAGCTCCTCAGATGTTATTTTTAGCTGAAAACTTGCAAGATGCTCGAACATTTGATAAGGTTTGATGTCTCAAATTTTCAGATTTTTTGGATTTGGTTTGATCACGTTTTTTCAGTTTTCTGCAAACTCGGGTGTAGTACACCTGAGAATAGAACATCCACTCTCATGGCGTTCTATTATCCTTCACAATAGATTTTCAAAATATTGATATTCTGAAATGTGTTAGAAGCCAGTAAATAATTGATATAATGTTATGATTCACGTCACCAGACGTACTTAAAGTTGCCCATCTATATGTTTGAAATTATCTAGATGGGAAATATGAAATATGTCACTAGACTTGTCATTAGAAGCGCTTCAATATTTTTTTATCTACACGAACACAAAAATACAAGAAATAATGCTCAAAGTAAATAAAAAATCAACAACATCATTCACAGCATGCTTTGACACTTATGATGTTTTCCTTCCTAAATTATTTGCATTTTCCCTAACCGCATGGTGAAATTTCCGAAAATACCCGTGTTAGTTATAATACCCATCATGGTACACTTTATACCTGATTGCTGGTGCTTGTGGGTTATAAGAGGTATTTTGTCCAGATTGATTTAAACACTCTTCTGTTATTGGGGGTATAACCACAACAACTAAGTCGTAATCGAGCATTACTTATTTGCTCCATTTGTTTATTTGTGAGCACATTGTGGCAAAATATAACCCAATTTTGATTTCCAGGCACACACGGTGTGAAGGTTCCTTCCATGGAGTATGGAACTGGAAGGCGTGAAGGTCGGAACATGGGGTTCTGAAATGTAGCTGCCAGCAACCTGTGAACTTAAGTACTACTAGTAGTTTCCCCTGTGCAAAGTTTTTATCCACCGTTAGTCTGTTTATCAAATGGCATCTAGTCCCATCTTCATCCCCTGTTAGATAGTACTACTATATGCTGTCACACGGACATGCTTTGAGCCTTTGACAGTTTGACGTCTGAACTCTGTATATTTGTTTTGAAACGTGGGGACTCTGTATATTGCATACGGTTCATGTTCAGGTATGTACATTATGGCATCATTAGTGTTGCCTTCATTGTTCATTCATGTGTCCAAGGACAAGGCATGTGGTTCGGCGAATCTACACACATACAAGTCACTACTCCCTTTGTATCAAAATACAAGACCTTTTTTGACACTATGACATTGTCAAAAATGTTAGATGTGTATAGTCCACTTTTTTGTATATCCCCATTGGATAGGGGGTTTCTTGTACTTTAGTACATGTATTGGCCTTTGGCCTCTGTGAACCGTAGTTGCTGATTATTCAACATGGTATCAGATGCCAGGTTATCCTCCCTCTCACACGATGCAACTCCATACGTCAACGGCGGAGCCAGCGAGCGTTGGGTTCAGTTGGACCCATTTTGGCCGAGTATATGTACACGTATACGTACTTGCATGAACCCAGCGGAAAATAGGGCTTGAACCCATCAAACTTAGAATGCAACGCAAGAAGCCCAAAAGCCCGTAAAGTGAACTCCCATCCGTGCCAGCCCGCCAGGCAAGTTCGTGACCCTTCTAGGTATTCCTATTCTCCTGTAGACATGTACGTGTACACAGGCAGCCGCCAGCAGCACGATCTTTCGCCGTTCGCTTTGTCGACTCTCTCCCAATCTCCTCCATTCGCCGGCGACGAGCCCCGCCGACAAGGGTAGGTCTGGGCGGCAACCTTGCCGCCTAATATAAACCAAAAATTCAAGGTACCGAGTAGCATCGTCAGATCTCCTCTCCGTTAAACATGGTGTAGTTTTCTAATTGTTATTCCCCGTATTTTGATTGATCTAGGCTATGGGATAGTATTTTTCAGATATAAACTGATCACTAGATTGAGGTCATCCATTAGAGGTAGGCAAAGTGTACCAAATACCACTCCAAGTAGTCTTCTGATGCATTCTATACAAAGAGGAATTAATTAAGAGAAATTGCCTTATGATCTGATTTATAGAAAGAAAATTTTGGAGTACACGAGAAATTCTAAGGAACAAGATGAGATATATTTATAACTATACAAGGGGCTTCAAATGTTACCGCTTAATTTGGATTATCCACAAAGAGAAATTGGAGATACTAAACTTAGATTTAGTCCAAACTAATGATGCGGACAAATAAGATATTACTTTTTCTCCGGGCTATCAACTTCTAAAGCTAGTACTAATACTGTTTGTTGTCACAACATCTGTGGATGTGGATGGATGCTTGTCAGCTATGAATGTTGTGAAGAAAAAATTGCACAATAAAATGGATGATTGACTCATCAGTGATTGTTTAATTTGCTATGCGGAGAAAGATATGTTTTCTGCCACTAGTAATGATCTGGTGTTTGATCCTTTAAGTAGATGAAAAACAAAAGGGGACACTCTAAAATGTGAGTGACTTTACAACTTCTTTTGCTTGATGATACTTGTTTTTAAACTTCTCAAACTAACTTATCATTTTTTAATGTTTGTAGGAAGATGAGAAGCTACAACTGGAGGTGCAAACTATTTTTGGTATTACTCTATTTATAATATGTAAGGAGCTCAATTTATAATTTCATCCGACAGGTATGTCTTGCACTCTTTAGCTTTCAATGTAACACAATTTGTGATAAGTAATAGCATATGCATGTTATTTTTTAGTGCTATACTCTTGCTTAAACTTGTGTAAAATTAGACTTTACACTTAATTATAGCATACCAAATCTTCATAATGAGTTAATGAGTGAACCCAATGACAAAAAATTCTGGCTCCGCCCCTGCCGTGCGTGCTCCACCCTCATCACCCTCGTCCCCGTTCCTAGCTCCGACCGACTCCTGCCCAGACAAGCGGCCGTATCCCGCTCGGCCTTGCCCGGATCCGTTGCCAGCAGGCCGCCCCCCCTCGCCCGGATCCACCGCCAGCCGGTCGCCTCCTGCCCGGCCGCCGCCCGGACGCATCCGGCTCGGCCATCTCGTCTGGATCTGCCGCCCTGCCGCTGCTCCCTCTCCGCCTCGAAGCCGCCATTGCCCAGCCGCGCCAGCCCCCGTTGGCTTGCCTCCTCTTCTGAATCTGCGGGCTGGCGGCCGCCCCTGCGCTGCCTCGGTCTCGCTCGCTCGGTCGTTCGAGCGAGGCCTCGCTCGATCTGGCACTCGCCTCGCTCGCTCGCGATTTGGGCTCGAGTGCGCTTTGGCCCGATCTAGCTCGGGTCTCCACTGCCTGTTGACTTCAAAAAAAACAGAGAGCTCCTCATGTCTTCTTCGGGCTATGTCGCTGTTCCTCGGTGCTCGGTGATTTTTGATGGCACCAACTATGCTGAGTTTGTGGGTTTCATGCGTATCCATATGCGCAGGCTTCTTCTGTGGGGCGTTCTCTCTGGCGAGGTCCCCTGTCCGCCATGCCCTTTTGCTCCCGTGGCTCCTACCTCGCTGGTGCCGCCAGTTCTTGATGCTGATGCTTCCCAGGCTGATCGGGATGCAGCCAAGACTCTCGGTGATGCTACGGTTGATGCTTATGATCAGCAGGTATCCGCTTATTCAGATGCTCTTTCTGTCTACCGCGATGATCTGTCTGCTTACACTCGGTGGTGCAATGATGATGCTCGAGCTGCTGCTGTTTTCACTGCGAGTGTCCTCCCTCAGTTTGCTTCAGAGTTCATGGGCCTTGGCACCGTTGCAGCGATGTGGTCTTATCTCAATCAGCGCTATCAGCCCTCTGGTGATGCTCTCTACTTATCTGTGGTGCGTCAGGAGCATGCTCTTCAGTAGGGTGATTCTTCTATTGATGAGTTCTACACACAGTGTTCTGCCATCTGGCGTCAGCTTGACTCTCTTCGGACAGTTGTTTGTGGAGCCTGCCGTTGCTGCCAGACTACGCGGTCCGACTTGGAGTTTCAGCGTGTCCATGAGTTCTTATCGCGCCTCCGCTCCGAGTTTGAGCCCCGCAGTGCTCACTTACTTGCTCGTGGTCATGTTCCTAGCTCGGAGGTGCTTGCCGAGCTTCGTGCTGAGGAGACCCGCCTTCGTTCTGCCGGGTTGCTTGCGGTTCCTTCTGTGCTTGCTGCGCGAGCTCCTGTGTCGTCTGCTCGTCTCACCGCTCCACCGCTCCTGCCCACACCTTCAGGGGGTGGGTCACCCTCCTTATGCTGAGAAGGGCCGGTTGCGGCGTGACACCTTATGTGGCTATTGCTCCTGGCCAGGTCACCCAGAGTCAGATTGTCGCCAGAAGCAGCGAGACTAGAGGCGTTCCTCTTCCAGTGGGACTAATGCGCCTTCCTCGACCCCATCACTCATTGACCAGGACATCGTGCGGCTCAAGCGCCTACTGGCTTCCTCCGGCTCTTCATCGACGGTGTCTACTGCCGCTGTGACTGCCGCCACCCCTCCATCACCGCCGACGTCTACACCGTCAGGTACATCTTCGTGGGTTCTGGATTCTGGAGCTTCTTTTCATATGTCCTCTGATTCTTCCGGGCTGTCTTCTCTTCGGCCTCTTGATTCTCCTATTAATGTTCTCACTGCCGATGGCACACCCCTTCCTGTTGCTAGTCGTGGCACTCTTTCTACTCCGTCTTTTTCAGTTCATAGTGTTTCTCATGTTCCACGTCTTACCATGAATCTCTTTTCCGCTGCCCAACTTACTGATTCTGGTTGTCGTTTAATTCTTGATTCTGACTCTTGTTCTGTTCAGGACCTTCACACCAAGGCTCTGGTTGGTGGTGGCCCTCGGGGCCATGAGTCAGAGGGCCTTTGGGAGGTTGACTGGCTTTGTGTTCTTTCCGCTGCCACCACCTCTGCCAGCTCCCATGCTCTTGCCGCCTCCTCTTCTACGTCCTTCCAGCAGTGGCATCACCGATTTGGTCACATCTATGGCTCCCGCTTATCATCGTTGGTGTGTCAGGGTGTCTTAGGGTCTATCTCCGGAGATGTTTCCTTACATTGTGATGGTTGTAGGCTTGGAAAACAGACCCAGTTACCTTATCCTAATAGTGAGTTAGTGTCTCAGCGTCCTTTTGAGTTAGTTCATTCTGATGTATGGGGTCGTGCTCCCTTTGATTCGAAAGGTGGTCATCGCTACTATGTTCTGTTTATTGATGATTTCTCTCGCTACACTTGGCTCTACTTTATGAAATCTCACAGTGAGGTTCTCTCTATATACAAACGATTTGCTGCCATGGTTCACACCCAGTTTTCCACGCCTATTCGTACTTTTTGTGCCGACTCTGCTAGAGAGTATATCTCCCAGATGTTGCGTGGTTTTCTCGCGGAACAAGGCACTCTTGCCCAGTTCTCATGTCCTGGTGCCCATGCTCAAAATGGCGTTGCGGAACGTAAGCATCGTCATCTGCTGGAGACGGCTCGTGCGCTGATGATTACCACATCCCTTCCACCCCACTTTTGGGTTGAGGCCATTTCTGCATCCACCTATCTCATCAACATTCAACCATCAACTGCCTTGCAGGATGGTATTCCTATGGAGTGTCTCATCGGTCGTTCTCCTGACTACTCCGCTCTTCGGATGTTTGGATGTGTGTGCTATGTTCTTCTTGCCTCGCGAGGACGCACCAAACTGACTGCTTAGTCGGTTGAGTGTGTTTTTCTTGGCTATAGTGATGAGCAGAAGGGCTATCGATGTTGGGATCCTGTTAGTCGCCGGCTGCGCATTTCGTGCGATGTGACTTTTGATGAGTCTCATTCTTACTACCTGTGTACTCCCTCCTCGAGCTTCTCTGTGGACGATATTTAATTTTCTTCTCCTTCCCGATACACCCTCCTATGTGCCTCATATCTCCCCTCTTCCTCTGGCACTCATATCCCATCGATCCCATCTTCCCCTGTATCCACCTCTCTCCCATCATCTCCTGTCCATCGCCCTCTCTCACCATTTCCTCTCCACTACACTTGCCACCCTCGCATTGAGGATGATTCCACTGACGCGCCTTCCACTTCCGGAGCGCCTCCCTCATGCCTCCCCCGGTTCATAACCTCCATGATCGGCCTCGCCCCCCGCCTGATCGCTATTCTCCTGACCGGTTCAGTCTCTCTGTTGTTGCTGAGCCCACTTCCTATCGGACTGCCATGACTCAACCTGAATGGCAGATTGCGATGGCCAAGGAGTTGGCTGCCCTTGAGCGCTCTGGCACATGGGATCTAGTTTCCCTTCCTTCCGGTGTTCGTCCCATCACCTGCAAGTGGGTATATAAGATTAAGACTCGCTCCGATGGTTCTCTTGAGCGCTACAAAGCTTGGCTTGTGGCTCGTGGCTTTCAGCAGGAACAGGGACGCGATTATGATGAGACATTCGCTCCTATGGCCCACATGACCACTGTCCGCACTCTCCTTGCTGTGGCTTCTGTTCGTCACTAGTCTATATCAACGCTTCTGTAGCAATGTAGGCCTCTGCAATGGAACCCTCGGGTCTAGCTCTGTTCCTAACATAGCCCTTGAAAGTGCCTAGCCGCCTTTCAATAGGGTACATCCAGCCATACTGTAATGGACCTCTAAGTAGTGCCTCATCAGGTAGATGAACAGCCAAATGCACCATCACATCAAAGAAGGCTGGAGGATATATCTTATCAAGGTTGCATAGGATAGTTGGTATCTTGTCTCTATGACGCTCCAAAGCATCTATCCTGATATTTCTACTGTAGATTTCCCTGAAGAATTGTCCCAACTCTGCAACTGCTCTGTATAAGTCAGGGCGGCCCAATCCTCTAAGGATAATAGGTAAAACCCTTTGAAGTAGGACGTGGCGGTCATGAGTTTTCAACCCTTGTACCTTGTTTCCATCAGCACTGACTCTCCTTTCAGGGTTGGAAGCAAATCCACGTGGGAATCTCACACATGACAGGACCTCGCAGAATTCTTTTCTTTTTACCTTGTCCAAGACGTACACAACTGGTGCCATATCCCGTGGTTTACCTTCATCTTGCACCTGCAAATCCTGTCTGATACCCAGGTGTGTCAAATCAATCCTAGATTTTAAGGTATCTTTCGTCTTGCCTTCAATATTAAGAAGTGTGCCGATAATGCTGTCACATATATTTTTCTCGATGTGCATCACATCAAGATTATGCCGCAGATCCAAATCTTTCCAATACTCCAAGTCCCACAAAGTGGACCTGCGGGTAAACAATAATCTCTCTTCTGCCCTGCCACGCTTCCTTTTCCCGCTACCATTACCAGGATGGTTTCCTGGTGTAATATGTGTGACCTTCTCTAATTCCACTTGCAACTCATCGGCGGTGAGCCTCTTTGGCGCATCACGGTTTTCATGCTTTGCATTGAACACATGTCTTCGGTATTTTCTAGGATGCGGCTTGTCCTTGGCAAGGAAACGGCGGTGTCCAATGTAACAGATCTTGCTAAGTATTGCGTATGACAGCAGATTCCTGTCACGGCGAACACATGCATTGTAACCATGTGTCATTCGCCTTGACATAGTGCCCAAAGCCGGATAATCATGGATGCACCAAATTATAACAGCAGACAGAAAGAAATCAGATGGTGGGCTGCTACATAGGTCTCGAGTGAGAACACCCCTCCATAGCTGTTGAAGTTCCTCCACAAGAGGCTCCATGAACAAATCAAAATCCTTTCCAGGACTTTTTGGACCTGGGATGAGCAAGGCCATCATGTAGTTTGATTCTTTGGTGCGGACATTTGGAGGCATGTTGTAAGGGATAACAAGCACGGGCCACATGCTATATGTGGCGCTCTGGTGGCCAAATGGGTTAAATCCATCTGAAGCTAAGCCAAGTCTAATGTTTCTCGGGTCAGCAGCAAACTTTTTGTGTTTCTGATTGAAGCTTTTCCACTCACTACCATGTGATGGATGGCTCATTATATTCTGATCTCTGTACTCCTAGTTCCTAGAATGCCACAGTACATCCTCTCTTGTTTCAGCATCATGAAACAACCTCTGCAATCTTGGTGTAATTGGAAAATGTCGCAGAACATTATGAGGAATCCTCTTCACAGCATCGCCATCTTTCCATCTTGATGATTTGCATTTCTGGCATTCACTTAAGTTGGCATAATCCTTTCGGAACAGAACACAATTATTCTGACAAACATGGATCATATCATATCCAATTCCAACTGCACGAAGGAAATTCTTCATTTTACTGTAGGTGTGTGGCAGCTCAGACGCATCTGGGAAAGCTTTGCGGAAAGCAGCCAACATTGCATCGAATGATTTGTTGGTCATCCGCTCAGATGTCTTCACCTGAATAAAGGTGACCATAGCTGAGAATACTGACAGCTTATTTCCTGGGGTGACAACCACGTTGCATTGTTCCAACATGCGGGCCCACCGTTTTTCTTCTGCGGGTGAAAGTTCACGGAATGCACGAGCATTTCGTAGCATTGTTTCCATGTTGGTCAAACTCATTGGCTCCGCCACCACCTCCTCCTCCTCTTCTTCCACCTGAGCATCAGGCAGATTAAGATGGTGATCTGCTGCTTCCACGTAGTCAATAACATTGACGTTCACAGCTTCACCATGATGAACCCACCTAGTATATGTGACCGACAACCCATACAAGTGTAGATGATTTTGCACAGTTGACTGGGGTCTTGTAACTGAATTCATACAACTGCTACACGGGCAGAGCACATCTGATTTCGGACCACCATACCCAGCTCTGATAAAGTTCATGAAGTTTTCAACCCCTCGACATATGCAGCGGAGAATCTTCGAGCAGAAGTTATCCAAGTCCTATCCATCTGTTAGACATACAAATTAGTTCTTCTACTAGATATTACAGGAAAAACATATATGCTTTTTTATGAAGTCCAGAAGAAAATACCTAGGTCGATGTCTAAAGCTATGGCAAGATATTTGGACGAGCAGATCTAAGTAACGAAATATATGTAAAGCTAATTCAGCAAACAGATTTGAGTGCTAAATTATGGCAGGCTATTTCAGCAGTCAATGAGGCCGAGCACACAGCCATCGAACTATCGAAGGCCATCGCAGCAACAAAGATCGAGTATAAAACGATGTAGAGGTATTTCACCTAACAGATTGGCTACTAGACCATGGAAATCTACGTCACAATAAATATATGGCATGATATTTTAGCAACTAATCTGCCTTGGCATGCCATCTCAGCTAAGCAGATTTAGTGCAGAACAGGGCAAGGAAGCTTCTTAAGCAGAGCATATTGACTATAAATACTTCGGCAAACAGTGAGATTAACAGCGTCTATCAGCTAACATTCAGCGCTACACCGACATGCACGGGGCCTCAGTCTAGAATGCGCGTACCGTGGGAGAAGCTGACCGCCGTGCGTCTCCACACGAGTGTCGCCAGCGGTGGCGGCGCTGACCGCCGTGCGCCTCCACAAGAACGTCGCCAGCGGTGGCGACGCGGCTAGAGGACAGCAGTCTACGAGAGCGTACTATGGGAGCGAGAGGATCACCGTGCGTCCCCTCGACGAACCTCGGCGCCGCGGGGAGGGCGGATTTGGCGGAGAGAATGGAGTGGAGGGGGACGGGGGGGAGGGGGTTTGGGGAATATTATTGGCTAGTTGGCCGGAGGGCGGTTGAATCTAGGATTTGGGGGGAATTTTTGGGTGGGGGGGGATTTTCGCGTGGTGGGCGGGGGGAGTTTGGCGCATGGTCGGTTTCTCCAAGTGCAGTCCCACGTGTCAGTGAAGAGGCAAGCCGAAGCGCGTTCCGTTTGCATGAGCCGAACGTGTGTGGGGTGCAATACGACCGCGACAGGGGTGCTGTGAGTGTACCGCCTTTCTTCCTTTTAAACTAGGTGCTTCGCCCCCTAAAAAAACTTGTTGCTTCGCGCGATCCATCGATACTACTACTAGTAATCTGGTAATCCCGACTAAAACGGCGCGGCCGGGTCTTTTCCCGTGTGATATGCTGGGAGGTTGGCTTAGTTGGGTTTTTTAGGACGAGTAATGCTACACCTACGTAATCCCAGTTACGTAATTAACGTAATGTGAAACGTGTGAGTTGTTGATTGTAGATTGGGGGGAGGGAGGGGCCCACCACCATGAAAATCAGGGGAGGAGAGAGAGAGGCAATTTACGTTAACCCTTTCGTAGGTTCCCGCAGATATAGAAAGATGTGA
Source organism: Aegilops tauschii subsp. strangulata (assembly GCF_002575655.3). Classification (NCBI taxonomy): domain Eukaryota; kingdom Viridiplantae; phylum Streptophyta; class Magnoliopsida; order Poales; family Poaceae; genus Aegilops; species Aegilops tauschii. Next base: position 359,400,255 of record NC_053035.3, read on the forward strand.
AATGCGTGAATGTGCATTTGCAGATAAGGCCTTCCCTCGTTCATCCTTTTCTCCCACAAGACCTTGATCTTCCGTGCAACGCAAGCGCATCTTGCTAGTACTCGTACAATATACTATATTATTGTGAAAGTTCATATACACCGGCCGAGATTAATGCAAACACGACAGATTTTCATTATATTTCAAACTTTTATAGGACAGAAAAATAAAAGAAACCCGACCCTAAACCTATTCTATGGCGGCGACTGACGTCCTCCATCTGCGATCTCCATGTACGGGGGCGGGGTTCAAGACCCGTGAAGTGAAGGTGCGGTCTCCGGCGAGGAAAAGTAGAACACGGGAGACGGACCGGCCAGTTGGCACACCATGCCTTGCCGCCTCCCATGCCCTACTCATCCTCGGAGGAGTCCCCAACCTCGGCGGTGCTGGACGTTGGACGGCGGCAAGTAGGACGCGTGGCTGACGATGCTCCCGTCGTCGGCCGCCAGCGTGGCCACCGCGTGCAGCGACTTGAGCGAGGGCGGCAACCTCGAGCTTCATCCCAGAAGACAAGCTCTCCCGCAGAGCGTTCGCGCTTGCGGTCATGGCGGATGTGGTGCCAGGTAGGAGGATGATGCGCTATGGTGTGGAGGTTAGCTGGGCGTTGCCGCTTTAAGTAGCGCGTTCCGGTGAGGCCAAGCGTCCTGGTGCGTCATTAAGTCGCCTGAGTTGGTTCCTCGGGCACCGAGCCTCTTAACGACAGCATACAGATGGACGACATGAATGCGGGCAGCTGGCGCCGGGTGGGAAGGCACGGCGCGATGGCGCGAGGGACGTTTTTTTTGGTGTGCCAGGGTAGTCAGCTGTGGTCGTGGCAACGTTGGAGATGCCCTTTGCTCACATGCGATCGACACATGTCATTGAAAAAGCAAGACTACCCGGTATGGTCTCAGGTCCAGAGGATGCAGTTGGCCGCGCTACACCACTCCGCGGACGCGTCCCGGCGCCCCGTGCATCCTCGACGAGCCGGGTGTTGGGGTGTGTTTGGATTGTGGCCAAAGTGCACCTTACCAAAATTTTGGTCATGACCCAAAGATTGGTCTTTGTTTGGTGGTTGCCATTTTTTTGGCATGCCAATGAACTCTAGCCAACTCTAGTTCATTTTTCTTGCCAATGTGGGCCAAATCATGGGCAACCAAAACCTCAACCAAAATTTTGGCTACCCAATGCTTTGATGGGGCAACCTTGGGCACAAACCAAACATACTGTTGGTCGTGCCACAACACTAACGCCACCCTCGGCACACTGAAACCGACCATGTCTAGCAACGATGAGCGTGTCGCTCACCGCGGTCGCCGTGTCCAGAGGCAGTGCTGGAGCTGCGCCACGTTGTTGGCCCCCACGACCCACATGAACGGTTGCCGGTGGCGAGGAGGTCGTGGGCCAGCTCCTCCATTGGACTAGTCTGCGCTACGTCGTCCCGACAGGTGCGCCCCACATGTCGGTTTCCCTATTTTCCCGGCCATATTCAAGCGGCAGTGCTCCGCGTTGCGCATTAGACCTTTCACTATGTAGGCCAAGCGAGACAACTTATTGTTTATTTGAGCCGTTCAAGTATAATCATGTGGCGTTTGCTTATTTCTCATTCCTCTCCAACCCTCTTCTCCATCGATCATGTCGCCCTCCGGTCGAGTCCATCCTCCCGCATGCCTCATTTGAACATTCCGCCGAGTATCATTCGCATGTGGGCCTAGACCACGCTTGTATTTCCAATGTTTTGTAATTTGTCCGACATGCATACAAACAAACGGTTCGTTTAAAGTTTCACTTTGCCTCCACTACGTGTCGCTTCGCGTCTTAGTTTTGACATCCCATTCGGTTCATGCCCTGACACATGTTGACGGGATCGATTGATGTTCAGAGATCAATTGCGTGTCGTGCAAAGAGATAAAGGTTTGGTTTGTTTCTATGATAGAAATGACCCGGGGGGGAGGGGGGGTCTGTGGGGATCAGAGGGAGTATATTGTACGTTCATAAGCGAAACGAACGTATTGTACCCACCCTAGTCCTCTTTCAATCGATCTCCGGACCCCGAGATGAAATCGAGAGAGAACGAGTGGGGGCATGTGTGATACCTAAGGCGGATTCAAAATTTTGAACCGGTGATTATAGCATCTGCAAATCATATATAAAGGGTATTCAATGCTCGTTTCATTTTTGAACGTACAATATACTCCCTCCTATCCTTTCTAGTTTACATATAAGTTTTATGTGTAGTCAAAGTATCTCTACTTTGATCAAAAAAGTATCAACATTCAACAACACCCAATCAATATTGTTAGATTCGTACGTACTCCTAGATTTGTACTCGAGATGGTTTCCAATTTGTTTTCAACCATGTGAATGTGCTTGTTCTCGCGCATGCTCTTCCTACTAGGATTTCGCCACGTATAGCCAGTCCAATAGTAACTTTTTTAAGCTCCCTGTCCAATAGTACTAGTGGAGTACTGACAACATCTGTACTAGAGTATGCAGTGCTCATAGTAGTACTCCCTCCTTCCATTTATATAGGGCCTATGTGGAGGAGAGAGATGTGAAAAAGTAAGGGGAGTGAGCTCTCATGCAAGAGCCTAGCTATATACGCATTCCTAGTTAAATACAATAAATATGAAGAAAGAGATGGAGAGGAGATGGAAAAAAGTACTAATACAATAGCCAACCTTATAATTTTTTTTTGCGGGAAATAGCCAACCTTATAGCCCACACTACTGTATGAGTGCATATAATAGATGATGGCTATAGATGACATGGCAGTTCCTTATAGCCATCGACTGGCTATATTATTAACCATGCTCTAATGCATTTTTCAAAACCGCTTTGACTATTGACAAGATTAATAGTACATGAGATGTATAATGTGAAAATTATATCATTGGAAGCTCCTTTCATATACGAATTTGACCGTATGCTTTGTGTAAGTTGCATGTCATATATTATTACTCTAACCTTTGGTCAAAGTTAGCCTCGAAAAACGCATTAGGCCCTGTATAGTAAATGGAAGGAGGGAGTAGTAGTGGAAGTGGATCCTCTGACGTAGGTATCCCTGCCTTACCCTCCCTTTCGGTCACTTACTGGCGGACCCCATGCTTGCTAGGCCCCGCATGTCAGTTACTCAATGGGTTCGGCCACGTCAGGGGATCCTCATCCGTAGTATACTCTGTTTTTATTTACTCCGCATAAAACGGAGGGAGTGGTAGTATAAATGACGCGGGCGGGGGAGGGGGAGGGATGTCGGTTTGCTCTCAACTGTGGTCCCACAAGCGAGCGAAAACGCAAGATGAAGCGCGTTCCATTCGGTGAGCGACGTGGAGGGTCCAGCGTGCTGGGCTGCAACGCGAACGCGACAAGAGCGATGTACAGTCAAAACCGATTGACCGGTCGTCACCGGAACCACTATTCACACCAGAACCTTCGCTGCTCGGCCTACGCCAGCCACTGCCCTAAAACCACACCTAATCTCCAGCCCCTTCCCCCACCTTTCGATCCCCTAGCCCGCATCAAGCGTCCCCTAGTTCGCCGGAAAGCCATGGTGCGCCGCATGATCACGTACTACAAGATGCTGACGCCGGAGCACCGCGCAGAAATCATGGCGGCGGTCGGTGCCACAGACCTCCGTTCCCAAGCTCGCTTTGCGGCGGGCCAATCCCCGAGTTCTCTGGAGCCAAGATACGAGGAGGAGGAAGCCGATCCAATGTTCATGGCGGAGGTCGCGGCGCAGAAGGCCCCCGATGGGCATGAGACGATGGACGTCGACTTTGTGCCGGCGCCCGAGTCCCCCATGGTGCAGGCGGACCAGCGTTTCAACCTGGCGATACTAAAGGAGGACCGGGAGGCAGAGGCTCAACTCGACGCGGAACGCGCGCATGCCGCTGCCATTGAGGCTCTCCCGCAGGCGGAACTGGATGTCGTGGATGTGAACCGGGCGGCGGAGGCTCAACTTGAGGCGGAGCGCGCGGATGCCGCTGCCATCGAGGCCCTCCTGCAGGCGGAACCGGACGTCCTGGACTTGAACCGGGCGGCAGAGGCTCAACTCGACGCGGAGCGTGCGGATGCCGCTCTCATCGAGGCCCTCCTGCAGGCGGAACCGGACGTCCTGAACTTGAACCGGGTGGCGGAGGCTCGACTCGACACGGAGCGCGCGGATGCCGCTGCCATCGAGGCCCTCCTGCAGGCGGAACCGGACGTCCTCGACTTGAACCGGGCAGTGCTCTCGTCCGTGCAGAGCGCCCGCATGCTCCGCGTGAACGAGTAGCTGGAGACCGAGGACAACCACGGTGCGGAGACACATGTCGGCAGCTACGGCTGGTTCACGCCGGCAGCCAAAGACGACGAGGCCGTCTCGTTCCGCGAGCAGTGATAGTTTTTCTTTATGTTGTTGTTTTTATGGATCTTTTGCTGTGTAAAAACATATATTATTATGCAAGTCGCCTGACTTGGGTCAGTCTACCATTTTAGGCGGTTGGATGAATATCCAACGTCTCCTAACCCTTCTTCTTCCCCAACAGACCACCGCACGGGCCGTACGGATACTCCCCAACATGCGGTTGGATAAACATACTCTATGAACAAAAATTATGTGTCAGCGGTAGGATGGCTGAGTTTGGTTTGTTCACATGCGACAACACGTGTCAGTGAGGGCGCGTTCCCTTGGTTGGGTTTGCGGCATGCAGGAGCGACTGTGTGAGGGTGTGGTGCGACCGCGGCGTGCAGGAGTGACCATGTGAGGGTGCGGTGCGACCGCGACAGCCGTGCGCAAGTGTAACTCCTTTTCATTTTGAAAACTTTAGGCAAGCTTGGAAAAAATGTGTGGCGAAGTATGGCAATGCAAGGCCTAGACCCAAACTGGATAAGTACGTACTACGTACTAGGAGTACTAGTTTTAAAAAAGAAAGGCGGGGTTTTCCTTCGCGGGATTAATCGATACAAATCCTTGTTTCATGTGTCAATTAATGCGTATTTTTTCTCCAAAGCCCAAAGAGCTAACCATCTCACTCCTCATCACTTGATTAATGGAGCGCCATGCAAACCAACCTTCTCACTTCCGCATGCATGCAGGGGATATTAATGTCCTTAGTTGCTAGTACGAGGCAAACCCCATCAATTTTGCCTTGATTAATGTTAGTGGCCTTTTGCAAATTGTAATTTTGATATACTGGCCTTGTGTACAGAAAAATGGAGGTAGTAACTATATTTGACTTCCTTCCCCATTGCGGTGACATCGACGATATCTCGAACATTGTGGTTTGGCGAAGTGCATTCGACGGAGAACACCGAGTGAGGGAGACCACGACAAGTCGTTCGCAAGTGCCGCCTGCAAGCCGAGACAACCGCCTTATTTGCATCCAGGAAGTCCATTGAACCAAAGGACGCGTAAATGTACTAGTACTACTCGTACACAATAGCGTCGTCCGTCCAGCTTAGTGCGGTGAGATGGTTTCTCGGAGAAGACGATGGAGAAGCGGAGTCAGCGAAGAGTGAAATGATGGTTGCTTCGTCCGTGCTTTGTGATTTGACGCCTCACAGCTTTATGATTTGTGATAGAAGGGACAGGGGAGTAGACTCTATGCTCTATACTGTACATGCGTCCAAGCACGGGAGAAAGAGGAGAGACGTTGCATTTTTCTATTCCTTCAATCAATCAATCAGGTAGCTCCGGTTCCATCCTTTTGGCTTTGGCAACACCGTCCACAATGGTTCCCACGATGCCAAAAGCTATTTTCACATTTGGCTACACATTGTGGATGCCCTTAACCGTACCACTTGGTTTTGCTCCTGTGTGCTATCTATACAAATCTGAATTATATTGATCTAAGAAATTATAGAATCAAGATTAGTAAAAAGGAGGTGATTTTTCCGCGCGGATGGCGGGGGAGGTTTCTTATTTTTAGAGGACGTTGTCCTGGCGGTTTGCTAACATGCGGTCCCACGTGTCAGTGCTTTACCAAGCCGATCCGCTTCCCACATGAGGCAGAACAACGGCAGAAGCAACACGTGGTTAACTTGAAGAAGATGAGGGAGAAGCGGATTCAGCAACGAGTGAAATGATGGTTGCTTCGTCCCTCCAACTTCTTTTTTTAGCATTATTACTTCGTCCCTCCAACTTAACTGCGGGAAAGGTGCAGCTTTGTGATTTGACGCCTCATTGCTCATTACTACGCCGGCGCCATGACTGGGTGCTTCACCTAGGCTGCTCTGCACTGTATTCCGGTATGGCACGTGGACCCGGTAGCTTGATGTCCCACATGTCGGCGAAAGGGACTAGAAGATTTATGAAAGCGAGCGCTCCACTCTTACGACGGAGGAGTACACGACACGACGGCCCAGTGAACTGTCACTTGTACTGTATAGTACTATAGTTTTGCTGTTTCGCACGATCCATCGATACAAACCCGATTAAACAGGAAAGGGTGGGATTTTCCCCGCGCGGTATATGATACTGGCCATACATTTCAAAGGCAATTTTAAGTAACAATATGATATCTAGTAAACTAAAAACACATATGATTTATTGTGTTAGAGTGTAGTAGTAGTGCTGTATTGCATAGTTGTTAGATGTAACATGTGAGAACGTGTAGAGATGTAGTTTTGGAGGGCCTACAGAGAGAAAAGCGTAATACGTTCACCGAACTTCAGAATAAGCTGATTACGGTCACTATATACGTTTTGCGGTGATTATACGGTCACTTGCTCACGGTTCAGCATCGGATTGCACTCTGTTGACCGGCCAAATAGTCTGCGTGGCACCATGTTGACTAGTTAAATTGACCATGTTCCTTGTGGGTCCCACCTGTCAGTTCGCATAGGGAAAAGGTCAGATAAACACAAATTTACGCAGGCGTGACAAGACTCCAACCCGTGCGCGGGAATCACCTGGTTGTGTATGTGTGTGTCAGGGCCTGATGTGTGCGCATGCACGTGTAGGTTGAGCACTTGAGCATGAGAGTGTGTGTTGGTCGTGTGGTGTACTGGTGTGTGCATGCATGCGTGCGTGTGTGCGTGTGAGTGTTGCGTGCGTGCGTGGCTGCGTGTGTATGTGTGAGTGTTGCGTGCGTGCGTGGGTGCATGTGTTCGTGTGAGTGTTGCGTGCATGCGTGCGTGTGTGTATAATCACCACACCAGTTCCTGTGTGTTAAAACAGACGGCTCAACATACCAATACAAGGCCACCTTGTCCGCTGTGTCCGCGGTGATGACTTCGAACCACCGTCCAATATTTTTTTGTCGTTTGTTTTCATTCTTACTAGCAAGATGCCCGTGCGTTGCACGTAACATCAAGATGCATTTGTATGACTAGTTTATCTTGTGAGAGAAAAGGATGAACGAGGGAAGGTCTTATTTGTGAATGTGGAGAGGTGTGTGGGTACCTTTTTGCAAAATTGTCATAGTTTCTTTCCTATCCGTCAGATATAAATCGGACGGCCTATATTGCAGGATGGCAGGCACACGATCATCACCAACTCTTTTTTTATAAGAGTGTATTTTATATTTTATAGGAGTGTAGATGTAGAGTAGATACAAGCCGACAGGTGGGCCTGATGGTAGTGAGATAATGTGATGCAACACTAGAGGTGCCACGTGGAGCGTTTAACTGGTCAACTAGTCGTGTCTTGAGCAAATATAGAGTTGTACGGTGAGCCCGTGACTGTATAATAACCACAAAACATAAATGGTGACCGTAATGAGTGGATTTCGAAGTCCAATGTACGTATCGTGCTTTCGCTTCAAATACAATGATCGTCACTGTATATATCGCGAGAGAAAGATGAAACATGCGTGAATGTGCCGGGGGCTTACTTTTAGAGGACCTGGAGATAGTCTGTGTGCGTACGTGAAAGGGGTGTCGAGGGGGGGGGTATGCGATGCAGAGAGAGATGCTCTTCGTTTCTCTTTATTATGACTAACTTTATATATAGTATAAAAATATACAAATTCACAGTGCGGAATAAATATCATTGTGGGCACCATGTAATGCAATTTAGCGTTCATACTCCTCCATATAACTTTGTAATGTTGTATATATGTAGAAATTCTAAAATAATTTTTTGGCCACACTTTATTCAAAAGGAATGTTGTATGCGAAATAAACGTGAAGAGAGGGCTTTTTAGATCAATGGGGTACGTGATGTAACATGTGTGAATGTGTAGTTGATGCATTTGGCAGGGCCTAGAGAGGTATGTGTGTGTATTACGTATTCGAGAGAGGCATGGATAGAGGGGCCGGCGGGGGGGGGGGGGGCGTGGGAGAGATAGCACGAGAAATGAGAGTAGTCTAGAGAGAGAGACGAATATGACGTCATGGCGAGAGATTCCCTTGAGTGTGTATATGCAAGGGGGGAGTGGATAGAGGCACCAGGAGAATATTTTTTGTGTGTGTGGTGTCTGTGTTGGTATGTGTGGGTGTGAGAAGATAACGAGACGTGCGGGCAAAGGGTGTGTCACCGCGTGAGGTCCGGTGGGTCGAGGTGAGGCCCTTCGTTTGGTTCCGTCCTGCGCCACATTGGTCGGCCCGTGACGCATTTAGGGAGACCCATGGATGACTAGTCGTACAAGACAAAGATAGCATAATTGTGAAGGACTCTGTGTCCACTGACAAGCCGGCTAGGATTTGTAACCCTAGGTTCTCGGACTAAGGTAACCCCTTTATCTCTGATATTACTATTCATCCAACCTAACTTTAAGGGGCATCCTACAGAATGCTCTGCTAGAATCATACTCGTTGATTAGGAAGAGAGGTGTGAGACAATGCGTGAGAGACAGGCCTAAAGATAATGTGCGTACAGGAGACACGTAGGCAGGTCTATGTATATAGAAAGGGTCGATGGGGATTGTGCGTGTGTATGCTTGCAGGAGGAAGAGTGCTTGTGATAAAGGTTAGTGAAAACAGTTGTAAATGGTTACGAGAGGGAGGGAGGGTTATATCGAGAGCATGTGTGCGAGAAAGACACCTCGGGAGAGTGTGTGAGCATGTGTGAGAGACCACCGATGGAGAGTGAAACTAAACGTAAAAGACCGTTGTACACATTGGTTAAAGATATACATTGTATCCAAATATTAGGATGGGATCATGATATTTGCAATTCTTGTAAGGAACGGTCATTGATCCATCAGACATCTAGATTCTATCGAATTTGAGCATGTCTATGTTATTATTCGACACAATTGATCCACATAGTTAGTATTTTGAACTCCACACAATGCATCGCTTTAGCAATCGAATATAAACATGAGTATAGTTCATGTTGTGTGTGTAAAGCACATTATACATACGAAAGTTACACAATGAACATTATAAATAGCTACCTATGAACTAGCATACATTTGAATTCAACTTAAGGTGGTTTAAAAAAATCTAATTCAACATGAAGTCCATTCAATTATTTGAATTTGATATCATGACATTTGTAAATCATACCTAAATTATGGGGGCACCAATCTTTGCTCTGATTTTGTACATAATAGCATATGCAGTCGTGTACAAAATAGATTCAAATTTAGCTCCTCCATTCCAAAATAATCGTAGTTATAGGATTTTCAAGTGTCAAAATTTCAAAAAGAAGTGGATAATTTAATGAGGTTTTCAAACATACAAGGTCAAATTTAACGTTGTCTATTTAGGTCAATCCTCAAAGTTCAAGAGTACTCTAAACGTGAATGCTTGTGTTTCAAAATTTTGAACGAAGCGCCAAAAGAGCCTCTACTCGCCCGAAACCGCGTGAGACCAATGTTTGTAGTACAAGGAAATTACTTTTCTAATAACTCCGACCCGTGAAACCTACCGGCCTGACGTCCAAAGGTCTAAACCGGGGTAGGTTTGTAGCTTCATCTAGACGCCACGCAACCGCCTCCGAAAAACATTCATACACAATGGCCGCCTAAGCACACAAGCGCGCGGCCGAAATCGCTCCCGCCCACTATTTGGGACACCTGGGATTACCATCCTACCCCCAACCCGCAGTAGGTCCAAAATTTAAGAGGGGGGCAAAGTTTGTACTTTCCCCAAATTTCAAACAAGCGCGTCCCATCTTCTGTTCAAAAAAGCCAAAAACAAGCGCGTCCCAGACCGAAACATGGTTCTCCCCCTCCCCCCCGCCCACCCGTCCGATTCCCCATTCGTACTCCGTGGGCGCAAAAACTACCTCTCCACCAGCAGCGAAACCCCGGCGTCCTCCGTCCGCCACCCCATCCCACCCATCAACCTCCGCCCTCCTCCATCACGCCGGAGCCGATACCCCGACGTCGTCGTCCATCGCAACCTCAACCGCAACGCCCTCCACGGCTAGTAGTTGAAGCCGAGGCCGAGCCGTCCGTACCCGAGCCAGTTCAACCACGCCATCCCGCGCCTCACCGCTGCCGCTCCAACTTCGCCACCCTCCACCGCACCAAAGCTGTTCCTGCTACGCCGTCCTTCACCGCCTCGGATCTGCTTCCCCTCCACCGACATACGGCCATGGCAACATAGTCAACAATTTGGCCATGGATTCGTCCAAGCCTGCACCCTCCTCCAGAACATCGGTTTCCCCGGCAAAAAGAAGAAGATCGGCGCGACATGTGGAGGCGACCACACCGGCAATCGAAAATGGTACTCCTCTTCCCTTATTCGTGCAAATCTTACGTGTCTGCTTGCATGGTATTCATCCCACAGAAAACACTAGTTGACCGCTTCTTCTTGATACTAGATGTTCCTAGTTACTCGCGATGCACAAGGTTTCTCCTCATATACTATTTGACCTTAGCTAGAGGTTCGTCGCACCCTGGATTTCAATTCCTGGTCAGTTGATTCCCAATTAACGGAAGCATTCTCCGGCGTAACAGGTGCTAGTCCTCCTATTACGCCGGGGAAGTAGCGCCTCGGTGTTTATCTTAGGGGCGTAGAGCTGCTGGCGCCCGATCTGGACGTCGTCCGGGATTAAAGGGATGGCGTGGGGGCGCTGCCAAGCACGGCGGTGGTGTGAGGTCGAGGGGAGGGCGGGGCGGCGGAGGCAGGGGTCTGGGCCGGTGGTCGCTCGTGGTTTGAGAAAGATCGTCAACAGTGACTGGCGGGAGGTAGAGAAGGCCATCTGCCCGTTCCTTATAGATCGGACGGTTCATAAAAAAAATCGACCGACCTATTTATTTTCAGTCGACTGTTATCTTGATAGGACCACATGTGGTGGTGTGTTGGAGGAGTACCTGCATTTCCTTTGCTCATATATTACAAAATCATACGGAGTAGAATCTAATTTTGTTTGCCATGCAATGTTGTAGAGCTATCATATGTCTCCTGTCATTTATTTTTCAGCCACCTGCTATCTGCTACTTTTACAGTGCACTAGTTCTTCACACACTTCACCCATACTCTCACTATTGTGTTTTTATGCAAGGGTATTTCAGACCCTGCCTTGATAGAAGCAGAAAAGAATAGAGAGAAGTCGCTCTAGCGTGGTACGCGGCTAGGCCAGAAACGTTTCAAGGCTTTAAAGGGTGTAGTGTCAGCAGATGGAGACGGGGAACGTAGCTTTGGAGTTGATGATCTTGCTCGCTGTGAACCACCATCCCAGGTGCTTGCTTTAACTTCATGGTGTCATATGTGGTTGCATGTTGCATATGGTGTCTAGCTTGTATTCGAAAGGCCGAAGTCGGTCTTTATCAAGATAAGGAAAGATATTTTTACATGAACCACCATCCCGGGAGCACCAGAAGACAAATAGCTAGTCAGGGCACTGGTCGAGCCAGTGACAAGCCCATCACAGACATGCATCACCTGGAAGCCAACTAAAAAGCCACGATGGTGGCGAAGTAGCCCACCTCCCACCATGCTCTCAGGTCCTAGATGATCATGCTCACCACTCCAGCCGGATGTCTAGCTTGTATTGCTTCCAATTTGGTTAAATTGCATCTGCTTAGCTTACACACTATACCTTTGAATATGACACGCCTTCTTGTTTTTGGTACATACTAGTACATCTGTCTATTAACCATGTTCTTACATCAAACTAATGTTCTTGTGTATCCCTCATCAATCACTTACGATGAGGCAGTCAGGCCAGTGGACTACTGTGATAAAAGATCCTCATTTAAAGAATGCAGCGTCAGCCTCCCCACATGATTCTCAAGAAACAGCAAGGCTAGATGAAGATAGTGAACGTAGCTCTATAGTTGATTACCGCATTTCCCCTACACTAGCATCGCAGGTGCTTGCTCTAACTTGGCAGCGTGATATGTGGTTGCATGTTGCATATGGTGTCTAGATTGTAATTCTTCTAATCTGGTTAGATTGCATGTGCTATTCTGCTTAGTTTATACATTATACCTATTAATGTGACATGCCTTCCTGTTTTTAGTACATAGTACATCTGTCTATTAAGCATGTCCTAACATAAAACTATTTTTTTTGTATCCCGCATAAATCAATATGACGAGACACCTTCAGTATATGCAGTGTGATATTGGTTGCATCTTTGATATGATTTATAGCATGCGCTGCTTCTAATTTGTTGAAATGCCATTTATGATGGGACACTTTTAACTTGGCAGAGTCATATTGGTTGCATCTTTCACGTGGTGTCTAGCTTGCATTGCTTCTTATTTGTTGAAATGGTTTCTGCTTAGTTTACACAAACAGTTGTGAATATGCCATGCCGTCCTGTTTTTCGTATTATTCCATCCTGGAATCATGTGTTGGCCTTACATCAAAGTAGTGATTGTCAGTATCATGCACGAATGAGTTCTGAAGAGTGAATTTTATTGCTTTTTCTTGTCGGTTTTACTTGACAATTCAAAATCAATAAAGCGGAAGGAAGTTAGCAAGGCAGCGGATGAAGGTGCTCCCTCCAAACGGAGGGCCTCTATAGATTCTACTCCTCCATCCCCCCAAGACGATTTCCAAGACAACACATGCATAGACACTCAACGTAGCCGTGTTGGTGATGAGCACGTCTCCCCTAGTGCACCATCACAGGTGCTCCCTCTAACTTGGCACTGTTATATGTGGTTGCATGTTATGTATGATGTCTAGCTTGTATTGCTTCTAATTTTGTTGAATTTCATCTGCTTACTTTACACGTTATACTTGTGACTAAGACACGTGTTCCTGTTTCTAGAACATACAATATCTGTCTATCACACCATGTTCTTACATCAAAGTACATTTGTTCTGAAGAACTAAATTGTTATTCGTTTTTCTTGTCGGCTTGACTTAACATGGCACAGAGAAAGAGGAAGCAAGACAGAACGACAGGGAAAGGGAAGCGGAACAATCCTGCAGATTCTGCTGGTACTAATGGTGCAATAGAAGGTCAAAGTCCGGCGGAAAATTGTACCGATAGGGTATCCTGTGCTACACGAGCTGCAGAACAAGCCAAACAGAAACAAATAGCTGCCACCAAACAAGCAGAGACAACCCTAGTTGTTGCAACACCTTCCACAGTACCACCAGCTGCACGATCTACTCGTTGGTCAACTCAGCTAGCAGCACGTTCCCAAGCTCCCTTGCCACCTGACACTACTTCCGAAGCACTCTTGACACACGATGAGTTGGCAAGATCAGATGAACTTTGTGAGCTTCAACGGCAAGAAGGTAGTTGCTGGAGTCAAGTTACAGTTGCATGCTTCTTTATATGTAGTCTCACAGTTTGATGTACACTAACACTTCCTATGTTTGTTGTTGGACTAGCACCTAGGCGCAAGAGGAAACAAACTTCAGGGATAATGCTTGATAGGTTAACTAAATCTAGAGGAGGAAGAATGGAGATCCGTTTTGAGGCAGGTTTAAAAAGGCCACGTGATGCTACAGAGTCAGCCAAGTTAGTATCAGAGGCAGCGGTTGCTGTTAGGTGTCATGTATGTTTCCTCCCAACATGGATTCGGTACAGGAATGACAAAGACGAAACCCAGTTCAACACCTTCCTCGACCATTTATCTGTAAGTATGGTTATGTATGGAAACTAGTAATATCGCCTTGCTCTGTCCAATACTTTCTAGGTTGCTGATAATGAGACTCCCATAATTTTCAACAGATGAGGTTCAAGTTGGATAGCCAAGATGATGCAACCAGACAAGCTTGCACCCATGTTTTCAAGTCTGCTCTGCGACAGTATCAGTATAACTTGAGGAAAACTCACTTTGAAGGCAAGGCTAACAGTGAAGACTGGAGAGGCCTTGTTAAACACTGGTCCGATCTGAAGTATCAGATACATTATATATATGTGATCAGATCACATGTTGAAGTCCTATTTACGCATGTGCCACACAAATCTATCTTCTTGTAGGTGAACTGTTCAAAGAACAAGGCCAACCGTACGAAAATGAAATTCCAACAGACGACAGGATCTCGTAGCTATATTGCACACTGCGAGGCTCTTGTAATTAGCTGCTGTTTCACTCTTTTCGCTGTACCATATTATCAGATCTATATTGACTTGTTCCAAATGCAGAGGAAAACCCGCAAGGACCAAAAAGTACCTGAAGCAAATGCTGTGGAAATCTTCAAGGACTGTCACACCAGCAAGAAGAAGGGCATGACTACACCAGTCAAAGCCGCTATTGTAAGTCCTTAATCCTCATGCCTTTTAACTACTACTTCTCTGACTTGTGCCTTGAACTGCATGGTTTGCAGCCAATGTCTATTACTCTTTTCAATTTTATACACAATTGTCTTAGCGTATCATTGCACCTTACAAGGTTTAAAAGAGAGGAGTGATGTTCCTTTGATCTTGACCTGTAATCTAGTTCCGTGCTGGACTTGCCCACACAACGTTACAATTGCCTGTTTGTCTGTTCTCAGTTGTTTTGTTTTATGAATGATGTCATACTATGCTTACCGTATTATAAACTTCGTCTCTTTATCCTTAGCCCTCAATACAATGTGAAGAAATAGACAATACATTAGCGATGGTACATGGTCATATGTTTGGAACCTGGTTTTATTATGTACTTTGCAATAAAATACAACTAATATTTTACATGGGTTCACGAGAATAAGTTCTGTATATAGACCAAAGCTATTTTGTTTGGTTTTGCTGCCTCCTTAATATCTTCTGTTCTAGTACTACTAATGTAAAACCTCAACTTTTTAGCGAGCTATGGAAAAAATGGTGGAACCGCCACCTTCTGAAGGTGGCGAGGCAACTATAACCGCAATGTCAGCTCTTGCTGCAGTGGGTCAGTACCTGTCCACTAATAGTGCCAAAAGCACGTTCCTGCGTAATAGTGGGTTGGTTGTTAAGGCAATCTTGTCCAAACTGCCTCATGATCAAGATATGCAAGCTCAAAACAATGTTGTATCTGCGCTCCCGACACAAGTCCATTCCCTAACAGAGACCCTTTGTGAAACAAGGAGAGACATTGTTCGATGTTGTCAAGATATGCATGGTTTTGAAACCAGACTATCAGACATTTGCTATGTTGTTCAGGAGCCTAGGAGAACTGAAGGCGAAGGTTATGGTGCTCCATCGGACAATACAACATGAAAATGTAACAGTCGGGTCAAATGAACTGAGCTTCTGAACTTCTGGTGGTGCATTTATCTGCTAGACTGTTAACTTTTATGCCAACCTTCCTTTTGTTTTATAGTTGTAATTTGTTTTAGTGCGATACAAAATTTGTTCTTAACGTGCAACCACCGGCTGAAGAAAACAACAAGCCATTTTTGTATAGTGTAGGGTGTTCCCTATATTTGCACTGGTGGCGAACTTTGATGCCCAGTGGATGTAATATGTGTAATAGACGTGATAGCCTAGCGTAAGTTGCTTGCTTATTTATTTCCTTATTGTCTTGTTTATTTGTTTTCTTGTAGTCAGTGCAGTTCTTTTTCCGCGGTTTGCTAGTGGCTGCAATAACCTATTTTTTAAAACTAGGCCACATTAACCATGGCTACATATTTATTGTAGTTAACATGGGCCTCCTACGGGCCGTAGAAACAATGGGCCTTCTAAGGGTCGTAGAAACAATGGGCCTTCTACGGGGCATAGAAGCAATGGGCGTTATACGGGCCGTAGACACAATGGGCCTTCTACGGGCCGTATCATCAATGGGCCTTCTACGGGCCGTATGATCGGTTGGCCAAACATGGGCCAATAACAGACCACATTATGTCCGTAAATGGGCTAGAGTTGAAATCGTCCGTTCATGGGCCGACCATAACGGGCCGTCGTTAATCGGCCGTATTTGATGACGCTATGAAAACCGCCCAACGTATTAACGGGCCACAAACGGGCCGACTGTAACCACAGGCTGAATTTGGCCCACAAGCAGAAAATGACAGTAACGGGCCGTAAGTAAACGAATGCTGGAAATGAGCCCAAGAATAAATGGGCCCTGAGAAGGCGGAAAGATAACATGGGCTGGAAACGGCCCAACGGAATAATGGGCCGTTAATGGGTATAAAGTGATACATTGTTCATTACGGGCCAGTTTTACCACGTGCCGTTAAGGGGCCGAGGGTTACTAAGGGCCTCATATGGGCCGGAATACGTCATGGGCCATACATGGGCCGGAAGTTAAAACGGGCTGGAATTATATTGGACGGCCTAGATGACGCTACTGGGCCTAATTCGGATAGGCCATAAACGGGCCCTGGGTTAGCGGGCTGTAAACGGGCTATATGCGAACATGCCGTAAACAGGCTTGCCGTGGGCCGGCCCGCCACCTTTTGACCAAGTCAAACGGGTCGGCCTTTTCACAGAAATGGGCCTCTGTTGGGCCGTGCCACGTGTCGACATATCATAGGCGCTTTGGGTCCAATGAGTGGATGACATCTGTCCCAACGGTGAGCCGACACGTGTTTCCTCCAGCCAATGATGATTTTACATGTGGAAAATCCCCATTGGTCGGGGCTGTTAACGGGTTATCGGATCCAAAACCGGACCCGATAGCTTAATGGCGTTCCATTACGGTGGATGCCACGTGTCGGTCACCCTTGACGAAAGCACTTCTGTGACGCGCGATTTATCGTCATGGAAGTGGACACTTCGGTGATGATAATTTTGGTAATGTCATGGAACACTTCTACGACAACACATGTATGACTATCTTGATTCTGTCATAAATTTGTCATGGATGTACATGCATGACAGAAAATGTGACCTACTGTGACAAACACGTATCATCACGGAAGTGTATTTTTTTGTAGTGTACAGAGGCTGAGTTGTGAGCGATGGCTATATTGACGGCTGAGGTGATCTGGTTACGGTGGTTACTTGAGGATTTTGGTGTGTCTGCTACTACCTTGACTCCCTTACTGTCGGACGGTACTGGTGCTATTAGTATTGCGCGTGACTCGGTGAAGCATGAGCTCACCAAGCACATCGGTGTGGATGCACACTTTGTGCGTGCTGCTGTGCAAGATCAAACTCTCGCTCTTCACCAAGTGCCTTCTGAGTTACAGTTGGCGGACTTCTTCATGAAGGCACAAACTCAAGCGCAGCATGGTTTCTTTCTCTCCAAACTCAGTGTTGTTGATCCACCATGAGTTTGAGGGGGGTGTTAGATGTGTATACTCCCCTTTTCTGTATATCCCCATTGTATAGGGGGTTTATTGCACTTTACCACACATGTATATGTATTGGCCTTTGGCCCTCTGTGAATTGTAGTTGCCGATTATCCAACAAAAAACACATCTTATGTTTTGATACCGAGGGAGTACTAAAGAACATCGTCAAAACTCAATACAAAACCAAGATCTTCACATAATTGAATATGTTGATGCATTTTGCATTATTATTTTTTTTTTTGAGAAAGTTGCTTGCATTCAAATCACGAAATAATAAAAAGTTCTTTACCCGTACAAGCACGCTCTAACACACACACAATGAACTAGAAAAATAGAGAGCACCCTAAAACAACGAGTAAAACATGAAGATCTCCGGAGCTCTGTGTTGGGGAACGCAGTAATTTCAAAAAAATTCCTACGCACACACAAGATCCATCTAGGTGATGCATAGCAACGAGCGAGAGAGTGTGTCCACGTACCCTCTAGACCGAAAGCGGAAGCGTTATGACAACGCGGTTGATGTAGTCGTACGTCTTCACGATCCGACCGCTCCTAGCACCGAAGGTACGGCACCTCCGCGATCTGCACACGTTCAGCTCGGTGACGTCCCACGAACTCTAGATCCAGCTGAGGTCGAGGGAGAGTTTCGTCAGCACGATGGCGTGGTGACGGTGATGATGAAGTTACTGGCGCAGGGCTTCGCCTAAGCACTACAACGATATGACCGGCAAGGGGGAGGCCGGCCGGCCCTCCTGGG
The DNA here is from genome assembly GCF_002575655.3 of Aegilops tauschii subsp. strangulata. Lineage (NCBI taxonomy): Eukaryota > Viridiplantae > Streptophyta > Magnoliopsida > Poales > Poaceae > Aegilops > Aegilops tauschii. The sequence continues at coordinate 359,418,517 of NC_053035.3, forward strand.
GCGCACCCAAGTAGGATTCCTACTAGGAATCCTATTCCTAGTAGGTTTCCAACAAGGGAAGAGAGGGGGAAGGAAGGAGAGGGAGAGAGGGAGAAGGAAAGGGGGGCGCCGCCCCCCTTCCCTAGTCCAATTCGGACCCAAGGGGGAGGGGGCGCGCGGCCTGCCCTAGCCCCCCCTCTCTCTCCACTAAGGCCCATGTGGCCCATTAGTTCCCCCGGGGGGTTCTGGTAACCCTCCGGCACTCCGGTTTTATCCAAAAATTCTTCGGAACATTTCTGGTGTCCGAATATAGTCGTCCAATATATCAATCTTTATGTCTCAACCATTTCGAGACTCCTCGTCATGTCCGTGGTCACATCCGAGACTCCGAACAACCTTCGATACATCAAAACACATAAACTCATAATACCGATCGTCACCGAACGTTAAGCGTGCGGACCCTACGGGTTCGAGAACTATGTAGACATGACCGAGACTCACTTCTGGTCAATAACCAATAGCGGAACCTGGATGCTCATATTGGTTCCTACATATTCTACGAAGATCTTTATCGGTCAAACCGCATAACAACATACGTTGTTCCCTTTGTCATCGGTATGTTACTTGCCCGAGATTCGATCGTCGATATCTCAATACCTGGTTCAATCTCGTTACCAGCAAGTCTCTTTACTCGTTCCGAAATGCATCATCCTAAAACTAACTCATTAGTCACATTGCTTGCAAGGCTTTATAGTGATGTGCATTACCGAGAGGGCCCAGAGATACCTCTCCGAAACACGGAGTGACAAATCCTAATCTCGATCTATGCCAACCCAACAAACACCATCGGAGACACCTGTAGAGCATCTTTATAATCACCCAGTTACGTTGTGACGTTTGATAGCACACTAAGTGTTCCTCCGGTATTCGGGAGTTGCATAATCTCATAGTCATAGGAACATGTATAAGTCATGAAGAAAGCAATAGCAATAAACTAAACGATCATAGTGCTAAGCTAATGGATGGGTCAAGTCAATCACATCATTCTCTAATGATGTGATCCCATTAATAAAATGACAACTCATGTCAACGGCTAGGAAACTTAACCATCTTTGATCAATGAGCTAGTCAAGTAGAGGCATACTAGTGACATTCTGTTTGTCTATGTATTCACACATGTACTAAGTTTCTGGTTAATACAATTCTAGCATGAATAATAAACATTTATCATGATATAAGGAAATATAAATAACAACTTTATTATTGCCTCTAGGGCATATTTCCTTCAGTCTCCCACTTGCACTAGAGTCAATAATCTAGATTACATTGTAATGATTCTAACACCCATGGAGTCTTGGTGCTGATCATGTTTTGCTCGTGAGAGAGGCTTAGTCAACGGGTCTGCAACATTTAGATCCGTATGTATCTTACAAACCTCTATGTCCCCTTCCGACACTTGATGACGGATGGAATTGAAGTGTCTCTTGGTGTGCTTGGTTCTCTTGTGAAATCTGGATTCCTTTGCCAAGGCAATTGCTCTAGTATTGTCACAAAAGATTTTCATTGGACCCGATGCACTAGGTATGACACCTAGATCGGATATGAACTCCTTCATCCAGACTCCTTCATTTGCTACTTTCGAAGCAGCTATGTATTCCACACGTAGATCCCGCCACGACGCTCTGCTTAGAACTGCACCAACTGACAGCTTCACCGTTCAATATAAACACGTATCCGGTTTGTGACTTAGAGTCCTAGATCAGTGTCAAAGCTCGCATCAACGTAACCTTTTACGACAAGCTCTTTATCACCTCCATAAACAAGAAACATATCCTTAGTCCTTTTCAGGTATTTCAGGATGTTCTTGACCGCTGTCCAGTGATCCACTCCTGGATACTTTGGTACCTCCCTACTATACTTATAGCAAGGCACACATCAGGTCTAGTACACATCATTGCATACATGATAGAACCTGTGGCTGAAGCATAGGGAATGACTTTCATTTTCTCTCTATCTTCTGCAGTGGTCGGGCATTGAGTCTCACTCAACTTCACACCTTGTAACACAAGCAAGAACCCTTTCTTTGACTGATCCATTTTGAACTTCAAATTTTTATCAAGGTATGTGCTTTGTGAAAGTCCAATTAAGCGTCTTGATCTATCTCTATAGATCTTGATGACCAATATATAAGCAGCTTCACCGAGGTCTTTCATTGAAACATTCTTATTTAAGTATCCTTTTATGCTATCCAGAAATACCGTATCATTTCCAATCAGCAATATGTCATCCACATATAATATTAGAAATGCTATAGAGCTCCCACTCACTTTCTTGTAAATACAGGCTTCTCCAAAAGTCTGTATAAAACCATATGCTTTGATCACTCTATCAAAACGTTTATTCCAACTCCGAGAGGCTTGCACCACTCCATAAATGGATAGCTGGAGCTTGCACACTTTGTTAGCATCCTTTGGATCGACAAAACCTTCTGGTTGCATCATATACAACTCTTCTTCCAGAAATCCATTCAGGAATGCAGTTTTGACATCCATTTGCCAAATTTCATAATCATAAAATGCGGCAATTTCTAACATGATTCGGACAGACTTAAGCATCGCTACGGGTGAGAAAGTCTCATCGTAGTCAACCCCTTGAACTTGTCGAAAAGCTTTCGCAACAAGTCGAGCTTTGTAGACAATAACATTACCGTCAGCGTCAGTCTTCTTCTTGAAGATCCATTTATTCTCGATGGCTTGCCGATCATCGGGCAAGTCAACCAAAGTCCACACTTTGTTCTCATACATGGATCCCATCTCAGATTTCATGGCCTCAAGCCATTTTGCGGAATCTGGGCTCATCATCGCTTCCTCATAGTTCGTAGGTTCGTTATGGTCTAGTAACATGACGTCCAGAACAGGATTACCGTACCACTCTGGTGCGGATCTTACTCTGGTTGATCTACGAGGTTAAATAGTAACTTGATCAGAATTTCATGATCACTATCATTAGCTTCCTCACTAATTGGTGTAGGAATCACTGGAACTGATTTCTTTGATGAACTACTTTCAGATTCAGGAGAAGGTACAATTACCTCATCAAGTTCTACTTTCCTCCCACTCACTTCTTTCGAGAGAAACTCCTTCTCTAGAAAGGATCCATTCTTAGCAACGAATATCTTGCCTTCGGATCTATGATAGAATGTGTACCCAACAGTCTCCTTTGGGTATCCTATGAAGACACATTTCTCCGATTTGGGTCGAGCTTATCAGGTTGAAGCTTTTTCACATAAGCATCGCAGCCCCGAACTTAAGAAACGACAACTTGGGTTTCTTGCCAAACCACGGTTCAAATGGTGTCGTCTCAACGGATTTAGATGGTGCCCTATTTAACGTGAATGCAGTCGTCTCTAAAGCATAACCCCAAAATGATAGCGGTAAATCAGTAAGAGACATCATAGATAACACCACATCTACTAAAGTGCGGTTACGACGTTCGAACACACCATTACGTTGCGGTGTTCCGGGTGGCGTGAGTTGCGAAACTATTCCGCATTGTTTCAAATGAAGACCTAACTCATAACTCAAATATTCTCCTCCACGATCAGATCGTAGAAACTTTATTTTCTTGTTACGATGATTTTCTACTTCACTCTGAAATCTTTGAACTTTTCAAATGTTTCAGACTTATATTTCATCAAGTAGATATACCCATATCTGCTCAAATCATCTGTGAAGGTGAGAAAATAACGATACCCGCCGCGAGCATCAACACTCATCGGACCGCATACATCAGTATGTATTATTTCCAACAAGTCTGTTGCTCGCTCCATTGTTCCGGAGAACGGAGTTTTAGTCATCTTGCCCATTAGGCATGGTTCACATGTATCAAGTGATTCCAAAAGCCCATCAGCATGGAGTTTCTTCATGCGCTTTACACCAATATGACCTAAACGGCAGTGCCACAAATAAGTTGCACTATCATTATTAAACTTATATTTTTGGCTTCAATACTATGAATATGTGTATCACTGCTATCGAGATTCAACAAAAATAGACCACTTATCAAGGGTGCATGACCATAAAAGATATTACTCATATAAATAGAACAACCATTATTCTCTGATTTAAATGAATAACCATCTCACATCAAACAAGATCCAGATATAATGTTCATGCTCAACGATGGCACCAAATAACAATTATTCAGGTCTAAAACTAATCCCGAAGGTAGATGTAGAGGTAGCGTGCCGACCGCGATCACATCGACTTTGGAACCATTTCCCACGCGCATCGTCACCTCTTCCTTAGCCAATCTTCGCTTAATCCGTAGCTCATGTTTCGAGTCGCAAATATGAGCAATAGAACCAGTATCAAATACCCAGGAGCTACTGCGAGCATTAGTTAAGTGCACATCAATAACATGTATATCAAATATACCTTTCACTTTGCCATCCTTCTTATCCGCCAAATACTTGGGGCAGTTCCGCTTCCAGTGACCAGTCCCTTCGTAGTAGAAGCACTCAGTCTCAGGCTTAGGTCCAGACTTGGGCTTCTTCACTTGAGCAACAACTTGCTTGCCATTCTTCTTGAAGTTTCCCTTCTTCCCTTTGCCCTTCTTCTTGAAACTGGTGGTCTTGTTGACCATCAACACTTGATGCTCCTTCTTGATTTCTACCTCCGCAGCTTTTAGCATCGCGAAGAGCTCGCGAATTGTCTTATCCATCCCTTGCATATTATAGTTCATCACAAAGCTTTTGTAGCTTGGTGGCAGTGATTGAAGAACTCTGTCAATGACACTATCATTAGGAAGATTAACTCCCAGTTGAGTCAAGTGGTTGTGGTACCCAGACATTCTGAGTATATGTTCACTGACAGAACTATTCTCCTCCATCTTGTAGCTATAGAACTTATTGGAGACTTCATATCTCTCAATCCGGGCATTTGCTTGAAATATTAACTTCAACTCCTGGAACATCACATATGCTCCATGACGTTCAAAACGTCGTTGAAGTCCCGGTTCTAAGCCGTAAAGCATGGCACACTGAACTATCGAGTAGTCATCAGATTTGCTCTGCCAGACGTTCTTAACGTCATCAGTAGCATCTGCAGCAGGCCTAGCACCTAGCGGTGCTTCCAGGACGTAATTCTTCTGTGCAGCAATGAGGATAATCCTCAAGTTACGGACCCAGTCCGTGTAGTTGCTACCATCATCTTTCAACTTAGCTTTCTCTAGGAACGCATTAAAATTACACGGAACAGTAGCACGGGCCATTTATCTACAACAACAAAGACATGCAAAATACTATTAGGTACTAAGTTCATGATAAATTAAAGTTCAATTAATCATATTACTTAAGAACTCCCACTTAGATAGACATCCCTCTAATCATCTAAGTGATCACGTGATCCAAATCAACTAAACCATGTCCGATCATCATGTGAGATGGAGTAGTTTTCAATGGTGAACATCACTATGTTGATCATATCTACTATATGATTCACGCTCGAACTTTCGGTCTCACTGTTCCGAGGCCATATCTGCATATGCTAGGCTCGTCAAGTTTAACCCGAGTATTCTGCGTGTGCAAAACTAGCTTGCACCCGTTGTATGTGAACGTAGAGCTTATCACACCCGATCATCACATGGTGTCTCGGCATGATGAACTTTTGCAACGGTGCATACTCAGGGAGAACACTTGTACCTTGAAATTTAGTGAGAGATCATCTTATAATGCTACCACCAAACTAAGCAAAATAAGATGCATAAAGGATAAACATCACATGCAATCAATATAAGTGATATGATATGGCCATCATCATCTTGTGCCTTTGATCTCCATCTCCAAAGCACTGTCATGATCACCACCGTCACTGGCTTGACGATCAAGCATCATTGTCGTCTCGCCAACTATTGCTATCACGACTATCGCTACCGCTTAGTGATAAAGTTAAGCAATTACATGGTGATTGCATTGCATACAATAAAGCGACAACCATAAGGCTCCTGCCAGTTGCCGATAACTGTTACAAAACCTGATCATCTCATACAACAATTTATATATCATCACGTCTTGACCATATCACATCACAACATACCCTGCAAAAACAAGTTAGACATCCTCTACTTGTTGTTGCAAATTTTACGTGGCTGCTACGGGTTTAGCAAGAACCGTTCTTACCTACGCATCAAAAACCACAACGATTTTTCGTCAAGTGTGCTGTTTTAACCTTCAACAAGGACCGTGCGTAGTCACACTCGATTCAACTAAAGTTGGAGAACCTGACATCTAGGTGATTTCAAAAATTTCAAAAATTTCAAAAAAATTCCTACGCACACGCAAGATCCATCTAGGTGATGCATAGCAACGAGCGAGAGAGTGTGTCCACATACCCTTGTAGACCAAAGGCAGAAGCGTTATGGCAACGCGGTTGATGTAGTCATACGTCTTCATGATCCGACTGATCCTAGCACCGAAGGTACGGCACCTCCGCGATCTGCACACGGTCAGCTCGGTGACGTCCCACGAACTCTAGATCCAGCTGAGGTCGAGGGAGAGTTTCTTCAGCACGACGGCGTGGTGACGGTGATGATGAAGTTACCGGCGCAGGGCTTCACCTAAGCACTGCAACGATATGACCGAGGTGGAAATCTGTGGAGGGGGGCACCGCACACGGCTAAGACAACTGTCAACATGTGTGTCCTAGGGTGCCCCCTGCCCCCGTATATAAAGGAGCAAGGGGGAGGCCGGCCGGCCCTCCTGGGGCGCGCCCCAAGTAGGATTCCTACTAGGAATCCTATTCCTAGTAGGTTTCGAACAAGGGAAGAGAGGGGGAAGGAAGGAGAGGGAGAGACAGAGAAGGAAAGGGGGGCGCCGCCCCCCCTTCCCTAGTCCAATTCGGACCCAAGGGGGATGGGGCGCGCGGCCTGGCCTAGCAGCCCCTCTCTCTCTCCACTAAGGCCCATGTGGCCCATTAGTTCCCCCGGGGGGTTCCGGTAACCCTCCGGCACTCCGGTTTTATCCGAAACTTCTCCGGAACATTTCCGGTGTCCGAATATAGTCGTCCAATATATCAATCTTTATGTCTCGACCATTTCGAGACTCCTCGTCATGTACGTGGTCACATCCGGGACTCCGAACAACCTTCGGTACATCAAAACACATAAACTCATAATACCGATCATCACCGAACGTTAAGCGTGCGGACCCTATGGGTTCGAGAACTATGTAGACATGATTGAGACTCACTTCCGGTCAATAACCAATAGCGGAACCTGGATGCTCATATTGGTTCCTACGTATTCTACGAAGATCTTTATCGGTCAAACCGCATAACAACATACGTTGTTCCCTTTGTCATCGGTATGTTACTTGCCAGAGATTCGATCGTCGGTATCTCAATACCTAGTTCAATCTCGTTACCGGCAAGTCTCTTTACTCGTTACGTAATGCATCATCCCGCAACTAACTTATTAGTCACATTGCTTGCAAGGCTTATAGTGATGTGCATTACCGAGAGGGCCCAGAGATACCTCTCCGAAACACGGAGTGACAAATCCTAATCTCGATCTATGCCAACCCAACAAACACCATCGAAGACACCTGTAGAGCATCTTTATAATCAACCAGTTACGTTGTGACATTTGATAGCACACTAAGTGTTCCTTCGGTATTCGGGAGTTGCATAATCTCATAGTCATAGGAACATGTATAAGTCATGAAGAAAGCAATATCAATAAACTAAATGATCATAGTGCTAAGCTAACGGATGGGTCAAGTCAATCACATCATTCTCTAATGATGTGATCCCGTTAATCAAATGACAACTCATGTCAATGGCTAGGAAACTTAACCATCTTTGATCAACGAGCTAGTCAAGTAGTGGCATACTAGTGACACTCTGCTTGTCTATGTATTCACACATGTACTAAGTTTCCGGTTAATACAATTCTAGCATAATAATAAACATTTATCATGTATAAGGAAATATAAATAACAACTTTATTATTGCCTCTAGGGCATATTTCCTTCACTCTATGCCATCATTCCTGAACCCTGCGAGAAGATTCCCGCAACACAAGACTCTGCAACCATACCCAAGTAGGTCATCATCTTCAACCACGGCATAATCGCCGCCGCTTTGCTCCCCTTTTCTTCGCACCGGTGCTGAAAAGACAAGGACACACATGTGCATCCAACATGCCTGCACTAGCCTTTGTCATATACGTGTCTCTTTCAGATGGATGAGAACTAGGATCCGGTTCCGGCACCGCGGTCGGGCCAACCGCCCGGGCAAAGCAGGACATCCTTCCAACAACAACACAAAGTAAGATGAATAACAACAACGGAAAATCATACCGACAAGGAGAAAGAAGAATATCTGTCGCCACACAACCACCTCCCATCTGGGGACCCAACCGGACAGTGTCAGTCGACCTCCAGACACCATAGCCCACGACCTCGGCGAGATCTGGGACCCCCACCCCGCTGGCCCCTAGACGAAGGCAAGAGCTTCCCCTGACCATGAATGGAGTCCGGGGAAACTTATTCAGGTGAGTTACCGCCGCAACGGCCTCAAGAACGTCTCTCTCAACTCTAACCCTACTACGAACCCACTCCACACATAGATCCGAGGTTTACCCTCCCACCTGCCGGCGGAGCGGCCGACGGAGGGAGAGGGAATCAATGGCAGCACTAGCGACACGCAAAGGGAAGCCATGATCGCCTCCTTTTCTCCTGTGCACGCTATCCGGAGCGGCGGCATTTTGCATCATGTGAATTGTTGAATTTAGCTTCGCATATGAATGCTCTTAAATAAGGAGCAGAACTTGGCGACAATTCATGTGCAGCGCACCCACATGGCTTGGAGGACAAGCCAAGTGGTGCGTGGGGATTGGGAGGGGAATCCTCCTCCAAATTGTGACCTCCCCTAGCTACTATATACATATGGGAGGAACAACCCTCCAAATGATTATATTTGTTGATTGCGCCCTCCCCCTCTCTCTACAATTTTATGCCATTAGGCTGCTCCACCTCTCTCTTGTCCTCCGGTTGTTCTTTGTCTTGGAGAACAGAATGCTGCTAAACCATTGACACGAAACACGTGGATACCGCGGAGGGATCGTACATTCGGCCTAAGAGATTTCTCCGCTTCAATCATGGATGGAACCGAGAAATTATTCTTCAGTTTTATGCAACATTGTATGTTTCTGGAGATAGGAAGGACTGCAGCAAGTAAAGAAAGTGAGCACAAACGGTATAGGTGCACTAGTTCAGCGAAGAGATGATGATACAAGTGTAGTAATGATACTAGATATTGATTTTTGTAATAGGAACAATAATAAACAGCAAGGTAGCAAGTAAAGAAAGGGAGCACAAACGGCATTGCAATGCTTGAAAATGAGGCCCAGGGTCTGTACTTTCACTAGTGCAATCTCTCAACAATGCTAATATAATTGGATCATATAACCATCCCTCAACGTGCGATGAAGATTCACTCCAAAGTTCCTATCTAGCGGAGAACATAAGAAGAAATTGTTTGTAGTTATTCTTTCCGATCGATCTATCCAAGAGTTCGTACTAAAATAACACCAAGTTATTCTTTCCGATCGATCTATCAAGAGTTCATACTAAAATAACACCAAGTTATTCTTTCCAATCGATCTATCAAGAGTTTGTACTAAAATAACACCAAAACAAATTCGGATTCATAATACTCAATCCAAAACAAAGAATATCAAAGAGTGCCCCAAGATTTCTACCGGAGAAACAAAGACAAGAACGTGCATCAACCACTATGCATAAATTACCCCAAAGTCACCTCGGGAATCCGCGAGTTGAGTGCCAAAACATATATCAAGTGCAATATGATACCCCATTGTCACCACGGGTATTCATAGCAAGACATACATAAAGTGTTCTCAAATCCATAAAAGTATTCAATCCGATAAGAACGAAATCTCAAAGGGAAAACTCAATTCACAACAAGATAGAAAGGGGAAAACACCATATGATCCAACTATATTAACAAAGCCCACGATACATCAAGATCGTGACATCTCAAGAACACGAGAGAGAGAGAGAGAGAGATTAAACACATAGCTACTGGCACGAACCCTCAGCCCCGATGGTGGACTACTCCCTCCTCATCGTGGTGGCCGCCGGGATGATGAACATGGCCACCGGTGATGATTTCCCCCTTCGGCAGGGTGCCGGAACAGGGTTCCAGATTGGTTTTTTGTGGCTACAGAGGCTTGGGGTGGCGGAACTTCTGATCTAGCGTTATTTCTGGGGGTTTCTGTATTTATAGGATTTTTTGGCGTCGGTTTCACACGAAGATGCGCCTCGAGGTGAGCACGATACACCTGCACATGGGCAAGGGCCCAGGCACGCCTTGGTGTATCTTGCTCACCTTCTTCACCTTCTGCCCCCACGAAGCTTTTAGTGCCTCTTTTGTTCCAAAAAAATCGTCAAAAAGTTTCAGCCTATTTGGAGAATTTTCATTTCTGCACAAAAAACAACACCACGGTAGTTTCGCTGAAAACAACGTCAGTCCAGGTTAGTTCCATGCAAATCATATAAAATTGTTGTAAACATGGCATGAATACTTCATAAATTATAGATAAGTTGGAGACGTATCAACACCCCCAAGCTTAATTCATACTCGTCCTCGAGTAGGTAAATGATAAAAGAAATAATTTATGAAGTGTGAATGCTAGCATAGTGCATAAGTTTGATCAATGATAATTTCAATCACTTTTCCTAGCATCATAATAACAACTCTTTCTCATAAAACTCATCGTGATAAAGTAGCAATTGAAAACGGAATTTTTGATGTGGAATGCTACCTATCATATTCATCATATACTCTTTTCTTTTATAGCATGGGCATTTGGACTTGCATGATTCAAAGCAATAGTCTACAATTCGACATGAGGACATCAATACTGAAGCATGTCAACAAGCAACCACGTCTTTCAAAATATCAACGCTAAAGAAAGCTATCCCTACACTAGTACGCGTCGGTGCTATACAAACAGTTTTTAACCCCTTTCCGCGACGGCATTTGGGATCGTCGCCAAGTGAGTGTGGGCAATAGGGTGTCCTTCCCACACAACCCAGAAACCGTCGGGGATATGGAGCAGTGATCCAGAGGCCTTCCAAAATGTAATCGTGTGCGATGCATCACACACTAAATTCTTTCACATGTGTGGTATCAGTGATTAAACGTTTCTAATGACGCAGTGAAACCATACGGTCTGTTGTAATGAACCGTTTGGGAAACAGTATGTAAGGCACACGGGCCAACATATGAACTGTGTGCGATTTGTGCCCCATCGCACACGAGTTTTCTGCGTAACCCGTCTGCCATGCAAGACTCCATCGCACACGTTTTCCAACAATTACCGTCTGCGATAATGTTTTATCACAAATGGTTCAGGAGCCCCTTCGCACACATACAAGTGTTGTAGACCGTTTGTGATTTTTTGGGTATCACCGACGGTTGCCGCAAGAGTGATGTGTGCTTTTAGTTTGGGATCCCACACGTTTCCTGAAAAAATTACGACTGGGATTGTATTTTACATTGGGCACGGTTTACTCCCAGTTCTCGTGTGCGATAACGCGATATCACAAACGGTTCCGGAGACCCTACGCACACGTAGTAGCGTTGCAAATTGTTTGCGATCTGCTATGTATCACCGACGGTTCCGCTACGATTGACGTATGCTTTCCAATGTGGATCGCACACACTCATTTAGTTGAACCGTGTGTGGAGCAATTGCCAGGTTAAAAAAAATATCCCATTTTGAATCGGCATGCAAAAAGCAAATTCGCCACAATATTCAATTGCACAAATAAACAAAAATATCATATTTTGAATCGGCACGCAAAAAGAAAATTCGCCACAATATTCAATTGAACAAATAAACAAAAATATCCCATTTTGAATCGGCACGCAAAAAGCAAATTTGCCACAATATTCAATTGAACAAATAGTGTCCACAGGAAGAACATTCATCAGATTTCGCAACAATTGCAATTGAACATATGGTAGCTAAATTCCAATGATTTGTCCACACATATATGCATTACATAATTAATCATAGTGTACGAAATACGAAGACCTCATCAGATGGAAAACAATGGATCCATGCATTATATGTTTAGCGGCTAACTCTTACTCAATGTTTCAGGAGAAGGCATGCTGAAATCTTCATTATCATCAGTGGGATTGATGTAGTGATCCAGGAAGAAGTCGCAGATAAATCTCCGAACCATCAACAATTCACCAGCCAGGAGCGGTTCAGGGGTCCTCGGTTTTAAGATGAGCTGCAGTATTTTTAAGATCAGAATGTGCCATATGAGTGGAGTAGAAGATATTAATTAAGATAGACTTACTGGTACTAATTTGTGAGAATCGTCACAACTATCAGCAGATTTGCAGATGGAGATCATGTGTCTGCAAACATAATATCCACGTTGGTCCCTGCTTCTTGCTGAGGACACTGAATTTTTTTGTACAGAATTAGTCATGTATTTGTCTTGTTAGGAACAACCTAACCGGTGTTAGATGTATTATTTTTTCTTTGGACAAAATAGAAAGAGGTTTATTTAGAAGCTTGAACATTTGACTAGCGTAAGGAAAGGTATCTGCAGACTATTGGATAAATTTTCCGAAAATAACGGATTTCGGTGTGTTACCGGAGAAACGATCTCGTGCTGCAGAGGTAGTTCCCTCTTGAACAGGTTCCCTGGTTTAGTTTTCCACAATGCGAGCACACTGCAAAAGATGATGAATTTTGACAACATCAATTATTGAACCAGATATGAATGCAAATTAATTTCAACATCATAGAATTCAATACCTATCCATGAATTGCTGAAGATGCGTCAGATACTGAGCGTTTGTTGACTCTCTGAGAGAATCGATGTAGTAAACTGTGTTCTTGTTTGGAACAATGAATACCAATATCTAGTGATCACTACATATTAAGAAAGCCATGAACTTACGAATTATGTCGAAATCTGAAAGACAATAAGTGTATGCGTGGTTGTTTACTTGACTTACCATTCATGATATGGCCAGAGAAATGATTCTGCATGGGACGTGTTTTCGAAGAGACGGACAACCGTGTTAACGGCCCAGTCCCGTAGGTCCTTACCATGTATTGTTGTGCCATTTGCTAATTCAGGATCTATGGAATACACACTCTCCCTTTTTCTTCTCTGCGCGTTCAATCCCTTGAGAGGAATAAAATGTAGTTAGCTCTTTATCATTTACAGCCTTGTATGGAGAAGTTGATCAGAGTTTGTTAAGTACTTACAAAATCAGGCATCTAACAAGAGTGGCATCGAGCACATTGAAGTTGAATAAGAGATGTAAGTTCTCGAAACTCTCATGGATGGAACCAACATCGTGTCAGAAATGATCTCTATTGTAGTGGACTAGCAAACCATGAAGACCTGCTGACATTTGATCCATGCAATATTCATGTAACTCGCGGCAATTGGAGCTGCACTCATCAAAGTATTCGCCAACAAGAAATGGCTGGCCATAGACGTAATTGCGTGCTTCAAGTACGTCTGCTTTACTTTTAGCAAGCAACAAACGTACTTCTTCATCATCCATGGCGTCAGAAATAATATTACTCCCCAATTTGAACAAGTTGCTGTTAATTTGGTTCTAGGCGATGTGTGCTTTAAGTAAGAGGCAATCGTTCTCTTTCCTCTTCACTCTCCCGCCGCGCTTCCTCGTGGTCGTGGGTGTAGCCTTTTTGGCCACTTCCTTCTTGGTACTTGAAGCATTTCTGGCAGAACGTCTGGTTGCCTGCAAGGTAGACTGCCGAGCAGACGGTGAAGCTTGGACGGACTGCTTAACAAACGGTTTATCTATGCCGGACCGCTGAGCTGGCGGTGCTGCTGTGACGGACTGCTGGGTTGTAGGAGCAGAGGCATCGGACTGCTGACCATGCGTTGAAGCTATGTCGGGTTTTTGCGCAGGTGGTGCCAACTTGTCGGTGTGATGAGGAGGCCGTGCCAACGCGTTGGTTTGCTGAGCAGGAAGTGCTGACGCATTGGTATGCTGATCACGTGACTGCGGACCGACGGACTGATGAGCAGTCGGTTCTGGACCTACAGACCGCTTAGCAGGTGGTTCCAAAGCATCAGACTGCTTAGCAGTCTGTTCCACCAGGTTGGTCTGCTGAGCATGTGCTGCAGGTGGGTCTCCCCTGGCTGCTTCAGCGGCCGGCATCTGAACCGGTGGTGCATCTTCAGCAGTTGTAGGCCTTGCCACTGGCTGCTTTGGGGCGGAGGATGACATGGCCTATACGCCACAAAGTCGGGCCGGCTGATCACAGGTTGATGCATCAGCCCGCGAGAGCTGCTGTGGCAAGGAGAGCGTCCCCGATTGAGGGGCGACAGTGGTTGCTCTTGGCGGGGCTTCAGGGATCTCATCGATGAACTCTATTTCCTTTCATGGCCACTGGATGTGATGTAACAGTGTTTCTCCCAAGGTCCTTTGCTCAACGAAGTCTCCTAGGACATTCTTCAGGGCAAATTCATTGAATCCAGGCTTTACTTCAGTCATGTAGCACTTCACAAAGCCCGGCATCAATGGCACATTGTCCAAGAAGAGGCCATCTTCCAAGAAGGGTGGGCAAACCCAGGCTGTTGCACATTTTAATGTACCTTCATAATGTGCAAGCACGCCATTTAGTCTGTCTTTCATTCCAGATAGATCAGATATAGCATCATCACGAGCAGCTGCAGTCTCAGTGTCGCTGGGGTCAGCTGATGCACAACTACTATTGTGCAGTGTTGTCGCGCAATAAGCAACATCCTCCATGCCCACCTCCCCTCCCATCTGCTGGCTATCTGTCAGTGTTAGAGTCTTCTGCATCATCATTGACTCCTCAACATCCTTTCGAACATCCGGATAAATCTCCTTCCTCAACCTTTCATACAATGCATTCTGCTTCATTTCACTCCTCGCTTTTTCCATGCCGAGCCTCTCTTCTTTGCTGAGTGTGAAAGCCCTCTTGTGCGGGACATTAACACCTATACCCATTGCACGGCCAGGGGGCTCTTTTGTTTCTAGAGCAATGGACAGAATGTCACATGGACCTGAGTTCCTGTAGAACCTTCCAGGGATCTTCGAAGCCTCTAACATCCCTTGATACAGTTTGGCGTCACATGAGTGTTCAAAGTAATAAGTTCCGTCATCACGCCTCTTTGCATGTGCCCGCAAGTAGTCTCTGGTGTGTTCGCCCCTGATTTCACTAAAGGCCGGATTCCCACCCACCGCTACTCCTTCTTTGTCCTCCTGTTCCCATATTAGTTTCATGCCGTAGTATCCTGCCACACCCATACGGTGGGGGTGTATGTTCTTCTTCTAAAGTTCCGATTGCTTGAAACTCTTCTCAGCAAACTCTTTAGTTGCCCTGACCCTTTTGAATTCTGCCCAGTCCGCCTTTGTAATTTGGGGGTATGCAGGGATTGGGTCCTTGCCTTCACTCAAGTACTTCTTGTACAACATGTGCTTCCAGTTTCTCCAAGCATCCCTAGCCTTCTTCAGTGCAGCGTGTTCCACCTGCATTCTCCACTGCTCTGGAACATTGAAGTGATCCACGATCTCCCGGACTATCCTTCGCCGTGTTTCTGTGTCAGCCTTCCGAAACCCCGGCAGATTAATGGTGAGCCTTGCCCCGCCAACAAATCCACACACACTCCTGAACCTCATGCGTGCTTTATCTGGTTTAGTTGGAGCCCAAGACTTTAAATCAATCTCGGTTACTTCATATACACCTTTAGGCTGGTGTGTGGGCTTCCTTGGAGCGTTCCTCTGTGTCCTGACCGGAAGGATAATTGCTGCAGCTCTATCCCGTTCAAGATTACTTGATCCCTCACAATCTGCTGAAGACCTAGGGTTGTCCGGATCAGATGAAGATACATCGCCTGAAGCATGAGTGCAGTCGCTGCTACTCGGCATCTACAGAGAACACATGCGAAACTCGGGAAAGGAGGATAAGCATAAAACTAACAACTTTGTATCAAGCTTTCTAAACATGACATGCAACAATTTAGAAAATGTACGGCTAGTTTGTGTGACTTGGATGCCCGCGATCTGTAAATAGGAAGTAGCTTATTGGAACAAATACATCTTATATGTAGTAAGGAAGGTAGATAATGAACATATATACGCTCTCCGTTATTTTATAGCCAATTTGGGAACATACGGAACGAAATTGGAAGAGGGATTGCGAGGAAATATGCCTCACTGCGATGGAGAGCAGTAACTAGCAGGCTTCTTCATGCAAACCCGGCCGGACCACAGGAGAGGCGAGGGTTACTGCATCGATATGCTCGAGGGTGGCTGGCGAGCAAACAAAGACGGCGAGGCACGGTCTGCCATCTGTTGGGAACGTCAGTGGAGGTAGGCTTGACGCCGAAGAGCGGGCACACGGCCGGGGTGAGCACGGCGGTGCCGGAGAGGGTTCTTATGTGGATCTGGGGGAGGGGGGAGCTAGAGATGGAGATTGGGTGGACTAGTTGAGTGAAACGCGGGCAGACGGTGGGGGGGGGTGTTGGCGGCCTAGGTGAAAAGGGTGAAAAATATCCCCGGTCGCCGCACGCGCGGAAAGGCCTATGCAAACCGTTGCCTCTAAGCGCTCGTGTGCACAAACAGAATACTTTCGTTTGAAATGAAGACATACTAATTTTGAAATGAAGACGTGAGTTCATCGTTTCACCTCTAAAATTTTCCCAACGTAAAGCAATCACAATTATACCACGGGTTTGATTTGTTGGCGCATTTCAGGTCTCGTGTGCTATATGTAAGACATTTTTTGGCATTTACCGTGCATTTTGGCATATAAATCAATTCCTAGCCGGACTGCATTTCCTGTTGAAAGGGATGAGGATTGCCGTTCGATCTGGGAGCATCCAATGGTGCAGACGTATGATCCGTGGGGTTTGGGTTCTGGCCAATCAGAACGCACGACTCTGATCGCACGTGCAGCAAAGGGGGGTGGGGCATCGACCACGGTTTGATAGGCACACGGCTTTTGTGAGTGAACCGTGTGCTATTTGAAAACATTTTTTTGTGAGGGGCTATTTGAAAACATTTACATGTGCTGTCGAAAGGGCTGAGGATCGCCGTTTGATCAAGGAGAATCCAACGATGCAGACGTACGATCCGTGGGGTTTGGGTTCTGGCCAATCAGGACGCACGACTAAGATCGTGCGCGTGGCAGGGGGGGGCATCGGCCACGGTTTAGTGGACACACGACTTTCATGAGTGAACCGTGTGCTATTTGAAAACATTTACATTACCTAACATCAAATTTTTGTTTGAATGAAAACATGAGTTCATCGTTTTGCCTCCAATTTTTTCCACGGTAAGAAATCACGATTGTACCCTATGCTTTGATTTTCTAGTACATTTTACCAGGCGGCAGGCCTCGCTAGAAATCTCGAACTTTGAATATGCAAAAAAAATCTCGTTTATACCTATATATATATATATATATATATATATATATATATATATATATATATATATATATATATATATATATAGACTTAGCTATTCTGTTACTAGTAACATAATAATATTCTGTTACTCCGGGCTTATAAGGAGCGAGCGATCACACGCGAACCTGACCGACCGAAAGCCCACTGAATCTTCCCAGGCCTGAAACGAAAAAAACCAGCCACACTGGAGCCTCGTGAGACCCCCATCGTTCCATGCCCACGACACGATCCTCCCCACCACCCCGCCGCCGCGCGACTCCCAACCAGCGCGCCGCTGCCCATCTCCCTTCCCAGCGCCGCCCCCTAGCTCCCTCCCCAGCGCCGCCGCCCAGCTCCCTCCCCAGGGCACCGCCGCCCGACTCCCTTCCAACGCCGCCGCCCGACTCCCTCCCCAGCGCGCCACCACCCGACTCCCTTCCAGTGTGCCACCGTCCGGTTCCCTCCCCAGCGAGCCGCCGCCAACCCCTCCACCATCGCGCCGTCATCTCCCTGCCCCCTGCCGCCACACCGCCATCTCCCCTGGTCGCCGCCGCACCACCATCTCCACTGGTCACCGCAGTCGCGCTGCCATCTCCCCTGCCCCCCACCGTCGCGCTGCCATCTCCCTGGATCCCATCTCGCCGTTCACCACCGGGTGCCCCTGCAGCGCTACCTCCTCCCGCCGGTGGGGCTCCGTCGCTGCAGCCCCCCAGCTGTTCACTACCGCCACCCGAGTCGTTCAACGGGCATACGACAAGCAGTTCGACGTCACAGCCTAGGAGGCTGGCTCCTTTCCCTCCCTCCACATCGTTCTGGCTGATCTCCACAATCTGAATCGCACAAGAGGTGCATCCTGTACAAATAGGAGGAGGATCTCGAGATGCTGCTGCTACTATTTCTTTATATTCGTGACATGTGGCTACACAATCTTGTCCTATTAATCCATCTAAAGTTTTGTCAGGTTTGTCGACTCCTCACCCTTTCTCTTTGGAAAACACTAACGCCCACATGTGTGGGTGTTAGCCAACTCGCCCACACGCCTTGATCGCCACCCAGTACCTTTTGCACGAATCTTGGCATGAAAGGGCTGATTTTGTGTGCCACGTAGGACAACTCGCGTGTGTGGCATGTGAGGGAGTTCGCCCGCACGCTGTTTTCCTTCCGATGTCAGCGTTTGCGACTCGGGGCGTGCGGTGGAACTGCCGTCGCGCCCGCACGCCCCGCACGACTTCTGTCCCCCATCTCCCACGACTGCCCAGTTGCCATGTTTTTTGCAGGTTACATGGCAACTGCCCTGTTCGTAATTGTAAGCAGATGTCAACTCTCTTTTTTACCCTGAACATGTTATTGTTGCCACGTCTTTTTTGTAGCGCTACATGGCAACTGTCTAGTGTTAGTAGGTGGCAACTCCTAAAGATACCACCGCAGTCCACATGCCCGTCTCCTCTCCCACACACCAAAAGCTATCAGTTGCCATGTGTTTTTGCAGGGTACATGGCAACTGCCCTAGTGTGCTTGTAAGCAGATGGCAACTCTCTCTTTACCCAGACATGTTTTTTTGCCATGTTTCGTAGTGCTACATGGCAACTGTCTAGTGTAGTAGGTGGCAACTCGTAAAGTTTTCAAATCATGGCAACTGTAGTAGACCAGACCATACATGGCAACAGCTGCAGTTGCCCAAAAATGGCATCCGGCACTTGACCTGAGATGGCAACTGCAGTTGAGCAATCATGGCAACTGTAGTTGTCCGACATGGCAACTGTAGTTCAGCGACATGGCAACTGTAGTTGTCCGACATGGCAACTGCAGTTCAGCGACATGGCAACTGGAGTTACATGTACATGGAGGAGGGTTCGGACCATGGCAATCGCGGCGGGACGTGTGGTTACTGCCACGCGGGGCGTGTGGCTCGCAGGCGGGGAGGGGTGACAGTCGAGACGGGTCGTGCGAGCCGCGTGGTCGCTCGCCCGGACGTGCTCATGCGGGCGATCACGCCGCACACCGATCGTGCGGGCTGTAGCGGGGTGCGCCCGGACGTGCTCGGGCAGGCGGGCCTGTGTCGATGCCACACGGGGCGTGCGACAGATACCCCCTAGATGCCACACGTGTGGCAGTTATCGACATCCTTCTCTTTTCATGTAATCCATTCAGGACAAGTTCAAGTATAGGTAAGAAGATTCTCACCACAGATAAATTGATCTGGAGCTCTTCAGTTTGACAATTTTCAGTTGGTGTGGAGCTTGTCAGTTCGGCAGTTTTTCAGTTCGTGTGGAGCTTTTCAGCAGATAAAGCTTTATTGTAACATCCCAAAATTCTAAATTCTGGAATGTTATATTAAATAAATAATTTTGATTGTTTGTTTGTTTGTTGTGTGATTGATGGTGTGAAATTGAGTGGAAATAGATTTTTTTTGAGAGTTAAATGAGAGGGAATAAAGGGACTTTCCCAAAACTTTCATCTTGCATGTTTGATCTCCGTGAATTCAAATTCATCTCATCACAAAACCCTAGAGTGAAGATAATATGACTTCTTCCATTCAAACAAATGAAAGGGGGTTAAGAAGAATTGAATTTCATTTGAAAACTTTCAAATCAGAAACTTTATGCCACTCAAGGATTTTCATGAGAGAAGATAATAGGACTTCTTCAAAATATATGAAATAGAGTGGGAAGTTATGGGGAACACTTTTGAATTTCACTTCGTTCACTTTTGAAAAGTTTTCCATTCTGAGTTTCAAGATCATTTCAAAAAAAAGAGAGGATAAGATGACTTCCTCAAAATATAAAAGAGTTGGAAATTTCATTTGGATATTAGTTGGAGTTTTTAGAACTTATTTGGTATTTATTCAATTTGCAAAAAGTGCATTAAATGCATTAGGAAAATATTTTCAAATTCCTCTATGCTTGAATAAATGTTGACTGTGCTCTAGATATTCCAAGATAATTTTAGAAATTATTGTGGTATTTTAGGATTTTGTTTGGTTTCGTTTTGGCCTCGGAAAGTTTTTGTAAAAAAAAACACAGCTCGGCCCAGGAGTGCCCCGCGGCCCAGCCAGCCGCGCACTAGGCCCAAGGCCAGCGCCGCGCCTCACCCGCCTGGCTCGCCCGTACCTGGACTCCCTTCGCTCTCTACCCGCTGCTGCCGCTGACGCATGGGGCCCGCCCATCATCCCTAACCTCTCGCTCGCTCCGCTCAGGATAGAGCACGCGCTCGCGCTCCCGCAACCACCGGTGCCATTGCCCTCGGGATAGGACGGGGCTTGCCTGCTCCCGTCGCCTGCTCCCATCCGTGCTCCCAGCGAGTAATTTTCATCCGACGGCTGCGCAGCTTATCTCCACCCACGCCCCTTTTCCAGCGAAAGAAAACACGTTACAAAAACTCGTATTCTCTGTCTGTTATCTTTCCGTAATACTTGGCACAGCTTATCTCCACCCACATCTCTCTCTCTCTCTCTCTTATCTGTCCGTAATACCTGGCAAGACTCCCGCTGCACTAATCTGGAGGGAAAATGAGGCTAATCTCAATTTTTGCCGCCAACATACAGAACAAAGAGGTTTGGGCGCCAAACCTCTTAGACCTTTGTTAATCCAGACGAAAATACACAAACACGCAAATCTCACCATCACCCACATCAATCAGGAACAAGATCCTTGGCAGAAGCACGTCAAACAAATTCAATATCAGGCAAAAGAAGGAAATTCACAAGGCTAAGGTGCATCAATCGGGCAGAAGCAAGGCCACCTAGGGGCTGAAGGAAAGGGGCATCTTGTTCCCCATGGCTTCTTCAAGCATCGATCCTCAAATCCATGAGGACGGTGATGAATCTCAGTGACCAAAAGTATAGTCTTCATGATCTCTTTTCGTTGTTCTTTTCCTTGTAGAATCTACTGATTAATTTTCCCTGCTGATAAAGATCAAAAATGCCTTCATGATTGTAGATTGTTAATTCTTCCTGATGAAAACAAAATTGAAAATGTCGATCATGATCATAAAACATCTGTGTTTGCTTCGTATAGGATGCTACAGCTTATGGATCGGTTATAATTATACTAGCCTTATGCCTGGTACATGAAGAAACTGCACATGTCAAAATAGATGCTTAATACTCAGTTAATACTCTAGTCAGCATATTCTAATAAAACAGCAGCCCGTGAATATTAGTCTACATTGTTTGATAATACTGTTATGACATGGGTAATCTTTTTTTAATCCTTGTTTCATAAATCCAGTCAAATTACGCATGGTAAGCACAATACAACATATGTGAAAATGTGCATTAACAAAATTGAATACTAATTCATACAGGATGTGCAAGAAAATGTTGCAACAAATTGTACTGACAACAGGTTACCAAAGATTGACATGACATTTTTATCGGAAGAGGAGGCCTACTCATTTTATAACAAATATGCAAAAGCTACTGGTTTTAGCATCCGAAGAGGGAGTCACCATAAAGTGAAGAATACTACTGTAATACAACAACGGACATTTACGTGCTCCCGTCAAGGTATGGGTTGCTTGTATTTTGTTTTGGTTATACTACTATTACTTTTGGTTTCACTAAGATAATTACTTTAATTGACAGGATTCCGTGCTGAAGATAGCAGAGAGGATTCTTTCAGTTACAGTAGGCCCGAAACACGATGTGGTTGTCAAGCCCATATGAAGATAAGTCTCAAAAATGGATTATATTATGTGTACGAATTTGAGGCAGCACATAACCATCCTCTTGCTACTGGAGACATGGCCCTATACTTAAGATCCCAAAGGAAAGTCACAGAAGAACAAATAGCAAACACTGAAGTCGCAAAGTCTGTGGGCATTTCAAATAAAGCAACTATAGATCTTATGGCCAAAGAAGCATGTGGACTTCCAAATCTTGGGTTTGCACCCGAAGATATGAAAAATCGTTTGTACTCTAAGAGAACACTGCAAGCAAAGAAAGGAGACACATGGGGGGTGTTAGAATACATGGAGAAGAAGGTAAAAGAAGATGCCAATTTTTTCTATTCAATTCAAGTTGATGAGGATGATCTGATAACTAATATTTTCTGAGCTGATTCGAAAATTATATCAGACTATGCAATGTTTGGTGATGTTATATGCTTTGACACCACATATAGGAAACTAGATGATGGGCGTCCCTTTGGTTTGATTGTTGGGGTGAATAATCACAAGAAAACCATGGTCTTTGGTGCTACACTTCTCTATGATGAAACTGCTGAAAGTTTTGGTTGGCTTTTTAGAACATTTCTAACAGCTATGTCTGGGAAACATCCAAGGACTATTCTGACCGATGAAGATGCAGCAATGGCCAAGGCAACCAGTAAAGTCCTTCCTCAGTCTCACCATAGACTTTGTGTGTGGCATATGAATCAAAATGCTTGCAAGCACCTTGCTGGGGTTGTTGAAGAATATAAGAAGTTCAATGCCGATTTCCAGCATTATATCTATGATATTGAGGAAGAAGACGACTTTATAAATGAATGGAATAGAATGCTAGACAGGTATGGACTCCGTGACAATATGTGGCTGCAAAGGCTGTTTGAAAAAAGGGAGCAATGGGCACTAGTGTATGGCAAAAATACATTCTCAGCCCACATGAGCACTACCCAAAGAAGTGAAAGCATGAATAATGAACTAAAGCGGTACATTAGTATTAAATATGACATGCTTACTTTTTTTGAGCATTTTGGGCGTCTGGTTGCGGATAAAAGATTTGTAGAGGTGAAGTGTGACTTCAAGGCGTCACAAACTACTCCCAAGCTGAAGGCAGAAGGTAGCTATGTGTTAAGGCAAGCCGCAACTACATATACTCCCGCAATATTCAAGATGTTTCAGGAGCAAGTAATTCGGACCCTGAACTATGACACATTTCTTTGTGATTCAAGTGATAAAGAGAAGAAGGTTTACACAGTAAAATTTCATGGAACGCAGCGCGAGCATGTTGTCAGTTTTTATCCAAACGAAGAAAAGGTCAATTGCAGTTGCAAGAAGTTTGAATTTGCTGGAATCCTCTGCTCTCATTGCTTAAAGATACTTGATATTAATAATATCAAGCATATCCCTGAACACTATATACTGAAAAGATGGACAATTGATGCGAAAGTGCTAGAGATAACAAGCAATCGCAATCTGCATGAAGATCTAAAAGCAAGAATGTCGAACTTTTACAAGGACTTGTGCAGAATGTTTATCCATATAGCTGCTAGCGCCGCAGAGTCCGATGAAACATATGATATGGCTGCTAAATGTGCAGAGCAGCTAGCACGAGATGTGGAGCAAAGCTTGAAAATTAGAGTTGATCCAGACCCAAATCCAGATTTGGGTGACTCCTCTGTTTCGCAAGGTATATAGTTATATACTATACTACTAGTTGCATAGAGTATATTCAAAGACTTACATTTAACTATATGGTTGCAGGTCCGAACATCGACTCTACTAGAGTTTCAAAGCATAACGAGGGGCTTCACATGCCAAGAGGTATAAAGGTCAAGGAGAAGACTGTACGAGGATCAGTGAGACCCGTTGGTGGCTTGGAGAAAGCAAAAACAACGAAGAAAAAGAAGATAGATGATTCTTTACGACTACAACCTGAAATGCCTTTCACAAATCAAATGCCTACGTATAACCCAATCTTAATGGTATAAGAAGTCAAAGCTTTTTGACTTTATCTCCTTTTTAAACTTGAACCACACTAAGTTTTGTTGTTAATCTTCATAGGGTCAATTCAGAGAAAATATTGTACCAGGATCAGCAAGACCCATTGGTGGCTTGGAGAAAGCAAAAACAAAGAAGAAAAAGAAGACAGTCAATTCTTTACAAGAACGACCTGAAATGCCTTTGACAAACCAAATGCCTGGGTATTTACCACAGTACAATCCAACCCAAATGGTATAAGAAGTTTAATTATTAAACTATTTCCCATTTTCAATCACCTGTGACCTAAGCTTTGCTATTTATCTGCGTAGGTTCAACTGGGAGCTCTGCCAAGTCATGCTTACCCCTATTTAGCACATTACAACTCAAGTCTGCAACAATCCATTGGTCTGTCGACCCCTACGATGATGCCAGGACAAAATATATTATTCTTCCAACAACAGACTCCTACCAGTGGTACTTCTACCCCTATGATAATGGCAGGACAGAATCTACCATTCTTCCAACAACAGAATCCTACCATTGGTACCTGTAGCCCTACGATGATGCCAGGACAGAATCTATCATTCTTTCAATAGCAGACTCCTACCAGTGGTACTTCTACCCCTATGATGATGCCCGGACAGAATCTATCATTTCTCCAGCAACAAAATCCTACCGTTGGTACCTCTACCCCGGTGATGATCCCAGGACAAAATCTACCATTCTCCCAACAACAAAAGCCAGCTTAATCAATGTTATAGATTTTTATTTCATGTACTTCTGTGCAATTCTATTAGAACCTATGAGTATACGACCATGGATTGAAGGAGACTATCTATATCAATCAGCAATTAACTGAATAAGCAATTTGTGACTGTGATAAATATAAAAATAGTCTTATTTGTCTTGTATTGAATAGGCTTGGTTAGCATCAGGTACAAACTGTACTATTACCAACATCATAGATTAGTTTGTCTAACCTGACAAACAGACCATTAGTCGATCACTATGGTAATGGAGCGCCACTGTCACCTGGATGAGGATGAGCCAAACCATACGACTTTGCATGCATCGATCTAAGGAGTAGTTTGTTCACTTAGTTGAACCTCTTTCTGGCATCATCTTGTATGCAAATATCACCATCAGTAGCTAATTAACTTTCAGTTTATTTTCAACCAGTAAACGACACCATCAGCATTTTGTGCAATGCAAGATATTCCCATGTCCGAATCCACTGTGTTTGAACTATGTATTTTGTTGCCTCAAAAATTAAACATCTTTAAAAATATATAAAATTGAGCACCTTCGTTACGCAGCAAAACAGTGATAGAAAGGAATTATCAACTAAAACTGAGCTAACTAGGTATCCAGGACATTTAGAAACTAATTTCGGTCTATAATTTTGCACTCACATAATTTGAGCTTTTAACGAATCACTTTATGGAACAAATTAATTTGCAAGGCCCCGATGTGCATGTGTGCTTAATTGGTACTCCCTCCGTAAACTAATATAAGAGCGTTTAGATAACTAAAATAGTGATCTAAACGCTCTTATATTAGTTTACAGAGGGAGTACTAGCTAGCTGTTGACTTGCTCGGATGTGAACTGAAGGGAAAAGAAACCAGAGGAGACATCTGTATTCTGCACAAAACAGTAGAGAGGAGGATGGAAGGGAGCGAGGGTGAGTTGCCGTACTGACCATGGCGCTAGTAGGCTAGGTCGGCAGCCGAATGGCCGGTGTCGGGCCCGTGAAGACCCGCTGGATGGCGGCCGCCCTCGTCGCTCGCCGCGGCCTCTGCCCTGCCACCGCCCGTGGTCTTCAGTGGCGGCACAACAGCCACCACCACCTCCACTATCCCGACCCGAGCTCCACCATGGCTGCCCCCATCGCAGGCAACTCCAAGACCTGGCCCTTCCGCGAGGACGAATCAAGAGGAGGAGCCGGTCTTGCGGCGGGAGAAGCCGAAATCTGGGACGAGCGCGGCGCCATAACTGCGGACTACGGTGAGACAAGGCAGTGGACACCGACGGACCTCCCGCCGGAGGCCGCGAAGACGCCTTGGGGAGGTAGCCGATCCACTCGATGCCTCCGCTCCCCACGGTCGACTGTCGGCGCGAATACGTATTGGGGCAAACGGAAATACGGGAGCTTCGTGATTTCTTTTTTGCCAGAAAAGACGCACGGGGAAGGAAAATAGCGCCAGCCGTTAGATGCAGAATTAGCCAAGGGGAGCACGGATGGGAGCAGGCGACGGGAGCAAGCAAGCCCCGTCCCTCGGAATAAGCCTTATCCCCTAGCCCCGAGCACCCCTCTCCGTGCCTATATAAACCCCGGAGCCCGTTCTCTTCATTCTGCCATTCCGTTTCGCCTCACACCGCTCATAGCCGTCACCCCGTCCACTTGGATCTCGCTGGAGCTAAAGCTCTCCGCCATTGTTTCCGTCGTCGGTGGAACCCTATGCCCTCTCCTCTCTGTAAAAAAAAATGTGTTCCCTTGCCGTCCCGTATCCGTTTGACATATTTGTTGCCCCTAGGTTTCGCCGGAGACGCTGCCCCGACGACCTGCGTCCTCGCCGGAGCACGAAGCCATCGTCCCCGCGCAGCACGACCTCGACGTCCCCGACGTGAGCTGCCTCCACCACCGGACCGCCAACGCTGCGCCGGTCCCGTTCGCCTTCTTCCCCGCCACCGGAGGCCGCCGCAGCCGCCGCCCCTGTTCGCCGTCCTCGCTCGCTGTGAGCCGCCCGCTTCTCCCCGTTCGTTTAGTTTATTTTATTTTATTATTAGATTGGTTTAGTATTAGATCGGTTAACCCGGTTTTAGTTAAACCGAACGGTTTTTATTAAAACCGATTGTTGGTTTTTTTAATTAGCCACCGCATAGTGTTTTTCTTATTTAGTGGCCGCTCGCTATATATGCTTCCGCAGCGAACGATGCTCGGCCAGCCACGAGCTGCCACGTGGCCGAGGACCTGCTCGCGATTATTTTCTTCTCTGTCTAGTCCCTGTAATTAGCAGATTAGTCCCTGATCTTAGATTAGCCATAACTTTTTAACCGTAGATCCAAACTTGATGAAATCAGCGGAAAATTCTTCGTCATGATTAGATCTATCCAGTGGTATCATATTTGTAAACTTTTGTCAGATTCAAATTTGAACTTTATTCAGATTTGAATTCGAACTTCAATTGGCCATATCTCATAAATCGTAGCTCCGATTAAGTTGATTCTTTTTGCACTTTGTCACCGTAGCCAAACCTGTCACTTGGACCAGTCTCATGGCACTTTTCACACACTTAGGATTTGTCCATAGTAATTTTACTCGTATGCCTTGTATGCACCGTGCTTCACATCACAAATTCTGAACCCCATGCCTATGTTGTGTTGCACTTAGAATATTTTGTGATAGTTGAGCGTGTTGGATTTTCATTTGGATTTTTCAAGTCTTTTCATGTTGCATGTTATTTGGTTCTCCGAAATGATTGCTTATGTGAATGCAATATTTGACTTTATAGATTTTCATCGGAGAGTGACGAATAGTTCTATTAAGTAAAATTTTGAGAGCGATATAATCTTCATCAACTATTACCAGGCAAGTTCACATTTGACCATTCTTCCAATTACCTATGTTTATATTATGCACTTAGTCCTTTTGTGGTAGGATTGCATGGTAGGATTTATTGTTGCCAGATGGCTATGCCGTTACCTAGTAGTTCATTTGAGGTAGGTCTGATCTATACATCCTTGTCACCACCGTGTAAGTTTATTTTTGCCTCGCTAAATGTAGACGTGGTTTGGGAAGCGAACATGGTGAGACATGAGTGACAAAGTAGTAAGCAGGACCAAGACTTGTAAATGAACTACCTGGGCGGTATTTGGTTTGAACGGTGGTGAAGTACAGTGGGAGCATGCATGGTTAATCCATGGTGGTGCACCACTAGTGGTCGGTCGCCCAGGCTCAAAGAGATCAATCGTATTCTCATGTCTAGAAGCTTACGTGTGCAGCCACAAGCCAATATGGGCTCTGGCTTAGTTGAGTAGTTAGTGTGACGCCTTCCGGGATGGGCTAGCAGATGTAGAATGAGTAGGTGTACCGGCCTATCCGTGGGTTAAGGGGAAATACTTTCGAAAGACTATGTCTTGGTCATCCTGTTCTCAAACACCAGGCAGTGCGAGAATTTCAAGGGAGGCGATCGAGTCTTGTGGGGAAAAGTGCGCAAACCTCAGCAGAGTGTTAAAACCTAATTGATTAGCCGTGTCCCTGGTTACGGACAACTTGAGCATCTAGTAGTGAAAATGCCGGGAGATTCCCTCACCTTTAATTAAACAGTTGGGTTTTAAATGAAACTTGGGATTGGATTGAGTTGGGTTTGCCAACTCATCCTATGCTATACTGTAGTGATAGAATAATATCTTTTATTCTAGGGAAAACCTAGCTTTATGCAAAAACTAAACTTAGAGCTTTCCACCAGCCAAATTGCATGTACAAATAGGTTCATTAATTTTATGATGTGACTTGCCAGTACATTCAATGTACTGACCTACACGGCTGCAACGTCTTATATTGCAGGAATTTCTACGACGAGTAAGAGTTACGTTGTAGGGTTACGGTCTACACTCAACTTGCCGTTGGCGTTGGTGGGACTCCACACCCGTTCGATTATTTCCGCTGAGACTTATGAGGTATATATCAGTTTTACGTTATTTATACATGTGATTGCACTTTGATATACACATGATGTATTGTGTGTGCCAGCATACCGATCCAGGGATGGCACGGATACACAAAGGCTTGACCGTTTGAGGTCGGGTCGCTACATTTAAAAAAATGCACTAAAAGTGTTCTGTTTTGGGGTACCTCACGGCTTTGTGTAGCTATTGTATGTCTTCTGAATCATGATGCATGCTTTTCTTTTGTACATATCTTTAGTGCGTGTGTCGAAGGCTAGTAAGTTCTACTGCCAGTATATGCCAAGTTCAGAGATGTTGCCATCGATGGCATGGAGCGAGCCGCGTCTCGCACCCCCATCAGCTACAGGTCACGGACTCCGGCGGCTGCAGTTCACGGACTCTGCCAGCTGAAGGTCCTGAGTATCATTTTTCCCTGAAGTCCATGTATCGAGATATGATATCTGATCAGTTCCACAAATATTTTAGCTTAAAAGCTTAGCTGGTTCGGTTGTACTGACCCATTCGCCTGTTTTACTACCTCTAAATAAACTTGCAAGAATGACTAACACGTGAAAAAAATAGGACTTAATGTTTAAACCAGTACATGCTCCTTGTTGATAAAATCGAGCCCATTCAAAGTAGTCACAATTGGACTAGGATGCTATGTTTCATCGTTATCTAACAGTGCATACATTGTTATCTAAGTGCAGTACATCGTTATCTTACAGTGCAGTATGTCGTTATCTTATAGTGCAGTACAGTAAATCATGATCTAACATTTTTACAGGAGCTGCAAGCCATATACAGAATTTATACTGAAAAGTGTTGCAGATACATGACTTATAAGGCTACCAGAGGCTACTACACCTCCAGATTATTAACAGCCTACTACTTACTTGCTTCCAACTCACTAGTAACACATTCTAAGGTTCCTAAACGGCTACTTCAGAGCGCTGTTGCTATTCTGTGTGTAAAGGTCCTCATTTTGTTGATGGTGGCATCTTACAAAGAAAAGGTAACCTGCTTTTACTTATTATTCTTGTTCTTTGCCCTTCAAATACGGAAGTAGAATCAATGTTAATAAACATTTTCACAACTTCTCTCATTGTCGGTCGCTCAAAAGGTGCTCGAATAATTCAAGCAATGGCAAATGTTAAAGACCTTTATTATAACTTCTGATGCATAGTTGCCAACTTTTAGATCACGAACCACTATAGTATATCGGTGAACAATGGGATCAAACCCATTTTGATCATGACATGATCAAAAATGGAATGGTGGGAAGTAGCAGGTTCTGTTTCTAGTAAATGGGACCACGGTCAGCCTTCTGCCCAGGCAAACCTCTTTTCTTCCTCCCAGGCACAGCCGCGGCATCCTTTTCAGTCCAAATCGACCACTGGCTGCCGTCCAAGTTGAATCCCTTCTACAATCTTCGCCAAAGCAGCCAGCCTCTGCCATGTTCGCCTAGCTCCATCGCCAAAGCAAACGGTGCAGGGTGTTTTCGCTAGCTCTCTTTGTTTTTGTTTCTGTTCTTAGCTGCCACAACATCGCTTGGTTTAATGCTTTTAAAAGAGTTCAGTTAATATATTCTGAGTAGTTCAAATACAAGAGTTAAGAAAAGTACAAAGTTTTGATAGAGCTGATAGAGAGTTTTGACAAAGTGGGAAGGGATTCGTTCAGTACTAGAGCACTCAACCAAAAAAAAGCAATGTTTTATTAGGATGGTAGGGGAAGAGAGTAGTCCGGGATAGCAAGTTCATTGCACAAAAAATGCTGGGAAGTTCATATGAAGTAGGAACAACTAGGTAAAAAGGTTTACCCAAGAAATACCTTGGCAAATTCACATGGCAGACACCTTGGGGTAAGTACAGGTTTTTTTTTCCTTTGTCAACAAATCAGCGATGGTACTAATACATAAATTTTCGTGTATGTGATGAATTTCTATAAAAATGTTCAATATAATTTTTTAGCAATTCATTTTGTATAAATGAAGTATTTTAAAGTACATAACTTTTTAGGTTTTGTTGTGAACTTGTGACATTACTGCACATGAACTTGTTGTTCTTTTTTACATGAACTTGTGCATGCTAATTGGTGGCTGTTGTGTGTGTGCAGGGTACATCCAACGACAACCAGTAGGCGACAAGTGTACTGGTGAGCAGCGGGACAGTAGCATGAAGCAGTTGATTAGTTGTGCGTGGTGAGCAGCTACTGAACTGATTCTGACACTGCAATATTAGTCCCATACAACCTCTCAACACCCCCTGCTTGAACCTTAATAATAACTTGACAATAGTAAAAGCCAGTAAACCTTCACTAGCTTGTGTTGACTGTTGTCTTATTGTACACATTATTTGTATATTATCTTGGGTTTCAAGACTCTTTACTTGTTTGCTGGATATATTTAATGGTAGGATGCCTTGCAATGAGCTTTAATTGGCGCTTGCTTTATATTGCAGCATAAGAACTCGGCGTGCGTGGTCGTCAATGAGCTCTCCTACACAATGGTCGCTCATGAAAAAAGGTTCATGTCTAGCTACATGGAGAGTTCCAAAAATCAGAATTGAGAAAGTCCAAACCTCCAAAGAAAGTTCTTTAACAGTAAAGAAAGCCTTTGTGTTTATATATTTGTGATTTGTGCTATGTGAGAGTTCATATTGTAAGATTATGGTGTTTTTTTTAAAGTTCAAATTATTAAAAGCCGTCAGGTTCACACACTGCCACGGTGAAAGTTTGTGAATTTGGTATATAAAAAGAGAAGTGTTCATATTGTATGAATATAGTGTTTGTTCTGAAGTTCAAATTGTTAAAGCCATGAGCTTCACATTGTCTTTGTATTTTTTTGATTTTGGTAACATAAGATAGAAAAAGGATTGTAGTGTGGGAGCAGCAACTCGGTGCTCGGGCTCAGCTGCTCCCGAAATCACTATCGCTCGTTGGTGCCTCGGGATCGTAGAAAGTACGCCTGGTGTGTCAGAGCTAGATCGCGCAATATCAAAGATACGCGGTGTATATGGCGTGGGCCATGTTCGTATGCAGGGCGTCCGTTAGGCACGACTCACGCGTCGCTCCTGATCCGTGGACCAGCACGTTTCGTATGGGCTGAGCCATGGTCCAGAATTGTTAGTCCAGTACGGAAGGCTTGCGGCCCAGAGGAGGTTGGCGAAACCTCGGTCCCCTGCTCTCTGCGGCGGCGGGTGTTACTTCCGGCGGCGCGGCGATGGACGATGCGGGGCTGGAGTTCCTTATGGATCCCATCGACCGGTGAGTTTCACCTATGCAATGCTCTTCTTTCAATTCGTTGATTCGATTCTATGTTAGGCGCTGAAATTTCAGCGAAAGATTTCGGTGCTGCACGACCCTGAAACCCTCTTCCCCCATCGCCACCGCCGGTCACTGTGGTATGACTTGCAGGTTTCCATTTAGGGAGGAATTTGCGGCAGCCTTTAGCATCCGGATCCGGTTCCCCTAGTGCTGTTGCCGCACTGTGATGCCCATCCTGCCAAGCCCGTGGATTCTATGGCGGGTCTGGTTGCGTGCAAGATGAGGGTGTCCGCATCCCCGTCAGGCTGGCAGGCGAACTACAACGAGGAATAAATGCTTCTCCGACTAGGTCCGTGCAATCCACTAATCCTGACAGCACCAGGCTGGATTGAAAGGTGATCCCTTAATCAATTATTCAGTTAGTACTGCTCGTTAGTTGTGAGCTTGTTCAATCTATTTAAGGAGCGATTTACATGCAAACCTGTGTGTGCTTCACGATTTTGAGCAGTGCACAATGGTTGGCTGTGGCGATAGAATGTCCAATGAATTATGAAAATTGAAATCTCTCCATGGTAATTTCAGGTTAGGGCTGGGGAGTGCTCCATCGGACAGAACTCCTTGCACATTAAAGATGCATTTGTTGGAGCAATCTATTTGCAAATATGCAGAGGAGCCTGGAAAGAGTGTAAGCAAACCGAAGCTACGATTGACTTTCAACTCATTCGAGGAGGCCTACGACTTGTACAGCTTGACGCAAACAGTGCCGTAGGGCGAAACGACTATAATGGTTTGTGGATTGCAGGGGAAGCTAGAGGCGGAGAACAAACGGTCTTGTAGGTGCGATTGCCCCGCATTGATAAGGCTGTTGCCGGCGTCCGGCAATAGCTGGTATATAATTGAGCTCGTGAGAACACCAATCATTCTATGTCGCTGACAATGGGGAGAAGGTCCGCTGACTGTCGCACAAATCACATTGATGTTTACACCAAGGATCTAATAAGGCAGTTATGGGAATGTAATGTGAACCTTGGGTAAGTGTACAACATCATCGCAGTTTTTCGGATCTGTTGAGAAGGTACTGTTTACAAAGAGGACTTTGAGGAACATATGTGGCCAGATAAGCCATGAGCAGACGGATTATGATATGAGGAAAACTTTGGAGGTTTTTGCTGACATTGTTGGGAGTGACCCGGACTTCTTATCGATAGCGAGAGCAGGGTAAAGAAGTTGAGAGGTCGACAACCCCGAAAACTAACCTCGGAGGTTTGGCCACTATCCTCAGAGGTTTGGCCTGTGTATTTAATTTGTACTACTCTGTCCCATAATGTAAGACGTTTTTGCAGTTCAATTTAAACTGCAAAAACGTCCTATATTATGGGACGGAGGGAGTAGTTCACAATCAGAATATTTGCACTGCTTACAACATGCTCACTCGTGTTATCTCACTGTGTGCAGACCAGAACAAAATGTTGCTGTCTTTTTAATTCTCATTAAAAGAAGCTGATTCATGCTGGTATTGACAGGGTCGTGTTGTTAGGAGAACCAATCTGGCAATAGTGTCACGCAAGCAAAGTGTATCCTAGAGCTATGTTCGGGCAGTTCGGGCGAATCCTCATCGAAGGTATACTACGGAGGTTGAGAAGATGAACAAGTATGTGACAATGCACAACAATGCGGCAGAACGTGAGAAGTGTAGTAGAGTTGTTATGAGGTAACAATCAAGGATGACGGTTCTGAATTTGTGTGCGAGTGCGGACAGTTCGAGCATACAGGGATGCTTTGCTGCCATGTCCTAAGGGTAATATCTGCGGTTTGCATACAGCGCGAGTATGTTTCGATTATAGTTTGATATATGTTCTGATAGTTGGTGTACCATCTTTGACGCATGCATAAGTCTTTCACATGCAGGCATTCGACTCTATACATGCAGGCTCTGGATGTTGTTAGGATGGGGGACGCTAGCGCTGAAATGTTCGAGCACATGTCGGCTGGCCTGAAAGCTCTAATGGCGAACGCTAGCACTGAAGCGTTCGAGCACATGTTGACTGGCCTTTAAGCTCTAATGGTGAGTTGTGCACCACTGACAGAGAAGAGGGATGGTCTGGGATTTGAAGACTGTCGGGTTGCGATCACTGCAGGCAGGGTAACTGGGATGATGACCTTACAGTCTTATCAAATGGTGGTGCAACCCAGGAATATAATTTGGGCGGTCCCGTGAGTGTGAACGCACTCGGGGTGTCGGCAGGGGCGACAAATAGCCGTGAGAAAGGACCATATCACGGTCTGAGCAAGCGGACTAGGTTTTGGAGCCCGACAAATGCAAGAACTGCGGGATGGAGGGGCACTGCGAAACACGTTCACATGACCACTTGGTGGTGGGCAGACTTAGAAGTGAGGATTTATTTGCATGTGTAATTTGTGATTTGAGGATTTTCTGGTGTGTACTGTGAGCCATGCTGAACGCTTGTTCCCCCGGTGCTTAAAGTGTGTACCATTGCAAGTTTGTAACATTGAGTGATAGCGGTCGAAGTGTTCTGTAGTACTTTATGCTAACTTGTCAGATCTTAAGATTTGTAAGAGCTAAATGTTATGCGTAATGACTTTGTAGTTTTGCAAAGTATTTTTATGATCATACGAGACCCACATGATTGTTTTCCGTATGGCAGAGTGGTGTAGATCCTGCTATGCTGTGCATGAAGTTGTGATAGCACGTGGCACGTGAGGTGTAATGAGCTTACAACAGTACAGCTGGGGATTGAGGCGCTCTAGAATTCAAAATTTGAGAGTGCGTGGGTGTTCTAGTCTTTGCTGTGGGGATTCTCGTGGAGAAGATAAGAGAACGCTGGCTCAGGATGGCACGGGAAATAAACTGGGTCGTGCGCACAAAGCCGTTTCCGCCTGGGAGGTGCTGATGCCATTGCAATGAATGCCCTCAGGCCCACGTTACTTTTATATCTGATACAATTAGAATACAGATGAGAATACAAGTAATGGAGCTGATCCACAGGCGAGCAAACGGCTGAGATTTCAGGAGCAGCTGAGCCTGGGCTCAGAAACGAATTTTCCATTGTAGTGTCTGTTTATAAGTTCATATTGTTAAAGCAACGAGGTTCACATAGTTTCCTGAGAGGTGTACTCTCTATGCATTGATATGTTCAAGGCTAGTTTCCTGAGAGATGTACTCTTTGTGAATTTCTTTGAATTTTCGTAAGCTGATGGTATCATGTTTTGTTTAAAAAATGTAGGCAAGTACATGGTAGAAAAAAATAAGTTCACAAATAAAAAGTTTTACAGTTACAGAAAACCATTTTTTGGAAATTTAGAAAAGAAGGAATGTCAGGCATTCAGAGAAGAATTGAGGAGGTTTGAGGTACAAAGAATCTAGAAAGTTCAAGGATAAAAAAGTGAAAAGTTCGGAATCACGAAAAGAAGAGGTGTGGAAAAAAGAGAACATTGTGAAAACTTCAAACAATATAAACTTCATCAAGAAAAAGTTCAAGTTGCAAATTGTGACAGGTCCAAAACTTTGTTGCAAAAAAGTTCGTAAAACAAACATAGCATTTTATTTTGTTTAAATCCAATTACCTTTACTAGATAAGCTATTCAAGTTCGGAGCTAGCAACATCATTAGTTCGAACGGGAAACCAAATTTAAAAGAAAAACCCAAAAAAGGTTGACTTCTATAAGTCCACGTTCTCAAACTGAGGCCCAGTCATATAAGTCCACTTTTCATTTCATGACTTTGAAAAAAAGATGATATTGTTTTTACAAAATTTAAAACTACTCGAAAACCGTAATGAATTTGGAAAATGTTCAACATAGAAAAGATCTGGCTCCAAAACCGTAATGAATTTTTTCTTTATGAGAAAATATCATTCAGCTCAACGATATAAACCATGCAAGTTCAAGGACTATGATACTGTAAACGGAGGGAAATCATATCAAAAGATAAACAATAAAGTCTAGTTTGGGAAAACACGCTCAGTACAAACCCATACGGGCATCAGTTCAAGTACTATTTTTTCGAAATCATTGAAAACTGCTCTATGAAAAATACCTCAGTACAAACACACACATAAATCAGTACAAGTAGTCTGTTTTTTCTAACGGAAAAACAGCACGACGTGTCTCATCGTATTCCAAATTACTCTTTAACGGTTGCGGATTTGAGAAAACGTTCAACACGACTAAGTTTCACATTTTTGATAGCTTTCCAACGTATATTATTTGCCTCATTTCGACAAATTTGATCGTATTCGATTTTTTTAAACCGTAAGGAATTAGAAAAACATTTCAATACAAAAAAGCTGCGCATTTTCCATAGCTTTCCAACGCCGTATCATTTGTGTAAATCCGACAAACCGTTTGCAAAAAAATGCGAAAATACGTTTCACCCAAAATTTCACCATTTTCAAATTACTTTTAAATAGTATAGAATTTGAAAAAACAATAGATATATGGAAGATGCAGATTTTCACAAGCTTTCCAACACCATCTTATTTGCTCAATTCCGACAAACCGTTTGAAAATTGAGTCCAAAATACGATTCACTTTTTCGGTTTTGTAAAAAAAACGGTTTTTTCAAAACTGCTTTTAAACCATGATGATTTTGCAAAAACAAATTATATGATTGGAATGTAGATGTCAAGAGATTTCCAACGATATATTACATGCCCCGTTTCGACAAAAATTTTTTGGAAGAAAATTAAACTAAAGAAGACAATTTTCAACGGAAAATGAAAGTATCAGTTCAACCGCTTCGAATTCATCAGTCCAACCGCTCGAATTCATCAGTTCAAGTAGGGTAACTGAATAATATTCTGTTACGCGAAACAGAATAGCCCAGATGTGTATATATATATATATATATATATATATATATATATATATATATATATATATATATATATATATATATATATATATATTCATTGTGCAAGAAACGGGAAAAAGCTTCAAACAGTTCGGCCGCAGGGTGCGGCCAGAGGCGTAGGCCTTGTTGGTATTTTAATTTCAGGAAATGCATATAGAGTCCGGAAAATAACGAAAATCATTGTGTCACTGTCGCGTGCTCTCACGATCGCATGTAAAAAATGGTAAAGTTTGGCACAAGTTTTAGTGCTCGCACCTTCCATACCGGAGCATCTCACAAGAAGGATCATAGTTTCCAAAAGGAGATGCGGCACTTCAGACTATAAATCATTCTTACATCAACAGAAAACCGGGCATAACTCACAAATTCAGTACACGCGACAGTTCTAAATTGAACGAATTAAGTTGCGGGTAGGCATAAAGACTAGTCTTACGGCTTAATTCCCATGTACATGGGGGAACTGGGATCATTACGTTGACCCCGAATGAACTTGGGGTTTTTGATGATTTTAGGCTGCTCTGTTACACGGGTGCGTGATCCCTTGGCTGGCAACTCATCAAATTCATCGTACTCGTCCTCATCGGCAACATCGTCGACACCCAGTACCCTTCTCTTCCCATGCATCGCTAAATGGCAGTTCTTATGCAAGGGGTCTTCCACAATGAAAATCTGGGTAGCATCGCTGGCAAGAATGAATGAGTCCGCGTGATATGCCATCGTTGTCCTGTTAACACATGTCTTCATGTACTCATCAATCCTTACCCGACCAAGAGGGATCCATGCGCACCTGAATAATGCCACCTTAACTTTC
The DNA here is from genome assembly GCF_002575655.3 of Aegilops tauschii subsp. strangulata. Taxonomy (NCBI): domain Eukaryota; kingdom Viridiplantae; phylum Streptophyta; class Magnoliopsida; order Poales; family Poaceae; genus Aegilops; species Aegilops tauschii. Next base: position 359,456,267 of record NC_053035.3, read on the forward strand.
ACATAGTCAAGCTCCCAACTCTCTTTGATGGTTCCATAGTATACCCTTTTATCAGCTTCATTTACAGTCATGCATTCTATTCGAACAGAGCTATTCTGATACGAGGTCTTCTGATCATGTTCCTCAGTGTAGAACGTGTATCCATTTATGTCATATGCTTGGTACGTCAACACCGTAGGTGATGGCTTTTGTGCCAACCACGTAGCAATGTCATCGATGGATCCTTGTGCCAAACGATTCTTCAGCCATTCGACGTAGTTCTTAGTGTGCTCCTTCATCTCCACATCTGATGAAGGCACCATTGGTAAGAAGCTTTGGCGTATCTTCGCCAAGTGTTCTTCGGCATAAGCACTGAGAACTGGGCTGTTAAGCAGTATCGTTAAATGGGCTTTCTCTGGCAATTCTTCGGGTGCCGCCATTTGCGTGCCAGCAAGGACCGGCTTACCTTTTAGCCTTCCCTCGTGGCGAGAGAGGGGCAAACCTATAGGTCTTTGTTTCATGTATTCGATGCAAAACTCAACCACCTCCTCCGCGGTATAACCTTGTAGGATGCTTGCCTCTGGATGGTTTCAGTTCCGACAAAAGCGCTTCAGTATTCCCATGAACAACTCGAAGGGATACATGTTGCGAAGAAACACATGACCACAATACTTTATCTCGTTGACAAGGTGCACAGTGAGATGGACCATGACATCAAAGAATGACGGTGGAAAAAACATCTCTAGGTTGGACAATATTCTTGCAATATCATCTTGCATGTGATCCAACTCTTCAGGATCTACAACTTTCTGCCATAGTTGGTTGAAGAAATCACAGAGGACAATGAGTGTGTTTCTTATATCTTTGTCCATCAGATTCCTGATGGCCACCGGGAGGATTTGTGTCAACATTACGTGCGTGTCCCAACTTCATTTTACCTGAGCTCACATCCACGAGACTTCTGATGTTTGCGCAGTAGGAAGAGGGTGTCTTCACTGACAACAGATAGGTGAAGAACTGTGTTGCTTCTTTTGTATTGAAATTGTAACTCTGGCGAGCTTTGATGAATTTGTCATCATCTTCTGCTTCACTCTTGCATTTTGATTGATCAGCAAGCACATCGAGCCGTGAATTGTCACCATCCTTTCTTTTACCTTTAATCTTGAGCAGAGTACCAAGGATGCTTTCACATACGTTCTTCTCTACATGCATGACATCGATGCAGTGACGTACACGTAGAATCTCCCAGTAAGGTAATTTCCAGAACACCGATTTCTTCTTAAAAACTTGACCCTTGGGTGTTTGTTTCACCGTCAAAGGGTGGTTCTTGCCAAGCACAACATTAATTTTTGTAGCCATGTTGTGGACCACCTCCCCGTCATAGGGTCTTGGGCCCGCACCTGCCTCTGCCGTACCATCAAATTCAACTTTCATCTTTCGGTATGGGTGAGTTTTCCGTAAGAACCTACGATGGCACAAATACACTGTTTTGTGCGAGTTGGGAAGTCTTCTGCTAGCTGTCCTATCCATGCATGTGACACACCCTACATCTCCCTTTGTTATCTTCCCCGATGTGTTGCCTAATGCCGGCATATCTTGAATGGTGTGCACCAGCATCACATGTAGATCGAAAATCTCCTTTCTGTAAGCATCATAACATTTTACAGCAGGCGCATCTATCCACACTGTCAGCAGTTCTTCTACCAGTAGCTAAAAGTAAATGTCGATGTCATTTCCTGGTTGCTTCGGGCCTTGGATAATCATTGACATCATAATGTATTTTTTCTTCATACACAACCAAGGAGCTAGGTTATATATGCACAGAAGCACCGGCCATGTGCTGTGATTGGTGCTCATATCGCCAAAAGGATTCATCCTGTCAGTATACTCCCCGAGCCTTATACTTCTAGGATCCTTGGCAAAATTTTCAAACTTGTTGTCGATTAATTCCCACTAAGCCCCATATTTCGGGTGCCTCATAAACCTATCTGCAATTCGCTCATCATGATGCCACCACAACCTCTTTGCCTCTCTAGGGTTTGCAAACAAACGCCTCAACCTTGGAATTAAAGGCAAGTACCAAACAACCTTGAACGGGATTCCTATCTTGATCTCATCATCCAATTTGTACTTGTCCTTTGCTCTCCTGCGCTTGTATCGTGCATGCTTGCATGTGGGACATGCACGCAAATCTTTGTACTCACCACGGTGCAATATAAAATCATTCACACAATCGTGTATCTTCTGTACTTCAAGTTCCAATGGGCAAACAATTTTCTTCGCTTCATTTGTGCTTCTGGGGAGCAGATTATCTTCCGGAAGAATTTCCTTGAGAAGACCTAACATATCTGTGAAGCCCTTGTTTGATAGACCGTTTGCTGTTTTAAATCTGAGAAGCGCTAGGGTGGCACTCAACCTGGAATATTTCTTTTTGCAACATGGATAGAATTCTTTCTTGGAGTCCGCATCAATGGTTGGCAGATCCTTGTACCCAATCATACCCTTTTTTGGGCCCTCGAAATCTGCAATCATAGCAGCAAAATCTGGCATATCAAGATCGTCGTCATCTGTGTTGACGTCTTGGTTTTAAAGTGGGCATTTCGGCTTTCCGGTGTTCCATTGGTAGCTTGACGCCTCTGCCCCATGTTAGATTCAACATCCATGTGACACTGATCGGGGTTTGGCATCTCGCTGCCCTGGGTATCTTCATTCATGACCTCCTCTTCACCTTGTCTGGTCCAACGTGTATATCCATGCATGAATCCCCTAGAGACTAAGTGCATCTGGACATCAGCAACTTCATGTGACTCTGTATTGGCACAATCAGTACATGGACACAGGATGGAATCCGCATCACCAATTCTCCTCTTTGTACTTTCACCAAAATTCATGAACTCTGTCACGCCACTGATAAAATCCACGGTTTCAAATTCTTCATCCATCGAGATCGTTCCATCTGCAGCACACGAATGGTAATTAAAAACAAAACAACAACATTAATACACGGATTAACTGCTGCCCAAAGATGCGTGCATAAATCACAAGTTTTTTTTTCATAATTACTGAGGGCGCTCCATGTTGTTATCCGACGTGCAATGACAAAAATGAATGGCCAGTCAATTTACACGCACAGTACTAGTACAACACTATCCTTAGGAATTGAATACCTTAATTAAGCCACTCACAAAAAGAATACCTTAATTAATTAGCCACGCTGTTTACACGGTATCTCACCGTAACTTAATTATATGGACAGGGTAGTACATCACACACGGTTATGTAATGGCAACCGTGTCTAACCTATGTTGTCTTCTCACATGGTTTGGTGTGGAAATCGTGTGTGACGTTGTAATACCTAACACAAACAACATGTATAAACAGTGTGCCATATACAAGATATAGTGCCATAAGTAGTTCCCGACCGTTAGCTTATCTCCACAATTTCCCCATTTCCCGCAAATCCCTACATAGCCTCCAAATTCCCTCATGTGGCGCTGACATTGGGGGAATGCGAACGAGTGGTGCTGATGGTTTCGGTGCGGCTGCTCCTGCTCGTATCGCTGCCACAACGGCGATCGCCGCCGAGCACTTGCCTAAGTTCATCAGAAGGCAGGTGTACTACGGATCTGAATCGTCCTGTCAGGTTCCAATCTATCCCGATCTTTTTTAGCATGTCCAAAGTATAGCTCCTTGCTGAATCCGTCCTGAATGACCCCCTCCCGCCAGGAAAGCGATCTACCGCCGGATCCGGATCATGACTCCAGACTCCCGCAACACGAGTTCGACTCCAAGTTTTGCGCCACCGAGAAGTACCAAAAGCTGAGTTGTGTGCACGGGCACACTCCTGCTCGAGGTGTATGCACGGAGGGATTCGACATTGGTAGGAGGTTTCTCAGTTGCCCCTTAGAGGGTAGTGCTAATTACTTCAGTTAATGCCACCGCTCATCCTGAATACTATTTAACATTGGCAGGGATATGAGGCTTGTGCCTTTGTTAACTGGCTGGATGAAGAATGGCATGGCAGGGCTCGGAGTGTTATCACCAAGCTCGCAGAAGATAACGTGAAGTTGAAGAAGAAACTGGCTGATCTGGAATGTACAATTAGTACGATGAAGCAAGAAAGAATCAATCACATGCAACAGACGAAAGCAAGATACAAGAAGGAACTAGCATGTGTAGTTGTGGTTGTCACATTAGCCATGTTCTATGCACTGTTTGCAATGATGATTAGGGGTTTTGTTTGACAGTATTGCTAAAGCACATCTAGATGTGCTCTAAGTAATGCACATCTAGGTCCTATGCCATTGATGTTACGCGAAGATTCGTGCAGATATTTTCTTTTCCTTTCTAGTTTGATTATTACTGGCTTTATCAATAAGAAGAGCTCAATGTATTGCTTGCCAACTGTCCTACTCCGTTCGTACCAGTACCGGTGCATAATCCCAAAACTCGTTCCTTGTTTTTGTCATGAATAAGGAAACCAGCCAAATAGCCAATATGAGTCTTGCGCAACCCTGGGAATTTGGAGCGACTGGGTACAAATAATTGCGGTTGATTACATCAGCGGTTAGATAATACCTCAACCCCCGCATCAACCCCCCCCCCCCCCCCCCCCCCCCCCGTGCAAAAAACCCCCCGCTTCAATTGGGAGTTCCTCTTCTCTGCATACCCTGCTTAAATGTCCACCATCTTCATCGTCCCCGGCAGGCCGCGCTACACACTGGCACACACTCTGCAGCCATGTCGAGCGACAACGAGGATGACAGTTCGGCCAGCAGTCTGACGCCCGATGATAGGTCAACATCGGAATCATCCCGCTCATCTTCCATGAGTCCGGCGTCGAGCCCATACCTCGATTGTATCCGGTTTATGGAAGGGACGCCGCCTCCGGAGTCGCCAGAAGACAACCAGACGGACGAGGAGCCGTCGGAGGACGAAGAAGAGGACGATGATGAGAAGGAGGAGGAATGGTCGAACATGGAGGAGGAGGAGGACGACGACATCAACGACGATGATGATGGCGGCACAAAATGGTCCACACAAAACTCAAATAATTCACAGGTTCACAGCTTCACAAAATGCATAACTTCACAGGTGCACCGCTTCACAAAATGCATAACTTCACAGGTTCACAAACTGCATAACTTCACAGTTTCACAGGTTCAACATCACCAAAATGAGCCATATTAGGTTCTACGACAGATTCACGACAGGTTCTACGACAGGTTCAACTTCACAGGTTCAAAGAGAGCAAGAGAAACCAAAATGAGCCATCACATAGAGCTTCTATAATGCTTTAGCTCCAAAGAGAGCAATCAAGTGGGCTAACTTCTCAACCACTTCTCGAGACTTCTTGCGTAGTAGCTCAAATTCCTTCTCGCGTGCAGCTTCAGCTTCTTCCGCCTTCATCTTGATTGCCGCCAATTCTTCTTGCATCACTTCAGCTTGAAGCTCCGACCTCTCCAGCTTCTACTCAAGATCACATGAGCAGCTACAACAGCAATTGCTTTGCTGGAGTTGTTCCTAGATGACTGGAGCCCAACATTCCTCAGGAATGTGCTTTGCTTGACTTCGGTCTTGAGCACTTCGTCAACAATTTCAGCAGCAGACTTTGGCTCTTCACCTTTTGGTACCGGCGTGTCCTTCCTTTTTTCCATCTCAAGATAGCATATGGAGGAAAATGATAGACATTAGTGGCAGATCCATTTCACATTTTGCAAACCAAACCAAGCAAGAGAAACCAAACAAGAATGCCACCAAAACATCACACGAAATGAACTATTTGAAGTAACCAAACCAGCACACAAAATCTATACGTAGATATTTTACTCAAACTCAAACAGAAGAAGATGATGACTAGTAACCTGAAAGCATTATTTGAATCTGCACATAGGTATTATCAATAACAGATTCATTATAGCTAGTGTACAAACTTATGTGATCTGGAGACATGCAATTGGAACAAGGCGATGATCATGGGACCCGAGTGAGTGCTTATGGAAGAATATGATGGCTTCATTAATCCTAGAATGGTGGTTCTATACAAGATGGCTACCCGAGTGAGCCGATCATCAAAGGCAACGACATTCAGATCAATTTTCATCATATCATAAAAAATGCAACAAATAGCTACAACAAATTCTGATATCTTTGTTGAGAACTATACAACAAATTCTGATATCTTTGTTGAGATATCAAACCTATCTTAGGCTCTAGCAAATAGCATCAAAGCATGGAACATACAACAATATCAGCAAATCGTAAAACCTCAGGCTCTGGACTGGCTGGACAAAGCATGGAGTGACTTACCAGAGCAATCTTAACTGACTCTGAAAACCCGTGCTTCTTGCTGTTGTGGGTGGCCTTGAACAAGTCAATCGCAGACAGCTCCTCACCCTTATGCTCTTCTTCTGAAATGTTTTTCAACAAAAATCAAAATGTTATTCAGTAAGAATCAGAAATGTTATTCAACAAGGATCAACGGTAAGGTCTCTAGACAAAAGTTCTCACAGTGGCAAAAATGTTTGTTGTGTAGTGCCTGGAACTAGTTCTTTGTTGGTACATGACTTTTTCTTGATTCATCTTGTTCGACACACAGGTTTCCTACAAAAAAGCATATTGTCAGCATGATCTAGCACTAGCATATCATGTGCAGAACATAAACCAGCAGCTACATGTAGACAGATGCCACAACAGCAGATACAAACCTTGTGTCTTGGGGTAGACCACATCTCCACCAAAGCTTTCCATTCACTGTCCGTCATATCTGGCACTGGAGACTTGATGCTGACTTTGTTTGCTGCTATGGTATCAAAATATTTCTTCGATCTGATGGCGTCTGTTCTTTGAACTTTTATGCAGAATATCTTTGCACGCGGTCTTAATGGTCTCCGAGTCCATGTTCATCTCAAAATGTGCTTACCAAGACAGCAAACAAGGTAGGAACAAGATTAGTGATCATGCGTAGGTGTAATAAAAAATAGATAACACATTAGCTAAAAAACAAGTAGCTTACAACAACTTTTCCAATGTAGTTCTCCAATAGATTGTGTTTTTTTGTATTCCTTGAAGTGAGGAAGAACCGGCAAATGGCTTCTTGAAATGAGTCCACACTCAGAAGCAAGCTTTGCAGCCTGCAAAGGCTTCTCTAGACGATTCATCCCTTCGGCAATTTGGGTAGGTACCTTGGTACCAAGCGACTTGGTGATCCGCTCTAGCCCTTTGCCCTTTCTATTTCTAGGCTTGGTAGTCATTACATATGAAAATGAAAGAACTCATAAATTAGAAGAGAAATCGACAAATGCAGGAGTGGTTCTGCCAAACAGGTAAGCATACATGATCGCTTCTATTTGGAAAATGCACTAGTAAAAGAGAGCATTGCAAAGGTGAACTTTCCTGATTGAAGCACAAGCTGCTGTTCTTCTCCACTAATGCCAACATTCTTGTCCATAGAAGGTGCAATAGAGCTGAGGTCTGTGTGGACAGCGCCTGCTTCATCTATGCAGATAGTTCCTCATTCATCTAGGCAGACAGTGCATCTTTCATCCATGAGTGGTTTCTTCATCCATGGGCGGAGACTCATCACCCATTTGCACCGAGCTCTTAGAGTCCATGCGCAGCAGACTTTCCCGATGGTTCATCGCAGCCGCCATCTTTGCTTTCTGCCTTGTGACTCTATTAGGGGCAGGTTTATCAGGTTCCAGGATCCTCTTTGTTTGTCCTGGAGGTGGGGGCATCACCCTTCCTGGAAGCATTGCATCAAGTGTTTCTGAGCTCTTCCTCTTCTTGCTGACTGTCTTCTTGTTGACTGTCTTCTTAACACCAAGTCTCTTCCTCCTAGATTCCTTCAGTACCTCGTATAAATAGCATGGAAAAAGCATTAGATCACAAGACAAATATGTGAACACAAGGAAACACAAAGCATACAAGTACTCCCAACCCTCCAAGCAAGACAAAGTTTGCACCTTAACAGTCTTCTGCACTACAACATCATCCACTTCCTCTCCGTCAATAACTTCATCCTCCTTAGGATTGTACTCTGGGTCATCATTGATAACTCCACCACCTTCTTGAACCTCATTAGTTCTACCTTCTTGTGCATCATTCATTTTCCTAATCATTGACGCTATTGCACCGATGCCAAGGGACCAGAATATCTGATTGTTCCTCACCATATTTCTAGCCCTAACCTTCTCGTACTCGGTGAGAGGCTCTTCTTTGCATGATAAAGGAAATATAACTATTAGGTGAATGGTTGGAATGCATGGACAGGCAATCAAACATATCTTATGAGATTTTATTATCATTTAATCCTAGTTATTCGGGTAAGGAAGACTAACAGCACACAGGCACAATTAAGCCAGCTTATTCAAATTACAGGAATACATTTCACTTAGCATATTAAGACACATCTTTTTATAAAACTGATAGTATAACCACAAGGAGCAAGTTGCATACCAACGGCCGACCTCATGTTTGACCTTGTCATCCTTGCCATGGTTGATCTTGAGGTGGTTGGAATGTTTCTATAATAGCTTGCAAAATAAAATAAACAACAATCAGATACAACAGGATAAATTAGAATGATGCACTTGTATCAATAAAGGAAAGCACTTGGACCAGCATGCACATACATGTGTAGCAATGCATCAGTAGTAATACATGTGATGCAAACTTGCTGGATCAACAATATAGTGATGTAGTTAAATTAATTAAGCAAACATGTAAGTGCACTAAACAAGCATGCATGTACGCAGGAAAGATATGAAGCATCCCTTAATATCTTCACTACATCAAGCAGTAGGTAGTAATGTACATCAAGAAATCTACCTAGTGCCTCATATAAAGTACACAAGCAAGCAAGCAAAGTGCTAGTAGTACTGCTGATGCAAACCCTAACCCTATGTACACTAGCAAACAACTAAATTGAAGCAAACTATATATGTGAAGCAATGCATTAGCAGTAATATATGTGAAGCAAACTACATCAAGCTAAGTGAATTGAGGTTGTGATACGAGAGACAAGAACACAACTCACATGTATTACGAGTATACATAGTTGGATACAAATACAGTGCACACGAATTATACTTCAGCAAGGTGGATAAGCAAAAACAACTATTTACAACAATTAATTTTATGTTTTAACTTGCAATTTTATCCATGTACCTGCAATCATCTATAAGGAAATGAATTACTCAGCTATTTTCCCCAATGGAGGCAAACTTATGCATTCATAGCAACTGATTGCCCAACAGTTGATGAATAAAGAAGCAAGTAGTGTTAACAGTAATACTGGGCCTTGAAATCATGCTTATGCAGGCAATTTAGAAGATTTCTCCCTCAATGCAGGGCCCAACAAATCATTGCCAACATTAATGCAACAAAAAATCAAACGATGACTGCACCCGAGCAGTCAGTGCATCAACAAGCCTGTAAGATGTAACAACATAAAGAATAATGAAGCAAGGTGCTACAAGCAATCAAGTACATGTTGATACAAACCCTAGTAGCAAGCAAGAAAAGTGCATAAGTGCTACTAATACAAGCAAGCAAGCAAAGTGCTACTGATAGAAACAAGCATGCAAGGAAGGAAATTAAGGAGTAGCAATCAAGCAAGTATTGTTGATACAAACCCTAGTATCTTCTTCTCCAAGTGCTACTGATACAAGCAAGTATTGCTGATGGAAACCCTAATTAACCATGTATACTAGCAAGCAAGCAAGCCATAGTAGTCAAGCAACATGAACCCTAACCCCATGAACCAGAGGGAGGTCATCCCCTAACATCATCCACTTCCTCATCCATCCCCATCCCCGTAGATCCATCCCCTAACATCATCCACTTCTTCTCCATCAACATGAACCCTAACCCCATGAAGCAGACTACCAGAGGGGGATTGAACGGACCACCAGGAGGTCCTAACCCTAGAATCCATCCCATGAACATGAACAAGAACCACCAGGAGCTCCTAGATTGACTGAATCCTAACCATAGATCGACTAGGAGGGGAATCTACCGAACCCTAGAAGATCTACCCATGAACATCGAGGGGAGAAGTACCTGCCATCGTCGATGATGTGGATGATGTAGCCGCCATCGTCGATGTAGTCGGCCGGGGCGGTTGATGTAGCCGCCATCATCGAGGGGAGAGGGGAGGGGGATTCGTCATCAGGGAGAGGGGAGAGGGGCGGCGCGGCGGCGCAGCATGGAGCAGGGGAGGGAGTGGGGGTGGGGAGTTGTCATTGGTGGGGCGACGTGGAGGGGGGGGGATGGAGAGGATCCCGCGCGGAGCTAGGGTTAGGAGGGGAATGGGGAAATTTCGGGGAATGGGGAGGGGATCCCGCGTGTTAGTGGGAGAGGGAGTGGTGGGTCCCACATAGTAGTGGGAGAGGGAGTGGAGGGAAATTTTGGGAGAGGAGTGGAGGGAAATTTTGGTGTGGGAAGGAGATTCTTTTGGGTTTTGAGGCATAAATTTTTAGGTTTTTTTGTAAACTTTGTAGAAATAATGGTTAAAATCATATCTAATAGCTCAAGAAAACATTGATATTCCAAGTTTAATATTTTTTCTAGTTGGTAGGCCACATTTGATGATGTGACGCGGAGGTTTCCCATTTTTTTGTTTTTTTTAATTTTTACGGTGTTTTCAAAATCCGGCCAAATTCGTCACGGCGACTAATGTCTACTACACAACCTTCTTCTTGTAGACATTGTTGGGCCTCCAAGTGTAGAGGTTTGTAGGATAGTAGTAAATTTTCCTCAAGTGGATGACCTAAGGTTTATCAGTCCGTGGGAGGCGTAGGATGAAGATGGTCTCTCTCAAGCAACCTTGCAACCAAATAACAAAGAGTCTCTTGTGTCCCCAACACACCCAATACAATGGTAAATTGTATAGGTGCACTAGTTCGGCGAAGAGATGGTGATACAAGTGCAATATGGATGGTAGATATAGGTTTTTGTAATCTGAAATTATAAAAACAGCAAGGTAACAAGTGGTAAAAGTGAGCATAAACGGTATTGCAATGCTAGGAAACAAGGCCTAGGGTTCATACTTTCACTAGTGCAAGTTCTCTCAACAATAATAACATAATTGGATCATATAACTATCCCTCAACATGCAAAAAAGAGTCACTCCAAAGTCACTAATAGCGGAGAACAAATGAAGAGATTATTGTAGGGTACGAAACCACCTCAAAGTTATTCTTTCTGATCGATCTATTCAAGAATCCTTAGGAAAATAGCATGAAGCTATTCTTTCCGTTCGATCTATCCTAGAGATCGTACTAGAATAACACCTTAAGATACAAATCAACCAAAACCCTAATGTCACCTAGATACTCCAATGTCACCTCAAATATCCGTGGGTATGATTATATGATATGCATCACATAATCTCAGATTCATCTATTCAACCAACACAAAGAACTTCAAAGAGTGCCCCAAAGTTTCTACCGGAGAGTCAAGACGAAAACGTGTGCCAACCCCTATGCATAAGTTCACAAGGTCACTGAACCCGCAAGTTGATCACCAAAACATACATCAAGTAGATCACGTGAATATCCCACCACAGATAAGCACATGCAAGACATACATCAAGTGTTCTCAAATCCTTAAAGACTCAATCCAATAAGATAACTTCAAAGGGAAAACTCAATCCATTACAAGAGAGTAGAGGGGGAGAAACATCATAAGATCCAACTGTAATAGCAAAGCTCGCGATACATCAAGATCGTGCCAAATCAAGAACACGAGAGAGAAAGAGAGATCAAACATATAGCTACTGGTACATACCCTCAGCCCCGAGGGTGAACTACTCCCTCCTCGTCATGGAGAGCACCGGGATGATGAAGATGGCCACCGGTGAGGGATCCCCCCTCCAGCAGGGTGCTGGAACAGGGCCCCGATTGGTTTTTGGTGGCTACAAAGGCTTGCGGCGGCGGAACACCCGATCTTGGTTATTTTCTGGAGGTTTGGGTATTTATAGGAAATTTGGCATAGGTCTCACGTCAGGGGGGTCTTCGAGCCGTCCACGAGATAGGGGGGCGCGCCCAGGGAGCGCCCCCAACCCTCGTGGGAAGCCCGGGACTCTTCTGGCCCAACTCTTTTACTCCGGGGGTTTCTTTTGTTCCATAAAAAATTATCAAAAATTGGCACGTCAATTGGACTCCGTTTGGTATTCCTTTTCTGTAAAACTCAAAAACAAGGAAAAAACAGAAACTGGCACTGGGCTCTAGGTTAATAGGTTAGTCCCAAAAATCGTATAAAATAGCATATAAATGCATATAAAACATCCAAGATTGATAATATAATAGCATGGAACAATCAAAAATTATAGATACGTTGGAGACGTATCAGCAACCGTCCGTGGCTAGGGGTTGAATCATGCAAAGTTGTTGTTGATTCTTTGATGAAATACCTACCTGTGAAGCTAAAAATGATTTTTAGTAAAAATTACGGGAAGCTATGGAGGACCCGCAGTTCAAATTTCAGTCGGTTCCAGCTGAATCAGCCGATGGTTGTCTGAATGGCCGGGAGTAGCTACGAGGGTCGGAAATGCATGATTTTTGGCGTCCGTCCGTAATAGGATCTACTTTGAGATAGACATGGAATGGCGCCATTTGGAATGACTCTCTTTGTAGCCGCTTCACAAAAAACACATGTTTTTAGCATTCAAAAGATGGAAAATGTTTTTTTTTGTGAAACAAGTTGGAGCCTCGCTTTGGCAACATTGTTTGCCATACCAAGATGCAGGCATGTGCCAAATTTGGGCATATTATCACAAACTATTCAACGAATCCAGCCATATCATTGCTCGTTTGGCTTGAAAGCCATGAATCTTCGTTCATGGTAGGGCGTTTTTAAGATCACCTTTTCAAGAAAACATCGGTATTCCAAGTTTAATATTTTTGGCCACATTTGATGTGTGATCCGGAGGTTTCCCATTTTTTTATATTTTTTATGGTGTTTTCAAAATCCGGCCGAATTCGTCGCGGCGGCCGTCCGTGGCTAGGGGTTGAATCATGCAAAGCTGTTGTCGATTCTTTGATCAAATGCCTACCTTCGAAGCTAAAAATGATTTTTAGTAAAAATAACGGGCAAGGTATGGAGCACTTGTAGTTCAAATTTCAGTCGGTTCCAAACTGAATCAGCCGGTGGTTGTCTAAATGGCCGGGAGTAGCTTCGAGGGTCGGAAATGCATGATTTTTGGCGACCCTCCATAAAAGAGGGTCTACTTTGAGATAGACATGGAATGGCGTCATTTGGAATGACTCTTTGTAGCCACTTCACGAAAAACACATGTTTTTAGCATTCAAAAAATGGAAAAAGATTTTTTTGTGAAACAAGTTGGAACCTCGCTTTGGCAACATTGTTTGCCATCCCAAGATGTAGGCATGTGCCAAATTTGGGCATATTATAACAAACTATTCAACGAATGCGGCCATATCATTGCTTGTTTGGCTTGAAAGGCGTCATGAATCTTCGTTCATGGTAAGTCGTTTTTAAGAACACCTTTTCAAGAAAACATCGCTATTCCAAGTTTAATATTTTTGCTAGTTGGTAGGTCACATTTGATGATGTGAAGCGGAGGTTTCTCATTTTTTTGAATTTTTTTGAATTCTTTACGGTGTTTTCAAAATCCACCCGAATTCTTCACGGCGACAGTTATGGAGCACCCACAGTTCAAATTTTAGCCGGTTCAAATCTTAACGAAAAACCATGTTTTTAACAATCAAAAAATGAAACTTATATTGTTTCATACATGAGCATGCACAAAAGCCCATAATTTTATCTTTCATCCATGAGCATCCATGAGCATGCACAAAATTTGAATTCCCATCAATTACCAAACGTAGATTGGAAAGGTGATGGAGATGGACACACATAGTTAAGAAACTGACATGTTCAGATGACACTGTCATACTTAGGAGGTTTACACTAACAAGCTTAAACCTGACATACTTAACATTGACATGTTCAGATTAACATGCTTAACATTGCCACTTGATTTCTTAACATCTTCACTCCTCCTTCTTCTCCTTCATCATCCTGATGCGCTTAGAATTGCGAATGCCGACGCGGATGTACTCCTCTACCACAATTGGCCTGGTCCTGTCACCCAGCTGTGGGATCGCCGACGCCACCACCATCGCGAGGCCATCGTCAGGCACCACCATCTCGAGGCCATTGTCAGGCACCACCATCGCAAGGTCATCATCAGCCACCACCATCGCAAGGTCATCGTCAGCCACCACAACAAGGTCATCGTCAGCCACCACCACAACAAGGTCATCGTCGGCCCAGCTCTGCTCCTCTTCTTCCCCGCTCTGCTCCTCTTCTTCCCCACTCTACTCCTCTTCTTCCCCACTCCGCTCATCATCATCCCTGCTGCTGCTCCCATTGCTTGGCGAAATGCAACAAAGTTTTTTTAGCAATCGGTGTGAGACGAAGCCAAAAGGACAAGAAGAAGAGAGGCAAAGGTTACTGGCATCGTCGTCATGCTGGTAGTGCCCGCGGCACATGGTCCCGTCGAACACCTTCACGGTGAGCACGGCGTCACCATCGTAGCGGAAGACAAGGAAGTGCCTGAGCTACAGGCCATGGGCGCGGGCAAAATGCTCCCAGCCGCGCCCTAGGTACATGTGGCCGTCGGCGTCGAACACCACCAGCATGTCCCACAGCCTGCGACACCCGCTGCTGGCCTCCCACAACTTCACTTTCTAGGGCTCACGGTTGTCGAGCACCTTTGCAAACTTGTTAGGCAGCCTCTGCAGCGAGGGAGTCGGGGTCGAGTGGGGAAAAGAGTGAGTCAGCTGGAGAGGGGGAGTGGGTAGGGTGGGGAAAGAGTGGGTCAGGTCGTGGGTAGGGTAGGGCCAGTTCTGTTTGATATAGGGAAAAGTTCCTCTACTCAGCCAACAACCTCTTCCTAGACTAGTGGTAGAAACATAGTGATTTGAGCGCCAGGTCGTGGGTTCGAGCCCCTGCTCGCGCATTATTTTTTGGCCGTGCGTGGGATCAGACGACTGTCTGATGGAGCATGCGCGTGTATATAGTGAAACAACTAGACCATAATCAACATTCTCTTCCTAGCTCAGTGGTTCTGAACACAATGAAACATGTGCTTGATCGTGGGTTCGAGTCCTCGCTCATGCAATTTTTTTATATTCAAACATAATTTAGTTTGTATACAGTTCGAAAAAACTTCATGAAAAAGATTTTGCAATCTTCAAGCATCACAAGACAACATTTTTCTCTTGTAATCTTCATCACATGACAACCAAAACAACAGTTCTGACCAAAACTAAGAAAATGCCACCAAAATTCAGTTAACATTACAAAATTCAGACCTAATTCAATGAAGAAAATTTTGTCATTTCTGCCCAGATATCATAACAATAAGCATCCAAAGTGCACCAGCATCATAACAATCACAACAAGTGTTTTGCATCCAAAATGTTGATGCTTACAAAATACTACAACCATCAGGATCATATCAAATGCTTACAAAGGAAATCAAATGTTTTGCATTTTTCATCAAATACCACAACCAACATTTTTTCACTACAGCCATCAGGATCACATCACTACAACCATCAGGATCTTCAAGCATTTTGCTACCTGGAGAGAATTATAGTACATTAGGATCACCATGGGTATGTACAAGAAGGAAAACTACAGAGAATTGCAAGGAAAACTACAGAGAGTTAGAAGGATCACCAAGGAGACAAAATTTACCTTCATGTCCATTCGCTACTCATCATCGTCGATACCAAAACAAGGAACTCTATGCCCACTCCCGTTTTCCTCATCGTCACTATAATATTGCAGCATAGTATGATCAGTCATGTTTTCCTCATACTCGCTCTCATGTCCATCCGCTACCACCTTTCTTTTTTCTCTTAATTCTTTCAACAATTGCAGCATCAACGAGCACACGTTCCCGGCCCCTTCGCACTCTCGTTTGCACCGGAACTTCCATAGAGTCATCATCAGCTTGCACCGGAACTTCCGTAGAGACATCATCCTGGTATGTTAGTCCACTACCACCGGGGCCCTTTTCCATTTCAGTTTCAATCACACTCCACAAGTGTCTGTGCTCAAAGTTTTGCACAACTTGCCATTTTCCATGCAAAAGAGTGTCTGGCAGATAGAACACAATTGTTGCTTGTGCTGTTAGAATAAAGGGATCATTCTTATACCAGTACCTTGCAGTGTTTATGCTTTTGAAGTGGCCATCATATTTGATTCGTCTCTTCTTTTTGCTACCAAGATCAAACCAGACATAGCGAAATAAGACAACCGAGCGATGGATGCCTTCACTAGAGTTGTACTGCAACTCTACGATGCTTCTCAGCTGACCATAGAAGTCAATGTTCTCACCATCATGTGACCCCTCGGTGATGATTCCACTCTTCCGTGTCTTCCTTTTTTCCTCGCGGTCAACAGTGTGGTACCGGACACCATCAACAATGCATGCTGAATACACTCTCACTCGCTTATCTGGCAAGCATGCCAAAGCAAATAGATCATCACTGACCTTCTTCTCCTCATGCAACTTTCCAATCTGCACAAATAAACCATTTAGAAACAATGGTATTTAACAGTTGGTGAATAACACAGAGAACATAAAACATGTGGCTAAAGACCTCACATGATTCTTAAACCATTTAGCAAATCCCTTGCCAACCCTTTTATCAACATTGATCTGGCTTTCTTCCTGATTCAACTCTTCCTTGCATTTCCTGCAATGCCAACAAAACTTGTGAATTAAAACATTAGGCTGGTGCCAACCCAGGTAAAAAAATATAACGAGTGCACAAGATATAATGTACTCGATATATGGTAGAACCTCGGCGCAATTGTTGAGCACATACCAAACCATCTTGTCATACTCATCACCAGCCTCCAAGTATTGTGAGGCTCCAAGAAAGTTCACACCATGGTTGAAAACTGAGACATCACTACTTTGCGAATCAGACCGCTCTCTATTTCTGCCTGACCGGTTCCATCTTGTTTCCACATCGCCAAAGTATCTAGAGCAAAATGTCAAGCACTCGTCAACGACATATGCTTCAGCAATCGAACCTTCAGGTCTTGCCGTGTTTCGCACATAATGCTTACAAGTAAGCAGCCTTCTTTCGATTGGGTACATCCAACCGTATTGCACATGGCCTCTAAGCATTGCCTCTGTTGGTAAGTGCTACTTCTTGAGCTTGCGTTGGTTTTTCCCTTGAAGAGGAAAGGGTGATGCAGCAAAGTAGAGATAAGTATTTCCCTCAGTTTGATAACCAAGGTATCAATCCAGTAGGAGACATTGCACAAATCACCGAATACCTGCACAAACAATCAAACAAGTTGCACGCAACGCGATAAAGGGGTTTTCAATCCCTTCATGGTTACTTGCAAAAGTGAGATCTGATAGAGATAGATAAAAGATAAAGTAAATATTTTTGGTATTTTTGGTTTACAGATCGGAAAGTAAATATTGCAAAATAGTAGATCGGAAACTTATATGATGGAAAATAGACTCGGGGGCCATAGGTTTCACTAGAGGCTTCTCTCAAGATAGCAAATAATACGGTGGGTGTACAAATTACTACCGAGCAATTGATAGAAAAGCGCAAAGTTATGACGATATCTAAGGCAATGATCATGAATATAGGCATCACGTCCATGTCAAGTAGACTGAAACGATTCTGCATCTACTACTATTACTCCACACATCGACCGCTATCCAGCATGCATCTAGAGTATTAATTTCATAAATAACGGAGTAACGCATTAAGTAAGATGACATGATGTAAGTGCATCTAGTGCCCCTTAGTGATTTTGGTGTATTGAAGACTTATAGGTTAAGGGACTAATGTGTTTATGAGTGTACACAGGTCTATAAGTCTATGAGGAGTTTGATATTTACATAGAAAGTCGACCCCTAAAAATGAAGTTCTTCGACTGAAGACTTTGGAATTCTGAAGACTTTGAAAGTGAAGAAATTGGTGTAACCTTGAAGACTTAGTATTCATTTGAGGAACATGAAGCGTGAAGACGTTTGTTTTCGTAGTTTCATTTTCTCTTTCTTGAGTCATAGGAAACACCGTACTGTTAAAGGGGGTCGAGGAAATACTAATGAAATATTTCCATGTGATGCTCAACTCAAAATCCTACACCTACCAATCCCTTCAAGTGAAGCCATTGGAAATCTCATACAGTTCAGTCATATTCTTCAGTGACAGAGACGAAGTTCTTCTGGTCTCTGAGGAATTTGTTCTGACTGAGGAGTTAGGAATTCGCCAGTGCGGATTGCCTACACAGTGAGGAACATGATAGCCCTGAGGAATTTGATACTCAAATTTCCGACCGTTGCTGTGCTATGAGCCAGCTGTCCCAAAAATATCTACCCACCTAACGGTCATATAATTGAAGGGCATTTATGTCTTATCATGACGGGCTGCTCCCTAGGCTATAAATAGCCGCCCCCTACAACCACTAGCTGGTTGGCTGCGCCGAGAGAAACTGACACTTGTCATTTGAGAGGACTTTGAGCGAAAATCATCAAGTGAGGAAAACCACAAACCCAAACACCTACAAACCCAAAGTGATTGAGCATCACTGAAGAGATTGATCCTGCGTGGATCCGACGCTTGTTACCTTTGAAGACTGTGCTTCTTCCAGACGGTTAGGCGTCATGGTCTAGAGCATCCAAGAGGAAATTGTGGATTGCCGAGTGACCGAGTTTGTGAAGGTTTGGAAGTCACCTGAAGACTTACCACGAGTGATTGGGCGAGGTCTGTGTGACCTTAGCTCAAGGAGAATACGGTGAGGACTATGTGTCCTCAGGTTTAAATACCTAGCCGCTCCAACCAGACGTACAACTGAGACAACAGTTGGAACTGGTCTACCAAATCATTGTCTTCACCAAGCTTACTGGTTCTATTTCCTCAACTCTTTCATTTCCTCATTACTGTGTTGTATGCTTGTTCATATCTGTGTTTGAAGACTTTGACTGAAGACTTTCTCAATTTCCTCAGTCTGTTTGTCTTCATCCTGTGTTATCCTGTGTTTACGCTTTCTGTACTCTGTGCTTGTTTTCATTTCATCATGATGACTATGCTTGTGTTCTGCTATGCATACTTTTGAGTACTTATTCCGCTGCAAGTAGTTCTTCGCTAAGGAATTTCCTCACCCACAAATTCCTCAGTGAAGAATTTATAAAAATCGCCTATTCACCCCCCCTCTAGTCGATATAACGCACTTTCAATTGGTATCAGAGTAAGGTACTCCCTTGTTCTGTGTGATTTTGGTTTAACCGCCTGGAGTTTTAGTTATGTCGACCGCAGATATGAAGAAAGTGACATGTCCCATCTTTGACGGTCATGATTATCCCAAGTGGAAGGCCATGATGAAGAAGCGCCTCATGGCGATGAACAGCGAACTGTGGACCGTCACTGAGATTGGTCTTACCGATCTGTGCAAGACGGCGGAAGCTGATGACATTCGCAAGTACACTCTTCTCAACCTCACGGCGAAGGGCGTCATCTACTCCTGCCTGTCTCAAAATCAGTTCAGGAACGTTATGCATCTCGATCATGCGAAGCTTATCTGGGACCGTCTCTTTGATGTCTATGAAGGTCATCGAACCTGTCATGATCCTTGGTTTGAGGACTTCAAGGAATCTCTCAAATCAATGACATTCGAACCAGAATCATCATCCTCCTCACCATGCCTTATGGCAGATGGTGAAAAGGTAACTGAATGCTATCTGTCTGAATCTAGTGATGATGAATTAGGACCTAGTTATGTCAAACTTGTTTCCCTTGCCACTAAACAACAAAGAGCTTTGGAAAAGGTTCAAAACATGCTTAGTAAGAGCGATGATATGTTGGGTGAAGAAATGGATCAGTCAAAAGCTTTGGCTGAAAGTCTTCAGAGACTTCATACTAAGTATGACACCCTTCAAGATCAACATAACACTCTCTTATCTGATCATGAGAAGCTTTCTTATGAATTTCTTCAAAGAAAGCAAGATCTTGAGAAGCTAAAAGTGAGTTATGAAGATCTTCAGAAGGAGCGCGATTCATTACTTGCTCAACAAATCAGCGCTGCTCAGGAAGAATTTGTTCCTCCATGTTTGAAATGCATTGAACGTGAATCTGCTAATTCTGCACCTGAATGTTCAAATGCTTCTAATGGTACAAATTCCTCAACTGTCTCTGCTATCATTAATTCCTCATCTGAGGACATTGCTAGTATCACTAACGATGCAGGGCTGAAGGAATTGTACATGACATGCATGTACAAAAGCCTCAAAGGGCATCAGACTCTTTGTGATGTGCTTAAAAAGCAGATCCTCAACAGGAACCCTAGGAAAGAGGGTATTGCCTTTGAGAGGAAACTCAATGCTGATGGTACATATTGGAAGCCTGAGCAGTACCCCAAAACCTCATGGGTTGCTGCAAAGGGACCTTCAGTTGATCCATCTAATTTATCTGGCTTTACATGTGAATCTTCTCATTCTTCTGATGAGTCATTTGACTCCAACTACAAATTGTTTAAAACTCAGAATGGTGAAGTATTTGCTAGATATGTTGGCACTAACTACAGGGACGGTTCCCCTATGAAGAAAATCTGGGTTCCCAAAAGGTGCCTTTAAAGTCTTCAGGTGAATGTCCTCATGACACCACCTGTGAAGATTAGGAACCCCAGATCAAATTCTTCATATGGACCAAATTCTTCATATGGATCCAAGTCCTCATACGGACCAAATTCCTCACATGGATCATATTCCTCAAGAGGATCAAAGTTCTCATATGAACATCATCGTGCTAACAACTCTGTTTCGCAGGGAAGAGCCAAGGGCTATGAATATGAGCATTATTCTTCTAATCATTATGTTCATAAGTCCTCAAAGAATTTCTCTGCTTATTCATATGCTTACCCTAACTTCTCTTATGTGAAACGAAACGGATTGGCTTCTATGCCACCTTTCTCATATGGAGCTCGCAGAGTGATGAACTCTTTGCCACCCCTTTAGATGTGGGTGGTGAAGAAAAAGAACTAAACTCTTCTGCAGGGTCAGGTCTCCAGACGTGCTTGAACGTCTGAAGAATTTGCTGGAGACCTGAAGAGTGCCTGAAAGGACGCATGCTAATCATGAAGAAATGAACTTTCATTTCTCACGTCCTCATACTGCTTTATCTATTCTATTGCTTGATGAAATTGATCTGATGAATTGATGTCATATTCTTCACTGATGAAGTATATGAAGTTCGTAAGCTGCACTAATTCATCTGCAGGATGATCAACCCAAAGCCACTGAGTGGGTCCTCGATGTGGATGTACAAATCACATGACTGGTGACAAGAATCTATTGATGGATGCTCCCTTATCACCATCGCATCTGAAGCATATCATCTTCGCTGACAAAGGCAAAAGTCAGGTATTGGGTCTAGGTAAGGTTGCGATCACAAAGGATCGACACATGGACAAAGTCATGCTTGTCGAGTCCTTAGGATACAACCTCATGTCTGTCTCAATGCTTTGTGATCTTGATATGGTTGTTGTCTTTGGCAAGTATCGTTGTGTTGTGGTTATGGAAGCTGACAATTCCAAAGTCTTCGAAGGCTTTAGGAGAGGAGACTTGTATATTGTTGATTTCTCTACAGGACCGCAACCGGCCGTGTGCCTACTCGCAAAAGCTTCAGAAGGTTGGCTATGGCATCGACGACTTGGTCATGCAGGCATGAGGAATTTGCACACGCTTGCAAAGAAGAAGCATGTCATTGGCATTGAGAATGTCAAATTCCTCAAGGATCACTTGTGTGGAGCTTGTGAAGCTGGAAAGATGACCAAGGCTAAGCATCCAGCGAAGACTATCATGACCACTACTTGACCATTCAAATTTCTTCACATGGACCTCTTTGGTCCTAACCATTACTCAGCTGTCACAAATGACGCATCTCTCTATGGGCTTGTTATTGTTGATGATTACTCTCGTTACACATGGGTACACATTGTTACTTACAAACATGAAGTGCAGGATGTCTTCAAACGATTTTCCTCGAGGGCTTCAACCAACTTTGGTGTGAAGATCAAGCACATCAGAAGTGACAATGGAACTGAGTTCAAGAATTCTGGTCTTGATGACTATCTTGATGAACTTGGTATTACTCATGAGTTATCTGCTCCTTATACTCCTCAGCAGAATGGCGTCGTGGAGCACAAGAACAGAACTCTTGTTGAGATGGCTTGCACTATGCTTGATGAGTACAAGACGCCTCGTCACTTCTGGATTGAGGCAATTTATACTGTGTGCCACATCATCAACAGGGTATATCTTCACAAATTCTTCAAGAAGACTGCCTATGAACTCCTCACTGACAAGAAACCCAATGTGAGTTTTTTCAAAGTCTTCGGTGCTAAATGTTGGATTAGAGATCCTCATCACAATGCTAATTTTGCACCGAAAGCACATGAAGGTTTTATGCTTGGTTACAGAAAGGACTCGCACACCTACAGAGTCTTCAACACCGTTCTTCACAAGGTTGTTGAAACTGTAGATGTGCGGTTCGATGAAACTAATGGCTCGCAAAGAGAGCACCTACCCTCTGTGATAGATGAACCAGCACCTGAGGAAACTATCAAGTTCAAGGCTACTGAGGATGTCATTCCTACCGAAGAATCTGCTGAAGAATTCATTCCAGAACGTGAAGAACGTCGAGCTAATGCACCTGAAGAAATTGCTGAAGAAAATGGTGCTGAAGAAAATGCTGATCAAATTCCTCGGCGACAACCAACTCATCCTCGCGTTGCAAAAGAAGTGCAAGTTGAGAAGATCATCAATGACATTGAAGCACCAGGTCCTCTCACACGCTCAAAAGCTTCACATTTATCTAACTTTTGTGGGCACTATGCTTTTGTCTCTATCACAGAGCCCACTAAGGTAGATGAAGCATTTCTGGAGCCTGAGTGGATTCAGGCCATGCAAGAAGAATTACATCAGTTCGAACTCAACAACGTTTGGGAACTGGTCAATCGTCCAGATCCTCGCAAACACAATATCATTGGCACAAAGTGGATCTACCGCAACAAGCAAGATGAAAATGGCCTTGTGGTGAGGAATAAGGCACGACTAGTAGCTCAAGGCTACACACAGGTTGAAGGAATTGATTTTGATGAAACTTTTGCACCTGTTGCTAGACTTGAAGCTATTCGCATATTACTTGCTTATGCTAACCATCATGATATCCCTTTATATCAAATGGATGTGAAAAGTGCATTCCTCAATGGTAAGCTTGAGGAAGAAGTATATGTTGCTCAACCCCCAGGTTTTGAAGATCCTAAGCATCCTGACAAAGTCTTCAGACTAAATAAGGCCCTCTATGGCCTCAAGCAGGCCCCTCGGGCGTGATATGATACTTTGAAGGAATTCCTCATGAAGAAAGGCTTCAAACCCGGTTCACTCGACCCTACTCTTTTCACTAAATCATATGATGATGAATTGTTTGTATGCCAAATATATGTTGATGATATCATCTTTGGCTGTACTGACCAATGTTATAGTGATGAATTTGCCTATATGATGAGTGAAGAATATCAAATGTCTATGACGGGAGAGTTGAAATTCTTCTTAGGTCTTCAAATTCGTCAACAGCGCAATGGCATATTCATATCTCAGGAGAAATACCTCAAGGATGTACTAAGGAAATTCGGCATGCAAGATTGCAAAGGCGTCAAAATTCCGATGCCCACAAATGGCCATCTGTGCACTGATGAAAATGGTATTGACTTCGATCAAAAGGTATACCGCTCCATGATTGGTTCTTTATTGTACTTATGTGCATCTAGGCCAGATATTATGCTTAGTGTTTGCATGTGTGCCCGATTTCAAGCTACACCGAAGGAATCGCACCATAAGGCTGTGAAACATATTCTTCGATATCTAGCTCACACACCAACACTAGGATTATGGTACCCCAAGGGCTCGGCTTTTGATCTCGTTGGATATTCTGACTCTGACTATGCTGGTGATCGTGTGGATCGCAAGTCAACATCTGGTACATGTCATTTCCTCGGACGATCTTTGGTCTGTTGGTCCTCGAAGAAGCAGAACTGCGTATCACTGTCTACTGCTGAAGCTGAGTACATTGCTGCTGGTTCTTGCTGTGGATGAAGCAAACTCTCAAGGACTACGGCGTCAACGTGAAGAATGTGCCTCTCTTCTGTGACAATGAGAGTGCCATCAAGATTGCTCACAACCCAATTCAGCACTCGAAGACAAAGCACATTCAGATTCGTCATCATTTTCTTCGTGATCATGTGTTGAAGGGTGACATTTCTATTGAGCATGTGAAGACTGAAGAACAGCTAGCCGATATCTTCACAAAGCCCTTGGATGAGAAGAGATTTAGCAAGTTGCGGTGTGAGCTAAATATCTTAGAATCTTCTAATGTTCTTTGAAGAGGACACTCATCCTAACACTCATGCAAAATTGATGACTTAGATGTGCAACACATGAAGAAACGTTTTTCTTCAATCAATGAAGAATAACACTCTAAGTGTGAAGAAATTAATGAAGAATTTGATTCTCAGAACCCTACGACAATTGTACGCAGTGTCTGAAATCGTCATTCTTATACGGTGGGTCACGCCACCACAAAAGTTGAAAATCTTCAATTTGAGTTTTTCCTCAGTTTTTGAAATTCCTCAGTTGTTCATATTCTTCAAGTTTGCAAAATCTTCACTGTTTCTCTCTTTTTCTTCATTGGCTATATATATAAGTTTATGTCCTCTAGAACATTCACTTATGGCTAATTCTTCAAGTTGGTTTTTCTGCTAAGTGAATGTGATCGGACCCTTCCCCCTATATGCTATACCCAACCCAATCTATTCACAAATTCTTCATGTGCGTTCTATTTGAAACTCGTTCAAAATCTTCACTGTGTCCTTGTTAGCTGAAGAATTTGCGAACGAAACTTTTAACTTATCTTATCCAAATTTTCGGCTTTGCCGCTCAAACCGTTCCGCTTCCCACGATATACTTATCTACTCACCCACGATCTAACACGATCTCCACTTCTCAGTACGTGGGTGACACATGTCAAGCGAATGAGAAGGGTCAGGGGCACGTTCGTCCAATTTCTTCGGGCGAACAGTTTTTTCACCGTGGCTATAAATACCCCCTCTCCCCTTCCTCACTTCTTTTACTCCGCTCGACCTCTCTCCAGCTCGAGCTTCTCAAACCCTAGCGCCGCCGCTACATCATCGTCACCGGTGAGGAAGAGCTTCACTGCCTCGACCTCGTCGCCACCGTACTCGCGCAGGCCGCGGAAATCTTCACTTCGCCGCCGCCGTAGCCATCTTCCTCCGCCAAGTTAGAGCGTGGAAGATCTGCACAGACAAGCTTCACTTCTCCACATCCCAGTTCGTCGTGTTCTTCATTCAGGGTAATTAAAAGTTACTTTTACTGCCCTCTTTGATTCAAATGACTTCTACAAAATCTTCAAAGGTGTTTATTCCTCAAATTTTTCACACACTGAACACCTCACTTGTCATCTGTTCTTGATTCGTTTCTCTAAGCATCATTTTTCTTCAAGATTCCTCAATTGTGTGGATCTTCGATCTATACAACTCTGGAACCTAAGACAAAGAACGCTTAGTGAAATTCTTCAAGACTCATCTGGTCAAATTCCTCAAACTTGTCCTTTTTGAAAAACCTTCTGAGAACGCATATGACCTCTCCAAATTCCTCGCAACTATACTCTGTTCACAGGTACTCATGTCCGCTGCTGGATCACTAGGTTCTCATCAACTTAACTCATTTGCAGCGTTCCTCGAAGAAAAGTTGCATACTTCTTCAGAGAGTTCAATTGTTCAAATTCCTCAACTAAAGAAAATGGCTGATGGAAAGAATCCACAGAAAGGAGGAAAGAGGCCTGAGGTCAATACTTCCTTTGAAATCCCTGAGGACATTTATGCTGGGTACTGCACACCCCCTGAGGAAGATAAGAATCAGCGCAAGGTGCGCATTTAGAGGATAGAAAGGAGATGGGCAAAAGAGTGGAGGGAGTACAGGTATGTGACTCCAAAATACATGAAGAAATTCGCTGTTACTCCTCCATGCTCAAGACCACCATTGGCACCTAGCCAAGAGGCAGATCCCACTAGCATCAAGCGCGGTGAGGATTTTCCTGAAGAATGGGCCAAGCGCCGGGCCAAGTTGGCCAAACAGGCAAAAGATGCACTGAAGAAATTCAACGAAGATTCCACTGCTGCTGCTGCTGAGGCCTCTGTAAGGCCGAAGAAATCCATGGCAAAGAAGCCTGCGCACAAGCCAAGTGCCTCTTCTTCAATGCCCTCACGGCCAATTTCCTCAGCTCAGCCCTCACGGACAATTCATCAAGCCGCTCCTGCTCCTCCAAAGTGTTGGGGAACGTAGTAATTTCAAAAATTTCCTACGCACACGCAAGATCATGGTGATGCATAGCGACGAGAGGGGAGAGTGTTGTCCATGTACCCTCGTAGACCGAAAGCGGAAGCGTTAACACAGCGCGGTTGATGTAATCGTACGTCTTCACGATCCGACCGATCAAGTACCGAACGTACGGCACCTCCGAGTTCAGCACACGTTCAGCTCGATGACGTCCCTCGAACTCCGATCCAGCCGAGTGTTGAGGGAGAGTTTCGTCAGCACGACGGCATGGTGACGATGATGATGTTCTACCGACGCAGGGCTTCGCCTAAGCACCGCTACGATATTATCGAGGTGTAATATGTTGGAGGGGGGCACCGCACACGGCTAAAAGATCGTCGATCAATTGTGTGTCTATGGGGTGCCCCCTGCCCCCGTATATAAAGGAGCAAGGGAGAGGCGGCCGGCCAAGGAGGAGGGCGCGCCAAGGGGGGAGTCCTACTCCCACCGGGAGTAGGACTCCTCCTTTCCTTCTTGGAATAGGAGAAGGGAAGGGAGAAGGAGAAAGAAGGAAGGGGGCGCCCCCTCCCTAGTCCAATTCGGACTAGTCCATGGGGAGGGGTGCGACCACCCTTTGGGGCCTTTCTCTCCTTTGTCGTATGGTGTAACATCCCAAAATTCTAAATTTTGGAATGTTATATTAAATAAATATTTATGCTTGTTTGTTTGATTGTTGTGTGACTGATTGTGTGAAATTGAGTGAAATTGAAAATTTTGAAAGTTGAATGAGAGGGAATGAAATGACTTTCCCAAACTTTCACCCTTGCATTTATGATCTCCATGAATTCAAATTATTTCATCACAAAACCCTAGAGTGAAGATGATATGACTTCTTCCATTTAAATAAATGAAAAAAAGGTTTTGAAAAGATTTGAATTCCATGTGAAAAATATTTCAAATTCAAAACTTTATGCAACTCAATGATTTTCAGGAGAGAAGATAAAATGACTTCTTCAATTATATGAAATATGGGTTGGAAGTTAAAAAGAATCAAATTGAAAGTCATTTGAAAGTATTTTGAAACTCCCTTTCAAATTTGGAATTATTTGGATTTTATTCAGATTATTTTTCTCCTAAAAATAAATAAATGGAAATAAGGGTAAAATGATTCCCTTCAATGGAAAATTAGGAGAAAATAATTTTGGTATTTTAAAAAATGATTTTTGTTGGATTTTAATGCAACAGTAGCACTGTTTGCTTTATTTGATTTATTTGTATTTTAGTTAAACCTGGAAAATAGTTCATCTTTTAGGAAATGTTTTTCTGAAAGTTTTGGTATATTATATGTCCTATATAATTGTTTTTTCTCTGTATCTTATTTTCTCCCTGTCTTATTCCAAAAAAAAGGGAAAACCTAGCGCTAGCCAGGCCAGGCGGCCCAGGAGCCAGCCGGCCCAGCCAGCCAGCCACTCGAGCCGCGGCCCAGCCAGCGCCGTCGCCCGAAGCCCCTCTCCCTCGGTCGCCCGACCCCTCGCTCGCCTCCTGCTGCCGCTGACGCATGGACCCCACCGCCCGATCGCCCCGCCCGCTGTTTCTTCCTCCTCCCGCAAGCCACGCAGGGCATCACCGCCGCCGGAATCCCGAACTTCTCGGGATCGCGATCTCCCGATTCACCCCTCCTCCAAGAACCTCTCCCCCTATATATACCCCTCCTCCTCACCCCGTTCCGCCCCTTCCCGACCCCCGAACCCCTCTCCGCTCGCCGCCATTTCTCGCCGGAGCCAGAGCTCCGCCACCCGCCATTGCTGCTGCTCGCTCTCCACTACGACCACCTCATCGTCGTCCGAACCCACCACCGAACCCCCCTCGCTCGCCCGCACCTCCCCGTGCCCTCGCCCTCGCCCGAAACCCACCGGAGCGCCGCCACCGCCGACGCCCGAACGCCACCGCCACCTTGACCTCGCCGCCGACCTCCTCCGTCAACCTACGACGCCGCCTCGACCACCGCTGGACTCGCCGTCGAACGCCTCGTCCGCCCGTGCCCTCTCTGGAGCTCTCCGACGACCGGAGCGCCACCGCCACCGACGTCCGAGCCGCCACCGCCGACGATGACCTCGTTGGAGACGCCACCACCGCTGTAAGCAACCTCCACCGTCCGATCTGTTATTGACGGCATAGATTAGATCTAACGAACGGTTACGTTTTTTTTAATTAGATCGGTTTAGTTCCGGTTTGTTACGGTTTTTATTCGGTTTAGATCGGTTCAAGTCTAGTCGGTTTAGCCGACCGGTCTTTCTGTTTTAGCCCGTACACGTTTGTGTTATTTTACGACCGAGCGCTAGATAGTTCAGATCGCCCACCTCCCTGGCCCGATAGCAGTAGGCCACGTAGCTAGTGGCCGATTTTTTTTGTTTTGATTTTCCTTTCTGTTTTAAAAACAGAATAGTTCTGATTCTATATTGCTTATAACTTTTATGTTTTAGATCCAAATTTAGTGTTTCTTTTTGCATTAGTTTTATAATTTCTTGAAGTTTCTGCTAGCGCAATTGGATTTCATATTTGAGTTGTTTAAAATTGAATTTGATGAAATTTGTTCAAATCACCAATTTGGTCGTATCTTGGGTTTTATAAAATATTTTTGATTGATTCTTTTTGCTACTGTTTTATTATGGTTTTTTCTATCCAGTAGGATATAGTTATTTATTTTTAGTTTAATTTTAAATTAATATTTTAGCAAAACAGTACTGTTTTAGTTACAGTGTTGTTTTAGTCTTTTCTTTATTGTTTTTATTAGTTTTAAATTATTTCTTTTTGTCACTTTTGACAAATTTAGTTTTGTTTCTGTTAGTCAACCAAAGAAAATTTTATTTTTATTTAAAAAAAATATATTTTATTTAGTTTTGTACGAAAACTTGTTTAGGTCATAGTTAGTGTTTCATAAAAGCTTTTTATTTGTTTCTTTTTGCAAATAAAATTTTATGAAAAATACCTTCTGTTAACTTAGTTGTTTTACTTTGTATTTTCTGTTAATTTATAAGTTTAGTGTTTTAATTGTTGTTAAGTTTTTACTTAGGACAAAACTATTTTGTGTTATGTCTTAGAGTTTTCTTTATTAGTTTTGTTGTGTAGTTGTCCTTTGTTCTTATTCGGTGTCCCTTGTTGTTTTGCAATTTATTTGTTGGTTTCATTACGAGTGTTAGAATTGTTTGCTAGTATGTTTGCTTATATGAATGCTATGTTTGACTATATAGATTTTCAACGGAGTGACGAATAGTTCTACCAAGTCATTATTCTGAGAGCTTTGTTATCTTCATCAAGTAATACCAGGCAAGTTCACTTTGACCATGCTTTCATACCTATGTTTTACTGCATTTAGTGGCATCTTTGCAACAACCCTCCAGTAGTGATATTGAATTCTTGTAGTTGAGTAGTATGCATGAGGTAGGAACCCATCACCCTATTACCAAGCCCGGGACGTTATTTATTTCAATGCTACGCTATAGTAGACGGGGTTTGGTATGAGTGCACGAGAGTGGTGTGAAGAAGGAGGACTCTACGTCAATGACAACAATTCCATGATGGCATATGCGAGGACTGCATCTTCAAGGCCTCAAGACTTCAAGACTCGAGACAAGAATTCAATACACACTACTGGGTGAAGGACGGTTGACGGGCACCCTGGAGAAACCAGTGGATGGCCGGGATGCATGGAGAAGCGCCATGGCATCTTGCGGAAAGCTTCACCCAGACTCAAAGAGACGGAAGAATACTTCATGCCCGGAAGCTTACCTGTGCAACCGCAAGTCACTATGGGCTCTGGCTTGGTTGACCTTAGTTGTGACTCTGGCTGGGACGGTGCTAGCAGATGTAGAACCGGTAGGATTGGTTGAGCACCGGACAGTGGTCAAAGGAACTCTTTGGAAGACCATGTTTCGGTCATCTTGTTCTCAAACACCCTGAAGTGCGAGAACGTAAAAAGAGGGATCGAATCTTGCGGGTAAAGTGTACAAACCTCTGCAGAGGGTTAAAACCTAATCGATTAGCCGTGTCCCCGGTTACGGACAATTTGAGCCTCTGGACTTGGATCTATCTCGGAACTCTCAACACCGGACTGATAACATAATTGTGGGCAACTTATGATGATTTGGGCCATGAGACATCAGTTGGCGGAACCATGTCATGATAGGAAACTCCATAGTATAGACTCCAGAATTTCTTTGATGTAGGGAAAATAAAATCAGCTTTTACGCAAACAAAACTCAGATACAGAGCCACAAAGCCATATTGCATATAGTATAGTTTTATCATCTGTTTTCTCATGTTGTGATCTTGCCTGTACATTCAATGTACTGACCTACACGGCTGCAACGTATCATGTTGCAGATACTTTCTTCCGACGAGTAAGAGTACGGTACAGGGTTACGGTCTACACTCAGCCTGCCGATGGCGTTGATGGGACTCCACACCCGTTTAATTGTTTCCGCTGAGTATTATGAGGTATATATCAGTTTTACGTTATTTATACATGTGATTGCACTTTGATATATACATTGATGTACTGTGTGTGCCAGCATACTGATCCAGGGATGGCACAGATACACAGAGACTTGACCGTCTGAGGTCGGGTCGCTACATATGGCCCATTAAGGCCCAATACGAATTCCCGTAACTCTCCGGTACTTCGAAAAATACCCGAATCACTCGGAACCTTTCCGAAGTCCGAATATAGTCATCCAATATATCGATCTTTATGTCTCGGCCATTTCGAGACTCCTCGTCATGTCCCCGATCTCATCCGGAACTCCGAACTCCTTTGGTACATCAAAACACATAAACTCATAATATAACCGTCATCGTAACGTTAAGCGTGCGGACCCTACGGGTTCGAGAACTATGTAGACATGACCGAGACACCTCTCCGGTCAATAACCAATAGCGGAACCTGGATGCTCATATTGGCTCCCACATATTCTACGAAGACCTTTATCGGTCAAACCGCATAACAACATACGTTGTTCCCTTTGTCATCGGTATGTTACTTGCCCGAGATTCGATCGTCGGTATCTTAATACCTAGTTCAATCTCGTTACCGGCAAGTCTCTTTACTCGTTCCGTAATACATCATCTCGCAACAAACTCATTAGTTGCAATGCTTGCAAGGCTTAAGTGATGTGCATTACCGAGAGGGCCCAGAGATACCTCTCCGACAATCGGAGTGACAAATCCCAATCTCGAAATACGCCAACCCAACAAGTACCTTCAGAGGCACCTGTAGAGCACCTTTATAATCACCCAGTTACATTGTGATGTTTGGTAGCACACAAAGTGTTCCTCCGGTAAACGGGAGTTGCATAATCTCATAGTCATAGGAACATGTATAAGTCATGAAGAAAGCAATAGCAACATACTAAACGATCGAGTGCTAAGCTAACGGAATGGGTCAAGTCAATCACATCATTCTCGTAATGATGTGATCCCGTTAATCAAATGACAACTCATGTCTATGGCTAGGAAACATAACCATCTTTGATCAACGAGCTAGTCAAGTAGAGGCATACTAGTGACACTCTGTTTGTCTATGTATTCACACATGTATTATGTTTCCGGTTAATACAATTCTAGCATGAATAATAAACATTTATCATGATATAAGGAAATAAATAATAACTTTATTATTGCCTCTAGGGCATATTTCCTTCAGTCTCCCACTTGCACAGAGTCAATAATCTAGTTCACATCGCCATGTGATTTAACATCAATAGCTCACATCACCATGTGATTAACACCCATAGTTCACATCGTCATGTGACCAACACCCAAAGGGTTTACTATAGTCAATAATCTAGTTCACATCGCTATGTGATTAACACCCAAAGAGTACTAAGGTGTGATTATGTTTTGCTTGTGAGATAATTTTAGTCAACGGGTCTGTCACATTTAGATCCGTAAGTATTTTGTAAATTTCTATGTCTACAATGCTCTGCACGGAGCTACTCTAGCTAATTGCTCCCTCTTTCAATATGTATCTAGACCGAGACTTAGAGTCATCTAGATTAGTGTCAAAACTTGCATCGACGTAACCCTTTTACGACGAACCTTTTGTCACTTCCATAATCGAGAAACATATCCTTATTCCAGTAAGGATAATTTTGACCGCTATCCAGTGATCTACTCCTAGATCACTATTGTAATCCCTTGCCAAAATCAGTGTAGGGTATACAATAGATCTGGTACACAACATGGCATACTTTATAGAACCTATGGCCGAGGCATAGGAAATGACTTTCATTCTTTTTCTATCTTCTGCCGTGGTCGGGCTTTGAGTCTTACTCAATTTCACACCTTGTAACACAGGCAAGAAACTCTTTCTTTGACTGTTCCATTTTGAACCACTTCAAAATCTTGTTAAGGTATGTACTCATTGAAAAAAACTTATCAAGCGTTTTGATCTATCTCTATAGATCTTGATGCTCAATATGTAAGCAGCTTCATCAAGGTCTTTCTTTGAAAAACTCCTTTCAAACACTCCTTTATGCTTTGCAGAATAATTCTACATTATTTCCGATCAACAATATGTCATTCACATATACTTATCAGAAATGTTGTAGTGCTCCCACTCACTTTCTTGTAAATACAGGCTTCACCACAAGTCTGTATAAAAGTATATCCTTTGATCAACCTATCAAAGCGTATATTCCAACTCCGAGATGCTTGCACCAGTCCATAGATGGATCGCTGGAGCTTGCATATTTTGTTAACACCTTTAGGATCGACACAACCTTCTGGTTGCATCATATACAACTCTTCTTTATTGAATCCATTAAGGAATGCAGTTTTGTTTATCCATTTGCCAGATTTCATAAAATGCGGCAATTGCTAACATGATTCGGACAGACTTAAGCATCGCTGCGAGTGAGAAAATCTCATCGTATTCAACACTTTGAACTTTGTCAAATACCTTTTTCCGACAATTCTAGCTTTGTAGATAGTAACACTACTATCAGCGTCCGTCTTCCTCTTGAAGATCCATTTAATCTCAATGGCTCGCCGATCATTGGGCAAGTCAATCAAAGTCTATACTTTGTTCTCATACATGGATCTCATCTCAGATTTCATGGCCTCAAGCCATTTTGCGGAATCTGGGCTCACCATCGCTTCTTCATAGTTCGTAGGTTCGTCATGGTCTAGTAACATAACCTCCAAAACAGGATTACCGTACCACTCTGGTGCGGATCTTACTCTGGTTGACCTACAAGGTTCAGTAACAACTTGATCTGAAGTTTCATGATCATCATCATTAACTTCCTCACTAATTGGTGTAGGTGTCACAGGAACCGGTTTCTTGTGATGAACTACTTTCCAATAAGCGATGAGGTACATTTACCTCATCAAGTTCTACTTTCCTCCCACTCACTTCTTTTGAGAGAAACTCCTTCTCTAGAAAGGATCCATTCTTTGCAACGAATGTCTTGCCTTCGGATCTGTGATAGAAGGTGTACCCAATGTCTCCTTTGGGCATCCTATGAAGACACATTTCTCCGATTTGGGTTTGAGCTTATCAAGATGAAACCTTTTCACGTAAGTATCGCAACCCCAAACTTTAAGAAACGACAACTTTGGTTTCTTGCCAAACCACAGTTCATAAGATGTCGTCTCAACGGATTTAGATGGTACCCTATTTAACGTTAATGCAGTTGTCTCTAATGCATAACCCCAAAACGATAGTGGTAGATCGGTAAGAGACATCATATATCGCACCATATCTAATAAAGTACGGTTATGATGTTCGGACACACCATTACACCGTGGTTTTCCAGGTGGCGTGAGTAGTGAAACTATTTCACATTGTTTTAACTGAAGGCCAAACTCGTAACTCAAATACTCTTCTCCACGATCAGATCGTAGAAACTTTATTTTCTTGTTACGATGATTTTCCGCTTCACTCTGAAATTATATGAACTTTTCAAATGTTTCAGACTTCTGTTTCATTAATTAGATATACCCATATCTGCTTAAATCATCTGTGAAGGTCAGAAAATAATGATACCTGCTACGAGCCTCAATATTCATCGGACCACATACATCTGTATGTATGATTTCCAACAAATCTGTTGCTCTCTCCATAGTTCCGGAGAACGGCGTTTTAGTCATCTTGCCGATGAGGCACGGTTCGCAAGCATCAAGTGATTCATAATCAAGTGATTCCAAAATCCCATCAGTATGGAGTTTCTTCATGCGCTTTGCACCAATATGACCTAAACGGCAGTGCCACAAATAAGTTGCACTATCATTATTAACTTTGCATCTTTTGGCTTCATTATTATGAATATGTGTATCACTACGATCGAGATCCAACAAACCATTTTATTGGGTGTATGACCATAGAAGGTTTTATTCATGTAAACAGAACAACAATTATTCTCTAATTTAAATGAATAACCGTATTGCAACAAGCATGATCAAATCATATTCATGCTCAACGCAAACACCAAATAACACTTATTTAGTTTCAACACTAATCCCGAAAGTATAGGGAGTGTGCGATGATGATCATATCAATCTTGGAACTACTTCCAACACACATCGTCACCTCGCCTTTTACTAGTCTCTGTTTATTCTGCAACTCCCGTTTCGAGTTACTACTCTTAGCAACTGAACCAGTATCAAATACCGAGGGGTTGCTATAAACACAAGTAAAGTACACATCAATAACATGTATATCCAATATACCTTTGTTCACTTTGCCATCCTTCTTATCCACCAAATAGTTGGGGTAGTTCCGCTTCTAGTGACCAGTCCCTTTGCAGTAGAAGCACTTAGTCTCAGGCTTAGGACCAGACTTAGGCTTCTTCACTTGAGCAGCAACTTGCTTGCCGTTCTTCTTGAAGTTCCCCTTCTTCCCTTTGCCCTTTTCTTGAAACTAGTGGTCTCGTCAACCATCAACACTTGATGTTTTTCTTGATTTCTACCTTCGTCGATTTCAGCATCACGAAGAGCTCGGGAATTACTTTCGTCATCCCTTGCATACTATAGTTCATCACGAAGTTCTACTAACTTGGTGATGGTGACTAGAGAATTCTGTCAATCACTATTTTATCTGGAAGATTAACTCCCACTTGATTCAAGCGATTGTAGTACCCAGACAATCTGAGCACATGCTCACTGCTTGAGCTATTCTCCTCCATCTTTTAGCTATAGAACTTGCTGGAGACTTCATATCTCTCAACTCGGGTATTCTCTTGAAATATTAACTTCAACTCCTAGAACATCTCATATGGTCCATGACGTTCAAAACGTCTTTGAAATCCCGATTCTAAGCCGTTAAGCATGGTGCACTAAACTATCAAATAGTCATCATATTGAGCTGGCCAAACGTTCATAACGTCTGCATCTGCTCCTGTAATAGGTCTGTCACCTAGCGGTGCATCAAGGACATAATTCATCTGTGCAGCAATGAGGATAATCCTCAGATCACGGATCCAATCCGCATCTTTGCTACTAACATCTTTCAACATAATTTTTCTCTAGCAACATATCAAAAATAAACACAGGGAAGCAACAACGCGAGCTATTGATCTACAACATAATTTGCAAAATACTATCAGGACTAAGTTCATGATAAATTTAAGTTCTATTAATCATATTACTTAAGAACTCCCACTTAGATAGACATCTCTCTAATCATCTAAGTGATTACGTGATCCAAATCAACTAAACCATAACCGATCATTACGTGAAATGGAGTAGTTTTCAATGGTGAACATCACTATGTTGATCATATCTACTATATGATTCACGCTCGACCTTTCGGTCTCAGTGTTCCGAGGCCATATCTGCATATGCTAGGCTCGTTAAGTTTAACCTGAGTATTCCGCGTGTGCAACTTTTTTGCACCCGTTGTATTTGAACGTAGAGCCTATCACACCCGATCATCACGTGGTGTCTCAGCACGAAGAACTTTCGCAACGGTGCATACTCAGGGAGAACACTTTTATCTTGAAATTTTAGTGAGAGATCATCTTATAATGCTACCGTCAATCAAAGCAAGATAAGATGCATAAAAGATAAACATCACATGCAATCAATATAAGTGATATGATATGGCCATCATCATCTTGTGCTTGTGATCTCCATCTCCGAAGCACCGTCATGATCACCATCGTCACCGGCGCGACACCTTGATCTCCATCGTAGCATCGTTGTCGTCTCGCGAACTATTGCTTTTACGACTATCGCTACCGCTTAGTGATAAAGTAAAACAATTATATGGCGATTGCATTGCATACAATAAAGCGACAACCATATGGCTCCTGCCAGTTGCCGATAACTTGGTTACAAAACATGATCATCTCATACAATAAAATATAGCATCATGTCTTGACCATATCACATCACAACACGCCCTGCAAAAACAAGTTAGACGTCCTCTACTTTGTTGTTGCAAGTTTTACGTGGCTGCTACGGGCTTAGCATGAACCGTTCTTACCTACGCATCAAAACCACAACGATAGTTTGTCAAGTTGGTGCTATTTTAACCTTCGCAAGGACCAAGCGTAGCCACACTCGGTTCAACTAAAGTGAGAGAGACAGACACCCGCTAGTCACCTTTAAGCAACGAGTGCTCGCAACGGTGAAACCAGTCCGCTTCATCTCACAATACCGCCGAACCAAAATATAACATGCTGGTAAGCAGTATGACTTATATCGCCCACAACTCACTTGTGTTCTACTCGTGCATATAACATCAACGCATAAAACCAGGCTCGGATGCCACTGTTAGGGAACGTAGTAATTTCAAAAATTTCCTACGCACACGCAAGATCATGGTGATGCATAGCAACGAGAGGGGAGAGTGTTGTCCACGTACCCTCGTAGACCGAAAGCGGAAGCGTTAACACAACGCGGTTGATGTAGTCGTACGTCTTCACGATCCGACCGATCAAGTACCGAATGTACGGCGCCTCTGAGTTCAGCACACGTTTAGCTCGATGACGTCCCTCGAACTCCAATCCAGCCGAGTGTTGAGGGAGAGTTTCGTCAGCACGACGGCGTAGTGACGATGATGATGTTCTACCGACGCAGGGCTTCGCCTAAGCACCGCTACGATATTATCGAGGTGTAATATGGTAGAGGGGGGCACCGCACACGGCTAAAAGATCGTCGATCAATTGTGTGTCTATGGGGTGCCCCCTGCCCCCGTATATAAAGGAGCAAGGAGAGGCGGCCGGCCAAGGAGGAGGGCGCGCCAAGGGGGGAGTCCTACTCCCACCGGGAGTAGGACTCCTCCTTTCCTTCTTGGAATAGGAGAAGGGAAGGGAGAAGGAGAAACAAGGAAGGGGGCGCACCCCTCCTTAGTCCAATTCGGACTAGTCCATGGGGAGGGGTGCGGCCACCCTTTGGGGCCTTTCTCTCCTTTCTCGTATGGCCCATTAAGGCCCAATACGAATTCCCGTGACTCTCCGGTACTCCGAAAAATACCCGAATCACTCGGAACCTTTCCGAAGTCCGAATATAGTCGTCCAATATATCGATCTTTACGTCTCGGCCATTTCGAGACTCCTCGTCATGTCCCCGATCTTATCCGGGACTCCAAACTCCTTCGGTACATCAAAACACATAAACTCATAATATAACCATCATCGTAACGTTAAGCGTGCGGACCCTACGGGTTCGAGAACTATGTAGACATGACCGAGACACCTCTCCGGTCAATAACATTTAGAGGAACCTGGATGCTCATATTGGCTCCCACATATTCTACGCAGATCTTTATCGGTCAGACCGCATAACAACATACGTTGTTCCCTTTGTCATCGGTATGTTACTTGCCCGAGATTCGATCGTCGGTATCTTAATACCTAGTTCAATCTCGTTACCGGCAAGTCTCTTTACTCGTTCCGTAATACATCATCTCACAACAAACTCATTAGTTGCAATGCTTGCAAGGCTTAAGTGATGTGCATTACCGAGAGGGCCCAGAGATACCTCTCCGACAATCGGAGTGACAAATCCCAATCTCGAAATACGCCAACCCAACAAGTACCTTCGGAGACACCTGTGGAGCACCTTTATAATCACCCAGTTACGTTGTGACATTTGGTAGCACACAAAGTGTTCCTCCGGTAAACGGGAGTTGCATAATCTCATAGTCATAGGAACATGTATAAGTCATGAAGAAAGCAATAGCAACATACTAAACGATCGAGTGCTAAGCTAACGGAATGGGTCAAGTCAATCACATCATTCTCCTAATGATGTGATCCCGTTAATCAAATGACAACTCATGTCTATGGCTAGGAAACATAACCATCTTTGATCAACGAGCTAGTCAAGTAGAGGCATACTAGCATCTTTAAATTTCTTCACTGACATATGTGATTGGAATGAAGAGCTAATTCTTCAATTTTATGCAACACTGCACATCACCGGCAACTCTGAAGATGTAAATTCATGGGTGCTGGACTGGATGTCTAAAAACAGTCACTACAAAGCACCAGCTACTGAATTGCTTCGTGGTTTGCCTCTCAATCCGCCCCTTGAAGGTGCTTGTTGCGTCTACAATGAACCTGAGCTTACCGATCACTACATGCAAGTGCTGATGAAGCCTTTGAAGCCAGGTCAGGCCCCAAGAACAAAATTCCTTGTGAAGGAATTGATGTATGTGCCTCGGACTGTCTATTGCATTCTGACGAAGACATTGAGTCCTATCAAGGGCCACGACTCAAATGAAGAAGAAGTCGTTGGCATCATGAAGAATCTGCTTTTCAATATCATTCATGGCATTCCCGTCAACTTCCATGATTTCTTCATGAGGACTCTGACCAATGTCGCAATGTCACCATCTGAGTTGAAGCCTTATGCACCGTGGATTATGAGATTCATCAGAACAAGGTCTTCACTCAACTACAAAGCTGATACACTGAATCATTGCAGCTACTTGCCCCCGATCGAAGTCCTCAAACGGACATTTTCCTCAGCTGATGAAAAGGGCAAGGCTACTGCTGTAATTGATGAAGGATTCGTCCATTGGATGGACAATTTCACAAGGCTGCATCCTACTCCACCAATGATGACTCTGCCACCCATGACTCTGGCGCAAACGCACCCAAGCAAAATCCTCAAGGCATAGCACCCAGGGTGATGATTGACCGTGAGCTTCTCCTCAGTCTTCATCAGAAGGTTGATCGCAATCATAAATGGGTCAAGCGTCAGTTTGGTTCAATTCTTCACAACATGGCTGCTACCCACAATGCAGTGAAGAAAAACCACTACTACCTTCATGACCCGCACCTGGGCTGTTCTGTCTCAAGTCTATAGTGAAGAAGATCTGAAGAAAATGGGTCTCAAGGAAGATCTTGACTGGGCTGCACCTCCTCCAAAGAAGTACAAGAAGGTCAAGGTTCCTTCCTTGGTGGCCAGCTCCTATTCTTCATCACGTGACACTGATGAACATGAAGACTTGGACGACACTGCGGCAGGCCCTACTACAACAAACGACCCCAACAACGCTGACGCTCCTTCATCACCTTGATATTCTTCAGGGGCGTTAGTCCTCATTTTCGACCCTTTTGGTCATTCGTTGACAAAGGGGGAGAAATTTGAGTTAGTCTTCAAGCGGGTCTATCTTATATGGGCATTTTTTTTCTAAAGTTACAACTCTCGTTCTTCTGATGACTTTCTTGGATCGAGTTGTAAACTTAAACTCTATGGTGGCCTAATACTTTTGCTGTTTCTTCTGCATGCTTATTCCTCGTTAATATTATTGCACGCATGCTGAATTACATCAGTCACCATATTTCATCATGCATTTCAAATTCTTCATATATTATGTCAAATGCATGTATGAATTACAAGATATAGGGGGAGATCTCCATGATTCAATTCTTCAAAGTGTGCATTGCTTCAAAAGCAAATTCCTCACTATGCACATCTTTAGGGGGAGTTCTTCTATATCTTGCAATCAAATTCCTCAATATCTGTATTTACACTTCATATGTTTATCCCCGTTGAAAACTTAACCTATATTGTCATCAATCACCAAAAAGGGGGAGATTGTAAGTGCATCTAGTGCCCCT
Organism: Aegilops tauschii subsp. strangulata; assembly: GCF_002575655.3. Classification (NCBI taxonomy): domain Eukaryota; kingdom Viridiplantae; phylum Streptophyta; class Magnoliopsida; order Poales; family Poaceae; genus Aegilops; species Aegilops tauschii. Next base: position 359,496,725 of record NC_053035.3, read on the forward strand.
TAGTGATTTTGGTGTATTGAAGACTTATAGGTTAAGGGACTAATGTGTTTATGAGTGTACACAGGTCTATAAGTCTATGAGGAGTTTGATATTTACAGAGAAAGTCGACACCTAAAAATGAAGTTCTTCGACTGAAGACTTTGGAATTCTGAAGACTTTCTGAAGACTTTGAAAGTGAAGAAATTGGTGTAACCTTGAAGACTTGGTATTCATTTGAGGAACATGAAGCGTGAAGACGTTTGTTTTCATTGTTTCATTTTCTCTTTCTTGAGTCATAGGAAACACCGTACTGTTAAAGGGGGTCGAGGAAATACTAAGGAAAAATTTCCATGTGATGCTCAACTCAAAATCCTACACCTACCAATCCCTTCGAGTGAAGCCATTGGAAATCTCATACAGTTCAGTCATATTCTTCAGTGAAAGAGACGAAGTTCTTCTGGTCTCTGAGGAATTTGTTCTGACTGAGGAGTTATGAATTCGCCAGTGCGGATTGCCTACACAGTGAGGAACATGATAGCCCTGAGGAATTTGATACTCAAATTTCCGACCGTTGCTGTGCTATGAGCCAGCTGTCCCAAAAATATCTACCCACCTAACGGTCATATAATTGAAGGGCATTTATGTCTTATCATGACGGGCTGCTCCCTAGGCTATAAATAGCCACCCCCTACAACCACTAGCTGGTTGGCTGCGCCGAGAGAAACTGACGCTTGTCATTTGAGAGCATCTTATCCTCCGAGGACTTTGAGCGAAAATCATCAAGTGAGGAAAACCCCAAACCCAAACACCTACAAACCCAAAGTGATTGAGCATCACTGAAGAGATTGATCCTGCGTGGATCCGACGCTTGTTACCGTTGAAGACTGTGCTTCTTCCAAACGGTTAGGCGTCATGGTCTAGAGCATCCAAGAGGAAATTGTGGATTGCCGAGTGACCGAGTTTGTGAAGGTTTGGAAGTCACCTGAAGACTTACCACGAGTGATTGGGCGAGGTCTGTGTGACCTTAGCTCAAGGAGAATACGGTGAGGACTATGTGTCCTCAGGTTTAAATACCTAGCCGCTCCAACCAGACGTACAACTGAGACAACAGTTGGAACTGGTCTACCAAATCATTGTCTTCACCAAGCTTACTGGTTCTATTTCCTCAACTCTTTCATTTCCTCATTACTGTGTTGTATGCTTGTTCATATCTGTGTTTGAAGACTTTGACTGAAGACTTTCTCAATTTCCTCAGTTCAATTTCCTCAGTCTGTTTGTCTTCATCCTGTGTTATCCTGTGTTTATGCTTTCTATACTCTGTGCTTGTTATCATTTCATCATGATGACTATGCTTGTGTTCTGCTATGCATACTTTTGAGTACTTATTCCGCTGCAAGTAGTTCTTCTCTAAGGAATTTCCTCACCCACAAATTCCTCAGTGAAGAATTTATTAAAATCGCCAATTCACCCCCCTCTAGTCCATATTACGCACTTTCACATGATGTAGAGGAATTAACTCAAGTAGTATGATGAAAACCCCATCTTTTTATCCTCGATGGAAACAATACAATACATGCCTTGCTGTCCCTATTGTCACCGGGAAAGGACACCACAAGATTGAACCCAAAGCTAAGCACTTCTCCCATTGAAAGAAAAACCAATCTACTTGGCCAAACCAAACCGATAGTTCGAAGAGAATTACAAAGATATCAAATCATGCATAAAAGAATTAAGAGAAGATTCAAATAATATTCATAGATAAGCTGATCATAAATCCGCAATTCATCGGATCTCAGCAAACACACCGCAAAAAAGTATTACATCGAATAGATCTCCAAGAACATTGATGAGAACATGGTATTGAGAACCAAAGAAAGAGAAGAAGCCATCTAGCTACTAGCTATGGACCCATAGGTCTATGGTAAACTACTCACACTTCATTGGAAGGGCAATAGAGTTGATGTAGAAGCCCTCCGCGATCGAATCCCCCTCCGGCAAGGTGCCGTCAAAGGTCCCTAGATGGGACCTCACGGGTACAGAAGGTTGCGGCAGTGGAAAAGTGTTTTCGTGGATGCCTCTGGTGGTTTGGGGATATTTGGGAATATATAGGCGAAAGAATTATTTCAGGAGGGTCACGGGGGCCCACAAGGGTGGGGGCGCGACCTATCCCCCTGGGCACGCCCTCCGTCCTTGTGGCCGCCTCGTGGCTCCTCTGACTTCATCTCCAAGTCTCCTGGTTGTCTTCTGGTCCAAGAAAAATCATCACGAAGGTTTCATTCCATTTGGACTCCGTTTGGTATTCCTTTTATGCGAAACTTAAAAACAAGGAAAAAACATAAACTGACAGTGGGCTATAGGTTAATAGGCTAGTCCCAAAAATAATATAAAATAGCATATTAATGCATATAAAACATCCAAAACAGATAATATAATAGCATGGAACAATCAAAAATTATAGATATGTTGGATACGTATCAAGCATCCCCAAGCTTAATTCCCGCTCGTCCTCGAGTAGGTAAATGATAAAAACATAATTTCGTATGTGGAATTCTACCTAACATATTTATCTGTGTATTTTTCTTTATTGTGGCATGAATGTTCAGATCCATAAGATTCAAAACAAAAGTTTAATATTGACATAAAAACAATAATACTTCAAGCATACTAACAAGGCAATTATGTCTTCTCAAAATAACATGGCCAAAGAAAGCTTATCCCTACAAATCATATAGTTTGGCTTTGCTCCATCTTCATCACACAAAATATTCAAATCATACACAACCCCGATGACAAGCCAAGCAATTGTTTCGTACTTTTGATGTTCTCAAACTTTTTCAACTTTCACGCAATACATGAGCGTGAGCCATGTACATAGCACTATAGGTGGAATAGAATATGGAGGTTGTGGAGAAGGCAAAAAGAGGGAGATAGTCTCGCATCAACTAGGCATATGAACGGGGTATGGAGATTCCCATCAATAGATATCAATGTGAGTGAGTAGGGATTGCCATGCAACGGATGTACTAGAGCTATAAGTTTATGAAAGCTCAAAAACAAAACTAAGTGGGTGTGCATCCAACTCGCTTGCTCACGAAGACCTAGGGCAATTTGAGGAAGCCCATCATTGGAATATACAAGCCAAGTTCTATAATGAAAAATTCCCACTAGCATATGAAAGTGACAACATAGGAGACTCTCTATCATGAAGATCATGGTGCTACTTTGAAGCACAAGTGTGGTAAAAGGATAGTAACATTGCCCCTTCTCTCTTTTCTCTCATTTTTTTATTTGGGCCTTCTCTCATTTTTGGCCTCTTTTTTTATTTTTCGTCCGGAGTCTCATCCCGACTTGTGGGGGAATCATAGTCTCCATCATCCTTTCCTCACATGGGACAATGCTCTAATAATGATGATCATCACACTTTTATTTACTTACAACTCAAGAATTACAACTCGATACTTAGAAAAAAATATGACTCTATATGAATGCCTCCAGCGGTGTACCGAGATGTGCAATCAATCAAGAGTGACATGTATAAAATGATGAAACGTGGCTTTGCCACAAATATGATGTCAACTACATGATCATGCAAAGCAATATGACAATGATGGAATGTGTCATAATAAACAGAACGGTGGAAAGTTGCATGGAAATATATCTCGGAATGGCTATGGAAATGCCATAATAGGTAGGTATGGTGGCTGTTTTGAGGAAGGTATATGGTGGATGTATGGTACTGGCGAAAGTTGCGCGGCACTAGAGAGGCTAGCAATGGTGGAACGGTGAGAGTGCGTATAATCCATGGAGTCAACATTAGTCATAAAGAACTCACATACTTATTGCAAAAATCTATTAGTCATCAAAACAAAGTACTATGCGCATGCTCCTAGGGGAATAGATTGGTAGGAAAATACCATCGCTCGTCCCCAACCGCCACTCATAAGGAACACAATCAATAAATAAATCATGCTTCGACTTCATCACATAACGGTTCACCATACGTGCATGCTACGGGACTCACAAACCTTAACACAAGTATTTCTCCAATTCACAATTACTTACTAGCATGACTCTAATATTACCATGTTTATATCTCAAAACAATCACAAGGAATCAAACTTCTCTTAGTATTCAATGCACTTTATATGAAAGTTTTTATTATATCCCTCTTGGATGCCTATCATATTAGGACTAAATATATAACCAAAGCAAATTACCATGCTGTCCAAAGACTCTCAAAATAATATAAGTGAAGCATGAGAGTTCAATAATTTCTATAAAATAAAACAACCACTGTGCTCTAAAAAGGTATAAGTGAAGCACTAGAGCAAAATTGCCTAGCTCAAAAGATATAAGTGAAGCACATAGAGTATTCTAATAAATCATGATTCATGTGTGTCCCTCTCAAAAGGTGTGTACAGAAAGGATGATTGTGGCAAACTAAAAATCAAAGACTCAAATCATACAAGACACTCCAAGCAAAACACATATCATGTGGTGAATAAAAATATAACCTCAAGTAAAGTTACCGATAGACGAAGAGGAAAGAGGGGATGCCTGCCGGGGCATCCCCAAGCTTAGGCTCTTGGTTGTCCTTGAATATTACCTTGGGGTGCCTTGGGAATCCCCAAGCTTAGGCTCTTTCCACTCCTTATTCCATAGTCCATCAAATCCTTACCCAAAACTTGAAAACTTCACAATACAAAACTCAACAGAAATCACATAAGCTCCGTTAGTAAAAGAAAATAAATCACCACTTTTGGTACTATTGTGAACTCATTCTTTATTTATATTGGTGTAATATCTACTGTATTCCAACTTTTCCATGGTTCATACCCCCCATACTACCCATAGAATCATCAAAATAAGCAAACAACACATAGAAAACAGAATCTGTCAAAAACAAAACAGTCTGTAGTAATCTGTAACTCTCGAATACTTCTGTAACTCCAAAAATTCTGAAACATTAGGACACACTAAGCTATTTTTTTATTAATCTTCTGCAAAAAGAATCAGTATTTTATCATGCTTCTGTTAAAAATGAGAATTGTTTTCCTGAGCGTAAAAGTTTCTGTTTTTTAGCAAGATCAAATCAACTATCACCGTAAGCCATCCCAAAGGTCTTACTTGGCACAAACACTAATTAAAAAACAAAACCACATATAACCAGAGTCTAGATGAATTATTTATTGCAAAACAGAACCTAAAAAGCAAAAACAAAAAATAAAATTGGGTTGCCTCCCAACAAGCGCTATTGTTTAACGCCCTTAGCTAGGCATACAAACACAAATAGATCTAGGTATTGTCATCTTTGGTATGCAATCCATAAGTGGCTCTCATAATAGATTCATATGGCCATTTAATTTTTTCCTAGGAAAGTGTTCCATGCCCTTCCTTAACGGAAATTGAAATCTAATGTTTCCTTCTTTCATATCAATAACTACACCAATCGTTCTAAGGAAAGGTCTGCCAAGAATAATATGACATGTAGGATTGCAATCTATATCAAGAACAATGAAATCTACGGGCACATAATTCCTATTTGCAACAATAAGAACATCATTAATCCTTCCCATAGGTTTCTTCATAGTGGAATCCGCAAGATGCAAATTTAAAGAACAATCATCAAATTCATGGAACCCTAACACATCACATAAAGTTTTTGGAATCATGGAAAAGCTAGCACCCAATCACACAAAGCATGGCGCTCATAATCTTTAATCTTAATCTTGATAGTAGGTTCCCACTCATCATAAAGTTTTCTAGGGATAGAAACTTCCAATTCAAGCTTTTCTTCAAAGGATTGCATCGTAGCATCAACGATATGTTAGTAAAAGCTTTATTTTGATTATAAGCATGAGGAGAATTCAACATGGATTGCAACAAGGAAATACAATCTATTAAAGAACAATTATCACAATTAAATTCCTTGAAATCCAGAAGAGTGGGTCCATTTCTACTTAAAGTTTTGACCTCTCCAATCCCACTTTTATCAATTTTTGCATCAAGATCTAAAAACTTCGAATCATTGGGATGCCTTTTAACTAAAGTTGACTCATCTCCAGTCCCATCTTTATCAAGATTTATATTGGAAAACAAGGATTCAATAGGAGTCACATCAATCACTTTAATATTTTCATCATTATTTTCACGGAAACTAGAAGAACACATTTTTACAAACCAATCTCGTTTAGCACGCATCTTAGCGGTTCTTTCTTTGCACTCATCAATGGAAATTCTCATAGCTTTGAGAGACTCATTAATATCATGCTTGGGTGGAATGGATCTAAGTTTCATAGAATCAACATCAAGAGAAATTCTATCCACGTTCCTAGCCAAATCATCAATGTTAAGCAATTTTTCTTCAATCAAAGCATTGAAATTCTTTTGCGAACTCATAAATTCTTTAACACTATTCTAAAAATCAGAGGGCATATTATTAAAATTTCCATAAGAATTGATGTAGGAATTACCATAATTATTAGAGGAATTACTAGGAAACGACCTACGATTAAAATTACCTCTACACGCGTTATTACCAAAATTGTTCCTACCAACAAAATTCACATCCATAGATTCATTATTATTCTCAATCAAGGTAGACAAAGGCATTTCATTAGGATTAATAGAAGCACTCTTGCTAGCAAATAATTTCATAAGTTCATCCATCTTTCCACTCAAAACATTAATCTCTTTAATCGCATGCACTTTTTTACTAGTGGAAGATCTTTCGGTGTGCCATTGAGAATAATTAAACATAATATTATCTAGGAGTTTAGTAGCTTTTCCTAAAGTAACTTCCATAAAAGTACCTCCAGCAGCCCAATATAAAAGATTTCTAGAAGCAAAATTCAATCCGGCATAAATTTTTTGTATAATCATCCACAAATTCAAACCATGAGTAGGGCAATTTCGTATCATCAATTTCATCCTCTCTCAAGATTGTGCAACATGTTCATGATCAAGTTGCTTAAAATTCATAATATCATTCCTAAGGGAGATGATCTTAGCGGGAGGAAAATACTTGGAAATAAAATCATCTTTACACTTATTCCATGAATCAATACTATTTTTAGGCAAAGATGAAAACCAAGTTTTTAAACGATCTCGAAGTGAGAACGAAAATAGCTTGAATTTAACAATATCATTATCCACATCTTTCTCCTTTTGCATATCACATAACTCAACGAAACTATTAAGATGGGATGCGACATCTTCACTAGGAAGGCCGAAAAATTGATCTTTCATAACAAGATTTAGCAAAGCAACATTAATTTCATATGTTTCCGCACTAGTGGCGGGAGCAATCGGAGTACTAATAAAATCATTATTATTGGTGTTGGAAAAGTCACACAATTTGGGATTCTCTTGAGCCATCGTGACAAAGCAAGCAATCCAACACACGAGCACACAAAAAGCAAGCGAAAAAGACGAACGGAAGAGGGGCGAAGAAAAGGCAAATCTTTTTGAAAAATCGTTTTAGAAGTGGGGAGAGGAAAACGAGAGGCGAATGGATAATAATGTAATGCAAGAGATGAGAGTTAATGATGGGTACTTGGTATGTCTTGACTTGGCGTAGATCTCCCCAGCAAGGGCGCCAGAAATTTTCCTGCTACTTCTTGAGCTTGTGTTGGTTTTTCCCTTGAAGAGGAAAGGGTGATGCAGCAAAGTAGAGATAAGTATTTCCCTCAGTTTGAGAACTAAGGTATCAATCGAGTAGGAGACAACACACAAATCACCGAATACCTGCACAAACAATCAAACAACTTGCACCCAACGCGATACAGGGGTTGTCAATCCCTTCACAATTACTTGCAAAAGTGAGATCTGATAGAGATAGATAAAAGATAAAGTAAATATTTTTGGTATTTTTGGTTTATAGATCGGAAAGTAAAAGATTGCAAAATAGTAGATCGGAAACTCACATTGTAGATCGGAATCTTATATGATGGAAAATAGACCCGGGGGCCATAGGTTTCACTAGAGGCTTCTCTCAAGATAGCAAAGAATACAATGGGTGAACAAATTGCTGCCGAGCAATTGATAGAAAAGCGCAAAGTTATGACGATATGTAAGGCAATGATCATGAATATAGTCATCACGTCCGTGTCAAGTAGATTGAAATGATTCTGCATCTACTACTATTACTCCACACATCGACCGCTATCCAGCATGCATCTAGAGTATTAAGTTCATCAACAACGGAGTAACGCATTAAGTAAGATGACATGATGTAGAGGAATTAACTCAAGCAATATGATGAAAACCCCATCTTTTTATCCTCGATGGAAACAATACAGTACGTGCCTTGCTGCCCCTACTGTCACTGGGAAAAGACACCGCAGGATTCAACCCAAAGCTAAGCACTTCTCCCATTGCAAGAAAAACCAATCTACTTGGCCAAACCAAACCGATAGTTTGAAGAGAATTACAAAGATATCAAATCATGCATAAAAGAATTCAGAGAAGATTCAAATAATATTCATAGATAAGCTGATCATAAATCCACAATTCATCGGATCTCGGCAAACACACCGCAAAAAAGTATTACATCGAATAGATCTCCAAGAACATCGAGGAGAACATGGTATTGAGAACCAAAGAAAGAGTAGAAGCCATCTAGCTACTAGCTATAGACCCGTAGGTCTATGGTAAACTACTCACACTTCATCGGAAGGGCAATAGAGTTGATGTAGAAGCCCTCCGTGATAGAATTCCCCTCCGGCAGGGTGCCGTCAAAGGTCCCTAGATGGGATCTCACGGGTACAGAAGGTTGCGGCAATGGAAAAGTGTTTTCGTGGATGCCTCTGGTGGTTTGGGGATATTTGGGAATATATAGGGGAAAGAATTAGGTCAGGAGGGTCACAGGGGGCCCACAAGAGTGGGGGGCGCGACCTCCGTCCTTGTGGCCGCCTCGTGGGTCCTCTGACTTCATCTCCAAGTCTCCTGGTTGTCTTCTGGTCCAAGAAAAATCATCGCGAAGGTTTCATTCCATTTGGACTCTGTTTGGTATTCCTTTTCTGTGAAACTCAAAAACAAGGAAAAACAGAAACTGGCACTGGGCTCTAGGTTAATAGGTTAGTCCCGAAAATAATATAAAATAGCATATTAATGTTGATGACCCACAAGTATATGTGTCGGTGCAACAAACCCTCGGTCTGTTGCCCAGACTATGCACAGGCACGGGAACAAGATTGAAGCACCAACCCAAGTCAGAATGCGCGGACCAAGAGATTCGAAGGACCAGCATGCAGATCAGAGAGACCAAGATTAAGCCAGAGAAGCAGAATATCGCCAAGAGAAGAGCCTCCCTTGCCGGGCAGGCGAGCCTGGCAAGGGGCGAGGCCACCCCTAGAAGCAGATAACCAAGACACCCAGGCAGGGCGTGCCGGGGTTCACGGAGGCAAAACTACTCCACCAACCACTCAGCCACGACCCACGTCATCGATCAATGCGGTGTCCAGCCGCAAGGTGATTAAGTGGCAACCATTTGCTACATGGTGGCCATTTCCTACAGGAGAAACCCACAAACGACACCCATCCTGCGACGTGTCAAGAGAACAGGTGCGGAGCTGGCAAGATAGCCCGGCAAGCCTTACCGGGCAACCAGTGATGTGACACTAAGCGGTGCATTTAATGCGCCCTGTTAGCCCGCAGAGTTAGGTATGATAGCACTGTTTGTTGTCATATCAATGCATAATGACTATTTTGCCACTTTGGTTACCCCTTGATCTATAAAAGGAGGCCCATGGCAACCCTAGAAAGGGTTAGAGGGTTGGACACCTCACACCCCCATACGCACGTAGTCGCTGCTGCCCCAAGGCAACCCCTGCCGGGCAAGTGTACTACGCTCACCATCACCTTTTCCACCATAAATCCACCAAAGAAGGAGTAGGATTTTAGCCTCACGACGGCCCGAACCTGGGTAAATTGCTTGTGTGACCTCTGTCGTGTTGCCCCACGCCCCTCTGCTCTTTGTGCAATGCGTCGCCCCCCTGCCGAACTAGCAAGGGACCTCCTCGTCCCATAGGTGGCCGTGGTTTCCCACGACATCTTTGGCGCACCAGGTAGGTAGCTCGCTTGTGCGAACCTGAAGGCGTGCGTAGCGCGTCATCTTCATCACCATCATCATCTTCAATGAAGCCATCGACCATGGCGCCCAAGAAGAAGTCCGATCCTGCAGCTCACCCATCCACCTCGAAGGCTCCACCGCCCACGGCCTCCAACGCTGCGGGGGGTGCAGAAGAGCGCGAGGAAACAGATGCTGCTGGGGAAGTGGTCGGAGCGGGCGGCGCCATCGCCACTTCCCCCGCGGCCGACATAGAAGCAGGAGGCACCAGAGGAGAGCAGCATCAGCAACACCCCGACGGCCACACTCCCCAAGGCACGGGCGAGGGGGCTACTCCACCTGCCCCCTCCCCCCAACTGACGGGCACAACCACAGCAACGGCGCTCGGACCGGGGTGAACCGCCGTCCTCTGGCCGCTCCCACGACAGGTGCGGTCGTTGTGCGTGCACCTCCCCCGGGATGGGCCGACCAAGCCACTGTGCTCGACGGAGCCGCTGGCCGACAAGCGCCTTCGCCACACCATGCCCAGGTGGTCACCCCGCAGCGACAGCGGGGGCGCAGTATTACCGCCGCTGGCACTGTTAGGAGCCGCGCGACGGTACGATCGACTTCATCGACATCCCTGCCAAGTACAGCCTCGGAGGCCATGGCGCTAGCTCAGCTGCTACTGAGGTTTCCGCTAGCGGCCGAGCAGATGGACGAATGGCGTGCCACCATCTAGAGTCTGCTCGGTTTCGCCGAAGCTGGGGGCTCGCGGCGGGCTGGCCCGCCACAGCCTCCCCAAGCGACGGCAATAGCTCGTGCTGCCGACCGTACGGAAGGGGCCATCCCCACGGTGCAGTCCCCACCACAGCAGCCAGTGCGAGCGCAACAGAATCAAGATCATGGCAACGTATCGATGGACTCTTCCGACCCTCGAGCACGTCCAGGCCAACATCGAGCTCCGGAGGATAGGCGGAGAGGAGACGCGCGTGTCGTCGAGCAGCGCCACGACGACCTTCGCCGGACCGACGGGTGTGACGGCCTCAACGTCGGCGAGCCTACGCTTGGTGTTGGCGGGTGCCTACCTTTCGAGGTTGGCTGCCCTGCCTTTACACGAGAGCCACGGCAAGTCCGTTGGTCGTCCCTTCGCACGTTCAAGCCAGAGATCCCTGAGAAGTACGACGGGAGGCTGAACCTGGCAGAGTTCCTGAGCATCTACACCATCACTATTTAGGCTGCCGGGGAAAGAGATGAGAAGGTGTTTGCCAACTACTTCCCTTTTGCCGTCAAGTCCAATGTGAGGTCTTGGCCGATGCACCTGACGGAGAACTCCATTTCGTCGTGGGCCGACCTCTGCCACGAATTCATTGGCGCCTTCACTGGCGGTCATCAAGAACCCGGCAGGCCCATCGATTTGCAGCTTCTCCAGGAGAAGGAAGGAGAAACCCTTCGTAAGTATTTACAGAGATTCAACAAAGTTCATAAATATCCCAAATATCCATCCGGTAGCCGTGATAGCTGCCTTCCAGTCCATTGTGCGCAACCGCTGTGTCCGTTCCAAGATGAACGTGCGGTTGCCCAAGACTGTGAATGAGCTTTATACATTAGTGGATAAATGTGCTCAGATGGAGGAGGGAAGGAGGTTGCCCGGAGAAGAAGATTGCATCAATGTTGATTCAGAGGATGAGGATGAATCAACCATTCAGAAGAAAGGCAAGAAGCATAGTAAGAAGAGGAGAGATAAGGCTGTGATGACTGTTGAAGGATCGGGTACGCCTAGTACCGGCAAGAAGGCCAAAGCTGAGGCCCCCGGCAAGGAAGCTACCATGTGCACTGACTGTCGGGAAGCCACTGCTGCCGAGAAGGCCGGGAAAGGTGATGGGCCGTACTGCAAGATTCATCAGACCAAGGGCCACGACCTTCAAGAGTGTTATCAGGTTGAGCAGCTTGTCAAGAAGCAGAAAGCAGAGTATGAGAAGCGTGTCAAGGAAAAAGGTCAGAATGCTGCTGGCGGTAAGGGCCGAGGTAGTGAAGTAAATCGCCATGGCAAACCCTTTCAAAACCATGGAAAGCCTGCCAGAGGTTGAGAGAAGGAAGTTTGTGATGAAAGTGATGGAGGGGATGAAGAGGAAACCAGTGAGCAGGAGTTTCAGAAGGCCACAGACGCCCTGTGCATTGACGGAGGTGCATCTTTGCATGCTTCTCACCACCAACTCAAGCGGTGGGCGCGAGAAGTCAATGCCGTGGAACCAGCACCAGAGGCCCGGAAGTCACTCAAGTGGTCTCGTACGCCCATCATCTTCGACGAGGAGGACCATCCTAGCCGCACCACTACGGTAGAATGCTTGCCGTTGTTGGTCTCTCCAACAATCCGCAACCTCAAGGTTACAAAGATGCTGGTGGATGGCGGGTCCGGGTTGAATCTGATTTCCACGGCAGTCATCAGCAAGCTTCAGATAGGAGAAGAAGAGTTAGAGGTTACTGGCACAATTCAATGAGTTAATCCCGGTAGGAGCCGTCCTAAGGGAAAGATCACGCTGCCGGTAACATTGGGGGGAGAACTAAACTACCGGGCTGAGAGGATTGTGTTTGATGTGGTTGATCTCCCCCTACCGTACAATGGGATTCTGGGACGCCCGGCCTGGCCAAGTTCATGGCAGCGTCTCACTATGCCTACAACACCTTGAAGATGCCTGGGCCACTGGGAGTCATCACCATCCCATCAGATGAGAAGGATGCAATTATTTGTGTGGACAAGATGTACCGGGATGCTGTCGCGGGAGAGGCAGCGGCAACATCAATTCCCGCCAAGGAGAGCAAAGGAAAGAGGAGGGGCTGTAGGGCCTCCGGCAAGGAGTCCGGGAAGCGTGCCCCCACCGAGTGCACGGCAACCGTTGACGACGTGCCAGAGTGTTCTAACAGTAAGAGATCGAAGGTTGCTGCACCCCAAGTGAAGAAGGTCCCGGCAGGGCTGGCTGGCGTTGATGGTACTTTCACTATCAGCGCCACCCTCGATGACAAATAGGAAAGCGCGCTCGTTGCCTTCCTGCGGACAAATATCGATGTGTTTACCTGGCAACCATCTGATATCCCCGGTGTTCCCAGGGAGGTAATCGAGCACCACCTTGCTGTCTGCCCACATGCCCGACCTGTCAAGCAGAAAGTACGGAAGCAGGCCTTGGAGAGGCAGCAGTTCATTGCAGAGGAGATCAAGAAACTTGAGGCAGCTGGTTTGGTCAGAGGAGTGTTGCACCCCACGTGGTTAGCAAATCCAGTGGTAGTCCGGAAGGCTAATGGGAAATGGAGGCTTTGCATAGATTTTATAGATCTCAACAAGGCTTGCCCGAAGGACCCATTTCCCTTGCCGCGCATCGACCAGATTGTGGACTCCACTTCAGGTTGTGATTTGCTCTCCTTTTTGGATGCTTACTCTGGGTATCACCAAATCTTTATGTCCAAGGAAGACAAAAAGAAGACGTACTTCATCACTCCGTGTGGTACGTACTGCTTTGTCCGCATGCCATTCGGATTGAAGAGTGCCGGGTCCACTTTTGCAAGGGCAATCCAGATTAGTTTTGAGCCGCAGTTGCACAGAAACATAGAGGCCTACATGGATGATATTGTGGTCAAGACCAAGGATAAGGCCACCATTATTTAGGATTTGGAGGAAACATTCGCTAATTTGTGCAAGATCAATCTGAAACTTAACCCGGAGAAGTGTGTATTTGGTGTTCCCTCCGGCAAGCTACTTGGGTTCTTCGTTTCCCATCGCGGGATCGAAGCCAACCCACACAAGATCAAAGCCATCGAGCAGATCCAAGCGCCAAGGACAGTTAAGGATGTAAGGCGCCTGACGGGATGTGTTGCCGCGCTTAGCAGATTCATCTCCAAGTCCGCCGAGTGCGTCTTGCCGTTCTTCAAGATCTTGAAGAAGGCCGGCCCTATGAAGTGGACCCCGGAAGCAGATACAGCTTTGCAAGAGTTGAAGGCCTACTTGTCCTCTGTGCCTACCTTGGTTGCTCCCAAACCCCAGGAGCCGTTGTTGCTATATGTGGCGGCAACCAACCAAGTGGTCGGTGCGGCCTTGGTAGCACAGAGAAAAGTGGATGAGGCAGAAAGTGAGCAGACAACGGCAGAATCACAGAAGGATCAGGACAGCAGTGAGCACGGCGGCGAGAGCAGCCCCAAGGATGCGGCAAGGAAGAAAGTGGTGCAGCACCCAGTGTACTTCATCAGCTCCCTATTACAGGGGGCTAGATCAAGGTACTCTGGCGTGCAAAAGTTGGTCTTTGGCATTGTCATGCCTCAAGGAAACTGCGCCACTACTTCCAAGCCCATGAGATCACGGTTGTCACTCATTTCCCATTGTAAAGGATACTCCGAAACCCTGAGGCTACCGGTAGAATAGCAGAGTGGGCTTTGGAGTTATTCAGCTTTGGTTTGAAGTTTGAGAACACATCAAAGATTCAGAGCAGGGAAAATGGAAGAGTTTATTGCAGAATGGATGCCAACCCCTGATGAGGAAGTGACAGAGACAGTTATCCCCGGCAAGGAATCGCCCCAAGAATGGATTATGTATTTTGATGGTGCCTTTTCCCTACAAGGTGCAGGAGCTGGCGTGTTTCTTGTTGCTCCCTCCAGGTAGCACTTGAAGTACGTCGTGCAAATGCATTTTGCCCGGGAAGAAGCAACCAACAATACAACTGAGTATGAAGGGCTCCTTATCGGGCTCAGGATTGCAGTCGAATTGGGAATTAAGAAGTTGATCATTCGAGGAGATTCACAGCTTCTGGTGGGACAAGTCAACAAGGATTACCAAAGTCCATTGATGGAGGCATACGTCAAGGAAGTGAGGAGATTAGAGGAGCACTTTGACGGATTGCAAACAGAGCACATACCCCGTGCGGAAAACAACATTGCTGATCATCTGTCAAAGTGTGATGCATAGAAGCTTCCTGTGGAACCAGGAACTTTTGTTCTCCATCTCACTCAACCCTCCGTATCCCCGGCAACAATGACCCCGGAAAGGAGAAAGTTGGACACCAGAAAGCCTCTCCCGGTCGAGCCGTCCGCTCCGGGCAGATTCCCTGCCGGAAATAACTCCTCACAGCCTGCCGGACCACCCCCTCCAGCCGGGTCCACGAACCCCGCGAACGAGGCTGGTGCTCCCGCCGCGGAGGAGGTGCCGCTAGTCCTTGTTGCCGAGCCCCAGGCTCCAACTTGGGCAAGGCACATTGTCCACTTTCTCCAAACCGGAGATCTTCCCGGTGACCAAGATGAAGCTAAAAAAGTAGCCCGGATGGCCAGTATGTATCCATTTGTTGATGACACTCTGTATAGAGGGAAGCCCAATAGTGTGAAATTGAATTGTGTCTGCCGGGAAGAAGGAAAGGAACTGCTGGCTGAGAATCACAGAGGAATGTGCGGCTCCCACATTGGATCAAGGGCATTAGTTGGGAAAGCATTCCGGCAAGGATTCTATTGGCCCATAGCCCTCCAAGATGCGGTCGAGCTCGTCATGACATGTGAAGCCTGTCAGTTTCATTGCAAGAAAACACCTCTGCCTGCCCAAGCTCTTCAAACAATCCCTCTATCATGGCCATTTTCGGTCTGGGGGCTCGATATCCTCGGCCCCTTCCCCTGAGCAATCGGGGGCTTTGAATTCTTGTTCGTTGCCATCGACAAGTTTATAAAGTGGGCGGAAGTGACTGCCGTGAGAAAGGTGACTGCTCAGTCAGCTATCAAGTTCTTGAAAGAATTGGTGTGTCGTTTTGGAGTTCCGGCAAGGATCATCACTGACAACGACACCCAGTTCACGAGGCGCACCTTCATGCAATATGTTCATGCCCTCGGATGCAAGATCTCATTCGCCTCTGTGGCACACCCCCGGAGCAATGGACAAGCTGAGAGGGCGAACGCTAAAGTGCTGCGTGGTCTCAAAACAAGAACTTTTGATACGCTGCAGAACGACGGTAGGCAGTGGATCGAGGAGCTACCGGTAGTTCTCTGGTCCCTCAAAATGACACCAAACCGAGCTACCGGGCAGACTCCATTCTCCCTGGTGTACGGGGTAGAAGCAGTTATCCCCACAAAACTCATTTACGGGTCACCTCGAGTGCCTGCCTACGATGAAGTAGCGCAAGATCAGCACCGGCGTGACAACGCTGTGCTACTCGAGGAGAACCGTCTCCGGGCTGCTACGCGTGCTGCACGCTCCCAGCAAGCCCTGCATCGCTATCATAGCCACAAGGTTCGTGCCCGGTGTATTGAGGAAGGTGACCTTGTCCTTAGGCGCGTTCAGTCCACCAAGGGTACACACAAGCTGTCACCAAAGTGGGAAGGCCCTTACCGGGTAGTATGAGTCACCAGACCTGGTGCAGTCTGTCTGGAGACCGGAGATGGCACTCAGTTGCAAAACTCATGGAATATTGAGTATCTCCGCAAGTTCTACCCGTAAGGCGCGGCTGTCGGGCCCTGCCCGGCAGCCACCCTTTTGTATAGGCCTTGCCTCAGCTGCATGTAACCCCTTGTACGAAGCCGGGGCGATGATCCCGTGCAAGAGAAAATAAAGAAGCACTGTAGGGGGGGCCCCAACTAAGATTGCATGCATGCATGAGCACACCAAGATCATTGCATAAGCATTTCATGAGCATTTTCATATGCATATAGATAGGATCGCATCCTGCATTCATTCTCATCTGCATGAAGGTGCAAGTTCCTACCGTGAACTTGGCTTCGACAAGGAGCGAGAAGATTGCCCCACACTATGTTCTCCGGCAAGCCGAGCAGATAAGTTCTACCTCCTGCCTGTTAGTGTTCTGTAAGCTATAACTTGTGCATTATAAAACCTCGCCTCTCTTTTGAAACTTAGGTGCTCCCATCCTTGACTCGAATGCTGCTTCGGTCAGGATGGTCGTAGTGGCCTTTGGCGAAAAGGAGTTGGCGGGGGGCTGGTCCCTCTATCTGTTCCCCAGCAGACGTGGCTCTCCGGGAGACAAAAAGGGTACCGACAGGATAGCCTGCTAGGGAAAACTCGTTTATTTACATTAAAGAGGCATCTCACCTCTGCATGGACATACACATGCACGAGTTCCCGACAAGGTTCATCTTTTTCATTCATATGCTAATACAAGTACAAGCATTACAGAACACAAAGATGGACACGAGAGATTACATTATTTGAATTAAAATTTGGCAAGTGCCGGGAGATTTAAGATTGAAAAAAGATAAGTGCCTCGTGATCTCCTCTTTTTGTTTTCCCTCCTTCAGGCACTGCGGCGGAAGGAGGAAAAGACGAGAAAAGGAGCACCCAAGAAGGAGCCCACCCCGGTTCCGCCAGGACCCGTTGGGCACGGCCTGACCAGATCGGGAGTGGCGAGGCTGCGAAGGAGGAGTGCGGGGGATGGGGCGGCGCCTTCTGGGCGCCACCTCCAGAGCCAGCAAGAAGCCCCAGCTTGAGCGTCGGTGGAGTCATCCACCAAAGCTCAGACGGAAGACCGCTCGAGGCGGGGAGAAGGCGCCAAGAGAACATCCCTCCTCGGGTATCACCCGAAGAGATTGGTGATGACGGTGCCGGGGAGGGAGGGGAAGTGCGGGAAGATGGGGCGGCAGGTCGCCGGTCGGAGGCGAGGGCATCCATGCCATCGTACTCTGACCCGACCCCCTGCCACCCGCCTTCTCCGTCTTCCCTCGCTTTCTCCTCACCACCGCTGCTCCTGGGAAGCGCCAAGACCCCATTCCGACGCCTTCAGCGGAGAAACAGCAAGCAGCCAGAACAGCCAGGGGGCAGGAGGTGCACCACTCCCCTCCTTGGTGGGCAGGAAGGCGCGCCTCTCGTCGACATCAGCCCCAAGACTTCCGAGAGGGGCAGTGCTGGGATTACCAACGATCTCCAGCCCCGCCTCCCGGCCAAGCTTCAAAGGAACCAAGAAGTTCACCGCAGCAAGGACCAGGCTCACTCCCCGAGCATCAGTACCAACGTGTGGCGACATCGGCCCCGACCAGGAGCTCGGGGGCTGGCCCCAGGCTCTTCTCTCCAGCATGACCAGCAGAAGCAGCAAAGGAAGAAGAGGAGAAGTGCTCCATCAACGGGCGGTCACCATCCTCCTCCACCAATTCAAGGCGACCGGGCCCTCACCATGATGCTCTCCCGTGCCATGCAGCTCCGTTACCTACCCTGCGCGATGCATGCAACATACGTGGCCAAGGATAAGGGCGTGGTGGGAAGAGTGAATTGGCTGTTTCTACCCCGTGCGTTAAAGTCATTCACGGGCCATTACTGGAGCGGCCCCACCACTGTTGGCTTTTCACGGCACGTGGAGGAGCCGGAAACTGGCCCAGAATCTAGACTAATGAAGAAGCGAAGGAGACCTCAATAGACCAGCTTCTTCAAGCAACCCTTGTGTGTGCACTTATTAGGCCCTACCCCGACGACGCTCGGCAGTGCGTTCGGGGCAGGCCTGGGGGCTTCTGTAGGTGCAAAAAACCCTGGGTGTGTTACCCAGACTGTGCACAGGCACGGGAACAAGATTGAAGCACCAACCCAAGTTAGAATGCGAGAACCAAGAGATTCGAAGGACCAGCATGCAGATCAGAGAGACCAAGATCAAGCCAGAGAAGCAGAATATCTCCAAGAGAAGGGCCTCCCTTGCCGGGCAGGCGAGCCCGGCAAGGGGCAAGGCCACCCCCAAAAGCAGATAACCAAGACATCTCGACAGGGCCTGCCAGGGCTCACGGAGGCAAAACTACTCCACCAACCACGACCCACGTCGTCGATCAATGCGGTGTCAAGCCGTAAGGTGATTAAGTGGCAGCCATTCGCCACATGGCGGCCATTTCCTACAGGAGAAACCCACAAACGACACCCGTCCTGTGACATGTCAAGAGAACAGGTGCGGAGCTGGCAAGATAGCCCGGCAAGCCTTGCCGGGTGACCAGTGATGTGACACTAAGCGGTGCATTTAATGCGCGCTATCAGCCCGCAGAGTTAGGTATGATAGCACTGTTTGATGTCATATTAGTGCATAATGACTATTTTGCCACTGTGGTTACCCCTTGATCTATAAAAGGAGACCCATGGCAACCCTAGAAAGGGTTAGAGGGTTGGACAAATCACACCCCCATACGCGCGTAGTCGCTACTGCCCCAAGGCAACCCCTGCCGGGCAAGTGTGCTACGCTCACCATCACCTTTTCCACCATCAATCCACCAAAGCAGGAGTAGTGTTTTATGCCTCACGGCGGCCCGAACCTGGGTAAATTGCTTGTGTGATCTCTGTCGTGCTTCCCCATGACCTTCCGCTCTTTGTGCAATGCGTCGCCCCCCTGCCGAACCAGCAAGGGACCTCCTGGTCCCATAGGTGGCCGTGGTTTCCTGCGACAATATGGGATCAATTGTAGCTCTTTTTGATAGTAAGAGTGTCGAACCCAACGAGGAGCAGAAGGAAATGACAAGTGGTTTTCAGCAAGGTAATGTTTGCAAGTGCTGAAATTGTAAGTAACAGAGTAGTTTGATAGCAAGATAATTTGTAACGAGCAAGTAACGATAATAGTAACAAAGTGCAGCAAGGTAGACCAATCCTTTCGAGGCAAAGGACAGGCCAAAACGGTCTCTTATAGTAAGCAAAGCGTTCTTGAGGGTACATGGGAATTTCATCTAGTCACTTTCATCACGTTGTTTCGATTAGGGTTCGCTACTTCGATAATTTGATATGTTGGTGGACCGGTGCTTAGGTGCAGTCCTTACTTGAACAAACCTCCCACTTATGATTCACCACCTCGCAAGCATCCACAACTATGAGAAAAATTATTAAGAATAAATGCTAACCATAGCATTAAACTTTTGGATCCAATCGGTCCCTTACAGAATAGCGCATAAACTAGGGTTTAAGCTTCTGTCACTCTCGCAACCCATCATGTAGTAACTACTCCACAATGCATTCCCTTAGGCCCAAATATGGTGAAGTGTCATGTAGTCGACGTTCACATGACACCACTAAGGGAATCACAACATACATACTATCAAAATATCGAACACACATCAAGTTCACATGATTACTTGCAACATGATTTCTCCCTTGACCTCAAGAATAAAAGTAACTACTCACAAATGATAATCATGCTCAAGATCAGAGGGGTATTAAATAGCATATTGGATCTGAACATATAATCTTCCACCAAATAAACCATATAGTAATCAACTACAAGATGTAATCAACACTACTAGTCACCCACAAGCACCAATCTATAGTTCCGGTACAAAGATTGAACACAAGAGATGAACTAGGTTTTGAGATGAGATGGTGCTGTTGAAGATGTTGATGGAGATTGCCCTCCCCAAGATGGGAGAGTTGTTGGTGATGATGACGACGATGATATCCCCCTCCGGGAGGGATGTTCTCCCGGCGAAATTGCTCCACTGGAGGGCAAAAGTGCTCCTGCCCAAGTTCCGCCTGGAGACGGCGGCGCTCCGTCCCGAAAGTCCTCTCCTTATTTTTTTCTAGGTCAAAATGACTTATATACCAGAAGATGGGCACCGAAGGTGGGCTTGGATGAGCACAACCCACCAGGGCACGCCTAGGCTCCCTGTCATCCCCAGGTGGGTTGTGCCCACCTGGTGGGCCCCCTCTGGTACTTATTGGCTCCAATATTCCTCATATATTCCATAAAAATTCTCTGTAAAGTTTCAGCTTGTTTGGAGTTGTGCAGAATAGGTAGCCTGATGTAGCTTTTCCAGGTCCATATTTCAAGCTGCCAGAATTCTCCATCTTTGTGTGTACCTTGCATATTAGAGAGAAAAGGCATTAGAATTACTCCAAAAAGGATTATTATGCAAAAAAACATCATAAATAACAGTAGGAAAACATGATGCAAAATGGATGTATCAACTCCCCCAAGCTTAGACCTCGCTTGTCCTCAAGCGAAAACCGAAATCGAAAAACATGTCCACATGCTTAGAGAGAGAGAGAGAGGTGTTGATAAAAACAAAATAAGGACATAGAAGCATCATGTAGATTATTATAACAACAAAAATTTTAAACATAAGACTTTCATCATAGAACTTTTATCACAGTCTTCTCATGAATAAGCAACAATTCATCACACTATCGAACTATAAAGCATAAACTCTATTAGCAACCAACAGACTATGTTCTCAGTCAACTTTGTAACGAAAATTCATCATCTTTTCAAGAAGGGTCACATATTGGAGCCTTTAGGAAAATCCACATACTCAACCATCATACAGTCTTCTATGATTGCCAACACTCACCGCATACACATGCGCAAAATGTTTCAACCGGACACATAGAAAGATAGGGGCTTATAGTTTCGCCTCCCAACGTATTCACCTCAAGTGTGGTGTCAACAATAATAACTCATGCTACCCATATTCAACTGGACATATGTGCCTAGATCTTTCCTCACCACATGATGCTTGCCAAAGGAGAAAAATAAAAAGGAATAGAGAGAAAAACTTTGACTCTTGCATAAAAGTAAATACATAAAAGTAAAAGATAGGCCCTTCGCAGAGGGAAGTAGAGGTTGCCATGCGCTTATTTGTTTGTATGCTCAACCCCTTGGAGCAAAAGAATGTCACATTGTATTGCCCCTTGTGATGGCAACCTTTATTATGCAGTCTGTCGCTTTTATTCTTCACCATCACAAGTTCGTACAACGCTCAATTTTCTCTTACACTAAATGATCTTACACTTTTAGAAGCAATTTTTATTGCCTTATTGCACCGATGACAACTTACTTGAGGGATCTTGCTCAATCCCTAGGTAGGTATGGTGGACTCTTGAAAATAAGATTTGGGTTTAAAGGTTTTTGGATGCACATGTAGTATCTCTACTTAGTGCGGAATTTTTGTCTAGCAAAGATAGGGGGCAAGCACCAAATGTTAAAGGATCTATGACAATATAACTTCTATGTGAATATGAACAAACATAAATCATTACGTTGTCTTCCTTGTCCAACGTCAACAATTTTGGCATATAATATTTTGATGGGTGCTCACAATCACAAAAGTTTTCCAGGATAGTGTATTGATATGTGAATCTTCTCTTCCCTTATTAATTCTTCCATGAATTGCATCATTGACCAATGCTATGTTTGTCAATCTCTAATAAAATTTCCTACTTATACTTTTCCTTTTGTGGTGTCATCACCTACCATAAGATTAGCATATGATCTTTATAATTTATTTCCTTTCTTTTTATTGCAACATGAAAGTAAAGAAAGCAGAAACTCAAACTAAACTTTATTATATATCTCGCACACGATTAAAGGATAGATCACTAAGCAAACTCTCGAAAAGAAAGGATCCAACTAAACTTTTATTCATCTAAAGCAAAAGATAACTATGGATCGAACTAAGATATGTAAAGGCAAAAGATAGTGGTGGTGATACGATACCGGGGCACCTCCCCCAAGCTTGGCGGAAGCCAAGGGGAGTGCCCATACCCGATACTCAATTTTATTTTGGTGATGAAGAAGAAGGTGGTGGTGTAGTAGAGGAGACCCTGTCCTTCAAGATTAAGAGATTCTCCAATCTACGGATGATGCTCCGGAGGAAGATGATGTTCTCTTGATGCAGAATATTTTCACGAGTGAGATATTTATTTTGCACACGAACCGTTTTAATGATCCGAAAGGCTTCGATCTCAGTAGGGGCGAGATGAGCATAGTAAGGTCTAAGGATATCTTCTTCTTCCTCCTCGGCCGGCAGTGCTTGCTCGACCATCGGGGCTTGATCTCCGGTAGGATCCTTGCTCGTGTCGCCCTTGCCGACCTCTATGAGTTCTTCTCTCTTCAGCTCGATCTTCATCAACCAAGCATCCTCTTCCACGTTGTTGGAGGAAGAAGAAGACATGATGCCTGGCTCAACAAATCTGACCGAAAACAGCCAGAAAAGAAAAATAGAAGATTTCTCCGTGATACGGTGATCAACAGGTTCGGGGGGTATATAAAGATTTTTTATCTTGGGAGACAAGCAAACTGTAGAAAAATGGAGTCCGGAAGGTACCCGAGGTGGGAACAACCCACCTGGGGGCGCCTGGCAAGCTACGCGCGCCCTGGTGTCTTGTGCCCACCAGGGTGACCTTCCTGGTTGTTTCTTATTTTCCTAATTTTTCTTTTATTCCAAAACCGGCAAAAAAATATTTTTGCGGATTTTTCGGAGTCCGTTTACTTACCGTATCACGTACCTCCTTTTCTTCATGATTCTGGAGTGTTTCGGAAGGACTCTTTTATGTGTTCTTCTAGTGTCAAAGTTTGGATAATATTACATTCAACATTAATGGGCGTACCTGAGATATTATGTTTTATTCATTGCCCATTAACAACCTTCGGGTTAGTACCTTCGGCATTATTTATTTTGATAGCTCCAGACCGATAAACCTCCTTGATAACATACGGTCCTTCCCATTTTGAGAGGAGTTTTCCTGCAAAGAATCTAAAATGAGAGTTGTACAAAAGAACATATTCTCCAACTTTGAACTCACGCTTTTGGGTTCTTTTATCATGCCATCTTTTAACTTTTTCTTTAAATAACTTGGCATTTTCATAAGCATGGGTTCTTCATTCATCTAATGAGCTAATATCAAATAACCTCTTTTCACCGGCAAGTTTGAAATCATAGTTGAGTTCTTTGATTGCCCAATATGCTTTATGTTCTAACTCAAGAGGCAAATGACAAGCTTTTCCATAAACCATTTTATAAGGAGACATACCCATAGGATTTTTATATGATGTTCTATAAGCCCATAGTGCATCATCTAACTTCGTAGACCAATTCTTCCGGGACCTATTGATAGTCTTTTGCAAAATTAATTTTATTTCTCTATTGCTAAGTTCAACTTGACCACTAGACTGAGGATGATAAGGTGATGCAATTCTATGGTTAACATCATACTTGGCAAGCATTTTACGGAAAGCACCATGAATAAAGTGTGAACCACCATCAGTCATTAAATATCTAGGGAATCCAAACCTTGGGAAAATAACTCCATTAAGCATTATAATAGAGGCGTTGTGATCAGCACTACTAGTTGGAATAGCTTCTACCCACTTAGTAACATAACCAACAGCAACCAAAATATGTGTATACCAATTAGAGGAAGGAAAAGGTCCCATGTAACCAAATCCCCAAACATCAAATGGTTCAAAAGCTAGTGAATAATTCATAGGCATTTCTTGATGCTTATCGATATTACCTATTCTTTGACATAATCACAAGATAAGACGAACTTACGAGCATCCTTGAAGAGAGTAGGCCAATAAAATCCAGATTGCAATACGTTGTGAGCAGTTCTGTGTCCAGCATGATGCCCTCCATAAGCTTTGGAGTGACATTTCCGTAGGATTTGTCCCTGTTCATGATCAGGTACACAACGTCTAATAATACCATCTACTCCTTATTTATAAAGGTGTGGGTCATCCCAAAAGTAGTGTCTTAAATCATAGAATAATTTTTATTTTGTTGGTATGTAAAGCTAGGTGGTAAATACTTAGCAACAATGTAATTAGCATAGTCAGCATACCAAGGAGTGTTATGAGAATTATTTATTGCAGCTAACTGCTCATCAGGAAAACTGTCATCAATAGGCAGTGGGTCATCAAGCACATTTTCAAGCCTAGACAAGGTATCAGCTACGGGGTTCTCAGCTCCTTTTCTATCAGTGATATGTAAATCAAATTCTTGTAGCAAGAGAACCCATCGAATGATTCTAGGTTTAGCATCTTTCTTTTCCATAGGATATTTTATAACAGCATGATCTGTGTGAACAATAACTTTTGAATCAACAATGTAAGATCTAAATTTTATCACAAGCAAACACCACTGGTAGGAATTCTTTTTTAGTAGTTGCATAATTTCGTTGAGCAATGTCTAGAGTTTTACTAGCATAATGAATAACATTCAGTTTCTTATCAACTCTTTGTCCTAGAACAACACCAATAGCATAATCACTAGCATCACACATAATTTCAAAAGGCAAGTTCCAATCAGGTGGTTGAACAATAGGTGTAGAAATTAAGGCTTTCTTGAGTGTTTCGAAGGCTTCTAAACAATCATCATCAAGAACAAAAGGAACATCCTTTTGCAAAAGATTCGTAAGAGGCCTAGAAATTTTAGAAAAGCCTTTGATAAATCTCCTATAGAAACCAACATGGCCTAGGAAACTACGAATACCTTTGATATCTTTAGGTCATGGCATTTTCTAAATTGCATCAACCTTAGCTTTGTCCACTTCAATACCTCTTTCAGAAATTTTATGGCCCAAAACAATACCTTTATTAACCATCAAGTAGCACTTCTCCCTATTCAAGACAAGATTTGTTTGCTCGCATCTCTGCAAAACTCGATCAAGATTGCTTAAACAATCATCAAAAGACTTCCCATAAACAAAGAAGTCATCCATGAAAACCTCAACAATCTTTTCACGAAAGTCAGAGAATATAGCAGTCATACATCTTTAAAAGTAGCAGGTGCATTGCATAAACCAAAAGGCATACATCTATAAGCATAAGTTCCAAAGGGACAAGTGAAAGTGGTCTTTTCTTGATCATGTTGAGAAACATGTATTTGTGAAAAACCAGAGTATCCATCAAGGAAGCAAAAATGTGTTTGCTTAGATAATCTTTCTAGCATTTGATCAATAAAAGGCAGAGGGTAATGATCTTTTCTAGTTGCTTTGTTTAATTTTCTAAAATCAATTACCATTCTATAGCCTGTAAACAATTCTTTGTGGGATAAGTTCATTCTTATCATTAGGAACAACAGTAATACCACCCTTCTTAGGGACACAATGAACAAGACTTACCCATCTACTATTAGCTATAGGATAGATTATACCTACTTCCAGAAGTTTTAATATTTCTGTTCTTACCACTTCCTTCATTTTCGGATTTAACCGATGTTGGTGATCAACAACGGATTTAGCACCAGGTTCCATATTAATCTTGTGCTAACAAGAGTGGGACTAATGCCCTTTAAATCACCAAGAGTATATCCAATAGCAGCTCGATGTTTCCTTAGAACTTTCAATAATCTTTCTTCTTCATGTTCTGAAAGGTTAGCACTAATAATAACATGATATATCTTCTTTTCATCAAGATAAGCATATTTCAAAGTGTCTGGCAATTGTTTTAATTCAAACACAGGATCACCTTTTGGTGGAGGAAGACCTCCTAGAGTTTCAATAGGTAAATTGTGTTTAAGCAGAGGACATTGTTCAAACAAAATCTGATCTATTTCATTTCTTTCATGCATACGTAAATCATTTTCATGGTGTAGCAAATATTGTTCTAGTGGATCAGTAGGTAGCACAGCAATAGAAGCAACACCAAGTATTTCATCCTTACTAGGCAATTCTTTTTCATGAAGCTTTCTACTAAACTTGGAAAAATTAAACTCATGAGACTCACCACCAAAACTAACACCGATAGTTTGTTTCTCACAATCTATTTTAGCATTGACGGTGTTCAAGAAAGGTCTACCAAAGATAATGGGACAAAATTCATCTTGTGGGGAACCAAGAACAAGAAAATCAGTAGGGTATTTTATTTTCCCACACAATACTTCAACCTCTCTAACAATCCCAAGTGGTGTGATGGTGTCTTTATTAGCAAGTTTAATAGTGGCATCTATTTCTTCTATTTCAGCGGGTGCTATGTCATTCATAATTTCTTGATATAAAGTAAAGGGAATAGCACTCGTGCTAGCACCTATGTCACATAAACCATGATAACAGTGATATCCTATTTTAACTGAGACAACGGCCATGCCAACAACGGGTCTATGATTATCCATTCTATCGGGTTTGGCAATTCTAGTGGCTTCATTACAGAAGTAAATAACATGCCCATCTATATTTTCTTCCAAGAGATCCTTATCCATAGCAACACTAGGCTCTACTTTAATTTGTTCATCGGGTTTAGGTGTTCTAATATAACTTTTGTTGACCATAGTAGCATGTTCCTTTATCCTAACAGGGAAAGGTGGTTTCTCAATATAAGCAGTAGGAACTACTGGGTCAACATTATAAATTATGGTTTCCTCTTTAGCGGGTACCGGTTCTGTAATTTCTTCTTTAATAGGGAGGTGATACTTAAACCACTTCTCTTTAGGGAGATCAACATGAGTAGCAAATGATTCACAAAAGGAGGCTACTATGTCAGAGTCAAGTCCATATTTAGTGCTAAACTTTTGAAAAGCATCGGTATTCATAAAAGATTTAACACAATCATACTTAAGCTTAATACCTGACTCTTTACCCTCGTCGAGTTCCCAATCCTTAGAGTTGCGTTTAATTCTTTCCAAAAGATCCCATCAGAATTCAATAGTCTTCTTTATAAAAGAACCAGCACAAGAAGTATCAAGCATGGATCGGTCACAATGAGAAAGCCGAGCATAAAAATTCTA
This sequence comes from Aegilops tauschii subsp. strangulata, assembly GCF_002575655.3. Lineage (NCBI taxonomy): Eukaryota > Viridiplantae > Streptophyta > Magnoliopsida > Poales > Poaceae > Aegilops > Aegilops tauschii. Next base: position 359,524,176 of record NC_053035.3, read on the forward strand.
GATAATTATTTCTCTTGAGAGCTCATGATTGGGGCATGCATATAACATTGACTTAAGCCTCCCCCAAGCTAGAGCGATACTTTCTCCTTCACGAGGCCAAAAATTATATATGTAGTTCTGATCACGATGAACTAGATGCATGGGATATTTTTTTGGGTGAAAATTCCAATTTCAATCGATTCCAATTCAAAGATCCAATATCATCGCATAGCCTATACCATGCCAATGCTTTTCCCTTCAAAGATAAAGGTAAAACCTTCTTCTTAACTTCACCTCTGGGTAAACCTGCAAGCTTAAACAATCCACAAATTTGTTCCACATATATCAAGTGTATATCAGGATGTTCGGTTCCATCTCCTGCATAAGGATTAGCTAGTAGTTGTTCTATCATACCCGAAGGAATTTCATATTCAATATTTTTAGTAGGTGCAGTAGGTTGAGTGGTAGCTAATTGTGGATCTAGTCGAGGTGAAGATACCCCGAACAAAGCCCCCACCCCAAAGGATTGTTTTCCATAGTAACAAGTGACAGTAAATTTCAGCACACTATATAAATGTTTCCTTACCAAATTCCACTTACTAAAGGCTCTTCACTCCCCGGAAATGGCGCCAGAAAATAGCCTTGATGACCCACAAGTATATGGGATCAATTGTAGCTCTTTTCTATAAGTAAGAGTGTCAAACCCAACGGGGAGCAGAAGGAAATGACAAGTGGTTTTTAGCAAGGTAATGTTTGCAAGTGCTGAAATTGTAAGTAACAGAGTAGTTTGATAGCAAGATAATTTGTAATGAGTAAGTAACGATAGTAGTAACAAAAGTGCAGCAAGGTAGCCCAATCCTTTTGAGGCAAAGGACAGGCCAAAATGGTCTCTTATAGTAAGCAAAGCGTTCTTGAGGGTACACGGGAATTTCATCTAGTCACTTTCATCATGTTGGTTCGATTCGTGTTCGCTACTTTGATAATTTGATATGTGGGTGGACTGGTGCTTAGGTGTTGTTCTTACCTGAACAAACCTCCTACTTATGATTAACCCCCTCGCAAGCATCCGCAACTACGAGAAAAGTATTAAGAATAAATTCTAACCATGGCATTAAACTTTTGGATCCAATCGGTCCCTTACGGAATAGCGCATAAACTAGGGTTTAAGCTTCTGTCACTCTGGCAACCCATCATCTAATAACTACTCCACAATGCATTCCCTTAGGCCCAAATATGGGGAAGTGTCATGTAGTCGACGTTGAAATGACACCACTAAGGGAATCACAACATACATACTATCAAAATAGCATGATTACTTGCAACATGATTTCTTGCGTGACCTCAAGAACACAAATCAAGTTCACATGATTACTTGCAACATGATTTCTCCCGTGACCTGAAGAACAAAAGTAACTACTCACAAATGATAATCATGCTCAAGATCAGAGGGGTATTAAATAGCATATTGGATCTGAACATATCATCTTCCACCAAATAAACCATATAGTAATCAACTACATGATGTAATCTACACTAGTACTCACCCACAAGCACCAATCTATAGTTCCAGTACAAATATTGAACACAAGAGATGAACTAGGGTTTGAGATGAGATGGTGCTGTTGAAGGTGTTGATGGAGATTGCGCTCCCCAAGATGGGAGAATTGTTGTTGTTGATGATGAAGATGATTTCCCCCTCCGGGAGGGAAGTTCCCCCGGCGGAATCGCTTCGTGGGAGGGCAAAAGTACTCCTGCCCAAGTTCCGCCTCGAGACGGCGACGCTCCGTCCCGAAAGTCCTCGCCTTATTTTTTTTCTATGTCAAAATGACTTATATACCAGAAGATGGGCACCGGCGGTGGGCATGGATGAGCACAACCCACCAGGGCGCGCTTGGGCTCCCTGGTGCGCCCAAGTGGGTTGTGCCCACCTAGTGTGCCCCCACTGGTACTTATTGGCTCCAATATTCCTCATATATTCAATAAAAATTCTCGGTAAAGTTTCAGCTTGTTTGGAGTTGTGCAGAATAGGTAGCCTGTCGTAGCTTTTCCAGGTCCAGATTTCCAGCTGCCGGAATTCTCCCTCTTTGTGTGTACCTTGCATATTATGAGAAAGAAGGCATTAGAATTACTCCAAAAAGCATTATTATGCATAAAAACATCATAAATAACAGTAGGAAAACATGATGCAAAATGGACGTATCAAATGCATATAAAACATCCCAAATAGATAATATAATAGCATGGAACAATAAAAAATTATAGATACGTTGGAGACATATTAGTAAGTGCACCGCCAAATGGACCATCACGGTGAACAAAGCTGGAGGGAAAATCTTCTCGAGCTTGCAAAGAAATTGAGATTTCTTTTTCAAGTCTTTCCAGAACAGTTAACTTGAGTGTTTTGCAGCATAGTTCTCTAAAGAAATTTCCCAGCTCGGCAACCGCTTCATATATATCCTTTTCCATGATTCCTCGGAGGCCCATCGGTAACATCCTTTGGAGGAGGATGTGACAATCATGGGTTTTCAGTACTGAAAGCTTGAATCCATCAAAAGTAACACACTTTGCTAGGTTAGCAGCATAACCATCTGGAAATATCACCGCTCTTATGAATTCAAAAAATGCAAGCTTTTGTTCTTTACTCATTGTATACCATGTTCATGGCATTTCAAATGAATCTTCATCTTCATCATGTTGTAGATGCAAATCTTATCTTATGCCCATGTCCTCCAAATCAATCCTAGAACTAACCGTGTCCTTTGTCTTCCCTTCAACGTTCAGAAATGTCCCTGGCAGATTCTCGCATATGTTTTTCTCAATGTGCATTACATCGAGATTATGCCTTAATTTCATATCAGCCCAGTATGGAAGGTCCCACAAACAAGACCTTCGGTCCCAACATTGACCTTCCTCACTCTTTCTTTTCTTTGCAAGCTTTTCCGCTCTCACATCTTTCACCTTTTCGAGTTGCTACTCCAGCTCTTCTTTAGTGAATTCCGCTGGCTTGTCATGGGTTTCACTCTCACCATTAAAATCTTTGCTTCGTCGCCAGCGATGGTTTCGGGGGAGAAAGCGGTGGTGCCCAATATAGCAGATCTTGATCCTTATTCTCTTCGAGCAAGGGTCTCTGTCACAATGGACACAGGCCTGATAACCCATTGTGATCCTCCCAGACAGAGTGTGCAGTGCCGGGAAATCATGGATGGACCATATGGTTGCACCAGGTAGATTAAACTTTTCTTCCGGAGTCAAGGCATCGTATGTAAGTACACCAGTCCAGAGCTGGAGCAGTTCTTCTACGAGGGGCTCCATAAAGATATCAAAATCCTTTCCTGGATACTCTGGACTCGGGATAAGCAACGACATTATGAAGTTGGACTGATCCATGCATGCCCATAGTGGCAGGTTGTACGGCACCACAAAAATGGGCCACATGCTATAAGATGTGCTCATGTTCCCAAACGGATTAAAGCCATCTGTGGCAATGCCGAGTTTTATGTTCCTTGGATCTGCATCAAAATCTCCATGTTTTCTGTCAAATTCTGTCCATGCCTCTCCGTCCGCTGGATGGCTCAGCTCATTGTCCACAGGTTGCCGCTTCAGCTTGTGCCATTGTACCTCCAGCGATGATTTCTTTGAGATAAACATCCATTGCAGCCTTGGTATCAACGAAAAGTGCCTAAGTACCTTCTCTGGTATTGACTTCTTCCCATCAGCATCTTTCCACCTAGAGGCATTGCATTTTGGGCAGTTGTCATGATTGGCATAATCCTTCTGAAACAAGACACAGTTATTTGGGCACACATGTATTGAAACATAACCTAGCCCCAACCTGCAGATTATGCTCAATGCTTCATCATAAGACCTGGGAACACAACTATCAGGGAATTGCAAGGTCAAAAGGCGGAGTATTGCGTTGAATGCAGCATTGCTAATCCGGTAGAAAGACTTGATGTGGAGTAACTTCACAGTGAAGGTAAATCTTGAAAATTTACCCCCTTCATGAGTTGCGCGCTTCGCCTCCTCTAACACCTCAGCAAACATCAACTTCTGTCCATCAACACGATCTCCAGCATCGTATAGATCCTTCAATAGGCCAGGAATCCTGTCATCTTCATGGCCATCCTCTTCCTCCAAACCAGCATTCTCTCGCAAAATCTTTTCCATAAAATCAATGCCAGCATCACCACCACCCATCATATGAGGGGCCTGTGTATCAGCTTCAATATGTTGAGGTTGTCCTTCTAAAGGTTCTCCATGATATATCCTTCTATCATATGTGCTGGCCATTCCATTAAGAAGCAGATGATCTTCCACTCTTCCTTAAGCTATTCTTGAACGGTTGAGGCATTCGCAGCATGGGCAAAGAATGACAACATCCTTAGCAAAATTTGCCCGAACAAATTGCATGAATTCATCAACTCTTTCATATGTTCTTTCAAAAACCTTCTAACTCCATTTCTAATGCAGCTTCTATCCATCCGCCAAAGACTAGAAATTGTTGCAACTTAGCAAATCAATCTAAGTGCATCAACATTAATTAATGAAAATGGATGGCTCCTAAAAATCCAGAAAATAAGGTAGGCACCCAACTTTATATGCTAATTGCCTAACCACAACATTGAGCAATTTCAAATTTCTCACTACTTTAATCTAGTTCACATGGCTTACTGGTTTCACATGGGAGCAATAAAAAGCAGTTCACAGGAAATACAGATTTCACATGGGAGAAAAGAAAAGGTAACAAAAACCTGCTAGTTCACAAAAAAAACAGAGGTGGTTTACAAAGAACTACTATGGTTAAACCACCAACAATAACAACATATGCTGCCACAAAGAACTATTGTGGTTAAACCACCAACAATAACAGCACTGCAAATTTACATGAATGACATTTCCAAGATTGCATCAAATTTACATCAATGAGATTTTTCCTAGTTTACATCAAATCTACATCAATATTGATGTTCTTTAACAGATTTGAGGGCTGAAATTTCAGAGGTGTAACATCAAATCTACATCAACTCCCTTCATATTTTCCAACTTTACATCAAATCAACCCCAGGAATCTAGAAGGATCCTATTTCAAGGAAAGACCAACTTGGTGGACAAAATAAATCAGCATTCATTATTTACTCATGGCATGAATCAATCTAACTTGAGTTCTGTTCTATTGATTGCTGACAACATAATTCACCGCTAACAATTGACTGAATTCCAAAACAATTCTTAACAATTTCATCAACAACAATTCTCCTAACAATTTGATCAACCGAAATTCTCTTAACAATTTCTACCAAATTTATCAATGACATTTCCAAGTTTGCATCTTTTCCAAGTTTACAACAAATCTACATCAAATCAGTGTGTGTGTGTGTGGAAATTCTCCTAACAAATCTACATCAAATCAATGACATCAACAGAGAGGAGAGGGGGGAGAGGAGTGGGGTGATGGCTCGTGACCGCGTCAGTTTTTCCCCGAAGAGGAAGGGATGATGCAGGACACCTACAGTAGGTATTTCCCTCAGTGATGAAACCAAGGTTAACGAACCAGTAGGAGAACCAAGCAACACTATGTAAATGGTACCTGCACACAAAGAACAAATACTTGCAACCCGACACGTAAGAGGGGTTGTCAATCCCTCCCGGGTAAAAGATTGGTAAAGATATAATTTGGTAGATGCAAATAGAATAATGGCAAATAAAATTCAGCGAGGTATTTTTGGATTTTTGATAGTATAGATCTGAAAATAAAAGGTGCAAATAAATAAAAAGGTAAATAGCAATATAGATATGAAGATATATGATGATAAAATAGACCCGGGGTCCATAGATTTCACTAGTGGCTTCTTCGAGAAAATAGCATATGATGGGTAAACAAATTATTGTTGGGCAATTGATAGAACTTCAAATAATTATGACGATATCCAGGCAATGATCATTATATAGGCATCACGTACAAGATTAGTAGGCCGACTCCTGCCTGCATCTACTACTATTACTCCACACATCGGCCGCTATCCAGCATGCATCTAGTGTATTAAGTTCATGGACAAACGGAGTAATGCAATAAGAACGATGACATGATGTAGACAAGATCTATTCATGTTGGAATAGACCCCATCTTGTTATCCTTAATATCAACGATACATACGTGTCATGTCCCCTTCTGTCACTGAGACTAAGCACCGTAAGATCGAACCCATCACAAAGCACCTCTTCCCATGGCAAGAACAATCGATCTAGTCAGCCTAACTAAACCAAAGATTTGAAGAAGAAATACGATGCTATAAGTAATCATGCATATAAGGGATCAAAAGAAGAGTCAAATAACTTTCATGGATAAAAATATAGACCTGATCATAAACTCAAAGTTCATCGGATCCCAACAAACACACCGCAAAAAAGAGTTACATCAAATAGATCTCCAAGAGACCATTGTATTGAGAATCAAAAGGGAGAGAGGAAGCCATCTAGCAACTACCTACGGACCCGTAGGTCTACAATGAACTACTCACGCATCATCAGAGAGGCACCAATGAGGATGATGAACCCCTCCGTGATGGTGTCTAGATTGGATCTCGTGGTTCTGGAACTTGCGGCGGCTGGAATTGTGTTTCGTCGACTCCCCTAGGGTTTTTGCAATATTGGGGTATTTATAGAGCGAAGAGGCGATGCGGGAGGCCAGCGAGGTGGGCACAACCCACCAGGGTGCGCCTGGGCCCCCAGGCGCGCCCAGGTGGGTTGTGCCCCCCTCGGGGCACCCCTTTGGTACTTCTTTGGCCCATCTTGTGTCTTCTGGCCCAGAAAAATTCTCCAAAAAGTTTTGTTGCATTTGGACTCCGTTTGGTATTGATTTTATGCGAAGTAAAAAACAAGCAAAAAACATCAACTGACACTGGGCACTATGTCAATAGGTTAGCCCCAAAAAATGATATAAAGTTGCTATAAAATGATTGTAAAACATCCAATAATGATATTATAACACCATGAAACAATAAAAAATTATAGATACGTTGGAGACGTATCAGCATCCCCAAGCTTAATTCCTGCTTGTCCTCGAGTAGGTAAATGATAAAACATAATTTTCGATGTGGAATGCTGCCTATCCTATTCATCACATATTCTTTTCTTTTGTAGCATGGACATATGGACTTTTATATGGTTCAAAGGAATAGTCTAGTTTTGACATGAAGATTTCAATACTCAAGCATATCAACAAGCAACCATGTCTTTTAAAATATCAACACTAAAGCAAGTTATCCCTAGCCCATCATGCTCAATCATTGATCCATTCATGAAACACACTCGCATAATAGCTACATCCAATTGCTCAAGTACGATCATAGTGCCCCTTAGTGTCGCTTTATAAGAGAAGATGGGGACTCAAATAAAAATGCATAAATTAAAGAGAAAGGCCCTTCGTAGAGGGAAGTAGGGATTTGTAGAGGTGCCAGAGCTCAAAGCAAAAAAAATTAGAGATAAAACATTTTGGGTGGCATGCCTTTCCTGTCAATGAAAACGACCGAGTAATTCCCAACACTTTCCATGCTAGATATATCATAGGTGGTTCCCAAACAGAAAATAGAGTTTATTCCTTTTTCCACCATACTTTCACATTCCATGGCTAGCCGTATCCACAGGTGCCATCCATACCAACACTTTCCAAGGAATTTATTAATTGACAACACAAAGTAAATTTCTTTTTCATTTCGGGACTGGGCATCCCTAATACCTTTGCCGTACTCTCGTGCAATGACAAGTGAATAAACACTCATCTTGAGAATAACACATCTAGCATGGAAAATATTGGCCACCTCCTGCCACTTCATGTGCGGTATGAGCACACAAAAAGGAAATTTATTTTGAAATTAGAGATGGCACATACAAATTTGCTTAGAACGTCACGGAAATAATGCATATAGGTAGGTTTGGTGGACTCATATGTCAAAATTAGTTTTAAGGATTTTGGATGCATAAGTAGTATTTCTACTTAGTATAAGTGAAGGCTAGCAAAAATATTGAGAAGCATCAGACCAGGAAATGAAAAATCTCATAAGCAAGCATTGAGAATAACTAACACCGAATAATGCACCACAAGTAGGATGTAATTTCATTGCATAACTATTGACTTTCGTGCTTGCATAGGGAATCACAAACCTTAACATCAATATTCTTACTAAAGCATACTTACTCATCAACATACACTACTGCAGGATGCTGCTAATGGGACATCAGAGACCCTTCGACGAAACTACGTGCGATGCAATAATCGCAAACGGTGGTGTAAAAAAAGTCAAAAAGGTGCAAAACGTTTGTGATGACGGATGCATCAAACATAGTTTAGATTTTAGTTGCGTGTGCGATGCAGGGCATATAGTTCAGTTCAATTAACTGTTTGTGATGAGGAGGAACAAAAGAAACGGGCAACCAGATGAATGTGTGTGCGATATACATCATACAGTTCACTCGGATGAACTGTTTGTGATTAGGCAACACAAAAGAAACGGTCAGCCAGATCAAGGTGTGTGCGATATACGACATGCGGTTCACTCGGATGAACTGTTTGCGTTGAGACAAGAGAACATAAACGGTTCAACTTACCAAGATGTGTGTGATACGTGGCAAATAGGTCTATAATCGGAAACGTGTTTGAAGACCGATAACAACACAGACGATTGCTGCTAACAAGCCGTGTATGTTGTGAGCAAACGATTGCTGGTATACAATTGTGAGTGATTGATGAAAACATCACCGACGGGTTCCATTGTTTAGTCCGTGTGCGATGTGATTTTCTTTGTTTGCGCAACATCTACGCTCTGTCTACAGAGCATCAACATATATACTTAAAAAGACAACATTGCATAACCAAATTAAGCATACAATTACACAAGTGACTACACACATAACATTTCCACACACCAAAGTAAGCAATTACATGCATACTAAACTAGGAGAAATGAGGATCTAATCATCTACTTATTGTTGCGACTACGGTTGCCATTGCTCTGCTTCCGGCTGGATCCCTGGCCGTTTTGGGGAAGGAGGCACTTGCTCATGTCAACGATCTGCCTATACATGTTGTAGCTCGTGTACGCCTCCTTGGCCGCGTACACAACGTGAGCTTTGTTGAGTTTCTCCATCCAGGCCGAGTGCCAGGCACGCTTGTCCTTGTTGCACGAATCCTTCATGTCTCTGTAGTAGGGGTCGATGATGGCCCCGGCGAGGTGAACCAGTGAGTCCTTCACATGCTCCTTGCTGCCCCAGATCTCGTATTGGCCCTAGATGTCGACAAGATTCTGGCAGGCGATGCCCGAATTCTCGAGCGCCTTTACATCGTTGGTGATTTCCACCGTAGCAAACATGTAGTGGGGGCTGTTGACAAACCTAGCGAAACGCTCACAAGGCCTTGTGGCCAAGTAGTAGTGGTAGACGAGGACGTGGTGGCGCACACACATCTAGGCGACGACGACCTTGGGACAAGACCCGGCACAAGCGCGGTGTACTCGAGGTCGAACCCGACCACCTTGTACTTCTCCTCGGCAAGCAACAACTCCATAATGTGGATGGAGTGCTCCACCCAGACTGGGTCGTTGGTGTACACCACCGAGAGGGCCATGAACCTTCTGTGGGTGTCCACCACGGCACGCATGATGAACTGCTACTCGTCATCGGCAACTGCTCAGAGCGCCACGATGACCCACAAGTATAGGGGGCCCATTGTATCTCTTTTTGATAAGTAAGAGTGTCGAACCCAACGAGGAGCAGAAGGAAATGACAAGTAGTTTTCAGTAAGGTAATGTCTGCAAGTGCTGAAATTGTAAGTAACGGAGTAGTTTGATAGCAAGATAATTTGTAACGAGCAAGTAACGATAGTAGTAACCAAAGTGCAGCAAGGTAGCCGAATCCTTTTGAGGCAAAGGACAGGCCAAAACGGTCTCTTATGATAAGCAAAGTGTTCTTGAGGGTACACGGGAATTTCATCTAGTCACTTTCATCATGTTGGTTTAATTCGTGTTCGATACTTTGATACTTTGATATGTGGGTGGACCGGTGCTTAGGTGCTGTTCTTACTTGAACAAACCTCCTACTTATGATTAACCCTCCCGCAAGCATCCGCAACTACGAGAAAAGTATTAAGAATAAATTCTAACCATAGCATTAAACTTTTGGATCCAATCGGTCCCTTACAGAATAGGGCATAAACTGGGGTTTAAGCTTATGTCACTCTCGCAACCCATCATCTAACTGCTACTCCACAATGCATTCCCTTAGGCCCAAATATGGTGAAGTGTCATGTAGTCGACATTCACATGACACCACTAAGGGAATCACAACATACATACTATCAAAACATCGAACACATATCAAGTTCACATGATTACTTGCAACATGATTTCTCCCTTGACCTCAAGAACAAAAGTAACTACTCACAAATGTTAATCATGCTCAAGATCAGAGGGGTATTAAATCGCATAATGGATCTGAACATATAATCTTCCACCAAATAAACCATATAGTAATCAACTACAAGATGTAATCAACACTACTAGTCACCCACAAGCACCAATCTATAGTTTCGGTAACAAGATTGAACACAAGAGATGAACTAGGGTTTGAGATGAGATGGTGCTGTTGAAGATGTTGATGGAGATTTCCCTTCCCAAGATGGGAGAGTTGTTGGTGATGATGATGACGATGATTTCCCCCTCCGGGAGGGAAGTTCCCCTGCAGAATCGCTCTACCGGAGGGCAAAAGTGCTACTGCCCAAGTTCCGCCTCGAGACGGCGGTGATCCATCCCGAAAGTCCTCTCCTTATTTTTTCTATGTCAAAATGACCTATATACCAGAAGATGGGCACCGGAGGTGGGCCTGGGTGAGCACAACCCACCAGGGCGCGCCTGGGCTCCCTGGGGCGCCCAGGTGGGTTGTGCCCACCTGGTGGGCCCCCTCTGGTAGTTATTTGCTCCAATATTCCTCAAATATTCCATAAAAAATCTCCGTGAAGTTTCAGCTTGTTTGGAGTTGTGCAGAATAGGTAGCTTGGCATAGCTTTTCCAGGTCCAGATTTCCATCTGCCGGAATTCTCCCTCTTTGTGTATACCTTGCATATTATGAGAGAAAAGGCATTAGAATTACTCCAAAAAGCATTATTATGGATAGAAACATCTTAAATAACAGTAAGAAAACATGATGCAAAATGGACATATCAACTCCCCCAAGCTTAGACCTCGCTTGTCCTCAAGCGAAAATAGATATCGAAAAACATGTCCACATGCTTTGAGAGAGAGGCGTCGATAAAAACAAAATACAGACATAGAAGCATCATGTTGATTATTATAACAGCAAAAAAATTAAACATAAAACTTTTATCATAGAACCTTTATCATATACTTCTCATGAATAAGTAACAACTCATCACACAATCAAAGTATAAAGCAAAAACTCTATTAAAAACCAACAAACCATGTTCTCAGTCAACTTTGCAACTACAATTCATCATCTTTTTAGGAAGGGTCATGTATCGGGGCCTTTAGGCAAGTCCACATACTCAACCATCATATAGTATTCTATGATTGCTAACACTCACCGCGTACACATGAGCAAAACGTTTCAACCGGACACATAGATAGATATGGGCTTATAGTTTTGCCTCCCAGCGTATTCACCTCAAGAGTGATGTCAACAATAATAATTCATGCTATCCATATTCAGCTAGACATTTGTGCCTCAATCTTTCCTCACCACATCATGCTTGCCAAAGGAGAAAAATAAAAAGGAATAGAAGGAAAACTTTGACTCTTTGCATAAAAGTAAATACATAAAAGTAAAAGATAGGCCCTTCGCAGAGGGAAGCAGAGGTTGCCATGCGCTTATTTGTTTGTATGCTCAACCCCTTAGGGCAAAAGAACGTCACGTTGCATTGCCCCTTGTGATAGCAACCTTTATTATGCAATCTGTTGCTTTTATGCTTCACCATCTCAAGTTCGTGCAACGCTCAATTTTCTCTTACACTAAAAGATCTGACACTTTTAGAAGCAATTTTTATTGCCTTTTTCCACCGATGACAACTTACTTGAGGGATCTTGCTCAATCCCTAGGTAGGTCTGGTGGACACTTGAAAATAAGATTTGGGTTTAAGGGTTTTTTGGATGCACAAGTAGTATCTCTACTTAGTGCGGAATTTCTGGCTAGCAAAGATATGGGGCAAGCACCACATGTTGAAGGATCTATGACAATATGACTTCTGTGTGAATATAAACAAACACAAACCATTAAGTTGTATTCCTTGTCCAGTGTCAACAATTTTGGCATATAATATTTTGATGAGGGCTCACAATCACAAAAGATATCTAGGATAGTATATTTATATGTGAATCTTCTCTTCCCTTATTAATTCTTTCATGAGTTGTATCATTGACTAATGATATGTTTGTCAATCTCCAATAAAATTTTCTACTTATACTTTTCCTTATGTGGTGTCATCACCTACCATAAGATTAGTATATGATCTTTTTCATTAATTCTTTCCTTTTATTTATTTCCTTTCTCTTTTTCTTCCTTATTTCTTTTCTTTTATTTGCAGCATGAAAGTAAAGAAAGCAAAAACTCAAACTAAACTTTATTATATAACTTGCACATGATTACAAGGATAGATCACTAAGCAAACTCTCAAAGAAGAAAGGATCGAACTAAACTTTTATTCATCTAAAGAAAAAGATTGAACTAAAACAAGTAAAAGCAAAATGATAGTGGGATGATACGATACCGGGGCACCTCCCCCGAACTTGGCGGAAGCCAAGGGGAGTGCCCATACCCAATACTCAGTTCTCATTTGGTGGTGAAGAAGATGATATTGGTGATGAAGAGATCCTATCCTTGAGGATCAAGAGATTCTCCAATCGACGGATGACGCTCCGGAGATGGATGATATGCTCTTGATGCATAATATTTTCGCGAGTGAGATACTTATTTTGTATGCGAACTATTTCAATGATGCGAAAAGCTTCAATCTCAGTAGGGATAAGGTGAGCAAGGTAAGGCTTAAGGATATCTTCCTCTACCTCCTCGGCAGGTAGTGCTTGTTCTGCCACCAAAGGTGGATATACGGTAGCCTCATTGCCCTTGTCTCCCTTGACAACGTCCATAGGCTCCTCCCTCTTCAGCTCGATCTTCATCAACCAAGCATCTTCTTCCATGTTGTTGGAGGAGGAGGAAGACATGATGTGTGGCTTGATAAATCTGAACGAAGACAACAAGAAAAGAGAACAGAGGATTTCTCCGTGATACGGTGATTAATAGGTTCAGGAAGTATATATAGATTTTTTATCTTGGGGGACAAGCAAGCTGTAGAAAAACGGAGTCCAGAAGGTGTCCCAGGTGGGCACAAACCCACCTGGGCGCGCCAGGCAAGCCTGGCATGCCTTGGTGTCTTGTGCCCACCAGGGTACGCTTCCTAGAATATTATTTAGTTCCTAATTTTCCAAATATTCCAAAACTAATAAAAAATATTTTTGCGGATTTTTTGGAGTCCGTTTGCTTACCGTATCACGTACGTCCTTATTTTCACGATTCTGGAGAGTTCCGGAAGGACTCTTTTATGTGTTCTTCCGGTGTCAAAGCTTGGATAATATTAATTTCAACATTAATGGGCATACCTAAGATATAATGCTTTATTCATTGTCCATTGACAACCTTTGGGTTAGTACCTTCGGAATTATTTATTTTGATGGCTCCAGACCGATAAACCTCCTCGATAACATAGGGGCCTTCCCATTTTGAGAGGAGTTTTCCTACAAAGAATCTAAAATGAGAGTTGTACAAAAGAACATATTCTCCAACTTTAAACTCATGCTTTTGGATTCTTTTGTCATGCCATCTTTTAACCTTTTCTTTGAATAATTTTGCATTTTCATAAGCTTGGGTTCTCCATTCATCTAATGAGCTAATATCAAATAACGTCTTTTCACCAGCAAGCTTGAAATCATAATTGAGCTCTTTGATGGCCCAATATGCTTTAGGTTCTAACTCAAGAGGCAAATGACAAGCTTTTTCATAAACCATTTTATAAGGAGACATACCCATAGGATTTTTATATGCTGTCCTATAAGCCCAGAGTGCATCATCTAATTTCTTAGACCAATTCTTCCTGGACCTATTGACAATCTTTTGCAAAATTAATTTTATTTCTCTATTTCTAAGTTCAACTTGACCACTAGACTGAGGATGATAAGGTGATGAAATTCAATCATTAACATCGTACTTGGCAAGCATTTTACGGAAAGCACCAATAATAAAGTGTGAACCACCATTAGTCATTAAATATCTAGGGACTCCAAACCTTGGGAAAATAACTTCCTTAAGAATTTTAATAGAGGTGTTGTGATCAGCACTACTGGTTGGAATAGCTTCTTACCATTTAGTAACATAATCAACGGCAACCAAAATATGTGTATACCCATTAGAGGAAGGAAAAGGATGTAATCAAATCCCCAAACATCAAATGGTTCAACAGCAAGTGAATAATTCATAGGCATTTCTTGACGCTTACCGATATTACCTATTCTTTGACATTCATCATAAGATAAGACAAACTTACAGGCATCCTTGAAGAGAGTAGGCCAATAAAATCCAGATTGCAATACCTTGTGAGCAGTTCTATCTCCAGTATGATGCCCTCCATAAGCTTCGGAGTGACATTTCCGTAGGATTTGTCCCTGTTCATGCTCAGGTTCACAACGTCTAATAATACCATCCACTCTTTTATAAAGATGTGGGTCATCCCAAAAGTAGTGTCTCAAATAATAGAAGATTTTTTTTGTTGGTAAGTAAAGCTAGGTGGTAAATATTTAGCAACAATGTAATTAGCATAATCACCATACCAAGGAGTACTGTGAGCAACATTTATTGCAACTAACTGCTCATCAGGAAAACTATCATCAATAGGTAGTGGGTCATCAGGCACATTTTCAAGCCTAGATAAATTATAAGCTACGGGGTTCTCAGCTCCTTTTCTATCAATGATATGTAAATCAAATTCTTGTAACAGGAGAACCCATCAAATAAGTCTAGGTTTAGCATCTTTCTTTTCCATATATAAGATATTTAATAGCAGCATGGTCTATGTGAACAGTTACTTTGGAATCAACAATATAAGGTCTAAATTTATCACAAGCAAACACCACTGCTAAGAATTCTTCTTAAGTAGAAGCATGATTTCTTTGAGCACTGTCTAGAGTTTTACTAGCACAATGGATTACATGAATTTTCTTATCAACTCTTTGTCCTAGAACAACACCAACATCATAATCACTAGCATCACACATAATTTCAAAAGGCAAGTTCCAATCAGGTGGTTGAACAATAGGTGCAGAAATTAAGGCTTTCTTGATTGTTTCAAAGGCTTCTAAACAATCATCATCAAAAACAAAAGGAATATCCTTTTGCAAAAGATTCGTAAGAGGCCTAAAATTTTTAGAGAAGTCTTTGATAAATCTCCTATAGAAACCAGCATGACCTAGAAACTACGAATACCTTTTATATCTTTAGGACATGGCATTTTCTCAATTGCATCAACCTTAGCTTTGTTCACTTCAATACCTCTTTCAGAAATTTTATGACCCAAGACAATGCCTTCATTAACCATGAAGTGGCACTTTCCCAATTCAAGACAAGATTTGTTTGCTCACATCTCTACAAAACTTGATCAAGATTGCTTAAGCAATCCTCAAAAGACTTCCCATAAACAGAAAAGTCATCCATGAAAACCTCAACAATCTTTTCCCAAAAGTCAGAGAATATAGCAGTCATACATCTTTGAAACGTAGCAGGTGCATTACATAAACTGAAAGCCATGCGTCTATAAGCATAGGTGCCAAAGGGACAAGTAAAAGTGGTCTTTTATTGATCAGGTTGAGAAATAGGTATTTGTGAAAAACCAGAATATCCATCAAGGAAGCAAAAATGTGTGTGCTTAGATAATCTTTCAAGCACTTGATCAATAAGGCAGACGTTAATGATCTTTTCTAGTTGCTTTGTTTAGTTTTCCAAAATCAATTACCATTCTATAGCCTGTAACAATTCTTCGTGGAATAAGTTCATTCTTATCATTAGGAACAACCGTTATACATGCTTCCAGAAGTTTTAATATTTCTGTTCTTACCACTTCTTTCATCTTCGGGTTTAACCGATGTTGGTGATCAACAACGGGTTTAGCATCAGGTTCCATATTAATTTTATGCTGACATAGAGTGGGACTAATGCCCTTTAAATCATGAAGAGTATATCCAATAGCATCTCGGTGCTTCCTTAGAACTTTCAATAATCTTTCTGCTTCATGTTCTGAAAGATTAGCACTGATAATAACAGGATATATCTTCTTTTCATCATGATAAGCATATTTCAGAGTGTCTGGCAATTGTTTTAATTCAAACACAGGATCACCTTTACGTGGAGGAGGACCTCCAAGAGTTAAAATAGGAAAATTGTGTTTAAGCAGAGGATGTTGTTCAAGGAAAATCTTATCTATTTCATTTCTTTCATGCATATGTAAATTATTTTCATGGTCTAGCAAGTATGGTTCTAGTGGATCAGTAGGAGGCACAACAATAGAAGCAAGGCCAATTAATTCATCTTTACTAGGCAATTCTTTTTCATGAAGCTTTCTACTAAACTTGGAAAAATTAAACTCATGAGACTCATCACCAAAACTAACACCGACAGTTTGTTTCTCACAGTCTATTTTAGCATTGACGGTGTTCAAGAAAGGTGTACCAATGATAATGTGACAAAAGTCATCTTGTGGGGAACTAAGAACAAGAAAATCAGTAGGGTATTTTATTTTCCCACACAAGACTTCAACATCTCTAACAATCCCAATTGGTGAAATATTAGCAAGTTTAATAGTAACATCTATGTCTTCTATCTCTACGGGTGCTATGTCATTCATAATTTCTTGATATAAGGTGTAAGGAATAGCACTCACACTAGCACCTATGTCACATAAACCATGATAACAGTGATCTCCTATTTTTAACTGAGATAACGGGCATGCCAACAACAGGTCTATGTTTATACTTTTTATCAGGTTTGGCAATTCTAGCAGCTTCTTCAAAAAGTAAATAACATGCCCATCCATATCATCTTCCAAGAGATCTTTAACCATAGCAATACTAGGTTCTACTTTAATTTGTTCATCAAGTTTAGGTGTTCTAATATAGCTTTTTTTAACCACAGTTGAAACTTTAGCATGTTCCTTTATCCTAACAGGGAAATGTGGTTTCTCAATATAAGCAGAAGGAACAACTGGATCAACATTGTAAAGTATAGTTTCTTCTTTAACTGGTACCGGTTCTTTGATTTCTTCTTTAATAGGTGGGTGATATTTAAACCACTTCCCTTTAGGGATATCAACATTAGTAGCAAATGATTCACAAAAGGAGGCTACTATCTCAGAGTCAAGTCCATATTTAGTGCTAAACTTTTGAAAAGCATCGGTATTCATAAAAGATTTAACACAATCATACTTAAGCTTAATACCTGACTCTTTACCTTCATCGAGTTCCCAATCTTTAGAGTTGCGTTTAATTATTTCCAAAAGATCCCACCGGAATTCAATAGTCTTCTTCATAAAAGAGCCAGCACAAGAAGTATCAAGCATGGTTTGATCATTACGAGAAAGCCGAGCATAAAAGTTCTGGACAATAATTTATCTTAAGAGCTCATGATTGGGGAATGCATATAACATTGACTTAAGCCTCCCCCAATCTAGAGCGATACTTTCTCCTTCATGAGGCCAAAAAATTATATATATAATTCCGATCACGATGAACTAGATGCATAGGATAATTTTTTTGATGGAACTCCAATTTCAAACGATTCCAATTCCAAGATCCAATATCAGTGCATAGCCTATACCATGCCAATGCTTTTCCCTTCAAAGATAAAGGGAAAACTTTCTTCATAACTTCATCTCCGGGTAAACCTGCAAGCTTGAACAATCCACAAATTTGTTCTACATATATCAAGTGCATATCAGGATATCCGGTTCCATCTCCTGCATAAGGATTAGCTAGTAGTTGTTCTATCATACCCGAAGGAATTTCATATTCAATATTTTCAGTAGGTGCAGTAGGTTGAGGGGTAGCTAATTGTGGTTCCGATCGAGGAGAAGATACCCCGAACAAACCCTTCAAAGGATTGTTTTCCATAGTAACAAGTGACAATAAATTTCAGCACACTATATAAATGTTTCCTTACCAAATTCCACTTACCAAAGCCGCTTCACTCCCGGCAACGGCGCCAGAAAATAGCCTTCATGACCCACAAGTATAGGGGATCAATTGTAGCTCTTTTCGATAAGTAAGAGTGTCGAACCCAACGAGGAGCAGAAGGAAATGACAAGTAGTTTTCAGTAAGGTAATTTCTGCAAGTGCTGAAATTGTAAGTAACAGAGTAGTTTGATAGCAAGATAATTTGTAACAAGCAAGTAATGATAGTAGTAACCAAAGTGCAGCAAGGTAGCCAAATCCTTTTGAGGCAAAGGATAGGCCAAAACGGTCTCTTATGATAAGCAAAGTGTTCTTGAGGGTACACGGGAATTTCATCTACTCACTTTCATCATGTTGGTTTAATTCGTGTTCGGTACTTTGATAATTTGATATGTGGGTCGACCGGTGCTTAGGTGCTGTTCTTACTTGAACAAACCTCATACTTATGATTAACCCTCCCGCAAGCATCCGCAACTACGAGAAAAGTATTAAGAATATATTCTAACCATAGCATTAAACTTTTGGATCCAATCGGTCCCTTACGGAATAGCGCATAAACTGGGGTTTAAGCTTCTGTCACTCTCGCAACCCATCATCTAATTGCTACTCCACAATGCATTCCCTTAGGCCCAAATATGGTGAAGTGTCATGTAGTCGACGTTCACATGACACCACTAAGGGAATCACAACATACATACTATCAAAATATCGAACACATATCAAGTTCACATGATTACTTGCAACATGATATCTCCCGTGACCTCAAGAACAAAAGTAACTACTCACAAATGATAATCATGCTCAAGATCAGAGGGGGTATTAAATAGCATAATGGATCTGAACATATAATCTTCCACCAAATAAACCATATAGTAATCGACTACAAGATGTAATTAACACTACTAGACACCCACAAGCACCAATCTATAGTTCCAGTAACAAGATTGAACACAAGAGATGAAGTAGGGTTTGAGATGAGATGGTGCTGTTGAAGATGTTGATGGAGATTGCCCTCCCCAAGATGGGAGAGTTGTTGGTGATGATGATGACGATGATTTCCCCCTCCGGGAGGGAAGTTCCCCCGGCGGAATCGATCCGCCGGAGGGCAAAAGTGCTCCTGCCCAAGTTCCGCCTCGAGATGGCGGCGCTCCGTCCCGAATGTCCTCTCCTTATTTTTTCTAGGTCAAAATGACCTATATACTAGAAGATGGGTACCGGAGGTGGGCCTGGGTGAGCACAACCCACCAGGGCGCGCCTGGGCTCCCTGGCGCGCCCAGGTGGGTTGTGCCCACCTGGTGGGCCCCCTATGGTAGTTACTTGCTCGAATATTCCTCAAATATTCCATACAAAATCTCCGTGAAGTTTCAGCTTGTTTGGAGTTGTGCAGAATAGGTAGCCTAACGTAGCTTTCCAGGTCCAGGTTTCTAGCTGCCGAAATTCTCCCTCTTTGTGTATACCTTGCATATTATGAGAGAAAAGGCATTAGAATTACTCCAAAAAGCATTATTATGGATAAAAACATCTTAAATAATAGTAAGAAAACATGATGCAAAATGGATGTATCACGCCATTGGAGCCGCGCAGGATACCCTCTAAGAATTTCTTGTGGTGGGTGTGCTTCTTGCAATGGTGGAGCGCGATCGAAAGGTTGAAGAGACACAAGGGTTAAATGACCACTATAATAAAGGGAGGCCGGCCGGCCTGTAATCGTCACGTCTTGTCACCGTGTTCATAGAGGAGGATTCCAGTGCACGCTTGACAACACCGCACGCACGCGTGGGCTTGAAGAGGCGCCAAATGTATCATCAGTGAGCCTAGTCCCGTGCTACTGCGCAGTTTACCGTGCAAGCTTCCCGCCCGGCTATTTTGGCCATGCGTCGGCTAGAAGAGGGACAAATCGTGGGTGTTTATTGGCAAAAAGCTTTGTAAAAACAAAGTGTGTGGAATGACTTCGGTCATAAGTTTACCCGTGGGTGATGAGTTCAAAGTTACACAGAAGGCTGATGATGCACACGCGGGTGCGATAATTAATTCTGCGCTCTACTGGGCACACGGTGGAAGAAACCATCTGTGTGCAATAATGTCGAAGATCGCAGTCGAGTTAGCTATACAGATCGTGTGCTGTGAGATCGACAAGATAAATAGATTCGAGAATGGTTAATAAAATCTAAGACCATTGCATATTAAGGTCGAAATAGTGCTACCAATATACGAGTCTCATACGCTGCCATTTCAACGATTGTACCACAAAAGCTCGAAATATTACAAGGTTCAAATTCTAGAGTTATATGGCTCAAATTCGAAGATTACAAGGTTCAAACTGATATTAGAAATGAAATTCAGCTCATAAGCTACAAACGTTTGCGCTGATCCGCCGAACATGGATATCAGAGAGGTTCAAACTAATATTACCACTTCTAAGTCTGGTTTCGAAACCTCACAATTTTTGCAAAGGGGCCAGCCACTGAGAAGTCATGTATGGGGTTGACACGATGACTTCCGATTACTCTGCCATATGAAGTTCCAAAATGAAATTCAGCCTTTTTGGAGCCTATTCCATTCTGCCGCAGGCACCGGCGCTGATCAACAAACCATTCATTTTTTCGAAATAAATGTAGGGCAAACCTCATTTCCTTCAGCACCCTTGCTCTGAGAACAAAGAACCTGGCGAATATAATCTCCGGTAAGGTCCCTCGGTAGGAGTTCAAAGTAATTTATGAGAGATGCAGATCTAGGCATTCGACGTGATTGTTATATTGTATCACATTATCCACCACTGGGCCTAATCTTATCTGCAAAAGAAGAAAACATGTTAGTGCCTACATGCAGTTTTGAACATTACTACATGCCTATTTGGTTTGCAGGATTTGTAAAATGCACTAACATGCCATCTTCGATCTGACATGATTAACAGGGGCATTTGATTACATTCTAGAAAAATGTAGCCTTCTTCACAAGAGGTTGGAGTGGATGAAAAGTTCCCTAAGAAAACTAGTACAGATGAATCCAAAGGAGAAATGCTTATTGATTGTAACCATATATGGATCAAGCAACCAATATGGGGGGGCATGTATGTATTGAAATCCTTGAAAAGAATCCTTCAGAAATCGTAGTACATTGTCGTTGTAAACTTGGAAAATGGTGTCACAAATTGAACTCCCTTATGGTTAACATTTAACAGGAAAGGAACATCACCTCGATATATAGCTTCTCCAGGCACGAAAAGCATCTCAGGAAACTGAGAACTTGCTCCAGGTTGGGGCCTGATACGTCTCCAACATATCTATAATTTATGAAGTATTCATGCTATTATTTTATCATTCTTGGATGTTTTACAATCATTTATAGCAACTTTATATCATTTTTTTGGACTAAACTATTGACCCAGTGCCCAGTGCCAGTTGCTGTTTTTTGCTTGTTTTTTACATCGCAGGAAATCAATACCAAACAGAGTGCAAATGCAATGAAACTTCACAGAGATTGTTTTATGGACCAGAAGACCAACAGTGGGCCAAAGAAGTGCCTAGGGGGTGCCCCGAGGGGGGCACAACCCACCAGGGCGCGCCAGGGTCCCCTGGCGCGCCCAGGTGGGTTGTGCCCACCTCGGTGGCCTCCCGCACCCCCTCTTTGCACTATAAATTCCCAAATATTCCAAAACCCTTCGGGGTTAAACTAGATCAGAAGTTCCGTCGCCGCAGGCCTCTGTAGCCACCGAAAACCAATCTATACCATGTTCCAGCACCCTGCCGGAGGGGGGAATCATCACCGGTGGGCATCTTCATCATCCTAGCGGCCACCATGATGAGGAGGGAGTAGTCCACCCTCGGGGCTGAGGGTTTGTACCCGTAGCTATGTGTTTAATCTCTCTCTCTCTCTCTCTCGTGATCTATATCATGGGCTTTGTTAATATAGATGGATCATATGATGTTTCTCCCCTCTATACTCTTGTTGTGATGAATTAAATCTTTACCCTTTGAAGTTTTGTCTTGTCGGATTGAATATTCAGATATGAGAACACATGATGTATGTCTTGCGGTATGAATACTTGAGGTGATAATGGGGTATCATATTGATTCACTTGATATATTTTTTGGCACTCAACTCGCGGATTCCCGAGGTGACATTGGGGTAATCTATGCATAGGGGTTGATGCACGTTTTTATTATCTTTTCTCCGATAGAAACTTTGGGGTCTCTCTGTAGTTCTTTGTGTGGATTGAGTATTATGAATATGAATTTGCTTTGGTGTTATTTTAGTACGAACTCTTGATATATCGATCAGAAAGAATAGCTTGCGTTATTTTAGTACGAACTCTAGGATAGATCGATCGAAAAGAATAGCTTTGAGGTGGCTTCGTACCCTACAAACAATTTCTATCTTTTGTTCTCCGCTAATAGGAACTCGGGAGTGATTCTTTATTGCACTTTGAGGGATAATCATATGATCCAACTATGTTAGCATTGTTGAGAGGTTGCACTAGTGAAAGTACGGACCCTAGGCCTCATTTTCAAGCATTGCAATACCATTTTTGTGTCCGTTTACTATTTGCTACCTTGCTGTTTTTATTTATTAAAATTATAAAAATATATTTCTACCATCAATATTACACTTTTTTATCACCATCTCTTCGCCGAACTAGTGCACCTATACAATTTGCCATTGTATTGGGTGTGTTGGGGACACAAGAGATTTCTTGTATTTGGTTGCAGGGTTGTTTGAGAGAGACTATCTTCATCCTATGCCTCCCACAGATTGATAAACCTTAGGTCATCCACTTGAGGGAAAATTGCTACTGTCCTACAAAACTCTGCGCTTGGAGGACCAACACGTGTCTACAAGAATAAAGTTGCGTAGTAGACATCAGGGCCGATAGATTCTAGTGGCAAGACCTTCACTGTGGGCAGTTTCGGGGTCAAGCTTGTCGGAATCATTTTCTGAATGACAGACGAACAAACATCTTCAAAATTAGAAATAATGTTAATTTGTATAAGGAGAGGTAGAATGCGGCTGTTGTACCTGAACGGGTGTGGATCCAATAACAAGATCAGAGTATTTGTCAGACGAGTAGCCCACCAGTGTCAATTTCGGCATGGAAATGACATTTATTCTTGTTGGACCTTCTTGATCAACTACAAGTAATCTCTCAAGTGCAGGTGTGTCCTCAATGACCATACCGTGGTACACATCTTGTGATGTCTTCCTGCCGCACCAGCAACACACATAAATAGTCCGGAGAGTCATGAAGGTGATGTGGAAGGCACTCAACCCATTGATTTCCTGAAGACGAAGGTACTCGAGTGTAGTACAGCCACGGAGCAGGCGCTCCATGTCACCATTTGAGAGGTAGACAGCGACGAGCTCGAGGTGCTTCAGTCGTCGTAGAATAAGAGCGAGCCCGTCATTAAGGGGGGATGGCAGTTCCTGAACTTGGCAACGCGCAGTGTGGGCGCGAGGTGGAGTGCGGACGTTGGCAGCGACCGCATATGCCCATCATCAAAAGTGAGCCCCTCGAGCTGATCTAGGGCGGGGGATCGGAACGAGTCGTCAAGCTTGGCTCGGTCCTTGCCGTTGGAATGGAACTTGCCCATTCTAAGGCCTCTGGTTGGGCCAAGGTGACTGCTGAGGATCTTGGAGAACGCATCCAAGCTTTTGCGATAGCCATGGTAGAGCTCGTGGGTGTTGATGAGGTCGAGAGGGCTGGAGTTCCATAGGGGGGGCCACCGCCGGGAAAGGATGGTTGTCCGCACCCCATATTTGATTGGGAGGAGGGAGATGACACTACTATAGGATGCTGCTAACGCGACACTACGATCGGAGACCCTTCGATGAAACTGTGTGTGATGCAATAATCACAAACAGTGGTGTAAAATAACCATCAAAAAAGGTGCAAATCGTTTGCGATGGAGGATGCATCAAACACGGTTCAGATTTTAGTTGTGTCTGCGATGCAAGGCATATGGTTGATCCATACGAACTGTTTGCGATTAGACAGAACAACAGAAACGAGCAGCCATATCAATGTGTGTGCGATATACGGCATACAGTTCGCTCCGGTGAAGTATTTGCGATGATCAGGTGAACACAAACGATTCGGCGTAACCAAATGTGTGTGATACCCGGCAACCAGGTCGGTAATCAGAATTGTGTGCGATCATTATAGACAGCCCATACGAACTTTTTTTGTGAATTGTGTGCTCGTCGGGGCACACAGTTCAACAAACCAACCTGTGGGTGATAATGTAGAAGATCTCTGTCGAATACTTATTACTAACCGCCTGCGATGAGATTGACAGGATAAACAGAGATAACAAATTAATATGAGCGAACGGAAACAGAGATATGTACAGTCTGCTTAATTTAGTCCTTCTTGTTGTTGTTGTTGTTGTTGTTGTTGTTGTTGGATGGCCCGGCGACATCGTCTTGGCGAGGACGCTTCTTGCCGCTGAAGGTTGGCTTTTCATTGCCGCCGTTGTCTTCATCGTCGTTGCTGTCGTCGTCGTCCTCCTTCTTGTTCGACCATTCCTCCTCATCATCATCGCCGTCCTCTTCTCCGTCCTCCAACGGCTCCTCGTCCGTCTGGTTGTCGTCTGACGACTCCGGAGGTGGTGTCCCTTCCATGAACCGGATATAATCAAGGTCTGGGCTCGACACCGGACTCATGGAGGACGAGCGGGATGATTCTGATGTTGACCTATCATCGGGCGCCAGACTATTGGCCGAACTGTCGTCCTCGTTGTCGCTTGACATGGCTGCAGAGTGTGTGCCAGTGTGTAGTGTGGCCTGCCGGGGACGATGAAGATGGTGGACACTTAAGTGGGGTATGCAGAGAAGAGGAAATGCCAATTGAAGCAGGGGTTGACGTATTATCTAACCGCTGATATAATCAACTGCAATTATTTGTATCCAGTCGCTCCAAATTCCTGGGGTTGCGCAGGACTCCTATTGGCTGGTTTATTATTTCAGGACAAAAAGAAGGAACGAGTTTTGGGATTATGCACTGGTACCGGTACGAACGGAGTAGGACAGTTGGCAAGCAATACATTGAGCTCTTCTTATTGATAAAGCCAGTAATAATCAAACTACAAAGGAAAAGAAAAAAAGACAAAGGAAAATATCTGCATGAATCTTCGCGTAACATCAATGGCATAGGACCTAGATGTGCATTACTTAGAGCACATCTAGATGTGCTTTAGCAATACTGTCAAACCAAACCCCTAATCATCATTGCAAACAGCGCATAGAACATGGCTAATGCGATAACCAGAACTACACATGCTAGTTCCTTCTTGTCTCTTGCTTTCATCTGTTGCATGTGATTGATTCTTTCTTGCTTCATTGTATTGATTGTACGTTCCAGATCGGCCAGTTTCTTCTTCAGCTTGGTGATAACACTCCGAGCCCTGCAATGCCATTCTTCATCCAGCTAGTTAACAAAGGCACAAGCCTCATATCCCCTCCAATGTTAAATAGTATTCAGGATGAGCGGTGGCATTAACTGAAGTAAAATGATGAACTTAGCACTAACCTCTAAGGGGAAACAAAGAAACCGCCTGCCAATGTCGAATCCCTCCGTGCATACACGTCGAGCGGGAGTGTGCCCGTGCATACAACTCAGCTTTTGGTACTTCTCGGTGGCGCAAAACTCGGAGTCTAACTCGTGTTGCGGTAGTCTGGAGTCATGCTCCGGATCTGGCGGCAGATCGCTTTCCTGGGGGGAGGGGGTGTCATTCAGGACGGATTCAGCAAGGAGCTATACTTTGGACATGCTAAAAAAGATCGGGATAGATTGGAACCTGACAGGACGATTCAGATCCATAGTACACCTGCCTTTTGATGACCTTAGGCAAGTTCTCGGCGACGACCGCCGTCGTGGTGGCGATACGAGCAGGAGCAGTTGCACCGAAACCATCAGCACCACTTGTCCGCATTCCCCCAATGTCAGTACCACGCGAGGGAATTTGGAGGCTATGTAAGGATTTGGGGGAAATGGGAAAACTGTGGGGATAAGCTAACGGTCGGGAACTACTTATGGCACTATATGTTGTATACGGCACACTGTTTATACATGTCATTTGTGTTAGGTATTATAACGTCAAACATGATTTCCGCACCAAACCGTGTGAGAAGACAACGTAGGTTAGACACGGTTGTCGTTACATAACCGTATGTGATGTACTACCCTGTCCATATAATTGAGTTACAGTGATACCGTGTAAATAGCCGCTCTGCGGATATCCATAAAAAAAGCCGCTCTGCCTATAGAGATGGCGATGGCGGCCTAGGCAGCGGCTACTGGAGAGGAGGTCAATCCTCGGTCGGTGGGCGGTGGCGGCGTCATAGGAGGTCAATCCTCGGTCTACAGCGGGAGATAGGAGGAGCTCAACCATCAAGGTCGGCGACTGCGTGATTCGAGCACATCCATCGCAGTCGATGGCGGGATAGTGGAGGTCGAACTTCAGGCGGCAACCGCACTAAGCTTTGCTCCTCGACCCTGCTGTCTCGGCGTGCCGCCGCATCGCGCTTCTCTGTCTGCTGGGTGGAGGTCGCCACGCGGCTAATTAATTAAGGTATTCTTTTCGTGAGTGGCTTAATTAAGATATTCAATTCCTAACGGTAGTGTTGTTCTAGTACTCTGCATGTAAATTGACTGGCCATTAATTTTTGTCATTGCACGTCTGGATAATAACATGGAGCGCCATCAGTAATTATGAAAATAAAACCTTGTGATTTATGCACGCATCTTTGGGCAGCAGTTAATCCGTGTATTAATGTTGTTGTTTTGTTTTTAATTACCATTCGTGTGGTGCAGATGGAACGATTTCGATGGATGAAGAATCGGAAAACCGCCAATTTTATCAATGGCGTGACAGAGTTCATGAATTTGGCTGAAAGTACAAAGAGGAGAATTGGTGATGCGGATTACATCCTGTGTCCATGTACTGATTGTGCCAATACAGAGTCACATGAAGTTGTAGATGTCCAGTTGGACTTAGTCTCTAGGGGATTCATGGATGGATATACACTTTGGACCAGACACGGTGAAGAGGAGGTCATGGATGAAGATACCCAGGGCAGCAAGATGCCAAACCCCGATCAGTGTCACATGGATGTTGAATCTAACATTGGGGCAGAGGCGTCAAGCTACCAATGGAACACCGGAAAGCCGAAACGCCCACTGGAAAACCAAGACGCCGACGCAGATGATGACGATCTTGATATGCCAGATTTTGCTGCTATAATTACAGATTTCGAGGGCCCAAAAAGGATATGATTGGGTACAAGGATCTGCCAACCATTGATGCGGACTCCAAGAAAGAATTGTATCCAGGTTGCAAAAAGAAATATTCTAGGTTGAGTGCCACCCTGGCCCTTCTCAAATTTAAAGTAGCAAATGGTCAATCAAACAAGGGCTTCACAGAGATGTTAGGTCTTTTCAAAGAAATTCTTCCGGAAGATAATGTCCTCCCCAGAAGCACGAATGAAGCAAAGAAAATTGTTTGGCCATTGGAACTTGAAGTACAGAAGATACATGCTTGTGTGAATGATTGTATATTGTACCGTGGTGAGTACAAAGATTTGCGTGCATGTCCCACATGCAAGCATGCATGATACAAGCGCAGGAGAGCAAAGGACAAGTACAAATTGGATGACGAGATCAAGACAGGAATCCCGTTCAAGGTTGTTTGGTACTTGCCTTTAATTCCAAGGTTGAGGCATTTGTTTGCAAACCCTAGAGAGGCAAAGAGGTTGCGGTGGCATCATGATGAGCGAATTGTGGATAGGTTTATGAGGCACCCGAAATATGGGGCTCAGTGGGAATTAATCGACAACAAGTTTGAAAAAATGGCTAGGGATCCTAGAAGTATAAGGCTCGGGGAGTGTACTAACGGGATGAATCCTTTTGGCGATATGAGCACCAATCACAGCACATGGCCGGTGCTTCTGTGCATATATAACCTAGCTCCTTGGTTGTGTATGAAGAAAAATACATTATTATGTCAATGATTATCCATGGACCGAAGCAACCTGGAAATGACATCGACATTTACTTTCAGCTACTGGTAGAAGAACTGCTGACAGTGTGGATAGATGCGCCTGCTGTAAAATGTTATGATGCTTACAGAAAGGAGATTTTCGATCTACATGCGATGCTGGTGCACACCATTCAAGATATGCCGGCATTAGGCAACACATCGGGGAAGAAAACAAAGGGAGATGTAGGGTGTCACATGCATGGATAGGACAGCTAGCAGAAGACTTCCCAACTCGCACAAAACAGTGTATTTGTGCCATCATAGGTTCTTACGGAAAACTCACCCATACTGAAAGATGAAAGTTGAATTTGATGGTACGGCAGAGGCAGGTGCGGGCCCAAGACCCTATGACGGGGAGGTGGTCCACAACATGGCTACAAAAATTAATGTTGTGCTTGGCAAGAACCACCCTTTGACGGTGAAACAAACACCCAAGGGTCAAGTGTTTAAGAAGAAATCGGTGTTCTGGAAATTACCTTACTGGGAGATTCTACGTGTACGTCACTGTATCGATGTCATGCACGTAGAGAAGAACGTATGTGAAAGCATCCTTGGTACTCTGCTCAAGATTAAAGGTAAAAGAAAGGATGGTGATGGTTCATGGCTCGATATGCTTGCTGATCAATCAAAACGCAAGAGTGAAGCAGAAAATGATGACAAATTCATCAAAGCTCGCCAGAGTTACAATTTCAGTACAAAAGAAGCAACACGGTTCTTCACCTATTTGTTGTCAGTTAAGACACCCTCTTCCTACTGCGCAAACATCAGAAGTCTCGTGGATGTGAGCTCAGGTAAAATGAAGTTGGGACACATGAAGTCACATGATTTCTACGTAATGTGGACACAAATCCTCCCAGTGGCCATCAGGAATCTGATGGACAAAGATATAAGAAACACACTCATTGACCTCTGTGGTTTCTTCAGCCAACTATGGCAGAAAGTTGTAGATCTTGAAGAGTTGGATCATATGCAAGATTATATTGCAAGAATATTGTCCAACCTAGAGATGTTTTTCCCACCGTCATTCTTTGATGTCATGGTCCATCTCACTGTGCACCTTGTCGACGAGATAAAGTATTGTGGTCCTGTGTTTCTTCGCAACATGTATCCCTTCGAGCGGTTCATGGGAATACTGAAGCGCTTTTGTCGGAACCGAAACCATCAAGAGGCAAGCATCCTACAAGGTTATACCACAGAGGAGGTGGTTGAGTTTTGAACCAAATACATGAAACAAAGACCTATAGGTTTGCCCCTCTCTCGCCACGAGGGAAGGCTAAAAGGTAAGCCGGACCTTGCTGGCACGCAAATGGCTGCACCTGGAGAATTGGCAGATAAAGCCCATTTGATGGTACGGCTTAACAGCCCAGTTCTCGGCGCTTATGCCGAAGAACACTTGGCAGAGATACGCCAAAGCTTCTTACCAATAGTGCCTTCATCAGATGTGGAGATGAAGGAGCACACTAAGAACTACACCGAATGGCTGAAGAATCATTTGGCACAAGGATCCATCGATGACATTGCTACGTGGTTGGCACAAATGCCATCACCTACGGTGTTCACGTACCAAGCATATGACATAAATGGATACACGTTCTACACTGAGGGACGTGATCAGTAGACCTCATATCAGAACAGCTCTGTTCGAATAGAATGCATAACTGTAAATGAAGCTGATAAAAGGGTATACTATGGAACCATCAAAGAGATTTGGGAGCTTGACTATGTGAAAGTTAAGGTGGCATTATTCAGGTGCGCATGGATCCCTCTTGGTTAGGAAAGGATTGATGAGTACAGGAAGACCTGTGTTAACAGGACAACGATGGCTTATCACGTGGACCCATTCATTCTTGCGAACGATGCTACCCAGATTTTCTTTGTGGAAGACCCCTTGCATAAGAACTGCCATTTAGCGATGCATGGGAAGAGAAGGGTACTGGGTGTCGACGATGTTGCCGATGAGGACGAGTACGATGAATTTGATGAGTTGTCAGCCAAGGGATAACGCACCCGTGTAACAGAGCAGCGTAAAATCATCAAAAACCCCAAGTTCATTCGGGGTCAACATAATGATCCCAGTTCCCCCATGTACATGGGAATTAAGCCGTAAGACTAGTCTTTATGCCTACCCGCAACTTAATTTGTACAATTTAGAACTGTCGCATGTACTGAATTTGTGAGTTATGCCCGGTTTTCTGTTGATATAAGAACCGTTAATATGTTGGCCTTGATATGCTGTGAGCTCAGGCAATGAATATGAACTGGTTTATTATTATTATTATTATTATTATTATTATTATTATTATTATTATTATTATTATTATTATTACTATATCATAGAGGTAGCACACTCAATTGATGTCACTACAGTATGTGTGAACAAAAATATGCAATCTCATTTGTGAATAGCACACGGTTTGTTGATGAAAGCCGTTTGCCGACCAAACCCCGCCCACGATCTGAGTCGAGCTTTCTAATTGGCTAGAACTCAAACCCCATGTATCGTACGTCTACACCGTTGGATGCTCCCAGATCGAATGGCGATCCTCATGCCTTTCGACAGCACATGCAGTTCTGGTTGTAATTTTATTTTTATGCATAGAATGCACGTTAATCTCAAGAAATGTCTTAAATATAGCTAACGATACCTAAAATGTGCCAGAAAATCAAACCCGTGGTATAATGGTGATTGCGTACCATGGAAATTTTTATGAGGCCAAATGATGAAGTCACCGGCCACAGGAGTTTGAATTGACATGTCTCCTTTTGGAAACCATGATCCTTCCTATGAGATGCTCCGGTTTAGAAGGAGCGGTCATCAAAACTTATGACAAACTTTACCAATTTTTCTCACGGGGTCGTGAGAGCACGCCACGGGCACACATCGATTTTGATGATGTCCGAACTCCATCTGAATTTCCTATAATTAAAATACCAACTAGGCCTACGCCAGTGGCCGCACCTCGCGGCCGAAATGTTTGAAACTTCTCCCCGCTTCTCGAACAAACAGATGAAAACTCACAAAGCGACGCACAAATGATCTGTACACCTTCTTTGCTAGACTGATAGTAAGGGGGTATCATAGCTAGTATCACGCATGCCAACTAGGCAATTTTGATGAGCTGACATAGAATTAAATGAAGAAAGAGAGGGTTAAGTATCATATCATGAAACCGTATCATAATAAATGCTATGCTACTATGTGTCATGCATGACAATAAATAAAGTACTACATATGATACTACTCTATGATACTATGCATTAGACTAGCCATAGTGGGAGTAACTTCAGTAGGAACATCGAGTCCAACTCAACAAATTTGCTTATGTGTCAATGAGTTAATGAGGAGAGACGTGGTAGTTTGAGTAACTTAGCTAGTTACTGTAACATCACATGTCCCAATGCAATATGAGTCTATAACCTAATAAACGAGGCTTTGCATGTTACCATACTTATGTTACTACCCACTATGAAAGGTAGTAACATAGTCTAGGGATATGTGTATGTTACTAGTGTATGTTACTCTCCATTGTGGCTAGTCTTAGAGCAAGTACAATAGAGTGACATAAGCAGGCTTAAGGAATAGAATAATATATATGTGCTTAATTATTAGTTGGAGGAAAGAGAAGAGGAGAGAGAAGAGAAGCGGGCTCTTGGTTAGTAGAGCCAGCTGCAACACGAGACCCAAGACACTTTGTGAGGATGTAAGGTGGGCCAACTATTGATAAACTAGTACGTATTTGAAACTTATTATTGTACATGCCGGCTAAGAGGTTGGCTGTATATGACATGGCAACTTCTTATAGCCGACCGTTGGCTGTATTATTAACCATGCTCTTAGTGAGGTAGCTAGTATATCATGGACTAGCTAGTATGATACTCCCTCCTTTCCGGTTTATAGGCTCAATTCAAAAATCTCACCGACCAAGGTAGATGGTGAGTGGTGGAATACTTTTTGTAGTTTGCAAAAACACCAAATTAATGCTTTTGTTTTCCTCAAAAAATTATGTTTACCAATGTATTAATTGCAGTACATGCATGCATAAAGTACATGCATTGGTCAATTTTCTCTTAATGTATACTTGCATGCAATGATTTAATGCACCTTGGAATCTGAACATGTGATGGGGAACAACCAAATTGAGCCTTATAAAATGGAAAAACTAAAATTTTGAGATAAGCCTATAAACCGGAAAGGAGGGAGTATATATGCACGATACTAGTATATGATCGGTAATACCTCCGTAATGCGTGCATGCATAGTATCACAAGTTAGTATCTTAGGTTGCCTTATTAATTGCCATGCATGAGACAAAGTAGTACAACATTTAATATGATACGGTATCATGATATGATACCACACCCTCTCTTTCCTCATTTAATTGTGTGCCACATCATCCAGAAAGTCTAGTTGGCATGCATGATATCGCTAGATACTCCCATATTATGACCAGCCTTAGGGTGGCCATAGTGGGGGTATCATAGCCGGTATCATGCACTCAGGAATAGCAAATATGATGATTTGGCAAAGAAGCAGTAACATAGGTAGATACCATAACATATATATATATATTATATAATAAATGCTATACTACTTTGTGTCATGCATGGCCATAAATACGGTCATCTATGATATATATACTACTCTAGCTATGATACTATATATGCACTATGAAGGTACATACGTAGTATCATACCCTAGCTAGTATAATATGCATGATACTGTAAATAGTATATGATACTCCCTACTATATAAGGTTGGCCATAGTGGTGATATATATCATTGCCGACGATGTCATGCAGTCAGAAATAGCAAGTATGCTGATGTGGCAAAGAATTAAATACATATTGAAAGGGTTAGAGTAACATATAGGTAGATATCGTATCATGTTAATTGCAATGCTAATTTTTGTCAGGCATGGCAATAAATATGATCTATCATACTATACTCTATGTATTATATTATGCGCTATAATTAATTAAAGGTAGTATCATACACTAGTATCATATATATATATGCATGATACTAGTATATGACACTCTCCACTATGAGTAGCCTAAGTATATATAGCCTAACTAAAACTCCCACATGTAGTTGTAGTACGGTTTTTGACTTTAATTAATTATATGCACTAAAATGCAATGCAAGCTAGGTAAGTGCAAAGAATGACTTAAACATAGCAGATGATCTGAAATGGGCCGGAACGATGTAGCTAGCTAGTAACTGACGATTTGTAGTCTGAAGTGCCGCATCTCCTTTTGGAAACTATGATCCTTCTTGTGAGATGCTCCGGTATGGAAGGTGCGAGCACCAAAACTTGTGCCAAACTTTACCATTTTTTCCATGTGATCGTGAGAGCACGCGACAGTGACACAACGATTTTTGTTATTTTCCGGACTCTATATGCATTTCCTGAAATTAAAATACCAACAAGGCCTACGCCTCTGGCCGCACCCTGTGGCTGAATTGTTTGATGTTTTTCCCGTTTCTCGCACAATGAATGAAAACTCGCAAAGCGACACACAAATGATCTTGCTAACATGCACATGTAGTTCCGACTATTATATATATATATACACACACATACATACAAATGAGATCTCTCTCCTTTTGCATATTCAAAGTTTGAGATTTCTAGCGAGGCCTACCGCCTGGTAAAATGTACAAGAAAATCAAAGCATAGGGTACAATCATGATTTCTTACCATGGGAAAAAATTGGAGGCGAAACGAAGAACTCATGTTTTCATTCAAACAAAAATATGATGTTAGGTAATGTAAATGTTTTCAAATAGCACACGGTTCACTCACGAAAGCCGTGTGTCCACTAAACCGTGGCTGATGCCCCCCTCTGCCACGTGCGCGATCTTAGTCGTGCGTTCTGATTGGCTAGAACCCAAACCCCACGGATCGTACATCTGCACCGTTGGATTCTCCTTGATCGAATTGTGATCCTCATCCCTTTCGACAGCACATGTGAATGTTTTCAAATAGTCCCTCGCAAAAAATGTTTTCAAATAGCACACGGTTCATTCACGAAAGTCGTGTGCCTACCAAACCGTGGCCGATGCCCCCCCTTGCTGCGCGCGCGATCTGAGTCGTGCGTTCTGATTGGCCAGAACCCAAACCCCATGGATCGTACGTGTGCACCGTTGGATGCTCCCAGATCGAACGGCAATCCTCATCCCTTTCAACAGGAAATGCAGTCCGGCTAGGAATTGATTTATATGTGAAAATGCATGGTAAATGCCAAAAAATGCCTTACATATAGCACACGAGACCTGAAATGCGCCAGCAAATCAAACCCGTGGTATAATTGTGATTGCTTTATGTGGGAAAATTTTAGAGGCGAAACGATGAACTCACGTCTTCATTTCAAAATTAGTACGTCTTCATTTCAAACGAGATTATTCTGTTTGTGCACACGAGCGCTTAGAGGCAACTGTTTGCATAGGCCTTTCCGCCTGCGCGGCGACCGGGGATATTTTTCACCCTTTTCACCTAGGCCGCCAACACCCCGCCACCGTCCGCCCGCGTTTCACTCAACTAGTCCACCAAATCTCCATCGCCAGCTCCCCCCTCCCCCAGAGCCACAGCAGAACCCTCTCCGACACCGCCGTGCTCACCCCGGCTGTGTGTGCCCGCTCTTCTACGTCAAGCCTACCTCCACTAACGTTCCCAACACGTGGCAGCCCGTGCCTCGCAGTTTTCGTTTGCTCGCCAGCCACCCTCGAGCATATCGATGCAGTAATCCTCGCCTCTCCTGTAGTCCGGCCCGGTTTGCATGAAGATGCCTGCTAGTTACTGCTCTCCATCGTGGTGAGGCATATTTCCTCGCAATCCCTCTTCCAATTTTGTTCCGTATGTTCCCAAATTGGCTATAAAATAATGGAGAGCGTATATATGTTCATTATCTACCTTCCTTACTACATATAAGTTGTATTCGTTCCAATAAGTTACTGCCTATTTACAGATCGCGGGCGCCAGATTCACACAAACTAGCCATACATTTTCTAAATTATTGCATGTCATGTTTAGAAAGCTTGATACCAAGTTGTTAGTTTTATGCTTATCCTCCTTTCCTGAGTTTCGCAAGTAGCAGCGACAACACTCATGCTTCAGGCGATGTATCTTCATCTTATTCGGACAACCCTAGGTCTTCAGCAGATTGTGAGGGATCAAGTAATCTTAAACGGGATAGAGCTGCAACAATTACCCTTTCGGTCAGGACACGGAGGAACGCTCCAAGGAAGCGCACACACCAGCCTAAAGGTGTATATGAAGGAACCGAGATTGATTTCAAGTCTTGGGCTCCAACTAAACCAGATAAAGCACGCACGTGGTTCAGGAGTGTGTGTGGATTTATTTGCAGGGCAAGGCTCAACATTAATCTGCCAGGGTTTCGGAAGGCTGACACAGAAACACGGCGAAGGATAGTCCGGGAGATCATGGATCACTTCAACATTCCAAAGCAGTGGAAAATGCAGGTGGAACACGTTGCATTGAAGAAGGCTAGGGATGCTTGAAGAAACTGGAAGCACGTGTTGTACAAGAAGTACTTGAGTGAAGGAAAGGACCCAATCCCTGCATACCCCAAATTACAAAGGCAGACTGGGCCGAATTCAAAAGGGTCAAGGCAACTAAAGAATTTGCTGAGAAGAGTTTCAAGCAATCAGAACTTCAGAAGAAGACATACACCCCCACCGTATGGGTGTGGCAGGATACTATGGCATGAAACTGATATGGGACCAGGAGGACAAAGAAGCAGTAGCGGTGGGTGGGAATCCGGCCTTTAGTGAAATCAGGGGCGAACGCACCAGAGACTACTTGCGGGCACGTGCAAAGAGGTGTGATGACGGAACTTATTACTTTGAAAACTCACGTGACGCCGAACTGTATCAAGTGATGTTAGAGGCTTCCAAGATCCCTAGAAGGTTCTACAGGAACTCAGGGCCATGTGACATTCTGTCTGCTACTCTAGAAACAAAAGAGCCCCCTGGCCGTGCAAGGGGTATAGGTGTTAATGTCCCGCACAAGAGGGCTGTCAGACTCAGCAAAGAAGAGAGGCTCAGCATGAAAAAAGCGATGAGTGAAATGAAGCAGAATGCATTGTATGAAAGGTTGAGGAAGGAGATTTATCCGGCTGTTCGAAAGGATGTTGAGGAGTCAATGATGATGCAGAAGACTCTAACACTGATAGATAGCCAACAGATGGGGGGGGGGGGAGGCGGGCATGGAGGATGCTGCTTATTGCGCGACAACACTACACAAGAGTAGCTATGCATCAGATGACCCCGGCGACACTGAGACTGCAGCTGCTCATGATGATGCTATATCTGATCTATCTGGAATGAAAGACAGACTGAAGGGCGTGCTTACACATTATGAAGGTACATTAAAATGTGCAACAGCCTGGGTTTGCCCACCCATCATGGAAGATGGCCTCTTGTTGGACAATGTGCCATTGAAGCCGGGCTGTGTGAAGTGCTACGTGACTGATGTAAAGCCTGGATTCAATGAATTTGCCCTGAAGAATGTCCTAGGAGTCTTCGATGAGCAAAGGACCTTGGGAGAAACACTATTACATCAGATCCAGTGGCCACGAAAGGAAATAGAGTTCATCGATGAGATCCCTGAAGCCCCGCCAAGAGCAACCTCCGTCGCCCCTCAACCGATGACGCTCTCCTTGCCACAGCAGCTCTCGCGGGCTGATGCATCAACCTGTAATCAACCGACCCAACTTTGTGGCGTACAGGCCATGTTATCCTCCGCCCCAAAGCAGCCAGTGGCAGGGCCTACAACTGCTGAAGACGCACCACCGGTTCAGATGCCGACCGCTGAAGTAGCAGGGGGAGACCCAGCTGCAGCACATGTTCAGCAGACCAACCTGGTGGAACGGACTGCTAAGCAGTCTGATGCTTCGGAACCGCCTGCTAAGTAGTCTGTAGGTCCAAAACCGACTGCTCATCAGGCCATCGGTCCGCAGTCGCGTGATCAGCATACCAATGCGTCAGCACTTCCTGCTCAGCAAACCAACGCGTTGGCACGGCCTCCTCAGCACACCGACAAGTTAGCACCACCTGAGCAGAAACCCGACATAGCTCCAACGCATGGTCAGGAGTCCGATGCCTCTGCTCCTACAGCCCAGCTAAGCAGTCCGTCCAAGCTTCACCGTCTGCTCGGCAGTCTACCTTGCAGGCAACCAAACGTTCTGCCGAGGAAGCGCGGCGGGAAACTGAAGAGGAAAGAGAACGATTGCCTCTTACTTAAAGCACTCATCGCCCAGAACCAAATTAACATCAGCTTGTTCGAATCGGGGAGTAATATTATTTCTGACGCCATGGATGATGAAGAATTACGTTTGTTGCTTGCTAAAAGTAAAGCAGACGTACTTGAAGCACGCAATTACGTCCATGGCCAGCCATTTCTTGTTGGCGAATACTTTGATGAGTGTAGCTCCAGTTGCCGCGAGTTACATCAATATTTCATGGATCTAATGTCAGCAGGTCAGCATGGTTTGCTATTCCACTACAACAGAGATCATTTCCAACACGATGTTGTTTCCATCGATGTGAGTTTCGAGGACTTACATCTCTTCTTCAACTTCAACGTGCTCGATGCCACTTGTTGGGGATATAATTATTAGTATGACCCGCCCAGGAGGGGCCGGGTTATACTCATGAAGACTCATGAAGCCCAAGATAGTTCCTGGAGATGGCGGGTTAGTTAAGGGCCCAAGGCCCAAAGGGCGACTTAAGGGCCATAGAGATAAACCGCCATATATGGGCAAACTTGTATTGTAAGGAAGGAATAGAGAGAAACCGAGCCGGACACTGTTTATGAGCCGGTCGGGATTCTATGAGCCGCTTGGCGTCAACCTCTGTATATAATGGGATGACCCAGCGGCGGTTCAGGGCAAGTAACATCAAATCGAGAGCTAGGTCAAGCGGATTCGCTCCCTGGTTATCGAGACATACATAATCCCACTCAAAAATGGATCGTAGGCTTTTACCTTCACTGAAAGGGGCCGAACCAGTATAAACCTCGTGTCCTTTGTCCCGATTAACCCCTTCTTGCTTCCTAGTTGCGATGGCTCCACGACTAAGTCCTTTCACTAGGACATCTGCCGTGACAATTCGACGACAGTTTGCGCCCACCGTGGGGCCAGCGCATGGTGGATTTGAGTTCTTGAAGGGCAACTTCGCAGGGCTCAAAGGATACGCTGTGGGCCGGATGACCAAGAGTCATCGCGACAAGCTCTACATCGACGACGCTGGCTGGGGCCCCGACGCCGACTCAATTGAGTACGGGTACTGGGTCCCCTTCGGCGGAATTCACGTCTTCATCGGCCGGATCGGTGAGCCGGGCCCTGAGCCGGACATCTGCACCAACATCATCGAGACGGCTCAGCGTGCGAGACCCGCCCGCGCTCCACCTGCGCTCCACCCGCCATGAAGCGTGCCTTCATGGGATGCATCCATGGAGGGGAAGTTCCTGAAGGATCCATGTCTGATGGTGAGACGGCCATCTATTCGGATGGTGAGTCGTCCATGGGTGAGACAGATTCGTTGTATCAATTGCAAGACGGCGGGCTTGGGGCTGTTCCGATGGCAGCAGTATTCCGGACCCCTTTGAGCCGCTGAGCAGAGTAGGGATCTTCATGGCCGGCACTCAACCAGGTCAAAACTCTACGGCTGCGGCAGCGATAACCTCTGGGTCAGCGGCAGCCGGGGTAGGAGGCCCTGTGCGCCCACCGGCTCAGGTGCTGATTGATCTCACGGATAGGCTGACAACCCTGTTAACCGCCACAGTTAATCCGGCGGATCAGGCTGAACATGATGCAGAGGTGGCTCGTTTACGTGAGGAGATAACACAAGCCAAGGAAAACCTAGCAGCTGAAGGCACCAGATTGGCTACGGAGCGGGCGGCTTTGGATGCTCGAGCCCAGCAGCTTCAATCAGAAGCGTTCCAGCTTACGATGGATCTAAACACATCAAATGAGGTCATGAGGAGAAGGCACCAGAAGTCTCAATCCCATTTGCCCTCAATTTATGATCCTAGAAATCTCTTCCGCACACCCGGGGCAGGTCCCAGTAATCCGCCAGAGGCAAACCCGGCTGCGACGCCCGGGGCTGGAACGTTGGTTCAACGATGGCTGACGGAACCTCCATGAGTAAACACTGCTCTGCCTCAGTACATACCAACACCGCCGGGTCATTATTCTAACCCGCTGGAGAACATGATTGCTGCAGCGGCACGATTGGCGGCTCTCCCGGCGGAGGGCGACTCTCCGATGGCGATTGAAACACGAAGGGTCAAAGAACTTCTTCAGACGGCTCTGACACAGCAGGAGGCATACTCTTACAGTCGAGACATAATTCATTCGACCCCTCGCCCAAGCCGGAGCCCGATTTATAGCAGACATATGGACTCGGCGGCAGTTTCAAGCAATGCCCGACGCCGTGATCAGCCAGGCGGGCGAGACCCGGGGCGAGATGGGGCCCTTAACTTGGTTAATCAAGATAGGGAACGTCAAGAGGCTGAGCGGGCGGCTCAGCAGGCGATGGAACAGGCAGCTCAGCGGGCGGCTTACCAGCCTTCCCCGGTTTATCCGACGACTTCTATTGAGGCCGGCGCGACCACGAGAACCGGAGGTGTCCCTTGCTTAGTGTCGGCACTACGTAATGACCGTTTGCCCAAGGATTTTAAGGGGCCTCGAAAGGTGCCTAATTACACGGCTGACTTGCAGCCCGGGGCATGGATTGAAAGTTATGAGATGGCCATGGAATTGCTGGAGGTCAGTGACACAGCAATGGCCAAGTACTTCACTATGATGCTGGATGGAACGGCCCGCACTTGGTTAAAGGGACTGCAACCTAATTCCATTGGTTCCCGGGCCAAGTTAAAGGCCCGGTTTATTCAGAACTTTAAGGACACGTGCAAGCAGCCCATGTCGATTGTGGACTTGACTAATTGCAAGCAAGAGGAAGGAGAGTCCACGACCCATTGGGTGCGCCGGGTCAAGGAGATAATACATTCATCTGATAAGATGGATGCCGGCTCTGCGGTCTTAATGTTGGAGAAAAATTGCCGATTTGAGCCTCTGAAACAGAAGCTGGGGCGGCTCAAGCGTGATTGTAATGACATGGGCTAGCTAATGGCGTCTCTAGTTAAATACGCCAACTCTGATATTACCAAGGATCCCGCGTCTGATGAAGAGAAGACACGGAAGGGAAAGAAGAACGGCAACACTAAAGGTCTCCAGCATAACCCGACGAATCAAGGAGGTAATAATAAGCGTAAGGCTGATGGTAGCTCAGAGTTTGTGGCTAATGCACAGGGTAACAATCAACGACGTAAAGGCAGGCCACCCCCTCGGTCTGGTGGGTCGGGTCCCACCCTTGAGCAGTTGCTGAATGAGCCCTGTCCAAGACACGGCACCCGGGAGAAGCCGACCACTCATCTATGGAAAGACTGTACTATCATGAAGGCTTTCAAGAATTCTAACATGTTTGATGGAAATCACGGGCCGGGCGGCGGCTCAGGCGGTGGTGGCTTTCATAGCCCGGATGGCGGCTCAGGCGACGGTGGTTTTCATGGCCAGGGCCCTCAAGGTCATCAAGGTGGTTATAATCAGCAATCTGGCCAAGGGGGTCAACAGCAGCAGCAATCCGGGTATCAGAGTAACCCAAAATAGCTGAATAGTGGGCAGTATCACGTGTTCACTACTAACTTATGCAAAAGGGACCAGAAGCTTCTTAAGAGGGCTGTGAATGCCGTTGAGCCGGCAGTCCCTCGTTATCTGAGATGGTCTGAGCAGCCTATTGTATGGAGTAGGGAGGATCACACTCCCCGGGTTGACAATCCGGGTCACTTAGCCTTAGTAGTGGCGCCTCAAGTTGGTGGATACAAATTCACAAAAGTGCTCATGGATGGAGGCAGCAGCATCAACATCCTCTGTTATGAGACCTTTCATCGCATGGGGTTGACTGATAAGAGTCTCAAGACATCCGACACTGTTTTTCATGGAGTAGTGCCTGGTAAGTCGGCGTACCCAGTAGGAAAGATTGAGCTGGAAGTGGCCTTTGGGGATGAGCATGATTCCAGGGCTGAGAAGCTAACTTTTGAGGTTGTCAAAATCCTGGCCCGTATCACGCATTGTTTGGACGGCCGGCTTATGCAAAGTTCATGGCCCGGCCATGTTATGTTTACCTGCAGCTCAAGATGCTAGGTCATAAGGGCACCATCACAGTGCATGGGAGTCGGAAGATAGCCTTGGAATGTGAGGAAGGTGATGCTGCTTATGTTGAATCTGTTTGTGCGATAGAGGAGTTGAAGTTCTACAAGGACAATGTTGACCCGGCAGACATGACGTCTTTGAAAAAGCCAACCACGGAACATGAGCCAGTGATGAAATTTAAGTCAGCTGACGAAACCAAGCTTGTTGATTGTGTTCCAAGCGACTCATCTAAGCAGTTCAGTATCAGTGCTAATCTGGATCCCAAATAGGAAAGCGCGCTCATCGAGTTCATCCGTGAGAACCGGGACATCTTTGCATGGAAACCTTCTGACATGCCAGGTGTACCGAGAGACCTCGCTGAGCACACTCTTAATATTGATCCAAAATTTAAGCCGGTCAAGCAATTTCTTCGGCGGTTTAATGAGGAGAGGTGTCGGAGTAAATGGCCACGGGTAGCCTAACCGACTGCCCCTGGCTCTTCCAAAAAATTATCAGGCCTTTGGGCCTTCAAGCATTTCAAGCATTGGGCCGCCTTCCCCGGTCGGGTATTTCTAAAGCCGACTCCCAGAAGGCGACCCAGCCTCAGCAACCTCCCCCCAAGATAACCACGGGATGGCCGACTCTAGGAAGCCGGCCATAGATGATGCCGACTTCCCGGAGCCGGCCATAGATGATGCCGACTTCCCGGAGCCGGCCATGAAGAACGCCGACTCCCCAGAGTCGGCCACGAAGAGCTTCGACTCCAAGGAGCCGGCCAAGACCGCACCCACCAAAACTACATCCACATAACGGTGACAAGACGGGGTGTGGCCACAGTGCGGCCCACTACCCCCGAAGCCCGAGGCAGGCATGGCCACAGGACGCCGTACGGGACGGCCATCTCCCGTCCGGCTCGGCACTGTAGCCATGCTGGCCTCAACGTCACCCACGACAGACGCCAATACGGCCCACGGGTGGCGGGTCCCTACAGCCAGAGAGGGGCGCGAAGGCGGCCCGGCCTCCCCCAGTCGGCCAAGGGCGTAGCCGGCCCCCAGAAGGCGGCTACTCCCTCCCTCGAAGCATGTGCCACATTAAGGAGACAAGACGAGGTAAGGCTACAGTGAGAGCCCTCGAGGCGGCACACTGTAGCCACGCTTACCTCGACGAAGCCCTCGTCATCAGGGGCGAGGCTACAGTAAGCAGCCGCCGACAAGACCCTAGGCGGTGGGGCCGGCCTGTCGACCAAGAGGCCGGCAGCCGGCGGGACCCACCAGTCGGCGGGCCCCAACGGCCGGCGGAGAAGCCGGCGAGCGTAGACACTGATGGCCGGGACCAGTGCCCAGCCGGATTACAATTGTACCCCCGGGGGGTAGGCCTATATAAACCCCCCGGGGCACCCATGCAAGGGGTTGGCTTCTTAAGCATTACACACACACCATAGAGAGAGAGAAGCAAGAGCTAGCCTTGTTCTTCTTCTCCCTTGAACCCAACAGCTCTAGGAGCGATTGTAGCTACTCTTCCAGATCTAGTGATCATGCGGAGACCCCGCAGAGCAGGACTAGGGGTGTTATCTCCTCGGAGAGCCCCGAACCTGGGTAAGATTCGCCGGCGTGCATGTCTTCGCCTCATCCCGTTTCCAGGCACCGGCGACGTCTTACTGGCACCCACTATGATAAGCCACCTGTTGGCATATGTCGCACCTACCACCCGACATTTGGCGCCCACCGTGGGGCCAGGTGCACAGTCGTCCGGAGACCTGTTCTGGATGGGAACCCTCTTCCTCCCCCGCGAGCGCAGCCAGCCTGCTGCGCCCGATGGCGTTTGCCTCTACGCGCTGCAAGGCGTCGACGACGCCTGCGCAGCGAGCTGCCTCGCCGATCTTCTCGGCGAGACTCGCATCTCCGACGAGCCTGCGTCCGACGCAGGCACGGACAACCCCGAGAGCCGCCTCGTCAGCCTCCTCGACCAGCTTCACGTCTCTAGCGAGCCTGCTGCAGATGTGGAGTCGGTCAGCTCCACCGACCCGATGCTTGTCGACTCCGACACGGCATCGCTCGCTGCCTACCCCTCCGACGTGGTGGTCTTCGACGATCCTCTCCCTCGAGCTAACAGTGGCAGCAGCGCTGTCACCGAAGTGTTGGTCATCAGCCACGTCGCCAACTCGGGCGAGAACGCCCACGACGCCCTGCAAGCGACGATGCACGACCTCTCCGTCCCCATCCCGGCCGACGCCGACGCCGAGACCTTGGAGGCACGTCGCCTCGCCCTCGTCGCGGAGGGCCAGAAGATAGCCTCCATGAGACGCCTCACCGAGGCCCACCAGCGCGAAGTCGACCGCGCTGCCTTTGGCACGCCGCCGCCTAGCGGCCCGAGCCGAGCCGGCTTCGTCCAGAAGCGCGGCGCGGCTATCGCTAGCATGCTGGGGGCAGATCGCCCCGTCTACGCCACCCCGCTCGAGAATCTGCGAGCCGCTCAGGCGGCCGCAGAAGAGCTCAATGGGCTAGGAGCCGATGAGCTCCCCTACATGACAAGACGGATCCAGCAGCTGATCGACGCGGCTGCAGAACGGCACGAAGCCGGCGCCCGTGCTGATAGTCATCCCCCGCGTCGGGAGCATGCCGCGACGTCCCGCTCACCGACTGCGAGTGACGCCCGCCAGAAGAAAGCCAAGGAGCCGGCTGCCAGCCGCAGCCGGACTCGCATCACCATCGAGCGCGATGCGGAAGGCCGCCCTCGAGCGGTGGAACGCTAAGGAAATCTGCCTCCTCCCCCGCCTCGAAGAGAGAGACGTCTCACTCCGCCGCCCGTCACGCACCCGACTCTTGGCGACCAACTCGGCCGCCGAGAAGGAGTCGGCGAGAACGACGCCCGCCACCGGATCGACCGCCTTGCTCGATCCTTGGCGTTAGAAGAAGAAGATGTCGGCCCGCCATGC
The DNA here is from genome assembly GCF_002575655.3 of Aegilops tauschii subsp. strangulata. Lineage (NCBI taxonomy): Eukaryota > Viridiplantae > Streptophyta > Magnoliopsida > Poales > Poaceae > Aegilops > Aegilops tauschii. The sequence goes on from NC_053035.3 coordinate 359,568,608, forward strand.
TTTGGCCCCCGCGTCCGCGACGAGCCCTTCCCCAAAGGGTTCTCGCTCCCCAGAGACATGCCCAAGTACAACGGCTCAGTGAAGCCGGAAGATTGGCTCATCGACTACTCCACTGCTGTCAGCATAGCCAACGGCAATCGGCGCGTAGCCGTGAAGTACGTCCCCCTCATGCTACAAGGAACGGTGCGCACCTAGCTGAACAGCCTCATGCCCTACAGCATCAACAGCTGGCTGGACTTCACGGAAGTCTTCGTCCGCAACTTCACCAGCACGTACAAGCGGCCTCCCAAGCCTCGCCAGCCCTCCCTCTGCGTCCAAGGGTCCAACGAGTCGACCCGCGACTACCTCACGTGGTGGGCCGAGCTCCGCAACTCCTGCGAGGGGGTGCACGAGGTTCAGGCCATTGAGTACTTCACCGCCAGATGCCGAGAGGGCACCCTCCTCAAGCACCGACTCCTCTGCGACGAGCCGACTACTCTCGACGAACTCCTGATCATCGCGGACAAGTACGCCACGGCCGACTCCTCGATGAAGACCGAGCTACGAGTCGACGCCTCTGGGAAGGTGATTGCTCCGGCTCCCAAGACGTCGACTAGCGACTCCAACCGGCGCCCCTACCAGAACGATCACAAGCGCAAGGCCCCCATGCCGACTTCCACCAGTCGGCAGGTGGCCACAGTTGAAGATGAGCAGCCCGAAGAACGGCCCGCTCCCAAGAAGAAGGGTGGCAGGCCGGCTTGGCAGCCGGTTTTCTCTTACGAGCAGACTCTTGACGCCCCCTGCAAGTTTCACAACGGCGCGAAGCCGTCCAACCACACGACCCGAAAATGCCACTGGCTCACCCGAATATCCAAGGGCGAAGGGTTGTTGCCCCTCCGCCTCCCGGCCCGCCGCCTCCAGCCCCCCAGCAGCCGGCGGCTCGGCCGGCAGTCGGAGCCATCCAAGACGAGTTCCCTGAAGAGCATGCCGCCTACGTCGTCTTCACCAGCCAGCACGACGACAAGCGTAGTCGGCGCCGTCAACATCAAGAGGTCAATGCAGTCGCCTCTAGCGCCCCCCGAGTTCATGCACTGGTCAGAGAAGCCAATCAGCTGGAGCCAGGCCGACCACCCAGAGGTGATGCCATCTCCTGGCTCCTATGCACTGGTCTTGGATGTCACCCTCGCGACAGAGAGGCGAGCTGCCCGATTCTCCCCCGTCCTGATAGATGGCGGAAGCAGTATCAATATACTGTACCGCGATACCATGGAGAAGCTGAACATCAAGGCGAAGCAGCTTGTGCCAAGCCGAGCCGTGTTCCATGGTATCGTCCCCGGCTTGTCTTGCTCTCCAATCGGCAAGATTAAGATGGATGTTCTCTTTGGAGACAAAGACCATTTTCGACGAGAAGCGATCTGGTTTGAAGGAATGGATCTGGAGAGCCCCTACCATGCTTTGCTTGGCCGACCTGCTCTGGCCAAGTTCATGGTTGTGCCCCACTACGCCTACCTGAAGATGAAGATGCCGAGCTCAAAGGGGATCATCACAGTAGCCGGCGATTACAAGAAGTCCATCGAGTGCGCCATGTCCAGTAGCCGGCTGGCCGAGTCCCTCGTAGTGGCAGAAGAGAAGAAAATGCTGGAGCGGGTTGTGGCCATGGCCGGCAAGCAGCCGGCCCTGTCCCCCAACCCCAAAGATTGTGATGCGCAGGGCTCCTTCCAGCCTGCCAAAGAGACGAAGAAGATACCTCTGGACCCGGAGAACCCGGAGAGGTTTGCCGTCATTGGGGCAAACTTGGACAGTAAATAGGAAGGCGAGCTCGTCGACTTCCTCCGTGAGAATCGAGACATTTTTGCATGGTCCCCAAAGGACATGCCGGGTGTCCCGAAGGATTTCGCCGAGCACAAATTACATGTCCGAGCTGATGCGAAGCCGGTCAAGCAGCCCCTCCGCCGACTGTCAGAAGAGAAGCGAAGAATCGTAGGAGAAGAGATAGCCCGGCTCCTTGCCGCTGGCTTCATCATGGAAGTGTTTTTTCCAGAGTGGCTTGCCAACCCAGTTCTGGTACTGAAGAAGAATAACAAGTGGCGTATGTGTATAGACTATACCAGCCTGAACAAGGCCTGCCCCAAGGATCCGTTTGCTCTGCCACGGATTGACCAAGTGATAGACTCCACAGCCGGATGCGAGCTGTTGAGTTTTTTGGATGCCTACTCAGGGTACCATCAGATCAAGTTGGACCCAGCTGACCGCCTGAAGACTGCCTTCATCACACCCTTTGGAGCTTTCTGCTACCTGACTATGACATTCGGCTTGAGGAATGCCGGTGCCACTTTCAGCGTTGCATGCAGAAATGCCTCTTGAAACAACTCGGCAGAAATGCCCACGTCTATGTAGACGACATTGTGGTGAAGACAGAGAAGCGCGGCACCCTGCTGGAAGATCTCAAAGAAACATTCACCAACTTGCGCCGATTCCAAATCAAGCTCAACCCCGAGAAGTGCGTGTTCGGAGTACCAGCCGGCCAGCTGCTGGGCTTCCTGGTGTCCGGACGCGGCATCGAGTGCAACCCTGTGAAGATCAAGGCCATCGAGAGGATGGAGATTCCCACCAAACTGCGAGATGTGCAGAAGTTCACCGGGTGTTTGGCCTCCTTGAATCGCTTTATCAGCCGACTAGGAGAGAAGGCTCTCCCCCTGTACCGACTCATGAAGAAGTCCACTCACTGCGAGTGGAATGACCAAGCCGACCAAGCCTTCCATGAGTTGAAGAAAATGCTGACCACCCCGCCTGTCCTGGCAGCGCCGACTGAAAAGGAGCCCATGCTCCTCTACATCGCCGCGACTAGCCGAGTGGTCAGTACTGTTGTTGTGGTCCAGCGCCCGGAAGAAGGCCGAGCCCAGCTAGTCCAGAGGCCGGTGTAATATCTAAGCGAAGTGCTATCCAGCTCAAAGCAGAACTACCCGCACTACCAGAAGATGTGCTATGGGGTGTACTTCGCCGCCAAGAAGCTGAAACCCTATTTCCATGAGCATCCCATCACGGTCGTGTGCACCGCCCCGCTCGCCGAGATCATAGGCAGCCAGGATGCATCCGGCTGGGTGGCCAAATGGGCCATTGCACTGGCGCCATACACGATCTTCTACCAGCCCCGCACCGCCATCAAGTCCCAACCATTGGCCGACTTCCTCGTCGACTGGGCCGAGACCCAGTACTTATCGCCGGCTCCCGACTCTACCCATTGGCGGATGTACTTTGACGGGTCCAAGATGCGCACCAGCTTGGGAGCCGGCATCGTCCTCACCTCTCCCAAAGGCGACAAGCTCAAGTACACGCTGCAGATCCACTTCGCCGCCTCCAACAACGTGGCTGAGTACGAGGCGCTCGTACATGGGCTCCGGCTAGCCAAAGAGCTCGGCATACGCCGGATCCTGTGTTACGGCGACTCAGACTTGGTGGTCCAGGAGTCGTCTGGCGATTGGGACGCCAAGGACGCGAACATGGCGAGCTATCGATTCCTCGTCCAGCAGATCAGCGGGTACTTCGAAGGGTGCGAGTTCCTCCACGTGCCAAGGGCCGACAACGACCAAGCAGATGCCCTAGCACGGATCGGCTCCACCTAACAAGCCATACCGACTAGCGTCTCCCTCCAGCGCCTCCTCAAGCCGTCTCCAGAGTCGGACTCAATCTTCGTACCGTCTGTACTAGATGCAACCGGATCCGACTGGAGGAACCCCGCAGGTGGCACGGGGACTTCGACAACTGGCCCGGGGACTGCCGTAGTCGCACCCGGCCCGGGGACTTCAGAACCCGGCCCGGGGACTGCAGCAGTCGGCCCGGGGATTGCAGCAACGCAAGAAGCAGTGGCCAACTCCAACTCCACGCCACCCAACCCACCCACCCGAGTCATGGTGGCTACACTAACAGAAGAAGAAGTCACAGCTCCATCATGGGCCCAGCCCATCCTCAAGTTCCTAGTCAGCAGAGAGCTGCCGGCTGATGAGATCTCAGCAAGACTAGTGCAACGACGAGCCGGAGCATATGCAATACTCAATAGAGAGCTTGTGAAGCGCAGCGTCACTGGAGTCTTCCAGCGCTGTGTCGAGCTAGAAAAAGGAGTGGCAATCCTCAAGGATATCCACCAAGGCGAATGCGGCCACCACGCAGCCTCAAGATCACTTGTGACCAAGGCTTTCCGCCATGGTTTCTTTTGGCCGACTGCCTTGGAAGATGCCAAAGAGATAGTCAAGAGCTACAGAGGATGCCAAGTCTTCAGTTCCAAGCAACACTTGCCGGCTTCTGCACTCAAGACCATTCCCCTCGCCTGGCCCTTTGCCGTCTGGGGACTGGACATGGTGGGCCCTTTCAAGACAGCCCGCGGCGGCTTGACACATCTACTTGTCACCGTGGACAAGTTCACAAAGTGGATCGAAGCGAAGCCGATCAAGAAGCTAAACGGGCCGACTGCCGTAACATTCATCACCGACATCACTACTCGGTACGGCGTGCCGCACAGCATCATCACCGACAACGGCACGAACTTTGCCAAAGGAGCACTGGCACGTTTCTGCGCGACGCAGGGCATCCGACTGGACTTAGCGTCCGTTGCCCACCCGCAGTCAAACGGCCAGGTCGAGCAAGCAAATGGACTCATCCTCTCCGGCATCAAGCCCCGACTGGTTGTACCACTGAAGCGATCAGCCGGCTGCTGGCTCGATGAGCTGCCGGCTGTCCTCTGGAGTCTGCGCACTACACCCAACAAGTCGACCGGCTTCACTCCGTTCTTCCTTGTATATGGTGCCGAGGCTGTCATCCCAACCGACATCGAGTTCGACTCGCCTCGGATCACCATGTACACGGAGGCGGAGGCCAAGGAAGCAAGAGAAGACGGCGTCGACCTACTGGAAGAAGGCCGGCTGTTAGCACTCAGTCGGTCCGCCATCTACCAGCAAGGGTTGCGCCGCTACCACAACTGCAAGGTCAAGCCAAGATCCTTCCAAGAGGGCAACCTTGTGCTTCGGCTGATCCAGCGAACAGCCGGCCAGCACAAGCTCTCGGCCCCTTGGGAAGGCCCCTTCGTCATTAGCAAAGCACTAGGCAACGACTCCTACTACTTGATCGACGCGCAAAAACCAAGAGCGCGCAAGAGAGACGACTCCGGCAAGGAGTCGGAGCGACCATGGAACGCGAACCTCCTGAGAAGATTTTACAGTTGAAAGCAGTATGTATCATGCTACCCTTTTGTATTAAGTACGAACCAACAGGCTCCCCGAACAATACTCGGGGACTGCCTTTATTTATCTATAAATGACGAGTGTCATATCCATGAATGTATTATTACATTTGATTTCTTGTCTGGCACCGGGTTCGACTAGTCGCCCCGGGGACTGGCCGCCTTGAGCTATATTAAAAGTTCTACCTGAAGTCAGACAAGTAGTGTGCCGGCTCCCGAGTCTTCTGTTGTTAAAAGTCGCAGCTCGAAGAACCGACTGTCCGACTAGCAAGAGACAAGGCAAAAAGGATGCCCACACGAAAAACGGCTAAGGACCAACGAACTTATATAGCAAAAAGACGGCCTCCAACCACGCTTGCCGGCTTCCTAAACACTTAGCTCTAATCCAACAAAGCTAGAGTACTTGCCCTCCCAATTGGCCAAGCACTCTTCCAGCCACAGCTTGCAGAGCAACTGTTTGACTGGGGAGGCGGCAACCAAGGGAGGGCGGCAAAGGAAACAGCAGAAGGATGAAAAGGAAAGTACGAGGAAAAGCCAAATGCATGCATAAGTTATATATACATATAAAAGCCCCCAACAGGCCGGCAATCGACATAGTTCGAATACACCCCAGTGGGTGGAATTGTGCAAACTTAACAGAATATCGTTCCAAAAGTGACAAGACAGGAAAACAAAAGATAGCAGACTAGACTAAGGCGCGGTGCGGGAGCCAGGCTGGTCGGTGGAGATGGCGTCGCCGGCTGAAGGAGTGGCCGGCTAGCGGGTCTCGGCTTGGTCACCACCAGTGGCAGGCGATGCACCCGCGCGTGACGTGGTGCTGGAGGCGCGGTCAGGCTGAGGCTGGTCGGCCGCTCCACCATCCGGCTCGGCATCTTCACCCTCCTCCTCCTCCTCGCCCTCGTCGCTGGAGTCGATCTCCTCCGCCGAGTCTTCACCGTCTGCCGGGTTCAGCCCGAACCACTCCTCCAGCTGGGCGACACCGTTGTCATCTACCTCAGGGGCGAAGACGCTGGTGTCAGTGTAGTCGGCGATCGCCGAAGCCCGCCGGATGATAGCCGGCCGCGCCGGCTCTAGCTCCGTGTCGGCTTGCTGCCGCCAGGTAGCCAGCTGATCCAGGCTCAGGCCGGGGTACCAGGCCTTGACGAACTCCAGCGCCCGCCTGGCGCCGGACCGAGCTGCCGAGGCCTTCCAGGCTTCGAAGCGACCGACCGCCACCTCCAGCCAGTCGGCAGTCCTACTGGGGGTGCGGGAAACCACTTCGCTGGGCTAGAGGGCGGCCAATACTTGCGCCCCGGCACGCTGAAGCCGGCGAAGCAGTCGGTGAGCCGGCTGGAGACGGGCCTGGATCGCCAAAAGCTGCTCCTCCAGCGAACGGCCAGCGGTTGGTGCAATCTCGAAGCCAGCCCGCCGTCGCGCTTGGCGGCGGGCCTCGATGATCTGGTTGGCGGCGGTAGAGTAGCCAGGGAAGTACTCTGTGCAAGAAAGAAAGAGAAAGAAGAGAAAACACGAAGTCAGAAACGAGCCAAAAGCGGTAGACGGCAAGAAAGGACGAAGAAGTAGGTGGCTTACCGTCAACCAGATCTTCGATCTGACCATAGCCAGTGATCAGAGTCTGCCTTGCTTCAGCCCAGCCAGCTGCTTCTGTCTCGTACTTGGCCTGGAGGGCGGCTTCGCGGTCCTGCACCGCCTTCAGAGCCGCCTTGTGGCCCTCCTCCTGGTCGGCCAACTTCTTGGCCAGGCGGTCGCGTTCCTGCACCAAGGCGGCGAGCTCGGCATCCTTGGCACGAAGGGCAGTCTGAGACACTCCCAGCTGTGTCCTTAGACCGGCGTTGGCCGCTGCAGAGACGGCAGAAAAAGAAGAAACAATAAGATGAAGTCGTCAAGGAAGATCCGACCCGACTGCTCAGCAGTCGGCCCGAATCTCGGGGACTACACCCAGTGGGTGCGCTGACGCGCCCCCACGTGAGATAAAGAACACTTACCCCAGCTCTTAGTCAGGTCGGCAGTCTTCTGGGTCCGCTCCCGAGCCTGGGAGTTGAAGGCGGCCGCACGAAGATTGTGGTAGTCCTGCAAGATAGGCAGAAGATCGAAGTAAGAACAAGAACAGCAAAAGCCAAATCCACTAAGAAGTTCCAAGCCGCCTGCTCAGCAGCCGACTCGGAACTCGGGGACTACACCCAGTGGGTGCGCTGACGCGCCCCCATGGAAGAAACCAAGATCAAGAAGAAGCAAGATAAGAAGACTAACCCGGATGGCCGCCCGCGTCGCAAGAAATTCGTCGGTGTATTGCCTCAGCGCCGTAGCTTGGGCCTGGAGCCGGGTCCGGACGTCCTGCGTGGCCACGTTCATCACGGCCGTTCCTCCGCCCGGCATCCACCCCGAGGTGGCGCTGGCCACCTCCACAACCTGGGCCGACGAGCTGGAGCCCGCGGCCGGCTGCGGCTCCGACGCGGCCCTCTATGGCTCTGACGCAGCCTTCCCCGCGCGCCGGCTCGGCGGCATCCGGACCGCCAGCTCAGTCCTCGCGGCCGGCTCGCCCCCCGCCGACTGCGCAGGCGGCAGATCAGGCCGGCCGCCTTGAGCCGCCCCAGTTGGCGGGGTCGGCACCGGCGCCCTCTCCAGGATGACGACATCGTCATCCCTCTCCAGCCCTGGCTGGTCGCCGCCGGCTTCTTCTGGCGGGGGCTCCGGGGCCCCAGGCGCTGCGACGCGTAGTGGGGTGACCAACAAGGCCCCCTCCGCCGTCGCTGCAGCCGCAGCCTCCGCTTGGGCCTTGGCAGCGGCGTCGGCGCGCGCCTTCGCCGCCTCCTCCTCCTGCGCCGCCTGGGCGGCGGCCGCCTTCCGTGCCTCCGCCTCCGGCTCCTCCCGCGCCTCCCGTGCGTTCCGTTCTGTCGCCGCCTGAAGGTCGGCACGGGGGTCCACGCGGAGAGAGGTGCTCCCAGACCCCCTCGGCGACTCGACGACGGAGGCGGCAGCCGCCCGCTCGAGCGACAATGGAGCTCTGGTTGTTTGGAGAAAAAGACAAGGATTCAGGAACCACCAGAGAAAAGAAAGAAAAAAGAGTACATGAAGGAGTTCGAACTTACGCCGACACCGTCTGCGGTTGCTTCACCGTCTTGCAGAAGCAAGCCGCCTTCGCGGCCGCCTCCTCCCGCCTGGTCGCCGCCGCCCCGCCCCTGGGCTTCTTCGTCCGACTGCCAAACAAACCTTGGGCGGCGCGACGCTTTTGCCCGCCGCCCCGAGCGGGCAGTTCAGCGGAGGAACCCGCGCCGCGGCCAGATGCCGGCCGACGGCGCGGGATGACTTCGGCCTCGTCGTCGTCCGGCCAGTCGTCGAAGGTGACTCCATGCCCGGAGCCGCCTGCTTCGCCGCCGGCTTGGCCACCACCTGGCTCGGTGTTGTCGTCCATAGCTGCCGCCCCCAAGTTGGGGTCCTCCAAATCGTGCTCCGTCCGGTCGGGGGAGAATCGGCGCTCCGTGTCCGACCCGCTTGCGGGCCGAAGAAGAGGGCTCTGTCGAAAACAAGCCAACTAGTCAGAGTCGGCCAAAGGAACTTGGCGACAAAACTAAGAAAAAAGAAAGAGACAAGGAGAACATACCGTGGGCGGCGGATTGGCCCGGCTATATGGCTCCTTGCCAAACTGCCACTCTTCGGAGAGTTTGCAGTTCGCGAGGTAGTTCACCATATAGGCCACTTCGTCGTGCGGCATGTCCTTGGTACACATCCGGCTCGGATCGAGCTGGCCGCTCATCTGACAGATCAAATGAGGGCGGCTCCGGAGCGGGAGTACCCGGCGCGTGACGAAGGCGGCCAGCAGGTCGGCCCCCGACAAGCCCTCCGACTGGGTCATCGCTCGCACTCGGGCGACGGCTGCGGTTCCAGCCGGCGTCAGCGTCACGGCCCGGTAGGACCACTGGGGCCGCCTGCCCGCCGGTGGGCCGGCTACGTAAGCCGGCAGGTTGACGTAGTCGCCCTGCGGGGCGACGTTCCTGACGTAGAAGTATGACTTTTGCCATAGCTTCACCGACTGGATCAGCGTGATGATGGGGAAGGGGTTGTCGGTAGCCACCCTCCGCATCGCGATGAAGGCGCCAGTCTGAGCCGGCACGCCCTGCGAGCGCGTGCCCAACTTGGACTGGAAGAACTCCCCCCAGAGCTCGAGGGTGGGGAGGACGCCGAGGTAGCCCTCGCACAAGGTGACGAAGGCAGACAGCAACACCACCGCGTTCGAAGTGAGGTGGTGCGGCTGGAGCTGGTAGAACTCGAGCCAAGAGCGGAAGAAGGCGCTCACGGGCAGACCGATGCCGCGCAAGAAATGCGAGCGGAAGACCACCCGCTCGCCCTCCCGCGGCTCCGGCGTAAGCTCCTTCGCCGGCGCGAGACGGACCTCCACCTTGTCCGCGCCGGGCAGCCGCTGCGTCTTGCGGAGGAATTCGACGTGATCCTCGTGGACGTTGGAGCCGTCCCAATCCCCGCCGTACTGCTCCATGGCGGGAGGCATGGCGAGAACGAGTGCGGCGGCGGAGGAACGAATGGTGGAAGAGCGCGGTGGCGAAGCGCTGTTGCAAGAAACGGCGAGAGGAAGAAGATTGTGGAGAGAGGAGGAGCGTGCGAGAGCCTGCCGCTCTCCCCCTCCCCCTACTTATAGCTTCGCAAGGTGAAGCCGGGAAGGCAGGACGTGGGGTGAGACGTGGGATTAACTGCCCCACTCCCGCCACGCCTCACGATTATTACGCCCTAAAAGCGTGCCGAAACCGCCGCAGGAGGACGTGCGGGCAGTTTTGGGCCGCAGTAAATCCGCGCCCGGGCCGGGGCGTGGTCGTGGCGGGCCCCCGACTATAGCGACGTCCCGTCACGCTCGTGGGCTGGCAGGCTTTTTTGCCACGTGGTCCGCAGGCGGCAAGTGGCCGGCCCGCGGCCCGGAGCACGCGCCGGCCAGCTCCCGCCCTCCGACTCCAAAAAATTTCGCCGAGACGGCGCCCTCAACCAAAGCCGGCTCCCGGCTGCCGGCTTGTCAAGATAGGAAGCTGACCGAGCTTCTCGACTCCTACCCAACCTCGAAGCCCAATCAGCTTCGGGGACTACTGTCGGAGTAAATGACATGGGCTAGCTAATGGCGTGCAAGCAGCCCATGTCGATTGTGGACTTGACTAATTGCAAGCAAGAGGAAGGAGAGTCCATGACCCATTGGGTGCGTCGGGTAAAGGAGATAATACATTCATCTGATAAGATGGATGCCGGCTCTGCGGTCTTAATGTTGGAGAAAAATTGCCGATTTGAGCCTCTGAAACAGAAGTTGGGGCGGCTCAAGCGCGATTGTAATGACATGGGCTAGCTAATGACGTCTCTAGTTAAATACGCCGACTCTGATAGTACCAAGGATCCCGCGTCTGATGAAGAGAAGACACGGAAGGGAAAGAAGAACGGCAACGCTAAAGGTCTCCAGCATAACCCGGCGAATCAAGGAGGTAATAATAAGCGTAAGGCTGATGGTAGCTCAGAGTTTGTGGCTAATGCACAGGGTAACAATCAACGACGTAAAGGCAGGCCACCCCCTTGGTCTGGTGGGTCGGGTCCCACCCTTGAGAAGTTGCTGAATGAGCCCTGTCCAAGACACGGCACCCGGGAGAAGCCGACCACTCATCTATGGAAAGACTGTACTATCATGAAGACTTTCAAGAATTCTAACATGTTTGATGGAAATCACGGGCCGGGCGGCGGCTCAGGCGGTGGCGGCTTTCATAGCCCGGATGGCGGCTCAGGCGACGGTGGTTTTCATGGCTAGGGCCCTCAAGGTCATCAAGGTGGTTATAATCAGCAATCTGGCCAAGGGGGTCAACAGCAGCAGCAATTCGGGTATCAGATTAACCCAAAACAGCTGAATAGTGGGCAGTATCACGTGTTCACTACTAGCTTATGCAAAAGGGACCAGAAGCTTCTTAACAGCGCTGTGAATGCCGTTGAGCCGGCAGTCCCTCGTTATCTGAGATGGTCTGAGCAGCCTATTGTATGGAGTAGGGAGGATCACACTCCCCGGGTTGACAATCCGGGTCACTTAGCCTTAGTAGTGGCGCCTCAAGTTGGTGGATACAAATTCACAAAAGTGCTCATGGATGGAGGCAGCAGCATCAACATCCTCTATTATGAGACCTTTCATCGCATAGGGTTGACTGATAAGAGTCTCAAGACATCCAACACTGTTTTTCATGGAGTAGTGCCTGGTAAGTCGGCGGACCCAGTAGGAAAGATTGAGCTGGAAGTGGCCTTTGGGGATGAGCATGATTCCAGGGCTGAGAAGCTAACTTTTGAGGTTGTCAAAATCCTGAGCCCGTATGACGCATTGTTTGGACGGCCGGCTTATGCAAAGTTCATGGCCCGGCCATGTTATGTTTACCTGCAGCTCAAGATGCTAGGTCATAAGGGCACCATCACAGTGCATGGGAGTCGGAAGATAGCCTTGGAATGCGAGGAAGGCGATGCTGCTTATGTTGAATCTGTTTGTGTGACAGAGGAGTTGAAGTTCTACAAGGACAATGTTGACCTGGCAGACATGACGTCTTTGAAAAAGCCAACCACGGAACATGAGCCGGTGATGAAATTTAAGTCAGCTGACAAAACCAAGCTTGTTGATTGTGTTCCAGGCGACTCATCTAAGCAGTTCAGTATCAGTGCTAATATGGATCCCAAATAGGAAAGCGCGCTCATCGAGTTCATCCGTGAGAACCGGGACATCTTTGCATGGAAACCTTCTGACATGCCGGGTGTACCGAGAGACCTCGCTGAGCACACTCTTAATATTGATCCAAAATTTAAGCCGGTCAAGCAATTTCTTCGGCGGTTTAATGAGGAGAGGTGTCGGAGTAAATGGCCACGGGTAGCCTAACCGACTGCCCCTGGCTCTTCCAAAAAATTATCAGGCCTTTGGGCCTTCAAGCATTTCAAGCATTGGGCCGCCTTCCCCGGTCGGGTATTTCTAAAGCCGACTCCCAGAAGGCAACCCAGCCTCAGCAACCTCCTCCCAGGATAACCACGGGATGGCCGACTCTAGGAAGCCGGCCATAGAGGATGCCGACTTCCCGGAGCCGGCCATGAAGAACGCCGACTCCCCAGAGTCGGCCACGAAGAGCGCCGACTCCAAGGAGCCGGCCAAGACCACACCCACCAAAACTACATCCACATAACGGTGACAAGACGGGGTGGGCCACAGTGCGGCCCACTACCCCCGAAGCCCGAGGCAGGCATGGCCACAGGACGCCGTACGGGACGGCCATCTCCCGTCCGGCTCGGCACTGTAGCCATGCTGGCCTCAACGTCACCCACGACAGATGCCAATACGGCCCACGGGTGGTGGGCCCCTACAGCCAGAGAGGGGCGCGAAGGCGGCCCGGCCTCCCCCAGTCGGCCAAGGGCGTAGCCGGCCCCCAGAAGGCGGCTACTCCCTCCCTCGAAGCATGTGCCACATTAAGGAGACAAGACGAGGTAAGGCTACAGTGAGAGCCCTCGAGGCGGCACACTGTAGCCACGCTTACCTCGACGAAGCCCTCGTCATCAGGGGCGAGGCTATAGTAAGCAGCCGCCGACAAGACCCTAGGCGGTGGGGCCGGCCTGTCGACCAAGAGGCCGGCAGCCGGCGGGACCCACCAGTCGGCGGGCCCCAACGGCCGGCGGAGAAGCCGGCAAGCGTAGACACTGATGGCTGGGACCAGTGCCCAGCCGGATTACAATTGTACCCCCGGGGGGTAGGCCTATATAAACCCCCCGGGGCACCCATGCAAAGGGTTGGCTTCTTAAGCATTACACACACACCATAGAGAGAGAGAGAAGCAAGAGCTAGCCTTGTTCTTCTTCTCCCTTGAACCCAACAGCTCTAGGAGCGATTGTAGCTACTCTTCCAGATCTAGTGATCATGCGGAGACCCCGCAGAGCAGGACTAGGGGTGTTATCTCCTCGGAGAGCCCCGAACCTGGGTAAGATTCGCCGGCGTGCATGTCTTCGCCTCATCCCATTTCCAGGCACCGGCGACGTCTTACTGGCACCCACTATGATAAGCCACCCGTTGGCATATGTCGCACCTACCACCCGACAAGAGGCGTAAAGCTATTGGTGAGGATGTGGCCCGGCTCTTGGCGGTCGGGTTTATTGTTGAAGTTTTTCACCCAGAGTGGTTGGCTAACCCAGTACTTGTGCTAAAAAAGAACGGTACCTGGCATATGTGTGTGGATTTCACGGACTTAAATAAGGCTTGTCCGGCTGATCCTTTTGCTCTTCCTCGTATTGATCAAATCATTGATGCTACGGCGGGTTGTGAGCGTTTGAGCTTTTTGGATGCTTACTCTGGATATCATCAGATCAAAATGGCAGTTAAGGACCAAGAGAAGACGGCTTTCATCACTCCGTTTGGAGCCTTCTTTTATGTGTCTATGCGTTTTGGGCTTAAGAGTGCCCAGGCGAATTATCAGCGATGTGTGTAGAATTGTCTCCATAATCAGATTGGGCGCAACGTTCATGCTTATGTGGATGACATTGTGGTGAAGTCCAGAGAGAAGGAGACCCTGATAGATGATCTGAAGGAAACCTTTGATAATCTCCGGGTCTACAAGATGATGCTTAACCCGACCAAGTGCGTTTTTGGAGTGCCAGCTGGAAAGCTTTTGGGTTTTCTGGTCTCTAACGGAGGCATTGAAGCTAACCCGGAGAAGATTAGGGCAATCACCTCTTTGACTAAGCCGGCGTGTATCAATGATGTCCAGCATCTGGCGAGCCGTATTGCTGCTTTAAGCCGGTTCATAAGACGGTTAGGTGAGAAGGCCATACCACTATATCAGATGATGAAGAAGACGGACAACTTTGTCTGGAGTGATACTACTAACGCTGCCTTTGAAGATTTGAAGAAGCAGTTATCTGAGCCGCCGGTCCTTGCTGCCCCTATTGACAAGGACCCCTTATTGCTGTATGTGGCTGCTAAAACACGTGCCGTCAGCGTGGCCATTGTGCTGGAGTGCAAGGAGGCTGGCAAGGAGCATCCGGTTCAACGGCCGGTTTACTACATCAGTGAGGTGCTTATTGAGTCCAAGCAAAGGTATCCACAATGGCAGAAACTTGTTTATGGGGTGTTCATGGCAAGCCGGAAGCTTAAGCAATACTTCCAGGGTCACCCCATCACTGTGGTCAGTTCTGCTCCTTTGGGAGATATCATTCAAAACAGAGAAGCCACAGGACGAGTCGCCAAGTGGGCCATCGAACTTGGGCCTCATGGTATAAAGTATGTACCACGCACTGCTATTAAATCTCAAGCACCGGTGGACTTCATCAATGATTGGACAGAGCTGCAGATGCCTGAAGAAAAGCCGGATAACACATATTGGACTATTCATTTTGATGGATCCAGGCAATTGGAAGGCTCGGGGGCTGGAGTTGTCTTAGCTTCCCCTCGAGGTGACAAATTTTGTTATGTGCTCTGGTTAATGTTTCCCTGTACTAACAATGCACCTGACTATGAGGCCTTGCTCCATGGTCTTCGGATGGCTAAGGAGATGAACTTAAGCCGAGTAAGGTGCTTTGGCGACTCAGATTTGGTGGCTCAACAAGTATCAGGCAAGTGGGATTCCAAGGATCCTCTCATGGCGGCTTATCATCGTGAAGTTGATGCAATTGTTGGACACTTCAAGGGTTACCAGGTGGAACACATTGACCGCAGAAAAAACGGGGCAGCCGATGCTTTAAGCCGGCTGTGGTCTCAGCGTAAGCTGGTGCCACCTAACACTTTCTTGGATGTTTCGTATAACCCTTCTGTCAAGTTGCCTACAGAGGAAGACTTGGCTGTTCCTGACCCGGAGGCACAATTGGTGGCGGCTCTTCACGTCATCCCAGATTGGACAGTGCCATATTTGGCTTACATGACCCGGGGCGAATTGCCTGAGGACGAAACCTTAGCTTGACAGATAACCCGACGGTCTAAGTCAATGACGATTGTTCATGGGGAGTTACATCATCGTAGTGTTACTGGAGCGTTTCAGCGTTGTGTCTCTTCTGTGGAAGGTCAAGAAATTCTTGGTGAGATTCATGAAGGTGATTGTGGCCATCACGCCGGTTCAAAATCCCTTGTGGCCAAGGCTTTTTGTCATGGATTTTATTGGCTAACGGCTCATGCTCACGCGGAAGATCTGGTCAGTAAATGTGACGGTTGTCAGAAGTTCTCTCGGAGGGCTCATGTACCGGCTCAAGAATTGAGGATGATTCCAATTACATGGCCGTTTGCAGTCTGGGGGCTCGACATGGTTGGGCCTTTAAAAAGGTCCAAAGATAAAAGGACCCACCTCTTGGTGGCGGTTGATAAATTCACAAAGTGGGTTGAGGCAGAGCCAGTCAGTAAGTGTGATGCAGCCACAACGGTTCAATTCATGAAAAAGGTGATCTTTCGCTTTGGTTTTCCACACAGTATTATAACTGACAATGGTACTAATCTGTCCAAGGGTGCCATGGAGGAATTCTGTCAACGTGAGCATAATTCGGCTTGATGTTTCGTTAGTAGCTTACCCCCAATCCAATGGGCAGGCTAAAAGAGCCAATCAGGAAATCTTGAAAGGCATCAGGCCCTGGCTTATGGTTCCTTTGCAGCGGACGCTGGGTTGTTGGGTGGAGGAGTTGCCTTCTGTGATATGGAGCATCAATACCACACCTAACAGATCTACGGGTTACACGTCTTTTTTCATGGTCTACGGAGCAGAGGCGGTTCTACCGAGT
This sequence comes from Aegilops tauschii subsp. strangulata, assembly GCF_002575655.3. Lineage (NCBI taxonomy): Eukaryota > Viridiplantae > Streptophyta > Magnoliopsida > Poales > Poaceae > Aegilops > Aegilops tauschii. Next base: position 359,584,563 of record NC_053035.3, read on the forward strand.
GACATCCGTCATGACTCGCCTCGTGTGGCGGCTTATGTTGAAGCTGATAATGAACAAGCCCGTCAGGATGCACTTGACCTGTTGGACGAGAAGCGCGATTTAGCAGCAGCCCGCTCGGCGATTTATCAACAGGACCTGCGCCATTATCACAGCCGCCGGGTTAAGTCCAGAACCTTTCAAGACGGTGACTTGGTGCTCCGGCTCATCCAGGATCAGTCTGATGCGCACAAGCTATCCCCACCTTGGGAAGGACCCTTTGTGGTCAGCAAGAACTTGAACAACGGGTCATACTATCTTATCGATGTTCGAGAGCACAAAGACTCACGTAAGTCGGAGGAGGAGACCCGCCGGCCGTGGAATATTGCTCATCTTCGGCCTTACTACACTTGAGCCACCGGCTCTCATGATGTACATATTTTGACGATGTATATATTATGATATGTAATAAAGCAGGACCTCCGTCCTTTTCATCCTCAAAGTTATTATGTCTTCATTGTTATGTCTTTACAAACGACCAACAGGGGGCTGATCATATTTGAATCTGGCTTTCCTTTTGATCTGGCTCATGATCGTATTAGAATCTAGCCGTTAAAACATCATGATCACTAGGGGGCTTCCTGTTCAAACATAGGTCGTATTCGAACCAAAGAGAACATAGCTGTCGGTACCCTTTTGATTGGCACACTGCCAAACCCACAAGGGGGCTTCTTGATCGTATCCGAATCATAACTCAACCCCTTTGGGTCCGACTTGGATCGTATTCGAATCAGGGTCGTTAAAAACCTCTCAAGGTCATTTGGGGGCTTCCTATTCAAACATAGGTCGTATTCGAACCAAAGAGAACATAGCTGTCGGTACCCTCTTGATCGGCGCAATGCCAAAGCCACTGGGGGCTATATGATCGTATTCGAATCTTAGCTTAACCCCTTTGGAACGGTTTTCTGATCGTATTCGAATCAGAAGCCCAAGATTTTTAAGTCTTTTTGTAAAAAAAAATTGGATTTTACTTAAGGCCTTTTTTGATCATATCTACAATATATATCAGTGGTTTATATTTAACCCGGCTTGACTTTAGACGATAAGTCGCTAGCTTATGGCAATCATCATCTATGTGGAAGCACTGGTTTCTGCAGGATTGGCTCATCACCCTTATTGTTCGGGTTATATACACCGGCAATACAAGTTAAAGGATCACAGGTATGATATTATAGTTATGTTTAAAAGCTATAATGGGTAACAAGTTTATCTATGATTCTTTTTCGTGTTCCGGGTTTTATGTAAGATCTATAACCTGCCCTGCGATAAGCCGCCAAGGGTCTTGTGATTTATTTCTATATGCAGGACAGTTTAAAAGCGTTCTTCAGCGTAAGGAAAACAGATGATAAGTATAACACGGGTGAATATAAAATGGCGGCTTAAACAGTGTTGAGAACCAAACACGTGCACGATGGCACGACAAAACCAAGTGTTTTTTCTACCCTATTACATGACTCCCCGAGTCCAAATGATTAACATTGTTTTTCAGCAAAGCGTAAATATGAGCCACCCGACGGATCAATTGCGTAGTTGGCCTGAAGCTTCCGGATTATCCCTTTCCGCTCCTCCATCTCGTTCCCTGTCCTGGAAGGTTGATGATGACCAGCCAATGCCACTCAAAGCTTCAAATTCAGCTTCATCATCAACTAATCCGGCCGGGTCAACTTCAGGGGCGAAGGTATGCTTACGAATTGGAGGGATCAGGCTGATCACTTCATAATGCGGCGTTGGAATCCTCCGATTTTCAGCGTCATAACCCGGATGATACTTGGTAAGATCCGTGTCATCAGCAATCAAGGTGGCCACAGGGCGTATTTCCTTCACACAAGAGGTGAAATCCTCCTGTCCAAAAGGTGTACCGTCCTCTTTTAGGCTTGGATACCCAATGGCGATGTCGGCCGGGTCTAGCTCCGGTAGCCACGCCTTGGCCCGGCTTAATGCAGCTACGGCTCCGGCTCTCGCAGAAGACCGCCTTAGTTCCTTAAACCGCTGAGGTAGCACAGCAAGCCGCTTTAATACATCTGACAGGAGGGTGGGAACTTCATTTGACAGGGCCACTGCGGCTAAGGCACGTTGAGACCCGGTGTAGAGTTGTTCCACCAACGTATAAACCGCCTTCAGCTTTATCAGCATACTCTGGTTAAGATTTGAGCTCCTAGGGCCTGCATTACAATGTCAGGTGAGTTGATGACAATTGATATGCTTATTAGAAAGATTCACATATCTAACACTTGCAGAGTGACTTACCAAAGATTGCTGAGACCATCTGAGATACATGGCGTTTTAAACCGGATAATTCGGTGGTTGCTTCTGCAAGAGCCGCCTCTGCCATCTCAGCCTGGTTGATCAAGGCGATCTTTTCATCAGCCCAGGATTTTTTCTCCATTTCAAAGTCTTTTTTCAGTTTTTCTTGTTCATATACACTGAACTCAAATTTGGAGTTGGCTTTTTGGATTTCAGTCTCCTGTGCAGTTAGGCGGTTCTTCAAATCAGATATTTCTGATTCAAGTTGACTGGTGGTGACCTGTATATGTATCGGGTCAAAAAGATAGAATTATCATACTGCAATATTAAGTCCCAAGTTTATTGCAAGCAATAACACTTGGCACTTGGGGACTAATGTGTGCTGAAGAATTTTTGTTTAAAATAGCGGTTCATGAAAGTAAGTCCCAATCACTTTGCAAGCAAGAGTATTTGGCACTTGGGGGCTAATGTATATTGCTATTTAAGGCCTTTTAAAATAGTTTGTTCTGGGCAACCATATGAAGAACCGGTTCAATCATACTGATTAAACCGCCCCTTGGGGACTACGGAGTAAGCCGGAATTCTACTGTATTTTAATTCAACCATGTTACTAATATTGCTAAGTTTATTTCTAAAGTCTATAGCATATTCATCATAAGCAATAGACTTGGGGTCTGGCATGGTAAGGATAAATGACTATGGAGAAAGGATTGTACCTCAAACTTCTGGTGCATCTGCTTCACCATGTCAATTTCTATGTCACGGCTGCTATGCACTTGGCTCATATAGCCAGAAAAGATATCTCCGATACTCATATGAGTATAATTAGCAACATCAAGCTTAGTTCTGCGGTGTTCAAGAAGTTCCTCCTTGGCAGAGCACTTGGCCAGCACGGTAGGCCTCCCCGGCTCAACAAAGTTGGTCTTGGTGATTTTGACGTCAAGATCTTGACGATCATCCGTCTTGGTCGGGCTAGGGAATTCCGGGTTTCCAGAACCATCGATGGTTTGCTCGACAGGCGGATCAGTAGTGGGCGTTGGTATGTCATGGGCTGGCTCGGGCGGCGGCTCATGAGTGGAGGTTTCAGGAGTGGCCGTTCCAAGTTCCGGCTCATTCAGGATCGGTTCTTCGGCCGGCTTGTTCTTCTTCGCCCTTTTGCTGGGCTTGGCTTGACCGTTGCATAAAATCAAAAGGTTAGTAAAAATACAACAAATCGAACTAAGCACAAATTAAGCAGGTTATCATTACCCTGGAGCGGTTTTAAAAGCCGGCAAATTGGACTACATTGACTCGCCGAAGGAAGGTGAAGTTTCCTAATAATTTGAGTCAGAAGAATTGAGCGGTTGACGAGTGAGACCCGCCAAAGGATAAAAGGAATATAAATCAGAGATGACCTTGTTCCGGCGTTTTCTTGTTACATTGGGTAAGCCGGAGGAGAGTTCCGCATCTTTACTGGTCCGGGTCTGCCTCCAGCTCTCATGCATCTGTTGCTTCAAAAGAAATTGAGGATCTTGGTAAGCTAAAGGATGTGAAAATCTTACTTTTCAGGTTACTCTTCGGACTTTCTGTCTTGGCAAAGGCTCGGAGTCAGAGGAAATAATAGTTACCTCTTCAACCACTGCATGACTTTCTCATGTATCCTCGTGATGATAATCAGTGTTAATAAGATAGTTAAAAAAGGAGCCTAGAGAATCAAGAGCTACCTCTGACTCAGAGGTGTCCTCTAGTCGAAGCATGTCTGAGGCGCTGGGTTTATGTCCTTTCTTCTTGGCGGCGGCTTTCCTGGCGGCTTTCTTAGCTTTTCTGGCCTTCTTTGCAGCTTCATGGTCATATTTGACTTTCCAAAATTCGCCAGTGGCCTGCGAATTTCAACAAAGAGTTTTGAGTAAAGGTAAAACCTCAAAGATGAGAGTAAAATGCTTAAATTACTAGCTTACCGCTGGAGCCGGGTTGGCTTTGCAGAAAGGACTCAAACGTACTTTGCCATAGTCTGCTAGGCTCTCATTCAGGAGTGACTTTGTCATATCATCAATGACGTCGTCAGGTAAATCATCAGGACTGTGCCGCAGAGGATCATTCTTCTGGCCTGTATAGTCGCACATCAAACCAGGGCGGCAGTTCAATGGAATAACCCGCCAGGCCAGCCAAACCCGGACCAAATCGATGCCATTTAAGCCATTCCCCAAAAGAGCCTTGACTTTACTCATGGTGGGGGCAAGCTTCTGGCGTTCAGCAGGAGACAGCTTATCTGGTAGAGGACGAGTGGACTCGAGGCGCAGGGCGCGAAAGCCGGGCAGAGGATTCTCACCAGCCGGAGAAGTATCTTGACAATAGAACCATGTCTGGTTCCAGTCTTTGGGGTGACTCGGTGGATTGGCATACGGAAAAATGCAGTCTCTCCATCGCTGGATTGAGATCCCTCCAAGTTCCAAGCTAGGCCCATTGGCACGTTCATTCTGGCGGTTCAAGTAAAATAATTCTCTGAAGAGCAGCAAATTGGGTTCTTCTCCAAGGTACACCTCACAGAACACTTGGAAGTTGTAGATGTTAGACACAGAGTTGGGCCCGATGTCTTGAGGTCGGAGGTCAAAAAATTACAGGACATCTCTAAAAAACAATGAGCCGGGTGGAGAAAAACCCCGGTTCATGTGATCGGTAAACATGATGACTTCCCCTTCTTTGGGTTGAGGTTTTTCCTCTGTTGGATCAAGAGCACAGTAGGACATGACTTCCTTCTTTGGCAGATAGCCAGTCTTCACAAAATCAGCAAGTGTGTTTTCTGTGACGATGGATTTGACCCAGTTGCATGTAACGAGTGCTTTGGGTGCTTTGGGCGGCATTGTGAAGACGGAAGCCTAACAAAGAGTGAAATTGCCGGTTTAAACTTAAGCCGGAGAACAAGTATTACAATACATATTGAAAGTGGCGGCTTACAAAGGGGCCTAATGGTATATGGCTAATTATGTCAGGTTATTTAAGCCGCCGCGAGAGTCATAAGCAGCTAAGTTATTTAAACCGCCATGGGTGGTTTGGATTATTGATTGAGCATTGCCTTTTTTAAACCGGTGATAAGAGTCTCCATGGCTAGGTGGATCTAACAAATACAGCTTTTGCCTAAGTGTTGCACAAACAAGTTTCATAGGTTGCAGCTATTATTTTGGATCAAATGGTTGTTCAGAAACGAAAATAATCTAGACCTAAAAATCTAGTACAGATGAGTTCGTGAGTTCTATTGAGGCCTCTGTATAGGAAAAAGGGATCTGCTATGATAAAAAATGGACGCAAAACAACTACCGCATGAGTTATATGTTTCTCTTTGGCTCAGAAGAGGCTGCGGTGGAGGAACTACGAAGAAACTACGATGAACTATGAAGTACACAGAGGAACTTGAAAACCCTAATGCGTATCTGAGGTGTGGGAAGGCGAAGACTTACAGCTGTAGATCTACTGCGGAGGGTCGCCGCTGTTCTCTGGACTGATTCAGGTTGATGTAGCGGCCGAGGTCAAGGAAGACAAGGTGCTCTGCGGCGGCGGCGGAGCTCGAGTGGCAGTATGGTTGCGAGAGGAAGAATACGAGGAAAGGGGAGAATGAGGAAAGACCTGATCGTGCCTATTTATAAGGGAAGACTGATAAGTGGGCACAAAAAACGAGGAGGCCGAAAATTATGGGTATCCAGCTTGTCAGGACGCCTCGATTCTCGGGATGGTTATTAAAGATAAGGATCCATTGGGATATATTGATAAAATATGAATTAATGACAGATGACGTCATGGCGGGTCATTGCGAATCCAGAAGATGACGTCATGGCGGGTTATAAATTTTTGTTCGACAAAGAACATAAGACTTTTTCTAAAGTGATGAACATTGACATGAACCAGTTCAAATCAATCTGGGGCGTAATGTTGGGGATATAATTATTAGTATGACCCGCCCAGGAGGGGCCGGGTTATACTCATGACGACTCATGAAGCCCAAGACAGTTCCTGGAGATGGCGGGTTAGTTAAGGGCCCAAGGCCCAAAGGGCGACTTAAGGCCCGTAGAGATAAACCGCCATATATGTGCAAACTTGTATTGTATGGTAGGAATAGAGAGAAACCGAGCCGAACACTATTTATGAGCCGGCCGGGATTCTATGAGCCGCTGGGCGTCAACCTCTGTATATAAAGGGAAGACCCGGCGGTGGTTCAGGGCAAGTAACATCAAATCGAGAGCTAGGTCAAGCGGATTCGCTCCCTGGTTATCGAGACATACATAATCCCACTCAAAACTGGATCATAGGCTTTTACCTTCACCGCAAGGGGCCGAACCAGTATAAACCTCGTGTCCTTTGTCCCGATTAACCCCTTCTTGCTTCCTAGTTGCGATGGCTCCATGGCTAAGTCCTTTCACTAGGACATCTGCCGTGAAAATTCCACGACACCACTCTTATTAGATGCCTGATTTTGTAAGTACTTAACAAACTCTGATCAACCTCTCCATACAAGGCTGTAAATGATAAACAGCTAACTACATTTTATTCCTCTCAGGGGATTGAACGCGCAGAGAAGAAAAAGGGAGAGTGTGTATTTCATAGATCCTGAATTAGCAAATGGCACAACAGTACATGGTACGGACCTACGGGACTGGGCCGTTAACACGGTCGTCCGTCTCTTCAAAAACACATCCCATGCAGAATCGTTTCTCTAGCCATATCGTGAACGTTAAGTCAAGGAAACAACCACACATACACTTATTGTCTTTCAGATTTCGACATAATACGTAAGTTCATGGATTTCTTTATATGTAGCAATCACTGGATACTGGTATTCATTGTTCCAAACAAGAACACAGTTTACTACATCGATTCTCTCAGAGAGTCAACAAACGCTCAGGATCTGACGCATCTTCAACAATTCATGGATATGTATTGAATTCTATGATGTTGAAATTAATTTGCATTCATATCTGGTTCAATAATTGATGTTGTCAAAATTCATCATCATTTGCAGTGTGCTTGCATTGTGGAAAACTAAACTAGGGAACCTGTTCAAGAGGGGACTACCTCTGCAGCACGAGATCGTTTCTCCGGTAACACACCGAAATCCGCTATTTTCAGAAAATTTATCCAACAGTCTGCAAATACCTTTCCTTACGCTAGTCAAATGTTCAAGCTTCTAAATAAACCTCTTTCTATTTTGTCCAAAGAAAAAATAATATATCTAACACCGGTTAGGTTGTTCCTAACAGGACAGATACATGACTAATTCTGTACAAAAAATTTCAGTCTCCTCGGCAAGAAGCAGGGACCAACCTTTGTAGATACTATGTTTGCACTGATCTCCATCTACAAATCTGCTGATAGTTGTGACGATCGTCGGGAATTAGTACCAGTAAGTCTATCTTAATTAATATCTTCTACTCCACTCATATGGCGCATTCTGATCTTAAAAATACTGCAGCTCATCTTAAAACCGAGGACCCCTGAACCGCTCCCGGCTGGTGAATTGCTGATGGTTTGTAGATTTATCCGCGACTTTTTCCTGGATCACTACATCAATCCCACTGGTGATAATGAAGATTTCAGCATGCCTTCTCCTGAAACATTGAGTAAGGGTTAGCCGCTAAACATATATGCATGGATCCATTGTTTTCTATCTGATGAGGTCTTCGTATTTCGTACACTATGATTAATTATGTAATGCATATATGTGTGGACAAATCATTGGAATTTAGCTACCATATGTTCAATTGCAATTGTTGCAAAATCTGATGAATGTTCTTCCTGTGAACACTATTTGTTCAATTGAATATTGTGGCGAATTTCCTTTTTGCGTGCCGATTCAAAATGGGATATTTTTGTTTATTTGTTGTAATATTGTGGTGAATTTTCTTTTTGCGTGCCGATTCAAAATGTGATATTTTTGTTTATTTGTTCACTTGAATATTGTGGCAAATTTGCATTTTTGCATGCCAATTCAAAATGGGATATTTTTGTTTTAACCTGGCAATTGCTCCGCACACGGTTCAACTAAATGAGTGTGTGCGATCCACATTGGAAAGCATACGTCAATCATAGCGGAACCGTCGGTGATACACAGCAGATCGCAAACGATTTGTAGTGCTACTACGTGTGCGTAGGGTCTCCGAAACCGTTTGTGATATCGCGTTATCGCACACGAGAACTCGGAGTAAACCGTGCCCAATGTAAAATACAATCCCAGTCGTAATTTTTTCAAGAAACGTGTGGGATCCCAAATGAAAAGCACACGTCACTCTTGCGGCAACCATCAGTGATACCCAACAAATCACAAACGGTCTGCAGCAATTGTATGTGTGCAAAGGGGCTCCTGAACCGTTTGTGATAGAACGTTATCGCATATGGTAATTGTTGGGAAACGCGTGCGATGGAGTCTTGCATGGCAGACGGGTCACGCAGAAAACTTGTGTGCGATGGGGCACAAATCGCACACAGTTCATATGTTGGCCCGTGTGCCTTACATACTGTTTCCCAAACGGTTCCTTACGACAGAGTAGTTTCACTGCATCATTAGAAATGTTTAATCACCAATACCACACGTGCGAAAGAATTTAGTGTGTGCTGCATCGCACACGATTACATTTTGGAAGGCCTCTGGATCACTGCTCCATATCCCCGAAGGTTTCTGGGTCATGTGGGAAGGACACCCTATCGCTCACACTCACTTGGCGACGGTCCCAAATGCCTTCGCGGAAAGGGGTTAAAAACTATTTGTATAGCACCGACGCGTACCAGTGTGATGACTGTCAACATATCATCGGGGAGGCTGCTGATGAAGTCTAGGCCTGCTGGAGTCGCTTGTGGTTCTAGCTCACCCCGCCTCCGCTTGTTGGCAGCCCCGTTCTCCACCTTCGGAGTCTCCTTGTCAGCGGCGCTTTCTGATAGAAATGGAAGTACATGGAATATTTAGTTAAAATAGGGCAATAGAAAAGTGTATTGGTAACTAGAAGTTATTAGGTAGGAATATAGTAAGAAAAGGGAATAACAGTTGGTTGCTTAAATACTACACAATTCATTTGATATTGCTGGGTAAGTCAACATGCAGATAGTTAAAAAAACTTACTTTGAACAAAGTTTGGACGGATGATATCGTCGGGGAGGTTACCATATATCTCATGACCAGGCCCTTTTATGTGCAGTGCAATTCTAGTGCCAGCTTTCAGTTCATAAAACTTATAAATTTCTTTCCAAAAGCCAGTGCAAAAATAGGAGTCACCACGTTCATCAAGTTTTACAGTAGCAACGATTGTAAATCCATGGTTTGTGTGCAGTACGACATCCCTGCAATCTTCATTTATGTAAAGGGAAATATTGTGCACTACAGATTCTGTTGCATAGCAAGGGACACGCTGCAGAAAATGGTAGGATTGTTAAAGAAAATATGGTAACATGCAAATATGGGCCCAAATTGAAAGAACTGTATAGCATTCAAAATCGAAGGACAAAAATATATAATTAAACAGATAGGGTAAACATGATGTCTTGGAAATATGAGAGTAATCGAAAGAACAATACATCATTAATTTGCCTAATATAGAAAGAAGAGGGGAAAAATCCCCTTTGACATATATGGTGCATGTGGCACCTTTTATCCAAATGTAGTAATATTTAGAATATGTTCAACAAAGTAGGCCATGCCAGCCGATTTAGGGTGAGATTGAACATATCGCGCACATCCTCAAGTCATATGGTACGGTGAGATGGAATGTCTGGCGGAGGCCGCAAGGTCCTGATGTGTCCGCGCACTGCACACTCTATGAACGAAAGAAACCCCTCAAATCAGCTCGAATAAAAATGAATTCACGGTGATTTCGGCCAGGTGATTAAAGGAGGTAGATGAACTGGGATAAGAGATGAGAGAATATCTCATTACATTAGTTACCTTGTTGTCCATGAGAAAGAACCCTCAGTACGGCAGATTCCCCAACCGAGCGGAGCTGGGTCACCCGCGAGCAGCGTCGAGAAAGTCGATGGCGATAGGCGGCGGCAAGCAGAAGTGGCGAAATACAGTGGGCTTTGCCGGCAGCCTGGCGGTGGCGGTAGGCGTCGAGCTAAGTGGTTACCGCCGCGATAGGCGGTGCCATGAATAGACGCGAAGGAGCTTGTGCAGTTGTGAATGGGGACCGGAGGGGGTGGCGGGCAAGGTGAGGGTTTTTGTGACGTGGGCATGGTGAGGGTTTTCTGTCCCACAAAGAATTTTGGAGGCCACGGTTTGCTGGAGTCAACCATGTGTGATTGACGCAACAGGCAAAATGAAAGTCATTGCACACGGTTCCAATTTTGGGAACCGTGTGTGATTGACGTACTACCTCCGTCCTGGTTTATTGGCACCCTTTGTAATTTTTACCAAATTTTGACCAAATATTTAACTAAGAAATGTTTATGCATCTCACCAAAAATTATATCATTGAACACTATGCTCAAATACCCATCCAACGATATAATTTTTGCTGGCCTGCACTAACATTTTGTTAGTTAAACCTTCGGTCAAAATTTAACACAAAATACAAAGGGGACCAATAAACCAAGACGGAGGTAGATTCCATCAACCGAACTGATTGCATCCATATCCCATGATTAGACATAAGTAAACATAGATTAGACATACTCAGACATAGATAACAAGCGTACACGTACACAAGCATAGTTCAACCATAAGTACATAGTTCATGTTGGGATCTACGGTAGGGTGCATCGACTGCAAATTAAAAATTTCCTACGCGCAGAACAACGAAGAACATGCTACGGGAGATGGATCACAATTCGTTACCACTAGACACGCAGTGCCATGCAGCGGAAGAAGAGTTGGGGCAGCGCGTCTGCATGGATCGTTTCCTCCTCGTCCGATCTCCCTCGAACAGCCGGTCATCGGTTCCCACATACAGGTTTGCCGAAGCGGCGCAAGTGCACCGCCTCTAATGGCATCCGCGCGTGCCGGAGGAACGTCGTGTGGCGGACTGCTAGGTCCGATCACACAACCGGCGGCGAGTGGAGGTGGCTATTTGCAACACATGCAAAACCTAGTGACAGCGCCGAAGCGATCAGCCGCATGAGTGTGCAGCACCTCCACTTTATATAGGTGTCCGTCGCGGGCTCAACACTTGGGCCTCGCATGGACCCTAAAGCCCATAAGTCTACTCGGCCACAATTCGAATACATCTCGGATCACATCCGACCAGTGTCCTTGGATCCGACCTCATAGGTTCCTTCCCTTAAGCGCGCGACCCCTTAGGTTCAAGTCGGCTTGGTCGCAGTTCGGATCACCTCCGAACTGCACGGTTGGTAGCAGCCTCTAGCAAGGCATGCCGAACACCAAGCAGACTATGAAGCTGGTTAGCGAACCTGTACATCACACTTCCATTCCTTTTGCCACACGATATATGTTGTCGAGCTCAAGGCGAGTCTGTCATCCTTGTGTTAGCCCGACCTCTTTCTCGTTCTAGTGATGCCGACCACTATCCGGATTATCTCATAATCCTTGTTGCATGGCCATGCTTATCCTGGTCGGATCACACGAGGGGCCCAGAGTATATCTCTCCTGATCGGAGGGGCAAATCCCATCTTGCTCGACCATGTCTCGCAGCATGGGTCTGGACAAGCCCGAAACCTACCTTTGTAACTACCCAGTCACGGAGCAGTGTTTGGTCGGCCCAAAGCAGGTCTGTCACCATCCCGAGTACATGCGTCAGCTCAGGTCTTAGGACATAGAACGTATGTTGTACTAGAGACTCACAGATGACATATCGCTGCGTCTCATAGTTGGGTCTGTCCGACTCGGACCTTATCTCGACTCGGATCCGACTACGTCGAATCCGACCAGACCTTTCCAAGTCCATATTATCCGGTTAGCATCCAATGCTCCATGGCTAGTAAGACCAAGCCATCGACCGTGTCATATGCTAGTCTAGTCGGCTGCGCGTGCACACAGCCCTTTCAACTAGGGACCTTTTAGAACAGTCATCATACAATGCATAGTCCCACAAACAAGTCACGTACTTGCTGATAAAAATCATTGATAATGTCCAAGACCTATCTTTAGCCTAAGGCATAGGAAATATCATCATACATGATTGCCTCTAGGGCATATCTCCAATAGTTCAACCATCATTAAGCATACTCAAGCGTACATAGTTTGATCCCACATCTCATCTCACATGCCGGCACGATCCAGAAGCTTCTCCAGGTACTCGACGGACGCGCCGTGCGTCATGATGCGAGAATACTTCTGCTTAAAGGAGCCAACGGCCCGTCCTCTTGCATGCGCCAGAACACTTAGATATACGTCATGAAGCTTGTGGTTGCAAAATGGGCATCGATAGCCGCCGTTCCAGGTCCTAATACGCCTGTTATGCTTTCGCGCATAAAGCTCCCTCAGGATTTGCCTCTTGTACCTCCTCTGGCCATCGTCATCCTTGTTGTCCACATCGTCAGACAACACCTATACAAATAGTAACACAAATTTGGCATCAAATCAATGTTTACATGCCGTGAAGTAGGATTTGGAATTTATGGCTATTTATTTATACATATCCAGAGATTATGGTTCGATTTTTAAGCAAAGTCGTCTATGTACAGACAAATCTTGAAGAAAATAATGGCACAAACATATGTAGGTCATTCAAAATCAATTGTCAAGTCCTGGCTAGGAATTATTAGCATGAACACTAACCCTAGTCGGATTACTAGCATAAATCATTTGCACAGATGAAACAACTGACCACTTATCAGTTGTACCATTCAAACAATCAATACACTACACGGATCTAACGAAACTTACTCAGATTTCATGGATTGGGAGAACATAACCATAGGATTTCTATTCCAAAAAGGGGGAGGCAGGAGTAACCCGAGAAACCCTATGATCTATTTGACACATAAATGGGTATATATGACTAACCAGCTGTCGTTCGTCGTTGGAGTCGTCGCCGGAGTGCTTGTCGGAGTCGGCGCCGGGGTCGTCACCAAAGTCGGTGTGGAACTCCGCCTCCTGCTGTGGAAGCTCGACGCCATCAACGATGTCAGGGTGTAGCGATAACTCACCGACGATGACGGCAACCTCTGTCTCCATCTCCACGCCGTGCTCCGGTGCTTTAGCGGCCCCGGTGTCGCCACTCCCTCCGATGGGGCGCTTCGGTGGCATCCTCATACACTGATGACTTTGAGGACTGAGAGCGGCGTCGAGGATGCAAGCGGAGAGAGAGGATTGTGTGTCTAGCGAGGATGGGGGGTGCGGCCGCTCAGGCGCACCATTAATATGGAGTAGTGGGAGTTGTGGAAGAGAGGCGGGCGGCGGTCAAACCGATGGCTCGCCTCCCAGTGAGCCTGCGCACCGGACTATTGGCATGCCTACCAAACATTCACACAGCTACTCGCACGCCTCGTGATGACACTGCGCAGCGAGCACGCCTCCGTCAATTCACACACCTGCACGCATGCCTCCCGGCCTGCCTATGCAGCGACTGCTCGCATGCGTCCCATCAACTCACGCCTGCTCGCACGACACACGGGTCACGCGGTGGCACGTATATTGTTTTTCTATTTGGATGATTAATGTTGCCGCTTTATTGCTTAACCGAAGCATGGCACGTATCCATTTTTGGTCTAACGCTCACGGTCCGAATAAATAATCCATTTGGGATATTGGTTCCCAATTATTAATAATCTCCCGTTGGTAATTAGATAAAGATTACATCAAAACTGGTCTCAAATTTGACAAAAAAGTACAATGCCGCTTTGTATTGGTGTCCATATGACAACACGATAAAGTTTCATGAACTTCAAATAAGTTTTGGATGTACTAGAATTTAAAAATCAAGATTCTCAATGTTTGAAATTTGTTGCACGGGGAGTAAACATGCACCCAGTGAGACACAAGTGTTTTTGCAATCCATTTAGGGGCACTGTCACGTGTGTATGTAGCTCAAATTTGATTTTTGCACATTATACCCGTAGAAAATCAATCAATTAATGTGCTAAAACGTCTTAATGATCTCTGTTTTTTTTCAAAATTAAAACGTCCCTCCTTTGGTAACATATATTCACCGCGGGATAATTAATTTAACATGCATCTTAGTTGCGGTGGATTCGCGGTGTGTGTGTGGGTGTGTGCGTCTCGGGGTGGCGGGTGGCTCGCAGTACACCATGAGTTGTGAGCCACCGTGTGGGTTGGCCATTTTCTTAGGCAGGCCGGTGCCACATTAGAGTCGTGAATTTGTTATTTAAAACATTACACAACCCATTCATACATACATGTTTTGGCCACATGCAGTCGATGGTTGTTGTAAGGGCATATTTATCCCTTAGTAGTTTTGGTGATTGATGACAATGCTTTTGCGGACTAATCATGTGCATTGAGCATTTCAGATATATCATGTCTAGGCACAAGACGATTTAGTGCCCCTCAAAGATGATAGAAGATGGCGTTTCTCTACGTTTCTTTTCGGCGGATTTGAGTCGTAGGAAAGCCGTACTATTAACAAGGGGTCTGCGTAGGAAAGGTTTGGGTGGAATCAACACGTACACATCTGTTCCTTTTTGCACCACCTTTCCTTTGGCTCTTTGGAGCATCCTCCGTCTCTCCGTGTCTCTGCAAAATGAAGGACTCCTAGTGTTGCTGAACTGGGGCATGCGGTAGGACTGCTCTTAGGAGCGGTAGTGTCAGGGATATACCCCGCGGTATGACCCGGCCGGAAGTATGACCCGGCTGGACTTGGCGCTTCACCGTGACCCGCCGGAGGACTGGCGACTCACGGGTCTGACGGCTCACTGTCATACGACTCACGAGCCTGACGACTCACGGATGACCCCGACGGCGGGTCAGATAGAAGACTAAGCCCAAGGCCCAGAAGGCCGGCTCATGTTATGGTGGGCCGGCTTAAAAGGAAAGGGATGACGAATATTTCCTTTACGCGGAAGCAAGACCCGGACTTGTATTCAACTTGTAAGAAAAGATAGACTAGTCCTAATCCTACTAGGACTCTACATGTAAGCCGCCCCTTCAACTTATATAAGGAGGGGCAGGGCTCCCTAAGGAGGGACAAGTAAGAAGAAACGATCTCTAGGGCTAGACACCGAGAGCCGGTTCCCGGTGACTCTCCCGTGATCATAATGAGACCTAGCTTCAAACAGCATGTAGGGTTGTTACTGGATGATGTTTCCCGGGGCCCGAAGCTGTCTAAATCCCTGTCTTATGTTGCGTCTCTCGATTCTGCCCAACCCCTCTCAAGCTACCACATAGATGCGTTGGCCTCGCGACTAAGTCCTCACAACAAGGACATCTGCCGTGACAATTCCACGACAGTTGGCGCCCACCGTGGGGCCCGCGCACGGTGGTGTTGAGTTCTTGGAGGGATCTCTTCTAGGGTTCGAGAAGCTCGTAAAATTCCGGATGAAAAAGAGCCGGCGCAGAAGGATCTACATCGGCTACGAGTTCACCAGTTGATTAAAAAGTTTGGTGCTATCAGCCCTGCATGGATGCAGTCGACTCGAAAAAAAATACCATATGACCTATATATAGAAGGGGAGACGATCTGCTCAACTCAGGAAAATTCAAATCTCCGCAATTTGCAATCCGAGGAAGACAAAACAGGGCAACGCTGCGTTCAGCTTCGTGGGTTCACACAACCGGCTACTACATCCCCATGATAAAGTCAGCTCGTGGTGGAGAGATCAAACATCAGTCAAAGATTACAATTATCCCAGTCTGTACATGAAGACAATAAAAAAAGAGCAGCATTGATCTTGCAACGCTAAGGTGGACAAAATTGATCAGGGTCACATCTGACTAAAAGCTGCCGCAGCTTTTGATGAACTTCCAGATGTATTAAGGAAAATACTATTGAAGAAAAAGAGTTGGTAGTTGTTTCAGACCAAGGCAGACTCGGGCGGGTGTAAAGCTCAATCAAAGATGAATACTACTCTGATTCAAATATGGATCTAAGGAAAAAGCCAGGAGCCAATTGCTAGTGTGCTACGTGGAAGCTAAATCCGAGTGGCCAGGGATCATCATGTGAGGCGTGCTAGTCATATAAGGAGTATGTATCTATACATATTGTAAAAAAACAGAGGAAAGGAAGCGATCTGTCAGATGAGTTGTAGTCACCTGTTTCTCTGGTCCGAGCCGGTCGCTGCCACTTAGAGCCACCACCCGGTGGAGTCTCTGCTACAAGCCGGGTCACGGGCCTCCTTCGCCTTGTTTCCGCCTCGAGATGCCCTGCGCAGTCGCTCCAGATGTTTCTTCTGCCGAGACTCATCTCCGCTTTGCCAAGGTGCCCTTGCTGGTGATGTCTTGTCTCGCCAGTGCAAAACAAAAGCAGCACTATGCATTATCCAGCGTTAGCATTCGTGTTCATCCAGCAAAATATACCAGGTGTTATTTTTCCAATGTATTTTATCAGTACATGTTAATTCATCCGACAACGGTTACTCTGGCCTGTAATATTTTTATGCAGGACGGCTATTAAAAGAAAAAGGGGTGGTATTACACCGCGGAGGCATGTTTGGTTGTGCTGCGCAGCTTCACGGACATGCATATCGCGGTCCAGTTTACATCAATGTGCCGGCCGACTCGCCCGTCTGCACCACCTTACAATGCCACGGACGACTCGCCCGTCCGCCCTCGCCGCCGGTTCATGCGTCCGCGCCGGTTTACAATGCGGAGGACAACTTGCTCGTCCGCACCGGCTTACAACGCCGCGGCCGGCTCATCTGTCTGCTCCCGCGGCCGACTCGGCCGTGATTGATTTCAGCTTCACCGTGATGATCATCAACTCCGCGGTGGATAATTTCTGGCCTGACATATCAGGTGAAATCAATCCAGTAAATTTTTATATATTATATATTGTGTTCTTTAAAAGGAGCAATTACTCTGGCTTGTGATGTTTTGATGTAGGACAATTGTTCACTACATCAACACGACGTGGTTGACTCGCCCATCCGCGCGGCTTACCGCGCCGGCGATTGACTCGCCCGACCACACCGGTTTACAACACGGAGGACAACTTGCTCTTTCGCGCCGGCTTACAACGCCGCGGCCAGCTCATCTATCTGCTCCCGCGGCCGACTCGTCTGTCTGCGCGGCTTACAATGCTGCGGCCGACTCACACGTCCGCTCTGTCCTTTAAATGTCGCGGTAAACGGATCATACGCCATCCAAACAAATCAGGTGATATCCATCCAAGTTTATTTTATCAGCACATGTTTTTTTCAAAGAACAAGTTTATCTTTGCCTTGGTCGGCAGTATCGTTTATGCAGGGCAATGGTTCATTGCAAGAGCGATGGCCGTGTCATGTTGCTCGACGAACACGCGTGCCAGCCGCCGCCTCTGCGGCCCAATTTACATCAACACGTCGGCTGACTTGCCGTTTCACGCGTCCGCACCAGTTTACAACGCGGAGGACAATTTGCTCGTCCGCACCGGTTTAAAAAGCCTCAGCCGACTCATTTGTCTATATCTGTAGCCGACTCGCTCGTGATTGGTTTTAACCTCGCCGCGGTGATCATCAACTCCGCGGTGGATAACTACTGGCCTGACGTATCAGGTGAAATCCATCCAATATGTTTTTATATTACATATTGCTTTCTTTAAAAACAACAAATACTTTGGCTTGCAATACTTTTTGATGCAGGACAATTGTTCGTTGTGAATGAGGTGTTATATTGTGGGTATGGAGCAAGCGATGGCAACGTTCTGCACCGGGGTTTCGTCCGTGTCATACTGCCCGGAGAATGAACGTGTGCAAGGTCACCATCCTCTGTGGCCCGGTTTACATTAACTCGCCCGTCTGCGCCGGCTTACAGCGCCGCGGCCGACTCATCTGTTGCCCGGGCGAATCAGGACATTTGTTCACTACGTGAAAACAAACATGGTTGACTCGCTCGCGCCGGTGTACAGCGCCGCAGCCGGTTCATCTGTTTGAGCTGCCTCTGATGTGGCGGTCGTCTTTTCCATCCGTCTATTGCGGCCTGGTCTACATCGACACACCAGGACTGCATCTGTCCGCATGAGCGAATTATTGAATATGAGCAAGTCACTACTTGGGAAGCCCGGTTTTCTTCCAACGGCTTGGAGGAAAATTGTCATGTGTTATCAGCCGCCGTCGGCACTGGAGGCTCAATGGGCAGGCGCACAAGTCGCCGCCACTACAGTTTGGTTAACTCCAAAACATCCAGTTGGAAGGAACCATTGGCCGAGTTGCTGACACGGCTCATACGGGATCATTTATAACCCGCCGCAGTCACTTCAACCTTCTGTGGATTCACATCGCGCTATCAGCACCAAGGATATACACCTTATGCTATGGTCAATATGGAGAATCTCAAAGCCAACTCCTCGAGTCGTCTTGAGACTCGGAGGCTACAATGATATGACTCGGCAGCATTGGTCGGTTTCAATGCATTCAAGAAATCCGGGTCATTGGAGGGAAAAATAACCCGGTCCCAGAGGCTACCGCCATATTGGTAAAAAGTTTAAAGGCCGTCAGAAAATTTCCGGCTTAAGAAGAAGGATTCTGGTTTAGATCCGGCTCAAGAGACTTGACGTCTCCTACAAGGCACTGAAGCTCTTAAATATCCGGTTTAAAATCCGGTTCAAGGGAAATTTATCTGCCACAAAGTTTTGAAGCTTTCAAACCCGGTTCAAAATCTGGTTCAAGTTCGAGTTCTCAGGAAAATTAAAGGGACCAAAGAGTCTGTTAGAAAGCACAACTCAAACATAGGTACCCTACTTTAAGGACCATTGGGAGCTGATCGTATTTGAATTTAGCTTAACCCTTTTGGTGTGACCCTGATCGTATTCGAATCAGAGTCGTTAAATATTCTCATGATCACTAGGGGGCTTCCTGTTCAAACATAGGTCGTATTCGAACCAAAGAGAACATAGCTGTCGGTACCCTCTTGATCGGCACACTGCCAAGCTCACTAGGGGGCTTCTTGATCGTATTCGAATCATAGCTCAACCCCTTTTGGGAACCGACGTGGATAGTATTCGAATCAGCGTCGTTAAACAACTCTCAAGGTCATTTGGGGGCTTCCTATTCAAACATAGGTCGTATTCGAACCAAAGAGAACATAGCTGTCGGTACCCTCTTGATCGGCAACGCCAAAGCCACTGGGGGCTATATGATCGTATTCGAATCTTAGCTTAACCCCTTTGGGACGGTTTTCTGATCGTATTCGAATCAGAAGCCTCAAATTTTTTGAAGTCTCTTTTTGCAAACAGTTTTTGGATTTTATTTGAAGCTCTTTTGATCATATCTAAAGTGTATATGAGTGGTTGCTATTTAACCCGGTTTGACTTTGGATGATAAGTCGCCATCATATGACAATCATAAACATTTGGAAGTCTTGATTTCTAAATATTGGGTTATCACCCTTACTGCACAGGTCACATAAACCGGCAGTGAAAATTCAATATCACAGGGATCTTGTGATCTAATTATGTGCAGGGCCCATAATCAAAGATTAAAATTGGTGTCTCAAAAGGGTTATCAATTCTTGATTTTCTCAAAGGCTATAAATAGCCGGGTTATAAAAATTCTGGCTTACAATGGAGGCGTAATAAATCGCCATCGGCCAAGAGCCGCCGGGTATTTAAACTCCGGATTTACTTGTCAACAGATAAGGTATTTGAAATCTTTAAATAGCCAAACTTGGCTGGATTTTCATTATGATTTGAATGATTGAGGTTTTCAAACCGGGTTAGTCAAATCTTTAATAGCCAACATGGCTGGATTTTTATTATGGTTATCAGAAACTAATATTATGATTGAGGTTTTCAAAGTCGCTTCAGCGCAATGGCTATTATTTTATCAATGGATATGATTTATTCTACAATGGAAGGAATAGTCCCGAGTCGCTGCAAGCTTACAACCCGACACTTGGGGGCTACCAATTGCTCCTGTTAAAATTCAAGATACACAAGCCTTATTCCATTATATTGAAGGATCCACTACTCAGTTGGTAAAGCACAAAGCTATTAACCTTGTGGACGTGGGTTCAAGCCCCAGGATGGGGGTTACATCATATGATATTATTTCCAATGAAAAGTCCCAGCTCAGTATTATCTTACTAAGCTGGCCCTTGGGGGCTACACGTTACTGCTGAAATTTACATCATCATATTTACAAAGTCCCTGCTCATTATTACATAATGACCCGACACTTGGGGGCTAATGTATATTGCTCTCTGCTGAAGACAATTCTAGGATGACCCGGCTACACTACTATGACTATAGCCGACTCATGGGGGCTACACAACTGGATTTTATTTAAAGCCATGGTGCTAAGTCCCAGCTTATTCATGCTGATTAAACCGGCCCTTGGGGGCTACAGGTAATATGGATATAAGGGAGAAATATCTTCAAATTCTCAGTTTTGAGTAAATCAGATTGACCTGGTGTCTGCAAAAATCATAAACCGGCGTCGGCGACAATTATGACTTGGCCTCATCTATTTATAACCCGGCAATTTTGGTAGTCATAAACCGGCAAGTTTTATATCTTTAACCGGCTGAATATAAGTTGAATATTTGAAGACCAATATTTTTGTCAAGTCAGAGCATTGAAAGTCGACTCAAGTGGATTATCTCTTACAATATTTCTCAACAAGAGACCAATGTCAGCAAATTGACTCTGAAGCTGGCCTATTGACCCGAATTTTCAAAGGAAGTATCTGGATTTTTTGCATTGGCAAAATTTGAACATATCTGCTAAAGAGATTTGCTATGAGATTATGGATACATATCAAGAAGGAAGATGACAAGGACTTAAGGATGATCAAGTGCCGGCGTACAAAGAATATTTAACCCGAAACACAACCTGTCAAATTTGTTCTTGTGTTTATATTGCAGATTAGTTTAACATGGATAAATCCAAATTAAACTAGGGGCTAATGTCGGGGATATACCCCGCGGTATGAGCCGGCCGGAAGTATGACCCGGCCGGACTTGGCGCTTCACCGTGACCCGCCGGAGGACTGGCGACTCACGGGTCTGACGGCTCACTGTCATACGACTCACGAGCCTGACGACTCACGGATGACCCCGACGGCGGGTTAGATAGAAGACTAAGCCCAAGGCCCAGAAGGCCGGCTCATGTTATGGTGGGCCGGCTTAAAAGGAAAGGGATGACGAATATTTCCTTTACACGGAAGCAAGACCCGGACTTGTATTCAACTTGTAAGAAAAGATAGACTAGTCCTAATCCTACTAGGACTCTACATGTAAGCCGCCCCTTCAACTTATATAAGGAGGGGCAGGGCTCCCCAAAGAGGGACAAGTAAGAAGAAACGATCTCTAGGGCTAGACACCGAGAGCCGGTTCCCGGCGACTCTCCCGTGATCATAATGAGACCTAGCTTCAAACAGCATGTAGGGTTGTTACCGGATGATATTTCCCGGGGCCCGAAGCTGTCTAAATCCCTGTCTTATGTTGCGTCTCTCGATTCCGCCCAACCCCTCTCAAGCTACCACATAGATGCGTTGGCCTCGCGACTAAGTCCTCACACCAAGGACATCTGCCGTGACAATTCCACGACAGGTAGTACTGCAGGCCCTTGCGGTAGTACTGGCCAATGGTGCGGTAGTACCGTAGGTGCTCACGGTAGTACCGCTCCTTGGGAGCGGTAGTACTGTGGCCTCAGGCCAGGCGCAGCTGCTCGAGGAGAAGTAGGGGCGGATGTAATTTTTTACATCCATGCCCTACGCGGTAGTACCGCTCCATGGGCGCGGTAGTACCATGGGCTCTGGCCAGGCATAGCAGCACGAGCGGAAGTAGGGGCGGATGTAATTTTTTACATCCGCGCCCTACCGGTAGTACCGCGCAAGGCTTGCGGTAGTACTGTGTCGGAGTTTTGCATAGATAGAAACTCAGCGGAAGTAGCCACGGATGTAATTTTCTATGATGTGCCTTCCCAGCCTAGACAATCCTGCCTTGTGGTAGTACCACAAGGGCAAGCGGTAGTACCGCTTCGGCGGTTCTATCGCTCTTGGCTTCAACGCCTCAGGTCTTGCCTAGCCCCTGCCGCGCATGCGGTAGTACCACGGTGCCTCGCGGTAGTACCACAGGCCCTTGCGGTAGTACCGCATGTCTGGTGCGGTAGTACCGCAAGTCGCGGGCAGAGTAAGTGGATAACGGTTGGATTTGTCCTATCACTATAAAAGAGAGGTCTTCTTCTCTGAGTTGACTACCTCTTCCACCCCCAAGCTCCATTGTTGCTCTAAGCTCCATTTTCGCCCGATATCTCTCCCTAACCAATCAAACTTGTTGATTTCCTAGGGATTGGTTGAGGAGGCCATGATCTACACTTCCACCAAGATAAATTTGATTCCCCCCACTAATCCCTTGTAGATCTTGTTACTCTTGGGTGTTTGAGCACCCTAGACGGTTGAGGTCACTACGGAGCCATATTCCATTGTGGTGAAGCTTTGTGTTGTTGTTGGGAGCCTCCAATTAAGTTGTGGAGATTGCCCCAACCTTGTTTGTAAAGGTTCGGTCGCCGCCTCCAAGGGCACCAATAGTGGAATCATGGCATCTCGCATTGTGTGAGGGCGTGAGGAGAATACGGTGGCCCTAGTGGCTTCTTGGGGAGCATTGTGCCTCCACGCCGCTCCAACGGAGACGTACTTCCTCTCAAAGGGAAGGAACTTCGGTAACACATCCTCGTCTTCACCGGCTCCACTCTTGGTTATCTCGTCCCTTTACTCGTGCAAGTTTATCTTGTGTTACATCCCTTGCTTACTTGTGTACTTGTTGTTGTTGCATCATATAGGTTGCTCACCTAGTTGCATATGTAGACAACCTACTTTGATGCAAAGTTTAAATTGGTAAAGAAAAGCTAAAAATTGTTAGTTGCCTATTCACCCCCCTCTAGTCAACTATATTGATCCTTTCAATTGGTATCAGAGCCTCGTCTCTTTATTAAGGACTTTGCCGTCCAAAGAGTATGGTTGACACCGTAGATGGGGAGGAGGAGCACCCCGGTGTGATTCCGTCCTCGTATACGGCCGATGGGGGAACCTCGGTCTCACGTGAGGAGTTCAATGTGACTTTGGACACATTGAAGACCTCCATGACGGCCGAGGTCAAAGGCATTCTTAAGAACTTTCTTGATGGTCTCAAATTATCCACCGCACCGTTGGAAGTGGTCCATCCCACTAACAAGGTGACGGATGCTAACTCCGACAAGGGGGAAGCTACTAGTGAGAAAGTTCCTTTGTCTAGTGGTAGAAATGGTAGTGGCATCTTTGCCCATGTGGAACCCCCTATTACTTATGGAGGACCTATTCCCTCCACTCATTTAAATCATGCCGGCTCTCCCCCGAAGATTGTGAAAAATGAGGATTTTGATGCTTGGGTATATCTCTTTAAACGTCATTTAAATCATGTTAATACTAACCTTTGGAGAATCATTGAGCAAGATTTTTATCCACATGACCCAAGCAACTTCACCCCTAGAGAAGCCACAAATCATCAATTCAATGAGAATGCTCTCTTCATCATCCAAGATGCAATTCCATCCGAAGATCTTGCACATCTCCGACCTTTCACCATGGCCAAGGAAGCATGGCACACCATGTTGTCTCCCTCTACAAGGGAAGCGCAAGCATTCAACGCTCCAACTATGAAGTGGTGCAAGATGAAGCCGATGAGTTTGCAATGAATGAAGATGAAGAACCTCGTGAGCTTTACCGGAGGTTGACCACTCTCGCAGTCTCACTCCGAGATCATGGGAGCAAGGATACGGATGACAATTGGATCAAGCGCAAGTTCCTCAAGGACTTCACTACAAAAAAAGACACATCTGTGACATTTTGGGCTGAACGAATTTTTTTCTGTCATACTTATGACACTTCTATGACGATAATTGTGACAAAACCAGGTATCATCATACATGTGGTGGGGTCCTACTTCTATGACAAAAAATCATGACAGAAAATGGGCTTTTCGTCCTAGGCGGGCCGGAGACGCAGCTGCATGGCATTCTTTGGGCTTTCCATGACGGAAAAAACCGTGGTAGAAGCGAGGGCGAGGAAAATATCGGGGTGTTCCCGGTGGGTGGTCGGGGCCGAGCGATGCGAGTTTCTCTCGTACATGCACGCACGTTGGTGCGGGGCGTTGGGATCTAACTGAACCCGAGCGAGGCGTTGGGCTCTAACTGAACCCGAGCGATTGCACTGCAGGCTACGCGTTACTGAACCCGAGCGATCGATCGATGGCTGTTAACTGAACCCGATCGAGCGATTCCTTCGCTACTGCTGCTAACTGAAGCCGATCAATGCTGCCTCTGGATGAACAGTGAGTGTTGCTGGGGGGTTTGGATGAACAGTTCCCGGTGGGGGTGGATGGAGAGGACCCCGTGGTGCTGCCTCTGGATGAACAGGACCCCGATCGATCGAGCCGGTTGGGGCTGGATGAACAGGACTCATGGAGGGCTGGATGAACAGGACCACCCCGTGGAGGGCTGGATGAACAGTACCCGTGGAAGGGTGGTTGAACAGGAGCCCGTGGAGAGGGCTGGTTGAACAGTAGCCGGTGGAGTAGCGCGCGGTGGAGGCTGGATGAACAGGAGCCCGTGGATGAACAGTCGCAGGTGGAGGCTGGAGGAGGTCGACGGTGGATGAACAGTAGCCCGTGGAGGCTGGAGGGGGTTGACGGTGGAGATGAACAGTATCCCGTGGAGTCCTGTTTTGCGGTACGCCACACCCCTCCCGATGAACAGGACCCCCGTTTCGACTGTAGCGCTCCAACACAAGTCCGTTTCCTCCGTTTTGCGGTACGCCACACCCCTCCCGATCAACAGGACCCCTGTTTCGACCGTAGGAGGTCCGTTTCCTCCGTTTTGCGGTACGCCAGACCCCTCCCGATGAACAGGATCCCGTTTCGAACGTGGCCGGTCGAACACAAGGCCTTTTCCTCCGTTCTGCGGTACGCCAGGCCTTGTTCCAATTGGCTGTTCCGTCCAAGCCCTCCCGATGAACACGACGACGCATTTCGTTTCGACCCAGCCGGTTGGCTCCCCATGAACACGACGGCCACGCTGTTTCTCCGTTCCGACCCAGCCATGTACACGAGCCATGGCCATACGTATGCACGAGTAGGCGTTCGAGACCCTGCCCGTATGTACGTACGTGGCCGTATTTTCTTTCTTGCACACTGGCCGTTGTACATACATGTACATGCTACGTGCGCGCCTCTACTACGACACGTGCGCGCCTCTACATCGACCAGTATGTACGTACACGTTCGCGCCCAGAGTGACAACGCTACGTACGCTTCGACCAGGTGGGTCCCGACTGTTAGGCACTTCCTTGCGTGCGAAGATGTAGCTGGTGGGTCCCAGCAGTCAGGGGAGCGAGTCATTCTTTTTTATGCCCGGACGCACTTCCTTGCGTGCGAAGATGTAGCTGGTGGGTCCCAGCAGTCAGGGGGAAACGTTTTTTTCGTGAAATACGGTGGTCCGTCTGGTGGGTCCCCGCTGTCAGGTGGAGGAATAATTATTTTGCGCGTAATAAGGAGGCACTTCCTTGCTGTGGCCGTGGACCCAACTGCCAGCCTCTCCATGTACAGTACTCTTTCGATGGAAGTCGGTCGTTGACCACATTGACCACGTCGCGCCGAGAGCACCAAGGTGTTGGACGATGGCGAGGCCTAGGAAGGGGAGGACACGGAGCCAGGGAAGACGCGGCAGTGGATGCCCACGCGGAGACGAGTACGAGGGTTCACTGGTTCGGCTGCGGTGTGAGGCTACAGTCGTCGCAGAATAACAGGGGGTGTGGGTGAGTAGAGGGATGGCCTGGCCAGCGATGGGAGTAGTAGGGGGCGGTGAGGCCTCCACGGCATCGCAGCCGGCCACGGGAGGCAGGAGCACGAGGCACGACCGGCGCTGGTTTGGGAGGCTAGAGCAAGAAGACCAGAGGTTGAAGAAGCACTACGGCCGTTGGATGGACATCGTATGGTCACTGGAGCTAGAATCGTGCATATTGACTAAGTTGACAAAGCCCTCCATCCCTGTCAACTTAGTAGGCCCACAAGTCAGCCTCCCACTATACTGGGTCCCAGCTAGCAGGGGGAGTATTCATTGTTTTGTGCGTAATAAGGAGGCACTTCCTTGCGTGCGAAGATATAGCTGGTGGGACCGAGCTGTCAGCAGCGGTAACATTTTTTTCGCGAAATACAGAGGCCCTTTCGGTGGGTCCCAGATGTCAGGTGGAGGAATCATTATTTTGCGTGTAATAAAGTGGCATTTCCTTGCATGCGACCGTGGACCCAACTGTCAGCCTCTCCACGTACAGTCCACTTCAGATGCATGTCGGTCGTTGACCATGTTGACCAGGCCGCGCCGAGAGCACCAGGGCGGTGGACGACGGCGAGGCCTAGGAAGGGAATGACACGGAGCCAGGGAAGACTCGGCAGTTGTTTCCCACACGGAGGGGAGTACGGCTGTACGAGGGTTTACTGGTTCGTCTGCCGTCGCCGAAGAATAACAGCAGGTGTGGGTGAGTAGAGGGATGGCTAGGACAGCGATGGGAGTACGGTGGGGTGGTGAGGCCTGCGCGGCAGCACAGCCGGCCGCGGGAAGGAGGGAGCAGGCAGTCCCGCCGGCGCTTGTTTGAGCGGCTGGAGCAGGAAGAGCAGAGATTGAAGAAGCACGGTGGCCGTTGGATGGACATCCAACAGTCACTGCTTGTGCGTCAACCTTTTTTTTAGGAAAGCCTCAAATCTGTGGAAAACAGCATACAACCCATCTGCCATTATTTCTAATAATTTACAGCCCATTTGCTAATTCTTAAGGTTTTTTTGGAGCCCATATTCTTTTTGTAAGAATTACAGCCCATATTATGGCCACGGTTAAAAAATTATACGAAATTTTGCATATTTCGGTGCGGTCCGAACTGTTTTTAATCTCGAAATTTCAAGTCACGTTCAAACTGATTTTAAAAATAAATATATATCAATATAAAATCCAACAAATTGTCCACGCATAAAAATCAATGCAATTTAAAATCTCGAAATGAAAAAAAAGAAATTTGAAACTAATTGCCGGTTTGATGTGTTTTAAAAATGTACAACCCATTTCTCATTACTAATAGGCCATTTTCTCGGCCAGCCGAATGAAGCTCTCCTCGTCTTGAAAGATTTACTTCCCAATAGGCCTGACAACGTGACTTGGCAAATCACAAAACAACTGGGCTGTGGCCGTGGACCCAGCCGTCAGCCTCTCCACGTACAATACTCTTCCGATGGAAGCCGGTCATTGACCACATTGACCACACCGCGCCGAGAGCACCAAGGCGGTGGACGACGGCGAGGCCTGGGAAGGGGACGACGCGGAGCCGGGGAAGACGCGGCAGTGGATGCCCACGCGGAGAGGACTACGAGGGTTCACTGGTTCGGCTGCGGTGTGAGGTTGCCGTCGCTGCAGGGCCTGGCTAGCGGTGGGAGTAGTAGGGAGCGGTGAGGACTCAACGGCAGCACAGCCGGCCACTGGAGGCAGGAGCAGGCGGTCTCGCCGGCGCTGGTTTGGGCGGCTGGTGCAAGAAGAGCAGCGATTGAAGAAGCAGCAGGACCGTTTGATTCAAATCCAACGGTTACTGATGCTAGAATCGTTTGTTGACTAAGTTGACAAGCCTTGCGTACGCATCAACTTAGTAGGCCCACAAGTCAGCCTCCCAACCGGTGCGCCCCAGATGTCAGTGGGAGGAATCATTTTTTCTCGCGTAATAAGGAGGCAGTTGATTGCGTGCGGCCAGGACAGCGGAGGGAGTAGGGTGGGCCGAGGAAGCCTGCGCGGCATCACAGCGGGCCACAAGAGGAGGGAGCACGCAGTCCCGCCGGCGCTAGTTTAGGCGGCTGGAGCAGGAAGATCAGAGATTGAAGAAGCACGTCGGTCGTTGGATGGACATCCAACAGTCACTGCTGCTAGAATCGTGTGTTGACTGACAAAGCCTTGCGTAAACAAGCCAGCCTCGAAATCTGTGGCATGTACAGCCCATTTGCTATTATTTTTATAATTTCTCCTCATTTTCTAATTCATATCTATACCTACTAATAAAAGGGCTATCGCTTCTTACCACCGTAACTTCGTCCGTTTTTGGTCCGTCCATCCTTTTCCCTGGTTTGGTCCGTCAATTTCGTCCATCACGCTATGCCTAATCCTCCATACAACTTGCGTACAAGCTAAATCGCCTTACTGGGCCTTGGCCCGAAATCGGCCCAGCCAAAAAATGTAACGTGGAACCTACCCAAACTAAAATAAACGTTTTAACCTGGGATCAAACTCACATAGTTGCACATTGAGGCCCAAGGCAGTGGCCAACCGAACTAAGGCATCGCTATTACAAAACAAAAGGTTTGTTCTTTTATAAATTAGTACCACCTCGCTGCTTTACAATCCGTTCTACCGATTTATATATGTTTTCGATTCAAAATCAATAAGCATCCTAGAGATCTACTGGTTGTGAGGAAAGTGCCTTTGAGAATAAGGAAAAAATATGGCTGATATAAGGCTTAGATTTCATGAGATGTTGCGGCGTGATCAGCGGGGGCATAAATAAGGAAAAAGAGGCGTAATTGGCAGGCATAAATTTGGAAAGAGAGTTTGGCAAAAAGAAAAAGGAAGGAAAGGATAATGACCAATTATACAATAATACCAGCGTGTGATACTTCGGCATAAATAACGAAGGAGAGCTCCTAGAAAAATGAGGAGAGAATAAATTTGCAAAGGTACGTGGGCATATAAATAAGGAAGAAGAGTTCCTTAAAAAAGGAGAGAACAATGTTGCAAAGGAATTTATAATACGGGAGCATGATCAGTATACATAAATAAGGAAGGGGAGTGAGTTTGACAAGAAAGAAAGAAAGAAAGGTGTATGATGACACAAAAGCCCTTTCAGATCAGAATCGTCGTACAAAAATCGTATGAAAAACTTTGTAGCTTTTTAATGTACAATTGGAAAAAGAGTTCCTCACGTGCGAGCTTTGCAATGCTCCAATAATGACTGCCGCAGCACATGTGGGGACCAAGCCCCGTAAATCTCGCCTCGCCCTAATTAATTTCTCTCCCCCTTGAATTCAAGGGTGGGCCCACATTAAATTATCACCCCCTTAATTCAGTTGTGGAACCCACACTAACCAATCTCAGCCCCCCTTGAATTCGTGCGAATTACCATGACCGTACAACTGATACGAATTTTTACTAAAACCACGGTGCGTGCCTTCCCACCGTCGTCGAGGGGCATCATTCGGATGTTGTTGGGTCATGCTGCTCGATATATTGGTGGATGCATCATTATCTCTCCCGTTGCAACGCACGGGCATATGTGCTAGACCATATCCATATGTTCCATAATTTGGTGCATATGTTTTAGACCACGTCCATGGCGTGATCCGAAAACTATTTTCAGTTTCTTGACAAAATCCGATGGTTGAAAGTTGACCATTTTGTGATCGAACCTCCGACCATGACTACTCTCCCATTATTAGTAATGGCGCATTCAGGCAGTGGCCGGTGTGCCAGGGCTCCTATGGTGGCACTGCTGTTGCGGTTGGTCACTGGATCTAGGCGGCTAGATTTGCCCGTTTTCCATTTTTAGAATTGGTGCCCATTTTCTGGTCAGTACCAGGGTTAAAAAATTAACTAAATATGTGGGAAATTTTGAAAATGCGCAAATTTTGCTGGGGAACAAAATATTCTTAATCCAAAAATTAGTAGCCATACTAAAATAAATTTAAAAATAAATTAGTACTATGTCATGTTAAATCCAATGAAATACTCCCTCCGTGCCAAAATTCTTGTCTTAGATTTGTCTAAATACGGATGTATCAAGTCACGTTTTGGTATTAGATACATCCGTATCTAGACTAATCTAAGACAAGAATTTTGGGACGGAGGGGGTATAAGATATCGGTGAAGAACAAAAACAAAAAAAAGAAACTAATATCCCATTTTCTATAATTTTTTTAGAATTTTCAACCCCTTTTGATATTACTTTTAACAGACACTGACCATACTCTTTGGCCAGGCCGGAATGCATCCCGCCTTGTCTTGAAAGATTTGCAGCCTAGTAAGTCGGAGAAAACAAATAGGCCTAGCTTGGGTATTCTTCAAAAAGAATTACTGGGCTACCTATTTTCCCAAAGAAAAAACTGCTGGGCTGGTCATGTTGTTAGACGGGCCACAGAGACCGCACAAACCAATTTATAGTCTCCTCCTCCGAATTACTACTAAAAAAAAGTTGTGCAACTCAGTCATTAATTGACTATACGTTGAAAATGATGTGGGTCCCAAATATTAGCAGGGTGGATTAGAGTAAAAAAACGAGGGGTTCATCTGAGTAGTAAAAGAGGCGCTTGCTTGTGTTCGGGAGTGGACCTGGTGGGTCCGTACTGTCATACTCACAACTACAGTCCTCTCCCAATTCACTATGTTGACAAGGACCGTTTCAAAAAAAAACTATGTTGACAGGGCTGGACGGCAGCGCCTCGACGAGCGCACCAAGGCGGAGGATAAAGTGCTGTCGCCAATGTGCTGGGATGGGTTGGACATTCTTATTGAAAAATAAAAATGGACCGGATCTATTTACGACGTTGACTACGATTTCCATGGGTCCGCTAGTTGCACGAAGAAAATGCTGGGAGAAAGAAGGCTGGTCGCTATCTTTGCCGAAGAATAATATTGACTGGATGTAACGACACTATCATAGGAAATAATATCCTCCTGTTAAATCATGAATTTAAAGAACTGGTGCATGAGCATTTAGCTTTATGTATTTATTTACTTATATGTTTAGGGGACCATGAGCATGTACCTGGGACGGATTCATGTGAGAGCCTCCCTTCCATTTAATTATGGGCTTCTCTATTGGGCCTTCATCAGCGGGCTGCATGTTATCAACAAGTGGAAAATGTGTTCCGTACGAAAAATAGTATGCGCTACATACGGTACGGGGCACTAAAGGATCGAACCGTGCAACGACTTCCAAAACATTGTGTTTGTCGCTCTAACAACACATTTATTCAACCAACAGACGAAATATACTACTGATTGTACATTGAAAACAGCAGCGGCAACAACCAGGGCTGGGGGTGCAACAGAAGCAGTAAGCACGCCAGAAGAGTGAAGACGCAGCTCTCTCTTCCAAACCAAACATTAGCCATCATTACAAAAGGGCTACCAAA
This sequence comes from Aegilops tauschii subsp. strangulata, assembly GCF_002575655.3. Taxonomy (NCBI): domain Eukaryota; kingdom Viridiplantae; phylum Streptophyta; class Magnoliopsida; order Poales; family Poaceae; genus Aegilops; species Aegilops tauschii. The sequence goes on from NC_053035.3 coordinate 359,616,034, forward strand.
AAAGAACAAGTGTATGCATCAAACTAAATAAAGATCCTACTACACCAAGTGTACGCATCTAACTAACTGGCTCAGTTAGACGTTACTATTTATTAAGCTGTGGAGATTGGCTGACGGCTTGAACCAGATGGGTGCCTGACGGGGGAAACTCCAGCCAGCAGGTGGAAGTCTGATACTTGCGGCCCTCTCTCCTACTTTGGGCTGCAGAGCGTGGCGGCACATATTAGGGTATGGTGCATGCAGAGACGCATGGTACGCTGTGTACACACAGTTTTGCCTGATGAACGAAACCGCGCTGCCATCATGATCCTTGCCGTCGGTTATCTCCTGGTTAATCAGATAATTCAGTCCGACAAACAAAGAGCTTGTACCAAGGCTACCTACCAATCTCCAGTCAAAAATTCCTGAAGGCCCAGAGAAGCTGGGATCCTGCTCAAAGACCTTGAAGTGATTGTGATTGTATTCCGCAAAACAACACGCCCGGTACGTGCGAACGATCATCAATCGTTCGCCGTCGTCTGATCGAGCCAGGAATCACCTGCAACTGCCATGCCGCTTTTCTTTGAAAGGTTCTGGGATAAGGAAGGGTAGGGACACCAGGCAGCCTACAACATCATATCAAGTTGGAGTCAAATAACCCTCAAAAACAAAAAGTTGGAGTCAAATAAAAAAGGGCTTTTGATGTAGTCAATCTTAAGAACAGCATGTTATGAGCATGAATATTTTTTCAGTAAATGTTGACAGTAATATAAGCAAGCCATCATGATATCATAGGAAAGTAACATACTGCTGTAACAGCCGTTTGTAGCGATGACTGGAGTAGGCCAGCAATACGTCCAGCCATAGAAGGATTCGACAGCGTAAATGAAGCCCTTGTGTTCAATGGCATCAGAGAACCATGGAGGATGTATGATCCTGCGATGGACGTGCAGATTTATCCACTTACCGCAGTGACCTGTTAGACAGGCGAGACCGCGGTTGAAGAACGCAATTAGCCTGAAGTGTGTATAATTCGCAGATCTTGTGGGCACTTGGCAGATTACAACCTTGAGCAAATCAAACTTGGTATCATGTTGGCTACTGTAAGATTCCGAGTATTCTGGGCCGCGGTGCCAAAGCAGTGCAGTGTTAATCGAAGGAAGGGGGATCAATCGCCGGGTGTAGACCTCCACGAGCATCCAGCTGCCGCGACCGTCGACGAGCACCATCCAAGATGTGTTCATGCCGACCCAGTACATACCGTTAATGTAGTTGAGGGTGACGGGGATCGGATCGCAGTCAAGGGGGTTGATGCTCGCCACCCTACGATCGTTATGCTGCGTGACACGACGTTTCTGAAGATCAGGCGGCATCAGCAATCAAGGAGCTGGCTTAAAAAGCTCCGGCCTGAGGGCTTTGAGTAAACGGTATAGCCCCGACGAGCACGCGGCGAGCAGCATGGTACTGAGATTGTCCACACGCGAAACAATGAGCTTGATTACCTCTGTGGGGAGCGAATTCCAGTCACTCTTTCGGCGGACGCTGCTCGGTTCTGCCATTGTTAGTGCTTGCGTTTCGGACGAGGGGGGAGGCGCCTTAGCGGGGATGGAAGATTGGACGAGTGGGGGAGGCGCCTTAGTGGGGATGGAAGAGCGGACAAAGATGGAGAAGTGAATATGTGCTACGGGAAGTCGACAGGTGATGATGACTACAGCACGCTGCTTGACTTACGAGACACATACCAACAGCGTAGGGTCATATCAAAGTCAGACAACTTGCTTGAGTGATCACAGTACTGCTACTCCCTACAGTACCTACTACTATGCCCTAACTTGCTTGAGTAGAGTAGTAGTGGAGTAGGACTCTGCTCTACTACTAGCACCGGAGGAGTAGTATGTTCTAATCTAAAATAGTTACAAACTTCAATGTCCGAGCAGGAATAACTACGAACCGCCATCGGTGCTAACTCCAATCCCCAGCAAACGTTCGCTAGGAGACATGGCAGTTACAAACGCTCGCGACGCAGTTACAGTACGTGTGTAAGGGTGGCGGTTTTGTCAAATACTATGGCTTATAAAAAGGCCACCGTCGGATGGAAATCTGACGGTTACGTGGGATTCGCCAGGATTGAGCTCGTGCCAAACAATCGCCAGATATCATTACTAAAAAAAGGTTAAAACACCCGGGGCTATAACTTGCACCGGCTGACCACTAACAATGATACTAACATAGTTGTAAAATGGTCAAAGACCGTGTCTACGTGGTGTTTGGAATTATATGCAAAAAAATTAGCAAGATGCCCGTGCATTGCACAGAACATCAAGATGCATTTTTTTACAAAACACCTGTTGTGATTGACCCATGCAGGAGTAATCCCATGTGTAAAAACTAATGATATCTTGAGAATTTTATCAGAAAATGGTATGTCGACCATTTCATCGAAAAAATGATATGTCGAGAAAGATGATACTCCCTCCTTTTCGGTTTATAGGGCTCAAATCTGAAATCTCATCTATCAAGGCAGATGATCAGTGGAGGAATATATCTCGTACTTTATAAAACTACCCAAATTAAACTAATGCATTAATGTGGATTAATTACACTGCATGCATGCTTGGCCACTAGATGAGTAGGAACATTGCATGCATTGGTGAGTTCCTTTTGAATTATTGCATGCAAAGATTTAATGCGCCTCGGAATCTCAATAGGAGTTGGAGATGAGCCCTTTAAATTAGGAAAACGAAAAATTTGAGATAAGCCTTATAAACCTGAAAGGAGGGAGTAGAGGTGAGGAGGAGTGGGGCGTGGTGGTGACTGGTGGTCGGACTGGGCGGAGGCATGGGGATGGACAGCGCCGGCAGCGGCCACCATGCCAGATTGTTCCAGAGACTTCCTTTTGTAATTGCTCAGCAATGAGGTTGTGGGAGATGAGGATGAATGAGGCAAGGCCTTATCTGTAAATGTGGAGAGAGGTGCGGGTATCTTTTGTAAATTTTTCATAGTTTGCTTTCTATCCGTCAGATATAGATCGGACAGTCTATATTATAAGATGGCAGGCACACCATCATCACCAACTCGGTTTTTTCTCTACTCCTACTCCTATAAAAGACTCAGTTGGTGATGATGGTGTGTCTGCCATCCACCATTTCTGACCATTAGATCTGCATCTAACGGCTGTGATGTAAGTTGTGGCCTTTTGCAACAATTCCCACTTCTCTGGTCCAGTTTACACAAAACCCCTTAGTATCTTGAAACCAACCACATTCCTCCCTTACTTCATCAAAACAGCCCAAAGAATATATTTGGAGTGAAACATAAGATTTTTTAGTGATATGTATATCAAAAGTAAACTGTTTTCTTTCAAATTTGTGAATATGTATTATTCTACTTTGGATCCATTGCAACAGACGGGCTCATTGTTATAAAGGTTTATATCTTGCATTCTCCGCAACCAACACCTAGTGTACTGGTCCGGGCCGGATGCTCATAGCGCGATGACCTAAGTTCGAATTCTGTCGTAAACTTTCGCTTTTTATATTTTTTTTAATATATACTTCTACTACTGTACTGGCAGTGGAACCCACAGAGTACTTAGAATACAGGATTAAGGATGGATTTGTTTCTTTTTAACTTTTGTACGAATCTATAGCCAGCCTGCAAGTCATGTACACTGTACTGACAGTGGAACCCACCGAGTACTTAGAATACAAGATTAAGGATGCAATTAAGTTTTTATAGAGGGAGAATCATACACGCATTAACTCAAATGGATTGGACGTGACTCTATTATTCTCCAAAGGCAACCGACAAATTTCCTCCCGCGGGCCGGAGTAGGTTTCTCGGTTTGCATGCGGGTTTAACGGAGGGGTTTGGTGGAGGCGAGGAGGCGTGTTCAGCCGGGCGTGCAGTGGACGGCGTAGTACTATTCGATTTGACAACTACAACTAGTATATTATAAAAAACAAAGAAGAGTAGTAGAGATAGAGATAAGAATAGAGACTAGGGAGGAGCAGCATCTACTGCTTCGTGGGCTACTCCTGCGCTCCATTCGGCGGCCGCAACGTCCCCTACAGCCACTCCCTCCTGCGCTCCATTCGGCGGGCGCTGTTGAAATTTCGGGAGCACACTCTCACGACTGCTAACAGTGATGACTTCACCGACGACGACTTCTTCCCCGACCTCGGCAACCTCTTCCTCAACGACATGGGCGACAACCTCAACGCCAATGGTGCTGCTCCCGTTGCACCGTATGTGTTTCTGTCCTTCCTGTTCGAAATCGTGGTAGAATTCATGTTTCTAGTCTGTGCCCTAGATTCGATCTATTCATCTATTATGCTAGTCCGCATGATTAGTTTAATCTCTGTTATAGCCATCATGATTTATTTTGTGCTTATTCAGACTAAATCTCGTAGTAACTTGCTCATATATTCAACTGGCGGAATGTCCCCTACAGCCGCTCCCGTTTCATGGACGGCCTGGTCGATGCCTCCAAGGAGCCCTTCTTCTACTGCTATGAGTGCCCGGTGCCGTTTTGGGGCTCGCCAACGGACATCGTGCATCACCTGACGCAGGCGTGCGGCGATCACTACTGGCCCTTGGCGAAGAACATCAAGTACGAGACGTGCTACCCGTTCACCGTGCCGGAGTTGCTGGAGGATCACCGCCGCCTGCTAGTCTCGGAGGAGGAGGGCAGCGTCTTCCTCTTGATCGTGGGCACCGGCGAGGCCCGCGCTGGCCGCCGCCCCGTATCAATAGTGTGTGTCAGGGGCGACGCCGCTGACGCTGACATTGACACGAGTCCGATGTACGGGTGCGTGCTCACTATTACTACCCCTCGGAGGTACGTGGGCGGCGACACTGGCTACGTCAAGCTGACTTGGACTCTGCCGAGCTGGGACCTTCCCGTCGATGTGGACATGGAAGACACATGGAATTATTTGACCCCCAACAATGTGCACGGGGACTCCGAGGAGGTTCACCTGGACATCTGCATTATCAAGTTAAATGTTGATCATTAGTCTTCGCTCAATGTAATCTGCTGTCTAAGCATGTGGAGACTTCCATGCATGATCTTGCTCTATTGGAGTATCGTGCATGAATAAAAGTGTATCCATTTATGGTTTAGTCTAGAATCTTCCATGTATGAATTTTTACTACAGTACTGGTGAAAGACTTATGATGAACCATTTCTTACATATCCTCTGCCCCTTTCCAAGTCATCTTGATTTAATCCCTCCGTCTAGGTGTATAAGGGCATGTTTAATACTTAAATAGTATAGCCAACTGTTGACTATAAGAAAGTGCCATGTCATCTTTAGCCAACATGTAAAACAATGGATAATCAAAAACTAGTTCTTGAAGATCATTTCTTGCAAAGCACAATAAGAGTTATTTCTTCACAAGTTTTGGATGCAGGTTGAACAGTTGAACGCTTTTGTTTGCAAAAGATACTTTTTTTATCTATTTCACTCGGATGTTTGTGAGCTCTAGAGATGAAATAATATCCGAACAAACCTATCGATACCCGTTACACCTGAGATGACCCCCACATCCTTTGTCAAAATAAACAACTCCCCGATCAATGCATTTCACTCTTCCGTGCAACGCACGGGCACCTTACTATAGATTAGTACGACCAAAAATTGAACTAACATTATATATAGTACGATAAATGATGATGTCACCTAAAATTATATCATTGAAAACTATGTTCAAATACGAATCCAACGATATTGTTTTTGTTGACATGCACTAACATCAGTTAAATCTTCAGTCAAATTCAATGGGGGATAAACCATGACCGATGTAGTACTAGTGTAGAGGGCGGTGCTGCACGGGAGTCTCACCCCGCTCGTGGCGCGATAGTACAGCCATCATATCACAAAACCCAACCACTCCTAGTAATAAGTGGCCTGGTAAAATAAACGGACAAGCAACCATCACATCCCTCCGTCTTTTTTGCATTTCATCTCTCTGCATTTACTTTCTCCGGTTCATCTCGCACACTCGATCCCTCGCTACTACTCCTAGTATCCCTAGCTACTACTCCTAGGGCCAGTTCTTTTGGCGGCTTCCCTAGCTTTTCCCATAAGACTAGTCACAATGGATAGTGACATTCAGGCACCTCACTCATTTATTTGGGCTTCTAAACTGCTACTAGTAGTACCTCCGTCCTGGTTTATTCCTCACCATTGTAATTTGTGCTAAATTTTGACCAAAGATTTAACTGATAAAATGTTATTGCATGTGACACGCACTAACATTTCATTAGTTAAATTTATGATCAAAATTTGACACAGATTACAATGGGGACCAATAAACCAGGACGGAGGTAGTAGTTATGGGATTACTAATCTAGAAGCCTAAAAGAACTGGCCCCTGGTACTCCTACTAGTAGTAGTACTCAAGTTGGAATTCCAATTGCACGGCACAACTTGTTAGGCAAAAAATTCGATACAGGGTGTAGGAAGCGGTTTGGGAATTTGCATGCCTTTCCGACCAGTGAGATACTCCGTACAAAGTACGACAGAGAAATAACCACAGAGAAGGAAGCTAAAAGTAAAGAATCAAATGAGCATTTTTGCATTTGTTTTGCATTGAATCGTTTCACAAGCTTGACTAGTGATGTTTTTCTACTTTCACAAAAACCGCATCGTAATGTTAAAACGTGCATTTGCACATACCTAAGTAATAGTACTACTCCCTCCGTCTAGGTGTATAAGTCTTCCCTCCTTCTTGGCATGGTGCACAACCAAAGATGACTTATTGACCTGGACGGAGGGAGTAGCACAGTCTGCAAGCATATATAGAGAGAGACGTGTAGTGCGATAGTATATAGTAAAGTTTGTGCTATATGCACGTACTTACAAAATGCGTACGAATACACAAGGTTTCCAAACTTTCCTTTTACATACTTAATTAAGGACGCTAATAATTCCTGAACGTTCGGGATTTATCATTTGCGTCCCAAAACTAATGAGATTGCCTTACGAAACAAAAATTATACTCCTACTAAAAGCCACGACGCTCGCAGGAGCGCTTGCGGCGCGCCACGAGTGCCCTGGTGCACGGCCGTTTCCCAGCACGCCGACACAACACCTCTTCCTCAGCCTCGCAACTTGCGAGGTGCTGATTGGGGGCTTGCCGATGAGCGAGCATGATCTCACCGGTATGGTGATCCGGCACCAACAGGTACTCCTCCTCGCTGGAAGCGTGCACCCAGTCCACGTACCGCCAAGCGTAGATGAGGCCCTTGGGCCCGACTGCACTCAGGGCTTTGGCACGGGCGTCCTCCGCCACCCTCATGGCCCTCGCACGAGCCTTCTGCCAAAGAGCCCATTGCCTGACTCTCTCAGACGTGACATAGGCCTGCCAGGCAGCTTGTACCGCGGTGCGCTTCTCTTCCTCGGTCTTCTTCTCTGCCTCTATTTTGGCGCGCTCTGCTGGAGGCAAAGCCTCCCGCAAGGCGACATCCATTTCTTTCCAAAGCTCCTCAAGGCTGGGGGGCTCGGCGGGCGGCGCGGCATTCTCCTCGTAGCGGGGAGCCGACGCGTCCTCCGACGCGCGTGCTGGTGAGATTGGGAACGCCGACGCGTCCACCTCGACGCGTCGCGGCGAGGAGCGAAACGCCGACGCGTCCTCCTCGACTAGTGGCGGCGAGGAGCGGAACGCAGACGCGTCCTCCTCGACTAGTGGCGGCGAGGAACGGAACGCCGACGCGTGACCGTCCGCGCGGTGCAGCGAGGGGCGCCTAGGGCTTGGGAGGGGCGATGCCATGGTGGTCGACATGAGAGGGAGGGGGAGGAGATAGCGATTAACGTGAGCGTTCTTCCGAATGTCGTGGGAGGCGCAGTATTTATAGTGAGCAATGGCACACCTACGTAAGATATGGACTGAGCTGCACTGACTTAACTGCAGGTCCAGTTGCGTCACTAACATGTGGGCCAGACCCCTGTTGGGCCCATATGTCAGTGACCCAATGCACCTGCAGTTAAGTAACTAAAGCAGCGTCCCGGAAGACATGTTGCGTGAGTAACAGCTACGTGGGCATATTTGTTGGAGTAAATTACGGGGGAGGGAAGGGGTGGAAATATTGCTGGTCACAACGGATTGGACGAGCGCGGGGGGAGGAGAGTCATACATGCAGATTTTTTCCACACAGGGTGGAGTGGTGGGACCGCCGGAGGGAGAAGGAGAGTCTGGCAGGCATATTGTTTCCACACATGGAGAGGAAAAGATTTGGAGACGAACGGGCTTCCTGCAGGTATGGGGAATGGTGCATAATAAAGTCTCATCTTGCATGCCGGGCTAGGTATAGTCTCAAGTCATTAAAAATATACACGCCCCACACATGTTCATATTTCAAGGTGCACTAAATTATTGCATGCGATGGTTAAGGCTGGCCATAATGGTGGTATCTTAGCTGGTATCATGCACATGGGAATACCAAACATGCTGATGTGGCAAAGAATGAAAGAAGAGAGGGGGGTTAGAGTAACTGCTAGTGTTCATGCATGCATTGGTAAACACATTTTTTTGTGAAGAACGACAACATTAGTTGAGTACTTCTGCAGACTACAAAAACTATTCCACCGCCTCTATCTTGCTAAGAGTAGGTGAAATTTTTGAGTCGAGCCCTTTAAACTAGAAGGGAGGTAGTAGTACTCTAATAGCTAACCTTGGCCCTGTTTGGATCCATGTGCTAGAGTTAGTTTGGGTTAGTTTGAACTCAACTAACCCCAAAAAAATCTAACCCACCCAAGAGGTCCTTATTTGGGTTAGTTCTTCTCGGGACACTAAAAAACACATTTTTCTCTCGCTCTCCCCGCAGCAGATCCCTCCCCGCTTCCTCAAAGCTTCTCGTCCTCTCCCTCCCTCCCTCCCTCCCTCTCGCACCACCCATGAAGGCACCTCGCCGTATCCGCGCTCCATCTAACCCTATCATCCAAACACCTCTTTCGCTAGAGTTACTTCAGGGTTAGTTCAAGATTAGAATCTTTAACTCATGTAATAGTAGTTCTTATACTCATTATAATCAGTATTGTAGATATTGATATTTTTAGTATAAATTTGGTCAAACACTTTGCAAACGGTTGACGGAAGTAAAAAGGACTAGAGGGAGTATCATGCATGCGGAGTAGGCAAAAAAATTGCTCATTTATAGCTGGTCGAAGTCTCAAAGGGCGCGACCGCGTGAGGGAGGCGAAGGTCGTGGGAGGAGCGATGGTTGATGGAATTAAGTGAAGTTACCCACGCGCCGGCATGGCGTGCGAACAGGAAGAAGCTATACCGTCAGGCCTACGATATGGGTCTAGTAGACATGACATCTAGTGGGTCCCGCATAGTTCTCGAGAACTCTTTGGGGGCTTGCAGCCGTTTATCCACCGGGCAGCAACCCCACACCGTTCGCACGCCCTACTCGTCCCCATCTTCTACTTGTACAGTACCTTACAACAGTTCGCTCCCAGTCGTCCCGTCCTTTCACATTACACCAGTTCAACTTCTCCTAACCCTCCTCCAAAATCCATGGCCTCCCAAATCTCCACGGTCGCCACTGAGTACCAGGTTAGAGCCATCACTGGCGATGAGTTCTTCGTCATCTACACACGTGGATCTGCGACGGTGAAAGCATGCCTTGCTCGCTTCCTACGCATGTTCAACAGTTCAATGGATGAGTGGGTCGCTGGGCTAGATGTTGAGTACACCACAGTCCTGCAAAGAGAGAAGAAACTAAAGGAGGCAGAGAAGAAGAAGCCCGCCGTGATCCAGGTTTGTGTACATAACATGTGCTTGGTCTACCACATATGCCATGCCGACGTTGAGTGCCAGGATTTTAAGAACTTCCTCAAGGACGAAAGAGTGAAATTCGTTACTGTAGACTTTAGGAACGACAGGGATGTCCTGGGTCGGATAGGTCTCGTTGTAGGCCAGCCCTTCGATCTCCAGAAGGCAAGCCTGGTGTCCTCCTCTCAGCCTTCAATGCTGACCCTGGCAGCAGCCATGATTGATCCTTCGTACGCTAAACTGAAGAAACCTCACCATGAGTTTCATCATGCATGGGAGTCGAAGACATTAGACGAAGATCACATCCTGTACGCAGCAATGGATGCCTACCTTTGTTTAAATATCTACAAGGGTTGGATGAAGAAGCAGAGCCCAGTGTCCGGTTCAAGCAAAGAAGCGTCGGCAAAGAGGAAGAGGAAGAGGGACGAGTACGAAGTCGAGGACGTGGACTCGGACTCCGAGTAGGTGGCTGAAGGAAATATGCCCTAGAGGCAATAATAAAGTTATTATTTATTTCCTTATTTCATGATAAATGTTTATTATTCATGCTAGAATTGTATTAACCGGAAACCTAATACATGTGTGAATACATAGACAAACTTACTATCACTAGTATGCCTCTACTTGACTAGCTCGTTGAATCAAAGATGGTTAAGTTTCCTAGCCATAGACATGAGTTGTCATTTGATTAGCGGGATCACATCATTAGAGAATGATGTGATTGACTTGACCCATTCCGTTAGCTTAGCACTTGATCGTTTAGTATGTTGCTATTGCTTTCTTCATGACTTATACATGTTCCTATGACTATGAGATTATGCAACTCCCGAATACCGAAGGAACACTTAGTGTGCTATCAAATGTCACAACGTAACTGGTTGATTATAAAGATGCTCTACAGGTGTCTTCGATGGTGTTTGTTGGGTTGGCATAGATCGAGATTAGGATTTGTCACTCCGTGTTTCGAAGAGGTATCTCTGGGCCCTCTCGGTAATGCACATCACTATAAGCCTTGCAAGCAATGTGACTAATAAGTTAGTTGCGGGATGATGCATTACGTAACGAGTAAAGAGACTTGCCGGTAAAGAGATTGAACTAGGTATTGAGATACCGACGATCGAATCTCTGGCAAGTAACATACCGATGACAAAGGGAACAACGTATGTTGTTATGCGGTTTGACCGATAAAGATCTTCGTAGAATACGTAGGAACCAATATGAGCATCCAGGTTCCGCTATTGGTTATTGACCGGAAGTGAGTCTCAATCATGTCTACATAGTTCTCGAACCCATAGGGTCCGCACGCTTAACGTTCGGTGATGATCGGTATTATGAGTTTATCTGTTTTGATGTACCGAAGGTTGTTCGGAGTCCAGGATGTGACCACGGACATGACGAGGACTCTCGAAATGGTTGAGACATAAAGATTGATATATTGGACGACTATATTCGGACATCGGAACGGTTCCGAGTGATTCGGGTATTTTTCGGAGTACCGGAGAGTTACGGGAATTCGTATTGGGCCTTAATGGGCCATACGAGAAAGGAGAGAAAAGCCCCAAAGGGTGGCCACACCCCTCCCCATGGACTGGTCCGAATTGGACTAGGGAGGGGGGCGCCCCCTTCCTTCTTTCTCCTTCTCCCTTCCCTTTTTCCTATTCCATGTGGGAGATGGAATCCTACTAGGACTAGGGAGTCCTAGTAGGACTCCACACTTGGGCGCGCCCTATGAGGGCTGGCCTCCTCTTCCCTCCATCCTTTATGTACGTGGCCAGGGGCACCCTATAGACACAACAATTGATCATTGATCTTTTAGCCGTGTGCGGTGCCCCCCTCCACCATAATCCACCTCGGTCATATCGTAGCGGTGCTTAGGAGAAGCCCTGCGTCGGTAGCATCATCATCACCGTCATCACGCCGTCGTGCTGATGGAACTCTCCCTCGAAGCTCTACTGGTCGGAGTTCGTGGGATGTCATCGAGCTGAACGTGTGCTGAACTCGGAGGTGCCGTGCGTTCGGTACTTGGATCGGTCGAATCGTGAAGACGTACGACTACATCAACCGTGTTGTTCTAATGCTTCTGCTTTCGGTCTCCGAGGGTACGTGGACACACTCTCCCCTCTCGTTGCTATGCATCACCATGATCTTGCGTGTTCATAGGAGAATTTTGAAATTACTACGTTCCCCAACAGTGGCAGTGCCGTCGCTCATGCTGGTTCTACTGCAGTGTCAAGCGGACTAGTTGCTTAGTTTATTTTCAAGGGTGTGTTGTGCTGAGGCCCCAGCTGAACTATGTGTATGTTCTTTCTCGTTATTTGAACTCTTTAGTACGTACAGTAGTACTAGTACTATGTCTTACTACTATTCTTCTTGCAGTTGGTACTACTGCTCGTATCTTTGTGTTCCTACTGTACTTAATACGTTCGTACTAGTAGTATAATTTGGGTCAGTCGATTTGTGAAAGAAGTTCGACGGAGTGAAGGAAGAAGACTGCAGGGTGCCCATGATCCTTACAAGTGTTGGGTGTGGAATGCAGTTCTCCGGAAAAAAATGGATCGTGCCCGGGGTTAAACGGATGGCGGGGGTGGGGGGAGCATGGCGGTGGCAGGCGGTTCAGGGGAGGGTGCGGCGGCGGCGGCAGGCGGTTAGGCGTGTGGCGGTCTAAGAAGATGAATCGTGCATCTATTTCGGAGGTTGAAGAAGCCTTTCTAGCCATCCATGTTGCATCAAACGGCTCACAAGAGTCCACTGACCCAAATTGCTCCTTCAGATTGCAGGATCCACGTGGCACTCAAGGTCTCGAAGGTAGATTCCACGTCCGCACCCGGTTTGCGGGCCCGACGCGCGCGTGACCGGCTTTCGCCGCGACAGCCACCATGCGTGCCTCCTCCACGCGGGCGGAGACGACAATGACACGCTAGTTCCTCCTCGCTGGCGTGCTGGAGCACGCGCTCGTCCTCCTCTTTGTATGATGCATGCATAGACGCTGCTCCACCAGCTGCTCGCGTGCTTCGCAGCGCGGCGGCATCGCGAGGAGGGACTACAGACGACATGAGCGGGCGAGCCTTCGGCTTGGCGGTGACACGACAGTGATGGGCGAAAATTGTTGGCCGGAGCAGGCAGGCGGCGGCATATTGATGAGTGCGCGTATGGGAGCTTAGTTTAGTTTTATATACGGTTGGTCAAACTTAAAAGAAAACCGTACTAGTTCACGTAAACATTAGACTTAGGCAGCGCTTTTATTAGTTACCACAGCCACGATAAGGAATCCTATGAAAGCGTGTGAACCGCGGCCGCGCGGTCGATCGAACGGTGCGTCACCGTGTCGCGCTCGAAGGACATCCACCGAACCTTTTTGTGTGTGTGAAAACAATCCCCGAATATTACTCAACTTTTTTCCGGGAAAAGTTCTTGACGCTACAATATTTCCATATATTTGAATTTAGCTCCAGTTCATGTTTATTTGGATTTGGACGTTCTAGGTGTGCCCTAGTTTTTTTAATACTGATTTTGTGTGTGTGACTGAGAGAGAACGTGTGTATGTGTCCATATGTGTGTTGTGGCATAAGGGCAATGTGGAGATGGTGTGCGTGTGATAGAGACATAGAGAGGTGTGAATGTGCAAATGATCATGCATGAGTGAGACATAGACAGATGCCGATACGTTGTGTATACATGAGAGAACGGTCTTCTATTTTACTTGTGTGTGTGTGTGAGCAAGAGAGAGAGGAGCATCCGTAACACAACAACCATCTCTCTCGATTCGTCCGTCCCTCGCACGATCGCATGTAACACATGCATCAACGCGCACATTTTGACACCCTCACCCGGCCCCTTCCCACCTGAAGGCCCGCACATCGCTCTCTATCTCGCACGCACACTCTCTTCGTGAATACCCTGTTTAGCATGTAGCTTTCCATCACATACACACACATTTTTGTCCTTAGGTTTGTTTTCTCTCAATATCTGACACACACACACACGCACACAGCACACAGCACACACACCCCCTCCCCCGAGCACACAATTCAACCCCATCCAAGGTTATATGGCGACCACTCTCACTTGTGCTTCTCAAAGAGAATGCGGGGCCATTTGGAAGCAGGATGATGTGACGACGGTTGACTGACTCCTCCCCCCACCCTCTCTCTCTCGCACAAAATTACCAATCCCTCTCTCCCCCGCACAAATTGATCAATCCCTCAACCCACGAGATCCTTCCCCTCTCGTCCATGCTTTTCCAGCTCTCTCATCAAACCTGTTGTCTCTTCTCCTTCCACGTGTACAGAATCCGGATGCACACGCATCTCACGTATATTACATGTCTCCATCTTTCTCACAGACCTAACTTCTTCCTCTCTCTTTCTCTCTCTATCTCCCTCTCTCTGTTTTGTTAGGTTTGTCTCCTACTCCCTCGTCCACATACATACAATCTTTCTCGTCCTATCTGCTCCATCTTCGCAAGCTCTCTCTGCACGTTTCATTCACACATTGGGATATGTTCAAAATGTTGCTTTTATAATGGCTGATGTAGAGTTATTGTTGGTTTGGTTGCATCCTACAAAGTAATAACTATGAAATGCATTTTGATTGTCATTTGACAAGGATTATGTCAGTTTGAGCATGTTGTGAAGTACTATAGACCTCGTATACATCTTGGAATTCGACAATGATTGTAACTATTGAATTGTATAGACCATTACATTCGAAGTCCGTAGCCTAATATATTTATTTCACAATTTCAACAAATGATTAATTCACTACATACTAAGAAAACAAATGTGTACACCCTCCGTTTTTATTTAAGTCCGCGTATTAGCATTGGTCAAAGTCAAGTTTTGTAAACTCTGAGAAAGTTTATAACAAAAAATATTAACATATACAATAACAAATAAATACCATTAGATTCATTATTGAATGTACTTTCACATCAAACATATCTGTTACGGTAAATGTTTACATTTTTCTATAAACTTGGTCAATCTTTAGGAAGTTTGACTTCGGTCAAACCTAATATGCAAAGTTTACTAGTACTACTCGCTAGTTTCTTAGCCGAATCACCCAACATGCCACACGGGGAGTTCAGTGTCACAAAATTTTGAGGTCGGCGGGAAAATCTCCCGCGACCCTGATTCGAGCAGTGGGAAGTTACCATCATAGCCTTTGGAACAGGCCTACGGATGACGCTTGGTAGGGGGCTGTTTTCGTAACTTCAGGTTCACCCTACCCAGCCAACCCCACCCCGACACCCAGAGTAGTACACCTGAATACTCCCCATTTTCTATCCCCACCGCAGAATAGACTTCTCCACGACACCGCAGCCTTCGTGCTCCCCCCTTCTACATCAGCGCACTCGTCCACCGCAGTGCATCTGCCTCATCGACGACCTCGTACGCCCCACTAGAGCCGGTCCACCATTGTCATCATACACGGGGCCTCTTCCTCGGCACCGTCTTCCACGATCTCAGATCTGCTTCCCGGAAGCCGACGCCAAGCGCAGAAGCGCCACCGTCGTGGACAATGAATTGACTCCCGTTGCCGACCATGACTCACAGAGGCCGCCGCGACCATCGTTCTCCTCCTCGATTGGTAATGTGTGTATTGAATCACTTAGCAGTACATGTGCAGTTCCAATTTTGTTCATACCTACCCTTCAAATTTCCTGGGTGCTATTGTTCCCGTAAAAGTAATTGGTTATAGCCTCCATTGTCCAACAGGACATCAGCTTGTAATTGTGTGTCGCTCCTGTATCGCGCTGTGCTTGGGTAGGTTTTTCATCTGCAACCAGTAGTGTGGCAAATGATGGAAAGTTTTTTAGAACTAGCAAGATGCCCATGCGTTGCACACATCAAGATGCATTTGTATGAGTATTTTATCTTGTGGGAGAAAAGGATGAACGAGGGAATGCCTTATTTGCAAATGCGGAGAGGGGTGTGGGTATCTTTTTGCAAAATTGCCACAGTTTCCTTCCTATCCGTTGGATATAAATCGGATGGCCTATATTGCAGGATGGCAGGAACACCATCATCACGAACTCTGTTTTTTATAAGAGTAGGGAAAAAGTAGAGAGTAGAGAAGTAGAGATAAATATTAAATATAAAATAAATATAACAGTAGAGAAGAGAGTAGAGATAGCAGAGACATCAGGAAAGGATTGCGTGCACGCGGGAAAAAGCGGCCGGGCGTGCACTAGTTTTGGCACGCGGCGTCCGGCGCGCTTTATAAAATCCAACGCCCTCCCACCGCTCTGTGCCTTGCCACCGCTCTCTCCCCGCTCTGTGCCTCGCCACCGCTCTCTCCCCGCTCTTTCTCGCCTCGCCGCCGCGCCGCCACCATGCCACCGCGTCGCCGGGAAACTTGGGGATACCGCGGCGTCCGCGCGCGCCCCTCCGGCGGCTTCTCCGCCGAGATCCGGTTCCGCAGGATGCACCTCGGCCTCGGCAATTTCGACACCGCCAACGAGGCCGCCCGCGCATACGACGCAGCGGCGTGGCGCCTCCGGTGGCCTCATAGAACATTGAACTTCCCCAACGTGCCGACGCGGGAGTGGGCACAGGAGCTCGCGCCTCTGCCGCGGCTTATCACCGACGAGGATCGTCGCGACAAACGGAGGCGGGAGCACCGTCTCGACATCGCCGAGATGGACGAGGAAGCCATGGCGCTGTGGCACCAACGCTTCCCGCAGGACATCATCAACGAGCGCGAGTTCTACGAGCAAAGGAGGGCAGAGATGGATAAGAGGATGGCGGAGCGAGCCGCCTATCGCGAGGACAAGCGTAGGTGAAAAGTGGACGCTCAATTCAACATGAGGCTAGGAGCAACGTCGCCCTGGGAATCCGACGATGATCGGTATCTTCACGCCTACAGTCAGACGTCGGAGGAGGACATCACCGAGGAGGAGTCGGATGACGAGGAGTAGTTGAATAATCCATTTTTTTATCTATCTATGTTGAGAACTATCCTCTACTCTCTAGTCTCTACTCACTATCTGTACTTCTCGATCTCAGCACTGTAAACGCTTTTTTAAAGTGCCGCGCGTTGCGATTCTGTTGGAGATGCTCTAACATGGCAGACGAGTGCTTTAATGTTGCCCACAAGATGCACGAGTATTACTAGTAGTATATTTTTCTTGCCATGTTGAGATTTTAAAACCACGAGTGCGAACATGCAGAGGAGCAATGAAGACCAAACACGGGATATTGGGGACATCTTCAAGGAGCGTGGCAAGTTAAAGAGGAGCTGCACCGAACCTGTAAAACGAGCTTTGGTAAGTAACACCCTTTCAATTACTTTCGTTTAGCCTCGTGTTCTTCGATGTGTATATGTTGTAGTTTCTGTTTCTCTTAAGCCTCGTGTTCTTCGATGTGTCATAAGAAGAGTCTTAATCGTCCTAATGCTTTCGTTTTTAGCTTGATGTAGGAAGTGGGTGTTCTCACCTTGTAGTCTGTTTTTATATTTTTTTCCTTTTGAATTCACTTCTCCCAGTTCTGTTTATCTGGCTTCTACTAAATGGATCTGGGTTGCTCTGAGTATTGATCTAAAAAAGAAGTAACTTCATGTCAGGATGCAGTTCCTGCGAGGAGGGAAGTATGTTCAACCTCGAGATCATATTTCCAGAATGAGGCTGGATTACACACAAGGTGTCAGTTCCCTAATGATGCTGGATTAGACACAAGGTGCAAATTCCCAGATGATGCTGGATTACACACAAGCCAGGTGGAGTCGTCAGCTGTTCGTGTCCTCGTGGCTCTAGTAAAGGCTGAAAGAAAGTGTGCAGCAACCCTTGAGAATGTAGCTGAGTTCCTGAAGAAGCGAAAAGAGCAATCAGATGCTCTCTTCACCCATGCCAAAGAAGACATGGAAGAAGCCAGAATAAGCTAGCAGAGGCAGAGCAGGCTAGGCGTCTCCTGCTATCTAAAACTTTTGTCAATACAAAATTTCCTTCATAGTAGCTAGGTTCAAATGTTTATCCAGTCAGCATGCCTATTGTGATGTCCGTGCATCTACTGATGTGGCACAAAATATATTTTTTCGGGTCATATAATAATAGCAATTACTTTCCAAACAATAACAGACGAAGCATTGGACATGGTATAATTCACGCGCAAGCCCGACATTCCAAGTTCAACTTCCACATCAAACTCATGTTCACAGATATCTCCACATTCATACATAATGTCCACAACCATGATTCACTTCAAAGCCAAAAAAAATTGAGGAGAGTTATGAATAAAGAAAAACCTCTAGTTCCTGCTACCAGTGCGAGCACAACAAGTCAAGACCATGCGTAATTAATTATATTTTGGTCATTTTTTGTGTTCAAAAATGTCGGCCGGCTCGCGGAAGGACGTGTTGCCGGCACACGCGCGGAAAGCCGGTTGCATGCGGCGAGGAGGCGTGTTCAGCCAGGCCTGCAGCGAGTAGGGCCCTCTTGGCCGGCGCGCTGGTTCAATGCCTGCGCTATGAGAGGTCGCGTCCGTGTCAGAGCAATCACTCCCTCCAGTCCTTTTTTGTTTGTGTATAACAAAATCTCGTTTTCCATTCACATTTTACAAGTAAAATTCATGGACAAACTTTGACCCAAAATATGATGGGGACTAGTAAACCAGAACGGAGGTAGTAGTTTTTTTAATCAAAGAAGGGTTCCCCCTTCCGATTTTCATTACTGAAAACCAACATCTAAATCTAAACCATAGTATTTGCCCTAGAACTACCAGGTTCAACATCTCGCAACATAAACCCATACAACCATACGCCAAGGAGGTACGTAGTACTATGAATTCCATTTTCGCTCCATACCAATCGTTCTAAAAACTACTTATTACTTATAATGCGCCATTGAAAATCGGAACTCTTAACCCCGCTAAAAATTGATATTTTAAACGTGGCTACTCGATCTGTGGCAACTGGTGAGCCACCGCCTCCAAGTCGTTCACCTGTGGTCCCGACCATCAACTCCTACGGATCAAATTATCACGCGAGCTGACTATTCCTACAAAGGTGCGCTCCACCACGTACCCGGTACCCGCGAATGCAGCAATCGTGCACCTAGGGTTTTAGGGTTTATTTGTTAATGTTGCCTTTACGTAACACTCATGTGTGCGAGACAGCGAGAGACTGACTGCGTGTGTACGCCTCTTCTCTTCGTATATGTACTCCACCGTTTGTCTGGTGTCCAAAAAATTATAATAACTACTAGCAATGTGCCAATGCGTTGCCACACAATGAGAGTAGATTAATACATATTCACCGATTTGATAGAAAAAAGTCTAGTTTTGAAATACGTATATCACTAAAAAATGTTATGTTTCACCCAAAATATATTCCTTTGGCGGTTTTGATGAGATAAGGGAGGAATGTTGTTGGTTTCAAGATTCGAGAAGTGGTATATGTCTCTACTCTTACTAGCAAGATGCCCGTGCGTTGCACGGAACATCAAGATCTTGTGGGAGAAAAGGATGAACGAGGGAAGGCCTTATCTGCAAATGTGGAGAGGAGTGCGGGTAAATTGCCATAGTTTCGTTCCTATCCGTCATATATAAATCGGACGGCCTATATTGCAGGATGGCAGGCCCACCATCATCACCAACTCTGTTTTTATCCCTACTCTTATAAAAAGCATAGTCGATGATGATCGTGTGCCTGCCATCCTGCAATATAGGCCGTCCGATCTATATCTGATGGATAGGAAGAAAACTATGGCAATTTTGCAAAAAGATACCCACACCCCTCTCCACACTTGCAAATAAGGCCTTCCCTTGTTCATCCTTTTCTCCCACAAGATAAACTACTCATATAAATGCATCTTGATGTTCCGTGCAACGCATGGGCATCTTGCTAGTTGTTGCAAAAAGCCCATGTGTGTGAGAGAGAGAGGGAGAGAGGAGGACGGAGCGCATGTGTGACAAAGACACAAAGAGTGTGTGTGCGAGAGGTATCAGCTTAAAATGAGGCAATAGTGTGTGTGTGCACGATCGAGAGGGCGTGCACTACAAAAAAAAACACTTCCGTGATGATACGTGTTTGTCACAGTAGGTCGCATTTTCTGTCATGCATGTACATCCATGACAAATTTATGACAGAATCAAGATAGTCATACCTGTGCTGTCGTAGAAGTGTTCCATGACATTGCCAAAATTATCATCACGGAAGTGTCCACTTCCATGATGATAAATCGCGCGTTACAGAAGTGCTTTCGTCAAGGGTGACCGACATGTGGCATCCACCATAACGGAACGCCGTTAAGCTATCGGGTCGGATTTTGGATCCGGTAACCCGTTAACAGCCACAACCAATGCCGATTTTCCACGTGTAAAATTCTCATTGGCTGACGGATCCACGCGTCAGCTCCGCGTTGGCACAGGTGTCACTCATCCAACGGTCGAGATGGGCCTATGATATGTTGACACGTGGACCGGCCCACAAAGTTTAAATGGGCCGGCCCAACCGAAGGCCCATAAGATTTAACGGACCATAATGGGCCGGCCCAGCTAAAGGCCCACAAAATTTAGCGGACCATAATGGGCCGGCCCAGCTAAAGGCCCACACGATTTTGCAGACCATAATGGGCCGGCCCAGGTAAAGGCCCACAAGATTTTGCGGACCACAATGGGCCGGCCCAGCTAACAGCCCACAAGATTCTGCAGACCATAATGGGCCGGCCCAGCTAAAGGCCCAACATTCTCTGTCAAATCGGCCCGTCAACGGCCTGTCCTAAACTTGTCATCAATGCAGCCCATGGTCACTTCTGGCCCGTTAACAGTCCGCTAAGTAATTGGGCTGAATTACGGCCCGGTGTATTTCTGGCCTGTTAAAGGTCCGGCTTCATTTGGGCCCATTTACAGGCCATCAAAACTTTCGGCCCATAAACGATCGTGAAGGATTTGGGTTATATTCGGCCATGTCTGACATTCGGCCTGTTAGAGGCCCACTATAGCTTTGGGCCACTTTCGGCCTGTTCTCGCCGGACGTAAACCATGGGCCATATGTGGCCCAAGGTCATATCGGGCCCATTAACGACCCATATAAAAATGACGATAATCTAGCCCGACCGAAGTTCCGGCCTGTTAAAGGCCCATGTATTAGGTCAGCGCATTTACGGCCCGTCCGAATTTCGGCCTGTCAAAGATCCACATCGTAAATGGGCCACCATTTTCGGCCTGCTAAGTCTAGTGGGTTATTTGGCACAATCAGGTTCCAATCTCACTTTCGGTCTATTAAAGGCCCATGTTTTTATGGGCTCGAGATATTTACACCTGTAAACGGCCTATTTTTACTGAGGGCCCAAATTATGTTTAGGCCTTTTAAAGGCCCACTATGGGCACAGGCCTACCAGAAAAATATGAAAGCTTATGCTGATTTAGGCCCAGATATTTTTAGTGGGCTACATGCCAATTTCGGCCCGTAATCATTTTTAGCCCAATTGGAATGGGCCCGACGAATGTTGGCATGTTGGGCTCCTACGAAGCTTTCGGCCGAATACATTACTAAGATAAACCTACACTATACAAAAATAGTGTCGTAATTACTGCAGCCTGAGGCAGCATCATAAATGTTGTATCACAACAAAATAAATTCCAACCATACAACAAAAGGCCTGTTGGCATAAAGTTTACAGTCCTTCCAGATAAAAGCACCATCAGATGTATAGAAGCACAGATCATTTGACATGAGTGCTAATGTTTCAGGCTGTAGAATCTGATGGAGCAGCACGATCTCCACCTTTTTCCGTCATTGCTCTTGAACAACGAAGCGAATGTCTGATAGTCTAGTTTCAAAACCATTCATATCTTGACGACATTTCTCAACCACTATTCTTGTTTCCGAAACAACGTCCATTAGGGATAGGACTTGTGTCTGGAGCACAGATATATCACTCTGTCTAGCAGGAAGATTTTGTTCAGTAGGCGATTTGGACGAGGCTACCTTGACAACCAACCCAGAATTACGCAGGAAGGTGCTTTTTGCCCTGTTAGTGGAGAGATACTGACGCACTGCAGCAAGAGGTGACATTGTGCTTGTAGTAGCCTCGTCACCTTCAGGTGGTTGTGGTTGTTCAATCATTTGTTCCATAGCTTCCTGAAAGTTTGAACTTGTAGATTAGTGTACCAGATAAGTTACTAATGAGACAAAAACAAACAAAGTAGGTTAAACGTTTATACATAACTTATTTTGGTGAACTACTGTAATACATTAGCATGTATTGTAGTGCCAACTACATAATAAAATCACTTTCGGAACATATGTCCATGTAGCATGCCTACTGTATTGTCTATTTCCTCACATTCGTTGACATCTAAGGATAAAGAGACATGGTTTAAAGTAGGATGAACATAGTATGACATCATTCATATCATGGGCAAACAGATATAAAACAAACATGCTATTTTATCATTGTGTACGCACGTGAACATAACAACTAGATTACAGATCAAGACCAAAAGAATATCCTTCATCTCTTCTAAACCATGTAAGGTGAAATGATACGTTAAGACAATTGTGAATAAAAGTGAACAGAGTAACTGACATTGGCTGCAAACCAAGTAGTTAAATGAACACATCACAGTACCAATCAGTTCAAGGCAGGAGGAGTAAGGAATTACAATAGCGGCTTGAACTGGTGCGCTCATGCACTTCATCTTGCTGGTGTGGCAATCCTTGAAGATTTGCACTGCATTCGGTTCAGGTTCTTTTTGGTCCGCACGGGCTTTCCTCTGTATTTGGAACAAGTCAATATAGATACGATAATATGGCACAAAAAAAGAAGGAAGTAGCAGCTATTTACAAGAGCCACGCAGTGTGCAATATAGCTACGAGATCATGTTGTCCATTGGAATTTCACTTTAGAACAGTTGGTTTTGTTCTTCAAACAGTTAGCCTAGAAGAAGATACACTTGTATGGCACATACATAAATACAAGTTCAATATGTGGTCTGATCAAATACATATAGCCTACTTGATACTTTGGATCAAACCAGTGTTTAATGAGGGCTGTCCAGTCTTCATCTGTAATATATTCCACTGGAGATGTTTGGGAGATTTCATTGCTAGCCTTGCCTTCAAAGTGAGATTTTCTAAGGTTGTACCGATACTGTCGCAGAGCAGACTGAAATACATGAGTGCATGCTTGTTTAGTTGCATCATCTTTCGGATCCAACTTGAACCTCATCTGTTGAAAAAAGAATGTGAGTCTTATTAGGAGGAAGCTAGAAAGTATGGGACAGAGCAAGACAATATTACTAATTGCGATGAATAACATTACTTACGGATAAATGGTCAAGGAAGGTGTTAAACTGGGTATTATCTTTCTCATAACTGTACTGGATCCACGTTGGGAGGATACGTGCATGACACCTAACAACAACGGCTGCCTCTGATACTAACTTGGCTGACTCTGTAGCATCACGTGGCCTTTTTAAACCTGCCTCAAAATGGATCTCCATTCTTCCTCCTTTAGATTTTGTTAATCTGTCAAGCATTATCCCTGATGTCTGTTTCCGCTTGCGCCGTGGTGCTAGTTCAACAACGAATATGGAAAGTGTTAGTGTACATCAAACTGTGAGAGTACATATAAAGGAGCATGCAACTGCAACTTGACTCGATTAGGTACCGTCTTGGTGTTGATGCTCATGAGGTTCATCTGATCTTGCCAAGTCCTGTTGTGTCAGCAGTGCTTTGGAAGTAGTGTTAGGTGTGAAGGCAGCTTGGGAACTGGCCAGTTCCGGAGCAAACGAACGAGTAACTGGTTGAGATGCTGGTCTAGTTGAAGCGGATGCTGCAGCTGGTGGAGCAGGTGATACTGTGTTTGTAGATTTAGCCGGTGGACTTGGACCTTCTGCTGCACTATAAGTACTAGCAGAATCTCGACGGCAGAACCTTTTCCGTTTCACCCGACGAGTAACAGCACTCCCTACTATATTATTTTCCTTGCTCTTTTTTGACTTTGCCATGTCAAGCTGTACCCACAACACAAAAGAATAAAATCACTCTTCAGAACTCATTGATGCATGATACAGACAAGCAATACTTTGATGTAAGACAACCGTATGAGGATGGAATATGTAAGAAAAACAGGATGGCATGACATATTCACAGCTACGATGTGCAAACTAAGCAGAAGGATTTTCAAGAAAATAGAAGTAATGCAAGCTAGACACCATATGAAAGATGCAACCAATATTACTCTGCCAAGTTAAAAGTGTCTTGTCATAAGTGGCAATTCGAAAAATTAGAAGCAGTACAACGTAGAAATCAATGCAAGATGCAACCACTATCAAACTGCCGTGTTAAAAGCGTCCAATCATGAGTGACTGATGCGGGATACACAACAACAGTACTTTGATGTAAGAACATGGTATGATAGATAGATGCAGTGTATTCTAGACACAGAAAGCCATGTCATATGCACATGTATAACGTATGAACTCAGCACGTGCAACTTAATCAAAATAGAAGAAATACAGGCTAGACAACATATGCAACATGAACCAATTATCACACTGTCAACTTAGAGCAAGCACCTGCAATGGTGGAGTATGGGAGATGAACTCATCATGTAGACTTGGGACTTCAACTTCATTAGCAGTAGCAGTGGCAAATCTAGAGAGTCTCTGTTTGCGTCGGTCCGGAGGACCACCAACATCCCCTAACTTACTATTTTCCTTCCTATTTTCTGATATTGCCTTATGAAGTCAAAACCACAAGAAGATGAATAAAATTAGCTCTGCATAACTGGTTGATGCATGATACAGACGAACACTACTTTGATGTAAGGCAAGCGCATGATAGGAGGATGGAATATATGCAAAAAGACAGCGTTTCATATTCACACGTACGATAGGAGGATGGAATATGTATGAAAAAACAGTAAGCGGAAGGCATTTTAAAAAAATTAGAAGAAATGAAAGCTAGGCACCATATGAACATGCAACCAATATCATTCTATCAGGTAAAAAGTGTCTCGTCGTAAGTGCCATTTCAAGAAATTAGAAGTAGTACAAGCTAGAAGACAATGCAAGATGCAACCTACATCACAGTCCCAAGTTAAATGTGTCTTATGGGTAAGTGATCGTTGCAGGTATAAGTTGTAAGCTACGCAGATGCAATTCAACATAATCAGAAGCAATACAAACTAGACATCATACGGAAAACGCAACCAGGTATAACAGTTCCAAGTAAGAGAAAGCACTTGTGATGGTGGAGTAGGGGAGATGTGCTCATCATGTACACGTATGTTCTAGAAACAGGAACACGTGTCATATTCACAGGCATTATGTGTAAAGTAAGCAGATGCAATTCAAGTTAGAAGCAATACAAGCTAGACATCATACGCAACATGCAACCACATATAATAGTATCAAGTTAGAGCAAGCACCTGGGATGGTGGAGTAGGGGAGATGTGCTCATCATCTACACAGCTACGTTGACTGTCCAGCCTTGTGTTGTCTTGCGAATCTTGTTGGGAGGATGGCGGAGTAGAATCTGTAGAGACCCCCTGTTTGAGTTGCTCCGAAGGACCACCATCATCCACTGCCGGACTAATTTCCTTCAGCTGTAATGATTTTGCATTATGAAGTCAAACTGATAAGAAAAAGGAATAAAATTCGCTCTTCAGAACTCATTCATGCATGATACTGACGAACACTACTCGGATGAAAGGCAAACACATGATGCGAGGATGGAATATGTATGAAAAACAGGATGGTGTGACATATTCACACCTATGATGTGGTAACTAAGTAGAAGGCATTTCAAGAAATTAGAAGCACTGCAAGCTAGACACCATATGAAAGATGCAACCAATATCACTCTGCCAAGTTCAAACTGTATGGCGTTTCAACAAATTAGAAGCAGTACATGCTAGAAATCATATGCAAGACACAACCAATATCACAGTGGCGACTTAAAGGTGCCTTATCATAAGTGACTAATGCGGGATATGCAAGAACAGTAGTCTGATGTAGAAACAGGAACACTTGTCATATTCACAGGCATTATATGTCAAGTAAGCAGGTGCAATTCAACAAAGTTAGAAGGAATACAAGCTAGACATCATACACAACATGCAACCACATATAATAGTGCCAAGTTAGAGCAAGCACCTGTGATGGTGGAGTAGGGGAGATGTGCTCATCATCTACACAGCTACGTTGACTGTCTAGCCTTGCGTTGTCTTGCGAATCTTGTTGGGAGGATGGCGGAGTAGAATCTGTAGAGAACCTCCGTTTTAGTTGCTCGGAAGGACCACCATCATCCAATGCCTTGCCAATTTCCTTCAGCTTTATTGATTTTGCATTGTGAGGTCATACCGACAAGAAAAAGGAATATCATTCGCTCTTCAGAACTCATTCATGCATGATACTGACGAACACTACTCTGATGAAAGGCAAAGTCATGATACGAGGATGGAATATGTACAAAAAAATGGACGGCTTGACATATTCACACCTATGATGTGGTAACTAAGAAGAAGGCACTTCAACAAATTAGAAACACTGCAAGACACCATACGGAAGGTGCAATCAATATCACTCTGCCAAGTTAAAATTGTCTCGTCATAGGTGGCGTTCATCAAACTAGAAGCAATACATGCTAGAAATCATATTCAAGATGCAAATCAATATCACACTGCCAACTTAAAGGTGTTACATCATAAGTGACTGATGCAGGATACACAAGAAGAGTAGTTTCATGTAAGAACATGGTGTGATAGACAGATATAGTATGTACCAAAAACAGGAAAGCGTGTCATATTCACATGTATCATGTGTAAGCTAAGCAGATGCAGTTTACACTAATTAGGAGCAATACGAGCTAGACACCATATGCAACATGCAACAAGATATCACACTACCAAGTTAGATCAAGCACCTTGGATGGTGGAGTAGGGGAGCGGAGACTTGGACCTTGTAATGCACTATCAGTACAAGGAGAATCAGTACAGATGCTCCGTTTACGTTGCTGCAGAGGACCACCATCATCGCCTTCCTTACTCTTTTCCTTCCTCTTTCTTGATTTTGCCTTGTCAAGTCAAACCCACAAGAAAAAGGAATAAAATTTGCTCTTCAGAACTCATTGATGCATGATACTGGCGAACACTACTTTCATGTAAGGCAGCCGCATGATAGGAGGATGGAATATGTATGAAAAACAGGATGGCGTGACATATTGACATGTATGATGTATAAAGTGTAAACTAAGAACAAGGTGCTTGAACTTGTTAGGATCGATGCAAGCTAGAAACCATATGAAAGATGAAACCAATATCACTCTGCCAAATTAAAAGGGTGCCCTAACAAATGTATTTGACCAAATTAGAAGCAATACATGGCAACAGGCAAGAAATAATATGCAATATCACTACTAGGAAAAGGCCTACTAGTGGCGCACCAGTTTTGCCTACTAATGGCGCACTACTGGTGCGCCACTAGTACCACGCCACTAGTATTTTTTACTAATGGCGCACCACTGGTGCGCCATTAGTATCTGGTATACTAATGGCGCACCAGGCAGTGCGCCATTAGTATAGGCCACGGTGCGCCATTAGTATGCCTCCCAGGGGGCCATATTTACCCATGTGCCTAGCCATACTAATGGCGCACCGCGGGGTGATGCGCCATTAGTATCCTTTGGCATACTAATGGCGCACTGCGGGGTGATGCGCCATTAGTATCCTTTGGCATACTAATGGCGCACTGCGGTGTGATGCGCCATTAGTATCCTTTGGCATACTAATGGCGCACGTTGGGGTGATGCGCCATTAGTATGTATATTAGGGATTTTTTTTCTTTTCTGATTTTTGCACATATTACAAAATATATTATTGGACAGAATATAAGTAGCACCACACAGCAACAGCAGATTCATCGAATACAATAGAAGATTAGTCTCCAAATACAATTCATCATATTAGTCTCCGAATTCAAAAGACCGAACAAAGATAGAACATTACAAGTCTCGAGACCGCGAGTAGCGAGTTTGTCTTCACATTACAAGTTGATATCGATCATCTAAACTACCATCACATAGAAGAGAGCTGCGGTCATCACGATGAGCATCATCGCGATGAAACTGGTCTTCATCCGGTTCCTCCAACGCTCCCTCCTCTCTCCGCTAGATAGCGCGCGTATCTAGATTCTGCCTCCGCCCTAGTGATGTACCCTTTGTAACTGTTACCGCTGAAATGGTGAACCTGTCTCCGACACTCCTCCCAGTCATCGTAGACTCCGGGAACCTTACCCTTGTACACGACATACGACGGCAACTCTATGCACTAGCCAAACAACAGACAATACATAAGCAATATATAAGTATGCAACAAAAGGATCAGAAGAGAAAAGCAAGACATTAATAGCACGATTCATGGTCCTACTAATAAATAGCATCGATTACATCTAAGTTGAACGACTGTCCAAACCAAAGAGACATACAAGTTCATTAAAGTTTAATTACAACATGAGCTAATCAATGTTTCAAAACTACACATAGCATCACTACTTTCGACTCGGCTCATGGGACTAGAGCGTGGATGAAGCCGCCGTCTGTCGTGATGGTCATGAAGTTGCGGGCGTTGTCAGCCTGCATTTGTAGCGTTGTGTCTATCTCACTGTTGGACGGTTGAAATTTGAGGTAGAACTGCCCCGAGGTACAAAGGACATCTTGATGGATGATTTCTGCAAACTCCGACTGGATGCGAAAGAATTCTTGTCGGATGTCCGCGTCCTGGATTGCCGCCAAGCTTGCGGCCCAATCTTTGAGATTATTTGGTAGCAGAAGGTGATTATGGTCCCGTACGATCGCCCGCATGTGATGGAGGGCGTAGTAGGCATCCTTCTGACCGCCAGGCGGCTGCTTGACGCAGGGGAACGTCATATTGTGGGTGAACACGTGCCTGCCGTACCTACGAGATGGCCCCTTAAAGGTGCCTCCAGATGCGGCGTAGCCGGGGAGAGCATCATCAAGAACTTGATATTTGTGTAGTCTATCTTGGAGTCAAGGTCCGGGTCGAAATACGTGGCCATGGAATATTTCGGGCTTAAGAGGATGAGTGTGCAATGTGTGTCACTGCACAGAACACAGAATGTTAGAAAAAAAAGAACGATCGAAATCTAAGAAATCATATGTTACGGGGCGGTTAGGAGATGACTTACTTGGGAAAGTAAGGCACGAGGAAGTTATCCTTATCTGGGTTTGCCAGAATGACGCCTTCGAGGTGTGAACTCGCGACTTGCCGGTCCCTAGCGCTGCCCAAGATCTTGGCACGCATGTAGAAGGGGTCGACTATCACAATGTCCGGGGTCTTGTCTCTAATGATCCGCATCTCCATACTCAGCGAAAACAGCCGAACGAAGGTGTAGTGCAGCGGATGAAGGTTAAGCATAGCAAAGATGTCATCAAACCGCAGGACGATCGTACCCCTGACGACGCTATCCACAAAGCCCTTGCCCTCTGGCACCTTGGCCACGAAAACCGGGTATGCCACATCATTCTCTCTGAGACGCCGCTTCTCCAAAGAAAGAACATTGTCATGGAGACTCCGCATAGCACCGATTGCAGCATTGAGCATATTTGTCAGTAGCATCGGCCTACCCGCCACATGCACCCTCCTCGAGATATCCTTAGGTGAAGGTGGCCCGTCCTGAGCACGGATCGTACTCGGTGCCGGCTGGCTCGCACTGGCGCCCTTGTTAGTCTTTCGTTTTCGTCCCTTCTTCCTGATCTGCTGTAATGGGATCGAGTTCTGCTCACAGACCGCCTTCTTGAGCGTGTCGGGGCTGATAATACTTGGCACCTGAGCTATCTGAGGCTCGGTGAAGGCGGCAGCTGGAGGCGTCTCCTGAGAACTGAACGCCAGACGACGCCTGTTGCAATTGGGTTTCTCCGCCGTACCAGCTAGATCGTGGTCGTCTTTTTCAGGGTTGGGTTCTTGAGAAGGAGGCCCGCAGAACTCGTCACCATACCCATGTTCGGCAAAGTACTTATCGACGTTGGAAAATGTACCGCCGTCGTTGTCGTCGTCGTCCGGATCCTGTGCCATATGCATGTCTAGATCCTGTGCCATAGGGATGTCCAGCATGTCCGGTAGCGTTGCGGTGTTCTTGCCATGGCTTGGCGCTGGCACGACTGGCGGTCTTGTCTGTGGGGTGGTGTCCCCCGCCCCCAAATGAATCTGGCTCTTCGGCCAAAGCAGGGGCCAGCTTACACAGGCGCTGAGGGTCATCACATCATCTTCGTCGGCCCCAGCGGGTCGAATCGGAGGTAACAACTCGTCGCAGCCTGGCAGCACCCGAACCAGTTCAACCCTATACAAGGTGGGTGGCATCGGATTACCGTGGAACACGTGGTTGCCCGGTTGAACGATTCTGCCCTTGGCGACATCAACCAACTCGCCGCCCACGAAGTGCAGGAGAGTGCAAGGAACATCGGTGGCGCCCTGCGAAAACATGTAGGGCGTCAGGGATGCCCAGTCAAAGGCAAGGAGATGAAGTCATCGGCCGAGAGGCTTAGTTACCGTGATGCCGTCGAGCTCGGCTAATGTCGAGGCACCGCCAACGGCGGGCGTGCGCGTGCAACTGACGGAGGGGCCGCTTGCTGGCGAGGTGCCGGCCGGCGTACACCTGGGTGCATTAAGCTCCAATGCCCGTGCCGGCGCCGGAGACACGAATACCGCCTCCACCGGAGACACCAATGGCACCGCCTGCGCGTTGTGTGAGTTGCTGGCCGTGAAGCTGGGAACCGGGGGAGGCCCCTGTTGGCTGCCCGCAATCCACGTCGTCAGCCCTTGAATCAAGGTAGGCACAATGGCGGTGAGCGTCGTTCCCAGTTGTTGTTGCACTTGCTCTTGGACAATCTCCGGAATCCGCGCCACTTGTGCCTTGAGTTCTTGAACCTCGCGCGACTGGCTTTCCGAGCTGGTCTTTTTCTCCTTTCGCCCACCAGCGCCATTAGTAATATTTTATTATTATTATTTTTTGTTGCATCTAATAATTTTTTAGAAAATGAAAATGAATATAAAACAGTAATAATTTTTTATAAAAACAGTAATAATATTTATGAATATGAAAAAAATCATCAAATTTATTATTTGAAAAATATAATCAAATTTGTTTTTTTTGCAATTTTAGTTGCATTCATTTGTGACGGTGGAGCGGGCCGGGGAGGGTGCGGGGGAGGGTGCGGGGGGTCATCGGCGGCGATGGAGCGGGGGAGGGTGCGGGGGGTCGGCGATGGCGGCCGGTGGAGCGGGGTAGAGGGTTTGGGGGGTGCTCGGCGGCGAGGGGGACCGGATCTGGCGAGGTGGGATAGCGATCGAAATGGAGGGGGATCGAGATCGAGTGTCCATGAAATTTAAAAATATTCATGAGTTCAAAAAGTGCCCATGAAATACAATCGAGAAATGAAGGCTACAATTTAAATACAATCGATCTTAGCTAGCTATCTGTTCACAATCTTCTTGCCGTTATTTTTCGTAAATGGAGTTCTTCACTTGAACGGGCGTCCTTTAGGTAGGGTGGTCCTGCTTCTTCTTGTGGTGTATGCTGATACTTCATCGTCGTCATGTTCCATCTT
The DNA here is from genome assembly GCF_002575655.3 of Aegilops tauschii subsp. strangulata. Lineage (NCBI taxonomy): Eukaryota > Viridiplantae > Streptophyta > Magnoliopsida > Poales > Poaceae > Aegilops > Aegilops tauschii. The sequence continues at coordinate 359,647,363 of NC_053035.3, forward strand.
CGGGTCGCCGTACCTGTCGAAGTCTTTCTCATTGGCAACTCCATCCATTCCGATGATCTTCCTTTTGCCTCTCCTCACGACAACACGACTGGGCTTTGACGGGTCGGTAATGAAGAAGCATTGGTCCACTTGGGAAGCCAGTACCCATGGCTCATTTTTCACGGTGACGTTCGCGCCTGCGGTCTTGGATTTGGCTTCGGGTATAACCATGGTGGTGAAATACCGGTCTTCTTTTATGACGCTCTTGGCCCATCTGACACGGAACATCGGGATCTTCTCTCCAGCGTAGCTCAGCTCCTAGATCTCCTCGATCCTTCCGTAGTATCTGTCCTTGTCGTTACCGGTGTAGGATTCCATCGTTACCCTGGAGTTCTGATAACCATCGCTCTTCATGTCCTTGTCCTCGGTGTAGAATGTGTAGCCGTTGATATCGTACACCTCATACGTCATCAGGTTGTGCTCGGCGCCCTGTGACAAGGCGAATATGAGTTGTTCTTCCGTGGAAGAATCCTCATGTAAAGGGTACGACAGAAGCTTCTGCTTGAACCAACGCGTGAAACATGAGTTGTCCTCTTTGATTATATCTCCGTCCGTCCTCTGTTGGCCTCGGTCATTGTACGTCTTCTCAATAAATGTTTTGTGCTCTACCACCCAACGATCGACCACGTCTATGTGTTGTAGCGCGACTAGGTTTGCTCTTTCAAAGTCGGCGAGTCGACCATCAAAGTCGACATGCATTTCGCAGCGACCCTCACGGTGACCCCATCCAGCGAGCCTGTCGAGGTGCCTGTTGACGGCCAGACCAACGGGGTTCTCGATGCCTAGATAATTCATGCAGTAGGAGATGCACTCTTCGGTCAGAAAGCCCCTGGCTATGCTTCCCTCTGGACGTGACATGTTGCGAATGTATCCTTTGATGACACCATTCATCCTTTCGAATGGCATCATGCTATGCAGGAACGTCAGCCCGAGTTGGATGATATCCTCCACGATATGGACCAGCAGATGCACCATAATGTCGAAGAATGCAGGCGGGAAGTACATCTCAAGCTCGCATAGTATCACCACGATCTCTTCCTGTAGCCTTCTGAGTTGCCTCACGCCAACCGACTTCCGAGAGATGACGTCGAAAAAGTTGCATAGGACAAATAGCGTTTCACGGACGTGCGCGTCCATGATCCCACGGATTGCAATTGGAAGTATCTGCGTCATCAGCACATGACAGTCATGAGACTGCATCCCGCTGAACTTCTGCTTCGCTGAGTCTAGGTATCTGCTTAACTTCCCCGCGTAACCGGAAGGAAGTTTTACTCCTACGAGGGAGGTGAAAAACTGATCGATCTCCTCCTGACTTAGAGTGAAGCATGCGGGAGGGAAGTCATTTCCGGTCTTCTTGGCCTTTTTGCCTTTGCGACGACTTTCCGTGTCCTGCTTCGCCTCATCATCATCATCATTAGCGTGAAGCTCCTCCCTGATGCCCATTGATTTCAAGTCTGCCCTTGCTTTCGGCCCATCTTTGGTCCTCTCTGGCATGTTGAGCAGGGTACCAAGCAGACTCTCGCACACGTTCTTCGTGATATGCATGACATCAAGGCTGTGAGGCACACGGTGGATCTTCCAGTACGGCAAGTCCCAGAAAACAGACCTCGTTTTCCATACCTTCAGCAGTGGCTCTGGCGCCTTTCGCTTCTTTCCCGGCTCTGGCGCCTTTTGCTTCTTTCCTGGCAGTGGGCAATCTTTCCAATTTTTCAACAGCTCGTCTATTTCCTCGCCACTCCTCGTACGCGGGCGTCTTCGGGGTTCGGTTTCACCATCGAACAGATCCTTGCGTTTCCTCCATGAGTCATCGTCGCGAAGCCACCTTCGATGTCCCATGAACATGGTTTTCGAAGACCCGGGATCTCTATCTAGCTGGCGATACGTTGTGTCATCCATGCACCTAACGCATCCAGAAAATCCGTGGACCACCTGCCCCGCGAGATATCTGTAACCGAGATAGTCGTGCACCGTCGTGAGCAGTGCGGCTCTCATAGGGAAATATTCTTTCTCTGCGGCGTCCCACGTATTGGCTGGCGTTTTCCACAGTGTGTCTAGCTCCTCTTTCAGCAGCCCCAGATATAGATTGATGTCATTTCCTGGTTGTTTCGGCCCTTCAATTAGCATACTCATGTGAATGTACTTCCTCTTCATGCACAACCAGGGGGGAAGGTTGTACATCCACACAAACACAGGCCAGGTGCTATGTGTGCTTCTCTAGCTGCCAAACGGATTGACTCCATTGGTGCTCGCGCCCAACATGATTTTCCTTGGATCGTTCCCAAATTCTGGGTGTTCGAAGTTCGACGCTTGCCACTGGCTCCCATCCTTAGGGTGACTCAGCGTCTTGTCTTTTTTATTTATCTCCGGATCATTTGCGTCATCTTCTTGCTTCTTCTCCTCCCTATCCGCGTGCCAACGCAGGAGCTTTGCTACCTTAGGGTCCGCGAAATACTGCTGCAGACGAGGAGTGATCGGAAAGTACCACACCACTTTTCGAGGAGCTTTCTTCCTCTTCTTGTATCGAGTGACGCCGCACACCGGACATATGGTAGAATCCGCGTGCTCGTCCCAATAAATGATGCAATTGTTCATGCACACATGGTATTTCACGTGCGGTAAATCCAGAGGACACACGATTTTCTTCGCCTCCTCGAAACTGGTCGGGCACTTGTTCCCCTTGGGAAGACGTCCGTGCCAGAATGACATGTTCTCGTCGAAGCATGCGTCGGTCATTTTGTGTTTTACCTTCATCTCCAGAGCCATGAGCGTTACTTTCAGGCGGGTATCCTCGGGCCTGCATCCTTCATACAATGGAGTAACCGCGTCTATCTCCAGTTGATCCAGCTTGGCTTTCTCTCGGGCGGCAGCTCTTGCGTTATCCGTCTGCTTGAGAAGCAGCTCTTGAATATGAGGGTCCTGCACCCAGCCCATCGATGGTCCATCGTCGTCTGCTCTGCCGGCATCTTCATCTTCATGATCATGCCCTTCGTCTGCTCCCGCATCTTCCTCATCATCATGTCCGGCATCTTCTACATGATGACTGTGTACAGCATCACCGTCGTGATCATGTCCTGGAGATTCTGCGTCTTCTCGCCCGCCCGAGCCGCGGTGGTTGTCTTGCTGCCCATCCTCATTTCTTGCCCGACCCCCATGGACGACTTCATAGTCATCTTCATCACCTTGCCACCGATAGCCATCCATGAAACCACGCAAGAGCAGGTGGTCCCGCACCTGCCCAGAATCCGGGTCCGCAATAAGGCTCTTCAGCTTGCATCTTCGACACGGACATCTTATCTCCGTCTCATTCTTTTCAAGCATCTCGGCCTTCGCGAAGCTCAAAAACCTATTCACGATGCCTTCGGTCATCGTGCGGACCATGGTTGCCTGCGGGGTAGAGCAAAACGATATTTTAGAACCAAGAAGAAATATGGCATGACTTTCCCTAAAAATATTTCCAAAAAGAATGCATAGTGCCAAAATTCTCGCCGAAACGGAAATGAATCAACATTCCGGCAAAATATTGGCAACTATCGCATTTCAAATACCGGTACCTGCAAACACAAACATATATGCAACACCACAAACATATGCAACACCACTAACATACATAGATCTAGCTAGGCCATAAAAAGTGCATGTGCACATTGTTCGAGAGGGAGAACAAAATAAAGATAGCTTCCCCTTACTTACCTATCAAAAAAAGGTAATTTAACCACTTAATTTGGATGAATTTATGGTGCAAATGAGGTGAGGAGGAGGAGGCAGCCGAGACAAGCTTGGAGGAGGAGGTGGAGAGAATGAAGTGGGGAAAGTGAGTGGGTAGGTGTGGCTGTCCAAAATATCTAGCTTGTCCCAGGTTACTAATGGAGCACCACCACCTAATGCGCCATCAGTAACCCTGGTTACTAATGGCGCACCTGCTGGTGGTGCGCCATTAGTAGTTTTGCAAAAAAAGACACTAATGGCGCACCGGGGAAGAGTGCGCCATTACTAGTTTAAACTAGTAATGGCGCACTGTTCTCTAGTGCGCCATTAGTACTTTTGCAAAAAAATAAAAAAAATATATAGTAGTGGCGCACTATGTGGCTGGTGCGCCATTACTAGTTAGAACTAGTAATGGCGCACTGGCCCTGGTGCGCCATTAGTATGTTTGGAAAAATAAAAAAAATTGTTACTAATGGCGCACCGTGTGTCTGGTGCGCCATTAGTGTCTTTCACACTAATGGCGCACCAGCACATGGTGCGCCACTGCTATATAGCAATGGCGCACCACATGTCTGGTGCGCCATTAGTGGCCATTCCATCTATAGCCCTTTTCCTAGTAGTGTATGCAACGAATAAAGGTGACTCATCGTAAGTGATTGATGTAGGATACAGAAGAGAGGTAGTTTCATGTAAGAACAAGGTTAACACATCGATGTAGTGTGTACCAAAAATAAGAAGGCATGTCATATTCATAGGTATAGTGTGTAAACTAAGCAGATGCAATTTACCCTAATTAGAAGCATTACAAGCTAGACACCGTATGCAACATGCAACCACATATCACACTGCGAAGTTAGAGCAAGCACCTGTGATGGTGGTGTAGGGGAAGTGCGGTCTTCAGGTACAGAGCTACGTTCAATATCTTCATTTAGGCTTGCTATTTCTTGAGAATCATGTGGAGAGGATGAAATTGCATTCTTTATAAGAGTATTGCGTCTCATATGAACCCACGCGCGTGACTGTCTCATCATAAGCGATAGACGCAGGATACACAAGAACAGTAGTTTGATGTAAGAACATGGTGTGATAGGCACATGTAGTATGTACCAAAAATAGGAAGGCGTGTCATATTCACATGTATAATGTGTAAGCTAAGGAGATGCAATTTAACAAATTAGGAGCATTGATGAGGGATACACAAGAAAAGTAGTTTGATGTAAGAACATGGTTAATAGAAAGACGTAGTATGTACCAAAAACAGGAAGGCATGTCATATTCACAGGTATAATGTGTTAACTAAGCAGATGCAATTTACCCTAATTAGAAGCATTACAAGGTAGACACCATATGCTACATGCAACCACATATCACACTGCCAAGTAAGAGCAAGCACCTGCGATGGTGGTGTGGGGGAATTGCGGTGATCAACTAGAGAGCTACGTTGACTATCTTCATTTAGCCTTGCTGTTTCTTGAGAATCGTGTGGGGTGGATGATACTGCACTCTTTAAACGAGTAGGGCGTCTCACAGTAACCCACTCGGGTGACTGTCTCATCATAAGTGATTGACGAGGGATACAAAAGAGCATTAGTTTGATGTACGAACATGGTTAATAGAAATATGTAGTATGTATCAAAAACAGGAAGGCATGTCATTATCAAAGGTATAATGTGTAAAGTAAGCAGATGCAATTTAACCAAATTGGAAGCAATACAAGCTAGACACCATATGCAACATGCAACCACATTTGACAGCGCGAAGTTAAAGCAAGCACCTGGGATGGTGGTGTGTGGCAATTGAGATCATCAACTGCAGAGCTACGTTTACTGTCTCCAACTGCTGACACTGCACCCATTTAGAGCGCTGAAATGCTTAGTGCTTATCTTCGAATTACACTGGAGCGACTTCTGTCTTTTCTTTTTTGCATTCATCAACACTGCGTCAGAGTCTGAAATACCCATGCATAAAAAAACAATAGTGTGAGTATGGGTGAAGTGTGTGCACAATTAGTACAGTGTAAAGGTAGCAGATAGCAGGTCGCTGAGAAATAAATGACGCGAGACATATGATAGCTCTACAACATGCATGGCACACTAAATTACTACAAGATTCTATGAAAATAACAGTCGACTGAAAGCAAATAGGTCAGTCCATTTTTTCTGCATCGTCCGATGTACAAAGAACGGGCAGATCACCTTCATCTACCTCCAGCCAGTTAGTGTTGACGATCTTCCTCGAAACGCCAGCGACCACCGGCCCAGTATTCCTCCCCTTCCTGCGCCCTCCCCTCGACCTCATAGCACCGCCGTGCTTGGCACCGCCCCCCGGCCATCCATTCAAGCCCCGCCGACCTCCAGATCGGGCGCAAGCAGCTCCTGCGCCCCACACCCCTATGATAGATACCGATGCGCCGCTTCCCCGGGGAACAGGCGGACTAGGTGCTCCGCGCACCTAAGCGGGTGCTGCTTCTTTTAATTGCGGTTCGACTGACCCTGAATTGAAATCCAGGCAGGCTACTGACCTCTAGCAAAGGTGAAATAGTAAAAGGGAGGAAACCTTGTGCATTTAGTATCACGAAGAAGATGCAGTAAGAAGCGCTCAGCTAATTTCTTTCGTGGGATGAATACGGTGTGAGCGGAGATGTAATATTTGCACGAATAAGGGAAGAGGAGTACCTCTTTCTACTGGCAGTGCTCTGTCCTCCTTCTGTTTTTCCGACGATCTTCTTGTTGTTCGCCGGAAACCAGAAGTTGTGGAGGACGGTGCAGCCTTGGACGAACCCATGGCCAAGTTGTTGAGTGTGGTGCGGTGGTCGTCTGTTGGCGGCGGGGAAGCAGATCCGAGGCGGCGAACGACGGCGTAGCGGGAACAGCTCCGGTGAGGTGGATGGTTGCGACAGTGGAGCCGCAGCAGTGAGGCGCAGGATGGCGTGGTCGGAGTGGTTCTGGTACGGCGCAGGATGGCGTCGGCGTCGTGGAGGCAGCTCTGCCTCGGCTTCAGCTGCTAAGTCCTTGAGGGCGTTGCGGTTGCGGTTGCGTTGGACGACGACGTCTGGGTACCGGCTCCGGCGTGATGGAGGAGGGCGGCGGTGGATTGGCCGCTATGGGGTGGAGGACGGAGGAGGCTGGGGTTTCGCGGCTGGTGGAGAGGGCGTTTTCGCGCCCACGGAGTATGAATGGGGAAACGGAGGGAAGCGGGGAACTAAGGGGGAACAATGTTTCGGTTTGAGACGCGCTTGTTTGAAATTTGGGGAAAGTTACAAACTTTGCCCCCATCTAAAATTTCGGACATATTGCGGGTTGGGGGTAGGACAGTCATGTCAGGTGTCCCAAATGTGGGCGGGATAGATTTTGGCCGAGCGGATGGGTAGGCGCCCACGGCGTATGAATGCTTCTCGGAGGCGGTTGAGACTGGCGTCTTGGTGAAGTTACAAACCTACCCCGGCTTAGACCTTTGGACATCGGGCCGATAGGCTACACGGGCCAGAGTCAGGACAGTAATTTCCTACCACCAAAACATTAGTCTCGCGCGGTTTCGGGTGACCAGAGGCCTATTTGGCGCTTCGTTCAATATTTGGGAGCAGAAGCATTAACGTTTTCGGTTCTCTTGAATTGAACTTTCAGGATTTGTCAAACTTCACAAATCTTTACTCTTGAAAATCCTAAAGCTATGATTATTTTGGAATGGAGGGGGTACACTTGAATATACATTGTACATGAGTATATATTAAAAAATATGCAACTTACCTAAGTTCATGCATGGTTCCAGATATAATCTCCTTGGTTGCAAAAACAAAGTTAGATATGCGTATGACTATATATAGCATGTTCAAACTCACAACAAAGATTGATGCCCCCTTTTACATCTGATTTACAAATGCCATTATCTCGGGTTCAAATAGATGAATGCACTTCCTATGAATTCGAATCTTCGAAACCCCCTTTATGTTGAATTCGACATGTATTCTATTTCGTAGCTAGCAATTTGGAATGTATCCATGCAAGTGACAAATGTATAAAGTGCTTCACAGTAACAACATGGAGTGCACTAATTAATGTTTATATATGAATTGCAAAAGCATCCATTGCCTGTATTTCAAACCGCTCTCACTCTATGGATCGATAATATGAAATAAACACATGCACATGCTAGAATTCAATAGAGTATGGGTGTCTGATAGACCGATTTTCATCCATACGCAATTTGCAAAATTCATGATCTCATCCAAAAATAATAATGCCATTTATATTTTAATTTAATGCGTAGAACCGCCTTTTACACGTAGATGCACTATGCCTCGCCCCATTCTCACAAACGCGTTATATATCTCTCTATCTAACGCATAAGTGCACACACTTTATATGCATCGGCATTTCTCTTTCACACATGCTCACAATCTCTCTCAGGGTGTCGGGGTGTCTCACGCACATGCTCTCTCTGTTTCTCTCTCTCTCTCTTTCTGACTACTATGTACCACTCTTTTCACTAATCTCAGTTGGAAAACACTATTTCTCTCACATGCATATATACACATGCACGGTCTCTACTAGCCCTCTATATGCACATATATGTGCCTATGTGTCTCCCGCACGCACATTATCTTTTAGGCCTCTCTCGCACACATTGCCCCCCGACACACCTCTCTCTTAGTAGTTGGCAGATATGATTTCATCATATCATTCGGTAGGACACCCCTGGCTGTTAGGCTGGATGGTAATACGAGGCAAAGTTTTACCCTAGTTCGGATCGGACCCTTGCAGTTGAAGAAAGAGCCTACTCCTAGTACTGTATATTAGTGATAGGGGTGTGTACAAAGTACACGTGAATACCAGGCATTGTGCGTGTGTGTATACTATCGACGAACTAGCCCCCAAGCTTGTATAACATACTAAGGGCCTAGGGTTACAAATCATATATAGTCGGCTTATCACCAGTGGGGATAGAGTCCTCCGCGACTCTGGTAGCTTCGTGTTGTACGCCGAGTCCTCCACATGGGTCTTCGTATAACACGTCTCGGTCCAACCTATATGTGGTGCAGGATGGAACCGACCCATGAGTCTTCATGTTGACCCACCACATCTAGAAATGATGTGCCCACCACACCACACACGCAATCGGCCACTAAGAAAATAAGCATATACAATAGTACAACGGTATCTAGCTCACGATACATCTCCATATTTTGTTGATGACACTGACGGACTTTGCATTTGATGCGTGCTCCGTATTTTGTTGACGACACTTACGGTCATTGTATTTGAAGCGAAAGCACGATATGGTCACTGGACTTCAGAATAAGCTCATCACGGTCACCACATACATTTTGTCGTGCTAACCAACATGTGGTTGGATGGTTAGAGGACAGTGGTTTCTCGAGCCCACCAAGGTTAAAGTCCCGGTGCTCGCATTTATCTTGTGTTAATTTTAGTATTTACCGGCGATGTACATTCAGTGGGAGGAGACGTTCCACTCGACTACGAGGCACCTATGGTGACTTCGTAAAATCTCAAGATCATATATGCTGGCCCACTCTCTCAAAGGTGCTCATAGGGGTAGGGTTTGCGTGTGTGCGCTTATAGCGGTGAGTGCTTGCGCGTATATATGAGCCCTTGCGTCTCTACCATGTTAAACAAATACATATCATGATTATACGGTCACTGGCTCACCCGTACAACTCCGTATTTTGTTGATGACACAATCAATTGACCAGTCAAACGTTCCACGCGGCGCAACTAGTGTTGCACCATCGGGGCGCGTAACCGTGGGGCCCACCTGTCAGCCCGTATATGAAAGAAAGAAATGGTAGTTTGAGTCTGTATTGTGTTAATAAAATAGGAGTACATTTTAGGGTGGTCATACGGTCACTGGCTCACCATACAGCTCCGTAATTTGTTGATAACACGATTAATTGACCAGTCAAACGGTCCACATTCAGCAGCACACATTACCATAGGGCCCACCCGTCAGTGCGTATATGAAGGACAACAATGGTAATAAATTAGTGGTCGGTGGGTATTCGAAGTCGTGAGACCTCTGGTTGGCAGTCACCGGCGGTTGGGGGGCGTTCATTGGGCGGTGGGGTGGGGATCCCCGGAGAAAAAGCTCGGCGGGGGGGGGGCTAGAGGGATGGCTGGTGCGGCGGCGGACCGGCGGTGGAGAGTGTTTTAGGGGAGGGCGGGCCGGCCGCGGGCGGCGGAGGCTGGCGGTTCGGCCGGTGGTGGCTGGCGGCTCAGGGGGGGGTGGAGTTTGATGATAAACTGGAGGCCCTTGATTTCGTATCCAACGGCTGGAAAATCTAATGACCAGAGATGAAAAAGTCAGTCGACTGACGTGTAGCCTCACCCCGCACGTACAGATGCACGCACGCAAGACACACACGCATGTAGGCGTGCAACACTGACACGTACACACGCACGCATGCTGGCATGCAACACTGACACGTACACATGCACTCACGAACACACGCACGTACGCACCCATGCATGCAACACTGAAACGTACCCTTGCACGCATGCAACACTCGCATGCCTGCATGCACACAGCACACGACGCGAGACACATCCTCAACCTATACGTGCATGCACCCTTTGTTAAGGACATGGATTGTTACGGGTATTAATCAATCTTATCTGTGATAAGCAGAACATTGATGTTTGCAGCGGTCTTTATGAATCACAACGTATCGAACGGGCTATCAACATAGTAGGCTTATCTACATGAAAAAGATGACGTCACACTCAATGAACAATCATCGGTTTATGCCCGCTTCTGACCGCCCTGGCCCACCAAAGGTTCCTCTGCTGTGCGCTGCCTGCGTTGGGTCACTGACATGCAGGCCATGCACCCAAAGAGCCCACACGTTAGTGGAAGAATGGCGCGGTGTCTTAGGTCAGAGTCGAGGGCGCCACTGGCGGCACGCCCGGCCGAACACGCCTCCGTGCTGCATTCAAACGCCTCCATGAAACCCGCCCATGTGGAAGCCGAGAAACCCACTCGGACACACGTCCGTTCATGACCGGGCCGGCGTTAAACGCAACGCCGATCGAGCTCCTCCCGTCCGCCGTCTATTTAATCTCCTATTTAAATGAGGCCAAACGCCGGCCATGAATCGCACACCTCCGCCGCTCCCCTATCTCCTCCACCATTTTGTCCACTCTTACAATGGCTTATGAAGAGTAGTTATTCAGCATCCAAGCCGGCTGGGTAGCCCACCGGATACGAGCTATGCAGCTCACTGATCCACCTCCCTCCCCTCGCCCGACAGAGCCAGTTGCCGCCCCAAGCCGGTGCGCAGTTCAGCAACTCGCCGCTCCAGGCCAGCTCGAAGAGGAGCGGCGCACGGGCGTCGTTGCTGCCGTCCATGCCGCCGCCTCGTACCGCGTCTCCCGTTTCTGCGGCCGAGACTCCCATGCCGGCAGCCGCGCCATGCAAGCAGCGACAGAAGCCGGGTGCACGGAGAGCCACGAGTCGATGGCCAGCGCCTCCGCGTCCGCCGCCATCATCGAGGAGAAGTAGAACACGGGAGGCCGCCGCCGCTTGGGTCCCATGAAGGCCACTGCGGAGGCGACGCCGGCATACACAGCAGGTGTCTTGCCGGATCCTTTTGTTGCGAGGACCTTCGTCGACCCCGCATGGGCTCCACGGAAGAGGGGAATGTTAGGATGAACTCGAGCCGGTGCCGGCCATGGCGAAGTAGTGGCCGGTGATGAACTCGAACCGGCACCGGCCACCATCATCTTCGGCACCAGCCAATGATATCAGTTGGGCAGTGGGGAAGCGGGCCGTCCTTTGCGCTGAAGCATATACCTCCGGGGCTCCTGGCAGTCCGGTAATCGTGCTGCCGGACATGAGGAACACAAATCGATCGGCGGGCGACCATTTAGGCCAGGTATTATATACCTATGCTGTCCAGAACTAGCACCGTGTAGTTCATTTGAATGTAATCAAATCCGTCATGTTTGTATGAAAATCCGGTATTTTATATGATTTCCGTCGTTGTTTATATGAAATATCAGTTTGTCTACGTGTTTGCGTGAATTTCGTCCGGTTGGTTGAGTTGCTGTCATAATGTGTGCGGCTACGGTTGGATGGCGTAATTTGCGAGTCGCCGGTCGGTCTGCGGGTGGCGTTGTGGGACAAAAAAACACAGCTCGTGCGAGCTCGTCTCCAACATGCGCGCTGGAGGATGCATGACAGCATGAGCACCCGAGCCATTCCTCATTCATCGGTGGCAAAGGCACCGGTGGACAAAAGGGTCGTCAATATTTTGGCTACCCCGGGCAAGATCCAAACAGCCCCTCCCAATAGATTCAAATCCCTCGTTCGCCGTGGAATTTTGCCATGTGTTTTTTTCATGGACTAGCAAGATGCCCGTGCATTGCATGGAACATCAAGATGCATTTTTTACAAACTCCCGCATGCATGCAAGGGATAATTAATGTCCTGCTTTGCTAGTACCACGAGGCAAACACCATTATATTGCATCGATTAGTGTTAGTGGCCTTGTATATCTGCAAATTGTAATTTTGATAGTGGCCCCTTGTATATAAAAATGGAGGGAGAAAGATGAGAGGTAAGGTGAGGAGGAGTGGGGCGTGGTGGTGACTGGTGGTCGGACTGGGCGGAGGCATGGGGATGGACGGCGCATTATGTCTAGGTTTGTATCTCTCTCACACACACCCATGTAGGTGGGGGACGTGCACGAAGAGAAGAGGTGCACGCACGGTGCACGTACTCCCGTCTCTTTCCCAACCACACCCGCGCGGGTACACGGTGGAGCTCATTTCTGTACGGAAAAGGCAGCCCACATGGTAATTTGGCACGTGTACTGGTTGTCCACTTGGTGGAGGGAGGATCGTCTACCACGGGTGAACAAACAAATTGCGACTTGACGCGTTATGTTAAATTGAAAAAGAGGCAAACCATGTGGGGCCTACCTTAGAGGCAAGGCTCTATACACTGGAGTACTTTTGATGTGTCCCGTCAACTCGCAGAACAAGGAGAAGCTTGCTTAGTACGCCGTCTCCCCCGCCCATGGGCGCGGTGGCTCGCAGGATGAGGTGAAGCTTGCTTACGAGTAGTAGTAGTACTACTACTACTATACGCCTTTACGCCCGCTCCCTCGCCCACGCGCGCGGTGGCTCGCAGCACGAGGAGAAAATTTTACTACTCCCTCCATTTACTCCTCATCCCTACTACGTACTTTGGTTAGTACTCCCTCCATTTACTTATACAAGGCCACTATAAAAAATACATTTTGCATCTATACAAGGCCACAAATAGTAATCAAGACAAAAGTTACTACTCCCTCCTTTCCAGTTTATGGCTCAATTTCAAAATCTCTCCAACCAAGGTAGACGGTGAGTGGTCAAATTAATTTCGTAGTTTGCACAAGTAATTAGTACGCTCGTTTTTCTCAAGAATTTATGTTTACCGAGGCATTAATTAGAACAAGTGCATGAATGACCACTAAATTTCCATGAACTTGTACATGCATTGGTTAGTTTCCTCTTGACACTGCTTGCGTCGGGTGATCTAACGCACCTCGAAATCCAACATGTAATGGTACTACTACTAGTATAGTAGAACTGAGACTTATCAAACGGAAAAACGAATGTTTTTTAGATGAGCCCTATAAACCCTAGTGGGTACGTACTCCGTAAAACCAGATTTTTCCAAAACTAAGTCGCTCCCTTTCATGAATTCTGTAGTATACTCCTCCGTCGACGCTCCCTTTCATGAATTCTGTACTTCCTGTCGCCGACATGTGGGACATATAGCAACCGGGTCGACGTGTCAAGCACCAAATAACAGTGCAGAACAGCAGTGGGGACGCACCCCACTCGTACCGACCCAGTAGTAGTAATGAGCAATGAGACATCAAATCACAATGCCGCACCTTCCCAGACAGACGAAGCAACCATTATTTCACACTTCGGTTCGCCATCATCTCAAACCACGTAGTATTGCTTCTGCCTCAAGAGGGACACGCGCATCGCCTTGGTACATCTTGACACGTGGGACCGCATGACAGGCCATGCTCCCCCGCCGATCGCTCAGTAAAACCACCTCATTTTTACTATACTTCCTCCGTATCGGTTTACTACATGGCATGCACGTCGTTCTAGGTTGAGAATTTAACTGGCTATATATGTGATGAACAGTACTCTAGCCTTTTAAAAATGTATACTTTTGTACAGTAGTACTATCGATGGATTGCGCCATGGAGCAAAAATTGAAATTAAAAAAAAGGTGGTACATATAGAGAGCGCTCGTCGCCAAATTATGCATATAGTACTATTAAAAAAGCTAGTACGTGCTTAATTGGGGTGCTAAATTCTATTAAAGAAATACTAGTAGTATGTACATACTGAAGAGTTAAAGTAACGAGAAGAAACATAACATAGTTCTGCTGGGGGCTCAGCACAACACACCCCTCAAATTAAACTAAGCACACCTGAAATTAAACTATGCAACTAATCTGGTAGACACTGCATTAGAAGTTTAGAACCACCATGAGCAACGACACTGCCACCTTACTCGGAGTCCTCGTCCACGTCCTCGACTTCGTCCTTGTCCCTCTTCCTCTTGGCCGATACTTCTTTGCTTGAACCGCACACTTGGCTGTTGCTCTTCATCCAACCCTTGTAGATATTGAAACAAAGGTAGCCATCCATTGCAGCGTAGTGGATGTGGTCTATATCTAGTACATTCCGCTGCCATGCATGACGATGAAACGTGTAATGAGGTTTCTCCAATTTACGGTACGAAGGATGAACCATGGCTCCTGCCAGGGTCAGCATTGAAGGCTGACGAGAGGGCACCAGCCGATTCTTCTGGAGGTCGAAGGGGTTGCCTACAACGCGGCCTATCCGACCCAGGACTTCTTTGTCGTTCTAAGTCTGCAGTAACGAATTTCACTGTTTTGTCCTTGAGGAAGTTCTTAAAATCCTGGCACTCAACGTCGGCATGGCATATGTGGTAGACCAAGCAAACATTATGTACGCAAACCTGGATCACGGCGGGCTTCTTCCTCTCTTCGTCCTTTAGATCCTTCTCTCGTCCCAGGACTATGGTGTACTCAACATCTAGCCCAGCGACCCACTCATCATCTGAGTTTTCGAACATGCGTCTGAAGCGAGAAAGGCATCCTTTCACCGTCGCGGAAGAACGGGTGTAGATGACGTCGAACTCATCGCCGGTGATGGTTCTAACCTTGTACTCACCGCCGATCGTGGAGATTTGGGACGCCATGGATTTGGGAGGAGGGTTAGGATTAGTGGAACTGCCGTAATGTGAATGGACGGGACGACTAGGAGCGAACCGCCGTAGTATTGAAGGATGTGCGGGGACGAGTAGAAGCGAACTGCCAGCGTGCGAACGGTAGGGTAGTGGCTTTCCATTCTCCCATGATACAGGCTTCCAAGAGCCCTTGGATCTGAGATCGAACGGCTACATGGCGTGATTCTAGACCTATGGGTGAATATCCTATCCTGGAGGGTTATTCTGCAAATTTTCAGCAACTTAGCATGCGACCGTTTGATCTCAGATCCAAGGGCTGCCAGCAGCCCGTATCATGGTCGCGCCTACCACGACCGTCGCGTCGCTCGCGCGGTCGCGCCCTTGGAGATTTAACACGGTGCGTTAGGCTATCTGATGTTGGCATGTCATACATAGTCATCACTTAGTCACTCATACTACAACAAGGTTGGCTATCAGGTTGGCTATAAGTGTATTTTTTTACTCCTCTCTATCTCTTTCTTCGTACTCCCTCCGTCCCATAATATAAGAACGTTTTTGACACTAGTGTAGTGCCAAAAACGTTCTTATATTATGGGACACAGGGAGTACTAGTATTTATTGCATTTGCCAAGGAGTGACCACTTCCAATGAAATGGTGTTGCTAAGTTTGCTTCATTTAATTAGCTATAGACTCAAAATTGTCTTTTCACCTAGGTACACGCACTTAGCACCGTTTCTTCCTTGGGTCACCAAACTAGTCTCTCTCTTCTTGATTAACTTGCCACATCAGACTTTATGCCTATGTGGCAAGCTTAAGCACCTGTAGGAGCAAGTAAAAGTAAGTACAATAGTGCGCTTTACATGGCATTTTTGCATATGTGGAGGAAAGAGAGGCAAGGAAAAAGTGGAGAAGTGGGCTCTCATGCAAAAGCCAGCCTCTACTACATGGTGGAGCATTGGGAGAGGCACCTGTATGGAGGTGGTCAGGAATCTGGAGACTCACGCCGGTCGTAGCGCCGCAGTTAAAGTGATAATGGCAAGTCAAATCATGGGGCCCCACCTGTCCAGCAGTAACTCGCTGTCAAATCACACAACCCTACGTTTGCAGCAGCCTACTCCCTCGTCTTCTCGCGTCTCTGTCGAACCGACTAGGCAGAACTGCCCCGCCTACCGCGCAGGAAAAGCGCCGCCCTCGACTTTAAAATACAACTACATCCGCTTAAGAATCCAATGATATACTTTTTGTGACATAGTAACTCATATTTAGTTAGTCAAATGGATGACCTAGAACTATGCGCAGGCCCTATAAACCGAGACGCCTAAAAATAAAAAAACGAGACGGAGAGGGTTGTTCAGCACGTATCTTTTTAGATCAATATAGTCGGGATTCACCAAGGGGAAAAACCAAGTGGTAGGCTGCTCCTGTCGTGTTGGCGTAGCAACTCAAGCAGGGTCATTCCGCACACGAAATGGCGACACACTTAACAGGACCCCTTTGGCCGACATGTGGCTCATCCACCGTCTTGTTCCACGTGCGATGCACCAAATTACAGTTCGGAGCAGCGGTTGGAATTGGAGGCACCCCGGTCGTAGCGCCGCGGTAGTAGAAAATGAGCGATGAGGGGTCAAATCACAAAGCCCCACCTTTCCCGCATTAAGCTGGACGGACGAAGGAACCATCATTTCACTCTAGGGCGCAAGAGCATAAAGAAAAGAGAAAACAATGATGCGTGCGGCAGCTACCTAGGGCACCCTAGGGTAGGGGTCTCCACTACAGATCCTTTTTTTCTGAAAGCGCCTCCACTACAAATCGGCTGCTCCCTCGTCCTCTTGAAGAAAACCGATCATGAGTGCAGCGGTAGGGTTTGTAGGAGTACTACGGCGTGCGGGGCCACGTCGTAGAAAACGGGTTCGAGTCGACGCCTTAAATATGTGTGGGCCGCTTGGTTTTACGGGAACAAGGCAGCATTTTGGGTTCGGGGACCAGTGGAGATATAGTACGTACAAAAAATTGTGGACGTAGGTTCGACCGAAAGGCAATGATGCATGGGCCCTTCATTTTGATATACCCGGGGCCGCATGAAATTTGCTACTCTACTCAAAACTAGTAAGGTACACATGTATTGAACGCATGAGATTTCGAAACCAAATTACGAATAAATACACACTATAGCATGTAAAGCTTTGAGTCATATATGCATGATGTAGATGTTCGTTTAGTTCTTATAGTTCATCTCATTCAAAATCAATTAGTTTTATAAAAATGTTAAGATTCATGGGGTTGTGCATTGTAAATCATAAAGTAAAAAACAGATAATGGAAATTCATTTAGAAAATAATAATCAATTATGATACAGAAGATTCTAGTACAAAGGAGAAGTGCTTGTGTTTTGAGGTTTGTGCATTATGCTTAAGTTCAACCATGGAGTCTTCTAAATTTTACATGTGGCAGATCTGGTGGAATGTTGATGATATCCAACGGCCAGTAGTGCTCGGATTTGCCTATCTCTGCACTGTCGGGTTAGCTTCATCCAGCGACCATCTTTCAAAGATATTGGCACACTATATAGTTCTTGTGCCATAGTTGCATGTTTTGGAAAAAAGCTACTAGTGGGTTGTACTATCTATTTAGGAATAGAAGATGTATACATGGAAGTTGCAGGGAAAGAGATGACATGGAGCATCTCAATTCCTATGAGTAGGGATTGGAAAAGAGATGTCCTTTGGTTCACATCATAGGAACTTTTCTATTGAATCTAGAGATGACATGTATCTCAATTCCTATGAGGAGGGATTAGAAAAGAGATGTAATTTGGTTCATATCATAGGAACTTTTCTATTGAATATACGCTAATGTTTTATTTTCCTTTGAAATTAAGGGAGTATAGGAATCCATTCATATGAACCAAGTGGCTCTAAAGCTATAGAAATGATATCATGTTTATTTCCTTTGAAATGTGGAGTATATGAATCTATTCCTATGAACCAATTGGCTCTAAAGGAAAAAATCCTATAAAAATCATATCATATAGAGTTCATATGATATTCCTCGACACTAAAGGATGCTTGAAGTTGGTGCGGGTGATACGATGGTCTTTCTTTGTAGACTCCTCACCCATCTTTATAGTTACCTCTCGAAGATGAATGAAATGATATATATACATGGTATTCTACATGTGCAATTTGGTACACGAAAACTCGGTAAAAGTTTGCGAGGTTCGAACTTTCAATAAACCTATATGCACTGCATTTCGGAACGGAGGGAGCATACGGCAGTTGCTAACACTCACGTGGAAGATTTGTGTGTAGGAGGAGTGGCTGTTATGTTAAATGACATGGGAAAACTGACACTGTCGGATGCCGATCTAACGGTTCTTACGGCGTTCGTCAGGAAAAGGCTTGTGGTGAACGTTTGTCGGATAATGATTTACGGACACATGCATTGCATTGATACGTGTCCCCCTCTCTCTCACACACACGCACCCTCACGAGTCATGACTCTCCCGAGTCCTCTCGCAGACTCGCACGTCGCACCCACCGTCTATCTGCAGGTAGACATCACGCACATATGTGCTCTTCACACCCTACCCTCAGAACTTCTAAAAAACAAAAGACGGCGCGCACATTTTATTTTAGCTCACACGTCACACACTTATACTATTACTCTTGCGGCGAACGTTCTTTGGGCATAGTATATTGTACTCTCACGAAGAGAAGCGATGCACGCACGCACTAGTTCTCTCACACCCACTCGCGGGTACACGTAGGAGCGCATTTTTTTGAAGCTGGTACAACAAAATCACTCCACTATATATAAAAGCAGGAGCCTTAGCGCTTGCTTTACTAGGGTTCCTCTCGTTCACTCTCTCATGCTCTCCGGATCTAAGCAACACATAGGCGGCCACACTCTCTCTCAGCTCACGGCTGGTCACAAATCGGCCGGACAACCTCGACCGGGGCAGGGGTGTAGGTGCATCGTTCACGCTGTCGTCGGCGGCGAGGGAGGAGACCAACGGCTGCCCGCGCGTCCCGTTCGGCGGCCGTGCCGTTCTCTCCGAGAGAGCGCCGGCTCGGGAGGGCCTCCGACCCCTTCTTCCTCCCTGCGATATTGTGGCCAAGATGCGGCCTCCTGACGACGTCTTTGCCGCATGCCGATGACCCTCAGGTATATATTCCTTCGAAACCTGCCTTGCTCTACTGCCCCAGCTCCCTTTGTGTGGATCCTTTTCTACTTCCGTCCGCTGTTCCAAAGCCACCTAGACTTCTACTATTATTAGAAGTAAAGCTAGTTCATACAGTCGACTCAAAGCGTTGGTTCAAACAGGGAAGAAAGTGGGAAAGCTGTAGCATGAATCTAGGACTTGGTTCTAAGAGGAAACGGGGGAAAGTAGTAATATCTGTCACTGTTTAAATAACCGTATTTCGTATTTGCGCAAACAGGGATGTCTGTCTCCATATCGTTTCGGGATGTTTGTCTCCGTATCGTTTCTATCCGCGCAATCAAAAGCACACACCTCAGTTTTAGTACAACTGCGCAAAATGAGATGGCTATCCCTCGTTGCCGTCGTCTAACCTCCCGTCTTCAAGGTATCCCTACATTGGTACTAGTAACTAAGGTAGAATGACGAACACAATCTAAAAGAAGCTGATTTGAACGTTTTACTTCCTGATTGCAGTGCAGGGACGAGCGAAAACAACTGCATCCTAGTCCGGAATGCACTTTCTACCAGTTCATCCATGGGCCGAGGACTAGCTGGCACGGCTGCACGGCGGTATTTTGGACAGGTGCGCGGACAAGAGGCATTGTGGTCTGCTTATTTCTGCAAATAGCGGTGCTTAAATTTAGTGGAATGCACAAGCATTTCAGCTGGTCAGTACACTGCATGGTTCAGTTCAGCATTCCAGCTGAGACCACAATTATAATTGGTTATTCTGGAATGAGAGAACCAAACCCTGAATGGTGGCAACAAGAAAAAACCAGAGTGAACTCTAGGAAATTTAAGCCTGCCGGGAGGCCCTTTGCTCAGAGAAGCCTTGCTTGTTTTTTCCTAATTTGTAAACCTTCTCACAACTTTGTCTTTTGCTGTGAACTAGTATATGTTTGTTATGTTCTATGAATCATTGAGATGTATAAAATTGCTTAACTTATGCTTTTCAAGTTTTTTATGAAGACGAGTTTAATGTGAGTGTTCCACATGAGCGCTGGACTAGCGTGTGAACGTTTGGAATTTATTACATTGTGGCCTCAATTAACTGCATGAACCACTGTAACAAGATACATAGTTGATTATATGTTAGACAGCAGATTGTTGATTGTTAGTTGGTCGATAGCCTAGTGTTGAAGCGAGCTGAGCCAATGTGTCGTGTTTTGCACAACTGCTTACAAGTGGGGTAGCACCAACAGTGTTTACAAGTACTTATGGATACGTCAGCGCACGGTTCTCGAACGAGTGCTCTATTTCATCAAAACACACACTGCTCGTATGATAAACCGTGACAACTTATGTCTTACCATGCCATATTCATGAAAAAACTAGTGAGGACGCATCTGTTTCGGCAACAATTACGATGGTTCTCACATGATTCACGAGCACACAAAAGTATCAGCAGTTCCCATAGACGGATTCAAACAGAGTACTAGCCCCAGAGGGGTCGATAACAGGCAAGGTTCGGATAATTAGACACAATCCAAACTACTATTAAACACTAGCGGGGGCAACTATTTCATGCCTCGGTCTAATTTGGGTTGGACACAAGACAGACCTTGCCATGAACATCATCGAGGACGTCCCGTAGCAGATCAATCCTGTGAACCTTCATGAAGTCAACCTTGTGGCCTTGCCACTGATAAACTTGTTTGTGGAGGCATGCCACGTCATCTTCCTGCATAAGCTTGACAAGAACAGTATGCCTCACAAACGAAGGAGTAGCTTTGAACTTCTTGTGCTTCAGTACACCCTGGACAACACGCCTGACAACAGTGAGGCTGGAATACAACTCTTCATTGGTATAACCGCAAATGGCTTCCAGGATCCGACAGCCTAAGAACTCTGTTTTCCCAGTGCGTATATTCAGGTCGTCCGCCTCATAGCGAGTGACATGTACAACCACACAATCCTTGTCTGCATCAGGGCTCTAATTGAAACAGAAACAAATTCTGAATTAATTTTCAGTATAAGAAACACAAGTTATTTAAACCACTATGTATAGCATGGCATCGAAGCTAATAAAATTTTGCATTATCAATCACCACATACTTCCTTTTCTAAAAAAATCACCACATACTTAGATGAAAAACCACAATCGAGATCGGCAAAGAAGGAAATCACCTTGGGCAGCTCAGCGGGGGGGGGGGGGGGGTGCACATCCTCGAAGGGGGAAAACTGCTCCTGTAGTGCCACGGGGGCTGTAACCTCAAACGGCGCGTTGACCATCTCAGTAGTGGCCGTGAGCGTATCTGGGGTCAGCTCGGTGGTTGCCTCCATCTTCTTGGAGCTCTCTGTCTCGTGGGTATCAGCCTCCCGCGTCTGCTCCAATATCGGCAGATCTTTGCCTGGTTCTCCTTGGTCCATCATGAAACTGACGAATACTAGGAGACCACAGAAAGGAAAACACAATCGCAATGACAATCAAACAAAAAAGAGAGTGAGGATCGGTTACTGCTTTGCAAAAGTTCTTTTTTTTCTCTGAACGAAAATATACCAACATCACGGATCTGCTTACCTTCCCTTCGTTCGGAGATAAGAATAGTGGTAGATGCGAGTGTTGCCTTTCTTGAAGACGGTGATGGAGAAGGGGATTCAGCGAAGAGTGAAATGATGGTTGCTTCGTCCGTCAAACTTTGACTGCGGGGAGGTGGGGTTTTGTGATACGACTGCTCGTTACTGCCGTGCTATGACCGGGGTGACTCTCCGCCTGCATACTGCCTTCTAATTTGGTGGATGGCATTTGGGCCCCCGCGCTGCATGGCCCACATGTCGGTGAACAAAAGTATAACGGCATTCAGTAGAGGGAGACATTTCAATGACGTAGGAGGAGCCAGAAGCGGTAGAGTGTCTCCACTGTACTAGTAGTAATTGTTTTTCTGGGTAGCTGTAGAGTGTTTCCACTGTACTAGTAGTAATTGTTTCTCTGGGCCCAAGACAAAACAGCCCATCCACACTAGTAAATAGTAAAATCAATTCAAAAGCCCATCCACACTGGGTGCTCTTCTTCCTCCTCGCTCCCACTCACCTCACGTCAGCTCGCTCCACTCGTACCCCCAAATTCATCACCTCACTCCTACAGAAAACCCCAGCTCCCCTTCTTCCTCACTCCTACAGAAAACCCCCAGCTCCCCTTCTTCTTCGCTCGCACTACAACTAGGCTCGTCATTCGTTACTCTGCTCAAATCCGTGAGCGTGACGCGACACCCTCGAGGAAAATGGAGTCGGCTGACCCCAACGCCAAGAAGATGAGGCTCCCGCCAGCGGCGACGCCTGTTGTAGATCCCGCACCCGGTAGCGCGGGAACAAGCGGCGACCCCGCCCCCACCGGATCCCAGGAACCCGTAGAATCTCGGGTGGACCGCATCAGCGATCTCCTGGACGCCGTCCTTGGGGAGATCATCTGGCTTCTCCCCACCAAGGATTGCTGTCGCACCCAAGTCCTCTCAATGCGGTGGCGCCCTCTATGGCGCGCCGTGCCCCTTAATCTCGACTGTCGTGAGCTATCTCTCTTCAATGATTTTGAAATCCCCAGAGCCATCATCTCCTCCCACTAGGGCTCCGTTCAAAGCCTCTGCATCCCGTCATGCTACCTGAGCAAGCATACCATGCCCTGCACGGTGGACGCCTGGCTGAAATCCCCTGAATTCACAGAACTACAGCTGCTTGAGTTCTACTATTCCCCTGGAAATCACATACCACATACCGAACACCATGAACTTGTGCCCTCAGCACCGATGTCCATCTCGTGGTTTTCGTCCTCTCTCCACACCGCCACCTTTGCGCTGTGCTACCTACCAGACAATCTGGTACTAAACCTTTGACTCCCATTTCTCAAGAAACTTTCACTTGTGCGGGTTCGTATATCGGAGGCCTCATTGCACAGCATCATCCACTCCAGTTGCCCTGCGCTGGAGTGCTTGGTGCTTGTTTTCACAGTTAGAATCGGTTGTCTCGAAATAAAGTCGCCTAACCTTGTAAGAGTTGGAATTTCTTTTGACGGAAGGCAGCTCATCATCCAAGATGCCCCTTCACTTCAAAGGTTGATCCTTGATTCTAGTTATTCACCATTGCAAATAACCGTCCTCTCTGCGCCTAAACTGGAGACCTTGGGTGTAATACATGATCTCTGTGCTAATTTCAATATGGTGTTTGGCTCCACAATTCTTCAGGTACTTTATATTATCATCTACACTTGTAACCATAAGCTGCATTTTAAATTTTTGCGCATAATTTATATATCATCTTGGAGTACACATTTTGTACTAATATTATGTTCTATGCTCAATGAAGAGTTTCTCCATGGATGGCCTATCAATGGTGCTGGATTCTTTCAAGATCTTATATATCCAAATGAATAGTTTTGATCTGAACAAGATTATTGGCTTGCTGCAATGCTTTCCATGTCTGGAGAAGTTGTATATAAAGGTGATAATTTCACGCACATTGGAAGCCCGCATATAGTGTACTAGAATTAACCGTTCAGTTGTTGCTCTTTCGACACTCTTCTTTTAGACCTTAACTGTTTTCAATCTTCATGTCTATTTAGGCAGCAGGACGGGGTAAGAAAGTTATAACCAATCGGTGGATTCGTAAGCATCGGGATTTTCTCACTTCTCATGAGATTTGATTGAAGACAATAACGCTAGAACAATATGTAGCCAACCGTGCAAACATAAGATTTGTCACATTCTTCCTACTGAATGCGAGGTTACTATTGTCCATCAGGCTTAAGTTTATCAGTAGCATGGTTTTGACGGATGGGTATGTCGAAGAGCAAAAAAAGGAGTTTCAGGTGGGCAAAAGAGCTTCTGAACGTGCCGGGCTTCTATTTACAACATATTGTGGTCATAATCCAGTAAATTTTACGACCCAAGATGTTCATTCTATGGACCTGACCGATCCATTTGGCTCTGACTGCCGAAAATAGTGCTGGAGTTAGATGTTGTTGCCCTTTTCAATCTGTTTTTTTTGTAAACCTGATGAACAATTAACCCTCGTGCTTTTGCACAGTTTGTAAGCTGGAGTTAGATGTTCCTGCCCTTTTTAACTCGGCTGTGACTGTCATATTTTCTTTGAAACAAGGCAAATGGCTTGCCATTCGTTTAATTTAGAGTGAAATATTGTAACAAATCCCAACCAAGGGAAATAACATCACTCTCGCCGGCTACTTGAGCTTACTGTGCATTACAGAAGCCAAGTGATTAGCCCCCACCAGCACCCACAAACTTATTTCGAACTAGCACATCAAATGGGCTGTGAATTTTCATAGGAAAGGCTGCATGATCGTGACAGATTTGGATTCTGACATTTGGGACCCGCAAGGAAATAGCCTATCCAAGGTGGTGTCGACTTACTAGCCAGTCAAGAAACGATTCTGCCTACCAGCCGTTGGATTGACATCCAACATCTGTCGTGTATCTTCTATCTCTTGTCTTCTTCTTCCTCCAGCCTCCCAAACCAAACCACCCTGTCGGCTCCGCCTGCTCCCGCCTCCCATGGCTGGCTGCGCCTCCGCCGCCCTACCGTACGTACCCTCCAACGTTGGCCAGTCCCTCCCTCTATTCCCCCACACGTCCTGTTATTCTCCGGCTATGTCAGCCCCAACACGCACCCGCGCCCGAACCAGTCAACCCTCGTACTCCCCTCCGCCTACGACTGGACCGGCGCATCTTCAACGGCTCCTGTTCGTTCCGTCCGAGGCCTCGCCATTGTCCTCCGCCTTGCGGCCTTGGTTCGCTCGCCGTGCGCGGTGCGCCGCCCTCTTGCGTTGTCAACATCGTCAACAACCGAGAGGAACAAGGAGATGACTGTACGTGGAGAGGATGATAGTAGGGACCCACCAGCGTCATGGCAGTACGCAAGCAAGTGCCTCTATAGTACAAGCCCAAAAATATGGTTCCTCCTAATGGTTGGACATCTGGGGCTCACGCCATTGTCAACGTAGTCAATAAACGAGAGAATTACACTACGAGCGGCTGACACCAGGGACCCAGCAGGTCGCGCAGTTTTTTTTGAGGAACAAGCAGTTGTTATTTATACTAGTTTTAGCGACGGATCAGGGTAACAACGGGGCTGTGCGGGGGTTGTGGCCCGTCTAGCCAGGGTTTTATTTATGTTTACCACATCATGAGCCCAGTTGTGTTTTTTTGTTGCTGAAAATGGCTAGCCCAGTTCTATTTTTTTAAAGAAATACCCAAACAAGGCCTACTTGCTTTATCGGCCCTGCTGGGCTGCAAATCTTTCAAGACGAGGAGAGTTTCATTCGGTTTGCCCAGAAATGGGCTGTACATTTTTAAAACCCATCAAACCGGGAATTAGTTTCAATTTTTTTTCATTACAAGATCTTAAATTCCATTGATTTTTATGCGTGGACAATTATTTGGATTTTATATTTATATAAATTATTTTTCAAAATAGTTTGAATGTGAATCGATATTTCTGGATTAAAAACAGCTGACCGCACCGAAATATGCAAAATTTCGTATAGTTTTTAACCATGGCCACAATATGGGGTGTAATGCTAACAAAAAGAAGATGGGATCCAAAAAAATTCTTAAGAATTAGCAAATGGGTTGTACATTATTACAAATAATGGCAGATGGGATGTATGCTATTTTCCACAGATTTGAGGCTGACTTGTGCACCTACTACAGGTTGACGCGTATGCTTTCATAAAAAAAGGTTGACGCACACGCAACGCCCTGTCAACTTAGTCAACACACGAGAGCAGTGACTATTGGATGTCCATCCAACGGCTGTCGTGCTTCTTCAATCTCTGCTCTTGATGCTCCAGCCGCTCAAACAAGCGCCGGTGGGACTGCCTGCTTACTCCTCCCGCGGCCGGCTATGCTGCCGCGCAGGCCTCACGGCCCCACCGTACTCCCATCGCTGGCCTAGCCATCCCTCTACTCACCCACACATGCTATTATTCTCCGGCGATGGCAGACGAACAGTAAACCCTCGTACTCCTCCGCGTGGGAAACAACTGCCGAGTATTCCCTGGCTCTGTGTCGTTCCCTTCCTAGGCCTCGCCGTCGTCCACCGCCCTGGTGCTCTCGGCGCGGCCTGGTCAACGTGGTCAATGAACGACATCCATCGGAAGTGGACTGTACGTGGAGAGGCTGATAGCTGGGTCCACGGCCGCACGCAAGGAAATGCCTCCTTATTACGCGCAAAATAATGATTCCTCCACCTGACAGCTAGGACCCACAAGAAGGGCCTCTGTATTTCGCGAAAAAAACGTCCCCCCGCTGACAGGTCGGACCCACCAGCTATATCTTCGCACGCAAGGAAGTGCCTCCTTATTACGCCCAAAAAATGAATACCCCCTGCTAGCTGGGACCCACCATATTGTTGGGCTGACTTGTGGGCCTACTAAGTTGACAGGCACGGAGGGCTTTGTCAACTTAGTCAATACTCCAGTGACCGTATGATGTCCATCCAACGGCCATAGTGCTTCTTCAATCTCTGGTCTTCTTGCTCCAGCCGCCCAAAGCAGCGCCGGTCGTGCTGCCTGCTCCTACCTCCCGTGGCAGGCTGTGCTACCGCGGAGGCCTCACCGCCCTCATACTACTCCCACCACTGGCCAGGCCATCCCTCCACTCACCCACACCCCCTATTATTCTGTGGCGACGGCAGCCTCACACCGCAGCCGAACCGGTGAACGCTCGTACTCCTCTCCGCGTCGGCATCCACTGCCGCGTCTTGCCCGGCTCCGCATCGTCCCCTTCCTAGGCCTCGCCGTCGTCCACCACCGTGGTGCTCTCGGCGCGGCGTGGTCAATGTGGCCAACGACCGACTTCCATCGGAAGAGTACTGTACGTGGAGAGGCTGACAGCTGGGTCCACGGCAGCCGCAAGGAAGTGACTCCTTATTATGCGGAAAATAATTATTCCTCCACCTAACAGCGGGGACCCACCGGACGGGCCACCAGTATTTTGCGAAAAAAATTATTTCCCCTGACTGCTGGGACCCACCGGACGGGCCACCGTATTTCGTGAAAAAACGTTCCCCCCGCTGTCAGCTCGGACCCACCGGAAGTGCCTCCTTATTACGCACAAAAAAATGAATACTCCCCCGGCTAGCTGGGACCCACCTTGGTGGGAGGATGACTTGTGGGCCTACTAAGTTGACGGGGACGAAGGGCTTTGTCAACTTAGTCAATATGAACGATTCTAGCTCCAGTGATCGTACGATGTCCATCCAACGGCCGTAGTGCTTCTTCAACCTCTGGTCTTCTTGCTCCAGCCGCCCAAAGCAGCGCCGGTCGTGCCGCATGCTCCTGCCTCCCGTGGCCGGCTGTGCTGCCGCAGAGGCCTCACCGCCCCCTACTATTCCCACCGCTGGCCAGGCCCTGCGGCGACGGCAGCCTCACACCGCAGCCGAACCAGTGAACCCTCGTACTCCTCTCCGCGCGGGCTTCCACTGCCGCGTCTTCCCCGGCTCCGCGTAGTCCCCTTCCTAGGCCTCGCCGTCGTCCACCGCCGTGGTGCTCTCCGCGCGGCGTGGTCAACGTGGTCAAGGAACGACTTCCATCGAAAGAGTATTGTACGTGGAGAGAGGCTGACAGCTGGGTCCACAGCCACAGCCCAGTTTTTTTGTGATTTGCCAAGTAAGTCGCTTTGTCAGGCCTGTTAGGCTGCAAATCTTTCAAGACGAGGAGAGCTTTCATTCGGCTAGCCGAGAAAATGGCCCATCAGTAATGAGAAATGGGTTGTACATTTTTAAAACACATCAAACCGGCAATTAGTTTCAAATATCTTTTTTTCATTTCAAGATTTTAAATTACATTAATTTTTATGCGTGGAGAATTTGTTGGATTTTATATTGATATATATTTATTTTTAAAATCAGTTTGAATGTGAGTCGAAATTTTGGGATTAAAAACAGTTCGGACCGCACCGAAATATGCAAAATTTCGTATAATTTTTTAACCGTGGCCACAATATGGGCTGTAATGCTAACAAAAAGAATATGGGCTCCAAAAAAAACCTTAAGAATTAGCAAATGGGCTGTAAATTATTAGAAATAATGGCAGATGGGTTGTATGCTGTTTTCCACAGATTTGAGGCTTTCCTAAAAAAAGGTTGACGCACAAGCACTGACTGTCGGATGTCCATCCAACGGCCGTCATGCTTCTTCAATCTCTACTCTTCCTGCTCCAGCCGCTCAAACAAGCGCCGGCGGGACTGCCTGCTCCCTCCTCCCCGCGGCCGGCTGTGCTGCCGCGCAGGCCTCACCGCCCCACCGTACTCCCATCGCTGGCCTAGCCATCCCTCTACTCACCCACACCTGCTGTTATTCTCCGGCGACGGCAGATGAACCAGTAAACCCTCGTACAGTCGTACTCCCCTCCGCGTGGGAAACAACTGCCGAGTCTTCCCTGCCTCCGTGTCGTCCCCTTCCTAGGCCTCGCCGTTGTACACCGCCGTGGTGCTCTCGGCGCGGCGTGGTCAACCACCGACTTCCATCAAAAGAGTACTGTGCGTGGAGACGCTGACAGCTGGGTCCACGGCCGCAGCAAGGAAGTGCCTCCTTATTACGCGCAAAATAATTATTCCTCCACCTGACAGCGGGGACCCACCGGACGGGCCACCGTATTTCGCAAAAAAACATTTCCCCCCTGACTGCTGGGACCCACCAGCTACACCTTCGCACGCAAGGAAGTGCGTCCAGGCAAAAAAACAAAACGATTCGCCCCCCTGACTGCTGGGACCCACCAGCTACATCTTCGCACGCAAGGAAGTGCCTGACAGTCGGGACCCACCTGGTCGAAGCGTACGTAGCGTTGTCATTCTGGTCGCGAACGTGTACGTACATATATACTGGTGGATGTAGAGGCGCGCACATAGCATGTACACGTACGTACAGCGGCCAGGGTGCAAGAAAGAAAATACGGCCACGTATGTGTACATACGGGCGGGGTCTCGAACGCCTACTCGCGCATACGTACGGAGAGGGCTCGTTGACATGGCTGGGTCGGAACGGAGAAACAGCATCATTGTCATGTTCATGGGGAGGTAACGGAATGCGTCGTGTTCATGGGGAGGCAACGGAATGCGTCGTGTTCATCGGGAGGCAATGGAACGCGTGGGAGCCAACCCGCTGGGTCGGAACGGAATGCGTGGTCGTGTTCATCGGGAGGGCTTGGACGGAACATGCGATGGAAACGAGGCCTGGCGTATCGCAGAACGGAGGAAACGGCCTTGTGTTCGACCGGCCACGTTCGAAACGGGATCCTGTTCATCGAGAGGGGTCTAGCGTACCGCAAAACGGACGAAACGGACCTCCTACGGTCGAAACGGGGGTCCTGTTGATCGGGAGGGGTGTGGCGTACCGCAAAACAGACGAACGGACCTCCTACGGTCGAAACGGGGGTCTTGTTGATCGGGAGGGGTGTGGCGTACCGCAAAACGGATGAAACGGACCTCCTACGGTCGAAACGGGGGTCCTGTTCATCGGGAGGGGTGTGGCGTACCGCAAAACGGGACTCCACGGGATACTGTTCATCTCCAACGTCGACCTCCTCCAGCCTCCACGGGCTACCGTCGACCTCCTCCAGCCTCCTCGGGCTCCTGTTCATCCAGCCTCCACCGCGCGCTACTCCACCGGCTACTGTTCAACCACCCCTCCACCGTCTACTGTTCATCCAGCCCTCCACACCACGGGGTCCTGTTCAACCACCCCTCCACGGGCACCCCTCCACCGTCTAGTGTTCATCCAGCCCTCCACCACACCACGGGGTCCTATTCATCCAGAGGCAACGCCACCGTTCACTGTTCATCCAACTCCCCCGCAATGCTCACTGTTCATCCCAGAGGCAGCATCGATCGGCTTCAGTTAGCAGCAGTAGCGAAGGAATCGCTCGATCGGGTTTTGTCGTGGAATTAACACGTCAGATGTCCTATGTAAGGGCTTAGTCGTGAGGCCAGCGCATCTATGTAGTAGCTTGAGAGGGGTTGATTGGGATGAGAGACAGAGGGCGGATCAACACACAAGACAAGGGTTTAGACAGCTTCGGGCCCCGGGAAACATCATCCGGTAACAACCCTACGTGCTGTTTGAGGCTAGGTCTCATTATGATTACCGGAGAGTCGCCGGCTCAGGCTCTCGGTGTTTAGCCCTAGAGATTATTTCTTGTTGCCCGTCCCCCTTTGGGGTGCCCTGCCCCTCCTTATATAAGTTAGAGGGGCGGGTTACATGTGGAGTCCTAGTAGGACTAGGACTAGTCTATCTTCTCCTACAAGTTAGTTATAAGTCCGGGTCTTGCTTCCTTGTAAAGGAAATATTCGTCATCCCTTTCTTCTTAAGCCGGCCCATCATCACATGAGCCGGCCTTCTGGGCCTTGGGCCTAGTCTTCTATCTGACCCGTCGTCGGGGCCATCCGTGAGTCGTCTGACAGTAAGCCGCCAGACCCGTGAGTCGCCAGTCCTCCGGCGAGTCACGGTGAAGCGCCAAGTCCGGCCGGGTCATACTTCCGGCCGGGTCATACCGCGGGGTATATCCCCGACAGGTTTAGTTAACGGCCATCGATCGATCGCTCCGGTTCAGTAACGCGTAGCCTGCAGTGCAATCACTCGGGTTCAGTTAGAGCCCAACACCTTGCTCGGGTTCAGTTAGAGCCAACGCCTCGCACACACGCGCGTACGTGTACGAGAGAAACGCGCATCGCTCGGCCCCCGACCTCCCACCGTAATCGGGAACTCCCCAAAATTTTCCTCCCCCTCACTTCTACCATGGTTTTTTCCGTCATGGACGACCCAAAGAATGTCATGCAGCTGCGTCTCCGGCCCGCCCAGGACGAAAAGCCCATTTTCTGTCATGATTTTTTGTCATAGAAGGAGGAGCCCACCACATCTATGATGATACCGGGTTTTGTCACAATTATCGTCATAGAAGTGTCATATGTATGACAGAAAAAAAATTCGTTCGGCCCAAAATGTCACAGATGTGTCTTTTTTTTGTAGTGGTGTCTCAAGAAGGGAAGAAAAATCTACATAGATACAAGGAGCGGGAGATAAACATGTATGCGATAGTGGAAGCACGAGTGTGCGGGTGTATAAACCTATCTAGAGGCTAGTCGATAAATGTTTGTGAGAGAAATACGAGTCGGGGGTGCGAAAGCGAGAGTTTTGTGTGTGTGAGAGAGAGAGGCTAGTCGGGAAGGGGAGTGGAAGCGGGAGTTGTGCGCGCGTGTGTGTGTGTGTGAGAGAGGGGGGAGTTTGTCTGATCGGTAAACAAATGAATAATGTCAGTCTGGAATGGAGACGAAAAGGAGAATGCAACAAATGTTGTGTCTACAGGAGAGAGAGAGAGAGTAATTTTAGTGGTATGATTCATATCTAGAGACATATAGGGTGTGTGAGAGAATCCATAGAGAGAAGGACAAAGTGAAAGACGAGTGGAGACTATGTGTGTGGCGGTGAAAAAGAAAGCTTAGGTACCTAGTGATACGAGAGAACAGTAGAGACGTGAGAGATAATGAAAACCGTGTAATGTATAATGATAGGGAGAGTGTGACACTTCTCAAGGGAGACGTCGAGAGACCATGTTTAAGAGGATAGGAGAATCATGAAGTGAGCGTGCGGGTGAGCTGGAGAAAAGAGAGTGATAGCTACATGAAGGAGCATGCATGCGAGAGAGATGGGCGTGAAAGGAGTGAACATAAAAGGGATTCAAATATTTGAATTCGAAATGATGATACATGTAATCCATACTCGAACCAAAATTGATCTATCAAACATGCATACTCATATGAATTCATGCGCATCTATGTCATTCAATATGTAGATATTACTGATCCATACATTTTAGTAGAACATAATTTGGTTTAATTTTTTG
This sequence comes from Aegilops tauschii subsp. strangulata, assembly GCF_002575655.3. Lineage (NCBI taxonomy): Eukaryota > Viridiplantae > Streptophyta > Magnoliopsida > Poales > Poaceae > Aegilops > Aegilops tauschii. The sequence goes on from NC_053035.3 coordinate 359,679,397, forward strand.
AATTCAACCTTATGATTTTGAGATCATTGTATTTGTAAATCATTTTATACATATAAAGGAGCAGAATTCTTTGTTGTGCTTTTGAAAGTATATAAAAAAATGATGTATATTGAATTTTATTCCAATCGAAAATGGATCCCGCCCAAAAAAAATATAGAATACAAAACGGGATTCGAATTGAGTTGGCACGGTAAACGTGCACTCTGAAAAATTTGAATGAAGCGGGGAAAGTCGCAGTAACCGCCCGAAACCAAAATCTGCGAGATGGAAATTACTACTGCCTATCCCTGCCACGCAAAGCCTATCTGCTTGATATCTATAGGTTTCGATAGGGGTAGGTTTGTAATTTCACTCAAACATGACATAACCGCCTCTCACCTGGATTCATACACGGTAGGCGCCAAAACACAGTGTGTCCTCAGCCGAAATCGACTCCCTCCCCGATTCATACATGGTGGGCGCCAAAAACAAACTCTCGTCGGCGAATATTCGGTGTATGCGAGATTACCGTCCTATCCCCAACCGACTAATATTGTTGTGATGTAGGAAATTTGAAACGGGGGCTAAGTTTGTAAATTTCCTCACATTTGAGACAACTGCGCCCTGAAGACATGGTTCCCCCCTTCCTCTCCACCTCCATTTCCCCATTCATACTCCGTGGGCGCCAAAACACCCTCTCCACCCCAGCCTCCTCCGTCCGCCACCCCATGCACCGCCGTCCTCCTCCACCATGCTGGAGCTGATACCCCGACGCCGCCGTCCATTACAAGAGACCGACCTCTCTCATCCACGGCTTCGGACCGGGATCCTTGCATCCCGTCCTCTCGCTTCATCCCCGCCGTCATCCACCTTGCCGGCGCCGCTCCTACGATCGTCTCGTCCACTGTGCCCCTCCGCCACTGTCTACCCTCCTAGATCTGCTTCCACGCCGCCGACAGCCATCGCTACCGCAGCATCGTCAAATTCTTAGCAGATGCATACACGGTGTCGCACCAGAGGCGGTACTCTTTCGTATCTGCTCAACTTATTTATCGCAGCAAGAAAATAGATCGCCACTGCTTTACTCTGATTTCTTGTCCATCACTTACTTGCTAGTTGAAAGCAAACATTGGTTGCGAAGTTGCCTTTGTCCGGTTTGCACCTTCAGATCCACCATGGCACACTCAACACTATACTCCCAATGCTTATGGTTTTCGCCTTTTATATTCCACACTGGTTAAATCACAGTAGACTAAATTTCAAAATTGGGTCAGTCGATTTTTCAAAGCTCGCCGGAGTTCGCCGGTGCGAACGAAGGGGCTCGGGTGGGGACTTTGGTTGTGGGGGGGGTGGTGGGGCCTCGCCGAACAAAGAAAACTCAATGCGGGTGGGGGTGGGGGTGGCGGAGGAACACAGGCGGTGGGGGCCGGTGGTCCGGCCGGCGGCCCGTGCGGTGTTCTGTATGGGAAGAATCAGAGATGAGGAAGAAGAAGGGTTAGGAGACGTTGGATCTTCATCCAACCGCCTGAAATGGTCGACTGACCCAAATGACAAAAGTCACGCGACTTGCATGCAGACATGCCTTTATATTAAGTACCATCATCGTACCTGCTTAGCACTACTCCTGAATCCATCAAGCTAAACAACGTGCCACTCATAATTCCAAACTTGTTGCTCAAGTACGAATCTGATATGATGCTGATATTACTAAAACAGATAACATTTAATTGGTCAGCTAATGTTCCTACTTTACATTTGAAAAAGCACGTGCACCACATATAGAGAGACAACAGGGAGTTGCTTTCTTAATGCGCTCTGGTTCATCATGTGTGGGCACTGTGCAACGAACATTTTATTATCCAAAATCTGCTTGCTCTTCTTTAGCATGTTCCTCTTCCGTTCTTCTTTAATAAGTACTCTCTCCGTTCCTAAATACAAGTCTTTGTATAGACTCCACCATGGACTACATATGGAGCAAAATGAGTGAATCTACACTCTAAAATGTATCCGGATACATCTGTATGTGATCCATAGTGGAAATCTCTACCAAGACTTATATTTTGGAACGGAGGGAGTATGATAGTATTATAGTATGCTCCTTGTAGTGAAGATGAGCAGGGACATTTGCAGTGTAGAGGTCTATATGGTCGGTTGGTATGGACACTTTGAACTCTTCGGGCCTCTTTGATTCGTAGGATTTTGTAAACATGGGAATAGGATTTGTAGTGGCCTGCCCACATGAATCCTATAAGAATAGCAAGGAAAATGCGGGGAGTTGTGTCGCCTTTGAGAGTTACACTGATATTAATAATACCGCACCTTTAGTTGAAGAGAGCTGGTATCCGAAGCCTTTCTAGCCGTACCGGCAATACTAGCACATATATTCCAGCAAGTTCCACTTTGCTGATTTTACTCTAATGCTTATGATTTTCGCGTTATATCTACACTATGATCTGTGTAGCTACTTTGTGTCGCACTAGCAGCAGTCCACTCTTGAAGCTAAACAATGCAATGACTTACAAAATTGGCACCTAGGCATTGAGTGCCATTCTGGATGCAATGAAACTCATACGCTCCCCACCTGTTGATTCTTGTTAAGAATATGATCCTAATGACTATTCTAACCTCGAGGAGTCAAAGGCAGATGGCCTGTCCTGTTCACCCATCAAGGTGCCTGTTCTAATTTGGCAAGGTTTTATTGATTGCACGTATCTTGCATATGTTGTCTTGCATTTCTTCTACTTTGTTGCACCACCATCTGCTTAGTTTACTCATCATATATGTCGAGATGCCATGCCCATCCATTATCAATACATATTCCATTTATCATCATACCATGTTTTTCCCCTCAAATGTTGTTCTTGTGCATCAGAAATCAAAAATAAAGAGGGTGATTGCCGAACCTGAAGGAGCACCAGCAAAGTCCTTGAAAAACGTGGTTGTGCCGGAGAAATCAGACATCACCCCACTTATATTGGTTGTACAACCAGTGACACAAAACGTAGGACCGACTCCAGCAGACTGTACCCATACTTCACTGGCCACACCACTAGCCGCACCACACAGGACCTGCACTCCAGCAAAAGGTATGCCGATTTCAGTTGCCATAGCACCAGCCGTACCACAGAAAAATCCCACTCCAGCAAAAAGTACAGCAAGTCCACCGGCCGAAGACCTATCCCAACTACAGAGACGGCCAATTCCTTCAAATTGGAACCCCATTCCAGTTATTCCCAGTTTAAAAGACAATGCTTTCAATGTTGTTAGGGACTACGTGCATATATTCCCATCATGGGAAGATTATAGTGAAGACAAACACCATTTTCACATCTTCCTGTCCCACTTACGTGTAAGTGCTATTATTCATGGTGATTATTTTCCTGTTTTTTGCTGATTGAACACATCAATGATTTACATTACATTGTTGTAAGTAGGCGAGGGTCAATCTGGATAGTCATGACGAGCAAAGCTTGCTCACGCTTTTCAAGGAAGCATTGCAGCAGTATTGGTGTTACCTGAGGAAATCACACTTTGATGGCAAGTCTATAAACGAATTTCTGGTGAAGTCTCCTGTGCTAAATTTAGAAGACATTGAATGGAAAAACGTTGTTATGCACTGGTCTTGTTATGAGGATGAGGTACTTTCTATGATATCGCATGACAATTTGAACTTCTACTTTTCTGCATGTGCCTTACGGATCTTTTTTGCAGGAAATCTGCTCGAAAAAGAATTCCGGTTTGAAAAGAACGACAGGATATCGCAAATATGCTGCCCGCTGCTTTCCTCTTGTTAGTACATGTTGTCCTGTATCACTGTACTTGCATACATACCTGGTTCATTATGTGACAGCAGTATGCATGATAACTTGCTTATCAATTGTTTGCTCCGAATTATCTGATCTGTATGAATGGTTACATTAGTGTAGAATATATCCAATGCCAATGAAACTTTTTAGCTCTGCATTGTTCTTGTAAGTACATGATGTCCTTTATCAGTGACTTATATCGACAGGTAGTTGTTCATGTACCATCACTCTGCAGCTTATTTTCCTTTGCCCTCCATTTTCTACACATAAGATCTATATTTACTCTTACCATAAGGTTGGATAACAACGATGGTACTGAAGAAGTTTAGCTCTGCATTGCTCTTGGCTGTACCTTTTGCCTGTATCGCTGTACTTACATTTATAGCTACTTGGTTATGTAGCATCACTCTTCATCTTATCTTAAATATTCTCCATTTTTTCTTATATTGTCACATCTATATTTACTCTTAACAAAATGTAGAATAAAGGCAATGCTTATGAAGAAGATTCTGTGGTAAACTTCTTGAATTGCCCCCCATCAGCATGGACAAGGGCTTTATAGAGCCTGCCTTCACCAATAATGTAAGTTTGTCCTTCTCAAGCCTTCGAACATTGTTGTGTATATTTGGTTAGGCATGACTGCAATAGCTGTTTATTTTTGGTGTTTGCATTAAATTGCATGTTTAAAGTTTATTATGTAGTTCATAAACAAAAGTTTGTCCTTCTCAATGTAAGTTTTCAGTTGTACAACCAAGTTCCTTCTTCATACCATGTAAATTAAACTATACAGAGCAAGTGATCTTCTTTTGCACTGCATGTATGCTTCTGTTCTTGATCCGTAATCCAGTGGTGTGGTGAACCTACCCACTACAGCACAATGTCATATTCTGCAATGTCTTAACTATGAACAATGTCATATCATTCTACTATTATTTAAACCGTCTCTTTATTTGCCAATCTGAAATGGGATAAATTGACAGCACACTAACCATTGATACTTATGAGTTCTTGATCTGTAATCGAGTGGTGTCGTCAAGTTGCCAACTCCTTCACAATTTCATTTCCTGCCATGTCTTGACCTGAACAATACCATATTGTGTCAATGCAATTTTAAACTGTGTCACTTTATTCGTCAGTAAGAAATGTGATGAATTGTCAGCACTGATACTTTTATGTGCAAAACCTGTCATCTTTCTGCTTGTTTATCTTTCAGAGTGAGGAGGATATAAGTGTTAAACAAGCGCAGTCTCATCAGCTTGCTCAGCTGCTTGCGCTGCAGCTCCCCAGCAGGGCTAACCTTTCTTGAACTCTATTGAAGTGCTGTCGGTTTTGTATATTATTTTGTCGGCGTGTTTAGTTGCACCGGTGGCGATCTTTGATGCCCCGTGTATGTAATCTGCTGTTTGCTTGTGCTTTATTATCATAGTGGTGAACTTTGATGCCCAATGGATGTAATATGTTGTAATTTCTTTATTGTGTAGTCTAGGTTTTTTCTTATTCACGATGCTATAGTTATTTTACTATATATATATCCTGTCTTCGCAGTAAACCGGCCAAACCGTAAAATTACGGTACATAATCGGGCCATCATGCAATCATGATGTATGATCCGCATCATGGGCCCCGTCATCTTGGTCCATTAGAAGGCCTAAATGTATACTGGCCCACTAGTAGATTCAGGCCTTTAATAGGCCGAGTAAACCGCCGACCCTCTTTTCGCAAGAAAACTCAATGGGCTTTTAGGAGGCTGAGAAGTAGGTTGGGCCTGAAACGTGCCGAACAGCTCACGGGCCGGCAGAAGCCCGAAATGGACCCCGGCCGATGATTGTGCCAATCAAACACGGGCTTTTAACAGACCAAAATTGTCTCGGTTCTTGTTTGGCCCAATCAGATTATCGGCTGCGAGCAGGCCGGATGCAAACCGGGCCATAGTTAGGCCCAACTATATGACGGGCTTTTAACAGGCCGAAATTAATATAGGGCCGAAATGTTAAACGGGCCCTTAACAGGACGAATTACTAAATGGGCCTTTAGAAAGTGGGCCCAAAAGCATAACATCCAGTTGACGGGCCGAATCTGATATGGGCCATAATTTAGCCCAAAGCCTCTTAAATGGCCGGACCTGATCTGGGCCGTAATTTGGCCCAGAACGTGGTAGGCTTTTACCGGGTCGGATCTCATATGGGCCATTGTTAGGCCCGGAACGTGGCAGGCCATTAATGGACCGGATCAAATACGGGCCGGCATTTGGCCCAAAACATGGCAGCTAGTTAATGGGTCGGCCTACTAGGGTCCTCAAAATCTTGTGGGCCTACAGCTGGGCCGGCCCATTAATGTCGGCGAAATCTCGTGGGCCTTTAGCTAGGCCGGCCCATTATGCTCCACAAAAATCTTGTGGGCCTTCACCTGGGCCGGCCCATTATGGCCGCAAAAATCTTGTGGGCCTTTACCTAGGTCGGCCCATTATGGCCCGCAAAATCTTGTGGGCCTTTAGCTGGGCCAGCCCATTATGGTCTGCAAAATCTCATGGGCCTTTAGCTGGGCCGGCCCATTATGGTCCGCAAAATCTTGCGGGCCTTTAGTTGGGCCGGCCCATTAAAACTTTATAGGCCACTTTTGGGCCGGTCCACGTGTCAACATATCATAGGCGCATCTCGCCCATTGGATAAGTGACACCTGTGCCAACGCAGAGCTGACACGTGTTTCTGTCAGCCAATCAGAATTTTACGCGTGGAAAATCCCCATTGGTCTGGGCTGTTAACGGGTTATCGGATCCAAAACCGGACCCGATAGCTTAACGGCGTTCCATCACGGTGGATCCCACGTGTCGGCCACCCTTGACGAAAGCACTTCTGTGAAGCGCGATTTATCGTCATGGAAGTGGCCACTTCTATGATGATAATTTTGGTAATGTCATGGAACACTTCTACGACAGCACAGGTATGACTATCTTGATTTTGTCATAAAATTGTCATGGATGGACATGCATGACAGAAAACGTGACCTACTGTGACAAACACGTATCATCACGGAAGTGTATTTTTTTGTAGTGCTTACCACAAGGCCATGTCCTCCGTCATCCGTCAAACACCAGACTTCCACACCTTGTCCTCAAGCGAAGTGTTGGACGAGTTTGTGGCAATGAGGATCTTGGACAAGACCGCCGACAATGCGTGTTGCATTCTCAAAGAGCTAAGAAGCCCAACCTTGCTTTGAAGGCCAAGGTTAGTGTGGAAGAAGAGGATGAAGAGGAAGAAGAGGAGAGCAATCTGGAAGATACAAAATATGCTTATAATGAGCACATGGCTCTCTCTTCAAGGCAATTTTGGAGCAAGAAGAACACAAGGCCCAACTTCAACAATAACAACTCAAGTGGCGCGAAGGGCAAGCAATGAGTGAGGACTTGCTATAATTGTGGCAATGTGAGCCACTTTGTTGCGGAGTGCCCATATGAGACGAGGGAATACAATTGTGGCAAGCTCATCCGAAAAGACAAGGCCAAGTCCTTCCCCAACAAGAGCAACTTCACCAAGAAGACTCCTCCCAAGGGGTTGGTGGCACAACAAGCGTACAATGAGGATGATGATGATGAAGACGGTGAGTCAGTTGCCATGGCCTCCGTCGCCATTGCTACAACTCCACGAGTGTCTCTCTTCGACTCACCCAATGAGAACATCACCGCCAAGTGCCTCATGGCTAAAGCCACCAACAAGGTAACACCCAACATCAAAACTACCATAATTAATAATCCTTATTTGACGGATTGCATTGATGAACATGAGGGGCCTAATGTGGAGGAAAATGAATTTGAGTCTTTTATGAGTAATCTCAAGGGTAAATCCAAAAAGCACTTTGTTGCTCTCTTGGAACAACTTGGTGAAGCCAATGACATGATCGAGGCTCACGAAGAAACCATCTCTAAGATGGAGGGGCATAGTCGTGACTATGCCGATGAGATATCAGATCTCTCTAATGCGCTTGAGGAAGAGCGCGGTAACCGTTTTGCTCTTAAGGAATCACACAACGATGACCATGCTAAATTAAAGAAAGATCTTGATCATGCCCTTGTTGTATCTCGTGTGCTAAATTCCGAGAAGGCCAAACTTGGGGTTGATCTTGCTAGACTCAAGGAGGAGTTTGATATACTTGACAAGGATCACAAGGCCTTGAAGGGTACTCATGCTAGTCTTAAAGAGTCTCATGATCAACTCCAAGTGAAGCTAACCAAGGAGAAAGCCACTTTTCCTCATATGGTTTTAATTGATAATGCAAATGCTACTAACCCTTGTTGTGAGCATGTGCATCTTGTTGAGGAGAATGCAAAGTTGAAGGAGCAACTTGAGAAAGGCCTTGTGTCATGCATACAAGGTGAGAAGAACCTCAACGACCTTTTGAGCAATCAAAAGGAAGTTGTGGCCAAGGAAGGGATTGGGTTAGCACCCAAGTCCAAGAACAAGAAGAAGAATGACAAGACCAAACGACCTCCTCCTCTCAAGCAAACTTTGTCAAAGAGGGAGAGGGTGCCTCTAAGGAGAAGAAGAATAATGTGAAGGGTGGTGGTGTCAAGAAGGGCAATGCCACCCCTTCCAACAAAGCTGGTGACTTTAACCCTTCCTATGTGTTATGTCGTGCTAGTGATGGGCATGTTTATGCTAAATTTGTTGGTTCTCCTTATGAGTACGTTGAATGGTCTATTTGGGTTCCTAAGACCCTTGTCACTAACATCAAAGGACCCGTTACAAAATGGGTACCTAAAACCAAGCATTGATCTCTTGTAGGTGTTTGCTTCCGGTGGGGGATCATGGTTGCTCGATAGTGGAGCCACTAATCATATGACCGGAATCAAGGACTTGGTGGTGGATGTGCACAACATTCCATCTATGCCCACCAATGTCGAGTGGGGTGAGGCCTCATCCCCTAAGGTATTGGGACTTGGCAAGGTTGTCATTTCTCATGATCTCACGATCAAGAAGGTCATGCTTGTTGAGTCCCTTGAATACAATTTACTTTCCGTTCGTCAACTTGCAATCATGGGCTTTGCCACTTTCTTTGATATTGATACCGTGGCTCTCTTGTGGAGCAAGACTCTTAAATTAGCCTTTGTTGGGCATGTCGAGAATGGTCTCTATGTGATTAACTTTTCGGAGCGACCCACTAAGACCGCGACATGCCTAATGGCTAAAGTTAATGTGGGATGGCTTTGGCATCGCCGTTTAGCCCATGTCAATATGAGATCTTTGCAAAGTCTTCTCAAGGGGGACCATGTCCGTGGACTAACAAATGTTAGTTTTGCCAAAGATCGTGCTTGCAGTGCTTGCATTGAAGGAAAGTTACATGAGAAGGCCCACCCTCCCACGACTATCATTTACTCAAAGAGGCCTTTGGAGCTCCTTCACTTGGATCTCTTTGGGCCTACATACTTTGATAGTCTTGGGGGTAGAAAGTATTGCTTGGTGATTGTGGATGACTAATCGAGATACACTTGGGTGTACTTCATCAAGAAGAAGAGTGAGACTCAACAAATAGCCATTGACTTTGCAAATGAATCTCAACGCCAACACAATGCAAAGATCTTGACAATAAGAAGTGGCAACGGCACCGAGTTCAAGAACTACACCTTGGATGAGTTAGTGATGAGGGGATCAAGCATCAATATTCCGCACCTTACACCCCTCAACAAAATGGTGTAGCGGAGAGGAAGAACCGGACGTTGATGGATGCGGCAAGGACCATGATGGCGGAGTTCAAGTCTCCATATAACTTTTGGGCCGAAGCCATCAACACCGCGTGTCATGCATCCAATCGGCTCTATCTCCGCAAAGGCTTGAACAAGACTCCATATGAGATACTCACCGGTAACAAGCCCAACCTCAAGTACTTTCGGGTGTTCGGGTGTAAGTGTTTCATTCTCAAGAAAGGTGTTCGTTTGTCTAAATTTGAGGCTAGAGCTCAAGAGGGCATATTTGTTGGTTATGCTACAAACTCTCATGCTTACCGTGTCCTCAATAAGTCCATGGGACTTATTGAGGAGACGTGTAATGTGGAGTTTGATGAGAATAACGGCTCCCAAGTGGAGCAAAGTGGCACTTGTGATGTAGGTGATGAAATTCCTCCCCATGCCATAAGAAGAATGGGTGTTGGTTTTATCCTACCCATTGAGGAACCCCTTGTGGCCGAAGGAGAAGGACAATGTTCCACTGAAGTGGAACCATCACCAACCCAAGGCCCACACGCTTCCGAAGAACAAAGTGAAGGCCCTCAACCTCATGAACAAGACCAAGGGCAAGATCAACCACAAGATGGTGTTGAACCACCAAGTGATGCCCAAGGTCAAGTTCTCTCCTCCGAGCAAGTTCAAGATCAAGAACAAGCTCAAGACGACGCTCAAGATGATCAAATGACCTCTCCTCAACTCACTCCTGAGGAGGAACTGGAGTGTCGTGCCGCCAAGATTGCATCCAAGCTCTCTACCAAGGGTCATCCTATGACGAATGTGCTTGGAAGCATTCGAAAGGGGGTAAGCACTCATAGACAATTGGCAAACTATTGTGAACATCACGCGTTTGTCTCTTGTGTTGAACCCCAAAAGGTCTATGAGGCGCTTGAAGATCCGGATTGGCTTAATCCCATGCATGAAGAACTCAAAAACTTCGAGCACAACAAGGTGTGGAGTTTGGTGCCAAGGCCAATGGGGAACCGTAATGTCATTGGAACCAAGTGGATATTCAAGAACAAGCAAGATGCTCATGGAATTATTGTCCGCAACAAGGCTCGCTTGGTAGCACAAGGCTACTCCCAAGTCGAGGGTATCTACTACTACGGTGAAACCTTTGCTCCCATTGCTCTCCTTGAATCCATTCGTTTGTTGATTGCTTATGCTTCTCATCATAACTTAAAGTTGCAACAAATGGATGTGAAGAGTGCTTTTCTTAATGGTCCTATTAATGAGTTGGTGTATGTCAAACAACCCCCCGGGTTCGAGGATCCCTATTTCCCCGATCATGTGTACCAACTCGATAAGGCACTCTATTGCCTTAAACAAGCCCCGCGTGCGTGGTATGACCACCTTACCGAGTTGTTGCAAGATCATGGGTTTGAAATTGGGAAAATAGACCCCACTCTTTTTACTAAGAAGATCAAAGGGGAGTTGTCTGTGTGCCAACTATATGTTGATGATATTATCTTTGGTTCTCCTAACAAAGCTTTCAATGAGTAATTTGCCGCTCTCATGACCTCCAAGTTCAAGATGTCCAAGATGGGAGAGTTGAAGTTCTTTCTCGGGTTCGAAGTCAAGCAACGAAGAGAAGGAACCTTCATCAACCAAGCCAAATAGACTCAAGACATTCTCAAGAGATTCAATCTAAGTGATGTCAAGCCGGCTTCCACTCCAATGCCCGTCAAATGCCAACTTGACATAGATCCCAATGGTAAAGCGGTGGATCAAAAGGTATATCGCTCCATGATTGGCTGCTTGCTTTACCTTTGTGCATCTAGACCGCGTATCATGTTGAGTGTGGGAATTTGTACACGGTTTCAAGCCGCACCTAAGGAAAGCCAGTTTGTGGCGGTCAAGCGAATCTTTCGATGTTTGAGTTAAGCGAAACTTTGGCTTATGGTACCCAAGAGGAGCAAACTTCAACCTTGTCGGCTTTTCAGACTCCGATTGGGCGGGAGACAAAGTGGATAGGAAGTCAACTTCCGGAGGGTGCCAATTCCTTGGTTGCTCTTTGGTGAGTTGGTCTTCTAAGAAGCAAAGTTGTGTGTCTCTCTCGTCCACCGAAGCGGAGTATGTGGCTGCCGATAGTTGTTGTGCACAACTCTATGGGTGAGGCAAACTTTAAAGGATTACGGTGTCATTTGTGACAAAGTGCCTCTTTGGTGTGACAATGGAAGTGCCATCAAGATTTCTCTCAACCCGGTGCAACACTTCAAGACGAAGCACATTGAGATTCGGTATCACTTCATCCGGGATCATATTAGGCGAGGGGAGATCGAGCTCAACTATGTTAACACTCATGATAACCTTGCAGATATCTTCACGAAGCCCTTGGATGAAGCAAGATTTCGCGAGTTAAGGCATGAGCTAAATATCATTGATTCGAGCAATGTGGCTTGAACCCTTGCACACCCCACCATACTCAATTTGTTATCTTGTTTAGGTGTAGGCATGGACATAGGGGGAGTGTTGTTCTCTCAATGAACTCTCCCTCCCCCCATTATGCACAAATTGATCAACTCTTTCACATTAGACATTTTTTATGGTACTTGTGCTTCAAAGACGAGTTTTGGTCATGGGCTCAAGGATAATTCTTCGCGGTGCCATACCAATTAACTCAAACATAGGTGGCTCTGGCCACCGCCCTCCCTTTGGAGAGGTTGTGTCGCGTGCTTGGTCCTTGTTGTCTTTTGCCTTTCTTTCTTCGTGCCGAGCTTGTGTTTGAGTTGCCTCGTGTGTTAGCTCTTTGGTGTGTCTGTTCTCTTGAAGGTTGCATTGCAAAGGCTGTTTTCCTCTCTTGTTTGCGAAACTTGCATTTTCTTGGGTCTATGGTACTACCGTGTCTTGCCACGGTACTACTGCAGGAGCTCCATACGGTACTACCCCAACCAGCACGACAGTACAGGACCCATGTTGCTTCCAAGGAGATTCGCCTCCGCGACAAGAGGATCTTGAGGACGTTTGGCAAGGAGATATCTAGTGGGTCCGAGAAGCACATCACGCCAGAGGCAGAATGGATGGCGAAGCAGGGCTACCAATGGACTGAGTCTGAGGAGGAGACCATCCCCGCTGCCGAGACCGACGAGGAGCGTGACGAGTGATTGCTCCAGCTTGAGCTACCACCTGTGTCGTAGGGGTCCTCTCTGCCTTTTTGGTGTCTCGATTCCAAAGGGGGAGAGAGTGTAGGATTTGCAAGTCTTGTGTCGTGTGTTGTCTCGCTTTGTCTCTTTTCTTTAGTTCCGTTGAACCTCGTTTGCTTTGGTTTGGCTTGTCGTGAGTCATATTTCCTTTTCATATGGTGTAAGACATATGCACTCTAGCGTATCCTATTGTCTTTCATGCTTAGTAGACCATGAGCTTATGCCATCTTGTGCCAGTTACTTTATGCTCATGTCTATTATCTTGCCTCCTTGCTTAGTATTAGTTATTTTATTGCAAGATTTGCCTCGTCTATAAAATATAGGGGGAGTGTTGATCCTAGTATGTGTGTTGTGCAGTCCAAAGCATTCCTCGAGAGTGCAAACATCTAGGGGGAGCTCGTCTATATTTTATAGATGTTGGGTTTGCCTATGTTTCATTTTATATCCCTATGTGCAAATCCCGTATTGTCATCAATCCACCAAAAAGGGGGAGATTGTAAGGGCATATTTATCCCTTAGTAGTTTTGGTGATTGATGGCAATGCTTTTGCAGACTAATCGTGTGCATTGAGCATTTTCGATATATCATGTCTAGGCACAAGACAATTTGGTGCCCCTCGAAGACTATTGAAGACGGCATTTCTCTACGTTTCTTTTCGGTGGATTTGAGCCGTAGGAAAGCCGCACTATTAAGAGGGGGTCCACATTGGAAAGGTTTGGGTGGAATCAACACGTACACGTCTGTTCCTTTTTGCACCACCTTTCCTTTGGCTCTTTGGAGCATCCTCCATCTCTCCATGTCTCTACAAAATGAAGGACTCCTAGTGTTGCTGAACTGGGGCATGCGGTAGTACTGCTCTTCGGAGCGGTAGTACCTCAGGCCCTTGCGGTAGTACCGGCCAACGGCGCGGTAGTACCGCTCCTTGAGAGCGGTACTACCGTGGCCTCAGGCCAGGCGCAGCTGCTCGAGCGGAAGTAGGGGCGGATGTAATTTTTACATCCGGTCCCTACGCGGTAGTACCGCTCCATGGGCGCGGTAGTACCGTGGGCTCTGGCCAGGCACAGCAGCACGAGCGGAAGTAGGGGCGGATGTAATTTTTTACATCCGCGCCCTACGCAGTAGTACAACGCAAGGCTTGCGGTAGTACCGTGTCGGATTTTTGCATAGATAGAAACTCAGCGGAAGTAGCCACGGATGTAATTTTCTATGTCCGTGCCTTCCCAGCCTAGACAATCCTGCCTTGCGGTAGTACCGCAAGGGGAAGCGGTAGTACCCCTCCGGCGGTTCTACCGCTCTTGGCTTCAATGCCTCAGGTCTTGCCTAGCCCCTACCGCGCATGCGGTAGTACCGCGGTGCCTCGCGGTAGTACCGCAGGCCCTTGCGGTAGTACCGCATGTCTGGTGCGGTAGTACCGCAAGTCGCGGGCTGAGTAAGTGGATAACGGTTGGATTTGTCCTATCACTGTAAAAGAGAGGTCTTCTTCTCCGAGTTGACTACCTCTTCCACCCCCAAGCTCCATTGTTGCTCTAAGCTCCATTTTCGCCCGATCTCTCTCCCTAGCCAATCAAACTTGTTGATTTCCTAGGGATTGGTTGAGGAGGCCACGATCTACACTTCCACCAAGAGAAATTTGATTCCCCCCACTAATCCCTTGCGGATCTTGTTACTCTTTGGTGTTTGAGCACCCTAGACGGTTGAGGTCACCGCGGAGCCATATTCCATTGTGGTGAAGCTTCGTGGTGTTGTTGGGAGCCTCCAATTAAGTTGTGGAGATTGCCCCAACCTTGTTTGTAAAGGTTCGGTCGCCGCCTCCACGGGCACCAATAGTGGAATCACGACATCTCACATTGTGTGAGGGCGTGAGGAGTATATGGTGGCCCTAGTGGCTTCTTGGGGAGCATTGTTCCTCCACACCGCTCCAACGGAGACGTACTTCCTCTCAAAGGGAAGGAACTTCGGTAACACATCCTCGTCTTCACGGATCCACTCTTGGTTATCTCATCCCTTTACTCGTGCAAGTTTATCTTGTGTTACATCCCTTGCTTACTTGTGTACTTGTTGTTGTTGCTTCATATAGGTTGCTCACCTAGTTGTATATCTAGACAACCTACTTTGATGCAAAGTTTAAATTGGTAAAGAAAAGCTAAAAATTGTTAGTTGCCTATTCACCCCCCCCTCTAGTCAACTATATCGATTCTTTCAGTTGTCCTACACGACACTCGATACTCGCATGTGACGCTTTCTGTGGGCCCGCGAGGTCGTCGTCCATCACTTTGACGAACAGCCGGCAGTGAGGTTAATTTGACCAGCAAGGTAGAATCTTTTTTGGTTGTGTTATGGTGGTATATAGTACGCGTCGAAGAGGTGGGAGGGGACTAGCATATATACTATATGTACGCGTCCGTGAACAAGTACACCTCACTCAGTGTCGGGACTTTTCGGTTTCCGAGGCACGTGCCACATCAAAATTGTGAAATTGGCTGTTCAAATATCACACAACACCTCTTTGGGCCACATGCATGCACGTGGTGGTTATCCTAGCTAGGACACTCACGTGTGACGCTTCCATCTGTGGGCCCACGAGGCCATCGTCGATGCATGCATGCATCACTTTGACCTACATCGGGAGAGGTTAATTAATTTCACCATTGATGAGGATTCTTTTGGTTTGTACATATTACGGTAGGAGCATATAGTATGTGTCGAAGAGGAGGGAAGGGGACCATCATATGTAGTACGCTTCATGAACCTCGCTCTATGTGGGTGCATGGTTTACGGTTTTTGAGGCATGTGGCACATCAAAGCTGTGCATTTTGGGTATTCAACATATATATGTTTGGCCCACATGCAAAGTGATGGTGGTTTCCCTCTTGCACCCACTTGAGCGGTTATCAGCGGTATCGATGCTTTCCATCTGTGGGCCCGCTTGGTCCATTGCTACTGTTTGCCTGACAACGAGAGAGGTTAATTTGACTTAGGAGGGGATTATTTTTTGCTTGTAATACGGTGTGTATATATATAGGTCATGCTCTGGGATGACATGCATGATACAGTTTGAGCACACGTACACACATGCATGTGTACACATGAATCCCTCCCGTCGAGTCAAAGTGGCTAGTATAACGACACGTCATGAACCGATCTCGCTCTGTGTGGGGAGTGTACGATTTTTGATGCACGCGCCACATCAATGTTGTGAAATGGTATTCAAACATGCATGCATGCATCACCTCCATACATATGCATGTAGTGGTTGCCTTCGAAAGGTACACTCCCTCGCGTGGTTATCGGCGACAAGCCTATATATTTGTGGGCCCACGTGGACATCCATGATCACCTTGACCGACAACAAGATAGGTTACCATGGCGAATTCTTCATTTGGTTCGTGTTATCATAGTATAGGTCATGGTGAGATTCAGACCTAATTAAGTTTGAGCACATATACTATGCACGCATGCATGCATGAATCCCCATCGTTGGCTTGAAGTGTGGTGTAACAAACATATGCATCGTCAACCTAACCCTCACTCAGTCTGGGGATTTCTAGTTCGAAATCATGGTGCCACATCAAAGTTGTTCCATTGTGTACTAAAAAACACACTGATACGTCTCCAACGTATCTATAATTTTTGATTGCTCCATGCTATATTATCTTCTGTTTTGGACATTATTGGGCTTTATTATTCACTTTTATATTATTTTTGGGACTAACCTATTAACCGGAGGCCCAGCCCAGAATTGCTGTTTTTTTGCCTATTTCAGAGTTTCGCAGAAAAAGAATATCAAACGGAGTCCAAACGGAATGAAACCTTCGGGAACGTGATTTTCAGAACGAACATGATCCAGGAGACTTGGACCCTACGTCAAGAAAGCTACCAGGAAGCCACGAGGTAGGGGGGCGCGCCTACCCCCCCCCCTCCCCAGGCGCGCCCTCCACCCTCGTGGGCCCCATGTTGCTCCACCGACGTACTCCTTCCTCCTATATATACCTACGTACCCCCAAACGATCAGATACGGAGCCAAAAACCTAATTCCACCGCCGCAACCTTCTGTACCCACGAGATCCCGTGGGAGCTCCGCCGGAGGGGGCATCGATCACGGAGGGCTTCTACATCAACACCATAGCCTCTCCGATGATGTGTGAGTAGATTACCTCAGACCTTCGGGTCCATAGTTATTAGCTAGATGGCTTCTTCTCTCTTTTTGGATCTCAATACAATGTTCTCCCCCTCTCTTGTGGAGATCTATTCGATGTAATATTCTTTTGCGGTGTGTTTGTTGAGACCGATGAATTGTGGGTTTATGATCAAGTTTATCTATGAACAATATTTGAATCTTCTGAATTCTTTTATGTATGATTGGTTATCTTTGCAAGTCTCTTCGAATTAGCAGTTTGGTTTGGCCTACTAGATTGATCTTTCTTGCAATGGGAGAAGTGCTTAGCTTTGGGTTCAATCTTGCGGTGTCCTTTCCAAGTGACAGTAGGGGCAGCAAGGCACGTATTGTATTGTTGCCATCGAGGATAACAAGATGTTTTTTTATCATATTGCATGAATTTATCCCTCTACATCATGTCATCTTGCTTAAAGCGCTACTCTGTTCTTATGAACTTAATACTCTAGATGCATGCTGGATAGCGGTCGATGTGTGGAGTAATAGTAGTAGATGCAGGCAGGAGTCGGTCTACTTGTCTCGGACGTGATGCCTATATACATGATCATACCTAGATATTCTCATAACTATGCTCAATTCCGTCAATTGCTCAACAGTAATTTGTTCACCCACCATAAAATACTTATGCTCTCGAGAGAAGCCACTAGTGAAACCTATGGCCCCCGGGTCTATCTTCATCATATTAATCTTCCAACACTTTGTTATTTCCGTTGCTTTTTACTTTGCTTTTATTTTACTTTGCATCTTTATCATAAAAATACCAAAAATATTATCTTATCATATCTATCAGATCTAACTCTCGTAAGTGACCGTGTAGGGATTGACAACCCCTTATCGCGTTGGTTGTGAGGATTTATTTGTTTGTGTAGGTGCGAGGGACTTGCGCGTAGCCTCCTACTAGATTGATACCTTGGTTCTCCAAAACTGAGGGAAATACTTACGCTACTTTGCTGCATCACCCTTTCCTCTTCAAGGGAAAACCAACGCAGTGCTCAAAAGGTAGCAAGAAGGATTTCTGGCGCCGTTGCCGGGGAGGTCTACGCAAAAGTCAACATACCAAGTACCCATCACAAACCCTTATCTCCCGCATTACATTATTTGCCATTTGCCTCTCGTTTTCCTCTCCCCCACTTCACCCTTGCCGTTTTATTCGCCCTCTCTTTTCCGTTCGCCTTCTTCTTTCCTTTTTGCCCCTCGCTCTTTCTGCCGTTATGTCTGAAATTGGGGAAATTATTGTCGATATGGACAATAATAATATCATGGAAAATTCTGATGCTCCTGCTGAAGAACCCCCTACCTTGCATACAAAAAGATTTCGAATTGGTAGTGGTAAAATTATTGGAAAAGGAGTTATTCAAGATTTCTTTACTTGTGCCGGTGCTTTGCCCTCTATGGGTAGTTCCATTCTTCATAGAACTAGTAGTCTTGCGGACGCTATTGCCATGCTTATAGTTGAACTTGAAAGGCAATTTATGCACTTGCACCCTTGCATACAAAGGTTTTCCTAGAATTTTCTAATATAGAGCATTCTTCTGTTAAGCGTGCCGCCACTATCTTTTTGGCTTATGAGTTCAGATTTATAATAAAAGAGGCCAAAGAAATCTTTGCACATTATAGGGTGGACGCTGGCCGTCCTCCCATAGAAGCTATCCTCTTTGATCAAGAAGAAATAATGCGTTTTCAATCTCTAGACTATGTTGCTTTCAATGAAAACCTTAGAAAAAAGGTCCCTACCAATGTTCTAGTTGATAGAATTTCTGAACTTAATGATGATTTGGCTATTCGAAATAATGAGCTAGGATATTCTCTCGAGTATAGGCTCACAAAGTTATGTCAAAAGAATGCTTATAATGATGAATTGGTTGTGCAATACGAAGGGCCGGATGAGGAACCTATACCTCCTAAAATTGATCTTGGGGACTTTTGTCCAATTAAATTTAGCCTGTTTGATTACTTTTGCTTGCCTCAAAGGAAAATTGCTGCTGAACGTAGAGAATACAAAATGAGTTTTAATGATCTATCCTATTACTATGGCACTACCTAGATCTATCCTTGCTTTTATGCCTAGCTAGGGGCGTTAAACGATAGCGCCTGTTGGGAGGCAACCCAATTTTATTTTTAGTTTTTTTTGCTTTTGCTTCTGTTTAGGAATAAATATTTGATCTAGCCTCTGGTTAGATATGTTTTTTATGTTTTAATTAGTGTTTGTGCCAAGTTAAACCTATAGGATCTTCTTGGATGATAGTTATTTGATCTTGCTGTAATTTCCAGAAACTTTCTGTTCACGAAAATAATTGTTAAAAATCACCAGAACGTGATAAAATATTGATTCCAATTGCTGCTGATCAATAAACAAATTTTCTAGGTCTTCCTATTTTGGCTGAGTTTTGGGAGTTCCAGAAGTTTGCGTTAGTTACAGATTACTACAGACTGTTCTGTTTTTGACAGATTCTGTTTTTCGTGTGTTGTTTGCTTATTTTGATGAATCTATGGCTAGTAAAAGAGTTTATAAACCATAGAGAAGTTGGAATACAGTAGGTTTAACACCAATATAAATAAAGAATGAGTTCATTACAGTACCTTGAAGTGGTCTTTTGTTTTCTTTCGCTAACGGAGCTCACGAGATTTTCTGCTGAGTTTTGTGTTGTGAAGTTTTCATGTTTTGGGTGAAAGATTTGATGGATTATGGAACAAGGAGTGGCAAGAGCCTAAGCTTGGGTATTCCCATGGCACCCCCAAGATAATCCAAGGACACCAAAAAGCCAAAGCTTGGGGATGCCCCGGAAGGCATCCCCTCTTTTGTCTACTTCCATTGGTAACTTTACTTGGAGCTATATTTTTATTCACCACATGATATGTGTTTTGCTTGGAGCGTCTTGTATGATTTGAGTCTTTGCTTTTTAGTTTACCACAATCATCCTTGCTGTACACACCTTTTGAGAGAGACACACATGATTCGGAAATTATTAGAATACTCTATGTGCTTCACTTATATCTTTTGAGTTATATAGTTTTGCTCTAGTACTTCACTTATATCTTTTAGAGCACGGTGGTGGATTTGTTTTATAGAAACTATTGATCTCTCATGCTTCACTTAGATTATTTTGAGAGTCTTAAATAGTATGGTAATTTGCTTAAATAATCCTAATATGCTTGGTATTCAAGATTAGTAAAAAAACTTTCTTATGAGTGTGTTGAATACTATGAGAAGTTTGACACTTGATAATTGTTTTGAGATATAAAGATGGTGATATTAGAGTCATGCTAGTTGAGTAGTTGTGAATTTGAGAGATACTTGTGTTAAAGTTTGAGATTCCCGTAGCATGCACGTATGGTGAACCGTTATGTGATGAAGTCGGAGCATAATTTATTTATTGATTGTCTTCCTTATGAGTGGCGGTCGGGGACGAGCGATGGTCTTTCCTACCAATCTATCCCCCTAGGAGCATGCGCGTAATACTTTGCTTTGATAACTTGTAGAATTTTGCAATAAGTATATGAGTTCTTTATGACTAATGTTGAGTCCATGGATTATACACACTTTCTTCCTTCCACCATTGCTAGCCTCTCTAATACCGCGCACTTTTCGCCGGTATCATACACCCACCATAAACCTTCCTCAAAACAGCCACCATACCTACCTATTATGGCATTTCCATGGCCATTCTGAGATATATTGCCATGCAACTTACCACCGTTCCGATTATTATGACACGCTCCATCATTGTCATATTGCTTCGCATGATCATGTAGTTGACATTGTATTTGTGGCAAAGCCATCATTCATAATTCTTTCATACATGTCACTCTTGATTCATTGCATATCCCGGTACACCGCCGGAGGCATTCACATAGAGTCATATTTTGTTCTAAGTATTGAGTTGTAATTGTTGAAGTTGTAAGTACATAAAAGTGTGATGATCATCATTTTTAGAGCATTGTCCCAAGTGAGGAAAGGATGATGGAGACTATGATTCCCCCACAAGTCGGGATGAGACTCTGGACGAAATAATAATAATAAAAAAGAGGCCATAAAAAAAGGCCCAAATAAAAAAATATGAGAGAAAAAGAGAGAAGGGACAATGTTACTATCCTTTTACCACACTTGTGCTTCAAAGTAGCACCATGATCTTCATGATAGAGAGTCTCTCATTTTGTCACTTTCATATACTAGTGGGAATTTTTCATTATAGAACTTGGCTTGTATATTCCAATGATGGGCTTCCTCAAAATGCCCTAGGTCTTCGTGAGCAAGTGAGTTGGATGCACACCCACTTAGTTTCTTTTGTTGAGCTTTCATATACTTATAGCTCTAGTGCATCCGTTGCATGGCAATCCCTACTCACTCACATTGGTATCTATTGATGGGCATCTCCATAGCCCATTGATACGCCTAGTTGATGCGAGACTATATTCTCCTTTTTGTCTTCTCCACAACCACCATTCTATTCCACATATAGTGCTATGTCCATGGCTCACGCTCATGTATTGCGTGAAGATTGAAAAAGTTTGAGAACGTCAAAAGTATGAAACAATTGCTTGGCTTGTCATCAGGGTTGTGCATGATTTAAATATTTTGTGTGGTGAAGATAGAGCATAGCCAGACTATATGATTTTGTAGGGATAACTTTCTTTGGCCATGTTATTTTGAGAAGACATAATTGCTTAGTTAGTATGCTTGAAGTATTATTATTTTTTATGTCAATATTAAACTTTTATCTTGAATCTTTCGGATCTGAATATTCATACCACAATTAAGAAGAATTACATTGAAATTATGCCAAGTAGCATTCCACATCAAAAATTCTGTTTTTATCATTTACCTACTCGAGGACGAGCAGGAATTAAGCTTGGGTATGCTTGATACGTCTCCAACGTATCTATAATTTTTGATTGCTCCATGCTATATTATCTTCTGTTTTGGACATTATTGGGCTTTATTATTCACTTTTATATTATTTTTGGGACTAACCTATTAACCGAAGGCCCAGCCCAGAATTGCTGTTTTTTTGCCTATTTCAGAGTTTCACAGAAAAAGAATATCAAACGGAGTCCAAACGGAATGAAACCTTCGGGAACGTGATTTTCAGAACGAACATGATCCAGGAGACTTGGACCCTACGTCAAGAAAGCTACCAGGAAGCCACGATGTAGGGGGCGCGCCTACCCCCCAGGCGCGCCCTCCACCCTCGTGGGCCCCACGTTGCTCCACCGACGTACTCCTTCCTCCTATATATACCTACATAACCCCAAACGATCAGATACGGAGCCAAAAACCTAATTCCACCGCTGCAACCTTCTGTACCCACGAGATCCCATCTTGGGGCCTATTCCGGAGCTACGCCGGAGGGGGCATCGATCACGAAGGGCTTCTACATCAACACCATAGCCTCTCCGATGATGTGTGAGTAGTTTACCTCAGACCTTCGGGTCCATAGTTATTAGCTAGATGGCTTCTTCTCTCTTTTTGGATCTCAATACAATGTTCTCCCCCGCTCTTGTGGAGATCTATTCAATGTAATCTTCTTTTGCGGTGTGTTTGTTGAGACCGATGAATTGTGGGTTTATGATCAAGTTTATCTATGAACAATATTTGAATCTTCTGAATTCTTCTATGTATGATTGGTTATCTTTGCAAGCCTCTTCGAATTATCAGTTTGGTTTGGCCTACTAGATTGATCTTTCTTGTAATGGGAGAAGTGCTTAGCTTTGGGTTCAATCTTGAGGTGTCCTTTCCCAGTGACAGTAGGGGCAGCAAGGCACGTATTGGATTGTTGCCATCGAGGATAACAAGATGGGGTTTTTATCATATTGCATGAATTTATCCCTCTACATCATGTCATCTTTCTTAAAGCGCTACTCTGTTCTTATGAACTTAATACTCTAGATGCATGCTGGATAGCGGTCGATGTGTGGAGTAATAGTAGTAGATGCAGGCAGGAGTCGGTCTACTTGTCCCGGACGTGATGCCTATATACATGATCATAGCTAGATATTCTCATACCTATGCTCAATTCTATCAATTGCTCAATAGTGATTTGTTCACCCACTGTAAAATACTTATGCTCTCGAGAGAAGCCACTAGTGAAACCTATGGCCCCCGGGTCTATCTTCATCATATTAATCTTCCTACACTTTGTTATTCCGTTGCTTTTTTACTTTGCTTTTATTTTACTTTGCATCTTTATCATAAAAATACCAAAAATATTATCCTATCATATCTATCATATCTCACTCTCGTAAGTGACCATGTAGGGATTGACAACCCCTTATCGCATTGGTTGCGAGGATTTATTTGTTTATGTAGGTGCGATGGACTCACGCGTAGCCTCCTACTGGATTGATACCTTGGTTCTCAAAAACCGAGGGAAATACTTACGCTACTTTGCTGCATCACCCTTTCCTCTTCAAGGGAAAACCACCACAGTGCTCAAGAGGTAGCACACACCTCTCCATACATATGTTTGGACCACACGCATGCAGTGCTTGTCTTCGGGGACTAGCTGCTTGCGTGATTATTGGCAAGCTAGCCCATCTCCAGGGTCGCATGGACGACCATCACTTTGACCAACAACAAGAGAGAGGTTGTACGACCAAGGTGGATTATTCTTGGTCTGTTTTACGATCCATCTTGGTGAGATATGCCTCTCTGGCCCACCGACTGAAAGTGTGGGGGGGGGCTGCTACTTCGCACTTTGCTAGGTGAACCTCGGTTGGGGGGCATGCATTCATAGCTTAGGATTACCTTCATGCCGACACGAGGGGGGGCTGCTAGCTACTTTGCACTTTGCTAGGTGAACCTCGGCTGGGGGGTATGCATTCATAGCTTAGGATTCCCTTCATGCCGACACGAGGGAGGGGGGCTGCTAGCTACTTCGCACTTTGCTAGGTGAACCTCGGTTTGGGGGAGGGGCGTGCATTCATAGCTTAGGATTCCCTTTTCGTGCCGACACGAGGGGGGCCAAGCAATACTGTGCGCTTTGCGAGATATGTGCCACATCGAAGTTGCATTTGGTATTTGAAAATCAAACCACCCTTTTCATACATAAATTTGGTCCACATGCAAGTGTGTTCGTGTTCTGACCCTCTCCCGCGTCATTTTTCGCCAAATTTATGAACATTAGACAAGTCGGATGACGCAACAGACACAGTTCACTCAAACTAACTGTGTGCATTGGGCTCCACGAGGCTTCCCCTCTCAAAAATATGTACCCGCCTGCAACTTTTTTCTGTTTGATACCACATGGTTATTGTGTTTTGACCATGTGTGATGTTTCTTTGTTCCCAATCCCGCCTGCATCCCACGAAAATATCTGCCCGCCTCGAGGGTTTTTCTGTTTCATAACACACGGTTGTTATCTCTGGACCGTGTGCGATGAACCATCATCAAAAATTTCAATAGCACCGGCATTTCACTCCCGCGTCTGACTCCCGCATAGTAAAATTTTCAGTACCCGCGTCATTTCCTCAAACACCCCCCTCCACATACACACACACACACACACACCAAAACCTCCTCGGGCGTGCACACACACACCCTTCCTCACTCGAAACCCTAGCAAGGTCGCCGCCGCCGTCGCTGCAAGGCCTCCATTGTCAACATCTGCCGGTTTGCCCGTGCAGCTTAACCACCGATCTCCATACCCAGGCCGCCCTGAGTTTCTTAGATGACGCCAGGCAAACGCCCCCTTTGCCACAGATCCCCATCCCCATCCCCATCCCCCAGTCCAGAGCGTCGCCGCGTAAGCCCGGCTACGCTTCCCGTGGAGCTCGAGGAGCGACTGGCCCAAAAGAGGTGTACTGCGGTCTCTTCGCCCGACTTCGCCGAGGAAGGTGACGACCATTACTGGCGGCAGGCACTCAAGCAGCAGGCTAGAGTATGCGGGCATGTCTCGGCCGCCGGCTACGACATCAAGGTCATTGACAGCGACGCCCTGAGGCAGGCTATGTCATAGGTTAAGTGGCCCACCCCAACCCCTCGAGTTCAACCGCCGTCAATCTCATACATGGCCCTGCCGCTGATATCCTCTGGCTCGCTATCAACAATTTGTCATCCTACATCGCCATCGAGCCCCTTTTGTCATTTCTGAAGGACACGTCCTGCGACGCTGGCTTGGGATCCACAGCTTCCAAGTCAGACCTCATCGATGGCGACCACGAGGAGGGCACCCTCTTCGGCTCTTCCAAGGGGAAAGCGCCCGTCTACGACATCAGGGAGGGCACCCTACAACTATGCTCTTCCAAGGGGAAGGAGCCCATTTGCAACAACATGGAGCGCATCCAGGGTCCGTGATCTTCCCACGGGAACGAGCCCATCTGTGACAAGTGAGGAAACCCATGATTTGTTTTGCCGTGCCTCTTCACAGGGGGAAACCCATGATTTGTCTTGTTGAGTCCCTTTTGTAGTGTAGTGAGAATATGTCCAGTTTTAATTGCTATATCTGGTTGTTTGCAGTATGCCTTGTTTATTTCAGTTGTTCACAATGTGATGCTCTATATGTGCAATTATTTACTATGCAGTACATTTCATCAACCCAGTTTTAAACATACCGATAGGAATGCATATATTTGCTTGTTGTTAAGCCTGTTATAGCTAGCATATGCCTCTTTTCAAATGCTATCTTTGGTTATTCGCAGTATCCCTTGTTTATTCCAGTTATTCACAACGTGATGTTCTATATGTGCAAGTATGAACTGTGTAGTTCAATTTCATCAGTACCAGTTGATGACGACATGTACCTAGGGTAGGGTCATAGGCCTGGCCTGTATGCCCTACCCAAGGGTACTGCCCTAGAGTCAAGGACATTCAATGTACAATAGAAGATACCGACTGAAACACCTTGGAGTACGATCCACTAGACAAGCTATCTCACTCGGATACCCAATTCCACTCGACGAGGATATAATCACTCGACCATATGAAGAACCACTCGGAGTATAGAAGGTCTAAAGACACCTCAAGATATCAACGGTCAGGCGTTCACTCCGTACTCATTAAGATCATTAATACCTGGCGTTATCAGTAACGCTCCTGTCTTAACCCGCATTGAACCCTATGTAATAGGGCAGGGCTGGGGTCCTGGCGCACTCTATATAAGACACCCCCTCCTCTGGGACAAGGGTTCGCACCCCCTGTAACTCTCACGCATAATCCAGTTGACCAAGCCTCCGGGCACCGAGACGTAGGGCTATTACTTCCTCCGAGAAGGGCCTGAACTCGTAAATCTTGCGTGCACAACCTCATCGTAGCTAGGATCTTGCCTCCTCCTACGTACCGCCTATTCTTACTGTCAGACTTGCTCCCACGACAGTTGGCGCCCACTATGGGGCAGGCATCTTAGCGACTTCCGGTGAGGTTGCAGTTTTTCTGATCTCCATCAACATGGTTTCCGGCGGTGGTTTGGCCGTGGGCCGCGAGATCTGTCTCGACGCGCTTGTCTTCATCGCCGACGACTCCGCCTGGCTTCAAGAAGCCCCCCTCGACGTCGAGGCCCTTCCGATCCGCGGGGCAGCGCATTTCCGCGTGAGTGCCTGCGGTGTCCTTTTGCGGCAGCCATTGACCCAGTATCGGTCGGCTCTCGTGTTCCTCCCCACTGTACACCGTCGCAAGCAATCCAGTCGGTCGCGACTTCAGCGGTGGGTGAAGCATGCGGTGGCTCGCCAGTCGGCCACCCCTCAAGTTGCGGCTATTGAGCCGGACGAATCTCTCTATGGACCATTCGATCTGTCGACTGGTTCCACGGATACTCTTTCCGAGTGCAGAAGCTGCGACCCCGCAGCAGAAGTTCTCATGGTCGACTCACCGTGCAACCCACCTGGGTTCCATCGCAGTGGCGGCGGCGATGGCGGCGGTGGTCCATCACACGGCCACGACGAATATCATCCCCAAGCCCTCACTTCCGAGGAGAGGGAACAGCTGCATCGTTGCAACATGGAGGCGCTCCACACCCCTATCATTAGGGAGACCTCTGAGGCTCAGGCTTTAGAGGCAGCGCGCCTGGCTACTTTGGCTAAGCGCGCGCGTCTAGAGAACCTCCAGCATTCACTCGACGAACGCGCCCGTCAGCGGATGTCCGAATCCAGTCAACGGCAACGACAATTGTTTCCGCCTGAAGCCGCAGGTATACCGCACTCCGATCCAGAATCTTGCAGTTGCAACCCGTATAGTAGAGTTAATCCAGCTTGTCCCGTTCAGAGGCTGGTAGAGGTTTGCTACAGATCCGAGCGCTAGTCCGAGCACCTGGCGAGCAAAACTCAGCTGTTTCTCAGTCGCGCAACAGAATCCATAGCAGGTCTGTGATTGCAGACACAGTTCTGTCGGCGCATAGTCCTGGGTCGCCTCTGTGGCGTGAAGAGCATGATCACCATCGAGATCAACACCTGGGTAGAGGCCACGGAGAGTATGATCATCATTATACCCATGACAACCACCGTCGAGTGCCCTCGCCCCCTCCGAGGGGCGGGTCGTACACGCCCTGGCGGTATGTCGACAGGCGCCCGTATGGTGATGAGCGAAGAGCTCCAGTCGACCCGAGGGAGCCTAGGTTCGACGCAAGATCACTCCTCGTGCAAGGTTTGGTCGACAGGAACCGAGCATACAGAGAAGGACTGGATAGAGACCGACCCAATCGAAGCAGAGTGCACGTTTCCGGCCCCGAGTGTTTTGGTAGGGCCATCCGAGCCGCTGAGATCCCTCACAACTTCAGGTTGGCGACGGGTGTAAGTAAATTCACTGGGGAGTCAAAGCCCGACACTTGGCTAGAAGATTACCGGGTGGCAGTGCACATTGGTGGTGGCAACGATGAGGTGGCCATGAAGCATCTCCCTCTGATGCTTGAGGGTTTTGCCAGAGCTTGGTTGAATCAGTTGGCTCCTTGGAGTATTTTCAGTTGGGAAGAGTTAGCCCGAGTGTTTACCAAAACATTCGAGGGCACCTGCAAGCGATTAGCTGGGCTAACTGAATTGCAGCACTGTGTACAGAAACAAAATGAGACTTTGAGAGACTTCATCCAGAGATGGACTACGCTCCATCACACTGTGGAAGATGTGTCAGAGCACCAAGCAGTTTGCGCCTTTATAGAGGGCGTTCGATACAGAGAACTCAACCTGAAATTTGGTCGGTCAGGAGACATGTCCCTGGCTCGAATGATGGAAATAGCCACTCGGTATGCCAACAGCGAAGAAGAATACCGACTCCATAGTGGCAAGAATAAACCAGTCGCCCAAGACACCGGAGGAGGAAATTCCAGTCGGAAGCTAAAGCGCAAAGCTGAAGCTGCAGGTCCTGCTAAAGCCGCAGTTTTGAATCAAGTAAAGTTCAAGGGAAAGCCTTAAGGGCCATGGATCCCCAAAAAAGTGAAAGATCAAGCGGGAAACGATGTTCTTGATTTACCGTGTCACATACACACCAAAAAAGATGAAGAGGGTAACTTGATCCTCCCCAAGCATACCACTCAATAGTGCCGACTCCTGATTCAGAGTTTCTGAGAGGGTCAGCCCAGTGAGAAAGAGAAGGAATCTGATAAGGAAGAGGACAAAGAGGAAGATGATGGTTACCCCAATGTGAATGCCACATTAGTGATTTTTGCTGACATCGAGAGCAAAAGTCGACTGAAATTTATCAACCGAGAAGTGAACATGGTTGCTCCAGCAACTACGATGTATTTAAAGTGGTCAAAGACTCCCATTACATTTGACCAGTCCGATCAACCAGTGCATGTTGCTACCCCTGGGTGGCAAGCGTTGGTGGTCGACCCAGTCATTGGGGGCACACGACTGACCAAGGTTCTGATGGATGGTGGCAGTGGCTTGAGCATTCTGTATGCTGAGACCCTCCGAGGAATGGGCATCCCGATGTCCAAGCTCAGCGAGAGCAACATGCGATTCCACGGAGTCATCCCAAGAAAGAAAGCGGATTCACTCGGTCAGATCACTCTAGATGTGGTTTTCGGTGATTCAAAGAATTACCGCAAGGAAAAGTTAACGTTTGAGGTGGTGGATTTCATAGTGCCTACCAAGCTATTCAGGGCAGGCCTGCATATGCTTGTTTTATGGCTTGGCCATGTTACATTTATCTCAAGTTGAAGATGCCTGATCCCAGAGGCGTGATCACGGTCACAGGGAATCGGCAAAGAGCAGAAAAGTGCCTCCAGAAGGGCTCAAAGATTGCTGATGAGCAGATGGCAATAGTCAAGTGGGAAGAATATTAGAAGAATGTAGATCCAAGTGACTGTTGCGAGCTAAGAAGCCTGCTTCAGAGTCTGCGTTTCAGTCAGCCGGAGAGACAAAGCCTGTTCATATTCACCCGACTGATCCCAATGCTGCTCCGACCCACATCTCAACAACACTTGGCAGCAAATAGGAAGAAGCGCTCATCGAGTTCCTCCGTGAGAACTGGGACATCTTCGCATGGAAACCAGCTGACATGCCAGGTGTACCCAGGGGACTGGCCGAGCACCGTTTGCGAGTCGACCCAAAAGCAAAACCCGTCAAAGAGCATCTCCGTCGGTCCGTCGTGGAGAAAAGGAAGGCAATTGGCGAGGAGGTGGCTCGGCTTCTGGCAGCCGAGTTCATCCGCGAGATATACCACTCTGAGTAGCTCGCCAATGTTGTCATGGTCCCCAAGAAAGATGATTCACTTCGTATGTGTATTGATTTCAAGCACATCAATCGGGCCTGTCTGAAACATCAATTCCCTCTCCCCCGGATCGACCAGATTGTCGACTCAACTGCGGGATGTGAGTGTTTGTCCTTTTTGGATGCGTATTCCGGGTACCATCAGATCCGACTGTATGGGCCCCACGAAATAAAAACAACCTTCATCACCTCATTCGGGTGTTTTTGCTATGTTACCATGCCCTTTGGCCTCAAGAATGTTGGCACCACGTTCATGCGCATGATATAGAAGTGCTTGCTCACTCAAATCAGTCGGAATGTGGAAGCGTGCATGGATGATATCGTGGTCAAGTCATGCAAAGGTTCCGACCTATTGACTGACCTCGCTGAAACCTTTGCAAACTCAAGAAGATATGATATCAAAATCAATCCGTCAAAGTGTACATTCGGAGTCTCGGGCGAAAAGTTACTCGGTTTCCTCCTTTTCTGAACGAGGGATCAACACGAACCTAGAAAAGGTTGGAGCAATTCTCCGAATGAAACACCCCATGCGTGTACATGACATTCAGAAGCTTACTAGTTGTTTGGCTGCATTGAGCCGATTCATCTCTTGTCTCGGTGAAAAGGCATTGCCTCTTTACCTACTGATGAAGAAGTCTGAGAAGTTCGAGTGGACTCCTGAAGTCAAAGCAGCATTTTTAGAGCTCAAAGCCCTGCTTTCGACCCAGCCGATGCTTGCTGCCCCAATCAGCAAGGAGCCTCTACTACTGTATATCACAACCACTGGACAGGTTGTCAGCACAGTGCACACAGTGGAGCGGGAAGAAGAAGGCAAAGCCTACAAAGTTCAACGCCTAGTGTACTATATTTCTAAAGTCTTGACTCCATCCAACCAAAGGTATCCACATTACCAGAAGCTTGTCTATGAGATTTATTTGACCACGAAGAAAGTTGCACATTACTTCGCAGACCACTCGGTTTCAGTTGTTAGCGACGCTCCATTATCAGAAATTCTGAACAATCGGGACGCAACCGGTCGAGTGGCCAAGTGGGAGATTGAACTCCTTCCTTTGGATATCAAGTTCGAGGCAAAGAAAGCAATCAAGTCTCAAGCAATAGGATATTTCCTCGCCGAGTGGATTGAACAGCAGCAACCGACTCAGATTCACTCGGAACATTGGACTATGTTCTTTGATGGGTCCAAGATGTTGAATGGTTCTGGTGCTGGAGTGGTCCTAGTATCCCCAAGAGGTGACAAGCTCAGTTATGTCCTCCAGATTCACTTCGATTCTTCAAACAATGAAGCTGAGTATGAGGCACTTTTGTATGGGTTGCGTATGGCCATCTCACTCGGCGTCCGTCGCCTGATGGTCTACGGCGACTCAGACTTGGTGGTCAATCAAGTGATGAAGGAGTGGGATATCAGGAGCCCAACTATGACTGGTTATTGCAATGCAGTAAGGAAACTAGAAAAGAAGTTTCAGGGGTTAGAACTCCACCACATACCCCGAACCAAGAATCAAGCAGCCGATGATTTGGCAAAGATAGGTTCCACTCGGAAACCTATCCCCAGTAACGTGTTCTTGGAGCATCTCCACACCCCGTCAGTTCAAGAAGATCCCTTTACAGGGGAGCCCCCGCAACCGATAAGTGCAAACAATCCGAGTGAAGTTGAAGTACCAGCGGTGGTCGACATGATCATGGAGATTTTAGTGGTCACCCCCGACTGGACGGTGCCATATATTGCCTACCTGCTCAGGCAGGAGCTCCCAGAGGATGAAGATGAAGCTCGCCAGATCGTCCGCAGATCCAAAGCCTTCACGATGATAAGTGGGCAGCTTTACAGTGAAAGTGTTACCGGTGTTGCTCAGCGTTGCATCTCTCCAGAAGAAGGTCGACTGATCCTAAATGAGATCCACTCGGGGACCTGTGGTCACAATGCGTCCTCTCAGACCATCGTGGCCAAAGCATACCGAGTAGGATTTTACTGGCCGCGTGCAAATGAGATGGCTAAAGATATAGTCGACAAGTGTGAAGGCTGCCAGTTTTACTCAAACATGTCTCACAAGCCTGCATCTGCCTTGAAGACTATTCCACTCGTCTAGCCTGTTGCAGTTTGGGGATTGGACATGGTTCGACCTTTCAGGACCGACAGAAGTGGTTTCACTTATTTACTCGTAGCAGTCGACAGGTTCACCAAATGGATTGAAGCCAAGCCTATCAAGAATCTTGATTCAAGCACTGCCATTAGTTTCATCAGAGAGTTGATATTCCGTTATGGAGTCCCTCACAGTATTATCAGAGATAATGGCTCCAACTTTGATTCTGATGAGTTCAGAGCATTCTGCGCTTCCCAAGGCACTCGAGTCGACTACACATCCGTTGCGCATCCATGGTCGAATGGGCAGGCAGAAAGAGAGAATGGCATGATCCTTCAAGGGCTGAAACCTTGGTTGATGCGCGACCTCAAGCACGTAGATAGGGCTTGGGTGACTGAGTTGCCATCTGTCCTATGGGGATTGAGGACGACTCCCAATCGGTCGACTGATCGAACCCCTTTCTTCATGGTATATGGTGCTGAAGCTGTGCTTCTGAGTGATTTGCTACACAATGCCCCCCGAGTGGAACTCTTCTCAGAAGCTAAAGCAGAACAGGCACGCCAAGACGCAGTTGATCTCCTAGAGGAAGAACGAGAGATGGCTCTGATCCGGTCGCCCATCTATCAACAAGACTTGCGTCGATTAGATGCCCAAAATGTCAGAGGCCGAGCATTTCAGGAAGGAGATCTTGTGCTATGAGTGCACTAGAAACGACCTCACAAGCTCGCTCTGGCCTGGGAAGGGACCTTCATCATCACCAAGGTGCTCCACAATGGAGCGTATCACCTTTACAACATAGCCAACAAAGAAGATGAGCCACGCTCGTGGAATGCAGATCTGCTCCGCCGTTTTTATACCTAAACACTCGGATCGACGAGTTGTAATAAGAATCCTTCAGTTTGCTTATCAAAGACATGGTTTTTGCAGTATCTTAATGATTGTTTTCACATAAGCATGTGTGTTCAAATCCCCCGGTGGGTAGCTTAGCCGTGAACCCGATTCGCCTAAGTTTCAAAAACACTCGAAGGGAAGAGCAACCCTCTCACTCGGGGGCTTAGCCGCGAACCCGATTCGCCTAAGTTTCAAAACATACTTCGAGTGAAGAGCAATCCTCTCACACTGGGGCTTAGCTGCGATCCCATACTCGCCTAAGTTACAAAACACACTCCGAGTGAAGAGAAACCCTCTCACTCGGGGGCTTAGTCGCGAACCCGATTCGCCTAAGTTTCAAAACATACTCCGAGTGAAGAGCAATATACTCACTCGGGGGCTTAGCTGCGATCCCGTACTCGCCTAAGTTACAAAACACACTCTGAGTGAAGAGCAATCCTCTCACTCGGGGGCTTAGCTGCGATCCCGTACTCGCTTAAGTTTCAAAACATACTCTGAGTGAAGAGCAATCCACTCACTCGGGGGATAGCTGCGATCCCGTACTCGCCTAAGTTACAAAACACACTCCGAGTGAAGAGCAATCCTCTCACTCGGGGGCTTAGATGCGATCCCGTACTCGCCTAAGTTACAAAACACACTTGGAGTGAAGAGCAACCCTCTCACTCGGGGGCTTAGCTGCGATCTAGTACTCGCCTAAGTTACAAAACACACTCTGAGTGAAGAGCAACCCTCTCACTCGGGGGCTTAGCTGCGATCCCGTACTCGCCTAAGTTACAAAACACACTCCGAGTGAAGAGCAATCTTCTCACTCGGGGGCTTAGCTACGATCCCGTACTCGCCTAAGTTACAAAAGACACTCCGAGTGAAGAGCAATCCTCTCACTCGGGGGCTTAGCTGCGATCCTATACTCGCCTAAGTTACAAAACGCACTCCGAGTGAAGAGCAATCTTCTCACTCGGGGGCTTAGCTGCGATCCCATACTGGCCTAAGTTACAAAAGATACTCCGAGTGAAGAGCAATCCTCTCACTTGGGGGCTTAGCTATGATCCCGTACTCGCCTAAGTTACAAAATATACTACGAGTGAAGAGCAACCCTCTCTCGGGGGCTTAGCTGTGACCCTGTACTCGCCTAAGTTACAAAAACTTACTCTGAGTGAAGAGCAACCCTCTCACTCGGAGGCTTGGCCGCGTACTCTGAGTTGCGCCACAAGTACAACGTATGGTTGCACTCTGAGCTGCGCCACAAGTACAAGGTATGGTTATGCTCTGAGCTGTGCCACAAGGACAACGTATGGTTGCACTCTGAGCTACGCCACAAGTACAACGTATGGTTACGCTCTGAGCTGTGCCACAAGTACAATGTCTATCCTAGTGGAGAGCAGTTCACCCACTCGGAGACTCAGCAGCGATCCTAGATTCACCCAAGGCAATACGAACAAAGCAACTGCATCCAAGTAAAGCAACCAAATGCGGATAAATCCATGAAGGTTCAAAAGCCATCGGCAGAAGTACTCAGGTGTCAGGCCCGAAAGAGTTTTAACGATACAGGATCACTCGGCATTCCAAGGCAAATAGAATCAAGTTTTCACTCGGCAGGAGTAGGGTTTGCTGGCTCGACGAAACTATCAAGCACGATGCCGTCTACAATACGAGTCATGACGTCGATGAAGGTCTCCATGAAGGATTGGAAGTGAAGCTTCTTGGTGTTGGCAACCTTGAGAGCCGCCAGCTTCTCCTCTTTGACCTCCTTGCAATGGACATGGACCAGAGACAGAGCCACGTCAGCGCCACAGAGAGTAGATGACTTCTTTGTGGCACCCCGATCCGCATGGAGCAGGGTGCCTTCGCACGTCAGCCCAGGATAACACCTGACGCACGACAGGTCCATGATACAGCATTCCAGGTACAAGAATATTCATCAAACACATGTGTATATGATTACATCATTGATGAATACAATTATCTGGCATAGCCCTACGACTATTTAAATGGCGGCGGAAGTCTTGGTTTGACAGCATATCGACTCTGGCTGGGCTTCACAACTCACATGACTGGCAAGATTACGGCCTAGCACGATGGAACAAGCGAACAATTTGGGCACGACCTACAAAACTGGCATGACACGCCAGGTCAGTACATTGAATGTGCTTGGAAGACAACCAAGTACATAGTGTCCAAACGAACATATGACAAAGCAAGAACCAAGCGTCTGCAACAACCTATCTCATAGCAGAAACTAAGCATGGCATGATATTAACTAGAGACATGGATCAAAAATAAGCATGAACAACATCATGGCATCTACTAGCATGACAATAGCATGGCATATCAAACTTACTTCTAACATGGCAAAGGCAAAACATAGCATATCATAGCATTTCAATCATAACATGACATAATCTAAACATGGCATAAGTTCAGTCAAAACATGGTATGGCATCATGAAACTATGCTGAAAATAAACTACCAGTCACATCCAATGTAGACATAACATGTTAACTTTTTGCAACCATCTCCTGTTCTACCATGGTTCTTTAAATGCAAATACAACATATTACTCATGCAATGCAACCAAACTTGTGCACCGAATCCCTCAGACTCTCTTCCCAACGGGTTGCCTCGCAACCAAACGGTGATCATTTGCGGATCACAAACGGAACCACACTTGGTTCAACACTCATCGAGACCTCGTCTCGTGATCATATCAAAACATCACCGTGACTTCTCATGACTATCTCATAGTCCAAGTCACCACATTATTTCTTACACATTAATCATCAACTTAGTTATTTCAGGTTTATCCTCCATTTCGACCAAGACATGATAGTGTGACCTACTACGAACTTGTGCCCATGACCGAGGATGTGGCTATCGATAGATTTAACACACTCTCTCTGCAGAGGTAGCGCACTTTACCCACACCACGGAACCCATGGCCTCGCACTCCCATTCGGGTGGACCAACGGCGTTCCTACAAAACCGATCTACTGCCATGACACTCTCCCGGCCACTCTGACCAACACCCCTTTTTGGGTACAGTCCTGGGTGGCCCTACCTTCCAAAGGCAAACGACCACCGTCGTGGCAAACAAAAACGGTCCCAAACAGGGACAAAGCGCGCAAAACAACACGGGCTCACAAGGTTCATGTCCGCCTACCTGATCAGGGTAGCGCGCGCCCATAACCTTCCCTTGTTGGAGACACTGGCGAGGGGCATGACAATAAACCAGTTAGGGCCTTCCCATACCAAGGAAAATGTGGCTGCACTAGAAAAAGCTCGATTTGGTGGCACTATGACATCGCAGTAATGACGGAGGAGGTTTGTTATTAAGTCATATTATTAACTTCTCCATCATCAATCATCATGCGAATATTTTAACATGAATGCAACAACTAACATGCAACATACAGATGCAGTAACAACATCCAACATTTCAAGTGAACAACGATAGCATGTGAAACATGGCAATACCAAGTACTAGTAATTCCATGATGTTGGTGTACAAAAGTAGGGGCACACCTTTGTAACCCTTTACTTGTGCGCGGGCAGTCGAAGCCACGCGCCACAGCCACACTAAGCAGGGTAGAGGAGGGGAGCCGGAGAGAAGCCGAAGCCCAAGACAACCACGACAACGCCAGGACCAGGAGCACTGAGAGCAAAGGGGCGAGGTGGACTCTGCGGTCGTCGCGGCCCCGGCAAGAGCCTTGCCGGGGCAACTTGCCCAGCACCCACAGAGCGAGCCACCCTTGAGCCCAGGGGTTCCAAGTATCACCAACAGCTGTGTTGGAACCCAGGATCAGGAGGCACCTCTGTAAGTGACATGCAGATCTTCGTCAAGATCATAAGTACATGAGATCAGATGAGGACTAGAAGATGGCGACCCTCGGCGAGATCCTTGCCGAGGAAACCCACAAGACCCCCGGCAAGATCATTGCCGGGGACGACAGCGCGCCACGGCAAGACCCTTGCCGGGCCCCCCGGCGAGGCCCTTGCCGAGGACGCCAGCAAGGCCACTGCCAGACCCGCACCAGCCAAGTCTCCGCCGCCGCTCGCATGCAGCCGCCAGCCCAACCAGCTGGGCTGGCACCTGCGTGGCAACATGCTGCTTCCAGGCTAGATCGGCAAGCGCCTGCGTGGCGGCATGCAGATCTTCGTGAAGACCCTACCACCATGCCACCTCAGCTGCCTGCCTGCCTACATGGCGTCGCGCGCATCGCTTGCCAGGGCGCGTGTCGAAGCGAGGAGGAGCGGCGACGGACGGGACGGGCCTCGCTCCCGTCCCCGATAAAGCTAGGAGACACCTCAGCGGCGCATTAAATGCGTCTTGTCCTGTAATACGGGCGATAAGCTCGCAGTACTGTATGCCTTTCCGCCTCCTGTGTGCCACTGTGGCAGCCCCTTTTGACTATAAAAGGAGGCCCATGGCGTACTGGAGAGGGATTCAGCTCTTTTGGACCACGCAGCCACCATAGCTAGTCCGAGAGCTCAAGAACTCTCTGAAATACAGCCACCAAAGCAG
Organism: Aegilops tauschii subsp. strangulata; assembly: GCF_002575655.3. Lineage (NCBI taxonomy): Eukaryota > Viridiplantae > Streptophyta > Magnoliopsida > Poales > Poaceae > Aegilops > Aegilops tauschii. The sequence goes on from NC_053035.3 coordinate 359,716,336, forward strand.
GACAAGGGTATTACACATCCTCGCGGCCCGAACCTGGGTAAACGATCCTTGTGTTGACTACTAATCCTGCTTTTCTCACAACCCTGCGCCCCAGCAACCATAGTAGGGATTCTTGTGATCCCAAAGGTGTCGTTTCCCACCGACACACTAGTGCAACCGAATCGTCATAACATCGATACTACTAACATTAAACTAGACAGAGGCATGATATTATCAGTAACAACATCCAACTAGCATGTCAAATTATTTCATGAAAGCACAAGCATGCAAGGCAGATAACAAAAACATATAGCGCGACTGAAATAACAGCAGACGGAACAGACAAGAAACTACTGCAACCAAACACACACACGAGGTGCAAGCAAAGTCAACATGCAAGTTCGGAGCTCATGATAAGAGCTTGGCTTGCCTGGGGTTCGAGGAATACTTCGGGAAGAACTGTGGAATGATCGTGGAAAGATTTGCCGGAAAGAGTTCTCTCTCGAAGGGGGCTGTTTACGGGCTAGGGAAAAGTGGCCATTTTCAGAATGTGCGACCATTATGAAAATGGTACCAACGGAAAGATCTCGACGAATAGAGAAAGTGAGCGCTGGAATCACCTCAATCGGAGTCACGGTTGCAACGTTATGGCCGTTCACTTTTTAGGCAGAAAAGGCACTAAAGCAGAGAACGTTCACAAAATAACAACTCCGGCGGGCGGAGCTGAAAATAGAAAGCGCAGTTCAGAAAATACGCTTCTAGAGAAAAGAAAGTGTATTTCACGCAATACGTTTTCAGTTAACAGAAAACGTACTCCAAAAGAATACGTCTTCAGAGAAATGAAAACACACTTCGTGTATGCGTCTCCACTTATGCTGATGTGGCGCTCCTCGTCTCGCCGACAGGTGGGGTCACGCGGGGAGGGGCCCTCCTGGCCTGGCCTTCTTCTTCCTCCCGCTCGGGCGTGCTCCTGGCTGAGGAAGGAGGCCCCCCCGACGGCGATTGCCGGTGCTTCTGGCCACCAGTCGCGGCATGCGACCTACCCAGGAGATCAGGAGGAAGAGACGCATAGAGGGGTGGTGCTTGCTGCCGCCGACGAGCACTAGAGAGGGATCAGCAAGGCTCGCGGCGGAGTGGGGTTCGGCCGCTGGTGGATACGGGTTCTGGTGAGGAAGAGGAAAGGCCGAGGCCATGGGGAGGCTCGCCGGACCCTGGGGAAGGAAGTGGTGGTGAGGGAACGGAGAGGAGGGCTCGGGATAGCCGGAAACGAGCGGGTCCCGAGGCGGCGGCCATGGCGATGGTGGGGGTCAGAGAGGGGCTTCGAGGAGGAATAAGTGCTCGGGGAGGGGTTGTGGGCTGCGAGAGAGGTCGGGGGCGCTACTTATACCCGCGGGGAGAGATCGAGAAGGAGGGGGCGAGGTGGCACGCACGCGGCTACGTGTCCGTGCTCCGGCGACGAGCACACGCGGCCAAGGGTCACGAGGAAGGGCATGAAGGCGACGAGGGGGAACCAGAGGACGCGCGGGAGCTCACGGAGTCGGGTAACGCTCGCGGACGAGAGGAGGAAGAGGACAGGGGCGAGGAAGAAGACGATGGCCACGGGAGCACTGTTCGGTCGTTGGCACGACTCGTCTTAGAAGCAAACAGAGGGGGAGAGGGGTCCAGGGGAATGGCGACGACGATGCTGAGCTGTGTGATACTCTGGGACATACCAAATCCGTCCAGAACGGCTCCGCCGTCGCCAACAGTAGCGAGACCACCGTTTTGGCCCGCATTGCCGGTCGTCACCACCGACAACGCGCGCTCTGGCATTCTACTCCATGCCAAACTATGTCTACAGCGTAGTCCCTCCAAGGTAGAGTAACACTACGGTAGAGAAACGGGCAAAGACAAATGGAGCTGAGTAAACTAAGCTGCACAAGTTTGCTGTTGCGAACATGGCCACACTCTAGAGATTAAACCGGAGAGGTTAAAGGGTAAAATTGATGTCTGGGAGGCTTAGGGTAGCAAGGACTACGGTCCTCGGAGTTATGAGGTCATTAGGAAAAAGATTTAACATAGTTGCTTTGCAACTGCTAAATTATGTCCAGAAACTAAATGAGGAAGGAGCACTCACTAGGAGTGTTGGATTAGGCTACCACTTGGCAAATCTTGATGATTTGGTCATATGTAGATGCTGCAAAAAAGGTCATACCAAATGGACTTGCCAAATTGGTACTTGTTTCACAAGCATCTCTTCTGTCCAGAAACTTGGGAAAATTCTAGGAAAATATTGGCTAGATGAAATGAGCCAAACTCTTGTGGAGGTGGATCATATGGATAGGAGAAGGCCTGGGAATATTTTCAGCCATAATGGAGCAAGATAAAATATACTTGCTTCACAAACTGAAAATTTGGGGAGAAAACAAGAATTGCTCCTGTGCTCGCATAGTTCAATGAAATGAACTGAATTTAGGTGGAGGCTAATGATTTGAGATAATTGAGATGATGGAAAAGTTTTATCCCATTTGGAAACTCTATGAAGGTACTTCCTTCACAAAGTTACAATCTGGTCAGAAACTTTGAAAAATTGCACAGGGAGCTAAGATGAAGGGATTGATCTCATCTTTGGTATCCATGGCGTATTTATCCATGTTAATCACCCTGCCAAATTGCAGCTCAATTGTAATTAGGAATAAATCACTTCCTTTGCAAAATTTCAAAGAAGGCAGAAACTTGCATTGGATCATGTGCCCAATTTTGAACTGTAGAATCATAAGATTAGGATGGAAATAGTGAATATATAGCAAGGAGAAGCTCCACAATTTATGTGGGAATTTTCTCTGCTATAAAAATAGTAGTTCCTTTAGAGAATGGCAGGATTGGAATATTGGCATAAAATAAGAAAAGGCAATTTTCCTTCTTTAATTATGGCCAATATATTGGCTAGAGCTTCGATTAGGCATAAGTATCAACTCCACCCATTTTCATGAATTTATGAGTTGGCTAACTATGCCTTTGGATTTTATTCCTCGGAAAGGCAAGAAAAGGAATCATAATTCAAAAATATTGCATGGGACTTGGCAATATTTTTGCATATCCAAGGGTTAGGAGGATAGGAGGGTCTCTGGGAACATATGGGATGATCAACAGATCAAGGAAAATGATGGCTCCTTTGTAAGCACAAAGGCCACATTCAAATTCCAAAAATTTGGAATTAGGGTTTAAGAGTGTTTGAGATGATGCAAATGAGGTCTTGCCCACTAACAAAGACATGAGCAAGGTTTTGAATGGTTCAAAATGACAAGAATTCTCAGAGTCATCCAGCAAACTCAAGAGAAAGATTTTGAAAATGATTGCCAGGAAGGAATAACAACACAAAAATTGATAACCCAATTTTGGGGTTGTTACAACTCTTCCCCCCTTAAAAAGAATCTCGTCCTCGAGATTCCTAGGGTTACAGCACAAATGAAAGGATAACCACTTCGGGGAAAAACCTTGGGGTTAATTTTTTTAACCCTGCAGTCAGATTTCAACGAGTTGGGGGCACCGATAATTGGTACACCCAGAGAGGGATAGGGGCAAACACAGTTATAAACACGGCTAGGGGTATTCGAGATCAAACTCTTCAAAAATTGCTAGATGCACCCTAATGAATAGTGGTTTCACCTGCTGACACGTGGGTCCAGGGCCCACTGACAGCCTTGTTCTTCTACCTCCGGCTTGCTACTTCTCCTACGCTGCTGCTCCACGTGCGGCTTGGCGCAGCGTGCATCTAGCTCCTAGGGCGATGAGGACCCTAGTGCCGTAGTGTGCGGCGTGCACGACGCCGATGCAGCGAGTGCTCACGTGGCGGGCCAGCACCTTGTCGGCACTGCTCGCGGATTCGCCTTCTGGACGCCGGTGATCGAGCGACGAGCGGTTTTCCTGGACCTCGCTCACCGTACACCGGAGTAGGGCTATAAAAACGGCAGCGCTGCTTTCCTCCAACACACAAACACAATGCCGCTCTACTACCTCTTTGGTTTGGACGAGATCGAGCCGAGCTCCTTCGGTGAGGCTATGTTCCTGCTGGCGCTACGGTGGTTCCTGGCTGCTCTACTAGGCACGCTGATCGGTGATGTCTACTACGCAACCTTCTTCTTGCAGACGTTGTTGGGCCTCCAAGTGCAGAGGTTTGTAGGACAGTAGCAAATTTCCCTCAAGTGGATGACCTAAGGTTTATCAATCCGTGGGAGGTGTAGGATGAAGATGGTCTCTCTCAAGCAACCCTGCAACCAAATAACAAAGAGTCTCTTGTGTCCCCAACACACCCAATACAATGGTAAATTGTATAGGTGCACTAGTTCGGCGAAGAGATGGTGATACAGGTGCAATATGGATGATAGATATAGGTTTTTGTAATCTGAAAATACAAAAACAGCAAGGTAACTAATGATAAAAGTGAGCATAAATGGTATTGCAATGCTAGGAAACAAGGTCTAGGGTTCATACTTACACTAGTGCAAGTTCTCTCAACAATAATAACATAATTGGATCATATAACTATCCCTCAACATGCAACAAAGAGTCACTCCAAAGTCACTAATAGCAGAGAACAAACGAAGAGATTATGGTAGGGTACGAAACCACCTCAAAGTTATTCTTTCCAATCAATCCGTTGGGCTATTCCTATAAGTGTCACAAACAACCCTAGAGTTTGTACTAGAATAACACCTTAAGACACACATCAACCAAAACCCTAATGTCACCTAGATACTCCAATGTCACCTCAAGTATCCGTGGGTATGATTATACGATATGCATCACACAATCTCAGATTCATCTATTCAACCAACACATAGAACCTCAAAGACTGCCCCAAAGTTTCTACCGGAGAGTCGAGACGAAAACGTGTGCCAACCCCTATGCATAGGTTCACGGGCATTACCCGCAAGTTGATCACCAAAACATACATCAAATGAATCATGTGATATCCCATTGTCGCCACAGATACGCACGACAAGACATACATCAAGTGTTCTCAAATCATTAAAGACTCAATCCGATAAGATAACTTCAAAGGGAAAACTCAATCCATTACAAGAGAGTAGAGGGGGAGAAACATCATAAGATCCAATTATAATAGCAAAGCTCGCGATACATCAAGATCGAATCACCTCAAGAACACAAGAGAGAGAGAGAGAGATCAAACACATAGCTACTGGTACATACCCTCAGCCCCGAGGGTGAACTACTCCCTCATCGTCATGGAGAGCGCCGGGATGATGAGGATGGCCACCGGTGAGGGTTCCCCCCTCCGGCAGGGTGCCGAAACAGGGCCCCGCTTGGTTTTTGGTGGCTACAGAGGCTTGCGGCGGCGGAACTCCCGATCTATTCTGTTCCCTGAATGTTTTAGGGTATATGCATGGATATATATAGGCGGAAGAAATACGTCAGGGGAGCCACGAGGGGCCCAAGAGGGTGGAGGGCGCGCCCAGGGGGGTGGGCGCGCCCCCTGCCTCGTGCCTCCCTTGTTGCTTTCTTGACATGGGCTCCAAGTCTCCCGGGTTGCTTTCCTTCCAAAAATAACTTCTCCAGAAGGTTTCATTCTGTTTCGACTCCGTTTGATATTCCTTTTCTTCGGAACACTGAAACAAGGGAAAAAACAAGAACTGGCACTGGGTCATTAGGTTAGTCCCAAAAATCATATAAAAGTGCATAGTAAAGCCCATAAAACATCCAAGATGGATAATATAATAGCATGAATACTTCATAAATTATAGATACGTTGGAGACGTATCAGCATCCCCAAGCTTAATTCCTGCTCGTCCTCGAGTAGGTAAATGATAAAAGAAAGAATTTATGAAGTGTGAATGCTAGCAGGTGCATAAGTTTGATCAATGATAATTTCAATCACCTTTTCTAGCATCATTATATGTCATAACAGTAGTTCAACTCATAGAACTTTGCATGATCAAGTAACAAACTATTCACAAGTTAAAGTATAGAACATAAACTTTCTTGAAAACTAACAAACCGTGTTATTAGTCATCAAACAATTACAATTCATCTTATTTTCAGGAAGAGTCTATGTCAGAGCGTTGATTCAGCAAACTTCACATACTCAACTATCATTTAGTCTTCCATGATTGCTACCACTCAAAGCATATTTTTAGAACAAATAGTATTCATCGAACACAAAGAAAGATAGGGGATTAATGTTTCGCCTCCCAACCTTTTACCTCAAGGGTAATGTCAACAATAAAAATTCATGATCAAATATATTTGAATGGCCATATATGCTTAGATCTTTCCATCACATGATGCTTGCCAACTAAAGAGTAGGTTGGAATGAGAAGGAATACTGCTGACTCTTGCATAAAAGTAAAAGATAGGCCCTTTGCAGAGGGAAGCAGGGATTTGCAGAGGTGCCAGAGCTCGAAGAAAAAATAGAGATGAAAATAATTTTGAGATGTATGCTTTCATTGTCAACATAACGACCAAGAGTTCCCAATATCTTCCATACTACATACATTATAGGCGGTTCCCAAAGATAAAGGTAAACATTTTACTTCCCCTCCACCAACAATCATCAATCCATGGCTTGCTCGAAACAACGGGTGCCTCCAACTAACATCAAACCTGGGGGAGTTTTGTTTGCAATTATTTTTGTTTTGATTTCGATCTTTTGATCATGGGACTGGGCATCCCAGTTACCGGCCATTTTCTCGTGAATGATGAGCGGAGTCCACTCATCGTGAGAATAACCCACCTAGCATGGAAGATACTGCTAACCCGTAGTCGCCACATGAGCGATTCGGGCATACAAAACAGATTATTATTTGAAGGTTTAGAGGTTGGCACATGCAAATTTACTTGGAACGGCAGGTAAATACCGCATATAGGTAGATATGGTGGACACTCATGGAAGAAACTTGGTTTAAGGATTTTGGATGCACAAGCAGTATTCCCGCCTAGTACAGAAATTTTGGCTAGCAAAGGATTCTAAATAGCAAGCACCACATGTTAGAGGATCCAAAACAATATAACTTATACAAATATACCCAAGCATAACTCATTATGTTGTCTTCCTTGTCCAACTTCAACTAATTTGCTCAGGCTTGAAAATAATTAATGGGGCTCACAATCATAGAAGATGTCCAAGATAGTATATTCATATGTGAAATCTCTCTTCCTTCAATATTCTTTCATGAATTATTCAAGTGACCAATACAATGCTTGCTAACCTTCAATAAATTTACCACCTCTACTTCTTATGTGTGAAGGCATTACTCCCCATGGGAAAGGCATATGAAACATATATAATTTCAGGTTTATGACGTTCAAATCATTCAACCATTTACTCATAGGATATAAGTGAAGCACACGAGTAAATGACAAACTACTCCAAAAAGATATAAATGAAGATCAATGAGTAGTCGAATAATTATGCAACTATGTGAAGACTCTCCCATTTTAAGAATTTCAGATCTTGATATTTTATTCAAACAGCAAGCAAAGCTAAAGAAAATAAAATGATGCTCCAAGCAAAACACATATCATGTGGTGAATAAAAATATAGCTCCAAGTAAAGTTACCGATGAACGAAGACGAAAGAGGGGATGCCATCCGGGGCATCCCCAAGATTAGGCTCTTGGTTATCATTGAATATTACCTTGGGGTGCCTTGGGCATCCCCAAGCTTAAGCTCTTTCCACTCCTTATTCCGTATTCCATCGAATCTTTACCCAAAACTTGAAAACTTCACAACGCAAAACTTAACAGAAAACTTGTAAGCTCCGTTAGCGAAAGAAAACAAAACACCACTTCCAGGTACTGTAATGAACTCATTATTTATTTATATTGGTGTTAAACCTACTGTATTCCAACTTCTCTATGGTTTATGAACTATTTTACTAGCCATAGAGTCATCAAAATAAGCAAACAACACACGAAAAACAGAATCTGTCAAAAACAGAACAGTCTGTAGTAATCTGTATCAAACGTATACTTCTGGAACTCCAAAAATTCTAAAATAAATTGGTGGACCTGAGGGATTTGTCTATTAATCATCTTCAAAAAGAATTAACTAAATAGCACTCTCCAGTAAAAAGTTTTATCTAATCTCCTGAGCGCTAAAGTTTCTGTTTTTTACAGCATGATCATAAAGACTTCACCCAAGTCTTCCCAAAGGTTCTACTTGGCACAAACACTAATTAAAACACAAGACCACATCTAAACAGAAGATAGATGTATTATTTATTCCTAAACAGAACCAAAAATCAAGAAACTAAAATAAAATTGGGTTGCCTCCCAACAAGCGCTATCGTTTAACGCCCCTAGCTAGGCATGATGATTTCAATGATGCTCACCTAAAAGATAAGAATTGAAACATAAAGAGAGCATCATGAAGAATATGACTAGCATATTTAAGTCTAACCCACTTCCTATGCATAGGGATTTTGTGAGCAAACAACTTATGGGAACAAGAATCAACTTGCATAGGAAGGTAAAACAAGCATAACTTTAAGATTTTAAGCACATAGCGAGGAAACTTGATATTATTGCAATTCCTACAAGCATATATTCCTCCCTAATAATAATTTTCAGTAGCATCATGAATTAATTCAACAATATAACCAGCACCTAAAGCATTCTTTTCATGATCTACTAGCATAGAAATTTTATTACTCTCCACATAAGCAAATTTGTTCTCATGAATAGTAGTGGGAGCAAACTCAACAAAATAACTATCATGTGAAGCATAATCCAATTGAAAATTAAAATCATGATGACAAGTTTCATGGTTATCTTTATTCTTTAGAGCATACGTGTCATCACAATAATCATCATAAATAGGAGGCATGCTTTTATCATAATAAATTTGCTCATCAAAACTTGGGGGACAAAAAATATCATCTTCATCAAACATAGCATCCCCAAGCTTGTGGATTTGCATATCATTAGTATCATGGGTATTCAAAGAATTCATACTAACAACATTGCAATCATTCTCATCATTCACATATTGTATGCCAAGCATTCTATGTAATTCTTCTTCTAGTACTTGAGCACAATTTTCCTTCCCATCATTTTCACGAAAGGCATTAAAAAGATGAAGCATATGAGGCACCCTTAATTCCATTTTTTTAGTTTTCTTTTATAGACTAAACTAGTGATAAAACAAGAAACTAAAAGATTCGATTGCAAGATCTAAAGATATACCTTCAAGACTCACCTCCCCGGCAACGGCGCCAGAAAAGAGCTTGATGTCTACTACGCAACCCTCTTCTTGCAGACGTTGTTGGGCCTCCAAGTGCAGAGGTTTGTAGGACAGTAGCAAATTTCCCTCAAGTGGATGACCTAAGGTTTATCAATCCGTGGGAGGTGTAGGATGAAGATGGTCTCTCTCAAACAACCCTGCAACCAAATAATAAAGAGTCTCTTGTGTCCCCAACACACCCAATACAATGGTAAATTGTATAGGTGCACTAGTTCGGCGAAGAGATGGTGATACAAGTGCAATATGGATGATAGATATAGGTTTTTGTAATCTGAAAATATAAAAACAGCAAGGTAACTAATGATAAAAGTGAGCGTAAACGGTATTGCAATGCTAGGAAACAAGGCCTAGGGTTCATACTTTCACTAGTGCAAGTTCTCTCAACAATAATAACATAATTGGATCATATAATCATCCCTCAACATGCAACAAAGAGTCACTCCAAAGTCACTAATAGCGGAGAACAAACGAAGAGATTATGGTAGGGTACGAAACCACCTCAAAGTTATTCTTTCCAATCAATCCGTTGGGCTATTCCTATAAGTGTCACAAACAGCCCTAGAGTTCGTACTAGAATAACACCTTAAGAGACACATCAACCAATACCCTAATGTCACCTAGATACTCCAATGTCACCTCAAGTATCCACGGGTATGATTATACAATATGCATCACACAATCTCAGATTCATCTATTCAACCAACACATAGAACCTCAAAGAGTGCCCCAAAGTTTCTACCAGAGAGTCAAGACGAAAACGTGTGCCAACCCCTATGCATAGGTTCATGGGCGGAACCCGCAAGTTGATCACCAAAACATACATCAAGTGAATCACGTGATATCCCATTGTCACCACAGATACGCACGGCAAGACATACATCAAGTGTTCTCAAATCATTAAAGACTCAATCCGATAAGATAACTTCGAAGGGAAAACTCAATCTATTACAAGAGAGTAGAGGGGGAGAAACATCATAAGATCCAACTATAATAGCAAAGCTCGCAATACATCAAGATCAAATCACCTCAAGAACACGATCGAGAGAGATCAAACACATAGCTACAGGTACATACCCTTAGCCATGAGGGTGAACTACTCCCTCCTCGTCATGGAGAGCGCCGGGATGATGAAGATGGCCACCGGTGAGGGTTCCCCCCTCCGGCAGGGTGCCAGAACAGGGTCCTAATTGGTTTTTGGTGGCTACAGAGGTTTGCGGCGGCGGAACTCCCGAGCTATTCTGTTCCCCGAAGGTTTTAGGGTATATGGATATATATAGGCGGAAGAAATACGTCAGGGGAGCCACGACGGGCCCACAAGGGTGGAGGGCACGCCCAGGGGGGGTGGGCGCGCCCTCTGCCTCGTGCCTCCCTCGTTGCTTTCTTGACGTGGACTCCAAGTCTCCCGGGTTTCTTTCCTTCCAAAAATAACTTCTCTAGAAGGTTTCATTCCGTTTCGACTCCGTTTGATATTCCTTTTCTTCGAAACAGTGAAACAAGGGAAAAAACAGGAACTGGCACTGGGCTCTGGGTCAATAGGTTAGTCCCAAAAATCATATAAAGTGCATAGTAAAGCCCATAAAACATCCTAGATGGATAATATAATAACATGAATACTTCATAAATTATAGGTACGTTGGAGACGTATCAATCGGCTCGTCGATCATCCTGCTGACGATCATCAAGTACGAACGGGCTCGAGGCAACGCGCGGCCAGCTGCGGTGGCTCGAGATGCGGAAGAAGATGGTGCACGGGGTGGTACTCCGCCACGCTTGATTCTTCGTCGCTTCGCGCCGGCGGATTAATCGCGTGCTGTGGAGGAGCGGTGGTGGCGATCTTCCTGTGCCACACAAGGCAGTGACGGTGGTGGTGATGAGGTTCGGATGCGGGCGAGGTGACTTTGCCAGCTCAGGAGTCACACTAGGACACGGAGAAAAATTTCACGGATAGCTCCACGAAATGTAGGCATCGAGGTAGAATCGAGGTTGAAATCTGTAACGGGGTAGATGTACTGGATCGAGTGAAATAAAACTGGCAGCGTCTCTCCTGAAACAAAATTGGAGCTAACAAAAAAATAGGGACGAGAAATGGCCAGATGAAAATGCCTCTTGGAGGCTCTGGGTTTGAAAAAACTAGCCCACGGGGTGTGCACAGATAGAGATAGGAATGATTTTGCATTCCCCGAGTACTGTGCAAAGGTGCTCGTGGGTGAACCAGGGCTGCGTGCAGGATGCAATGCAGTCTAAACTAACAATCAGACAGAGGCAATAAACATGCAACGAAAAAACACACCAGACAAATCATACTATATTGTTTTAATGCTAGTGGGTATATGTAATCCTGGTATACATATACCTACACCAGCGCACATTTTATTAGAGACTCGGGACGAGTCAATGTTGTTTTTAGTGTATGTGCCGTACTGATTAAAATCTTGTTAACAACACAGTGTCAACCCTGTCAAACATTTCTGCTGGACAGAGAGACAAGCAAAAACAACACAAAAACCAAAAGCACGAAAACATACATAACATACGGGTTACAACAGTACCAGCATACAAAAAGCTGGAATGTGCTACGCGCTAAACGAAACTACTCACTCCGGGATACATGGTTCTATCCTCATATCGAGGATGACTCGACAGACCAACCTACTCGCAGAAACACCTGACTGCGTGACTGAGGTCATGCAGAGGACTAGCCTTGCTGGGGCTCTCCGGGAGGACGAAGACTGAGCCAATCACCATCTTCATTGTCCGACACTACTATGGATTGGGGTTCGACTGCTGGGGGTGTGGCTGAAATTGATCCAAGAAAATGCTGCTGGTGTACTCGGTAAAGAGCCTTGTCGAGGGTGACGATGTTTGGCTTAGGCCACAACACATGCTGAGAGGGTAGCACTGGTTCGGATGGCATTGGGCGAACGGCTTGGGATGCAAATTTACGAGCCTCACGATAAGCTGCCGTGACAACTCGTACCGCATCGTTGTCCATAGTTCTAACTCCGCAAACATCTTGGCAATCATCATCCCCTAGGCAGTGATATATTGCACCAGGCGAGCAATTGCTGGGTCATCTCCCAGAATAGTGGTAGGAGGCTGAATTCCTGCTTCTGTCATGACGGGGATAAAGCAGAACTCCCGCCTCTCTGCCACTTGCGGGAAATTGGTTCGGAGGTATAGGATAGCCTCCACAGCAGCGGCCTGAATGGCCAAATCAGTAGTGGGCATGGCTCTACCCTGAAAAACCAAGGGCTGACCATCTACTGCGGGACCTGGGCAGATCTGCACTCTTGCATCATAGCGGTGAAGGTGAGGGACGGGTGCCGATTGGAACACCAGGTAATTGGGGCTAGCATTACAGCCAAAGGCTTTGGTAAGCATCTCAGTAAGAAGAGGTGGAAAGCCTGTATGGTTGACGGCAAAGGTGCGGGTGTAAAACTTGGGAGCTTTGAGAGCGCCAGTCATGGCTGGGGTGTTACTAGCTAGGCTTCTTTGCACGGACATGGCAGACTAAGGAATGAGCGATATGGCTAGCGGAAAGGGATTTTATAAGCAGCTATGCGGGACATGCCCGCATGGTGTGGCCCCTTTCCCTTAATGGCGAAGGGTAAGCGGTGCGGCCAACCAAAAAGGATAGGGTTGCTATTCGATCCACAGATAACTAGGCGGGGACAGCGGGGTAAGGACGTGTCAATCCCGACTGCACCACCTGTTGATTAACAATGGCCATGCCGGATGCCAGGGATGGGTCAAATCCCTTAGGGTGATTACGAGTTAATGGTAGCGGCGATCTAATGCTAGGATAACCTATGCCAGCCTGGCTGCTCAGATACCACCTCCTGTGGCACCCCGATCCGCATGGAGTAGGGGGCCTTCGCACGTCAGCCCAGGATAACACCTGACACACGACAGGTCCATGATACAGCATTCCAGGTACAAGAATGTTCATCAAACACATGTGTATATGATTACATCATTAATGAATACAATTATTTGGCATAGCCCTAGGGCTATTTGAATGGCGGCAGAAGTCTATTTACATAGCGGCAGAAGTCTTGGTTTGATAGCATATCGACTCTGGCTGGGCTCCACAACTCACGGGACTGGCAAGATTATGGCCAAGTACGACGGAACAAGCGAACAATTTGGACACGACCTACAAAACTGGCATGACACGCCAGGTCAGTAAATTGAATTTACTTGTAAGACAACAAAATACATAGCGTCCAAACGAACATATGACAAAGCAAGAACCAAGTGTCTGCAACAACCTATCTCATAGCAGAAAGTAAGCATGGCATGATATTAACTAGAGACATGGATCAAAAATAAGCATGAACAACATCATGGCATCTACTAGCATGGCAATAGCATGGCATATCAAACTTACTTCTAACATGGCAACGAAAAAACATAGCATAGCATAGCATTTCAATCATAACATGACGTAATCTAAACATAGCATAACTTCAGTCAAAACATGGTATGGCATCATGAAACTATGCTGGAAATAAACTACCAGTCACATCCAATGCAGACATAACATGTTAACTTTGTGCAACCATCTCCTATTCTACCATGGTTCTCTAAATGCAAATACAACATATTACTCATGCAATGCAACCAAACTTGTGCACCGAGTCCCTCGGACTCTCTTCCCAACGGGTTGCCTCGCAACCAAACGGTGATCATTTGCGAATCACAAACGGAACCACACTTGGTTCAACACTCATCGAGACCTTGTCTCGTGATCATATCAAAACATCACTGTGACTTCTCACGACTATCTCGTAGTCCAAGTCACCACATTATTTGTTACACCTTAATCATCAACTTTGTTATTTCAGGTTTATCCTCCATTTCGACCAAGACGTGATAGTGTGACCTACTGCGAACTTGTGCCCATGACTGAGGATGCGGCTATCGATAGATTTAACACACACTCTATGTAGAGGAAGCACACTTTACCCACACCACGGAACCCATGGCCTCGCACTCCCATTCGGGTGGACCAACAGCGTTCTGACCAAACCGATCTACTGCCATGACACTCTCCCGGCCACTCCGACCGACACCCCTTTTTGGGTTTAGTCCTGGGTGGCCCAGCCTACCAAAGGCAAACGGCCACCATCGTGGCAAGCAAAAACGGTCCCAAACAGGGACAAAGCGCACAAAACAACTCGGGCTCACAAGGTTCATGTCCGCCTACCTGATCAGGGTAGCGTGCACCCATAACCTTCCCTTGTTGGAGGCACCGGCGAGGGGCATGACAATAAACGAGTTAGGGCGTTCCCATACCAAGGCAAATGTGGCTGCACTGGAAAAAGCTCGATTTGGTGGCACGATGACATCCCAGTGATGATGGAGGAGGTTTGTTATTAAGTCATATTATTAACTTCTCCATCATCAATCATCATGCGAATATTTTTAACATGAATGCAACAACTAACATGCAACATACAGATGCAGTAACAACATCAAACTTTTCAAGTGAACAGTGATAGCATGCGAAACATGGCAATACCAAGTACTAGTAATTCCACGAGTGCAACAGAATCGTCATAACATCGATACTACTAATATTAAACTAGACAGAGGCATGATATTATCAGTAACAACATCCAGCTAGCATGTCAAATTATTTCATGAAAGCACAAGCATGCAAGGCAGATAACAAAAACATATAGCACGATTGAAATAACAGCAGACGGAACAGACAAGAAACTACTGCAACTAAACACACACACGAGGTGCAGGCAAAGTCAACATGCACGTTCGGGGCTCATGATAAGAGGTTGGCTTGCCTGGGGTTCGAGGAATACTCCGGGAAGAAGTGCGGAGAGATTTGCCAGAAATAGTTCTCTCCCGAAGGGGGCTGTTCACGGGCAAGGGCAAAGTGGCCATTTTCAGAATGTGCAACCATTATGAAAATGGTACCAAAGGAAAGATCTCGACGAACAGAGAAAGTGAGCGCTGAAATCACCTCAATCGGAGTCATGGTTGCAAAGTTATGGCCGTTCACTTTTTAGGCAGAAAAGGCACTAAAGCAGTGAATGTTCACAAAATAACAACTCTGGCAGGCGGGGCTAAAAACAGAAAGCGCAGTTCAGAAAATACACTTCCAGAGAAAAGAAAGCATATTTCACGCAATATGTTTTCAATTAACAGAAAACGTACTCCAAAGAATACGTCTTCAGAGAAATAAAAACGCACTTCGGGTATGCGTCTCCACTTACACTGACGTGGCGCTCCTCGTCTCGCCGACAGGTGGGGTCACGCGGGGAGGGGCCCGCTTGGCCTAGCTTCTTCTTCCTCCCACTCGGGCGCGCTCCTGGCCGAGGAAGCAGGCCGTCCCGACGGCGATTGTCGGCGCTTCTGGCCACCAGTCGCGGCGTGCGACCTACCCAGGAGATCAGGAGGAAGAGATGCATCGAGGGGTGGTGGTTGCTGCCGCCGACGAGCACTAGGGAGGGATCAGCAAGGCTCACGGCGGAGAGGGGTTCGGCCGCCGGTGGATACGGGTTCTGGTGAGGAAGAGGAAAGGCTGAGGCCATGGGGAGGCTCGCCGGACCCTGGGGAAGGCAGTGGTGGTGAGGGAACGGAGAGGAGGGCTCGGGATCGCCGGAATCGAGCGCGTCCCGAGGTGGCGGCCATGGCGATGGTGGGGGTCGGAGAGGGGCTTCGAGGAGGAATGAGTGCTTGGGGAGGGGTTGTGGGCTGCGAGAGAGGTCGGGGGCGCTACTTATAGCCACGGGGGAGAGCTCAAGAAGGAGGGGGTGAGGTGGCACGCGCGCGGCTACGTGTCCGCGCTCTGGCGATGAGCACGCGCGGCCAAGGGTCACAGGGAAGGGCGGGAAGGCGACGAGGGGGAACCAGACGACGCTCAGGAGCTCACGGAGTCGGGCAACGCTTGCGGACGAGAGGAGGAAGAGGACAAGGGCGAGGAAGAAGATGATGGCCACGGGAGCATTGTTCGGTCGTTGGCATGGCTCGTCAGAGAAGCAAACGGAGGGGGAGAGGGGCCCAGGGGAATGGCGACGACGATGTTGAGCTTTGTGACACTCTGGGACAAACGAAATCCGGCCACAACGGTTTTGTCGTCGCCAACAGTTGCGAGACCACCGTTTTGGACTGCATTGCCCGTGGTCAGCACCGACAACACGCGCTCTGGTATTCTACTCCATGCCAAACTATGTCTACAGCGTAGTCCCTCCAATGTAGAGTAACACTACGGTAGAGAAACGGGCAAAGACAAATGGAGCTGAGTAAAATAAGCTACACAAGTTTGCTGTTGCAAACTTGGCCACACTCTAGAGATTAAACCAGAGAGGTTAAAGGGTAAACTTGATGTCTGGGAGGCTTAGGGTAGCAAGGACTACGGTCCTGGAAGTTATGAGGTCATTAGGACAAAGATTTAACATAGTTGCTTTGCAACTGCTAAATTATGTACAGAAACTAAATGAGGAAGGAGCACTCACTAGGAGTGTTGGATTAGGCTACCACTTGGCAAATCTTGATGATTTGGTCATATGTAGCTGCTGCAAAAAAGATCATACCAAATGGACTTGCCAAATTGGTAGTTGTTTCATAAGCATCTCTTCTGTCTAGAAACTTGGGAAATTCTAGGAAAATATTGGCTAGATGAAATGAGCCAAACTCTTGTGGAGGTGGATCATATGGATAGGAGAAGGCCTGGGAATATTTTCAGCCATAATGGAGCAAGATAAAATATACTTGCTTCACAAACTGAAAATTTGGGGAGAAAACAAGAACTGCTCCTGTGCTCGCATAGTTCAATGAAATGAACTGAATTTAGGTGGAGGATAATGATTTGAGATACTTGAGAAGATGGAAAAGTTTCATCCTATTTGGAAACTCTATGAAGGTACTTCCTTCACAAAGTTACAATCTGGTCAGAAACTTTGAAAAGTTGCACACGGAGCTCAGATGAAGGGATTGAGATCATCTTTGGTACCCATGGGGTATTTATCCATGTTAATCACCTTGCCAAATTGTAGACTAATTGGAATTAGGAATAAACCACTTCCTTTGCAAATTTTCAGAGAAGGCGGAAACTTGCATTGGATCATGTGCCCAATTTTGAACTGTAGAATCATAAGATTAGGATGGAACTAGTGCATATATAGCAAGGAAAAGCTCCATAATTTATGTGGGAATTTTCTCTGATATAAAAATAGTAGTTCCTTTAGAGAATGGCAGGATTGGAATATTGGCATAAAATAAGAAAAGACAATTTTCCTTCTTTAATTATGGCCAATATATTGGCCAGAGCTTGGATGAGGCATAAGTATCAACTCCACCCATTTTCATGAATTTATGAGTTGGCTAACTATGCCTTTGGATTTTATTCCTCGGAAAGGCAAGAAAAGGAATCATAATTCAAAAATATTGCATGGGACTTGGCAATATTTTTGCATATCCGAGGGTTAGGAGGATAGGAGGGTCTCTGGGAACAGATGGGATGATCAACAGATCAAGGAAAATGATGGCTCCTTTGTAAGCACAAAGGCCACATTCAAATTCCAAAAATTTGGAATTAGGGTTTGAGAGGGTTTGAGATGATGCAAATGGGGTCTTGCCCACTGACAAAGACATAAGCAAGGTTTTGAATGGTTGGAAATGACAAGAATTCTCAGAGTCATCCAGCAAACTCAGGAAAAAGATTTTGAAAATGATTGCCAGGAAGGAATAACAGCACAAAAATTGACAACCCAATTTTGGGGCTGTTACATTCTTCCATGCCTGCACTCGGCCAGGGACTTCATTAAGTCGAGTCATTAGAGACTCGAGGTCATTCTGGAACGTTACGCCTGGCCAGAGCTCCGTGTTGATCCATGACACTGCCACTTTCAGTCGAGCAAGATAGTCCAAAACACTGGCAAGGCGGGATTCCGATCGTAGCACGTTCATCGCGGCTTCGACCTTAACAGGGGACATGATGGGATCCAGACTCGTCTCAATCCACCCATTCTCTTCCTCGAAGTTTTGACGGAATTCTGCGCGCACAGAAAAACAATGAATCGACAGTTGCATAATCAAAAGGTTTTTTGCAAGTCAGCTGGACAAGGGAAAATACCTTCAAGCATAAGGAACATCTTCTTGGCAAGGCCTCCCAGATAAGTTTCCAGTTCGTCTCTCTTCCGAGTGAGAACTTCGACTCTGTCATTCAAGGCCACCTTGTCCTTCTTCAGCTGCACGACTTCCTTATTTGCTTCATCAACGGTAGTCTTCAACTTGGCGTTTTCTTCTTCCAACTTGCCGATGGAAGCCAGCTTCTTATCGGCAAGTTCAGCTTTCTCTCGCGTCGTCTTCTGCGCTGCTGCAAGTTCGAGGTCCTTCTGCTCCAGAGCCTGCTTCATTTTGTCTAAAGAAATAACATTCTTCAGATGAGCTTGGAGTTGTCGGTTTTCACTACGCACATCTGTTCGAGTGGAGTCACTCAGTTCAAAAGACGAAAAGAAAAGATGACAAGGCGAATAGTCGACAAGTCATTACCTCCCATGACCGTTGCTTCATCCTTGGCCCTTTGAAGGTTCTCCTTGGCCAGCTCCAAGTCAAGATTGAGCTGGATCTGCTTCCTCTCCAAATCAGCAAACTTGGTTCCAAGCTCACAAGATTTCTATGAGAAACAACAAGACAAGTCAATTGACAGAAACAAGGATCAGTCACTCCCGAGTGATAAGATGCAAAGTCAGATTATTGTGACAGAAAGAGTTCTAAGACTACTGCCGAATCAAACATTCAACAACAGTCTCGGGGACTACACCCAGTGGGTGCACTCGGCGTGCCCCCACTGGTTTGGTTTCCCACTCGACAGGGTCCGCCCATCGCGAGTGGAAGGAGCAAAAAATTACAACAACAATGATAACACTTGTTCTCAGACCACCGCCGACTGCCTGCAGTCGACCGCGGTCTCGGGGAGTACACCTAGTGGGTGCACTTAGCGTGCCCCCACTGGATCGGTTCCCACTCGGCACGACCTGTTTAGACCGATTGGAAGTACTACAAACAAACATTTCGCAAAGACCCCTGCCGAATCAAACATTCAATGGCGGTCTCGGGGACTACACCCAGTGGGTGCAATCTGCGTGCCCCCACTGGTTCAAGAGTACACTCGACGCGACCTAGTCGACTCAAGTGAAAGAGCTACACAACAAAAGTTAAGACACCGAGTGGGTGAGTGGATACAAGGCACAGACTCATGATAGATGCACATTAAAGGTTCCTAAATGCTTATCCACGGAATAAAGCAGCAGTTCTGAAGTAGCATATCCTAACAGAGCAAAGATCAGGCTGAAAGCCGATTCAGAGACGAACTTAGAATCCCACTTACTTGGACGTTGGCTTGGAGGGCAGAGCTGGCATCATAAGCGGCCTTGCTGGTCTCGTACACCACCTTCATTTTGTCCATCATTAGGCCTTCTTGCATCATGGATTCCTTGGCAGCGCCTACTTGGTCCTCTGGGACATGATGAATGGTAAAAAGAGGAGTTGGTGGAACTGACGAGGTAGCTGGAGGAACTGAAGCTTGGAGTTGCACAGTTGGAACAGAGGGATGAACGGTCGACACCGAAGGCTGGACAGTCGACACAGGGTCAGCAAAAGAAATAGAAGTCCAAAATGGATCACCAAGTTGCTGGACGACTGGATCTGATGCTGATGTCGAATGAGACACCTTGCTGGCAGACACCCTCTTGCCCAGAGTCCCGCTCCTTCTCCCTGTATTCTTCTGGGGCTCTCCTTCATGGTCATCATCGTCTGGAAGTTCGATAACATTTGGTGGCACTACAAAACACTCGACCGTAAGGCATTCAGTCGACCGTCAGAATTTCTGATAAGGCAAGAACATGATTGTGGAGCTGTACCTACTTGAGAAGTGGCTGCGTCTGCAGTTTCCTCTTCATCTTGCTCCTTGTCAGTATCCATGGACGTCCCAGAAGTAGCAGCACTGAAAGTTCCAAAACTCACTCTGTCAAGCAAGTGAATGAGTCGACATTAACATAGAAGTTCTTGAAGAAAAAAAACAGAGAAGGGAAACACTTACGCAGAAGCCACTACAAAAAAAAGACACATCCGTGACATTTTGGGCCGAACGAAAAAAAATTCTGTCATACTTATGACACTTCTATGACAATAATTATGACAAAACACGGTATCATCATAGATGTGGTGGGGTCCTACTTCTATGAAAAAAAATCATGACAGAAAATGGGCTTTTCATCCTGGGCGGGCCGGAGACGAGGCTGCATGACATTCTTTGGGCCGTCCATGACGGAAAAAACCATGGTAGAAGCGAGGGCGAGGAAAATATCGGGGTGTTCCCCGTTACGGTGGGTGGTCGGGGCCGAGCGATGCGCGTTTCTCTCGTACACGCACGCACGTGGGTGCGAGGCATTGGGCTCTAACTGAACCCGAGCGAGGCGTTGGGATCTAACTGAACCCGAGTGATTGCACTGCAGGCTACGCGTTACTGAACCCGAGCGATCGATCGATGGCTGTTAACTGAACCCGATCGAGCGATTCCTTCGCTACTGCTGCTAACTGAGGCCGATCGATGCTACCTCTGGATGAACAGTGAGCGTTGCTGGGGGGGTTTGGATGAACAGTTCCCGGTGGGGGTGGATGAACAGACCCCTTGGTGTTGCCTCTGGATGAACAGGACCCCGATCGATCGAGCCGGTTGGGGCTCGATGAATAGGACCCCGTGGAGGGCAGGATGAATAGGACCATCCCGTGGAGGGCAGGATGAATAGGACCATCCCGTGGAGGGCAGGATGAATAGTAGATGGTGGAGGGCTGGATGAACAGTAGCCCGTGGAGGGGTGGTTGAACAGGAGCCCGTGGAGAGGGCTGGTTGAACAGTAGCCGGTGGAGTAGCGCGCGGTGGAGGTTGGATGAACAGGAGCCCGTGGATAAACAGTCGCAGGTGGAGGCTGGAGGAGGTCGACGGTGGATGAACAGTAGCCTGTGGAGGCTGGAGGGGGTCGACGGTGGAGACGAACAGTATCCCGTGGAGTCCCGTTTTGCGGTACGCCACACCCCTCCCGCTAAACAGGACCCCCGTTTCGACCGTAGCGCTCCAACACAAGTCCGTTTCCTCCGTTTTGCGGTACGCCACACCCCTCCCGATCAACAGGACCCCCGTTTCGACCGTAGGAGGTCCGTTTCTTCCATTTTGCGGTACGCTAGACCCCTCCCGATGAACAGGATCCGGTTTCGAACGTGGCCGGTCGAACACAAGGCCGTTTCCTCCGTTCTGCGGTACGCCAGGCCTCGTTTCCATTGGCTGTTCCGTCCAAGCCCTCCCGATGAACACGACGACGCATTCCATTCCGACCCAGCCGGTTGGCTCCCCATGAACACGACGATGACGCTGTTTCTCCGTTTCGACCCAGCCATGTACACGAGCCCTGGCCGTACGTACGCGCGAGTAGGCGTTCGAGAGCCCACCCGTATGTACGTACGCGTGGCCGTATTTACTTTCTTGCACCCTGGCCTCTGTACGTACGTGTACATGCTACGTGTGCGTCTCTACTACGACACGTGTGCGCCTCTACATCGACCAGTATGTACGTACACGTTCGCGACCAGAATGACAACGCTGCGTACGCTTTGACCATGTGGGTCCCAACTGTCAGGCACTTCCTTGCGTGCAAAGATGTAGCTGGTGGGTCCCAGCAGTCAGGGGGCGAATTGTTTTTTTTGCCCGGACACACTACCTTGCGTGCGAAGATGTAGCTGGTGGGTCCTAGCAGTCAGGGGGAAACGTTTTTTTCACGAAATATGGTAGTCCGTCCGGTGGGTCCCCACTGTCAGGTGGAGGAATAATTATTTTGCGCGTAATAAGGAGGCACTTCCTTGCTGCGGCCGTGGACCCAGCTGTCAGCCTCTCCACGTACAGTACTCTTCCGATGGAAGTTGTTCCTTGACCACATTGACCACCCCGCGCCAAGAGTACCAGGGCGGTGGACGACGACGAGGCCTAGGAAGGGGACGACGCGGAGCCGGGGAAGACGCGGCAGTGGAAGCCCGCGCGGAGAGGAGTACGAGGATTCATTGGTTCGGCTGCGGTGTGAGGCTGCCGTCACCGCAAGGCTTGGCCAGCGGTGGGAATAGTAGGGGGCGGTGATGCCTCCGCGGCAGCACAGCCGGCCACGGGAGGCAGGAGCATGCGGCACGACCGGCGCTGCTTTGGGCGGCTGGAGCAACAAGACCAGAGGTTGAAGAAGCACTACGGCCGTTGGATTGACATCGTACGGTCACTGGAGCTAGAATCGTTCATATTGACTAAGTTGAGAAAGCACTCCGTCCTTGTCAACTTAGTAGGCCCACAAGTCAGCCTCCCACCAAGGTGGGTCCCAACTTCCAGGGGTGTATTCAATTTTTTGTGCGTAATAAGGAGGCACTTCCGGTGGGTCCGAGCTGACAGCGGGGGGAACTTTTCTTCGCGAAATACGGTGGTCCGTCCGGTGGGTCCCAGCAGACAGGGGGAAACATTTTTTTCGCCAAATACGGTGGCCCGTCCGGTGGGTCCCTGCTGTCAAGTGGAGGAATAATTATTTTCCGCGTAATAAGGAGGCACGTCCTTGCGGCTGCCATGGACCCAGCTGTCAGCCTCTCCACGACAGTACTCTTCCGATGGAAGTCGTTCCTTGACCACGTTGACCACGCCGCGCCGAGAGCACCAGGGCGGTGGACGACAGCGAGGCCTAGGAAGGGGACGACGCGGAGCCGGGGAAGACGCGGCTGTGGATGCCCACGCGAAGAGGAGTACGAGGGTTCACTGGTTCCGCTGCG
The DNA here is from genome assembly GCF_002575655.3 of Aegilops tauschii subsp. strangulata. Classification (NCBI taxonomy): domain Eukaryota; kingdom Viridiplantae; phylum Streptophyta; class Magnoliopsida; order Poales; family Poaceae; genus Aegilops; species Aegilops tauschii. Next base: position 359,739,376 of record NC_053035.3, read on the forward strand.
GTGTGAGGCTGCCATCGCCGCAGAATAACAGGGGGTGTGGGTGAGTAGAGGGATGCCCTGGCTAGCGGTGGGAGTAGTAGGGGGCGGTGAGGCCTGCACGGGAGGCGGGAGCAGGCGGTCCCGCCGGCACTGGATTTGGCGGCTGGAGCAAGAAGGTCAGAGATTGAAGAAACACGACGGCCGTTGGATTGACATCCAACGGTTACGTCTGCTAGAATCATTTGTTGACGTATATAATAACTAAAAAAATCTTGCATACGCGTCAACTTATTAGGCCCATAAGTCAGACCATTCCCTCTTTTTTTAATAATTTATATATAGCTCATTGCGACTTCTTATGCAATTTATTGCAATCCATTTTTTTGGTTGGCCAGGGCAAATTTCGCATATTTCTGTGGGTTCCAAACTATTTTTAATACCGAAATGTCGAGCCAGATTTAAAGTACTTTGAAGATATATTTAAATTAGGTTAATGCCCAGTGAAATAGGAATCTGAAAATGTGAAAAAATTCAGAAATTATAAAGTAATTGCCAATTTGTCATTTGTTTTTATATTTACAACCCATTTCATATCACTTTCAAGATTTGCAGGCGTCTTGAAAGAGTTGCAGCCCATCAGGGCGTAGAAAAATAAGTAGGCCTGTATTGGGTATTCTTCAGAAAAAATAAACTAGGCTCATTTTCACAAAGAAAAAATAGCTGGGATGGTCACATGGTGAACATAAAATATAAAGATGGGCTAGACGGGCCACAGCCCAGTTCAAACCCTACACCGTCTCAACAATAACAAGAAAAAATACTGCTCGAGCTGCTACGTCCCAGGTGTTAGCCGATCTTGTGCTGTTCTCTTGTCTGTGGACTATATACGCTCACAATGTCGTGGGTCCCAGATGTCAGGAAAACACTAGGAGGAAGCATTTTATTTTTCCATACACTGACATGGTGGGCCCTAATGTCATCCTCTCCACGTACTTCTGCCGATTCCTGTTGTTTGTTGACCATGTTGACAACACGAGAGGGTGGCACCGCGGCGAGTGCACCAAAGCGCGCGGAGGACGACGGCGAGGCCTCGGACGTCGGCGTTAACGATTTAGGAGACGGTGGGGCGGTGATGCGTGCGCTGAGGCGCAGCCAGCCATGGGAGGCGAAAGCAGGCGGCCCCGCCGGCGCTGGTTTGGTTTTGGCGGCTGGAGGAAGACATGACTGAAGAAACACGACAGACTGTAAAAGCAACAAGAGTACTTAACAACCTTAACTGAAACCAGCAGGGGCACTTAACAACCATAGCTGAAAGCAGTATGAGTACTTATACAGGTTCAACCGTACAAAGCACGCCTCGAACAGTGCTACTTTGCCTACAGTTAACCAAGGGTGAGGCCGCCAAGCCCCAGGACAAGGCCCAGGCGCCACCCCGTGCATCCACAACCTTCTGAAAGCGGCTTCATCTCGCAATGTGGTCAATAAACAGGATATTCGCTTTAGATCCATGGAAAAGCAGGAACATAATCTTCTGTCCTATTCTCCAAGATGGACGGGCCTTCATTATTAGAGACCACCCATGAATATGTATCTTTTCACCTCCAAGGGGAATGGAGTAGGTCGACATAAACATCATGTTGTGACGAAGCGCAAGTCTGACCCGACCATGGTCAGGCATCTGTATAGGAACAATAGAATTGGGCAGTTTCTGTTTCAAGAAGATCACAGCTGTAAAACTGTGTATAAGCAATAGATTATGAACAACATATATAACAGAAAATAGCTCATACCATAAGTTTCTCGACACAGTTGGACCTGTTCAACGAGTGCAGCAGTGGCACACATATCCCACGTGGCCTTCCACCATTGAAACGCCCCACAAGGACCTCAAGACGATCAATAAATTGTAGGAACTTGTGGATGTCGTCCCAGTCAAATCCAGTGCCATCAGTAACAGCCGAGTTGTTACAGAATAACAAACGAGCGGCCTGCTTAACTCCGAAAAACCTACACGTGCCACCAATTATAAGAAAATATTAGTTAGAAGTAGCATCTTCGTGAGAGATTCATTGCTAATTCTAAAGTTAAATTGTGATCAGTTAGACAGAATAAGTGGATTAAGAAGTAATCGAGGCAACAAGCAAGAACCAGATACAAAACTAACATGGATGAACAATTGGAACGATGTCGGGGTGGAAGAACGCAGTGAAGATGAGACCAGGTTCTGCTATTTCCATCAACATTCATGCGCCAACTTTCAGTCCGTAACACTTGAGAAAGTTTATCCAAGTTCGTCCATAAAAAAGCAGCGATCTTCTTGGTTCATGAACCCAACTCGAAACTTATATCCATGGCTTGTCTTCACTGTTACCATTAAACTGGTGTATTCAGTTATGGAAAGGCCGAGCATCTTGAGTACATGTGATCTGGCAGAGCAAGGAATGCACTGTAGGAAAAATAATATGAGAACACAATGTATTCCCTATATCCAAATCTAGAAATACTTTCCTCCTTCACGTCAGTGTTGACCATGGTACTAGTACCTTATATCCAAATATAGCAATCCAAATTTCCAAATTAGTCGACATCATGTTAAAAAACCCACCCTCCCGGATAGAAAAGAGGATTCTAGGAACATACTATGCGCGTTTTAAAATCCTGTATTAGGATGAGAAGGAACAAGTGTGGCATCTCGCCGAGGGCGCAGAAACCTGTAGGGTCCTCGCACTTTGGGCACTGCAAATGAAATACACTAGATTCAGTAGGAAGAAAAATGCATCAACGGCGGCGGCTGCCATCCTAGGAGTACCCGCGACCAAGGGACTTGGATTTATCGGGGATGGATGAAGAATTCGTACCAGGTTCTCCATGAGAAAACCCTATGCAATCGCCGAGCGGGGGCAATCTCTGAACAAGCAGACAAGGGAGAAGGTATTCAAGCCGAGTGAAATATTGTCGCTTCGTCCGTCCAACTTACTGCTGAAGCTGGAAAGGTGGGGGGTTTTTGTGATTTGACGGCTCATTGGGCATTAATGCGGCGCTACAACCGGGGTGTGTCTACCGTGCAGTTGTGCACTCTAATTTTGTGCATATGGCATGTGGACCCCGTTGCCGGATGCCCCACATATCAGCGCAAGGAAGTAGAAAGACAAGAGTAACTAGTTATTACACATAAATATATTTTTGACAGAGAGATATTCCCTCTGTAAAGAAATATAAAGATCTTTTATATCACAACTTTATACATAAGAAAAATCAAGGGGAATATATATAACATGTACAATTATAAAAACAGAGTTTTTTAACACGGTATAGACGAGTTGGTGATGATGGTGTGCCTGTCATCCTGCAATATAGGCCGTCCGATTTATATCTGACGGATAGGAAGGAAACTATGGCAATTTTGCAAAAAGGTACCCACACACCTCTCCGCATTTGCAAATAAGGCCTTCCCTCGTTCATCCTTTTCTCTCACGAGATAAAATACTCATACAAATGCATCGTCATGTTACGTGCAACGCACGGGCATTATGGGGGTTCAGCTGAGAAATACTCAGACAGGCTCACGGTTCTGGACTTTGGGCCATAGGCCGGTGGGCCAGCATGTTTGGAGGGCCATGTGTTCTACCCCAGGGCTTTTCATATTGCAAGCGGTCGGTACGGCGCTGGTTTTAGATGCTGTCGCAAGGCGAATACACAAAATTGAATAAAGCACAGCAGCTGTTGGAATGAAATCAAACGACAGTTCCTAACCAGCAATCAGAATTGCAATTCTATGAATGATATTGTCGTACTACTTATACACACAGGACACTTGTTTCACCATGCCAGAGTATTACATCAAAATGTCTCGGCGGATAGATCAGTTCGGCGGGACTGAAGAATTTCAAAGTTGATTTGGACCAGCTCTCATTGCCGAGAAAGTTCGATTTTGACATCATCCCCTACCGCAAGATATGATTTAGATTTGAACCTTGACCATCCTTTAACATCAATCATCATGCAACCATCCTTTGTACTTACGGTATATTGAGCAGGTTCATTCACACCAAGGCTGCGCATGGTAAGAGAAATTTGGCCGCTGTCGCCCGGATTGTTGAACGACTCCCTCGTTGCTCTAGGAATTCTCTGTTTGCAAACAAGAAGACATACCCAAACAGTTAGATCAACACAGTGAATCATGCGAAACAACATGGAAATAAAAAAGAACGAAACACTTTGGCGGCCAATGCTTACCAAGAAGGTGGAAATGTCGGTTTTTGTAAGGACTTTGGTATATGAAGTGCGAACTACAACCCAGTCTGTTGCCGGTGCAACTGCTCGTTCGGTTGCCGCTGCACAGGCCGGAGCAGATGCAAGTGCAAGTGTTGGTGCAGGTGCCGAAGCCGCTGCTGCCGGAGATGGTGCTCCTTGTAGAGCTGGTGCCGGTGTCGGAGCAGGTGCCGGTGTTGATGCCCGATCCTCCGGTAGATCAGCTTGATCCGCTGACGCGGTCGGTGCCCAATCCTCAGCTGGATTAGACTGAGCTGCTGCCGCTGTCAGTGCTAGAGCAACTGCCGGTGCTCGATCCGTTGCTGAAGGTGGTACCGATGTGCGAGACAGCGGCGATCGTGTCTGGTCTGCTATGATCAGCTTTCGAACTTGGCTAGGCTTCGTGACCGTGATCCAGTTTTTTTCTTCATTTCTTTTAAACGCGAGAAGGACTAATTGTGGCGTTTTTGTTAAACCAAACTGCAGTTCATCATAGGGATTCAGCTTGTACTCAGACAACAGACTGATCCAATTTTTTCCTGTAATATAATTGATGGACAGTGCCTTCATTACTGACATGACATAAGAAGTGACACCTGCAAAAATAGCCATCGTAGAGCAAACCAAACGGTTTATTCTGTGATGAATGTCACATGGCAAAACCTGCATCGTAAAATTGTAGGAAAAGAAAGAAAACATGACATTAAATCAATAAGATTTAGACAGTAAATCAATAACATTTACTTGATGTGACACGAGTGAATCCTTACCAGGAAATCACGATGTTGAAGTACTAAACAGAAGATTGATCGTCCAACTACGGGTGGCATGCAGGGGCCTCGCCTACTCCCACAAGTAGGGCAGTCCAAAGGTCATGACAAAATCGTACGGACCGAACATCCATGGGACTGGAAATCCTGGTGGGTGCAATAAACCCTGCAATGCATACAGATATTGGAGTGTAACCATAATTGATAAACCGTCCTAACAAAAAAGATGATCTCGATACTTCAAAATATACAGACTGAATTGAGTGGACAGACATTAACATAGACCGTTCTCAGGACTGACCACACACCAAAAGCGGCAGTACTAATAAACAATACAGGGTTCACAAACACAAATCAAGTACCGAACAATAGTACTTACTACAGACAAGCAAAGTTGCACTAATTAAACTCTGCAGACTATTTCTTGCCACCGACCTATGGGATGAACCCCGCATAACTGACTAGGCCATGGACTTCGTGAGAGATGTCTACATGCACCATCACCATCTTGTCAACCTTGGAGAACCTAACAGAGTGGTCTTTCCACTCATAAACGTGATCATGAAGACAGGCCGCATCAGATTTGCTGGGAAGCTTTACAAGAACCACACCCTTCTTAATCGAAGGCACAGCCAGGAAATTGTTGTGGTCAAGTACAGCCTCGAGAACACGCCTGACAACAATGCTATAGGAAAACACTAGTTCAGGACATGTGGCGACAAGGACACAACAGCTGGATAGTTTAGCAGTAGAACTCATCCTCAGATCTTCCAGTTCACACGACATGACTTTGAGAACTTCATCTCCACCGCGGACCTGGTTCTAATTCAAACAGAAACCATATTTTATTACTACCTCCGTTCAGAAATATAAGATGATTTTTGCTATTATACTCCATATATGACTACATATATGCACAGAAATGAGTGAATAAAGACACTAGAACATGTCTTCAAAGGCATGAGAGCAGAGGGATTACTTGCAATATCCATAACACAAGTTACTGAGGCAAATATACCCTCTTCAAAGGTAGCATTGATGTTCATAAAGTACTCCCTCCGTCCCAAAATTCTTGTCTTAGATTTGTCTAGATACGGATGTATCAAGTCACACTTTAGTATTAGATACATCCGTATCTAGACAAATCTAAGACAAGAAATTTGGGACAGAGGGAGTAGTTGAAAGTAATCTATAAGAAATCAGTGTCAACCTCTCGCATGTTTTGGTCAAAAGAGGAATTTAGAACCGTCATTTGGCACACAAAAATCACATGCAAGATCACCCAAGAAGTTGTACTACTAGTACTAGTACTGCGTGTTAGATGAAAAAACACGATCAAGATCGAGAAAAAGATCGTCAAGAAGAGATATTACCTGGACTTGCTTAATGAGGGATCCCGGAGAGGGGGGCTTGGACAGGGCGATGGCTTTGAGCTTGTCTGCGGTAGTCTCGGCGGGGTGCTTGCGCTTCTTCGTACCATGAGCCTCGACGGTTTTGGCCAGAGCCATAGACATCACTTCGGTCGGTGCTCCAGCGTCCATCAAGAAATTGTCAAATAGATATAAAAGAAAAGAAACCATAATCACAAACCCAAAAGAAGAAAAGAGAGGGAGTTATAGGATCAGTCTCGGGGTTGCAAGACCGGGCCTTGGCCAGAATCAACACCATTGATGCGCTCACCTTTCCTTCTTTGGGAGAGAAGAACAATGGCAGAAGAAGGTCGGGGTTTTTCTTGAAGAAACGAGGAACAAGATGAGGGAGAAGCGAGGGTTGGGTAGAGAGGAAGCTGAGAGAGAAGAGTGAAATGATGGTTGCTTCGTCCGTCTAACTTACTGCTGGAAAGGAGGGGGTTTTGTGATTTGACGGCTCATTGGGCATTACTGCGGTGCTTCGTTCGGGGTAGTCTACCGTCACTCTACTACGGAGTAATTTAGTGCATGGCTGGTGGACCCCGATGCTGGCAGTCCCACACGTCGGCGAAAGTCAGTAATTTAGTGCATGGCTAGAGGAGGATCCGCACGGTAGAGCATGTCCACTATTTTTCTGAAGAAAAAAATGATTACAGCAAGCGTTTCCACTCTTACGACGGAGGAGTGCGAAACACAGCAGCCACTTGAACACACACAGTGCTCCTACTACTAGGCATGTGCAGTGGTTCATACGTCAGTACTACATAATCTTGTTGCTAGTGTAGTAAGATATGACGACGACAAATGATGTTGTGCACATGTCAACTATATGAACAGTAATGTAGTAACATAGTACCGCTTTCTCGACTGTCCGGTCGAGAATGAACAATGAGATCAATGTTAACAGAACTAGGTCTACAGCGCACGGAGAGTACGGTGCTACAGTACTCCACAAAACATGAACCATATGAAGCACGAATAGTGTTAGGCACGGTGTATGAAGGGTGCACGGGATGGGAGCAAAAGTTCCCTTCTCGACCCACTTTTGGGTGTTTGGCAGAGTGCATGAAGGGTGCATGAGTCCACACTAGTAGGTTAACACAAATACATGAAGAGGAAACAACTACTCCGTCTAGGTGTGTAAGTCATCTTACGTTGTGCACTGCGACCAAGGCGGAGAGGAAAACGAGAAAACTTAATGTCTTTTTGCTAATTAATAGCATTGCATGCAATGAACTAACCACTACATGTCATGTTTATTAGTCTCAAGTCATTGAAAGCATGCACGGCCCACGTCTCTTATTGGTTGATATGTCACAAAACAAGAAAGAGGGAGGGAGTTGATGTACCGTGCCTAAGTGTTTTGGGATTATTTGGTTTTTTGTAAGGTGACTTACACACTATATTGAGATGAGAATGCAACCAAACACACCCACACGCTTTGTGCTACAGTGACTGATCTGCACCCTCTGAGTTTGATCCAACGGTCATGTTGCGCCGAGACATGGACATGCCCATGCAGAGGGTGCCTAAACACCACCGAAGTCCCTCTGCTTCTCGAGGCGCACGACGTTGGTGATGCAGCGGGCGAAACGGCTGAAAGGCAATGCAATCTACCGGAAGGTGGAGGGGGCCAGCCGAGGAGCGGGGGATCTTTTGGTTTTCATCATGGTAAACACACCAGTCGACGACTTCTCACATCAGGGAGCAGTGGGTTTTACAGGCGGAGTCATCGTGACCAATTGCTACTGCGCCTGCTCCCGTCAATCAAAAAATTAAAAATCCTGTCGCGCCTGCTCCCGTCAATCAAAAAATTAAAAATCATGCCGCACTCAAATACCGGAGCAACGCCGCGGTGGATGTTTAAATTTACCTGCCGACAAGTAGATAAAAAAAGTGGTGAAAAAACAAATGTGGCGGCGGCCTAGCTAATCGGTCGAACTAGCCCAACTAGCTAGCCACCGTGCTTCACTGATGTACTCGGCGGGAAAAGTGGTCTTTCGTGATTTGACGATTCATTTATTTACTTGCTCCTGCGAAAACGCGCGGTAGGGCGTCCCACGTCAGGAAGAATATATGCGTGCACCACCCGGGAGGACCCCGAAACCGCGCGGTAGTGTGTGCCATGTCTCGGCACGGAGGAAAAATGTGCGTGTAAAAATTAACTGTATCAGACGTAGTACCTATGGTTCGACCTCGGGACCCAGCCAGTCGGTCGAAAACACCCCACTAGCCAGACAGCTTCATCATGCTAACATGGCACAGAGGATAGGTGTGGTTAGCTCCATCTCGACCAGCCACAACGTCTCTTGTTCTAGGCAATTGTTCTATTTTCCAAGGTTTTTTTTAGTTGTAAAAACAACACGGCAAGCTAGCGCCGCTCTTCGTGTGTGCCCGTGCAAAGGTTAGACGGTGGAGAGAAGAGAGAGATCGCAGACCTGGGACCCAACAGGAAGTGAGTCAACGGTCATGCACGTGTAGACGAGGCACTCCCTCTACTCTACTCAACGTAATACTGTATAAAATCAAGTTATGGGACAAAGCCAACAACTGTTGTTGTTTCAGGCTATCGACTTACGCTTTGTATTCCAGGTTGCCAGTTCGAATCTCGTCTTTCAGATTTGTTAGTTTTAGGTCCAAATTTGATTAATGACAAGTGGGACCCCCATGTGTTGTTCCGATATTTTAGTGTAGGATGGTTTTTTTGAACAAACACTTTGCGCGGTTAGACAAGTAACGGCACAAGTTACACGTATTTTGCAAGTTTACGAACAAAAATGACAGCGGCATAGAATATCACATCCACCCCGCAGCTTAGATGCTATGGTGATACGAGTTTTTACACCGTTGGAAGTGAGATCCAATGGCTTGGGAGTAGTCTTTGTAATTATGCGCAATTTGCAAACTCTCCAAAGTTTTTTTTGCAAATAAAACATTCAGGCCTCGTGTGTGCCGCTGCATCTTGGATCCAACGGCTCCTCGTTGCTCATATTAGGTGCTCCCCGTAGCTTAATTACCCGCTACGGTGATATGAGCATCTAGGTCGTATGATCAGTGATCAGATGGCACATGCGTAGTACTTGTACTTTCTGCGCAATTCCCAAAGTCTCTCAGCCGTATATTGAAAAAACATTCAAACCTCCTACTGTGGGCCGTTAGATCTCCGTGAACTCGTATCACCATAGAATCTACGGTGCGGGAGCACCTCATATTCTCCCATGCGAGAAAACATAAGGTGCTCTCGCAGCTTGGATGCTACGGTGATATGAGCTTCGAGGTCGTTTGATCTGAGATCCAATGGCATCTGAGCAGTCTTTGTGCTTGTAAGCAGTGGCCGAACTCTTTGGGGACTTTTCTGCAAAAAACCATTCGAACCACCGAGGAGGCGTTGGGTCACAAATCCAACGGCTCCGAAGAGCTTGTATCACCAAAGCATCTAAGGTGTGGTAGCACATGATATTCATACATACAGGAGAATATGATGTCCTCCTTCATCTTAGATGCTATCGTGATACGAGCTTCGAGGTCGTTGGATATGGGATCCAAGGGCATCTGAGTACTTTTTGTACAAATTGTGTGCAATTCTCAAACTCATCAAGGTTTCCTGTAAAAATATTAAGACATCATGTAAGCTGCTATATCTCAGATCTACAAGCTCCAAGCAACTCGTATCAACATATAGCATCTAAGGTATGGGGGCACATGATATTGTCCCGGGGAGGAGGGGTGGGGGGTGCACAACCAATCGCTGGTTGGGAGGGTGGGGACAAATATAATCTAAACAACCCTAAACAGAGCTTCACAATTTTATCTAAGGTCGAGGGGGTGACCCCCGACAATCATAGCTCCGCCTAATTAAACACAACATTTGCATGTACTGTAGTACTAGACTTAATATTCATGTTTCAGTTTCATGTTCGTTTTAAATATTGAATTGAGGACCATGCATGTCTTACATTTTACTCCCTTCGTTCCTAAATATTAGTCTTTTTAGATATTTCAAGTGGACTGGCACATACGGATGTATATAGACATATTTTAGAGTGTAGATTCACTCATTTTGCTCCGTATGTAGTCTCTTGTTGAAATCTCTAAAAGACTAATATTTAGGAACAGAAGGAGTATTTTTGAATTCGTGTCATACATGCATGGTTTGGAAAAATAGATGCACTATACTTATTGGATTGTTGTTGTGTTCGTGTGTCGGTGTCTCTCTCTCTCTGTGTGTGTGTGTGTGTGTGTGTGTGTGTGTGTGGTCATAGGCTTGATACATACAAAGTTTTCTCACCTCCATATTGTTCATCTTTTAAATTTGAATTTCCATTGAAAAACTTAGCAGGGATACCATGAAATGTGAAATCCATGTTGAGATCACTATATCATAAACTCACTCTAATTCAACAACTCGTCATAAATCAATTACCACGTTGTGATTAGTATTTGCAAGGAAAATACGGGCACTATAATACACATAGATTCGTTTGGCAACTTAAACGGTTCCTTTCGTATTCTCGAATGGTAGGACCCAACAACGTATCAGCTAGACCTTGGCTCGTGTTGATCCTAAAAAAATAAAAAATAAAAAAACCGGGCTCGTGTCCTTCTGGTGGCGTGCGTGGTATGCACATTAGGCAACCCCAACCAGTCGAGGCTCCGCGTTTCGAGTCGAAATATCTGGCGGCCAGAATTCCAGCCCTAGAAAACTCCTCTCATGTCCCCGGTCCATAACGACTACCAATGAACAACGGAGGGATGCTTTAGTAACTAGACAATGTTGTGTTCAAAAAAAAGTAACTAGACAATGTTACCTATCGTGCCGAGCACGGTTCAATTCCCTCGGTCGCCGCTCGCCAAGGTCACCCGTCAACTGCATTGCCTAGTACTACTACTACTACACCAGGATGAGCACAGAATTGAGCCCGTTTGTTCGTGCCTAGTACTTGAGTTAATATATCAGGCAATGCACTGGTACGGAGGGATTATCCTTTTGCTCTGCATATATAACTTGTCTGAAGTCTAACTAAGAAAAATGTTTGACCAAATCCTTTCTTAAGAAATACAACAGGACAGATATATGGCTTGAAAATTTATTGCATGATGCAGGTTATGATATTGTTTCGAATCTTGGATCTTAAATTTCAGAAAATCCAAAAGTGACCATAAATTCTTGAAACTGGGCATGGTCATGTGATATGGCACAAATATTACTTGGTAAATTTTTTCTTCAATTTGAGACAAGCTGCTTATGACAAGTTGCACAAATGAAGAGCCAAGGTATTTTGGAACAAAGACCTGTCACGTTAAGGCGAACGCTTTCACTATTGAAACCGTGGGCGTTTACGTGCCGCCACGAGTCCCGCTTCTCATCGGCAGGTGCCGTTCGAGCAAGCGTGTGAGTCGACGGGAGGCGTGCGAGCAGACCGCTGCGCCGGCTGACAGGGAGGCGTGTGATCAGACCGTTGTGCAGGCTCACCGGGAGGCGAGCCCTTTGAACAGGCTCCGCCGCCCACCTTCGTCCCAACTGCTCCCACTTTTAATGTCGTCGGCGCCGCAGTTTAAAATCAACCACACTACCTGGTATCGCTACAATCTTCTCTCTTCCTCTCCGATTCTCCTGTCGTCTACCTCCAACCAGCCTGACCTAAACATACGCCATGCCGCATGACGATGGTCTGCCCTTAGGGCCTGTTCGGATCATATGTTTGCAAACAAAGGAACCTAGAGAAACAGAGGAATGAAAAATGAAAGTTGCTGCAGTAGGATTGGAAAAATAGAGGATAAGTCTATGAAGTAGTGTTTGGGACAGAGGTAGAAAGCATCCAGAGTTAACAAATGCAGTAGACTATTTTATTTGAGCACACACTATTGCGTCGTCACCTTATTCTCTTAGGTGGAATTTTTTATTCACATTCGTACTACAATCAGCGATGGCAGCCAGAGCCTTGCCTCGGGCATCCACCAAAAAATGAGCCTGGGGTGGATTTTTCGAATCCTTTGGAATTAGTGTAGGAAAGGAAGTTTCCCTCTGGAATACTGTTCATGATTCCTGCATTCCGAACACAAGCAAAGGGATATATTTCGAAGGAATAGCTTTCCTGTGAAATTCCTAGAGAAATCCCTTGTAGCGAACGGGGCCTTAGTCTTCCAGTTTCCTGGGGAAGACACCCAGCCGAAGTCTCAAGAACATAAGGCGCTTTGGGACGAGCTTGAACTGGCCTTGCGGGAAGACGCCACGCCTGTCCCCGCTCCCGTCGCCCCGACTGCGCCAGCGCCCATCCCGTCGCCCCACCTGCCAGCGCATGCGCCTGCGCGTGCACTGACGTGCATGCCCGTGCCGGTGCCCGTGCACACGAATTTCTCCGCCGCACCGTTGACAGCGCATGTCCCCGCGCGGGTGCCAGTGCCCCCCTCAGCGGCATGGATGGCCGCCGTCGACCGCTTCCTTGCACCAACGCCAGTCGCCTCCTCCCGCCAGTTGACTCTCTCCTGGAGACCGAAGTCCAGAACATTGTGGCCTTCCTTGAAGCTAGGGCCAACGTCCAGGAGTACGCCAACAACGGCGCAAGACGCCGCCGTCGCCGTCGATCAGTGGCCCGACGACACACAGAGCACGGCAGAGGAGCCGCTTTCCCACCGCAAGATGCCCCCGCCGCCGCCGCGTAATCTAAATTTGCCATGAAAAACATTCGGATTGCCATGCTAAAAATCCGAGCGTTTATCATCTCCGTTTATTTTAGATCGATCGTCGTATAAGTTAAAGTTGGAGTCAGACTGAACGAAATCTATGGTTTGATCGATTGAATGTTCTGCTAGAGCCGTATCAAATTAAATATAAAACGTCATTAAGCCAGATGTATTCCTTGTCATCCAACGACCTAGACTGCTTCAATGTCGAGCGCTCAACACGTTTAGCGTGCAGTTAATTTCATGCCAAAAATAGTGGTAATCACATAATAACACACAAATAATATCCAACTTAATATCCACATGCACTTAATATACTCCAAATTAACGTGCATTGCACGTACACACTGACTAGTGCTGCTAGCACGTGAAACTGGTGCCGTAACTTATGAATGCGTCCAGATATGGTCAACGGCTACATCGCCCGCGAGTTCTTCGTGTTTGCCCGTGCGTCTAAACGCGGAAGGGGAGGAGAGAGAGAGCACACATGGAACCCACCAGTAAGTGAAGGCGAATAGTACTAAAAATAATATTACATGTTATCAATTAAATAGGCTGTGGTAATATAAAAACATTATGTGAACAAAGGGAGGTACAACAAACATTGTTGTTCTACGTATGTTGCCTATTGACGTGCGGCTTGAAGGCCCTGGTCGCATGTTTGATCCTCGTCCTTTATTTTTTAATTTGTATATGGGGCCAAATTTGTTTCATGACATGTGGGCCCCTCGGTGTGTAGTTTGTAGCACTTTAATTTGTGGGTCAAAATTTGTTCCATTCCAAGTGGACTATCGGTGTGTAGTTTTGTAGCTTATTTATAATAATTAAAGAGAACAACAGAGTTTTTTGCAATAATACCATGGTGCGACGTTGAAGGCGAGAAAGTACGTGCGAGAGAGCAATGACCGAGCCAGAGGGAAATCAACTAGGGGAGTTGCGGGGGTTGCAACGGTGTTTCGAGTAGTTGTGGGATGAATGCTAGGAAAATATAATCTAAACCGACCGGAATAAATGCCTACACAAATTAATCCAAGGTTGGAGTGCCCCTCGCAATGTAAATAGCTCCGGCTTTGTGAGGGATGGAGAGGTAGCTGCAATGTGTGGAAGATACGGCGTGAGAAAGCGAGGTCAATCGAGCGACATATAGATAGACAGACAAAGTGAGTGTGGTCCGACATTCATGGAACAAATATATATGCTCTGGGGAGATATTGTCCGATTGAGCTTTTGGCAAGAGTGAGTGTCGGATGTGGGGTTCCGGCAAACCCTTAAGGTTCGGACACTGGGCTGCGCGCGAAGTCTTTCCCTCCTACCGATCTATGCCCTAGCTCGCTAAGATCTCGCGGACGAACTCGACGAACTCGCAACACAGAAAGACACGAGGTTTATACTGGTTTGGGCCACCGTTGTGGTGTAATACCCTACTCCAGTGTGGTGGTGGTGGATTGCCTCTAGGGTTGATGATGAACAGTACAAGGGAAGAACAGCCTCCTGAGGTTGAGGTGTTCTTGTGGGTAGGCTCTCGATCGGGTTGGATCAAGCTAAGATGAGATGCCTCTACTATGGTGGCTAGCTCTGCTTATATAGGCCCTGGTCCTCTTCCCAAATGTTGAGCGGGAAGGGAGCCAACAACGGCGGGCAAATTTGAAGGGGGACGGCTAGTACAAGCTATCCTGACAAAAGTGGTCTTCGCCTGCGAAAAGCTCTGGTGGTGACGCCGTCTTGGGCTCCACGATGACCTCCGTCTTGCCGTCCTCCTGGTCTTGGTCTCGTTGCACCAATATAGCAACCTTTGCCTGATGCCTCGGTACTCTTCGCCTGCGCTGGCCTCCTTAGCACCAAAGAGGAAATAAGGACGATGTGCGCGCTGGCGCCCACCTGGTGTCGTTCGTCATGGCTCACGTCACGAGAGCCTCGTGAGGTTTGCCCCGCCTTGATATCTCTGCTCCTCATGAGCCTGCCTGGCTAGGCCACTCCAGAGGAGGTCTTGCGTCGTCCGCCTCGCGAGGGTCTTGGATGCCTTGTTGATGAAGATGGGCCGTACGGCCTACTGGCTTAGCCACGCTGTGGGCCGCAGGCAGGCGGGGGTCCCCAGAACGCTAATAGTGAGGGCTGTAAGATAGAGGTTGAGAGATGATCCAGTCACAGACGTGTAGATATATTTTGTGTGTGGGAGGAAGCAAGGTCGATCGATCACATAGGGTCGTCGTGCGATCAAAAGAGTGAGACGGGTTGGAGAGAGTGACCTAGATAGACAATGTGTGTGAGAGAGTATACAATGTGAATAAGTCGAATTGGGCTCAAACATGGTGATATATCATTTTTGTCTGAGAAAGAGCGAGGTCAATCGAGACATAGAGAGAGAGAGAGAGAGCGAGCGTGGCCCGCCATGAGGTCGAAAGAGTGGGGGCGCCTTCAATGGACTGACCTAGATAGACAATCTGTGTGAGAGAGTATAGAGTGTGTCGATCGAGGCCCGAACAGGGAGATATATCATTTGTGTGTGAAAGAAAACGAGGTTAAACGAGACTCAGATAAAGAGAGCGAGATTGAGCGAGTGTGGCCCGCCGTGCGGAAGAAAGAGTGAGACAGTCTCGAGGGAGTGACCTAGATAGACAACGTGCGTGCATGCACTCGAGAGGTTGGGGGGCTAGATAGGCAATGCATGTATTTAGCGTGAGAGGGTGAGAGGGAGAGGGAGAGAGAGAGCTCGGCATGGGGTGCAATGGCGGGTGTGTGAGGTAAATACATTTTGTAACGGAGTGGAAAAAGGGGGTTGTGTAGTTGAGAGACTTAGAGATCGAAACATGGAGAGAAAGAATGGATGTGTGTTGGAAACCGATAGCTTCCTAAGGTGGTTAGGAGAGGAAGATTGACCGATACAGGAAGTATGTAGCATGTGTGCGGGGGGGGGGGGGGGGGGCTAAAAAAACATTTGAATGTAGATAGTACGAGACTTAATATCGATGTTTGAATTCGGTGTACATTGTAAGATTTGAACTGAGGACCATGCATATGGGTAATTATTTCGAATTCGTGCCATACTAGGTTTCGAAAAGTTGACATTGACTCGATTTGTTGTGCTATTTTGTAGGTCATATGTTTGAATCCATCCAAAAGTTTTCTCACTACCATGGTGTTCATCATATACATATGAATTTGTATTAAAAAAGTAGCGTGGATACAGTGAAATGCGAAATCCACGTTAGAATTGGAGATCGCTATGTGACACACACTCTAATTCAAATAACTAATTATGTGACACACACTCTAATCCACGTTAGCGTGGATACCGTTTCGATTTTTTTTTCAAATAACTCCTCATTAATTAATTTATAGTATCTCGTTTCGAATGACTAATTATTGCAAGGAAAACACGGGCATGGTAATACATACAGATTCATTTGCAAATGAAAGAAGATTCGTTTGCATTCTCAAATGTAGGCACACCAGGGTCGTGTCGTGGTGGTCGCGTGTGTCATACGGACGCGTAGCACCCAGCCACCCACCCCCTCCCTCACTCCCCCCTCCCCCCCAAAAAAGGACGACGACAAAATAAGTTCGCGCTTCCACGTTTCGGATTGAAATATCTAGTGGCCCCAATTCCAGCCCTGCAAAATCTCCCTTCTCCACCGTCCCCTTCCACGCCCAGATTGCTCAAATCCCTAATTCGCCTCCAACCCAAGCAAACTTCGAATCGCCCCTCGTCTCGTCTCTTTCCCCACCTCTGTGCCGGACGACGACGACGAAGACGACGGTCGCGCTTCACCACCGCACCGGAGCTACCTCATCTATGCCCTCGTCAACCGCACCGGGTGGTCCACCGACAACGTCGGCCGCCGCAACCGACATGCCTCATAGACACCGACTTCAACCGCATCAGGTGCGCTTCACCGACGCCGTCTCCCAGCTCACCGGGGCTACTTCACCAAGCACATCGTCGCGCCTCCGCCCCCCCGGAGGCCGCTGGGGCATCACCAACGGTCTCGTCCACCGCATCGTAGCGCTCCGCTGCCACTCAAGATCTGCATCCGTGCGCGGCCAGCCAATGCCAGCGCATCACCCTCAACGGCTCTGAAGTGACCCGCACTCTAGCTAGGCGAGCATGCCCAAACGCCGGCCCGAACTAGGTATCCACACACCACTCCCTTGTGCACTGTTCCGACGATGTTTGGATATCCTTTCACTGCTCTCTTAGCTTACACGCCTATCCAACTCTGACTTTAACTCTTATTTCTTCTGGAGATATCATCTGAAATAAGCAAATCCATTTTTTAGCGAAGCATGACGGCGCTACGGGATCTGGTACACATCCTGCACACCCGCATAACCTTGTAAGTATCTGTCCTCTGGTACAACAGCAAGGTCGATTCCTCTTGTTTGATCAGCCATTCGCCGTGTCAAAAATGCAGAGGGGGATGCAAGGAGCACAAGGCCTGCACATCCAAGCAAGTGGTAACATGGACTTGTACATGGAACATCCCAAGCGCAAGTAGAGCTGCAGTGAGCCTGTACAACGACCTAGCGTAAGTCCCTGCATTTCATTTAATTCGTACTGGCATTTGTGTATGATTTGTGTGCAGTGGCGGATCCACGAATTCAAGTTACCAGGGGCGAACATTTAACTTAAAAAATATGAAGGCACTTGCACTCCGGAAATCAACATAACTTGAGAAATGTGAAGCTACATGCACTTTGAAAACCAGCTAATGATCCAAAGTAGTTCAGATTATAAACACTAAATGATGCAAGCACCAAAAAACACAAAATGCAACATGGTGTACAAGGACTACAAACATGGTCTGTACCTGCTTGAATTATTCGTTCTCTGGCTGAAAATATCGAAGTGTAAGTGCACCTATAACCAGTGCGCAAACTGCATATCAATATATCTATCCTGCACAAGTATGCCAATAGTTTCAAACAACAGATTAGAAAAGTATTTATGCTATGTTGTCATGATACGGGGACTTTCTGGTAGATGGCCTCGGCGTTTCCTCAAGCCATGAAATTGCACTATAATTTGCTTGTCATCAATGCCTGCAAATCTCTATGTCTCTCTCAACATAGCAGATCATCATTAGACACTAAATCCTTCAATGGGAGCTTGCAAAATGCTTGCATTAGATGCCTCATTAGACACTATATGTTCATCACCAGGAGCATGTAAAATGTTTGCATCAAATCCTTCATTAGCAGTCTGTTCATTAGACACTTCAGGCTCAAGAACAACATGAGCTTGGATGTTTGCACCGGAAACTTGATTAGATACATCAGATTCAGTCAGTTCAGTATTGATTGGGGGAGTTATAAAATAAGTAGAAATTGGTTTCATTTTCTCATAGATTCCCTACATACAAGCAGTTTTACAACACCGTCAGGTTTAACTATTGGCCAGAAATTGAAGAGTTGATAGATATAATCAGGGATGTGATGTACCTGCTCGTTGCGCATGCTACTCTTGCAAGCTGCGACTGTCCGTTTGCGCAAGCTCGATGCCATGCCCGTGCTGCCGCCGCTGCCTCCCACGCAGGCTACACCCAGGGTTGGATCTTCATCTTCTTGTCCTTCCGTTCGCTTGAAGCCTGGCGACCGTCCTCCAACGAGGGCGCGAGGAAGTGCTGTGTCGGTCTGTCCAGCGGCGGCTAGGTTAGGAGCGAACCAGACTGGAGGCTGGAGCGGATGAATTGGGATTTTTCCAGCTGTCGATCGATATGGTAGGCGCTCGTTTGGGCCGTGAGCCTGCTATAGGGCCTGCCTTGCACTTATGTTATTGGCCTATCCAAATTGAAACATTTTTCTTCATTTTTTACATTGCCTGCTCGTGCGTTGGGATGAACAAAACTAGCCTGGGCCAACCTGGACGACTCAAACTAGGTGCACACTTTCGAGCCACCCGAGGCGGCTGCCCATAACAGCCCCTATGGTGGCGTCGCCCCTTTTTGCGTGTATGATAGGGGTAGTGAAAAATATTCCAGTGGCGCTTTTGATTTACCCACAAAATGGTTGAATTGCTTGTTTCTATGAACTGAGTTCGCCAATAATGTGAAGGATGCCAGTCTTTTCATCCTATTGTAGATTGCTTAGATCTCGATATGCCAAAAGTAATTGCATGAAATATACAGTAAAAACCAGTGTGATATGTGTGGCTACAACTAGTCTGACTACACGTCCTCATATAACATATCAAGGACGCGCCATCTTACCATATTAACCATTCGACTTACCAATGCAGTGTGGGAAGAAAGAAGTATTGGGACTGCGTATCCAAGCAATTGATGCCATGGACTCCTTCGTACAACCTTGTAAGCGAAAAAGAAGTTGCAGTGTGCCTGTACAAAGAACTAGTGTAAGTTCAGTTACCTGCTTCTCGGAATTTTAGTTAGCCACTTATTGCAAAATTGTTCAATTACGTTGCTTGGCTTAATTTAGTTTGCTACTGATTACATAATTCCACAGCCTGTTAATCCTATTATAGACTGCACCTATCTATGTGTTTGATACTTACTATTAAGAATTACATGTTTGCCTGAACTTAAATAGCTACTTGTTTGTTTAACTGCTTTGCTGATGCAACAACGGGTTACAATGATGTTAATAACTACTTTCAGCATCGAATTGGAACTCTTTAATTCCTTGTTTGTTTAACTGGTTTGCTGTTATAACTCCCAGTTGAGATGTTTGCTAACTTCAACTTTTCTGAATCCAATCGAAACTTTAATGGCAAAACAGGTTAGCCCAAGATCAAAGAGCGAGGTCCCCATGGACGTTGTATCATCCCACAACAGTGGCACCGGCCCAATCGTGCATTATGAATTGCCAACTGCTGATGCTCTAAAGGCTAAACTAGTGGTAGAAAGAAATTCTGCTTCTGCACTTAGAGATGAAGTTGACATGTTGAGGAAGCAAACAGCACAATCAGTAGCAGTACTCAAGACAACCATTAAATATTTGGTGGATTTCAAAACGAAGCAAGCTGAGACTGACCACATTGTTAAGGTCCTGAAGGAAAAAAGGAAATTAAATTCCCACTTGGTAAATCATAAGTGAAATGTTCTTTCCATCGTTGAATAACCTTTGTGTTGTTTGTTCATGTAATCAATCAAACCATTTGTTTTAGAGATCATGTAATAATTGTTTTTTGGTTTGTAATTTTATTTGAGCACAAGTCGGTATTAATTGATATGACTCAGAGACATTTCATTTTGATTGTTGTGCCAGACCTACAAATATGCCAATCGGGCTGAATGTGCATTCAGCAATAATAGTAGTATAGATGGACCATAAGTGGCACACATCGGAAAGGGCCAAGATGTTGTACTAGCTTGGCTAAAAAAAGGACGATGTTGTAGCAAAGAAAAGTACAGCGGCCTGGCTTATGTATGTTATTTGATATTATTGATCCATATACTCTATAAGTGTTTATATGTCTGTTAGTTCTGTACATTCTTGGTTGATTCACTCGGTATTTGAATCTTGATACATCGCTTGTGTACATATCTAAATGGGAGTACACATTATGCTGCGTGTGACATTTGAGTTGGACATGAAGTGTTCCAAATATTCGAATTCACCTTAAACTGGATTCTAGCTTCTGAATTTTAGTATCGGCATTTGTAAACCATATTCATATATGACAGTGGAATACATCTTTCTCGTCCTTTTGAAGATATATAAAAACACATAGAATGATTTATAAAGATTCGTATAGGAATACAAAATGGATTCGAATTTAGTTGCCAGGGTAAATGTGGATGCTTATTGTCCCAAAATTCGAAAGAAGCGGCAAAATGTCCACTCCCACGTCGGCTGCCCGAAGCCAAGTGTTTGGGAGATGGAAATTACTGTCTACCCATTACACGGACAATCCATCGGCCCGATTTCCACTGCTCTAAATAGGGGCAGGATATTAACTTCAATAAGACGTGACACGACCGCCTCTGAGCCCATTCCGACACGGTGGGCGCCAAACATGGGCGGCAAAACACATTTGATTCAAGCTCGTCCGAAAGACCTCTGTTTCTCCCTCCCTTTCCCCATCCATACACGATGGGCGGCAAAACAAACTCGACTCGGCCGAAATCGATGTAGGCAAATATTTTGAATAGGGGCAGGTTTGTAACTTCACTCAGATGTGACACAACCGCCCTACCTATCAGCCCCATTCATACACCGTGGGCGCCAACCATGGGCGCCAACCACCCTCTCCTCGCCCGAAATCGCTCTGGGCAAATATTGGCGAGATGCGAGATTACCGTCGTATCCCCAACCGACGAGACGTCCAAATTTTAAACGGGGGCTAAGTTCGTAACTTTCCCATATTCCAGATAGGCGCGTCCCAAAAACATGGTTCCCCGTACCTCTCCCTCCATTTTCTCATTCATGCACCGTCCGCGCTAGAACACCATCCCCACACCAGCCTCCGTCCGCCACTCCATCCATCGCCGCCGTCCTCCACCACATTCGTCGCCGCCGTCCTCCACCACATCCATCGCCACTGTCCTCCACCATGCCGGAGAGCCTACTAAGACCGCGTCGTCCACTGCTAGAGATGGACGTTTCTCATCCACGGCGACGGACCAAGAGCCTTGCATCACGTCCTCTCGCTTCATTGGTGTCGTCGTCCTCTTTGCCGGGGCCGCTCACACGACCTTCTCTTCCACCGCAACGGGACTTATCCCCCGATGCACCCGTCTACCGTCGTAGATCTACTTCAACGCCACCGACAGCCATCGCACCCCCGATGCCTACACGGCGCCGCAAGAGAGGTGGTACTTCATATCTCCTCAACTTTTTGATCTCAACCAGAAAATAGATCTTAACTTGGTTACTCTACTTTCCTTTCAGCTCTTAGAATTTAGTTCTTAGTTAGAAGCAAACAATGGCTGCTAAATATCATTTCTCCAGTTTCCCCCTTTTATGATCACTATACGATCAGAATACGTGCTTTGTGTCATAATAGCACTGCTCGACCCATCAAGCTAAACAAGCTTAGTTGTTCAAATACGAATCTGATATTATTAAAACAGATTCGTTTAATTGGTCAGCTAAATGTTCCTAAATTAGTTTCAAAAATGCATGTTCGCTGCTCGGGTGTGTATCTCTACAGGGTGCCCACGGTAGGCCGGCCCACCCTGGGATTTTGGGTCGTCCCAGGCCCCGATTCCCCTCTGTTCTGCTGCGCGCTTCCGATCTCTACTCGCCCCCAGCCGCCTGCCTCACCGGCGACTTGCCGTCCCTGGACAGCATGACTCTAGGAGGAGACGCTGGACTAATAGGAGGTCAGGAGCCGCTCGCCCAACAGCGTCACCGCTGCCCGGGCGCGCCGCCGTGCCTACCTTCCCAGTCCGTTCAGGGCTCAGGCATGCAGCACCCACTAAGCCAACCTGATTTATCCTGAGATAAGTCCTCAACACTCAGTAGCCACTCCTCATCACCCATTTTCTAATTGATTCATTACTCATTAGGCAGGACTGTCATTAGGGTTTGTTGTGTGCTCAGTGCTACCTACACTTAATGGTTCAGATGTATTTCGGTAATCTTTAGTACCTGTAAAGTTCACAGGGTTTTCAAAATTTCGGCCCTAGGAATAGACACTAGTCATTTTGGATTGTTGGTCGTAGTGACATTGACCCAGATTACTACTGCAAGCCAGGTTTGTTGAAAATTTTACTTGTCTTTCTTACTCATTCGATATAATATCCAATTATTCATGTCGATTAGTTGCAAACAATAAGTGCTAGACAAACTTATTGATTCAGATTTTGGACGGTCTCTTACTGCAGTTACAATTCTGCATACTTGTCCTAGTGAGCTCACAAGTAAATGATTGATTCACTACATCTATGCTTGCCTTGTCATATTTGTTGTCAATATTCTTTTAGGGTGGACCACCCTGTTTCTAAATACTGCAACCGTAGACATGAGTGAATAGTATTTCTCTATGTGATCTCTTCCATCATGTGTGGGCAACGAACACTGCATTGTATAGAAAGAAAGTGTCATTTCCAGCTTTTACATAGGCTTCGATCTTTTACATGGACAATCTGCCTACTTGCTTTGTGTCGCACTACCAACACTCCACCCTAGCTAAACATTATGCCACTCATAATTCCTTAGTTTATTTGTTCAAATACGAATTTCATATAATTCTAATGTTCCTACTTCAGTTTTGAAATGTGTGTCTGCCTGTTACAGAGACATAAGGGGTTTGTATTTCTGTGTGTGGTCTGGTCAGCACGGTTGGGGGGATGAACTTTGCATATGCAGGGGTTTATAGGGAGACACTCTTCGAGTTGAATCCGCAATGCATTCCATAGATAATCTGGCTACTTTTTATGTTTTCATGAATCTCAGATTTTGAACATCATCATAATGATTATGAGCTTGCGCGCATGAAAAGAATAAAGCAGAACAATGCCATGGCTGTCAAACTTGGCATTAAGGGACTGAAATCAAGTCTGGATGCAATGCAATGCAAACGCTCTCCACCTACAGATTCATGCTCAGAATATGATCCTAACGGTGATTCTGAGCTAGAGGGAGACCTAAGTCAATGTAGCTCCCTAGTGGAGGAGTCAGAGGAAGATGCCCTATCTTATTCACCCATCAAGGTGCTTGCTCTAACTTTCCAAGGTTATATTTGTCGCACATATCTTGCAACTGATGCTTTGCATTGCTTCTACTTTGTTGAACTGCCATTAGCTTAGTTTACACATCGTGTATGTGAATACGGCCTGCCTATCAATTTTCAGTACATATTGGATCTGTCATCATAGCATAGTTATCCATTCAAATGCTGTTCTTGTGTATCAGACGTTCAAAAGGAAGAGGGCGATTGCTGATCGTGGAGGAGCACAAGCAAAGTATTTGGAAAAGGTAGTGGCACCTGATAAATCAAATAGCCCATTAGGTGTAGTTGCAATATCATCTGACCCACAAAACACCACAACTCTAGCAGATCTAGCCCTATTACACTGGTCATTTCTGATGCCCCAACTCAGCAGACCCCAACTGCAGCAAACATTATGATTATGCCAGTTGACATAGCACCAGCTCTACGACGCAAAACCCCCATTCCAACAAAGAGTACACCAAATCCAGTTGCCAAATCTCTTTTCGAACTAGAGAGAGCCCCAATTGCAGCAAATAGGACCCAGGTTCCATTTCTTCCCAGTTTACAAGACAAAGCTTATATTGTTGTCAGGGACTTTGTGTACATCTTTCCTTCATGGAAAGATTATACTGCAGACACAGAACAATTTCCAGTCTTCCTCCGCAACTTACGCGTAAGTAATGTACTAATGTTATTCATGGTCATTACTACATATGTTTCTGCTGACAGAAGACACAAGATTTCATTCTTTTAAATAGGCGAGGACCAAACTGGATTGTGAAGACGAGCAAGGGTTGGTTGTCCTTTTCAAGCACTCGTTGATGAAGTATCGTTCCTACCTGAGGCAAGCACACTTCGATGGCAAGCTTCTAAACGAAATTTCTGTAAAGTCTCCGGTGCTATATTTATCCGACGATGACTGGAATAATCTTGTTACACATTGGTCTCGGCTGCAGCGTAAGGAACTATCTATGATATCACATCACAATTTGAACTACATTTTTGCATTTGCCTTAATGTTTCACTTGTACGAAAACTGTTAGCAGAAGAACATTCGTTCTCAAGGGACCACAGAATCTCGCAACTATACTGCACACTGCATTGCTCTTGTGAGTACCTCTTGCCTTCTATGACCATACTTACTTTCATAGCTGTTTGATTATGTAGCATCACTGCACATGTTAGCCTCGTTATCGTCCATTTGGTGGACATTATAAGATCCATATGGACTCTTAAATAAATTTATAATCAACCCAATGCTTTTGAAGAGGTTTAGCTCTGCAGTCCTCTTGTAAGGACTGAACGTCGTCTATCACTGTACTTACATTAACAGCTACTCCCTCTGTCCCATAATATAAGAACGGTTTGTATAGTACACCAGTGTTCCAAACACTCTTGTATTATGGGAAGAGGGATTGGTTCATTGTGTAGCATTCTGCATCTTATCTCCCTCGCCCACCATTTACTAAAAAAGATCAGATATATATTTAATCTTACCAAAAAGTAGAATACACAGACAATGCCAGTGCAGAAGTGTAGCCCATTGCTCTTGTCAGTACATTTTATCATGTAATGCTTGTACTTCTAGGGATTGGTAGTTGATTATGTAGCATCAATCTGCATCTTATCTTCATTATCCTCTATCCCTTCCAGTATTATCATATCTATAATTACTCTCTACAAAATGTAGAGTACAGGCAATGCTTATGAAGAAGATTATGTGCTGAAATTCTGGAGTTATCCTTCCCTTGACATGGAGAAGGGCATTATAAAGCCGGTGTTAACTGTTAATGTAAGTCAGTCCTTCTAAAGCCTTTATCCTCAACTGCTGTTTAATTTGCTCATACTCCCTATCATTGACTGTTGTTTAGTTTGCTGTTTCTACCAAAATGCATGTTCGCAAGAACCGTAAGTTTTAAGTTTTACTAGTAAAACCAAATTCCTTATTCATACCATGCACATTACTCAATACTCCCTATATGTATGCTTGTTTTTGTGGATATATAATCCAGTGTGTGGTGAAGCAGCCCACGTTTGTGTTGGGGAACGTAGCAGAAATTCAAAATTTTCCTACGTGTCACCAAGATCAATCTAGGAGATGCTAGCAACAAGAGGGGAGGAGTACATCTACATACCCTTGTAGATCGCGAGCGGAAGCGTTCAAGAGAACGGGGTTGATGGAGTCGTACTCGTCGTGATCCAAATCACCGATGATCCTAGCGCCGAACGGACGGCACCTCCGCGTTCAACACACGTACAGAGCAGCGACGTCTCCTCCTTCTTGATCCAGCAAGGGGGGAGGAGAGGTTGATGAAGATCCAGCAGCACGACGGCGTGGTGGTGGAAGTAGCGGGATTCCAACAGGGCTTCGCCAAGCGCTACGGGAGGAGGGAGATGTGTCACGGGAGGGAGAGGGAGGCGCCAGGGCTTGGGGTGCTGCTCCCATGCGCCTCCCCACTATATATAGGGGTGGAGGGGGCTGGTTTCTTGCCCTCCAAGTCCATTGGGGCGTTGGCAAAGGTGGGGGAATGAAATCCCATCATTTCCCTTCCCCACCGATTGTTATCCCCCTTTTTTAGGGATCTTGATCTTATCCCTTCGGGATATGATCTTATTCCTTCTAAGGTGGGATATTGGTGCGCCTTGACCAGGGGTGTGGGGCCTTGCACCCACTACCCACGTTCATGTGGGTCCCCCATGCAGGTGGGCCCCACTTCGGAACCTTCTAGAACCTTCCTGGTACAATACCGAAAAATCCCGAACATTTTCCGGTGGCCAAAATAGGACTTCCCATATATAAATCTTTACCTCCGGACCATTCCGGAACTCCTCGTGACATCCGGGATCTCATCCGGGACTCCAAACAACTTTCGGTTAACCGCATACTAATATCTCTACAACTCTAGCGTCACCGAACCTTAAGTGTGTAGACCCTACGGGTTCGGGAGACATGCAGACATGACCGAGACGACTCTCCGGTCAATAACCAACAGCGGGATCTGGATACCCATGTTGGCTCCCACATGTTCCACGATGATCTCATCGGATGAACCACGATGTCGAGGATTCAATCAATCCCGTATAAAATTCCCTTTGTCAATCGGTATGTTACTTGCCCGAGATTCGATCGTCGGTATCCCAATACCTTGTTCAATCTCGTTACCGGCAAGTCACTTTACTCATACTGTAATGCATGATCCCGTGGCTAACTCCTTAGTCACATTGAGCTCATTATGATGATGCATTACCGAGTGGGCCCAGAGATACCTCTCCGTCATACGGAGTGACAAATCCTAGTCTCGATTCGTGCCAACCCAACAGGCACTTTCGGAGATACCTGTAGTGCACCTTTATAGACACCCAGTTACGTTGTGACGTTTGGTACACCCAAAGCATTCCTACGGTATCCGGGAGTTGCACAATCTCATGGTCTAAGGAAATTATACTTGACATTAGAAAAGCTCTAGCAAACGAACTACACGATCTTGTGCTATGCTTAGGATTGGGTCTTGTCCATCACATCATTCTCCTAAAGATGTGATCCCGTTATCAATGACATCCAATGTCCATGGTCAGGAAACCATAACCATCTACTGATCAACGAGCTAGTCAAGTAGAGGCTTACTAGGGACATGTTGTGGTCTATGTATTCACACATGTATTACGGTTTCCAGTTAATACAATTATAGCATGAACAATAGACAATTATCATGAACAAGGAAATACAATAATAACCATTTTATTATTGCCTCTAGGGCATATTTCCAACAGTCTCCCACTTGCACTAGAGTCAATAATCTAGTTCTCATCACTATGTGATTGTAATGAATCCAACACCCATGGGGTTTGTTCATATCTTTCTTGTGAGAGAGGTTATTAGTCAACGGGTCTGAACCGTTCAGATCCGTGTGTGCTTTACAAATCTCTATGTCATCGTGTAGATGCAGCTACCACGCGCTACTTGGAGCTATTCCAAATAACTGCTCTACTATACGAATCCGGTTTACTACTTAGAGTCATCCGGATTAGTGTCAAAGTTTGTATCGACGTAACCCTTTACGACGAACTCTTTTACCACCTCCATAATCGAGAAAATTCCTTAGTCCACTAGTTACTAAGGATAAGTTCGACCGCTGTCATGTGATCCATTCCTGGATCACCATTGTACCCCTTGACTAACTCATGGCAAGGCACACTTCAGGTGCGGTACACAGCATAGCATACTGTAAAGCCTACGTCTAAAGCATAGGGGACGACCTTCGTCCTTTCTCTCTCTTCTGCCGTGGTCAGGTCTTGAGTCTTACTCAATACTCACACCTTGTAACACAACCAAGAACTCCTTCTTTGCTGATCTATTTTGAACTCCTTCAAAATCCTGTCACGGTATGCATTCATTTGAATGTACTATTAAGCGTTTTCGATCTATCCTTATAGATCTTGATGCTCAATGTTCAAGTAGCTTAATCCAGGTTTTGCATTGAAAAACACTTTTCAAATGACCCTGTATGTTTTCCAGAAATTCTACATCATTTCTGATCAACAATATGTCAACAACATATACTCATCAGAAATTCTATAGTGCTCCCACTCACTTCTTTGGAAATACAAGTTTCTCATAAACTTTGTATAAACCCAAAATCTTTGATCATCTCATCAAAGCGTACATTCCAACTCTGAGATGCTTACTCAAATCCTTAGAAGGATTGCTGGAGCTTTGCATACTTGTTAGCATCTCTCAGGATTGACAAAACCTTCTGGTTGTATCACATACAACCTTTCCTCAAGAAAATCGTCGAAGAAACAATGTTTTGACATCCTATGATTTCATAAATAATGCAGTAACTGCTAATATAATTCCAACAGACTCTTAGCATCGCTACGAGTGAGAAAGTCTCATCGCAGTCAACTCCTTGAACTTGCCGGAAAACATCTTAACGACAAGTCGAGCTTTCTTAATGGTGACACTTACCATCATTGTCTGTCTTCCCTTTAAAATCCATCTACACCCAACAGCCTTACGACCATCAAGTAGTTCTTCCAAAGTCTACACTTTTTTTTATACATGGATCCTCTCTCGGATTTTATGGCCTCGAGCCATTCGTCGGAATCCAGGCCCACCATCGCTTCTCCACAACTCATAGGTTCATCGTTGTCCAATAACATGACTTCCAAGACAGGATTATGTACCACTCTGAAGTAGTACGCATCCTTGTCGTCCTATGAGGTTTGGTAGTGACTTGATCCAAAGTTTCATGATCACTATCATAAGCTTCCACTTCAATTGGTATAGGTGCCACAGGAACAACTTCCTGTGCCCTGCTACACACTAGTTGAAGTGACGGTTCACTAACCTCATCAAGTCTCCACCATCCTCCCACTCAATTCTTTCGAGAGAAACTTTTCCTCGAGAAAGGACCCGTTTCTAGAAACAATCACTTTTTCTTCCAGATCTGAAATAGGAGGTATACCCAACTGTTTTGGGTATTCTATGAAGATGCATTTATCCGCTTTGGGTTCGAGCTTATCAGCCTGAAACTTTTTCACATAAGCGTCGCAGCCCCAAACTTTTAAGAAACAACAGCTTAGGTTTCTCTAAACCATAGTTCATACGGTGTCGTCTCAACGGAATTGCGTGGTGCCCTATTTAAAGTGAATGCGGTTGTCTCTAATGCCTAGCCCATAAATGATAGTGGTAATTCGATAAGAGACATCATGGTACGCACCATATCCAATAGGGTGCAGTTATGATGTTTGGATACACCATCACAATATGGTGTTCCAGGCGGTATTAGTCGTGAAACAATTTCCACAATTTCTTAATTGTGTGCCAAACTCGTAACTCAGATATTCATCTCTATGATCATATCACAGACATTTTATCCTCTTGTCACGACGATCTTCAACTTCACTCTGAAATTACTTGAACCTTTCAATAATTCAGACTTGTGTTTCTTCAAGTAAATATTCTCAGCATCTACTCAAATCATCTGTGAAGTAAGAACATAACGATATCCACTGCGTGCGTCAGCACTCATTGGACTGCACACATCAAATGTATTACTTCCAACAAGTTGCTCTCTTGTTCCATCTTACTGAAAACGAGGCCTTTCAGTCATCTTGCCCATGTGGTATGATTTGCATGTCTCAAGTGATTCAAAATCAAGTGAGTCCAAATGATCCATCTGTATGGACTTTCTTCATGCATATATACTAATAGACATGGTTCGCATGTCTCAATCTTTTCAAAAACGAGTGAGTCCAAAGATCCATCAACATGGAGCTTCTTCATGTGTTTTATACCAATATGACACAAGTGGCAGTGCCACAAGTATGTGGTACTATCATTACTATCTTATATCTTTTGGCATGAACATGTGTATCACTACGATCGAGATTCAATAAACCATTCATTTTAGGTGCAAGACCATTGAAGGTATTATTCAAATAGACAGAGTAACCATTATTCTCCTTTAATGAATAACCGTATTGCGATAAACATAATCCAATCATGTCTATGCTCAACGCAAACACCAAATAATAATTATTCAGGTTTAACCCCAATCTCGATGGTAGAGGGAGCATGCGATGCTTGATCACATCAACCTTGGAAACACTTCCAACACATATCGTCATCTCACCTTTAGCTAGTCTCCGTTTATTCCGCAGCTTTTATTTCGAGTTACTAACACTTAGCAACCGAACCGGTATCTAATACCCTGGTGCTACTAGGAGTACTAGTAAAGTACACATTAATATAATGTATATCCAATATACTTCTGTCGACCTTGCCAGCCTTCTCATCTACGAAGTATCTAGGGTAGTTCTGCTTCAGTGACCGTTCCCCTCATTTCAGAAGCACTTAGTCTCGGGTTTGGGTTCAACCTTGGGTTTCTTCACTAGAGCAGCAACTGATTTGCCGTTTCGTGAAGTATCCCTTCTTGCCCTTGCCCTTCTAGAAACTAGTGGTCTTACTAACCATCAACAATTGATGCTCCTTCTTGATTTCTACTTTCGCGGTGTCAAACATCGCGAGTTGCTCAAGGATCATCATGTCTATCCCTAATATGTTATAGTTCATCACGAAGCTCTAATAGCTTGGTGGTAGTGACTATGGAGAACCATCACTATCTCATCTGGAAGATTAACTCCCACTCGATTCAAGTGATTGTAGTACTCAGACAATCTGAGCACATGCTCAACGATTGAGCTTTTCTCCCATAGTTTGCAGGCTTAAGAAACTTGTCAGAGGTCTCATACCTCTTGACGTGGGCATTAGTCTGAAATCCCAATTTTAGTCTTTGGAACATCTCATATGTTCTGCGACGTTTCAAAACCGTCTTTGGTGCCACAATTTTAAACGTTAGCATCACACACTGAACTATCACGTAGTCACCAAAACGTGTATGTCAGATTTTTCGTAACATCTACAGACAACGCTCGAGGTTCAGCACACCGAGCGGTGCATTAAGGACATAAGCCTTCTTTGCAGCAATGAGGACAATCCTCAGTTTACGGACCCAGTCCGCATAATTGCTACTATCAACTTTCAACTAAATTTTCTCTAGGAACATATCTTAGTAGAACTAAAGCATAAGCTACAACATTATTTGCAAAGACCTTTTGACTATGTTCATGATAATTAAGTTCATCTGATTATTTAATGAACTCCCACTTAGATAGACATCTCTCTAGTCATCTAAGTGATACATGATCCAAATCGACTAGGCCGTGTCCGATCATCACGTGAGACGGACTAGTCATCATCGGTGAACATCTCCATGTTGATCATATCTACTATACGACTCATGTTCGACCTTTCGGTCTCTTATGTTCCGAGGCCATGTCTGTACATGCTAGGCTCGTCAAGTCAACCTAAGTGTTTTGCTTGTGTTCCGAGGCCATGTCTGTACATGCTAGGCTCGTCAACACCCGGTGTATGCGAACGTTAGAATCTATCACATCCGATCATCACGTGGTGCTTCGAAACAACGAACCTTCGCAACGGTGCACAGTTAGGGGGAACACATCTCTTGAAATTTTAGTGAGGGATCATCTTATTTATGCTACCGTCGTTCTAAGAAAATAAGATGTAAACATGACAAACATCACATGAAAATCATAAAGTGACATGATATGGCCAATATCATCTTGCGCCTTTTGATCTCCATCTTCGAGGCGCGGCATGATCACCTTCGTCACCGGCATGACACCATGATCTCCATCATCATGATCTCCATCATCGTGTCTTCATGAAGTTGTCTCGCCAACTATTACTTCTACTA
Source organism: Aegilops tauschii subsp. strangulata (assembly GCF_002575655.3). NCBI lineage: Eukaryota > Viridiplantae > Streptophyta > Magnoliopsida > Poales > Poaceae > Aegilops > Aegilops tauschii. The sequence goes on from NC_053035.3 coordinate 359,771,366, forward strand.
CTATGGCTAATGGTTAGCAATAAAGTAAAGTAATTACATGGCGTTTTTCATTGACACGCAGGTCATACAATAAATTAAGACAACTCCTATGGCTCCTGCCGGTTGTCATACTCATCGACATGCAAGTCGTGATTCCTATTACAAGAACATGATCAATCTCATACACCACATATATCATTCATCACATCCTTTTGGCCATATCACATCACATAGCATACCCTGCAAAAACAAGTTAGACGTCCTCTAATTGTTGTTGCATGTTTTACGTGGCTGCTATGGGTTTCTAGCAAGAACGTTTCTTACCTACGCAAAAGCCACAACGGTGATATGCCAATTGCTATTTACCCTTCATAAGGACCCTTTTCATCGAATCCGATCCGACTAAAGTGGGAGAGACAGACACCCGCTAGCCACCTTATGCATCAAGTGCATGTCAGTCGGTGGAACCTGTCTCACGTAAGAGTACGTGTAAGGTCGGTCCGGGCCGCTTCATCCCACAATGCCGCTGAACCAAGATAAGACTAGTAACGGTAAGCAAATTGAACAAATCGTCGCCCACAACTACTTTGTGTTCTACTCGTGCATAGAATCTACGCATAAACCTGGCTCATGATGCCACTGTTGGGGAACGTAGCAGAAATTCAAAATTTTCCTACGTGTCACCAAGATCAATCTAGGAGATGCTAGCAACAAGAGGGGAGGAGTGCATCTACATACCCTTGTAGATCGCGAGCGGAAGCGTTCAAGAGAACGGGGTTGATGGAGTCGTACTCGTCGTGATCCAAATCACCGATGATCCTAGCGCCGAACGGACGGCACCTCCGCGTTCAACACACGTACGGAGCAGCGACGTCTCCTCCTTCTTGATCCAGAAAGGGGGGAGGAGAGGTTGATGGAGATCCAGCAGCACGATGGCGTGGTGGTGGAAGTAGCGGGATTCCAACAGGGCTTCGCCAAGCGCTGCGGGAGGAGGGAGATGTGTCACAGGAGGGAGAGGAAGGCGCCAGGGATTGGGGTGCTGCTCCCATGCGCCTCCCCACTATATATAGGGGTGGAGGGGGCTGGTTTCTTGCCTCCAAGTTCATTGGGGCGTTGGCAAAGGTGGGGGAAAGAAATCCCATCATTTCCCTTCCCCACCGATTGTTATCCCCCTTTTTTAGGGATCTTGATCTTATCCCTTCGGGATATGATCTTATTCCTTCTAAGGTGGGATCTTGGTGTGCCTTGACCAGGGGTGTGGGGCCTTGCCCCCACTACCCACGTTCATGTGGGTCCCCCCATGAAGGTGGGCCCCACTTCGGAACCTTCTAGAACCTTCCCGGTACAATACCGAAAAATCCCGAACATTTTCCGGTGGCCAAAATAGGACTTCCCATATATAAATCTTTACCTCCGGACCATTCCGGAACTCCTCTTGATGTCCGGGATCTCATCCAGGACTCCGAACAACTTTCGGTTAACCGCATACTAATATCTCTACAACTCTAGCGTCACCGAACCTTAAGTGTGTAGACCCTACGGGTTCGGGAGACATGCAAACATGACCGAGACGACTCTCCGGTCAATAACCAACAGCGGGATCTGGATACCCATGTTGGCTCCCACATGTTCCACGATGATCTCATCGGATGAACCACGATGTCGAGGATTCAATCAATCCCGTATACAATTCCCTTTGTCAATCGGTACGTTACTTGCCCGAGATTCGATCGTCGGTATCCCAATACCTTCTTCAATCTCGTTACCGGCAAGTCACTTTACTTGTACCATAATGCATGATCCCGTGGCTAACTCCTTAGTCACATTGAGCTCATTATGATGATGCATTACCGAGTGGGCCCAGAGATACCTCTCCGTCATACGGAGTGACAAATCCCAGTCTCGATTCGTGCCAACCCAACAGACACTTTCGGAGATACCTGTAGTGCACCTTTATAACCACCCAGTTACGTTGTGACGTTTGGTACACCCAAAGGATTGCTACGATATCCGGGAGTTGCACAATCTCATGGTCTAAGGAAATGATACTTAACATTAGAAAAGCTCTATCAAATGAACTACACGATCTTGTGCTATGCTTAGGATTGGGTCTTGTCCATCACATCATTCTCCTAATGATGTGATCCCGTTATCAATGACATCCAATGTCCATGGTCAGGAAACCATAACCATCTATTGATCAACGAGCTAGTCAAGTAGAGGCTTACTAGGGACATGTTGTGGTCTATGTATTCACACATGTATTACGGTTTCCAGTTAATACAATTATAGCATGAACAATAGACAATTATCATGAACAAGGAAATACAATAATAATAACCATTTTATTATTGCCTCTAGGGCATATTTCCAACAGTTTGCACCTTGTCATCTCCTATTTTATCTTACTGATGTGGCTGATGATATGAACAACATGCCATGCACATTAACCAAAATAGATACAATGATTTTCTTTGCCCTTCATCTATGCTTGTTATGTTGACATGGTAATCCAGTAGTGTGGTAATCCAGTCATCTTTGCCAAATTATGCTATTGATATTTTGAACTTACTCTTTATTTTCTAATTTGAAATTGGATGGAATTGACAGCACAGTTATCATCTTTGTTTATACACGTGCAAAACTTGTCATCTCTCTGCTTTGTTTCAGGGTGATATGCCTGATGGCATGCACAAGTCTACTGAAGGCTGTGCGACAAACCCAACATATATTGCAGCAAAGAAGGCAAAACATCTTGAAGATAGCGAGACAACCCCAAAGTCTTGTCTTGATGCAGTGTTCAAGTTACTTGAGACTAGCAGTCAGACAAGCTCACATAATTCGTTGTCTGAATCAGTTCGACTTCTTCAGTCCCAAGTTCTAGCGGAAAGGCATTCTGCAACTCAACTTCGACTTGAAGTCCTATCTCTCATAAAGATTGCGGAGAACACCAATGAGAACCTCATCGCTAAACAGCTACACCTGGAAGCTATGACTGACATGCTAGGCCGGTCTCACAGCCTTGCTCAGTAGCTTGCGCAGTAGTTCCCACGCAAGGCTAACCTTTCTTGAACTGTCTTGGAAGTGGTCTCGGTTCAGTATTATTTTGTTACGCTGCAATTGTGCCCAGTTTTTGTAATCTGCTTCTTCGTTGCGCTTTATGATCACTGGTGGTGAACTTCGATGCCCAGTGGATGTAATATACCATAAATCCTTTATTGTATAGTGTAGGTTTATTCTTAGTTACTATGCCGTAATTTCTTTATTGTATAGAGTAGGTTTGTTCTTAATTCCTACTAGTTACTGCCATCATTCGCTAACTGAAAAAAATCAGATGTATTCGACCGGGCCGAAACATTCGCCTCTAACGGGCCTGGTGTTTAGCGGGCCACAATTGGGCCGGCCTGCATCTTTCTTGGGCCCGAATGATTGGGGCCTTCACACTTTGCGCGAGGCCCACAACTTACACCAGCCTATATTTTAGTTGGGCCTTTTGTGGACCCAGCGCTTAGTTTGGCCCAATTAGCGTTGGGCCATTAACAGGCTGAATATTGTACTGGCCTGTTACGACCCAGATGAAACCATGGGCCTTTAGCAGGCCGAAATGCATATTGGGCCTCAATTTTCACTAGTCGTCGACGGGCCTTCAGCAGGCTGAAATGTAGACCGGGCCTTTTTGGGCCCAGTTATATCACGGGCAGTTACCAGGCCAAAACATATCTCGGGCCTTAGTTGGCCCACTGATATCATGGGCCTTTAAGAGGCCGAAAGCTTAGTACAGACATCAATGGGCCGAATTATGTGATAGGCTTTAACAGGCCCAAAGTCACGTTGGGTTAACTGTTGCCACCTTTATCACGGGCCGTTAGTGGGCCCGATGTCCCGTCGGACCATATATGGCCCATGGGCACCACGGGCCATTCCCAGGCTGAATGTCACACCGGGCTGAAATGGGCCCATGTCTACATCGGGCCTCTAACAGGCCGAAAGTCACTGGGCTGTAATTGGGCCCAAATATTCAGCGAACAAGTGACGTGCCAGACCCGATAGCTTAACGGCGTTCCGTTACGGTGGATGCCACGTGTCGGTCACCCTTGACGAAAGCACTTCTGTGACGCACGATTTATCTGTAACGCCCCGGATCCGATGCGCCAGGTGTCTCCCAGTTATTCGCTGTCGTTGCCATGTCATTTGCTTGCGTGTTGCATTTTGCCATGTCATCATCTGCATTTCATATCATGTCATCATGTGCATCGCATTTGCATACGTGTTCGTCTCATGCATCCGAGCATTTTCCCCGTTGTCCGTTTTGCAATCCGGCACTCCTATGTTCCCCGGCGCCCCCTTTTGCCTCTTTTCGTGAGCGGGTGTCATACGTTCTCGGAATGGACCGAGTCTTGTCAAGTGGCCTTAATATACCACCCGGAGACCACCGGTCAAGTTTCGTTCCATTTGAAGGTCGTTTGGTACTCCAACGGTTAACCGGGCATCCGCAAAGTCCATTTGGGTGTTGCAGCAAAACCCCTTTCAAACGGCCCCAAAACACCTCTAAGTCTCCGCCATGCTCTCGGTTGTTCGATCACGATCGCGTGGGCGAAAACCGCACCTCGTTTGGACTCTCCTAGCTCCCTCTACCTATAAATAGGTGCCCCTTCCCGAAAATTCGCGGATGAAACCCTAGTCATCTTCTTCCTCGCGCCACCGGACATGTCCGCCCGCGCCGGACGCGTCCACCGGCCACGTCGCCCCGGCCAATCGTGGATCGCCACGTCGCCCTCGCCGTCTCCCGCAGCCAACTGCGCGCCGCCACCTCAACCCCCGCGCCGCCCCGTCCGTCGCAGCCCGCGCGGCCCGAACCGGGCCCGCGCGGCCCATCCCGTCTGCGCCGCCGCCCGCGCAGGCCTGTCCGGCCGCGCCCCCGCTCCGCCGCCCCTCGGCTCCCGCTCGCCCGCTGGCGTGCCCGCGCCCCCTCACGCCGCCATGGCCGCCGCCCCTCGGCTCCTGCTCGCCCGCCGGCGTGCCCGCGCCTCCTCACGCCGCCATGGCCGGCGCCCCAAAGCTCCCCGCCGGCGTGCACCGCCGCCGCCGCGCCCCCTCCGGCCGTCGTCCCCGACGCCGTCCACCCCTCGTCGCCTTCCTCTTCGCCCTCTACTCCCTCCGGCGACAGCTCCGGCCGGTGCTCCCTCGAGCCGGCCCCGATCTGGATCCAGATCCCTGTACGTTGACTTTCTTCCCCCTCTCCGAAATATTGTCCTAAATTTTGACATTATCATGCCTTGTTCTCTGCATCATAACTTCATGCGTGTAGCTCCGTTTCGCGCGTGTAATATGTCAAATTGTTCGTATCATGATGCTGTACATTTTGTTCCATTGCACCATGTTCATTTGAGTCCATCTTGGTGCCCTAATCATCGTTGCAAGAGTGCTAGTTGCTGTTATCTTCTGGTTCTTAGCAGAACTTGGAGATTTGTCATTTTTGTATCATTTAATCTGTGCATCTTATGGGCATGAGCTCTACATGTGTTTTGTTGTATGCCATGCCATCTTTCCATTGGTGTATTCCATATATTTTTGTGATCACTGTGGTGACTAGCACAAGCATGCAAACTAGGCCCCGTAATGTTTCTGATTTCAGGGACTTAGTGATTTCTCGAAGTCCTTGTCTGCTGTTATTTTGTTGCCATGTAAACTTGATGCTACTGAGAGATCCATGCATATTTTGGAGATGTTCACTAAGGATGTTTTGTAGCTATAGTTGTAATTGATCCATTCCTGCCCTTGTTTGCATTTATGGAGTTCCATAACATGACTCAATCTTGCTCTACTTTTGCTATAAAATATTTCTGGCAGATTCTTAACATGATATGCAATTTTGCCAAGCTTATTGTAGTTGATCCTTTAATGCTATGTATTTTCTCTTGCCATGGATAGCTTCAAAAACATGACATCTTACTGTAGGTATACTTGTTTTGTCATGCATTTCCTTGTGGTGAGTGCATCAAGCTCACCAACATGCCTACATATTATTGTTTCTGCCATGCTCTGTTTTCTGCCAAGTCTGAAACCTGTTAACGAAACTTGCTATGTTTTCATGGTTGCCATCATATCTTCTGTTCCTTTTTGGCTTATGGTCATTAAGGGACTTTTGTCATATGCTTTTATTAGAATAATTCCATGCCTTATTTTGCCATGTTAAGTTCCTGTAGCATGTTGATTCGTGCTCTGAACATTGCTACCTGATGCTGTTTCTGTCATGTCCAGTAATTTCTGCCAAGTCTCTGAACCTTTTATTATTTGCAATCTTGCCATGTCCTTTTGAGCTTGTTCTAGTGATTTCTGGAGATAGCTCAGTGTTCATGTTTTGTTGTGCTTTACCCGTACATCATGACCATGCCTTTTGTTTTCATGTTGAGTTGCTGTAGCATATTGTTTTGATGCGTGCTAGATGCAGAGTTGCTGTTTTGGGCAGATTGTTGCTATGTCTTGTTTGGAGTGTATGTGTTGCACCGTTGCTCCGTTTTGAGCATGCTCTATATGAAACTTGCTTAGTTTTGCATGTAGTCTCACATTATCATGTTGCATCCTTGTTTTGAGGTGTTTGCTTGATGTTTGTATACATTTTGCATCAATGCCATGTTTAACTTGTTTTGCTCATATCTTCTAGGCCGTAGCTCCGAATCTAATGAACTTTATATGTAACTTGACTAGAATTTCGTGTACATCATCATGGTGCATCTTAACTTGCTGTTTAACAACTTGAACATAAGGTGTATTCAGTTCTGGACCAATTTCGAAATTTGCATATGAGGACTTACCGGAATTGTTATATGTTGTTTCCGGCCTCATTTAAACTTGCCTTGATGTGTTGTTCTTGTATGCATCATCTCTTGTCACGAGTAGCTTCACGTAGCTTTGTCATGCATCATTCTTGGTTGAGCATCATTCCTTGTTCATGTGTGGTGTGTTTACCTTGTTGTGTGCTTCTTCTCGATAGTTCCCGTGTCGTTGCGATCGTGAGGATTCGTTCGTCTTCGTGGCTTCTTCTTCTTCATGGATTCGTTCTTCTTCCTAGAGGGATTTCAGGCAAGATGACCGCCACCTTGGATCTCATTACTATCATTGCTATGCTAGTTGCTTCGTTCTATCGCTTTGCTGCGCTACCTATTCTCTTGCTCTTCAAGCCTCCCATTTTGCCATGAACCTCTAACCTTTGTCACCCTCCATAGCAAACCGTTGTTTGGCTATGTTACCGCTTTGCTCAGCCCCTCTTATAGCTTTGCTAGTTGCAGGTGAAGATGAAGATTGCTCCATGTTGGATTATGTTTATGTTGGGATATCACAATATCTCTTATATTATTAATGCATCTATATACTTGGTAAAGGGTGGAAGGCTCGGCCTTATGCCTGGTGTTTTGTTCCACTCTTGCCGCCCTAGTTTCCGTCTTACCGGTGTTATGTTCCCGGATTTTGCGTTCTTTACACGGTTGGGTGATTTATGGGACCCCCTTGACAGTTCGCTTTGAATAAAACTCTTCCAGCAAGGCCCAACCTTGGTTTTACCATTTGCTCAGCCTATTTCTTTTCCCTTGGGAGTCGCGCTCTCGAGGGTCATCTTTATTTACCCCCCCCCCGGGGCCAGTGCTCCTCCGAGTGTTGGTCCAACCCGTCAGTCGCCGGTGGCCACTAGGGGCAACTCTGGGCTGGCCTACCGGAAGCTTGGACAATCCGGTGTGCCCTGAGAACGAGATATGTGCAGCTCCTATCGGGATTTGTCGGCACATTCGGGCGGCTTTGCTGGTGTTGTTTTACCATTGTCGAGATGTCTTGTAAACCGGGATTCCGAGACTGATCGGGTCTTTCCGGGAGAAGGTTTATCCTTCGTTGACCGTGAGAGCTTATGATGGGCTAAGTTGGGACACCCCTGCAGGGTATTATCTTTCGAAAGCCGTGCCCGCGGTTATAAGGCAGATGGGAATTTGTTAATATCCGGTTGTAGAGAACTTGACACTTGACCTTAATTAAAACGCATCAACCGCGTGTGTAGCCGTGATGGTCTCTTCTCGACGGAGTTCGGGAAGTGTACACGGTTTCTGGGTTATGTTTGACGTAAGTAGGAGTTCAGGATCACTTCTTGATCATGGCTAGTTCACGACCGTTCCATTGCTTCTCTTCTCGCTCTTATTTGCGTAAGTTAGCCACCATACATGCTTAGTCGCTGCTGCAACCTCACCACTTTACCCCTTCCTTTCCCATTAAGCTTTGCTAGTCTTGATACCCATGGTAATGGGATTGCTGAGTCCTCGTGGCTCACAGATTACTACACCACCAGTTGCAGGTACAGGTTGTGCGATGATCATGACGCGAGAGCGATGTTTACTTGTTTGGAGTTCTTCTTCTGCTTCTTCTTCGATCAGGGGATAGGTTCCAGGTCGGCAGCCTGGGCTAGCAGGGTGGATGTCGTTTGAGTTTCTGTTTATGTTTCATCCGTAGTCGGATGTTGATCTTATGTACGATGTATTGATGTATTCTTGCGGCACTTGTATGCCTTGTATGTATCCCCAAATATTATGTAATGTTGATGTAATGATATCCACCTTGAAAAAGCGTTTCAATATGCGGTTCTATCCTTGGTGGGGCCTTCGAGTCTCTTTAGGATAGTATCGCATATTGGGCGTGACATTATCGTCATGGAAGTGGACACTTCTGTGATGATAATTTTGGTAATGTCATGGAACACTTCTACGACAGCACAGGTATGACTATCTTGATTCTGTCATAAATTTGTCATGGATGTACATGCATGACAGAAAATGTGACCTACTGTGAGAAACACGTATCATCACGGAAGTGTATTTTTTTGTAGTGAGCAACAGGGACATCCACCTTGATCTTGGGCGGGGCCTTTCGGGGCTTCGATGGCGCAACCTTGGGCTGCTTCGCAGCCTTCTCTGACGGCTCAGGAGTCGACGTCTGAGTGTGCTTCGGAACCTGCGTACTTGGCGGGGCGGCTTTGCCACGCCCACCCGCTAGATCATGCGACTACTTGGAGCGACGCTCAGAGCGGGGCGGCGAGTCGACCTCCTCACTGCTGTCAGAATCCTCACTGGCCTCATCACTGTCGTCTTCAGATCGCCAGTCGGCGCTCTTGCTTGTGCTCTCCCCTCCTTCCTGGAACTGCTCCGCGTTTGGCATCAAGTACATCTCGGTGTAAATCTGCAAGAAGTGAGTTTATCAAACATCAGTCGGAATCAAGAGCAATTGCAGATCAGAACAAGAAAACACTCGGTAATAAGGACCTAACCTTTCCCGGCTCATGGTCGGCATCAAATGGTAGAACTCTCCTGGACCCCCTGGGGTTATCTTTGTTCCCACTGATGCTCCGCAACCACTATGCCACCGTCTCCTCGGTAACCTCCTTCGGGTGGACCCGAGCAGTGTCGTCGTTGCCCGAGTACATCCACATCGGATGATCATGTGCTTGGAGGGGTTGGATGTGTCGACTGAGGAAAACTTCCAACAAGTCCATGCCAGTCACGCCCTCCCGGACTAAGTTAATGACCTGGTCGACTAAAAGGGACACCTCGCCTTTCTCTTCTAGGGCTACGGTCAACGAAGAAGGTAGACGGGGTCTTTCCATGGTGAAGGGAGGGAGACCGATCGACTGACCAGGAGTCGGGATGTCTGTGCAGTAGAACCAGGTCGACTGCCATCCCCTGACTGACTCGGGAAGGTTCATAGGAGTAAAAGTGCTTCTACCCCTAGTCTAAATCCCTAAACACCCACACATTTGGATCACGTGCATCGTTTCGTTAGTTCAATTGGCTTTCTTCACCGATTGGGAACGGCAAGTGAAGATGTGTTTGAATAGACCCCAATGTGGTTGGCAACCCAGAAAATTTTCGCACAATCAGATGTACGCAGCGAGATATGTGATTGTGTTTGGGGGGAAATGGTGAATCTGGGCACCAAAAAAGTTCAAGAAACCCCGGAGAAATGGATGTGGAGGTAGAGAGAAACCACGGTCGACATGGGTAGCAAGGAGGACGCACTCACCCTCGCGCTGCTGAGGCTCAGTCTTGTTCCCCGGGAGCCTCCAAGATCCGTGAGCAAGCAAGCCTGCACTGGCCAGATCCTCTAAGTCTTCTTTCAAGATCGTGGAGCGAATCTAGTCCCCCTGGATCCATCCAATCCGCAGACCGGACCGCGACGACAACCCCCGAGCCGTCTTCTTGCCCTTCACCGCCGTCGCCGCCTTCTTCGAGCGCTCCAAGGCTGTCGTCTTGTCCTTCACCATGGCGGCGGAGTGCGCACGGGGCGGGCGGAGATGGTGAGAGCAGAGGAGGATGCGGTGGAGAAGCAGAGGAGAAAGAGATCGATTGAGGCGCACTATGCATTGCATCGGCCCGAGCGCTATTTATGAGACCACTTCTGAGTGGCTGACGTATGGGCCCGAGCAATCCCGTCATATCCCGCAGCGGTCGCTCACCCAATACATGGCGAAAAAGGCGGCACAGGGATCAAGGCATCCCTGTCTATTCACTCTGATTACTACGGCATGCTCCATCCCGCGGGCTTCTCCAAAATTTCGAATCCCGTGAGATCCGGGAACCACAGAGAAACCAATCGCGCCGAAGATTTTGTGCTATAACTCACTCGAAGATTATCAACATAAGTCACTCGACGACCTCTGAATCGATCAAGGCGAATGAAACAAGGTTGAAGCTTCGGCATGATTTCCGGACCCCTGTGAAATGCCTCCGAAGCATGGAATCGAGTCGGAACCAACTTCAACCCTTCTTCACTCGGACCTCAATCCATTCGGGGGCTAATGATGACGACATGTACCTAGGGCAGGGTCATAGGCCTGGCCTGGACGCCCTACCCAAGGGTACTGCCCTAGAGTCAAGGACATTCAATGTACAACAGAAGATACCGACTGAAACACCTTGGAGTACGATCCACTCGACCAGCTATCTCACTTAGATACCCCAATTCCACTCGACAAGGATATAATCACTCGACCATATGAAGAACCACTCGGAGTATAGAAGGTCTAAAGACATCTCAAGATACCAATGGTCAGGCGTTCACTCCGTAGTCATTAAGATCATTAATACCTGGTGTTATCAGTAACGCCCCTGTCTTAACCCGCATTGAACCCTATGTAACGGGGGATGGATGGGGTCCTGGCGCACTCTATATAAGCCACCCCCTCCTCTGGGACAAGGGTTCGCACCCCTTGTAACTCTCACGCATAATCCAGTCGACCAAACCTCCGGGCACTGAGACGTAGGGCTATTACATCCTCCGAGAAGGGCCTGAACTCGTAAATCTTGCGTGCACAACCTCATCGTAGCTAGGATCTTGCCTCCTCCTACGTACCCCCTATTCTTACTGTCAGACTTGCTCCCACGACACTAGTTTCAACAATACCACTATGAATGACTACATTTGATTGCTGCATCTTGTAGTTAACACGCCTTTCCATTTTTATTTAACAATAACCAGTGTACTTAGACCGGCACAATACCAGTTTGAATGACTATGTTTGCTTGTTGTTAAATGTGAGGCCTGTTGCAGTTAACACACCTTTCCACTTGTTTTGCTTTACTAGCGTGCTTAAACCTGCATACCGAAGCTATCTTTTGGAGATTATTTTGTCTGCCATGGATAATTTTTGTTGATGTTTAGCCTGTTGTGCTTAACATGCTTCTCGATGTACCTACACAGGACAATTTTGCGAACGACTACTGTTTTCCATCGACGTTAGTTTCATCCCATGGCTTATATATGCTCACTGTTCAGGATATCGGTAGCGGGTACCATATAGGCCGGGGGCTGACAAGGGACTAATTGGTGAATCGGACTTTTAACTGAATATATCTGCAACCCATTTATCGTTAGGTTAACTAGGGCCATATGTAATATATCTGAGGATACATAGCAACATGCAGTGTACTTAATGTCTAAATATGCAATCCTAGGCTACATAGCAACAAGGAAGAGTGTTACATTAATGTTCTGATGATGTCTAGATATACGTAGAAGAGCAGCACCAACAACAACAACAACACAACCCTGTTTGGATACTCAACTTAGCTAGAGGTTAGAGTTAGTTTCTAGCTCATGACTAACCCTGAACTAACTCCATCCAAAGAGTTGTTTGGATGTCAGGGTTAGATTGACAATAAATGCACTAGGAGAACTAGCTCCAATTAGCACCTCTTGGGTTGGATAGTTTTTTTGGGTGGGTTATAGATGCAACTAGCTCAAACTAGCACTACAAAAAAAGACACTTCCGTGATGATACGTGTTTGTCATAGTAGGTCGCGTTTTTTGTCATGCATGTACATCCATGACAAATTTATGACAGAATCAAGATAGTCATACATGTGCTGTCGTAGAAGTGTTCCATGACATTACCAAAATTATCATCACGGAAGTGTCCACTTCCATGACGATAAATCGCGCGTCACAGAAGTGCTTTCGTCAAGGGTGACCGACACGTGGCATCAATCGTAACGGGACGCCGTTAACCTATCGGGTCCAGTTTTGGATCTGATAACCCGTTAATAGCCCCGACCAATGGGGATTTTCCACGTGTAAAATCATCATTGGCTGGAGGAAACACGTGTCGGCTCACCGTTGGGACAGATGTCATCCACTCATTGGACACAAAGCGCCTATGATACGTTGACACGTGGCACGGCCCAAAAGAGGCCCATTCCTGTGAAAAGGCCGGCCCGTTTGACTTGGTCAAAAGGTGGCGGCCCGGCCCACGGCAAGCCTGTTAACGGCCTGTCCGCATATAGCCCATTTACAGCCCACTAACCCAGGGCCCGTTTACGGCCTAACCGAATTAGGCCCAGTAGCGTCATGTGGGCCGTCCAATATAATTCCAGCCCATTTTAACTTCCGGCCCATGTATGGCCCATGACGTCTTTCGGCCCATATGAGGCCCTTATTACTCTCAGCCCATTAACGGCCCGTGGTAAAACTGGCTCGTAATGAACAGTGTATCACTTTATACCCATTAACGGCCCGTGGTGAAACTGGCCCGTAATTAACAGTGTATCACTTTATACCCATTAACGGCCCATTATTCCGTTGGGCCATTTCCAGCCCATGTTATCTTTCGGCCTTCTCGGGGCCCATTTATTCTTGGGCTCATTTCCACATTCGTTCACTTACGGCCCGTTACTGTCATTTTCTGCTTGTGGGACAAATTTAGCCCGTGGTTACAGTCAGCCCGTTTGTGGCCCGTTAATACGCTGGGCCGTTTTCATAGCATCATCAAATACGGCAGATTAACGACGGCCCATTATGGTCGGGCCATGAACGGACGATTCCAACTCTAGCCCGTTGACGACCATAAAGCGGTATGTTATTGGCCCATGTTTGGCCAATCGATCATACAGCCCATAGAAGGCCCATTGATAATACGGCCCGTAGAAGGCCCATTGTTTCTACGCCCCGTAGAAGGCCCATTGTTTCTACGGCCCGTAGAAGGCCCAGTGTCACTACAGTAAATATGTAGCCCATGGTTATTGTGGCCACTAGCAAACCGCGGAAAAAGAACAGCAATGACTACAAGCAAACAAATAAACAAGACAACAAGGAAATAAATAACCAAGCAACTTACGCTAGACTATCATAGCTATTAAACATATTACATCCACTGGGCATCAAAGTTCGCCACCAGTGCAAATATAGGGAACAAAGCAGCATATCATATAAACTAGTTGTCAAAGTTGGCGACCAGTGCAAATAAACGCCGCAGCAAAACATGTCCAGAACTGAAACCACTTCAGAAGATCTCAAGAAACAATATCCTGGGTACCCATAATGCTGGCAAGATGCTTAGCAAGCTTATTAACTTTCTCTTGTTTGGCGCTTAAATCCTCCAGCGCTTGCTGTTGCACCAGAAAGTATGCATCTGAATTCTGCAGGGACTTCCTCAGTCCTTCAGCTTCCTGTCGCAACACATCTGATCGATGTCTTTCAACTTGAAGCTGAGACTCAAGAAGACGAACTGATTCAGGCAGCGAGTTCGAAGAGCTTGTGCTGGCGGTAGTGGCCAGTAACTCGAACACTACATCAAGACAGGACTTCTGGGTTCTCTCACTGTCGTCAAGGTAGTTTTTATCAGCTTTCTTGGAGACCAACAGGGATGTCTCACTATCTTGAACCTTATCTGCATTACTTCCTTCACCATTGCATAACAGGGTACTGTTCTCCAATATTTTGTCCGCATTCTAAAAGAGAAACAAGCAGACACATCACAGGTTTACCATTTTGTATATGAAACTCATTTTTGTAAATCAGTTCAGTAGTAAAGTGCACAGGATAACAACATGAAACAAACATATATCTATGTACCATGGTCACTTTATGGTCTATATCATTCTAGTTTTTGTTGCCAAATCAAGATGGAGACACAGTTCAAATAATATTTGTTCAAGACAAAGCAGAATAGACAGAATATAAGTTTGGGAAACTATAGAGACACTTGTAATGTGCATGACATGAGAACATAACTGTTTATTCAATTGAAACTGAAATCAATATAGAGCAAGTTACAACAACAAACCAGTTAAAGAAACAAGTTTAAAACATACCTGTTGCGCCATTGGAGTTTCAGTTCTATCCTTCAAATTTGAAAATAGTTGGTCTGAGTGAATACAGTGATGCAAGAGCAAAGGAGTATGAACCATAGCTACAGAACCTGACCTGAGAACAATTCTTCTTCTCCTTTAAGCGTTGAGTTGGGATTCAGAGTGGTGGTCCTCGTGCTTTGGGCACTGCAGTTCCCTTACTAACTGCTCGTGTTTGGGTGCTTTGTGCTGGAGACGGTGTTGTGTCAACTGGAACTAGGTTACTATCTGCTAGGGTTGGGGTTAGAAGGGGTGTAGCTGGTTCTCTGTCCAACTGGGTAGGGGTTCAATCTGTGAGAGTCTGGGTTATGTGTGGTGGGGCTGGTTCTTGGGCAAGTACAACCGTGGTTCTATCTGCATCAACTGGTAGCACTATCTTTTCTGAAGACCGTGTTGTTACTCCCTTAGATACTGCCATCACCCTCTCCAGTTCAAATGGCTGATAAACAAGAAAAGTAATTGAATGTACAAACATTGTATGATAGACAGGTGCAATGGATAGTGGGGAATAAAAGAGGGCATGGAATAATTCACATTTATGTTGTCTAACCAAACAGGATAGCATGACACAATTTCACATATATGATGGCTAACTAAACAGGATAGCATGATACAATTTCACATTATGATGGCTAACTAAAAAAGATGGAAAGACATAGTTCAAAATATGATGACTATGTAAACAGGATGACATGATATAACTATATAATGTGCTTATTAAATAGGTTGGCATGCCATAATTCACATACATGCCGCCTATGGAAACATGATAGCATGATATAATTCCCGGATAGAATGACATAATTCAAAATATGATGACTGTAAACACTAAACAGGATGAGATGATATAACTATATGATGTCTTTATTAAATGGGTTGCCATGCCATAATTCAGATAGATGTTGTGTATGTAAACATGATGGCATGATATAATTCAAATATATGATTTATATAGTAAGCAAGTAAGCAGATGGCAATCCATATATGATGTAAAAACTAAGAAATGCAAGACAACATGCATGACATGGGTAATATAACCCTGCCAAGTTTGAGCATAGACCTCAGGGGGGAAATAGGACTGATCATCAGTCTCTGAATCCTCCTCTGAGGAGCTCTCTGTATCCAGCAAGATGTCTGCTTCAGCAGGTAGCATTGTCTTCTCCGAATACCTTGTTTTCACTTCAGATACTTCCATCACCGCTTCAAATGGCTGATGCACAGGAAGAGTAGTTGAATATATAAATGTTGTCGACAAATGGAACACGTAATACAAAAAAATGATAGCATGATATAATTCACATACATGATGATTGGCTCAACAGCATGGCATTGCATAATTCACATATATAATGCCTTTTCAACAAGATAGCATTGCATAATTCACATATATAATGTCTTGCAACAAGATGGCAATGCATAATTCACATATATGGTAATTAGACACTAAACAGGTGGCATTCACACAAAGCATGTCTAAACTAATCAAATGACATCGCAATGCAAGACACCATACGCACGATATGAGCAACATAACCCTGTCAAGTTAATTAGAGCATACACCTTGGGGGGGGAATAGGACTGGTCATATGTCTCTGAATCCTCCTCTGAGGAGCTATCCGTAACCAGCGAGATATGCGCTTCTTCAGATAGCATAGTCTGCTCTGAAGACCTTGTTTTCACTCCAAAACTTTCCATCACCGTGTCAAATGGCTGATGCACACGAAGAGTAGTTGAATGTACTAACATTGTTGACAAATGTAATATGTAACGAAAAAAAAGGATGGCCTGATATAATTCACATATAAGATGACTAGCTAAGAAGGATGGCATTGCAAAATTCACATATATGATGCCTGGCTAAACAAGATGGCATTGCATAATTCACATAAACGATGAATAAACTAAACAGATGGCATTCACACAAAGCATGTCTAAACTAAGCAGTTGACATATTTGATGTATAAAGTAAGCAATGCAAGGCACCATATGCATGATATAACCAACATCAGCATGCCAAGGTAGAGCGAAGACCTCATGGGGTAAATAGGAGTGGTCTTCTGCTTCTGAATCCCCCTCAGAACAGTTATCTTCCTCTTTATTATGATCCGAAATGGGTGGAGGGGGGCTGCCTTTGCGCCCACCATGGAGTGACGTCTGCATGAAATTTTATTGCCACGGAAGGCTCGTCTCTTTTGCTCTACATGTTCAGTTCCATTGTGTACAATAACTGACATGCATAGGAATAAAACATAGTGAGATTATGTAAGGAGTGCATGCACAAATCCAGAGTGATGGTAGCAAACTGTGGATAGACCCAAAACCAATGATAGCAGGCAGATAATAGCTTTAGTTAAAAAATACAGATAATGGCTCCTTTAATGTTTGTTTGTACCCAACATGAAACTCATAGTAGACACCCGAGATTAACCAGATAGTAGACAGATAGTACTGATTGCTGCCCCAATATGTACCCCACAACCGTTTAAAAACTCAAGTTTCAGCATAAGTTTGGACCTGAGTCAGAGTCTAATAGGTGAACACGACGATAAAGTAGCATGTCATCATATTAAGCGATGCATAACGTAAGCAGACACGGAAGAGTCTGACCTCTCTTGCGTGTAGTCCTCAAGGTCATCTGCTCAATCGATGATGGTAATGCAGTTATCGTGGCTGCCGGCGGCAGGGAAGAAGATCTGAGGCGGCGAAAGACAGTCTAGAGAGCGGATCCCTGCTGTGGTGAACCCTTCCGTCGTTGGAGCAGCTGCGCTGGGGTGGAACACAGCACCGCAGGAGCAGGACAAACCACACAAGGTTTTCTTTGACACATATCTGTAACAGAAGTAATTGTGTAAGGGCTTGTTTGAATTTGAGGATTCTAACAATGCAGGGATAGGAAATAGACAGGAATAGGATAGGAATGCACGTGCAAAACAGAGAATTTAAAAACACAGGATTTCTGCCAATTTGGGTGTTTGGTTCACAAGAATTGGAAGATCACAGGATGCAAAGAAGTATGGTGAGATTAAGTCAAACCACAAGAAGTGTACAACCTCTTTGGCGAAGCCATGTCGATCTCAGCGTGATTGGGTTGGCCGGTGGTGATTGGGTTGGCCGGTGAGGATGCTCCAGCTGACTTGGCTGTCGGAGGAGGGGAAGAAGATCTTAGGCGTCTGGAGATGGAGCCCGAGGTACTACTCCACTGTGATGGAGGGTTTCGTCGTTGGAGCAGCTCCGGTGAGTTGTACGACACCGAGGCTGAAGCAGGACAAGAGAGACAACGTTAACCTGAGTGGAATTCTAATAGCATCTCCAATAGATGACGTAAAATACATAACCACAAAGTGCTAGATGTATACATCAGCCGCTCATCTCTGAACATAACTGTCGAAACTGAATTTAACTGTCGAAACTGAACTTAACTGTCAAAACTGAATTTTGCTATCGAAACTGAATTTTACTCTCAAAACTGAACGCACTAGAGGTGAGGCTACACGTTAGTCGACAGACTTTTTCATCTCTGGTCAGTCGATTTTGCAGCCATTGGATATGAAATCAAGAGCATGCAGCTCATCTTCAACCTCCACCCCCCTGAGCCGCCAGCCACCACCGGCCAAACGGCCGCTCGCCCGCCCCGAAAACACTCCCCACCGCCGGTCCGCCGCCGCCCCGGCCATCCCTCTAGCCCCCCCATGCCGAGCTTTTTCTCAGGCGATCCCCATGCCACCGCCCCACCTCCGCTGGCGACCACCGCCCCCACCCTGAACCCTAAGATAGATAGTGGGGTACTTCTCCGGTGAGCCCCCCTCCCTGCTGCGGCTAGTTCTTCCTTAACTCCGGCGAGCCCCCCACCCCCTGAAAATCGACTGACCCAAAAGCCGATTCAGTCGACTAAAGTGTAGCTAAATCAGAGCAGCATCGCAAGCAAGAGCAAGAGCGAGAGCAGCAGCGCGAGCAAGAGCAAGAGCAAGAGCAAGAGCAGACCAGGCAGGGGACCGAGAGCAAGAGCAGAGCAGCAGCGCGAGCGAGAGCTAAACCAGCAGCAGCTCCTACTGATGTGGACGTCGCCGCCAAGGGAGCGACGCCGTGGAGGAAGTGGTCGGCGACGCCACGGTGGATGGAGCCGCGCCGTGTCAGCTCGGGACCGAGCGTCGGTAGCACCGTGAGATCGAATCAAGAAGAAAATGCGGCGATTAGTGTACAACCTCTTTGGTGGTGCCGATTAGGCCGCAGCTTCATCCGAGGAAACGGTGATGCTGATGCTCTTCCGGTGGTGTAGGTGAAGACGGCGGTGTGGGAATGGAGGTGGCGCGAAAGACGAGGGGAACATCGGGGCAGCTCCTTGGAGGTGGAGGACGGGGTGGCTGAACCGGCGGGACGACCAGATCGACGACGGATCCTCATCCGGTACGGTGCATGATGGACGTCGAGGTGTTGCTGTGGACGACGTCATCGGGGAAGAGGCTCCGGCTGGGTGGCGGACGGAGGAGGGTGTGGGGCTTCGCGGGTTTTCTCGGCCTTGATGTACGAATGGGTGGGCGGATGGGATGGGAGTGGGGAACCATGGCTTAGGGACGCGCCTGTCCGAAATGTGGGGTAAGTTACAAAAGTACCCCCACTGATTTGAGGCGGTTCTTTCGGTTCAGGGGTATCACGGGCATTTCGCGTGTCAGGATTTCAGAGAAGGTGGGAGTTTTCGCGGCGCGTTGTAATTTTGGAATAGCAAGGCACGGGTTGAGATGGAGGGAGTTGTCGGAGCACAATGAGACAAAGATATATCTAAAATATTTCGGGCTAACAAGCCGCGGGTTGAAGAGGCGGGAGTTTCGCAGCACGATAGACAGAGACGCTAGCTTGAAATTTCGGCATAACAAGGCGCGGCTTGAAATTTCGAGAGAACAAGCTTAACGTGTACCCAAAAGAAAAAAAGACAATTTAGACTAGTATGATATACTACTAAATGACCTCACCTAGTCTTTTACACCCACACATTGGAGACCCATGCATGGATGAATATAACGGAGATCACAGTTTAGTACGTACAATGTGTTTAACACGCACAACACACACACAGACACCATTTAGACTAGTAAGGTACACGTGCATTGCACGCATGAGATTTGGCAACCAAATTATGAATAAATACCACATTATAGCATGTAAGCTTTGAGTCATATATGCATGATGTAGATGTTCGTTTAATTCATATAGTTCATTTCATTCAAAATCATCTAGTTTTTATAAGAAAGCTAATCTATTTTAAGATTCATGGAATTGTGCGTTGTGAGGCATAAAGTAAAAACAGATCATGTAGAAAAACATTTGGGCAATTCTGATACGGAAGATTCTAGAACAAAGAAGAAGTGCTTGTGTTTTGAGGTTTGTGCATTATGCTTAAGTTCAACCATAGAGTCTTCTAGATTGTACATGTGGCAAAATCTGGTGGAATCTAGATGATATCCAACGGCCAGTAGTGCTCAAATTTGCCAGCTCTGCACCATCGGATTGGCCTCATCCAACGACCATCTTTCAAAGTTAAAGTTATCCGCACACTATATAAAAAATATAAAATATAATATATATAGGGGTAAAGATATAGATATGTGATGCGAAAGCCACCCATCATCTCCAATTAGAATAGTTTGTCCATGCACGGATGCAATGTGGCCAAATGATGTCTGCCATCGGTATCTCAAATTCAAACCAATCTGACCTTGTTCAATGTTTATACATTGCAACATGCTCGTTTCCAAACCACACCGCGCAGATCTCTGTTATATTCATGCATGCATGGGTTTCAAACATCATGATTTCTTATTCAAATATTTGAATTCAACTTTACATTAATTATGACCTCACCTAGTCTTTTACACCCACACATTGGTATTCTCTTTATAATTGTACCACTAACTTTCTCTCGTGCATGCATGCACACACACTACCAGTCGGCATTATCCATCGCACACATGCAATCTTTTTCTTCAGGTCGGTCTCCCATGAAGGCACACACACACACATCCCCCTCTCCATCATGTCGGGCATTCTTTATCTCTGACGAGCATGCACCACGATCGATGTTCCTCTATGTGTGTGTGTGTATAGCTACGTCTTTCATAGTTTTCCACATAAACCGATCAATCTATATATCTAGTGAGGTCTCACCCTCTTTCCCACGTCCACATCGATCAATCTATACCTCTCTATATAGGATTACATATATAGCTAATACACCCACATTAATTATATATCCAATGCCCCCCTCTCATCGTCCATGCCTTCCACTTCATCTCTCAAACGCGCGCACAATGGCCAAGACAGGGGGCAGCAAGGGCCCTGCCCCCCTAACATCACTATATATCGACGCTAATATGAATGTGATCATTAGACAATTGCTGGTAAAAATGGTTTAAGTTGATGAACTGGCCCTCCTCGTAAAGGATTAGCAATGCTTGCCCCCCTAGCTCATGTGACATTTTTCATGGCTCCGCCACTGCGCGCAACAGCACACGTTCTCGCCCCCTCTCTCTAAATATCGATCTTGCAGTTGTGCACTCCTTCATAGTCTCCATCCACTCGGCCCCACGCACCATCTTCTAGCCCCCCACCGGATTTTGCCACATGTATAATCTAGCAGACTCCATGCTTGAACTTAAGCATAATGCACAAATCTAAAAACAAAAGTGGTTCTCCTTTGTTCTAGAATCTTTCGTATCGTAACTGCCCAAACTTTTTTTTCTAGTTGAATTGCCATTCTTTGTTGGGATTATTCCATCTGTGCCCCCAATTCCTTAGTTGTGCTCAGTTTTCCCCACATGGGGAAAAGTGAGGGATTTTGAGCAATTTTTCGGGGGCAAAAGTGAGGAAAATGTGAAAGTAGAAAACCCGACGCATGGGGAAAAGTGAGGAAAAAGTTAACAAATGGGGAAAACTGAGCACAACTAAGGAACCGGGGGCATAGAATTAATAATCCCTTCTTTGTTTGTACTTTATGCTTTATAACGCACAATTCCATGAATCACAAAATAGATTAAGGGCTTCTTTGATTCGAAGGATTCTCAAAGGAATTTTGGAGGATTCTAATCCTTAGGAATTTTTCCTATCTTGGTTGTTTGATTCGTAGGATTGTAAACCATAGGAATTTTTCCATATGATTCATTTGCACTAGAATTCATAGGAAACATCCCATCCACTCAAACCTCTTTCAAAGAATTCTGCGTTTTTTCTATGCACAATCAAACACTCGTACCATACTGTAGGATTCAAGACGACATTCCACTCTAATACCATGTTCTTCCTATTCCCGCGCTTTGGAAATCCTACAAATCAAAGAGGCCCTATGTTTTTTATAAAAACTAATTGATTTTGAGTGAGATGAACTACAAGAATAAAGCGAAGGTCTACATCAGGCATATATGACTCAGAGCTTACATGCTACAGTGTGGTATTTATTCCTAATTTGGTTGCAAAATCTGACGCGTGCAATGCACGTGTACCTTACTAGTACTTCGAGTATGTGCAAAACACAATGGCACGCTACACAGTGTCTCTCTTACAGTTCATGAAGCCACGTGGGCACGTGGCACATGTGGAGGCATTGTCACGAGATCCTTGTGTGGATTGATCACAATGACATGCTGCTAGTTCCAGAAGAATGTACTCGTCCTCCCTGAGCCGCACTGGCGGTACATGCATAAAGCGAAGATGTGCATGCACGCTACGCACGCACTCATTCCCTCGCACGCACACGCGGGTACACGGGCGGACGCAATTTTGTACCAAGATCCACCCCATGTGATAATTTGACGCGTGTAAAGTCCTTCACTTCATTGATGGTCAATTAATACAGCGCATGCAAATTGAGTGGACGTGAGGGCGGAAGAAAGACATTACTACTCCATTGCGCGCATGCGAGTAGTTAAATCATGGGTTGCTAGTAGTACTTCCATTGGTCTCCTTCATATTTTGTGCCAATTTTTGACAGTAACATAATATTTACGCATCTGAGCAGTGCAGTCTACTTGAAATTTATGTTCCATTAAACTCATCGGGAGCCGTTTCGGGCCTCGAAACCAAAAATTATCAATTAATCTTTACCTTGTTCCCATCACATTCGAAAGTACTAGTGCTACAATTAAGTGCAAGCCTGCTCACACCTACCAGTACGTACCAAACCTGAACGTGTTCCCACTATGCAGGTTTTAGTACTAGTGCTAGTACTTAGGCTATAAAAAGGGGAACTACCTAACCGAAAATTACTCTACCTTCCTCCTCATAAGTCCTGCTTCTTCGTCCGTCCTTGCCATGGCCGGTGTGCAGAGCACTAGGTCGAGAACTACTCGTAACAAGGGAGTGGCAACTAGGGCTGCAGAAAAAAAAGAGGGCTCGCCGCCACGCAGAGACCTTGAAAGATCTCTCACGGGCAGGCGATGGCTCCCAGGAGCGCCCTAGACACGGAGGCGAACATGCCGAGCTGGAGGTGCTGGAGTCGTTATCCCTCGACGGCATGCCCGATCAGCTCAATAAGCACCTCAATAAGCAGAAGGAGTTCATCCACGGCTTGGTGGAGCTGCTGAAGGAGAGCCTCGACGACAAGCCCACTGAGCTCAATCAGCAGGGGGAGTTGACCGCTGACTTGGTGATGCTGCTGAAGAAGAGCATTGCCTCGGAGAAGAAGGCGACCGGCAAAATCCTGCAACTTCAGGAGGACAATGCGAAGCTCTGCCATGAGCTCGACCTGCTGAAGGAGGAGAACGCCGGCGGGAAGAAGCTGCATGAGAATAGTAGTTCCTCGATGAAGATGTTGCAGGCCCTCGTCATGGAACAGAAGGAGGAGTTGGCGAAGTTCCGCATCAAGCACTCGGCTGTTGTCAAGGTACGTAATGCGGCCGTGGAACAAATGATGAAGGCTTGCATCGAGAAATCCCGCGTCATGGACACAATGATGAAGATGGCGGAGGAGACGCGCAAGGAGATGGAGATCGTGGAGGCGATGAAGAAGCAGTTATGACTCCGCGGCCAGCAGCCCTTCATGTAGTGAGAGTAGTGCCCCAGACTTGTGTGTGCGTCTTCCTTCTTTTTTTGGGGTGATAATCCTCCTTCTTATTTTTCTCCTGTGTTTCTTATTTTGCTTCGGGTGTTTCGCCGCACATGTCACCTTCTCTGCGAGGCATGAATAGAACAATGGTAAAAATGAGATGACTAGCAAATTAGATCATTCTTTATCGCCAATAGAACAATGCCTCTTGCTAGTAATATATAACAAGAGTAGAGAGTAGAGGATATGGCACTGGGCTGCCGTGTTTCGTGCTCCTCCGTCGTACTCCAGTGGAAAACCTGAGTATACTGCACGGTTCTTTGCTCCTCCTCAGGTCGTCGGCACATTTATACGAGCAGTCAAATCACAAGGCCCCGTCTTCCAGCAGTAATGAGCAGTCAAATCACAAAGGCCCTCGCCTCTTGTGAAAAGGACCAAGCTAGACTGCCCGGCCCTCTAGCCTTTTAAAAAATGTATACATTTGTACAGTAGTAGTATCGATGGATTGCGCCATGGAGCAAAACTATGCATATACTACTACGTACTCCTATATGACACTACCCACTATGAAGGTACTAGTAACATAGACTAGTAACTGGTCTATGTTACTCTCCACTATGACTAGCCAAAGTCGAGGCGCGGATACCAACGAGGGCCTGGTTGTGTCTATACTTGGACAACTCACCCGACTCCATGCGCACCAGGCAGACGAAGCTCGTGTCGTGTTGGTGCCGTGTGCGGCCCACACATCAACCAAAACCTCGCGCCTCCATCTTAGCCTCCGCGTTTAAAGCATCTCAATCTCAAGGCCAAGGAGCAACGTGAAACCTATGATAGAGCCCATCGGATGGTTGAGAACACTACAATTCGTAGCTACAGATGCGTGTGTGAGAGAGCACGAGTGCGTGCATGCACCTCTTCTCAGAGTACAACTATATGTGGGTGGCATCGGCCTAGGGAGCAGTGATGGTGCGTGCGAGAAGTCCCGAGAGATAGGTGTAATGCGTCTGAAAAAAAGACTAGTCTATAGCTCGCAACGAGGCTATTCCTGTCGAACGCCAGGCGTAAGATATGTATCCGACGGTGACAGTTTTTGCACGTACATAGCAGTAGAAAAAGAACTAGTAGTACCATGGCATATGCTACACCACGGCCGAGAAAACGTGCCGACGTTACGCCATCTGGGAATAGTGCTGCACTTCGAAACTAGAACCGTCAATAAATCTTGAGCGCGTCTCGTCACATTCCAAATTACTACTACTACCACGCTATATTTAATTGCAAACCTGTTCACACCGATCACAACCTAAATGGTTTCCCACCTAGGAGCGTATTAGTAGTACTCAGTTATAAATACTACTATGCTAAGATGACTGCACATTCCTCCTCAACTCCTCATCCACAAGAAACAAGCAAGCCATAGCCAGCGTGAGTTCTGGGTTGAGAGATTTCCACCAGGGAGAGGTGAGCATGGAAGAGGAAGCACGAGAGATGTCCCACCTCGCCGTGAAAGCAGCCGACATGTCCAGCCGCGCAGCAGTAGTAGCACAGAGGTCCCGCCGCGCCGCCGAAGCAGCACGGAGGTCCCGCCGCGCTGTCGATGAAGCAGACTGGTCCGGCCACACTGCGGATGCAGCAGAGATGTCCCGCCGCGCCGCCGAAGCAGCAGGGAGGTCCCGCCGCGCAACGGCGGCTTTGGAAAATTTCTCGCGGGCAGGCGAGGACTCTTACAAGCGCATGCATGCGATAGTCCATAGCCAGATGGATCAGATCTCTAGGTGGGCGAGCATGCAGGACGAGGCTACCGGCGTCATCTGGCAACTCGGGGAGGGCAATGCGAAGCTCCGGGGCGAGCACGACCTGCTGAGGGCGAAGATCGCCGAAAGGGCGAAGTAGGAGGAGGATACCGCTGCCGTGTTGCAGAGGACGGGCGTCATCATCAAGAAACTTATGGATGAGAATGCCATGCTCCGCATCGAGCGCAACAGGCTGGTGGAGGAATCCATGGATGTTGCCAAGCAGCGTATTAAGGACATGAAACTGATGAAAGAGATCATCGCCCGCCACGAGAACTATTCTCCGCGACCTGTAGCGCATAAAGAAAGTAGAGATCAGCGAGCCAGATTGTTGTATGCGTCTTCATTCTTCTTTTGCCCTTGTGTATTTCGGGCGTAGCCGCATGTGGCTTTTTTAATTATCTTCCTAATTATGTAAGACAATTATTATCCACTCTTGTCGTCCTTATATATATTCATCAGTCTTGTTATAAGTCGCAGTAGATGCTATATAGGTCCGTCGGATCTTACATCAAGATCCGTGCAAAATTTTCTTTTCAGATTTTCTTTTTTCTCTCTTAAATCTCAGTCGAGTGAGACATTGCCACACCATTAAACAGAGGCTCAGGCGCCATTAATGGTACCTTGGGACAGAGGTGGACGGCAGATGGAGGTCAAAGGGCTCTCCTCCCGATAAGCACGCGCAGGGGTCTCATCGCACGCCTCCCGTACTCAAATAGCTACCCTGCACGACGCCTCCTAGCTAATAAAAAAGGGGACACGTGGCGGCATGTATATGGTAAATAGAACGCCCACGGTTTCAATAATACTTGTGTTTCCGATTGTAACGTGACAGCACTTGTTCCAAAATGACTTTGTTGATTGTTAATGTGTGCGCCTTCGCAAATTGGACAGCAAAATTACCACAGCATGTTGGTGCCATGTCATGGCACCAAGCCAAGTTTCATGATTTTCATGCGTGTTTCGGATTTACTGGAATTAAAAAACCAAGTTTCTCAATGTTTCCAGCCGAGCCATGACGCCTAGATGTTTGAATTTCATTCCCATTTCTGGCATGGGACCTAGAAATTTACCCGAGGACACACATGTGATTTTTCAACCATCTTTGGTGCACTGGAGCATGTGCTTGTATTTAAAATTTGAATTATGCACACAAAGGTGACACGTTCCCTCTCAGAACCACGAGCCATCTTGAGAGAAGCTCCGGTTTGCAAGAAACTTATACCAAAACTTGTTCCTATTCTGCATTTTTTTACCACAACATGGTAGTACCATGACATGACACCATGCCAAGTTTCATGATTTTCAGGCGTGTTTTGGATTTACAAGAATTTTAAAACCAAGCTTCTCAATGTTCTCGGCCGAACCACGATGCCCAGATGTTTGAATTTCATTCCCACTTCTTGCATGGGACCTAGAAATTCACCCGAGGACACACATGTGATTTTTCAGTCAACTTTGGTGCACGGGAGCATGTGCTTGTAGTTCAAATTTGAATTATGCACATTAAATGACCAGAAACTCAATTAATGTATAAAAAAGGCCAAATGAACCCAGAATAATTCCAAAATTTAACAAGGCACTCATATAGTTCTATGTTGCCTCCGTAAAGAAAATCTGGCGGTAGGCAGCGTATATTGTTTCGCACACAAAGGTATAAAGAAATTAGCCCTATTTAATTCTTGGATTCTTATTATTTATGCCACTAGTTGTGTATCACTACTCAGTTTTGCCATTAGAAGTTACAACTACTCAAAAAATGCCATCGATCCGTGAGATGCCTGCTCAAAAATGCAATTAGATATCTAAAAAATGCAATCGTTAAGTTAGATGTTTGCTCAGAAATGCCATTAAACATTGTTATTTTCATGTCAAACCCCGTTGACCATGTTACATGACAAAAATAAGCCGATTCTCACAATGATAAGTTAATGGTGTCCAGCACAACACACCCCTCAAATAAAACTAAGCACCCTGGAATTCTTTGACAAAACTAAGCACCCTGAAATTCTTTGACAACTAAACTGCTGGCTATATGATGTTGGCCATATATATTGTACGTATATAATGTCAAGAAACGAGTGGTAGTACTATACCAACTAAAAGATGAAATGTACGAAATATAACGAGAAGAAACATAACATAGTTTTGCTGGGGGCTCAGCACAACACACCCCTCAAATAAAACTAAGCACACCAGAAATTAAACTAAGCAACTAATCCGGTAGGCACTGCATTAGAACCACCATGAGCAACAACACTGCCACCTTACTCGGAATCCTCGTCCACGTCCTCGACTTCGTCTTTGTCCCTCCTCCTCTTGGGCGATACTTCTTTGCTTGAACCGCACACTTGGCTCTTGCTCTTCATCCAACCCTTGTAGATATTGAAACAAAGGTAGCCATCCATTGCAGTGTAGTGGATGTGGTCCATATCTAGTACATTCCACTGCCATGCATGACGATGAAACGTGTACGGAGGTTTCTCTAGTTTACCGTACGGAGGATGAACCATGGCTCCTACCAGGGTCAGCATTGAAGGCTGATCAAGGGAGGGCACCAGCCCTTCCTTCTGGAGGTCGAAGGGGTCGCCTACAACGAGGCCTATCCGACCCAGGATTTCCTTGTCGTTCCTAAAGTCTACAGTAACGAATTTGACTCGGCCGCCCTTGAGGAACTTCTTAAATTCCTTGCACTCAACGTCGGCATGGCATATGTGGTAGACCAAGCATAAGTCATGCACGCAAACCTGGATCACGGCGGGCTTCTTCTTCTCTGCCTCC
Source organism: Aegilops tauschii subsp. strangulata (assembly GCF_002575655.3). Taxonomy (NCBI): domain Eukaryota; kingdom Viridiplantae; phylum Streptophyta; class Magnoliopsida; order Poales; family Poaceae; genus Aegilops; species Aegilops tauschii. The sequence goes on from NC_053035.3 coordinate 359,799,607, forward strand.
CTTAGTTTCTTGTCGCTTCCCAGGACTGTGGTGTACTCGACATCTAGCCCAGCGACCCACACATCATTTGAGTTTTTGAACATGCGTTTGAAGCGAGCAAGGCATTTTTTCACCATTGCGGAAGAACTGGTGTAGATGACGTCAAACTCATCGCCGGTGATGGTTCTAACCTTGTACTCACCGCCGATCATGGAGATTTGGGACGCCATGGATTTGGGAGGAGGGTTAGTATTAGTGGAACTACCGTAATGTGAAAGGATGGGATGACTAGGAGCGGTTTATCGATTGTAAAAATGTCGAGTGGGGGTGCGTGCGAATGGCAGGGTAGTGGCTTGCCTGGTGGATAAATGGATTCATGCATAGTACTATGGGGGCCCAATTAGATGGCATGTCTACTCGACGCCCAATTAAATGGCTTTCGATGTCATGTCAAGCGTCGGGAAAGTTACAGGTGATACGAAGCTTTCCATTCACCCATGATACGGGCTTCTGAGAGCCCTTGGATCTGAGATTGAATGGTTGCATGGCGTGATTCTAGACCTATGGGTGAATATCCTATCCTGGAGGGTTATTCTGCAAATTTTCAGCAACTTAGCATGCGACCGTTCGATTTCAGATCCAAGGGCTGCCAGCAGCCCGTATCATGGTCGCACCTACCACCAAACTAGTCTATCATCTAGGTACACGTGCTTAGCACCGTTTCTTCCTGCGGTCACTGTTGACACACGAACACATCACCGTGTACCCTCGACGCCGGTGGTGATGCACCGTAGCTCACGTCGAAGGAGACCCGACCGACAGTGCGATACGAAAGACAGTCGGCGGGCGCTTTTGCAGACCCGAAACCCCACACCCCGGGGAGGGACCCCGTCAGGGAGTGCGGCGGCTATGAGCTGCCCTAGGTGGATTCGCTCGCCCCTAGAGCCTCGTGGATCGCTGCCCTCCAACTCGAAGAACGAACGCAGAACGAGAAAGAAAGATACAAGGGTAGGGGATAAAGATAGATGAACACAAAAGTGTAATAGATTGATTGGTTCGATTGGTGTTGTTCAATCGGCCGTCACCCCCAACATATATAAGAGGCGGCTGGACTCCCCGTACAAGTAAAGGATTCATCTAGGCTTTGCTTACAAAACATTGCATCAATTCACGTCCTAGAGTCCTAATTCTAGTCCAACTCGGATTCAGTCTGAATCTGGTCCAACTTCTGTCTTCCTCCTTGCGTGGGCCGTCGAGCTTGCATATGATCTCTGATCAAGACGGCCCAAATATCAACTTGTGCGCCTCGACGAAACAAAAAACTCTCATGTTTATTACTTTTTCAAATAAGGCCATCTTGAATACTTTTTGAGGTCATCTTTACCTTCCAGTCAGACTCGGTCTTGCAGCAGACTGGATTATCCGAGTCTCGTAGTGAATATGCAGGCCATATACTATCTCTGATGATGATGACTCAAAATCCAAAGTTTACCGTTTTGACGATACACACAACTTCCGTATTGAACACTTCTCCATCCGAGGTCATCTTGATAAACTTTCGGGCACATGTTCAGTTTCACTCGGATTCCAGCTCATCCATTCGGATATTAGAGTCTTTCACTCGGATCGTCCGACTGTACTTTTTCACTCGGATGTTAGAATATTTCGCTCGGAAGACAATCTTTCACTCAGATGACTATATTTTCACTCGGAAGACAATCTTTCACTTGGATGACTATATTTTCACTCGGAAGGCAATATCTTACTCGATCGGCAAGTTTTCATTCCGACGGTAATCTTTTCACTCGGAATATTTTCACCTGGAGGACAATTTTACTCGGATGACTATATTTTCACTCGGATGATAATAAGTTCACTCGGACGGAAAACTTTCACTCGATCGGTAAGTTTTCACTCGGATGGTAAGCTTTTCACTCGGATTTCCTCACTGAAAATATAGCCTGATCTTGATTTGTCTCTCCAGGTCTCATATGACCTCGAATTGAGACGAGTTATATATGAAAATCGATCGGCTCGATGAGACGAAACTTTCTTGTGTTGAAGGTTTTCCGATTCATAGCCTTCTTGAGGGCCGAATTTCTCACGCATTGCATCAGACACTCATCAACATGTGTCTGGTGTCGAGCGTAATATTTTGGTCTCTGGTAGGGCTAGACTGTATTGACTGTAACTTTTGCATATGAACTCAGATTAAGACGATTTATATATGAAAATCGATTGCCTCGACAAGGCGAAGACAATTCTTTGAGAGTGCTCATTCATCCGAGGTCATCTTGAAGGCATAATCGACTAAAAAGCACTCGGAACACTAAATTCTGCCACTCGGAGTACAGTTTCGGCCACTAAGATGAGGTCGGATGTCGATGACTTAAACATCAAAGTTGTTCCACTCGGCGACCTGAAACTTTTCATGCTGAAAACATTTTCACTCGAGTCCATCTTATTTGCCTTTTGTACCTTGCCAAAATCTGGTATCAACACATGCCCCCCTGTTTTTTGGCAGAGCTTGTGTGCCAGAAAATACTTCTTTTAAGCACGATGTCAACACTACATCGGCTGTGCCTGCTGAGGACGATAATTGTTATCGACCATATGCTTAGGCTTATTGCTTCTTGGGTAGAGCCTCTTGGATAATAGTCGTCTGAGAACAACAATTGGATGTCACAAAGGCCTCCACGTAAGTTTCTTATGTCAATCCGGACCTTGCTTTTATCCAGGCACTCCCTGGGGATATTAGAACCGTTCAGCGACGGTTGCCGAACGATTATGACCATGCACCTCAAAAGAATACCATCAACTGTTCGGCGACTCAATTCGTTATTAATCAAAGTACACCATCAAGCCTCCGCCGAACAACGTCTGTCTCCTGACTTGGATCCTGCAAATAACTAACATCAGGAGTCAAAGCTTTTTTATGCACTAGACCCTTGATTGGTGGCTAACTCAATAATTAAGTCGGCCTTGCTAGTATTGGCAAACACTGAGCATCGGCTATAGGAGTAGGAGATCAACCATGGTGAACACCATTAGCCAGATGCCGGCTTTGCCAACACAATGAATTCTGAGGGCGATATGCAAATATCGGCCATGCGTTCTCATCTCAAAGGAGCTTGGGAGTCTGTCCACCAAAGTGTGAATAGCTGAAATAAGTCAGATGTTTCGGCTGAGGATAAATTCCATAGCGTTGATTTTGATGGTACGATTGAAGAATGTGGATGACACGCCTCCTGGAGTCTCCTATAGTGAGATGAAAATTGTCGTCCTCGCCTACAGGCTTTACGCGTGTACTCCCTTATTTCTGCTGGCTTCGCAACAGGAGATGTGATGCCGCTCTTGACTTGAGGATTTCCCTTAGGAGCCCAGGCCATGTTCCTCTTCTCCAGCTCTTTGGCCCTAAGCCGATTCATATTTCTTCTGTTGCAAATATGGTAAGCCGAGTGGGCGTCCCGGCTGGGACTTTGGTTTATGCACTGGCAAGTTCTTCCTGGCTTTGGGCATCTCCGGCTTGGCCTGTCCAAACTCAGCGATTGGATCCTTGAAATTTACTTGCTTCACTTTCTTGTCCTTAGCAGCCAACATAGACTCGGCTGGCTTTTTGTCATTTGGAGTCGGATCTGAAATAGCACATTTGCGGCCATCCTTTTTCACTCGGTACACTTGCTTGACCACGTCCATCTTCTTTGCTGAGGTCCAGACCGATTCTTTTTGGTTGAGCCGGTCTTTAACATGTGGTTTTTGAACAAACGATGATCCACTCAGAGCTTCATAAATTTGGTGAGGTGGTTTAGAATATGATGGACGGTGTGCCCTTGATTTATACTTGCCCCATGATCGATATGAATAATAGTCGGCAGCGGGAGGTATCCATGACATCGGCATTCATGGCCCAAAAGGAGGATATGGAGTCTGTTTGCTCAACTTCTTCCTTCGCCAACCCGGTCTTCAAATTTATGCCTTGGGGGTGACTTCGATGCTTTTGTTTCACTCGGCCGATAAGCACTCTTTGCCTCACCTATCTTCTGATATTTTTCTAATAACTGCGCGAAAGTGACTTTCGGCTTTTTACCTTTGTGCTTACCATTGCCTTTGCTTTCTTTAGTTGTGCGTGCATCGGTATTTGAATTTTCTCGTTGCCCCCCAGTGCTAGATGTTGCCATTGTAGCTTTGATGGAATTTCCGTCTTCAAGATTGTTCTTGATGCACTTTTTAACAATATCCTTGCTCGAAGACCTGACCCCGTCATCATTGGTGTGTACCTGTCCACTTTTAGATGAATCGGCTGGAGATAGCCGAGTCAACATTTGATTGCCGTCAATACCAATCTGATCCAACTGGCCAAATGATCACGCCACAACAAACTCCAATCGTCCTATTTTGTCCGATTGCTCAACTTGATGGATCATGTTGCAATCTTTCACATTTTTCTCGAACATTCGCCCTTGTCTTGACGGCTCGACATCGTGATCAATTATAATAATAGGATTAGTTAGTGATGTACCGATGATGTGATCAACTATGCCTGCACTGGACGTACACTCCTGGTCCATTAACCGATATTGTAATACCGGATCTGAAACAAAACAACCGAGTGGTGCCAGCTTAGTGTCAGCTGACTCGGCTATGCATTGATTTTTGTCGTCCTTTCCCGATGCTTTTGAATCGACTATCTCGAAGGACTTTGGACCTGGCTTTATATTCCTGGAACCAAAATAATCACATAATATACGTCTCACCTGAGACCAAATGTTAGCCAGGCATGAAACAAACAAAGTTGTCCATATGAATATAAATTTCAGTTGGCATGACGGGAACAACTTTGGTTGTGATAAGCTGTCACTATTAGCCTCTATGAATGATACCACATGTTGCCTAGCATGATTAGTGATAAGATCATTTCTAACAAACAGATTCCTCATTTCGATTGGTCTTCTAAAATTAATTAGAATCTTACTCACGGGTGCATCAACAATATGATTTTTACCGAATCGAAAATTGAGTAAACTGTCGGCTAGGTGTACCTTTGTGAAGATTTTGGAAGGAGAAGATGGTTGCACCACTGGAACAATACCTTGCTCCACTTCTGAATAATTCTCCAACACCTCTTCCTCTTCTTCTGGATCTCGTGCCTCACCTCTCGGATTGCCTGAGTAGATTTCACTCGGATTGCCCGAGTATATTTCAGTCGGATTGCCCGAGTGGATTTCACTCTGTCGCTCTTTGTCAGTTGAACTTTGCTCGGCTGCATTTTCTTGTTCTTGATGTTCATCGTTAACTGAACTATGTTCAGCCATATTACTTTGTTCTTGATGCTCATCAATATCTTTAGCACGAAACTCATAGGGTAGCATGTAAGCTCCCTTATATCCAGAAAAATCCAGCACGACCAATTTGCTGCGTTTGCCGTTCCTTTGCTCAGTGAAGCTTGCATCTTCTGTTTTGATACACTCAGTAATAACTGGCTTGATGGACTCGGCATTAGCTGTCTCACTGCTCAATCCAGTTTCAACTGAATCTATTGTATTAGCCGAGTGAATCCTTTTTTGCCGATTTGCCTGCAAAGCTTCTTTTTTATCTTGCCTCAAAAGTGCAAAAGGGCCAACATGGTTGCTACATGGAGGAAGGCACTTGACGTACTCTTGCAAATCATCATCTCCACGCTTCTTCTTGAGTGCTTCATAAGCCCGTCGATATTCTGCTGGTAATTCCTCAAGGGTAGGTGTAGTAAATTCATTAACACTATTCCCTGTGAGCTCTAGCTTGATCTTGTCCACTTGGGCCACATATTTTTCTTTAAACTCAGCCCTGCTTAGATCGGCTTGCCCCCCAATACTTTTAGGATCTTTCGGCAATGAATTGATGTTGTCGAAATTTTGCGATCGTATAGGGGGTGTATAACATGCTGCAATGATAGGTGAAGGCATGTGCGTCGTTGCTGGATATTTTCTCTCGACAATTTGATCAATCGGCAACACTTCGTCTTCTTTCAAAACCCTAGCTCTTATTGCCGCATAATCAGGAACCAATCCCTTGTCGTGTTGCTCAAGGCAAATAGCACTAATCTTCTTATTTTGGGCTAAAATTTTTAATGCAGCCAGAGCCACCTCATCTCCTGCAATATTAGGCACATATGCTCCTATAGAATCTCCATTCACTCGGCCATAACCGTGAAGGTGAGCCGAGTCATGAATATTTTTAGTTTCATATGCCACTGAACAATTAATCTGACGAGGTGTAGTATATGATGTTTGAGGATAACCGGCCAAATAGCTAACAGAAGCATGGCCGATTCCCCCATTCATCGGCATGTTTGGGGATGAACCCGCATATTGCGAGTCAGCTGCCGATGGATAAAACTTTGAGATGCCCTCCTGTACATGAGGTGTCCTATATTGATCACTCGAACAAATCGTGTTGTTCACCGGCATATTGAAAGATGTTGCCGATGCACGAAAGTTTAGATTCATAAGTTGCATGTCACGCTTCTGTAAATTCCAAGTTTCTCCAACGGAATAACTAGTCGGCCTTTGCTCATTAGGGCTAGCCGACATCACATGTCCGTTGAAAGATCTAGCAACATCAACATAATGGCTATTTGCATCTACGCAAGGAGATTGATGATACATGTTACCGTTGTAGATTGAAGCCGCTTGATGACGCTCTCCTCGTAGCAAGAACAGGCTGGAGACTGTTCAAAGCTTCGTCCCCAGCGGAGTCGCCAAAAAGTGTGCTGACACACGAACATGTCACCGTGTACCCTCGACGCCGGGGGTGATGCACCGCAGCTCACGTCGAAGGAGACCCGACCGACAACGCGATACGCAAGACAGACGGCGGGCGCTTTTGCAGACCCGAAACCCCACACCCCCGGGAGGGACCCCATCAGGGAGTGCGGCGGCTATCAGCTGCCCTAGGTCGAGTCGCTCGCCCTAGAGCCTCGTGGATCGCTGCCCTCCAACTCGAAGAACAAACGAAGAACGAGAAAGAAAGATACAAGGGTAGGGGATAAAGATAGATGAACACAAAAGTGTAATAGATTGATTGGTTCGATTGGTGTTGTTCAATCGGCCGTCACCCCCAACATATATAAGAGGCGGCTGGACTCCCCGTACAAGTAAAGTATTCATCTAGGCTTTGCTTACAAAACATTACATCAATTCACGTCCTAGAGTCCTAATTCTAGTCCAACTCGGATTCAGTCTGAATCTGGCCCAACTTCTGTCTTCCTCCTTGCGCGGGCCGTCGAGCTTGCATATGATCTCCGATCAAGATGGCCCAAATATCAAACTTGTGCACCTCGACGAGAAGAACAACTCCCATGTTGATTACTTTTTCAAATAAGGCCATCTTGAATACTTTTTGAGGTCATGTTTACCTTCCAGTCGGACTCGGTCTTGCAGCAGACTGGATTATCCGAGTCTCGTAGTGAATCTATAGGCCATCTAATATCTCTGATGGTGATGACTCCAAAACCAAAGTTTACCGTTTTGACGATACACACAACTTCCGTATTGAACACTTCTCCATCCAAGGTTATCTTGATAAACTTTCGGGCACATGTTCAGTTTCACTCGGATTCCAGCTCATCAATTCGGATATTAGAGTCTTTCACTCGGATCGTCCGACTGGACTTTTTCACTCGGATGTTATAATCTTTCACTCGGAAGACAATCTTTCACTCGGATGACTATATTTTCACTCGGAAGACAATCTTTCACTTGGATGACTATATTTTCAATCGGAAGGCAATATCTTACTCGATCGGCAAGTTTTTTCATTCCGACGGTAATCTTTTCACTCGGAATATTTTCACCTGGAGGACAATTTCACTCGGATGACTATATTTTCACTCGAATGATAATAAATTCACTCGGACGGAAAACTTTCACTCGATCGGTAAGTTTTCACTCGGATGGTAAGCTTTTCACTCGGATTTCCTGACTAAAAATATAGCCTGATCTTGATTTGTCTCTCCAGGTCTCATATGACCTCAGATTGAGACGAGTTATATATGAAAATCGATCGGATCGACGAGACGAAACTTTCTCATGTTGAATGTTTTCCGATTCACGGCCTTCTTGAGGGCCGAATTCCTCACGCATTGCATCAGACACTCATCAACATGTGTCTGGTGTCGAGCTTAATATTTTGGTCTCTGGTAGGGCTGGACTGTATTGACTGTAACTTTTGCATATGAACTCGGATTAAGACGATTTATATATGAAAATCGATTGCCTCAATGAGGCGAAGACAATTCTTTCAGAGTGCCCATTCATCCGAGGTTGTCTTGAAGGCATAATCGACTGAAAAGCACTCGGAACACTAAATTCTGCCACTCGGAGTACAGTTTCGGCCACTAAGATGAGGTCGGATGTCGATGATTTAAACATCAAAGTTGTTCCACTCGGCAACCTAAAAATTTTCATACTGAAAACATTTTCACTCGAGTCCATCTTATTTGCCTTTTGTACCTTGGCAAAATCTGGTGTCAACAGTCACCAAACTAGTCTCTCTCTTCTTAATTAACTTGCCACATCAGACTTTATGCCTATGTGGCAGGCTTAGCACCTGTAGGATCAAGTACAATAGTGGGCTATAAGCCCGCTTTACATGACATTTTTGCATATGTGGGGGAAAGAGGCAAGGAAAAAGTGGAGGAGTGGGCTCTCAAGCAAGAGCCAGCCTCTACATGGTGGAGCATCGGGAGAGGCACCTGTATGGAGGTGGTCAGGAATCGGGAGACTCAAGCCGGACGTAGCGCCGCAGTTAAAATGATAATGGCAAGTCAAATCACCGGGCCCCACCTGTCCAGCAGTAACTCACTGTCAAATCACACAGCCCTACGTTTGCAGCAGCCTACTCCCTCATCTTCTCGCATCTCTGTCGAACCGACTAGGCGGAACTGCCCTGCCTACCGCGCGGGAAAAGCCCCGCCCTCGACTTTTAAATAGTACAGTATACTAATTTTGTATACATGGATTACGTCATGGAGCAAAGCCTCAAGAAAACGGCGGTACACATGTACGGAGTATACAACACGCCCGTCGCATTCGCGTCGCACCACAGATGGTCGGTCGGTCTGGAACGCCGCTCTCCGAATGGAACGCGCGTCATATTGCGTTTGCACACACATGTGGGACCGCAATTGAGAACCGACCATAGGCACACTCCCCGGCCCCACAAGTCGGCTGAGTTAATAGAAGCACATACTCCACCTTGGTACCTGGATGATCCATGCAAGACACGGAAGATCAGTTCGTCCATGCATGTGACCAGACTCCAGCAGACACGCCTGGATTGGCTATCGTCTACATATCGTGCATGATGTGTTGTACAGGGCTGTAGTTCTGGTGAGAAATCTAAAAAAAAGTTTCTTGTCATCTCGCAAAATTAGGTGTCATGTGCTTCGGATCACTGCGAGGGTTAAACAGCGACAACTGAGTTGGGCTAGTCATTGGGGGCACATGCACGAAGACTACTATCGACGGACCCCTTTTCTACGAGTTTATGTTTAATTTGAGCTTTGATCCTCGTCTAGTTTTTCCGTCGGGATTCATCTTGTCTCCTTTGGGCAGTGAGGTTATGATTTCTTGTCATGTGGCATTTTTCGTGTTATATGTTATAATCCGGTGCTTCAGATCAAAATACGACAACTGCGCCTCCGGCGCACGTGCATGAAGACTTCTCGACAGTCATTGCCGAGGTCAAGCCGGCCCTGGCCGGTAGACAAAAGAAAACTAGTACTCCACTATATAGGCAAGAGCCTCCGCGCTTGCTTGCTAGTGTTGCTCTCTTCACACTGTCTCGTCCTCTCTAGATCTAAACACGACAGCGGTGGCCACACACTCTCTCTCTACTCACCGCTGGTCATAGATCCAGTCGGATCCTCTCCGCCGGGGAAGGTGAGAAGGTGCAACGTTCACGCGGTCGTCCTCGGCGATGGCTCTTACCCACTGCCGGTGCGTCCCGATCAGCGTGCCTTGCCGTTCTCTCCCAAGCATCGCTGGTGAGGGAGGGCCTCCCACCCCTTCTTCCTCGCTGCCGTAGTGTGGGCAGATCCGGCCTCCCGCCACCCACCTAGCAACATCCCGGCGACCCTCAGGTATAACTTCCTTCGAAACCGGCCTTGCTCTACTTCCCGAGCTCCTAACGTCGCTGCATTTGTATCTTTCACTATTTTTCAGGCCCCCTCGTGTAGATAGGATCGATCGGCTGTTCGAAAACCACCTAATTTTTTTACTGTTAAGAGGTAAAACTACTTCATGCACTCGAATCTAGTAGTACTTGGTTCAAACAAGGAAGAAAGGGGGTGGGGTGGGGGAAGATTTGTTACCTGAATCTAGGACTTGTTCGAAAGATGAAATAATGGGGGCGAAAAGTAGCAGAGACTGGCTATCCAACTAGTCTCTAGGTCTAATAGGGAAATAAAGGGAATGCAGTACAAACTCAATATAAACCCGATCTATTGGTTGAAAAAGGAAAGAAAGTGGGGACTGGGGGACAAGTCAACAGAGTAAGTCTAGCACTAGATTTGCTAGCCTCACACAGTATAAGGTGGCTATATACCGAACAAAAATGGGACCAATCCAGATATCCTCTTCTGATGTTTGTTGCCCCGAGCCGCTCTTATGTAATGCCACTGGTAAAATGTAGTAGTCGCACAGTTAAAAGTAAGGACACGTTAAACCAATGTTGTTTTCAATGTAATGCCTCCAGTAATATGAATCAATGGCACTTTTTTCATGTCCTGCTAAATTTCCCATTAAGATAAGTTGCTTCTTTTCGTTACAGATGCAACTGTCATGGTCCGCCTACTCTCCCGTGCCCAAATACCGACTCTGTAGCAGCTGTTAATGTAATGTTGCTGGTAAAATGAAGCAATGGCACCATTAAAGCAATGTCGTATTTAACAGTTGTCATAGTTAATCCTAATGCCCACACTAATATCTAGCAATGCTGCTAGAAATTGCTACTGTCCTTGTACGATTGCCATTCAGATAAGGAACATGCTTTTTTCATTTGATTCATGTTTCATCACTTGTTAGTCACCCTCCTTTCCACCTTTTTTGTGCAAACAGAGATATACATTTCACGCTTGATCTTAGTTGAACTACACAAATGATATCCAAATTATAGTTGAACATTCCAGGAGCTTCACGACCAACCTTGATGGTGCTCAATTTTATTGCAACTAATGAAGAAGAAGCTCTGTGGGTTTCGTTTTCTGATGGAAATGGAACCGGGGCTGGAACCCTTTTCTTAAAAAAAGAAGAAGAAGCTGCTAGCTCATGGGACATTGCTTCATTTTAGGTGAACTGCACCAAAAGGTCCCATGAATTGAATCATCCATGTTGGTGACTGGTGTCATCCCTTCTACGATGGCGTTGACTGCAGATATGGTTCCCATCACGAGGTATGTTCCTTTTTGGTCTGACCGTTTGCCAAAGATCCTGCATGTTAATCCTGCTCTTGTGCTACTGTTTTGGCACTGCCATGATAAAGCAGTAATGTTATTATTTTGCACCTTAATCTAGGGGCACTATTAATTTGAGGCAATGTTTTGGCACCGCTAGTGCCACTGTTTTTTTATATATCGAAAGAGGGGGTTCCCTCCGATTTCATTAAAGAAACCCAACCATAGAGAACCATTATCCGACAACATCGTAGTGTAAATGGGCAGTTATGCAACTACTACTAGAACGGACTCAGTACTAGCAGGAGACAAGTTCGCCACATAAGCTAGGCAGGTAGGGGGACGCAGCACCAGCTCGACCAAGTTTGGATTACAACCCAAATGCTACCACAGAAACATTAGGGGGAAGATAGGGACTGAAAGAGCCAGCTTCAGCATCCCAGTCTAAGCACCCCCGGCCTTCATCCTTGCGACGCACGGTACACCTCGTTTGCCACCTGCTCGACCCTAGTGTCACTGATAAAATGAAGTCATAATACAGTTAAAATAGAGCGAGTGTCCTCTCTATCATTTCATTTCCGATGTAGATAAAGAAACTGCTTCTCTTTGTTAATGTATGTTTCATCAACTAGTCCCATTGTTAATGTTTAAGCATTTCTGCAAACTGGGGTGCTTAATTTTAGCTGATCTGCACAAAAATAGAGATTTGAATGTCTCAAGGCCCCTCCTTGTACTACCACTGTACACTGATGTTCATCACTGGCAGAAGGTGTATCAGGGAGACTTGGGTCGATTTCCAGTATGATGTAATATTTTCTTCTGTTTATTAGTGTATGTTTCATCAACTAGTGCCACTATAATGTAATCACGCCTTTTCATTATCTGTGCAAACAGGGTTATTCAGCTGCATTTTGGTGGGACTACACAAATGTACGGATGGAACCGGCATATATGCAGAGTGCTAGGTGCCAAGTAAAAATTACCGACACCATCCCTGCTCCATCTAAGCATTGGCATCCACCACCATCAGTGGGATGTGTGGCGCTCACTGTGGACGGATCTTTCTCGGCAGCAAATCCTCTAACTAAATTCTAGTAGCTTAGACTTAAAAAATACTAGTAGCTTATATTGGCAGTTTTCTAGGGGTGTACTCTTTTCTGAAAGAAGCACCAATCTATTTTTCTTTATTAGTACACAGTGTCACAACTTTGACCCAAAGGTCTAGAGCTATTTTAGGGTGATTGGCGTAGTACTCGGAGACTGATTGTAAGCATGATTTTTATTAGTTGTCACACTGATTGTAAGCATGAGCAGAAGGAAGATTAGGTTAGTGCGAAGCTTACCTTAAACCCTACCGATGCCGTTGAAACGAGGCGAGCATCGAGGGAACCGTGGAGAACGACGGGGAAGCGACGTCGCGCCATCCGGCCTCCTCTTGCGGTGGGAGAACGAATACTCCTATTGCTCCGGCTGGCTCTGCACCCTCAAGAACGGCACATAGTACTCGATCGATTCGTTATCCTCTCGGTGCTCGGTCGAAGCCTAATTTTCGCCTCGGGCGAATCTGTCTGCTCCATCGCCTAGAGGAGATACTCGATGAACTCAAAGGACTACGGCGTGACTGCCGCCGAGGAGTACATCGCCGCCCTCATCATCGTTGTCTCGCTCTTTCGCATACATTGCCACATGGCCCTCACCGTCCTCGAAATCTCCCACTCATTGTCAAACCAAGTAAGGATCTCCTTCAACCTGGCTAACTTTGCCTGGTCACCGCCGGTGATCTGCCAGATTCCCTGCTGCATCCCCTCCATAGATGTCCTTTTGAGTGGTCCGATGCTAGCTTTGGAAGATGGGAGGAGAGACGGTGGTCTTGCAATAGAGAAGAGGGAGAGGCGAGACGGTGGTTTTGGAATAGAGATGATGGAGAGGAGAGGTTCCCCTGCCTTTCGGTCGCTGACAGGTGGGCCACGCGCTTGGTGGGACCCATGTGTCAGTGTCTCAATGGCAGGATGGGCTACGTCAGGAGATCCTCGTCCGAGGAGAGAGGAGGTGGTTTTGCAATGGAGAAGCGGGAGAGGCGAGACGGTGGTTTTGGAATGGAGATGATGGAGAGGAGAGGAGGTGGTTTTGCAATGGAGAAGAGGGGGAGGAGCATGCGACAGCGATTTAGGATTGGACGAGAGGGCCGGTGCGCTGTGACTGGATCAAAATCAAAATCAATTTACCCTTCAATTAAGAAAGCGACCCCACATTACCTAGTCTCCCTTTTATTCTGGGTCATAATTAACCATGGTTTTCGCAAATAAAATATATGTTATACATTGCAAAAATAATATAATTTGAAAGTACATTCAGATACGAACCAAATGATACAATTTTTGGTGACATGCATTCACATTTTGCTTGTCAAATACAGTACGTGGTCAAACTTTGACCCAAAATACGCAAAACAAAAAAATACTTCCAAGACCAGCGCCGCTCTTCCGCTCTTCTCCTCTTAAACCACCGCCGCTCCTCTCCTCTTCCATTTCAAAACCACCGCCCCTCCTCTCCTGTTCCAATCCAAAACCAGCGTCGCTCCTCTCCCGTTCAAAACCAAAACCAGCGCTGCTCCTCTCCTCTTCCATTCAGAAACCACCGCCGACGAGTGAAGGTGCTGTGGAGAAGTAGATCGATGGAGGAGTACAACCGATACGTGAGGATCACAGACGGCGACCCTGTGAAGCTAGCTAGGATGTTGGAGATACAGTCTTGGTTTGACAACAAGGACCAGCTAGCGGTGACGGCGACATCCATGGCCAAATATCCACAACAGAGCGAAAAGGCGGCGATGCTCCCGGAGGGAGTCGCGCGGGAGTACATAGAGCTGCTCCTCTGGGCCATGGAGCAAACAGATTCACCGAATCCGATCGTGAGGGAGCGGTGGTGGGAGTATCGATCCCAGATGGAGCATCCACCAGAGATCGAAGGATCGAGCATCTATAGGGTGCCGTTTGTGAGGGTGACGTGCCAGAGCGAGCCGGTGGAGTCTTCATCGACCGAACCCAATTGCAAGAGGAGAAAAACAGTTGGCCCGACGACGCTTCCCCGCCATCCTCTCCCTTGCCGTTCACATCGTCTCAGGGGGTGACTGTCTGCCGCCGAGGAATAGGAGGGATTCCCCCCCCCAGACCAATAGTCAGGCAGGTTGTGAATTGTCAGGAGGAGCTTAGGGTTGTTTGTATTTGCAGGTTGTGAATTGTGTTTTGTGTTGTGTATTTTGAGAGTACTTTCATATATGAATGTCTTTTGAATTTCATATTTGCAGTATTGAGCATATGAAGTATTTTATGAATTCTAGAGATCTATTTTTAGCACTTAAAAAAATGTAGTTTCATAGGAGTATAAAAGTGCAGACAATGTGATTCTCAGAGAAGAAACTGCAAGTTTCAGTTTCAGATAAGAAACTGCAACTTTCAGACGCAGAGCATTTATATTAACACGGCCTTTTCAACCAGTGTTAACATCATGCTGGAAGTTTTATTCATGGTCGAAACTGGAACTACCAGCTAGTTAACATCATGCTGATCAACATTCATGCATAGCACATCTTCATATGATGCACAGTCAAAAAGATATGTTATTTTCAAAATGCCCACACAATGTCGAGTGTGCGAAAAACAGAGAAAACGAGGGACGAAGTTTTGACAAGTGTAGGATGTGGTGTGCGTAGATGACAATTGGGACCCACATGTCAATAAAGACAGAGGCAAAAAATTTGGAGATATTTTCTCTGCACAGGTGGAATCGAACCCGCGCGGAATAGCTGCCCCGTCTATGCTTTCTTTTTTAACATGCGCAGCCCACGACCTCGGATGGGAGGTCCATAAGGCTGTTTGTATTTTCTTGAGGGCCGTCATGTATCGAACGGCCTATGGACCTCCCATCCAAGGTTTTATTTTTCCTGAAACATCGGCAGCCCAATTTATGTATTTTTTTTGAAGAAAACGCAGAGGTCTGTTCTATTTTTCTATATAAGAATAGGAACGCCTGGTCCAACTTATGTTTCCCTTCTAACTATATTATATATATTTAAATTATTTTATATGTTATTATATATTATTGTTATTGTCATCATATATTTAACTGATACTTACATATGTAAGAAAACAATATCCCACATCTTGTTAACTTATAAAAATAATTTCTTAACAATAAAACCCTAGAATTTTTTTGGCAACGAAAATCCTGGTGATTGTCTACAAAAGTTTGGTAAGATTTAAGGACCAATGTAATAATAAATCACTTACTATTTAAATATATATATAACAAAATGCTCAGCCCCTGTTTATTTTTTGATAACATTGTTGCGCCCACCCCAACATTATAATTAGAATCAGCCTAGCAAAATCGTGTATTTCGAGAAAGTGCAAATGGCCTATAATTTTTTAGGAAAAACATAAATGGGCCGCATGGACGCTACATTATTTGTTCACCCAGCCCAGCTAATGGACTGTAATTCAAAAAAAAGATCAAATGGACTGTAAATTCTACCCCGCAAAAAAAGACCGTAAATTCTGAAAAAATGGGTTGAATACGTGCCACATTTTTGGAGGTTGAAATGTGGGCCAATAGGCCGAAGCCAATGCAAATCGTTGTCAACTTAGTCAACAAATGATTCTGACATTGGTAGTCGTTGGATTTACATCCAACGACCGGCATCCATCTTCAATCTCTCGTCTTCTTCCTCAAGCGCCGCCGGGACTACCTACTCCCGCCTCCTGCTGCTAGCAGCTCTGCTTAGCACGCTTCGCTGTGAAGCGCTACTCCACCGTTGGCCAGGCCATCCCTCCACCCCTCCACACCTCCTGTTCTTCTCCACCGACTGCCGAACCACACCGCACCAGAACCAGTTAACCCTTGTACACCGCTCCGTCTGCGACTCTACTCCCGCGTCTTCCCATCTCCGGCTCATTGCTGTCCGGGGCCTCGCCGTCGTCCACCACCTTGGATGCGCTCGGCGCGGAGTGGTCAACGTGGTCAACGAACGACACCATCGGAAGTAGACTATGCGTGGAGAGGCTGACAGCTGGGTCCATGGCTGCACGCAAGGAAATGCCTCCTTATTACGCGCAAAATAATGATTCCTCCACCTGACAGCTGGGACCTACCGAAAGGGCCTCTGTATTTCACGAAAAAACGTTCCCACCACTGACAGGTCGGACCCACCAGCTATATCTTCGCACGCAAGGAATTGCCTCCTTATTACGCACAAAAAAATGAATACTCCCCCTGCTAGTTGGAACCCACCTTGGTGGGAGGCTGACTTGTGGGCCTACTAAGTTGACGGGGACGGAGTGCTTTGTCAACTTAGTCAATATGAACGATCCTAGCTCTATTGACCGTACGATGTCCATCCAACGGTCGTAGTACTTCTTCAACCTCTGGTCTTGTTGCTCCTGCCGCCCAAAGCAGCGCCGGGTGTCGCATGCTACTGCCTCCCATGGCCGGTTGTACTGCCACGGAGGCCTCACCGCCCCCTACTATTCCCACTGCTGGCCAGGCCCTGCGGCGACGGCAGCCTCACACCACAGCCGAACCAGTGAACCCTCGTACTCCTCTCCGCGCGGGCTTCCACTATCGCGTCTTCCCCGGCTCCGCGTCGTCCCCTTCCTAGGCCTCGCCGTCGTCCACCGCCCTGGTGCTCTCGGCGCGACGTGGTCAACGTGGTCAAGGAATGACTTCCATCGGAAGAGTACTGTACATGGAGAGGCTGACAGCTGGGTCCACGGCCGCAGCAATGAAGTGCCTACTTATTACGCGCAAAATAATTATTCCTCCACCTGACAACGGGGACCCATCGGACGGGCCACCGTATTTCGCGAAAAAAACATTTCCCCCTGACTGTTGGGACCCACCAGCTACATCTTCGCACGCATGGAAGTGCGCCCGGTCAAAAAAGACGATTCGCCCCCCTGACTGCTGGGACCCACCAGCTACATCTTCGCAGGCAAGGAAGTGCCTGACAGTCGGGACCCACCTGGTCGAAGCGTACGTAGCGTTGTCATTCTGGTCGCGAACGTGTACGTACATAATGGTCGATGTAGAGGCGCACACGTGTCGTAGTAGAGGCGCGCACGTAGCATGTACACGTACGTACAGCGGCCAGTGTGCAAGAAAGAAAATTCGGCCACGTATGTACATACGGGCAGGGTCTCGAATGCCTACTCGCGCATACATACGGCCAGGGCTCGTGTACATGGCTGGGTCGGAACGGAGAAACAGTGTCGTCATCGTGTTCATGGGGAGCCAACCGACTGGGTCGGAACGGAATGCGTCATCGTGTTCATCGGGAGGGCTTGGACGGAACAACCGATGGAAACGAGGCCTGGCGTACCGCAGAACGGAGGAAACGGCCTTGTGTTCGACCGGCCACGTTCGAAATGGGATCCTGTTCATCGGGAGGGGTCTGGCGTACCGCAAAACGGAGGAAACGGACCTCCTACGGTCGAAACGGGGGTCCTGTTGATCGGGAGGGGTGTGGCGTACCGCAAAACGGAGGAAACGGACTTGTGTTGGAGCGCTACGGTCGAAACGGGGGTCCTGTTCATCGGGAGGGGTGTGGCGTACCGCAAAACGAGACTCCACGGGATACTGTTCATCTCCACCGCCGACCCCCTCCAGCCTCCACGGGCTACTGTTCATCCACCGTCGACCTCCTCCAACCTCCACCTGCGACTGTTCATCCACGGGCTCCTGTTCATCCAGCCTCCACCGCGCGCTACTCCACCGGCTACTGTTCAACCAGCCCTCTCCACGGGCTCCTGTTCAACCACCCCTCCACGGGCTACTGGTCATCCAACCCTCCACCGTCTACGGTTCATCCTGCCCTCCTCGGGGTGGTCCTGTTCATCCTGCCCTCCACGGGGTCCTGTTCATCCTACCCCAACCGGCTCGAACGATCAGGGTCCTGTTCATCCACCCCCATCGGGAACTGTTCATCCAAACCCCCCAGCAACGCTCACTGTTCATCCAGAGGCAATGCCACGGGGTCCTATTCATCCACCCCCACCGGGAACTGTTCATCCAACCCCCCCCCCCCCCCCGCGCGCAACGCTCATTGTTCATCCAGAGGCAGCATCGATCGGCTTCAGTTAGCAGCAGTAGCGAAGGAATCGCTCGATCGGGTTCAGTTAACAGCCATCGATCGATCGCTCTGGTTCAGTAACGCGTAGCCTGCAATGCAATCGCTCGCGTTCAGTTAGAGCCCAACGCCTCGCACACACGCGCGTACGTATGAGAGAAACGCTCATCGCTCGGCCCCGACCACCCACCGTAACCGGGGACTCCCCGATATTTTCCGCGCCCTCGCTTCTACCACGGTTTTTTCCGTCATGGACGGCCCAAAGAATGTCATGCAACTGCGTCTCCGGCCCGCCCAGGACGAAAAGCCCATTTTCTGTCATGATTTTTTGTCATAGAAGTAGGACCCCACCACATCTATGATGATACCAGGTTTTGTCACAATTATCGTCATGGAAGTGTCATAAGTATGACAGAAAAGATTTTCGTTCAGCCCAAAATGTCACGGATGTGTCTTTTTTTGTAGTGTAGCCCTCATGTTTACATATACTTTAGGGCTATTTGAGCCTCAACTAGCTCAAACTAACTGTAAGCCATGGATACAGCAGCAGTTAATCAACCAATAATTTGTAAGAATGCAATAAAATCCTTCCGGCCCATAATATAAGATGTTAATTCGTCTAATATGTGAGTATATTGGATGTTATAAGATATTATAAAAGAGTGTTGTACTACATCATTGTGCAATTGTTGTTTAGCTTCTAATATTAACTTGGTGCTTTTAGGTACATATGTCATTGGTAAAGATCCGCGCTTTGACCCTTTCTGCGTATGGTGCAATAAGATATCGATGAACCAGCATCAAGTGAGGAACCAGATAAAGATTGTTAGTAAAATGGGTCCAAAGATGGCAATTAAACTATTTGTTTACACTTTATCCAAGAGAACAACGAATTGCAGGATGGTAAGTAAGAACTCTGCAGCCTTCTTTTTACTTCCCATAATGAGTTGTGTTACATGACAATGTCTGAATCTTTTTCCTTTGCAGTGGTTGACAAAGCAGTTTACTCAAGATTACCTCTCAAACTACATGATTGGTGGGCATGCAAAGGTTAAAGTATTTCTACCAGAACATAATGATTATCTAGATGTTTTCATGAAGACCGTGAAGGATGCGCGGTCAGCCATCACAAGGGGTTGGACTAGAGTCGTGTGTGCCTTCTGCATGGATGAGGGCACAATATGGGCATTCCGCTTAACCTTGTTCAGCAACCAGAATGTATTTCGCCTCTTTCTTTACCATCTTTAATAGTACAAGTATACAACTGTGGTTCATCATTCTTTATTTGGTTCTTATGTAATTCTTGTACATATGTACCGTTGGTTGTTTGAACCTGATGGATATGAATAAAGCTATAGCATACATTCAAATTCAAATTCAAATCCGGTACAATTTGAAATAGCAGCAATTAAATTACGGTGAAATTACGCTCTCCAGGTCGTTACGGCACACACGGTTGGTAAAACACAAACGTTTGCGATATACACCATAATTCGAGATGGTTCACAGAGAGGAAATGTGTGCAAGTATGCACACAGTTGCCATTTGCAAAGCGTGTGCGATGTTAGACAATATCACAAACGGTGCGGGCAAACTAAACCTTTGTGTTAGTTGCCTTATCGTACACGATTCACAACCATGAACTGTTTCTGATGAAGTATGGATCGTAAACGTTGCACCACATAATAGCGTGTGCAATAGTTGTCATGTACGACGATGTTACGACGGTCCGACGCTTCATAATCCTGTCCGACACTCGTACGACGATTAGCTAATCTTCTTAATTAGTTATCGCATATGGTTTGGGAAAAGCGAATGTGTGTGATTGTATGCTTATCATACACGTTCTATACTAGTGAACCATTTGTGATGGGCCGCTCATCGAAACGTAGCACCACAGAATACCGACTGCGATGGCAATGCAAGCACAAACGAGTAGGAGTACTGTATATGCATCTTGGCTCCCTATCCCCGACGGTTTCTGGGTCGTGTAGGAAGGACCCCCTATCACCGTCACTCACTAGGCAACGGTTCCAAATGCCGGCGCGGAAAGGGGTTAAAAACCGTTTGTATAGCACCGACGCGTACCAGTGATAACTCCATATCATTATCATCATATCTCAAAACTATTACAAAGAATCAAGTTTATTTTGTCCAATGATCTTCATGAAAGTTTTTACTATATCCCACTTGAATATCTATCACTTTGGGACTAATTTCATATGTTGCTTTTGATTAGCTCAAACAAATTTAAGTGAAGAGCATGAGCATAAAATTTCTTCGTCTCCCAAAATAATATAAGTGAAGCATGAGAGATTTTTTTTAAAAAAATACTAACTATCAAATAAATCTAAATGAATCATGAGAGAATTTCTTCAAAAATATTAAAGCACGCCGTGCTCAAAAAGATAGAAGGGAAGTACTAGAGCAATTCCATAGCTCAAATTTTTTAAGTGAAGCACATAGAGCAATTCTAAAAAAATCATAGAATAATTTTGGCTCTCTCAAATAGGTGTGTTCAGCAAGGATACTTGACACAAAATAAAAAGCAAAACAAGAAAAGACTCATGTCATAAAAGACGCTCCCAGCAAAACTTATGATATGCGACGAATAAAAATATAATTTCAAGTAAAATACCGATGGTCGTTAGAAGAAAGAGGGGATGCCACTCGGGGCATCCCCAATCCTAGTTGCTTGTTCATCTTTGAATATTAATTTGGGGTGCGGTACCATCCCCAATCTTAGGCTCTTCTTACTCCTTATTCCTTCATCCATCGGGATCTCACCCAAAACTTGAAAACTTCAATCACACAAAACTTAACAAAACCTTTGTGAGATCCGTTAGTATAAGAAAGCAAATCACTACTCTAAATACTCTTGCAAACCCATTCATATTTTATTTTTGCATTATATCTACTTTATTCCAACTTTACTATGGATTATACCCCCCGATAGAGTCCATAGATTCATCAAAATAAGCACACAACACAAAGAAAACAGAATATGTCAAAAACAGAACAGTCTGTAGCAATCTGAAAACTTTGAATACTTCTGTAACTCCAAAAATTCTGAAAAATTAGGACAACGTGGGCAATTTGTATATCAATCTTGTGTAAAACATTCAGAAATTTATCACGCTTCTGTGATTTTAAACAATTCTGTTACTGGCCCACAAAGTTTTTGTTTTTCAACAAGATCAGGTCAACTGTCACCCAACATGACCCCAAAGGCTTTACTTGGCACAAACACTAATTAAAACATAAAAATACAATCATAACAGTAGCATAATTGTGCAAACACTCAAGAACAGAAATAAAAAGGCAAAAAATAAATTTTATTCATTGGGTTGCCTCCCAACAAGCGCTATCGTTTTATGCCCCTAGCTAGGCATAATATTTCAATGATGCTCACATGAAAGATAGTAATTGAAACACGAAGAGAACATCATATAGCATATGACAAATACATTTAAGTCTAACATACTTCCTATGCATAGGAATTTTATAAGCAAACAAATTATCAAGACAATAAACATCTAACATATGCAAAGAAGATGAATAAAACATTGACGATATCAACATAACGAGAGGTAATTTAGTAACATGAAAATTTCTACAACCATATTTTTCTCTCTCATAATAATTACATGTGGGATCATAATCAAATTCAACAATATAGCTATCATATAAAATTTTCTCTTCATGATCCACATGCATAAAAGTTTTATAATCTTCCAAGATAGTGGGATTAACATCAACTAAAGTCATGACCTCTCCAAACCCACTTTTATCAAAAATTTCACAAGATTGAACACTCTCCAAATATGTGGGATTGTTTTTACCTAGAGTTGACACTCTTCCAAAACCGCTTTCAATATT
Source organism: Aegilops tauschii subsp. strangulata (assembly GCF_002575655.3). Classification (NCBI taxonomy): domain Eukaryota; kingdom Viridiplantae; phylum Streptophyta; class Magnoliopsida; order Poales; family Poaceae; genus Aegilops; species Aegilops tauschii. The sequence goes on from NC_053035.3 coordinate 359,822,019, forward strand.
ATTGCAAACATATTCATCACAAGGCTTAAATAAACTACCAAGATCATAAGAATCATTATCACCCCAATCATGATCATTGTAATAAGTAGTGGACATAGCAATATTAGCATCCCCAAGCTTGGGGTTCTGCATATCACCAACACAATTGACATTAATAGAATTTGTAATAACATCATTGCAACCATGCTTTTCATTCAAGGGGCTATCAAGTGTGGGTGTGTCGGGGAAACGACACCTATGGGATCACGGGAATCCCTTCTATGTTTGACGGGCGCGGGGTTGTGCAAAGAGCGGGTCTAGTAGCTAGCACAGCGGGATTTACCCAGGTTCGGGCCGCGAGGATGCGTAATACCCTAGTCCTACTTCGGTGTATATTTGAGTGTCCTTGAGTTCTTGAACTAGATACGGTGCGTGTCTAGTCCAAAAGATCCGAAGCCTTCCTCAGTACGCCTCGGGCCTCCTTTTATAGTCAAAGGGGGCGCCACAGTGGCACACATGAGGTGGAAAGGTATGTACAGAGTACAAGCTTATCGCCTGCCATTACAGGACAAAACGCATTAAATGCACTACTTAGGTGTCCACTTGCTTTATCGGGGACGGTAACGAGGCCCGTCCCATCCGTCGCCGCTCTGCCTTGCTCCGACACGCGTCCACGCCAACGAGGCATGCAGCGCCATGTAGGCTCGCAAGTTGCTGAGCTGGCGTGGTGGTAGGGTGTTCACGAAGATCTGCATGCCACCACGCAGGTGCTTGACTAGTTGGATTAGGAGCCACATACTACCATGTCGGTACTTGCTTTCGTTAGTGGGACGGCCGCTGAGCTGGGGCGGCAAGGCCTTGCCGCGGTCTTGTGGACATTCCCGGCAAGAGTCTTGCCGGGGTCTTGTGAGTGCCCTCGGCAAGGGCCTTGTCGGGGCCTTGCGGGTGTCTTCGGCAAGGAGCCTTGCCGGGGCCTCGTGGGCATCCTCGGCAAGGAGCCTCGCGGTTGTCTTGCCTTCTGGTTCTCATCTGGGCTTTGTAGGATTTTTGTCTTCACAAAGATCTGCATGCCACAATGCAGGTGCTTCCCGAGCCTTGGTTCCAACGTTGTCGATGGTGTCGGAACTCTCAGGCTCGAGGGTGACTGCTCGTTGGGTGAGCTGCCCCGGCAAGACTCTTGCCGGGGCTGCATAGGCCGCCCCAGCAAGGGTCTTGCTGGGGAAAAGCCCATCTTGTTGCTTGACCTTCTTGCGCATCTGCCTTGGCGCTGCTCTGGTAGTCTCGTATTTCTGCTTCCCTCGTCTGCCCTGCTAAGTGTGGCCGTAGGTGCGGTTCTGACTGTCCGTGCACAAGTAAGGGGTATAAAAGAGAGCCCCTACTTTTGTACACCGATAGGAGCCCCTAGTCCTGGGCCACACATAAGCGCAACGCGTTGTTGGGCTGGGCCCAGAACGGTGCGCGGGCATGCGGGGCGGAGTTTTACTGCGGTAACTTCTTCGCTGGTTGTGCTTCCCCACGACCTGTGTTCAATGCGCGATGTGGGGGTCATGCGTGACATGGGGGTCATGCGTGGGGAGGTTGCTGCTCTCATGTATCACATCATGGTAAATGGTAAAGAGGCGGCCCGCGCCTTCCCCATAAAAAGGGAAAACCGCAGGCGCGCTGCTCATTTACCCTCTCTGCCTCTTCCAATCTCGGAACCGCCGTTCTTCTTTCCTTTCTCCGGCGAAAGATTCGAAGCTCTCGCCTCTGCTTGCTGCCGCTGCGCCCCCATTGCTCTTGATCTCTCGTCCTTTCCCAGCCGCCATGGCACCCAAAACCGGCAAGGGCAAGGGAGCGGCCAGGGACGCCCGGGAGAAGGAGGCACCGAAGAGTGAGTTGGCGGTGCGGCGGACACAGCTCGCCTACTTCCCTTCGATGGTCGATGTCGTCCACCTCAAGAACTACTTCTTGCCCCTGTGGGGGAGGAAGACGACGGGGCACCCTGCCTCGCGCGTCATCCTAGCCGATTTTGCCAAGGCCGGCCCAAATCGGTACCACTTCTTCGTTGATTTCTTCTCTTGCGGGCTCTGCCCCCCTTTCTCTGACTTCTTCAACGATGTCATGCACACCTACGACTTCCATCTTCTGGATCTTACGCCGAATGTTGTGGCGTGCATGGCTTTCTTTGCCCACCTCTATGAGGGCTTTGCCAGAGTGCTCCCCAGCACGGCGCTCTTCCGCCACTACTTCTCCCCTCGCCTCCAACCAGGGGGCGCCATCTCCGGCTGCATCACCTGGATCCCGAGGACCCAGGAGAAGGGCACGTATCCGGAGGGTGCTCAGAAGGAGAGGTGGGAGGAATGGTGGAGCCGGTGGTGCTGGATCGAGGACGAGGACCCGCAGGAGTTCTGCCGGGTTCGTCAGAGCCCGCCGACCCGCCGCAGGGAATGGAGCGATCTCGATGCCAACGACGAGAAGCTCACGGTTGCCACCACCATGATCCACCGCCTCACCATGGCCGGGCTCACCCTCAAGATGATCGGGGCCGACTTCATCCGGCGCCGAATCGCCCCGCTGCACAACAAGGGGAGGCCGGCCTGGGATTTCAGGAATGCGGCCGACATCATGAGGCTCCGCCCTGACCTGAAGCACAACTTTACGGTGATGGGGCGCACCCATGCTACCTCTTGAGCACTGCATTGGTTTTCCCTTGAAGAGGAAAGGGTGATGCAGCAAAGTAGCGTAAGTATTTCCCTCAGTTTTTGAGAACCAAGGAATCAATCCAGTAGGAGACCACGCACGAGTCCCTCGCACCTACACAAACAAATAAATCCTCGCAACCAACACGATAAGGGGTTGTCAATCCCTACACGGTCACTTACGATAGTGAGATCTGATAGATATGATAGGATAATATTTTTGGTATTTTTATGATAAAGATGCAAAGCAAAGAAAGCAAAATAAAAACGGCGCCAGAAATAGCTTGTTGTCGGGAGATTAATATGATGGAAAATAGACCCGGGGGCCATAGGTTTCACTAGTGGCTTCTCTCAAGAGCATAAGTATTTACGGTGGGTGAACAAATTACTGTTGAGCAATTGACAGAATTGAGCATAGTTATGAGAATATCTAGGTACGATCATGTATATAGGCATCACGTCCGAGACAAGTAGACCGACTCATGCCTGCATCTACTACTATTACTCCACACATCGACCGCTATCCAGCATGCATCTAGAGTATTAAGTTCATAAGAATGATGTCTACTACACAACCTTCTTCTTGTAGACGTTGTTGGGCCTCCAAGTGCAGAGGTTTGTAGGACAGTAGCAAATTTCCCTCAAGTGGATGACCTAAGGTTTATCAATCCGTGGGAGGCGTAGGATGAAGATGGTCTCCCTCAAGCAACCCTGCAACCAAATAACAAAGAGTCTCTTGTGTCCCCAACACACCCAATACAATGGTAAATTGTATAGGTGCACTAGTTCGGCGAAGAGATGGTGATACAAGTGCAATATGGATGGTAATATAGGTTTTTGTAATCTGAAAATATAAAAACAGCAAGGTAACTAATGATAAAAGTGAGCACAAACGGTATTGCAATGCTTGGAAACAAGGCCTAGGGTTCATACTTTCACTAGTGCAAGTTCTCTCAATAATAATAACATAATTGGATCATATAGCTATCCCTCAACATGCAACAAAGAGTCACTCCAAAGTCACCAATAGCGGAGAACAAGTGAAGAGATTATTGTAGGGTACGAAACCACCTCAAAGTTATCCTTTCTGATCGATCTATTCAAGAGTCCGTAGTAAAATAACATGAAGCTATTCTTTCCGTTCGATCTATCATAGAGTTCGTACTAGAATAACACCCTAAGACACAAATCAACCAAAACCCTAATGTCACCTAGATACTCCAATGTCACCTCAAGTATCCGTGGGTATGATTATACGATATATATCACACAATCTCAGATTCATCTATTCAACCAACACAAAGTACTTCAAAGAGTGCCCCACAGTTTCTACTGGAGAGTCAAGACGAAAATGTGTGCCAACCCCTATGCATAAGTTCACGAGGTCACGGAACTCGCAAGTTGATCACCGAAACATACATCAAGTGGATCACGTGATATCCCATTGTCACCACAGATAAGCACATGCAAGACATACATCAAGTGTTCTCAAATCCTTAAAGACTCAATCCGATAAGATAACTTCAAAGGGAAAACTCAATCCATTACAAAAGATTAGAGGGGGAGAAACATCATAAGATCCAACTATAATAGCAAAGCTCGCGATACATCAAGATCGTGCCAAATCAAGAACACGAGAGAGAGAGAGAGAGATCAAACACATAGCTACTGGTACATACCCTCAGCCCCGAGGGTGAACTACTCCCTCCTCGTCATGGAGAGCGCCGGGATGATGAAGATGGCCACCGGTGAGGGATCCCCCCTCCGGCAGGGTGCCAGAACAGGGTCCCGATTGGTTTTTGGTGGCTACAGAGGCTTGCGGTGGCAGAACTCCCAATCTATTCTATTCTCCGATGGTTTTAGGGTATATTGGTATATATAGGAGGGAGAAATACGTCAGGGGAGCCACGAGGGGCCCACGAGGGTGGAGGGCGCGCCCAGGGGGTGGGCGCGCCCCCTGCCTCGTGCCTTCCTCATTGATCCCCTGACGTGCACTCCAAGTCTCCCGGATTGCTTTCTTTCCAAAAATAACTTTCCCGAAGGGTTCATTCCGTTTGGACTCCGTTTGATATTCCTTTTCTTCAAAACACTGAAACAAGGGAAAAAAACAGAAACTGGCACTGGGCTCTGGGTCAATAGGTTAGTCCCAAAAGTAATATAAAAGTGCATAATAAACCTCATAAACATCCAAGACGGATAATATAATAGCATGAATACTTCATAAATTATAGATACGTTGGAGACGTATCAAAGAAGAGAGTAACGCTTTAAGCAAGATGACATGATGTAGAGGGATAAATTCATGCAATATGATAAAAACCCCATCTTGTTATCCTCGATGGCAACAATACAATACGTGCCTTGCTGCCCCTACTGTCACTGGGAAAGGACACCACAAGATTGAACCCAAAGCTAAGCACTTCTCCCATTGCAAGAAAGATCAATCTAGTAGGCCAAACCAAACTGATAATTCGAAGTGATTTGCAAAGATAACCAATCATACATAAAAGAATTCAGAGAAGATTCAAATATTGTTCATAGATAAACTTGATCATAAACCCACAATTCATCGGTCTCAACAAACACACCGCAAAAGAAGATTACATCGAATAGATCTCCACGAGAGAGGGGGAGAACATTGTATTGAGATCCAAAAAGAGAGAAGAAGCCATCTAGCTAATAACTATGGACCCGAAGGTCTGAGGTAAACTACTCACACTTCATCGGAGAGGCTATGGTGTTGATGTAGAAGCCCTCCGTGATCGATGCCCCCTCCGGCGGAGCTCCGGAACAGGCCCCAAGATGGGATCTCACGAGTACAGAAGGTTGCGGCGGTGGAATTAGGTTTTTGGCTCCGTCTCTGGTAGTTTGGGGGTACGTAGGTATATATAGGAGGAAGAAGTATGTCGGTGGAGCAACATGGGGCCCACGAGGGTGGAGGGCGCGCCTGGGGGGTAGGCGCGCCCCCTACCTCGTGCCCTCCTGGTTGATGTCTTGACGTAGGGTCCAAGTCCTCTGGATCACGTTCGTTCCGAAAATCACGTTCCCGAAGGTTTCATTCCGTTTGGACTCCGTTTGATATTCTTTTTCTGCGAAACTCTGAAATAGGCAAAAAACAACAATTCTGGGCTGGACCTCTGGTTAATAGGTTAGTCCCAAAAATAGTATAAAAGTGTATAATAAAGCCCATTAATGTCCAAAACAGAATATAATATAGCATGGAGCAATCAAAAATTATAGGTACGTTGGACACGTATCAGCCCACTTCTGCCAAAGGCTCTTTCAGCTTGATGTGAATGGTGACGGCAGAGCTGAGAGGACTGGCAGGGCCGCGAAGGCCGGCAAGGCCGCCAAGGGGCCCCTGTTTGGGTTGCCGGTGGGAGTGGTCCCGCTGAGCAACAATTCTTGCCAGATCGATATCATCACCATGATGCCGGACTTTAATGCGCACGGCCTCGACCCAAGCTGGGCTGAGCTGCACGTGGCGCGGGTGCAGGAGTTCTTCGACAGCTTGTCGAAGAGGTACGTCCGTGATGAGCCATTGCTTATCCAGGATACCACCAAAGAGGAGCTGGATTATATCGTCGCCAGGGCGGCGGAGGCGGCACTTGCCAGGGAGGTCGGCAGCGCTGGCGCCGTGGAGGACGAGGCCGACGCGGCCGCGGAGGAGAGGGAGCTCGCCCAGTGGGCGGAGTCTACCGAGGTGGCCAGCGGCGTCGGTGCTGAGGCCACTCTTGTTGAAGACGCGGACGACGAGTCGTCCGAAGAGGAGGTCGAGGCGAACGACCATCCGGCCACGGGGAAAAGGTGGCTCCTGCAGCGGGCTAGCTCCGGCGAGCCGGTCTGGCCCGGCCGGATCACACAGCGGCAGCTGCCCCAGGAGCAGCTCGTGCGTGAGACGAGGGCGATGAAGGCCGCGGCAGCGAAGAAGGTGGCGAAGGCCGTGGTGGCGAAGAAGACGGCGACTGCTTCCTCCTCGACCAAGCGGTACTGGACCCCATCCCCTTCCCCTTCAGACAGCACCTTGGAGGCCAATTTTGACCTCGAATCTGTTAGCCCGGCGAGGAAGAGGAAGCTAGTGGAGGAGGAGGTGGAGGAAGAGTAAGTATTTCGCCCCCCACATCATCTCTTGACTTCACTCAGGTGCTATCCTTCTTTGATTTGATGTTTATCTTCATAGGGAGGTGGAGACACTGGCCTAGAGGGTGGCGAAGAGGGTGAAGGCCTCGACGGGCGGCAAGCCCCCGGTGGGTACTTCGCATACGCCGTTGCTGGTGGAGAGCAGCCCGAACAGCAGCCCCCGGCGTAGCCCCCGCTTCAGCCCCCAGCGTAAGCTCATCACTCACTCTTCCAATGATGAACATTGGGGTGTGAATTCTCGACGCTGACCTTGCCGGGTTCGCAGGAGGAGAACGGCAGCAGAAGGAGCCGCCGAGGGCCACTCCCAACACTCCGCCCCCATCGACCATTGCGCCTAGAGGGGCGTCCCCGGCAAGGGCATCCACCACCGAGCCCACACATATGGAGGAGGAGGGGGTGAGCTTGGGTGCCGATGATTCTGCCCCGGCAACGAACATTGGCGGGGAGGGCGCCACTTCTTCCCAGCCTGGTGTGGGTAAGTTGTTTGCTTTCTGCCCCTGTTCTTTCTTCTTCTTTTTGAACCTCGTTCTTGGCTCCGCCTCATTCCCCTTCTCGGTATCCAGATCTTTCCTTGGTGGACCGGGAGGACATTGACACCGTCATCGAGGAGGTCACCAGGGCCACCGAGGCCGAGGCCGACAAGATCGCCGCCGAGGAGGCCGCCAAGACCGCCGCTGAGGATGCCGCCAAGGGGCCTGCCGGGGAGGCCGGCAAGGCCGCTGCCGAGGAGGCCGGCATTGGGCCTGCCAGAGAGGCCGTCAAGGCTGCTGCCGAGGAGGGGGTGGTTGACGACCAAACTTCCTCCTCTGCTGCTCCTGGCTCGGGCAAGTACTTTAAGGTGGGCCACGACCTGTTCGTCCACCTCCTAGGGATGGCAAGCACCAGGGTGCTAACCGAGGGGGAGGTGTTCGACGATGAGGCGCTCGCCTCCGCCGGGCTTCAGGTTGTTGACGAACCGAGCGCCGGTGACGGTGGTTCCCAAGAGGAGCAGCTGCTTCGGGACATGAGCACCAACTTCCAGAAGCTCCAGGCTCTTCACCGTGCCCGCCTGGACAAAGCAAAATCCAGGATGGCGGTGGTGGACAAGGCGGAGGTGGATCTCGAGGAGCGCGTCGCCGAGATGCAGGCCTAGTTCCGTCAAGCCCATGATGAACTAAAGGTCGCCCAGGATTTGTTGGCTGAGTGCAAACACGATCTCATCCTGAAGCGGGCCGATGTCAAGAAAGCCCAGGAGGCGGCGAAGGAACAAGCCACCAAGGACGAGGCCGCTCGACACCAGCACCAGGCCGAGCTAAACTCCCAGGAGGAGGACCTTGCCGCTCGTGAGGAGGCGCTCGCCGCCGCACTCTGTGGCAAGGATGAGGAGGTCGAGAAGCTCGTCACACAGCGGATCCAGGAGCTGGAGCAGAGGCACAGGGAGGCGCTCAATGCTCAAGCCCTGGTCCACGCCGGCAAGGTGAAGGAGCTGGAGGTGGAGCGGGATGGCCTGAAGAAACAGGTCCTGGAGCTGGCGAAGGAGAAGGACACGCTCAACGACGCTTTGGTGGAGGCGCAGGCCGCAGTCCTCGGCAAGGCCGAACTGCTCTCCAAGGCCAACGACTCCATCAATGACTTGAAGCTGAAGTTGGAGGGCTTTGAGGGGACGCTTTCGGAGGTCAGGGCCCAGGAAGAGACCCTGACCAAGGACCTGGAGGAGGAGAGGCAGCTGCAGAGGAACGACGCCGCCGAACACAAGGAGTACACGGAGGGCATAAACCGTTGGGTCGGCCGCCTCGCCGACGTCGCTGGCAGGACCACCATGAAGCTGCCTGCCATGCGGATGCCAAATGTGAGGTACGCCCCGGAGCTGAACGTGAGTCCCAACGCCAAACTGACCCTGTTCTTCGAGGGCGTTCTTGGAGCCCTGGAGCAGCTCCGCTCTAACAGAGCGACCTCTCTGGCCAATGAGGCCCAAAAGCTTTGCCAGGGTGCCTTGACCAAGGTCCTCACCAAGGTGGCGCACTGGAACCCCAACATCGACTTCGACGCCGCGCTGGAGAGCTTGCCGGAGGGTTTGGACCTCGCGGCGCTCGGGGAGCGTATCAAGCCCATCATCAGCCGCGTCGATGGAGTTCGAAGGGTAGAGGGCCAGCGCCGGGACTAGGCACCCCGTTTCTCATCGCCGCTGTAGGTTCATGACCAAGACAATTTTTATCTCTAGTTAGAACCGCAGCAACCATTGGTGTAATATAACTCTGCAGTACTTTGAAGTGATACATGTTATTTTCCCGTTTGATCTCTCTTTGTATGTCCACCCTACGTTTAATTGGATAGGCTTGCCGGCGCATAAACCAAGCCGCGGTGCCTTGAGGACGGATCCTCAATAGCCTGCCGGGTGTGCTTGCTGCCAGGCAAACCACTTTACCGCCCTCAATGCGGCCGCTTGAACCGTTGAGCGGACTCGAAACAAAACAAGAGCATTGCCAATAGCGGAAAGGCCACCCTGCCGTTCTCGATGCGGCCACTCGAACTGTTGAGCGGACTCGAAACAGAACAAGGGCGTTGCCAATAGCGGAAGGTCCCCATCGCGTGCAGGTTTCCCATACAAAGAGCAAGATCTCCGAGGAAAATAAACTCATATAAAAAGGAATTACTCAAAGATTTTATGTGACTTAGCTTTTCAGTCGTCGCGCGGGCAGTGACTGCGTCTGCAGACGATGCCGCTCATTCGGTCGCCTTCTTCCTTGGAGCGATGTCCGCGACGAAGCCGCTGCGCCGACTAGACCAGATTTTCACAACTGCGCCCCCTACCTGGCGCGCCAAAGATGTTAGGGAAACGACACCTATGGGATCACGGGAATCCCTTCTATGGTTGACGGCCGCGGGGTTGTGCAAAGAGCGGGTCTAGTAGCTAGCATAGTGGGATTTACCCAGGTTCGGGCCGCGAGGATGCGTAATACCCTAGTCCTGCTTCGGTGTATATTTGAGTGTCCTTGATTTCTTGAACTAGCTACGGTGCGTGTCTAGTCCAAAAGATCCGAATCCTTCCTTAGTACGCCTCGGGCCTCCTTTTATAGTCAAAGGGGGCGCCACGGTGGCACACAGGAGGTGGAAAGGTATGTACAGAGTACGAGCTTATCACCTGCCATTACAGGACAAAACGCATTAAATGCGCTACTTAGGTGTCCACTTGCTTTATCGGGGATGGTAACGAGGCCCGTCCCGTTCGTCCCCGCTCCGCCTTGCTCCGACACGCGTCCAGGCCAACGAGGCATGCAATGCCATGTAGGCTGGCAGGCTGCTGAGCTGGCGTGGTGGTAGGGTATTCACGAAGATCTGCATGCCACCACACAGGTGCTTGACTAGTTGGATTAGGAGCCACGTACTGCCACGTGGGTACTTGCTTTAGTTAGTGGGATGGCCGCTGAGCTGGGGCGGCGATGGGGCGGCAAGGCCTTGCTACGATCTTGTGGATATTCCCGGCAAGAGTCTTGCCAGGGTCTTGTGAGTGCCCTCGGCAAGGGCCTTGCCGGGGCCTTGCGGGTGTCTTCGGCAAGAATCCTTGCCGGGGCCTCATGGGCATCCTCGGCAAGGAGCCTCGCGGTTGTCTTGCCTTCTGGTTCTCATCTGGGCTTTGTAGGCTTTTTGTCTTCACAAAGATCTGCATGCCACCATGCAGTTGCTTCCCGAGCCTTGGTTCCAACATTGTCGATGGTGTCGGAACTCTCAGGCTGAAGGGTGACTGCTATGCTGGTGTTGGGTGAGCTGCCCCGGCAAGACTCTTGCCGGGGCTGCGTAGGCCGCCTCGGCAAGGGTCTTGCCAGGGAAAAGCCCATCTTGTTGCTTGACCTTCTTGCGCCTCTGCCTTGGCGCTGCTCTGGTAGTCTCGTATTTCTGCTTCCCTCGTCTGCCCTGCTAAGTGTGGCCGCAGGTGCGGTTCTCACTGCCCGTGCACAAGTAAGGGGTATAAAAGAGAGCCCCTACTTTTGTACTCCGACATGGTGCAATAGCAATAATTTCATGTTTAAAATAAGGAACTATAGCAAGTTCATCTCCATAAGCATCATTAATATTGGCATCATGGCCACAAGAATATCAAGCATCTTGTTCATCAAGAAGGGATAATTCAATCAAATCAACGGAATCACAATTATCAATAGCTTCATGCATATCATTATTTCTTCCAAAGTAGCAGACATTCTCTCAATAAATTCTTTAACATAGGCATTATGAGCATAGTTTTTATAGCAATATTTAATTATGTCAAAATTTTCAGATTTGTAGAGAGTAATATGATACGTTTCAATCAAAGAAGCAACTTCATAAGCACCCTTAAAAGCAACAAATTCTTCAATTTGTTCGATATCATAGTAACTATAAGCCTCCTTGGCATAAGAAGATAAGATTTCATTATCATTAAACTCACATAGATATGGGAGGTATTTTTTAGGGTTCTTAGAGCAACAAGTAAAATCACAAATTTCATAAAGATTTCAAGCATAGCATAGCAAACAATTTATTTGATTCCATAAGAGCTTCCCTTTTTCAGACAAACGATGACGCACAAAATGAGCATGCTCATCTAATGATTTTCCCTCAACTAAACTAGTTGGGGTTTCAGCACGAGCACATATGGATCGAAGATGATCCAGGTAGAAAACTTCGAGTGGATCCATATCAATAAATTGTTAGCAAGCAAAGATGCAAGCAAAATAAAAAGCACATGGAAACACAAGCAAACATAAGATTGAACGAGAAAAAGGCAAATGAAAAAGAGGCGAATAAAATGACAAATTTTTGTGAAGTGGGGGAGATAAACACGAGAGGCAAATGTCAAGTAATGTAAATTGCAAGGAGATGATATTGTGATTAGGAACCTGATAGATGTTGATGATGTCTCGCCAGCAACGGTGCCAGAAATCCTTTCTTGATGGCTCGTGTCCATGTCAGTTTTTCCCCGAAGAGGAAGGGATGATGTAGCACAGCTATGATAGATATTTCCCTCAGTGATGAAACCAAGGCTTGAACCAGTAGGAGAACCAAGCAACACTATGTAAACGGTACCTGCACACAAAGAACAAATACTTGCAACCCGACGCGTAAGAGGGGTTGTCAATCCCTCCCGGGTAAAAGATTGGTAAAGATAATTTGGTAGATGCAAATAGAATAACGACAAATAAAATTCAGCGAGGTATTTTTAGGTTTTTTATAATATAGATCTGAAAATAAAAGATGCAAATAAATAAAAATGCAAATAGCAATATAGATCTGAAGATATATGATGAGAATATAGACTCAGGGGGCCACAGATTTGACTAGTGGCTTCTCTCGAGAAAATAGCGTACGATGGGTAAACAAATTACTGTTGGGCAATTGATAGAACTTCAAATAAATTTGACGATATCCAGGCAATGATCCTTATATAGGCATCACATCCAAGATTAGTAGACCGACTCCTGCCTGCATCTACTACTATTACTCCACACATCCACCGCTATCCAGCATGCATCTAGTGTAAAAAGTTCATGGACAAACGGAGTAATGCAATAAGAACAATGACATGAAGTAGACAAGATCTATTCATGTAGGAATAGACCCCATCTTGTTATCCTTAATAGCAACAATACATACGTGTCATGTCCCCTTCTGTCACTGGAATTGAGCACCGTAAGATCGAACCCATCACAAAGCACCTCTTCCCATGGCAAGAAAAATCGATCTAGTCGGCCTAACTAAACCAAAGATTCGAAGAAGAAATACGAGGCTATAAGTAATCATGCATATAAGAGATCAAAAGAAGACTCAAATAACTTTAATGGATAAAAATATAGATCTGATCATAAACTCAAAGTTCATCGGACCCAACAAACACACTGGAAAAAAAGAGTTACATCAAATAAATCTCCAAGAGACCATTGTATTGAGAATCAAAGAGAGAGAGAGAGAGAGAGAGAGAGAGGAAGCCATCTAGCTACTACTTACGGACCCATAGGTCTACAATGAACTACTCACGCATCATCGGAGAGGCACCAATGAGGATGATAAACCCCTCCGTGATGGTTTCTAGAATGGATCTCGTGGTTCTGAAACTTGTGGCGGCTGGAATTGTGTTTCGTCGACTCCCCTAGGGTTTTTGGAATATTACGGTATTTATAGAGCGAATAGGCTATACGGGAGGCCACCAAGGTGAGCGCCACCGACCTGGGTGTGCCTGTGCCCCCAGGCGCACCCAGGTGGGTTGTGCCCCCCTCGGGCACCCCTTTAGTACTTCTTTGGCCCATCCTGTGTCTTCTGGCCCAGAAAAATTCTCCAAAAACTTTCGCTGCGTTTGGACTCCGTTTGGTATTGATTTTCTGGGAAGTAAAAAACAAGCAGTAAAGAACAACTGGCACTGGGGACTATGTCAATAGGTTGGTCCCAAAAATAATATAAAGTTGCTATAAAATGATTATAAAACATCCAAGAATGATAATGTAATAGCATGGAACAATAAAAAATTATAGATACGTTGGAGACGTTGATGCGACTTGAACTACGTCGGTATTTCCCCAAAGACGAAGGGATGATGCAGCACAACTACGGTAGGTATTTCCATCAGTGATGAGACCAAGGTTACCGAACCAGTAGGAGAACCACGCAACACTACATGAACGGCACCTACACAAAAGAACAAATACTTGCAACCTGACGTAAAAGAGGGGTTGTCAATCCCTCTCGGGTAAAAAGATAGGTAAATTCGTAGTAAATCGGATAAATAGATCTCGCGGGAATGCGAGATAAAATAAATAACAATAAATTGAAGCAAGGTATTTTTGGGTTTTTGGATTAATAGATCTGAAAATAAAAGCAAATAAAAATATATCTCGAAGGCAAATATGATAAAGAAGAGAACCAAGGGTCGTAGATTTCACTAGCGACTTCTCTCGATAAAAATAGCATACGGTGGGTAAACAAATTACTGTTGGGAAATTGATAGAACTTCAAATAATCATGATGATATCCAGGAAATGATCATTATATAGGCATCACGCCCAAGATTAGTAGACCGACTCCTGCCTGCATCTACTAATATTACTCCACACATGGACCGCTATCCAGCATGCATCTAGTGTATTAAGTTCATGTACAAACGGAGTAATGCAATAAGAACGATGACATGACGTAGACAAGATCTATTCATGTAGGAATAGACCCCATGTTGTTATCCTTAATACCAACGATACATACGTGTCATTTCCCCTTCAGTCACTGGGATTGAGCACCGTAAGATCGAACCCATCACAAAGCGCCTCTTCCCATAGCAAGAAAAATCGATCTAGTCAGCCTAACTAAACCAAAGATTCGAAGAAGAAATACGAGGCTATAAGTAATCATGCATATAAGAGATCGAAAGACTCAAATAACTTTCATGGATAAAAACATAGATCTGATCATAAACTCAAAGTTCATCGGATGCCAACAAACACATCGCAAAAAGAGTTACATCAAATAGATCTGCAAGAGACCATTGTATTGAGAATCAAAAGAGAGAGAGGGGAAGCCATCTAGCTACTAACTACGGACCCATAGGTCTACAATGAACTACTCACGCATCATCGGAGATGCACCAATGAGGATGATGAACCCCTCCGTGATGGTGTCTAGATTGGATCTGTGGTTTCCAGAACTTGCGGTGACTGGAATTGTTTTTCGTCGACTCCCCTAGGGTTTCTGGAATATTGGGGTATTTATAGAGCAAAGAGGCGGTGCAGGAGGCCACCGAGGTGGGCACAACCCACCAGGGCGCGCCTGGGCCCCCATGTGCGCCTAGGTGGGTTGTGCCCCCCTCGGGGCACCCCTCTGGTACTTTCTTGGCCCAACTTGTGTCTTCTGGTCCAGAAAAAATCACCAAAAAGTTTCACTGCGTTTGGACTCCGTTTGGTATTGATTTTCTGCAAAGTAAAAAAAAGCAAAATACAACAACTGGCACTGGGCACTATGTCAATAGGTTAGTCCCAAAAAATGATATAAAGTTGCTATAAAATGATTGTAAAACATCCAAGAATGATAATATAACAGCATGGAACAATCAAAAAATATAGATACGTTGGAGACGTATCAGCATCCCCAAGCTTAATTCTTGCTCGTCCTCGAGTAGGTAAATGATAAAAACAGAATTTTTGAAGTGGAATGCTGCCTAACATGTTCATCACATATTCTTTTCTTTGTAGCATGGACATTTGGACTTTTATATGATTCAAAGCAATAGTCTAGTTTTAACATGAAGATTTCAATACTCAAGCATATCAACAAGCAACCATGTCTTTCAAAATATCAACACTAAAGCAAGTTATCCCTAGCCCATTATGCCCAGTCATTGATCCATTCATGAAACACACTCGCATGTTAGCTACACCCAATGCTCAAGTACGATCATAGTACCCCTTAGTTGGTGCTATATAAGAGAGGATGGAGACTCAAATATAAAAATTGCATAAAGTAAATAGAAAGGTCCCTCGCAGAGGGAAGTAGGGATTTGTAGAGGTGCCAGAGCTCAAAGCGAAAAAAATAGAGATAAAAAAATTTGGGTGGCATGCTTTTCCTGTCAATGAAAATGATCGAGTAGTTCCCAATACTTTCCATGCTAGATATATCATAGGCGGTTCCCAAACAGAAAATAAAGTTTATTCCTTTTTCCACCATACTTTCACATTCTACGGTGAATCGAATCCACGGGTGCCGTGCATACCAACACTTTCCAAGGAATTTATTATTTGACAACATAAAGTAAATTCATTTTTCATTTCAGGACTGGGCATCCCTAATACCTTTGCCGTACTCTCGTGCAATGACAAGTGAATAAACACTCATCTTTAGAATAACACATCTAGCATGGAAAAATATCAGCCACCCCCTACCGTTTCATGAGTGGTACGAGCACACATAAGAGAAATTTATTTTGAAAATTAGAGATGGCACATACAAATTTGCTTAGGATGGCAAAAGAATACCGCATATAGGTAGGTATAGTGGACTCATATGGCAAAACTGGTTTAAGGATTTTCGATGCACAAGTAGTGATCATACTTAGTGCAAATGAAGACTAGCAAAAGATTGAGAAGCATCCAACCAAGAAACGAAAAATCTCATAAGCGAGCATTAAGCATAACTAACACCGAATAATGCACCACAAGTAGGATATAACTTCATTGCATAACTATTGACTTTCGTGCTTGCATAAGGAATCACAAACCTTAACACCAATATTCTTACTAAAGCATAATTACCCATCAACATGACTCACATATTATATCATCATATCGCAAAACTATTACAAAGAATCAAGTTTATTTTGTCCAATGGTCTTCATGAAAGTTTTTATTATATCCCTCTTGAATATCTATCACTTTGGGACAAGTTTCATATGTTGCTTTTGATAGCTCAAACAAATCTAAGTGAAGAACATGAGCGTAAAATTTTTCTTCTCTCAAAATAATTTAAGTGAAGCATGAGAGAATTTCTTAAAATTTTACTAACTCTCAAATAAATCTACGTGAAGCATGAGAGTATTTCTTAAAAAATACTAAAGCACACCATGCTCAAAAAGATATAAGTGAAGCACTAGAGCAATTCCATAGCTCAAAAAGATTTAAGTGAAGCATAGAGAGCAATTCTAATAAATCATAGCATAATTTTGGCTCTCTAAAATAGGTGTGTCCAGCAAGGATACTTGACTAAAAATAAAAAGCAAAACAAGAAAAGACTCATATCATACAAGACGCTCCAAGCAAAACTCATGATATGTGACGAATAAAAATATAGCTCCAAGTAAAATGCCGATGGTCGTTAGAAGTAAGAGGGGATGCCACTCGGGCATCCCCAAGCTTAGTTGCTTGCTTCTTTTTTAGATAATAGCTTGGGATGCCAAGGGGCATACCCAAGCTTAGGCTCTTCTTACTCCTTATTCCTTCATCCATCGTGATCTCACCCAAAACTTGAAAACTCAATCACACAAAACTCAACAAAACCTTCGTGAGATCTGTTAGTATAACAAAGCAAATCACTACTATAAGTACTGTTTCAAACCCCTTCATATTTTATTTGTGCATTATATCTACTGTATTACAACTTTACTATAGCTTATACCCTCCAATACAAACCATAGACTCATCGAAATAAGCACACAACGCAAAGAAAACAGAATCTGTCAAAAACAGAACATTCTGTAGCAATCTGAATACTTCGAATACTTCTGTAACTCCAAAAATTCTGAAAAAATTAGGACAACATGGGAAATTTGTATATCAATCTTTTCTAAAAAAATCAAAATTTTACCACGCTTCTGTGTATTTTCAAAATTGTTTTTCTGGACGCAAAAGTTTCAGTTTTTCAACAACATCAAATCAACTATCACCCAACATGATCCCAAAGGCTTTACTTGGAACAAACACTAATTAAAACATAGAAAACACAATCATAACAGTAGCATAATTGTGCAAACACTCAAGAACAGAAAGAAGGACAAAAATAAATTTTATTCATTGGGTTGCCTCCCAACAAGCGTTATCGTTTTGTGCCCCTAGCTAGGCATAATGCATAGATCTAAATGTTGTCATCTTTAGTTCTAGATCCATAAGATTCCCTCATGATTGATTCATATGGTGGCATAATTCTTGTTCTAGGGAAGTGTTCCATACCCTTACTTAGTGGAAATTGAAATATAATATTGCCTTCTTTCATATCAATCACGGCACCAATAGTACATAAAAACGGTCTACCAAGAATAATTGGGCAAGAAGGATTGCAATCAATATCAAGAACAATAAAATATATGGGCACATAATTCCTATTTGCAAGAATAAGACATCATTAATTCTTCCCATAGGCTTTTTAATAGTAGAACCCGCCAAGTGCAAATTTAAAGAACATTCTTCGATATCGGTAAGACCAAGCACATCACATAAAGATTTCAGAATTGCAGAAACACTAGCACCCAAGTCACATAAAGCAAAAAACTCATAATTTTAATCTTGACTTTGATAGTAGGTTCCCATTCATCATGTAATTTTCTAGGAATTGAAATCTCTAATTCCAATTTTTCTTCTAAAGCTTTCATCATAGCATCAACAATATGTTTAGTAAAAGCTTTATTTTGTTCATAAGAATGGGTGAATTTATCATGGATTGCAGCAAAGAAATACAATCAATCAAGGAGCATTATCATAATTATTGTCTTTCTAATCCAAAAGAGTGGGCACATCACTAGTTAAAGTTTTGACCTCTCCAAACCCACTTTTATCAATTTTCTCAACAAGATTTTCACCCTCCAAATTATTAGGACGCCTTCTAGCTAGAGTTGACTCTTATTCAGTCCCTTTATCATCAACCTTAATTTTACTAAACAAGGAATAAATATAAGAAACACCAATCACTTTGTGATCTTCATCATTTTTATGAAAGCAGTCGCTAGAAAATGCTTTTTCTAAAAATTCTCTTTTAGCTCTAAGAATAGCGGTTCTTTTCTTACTTTCATCCATAGAAACATATAAAGCTTTAATTGATTCCTCAACCTTAAGCACAAAAGTTTTCATCTTGAGATTTTCTACATCATGAGAAATTCTATCAATGCTTCTAGACATATCATCAATCTTACTCAACTTTTCTTCTATCATAGTATTAAAATTCTTTTGAGCATTGATAAATTCTTTAATATTATTCTCAAGATCAGAGGTGTTCCTATTTTTATTACAAGAAGGGTTACCATAGGAATTACCATAATTATTAGAGGAATTTCCCGGAAAAGGTCTAGGATTAAAATTACCTCTATAAGCATTGTTATTAGAATTGTTTCATGAAAAAAATTCACATCTATGGCATCACTATTTTGCTCAATCAAAGTAGACAATGGCACATCGTTCAGATCAATAGGATCATTTTTATTAGAAACCAACTTCATAAGAGCATCAACTTTTTCGCTCAAAGAATTTATTTCTTCTACCGAATTAACCTTTTTACTAGTAGGAGCTCTTTCGGTATGCCATGCTGAATAATTTACCATAATATTATCAAGCAATTTAGTAGCTTCACCCAAAGTAATTTCCATAAAAGTACCACCCGCGGTGGAATCTAAAATATTTCTAGAGACAAAATTCAATCCCGCATAAAAAATTTGTATGATCATCCAAAGATTTAAACCATGAGTAGGACAATTTCTTAGCATCAATTTCATTCTTTCCCAAGATTGCGCAACATGTTCATGCTCAAGTTTCTTAAAATTCATGTTTTGCGTACTAAGGGGAATCGTTTTCGCGGGCGGAAAATATTTAGTAATAAAAGCATCTTTGCAGTTATCCCAAGAATCGATACTATTGCGAGGCAAAGAAGAAAACCAAATTTTTGCACGATCTTGCAAGGAAAACGAGAATAATTTCAACGTCACAATATCATTGTCCACGTATTTTTTCTTTTGCATATCGCATAATTTTATGAATGTGTTAAGATGGGACGCGGCATCGTCACTAGGAGTACCAGAAAATTGATCTTTCATAACAAGATTCAACAAAGCGGCATTAATATCACAAGACTCCGCACTAGTGGCGGGAGGAGCAATCGGAGTGCCAATAAAATCATTGTTGTTGGTATTGGAGAAATTATGCAACTTGGTGTTCTCTTGAGTCATCGTGACTACGCAACAAGATTGCACTCAAAAACAGATTTGACGAGAAAACGGCGAACGAAAAAGAGGGCGAATAAAACAGCAAATTTTTGTGAAGTGCGCGAGATGAAAATGAGAGGCAAATGGCAAATAATGTAAATTGCAAGGAGATGAGATTTGTGATTAGGAACCTGGTAGATGTTGATGATGTCTCCCTGGCAAAGGTGGCAGCAATTCCTTTTGATGCGGCTTGAACTACGTCGGTATTTCCCCAAAGAGGAAGGGATGATGCAGCACAACTACGGTCGGTATTTCCCTCAGTGATGAGACCAAGGTTATCAAACCAGTAGGAGAAACACACAACAATACATGAACGGCACCTGCACACAAAGAACAAATACTTGCAACCCGACGTAAAAGAGGGGTTGTCAATCCCTCCCGGATAAAAAGATAGATAAATTTGTAGTAGATCGGATAAATAGATCTCGCGGGAACGCGAGATAAAATAAATAACAATAAATTGCAGCAAGGTATTTTGGGGTTTTTGGATTAAAAGATCTGAAAATAAAAGCAAATAAAAATAGATCTCGAAGGCAAATATGATAAAGAAGAGATCCGAGGGCCGTAGATTTCACTAGTGGCTTCTTTCGAGAAAAATAGTATACGGTGGGTAAACAAATTACTGTTGGGCAATTGATAGAACTTCAAATAATCATGACGATATCCAGGCAATGATCATTATATAGGCATCACGTCCAAGATTAGTAGACTGACTCCTGCCTGCATCTACTACTATTACTCCACACATCGACCGCTATCCAGCATGCATATAGTGTATTAAGTTCATGGAGAAACGGATTGATGCAATAAGAACGATGACATGATGTAGACAAGATCTATTCATGTAGGAATAGACCCCATCTTGTTATCGTTAATAGCAACGATACATACGTGTCATTTCCCCTTCAGTCACTGGGATTGAGCACCGTAAGATCGAACCCATCACAAAGCACCTCTTCCCATGGCAAGAAAAATCGATCTAGTCGGCCTAACTAAACCAAAGATTCGAAGAAGAAATACGAGGCTATAAGTAATCATGCATATAAGAGATCAAAAGACTCAAATAACTTTCATGGATAAAAACATAGATCTGATCATAAACTCAAAGTTCATCGGATCCCAACAAACACATCGCAAAAAGAGTTACATCAAATAGATCTCCAAGAGACCATTGTATTGAGAATCAAAAGAGAGAGAGGAAGCCATCTAGGTACTAACTACGGACCCGTAGGTCTACAATGAAGTACTCACGCATCATCGGAGAGGCACCAATGAGGATGATAAACTCCTCCATGATGGTGTCTAGATTGGATCTATGGTTTTTTGGAACTTGCGGTGGCTGGAATTGTTTTTCGTCGACTCTCCTAGGGTTTCTGGAATACTGGGGTATTTATAGAGCGAAGAGGCGGTGCAGGAGGCCACCGATGTGGGCACAACCCACCCAGGCGCGCCCAGGTGGGTTGTGCCCCCCTCGTTGCACCCCTCTAGTACTTTCATGGCCCAACTTGTGTCTTCTGGTCCAGAAAAATCACCAAAAAGTTTTGCTGCGTTTGGACTCCGTTTGGTATTGATTTTCTGCGAAGTAAAAAATAAGCAAAAACAGTAACTCGCATTGGGCACTATGTCAATAGGTTAGTCCCAAAAAATTATATAAAGTTGCTATAAAATGATTGTAAAACATCCAAGAATGATTATATAACAGCATGGAACAATAAAAAAAATTATAGATACGTTGGAGACGTATCAGATGTATCAAGGGGGGAGGGGTGCATACGTGGTTGAGGTCTGCTTGCGGTGGTGGCGAGTCCCCCATGCGTGGGTGAGGTCGCCATTCCTGTCGTGGGCGAGGCGAGGGGCCTCGACACCACCACCGCCGGTCGCCGCCCCCGCCCCTGCCGGTTGCTTCCGCTGTCGGCCCCGCCAACGCTGGTTGCCCCCGCCGTTGCCCTTGTCGTGGAAGACCTAGAAATTTTGGCTAAGTGTTGGCTCTGTCCGATCCTGGGAATAGGTCCCATTGTCAATGACTTAGATTTTGTAAGAGACAACTGATGTTTTATATAATATACAGAGCCATTCCGGTTGATGAGCAGCAATCCCTCTCTAGCCCAGTGGTAGTGAACAAGCAGCCACAGGCCAGTGATCGTGGGTTCAAGTCCCCACTCGGGCAAATTTTTTATCAAACGAATTTGGCGCTCGGTCCCGCTTGTCAGTGTATGTGCTTCTGTTGTCAAATGGGTCCCACCTGTCAGTGTGTGATCTTTGTTGAACAACAAGTAAGCATAAATGACACCTAAACAATGACACATAAGCGAGGTTGCTGAGGTGGCTGCCTAATCATCCTAATGCATTTGAACTCAAGTGTAGTGAACATTTATATTGGTTGTTATCAGCTAGGAGTGAGGCAGTGGACAGTGTTGTCCGCTTTACGACTACTTCCTCTAATGAAATTACGACCTTTCTGACCAAAATGGTCGTATGGGTTTAGGGTTTCGAGCCCCTCGAACAGCTTACGACCAACTGGTCTCAAATGGTCATAGATTTACGACTGTTTCTTCCAGGGTCACTGCCAGAAGGTCACAGGTTGACATATTTCTTGTAGTGTATGCTCAATCATTGATCCATTCACGAAACCCACTCGAATATTAGCTACATCCAATGCTCAAGTATGATCATAGTGCTTCCTAGTTGGTGCTTTATAAGAGGAGATGGAGACTCAAATAAAAACTGCATAAAGTAAATAGATAGGCCCTTCGCAGAGGGAAGCAGAGATTTGTAGAGGTGCCAGAACTCAAAGCTTAAATTGAGAGATAGAAATATTTTGAGAGGCATACTTTTCCCGTCAACGAAAATGACCGAGTAATTCCCAACACTTTCCATGCTAGATATATCATAGGCGGTTCCCAAACATAAAATAAAGTTTATTCCTTTTTCCACCATACTCTCACACTCCACGGCTAGCCGTATCCACGGGTACCGTCCATACAACACTTTCCTAGGAATTTATTATTTGAAAACATAAAGTAAATTTCTTTTTCATTTCGGGACTGGGCATCCCTATTACCGCCGTACTCTCGTGCAGTGACAAGTGAATAAACACTAATCTTGAGAATAACACATCTAGCATGGAAAATATTGGCCACCCCCTGCCGCTTCATGAGCGGTACGGGCACACAAAAAGGAAATTTATTTTGAAAATTAGAGTTGGCACATACAAATTTACTTAGAACGGCATGGAAATACCGCATATAGGTAGGTATGGTGGACTCATGTGGCAAAACTGGGTTTAAGGATTTTGGATGCACAAGTAGTATTCCTACTAAGTTCAAATGGAGGCTAGCAAATAGATTGAGAAGCAACCAACCAAGAAACAAAAATTCACATAAACAAGCATTGAGCGTAACTAACACCGAATAATGCACCACAAGTAGGATGTAATTTCATTGCATAACTATTGACTTTCATGCTTGCATAGGGAATCACAAACCTTAACACCAATATTCTTACTGAAGCATAATTACTCACCAACATGACTAACATATTATTATCTCCATATCGCAAAACTATTGCAAGGAATCAAACTTATCATATCCAATGATCTACATGAAAGTTTTTATTATATCCTTCTTGAACATCCATCATATTCGAACTAATTTTATAGCTTGTGCAATTTTTCATCACTAGTATCAACTCTCAAAATAATATAAGTGAAGCATGAGAGTGTTCGACAAACCACTCCAAAAAGATATAAGTGAAGTTCAAACGACTAGTTAAGTAAACGGGTAGCTATTTGAGGACTCTCTCTTATTTACAAACTTTCAGATCTAAGTATTTTATTAAAACATCAAGCAAAGCAAAATAAAATGACATTCTAAGAATAGCACACATCATGTGAAGAAGCAAAAACTTAGGCTCAACAGATACTAACCAATAATTGTTGATAAAGAAAGGTGGGATGCCTACCGGAGCATCCCCAAGCTTAGATGCTTGAGACTTCTTGAAATATTATCTTGGGATGCCTTAGGCCTCCTCAAGCTTTATCTTTTGTGTCTCCTTAATTCCTTTTATATCACGGTTTCCCTAAATCTTAAAAACTTCATCCACACAAAACTCAACAAGAACTCGTGAGATAAGTTAGTATAAATCAATGCAATAACCTTATCATTCTCTACTGTATTAAATAACTAAAAAACTATTTAACAGTGCATACTAAATGCCTCTGCATATTTAATACTCCTATCCTCAAATAGAATCATCAGACAAGCAAACATATGCAAACATAACAGCAATCTGCCAAAACAGGACAGTCTGTAAAGGATGCAAGAATATTCATACTTCTCTAACTCCAAAAATTCTGAAAAATTACCATACTATAGAAAATTTATCATAACTTATTGTTCAAAAAAATTCAACATTTTATCACATTCCGACTTTTCTCAAGAATTCACGCACTAGCGTGTAACTTTCTGTTTTCAAAATAGCAACATATAGACTTGCAAAATAAGCATGGTAAAGGCTACCCTTGACATTTTTTATTGAAATGAAAGATGCAAAGCATTATTCTAAATAAAAACAAGCAAACCCTAACAAAATAAAATGACACTCCAAGCAAAATAAAATGACGAATAAAAATATAGCTCCAAGTGAGGTTACCAATAATGTTGAAGACAAAAGAGGGGATGCCTTCCGGGGCATCCCCAAGCTTAGTTGCTTGGATCTTCCTTGAAAATTACCTTGGGAGTGCCTTGGACATCCCCAAGATTAGGGTATTGTCACTCCTTATTATCCTCATATATACATCTCACCCAAAACTTGAAAACTTCAATCACACAAAACTTAACGAAACTTCGTGAGATAGGTTAGTATGATAAAGACAAATCATTCACTTTGGTACTGTCAAAGACAAGATTCATAATTTTTATCACACAATTCCTAATGTACCTTATCATTTCCATAATTTATATTGAGCAATATAAGCCATAGAAACTAGAAAACAAGCAAACTATGCATTGAAAACAGAATCTGTCAAAAACAGAACAGTCTGTAATGGTCTCAACAATGACCATACTTCTGTTACTCCAAAAATTCTGAAAAAATTAGGACAACGTAGGAAATTTGCATATCAATCATCTGTAAAAACTCCAGAATTTTATCACATTCCAGTGAATTTAAACAATTTTATTACTGGAAAAAAGTTTCTGTTTTTGCACAGAATCAACTCAACTATCATCCACACTATCCCAAAGGCTTTACATGGCACTTTATTGAAACAAAAGCTATCAAACATGATTACTATAGTAGCTTAATCATGTGAACACACAAAAACAGTAGGGGTAAATGTTGGGTTGTCTCCCAACAAGCGCTTTTCTTTAATGCCTTTTTAGCTAGGCATGATGATTTCAATGATGCTCGCATAAAAGATAAGAATTGAAACATAACGGGAGCATCATGAGGCATATGACTAGCACATTTAAGCCTAACCCACTTCCTATGCATACGGATTTTGTGAGAAAACAAATTATGGGAGCAAGAATCAATTAGGATAAGAAGGAAAAATAAGTGCAACTTCAAAACTTTCAACATAAAGAGAGGAAACTTGATATTAATGAGAAGCCTACAAGCATATGTTCCTCTCTCATAATAATTTTCAGTAGCATCATGAATGAATTCACCAATATAGCTATCACATAAAGCATTCTTTTCATGATTCACAAGCATAGAAATTTTATTACACTCCACATAAGCAAATTTATTCTCATGAATAGTAGTGGGAGAAAACTCAACAAAATAACTATCATGGGATTGAAAATTAAAATCATGATGACAATTTTCATGGTTATCATTATTCTTTATAGCATACATGTCACCACAATAATCATCATAGATAGCTGCTACCTCTTCAGCTTGCGTTGTTTTTCCCTTGAAGAGGAAAGGGTGATGCAGCAAAGTAGCGTAAGTATTTCCCTCAGTTTTTGAGAACTAAGGTATCACTACAGTAGGAGCCTACATGCAAGTCGCCTCGTACCTACACAAACAAATAAGATCCTTGCAACCAACGCGATAAAGGGGTTGTCAATCCCTTCACGGCCACTTGCAAAAGTGAGATCTGATAGAGATAATAAGATAAATATTTTTGGTATTTTTTATGATAAAGATTGAAAGTAAAGATTGCAAATAAAATAGATTGGAAACTTATATGATGGAGAATAGACCCGGGGGCCATAGGTTTCACTAGTGGCTTCTCTCAAGATATCATAAGTATTACGGTCGGTCAACAAATTACTGTCGAGCAATTGATAGAAAAGTGCATAGTTATGAGAATATCTAGGCATGATCATG
Source organism: Aegilops tauschii subsp. strangulata (assembly GCF_002575655.3). NCBI lineage: Eukaryota > Viridiplantae > Streptophyta > Magnoliopsida > Poales > Poaceae > Aegilops > Aegilops tauschii. The sequence goes on from NC_053035.3 coordinate 359,847,828, forward strand.
TACATAGGCATCACGTCCGCGACAAGTAGACTGAAACGGTTCTGCATCTACTACTATTACTCCACACATCGACCGCTATCCAGCATGCATCTAGAGTATTAAGTTCATGAGAACAGAGTAACGCATTAGGCAAGATGACATGATGTAGAGGGATAAACTCAAGCAATATGATATAAACCCCATCTTTTTATCCTCGATGGCAACAATACAATACGTGTCGTTTCCCTTTCTGTCACTGGGATCGAGCAACGCAAGTTGAACCCAAAACTAAGCACTTCTCCCATTCCAAGAAAGATCAATCTAGTAGGCCAAACCAAACTGATAATTCAAAGAGAGTTGCAAAGATATTAAATCATACACAAAAGAATTCAGAGGATATTCAAATATTGTTCATAGATAATCTTGATCATAAACCCACAATTCATCGGATCTCGACAAACACACCGCAAAAAGAGTTACATCAAATAGATCTTCAAGAAGATCGAGGAGAACTTTGTATTGAGATCCAAAGAGAGAGAAGAAGCCATCTAGCTAATAACTATGGACCAGAAGGTCTGTGGTAAACTACTCACACATCATCGGAGAGGGTATGGTGTTGATGTAGAAGCCCTCCGTGATTGATTCCCCCTCCAGCGGGGCGCCGGAAAAGGCCCCAAGATGGGATCTCACGGGTACAGAAGGTTGTGGCAGTGGAAATAGGGTTTCGTGGTGCTCCTGGATGTTTTCGGGGTATATGGATATATATAGGAGGAAGAAGTAGGTCGGTGGAGCTGCGAGGGGCCCACGAGGGTGGGGCGCGCCCAGGGGGCAGGTGCACCTCCCTGCCTCGTGGCCTCCTTGCTTCTTTCTTGACGTCCACTCCAAGTCCCATGGATCACGTTTGTTCCAAAAATAACTCTCCCGAAGGTTTCATTACGTTTGGATTCCGTTTGATATTCCTTTTCAGCGAAACACTGAAATAGGCAAAAAAACAGCAATTTGCACTGGGCCTTGGGTTAGGAGGTTAGCCCCAAAAAAATATAAAAGTGCATAATAAAGCCCATTAAACATCCAAAACAGATAATATAATAGCATGGAACAATCAAAAATTATAGATACGTTGGAGACGTGTCAAGCATCCCCAAGCTTAATTCCTACTCGTCCTCGAGTAGGTAAATGATAAAAACAGAATTTTTGATGTGTAATGCTACCTAGCATAATTCTGAATGTAATTTTCTTTATTGTGGCATGAATGTTCAGATCCGAATGATTCAAGATAAAAGTTTAATATTGATATAAAAATAATAATACTTCAAGCATACTAACAAAATAATTATGTCTTCTCAAAATAACATGGCCAAGGAAAGTTCATCCCTACAAAATCATATAGTTTGGCTATGCTCCATCTTCGTCACACAAAATATTCAAATCATGCACAACCCCGGTTTCAGCCAAGCAATTGTTTCATACTTTAGAATTTTCAAACTTTTTCAACTCTCACGCAATACATGAGCATGAGCCATGGATATAGCACTATGGGTGGAACAGAATAAAATGATGGGGGTTGTGTGGAGAAGACAAAAAAGGAGAAAGTCTCACATTGACGTGGCTGATCAACGGGCTAGGGAGATGCCGATCAATTGATGTCAACGCAAGGAGTAGGGACTGCCATGCAACGGATGCACTAGAGCTATAAATGTATGAAAGCTCAACAAAAGAAACTAAGTGGGTGTGCATCCAACTTGCTTGCTCATGAAGACCTAGGGCATTTGAGGAAGCCCATTGTTGGAATATACAAGCCAAGTTCTATAATGAAAAATTCCCGCTAGTATATGAAAGTGATAAAACAAGAGACTCTCTATCATAAAGATCATGGTGCTACTTTGAAGCACAAGTGTGGAAAAAAGGATAGTAGCATTGTCCCTTTTTATTTCTTTTTTTTCTTTTTTAGGGACAATGCTCTATTTATGATGATCATCACACTTCTATTTATTTACAACTCAATGATTACAACTCGATACTAGAACAAAATATGACTCTATATGAATGCCTCCGGCGGTGTACCGGGATGGGCAATGAATCAAGAGTGACATGTATGATAAATTATGCATGGTGGCTTTTCCACAAATACGATGTCAACTACATGATCATGCAAGCAATATGACAATGATGAAGTGTGTCATAATAAATGAAACGGTGGAAAGTTGCATGGAAATATATCTCGGAATGGCCATGGAAATGCCATAATAGGTAGGTATGGTGGCTGTTTTGAGGAAGATATAAGGAGGTTTATGTGTGATAGAGCGTATCATATCACGGGGGTTGGATGCACCGGCGAAGTTTGCACCAACTCTCAAGGTGAGAAAGGGCAATGCACAGTACCGAAGAGGCTAGCAATGATGGAAAGGTGAGAGTGCGTATAATCCATGGACTCAACATTAGTCATAAAGAACTCACATACTTATTGCAAAAATCTACAAGTCATCAAAACAAAGTACTACACGCATGCCCCTAGGGGAAGGGTTGCTAGGAGTTAACCATCGCATGATCCCGACCTCCACACAAAGGAAGGCAATCAAAGAAATACCTCATGCTTCAAATTTGTCACACAACGGTTACCATACGTGCATGCTACGGGACTTGCAAACCTCAACACAAGTATTTCTCAAATTCACAACTACTCCACTAGCATGAATCTAATATCACCATCTACATATCTCAAAACAATTATCAAGTATCAAACTTCTCATAGTATTCAATGCACTCTATATGAAATTTTTTATTATACCCATATTGGATGCCTATCATATTAGGACTAATTTTATAGCCAAAGCAAATTACCATGCTGTTCTAAAGGACTCTCAAAATAATATAAGTGAAGCATGAGAGATCAATAATTTCAATAAAATAAAACCACCACCGTGCTCTAAAAGGATATAAGCGAAGCACTAGAGCAAAATTATCTTAGCTCAAAAGATATAAGTGAAGCACATAGAGTATTCTAATAAATTCCGATTCATGTGTGTCTCTCCCAAAAGGTGTGTACAGCAAGGATGATTGTGGTAAACTAAAAAGCAAAGACTAAAATCATGCAAGACGCTCCAAGCAAAACACATATCATGTGGTGAATAAAAATATAGCATCAAGTAAAGTTACCGATAGACGAAGACGAAAGAGGGGATGCCTTCCGGGGCATCCCCAAGCTTAGGCTTTTGGTTGTCCTTGAATGTTACCTTGGGGTGCCTTGGGCATCCCCAAGCTTAGGCTCTTGCCAATCTTTATTCCATAATCCATCAAATCTTTACCCAAAACTTGAAAACTTCACAACAGAAAACTCAACAGAAAATCTCATGAGCTCCGTTAGCGAAATAAAACAAACCACCACTTTAAGGTACTGTAATGAACTCATTCTTTATTTATATTGGTGTTAAACCTACTGTATTCCAACTTCTCAATGGTTCATAACCTCCGATACTAGCCATAGATTCATCAAAATAAGCAAACAACACACGAAAAACAGAATCTGTCAAAAACAGAACAGTCTGTAGTAATCTGTATCTAACGCAAACTTCTGTAACTCAGAAAAATCTACCAAAATAGGAAGACCTAGATAATTGTTTTATTGGTATACTGCAATTGGAATAAGTATGTTATCACGTTCTGGTGATTTTTAACAATTGTTTTCGTGAGCAGAAAGTTTCTGTCTTTTTCAACAAGATCAAATAACTATCATCCAAGAAGATCCTACAGGTTTCACTTGGCACAAACACTAATTAAAACATAAAACCACACCTAACCAGAGGCTAGATCAAATATTTATTACTAAACAGAAACAAAAATAAAATTGGGTTTCCTCCCAACAAGCGCTATCGTTTAACTCCCCTAGCTAGGCATTGAGATTTCAATGATGCTCACATGAAAGACAAGAATTGAAGCGCAAAGAGAGCATCATGAAACACGTGACAAACACATCTAAGTCTAACACACTTCCTATTCATAGGCATTTTATAAGCAAACAAATTATCAAGGCAAGCAAAAACTAGCATATGCAAGGAAGAAGAAAGAGACGATAGCAATCTCAACGTGAAGAGAGGTAATTTAGTAACATGAAAATTTCTACAACCATAATTTCCTCTCTCATAATAATTACATGTAGTATCATAAGCAATTTAACAAAATAGCTATCACATAACATATTCTCAACACGATCCACATGCATGCGAAGTTGGCACTCTTCCAAAATAGTGGGATTAAAATTAACTAAAGTCATGACCTCGCCAAACCCACTTTTATCAAAAAATTCATAAGATTGAACATTATACAAATATGTGGGATCTAAAGTTGACACTCTTCCAAACCCACTTTCAATATTATTGCAAAAATTATTATCAATCTCATATTCATCATGGGGCTTAAATAAATTTTCAAGATCATAAGAAGAATCACCCCAGTCATGATCATTGCAACAAATACTAGACATAGCAAAACTAGCATCCCCAAGCTTAGGGTTTTGCATATTATTAGCACAATTGACATCAATAGAATTTATAGTAGAATCATTGCAATCATGCTTTTTATTCAAAGATCTATCGTGAATCTCTTCATAAAGTACTTCATCACAATTTTCAGATTCACAAATTTCAAGCAAAACCTCATAAAGATAATATAGTGCACTCAACTCACTAGCAATAGGTTCATCATAATTGGATCTGTTAAAGAGATTAGCAAGTGGATGAGGATCCATAAACTTTTAGCAAGCGAAGACGCAAGCAAAAAGAAGGTACATGGTAACACAAGCAAACAAAAGGACGAACAGAAGAAGGGCGAAGAAAAGGCAAAGGTGAAGTGGGGGAGAGGAAAACGAGAGGCAAATGGCAAATAATGTAATGCGAGGGATAAGAGTTTGTGATGGGTACTTGGTATGTATTGACTTGTGCGTAGATCTCCCCGGCAACGACGCCAGAAATCCGCACGTTGGTGGGAGATCAAATCTTGACTAGACTTGGCGTAAACCTCCCCGGCAACTGCGCCAGAAATCCGCACGTTGGTGGGAGATCGAATCTTGACTTGACTTGGTGTAAGCCTCCCCGGCAACGGCGCCAGAAATCCTCCTTGCTACCTCTTGAGCTTGCGTTTGTTTTTCCCTTGAAGAGGAAAGGGCGATGCATCAAAGTAGAGTAAGTATTTCCCTCAGTTTTTGAGAACCAAGGTATCAATCCAGTAGGAGACTACACGCAAGTCACCTCGTACCTACACAAACAAATAAGAACCTTGCAACCAACGCGATAAAGGGGTTGTCAATCCCTTCACAGCCACTTGCAAAAGTGAGATCTGATAGAGATAATAAGATAAATATTTTTGGTATTTTTTATGATAAAGATTGAAAGTAAAGATTGCAAATAAAATAGATTGGAAACTTATATGATGAAGAATAGACCCGGGGGCCATAGGTTTCACTAGTGGCTTCTCTCAAGATAGCATAAGTATTACGGTGGGTGAACAAATTACTGTCGAGCAATTGACAGAAAAGTTCATAGTTATGAGAATATCTAGGCATGATCATGTATATAGGCATCACGTCCATGACAAGTAGACCAAAATGATTCTGCATCTACTACTATTACTCTACACATAGACTGCTATCCAGCATGCATCTAGAATATTAAGTTCATAAGAACAGAGTAACGCATTAGGCAAGATGACATGATGTAGAGGGATAAACTCAAGCAATATGATATAAAACCCATCTTTTTTGTTGGGAATCGTAGCATAATTTAAAATTTTCCTACGCTCACCAAGATGCATCTATGGAGTCTACTAGCAACGAGGGGAAAGGAGTGCATCTACATACCCTTGTAGATCGCGAGCGGAAGCGTTCCAATGAACGTGGATGACGGAGTCGTACTCGCCGTGATCCAAATCACCGATGACCGAGTGCCGAACGGACGGCACCTCCGCGTTCAACACACGTACGGTGCAGCGACGTCTCCTCCTTCTTGATCCAGCAAGGGGGGAGGAGAGGTTGATGGAGATCCAACGGCACGACGGCGTGGTGGTGGATGTAGCGGGTCTCCGGCAGGGCTTCGCCGAGCTTCTACGAGAGAGAGAGAGAGAGAGAGAGAGAGAGGTGTTGCAGGGGAGGAGGGAGGCGCCCAAGGCTGTAGGGTGCTGCCCTCCCTCCCCCCCCTTTATATAGGCCCCTGGGGGTGCGCCAGCCCCAAGAGATCGGATCTCAAGGGGGGGCGGCGGCCAAGTGGGGGGGAAGGGGTGCCTTGCCCCCCAAGGCAAGGGGGAAGCTCCCCCTAGGGTTTCCAACCCTAGGCGCAGGGGGGAGGCCCAAGGGGGGCGCCCCAGCCCACTAGGGGCTGGTTCCCTTCCACTTTCAGCCCACGGGGCCCTCCGGGACAGGTGGCCCCACCCGGTGGACCCCCAGGACCCTTCCGGTGGTCCCGGTACAATACCGATAACCCCCGAAACTCTCTCGGTGGCCGAAACTTGAGTTCCTATATATAATTCTTCACCTCCGGACCATTCTGGAACCTCTCATGACGTCCGGGATCTCATCTTCATTCAAGTCGTGATTCCTATTACAAGAATATGATCAATCTCATACATCACATATATCATTCATCACATCTTCTGGCCATATCACATCACATAGCACTTGCTGCAAAAACAAGTTAGACGTCCTCTAATTGTTGTTGCAAGTTTTTACGTGGTTTGTAGGTTTCTAGCAAGAACGTTTCTTACCTACGTATGACCACAACGTGATTTGCCAATTTCTATTTACCCTTCATAAGGACCCTTTTCATCGAATCCGTTCCGACTAAAGCAGGAGAGACAGACACCCGCTAGCCACCTTATGCAACTAGTGCATGTTAGTCGGTGGAACCTGTCTCACGTAAGAGTACGTGTAAGGTCGGTCCGGGCCGCTTCATCCTACAATGCCGCCGAAACAAGAAAAGACTAGTAGCGGCAAGAAGAATTGGCAAACTCAACGCCCACAACTGCTTTGTGTTCTACTCGTGCATAGTAACTACGCATAGACCTGGCTCATGATGCCACTGTTGGGAATCGTAGCATAATTTAAAATTTTCCTACGCTCACCAAGATGCATCTATGGAGTCTACTAGCAACGAGGGGAAAGGAGTGCATCTACATACCCTTGTAGATCGCGAGCGGAAGCGTTCCAATGAACGTGGATGACGGAGTCGTACTCGCCGTGATCCAAATCACCGATGACCGAGTGCCGAACGGACGGCACCTCCGCGTTCAACACACGTACGGTGCAGCGACGTCTCCTCCTTCTTGATCCAGCAAGGGGGAGGAGAGGTTGATGGAGATCCAACAACACGACGGCGTGGTGGTGGATGTAGCGGGTCTCCGGCAGGGCTTCGCCGAGCTTCTGCGAGAGAGAGAGGTGTTGCAGGGGAGGAGGGAGGCGCCCAAGGCTGTAGGGTGCTGCCCTCCCTCCCCCCTTTATATAGGCCCCTGGGGGGGTGCGCCAGCCCCAAGAGATCGGATCTCAAGGGGGGGCGGCGGCCAAGTGGGGGGAAGGGGTGCCTTGCCCCCCAAGGCAAGGGGGAAGCTCCCCCTAGGGTTTCCAACCCTAGGCGCAGGGGGGAGGCCCAAGGGGGGCGCCCCAGCCCACTAGGGGCTGGTTCCCTTCCACTTTCAGCCCACGGGGCCCTCCGGGACAGGTCGTCCCACCCGGTGGACCCCCAGGACCCTTCCGGTGGTCCCGGTACAATACCGGTAACCCCGGAAACTCTCCCGGTGGCCGAAACTTGACTTCCTATATATAATTCTTCACCTCCGGACCATTCCGGAACCTCTCGTGACGTCCGGGATCTCATCCGGGACTCCGAACAACTTTCGGGTTTCCGCATACATATATCTGTACAACCCTAGCGTCACCAGACCTTAAGTGTGTAGACCCTACGGGTTCGGGAGACATGCAGACATGACCGAGACGCCTCTCCGGTCAATAACCAACAGCGGGATCTGGATACCCATGTTGGCTCCCACATGCTCCACGATGATCACATCGGATGAACCACGGTGTCGAGGATTCAATCAATCCGTATGCAATTCCCTTTGTCAAACGGTATGTTACTTGCCCGAGATTCGATCGTAGGTATCCCAATACCTTGTTCAATCTCGTTACCGGCAAGTCTCTTTACTCGTACCGCAATGCATGATCCCGTGACTAACGCCTTAGTCACATTGAGTTCATTATGATGATGCATTACCGAGTGGGCCCAGAGATACCTCTCCGTCACACGGAGTGACAAATCCCAGTCTCGATCTGTGCCAACCCAACAGACACTTTCGGAGATACCCGTAATGCACCTTTATAGTCACCCAGTTACGTTGTGACGTTTGGCACACCCAAAGCACTCCTACGGTATCCGGGAGTTGCACGATATCATGGTCTAAGGAAAAGATACTTGACATTGGAAAAGCTCTAGCAAACGAAACTACACGATCTTTTATGCTATGCTTAGGATTGGGTCTTGTCCATCACATCATTCTCCTAATGATGTGATCCCGTTATCAATGACATCCAATGTCCATAGTCAGGAAATCATGACTATCTGTTGATCAACGAGCTAGTCAACTAGAGGCTTACTAGGGACAGGTTGTGGTCTATGTATTCACACATGTATTACGATTTCCGGACAATACAATTATAGCATGAATAATAGACTATTATCATGAACAAAGAAATATAATAATAACCATTTATTATTGCCTCTAGGGCATATTTCCAACATTTTTATCCTCGATGGCAACAATACAATACGTCTCGTTTCCCTTTCTGTCACTTGGATAGAGCAACGCAAGATTGAACCCAAAGCTAAGCACTTCCCCCATTGCAAGAAAGATCAATCTAGTAGGCCAAACCAAACTGATAATTCGAAGAGACTTGCAAAGATATTAAATCATACATAAAATAATTCAGAGGAGATTCAAATATTGTTCATAGATAATCTTGATCATAAACCCACAATTCATCGGATCTCGACAAACACACCGCAAAAAGAGTTACATCGAATAGATCTCCAAGAAGATCGACGAGAACTTTGTATTGAGATCCAAAGAGAGAGAAGAAGCCATCTAGCTAATAACTATGGACCCGAAGGTCTGTGGTAAACTACTCACACATCATCGGAGAGGCTATGGTGTTGATCTAGAAGCCCTCTGTGGTTGATTCCCCCTCCGGCGGGGCGCCGGAAAAGGCCCCAAGATGGGATCTCACGGGTACAGAAGGTCGCGGCGGTGGAAATAGGGTTTCGTGGTGCTCCTGGATGTTTTCGGGGTATATGGATATATATATAGGAGGAAGAAGTAGGTCGGTGGAGCTGCGAGGGGCCCATGAGGGTGGGGGCGCGCCCAGGGGGCAGGTGCGCCTCCCTGCCTCGTGGCCTCCTCGCTTCTTTCTTGACATCCACTCCAAGTCCCCTGGATCATGTTTGTTCCAAAAATAACTCTCCCGAAGGTTTCATTCCGTTTGGACTCCGTTTGATATTCCTTTTCTGTGAAACACTGAAATAGGCAAAAAACTGCAATTTGCACTGGGCTGTAGTCCCAAAAAAATATAAAAGTGCATAATAAAGCCCATTAAACATCCAAAATAGATAATATAATAGCATGGAACAATCAAAAATTATAGATACGTTGGAGACGTATCAATAGCAACTTTGTTGTCACAATCAATTGTAACCTCTTCCAAAATAGTGGATTCATCACTAAATAAAATCATGACCTATCCCAATCCACTTTCATAATTATTATAATAAGATTCCACACCCGCCAAAATAGTGGGATCATTACCTAGAGTTGACACTCTTCCAAACCCACTTTCATCACTATAATCATCATAAATAGGAGGCATGCTATCATCACAATAAATTTGCTCATCAAAACTTGGGGGCAGAAAATATCATCTTCATCAAACATAGCATCCCCAAGCTTATGGCTTTGCATATCACTAGCATAATGGATATTCAAAGAATTCATACTAGCAACATTGCAATCATGCTCATCATTCAAAGATTTTATGCCAAACATTCAATTGAATTCTTCTTCAATCAATTGAGCACAATTTCCTTTCCATCATTTTCAGGAAAGACATGATAAAGACGAATAATATGAGGGAACCTCAATTCCATTTTTTTATATTTTTCTTTTATAAAAACTAGTGATAAAACAAGAAACTAAAAGATTCCATTGCAAGATCTACAGATACACCTTCAAGCACTCACCTCCCCGGCAACAGCGCCATAAAAGAGCTTGATGTCTACTATGCAACTTTATTCTTGTAGACTCGTGTTGGGCCTCCAAGTGCAGAGTTTTGTAGGACAGTAGCAATTTTCCCTCAAGTGGATGACCTAAGGTTTATCAATCCGTGGGAAGCGTAGGATGAAGATGGTATCTCGCAAACAACCCTGTAACCAAATAACAAAGAGTCTCTTGTGTCCCCAACATACCCCATACAATGGTAAATTGTATAGGTGCACCAGTTCGGCGAGGAGATGGTGATACAAGTGTAGTAATGATAGTATGTAGCGACCAGACCTCAAATAGTCTGATCTCTGTGCATCAGTGTCATCCCTGGATCGGTAATGCTGACACGCACAGTACTTGAAGGATTTATAATAGAGTAGCAATCACACACTTATTACATCGAATGTCTCAAAAGAGAACTTATTACAATAAATATGGCTTAAGGCCATCTAAAATGATAATAGCGGAAGGCTTGGAAGATAAAGTGAGTCCATCAACTCCAACGGCATCACTGAGTGAAATAGCACGACCTAAGGCTCCTTACTCGTCGTCTGAAAAGTCTGCAACATGATACGTTGCAGCCCGAAACGGGTCAGCACATGGAATATGCTGGCAAGGCAACACAAAAGAGTAATGAACAGAATAAAGCTATCACTACATGCATATATGGCTGGTGGAGGCTGTATGGTTAATATGTTTTGCGAAAATCCAATTTTTTCCTAGAAGAAAGGAATATATTTTATTTAACTACAAAGTTTGTTGAAAAACATTGAGAATGGTAAACCCCATCTCAATCCCAATTAAAAGTAATTAATAACCCAACCAACATTATCTTAAGAGTGATGAGATCCACATGATAATCCAAGAACTAGATACTCAAGATGTCCATAATCGGGGACACGGCTAACCATGATTAGTTTGTACACTCTACAGAGGTTTGTGCACTTTTCCCCACAAGACTCGATCTCCTCCGTTGGATTTCTCGCACTACATAATCATTGAGAAACGGATGACCGAGACACAGTCTTTCCGAAGAGGTCCCCTTCAACCGATAGATAGGCTTGTACACCTACAATCCCCTACATCTGCTAGCCTATCATGGAAAGGTTTCCCACAACTTACTCAACTATGCCAGAGCCCATAATGGCATGTGGATGCACACGGAAGTTTCTAGCATGAATAATCTTATGATCCCTTTGAGCCTGGGTGACAGTCCATAGGAGAATCACACAGTACCCCGGGATTTCCAAAAATACAGGCAACACTGGGTTCCCCAGGTGCCTCAATCCACCCAGATGTGTATTAAAGTTGCCACCTTAAGTTAACCATTAATTAACAAAACTCACATCTGTCATGGATACACTCACCCAATCCACGTCTACAAGCATAGCATAGCAATATAAGCAACGTAGAAGTAACTCCCATAGGTTTGATAATAAACAGGTGAATAGGTACTACCTCATCTACTTCCCAACCCACAATTTATTCAGATCCTAACCATGCAATTGTTTGAGGATTGATCTAATGCAATAAAACTGGGTAGTAAAGAGGTATGATCAAAGTGTTACTTGCCTTGCTGATGATCCGCGAAACCTAGAGACTCGTAGTAGCACGCTTCGCACTCCGGGTACTCTATCGCAAACAAACAAGTATTCAATAAGCAATCAAGCAAGATGCACGGGTAAAACTAAAATAAGAAGATCTAACCAGAAAGTTCAACTTAAGAACTCCGGTTTGCAAAAAGAATCAAATCAAACGAAGCAACAAAACTCAAACTGCGAAAGAAACAAGCTTCGTTTACTAATCTGGACTAAAGTCAAATTTTACAGTAGCAAAAACTTGTTTAAGTTGATTAAACAGAAACAGGGCTTCGAGACCAAACTCTAGGCGCTTGAATCGCCTGATTCCGATAAACGAACGAAAAGGTAAACTAAAACGAAAATCGGATCAGAAATCATGATCGAAAATAATCATGAAAAATCCGAGAAAAAGAAAAACTGACGAACAGACTAACGAACGAACGTTCGCTATCTGCGGCTAACGGGTGAAAACCATTCGTTAAAATGAACGTACGGACGAACGTCCGCTATATAACTAAACCGGAAAAAAATAAAACCGATCTAATAAAAAATGCATCTAGGTTTTGACCAAAAAACGAACCGGCCAAAGAAAACCGGCGGCGGCGGCGGCGGCGAACTCCGGCGGCGGCGGCGGGGTGGCGAGGCGGCGGCGCGGCTCCGGCGGGTCGGCGGCGGGGCGGCGCGGCGGCGGCGGCGGGCTGGCGCGGCTAGGGTTTCGGCAGGGCGGGCTGGTGGGGTGCGGGGCTGCGGCTTCGGCGGCTTATAAAGCCCCCCCCCCCCCCGGCGAGGTCCCGGGCGGGTATGGCCCAAAGTCGGTTTCTTTTTAAAAAAATATTCCGCGCAGAAAAACGAATAAAAGAATTACTAAACGGACTCCACAAATCCTGAAATAAATTTTCCCCATCCTCTAAAAATCTGCCGGACAAGGTGAACATTTATTTGGGACTCTAATGCAATTTTGAAAAACACATATTTTTCCTAATTCGAATAAAATAGCGATAAAAATCCGAATAAAACTCTTATTTGATTTTAACATTAAATCTCCAATATTTCTTTATATTGAGGAAGTCATTTTATCCTCTCTCTTTTATTTTTATAAAAGAAATATTTGAAGAGAAAATAATTAAAATCAAACGATCCTCTTTTCAAAATTCGAGAAAAACTCAAATATGAAAATAACGAAATTCCCAACTCTCTCCGTGGGTCCTTGAGTTGCGTAGAATCTCTAGGATCAAACCAAAATGCAATAAAATATGATATGCAATGATGATCTAATGTATAACATTCCAAATTGAAAATTTAGGATGTTACAAACCTACCCCCTTAAGATGAATCTCGCCCTCGAGATTTGGGTTGGCTAGAAAATAGGTGAGGGTGATCCTTCCGTAGGTCTTCCTCGCGTTCCCAGGTGGCTTCATCTTCGGTATGGTGGCTCCACTGAACCTTGCAAAACTTGATAACCTTGTTGCGTGTAACTCGGCTGGAAAACTCGAGAATCTTGACTGGCTTTTCCTCGTAGGTCAAATCGCTATCCAACTGTATCGCTTCCAGTGGCACTGTATCTCTCAGAGGAATATCAGCCATCTCTGTGTGGCACTTCTTCAACTGAGAAACGTGGAACACATCATGAACTCCTGACAATCCTTCGGGCAATTCCAACTTGTAAGCAACTTATCCCATACGTTCCAAAACTTTGTATGGTCCCACAAAACGTGGTGCTAACTTTCCCTTAACTCCAAAACGCTTCACTCCTCGAAGTGGGGATACACGAAGATACACTCTGTCTCCGACTTTGTAAACTGTCTCCTTGCGTTTAGAATCCGCATAGCTCTTCTACCTGGACTGGGCTACCTTGAGTCTATCGCGAATCAGCTTAACCTTCTCTTCAGACTCTTTAATCAAATCTGGTCCAAACAACTGTCGGTCTCCAACTTCATCCCACAACAACGGTGTTCTGCACCTCCTTCCGTACAATGCTTCGAAAGGGGCCATCTTCAAACTGGCTTGATAGCTGTTGTTGTAAGAGAACTCTGCGTAAGGCAAATTATCGTCCCAACTAGATCCATAATCTAGTGCACAAGCTCTCAACATGTCCTCCAGAATCTGATTGACTCTCTCAGTTTGTCCATCTGTCTGCGAGTGAAAAGCTTTACTGAACTCTAGCCTGGTTCCCAAAGTTTCATGCAACTGATTCCAAAATTTTGAGGTAAACTGGGTTCCTCTATCTGATACAATGTTCCTCGGAACTCCATGCAAACATACGATCCTGGTCATGTATATCTTTGCCAACTTAGCACTGGTGTAAGTGGTCTTCACTGGGATGAAATGAGCTACTTTCGTCAAACGATCGACTACAACCCATATCGAGTCATAGCCTGAACGAGTCCTGGGTAATCCCATGATAAAATCCATGCCTAGCTTATCCCACTTCCATTCGGGTATCAGCAATGGTTGTAGCAATCCAGCTGGCTTCTGATGTTCTGCCTTCACTCTCTGACATACATCACAAACTGCTACATACTCCGCAATATCCTTCTTCATTCCGGTCCACCAGAATCTATCCTTCAAATCCAGATACATCTTGGTATTTCTTGGGTGAATCGAATATGGCTAATCATGGGCCTCCTGCAAAATCAGCTTCGTGATCTCTTGATCATTTGGCACATATACGCGGTCCTGAAACCATAAGGTATCGTGCTCATCCTCATGAAATCCCTTGGCTTTTCCTTTGCTCATCCTTTCCTTAATCTCGGCTATCTCCTTGTCCGTCTTCTGAGCTTCTCTGATCTTATGCATCAAAGTAGATTGAATCTCCAAAGCTGCTACATAACCTCTCGGAACTATCTCCAAACATAGCTCACGAAGGTCTTCTGCTAACTCCTTGGGTAACTCTCCGGTCATGAGTGTATTGACATGACTCTTGCGGCTCAACACATCGGCTACTTCGTTAGCCTTTCTGGGATGATAATGCAACTTCGTATCATAATCTTTAATGAGCTCCAACCATCTCCTCTGCCTGTGATTCAACTCCTTCTGCGTGAAGATATACTTCAAACTCTTGTGATCCGTGTATACCTCACAATGGTTTTCGATGAGAAAATGTCTCCAAGTCTTCAATGCATGCACTACGGCTGCTAACTCCAAATCATGGGTAGCGTAATTCAACTCATGGGGTTTAAGCTGTCGTGAGGCATATGAAACAACTCTTCCCTCCTGCATAAGTACAGCTCCAAGTCCTCGACGAGAAGCGTCGCAATACACTTCATAATCCTTGCGTTGATCTAGCAGAATCAACACTGGTGATGTAACCAAGCGTTTCTTCAACTCCTGAAAACTGGCCTCACATTCCTCAGTCCATTTGAACTTGGTGTCCTTCTTCAACAACTCCGTCATAGGCTTTGCAATCTTCGAGAAATTTTCAATGAACCTCCGGTAGTATCCTGCGAGTCCAAGAAAACTCCGAATCTCTCCAACTGACGTGGGTGCCTCCCAATTTGTCACAGTGACAACTTTGGTGGGGTCTACCGCTATTCCTTCTCCGGATATAACATGTCCAAGGAATCCAACTTCCTTCAACCAAAACTCACACTTGCTGAACTTGGCTTATAGCTGATGTTCTCTGAGCTTCCCAAGTACCAAACACAAATGCTCTTTATGTTCCTCTTCATTCTTCGAGTAGACCAGAATATCATCAATGAACACCACGACGAACTTATCCAAAAACTACATAAACACCTTGTTCATCATGTTCATAAAATAGGCAGGTGCGTTAGTCAGGCCAAATGACATAACGGTATACTCATATAGCCCGTACCTTGTGGTAAAAGCTGTCTTGGGTATATCCTGCTCTCGAATCTTTAGCTGGTGGTACCCTAATCACAGATCGATCTTGGAAAACACCTTAGCTCCTTGTAGCTGGTCAAACAAATCATTGATCATCGGCAGTGGGTACTTGTTCTTGATCGTCACCTCATTCAATCCTCGATAATCAACAACCATCCTTAACGATCCATCCTTATTCTCCACTAGAAGCACTGGTGATCCCCAAGGTGACGAACTTGGGTGTATATAACCTTTATCCAATAACTCCTTAATCTGCTTCTTAGTTTCCTCCAAATCCTTTGCGGGCATTCTGTACGGTCTCTTAGATATTGGCCCTGTGCCTGGCAAAAGCTCAATCAAAAACTCAATGTCTCTATTCGGTGGCATGCCTGGCAACTCTTCTGGAAATACATCCGGGAAATCCTTAACCACTGGTACTTCCTCCTGTACAACTCCTGATAAGGAATTTACTTGAGTCCTTCTCGGCGCATGCCGGGATACATACTTGATCCTTCTTCCTTCTGGGGTGGTGAGCAAAATCGACTTACTGGCGCAATCGATGTTTCGTCCATACATCGATAGCCAATCCATACCCAGAATCACATCCAAACCTTGCAACTCCAAAATTATCAGATCTGAGGGGAAAACATGCCTACCTATGGTCAATGGCATCTGAAAACATCCTTGGCTTGCCATATACTCTGCTCCTGGCGAGCTCACTAACATAGGTGTACTAAGAACTTTTGTGGGCAGATTATACTTATCCACAAATCCCCTTGATATGTATGAATGCGATGCACCAATATCGAAAAGTACGACTGCGGTAAATGACTTAACCAAAAACTTACCTATTACTGCATCTGGCTGGGCTTCAACCTCCTCCACGTTAACGTGGTTCACTTGTCCCCTGTTGAAAGGGTTGGGCTTCTTCCCAGAGCTTCCATTGCCATTTCCATTCTTAGCTTCAGGACATTCATTGGTGTAATGTCCAGTCTTCTGGCACTTGTAGCAAGTAACATGGCTTAGGTCTTTTTTGGCGGGCGTTGTCGGGTTGGAACGGTTCTGTCCGTTGCTTCCTCCATTACCATTCCCATTCTTGGAGCCACTATGGTCGTGCGAACTCCCTCCAGTGTGATTGTGACCTCCATGGTTATGCTGAAGGGGTCCTCCCGAGTTCACGGTAAAACGGGGTCTCTGCTGAGTTCCAGAATTATACTTCCCTTGTCCATACTTCCTCTTGCGGTTATCAATCTGCTGCTGCTTCCCTTCAATCATGAGAGCTCTATCTACCAACTCCTGGTAGTTATTGAAATTTGCCACCATCAAGTGCATGCTCAGCTCATCATTCAGTCCTTCTAGAAACTTCTCCTGCTTAGCTGCATCTGTAGTGACGTCATCTGGGGCATAACGTGCTAGCTTACTAAAATCATCAACATACTGGCCAACTGTGCATCCTCCTTGGCGTAAGTTGCGAAACTCGCGCTTCTTCATGGCCATAGCTCATGTTGATACATGGGCAGTACGAAAAGCCTGCTGGAACTGGTCCCATGTAACAGTGTCGATGGGGTAAGTGACTGTGAAATTCTCCCACCATGATGCTGCGGGTCCATCAAGCTGATGTGCGGCAAAACGCACTCTCTCCGCATTTGTGCATCCTGCAGTGGTCAACTCCCTTCCAATCTTGCGGAGCCAATCATCTGCAACTATCGGCTCGGTGCTACTGGAGAACACCGGCGGATTCAGCCTTAGAAAATGGGCTAAGTGGTCAACAGGTGGTGGTGGTGGTGGTGGGTTGTTGTTGTTGTTGTTGTTCCCCTAGTTCTGGTTCTGGACTAATATCTGCATCAATGCATTCTGCTGCTGGATCAACTGAGTGAGCTCCGGTGGGAAAGCAAATCCATTGTCGCGTCTCGGAGGCATCTGCTGGGTTTAGAAAAGGTGAGAAAACAGAGTAGAATGAGGTCTAGGGGGAAAACACTACCCATATGCACATGAGACAAACACAAACATATCACTCAATTAATCAGGCAAGGGCATACAATCGGTCTAGAACTATCATTACAAAAGTGCTCGGACTATACTATATACATGGTGGAATACTACTACTGATATGGTGGTCAACTAGAAAAATTGATCGGTCGAAGACTCCATGATATCTGCTCCAGCTTCATCAACATAGTCATCATTGCTATCGTCGGGGTCTGAGTCGGTGTCGACGATGATGATGTAGTTCTCCGGGCAAGTGGAATCGTCATCTTCTCCTCCTGGCGCGGGGTCTCCCATGAATACTCCCAGCTTCCTTGTTAGGTCGTCATTCTTCTCCACTAGTATGACGATTTCCTCCTCATAATCTTCGCGAGTAGCCTTGAGTTCTTCCTCCAGCTCCATGATCCTTGTCATCGCCTTCTTCAAATCTGTCATGCCTGCGCACATCTGGCTCTCCTGACGTCGGATGTGCTGGTTTAACTCCTGGATGAAAGCTGCAATTGATCTATCCTTCCTGGTGATGATCATCTCCCATTGCTCATCTCGGCGCCCACAAATCTGGTAGATAGTATCCTTGAGATCATTGTGGTAAACTTCTCCGATGCGTCCCATGGTAATGTGGGCTGCCATACTCTTTCCTAGACTCCAGGTTGGTGCATCAAAAGAAAACTCTATGGGCTTAGTGACTAGCGTAAATGTCCTTCCTGGAACTTGAACTTGAATCATCCAGCGCTCCTCTTCTAGTAAAGTGGCGTTGTAAGTCCCGGTGAAGCTTGGTATTCCGATGTTCAGGTATCTAGTGACTTCCTTCAAGTGTCGTCCAAAGGGGGTGTCTTCATCCGGTTGTGCAAACTTGTTCCTTGTGTCCGTCATCCTAAAGAGTAGAAAAATGGAGAGGAGTCAGAAATGAGAAGAGAGTAGTGATCTAGGGCTTTAGCTTAGTGGTCGTGTCCTACAGTCGCATGTGCTCTGATACCATCTCTGTAGCGACCAGACCTCAAACAGTCTGATCTCTGTGCATCAGTGCCATCCCTGGATCGGTAATGCTGACATGCACAGTACTTGAAGGATTTATAACAGAGTAGCAATCACACACACTTATTAAATCGAATGTCTCAAAAGAGAACTTACTACAATAAATATGGCTTAAGGCCATCGAATACGATAACAGCGGAAGGCTTGGAAGATAAAGTGAGTCCATCAACTCCAACGGCATCACTGAGTGAAAGACCACGACCTAAGGCTCCTTACTCGTCGTCTGAAAAGTCTGCAACATGATACGTTGCAGCCCGAAACGGGTCAGCACATGGAATATGCTGGCAAGGCAACACAAAAGAGTAATGAACAGAATAAAGCTATCACTACATGCATATATGGCTGGTGGAGGCTGTATGGTTAATATGTTTTGCGAAAAGCCAATTTTTTTCTACAACAAAGGAATATATTTTATTTAACTACAAAGTTTGTTGAAAACATTGAGAGTGGTAAACCCCATCTCAATCCCAATTAAAAGTAATTAATAACCCAACCAACATTATATTAAGAGTGATGAGATCCACATGATAATCCAAGAACTAGATACTCAAGATGTCCATAATCGGGGACACGGCTAACCATGATTAGTTTGTACACTCTGCAGAGGTTTGTTCACTTTTCCCCACAAGACTCGATCTCCTCCGTTGGATTTCTCGCACTACATAATGTTTGAGAAACGGATGACCGAGACACAGTCTTTCCGAAGAGGTCCCCTTTAACCGATAGATAGGCCTGTACACCTACAATCCCCTACATCTTCTAGCCCATCATGGAAAGGTTTCCCACAACTTACTCAACTATGCCAGAGCACATAATGGCATGTGGATGCACACGGAAGTTTCTAGCATGAATAATCTTATGATCCCTTTTGAGCCTGGGTGGCAGTCCATAGGAGAATCACACGGTACCCCGGGATTTCCAAAAATACAGGTAACACTGGGTTCCCCAGGTGCCTCAATGTATTAAAGTTGCCACCTTAAGTTAACCATTGATTAACAAAACTCACATCTATCATGGATACACTCACCCAATCCACGTCTACAAGCATAGCATAGCAATATAAGCAACGTAGAAGTAACTCCCATAGGTTTGATAATAAACAGGTGAATAGGTACTACCTCATCTACTTCCCAACCCACAATTTATTCAGATCCTAACCATGCAATTGTTTGAGGATTGATCTAATGCAATAAAACTGGGTAGTAAAGAGGTATGATGAAAGTGTTACTTGCCTTGCTGATGATCCGCGAAAGCTAGAGACTCGTAGTAGCACGCTGCGCACTCCGGGTACTCTATCGCAAACAAACAAGCATTCAATAAGAAATCAAGCAAGATGCATGGGTAAAACTAAAATAAGAAGATCTAACCAGAAAGTTCAACTTAAGAACTCCGGTTTGCAAAAAGAATCAAATCAAACGAAGCAACAAAACTCAAGTTGTGAAAGAACCAAGCTTCGTTTACTAATCTGGACTAACGTCAAATTTTACAGTAGAAAAAACTTGTTTCAGTTGATTAAACAGAAAGAGGGCTTCGAGATGAAACTCTAGGCACTTGAATCTTCTAATTCCGATAAACGAGCGAAAAGATAAACTAAAACGAAAATCGGATCAGAAATCGCGATCGAAAATAATCGCAAAAAATCCAAGAAAAAGAAAAACTGACGAACAGACTAACGAACGAACGTTCGCTATGTGCGGCTAATGGGCGAAAACCGTTCGTTAAAACGAACGTACGGACGAACGTCCGCTATATAACTAAACCGGAAAAAATAAAACCGATCTAATAAAAAACGCATCTAGGTTTTTACCGAAAAACTGAACCGGTCAAAGAAAACCGGCGGCGGCGGCGGCGAACTCCGGCGACGGCGGCGGGGTGGCGAGGCGGCGGCGCGGCTCCGGCGGGTCGGCGGCGCGGCTCCGGCGGGTCGGTGGCGGGGCGGCGCGGGGGCAGCGGGCGGCGTCGGCGGACTGGCGCGGCTAAGGTTTCGGCGGGGCGGGCTGGTGGGCTTCGGTGTTGCGGCCTCGGCGGCTTATAAAGCCCCCCCCCCCACAGCGGAGTCCCGGGCGGGTACGGCCCAAAGTCGGTTTCTTTTTAAAAAATCCGCGCAGAAAAACAAATCAAAGAAATATTAAACTGACTCCAAAAATCCTGAAATAAATTTTCCTCGTACTCGAAAAATCTGCCGGACAAGGTGAACATTTATTTGGGACTCTAATGCAATTTTGAAAAACGCATATTTTTCCTAATTCAAATAAAATAGCGATAAAAATCCGAATAAAACTCTTATTTGATTTTAACATTAAATCTCCAATATTTCTTTATTTTGAGGAAGTCATTTTATCCTCTCTCTTTTATTTTTATAAAAGAAATATTCGAAGAGAAAATAATTAAAATCAAACGATCCTCTTTTCAAAATTCGAGAAAAACTCAAATATAAAATAACGAAATTCCCAACTCTCTCCGTGGGTCCTTGAGTTGCGTAGAATCTCTAGGGTCAAACCAAAATGCAATAAAATATGATATGCAATGATGATCTAATGTATAACATTCCAAATTGAAAATTTGGGATGTTACATAGTAGATATTGATTTTTGTAATAGGAACAATAAAAACAGAAAGGTAGCAAGTAACAAAAGTGAGCACAAAAGGTATTGCAATGCTTGAAAATGAGGCCTAGGGTCCATACTTTCACTAGTGCAGTCTCTCAACAATGCTAATATAATTGGTTCATATAACTATCCCTCAACGTGCGATGAAGAGTCACTCCAAAGTTCCTATCTAGCTGAGAACATAAGAAGAAATTGTTTATAGCCATTCTTTCCGATTGATCTACCCAAGAGTTCGTACTAAAATAACACCAAGTTATTCTTTCTGAATGATCTATCAAGAGTTTTTACTAAAATAACACCAAGTTACTCTTTTCGATCGATCTATCAAGAGTTCATACTAAAATAACACCAAAACAAATTCAGATTCATAATACGCAAACCAACACAAAGAACCTCAAAGAGTACCCCAAGATTTCTACCGAAGAAACAAAGACAAGAACGTGCAACAACCCCTATGCATAGATTAACTCAATGTCACCTCGGGAATCCACAAGTTGAGTGCTAAAACACATATCAAGTGAATCAATATGATACCCCATTGTCACCACGGGTATTCATAGCAAGACATACATAAAGTGTTCTCAAATCCATAAAAGTATTCAATCCGATTAGAATGAAATCTAAAAGGGAAAACTCAATTCACAACAAGATAGAAAGGGGAAAACACCATATGATCCGACTATATTAACAAAGCCCGCGATACATCAATATCATGACATCTCAAGAACACGAGAAAGAGATAGATTAAACACATAGCTACTGGTACAAACCCTCATCCCCGAGGGTGGACTACTCCCTCCTCATCATGGTGGCTGCCGGGATGATGAAGATGGCCACTGGTGATGATTTCCCCCTCTGGCAGGGTGCCAGAATAGGGTCCAGATTGTTCTTCATGGCTACAAAGGCTTGCAGCGGTGGAACTTCTGATCTAGCATTATTTCTGGGGGTTTCTGTATTTATAGGATTTTTTGGCGTCGGTTTCACGCGAAGTGGGCTTCGAGGTGAGCACGATACAGGTACACACGGGCAAGGGCCCAGGCGCGCCCAGGTGTATCTTGCTTACCTCCTTCACCTTCTGCCCCCCATGAAGTTTCTAGTGCCTTTTTTGTTCCAAAAAATCATCAAAAAGTTCAGCTCATTTGGAGAACTTTCATTTTTGCACAAAAAACAACACCACGGTAGTTCTGCTGGAAACATCGTTAGTCCGGGTTAGTTCCATGCAAATCATACTAAAACCATATAAAATTGTTGTAAACATGGCATGAATACTTCATAATTTATAGATACGTTGGAGACGTATCATAGTGCTGAAGATTTCACGAGAAACTGAACTTTCCCTGATATGATATTGATGAAAATAGGGAACATAGGCTACATTCTTGGGATGTGACTGATGCACAACTCCGTGAGCTCATGGATCGTACAAAGGTTGGTGATTCCTGTTCTGATGACCAAGATCCAAGAATTTGACTTATGAGAATCAGTTTATCTTTCACATCATCTTCAACTCTCTGGCACCTGTCAACATGCCTTCAAAAGTTGAAAGAATTGTGCAGAACACACTCTATGCCATCTCCCTTGGGCATACAATTGATCTTGAAGATCTATTTCTTCAAAATCTTGCTGTTATTGCTGCAGAATATCTGAAGGATCTAAAGATCTATGCTCCTTGGATTCAATATGCCATCCAAAAATTCCAAGACAAAGGGTACTTCTGTCGATTCAACCCGAAATCCTTCATTCCCCATGTCTGCGATACTCTTCAGATTATCAAGGAAATTGACAAAGGAAAAATCACCCATTGTGCCTGAACAAGTTGTACCTGCTCAAGCACCGAAGATTAAGCGGACAACCGTTGATATTTCTCATGATGAAAATCACTCTCTGTGTGAGATTTGTCTTTGGACACAACAATCACTTGAAAGGCATGTCAAAATGGTCAGAAAAGAAAATTTTCATCTGGCAATTGAGCCGAATTATGTTCATAACACTGATCGCCAAGCGTTGCTTGTGGCGGAGGAGGATAAGAAGTGCTCTTGGTTACTTCTTCAGAAGTTTTACACCAGAGATCAACTCAAATCCAAGGGATTTGAAAAGATGTATCGCAACATTGATGCTTTTGAGACTGATCGCAGACACCGTGATACTCCAGTTCTTCCAGCCAGAACTTCTTCAACAGATTTGTTATTTCTCGAGCCTCATGTCATGCTTGAACCAGAGTTTTAACTATGTTTTGCGATAAAGTATTGCATGTGGTACTGGTTAAAACTCTGTTTTGTAGGGGAAATTTGTATCCAAAATCACTCTAAAAACTTGCATGAACTCATGTGACAAAATTACATTGAATTCCTGTCACATTTTCTCTGAAAACTTTGTTTTGTAGGAATCATTTTTATCCAAGTTCGCTGGGTGCATTGAAGTGCTCCATAGTAAGATACTCTTTCTCAATGCAACCCATCATCTTCGAAGATATAAATATCCGTCCATTGTCTTACTCTAACACATGCAGGGTATAGAACTTCAAATCTTCCATGAGCTGCATACATTCAGGGGGAGCGTATTTTATCTTCGATTTACTTTCTGCACGTTATCGATTACCTTTTAATCCACTCATCGTTGATTATCTATTTTGTCAAAATTCGTCCAAAAGGGGGGAGATTGTTGGTGCAATGTCTTGCCCCTTGTGTTTTGGAGATTGTTGTCAGAACAGTATGGGACTGATTTTGTTTGCTAGTGCATACAAAGAGAAATAGTCCCTAGCGTATTGAGAATAATGTTACATTTTGATGAGAAGTTTGAGATAAACTTCACCAAGAAGTATCTGCGCAGCGGAGAAGATAGATATGTTTCGAGAAGAAACAATACCCACAAGATTGCGCGACGGAGTTGACCCCTAAAATTATTGCTGAAGTGAAGTAATTTGTACTCGAGGTGTCCGAGAAGAAATTACTACTAGAAGATTGAAGGCCAAGCAAAGTCGTAGCATTTGTTTTGTCGTTCTTTTTCTCTTATTTGTGTCATAGGACCACCATACTACTAAGGGGGCACTAGTAGAAAAAGGGCCTATTGTCCCGGTTCGTGAGGGCCTTCTGTCCCAGTTTGTGAACCGGGACTAAAAGGTCGTTACTAATGCCCTTGGCCTTTAGTTCCGGTTCTTACACGAACCGGGACAGAAGTTCCTCCACGTGGCCGCTGCGGCCAGCCCAGGACGGAGGGCCTTTGGTCCCGGTTGGTGACACCAACCGGGACCAATAGGCATCCACGCGTCAGCATTTCAGGGGCTGGGGTTTTTGTTTTGTTTTTTGAAATGGGGGGGGGGTTTGGGGGTTTTGGGGGGTTAATTTAGGTTGTTATTAGGTAGCTATTAGAGAGAAGTGTCCTCTCTTATATCTCCGTGCTTGGTTTA
Source organism: Aegilops tauschii subsp. strangulata (assembly GCF_002575655.3). Taxonomy (NCBI): domain Eukaryota; kingdom Viridiplantae; phylum Streptophyta; class Magnoliopsida; order Poales; family Poaceae; genus Aegilops; species Aegilops tauschii. The sequence goes on from NC_053035.3 coordinate 359,872,535, forward strand.
CCAATGCTACGTACTGCTATGCCTAAACATGGCTTAGATTGAAGTGAAGGCAACATGTGGTGCATGTCGAAAGTAATACTAATCCTAACTTGATCAAGTTTGGATTGTACTACTTTCGACACGCACCACATGCATGTTGCCTTCACTTCAATCCAATCCATGCTCATTTCACCCGCTGATATATAATAACTCTTCATGCGCGCATCATGCATCATCATATATAATAACAAGTCCTACTAATCATCATCATACAACTTCTAATCGTTATTAATAACAAGTCATACGATCATCATCCTCACAGTCATCGAACCAACCCTACTTAATTGTTCTTAGCACATGATCATCAGTATTAGGTAGGACCGAAATACCCTCTTTAAGGTAAAATAGCATAAACCAATATAGACCCTGACTCTCCATTATGGAGAATGGAGATCATCCTGTCTCCAATTCTTGCACTTCGCTTCCTTTAGCTTCCAAGAACCTCCTTGCGACTGTCCATACATTTTTTCCATTCTTTGATTTGCATGTCTCCACTTCTTTTAGAAATCCGGTATGGACAGTTGAGATTCGTAGGATGACCTGGTTGTATATTCAAAACATCAAGCCTACCATTCTGATACATCAAATGAGGCACACAATCCTCTGGGATTATCTGTTGAAAAACATAGTAATAACTTCATAGTTAGCAATGATGTACTAGTTTTAGAACTATGCAAAATATGCACGGATGTCGTAATAGTAAGAAATCTTACCAGGGTATCTCCATAGTAGTTACCGTAGTTCAACACGTGCACTAGTGGCACGTATTGACCATAATGTTGAGGAGTTTGATTGTAGATATTGTAATTCTCAAGATCAGTACAAAATCCGACCAGATGAGTTTTCTCCTTATAAGTTAACTCAGAGCCATCGGTGTAGTAGGTTCTGTCTACCATGTTCCGCACATTGTTTGAACAATCAAAATAAGCTGTCAATGAAAATAAGCTGTCAACTATTTTGAAATGAACAATATAAATTAGCTAATAACTATGTTTGAGAAACTCACATAGCGGTAGAACTGGAGGCGTATCAACAAGGACCCAAATGTCCATATTGTCTTGCTCGATGTCAGGATCACCAAGATCCATGGTGACAAGCATACCCTCATCAAAACCATACATCTTGCAAAATGCTTCCCAATTTTTGCAACCAAAATGGGTTACGCTCTCAGAATTATACAGCTTTACTTCAAAATCTATATCATGATGGGTCCTTAGGTGAATTTTCTTTGTTTCCATACTTTCATGGTCTTCAAAACCCATCCTCTCCAAGACGTAGCGTCTTGCATGGCATGGGATAAGCTAGCCGAATTGTAAAAGATGAAAAGTACATGTTGAAATAGTTGAAGTCGTGCTTAATTACGAAAAAATAACACTTGTCGTCGTTGCGTACCGTTTCAACATCGAAGGTCTCCTCCAGCTTAATACTGAAGCGCCGATCTTCGTCCAGGCGAGGCCTGTCGCACTGACCTCGGTCGTCGTGGCACCAGTCGCACTCCCCCGGGAGACTTTCATCGTCTGAGTACGACATTTCCTATGTTCATAATTCAAATATTAAACATCTACAATTAAATATATGTACTAAAAAACCTAAGTTAGATCATTATTATTCATCACGGGTTGACTATCGGTTTGTCGAGTCTTTTCTTGAAAACTCTCAGCTCACGTGGTGTATACATTCGACCGTTGGTGATGGTCGCTCCTCCATTTATCCCCGTGTGCATTACACCAAAATGTCTAGCACACGGGAACAAAGGAAGAAGCGACCCCCACGACAACAGTCGGGATTCTTCGTCCTCTCATATATATATGGTGGAACTCTCCCTCACTGATTCCTCTCTGACATTTGCGACCGTCGGTGATGGTAGCTCCTCCTTTCGTTCTCGAGTGCATTACACCAAATTGTCTAGCACACGGGAACGAAGGAGAAGCTACCCCCATGACAACAGTCGGGATTCTTCGTCCTCTCATATATGGTGGAGACTCGACGGACTTACAGTCAACCCGAAATATCGTTTAATTATCTTTCTAAAAGAGGATTTGGCTGGTCTCACCTCGATGTCGGAGGGGGCGGTGACGGGGACGACGGCGGGGATGATGGAGGGGCCGGGGGCTCCTAGATTTCTGTGAAAACAAAAACCCTATAAGCTATCAACTAATCATAGTGCTCTCCAATTTTAGCATTCAAAGTAGGATCGGAGTAGTTTTCCACTTTGAGCATTCAATAAGCAAAATCAAATCACAAAATAAAGTAGTATTCAAATTAGGATGCATTCAATTATAAGCAAAACTACATCATCTCCATGCGTCCGTACATCGTCGAATATTATCACTAATACACCTCGAATACTACCATACATATAGCATCGCTAGTACAGCTAGAACAGTAGCGCCCGACGGGTATCGGCGCGGGCGGTGGACACCCAAAGGGACGGAACCATCACAGGATCATAGCTCCAGTGAGATCCCTGAAGAACCTGCCAGGTATTGTCGAACCTGCCCTCCAACGCAACCATGTAGCGACGGACGTGCTGGTCCTCCTCGCTGACACGGTGACGTACCACCTCCGCGGTGTCCGGAAGCCTCGGCACTGTCACTGGCCCACGCGAGCGCCACCAAACAAGGATCGGGTCAACGACGGGCTGGTTCCTCACCAACCTACGCCCACCGGAAGGTAGCACCTCCCAAAACCAGCCCGGCGGAGCCCAGTCCCGGACATGGCCCCTCTGATCAAGCCGGCCTCCTCCGCCGAGTCGACGACGAGGATGCGGGATAGGCATCGTTGATGTCGATGCGGGAACAATTGCTTTAACTAAAAAAACAAACTAGTTCTATTAATTTCCTTGCTAAAAATAAACTACTTCTATAGTAAAATAAACTAGTTTTGTTAAATCAACTAGTTCAACTACTAATTAAGCACTTACTATAAATAAAATAAAGTAGTTTTATTAATTAATCAACTAGTTCAACTACTAAGCACTTACTATAAATAAATAAATAAAATAAAGTAGTTCTTACTAAAAATAAACAACTTCTATATATAGTAAAATTTAATATAATAGTTCTATTAATTAATCAACTAGTTCAACTACTAAGCACTAACCTAAAATCGATATGTACTAATAATTAACCTCCATAAAAAATTAATACATATACGAAAAAAACGTATATAAACAAAAAAATTGTATGAACATTATATTCATACATACATAGCCACATCCATTCATCATATAGCTACCACATACATATATATATATACATTATATATATGAAAAAATGCAATGAACAAAAAAATAATACAAATTATATGAAAAAAAATAAACAGAGCCGTGGCGTGGCGGCGGCTCACATCGGGCGGCGGAGGGCGATGGCGTGAGTGGCGGAGGGCGACGGCGACCGCGGCGGGCCGGGGGCGGAGGGCGACGGTGACGTACGGGCGACGGCTCGGGGGCGCGCGGCGGAGGCCGACAGCGACGGCGGCGGGGGGCAGAGGACGACGGCGACGGGCGATGGCGTGGGCTCGGGGGCACGGGCGACGGCGGCGGGGCAGCCTGGTGGCGTAGATCGAGCTCGCGGCGTCGTCGGGCGGGGGGAAACTGGCGATGGAAATCTGAAAATTTCCTAAGTGCTGGCTTATATAGCAAAGGCTTTGGTCCCGGTTCAATGCACAAACCGGGACGAATGCCACCTTTAGTCCCGGTTGGTGGCACCAACCGGGACCAAAGGCCTCTTTTCACCAGCCCAAAGGGCGGGAAGCGGAGGGCTTTGGTCCCGGTTGGTGGCACCAACCGGGACTAAAGGGTGGGCATTGGTTCCGGTTGGAGCCACCAACCGGGACTAATGTGCTGGCGCGGTGCGGTGGGAAGTTTAGTCCCACCTCGCTAGCTGAGAGAGCTCAGCACCTATTTATAAGCTGCGTTGCAGCTCAGGTGCTGAGCTCCTCTCTAATATGCAGGCATTACATGCCTACCCTTGTCACTGCCATGTTGGGCCTATTGGGCCTACGGGCCTGCGTCCTGGCCCATGTGCAGATGGGTTTCTAGTCGTATGCAGGCCGTGTGGCCCATTAGGCGGCATTTTTTATTTTTTCCAGTATTTTTTTGTTTTTTGAATTATTTATTTTCTTTTGATTTTTGCTTTATTTTTTATTCTTTTCGCTTTTAACTCAGAATAATTATAAACTTTCTGTTACTCCATTAGTTTCCAAATTTGAATAGTTTAAATTTTAATTCTTTACGAAAATATTAGAGCTTTATAAAAGCTTTTTAGTTGATTCCTTTTGCTATTAGAGTTTATAAAAGCATATCAAATGAACTCTGAAAAGGTTGAAAGTATGCATGGTATCATCATTTCATCCACAAAGCATGTTCAAGAAAGTTGAGAGGGTTACGGCAAAAACTGGATGCACTTCGTGTACAAAACGGACAATCTGTTTCAAAGTATCAGGATTTCATTATTTAAAACTTATTTGAACTCCTGACTTTTTGTGTGTTTAAAATGCACCATTCAAAGCCACATCATCATTTTTCAATCCTTTCTGACTTCATTTGTTATTTTTCATGCATTTACTAATTATTTTGAGCTACAAGACCCTAAAATTGAAAAGCATTTCAAATGAACTCTGAAAAGGTTGAAAGTTGGCATGGTATCATCATTTCATCCACATAGCATGTGCAAGAAAGTTGAGAGGGTTACGGCAAATACTGGATGCACTTCGTGTACAAAATGGACAATCTCTTTCAAAGTATCAGGATTTCATCCGGAAACTCGTCTATTACAAAGGGATTTCATTTTTTAATACTTATTTGAACTCCTGACTTTTTGTGTGTTCAAAATGCGCCATTCAAAGCCACATCATCATTTTTCAATCCTTTCTGACTTCATTTGTTATTTTTCATGCATTTACTAATTATTTTGAGCTATAAGACCCTAAAATTGAAAAGCATTTCAAATGAACTCTGAAAAGGTTGAAAGTTGGCATGATATCATCATTTCATCCACATAGCATGTGCAAGAAAGTTGAGAGGGTTACGGCAAAAACTGGATGCACTTCGTGTACAAAACGGACAATCTCTTTCAAAGTATCAGGATTTCATACGGAAACTCGTCTGTTACAAAGGGATTTCATTTTTTAAAACTTATTTGAACTCCTGACTTTTTGTGTGTTCAAAATGCACCATTCAAAGCCACATCATCATTTTTCAACCCTTTCTGACTTCATTTGTTATTTTTCATGCATTTACTAATTATTTTGAGCTATAAGACCCTAAAATTGAAAAGCATTTCAAATGAACTCTGAAAAGGTTGAAAGTTGGCATGGTATCATCATTTCATCCACATAGCATGTGCAAGAAAGTTGAGAGGGTTACGGCAAAAACTGGATGCACTTCGTGTACAAAACGGACAATCTCTTTCAAAGTATCAGGATTTCATCCGGAAACTCGTCCGTTACAAAGGGATTTCATTTTTTAATACTTATTTGAACTCCTGACTTTTTGTGTGTTCAAAATGCACCATTCAAAGCCACATCATCATTTTTCAATCCTTTCTAACTTCATTTGTTATTTTTCATGCATTTACTAATTATTTTGAACTATAAGACCCTAAAATTGAAAAGCATTTCAAATGAACTCTGAAAAGGTTGAAAGTTGGCTTGATATCATCATTTCATCCACATAGCATGTGCAAGAAAGTTGAGAGGGTTACGGCAAAAACTGGATGCACTTCGTGTACAAAACGGACAATCTCTTTCAAAGTATCAGGATTTCATCCGGAAACTCGTCTGTTACAAAGGGATTTCATTTTTTAATACTTATTTGAACTCCTGACTTTTTATGTGTTCAAAATGCACCATTCAAAGCCACATCATCATTTTTCAATCCTTTCTGACTTCATTTGTTATTTTTCATGCATTTACTAATTATTTTGAGCTATAAGACCCTAAAATGGAAAAGCATTTCAAATGAACTCTGAAAAGGTTGAAAGTTGGCATGATATCATCATTTCATCCACATAGCATGTGCAAGAAAGTTGAGAGGGTTACGGCAAAAACTGGATGCACTTCGTGTACAAAACGGACAATCTCTTTCAAAGTATCAGGATTTCATACGGAAACTCGTCTGTTACAAAGGGATTTCATTTTTTAAAACTTATTTGAACTCCTGACTTTTTGTGTGTTCAAAACGCACCATTCAAAGCCACATCATCATAATAAATTTCTATGAATTTCAGAGAAACTCACTCTGAATTTAGGCCAAATTCCCTGTATAAGGGCATCTATTTTCATTTTGAGAGGAGCTCAACAAGGCAGAGAGGGACGTGTTTTTTTTCTCTTTTGCTTTATTTGTTTTGTTTTGTTTCTACTTACAACAAAAAACTTATTTATTTTATTTCTAATTACTTATGTATTTTACTTTATTTTTTTATTTTTATTTATTTTACTGCTGCTATTTTTATTTATTTTACTGCTGCTATTTTTACTTAATTTATTAAGGTTTATTATTGTAGTTACTATAGTTTATTTTATTTTATTTTATTAAGGTTTATTTAGTTTTATTTATTTTATTAAGGTTTATTTATTTTATAAATACAAAAAAATGAACATAGATGCGCTTATAGAGAAAATTAAACCTAAATTCACAGTAAATTTCAATTTACTGTGAATTTAGGTGAAATTCCCTGTATAAGGGCATCTATTTTCACTTTAAGAGAAGCTCAACAAGGCATAGAGGGACGGGCTTATAAACTGGTGTGAGCGCCCGGTTGGCGAGGTGGGACTAAACACTGGCCGCAACTAGGACCAGCCCTTTAGTCCCGGTTTGTGGTATGAACCGGGACTAAAGGGTGGTGGGCCAGGAGCGTGGCCCATTGGTCCCGGTTTGTCCCACCAACCGGGACCAAAGGGTCCGGACGAACCGGGACCAATGCCCCCACGAGGCCCGGCAGGCCCCTGGCCGCACGAACCGGGACCAATGCTCACATTAGTCCCGGTTCGTGACTGGACCGGGTCTAATGTGAAAACTGCCCTGTGACCTAAGCCATGTTTTCTACTAGTGGGGTATAAGTATTTCGAGACTTACTTCTGTTGTGATGCTTAACTGAAACCTACGAGAGTTGAGAGAAATCTCTTTGTGCTCCGAAACATTACTTGCCGGCCTAAGACGTTGATCTTCTGGGCTGCAAGAGATATGATTCGAACAGAGGAGTCAACTTTACTTGTTCCTCAAGTAAAGTTGCCATGTGCCCAAGATTCTGACTGTTGGAAACGTGTCGGTTGGCCATTGGCTGGACCGTGTGTCCTAGATGGTCATTTCCCTTCTAGGAAGGTTGCGGCTATAAATAGTCACCCTGCATCAATGTGATTCATTGGCTGCTCTGCTTGAGATTCTGAGAAGATTGTTTGAGCATCCCTCTTCAAGATATTTGAGTTTAAGATCCACTGAGAGATAACCAAGAGCCAAAACTTAGATAGTGGTTGAGCATCGTAGTAGATCTAAGTTTAGAGTTCTTGTGCTTATTACTCTTGAGAGCCGCCAACTCTCTAGATGGTTAGGTGTCAGCTTGAGTGACGAAGAGTAATTGTCCTCGCCAAGTCAAAGTCTTCAACAACAAAAGAATAAATGTGGTTCGCGAAGCAAGTGTGTTGAAGGTTTGGAGATCACTAAGAAGAATCTACCAACTAAATTGTAATGAGCTTAACGTCGAGGAGAATAGGACGGAGAGAGGTTTGCTGTTATGTTCAATCGCAAGTCCCTCCAACCAGATGTAGCTCTTTTGCAGAAGAGTGAACTGGTCTACCAGATCATCTGACGCCATCGAGCACCACTGTACACTTCTACCCTACTGGAATTTCTTCAGTAGTTTACTGTTGGTGCTCTTGGTTCTGATAAATATCTCTATGATCACATTTACCATCCCAATTCTTTATCAGCATTGTAACAATGTTGTGTAGCATATTTATGTTTGTTGTACTTAAGGTTGTTTGTCTTCATGTTCGTCCATTGTTTATCTACTGCCATCTAGTTGTTCATCTGAGTCTCACTCGATGAACATCTCTCATTAGCGTGCACGTGTTTCATGTTCTGTTTCGTTCACCTCGTGTCATTCATGTTGTTTGTTTTGTTTCCATTCCATGTCACCATCATCATTGTGAAAGTGTTGTGTCACTATACCAGGAAGATTATCATCCCTTTCATTGAAAATTTTGCTTAATCTCTTTGGTTCATTCACTTTATCTTCGAGTGCTTGTCTCAGTTTTGTTTTAGTGTTCCTGGATAGGTTTATTTCCGCTGTGTTGTACTAAGAGAATTGAAGTTTGATACGTCTCCAACGTATCTATAATTTTTTATTGTTCCATGCTATTATATTATCTGTTTTGGATGTTTTATATGCATTAATATGATATTTATATGATTTTTGGGACTAACCTATTAAACTAGAGTCCAGTGCCAGTTTCTATCTTTTTCCTTGTTTTAGAGTTTCACAGAAAAGGAATACCAAACGGAGTCCAAACAGAATAAAACTTTCGCGATGATTTTTCTTGGACCAGAAGACACCCAGGAGACTTGGAGGGCAAGTCAGAAGAGCCGCGAGGCGGCCACAAGGGTGGAGGACGCGCCCAGGGGATGGGGCGTGCCCCCCCCCGACCTTTTGTGGGCCCCTTGTAGCTCTCCTGGCCTAATTCTTCCTCCTATATATACTCTTATACCCCCAAAACATCCAGGGGAGCCACGAACCGACTTTTCCACCGTCGCAACCTTCTGTACCCGTGAGATCCCATCTTGGGGCCTTTTCCGGCATCCTACCGAAGGGGGATTCGATCACGGAGGGCTTCTACATCAACACCATTGCCTCCCCGATGAAGCGTGAGTAGTTTACTTCAGACCTACGGGTCCATAGCTAGTAGCTAGATGGCTTCTTCTCTCTCTTTGATTCTCAATACAAAGTTCTCCTCGATGTTCTTGCAGATCTATTCGATGTAATACTCTTTTGCGGTGTGTTTGCGGAGATCCGATGAATTGTGGATTTATGATCAGCTTATCTATGAATATTATTTGAATCTCCTCTGAATTCTTATATGCATGATTTGATATCTTGGCAAGTCTCTTCGAACTATCGATTTGGTTTGGATAACTAGATTGGTTTTTCTTGCAATGGGAGAAGTGCTTAGCTTTGGGTTCAATCTTGCGGTGCTCGATCCTAGTGATAGAAGAGGAACCGACACGTATTGTATTGTTGCCATCGAGGATAAAAAGATGGGGTTTTCATCATATTGCTTGAGTTAATCCCGTGTGGCACCCCGGCTCAAAGAAACCAGAACGCCCCATATTCGAGCCCAGAGATCGAGATGAAGTCTTCTGGAATACGGCACTGCTTGACATAGAACAAATCAGCTCTTATTACAAAGGATAAATACAACAGTCTGATGTTACAAAGGATCACATCAGCACGGCGACACTACGCTTGCGATATTACACTTGCTCTATGCTAGCAGCAGAACAACTCGTAGCAGCGGAAATCTTCTAGCAGCGAAACAACGACGAAGGTGGTGAACTCCACTCCGCAGGGACTCTGGCTGGGACATGATCTAGCTCGCATGAACGGAAATCACGACAAGCAATCACGGCAACACCTACAATCTGGCATGACACGCCAGGTCAGTACATTGAATGTACTTGCAAGCTCACAACAACCAAAAGCATCAAGGCAAGACAACAACATAGCATTAATAGGTTAATTAATTAACAGCTACCATGATACGAAAGCAACTGCTAAACATGACATGAAACTCGTACAATACTGATAAACCACCATCTCCAATCTCAATATCCATCTCACCCTTGGCTAACCGGCCAAGCAATATACCATCTCGACCACCTCATGATCCACCTGATCACCTTGTGATCAAAACATCCACATGATCACCTCGTGATCATACCACAAACTGAATGATCATCCTCGAGATCATCCCAACATCATCATCAACATCCTGAACTGTTACTACTCACAATATATCAACATATAAATCACCTATAAGTCATTCCGTCATGTGAGTGTTGATGGAACAGTGTGACCTAGTATGAACATGTGCCCATGACCGAGGATGCGGCTATCGATAGATTAAACACACACACTCTGCAGAGTTAGCGCACTTTACCCACACCACAGAACCCATGGCCTCGCTCTCCCATTCGGGTGGACCAACGGTGTTCCGACAAAACCGATCTACTGCCATGACACTCTCCCGGCCACTCCGACCAACTCCCCTTTGGGCTAAGTCATGGGTGGCCCCAGCCTACCAAAGGCAAACGGCCACCGTCGTGGCAAATAAACGGTCCCAAACGGGGACATGAGCTCAAAAACCAAACCTGGGCACACAAGGCTTATGCCATCCTACCTGATCAGGGTAGCGCCCGCGCATAACCTTCCCTCGTTGGAAGCACCGGCAGGAGGCATGACAATAGACCGCATCAGGGCCTCCCCATACAAAGGCAAATGTGGCTGCACTGGAAAAAGCCCATTTCAGTGGCACCTGACCAACTTAATGACGGAATTTATCCCCAAAATATAATAGTGATAACTGATACTCAGACATCATCTATCAACCTGTAATCCAAGTCATAGCTATATCCAACAACTACTCCAAAGCATAATATCATCATACCAAAATGCTCTGAGGATAGCATAACACTACTATCACAATGAATCCGAAAACAATAATCCTACTACTCCAATAACAAGAACAAGCTACCCAGCTAAGATCCACATGCAAATATCATCTCCGAAAATAATACTCCAAGCAACAGCAACAGAACATCAACTATCATCATGAAAATAAACATACTAGCCGCTAATAATCCAATGGCAACATGACCTCCGAAGTAATACTCCAAAATATAATCTCACACACCAATAACCTAGAGGCAAAATGTCATCCACATAATCATCAAAATATAAGTCCTAGAACTCCAAGCAATATCATGGCAATAGCAAGATCAAAACAATAATCCGAGAAATGCCATGAACAAATCATACATAGCTAATGCAAATTTTAAACAAGTTCAAATAATTTAAACTATGTCACTGCATTACAGTGATGCAAATGGAGGGTCTGGCTTGCCTGGGGTGGAAGAAATCACCGGGAGAAAGTGCGAGAAGCTCGCGGAACGAATCGCCGGAAATCTTTCTCTCTCGGAGGGGGCTGAATAAGGGCAAGGGCATAATGGTCATTTTCAGAATGTCAAAACATGGTGAAAATGATTCCATCGGAACGGGCTCGATGAAACGAAGAAGTGGGCTTTGGATTCGCCTGATTTGGAGCTACGGGTAAAAAGATACGGATGTTTAAAGCTCAGGGACTAGTCTGTAAAAATACTTCTACAAACAGGTCCCTGGTAGTTAAACAGAACGTGTCTTTTTCTGAAAATACGTCTTCCACAATGGAAAACGCATTTTGGCCCGAAGAAGAGCGGGAAGGCGCTTTCGTGTAGGGGAGACGTATTCGCGGGAATACGCCTCCACTTATCCACGTCAGCACCCGGCTGGGTCAACGCGGAGTGGCTGATGCGCGGGGCCCGCGGCCAGCTGGCAGGGAGGGTCATCGTCTTCGTCTCCATCGCGCACGCCCACGCTTGACCGAGGCAGGGGCGAGCTCCGGCGACGCTCACTGGCGCTACAGGCCATCTCCCGCGGCGCTCCGCCTACGGATGGATTCAGGAGGAGGAGCCGCATCCGAAGGGGTAGGTCACGGCTGCTGGGGATGGACGAGGCGGCGGCAGCTTCGACTTCATCGGACGGCAGCGTCGGGTGGAGTTGGGGTCGAGGCCACGGTGGCTTCTGGAGACGAGGCGAAGGGGTGGGGAGGAGCTTTGGGGTCCGGGTAGTCCTCTGGTGAGGTCAGGAGGGAGGGGGAGGGCTCGGTTGGCACAAATTCAAGAGGAGGCCCGAGGCGGCCATGGCGTCCATCTAAGACGAGGAGGAGCTATCGAGCTCAAATGAAAGGCTAGGGCGGGTGGGGAGGAGTGGGGAGGAGTGCTGGTGCGGTCGAGGGAGCTCGGGGTTGCTTAAATAGCCAAGGGGGAGGAGCTGCCGCACTCGCGTCGCCGCGGACTTGTGGCCGGAGCCACGGACGCGTGTGTGTGCGCTTGAGCTCGTAGGTAGGCGACAGGGGAGGAACAGGGGAGAGTCTCACGGGGCGGAGGAGGCCATCGGAGCACGGGGAGGATGACTGATACGTCTATTTTGCATCATGCTTTTATATCGATATTTATTGCATTATGGGTTGTTATTACACGTTATGTCACAATACTTATGCATATTCTCTCTTATTTTACAAGGTTTACATGAAGAGGGAGAATGTCGGCAGCTGGAGTTCTGGGCTGGAAAAGGAGCAAATATTAGAGACTTATTCTGCACAACTCCAAAAGTCCTGAAACTTCACGGAGGCAGTTTTTGGAATTAATAAAAAATACTGGCGAAAGAATTAACCAGAGGGGGCCCACACCCTGGCCACGAGGGTGGGGGGCGCGCCCTACCCCCCTGGGCGCGCCCCCTGCCTCGTGGGCCCCTGGCAGGCCTCTGGTGCCCATCTTCTGCTATATGAAGTCTTTTACCCTGGAAAAAATCATAAGCAAGCTTTCGGGGCGAAACACCGCCGCCACGAGGCGGAACCTTGGCGGAACCAATCTAGGGCTCCGGTGGATCTGTTCTGCCGGGGAAACATCCCTCTGGGAGGGGGAAATCATCACCATCGTCATCACCAATGATCCTCTCGTCAATCTCCATCAAGATCTTCACCAGCACCTTCTCCTCTCAAACCCTAGTTCATCTCTTGTATCCAATCTTTGTATCAAAACCTCAGATTGGTACCTGTGGGTTGCTAGTAGTGTTGATTACTCCTTGTAGTTGATGCAAGTTGGTTTATTCGGTGGAGGATCATATGTTCAGATCCTATTTGCATATTAATACTCCTCAGATTGTGAACATGAATATGATTTGTGAGTAGTTACGCTTGTTCCTGAGGACATGGGAGAAGTCTTGCTATAAGTAGTCATCTGAATTTGGTATTCGTTCGATATTTTGATGAGATGTATGTTGTCTCTCCTCTAGTGGTCTTATGTGAACGTCGACTACATGACACTTCACCATTGTTTGGGCCTAGAGGAAGGCATTGGGAAGTAATAAGTAGATGATGGGTTGCTAGAGTGACAGAAGCTTAAACCCTAGTTTATGTGTTGTTTCGTAAGGGGCTGATTTCAATCCATATGTTTCATGCTATGGTTAGGTTTACCTTAATACTTCTTTTGTAGTTGCGGATGCTTGCAATAGGGGTTAATCATAAGTGGGATGCTTGTCCAAGAAAGGGCAGTACCCAAGCACCGGTCCACCCACATACCAAATTATCAAAGTAACGAACGCGAATCATATGAGCGTGATGAAAACTAGCTTGACGACAATTCCCATATGTCCTCGGGAGCGTTTTCCTTCATATAAGAGTTTGTCCAGGCTTGTCCTTTGCTACAAAAAGGGTTGGGCCATCTTGCTGCACCTTATTTACTTTCATTACTTATTGCCCGTTACAAATTACCTTATCACAAAACTATCTGTTACCGATAATTTCAGTGCTTGCAGAGAATACCTTACTGAAAACCGCTTGACATTTCCTTCTGCTCCTCATTGGGTTCGACACTCTTACTTATCAAAAGGACTACGATAGATCCCCTACACTTGTGGGTCATCAATGACGACGGCGACGAACAGAGCCAAACCGCCACTATTCGCCCATGGGCACGCGGCGGCTTGTGTTGGTGAGGAAGCTGCCGGAGGGGGAGAGGGGTCCAGGGGAACAACGACGATGAGGTGAAGCCCAGGGACATGCTCACGCGCACTAAGACGACGAGGGGGAGCGGTGTTGAAGCACGAACAGTGCTCTAGACACGCCACAGCGCATAGAGCGCGTGAAACTGCATGCCAGCTGCGCGGTCACCACGGGACAATGCACAGGGAGGTCACGAGAGGATTGCAAACTATGTATGGGGGCTGGTCCTTCCAGGGTGGATCATTTATGTGCCATTGGCTCGATCTGAGGCACTGTGGTTGGGTTGGAATGGAGCTCTGAAGTTTGCTGTAGTAATCTTGGTCGTGCACTAGCGATCAACAGAAACTTAATTGGGGCCAAATAGTTTGTCTGGGGTGTTTATCTATGGAAGGACTACAGTCCTGGAGGTTTAGAGAAGAAATGGACCACAATTGACTAGGGTTGCTTTGCAACTGCATTTTTGGTCCAGAAACTTGATCAACATGATTCTCTCCCATGGAGTGATGGAATGGGATGAAGTTTGACAAAACCTCATGATATGGACATATAAAGATTCTGTAAAAAGCTCATACCAAATGGGTTCACCAAAATGGTACTTGCTTCACAAGCATCCGCTCTGTCTAGAATATTGGAATAATTTTGGTGACCAAATGGCTCAATGAAATGGTCCCAAATTGGGTGGAGAGATGTTATATAGGTAGGAGCATGATCTGGTAATTTATTAGGATTTTGAAGCAATATAAAATGCACTTGCTTCACAACCTGAAAATATTGCCAGAATCAAAGATTTGGTCATGTGCTCACATAGATGATTGGATGGGACTGCAAATGGGTGGAGGGGGTTAATATGAACACATGAAGGAGTGTGCAAAAGTTCAACTCATTTGGATACTCCTAGCTAGTACTTCCTTCACAAAGCCTTTTGTCTGGCAGAAACTTTGAAAAATCACTGAGGAAGATTGGCTAGGCAAATAAATTTGAATTTGTGCATGAGGCAATGATTTTGATATATAAGCATGCCCAAAAAGCTTGGGAGCAACTGGGAAAATATAAATGACACTTCCTTCACAAAGTGCCATTGAGGGCAGAATAGAAGAATAATTATTGGGGAATTATTCTTGGGCTAGGACAGGAAAGTTTGGGCATATTTGAGCAATATATGACCCAAGGGAATTATGAGAATTATTTGGGGATTTTTGGATGGACAGAAATATAGGTTGCTTCACAACCTAGGGCAGATAGGGTTATTCCTTTAATAGAAAAAGGAATATTCCATAGAAAAAGATTTTAGGGTTTGGTCAAGGAGTGAAGTGACATGATCTTGGCAAGGTATTGAGAATGCTGAGCCACTTGGGAGGGGGAATGAGGATGATTTCCCAGGTGACAAGGCCACAGAACCACTCCAAAAAGAAAAACAGAGCAAAAACCAAATAAATCAAAAGAAAAAGAAAAGGGCCAAAAGCCAGGCTGTTACAACTCTTACCCCGTTAAAGAAATCTCGTCCTCGAGATTTGGTTGCTCCGAGAACAAGTATGACTTGAGGACACCGTTTCCCACTCAGCTATCCTTTTTCCTTTATTTATTGTTCCCCCAAGAATTTCAGATGATCAAGCTCTGGGGTCGCTTGCTTCACCTTTCCCCAAATTCTGACGGGTCTTTGCTCATATACCAATTCCTTTTTACTAACGTTGATTCTCCATACCTGTGGTGATATCCAATGGATCTGAGCATACATTTTCTTTTGGTCTTGAAAACCTTTTTACTTCTGTCATGGGGTTGCTTCAAATAAATGCAGGCCTTCTGGTTTCAATAAATGCTGAGAATTAATCATGGCCATCTTCTGACGGGATCTGACTGATCATAGATGGTACTGATTTATTCCTTTGGCTCGAGCATGAGATATGTACCAAAGATTCGACTGCCTTTTGTCATGAGCAATATAACGGTGTATGGAGTTATAGCTGTATCATACCTCAAATATTTACATCTTGAGACTGGCCCGACAGGGGGCTGCCGGAAAAATGCTTTTCCTGACAGACTGGTCGTGTACTTGATTCCGTCAGTGAGTATTCCGGGTCTGAGCTGATTGTTTGGCTTTTGATTTTCTCATTTTGTCGGTATACCCATTTGGATTTTCCACACTAACCATTCCAAGCGGGTCAGCGGGATATGAAATCCTTGTAAAACAGAGTAGGCCTCTGAGGGTATTCCTTTGTGGATCCATATGGAATTACAACCTCCAACTGATTTGGGTATCCAGACAATGATGGTCGTGCAAAAATCATCATACCTTTGCTGTCAGTCTCACCCTTTAATGGTCATGATTTTCATTGTTAGGATACCATACTGAAATAACTTGACCACACCTGTCCTTGATTCTTCGTATGACCATGGACGTGATTAGTGCAATATTTTTTACATCATTCCTTGTGCTTGTTTTCTGACCTGGGCCCGCACACATATGACATATACCAGGGTTTGTAGCTGTACGGAGATCATTGCTAAGGCCAATCATACAGGAAGGTGACAAGGTTTTAGGACATCTCCTTATCAGTTGCCGGAATAATGACCTTGATGACTGAAAGTGCAACTACCCCTGGGTGGTTTTGGTAATTCCTAACAACATATAGCTCATTGAGCTAATGATATCTCAAGATAAATATTTCAGGAAAGCTCAATGATTGGCATGGCATGGATGAGAAATGTGGACCCCTCAAAATGCTAAGGACACATATTGGCTCAAGCTCAAGACTCTACATTTTGCTTTTAGTGATCCAAGATCACATTGAGTCCATAAGAAAAGCCAATACTATTAAAAGGGGATGAGGTGTAGCTTAATGGTTTACTTGCTCAAAATGCTTAGTGATATGCTCCAAAAACCCTCAACCACTTTCTCATATCCACATATGTCCCAAACCAAAAGTCAAACTCAGCCCCACCGAAACTTTTTATCCGGCGCCACCAAGTTCAGTTGACATAGCCACTGCCACAAAACCCTAGTCACTTCGGTCTTCCGGTAGGGATCTCAGTCTCACCGAGATGGGATTGCAAACTCTCTGTTTCCCTTTGTAATGTTTCGGTCCAAACCGAGATGAGCGATTGGTCCCACCGAATTCGCAATGCAAACTCTCTGTTTCCCTTTCGTAACGTTTCGGTCTCACCGAGATGAGCGAATCGGTCCCACCGAGTTTGCCTGACCAACTCTCTGTTAGCTTATTACCAAAATCGGTCCCACCGAGTTTGTGTAATCGGTCTCACCAAGATTACGTTATGCCCTAACCCTAATGAAATCGGTCCCACCGAGTTGACATGTCGGTCCCACCGAAAAGCCTAACATTCACATTTTGAACTAAATCGGTCTGACCGAGTTTCATTATTCGGTCCCACCGAGTTTGGTGATTTGTGTGTAACGGTTAGATTTTTTGTGGAGGCTATATATACCCCTCCACCCACTCTTCATCATGGAGAGAGCCATCAGAACATGCCTACACTTCCATCATACATTTTCTGAGAGAGAACCACCTACTCATGTGTTGAGGTCAAGATATTCCATTCCAACCATATGAATCTTGATCTCTAGCCTTCTCCAAGTTGCTTTCCACTCAAATCATCTTTCCACCAAATCCAAATCTGTGAGAGAGAGTTGAGTGTTGGGGAGACTATCATTTGAAGCACAAGAGCAAGGAGTTCATCATCAACACACCATCTATTACCTTTTGGAGAGTGGTGTCTCCTAGATTGGTTAGATGTCACTTGGGAGCCTCCGTCAAGATTGTGGAGTTGAACCAAGGAGTTTGTACGGGCAAGGAGATCGCCTACTTCGTGAAGATCTACCCTAGTGAGGCAAGTCTTTCGTGGGCGATGGCCATGGTGGGATAGACAAGGTTGCTTCTTCGTGGACCCTTCGTGGGTGGAGCCCTTCGTGGACTCGCGCAACCGTCACCCTTCGTGGGTTGAAGTCTCCATCAACGTGGATGTACGATAGCACCACCTATCGGAACCACGCCAAAAATCTCCGTGTCTACATTGCGTTTGCTCCCTCCAAACTCCTCCCTTTACCTTCATGTGCAATGTTTTACGTTCCGCTGCTATACTCTTAGACTTGCATGTGTAGGTTGTTTGCTTGACTAGTGCTAAGTTGCTAAAATCTGCCAAGACTTAAAATTGGGAAAAGGCTAGATTTTTATTTGGTCAAGTGGTCTAATCACCCCCCTCTAGACATACTTTCGATCCTACAAGTGGTATCAGAGCTATGGTCTCCATTTGCCTTCATTTCCATAGCTTTTGGTGATCATAGCCTTGGTTTCACAACCTAGGAGAGTATGGCATCTAGCGAGAGAAATTACCACCGTAGAGGTCCTTACTTTGATGGTACTAATTTTGCTAGTTGGAAGCACAAGATGAAAATGCATATACTTGGACATAACCCCGTCGTTTAGGCTATTGTGTGTATTGGCTTGCAAGGTGAATTCTTTGATGGGAGAGAACCGAACCGTGAAGCTACCGCGGAAGAGTTGAACATGCTGCAATACAATGCTCAAGCATGTGACATTCTCTTCAACGGATTGTGCCCCAAGGAATTCAACAAAATCAGCCGTCTTGGGAATGCAAAGGAAATTTGGGATACTATGATTGATATGCACGAAGGTAACGACTCCGTCAAGGAATCCAAATTGGATGTGCTACAAAGTCAACTTGACAAGTTCAAAATGAAGGATGGTGAAGGTGTCGCTGAAATGTACTCTAGGCTTGCTCTCATCACAAATGAGATTGCCGGCTTAGGAAGTGAAGAGATGACCGATAGATTCATCATCAAGAAGATCCTAAGAGCCTTGGATGGAAAATATGATACCATATGCACATTGATCCAAATGATGCCCAATTACAAATATCTCAAGCCTGCGGAAGTCATTGAAAGAATTGTTGCTCATGAGATGTCACTCAAGGATAAGGAAGAGCTCCACAACAAGTCAAGTGGTGCTTACAAAGCCTCATGTGATGCTCCCACATCATCAAGTGAGAAACAAGCCTTCAATGAAGAATTGAGCCTAATGGTGAAGAACTTCAACAAGTTCTACAACAGTAGAATCTAGGAGAGAAGTTCCAAGTCAAGGTCCTACAATGACAAAAGATCTTCAAGTCGTGAACGAAATTGCTACAATTCTGGAAGACCCGGACACTACTCCAATGAGTGTACGGCTCCCTACAAAAGAAGAGAAGATTCTCCCAAAAGAAGAAGTAGAAGAGAAGAGTCTCCACCAAGAGAGAGAAGAAGTAGAGATGATCATTATGAACGTAGAACCTCTCGGAGAAGCAAGGATTCGGAAAGGAAGGACAAGTCATCAAAGAGCTACACAAAACAAAGACATCAAGCTCATGTTGGTGAATGGGTATCCGGCTCCGACTCCGACCATCACTCCGAAAGAAGTTATCACTCCAACTCCGAATATACTCAAGATGAAGGTGTTGCCGGTCTATCACTTGTGTCAACCAACTCCTATGACATCTTTGACTCACCAAATGAAGGAATTGGAAGATGCTTCATGGCTAAAGGCCCAAAGGTATCACACCCCGAGTATGTTGATTTCAATAGTGATGAAGATGATTTGCTAGGAGATGATGATTTACTTGTTGATAACCCTAGTTATGAAAACTATGATGAACTTGCTATTAATCATGCTAATCAAGATAAAATGACTTACGATGATAAGAAGGAGATTGAGCATCTAACTAAAGAACTAAACACTCTTAAGTTAGCTCATAAAACTACCTTGGAAGATGATACGTCTCCAATGTATCTATAATTTTTTATTGCACCACGCTATATTATCTTCTGTTTTGGACATTATTGGGCTTTATTATTCACTTTTATATTATTTTTGGGACTAACCTATTAACCAGAGGCCCAACCCAGAATTGCTGTTTTTTGCCTATTTCAGAGTTTCGCAGAAAAAGAATATCAAACGGAGTCCAAACGGAATGAATCCTTCGGGAACATGATTTTTGGAATGAACAAGATCCAGGAGACTTGGACCCTACGTCAAGAAATAAAGGAGGAGGCCACGAGGTAGGGGGCGCGCCTACCCCCCCCCCCCCAGGTGCGCCCTCCACCCTCGTGGGGCCCCTATTGCTCCACCGACGTACTTCTTCCTCCTATATATACCTACGTACCCCCAAACGATCAGAGACGGAGCCAAAAACCTAATTCCACTGCTGCAACTTTCTGTACCCACGAGATCCCATCTTGGGGCCTGTTCCGGAGCTCCGCCGGAGGGGGCATCGATCACGGAGGGCTTCTACATCAACACCATAGCCCCTCCGATGAAGTGTGAGTAGTTTACCTCAGACCTTCGGGTCCATAGTTATTAGCTAGATGGCTTCTTCTCTCTTTTTGGATCTCAATACAATGTTCTCCCCCTCTCTCGTGGAGATCTATTTGATGTAATCTTCTTTTTGCGGTGTGTTTGTTGAGACCGATGAATTGTGGGTTTATGATCAAGTTTATCTATGAACAATATTTGAATCTTCTGAATTCTTTTATGTATGATTGGTTATCTTTGCAAGTCTCTTCGAATTATCAGTTTGGTTTGGCCTACTAGATTGATCTTTCTTGCAATGGGAGAAGTGCTTAGCTTTGGGTTCAATCTTGCGGTGTCCTTTCCCAGTGACAGTAGGGGCAGCAAGGCACGTATTGTATTGTTGCCATCGAGGATAACAAGATGGGGTTTTTATCATATTGCATGAACTTATCCCTCTACATCATGTCATCTTGCTTAAGGCATTACTCTGTTCTTATGAACTTAATACTCTAGATGCATGCTGGATAGCGGTCGATGTGTGGAGTAATAGTAGTAGATGCAGGCAGGAGTCGGTCTATTTGTCTCGGACGTGATGCCTATATACATGATCATACCTAGATATTCTCATAACTATGCTCAATTCTGTCAATTGCTCAACAGTAATTTGTTCACCCACCGTAAAATACTTATGCTCTTGAGAGAAGCCACTAGTGAAACCTATGGCCCCCGGGTCTATCTTCATCATATTAATCTTCCAACACTTAGTTATTTCCTTTGCTTTTTACTTTGCTTTTATTTTACTTTGCATCTTTATCATAAAAATACCAAAAATATTATCCTATCATATCTATCAGATCTCACTCTCGTAAGTGACCGTGTAGGGATTGACAACCCCTTATCGCGTTGGTTGCGAGGATTTATTTGTTTGTGTAGGTGTGAGGGACTCGCGCGTAGCCTCCACTGGATTGATACCTTGGTTCTCAAAAACTGAGGGAAATACTTACGCTACTTTGCTGCATCACCCTTTCCTCTTCAAGGGAAAACCAATGCAGTGCTCAAGAGGTAGCAGAAGATCATCGAGAACTTTTAAAGACTCGTGAGAAGCTACTCTTTGAAAAGCTCAACCTTGAGCAAGAGCATGAGTTCTTAAAGGCAATCAATGATGATCTTCGCAAGAAAAGTTCTTCTTACATTGCCAAGCATTTACTCTTGTCTACTTACATGCCACAAGTAAAGTCTAGCAACAAGAGCAAGAAAGATTCTTCATCTAGTAGTAACAATAATCATGCTAGATCCAATGTTGTTGCTTCTAGTAGTTCTCTTGATTCCACTAATGATTCTCTTAGCCAAGTTACACTTGAGCAAGAAAATAGCTTATTGAAGGGGATTATAGAGAAAGGTGTTTACAAGAGCCTTGCCGGAAGTAAGCAATTTGAGGAAATTGTACGCAAGCAAGGAAGGCACCGGAAGAATCAAGGTGTTGGTTTTGAACGAAAGTTCAATGCCAGTGGAGTTGATGGGAAGAAGATCAATACCCCAAGACGAAGTTTGTTCCTCAACAAGAGAAGTATGATCCTACTTGTTTCCAAGGAACACAAGCTCAAGATGATCTTCCACCACAAGACCACAAGCAAAAAAGGCAAGGACAAGCTTCAAGAGGAGATTGATGCATTTGAAGAAGCTCCCAAGGCCTTGTTCAAGTGGGTTCCCAAGACTACATCAAGTTCTACTTCATCAAGTATGACTACAACTCCAAGGATTCCCATCAAGATGGTGTGGATCCCAAAGAAAAAGAACTAGAGAGTTCTTGAGGGTGACTCCGCCAATATACTTCACTCATATTCTTTGGCGAGGACATGTGCAAACAACTTCCACATCTTGCACTAGTTCAAGGAGTCACAAACCCTCTTGTTGGTAAGACAAGGGACAAGGTAACCAAATGCTTTCATGGACATCATCTTATGTGAACATCACTCTATGTCTATGGATATCCTTGTTTGTTCCTTGTGGGACTAACCCGTGTAGGTATTGAAAGTGCAACTCACTCCAATGGACTGCTCCGAACGATCTACATCAACATTGAGCATCCACATCTTCAACACCTACATGAAGTCATCATCGACAAAACCCAAGGTTAGTTCATCCCTCTTAGGGGGGATATCACATCATATTAATCTTCCAACACTTAGTTATTTCCTTTGCTTTTTTACTTTGCTTTTATTTTACTTTGCATCTTTATCATAAAAATACCAAAAATATTATCCTATAATATCTATCAGATCTCACTCTCGTAAGTGACCGTGTAGGGATTGACAACCCCTTATCGCGTTGGTTGCGAGGATTTATTTGTTTGTGTAGGTGCGAGGGACTCGCGCTTAGCCTCCTACTGGATTGATACCTTGGTTCTCAAAAACTGAGGGAAATACTTACGCTACTTTGCTGCATCACCCTTTCCTCTTCAAGGGAAAACCAACGCAGTGCTCAAGAGGTAGCAAGAAGGATTTCTGGCGTCGTTGCCGGGGAGGTCTACGCAAAAGTCAACATACCAAGTACCCATCATAACCCTTATCTCCCGCATTACATTATTTGCCATTTGCCTCTCGTTTTCCTCTCCCCCACTTCACCCTTGTCGTTTTATTTGCCCTCTCTTGTCCGTTCGCCTCTTTTTCGCTTGTTTCTCGTTTGCTCGTGTGTTGGATTGCTTGTTTGTCACGATGGCTCAAGATAACACCAAATTATGTGACTTTACCAATACCAACAATATTGATTTCCTTAGCACTCCGATTGCTCCTCTTACCAATAGCGAATCTTGTGAAATCAATCCTGCTTTGTTGAATCTTGTCATGAAAGATCAAATCGCCGGCCTTCCTAGTGAAGATGCCGCTACTCATCTAAATAGCTTCGTTGATTTGTGTGATATGCAAAAGAAGAAATATGTTGACAATGATATTGTTAAGTTGAAGCTATTTCCTTTTTCGCTTAGAGATCGTGCTAAAGCTTGGTTTTCGTCTTTGCCTAAAAATAGTATTGATTCTTGGAATAAGTGCAAAGATGCTTTTATCTCTAAGAATTTTCCTCCCGCTAAGATTATCTCTCTTAGAAACGATATCATGAATTTTAAGCAACTTGATCATGAACATGTTGCACAAGCTTGGGAGAGGATGAAATTAATGATACGTAATTGCCCTACTCATGGTTTGAATTTGTGGATGATTATACAAAATATTTATGCCGGATTGAATTTTGCTTCTAGAAATCTTTTAGATTCGGCCGCGGGAGGCACTTTTATGGAAATCACTTTAGGAGAAGCTACTAAACTCCTAGATAATATTATGGTTAATTATTCTCAATGGCACAATGAAAGATCTACTAATAAAAAAGTGCATCCGATAGAAGAAATTAATGTTTTGAGTGGAAAGATGGATGAACTTATGAAATTATTTGCTAGTAAGAGTGTTTCTTCTGATCCTAATGATATGCCTTTGTCTACTTTGATTGAGAATAATAATGAATCTATGGATGTGAATTTTATTGGTAGGAATAATTTTGGTAACAACGCGTATAGAGGAAACTTTAATCCTAGACCTTATCCTAGCAATTCCTCTAATAATTATGGTAATTCCTACAACAACTCTTATGGAAATTTTAATAAGATGCCCTCTGAATTTGAGACTAGTGTTAAAGAGTTTATGAATTCGCAAAAGAATTTCAATGCTTCGCTTGAAGAGAAATTGCTTAAAGTTGATGAATTTGCTAGGAACGTTGATAGAATTTCTCTTGATATTGATTCTTTAAAACTTAGATCTATTCCTCCTAAGCATGATATCAATGAGTCTCTCAAATCCATGAGAATTTCCATTGATGAGTGCAAAGAAAGAACCGCTAGGATGCGTGCTAAGAAAGATTGCTTTATGAAAGCGTGTTCTTCAAATTTCTATGAAAATAAAGATGAAGATCTAAAAGTTATTGATGTGTCCCCTATTAAATCTTTGTTTTGCAATATGAATCTTGATAAAGATGGGACTGAATATGATCCACCTTTACCTAGAAGGCGTTCCAAAAATTCGGAGTTTTTAGATCTTGATGCTAAATTTGATAAAAGTGGGATTGAAGAGATCAAAACATTAGATGTTGATAAACCCACTATTTTGTATTTCAAGGAATTTAATTATGATAATTGCTCTTTGATAGATTGTATTTCCTTGTTGCAATCCGTGCTAAATTCTCCTCATGCTTATAGTCAAAATAAAGCTTTTACCAAACATATCGTTGATGCTTTGATGCAATCTTATGAAGAAAAGCTTGAGTTGGAAGTTTCTGTCCCTAGAAAACTTTATGATGAGTGGGAACCTACTATTAAAATTAAGATTAAGGATCATGAGTTCTATGCTTTATGTGATTTGGGTGCTAGTGTTTGCACTATTCCCAAAACTTTGTGCGATTTGCTAGGTTTCCGTGATTTTGATGATTGCTCTCTAAACTTGCACCTTGCGGATTCCACTATTAAGAAACCTATGGGAAGAATTAATGATGTTCTTATTGTTGCAAATAGGAACTATGTGCCCGTAGATTTTATCGTTCTTGATATAGATTGCAATCCTTCATGTCCTATTATTCTTGGTAGACCTTTCCTTAGAACGATTGGTGCAATTATTGATATGAAGGAAGGGAATATTAGATTCCAATTTCTATTAAATAAATGCATGGAACACTTCCCTAGGAAGAAAATAAAATTACCATATGAATCTATCATGAGAGCCACTTATGGATTGCCCACCAAAGATGGCAATACCTAGATCTATCCTTGCTTTTATGCCTAGCTAGGGGCGTTAAACGATAGCGTTTGTTGGGAGGCAACCGAATTTTATTTTTAGTTTTTTTTGCTTTTTGCTTCTGTTTAGGAATAAATATTTGTTCTAGCCTCTGGTTAGATGTGTTTTTATGTTTTAATTAGTGTTTGTGCCAAGTTAAACCTATAGGATCTTCTTGGATGATAGTTATTTGATCTTGCAGAAATTTCCAGAAACTTTCTGTTCATGAAAATAATTGTTAAACATTACCAGAACGTGATAAAATATTGATTCCAATTGCTGATGATCAATAAACAAATTTCCTAGGTCGTCCTATTTTGGCTGATTTTTTGGAGTTCTAGAAGTTTGGGTTAGTTACAGATTACTACAGACTGTTCTGTTTTTGACAGATTCTGTTTTTCGTGTGTTGTTTGCTTATTTTGATGAATCTATGGCTAGTAAAAGAGTTTATAAACCATATAAGTTGGAATACAGTAGGTTTAACACCAATATAAATAAAGAATGAGTTCATTACAGTACCTTGAAGTGGTCTTTTGTTTTCTTTCGCTAACGGAGCTCATGAGATTTTTCTGCTAAGTTTTGTGTTGTGAAGTTTTCAAGTTTTGGGTAAAAGATTTGATGGATTATGGAACAAGGAGTGGCAAGAGCCTAAGCTTGGGGATGCCCATGGCACCCCCAAGATAATCTAAGGACACCATAAAGCCAAAGCTTGGGGATGCCCCGGAAGGCATCCCCTCTTTCGTCTACTTCCATCGGTAGCTTTACTTGGAGCTATATTTTTATTCACCACATGATATGTTTTTTGCTTGGAGCGTCTTGTATTATTTGAGTCTTTATTTTTTAGTTTACCACAATCATCCTTGTTGTACACACCTTTTGAGAGAGACACACATGATTCGGAAATTATTAGAATACTCTATGTGCTTCACTTATATCTTTTGAGCTATATAGTTTTGCTCTAGTGCTTCACTTATATATTTTAGAGCACGGTGGTGGATTTGTCTTATAGAAAATATTGATCTCTCATGCTTCACTTATATTATTTTGAGAGTCTTAAAATAGGATGGCAATTTGCTTTAATTAATATCATGATAAATTTGATGCTTGATAATTGTTTGGAGATATAAAGGTGGTAATATCATAGTTGTGCTAGTTGAGTAATTGTGGAATTGAAAAATACATGTGTTGGAGTTTGTGATTCCCGTAGCATGCAGGTATGGTGAACCGTTATGTAACTAAGTCGGAGCATGAAGTATTTGTTGATTGTCTTCCTTTGTGTGGCGGTCGGAATCGCGCGATGGTTAACTCCTACCAACCCTTCCCCTAGGAGCATGCGTAGTAGTATTTTGCTTCGAGGGCTAATAAATTTTTGCAATAATTATATGAGTTCTTTATGACTAATGTGAGTCCATGGATTATACACACACTTACCTTTCCGCAATTTTCTAGCCTCTTCGGTACCGCGCATTGCCCTTTCTCACCTTGAGAGTTGGTGCCACTACAAAAAAAAGACACATCCGTGACATTTTGAGCCGAACGAATTTTTTTCTGTCATACATATGACACTTCTATGACGATAATTGTGACAAAACCCGGTATCATCATAGATGTGGTGGGCTCCTACTTCTATGACAAAAAATCATGACAGAAAATGGGCTTTTTGTCCTGGGCGGGCCGGAGACGCAGCTGCAAGACATTCTTTGGGCCGTCCATGACGGAAAAAACCGTGGTAGAAGCAAGGGGGAGGAAAATTTCGGGGAGTTCCCGGTTACGGTGGGAGGTCGAGGGCCGAGCGATGCGCGTTTCTCTTGTACACGTACGCGCGTGTGTGCGAGGCGTTGGCTCTAACTGAACCCGAGCGAGGCGTTGGGCTCTAACTGAACCCGAGCGATTGCATTGTAGGCTACGCATTACTGAACCCGAGCGATCGATCGATGGCTGTTAACTGAACCCGATCGAGTGATTCCTTCGCTACTGCTGCTAACTGAAGCCGATCGACTGGATGAACAGTGAGCGTTGCGGGGGGCGGTGGCGTTGCCTCTGGATGAACAGGACCCAGTGGTGTGGAGGGCTGGATGAACAGTAGACGGTGGAGGGGTGCCCGTGGAGGGGTGGTTGGACAGGACCCCGTGGTGTGGAGGGCTGGATGAACAGTAGACGGTGGAGGGGTGCCCGTGGAGGGGTGGTTGAACAAGACCCCGTGGTGTGGAGGGCTGGATGAATAGTAGACGGCGGAGGGGTGGTTGAACAGTAGCCGGTGGAGTAGCGCGCGGTGGAGGCTGGATGAACAGGAGCCCGTGGAGGCTGCAGGAGGTCGACGGTAGCCCGTGGAGGCTGGAGGAGGTCGACGGTGGAGATGAACAGTATCCCATGGAGTCCCGTTTTGCGGTACGCCACACCCCTCCCGATCAACAGGACCCCCGTTTCGACCGTAGCGCTCCAACACAAGTCCGTTTCCTCCATTTTGCGGCATGCCACACCCCTCCCGATCAACAGGACCCCCGTTTCGACCGTAGGAGGTCCGTTTCCTCCGTTTTGCGGTACGCCAGACCCCTCCCGATGAACAGGATCCCGTTTCGAACATGGCCAGTCGAAGACAAGGCCGTTTCCTCCATTTTGCGGTATGCCAGGCCTCGTTTCCATCGCCTGTTCTGTCCAAGCCCTCCCGATGAACACGACGCATTCCGTTCCGACCCAGCCGGTTGGCTCCCACGCGTTCCGTTGCCTCCCGATGAACACGACGCATTCCGTTGCCTCCCCATGAACACGACGACGACGCTGTTTCTCCGTTCCGACCCAGCCATGTACACGAGCCCTGGCCGTACGTATGCGCAAGTAGGCGTTTGAGACCCTGCCCATATGTACGTACGTGGCCGTATTTCTTTCTTGCACCCTGGCCGTTGTACGTACGTGTACATGCTACGTGTGTGCCTCTACTACGACACGTACGCGCCTCTACTACGACACGTGCGCGCCTCTACATCGACCAGTATATATGTACGTACACGTTCGCGACCAGAATGACAACGCTACGTACGCTTCGACCAGGTGGGTCCCGACTGTCAGGCACTTCCTTGCCTGCGAAGATGTAGCTGGTGGGTCCCGGCAGTCAGGGGGGGCGAATCATTTTTTTGCCCGGAGGCACTTCCTTGCGCGCGAAGGTGTAGCTGCTGGGTCCCAACAGTCAGGGGGGGTCGTTTTGTTTTTTTTTGCCCGGACGCACTTCCTTGCGTGCGAAGATGTAGCTGGTGGGTCCTAGCAGTCAGGGGGGCGAATCATTTTTATTTCGGACGCACTTCCTTGCGTGCGAAGATGTAGCTGGTGGGTTCCAGCAGTCAGGGGAAATGTTTTTTTCGCGAAATACGGTGGCCCGTCCGGTGGGTCCCTGCTGTCAGGTGGAGGAATAATTATTTTGCGTGTAATAAGGAGGCACTTCCTTGTTGCGGCCGTGGACCCAGCTGTCAGCCTCTCCACATACAGTCCATGTCCGATGGAAGCCATTCCTTGACCACATTGACCACGCCGCGCCAAGAGCACCAGGGCGGTGGACGACGGTGAGGCCTAGGAAGGGGACGACGCGGAGCCGGGGAAGACGTGGCAGTGGATGCCCACGCATAGAGGAGTATGAGGGTTCATTCGTTCGGCTGCGGTGTGAGGCTGCCGTCGCCGCAGAATAACAGGGGGTGTGTGTGCGTAGAGGGATGGCCTGGCCAGCGGTGGGAGTAGTAGGGGGCGGTGAGGCCTCCGCGGCATCACAGCCGGCCACGGGCGGCAGGAGCAGGCGGCACGACCGGCGCTGCTTTGGGCGGGTGGAGCAAGAAGACCAGAGGTTGAAGAAGCACTACGGCCGTTGGATGGACATCGTACGGTCACTGGAGCTAGAATCGTTCATATATTGACTAAAGTTGACAAAGGCCTCCATCCTAGTCAACTTTGTAGGCCCACAAGTCAGCCTCCCACCAAGGTGGGTCCCAGCTAGCAGGGGGTATTCATTTTATTGTGCATAATAAGGAGGCACTTCCGGTGGGTCCGAGCTGACAGCGGGGGGAACATTTTTTTCGCGAAATACGGTGGCCCATCTTGTGGGTCCCAGCAGTCAGGGGAAATGTTTTTTCATGAAATACTGGTGGCCCGTCCGGTGGGTCCCTGCTGTCAGGTGGAGGAATAATTATTTTCCGCGTAATAAGGAGGCACTTCCTTGCGGCTGCCGTGGACCCAGCTGTCAGCCTCTCCACGTAAAGCACTCTTCCGATGGAAGTCAGTCGTTGACCACATTGACCACGCCGCGCCGAGAGCACCACGGCGGTGGACCACGGCGAGGCCTAGGAAGGGGAGGACGCGGAGCCGGGGAAGACGCGGCAGTGGAAGCCCGCGCGGAGAGGAGTACGAGGGTTCACCGGTTCGGCTGCGGTGTGAGGCTACCGTCGCCGCAGAATAACAGGGGGTGTGGGTGAGTAGAGGGATGCCCTGGCCAGCGGTGGGAGTAGTAGGGGGCGCTGAGGCCTGCGTGGCAGCACTGCCGGCCACGGGAGGCGAGAGTAGGCGGTCCCGCCGGTGCTGCTTTGGCGGCTGGAGCAAGAAGATCAGAGATTGAAGAAACACGACTGCCGTTGGATTGACATCCAACGGTTACGTCTGCTAGAATCTTTTGTTGACGTATATAATAACTAAAAAAATCTTGCATACGCGCCAACTAAACAGGCCCACAAGTCAGACCACTCCCTCTTTTTTTATAATTTATATATAGCTCATGGCAACTTCTTATGCAATTTATTGCAGTCGTTTTTTTGATTGGCCAGGGCCAATTTCGCATATTTCTGTGGGTTCCAAACTATTTTTAATACCGAAATGTCGAGCCAGATTTAAAGTACTTTGAAGATATATTTAAATTAGGTTAATGCCCAGTGAAATAGGAATCTGAAAATGTGAAAAAATTCAGAAATTATAAAGTAATTGCCAATTTGTCATCTGTTTTTATATTTACAACCCATTTCATATTACTTTCAAGATTTGCAGGCGTCTTGAAAGAGTTGCAGCCCATCAGGGCAGAGAAAAATAAGTAGGCCTGGATTGGGTATTCTTCAGAAAAAATAAACTGGGCTCATTTTCACAAAGAAAAAATAGCTTGGCTGGTCACATGGTGAACATAAAATATAAGCCTGGGCTAGACGGGCCACAACCCAGTTCAAACCCTGCTCCGTCTCAACAATACCAAACAAAAAAAATACTGCTCGAGTAGCTACGTCCCAGGTGTCAGCCGATCTTGTGCTGTTCTCTTGTCTATTGACTATATACGCTCACAATGTCATGGGTCCCAGATGTCAGGAAAACACTAGGAGGAAGCATTTTATTTTTCCATACGCTGACGTGGTGGGCCCCTACTGTCATCCTCTCCACGTACTTCTACCGATTCCTGTTGTTTGTTGACCATGTTGACAACGCAAGAGGAGGTCGGCGTTAACGATTTAGGAGACGGTGGGGCGGCGATGCGTGCGCTGAGGCGCAGCCAGCCGTGGGAGGCGGAAGCAGGCGGCCCCGCCGGGGCTGGTTTGGTTTTGGCGGCTGGAGGAAGACAGGACTGAAGAAACACGACAGACTGTAAAAGCAGCAGGAGTACTTAACAACCTTAACTGAAACCAGCAGGGGCACTTAACAACTAAAGCTGAAAGCAATGTGGTCAATAAACAGGATATTCGCTTTAGAGCCATGGAAAAGCATGAACATAATCTTCTGTCCTATTCTCCAAGATGGACGGGCCTTCATTATTTGAGACCACCCATGAATAAGCATCTTTTCACCTCCAAGGGGAATTGAGTAGGTCGACATAAACATCATGTTGTGACCAAGTGCAAGTCTGACCCGACCATGGTCAGGGATCTGTATAGGAACAATAGAACTCGGCAGTTCCTGTTTCAAGAAGATCACAGCTGTAAAACTGTGTATAAGCAATAGTTTATGAACAACATATATAACAGAAAACAGCTCGTACCATAAGTTTCTCGACACAGTTGGACCTGTTCAACGAGTGCAGCAGTGGCACACATATCCCACGTGGTCTTCCACCATTGAAACGCCCCACAAGGACCTCAAGACGATCAATAAAGTGTAGGAACTTGTGGATGTCGATCCAGTCAACTTCAGTGCCATTAGTAACAGCCGAGTTATTACAGAGTAACAAACGAGCAGACTGCTTAACTCTGAAAAAACCTACACATGCCACCAATTATAAGAAAATATTAGTTAGAAGTAGCATCTTCGTGAGAGATTCGTTGCTACTTCTAAAGTTAAATTGTGATTAGTTAGATAGAATAGGTGGATTAAGAAGTAATCGAGGCAACAAGCAAGAACCAGATACAAAACTAACATGGGTGAACAATTGGAACGACGTCGGGGTGGAAGATCGCAGTGAAGATGAGACCAGGTTCTGCTATTTCCATCAACATTCGTGCGCCAACTTTCAGTCTGTAACACTTGAGAAAGTTTATCCAAGTTCGGCCATAAAAAAGCAGCAATCTTCTTGGTTCATGAACCCAACTCGGAACTTATATCCATGGCTTGTCTTCACTGTGACCATTAAACTAGTGTATTCAGTTATGGCAAGGCCGAGCATCTTGAGTACATGTGTTCTGGCAGAGCAAATAATACACTGCAGGAAAAATAATATGAGAACACAGCATGTTCAAAAAAACCCCACCCTCCCGGATAGAAAAGAGGATTCTAGGAACATACTGTGCGTGTTTCAAAATGTTGTGTTAGGATGAGAAGGAACAAGTGTGGCGTCTCGCCGAGGGCGCAGAAACCTGTAGGGTACTCGCACTTTGGGCACTGCAAATGAAACACACTAGATTCAGTAGGAAGAAAAATGCATCAACGGCGGCGGCTGCCATCCTAGGATTACCCGCGACCAAGGGACTTGGATTTATCGGGGATGGATGAAGAATTCGTACCTGGTTCTCCATGAGAAAACCCTATGCAATCGCCGAGAGGGGGTTTTCTCTGAACAAGCAGACGAGGGAGAAGGGGATTCAGGCCCAGTGAAATATTGCCGCTTCGTCCGTCCAGCTTACTGCTAAAGCTGGAAAGGGGGGGTTGTGATTTGACGGCTCATTGGGCATTACTGCAGCGCTACGACCGGGGTGTGTCTACCGTGAAGTTGTGCACTCTAATTTGTGCATATGGCACGTGGACCCCGTTGCCGGTTGCCCCACATATCAGCGAAAGGAAGTAGAAAGACAGGAGTAACTAGTTACACATAAATATATATTTTGACAGAGAGATACTCCCTCTGTAAAGAAATATACAAATCTTTTATATCACAGGCTCACCTTGCCGAGAAATATACTCCCTCTGCAATGCATGGGCATTATGGGGGTTCAGCTTTTTTATGGGGGTTCAGCTGAGAATATAATACTCAGATAGGCTCACGGTTCTGGACTTTGGGCCGCAGGCCAACCCTGCATGTTTGGGGGCCCATGTGTTCTATCTCAGCGCTTTTCATATTGCAAGCGATCGGTACGGCGCTGGTTTTAGATGCTGTCGCAAGGCGAATACACAAAATTGAAAAAAGCACGGCAGCTGTTGGAATGAAATCGAACGACAGCTCCTAACCAGCAATCAGAGTTGCAATTCTATCAACGATATACCATGTGATAAATAATACTGTCGTACTACTTATACACATAGGACACTTGTTTCACCATGCCAGATTATTACATCAAAATCTCTCGGAGGATAGATCAGTTCGGCAGTTGCGTGCTGCTACTGAAGAATTTCAAAGTTGATTTGGACCAGCTCTCCTTGCCGAGAAAGTTCGATTTTGACATCATCCCCTACCGCAAGATATGATTTAGATTTGAACCTTGACCATCCTTTAGCATTAATCATCATGCGGCCATCCTTTGTACTTACGGTATATTGAGCAGGTTCATTCACACCAAGGCTGCGCATGGTAAGAGAAACTTGGCCGCGGTCGCCCGGATTTTTGAACGACTCCCTCATTGCTCTAGGAATTCTCTGTTTGCAAACAAGAAGACATACCCAAACAGTTAGATCAACACAGTGAATCATGTGAAACAACATGGAAAGAACGAAGCATTTGGGCGGCCAATGCTTACCAAGAAGGTGGACATGTCGGTTTTTGTAAGGACTTTGGTATATGAAGTGCGAACTGCAGCCCAGTCTGTTGCCGGTGCAACTGGACGGGCCGGAGCAGATGCAAGTGCAAGTGTTGGTGCAGGTGTCGAAGCCACTGCTGCTGCCGAAGATGGTGCTCCTTGTAGAGCTGGTGCCGGTGTCGGAGCAGGTGCCGGTGTCGATGCCCGATCCTCCGGTAGATCAGACTGATCCGCTGACGTGGTCGGTGCCCAATCCTCAACTGGATCAGACTGAGCTGTTGCCGCTGTCAGTGCTAGAGCAACTGCCGGTGCTTGATCTGTGCGAGACAGCGACGATCGTGTCTGGTATGCTATGATCAGCTTTCTAACTTGACTAGGATCCGTGACCGTGATCCAGTTTTTTCTTCATTACTTTTAAACGCGAGAAGGGCTAATTGTGGCGTTTTTGTTAAACCAAACTGCAGTTCATCATAGGGATTCAGCTTGTACTTAGACAATAGACTGATCCAATTTTTTCCAGTAATATAAGTGATGGACGGTGCCTTCGTTACTGACACGACATAAGAAGTGAAACCTGTAAAAATAGCCATCGTAGAGCAAACCAAACGGTTTATTCTGTGATGAATGTCACATGGCAAAACCTGCATCATAAAATTGCAGGAAAAGAAAGAAAACATGGCATTAAATCAATAAGATTTAGACAGTAAATCAATAAGATTTACTTGATGTGACACGAGTGAATCCTTACCAGGAAATCACTATGTTGAAGTACTAAACAGAAGATTGATCGTCCAACTACGCGTGGCATGTAGGGGCTCCGCCTACTCCCACAAGCAGGACAGTCCAAAGGTCATGACAAATCGTATGGACCGAACATCCATGGGACTGGAAATCCTGGTGGGTGTGATAAACCCTGCAATGCATACAGATATTGGAGTGTAACCATAATTGATAAACCGTCCTCACAAAAAATATGATCTGGATACTTCAAAATATACAGACTGAATTGAGTGGAGAGACATTAACTTAGACATTAACATAGACCGTTCACACACCAAAAG
The DNA here is from genome assembly GCF_002575655.3 of Aegilops tauschii subsp. strangulata. NCBI lineage: Eukaryota > Viridiplantae > Streptophyta > Magnoliopsida > Poales > Poaceae > Aegilops > Aegilops tauschii. Next base: position 359,906,674 of record NC_053035.3, read on the forward strand.
CGGCAGTACTAATAAAAAATACAGGGTTCACAAACACAAATCAAGTACTGAACAATAGTACTTACTACAGACAAGCAAAGTTGCACTAACTAAACTCTGCAGACTATTTCTTGCCACCGACCTACGGGATGAATCCCGCATAACTGACTAGGCCATGGACTTCGTGTGAGATGTCTACATGCACCATCACCATCTTGTCAACCTTGGAGAACCTAACAGAGTGGTCTTTCCACTCATAAACATGATGATGAAGACATGCCGCATCAGATTTCTTGGGAAGCTTTACAAGAACCACACCCTTCGTAATCGAAGGCACAACCAGGAAATTGTTGTGGTCAAGTATAGCCTCGAGAACACGCCTGACAACAATGCTACAGGAAAACACTAGTTCAGGACACGTGGCGACAAGGACACAACAGCTGGATAGTTCAGCAGTAGAACTCATCATCAGGTCTTCCAGTTCACACGGCATGACTTTGAGAACTTCATCTCCACCGCGGACCTGGTTCTAATTCAAACAGAAACCATATTTTATTACTACCTCCGTTCAGAAATATAAGATGATTTTTGATATTATACTCCATATATGACTACATATACGCACAGAAATGAGTGAACAAAGACACTAGAACATGTCTTCAAAGGCATGAGAGCAGAGGGATTACATGCAATATCCATAACACAAGTTACTGAGGCAAATATACCCTCTTAAAAGGTAGCATTGATGTTCATAAAGTACTCCCTCCATCCCAAAATTCTTGTCTTAGATTTGTCTAGATACGGATGTGTCAAGTCACATTTTAGTATTAGATACATCCGTATCTAGACAAATCTAAGACAAGAAATTTGGGACAGAGGGAGTAGTTGAAAGTAATCTATAAGAAATCAGTGTCAACCTCTCGCATGTTTTGGTCAAAAGAGGAATTTAGAACCGTCATTTGGCACACTAAAATCACATGCAAGATCACCCAGAAAGTTGTACTACCAGTACTAGTACTGCGTGTTAGATGAAAAAACACGGTTAAGATCGAGAAAAAGATCGTCAACAAGAGACATTACTTGGACTTGCTTAATGAGGGATCCCGGAAAGGGGGGCTTGGACAGGGCGATAGCTTTGAGCTTGTCTGCGGTAGTCTTGGCGGGGTGCTTGCGCTTCTTCGTACCATGAGCCTCGACGGTTTTGGCTAGAGCCATAGACATCACGTGGCCGGTGCTCCGGCGTCCATCCAAGAGAGGAAGCTGAGAGAGAAGAGTGAAAGGAGGAACGAGATGAGGGAGAAGCGAAGCGAGTGGGGGTTTTCTTCAAGAGAGGAAGCTGAGAGAGAAGAGTGAAATGATGGTTGCTTCGTCCGTCCAACTTACTGCTGGAAAGGAGGGGGTTTTGTGATTTGACGGCTCATTGGGCATTACTGCGGCGGTTCGATCGAGGTAGTCTACCGTCACTCTACTACGGAGTAATTTAGTGCATGGCTGGTGGACCCAGGTGCTGGCTGTCCCACACGTCGGCGAAAGTGAGTAATTTAGTGCATGGCTGGAGGAGGATCCGCACGGTAGAGCGTGTCCACTGTTTTTCTGAAGAAAAAAATGATTACAGCAAGCGTTTCCACTCTTACGACGGAGGAGTGCGAAACACGGCAGCCACTTGAACATACACAGTGCTCCTACTACTAGGCATGTGCAGTGGTTCATACGTCAGTACTACACAATCTTGTTGCTAGTGTAGTAAGATATGAGGATAACAAATGATGTTGTGCGCATGTCAACTACTCCTATATGTAACATAGTACCGCTTTTTCGACTGTCCGGTCGAGAATGAACGGTGAGATCAATGTTAACAGAACTAGGTCCACAGCGCACGGAGAGTACGGTGCTACGGTACTCCACGAAACATGAACCATATGAAGCACGAATAGTGTTAGGCAGGGTGCACGGGATGGGAGCAAAAGTTCCCTTCTCGACCCACTTTTGGGTGTTTGGCAGAGTGCATGAAGGGTGCATGAGTCCACACTAGTAGGTTGACAAAAATAGACGAAGAGGAAACAACTATATTGAGATGAGAATGCAACCAAACACACCCACACGCTTTGTGCTACAGTGACTGATCTGCACCGTCTGAGTTTGATCCAACGGTCATGTTGTGCCGAGACATGGACATGCCCATGCAGAGGGCGCCTAAACACCACCGAAGTCCCTCTGCTTCTCGAGGCGCACGACGTTGGTGATGCAGGTGCAACCGCCCGCAGAGCCCGCTCCCAGTCGACGGGAGCCAGCTCATCAAAGACGGCGTCCAATGGCACGAATGGATTCCGGTGACGGAGCCCTGAAAGGATTCGCCCGGCAACGGCGACGGCAGCCCGCAACCCCTCCTTGTCCAGCTCAGCCCCCACCATCGCGCGGAGACGGCTCAGCTCCTCAGAGATATAGGTGAAGAAGGAGACCAGGTCAGGAAGCCGCAGCTCGTTGAAGTCGACCGGGTGGTCGAACGGGTTTAGCCCGACGGCCGGCATCGTCGCGCTGGCACGACGGTACGCATTGCGCAGCCGCAACACGTGCGTGGCAACTTGGTTCACCAAGTGGCTAAGGAGAGCCTGGACCTCGTCACGATCGGCCCGCTCGCGCTCCAGCCGGCTCCCCTGACAGCCTATCGTATCTCCCGCTTTCTGCAGCAACGCCGCCGATGCCTCGAGCAGCTTTGTGGTGGACGCCTGCCACTTTTGAAGCTCCGTGAACTCCCGCACATAACGGAGGAGCATGGCATTCCTCTCCTCCTTGAGCTCACAGAGCTCCACGTCCTTGGCCCTGAGCTCCGCATCCTTGACATGGAGCTCCTGTGTCATGCGCCTCACCTCAGACTCCGTGATCTGCTGCGCCGCCATGGCACCAGGTAGAAGCAAAGGGGAGAGGAAGCAAAGGGGGCGAAACGGCTGAAAGGCAATGCAATCTACGGGAAGGCGGAGGGAGCAGGGAATCTTTTGGTTTTCACCATGGTAAAACACCAGTCGACGACTTCTCACATCAGGGAGCAGTGGGTTTTTACAGGCGGAGTCATCGTGACTAATTGCTGCCGCGCCTGCTCCCGTCAATCAAAAAATTAAAAATCCTGTCGCGCCTGCTCCCGTCAATCAAAAAATTAAAAATCCTGCCCCACCCAAACACCAGAGCAACGCCGCGGTGGATATTTAAATTTACCTACCGGCAAGTAGATAAAAAAGGGGTGAAAAAACAAATGTGGCGGCGGCCTAGCTAATCGGTCGAACTAGCCCAACTAGCTAGCCACCGTGCTTCACTGATGTACTCGGCGGGAAAGGTGGTCTTTCGTGATTTGATGACTCATTTATTTGCTTCGGCGCTACGACCGAGGAGGACCCAGAAAACGCGCGGTAGGGCATCCCACGTCAGGAAGAATATATGCGTGCACCACCCGGGAGGACCCCGAAACCGCGCGGTAGGGTGTGCCACGTCTCGACACGGAGGAAAAATGTGTGTGTAAAAATATACTGTATCAGACGTAGTACCTATGGTTCGACCTCGGGACCCAGCCAGTCAGTCGAAAACACCCCACTAGCCACACAGCTTCATCATGCAAACGTGGCACGGAGGATAGATGTGGTTAGCTCCATCTCGACCAGCCACAACGTCTCTTGTTTTAGGCGATTCTTCTATTTTCCAAGCTTTTTTTAGTTGTAATAACACCACGGCAAGCTAGTGCCGCTCTTCATGTGTGCCCGTGCAAAGGTTAGGCGATGGAGAGAAGAGAGATTGAGATCGCAGACCTGGGACCCACCAGTAAGTGAGACAACGGTCATGCACGTGTTGACGAGGCACTCCCTCTACTCTACTCAACGCAAGTACTGTATAAAATCAAGTTATGGGACAAAGCCAACAACTGTTCGTTTTTTCAGGCTATCGACTTACGCTTTGTAGTCCAGGTTGCCAGTTCAAATCTCGTCTTTCAGATTTGTTAGTTTTAAGTCCAAATTTGATTAATGACAAGTGGGACCCCCATGTGTTGTTCCGATATTTCAGTGTAGGATGGTTTTTTTGAACAAACACTTTGTGCGGTTAGACAAGTAACGGCAGGAGTTACACGTATTTTGCAAGTTTACGAACAAAAATGACAGCGGCATAGAATATCACATCCACCCCGCAGCTTAGATACTATGGTGATACGAGTTTTTACACCGTTGGAAGTGAGATCCAATGGCTTGGGAGTAGTCTTTGTGATTATGCGCAATTTCCAAACTCTCCAAAGGTTTTTTTGCAAATAAAACATTCAGGCCTCGTGTGTGCCGCTGCATCTTCGATCCAACGGCTCCCCGGTGCTCATATTAGGTGCTCCCCGTAGCTTAATTACCCGCTACGGTGATATGAGCATCTAGGTCGTATGATCAGTGATCAGATGGCACATGCGTAGTACTTGTACTTTCTGCGCATTTCCCAAACTCTATCAGTCGTACATTGCAAAAACATTCAAACCTCCTACTGTGGGCCGTTAGATCTCAGTGAACTCGTATCACCATAGAATCTACGGTGCGGGAGCACCTCATACTCTCCCGTGCGAGAAAACATAAGGTGTTATCGCAGCTTGGATGCTACGGTGATACGAGCTTGGAGGTCGTTTGATCTGAGATCCAATGTCATCTGAGCAGTCTTTGTGCTTGTAAGTAGTGGCCGAACTCTTCTGGGGCTTTTCTGCAAAAAACCATTCGAACCACCGAGGAGGTGTTGGGTCACAAATCCAACGCCTCCGAAGAGCTTGTATCACCAAAGCATCTAAGGTGTGGTAGCACATGATATTCTTACATACAGGAGAATATGATGTCCTCCTTCATCTTAGATGCTACGGTGATACGAGCTTCGAGGTCATTGGATATGGGATCAAAGGGCATCTAAGTAGTTTTTGTACAAATTATGTGCAATTCTCAAACTCATCAAGGTTTCCTGCAAAAATATTAAGACACATCATGTGAGCTGCTATATCTCAGATCTACAAGCTCCAAGCAACTTGTATCGGCATATAGCATCTAAGGTATGGGGGCACATGATATTCTCCCGGGGAGGAGGGGTGGGGGTGCACAACTAATCGGTGGCTGGGAGCGTGGGGACAAATATAATCTAAACAACCCTAAACAGAGCTCCACAATTTTATCTAAGGTCGAGGGGTTGACCCCCGACAATCATAGCTCCGCCTAAACACAACATTTGCATGTAGTGTAGTACTAGACTTAATATTCATGTTTCAGTTTCATGTTCATTTTAAATATTGAACTGAGGACCATGGATGTCTTACATTTTACTCCCTTCGTTCCTAAATATTAGTCTTTTTAGAGGCTTCAAATGGACTGGCACATACGGATGTATATAGACATATTTTAGAGTCTAGATTCACTCATTTTGCTCCGTATGTAGTCACTGGTTGAACTCTCTAAAAGACTAATATTTAGGAATAGAAGGAGTATTTTTGAATTCGTGTCATACATGCATGGTTTGGAAAAATAGATGCACTATACTTATTGGATTGTTGTTGTGTTCGTGCGTGTGTGTCTCTGTGTGTGTGTGTGTGTGTGTGGTCATATGCTTGATACATACAAAGTTTTCTCACCTCCATATTGTTCATCTTTTAAATTTGAATTTGCATTGGAAAACTTACTAGGGATACCATGAAATGTGAAATCCACGTTGAGATCACTATATCACAAACTCACTCTAATTCAACAACTCATCATAAATCAATTACCACGTTGAGATTAGTATTTGCAAGGAAAATACGGGTATTGTAATACACATAGATTCGTTCGGCAATTTAAAAGGTTCCTTTCGTATTCTCGAATGGTAGGACCCAATGGCGTACCAGCCAGACCTTGGCTCGTGTTGATCCTAAAAAAAACCGGGCTCGTGTCCTTCGGTGGCGTGCGTGGTACGCACATTAGGCAACCCCAACCAGTCGAGCCTCAACGTTTCAAGTCGAAATATCTGGCGGCCAGAATTCCAGCCCTAGGAAATTCCCCTCATGTCCCTGGTCCATAATGACTACCGACGAACAACGGAGGGATGCTTTAGTAACTAGACAACGTTACCTACCGTGCCGAGCACGGTTCAATTCCCTCGGTCGCCGCTCGTAAAGGTCACCCGTCAACTGCATTGCCTAGTACTACTACTACACCAGGATGAGCACAGAATTGAGCCCGTTTGTTCGTGCCTAGTACTTGAGTTAATATATCAGGCAATGCACTGGTACAGAGGGATTATCCTTTTACTCTGCATATATAACTTGTCTGAAGTCTAACTAAGCAAAATGTTTGACCAAATCCTTTCTTAAGAAATACAACAGGACAGATGTACGGCTTCAAAATTTATTGCATGATGCAGGTTATGATATTGTTTCGAATCCTGGATCTTAAATTTCAGAAAATCCAAAAGTGAGCATAAATTCTTGAAACTAAGCATGGTCACGTGATATGGCACAAATATTACTTCGTAAGTTTTTTCTTCAATTTTAGACAAGCTGCTTATGACAAGTTGCACAAATGAAGAGCCAAGGTATTTTGGAACAAAGACCTATCACGTTAAGGCGGACGCTTTCACTATTGAAACCGTGGGCGTTTACGTGCCGCCATGAGTCCCCGCTTCTCATCGGCAGGTGCCGTTCGAGCAAGCGTGTGAGTCGACGGGAGGCGTGCGAGCAGACGGCTGCGCCGGCTATCAGGGAGGCATGCGAGCAGACTGCTGTGCAGGCTCACCGGGAGGCGAGCCCTTTGACCAGGCTCCGCCGCCCACCGTCGTCCCAACTGCTCCCACTTTTAATGTCGTCGGCGCCGTAGTTTAAAATCAACCCTGCACTACCCGGTATCGCTACAATCCTCTCTCTTCCTCTCCGATTCTCATGTCGTCTACCTCCAACTAGCCTGACCTAAACGTACGCCATGCCGCATCACGATGGTCTGCCCTTAGTGTTCCAGTTTCCTGAGGAAGACACCCAGCCGGAGTCTCAAGAACATAAGGCGCTTTGGGACGAGCTTGAACTGGCCTTGCGGGAAGACGCCGCGCCTCTCCCCACTCCCGTTCCGGCTCCCGTCGCCCCGACTGCGCCAGCGCCCATCCCCGTGGCATTGATGGGCTGGGAGCCGCACATTGTCGCCGAGCTTGATCCCACGGGGTTCCACGAGGTCCCCGCCGAATTTCACGCGCCCGTGCACCTGCCAGCGCATGCGCCTGCGCGTGCACTGACGCGTACGCCCGTGCCGGTGCTCGTGCACCTGCCAGCGCATGCGCCTGCGCGTGCACAGACGTGCGCGCCCGTGCCGGTGCCCGTGCACACGAATATCTTCGTCATGCCGTTGACAGCGCCTGTCCCCACGCGGGTGCCAGTGCCCCCCTCAGCGGCATGGATGGCCGCCGTCGACCACTTCCTTGCACCAACGCCAGTCGCCTCCTCCCGCCAGTTGACTCGCTCCGAAGTCCAGAACATTTTGGCCTTCCTTGAAGCTAGGCCAACGTCCAGGAGTACGCCAACAACGGCGCAAGACGCCGCCGTCACCGTCGGTCAGTGGCCCGACGACACACAGAGCACGGCAGAGGAGCCGCTTCCCACCGCGAGACGCCCCCGCCGCCGCCGCGTAATCTAAATTTGCCATGAAAAACGTTCGGATTGCCATGCTTAAAATCCGAACGTTTATCATTTCCATTTATTTTATATCGATCGTCGTATAATTTAAAGTCGGAGTCAGACTGAACAAAATGTATGGTCTGATCGATTGAATGTTCTGCTAGAGCCGTATCAAATTAAATATAAAATGTCATCAAGCCACATGTATTCCTTGTCATCCAATGACCTAGACTGCTTCAATGTCGAGCGCTCAACACATTTAGCGTGCAGTTAATTTCATGCCAAAAATAGTGCTAATCACATGACAACACGCAAATAATATCCTAGTAGTTAATATCCGCATGCACTTAATATACTTCCAAATTAACGTGCATTGCACGTACACACTGACTAGTGCTGCTAGTACGTGAAACTGGTGCCGTGACTTGTGAACGCGTCCAGATATGGTCAACGGCAACATCGCCCGCGAGTTCTTCTTGTTTGCCCGTGCGTCTAAACGCAGAAGGGGAGGAGAGAGAGAGCACACATGGAACCCACCAGTAAGTGAAGGCGTATAGTACTAAAAATAATATTACATGTTATCCATTAATTAGGTTGTGGTAATATAAAAACATTATGTGAACAAAGGGGATACAACAAACATTGCTATTCTACGTATGTTGCCTATTGACGTGCGGCTTGAAGGCTCGGTCGCATGTTCGATCCTCGTCCTTTATTTTTTAATTTGTATATGGGTCCAAATTTTTTTCATGACATGTGGGCCCCTCGGTGTGTAGTTTGTAGCACTTTAATTTGTGGGTCGAAATTTGTTCCATTCCAAGTGGACTATCGGTGTGTAGTTTTGTAGCTTATTTATAATAATTAAAGAGAACAACATAGTTTTTTCAATAATACCATGGTGCGACGTTGAAGGCGAGAAAGGACGTGCGAGAGAGCGATGACCGAGCCAGAGGGAAATCAACTAGGGGAGTTGCGTGGGTTGCAACGGTGTTTGGAGTAGTTGTGGGCCGAATGCTACAAAAATATAATCTAAACCGACCGGAATAAATGCCTACACAAATTAATCCAAGGTTGGAGTGCCCCTCGCAATGTAAATAGCTCCGGCTTTGCGAGGGATGGAGAGGTAGTAACTTCAACGCGTGGAAGATACGGTGTGAGAAAGCGAGGTCAATCGAGAGACATATAGATAGAGAGACAAAGTGAGTGTGGTCCGACATTCATTGAACAAATATATATGCTCTGGAGAGATATTGTCCGATTGAGCTTTTTGGCAAGGGTGAGGGCTGTAAGATAGAGCTTGAGAGATGATCCAGTCACAGACGTGTAGATATATTTTGTGCGTGGGAGGAAGCAAGGTCAACCGATCACATAGGGTCGCCGTGCGATCGAAAGAGTGAGACGGGTTGGAGAGAGTGACCTAGATAGACGATGTGCGTGAGAGAGTATACAATGTGAATAGGTCGAATTGGGCTCAAACATGGTGATATATCGTTTTTGTCCGAGAAAGAGCGAGGTCAATCGAGACATACGGAGAGAGAGAGAGAGAGAGAGAGAGAGAGAGAGAGATTGAGTGAGCATGGCCCACCATGAGGTCGAAAGAGTGGCGGCGGCTTGGATGGACTGACCTAGATAGACAATCTGCGTGAGAGAGTATAGAGTGTGTCAATCGAGGCCCGAACAGGGAGATATATCATTTGTGTGTGAAAGAAAACAAGGTTAAACGAGACTCAGATAAAGAGAGCGAGATTGAGCGAGTGTGGCCCGCCGTGCGGAAGAAAGAGTGAGACAGTCTCGAGGGAGTGACCTAGATATACAACGTGCGTGCGTGCGCATGAGAGGTTGGGGGGCTAGATAGGCAATGCATGTATTTAGCGCGAGAGGGTGAGAGGGAGAGGGGGGAGAGAGAGAGAGAGAGAGCTCGGCATGGGGTGCAATGGCGGGTGTGTGAGGTAAATACATTTGGTAACAGAGTGGAAAAAGGGGTTGTGTAGTTGAGAGACTTAGAGATCGAAACATGGAGAGAAAGAATGAACGTGTGTTGGAAACCGATAGCTTCCTAAGGTGGTTAGGAGAGGAAGATTGACCGATACAGGAAGTATGTAGCGTTTGTGCGGGGGGGGGGGGCTAAAAACAACATTTGAATGTACATAGTACGAGACTTAATATCGATGTTTCAATTCGGTGTACATTGTAAGATTTGAACCGAGGACCAGGCATACGGGTAATTATTTCGAATTCGTGCCATACTAAGTTTCGAAAAGTTGACATTGACTCAGTTTGTTGTGCTATTTTGTAGGTCATATGTTTGAATCCATCCAAAAGTTTTCTCACTACCATGGTGTTCATCATATACATATGAATTTGTATTAAAAAAGTAGCGTGGATACAGTGGAATGCGAAATCCACGTTAGAATTGGAGATCGCTACGTGACACACACTCTAATTCAAATAACTAACTACGTGACACACACTCTAATTCAAATAACTAATTATGTGACACACACTCTAATCCACATTAGCGTGGGTACCGTTTCGATTTTTTTTCAAATAACTCCTCATTAATTAATTAATAGTACTCCCTCTGTTCACTTTTATAAGACCTTGAAGACATTTCAGACAATGTGCAAAACAGTTCATTTTAAGTTGTCTGAAACGACTTACAAAAGTGAACGGATGGAGTATCTCGTTTCGAATGACTAATTATTGCAAGGAAAACACGGGCATGGTAATAAATACAGATTCATTTGCAAATGAAAGAAGATTCGTTTGCATTCTCAAATGTAGGCGCACCAGGCAAACCAGGGTCGTGTCGGGGTGGACGCTGCTTCGGTGCCTTAAAGGCAACTGCCTTTGGGTCACTGACATGTGGGCCAGCCACCTGTTGGGCCCACATGTCATGGACACAAAGGCAGGTACCTTAAGGCACCGAAGCATAGGCCTGTCGGGGTGGTCGCGTGTGTCGGACGGACGCGTAGCACCCAGCCACCCACCCCCCTCCCCCCAAAAAAAGGACGACGACAATATAGGTTCACGCTTCCACCTTTCGGATTGAAATATCTGGCGGCCCCAATTCCAGCCCTGCAAAATCTCTCTTCTCCACCGTCCCCTTCCGCGCCCAGATTGCTCAAATCCCTAATTCGCCGCCAACCCTCGAATCGCCCCTCGTCTCGTCTCTTTCCCCACCGTTCCCCACCTCTGTGCCGGACGACGACGACGAAGACGACGGTCGCGCTTCACCACCGCACCGGAGCTACCTCATCTACGCCCTCGTCCACCGCACCGGGTGGTCCACCGACAACGTCGGCCGCTGCAACCGACGTGCCTCACAGACACCGAGTTCCACCGCATCAGGTGCGCTTCATCGACGCCGTCTCCCAACTCACCGGGCTACTTCACCGAGCACATCGTCGCACCTCCGCCACCCGAGGCCGTTGGGGCTTCACCAACGGTCTCGTCCACCGCATCATAGCGCTCCGCTGCCACTCAAGATCTGCATCCATGCGCGGCCAGCCAACGCCAGCGCATCACCCTCAACGGCTCTGAAGTGACCCGCACTCTAGCTAGGCGAGCATGCCCAAACACCGGCCCGAACTAGGTATCCACACATCACTCCCTTGTGCACTGTTCCGACGATGTTTGGATATCCTTTCACTGCTCTCTTAGCTTACACGCCTATGCAACTCTGACTTTAACTCTTATTTCTTTTGGAGATATCATCTAAAACAAGCAAATCCATTTTTTAGCGAAGCATGACGGCGCTACGGGATCTGGTACACATCCTGCACACCCGTATAACCTTGTAAGTATCTGTCCTCCGGTACAACATAAAGGTCGATTCCTCTTATTTGATCAACCATTCGCCGTTTCAAAAATGCAGAGGGGGATGCAAGGAGCACAAGGCCTGCACATCCAAGCAAGTGGTAACATGGACTTCTACATGGAACATCCCAAGCGCAAGCAGAGCTGCAGTGAGCATGTACAACGAGCTAGCGTAAGTCCCTGCATTTCATTTAATTCGTACTGGCATTTGTGTATGATTTGTGTGCAGTGGCTGATCCACGAATTCAAGTTACCAGGGGCGAACATTTAACTTAAAAAATACGAAGGCACTTGCACTCCAGAAATCAACATAACTTGAGAAATGTGAAGCTACATGCACTTGGAAAACCAGCTAATGATCCAAAGTAGTTCAAATTATAAACACTAAATGATGCAAGCACCAAAAAACACAAAATGCAACATGGTGTACAAGGACTACAAACATGGTCTGTACCTGCTTGAATTATTTGTTCTCTGGCTGAAAATATCGAAGTGTAATTGCACGTATAACCAGTGCGCAAACTGCATATCAATATATCTATCCTGCACAAGTATGGCAATAATTTCAAACAACAGATTAGAAAAGTATTTATGCTATGTTGTCATGATATGAGGACTTTCTGGTAGATGGCCTCGACGTTTCCTCAAGCTATGAAAATGCACTATAATTTTCTTGTCATCAATGCCTGCAAATCTCTGTCTCTCTCAGCATAGTAGATCATCATTAGACACTAAATCCTTCAATGAGCTTGCAAAATGCTTGCATTAGATCCCTCATTAGACACAATATGTTCATCACCAGGAGCATGTAAAATGTTTGCATCAAATCCTTCATTAGCAGTCTGTTCATTAGACACTTCAGGCTCAAGAACAACATGAGCTTGTATGTTTGCACCGGAAACTTGATTAGATACATCAGATTCAGTCAGTTCAGCATTGATTGGGGGAGTTATAAAATAAGTACAAATTGGTTTCATTTTCTCATAGATTCCCTACATACAAGCAGTTTTACAACACCGTCAGGTTTAACTATTGGCCAGAAATTGAAGAGTTGAATTAGATATAATCAAGGATGTGATGTACCTGCTCGTTGCGCATGCTACTCTTGCAAGCTGCGACTATTCGTTTGCGCAAGCTTGATGCCATGCCCGTGTTGCCGCCGCTGCCTCCCACGCAGGCTACACCCAGGGTTGGATCTTCATCTTCTTGTCCTTCCATTCGCTTGAAGCCCGGCGACCGCCCTCCAACGAGGGCGCGAGGAAGTGTTGTGTCGGTCTGTCCAGCGGCGGCTAGGTTAGGAGCGAACCAGGCTGGAGGCTGGAGCGAATGAATTGGGATTTTTCCTGCTGTCGATCGATATGGGAGGCGCTCGTTTGGGCCGTGAGCCTACTATAGGGCCTGCCTTGCACTTATGTTATTGGCCCATCCAAATTGAAACATTTTTCTTCATTTTTTACATTGCCTGCTCGTGCGTTGGGACGAACAAAACTAGTGTGGGCCAACCTGGACGACTCAAATTAGGTGCACACTTTCCAGCCACCTGAGGCGGCCGCCCATACCAGCCCCTATGGTGGCGTCGCCCCTTTTGCGTGTATGATTCGATAGTGAAAATATTCCAGTGGCGCTTTTGATTTACCCACAGAATGGTTGAATTGCTTGTTTCTATGAACTGAGTTCGCCAATAATGTGAAGGATGTCAGTCTTTTCATCCTATTGTAGATTACTTAGATCTCGATATGCCAAAAGTAATCACATGAAATATACAGTAGAAGCCAGTGTGATGTGTTTGGCTACAACTAGTCTGACTACACGTCCTCATATAACATATCAAGGATGCACCATCTTACTAGATTAACCATTCGACTTACCCATGCAGTGTGGGAAGAAAGAAGTATTGGGACTGCGTATCCAAGCAATTGATGCCATGGACTCCTTCGTACAACCTTGTAAGCGAAAAAGAAGTTGCAGTGTGCCTGTACAAAGAACTAGCATAAGTTCAGTTACCTGCTTCTCGAAATTTTAGTTAGCCACTTATTGCAAAATTGTTCAATTACATTGCTTGGCTTAATTTAGCTTGCTACTGATTACATAATGGCACAGCCTGTTAATCATATTGTAGACTGCGCCTATCTATGTGTTTGATACTTACTGTTAAGAATTACCTGTTTGCCTTAACTTAAATATCTACTTGTTTGTTTAACTGCTTTGCTGCTGCAACAGCGGGTTACAATGATGTTAATAACTACTTTTCAGCATCCAATTGAAACTCTTTAATTCCTTGTTTGTTTAACTGGTTTGCTATTATAACTCGCAGTTGAGATGTTTTGCTAACTTCAACTTTTCTGAATCCAATCGGAACTTTAATGGCAAAACAGGTTAGCCCAAGATCAAAGAGCGAGGTCCCCATGGACGTTGCATCATCCCACAGCAGTGGCACTGGCCCAATTGTGCATTATGAATTGCCAACTGCTGATGCTCTAGAGGCTAAACTAGTGGTAGAAAGAGATTCTGCTTCTGCACTTAGAGATGAAGTTGACATGTTGAGGAAGCAAACAGCACAATCACAAGCAGTACTCCAGACAACCATTAAATATTTGGTGGATTTCAAAACGAAGCAAGCTGAGACTGACCAGATTGTTAAGGTCCTGAAGGAAAAAAGGAAATTAAATTCCTACTTGGTAAATCATAGGTGAAATGTTCTTTCCATAGTTGAATAACCTTTGTGTTGTCTGTTCATGTAATCAATCAAACCATTTGTTTTAGAGATCATGTAATAATTGTTTTTGTTTTGTTTTTTGGTTTGTAATTTTATTTGAGCACAAGTCTGTATCAATTGATAAGACTCGGAGACATTTCATTTGGATTGCTGTGCCAGACCTACAAATATGCCAATCGGGCTGAATGTGCATTCAGCAATAGTAGTAGTATAGATGGACCATAAGTGGCACGCATTGGAAAGGGCCAAGATGCTGGCTAAAAAAGGATGTTGTTGTAGCCAAAAAAAGTACAGCGGCCTGGCTTATGTATGTTAGTTGATATTATTGATCCATATACTCTATAAGTGTTTATATGTCTGTTAGTTCTGTACATTCTTGGTTGATTGACTCGGTATTTGAATCTTGATACATCGCTTGTGTACATATCTAAATGGGAGTACACATTATGCTGCGTGTGACATTTGAGTTGTACATGAAGTGTTCCAAATATTCGAATTCACCTTAAACTGGATTCTAGTTTCTGAATTTGAGTATCGGCATTTGTAAACCATATTCATATATGACAGTGGAATACATCTTTGTCGTCCTTTTGAAGATATATAAAAACACATAGAATGATTTATAAAGATTCATATAGGAATACAAAATGGATTCGAATTTAGTTGTCAGGGTAAACGTGGATGCTTATTGTCCCAAAATTCGAAAGAAGCAACAAAATGTCCACTCGCACGTCGGCTGCCCGAAGCCAAGTGTTTGGGAGATGGAAATTACTGTCTACCCATTACACGGACAATCCATCGGCCCGATTTCCACTACTCTAAATAGGGGTAGGTTAGTAACTTCAATTAGACGTGACACGACCGCCTCTGAGCCCATTCCGACACGGTGGGTGTCAAACATAGGCGGCAAAACTCATTTGATTCAAGCTCGTCCGAAAGACCTCTGTTTCTCCCTCCATTCCCCATTCATACACGGTGGGCGGCAAAACAAACTCGACTCGGCCGAAATCGATGTAGGCAAATATTTTCAATAGGGGCAGGTTTGTAACTTCACTCAGACGTGACACAACCGCCCTACCTGTCAGCCCTGTTCATACATCGTGGGCGCCAAGCATGGGCGCCAACCACCCTCTCCTCGCCCGAATTCGCTCTGGGCAAATATTGGCGAGATGCGAGATTACCGTCCTATCCCCAACCGACGAGACGTCCAAATTTTAAACGGAGGCTAAGTTTGTAACTTTCCCATATTTCAAACAGGCGCGTCCCAAAAACATGGTTCCCCGTACCTCTCCCTCCATTTTCCCATTCATACACCGTCCGCGCTAGAACACCCCATCCCCACACCAGCCTCCGTCCGCCACCCCATCCATCGCCGCCGTCCTCCACCACATCCATCGCCACCGTCCTCTGCCATGCCGGAGCGCCTACCAAGACCGCGTCGTCCACTGCTAGAGATGGACGTTTCTCATCCACGGCGATGGACCAATAGCCTCGCATCGCGTCCTCTCGCTTCATCGGCGCCGTCGTCCTCTTTGCCGGGGCCGCTCACACGACCTTCTCTTCCACCGCAACGGGACTTATCCCCCGATGCACCCGTCTACCGTCGCAGATCTGCTTCAACGCCACCGACATCCATCGCACCCCCGATGCCTACACGGCGCCGCAAGAGAGGTGGTACTTCATATCTCCTCAAATTTTTGATCTCAACCAGAAAATAGATCTTAACTTGGTTACTCTACTTTCTTTTCAGCTCTTAGAATTTAGTTCTTAGTTCGAAGCAAACAATGGATGCTAAATATCATTTCTCCGGTTTGCAGCTTCAAATCTGCCATGGCACAACCATAATACGGTTTAATTGATCATGCTTAGGGTTTAATTGATCATGTTGGTTCCGTGGTGGTTTCTTTAGTAGAAATCGGAGGGGAAACCCTCTTTTGCTAAAAAAATATGCTTAGAGTTTCCCCCTTTTATGATCACTATACGATCAGAATACGTGCTTTGTGTCATAATAACACTGCTCCACCCATCAAGCTAAACAAGCTTAGTTGTTCAAATACGAATCTGATATTATTCAAACAGAGTTGTTTAATTGGTCAGCTAAATGTTCCTAAATTAGTTTCAAAAATGCATGTTCGCCGCTCGGGTGTGTATCTCTACAGGGTGCCCACGGTGGGCCGGCCCACCCTGGGATTTTGGGTCGTCCCAGGCCCCGATTCCCCTCTGTTCTGTTGCGCGCTTCCGATCTCTACTCGCCCCCAGCCGCCTGCCTCACCGGTGACTTGCCGTCCCCGGACGGCATGACTCTAGGAGGAGACGCTGGACTAACAGGAGGCCAGGAGCCGCTCGCCCAACAGCGTCACCGCTGCCCGGGCGCGCCGCCGTGCCTACCTTCCCAGTCCGTTCAGGGCTCAGGCGTGTAGCACCCACCAAGCCAACCCGATTTATCCTGAGATACGTCCTCAACACTCAGCAGCCACTCCTCATCACCCATTTTCTAATTGATTCATTACTCATTAGGCAGGACTGTCATTAGGGTTTGTTCTGTGCTCAGTGCTACCTACACTTAATGGTTCAGATGTATTTCGGTAATCTTTAGTACCTCTAAAGTTCACAGGGTTTTCAAAATTCCGTCCCTCGGAACAGAAACTAGTCATTTTGGATTGTTGGTCGTAGTGACATTGACCCAGGTTACTACTGCAAGCCAGGTTTGTTGACAATTTTACTTGTCTTTCTTACTCATTCGATATACTATCCAATTATTCACCTCGATTAGTTGCAAAC
The DNA here is from genome assembly GCF_002575655.3 of Aegilops tauschii subsp. strangulata. Taxonomy (NCBI): domain Eukaryota; kingdom Viridiplantae; phylum Streptophyta; class Magnoliopsida; order Poales; family Poaceae; genus Aegilops; species Aegilops tauschii. The sequence goes on from NC_053035.3 coordinate 359,923,596, forward strand.
AATAAGTGCTAGACAAACTTCTTCATTCAGATTTTGGACGGTCTCTTACTGCAGTTACAATTCTGCATACTTGTCCTAGTAAGCTCACAAGTAAATGATTGATTCACTACATCTATGCTTGCCTTGTCATATTTGTTGTCAATATTCTTTTAGGGTGGACCACCCTGTTTCTAAATACTGGAACCGTAGACATGAGTGAATAGTATTTCTCTATGTGATCTCTTCCATCATGTGTGGGTAACGAACACTGCATTGTATAGAAAGAAAGTGTCATTTCCAGCTTTTACATAGGTTTCGATCTTTTACATGGAATACAATCTGCCTACTTGCTTTGTGTCGCACTACCAACACTCCACCCTTGAAGCTAAACATTACGCCACTCATAATTGCTTAGTTTATTTGTTCAAATACGAATTTCATATGATTCTAATATTCCTACTTCAGTTTTGAAATGTGTGCCTGCCTGTTATAGAGACATAAGGGGTTTGTATTTCTGTGTGTGGTCTGGTCAGCACGGTTGGGGAGGTGAACTTTGCATATGCAAGGGTTTATAGGGAGACACTCTTCGAGTTGAATCCGCAATGCATTCCATAGATAATCTGACTACTTTTTATGTTTTCATGAATCTCAGATTCTGAACAGCATCATAATGATTATGAGCTTGCACGCATGAAAAGAATAAAGCAGAACAATGCCATGGATGTCAAACTTGGCATTAAGGGACTGAAATCAAGTCTGGATGCAATGCAATGCAAATGCTCTCCACCTACAGATTCATGCTCAGAATATGATCCTAACAGTGATTCTGAGCTAGAGGGAGACCTAAGTCAATGTAGCTCCCTAGTGGAGGAGTCAGAGGAAGATGCCCTATCTTATTCACCCATCAAGGTACTTGCTCTAACTTTCCAAGGTTACATTGCTCGCACATATCTTGCAACTGATGCTTTGCATTGCTTCTACTTTGTTGAACTACCATTAGCTTAGTTTACACATCGTGTATGTGAATACGCCCTGCCTATCCATTTTCAGTACATATTCCATCTGTCATCATACCATATTTATCCATTCAAATGATGTTCTTGTGTATCAGACGTTCAAAAGGAAGAGGGTGATTGCTGATCGTGGAGGAGCACAAGCAAAGTATTTGGAAAAGGTAGTGGCACCTGATAAATCAAATAGCCCATTAGGTGTAGTTGCAATATCACCTGACCCACAAAATACCCCAACTCTAGCAGACTCTAGCCCTACTACACTGGTCATTTCTGATGCCCCAACTCAGCAGACCCCAACTGCAGCAAACAGTATGATTATGCCAGTTGACATAGCACCAGCTGTACGATGCAAAACCCCCATTCCAGCAAAGAGTACACCAAATCCAGTTGCCAAATCCCTTTTCGAACCAGAGAGAGCCCCAATTGCAGCAAATAGGACCCCTGTTCCATTTCTTCCCAGTTTAGAAGACGAAGCTTATGTTGTTGTTAGGAACTTTGTGCGCATCTTTCCTTCATGGAAAGATTATACCGCAGACACAGAACAATTTCCAGTCTTCCTCCGCAACTTATGCGTAAGTAATGTACTAATGTTATTCATGGTCATTACTGCATATGTTTCTACTGACAGAAGACACAAGATTTCATTCTTTTAAATAGGCGAGGAGCAAACTGGATTGTGATGACGAGCAAGGGTTGGTTGCGCTTTTCAAGCACTCGTTGATGAAGTATCGTTCCTACCTGAGGCAAGCGCACTTTGATGGCAAGCCTCTGAACGAAATTTCGGTAAAGTCTCCGGTGCTACATTTATCCGATGGTGACTGGAATAATCTTGTTACACATTGGTCTCGGCTGCAGCGTAAGGTGCTGTCTATGATATCACATCACAATTTGAACTACATTTCTGCATTTGCCTTAATGTCTCACTTGTACGAAAACTGTTAGCAAAAGAACATTCGTTCTCAAGGGACCACAGAATCTCGCAACTATACTGCACACTGCATTGCTCTTGTGAGTACCTCTTGCCCTGTATGACCATACTTACTTTCATAGCTGTTTGATTATGTAGCATCACTGCACATGTTAGCCTCGTAATCGTCCATTTGGTGGACATTATAAGATCCGTATGGACTCTTACATAAATTTAGAATCAACCCAATGCTTTTGAAGAGGTTTAGCTCTGCAGTCCTCTTGTAAGGACTGAACGTGGTCTATCACTGTACTTACATTAACAGCTACTCCCTCCGTCCCATAATATAAGAACGTTTTGTACAGTACAATAGTGTTCAAAACACTCTTGTATTATGGGAAGAGGGATTGGTTCATTTTGTAGCATTCTGCATCTTATCTCCCTCACCCACCATTTACTAAAAAAGATCAGATCTATATTTAATCTTACCAACAAGTAGAATACACAGACAATGCCAATGCAGAAGTGTAGCCCATTGCTCTTGTCAATACATTTTGTCCTGTAATGCTTGTACTTCCAGGGATTGGTAGTTGATTATGTAGCATCAATCTGCATCTTATCTTCATTATCCTCTATCCCTTCCAGTATTATCATATCTATAATTACTCTCTACAAAATGTACAGTACAGGCAATGCTTATGAAGAAGATTCTGTGCTGAAATTCTTGAGTTATCCTTCCCTTGACATGGAGAAGGGCATTATAAAGCCGGTGTTAACTGTTAATGTAAGTCAGTCCTTCTAAAGCCTTTATCCTCAACTGCTGTTTAATTTGCTCATACTCCCTATCGTTTACTGCTGTTTAGTTTGCTGTTTCTACCAAAATGCATGTTCGTAAGAACCGTAAGTTCTAAGTTTTACTTGTAAAACCAAATTCCTTATTCATACCATGCACATTACTTAATACTCCCTGTATGTATGCTTGTTTTTGTGGATCTATAATCCAATGTGTGGTGAAGCAGCCCACGTTTGCACCTTGTCATCTCCTGTTTTATCTTACTGATGTGGCTGATGATATGAACAACATGCCATGCACATTATCCAAAATAGATACAATGATTTTCTTTGCCCTTCATCTATGCTTGTTATGTTGACATGGTAATCCAGTAGTGTGGTGAAGCTCCCACATTATGAACAATGCCAAATTATGCTATTGATATTTTGAACTTACTCTTTATTTTCTAATTTGAAACTGGATAGAATTGACAGAACAGTTATCATCTTTGTTTATACACGTGCAAAACCTGTCATCTCTCTGCTTTGTTTCAGGGTGATATGCCTGATGGCATGCACAAGTCTGCTGAAGGCTGTGAGACAAACCCAACATATATTGCAGCAAAGAAGGCAAAACATCTTGAAGATAGCGAGACAACCCCAAAGTCTTGTCTTGATGCAGTGTTCAAGTTACTTGAGACTAACAGTCAGACAAGCTCACAGAATTCGTTGTCTGAATCAGTTCGACTTCTTCATTCCCAAGTTCTAGTAGAAAGGCATTCTGCAACTCAACTTCGACTTGAAGTCCTATCTCTAAGAAAGATTGCGAAGAACACCAATGAGAACCTCATCGCTAAACAGCTACACCTGGAAGCTATGACCGACATGCTAGGCCGGTCTCACAGCCTTGCTCAGCAGCTTGCGCAGCAGTTCCCCCACAAGGCTAACCTTTCTTGAACTGTCTTGGAAGTGGTCTCGGTTCAGTATTATTTTGTTACGCTGCAATGGTGCCCAGTTTTTGTAATCTGCTTCTTCGTTGCGCTTTATGATCACTGGTGGCGAACTTTGATGCCCAGTGGATGTAATATGTGTAATAGCCGTGATAGCCTAGCATAAGTTTCTTGCTTATTTATTTCCTTGTTGTCTTGTTTATTTGTTTGCTTGTAGTCAGTGCAGTTCTTTTTCCGCGGTTTGCTAGTGGCTGCAATAACCTATTTTTTAAAACTAGGCCACAATAATCATGGGCTAATATTTACTGTAGTGACACTGGGCCTCCTACGGGCCGTAGAAACAATGGGCCTTCTACGGGCCGTAGAAACAGTAGGCCTTCTACGGGCCGTAGAAACAATGGGCCTTCTACGGGCCGTATCATCAATGTGCCTTATACGGGTCGTATGATCGATTGGCCAAACATGGGCCAATAACAGGCCGCATTATGGCCGTAAATGGGCTAGAGTTGGAATCGTCCGTTCATGGGCCGACCATAACGGGCCATCGTTAATAGGCCGTATTTGATGACGCTATGAAAACGGCCCAACGTATTAACGGACCACAAACGGTCAGACTGTAACCACGGGCTGAATTTGGCCCACAAGCAAAAAATGACAGTAACGGACCATAAGTAAACGAATGCTGGAAATGAGCCCAAGAATAAATGGGCTCTGAGAAGGCCGAAAGATAACATGGGCTGGAAATGGCCCGACGGAATAACGGGCCATTAATGGGTATAAAGTGATACACTATTCATTACGGGCCAGTTTCACCACGGGCCATTAATGGGTGTAGAGTTATACACTGTTCATTACGGGCCAGTTTCACCACGGGCCATTAATAGGCCAAGAGTTACATAGGGCCTCATATGGGCCGAAAGACGTCATGGGCCATACATGGGCCAGAAGTGAAAATGGGCTGGAATCATATTGGATGGCCCAGATGACGCTACTGGGCCTAATTCGGATAGGGCGTAACGGGCCTTGGGTTAGCGGGTTGTAAATGGGCTATATGCGAACAGGCCGTTAACAGGCTTTCCATGGGCCGGCCCGCCACCTTTTGACCAAGTCAAACGGGCCGACCTTTTCACAGGAATGGGCCTCTGTTGGGCCGTGCCACGTGTCGACGTATCATAGGCGTCTTCTGTCCAATGAGTGGATGACATCTGTCCCAACGATGAGCCGACACGTGTTTCCTCCAGCCAATGATGATTTTACACGTGGAAAATCCCCATTGGTCGGGGCTGTTAACGGGTTATCGGATCCAAAACCCGACCCGTTAGCTTAACGGCGTTCCGTTACGGTGGATGCCACGTGTCGGTCACCCTTGACGAAAGCACTTCTGTGACGCGCGATTTATCGTCATGGAAGTGGACACTTCCGTGATGATAATTTTGGTAATGTCATGGAACACTTCTACGACAACACAGGTATGACTATCTTGATTCTGACATAAATTTGTCATGGATGTACATGCATGACAAAAAACGCGACCTACTGTGACAAACATGTATCATCACGGAAGTGTATTTTTTTTGTAGTGTGCAAACTTCGCCGGTGCATCCAAACCCCGTGATATGATATGCTCTTTCACACATAAACCTCCTTATATCTTCCTCAAAACAGCCACCATACCTACCTATCATGGCATTTCCATAGCCATTCCGAGATATATTGCCATGCAACTTTCCACCGCTCCATTTATCATGACATGCTCCATCATTGTCATATTGCTTTGCATGATCATGTAGTTGACATCGTATTTGTGGCAAAGCCACCATTCATAATTCTTTCATACATGTCGCTCTTGATTCATTGCATATCCCGGTACACCGCCGGAGGCATTCATATAGAGTCATATTTTGTTCTAAGTATTGAGTTGTAAGTAAATAAAAGTGTGATGATCATCATTATTAGAGCATTGTCCCAAGTGAGGAAAGGATGATGGAGACTATGATTCCCCCCACTAGTCGGGATGACACTCCGGACTAAATAAAAAAAAGGCCATAAAAGAAAGAGAAAAGGCCCAAATAAAAAAAGAGAAAAAGAGAGAAGGGACAATGTTACTATCCTTTTACCACACTTGTGCTTCAAAGTAGCACCGTGATCTTCATAATAGAGAGTCTCTCATTTTGTCACTTTCATATACTAGTGGGAAATTTCATTATAGAACTTGGCTTGTATATTCCAATGATGGGCTTCCTCACATGCCCGAGGTCTTCGTGAGCAAGCAAGTTGGATGCACACCCACTTAGTTTCTTTTTGAGCTTTCATAGACTTATAGCTCTAGTGCATCCGTTGCATGGCAATCCCTACTCCTCGCATTAACATCAATTGATGGGCATCTCCATAGCCCGTTGATTAGCCTCGTTGATGTGAGACTTTATCCTTTTTTGTCTTCCCACATAACCCCTATCATTATACCTTATTCCACCATAGTGCTATATCCATGGCTTACGCTCATGTATTACGTAAGAATTGAAAAGGCTGAAGTGCGTTAAAAGTATGAACCAATTGCTTGGCCAAAACCGGGGTCATACATGATATGAATATTTTGTGTGGGGAAGATGGAGCATAGCTAGACTATATGATTTTGTAGGGATAACTTGCTTTGGCTATGTTATTTTGATAAGACATAATTGCTTAGTTAGTATGCTTGAAGTATTATTGTTTTTATGTCAACATTAAACTTTTATCTTGAATCATATCAAATCTGAACATTCATGCCACAATGAGAAGAATTATATTGAAATTATGCCAAGTAGCACTCCGCATCAAAAATTCTGTTTTTATCATTTACCTACTCGAGAACGAGCAGGAATTAAGCTTGGGGATGCTTGATACGTCTCCAACATATCTATAGTTTTTGATTGCTCCATGCTATATTATCTTCTGTTTTGGACATTATTGGGCTTTATTATTCACGTTTATATTATTTTTGGGACTAACCTATTAACCGGAGGCCCAGCCCAGAATTGTTGTTTTTTGCCTATTTCAGAGTTTCGCAGAAAAAGAATATCAAACGGAGTCCAAACGGAATGAAACCTTCGGGAACGTGATTTTTGGAATGAACAAGATCCAGGAGACTTGGACCCTACGTCAAGGAATAAAGGAGGAGGCCACGAGGTAGGGGGCGCGCCTACCCCCCCCCCCCCAGGCGTGCCCTCCACCCTCGTGGGCCCCCTATTGCTCCACCGACGTACTTCTTCCTCCTATATATACCTACGTACCCCCAAACGATCAGAGACGGAGCCAAAAACCTAATTCCACCACCGCAACTTTCTATACCCACGAGATCCCATCTTGGGGCCTATTCCGGAGCTCCGCCGGAGGGGGCATCGATCACGGAGGGCTTCTACATCAACACCATAGCCCCTCCGATGAAGTGTGAGTAGTTTACCTCAGACCTTCGGGTCCATAGTTATTAGCTAGATGGCTTCTTCTCTCTTTTTGGATCTCAATACAATGTTCTCCCCCTCTCTCGTGGAGATCTATTCGATGTAATCTTCTTTTTGCGGTGTGTTTGTTGAGACCGATTAATTGTGGGTTTATGGTCAAGTTTATCTATGAACAATATTTGAATCTTCTGAATTCTTTTATGTATGATTGGTTATCTTTGCAAGTCTCTTTGAATTATCAGTTTGGTTTGGCCTACTAGATTGATCTTTCTTGCAATGGCAGAAGTGCTTAGCTTTGGGTTCAATTTTGCGGTGTCCTTTCCCTGTGACAGTAGGGGCAGCAAGGCACGTATTGTATTGTTGCCATCGAGGATAACAAGATGGGTTTTTTTATCATATTGCATGAATTTATCCCTCTACATCATGTCATCTTGCTTAAGGCGTTACTCTGTTCTTATGAACTTAATACTCTAGATGCATGCTGGATAGCGGTCGATGTGTGGAGTAATAGTAGTAGATGCAGGCAGGAGTCGGTCTACTTGTCTCGGACGTGATGCCTATATACATGATCATACCTAGATATTCTCATAACTATGCTCAATTCTGTCAATTGCTCAACAGTAATTTGTTCACCCATCGTAAAATACTTATGCTCTTGAGAGAAGCCACTAGTGAAACCTATGGCCCCCGGGTCTATCTTCATCATATTAATCTTCCAACACTTAGTTATTTCCTTTGCTTTTTACTTTGCTTTTATTTTACTTTGCATCTTTATCATAAAAATACCAAAAAAATTATCCTATCAGATCTCACTCTCGTAAGGGACCGTGTAGGGATTGACAACCCCTTATCGCGTTGGTTGCAAGGATTTATTTGTTTGTGTAGGTGCGAGGGACTCACGCGTAGCCTCCTACTGGATTGATACCTTGGTTCTCAAAAACTGAGGGAAATACTTACGCTACTTTGCTGCATCACCCTTTCCTCTTCAAGGGAAAACCAGCGCAGTGCTCAAGAGGTAGCAGAAGATCATCGAGAACTTTTAAAGACTCGTGAGAAGCTACGCTTTGAAAAGCTCAACCTTGAGCAAGAGCATGAGTTCTTAAAGGCAATCAATGATCATCTTCGCAAGAAAAGTTCTTCTTACATTGCCAAGCGTTTACTCTTGTCTACTTACATGCCACAAGTAAAGTCTAGCAACAAGAGCAAGAAAGATTCTTCATCTAGTAGTAACAATAATCATGCTAAATCCAATGTTGTTGCTTCTAGTAGTTCTCTTGATTCCACTAATGATTCTCTTAGCCAAGTTACACTTGAGCAAGAAAATAGCTTATTGAAGGGGATTATAGAGAAAGGTGTTTACAAGAGCCTTGCCGGAAGTAAGCAATTTGAGGAAATTGTACGCAAGCAAGGAAGGCACCGGAAGAATCAAGGTGTTGGTTTTGAACGAAAGTTCAATGCCAATGGAGTTGATGGGAAGAAGATCAATACCCCAAGACGAAGTTTGTTCCTCAACAAGAGAAGTATGATCCTACTTGTTTCCAAGGAACACAAGCTCAAGATGATCTTCCACCACAGGACCACAAGCAAAAAGGCAAGGACAAGCTTCAAGAGGAGATTGATGCATTTGAAGATGCTCCCAAGGCCTTGGTCAAGTGGGTTCCCAAGACTACATCAAGTTCTACTTCATCAAGTATGACTACAACTCCAAGGATTCCCATCAAGATGGTGTGGATCCCAAAGAAAAAGAACTAGAGAGTTCTTGAGGGTGACTCCGGCAACATACTTCACTCATATTCTTTAGCGAGGACATGTGCAAACAACTTCCACATCTTGCACTAGTTCAAGGAGTCACAAATCCTCTTATTGGTAAGACAAGGGACAAGGTAACCAAATGCTTTCATGGACATCATCATATGTGAACATCACTCTATGTCTATGGATATCCTTGTTTGTTCCTTGTGGGACTAACCCGTGTAGGTATTGAAAGTGCAACTCACTCCAATGGACTGCTCCGAACGATCTACATCAACATTGAGCATCCACATCTTCAACACCTACATGAAGCCATCATCGACAAAACCCAAGGTTAGTTCATCCCTCTTAGGGGGGATATCACATCTAGGGGGAGCTTTACTCTAACCAATTGAGCTAAAGCAACTCTATTGGTGTGAACACAACAATACTTTATGTAAAAGTGGCAACCCCACTTGTGCTTAAACGATGGGTATGACTTATGATCAAATGTTCTCATTTGACTCCTAAGTCAATATACTCATATATAGATGACCTAGTCATCGCCAATTGCTTGATAGATGCTAGAGTGTTTGTGCATGCTTTGTCACGTATTTCATTTGCCATTTTATTGTGTGAGCATGTTGGTTGCATATTTTACTCATTCAAGGACATCCATTTGTTGTTTTGATTGTTTGGCTTTTTCTCTTTTGCCAAATGGATGGACAAGAATGCTTAAGAACTCCCTCTAGCTATCTATGCTTTTCTCGTCTCAAACTCTATTCATGCTACATCACAAAGTTTGATCAAGTCAGATTCGAACCACTCTATGTGAGGAGCACTCGGAGTCCCCGATTCGTCATAGACTTAAACTTCCAAAACCTCTTTGTGCATTTCGGTATGACCGAGTTATCCACTTCGGTCACACTGGGTTCACTAAGTTGATCTAGGTTTTCTATCTCGGTGCAACCGATTTGAACCTTTCGGTCACACCGAGTTGCAGTAACCGCTTGCGATTCTGCATCTTGGTGCCACCGAGTTGTTCCACTCGGTCACACCGACAGGGTCGGGATATATAAACCCACGGGTGAGATTTTGGAAATTTCTTCAAACTCCTAAGCCCGCGCGCGTGTCCTGCTCTGCCTCCTCGGGTCTCCGGATCGTCTCCTCGCCGCCAGTGACCTCCCGCCGCTGGTTTCCATCACCGTCAACGGAAATCTGCTCCGCAGTTGTCGCCGTAGCAAACTCCCGCCGAACTAGGGTATGGGTTCGACTCTGTGTGCTATTCCTTAACTCTGATTCATAGCACATTGATTTGCCATGATCATTTACCACGTATGCAAACAATCTATCCATAGAAAACATCCATTAGGTTAGATTTGATTTGAAAATTTAGGGTTAGGTCTCCGCCAAACTCATCTCAGACCGTGCGAGTTGGAGAAATCGGTCTCACCGATTTGGTTAGGCCATTGCACATGCGTTTTCGGTTTGACCGAAAATTGCAAATCGGTGCGACCGAGTTCGGCTCTCTGTGAAACCCTAGCAATCTCGGTGCCACCGAACTGTGACTCGGTCTGACCGAGTTCACTAGTTTAGGTTCCAAAATTGCTTCGGTATCACCGAGTTTAACAAATTGGTAGCTCTGAAATGCTTTCTGTGGAGAACTAAAACTAAGTTTTTGAGTCATCTATTTTGAAAAAACTCTGCACTTTGTGATGCTCATCCACTCTACCTCATCTACATCTATTCATAGGGTTGTTGTCAGTGTGTTTGCCAAGATGTCTGACCAGAGTGACAGTCAGAACAGATCTGAAGAACAAGTGCAATTGAGTGAGGTTCAGATCCCTCAAGCAACTATGATGAGGGCAGCAGGAGCACACCTAGTAACTTGCCCAAGGCAGCCACTAGAGCAAGGAAGAAGAGAACCTTAGACTCTGAGGATGAGGACTATGTGGCTGTTGAGGATGAGTACACCTCAGCGAAGAAAGTCTTGAAGAAAGAGTATGGCATAGCTGCTGCAACAAAGCCAGGCTTGCACAAGAAGGCACCTGCCAAGAGAATCCCAATGTCAAAGCCAAGGAGAGTTCCAACAGGAGAATTCATGAAATTCACCATTGAATCAGATGATGGTGAAGGAGCAGGAGATGACAAGAAAAAGAAGAGGGCAAGAACCACATCTGCAAAAGTTCTTGGAAAATCAAGAATGGTAAGAGATTCAGAGTAAGAGGAAGAGGATGCTGCACCAGCACCCAAAGCTCAGAAGCTTATGGGAGATGCTATCAAGTCAGAGGCTGCAACATCAAAGCCCAAGCCTGCTCCCAAAGCAACAGCTCAAGCTCAGAAACCCCCTAAGCCTAAGAGAAGCACCAGGAACATTCCAGTTGAAGAGAAGAACAAGGCCCTAGTGCCTCAAGCTGAAGAAGAGGATGATGAATCCCATGTTTTGAGAAAACTAAAACCCAAGATTCCAGACCACAATGATGCTCATCCATTAGCTGAGGACATGCACATTAGAAAAGATGTTGGACTGAGATTGTGGAGACTGTCTGATCCCTATGTTGTGAGGAGGAGGACTGCAGTTGACTATAGATTTCATACAAAAGAACAACAAGACTTCTATGAGACTATTTTGCTTGACAAGAAGCCAATTGTCTGTGACATGAGATGGGTTGATTGGGAATACATCAAGGAGAAAGAAGACCACTTCCCAGGAGTATATGATAGCTTCAAAGCATGTGGAGTTGATAAGTTTGTTGGTCAGAAGCTCACCAAATGGAATGATGAGCTAATCATGCAATTTTATTCCACTGCTCATTTCTATCCAGATGGGAGGATAGTTTGGATGTCTGAAGGTACAAGGTACCAATCAACTGTTGAAGAATGGGCCAAGTTGATCAATGCCCCAGAGGAACATGAGGATGACTTGGATGTGTATGCCAAGAAGAAGAAAGACCACAACTCAATGGCAAACATGTACAAAGAGATCCCAGATAAAGCTTTGGAGACACACAAGCTTGGGTCTGTACATTACTTGTTGTCTGGTCTGCCTACCATTAATACCATCCTAAGGCACACTTTGCTACCCAAGTCTGGAGATCACAAGATGATTAGAGGACATTCCATTAACTTGCTGCAACTATTTGATGTCCCTCAAAAGTTCAAAGTCATGAGCCTGATTGTAGAGACAATCAAGAGGACAGCTGCTGACCAAAAGAGAAGTTGTGGGTATGCTCCACATATTCAGGAGCTCATCAATTCTAAGATGGGCACAGGAACATACTTGTTGGACAAGGAGCATCTACCTCTATATCCTGAATTTGAAGACAACAAAGTTGTGATGAATGAGGATGAACCATCATCAGCTCAAGCACAAGAGAAGAGAGCTAAAACTAAGGCAGAGAAAGCCGCCAAGATGCCAAGTGTTGAGGAAGCATCTCAAGCTTTCCTGAAGAGCAAGCAAGACCAGCTAGCATACCTGATCCAATCTACTTTGAGGATTGAGAAGGGCTTGGCCACCCTGACTCAAAATCAACAGAGCTTGGAGAGGATCATAGAGACAAAATTTTATGATCTTGATCTGAAGGTGACTAAGATACAAACAGCAGTTGAGCAGCTCCAGGAGGATGCAGAAGAGAGGAAAGGCAAGGCAACTACTGATGCTTTTCAGCGAGTGCCTAGAGGTCAGAGATCTGCTGCAGTGCCAGTATCAGATACTAGAGCTACAGCGTCAGCACCAGCAGCCACAGCTTCAGTGCCACCTCCAGCAGCCACTCCACCAGCTCCAACTACATCAACAGATTCCTTCGTCCTTGGAGTTCTCTCTACACCACCTCCCAAAGACCAAGCCTGAGAGACGCATAGCACTATGCATTTTCAAACTTTTTGGTAACTTGTTGCCAAAGGGGGAGAAGTGTATAGATCATAGGCTTTGAGAGAGTGTGTTTTGCTTCTTTGTCTCTCTTGCTTTTGGTTGAACTTTTTGTGTGCTTGGTTGATACTCTATGTCTGTGTGAGATACTTGGTTGATCATGTGTTTGATCATATGCTACTTTAATGCTTGCTTGGATGATATTATCTCTTATATCTCTTATATGATCATTCACTTTTCTTGGTGATGAGTGCATGCTTTTAATTTTCATCATTTTGAGCGCTCCACCAAGATGTATGTGACATGGAAGAGTGGCCCATGATCCTAATCGATTGTACATTTGCATTCAAAAGCAAATTTTAAATAATGCACAAATCAATTGTACATACTTCTCAAAGCGAAGATGTATTTCAATCTTATGATCATTTGTCGAAGCTTTGATCTATATGTTGTCATCAATTACCAAAAAGGGGGAGATTGAAGTGCAACTATCCCTGGGTGGTTTTGGTAATTCCTAACAACATATAGCTCATTGAGCTAATGATATCTCAAGATAAATATTTCAGGAAAGCTCAATGATTGGAATGGCATGGATGGGAAATGTGGACCCCTCAAAATGCTAAGGACATATATTGGCTCAAGCTCAAGACTCTACATTTTGCTTTTAGTGATCCAAGATCACATTGAGTCCATAGGAAAAGCCAATACTATTAAAAGGGGATGAGGTGTTGCTTAATGGGTTACTTGCTCAAAATACTTAGTGATATGCTCCAAAAACCCTCAACCACTTTCCCATGTCCACATATGTCCCAAACCAAAAGTCAAACTCGGCCCCACCGAAACTTTCTATCCGTCGCCACCGAGTTCAGTTGACATAGCCACTGCCACAAAACCCTAGTCACTTCGGTCTTACCGATAGGGATCTCGGTCTCACCGAGATGGGATTTCAAACTCTCGGTTTCCCTTCGTAACGTTTCGGTCCAACCGAGATGAGCGATCGGTCCCACCGAGTTCGCAATGCAAACTCTCTGTTTCCCTTTCGTAACGCTTCGGTCTCACGGAGATGAGTGAATCGGTCCCACCGAGTTTGCCTGACCAACTCTCTGTTAGCTTATTACCAAAATCGGTCCCATCGAGTTTGTGTAATCGGTCTCACCGAGATTACATTATGCCCTAACCCTAATGAAATCGGTTCCACCGAGTTGACATGTTAGTCCCACCGAAAAGCCTAATGTTCACATTTTGAACTAAATCGGTCTGACCGAGTTTCATTATTCGGTCCCACCGAGTTTGGTGATTTGTGTGTAACGGTTAGATTTTGTGTGGAGGCTATATATACCCCCTCCACCCACTCTTCATTCGTGGAGAGAGCCATCAGAACATGCCTACACTTCCATCATACATTTTCTGAGAGAGAACCACCTACTCATGTGTTGAGGTCAAGATATTCCATTCCAACCATATGAATCTTGATCTCTAGCCTTCTCCAAGTTGCTTTCCACTCAAATCATCTTTCCACCAAATCCAAATCTGTGAGAGAGAGTTGAGTGTTGGGGAGACTATCATTTGAAGCACAAGAGCAAGGAGTTCATCATCAACACACCATCTATTACCTTTTGGAGAGTGGTGTCTCCTAGATTGGTTAGGTGTCACTTGGGAGCCTCCGTCAAGATTGTGGAGTTGAACCAAGGAGTTTGTACGGGAAAGGAGATCGCCTACTTCGTGAAGATCTACCCTAGTGAGGCAAGTCCTTCATGGGCGATGGCCATGGTGGTATAGAAAAGGTTGCTTCTTCATGGACCCTTCGTGGGTGGAGCCCTCCGTGGACTCGCGCAACCGTTACCCTTCATGGGTTGAAGTCTCCATCAACATGGATGTACGATAGCACCACCTATCGGAACCACGCCAAAAATCTCTGTGTCTACATTGCGTTTGCTCCCTGCAAACTCCTCCCTTTACCTTCATGTGCAATGTTTTACATTCTGCTGCTATACTCTTAGACTTGCATGTGTAGGTTGTTTGCTTGACTAGTGCTAAGTTGCTAAAATCTGCCAAGACTTAAAATTGGGAAAAGACTACATTTTTATTTGGTCAAGTAGTCTAATCACCCCCCTCTAGACATACTTTCGATCCTACAATGACCATTGTCAAGACTATTGATTATGTGATGTCATCCCCAGATCTTATCGATCCTTGTAATTCATGAGATGTATCTCTGCTTATTTTCCTTTGCCTGACTCGTGAGGTTGTGGGATCCTTACTTTCCTTAGGTATATCTGCTGGATCCTTGCCGCATCTCGTATGAGTGACTGATATGACTGGGGATGCATGCTCACCATATATAAGAATCATATGCAACCAAACACTTGATTCTTGAGGTAGGCATATGTTTTGAATGAATTGCACCTCTGACAAAATTATTGCAAATCTGATCCTTGAACTGCACTGTCATATACTGGCAACTCACGGGGTCATCTCTTGTAGCAATACTGAATACGACATGCGGTGTCATACTGAAGAAGGCAATGTGTCGTGGGTTGAAAGCTATCTGAGTAACTTGCATGTCCGAGGACACATTCTCACCATATATGCGGAAAGATACGTAACCGAACACTTGATTTCTGAAGAAGACACATGGCCTGACGTATTTGTGCTTCCGACAAAAATGTTGCGAGTCTGATTCTTGAGCGGTACTGCCATACATTGGCAACTCATCATATAACCTCTAAGAAAGGTGTAATAGTATGATACTGACGCAGACTGAATGGCTTACGAGAGAAGCCATCTGAGTAGCTTGTTGAGGAAGACTTGTTAACTTCTGCTTAAATCTTTTGTCTGGGTATCATGCAAAAGAAGGCTCTATAGCTTACACATGAAGCTTGGTCTGATTATTGTGCTGGAGAATCCTGAGTTCCGTACTTGATAAGCTTCTCCTCGGGTTTGCTTGTTGAGAAAAATTCATTTCCGTCTGTCAAAAGCTTTTACCAAGGTATCTTGCTAAGAAAGACCTGGTATCTTGGACCGGAAATTGTTCACATATCATGCTTTGACTGAAAATATACCGTTGATCTTGTACCTGACTTGTCTTGCTGCTGACTTGATCATTACTGCTATGAGGATTTTGTACTAATGTAGACTTGAGGCTGATAATCAATCCAATACACTATTGGTATTCTGAGCAGATATTAATGCTATAATGCAGTTGACTGGGTAGACCATAATGTTTAGCTGAGCTTCTTCCAAATATTTGAAATCCTTATTACTTCTTCGAGTCTGGTGTCAGTTGATGAGCAACTCTTTATAGGGGAAATAAGGTAAACCGGGACCCAAAAAGAATGAAGCAAAAGAAAACTCAACTAAACAAAAGCACACAACAACAATCACTACACACTCAAACAAAGTCACATAGTATTGCTAGTCACACAGTATGCATGCCTACTTAAGCACACAAATCTCGCGGGATCTCTGGTTCTACGATCTAGCGTGTTGTGACGGTGTGCATGAGGACGAATAAATGTGTGGAAAATTGGTGTAAACAGTGCTACACCAAGTGCTATCTTAGCCAGGTAGCAACCTGGACAAGCTCGGAGGCGAGGACGCACTCGGTAATCATGTAGTGGGACACGAAGGTCGCAACCACATTATTATCAAGTGGACGGAAAAATATTCGTACTCGTCCAAGAAATAGGATAGCGGGGAAAAACTGAGGCTGCTGACATTGCCCTCTCTTGATAACTAAGATCATTAAGGGTTAGCAGCACGAAAAAATGAAAGAGCGATTCGGGATAGAAGCATGTCCATCACCAAAACGATAGGCGGGGCTGAAAGGGGGACATCGGCGAGATACCTGAGCACCATTTTTGCAAACAGTGTCGGGATCACTTGGCATCACTCTGTTGGGACAGAAATGACACCAAACATCGAAGAACGAGCAAGAAAAGAAAACTGGAGAAATGCAAAGGCTGAGCTGTAGTGGATCCGGACCGATGCCAACTACACTCACTAGATAAACCATTAGCAACAAATACTAAGGCTATATGCATGCTATGCAACAAACAAATGCAGCAACCAAATGCAATAAACAAGCCGGACTTTAAACTACCGATTTCTACCGCTCGCGCTGACTAGGGCGTCCTACAGCCAGACCTGCTCTGATACCAAGCCTGTGGCACCCCAGCTCAGAGAAACAAGAACGCCCCGTATTCCATCCCAGAGATCGAGATGAAGTCTTCTAGAATACGGCACTGCTTGACATAGAACAAATCAACTCTTATTACAAAGGATAAATACAATGGTCTGATGTTACAAAGGATCACATCAGCACGGCGACACTACGCCTGCTATACTACACTTGCTCTATGCTAGCAGCAAAAATCTCCTAGCAGCGGAACAACGACGAAGGTGGTGAACTCCACTCCGCAGGGACTCTGGCTGGGACACAATATAGCTCGCACGAACGAAAATCACGACAAGCAATCAAGCAATCACGGCATCACCTGCAATTTGGCATGACACGCCAGGTCAGTACATTGAATGTACTTGCAAGCTCACAACAACCAAAAGCATCAAGGCAAGTCAACAACATAGCATTAACATGTTAATTAATTAACAGCTACCATGATACGAAAGCAACTGCTAAACATGACATCAAACTCATACAATACTGATAAACCACCATCTCCAATATCAATATCCATCTCACCCTTGGCTAACCGGCCAAGCAATATACAATCTCGACCACCTCGTGATCCACCTGATCACCTTGTGATCAAAGCATCCACATGATCACCTCGTGATCATACCACAAACTGAATGATCATCCTCGAGATCATCCCAACATCATCATCAACATCCTGCCAAACTGTTACTGCTCACAATATATCAACATATAAATCACCTATAAGTCATTCCGTCATGTGAGTGTTGATCGAACGGTGTGACCTAGTACGAACTTGTGCCCATGACCGAGGACGTGGCTATCGATAGATTAAACACACACACTCTGCAGAGGTAGCGCACTTTACCCACACCACAGAACCCATGGCCTCGCTCTCCCATTCGGGTGGACCAACGGCGTTCGGACAAAACCGATCTACTGCCATGACACTCTCCGGGCCACTCCGACCAACTCCCCTTTGGGCTAAGTCATGGGTGGCCCCAGCCTACCAAAGGCAAAACGGCCACTATCGTGGCAAATAAACGGTCCCAATGTTGGGGAACGTAGTAATTTCAAAAAAATCCTACGCACACGCAAGATCATGGTGATGCATAGCAATGAGAGGGGAGAGTGTTGTCCACGTACCCTCGTAGACCGAAAGCGGAAGCGTTAACACAACGCGGTTGATGTAGTCGTACGTCTTCACGATCCGACCGATCAAGTACCGAACGCACGGCACCTCCGAGTTCAGCACACGTTCAGCTCGATGACGTCCCTCGAACTCCGATCCAGCCGAGTGTTGAGGGAGAGTTTCGTCAGCACGACAGCGTGGTGACGATGATGATGTCTACCGACGCAGGGCTTCGCCTAAGCACCGCTATGATATTATCGAGGTGTAATATGGTGGAGGGGGCACCGCACACGGCTAAAAGATCGTTGATCAATTGTTGTGTCTTTGGGGTGCCCCCCTGCCCCCGTATATAAAGGAGCAAGGGGGGAGGCGGCCGGCCTAGGAGGAGGGCGCGCCAAGGGGGGAGTCCTACTCCCACCGGGAGTAGGACTCCTCCTTTCCTTGTTGGAGTAGGAAAAGGGAAGGGAGAAGGAGAAAGAAGGAAGGGGGCGCCCCCCCTCCCTAGTCCAATTCGGACTAGTCCATGGGGAGGGGTGCGGCCACCCTTTGGGGCCTTTCTCTCCTTTCCCGTATGGCCCATTAAGGCCCAATACGACTTCCCGTAACTCTCCGGTACTCCGAAAAATACATGAATCACTCGGAACCTTTCCGATGTCCGAATATAGTCGTCCAATATATCGATCTTTACGTCTCGACCATTTCGAGACTCCTCGTCAAGTCCCTGATCTCATCCGGGACTCCGAACTCCTTCGGTACATCAAAACATATAAACTCATAATATAACTGTCATCGTAACGTTAAGCGTGCGGACCCTACGGGTTCGAGAACTATGTAGACATGACCGAGACACCTCTCCGGTCAATAAACAATAGCGGAACCTGGATGCTCATATTGGCTCCCACATATTCTACGAAGATCTTTATCGGTCAAATCGCATAACAACATACGTTGTTCCCTTTGTCATCGGTATGTTACTTGCCCGAGATTCGATCGTCGGTATCTCAATACCTAGTTCAATCTCGTTACCGGCAAGTCTCTTTACTCGTTCCGTAATACATCATCCCGCAACTAACTCATTAGTTACAATGCTTGCAAGGCTTATAGTGATGTGCATTACCGAGTGGGCCCAGAGAAACCTCTCCGACAATCGGAGTGACAAATCCTAATCTCGAAATACGCCAACCCAACAAGTACCTTTGGAGACACCTGTAGAGCACCTTTATAATCACCCAGTTACGTTGTGACGTTTGGTAGCACACAAAGTGTTCCTCCGGTAAACGGGAGTTGCATCATAGGAACATGTATAAGTCATGAAGAAAGCAATAGCAACATACTAAACGATCGAGTGCTAAGCTAACGGAATGGGTCAAGTCAATCACATCATTCTCCTAATGATATGATCCCGTTAATCAAATGACAACTCATGTCTATGGCTAGGAAACATAACCATCTTTGATCAACGAGCTAGTCAAGTAGAGGCATACTAGTGACACTCTGTTTGTCAATGTATTCACACATGTATCATGTTTCCGGTTAATACAATTCTAGCATGAATTATAAACATTTATCATGATATAAGGAAATAAATAATAACTTTATTATTGCCT
Organism: Aegilops tauschii subsp. strangulata; assembly: GCF_002575655.3. Taxonomy (NCBI): domain Eukaryota; kingdom Viridiplantae; phylum Streptophyta; class Magnoliopsida; order Poales; family Poaceae; genus Aegilops; species Aegilops tauschii. The sequence continues at coordinate 359,943,147 of NC_053035.3, forward strand.
CTAGGGCATATTTCCTTCAGTCTCCCACTTGCACTAGAGTCAATAATCTAGTTCACATCGCCATGTGATTTAACATCAATAGTTCACATCACCATGTGATTAACACCCATAGTTCACATCGTCATGTGACCAACACCCAAAGGGTTTACTAGAGTCAATAATCTAGTTCACATCGCTATGTGATTAACACCCAAAGAGTACTAAGGTGTGATTATGTTTTGCTTGTGAGATAATTTTAGTCAACGGGTCTGTCACATTCAGATCCGTAAGTATTTTGCAAATTTCTATGTCTACAATGCTCTGCACGGAGCTACTCTAGCTAATTGCTCCCACTTTCAATATGTATCTAGACCGAGACTTAGAGTCATCTAGATTAGTGTCAAAACTTGCATCGACGTAACCCTTTACGACGAACCTTTTGTCACTTCCATAATCGAGAAACATATCCTTATTCCAGTAAGGATAATTTTGACCGCTGTCCAATGATCTACTCCTAGATCACTATTAAACTCCCTTGCCAAAATCAATGTAGGGTATATATGATGTCTCAAAGCCCGAGCTTTGAGTCTTACTCAATTTCACACCTTGTAACACAGGCAAGAAACTCTTTCTTTGACTGTTCCATTTTGAACCACTTCAAAATCTTGTTAAGGTATGTACTCATTGAAAAAACTTATCAAGCGTCTTGATCTATCTCTATAGATCTTGATGCTCAATATGTAAGCAGCTTCTCCGAGGTCTTTCTTTGAAAAACTCCTTTCAAACACTACACTCCTTTATGCTTTGCAGAATAATTCTACATTATTTCCGATCAACAATATGTCATTCACATATACTTATCAGAAATGTTGTAGTGCTCCCACTCACTTTCTTGTAAATACAGGCTTCAGCACAAGTCTGTATAAAACTATATCCTTTGATCAACTTATCAAAGCGTATATTCCAACTCCGAGATACTTGCACCAGTCCATAGATGGATCGCTGGAGCTTGCATATTTTGTTAGCACCTTTAGGATTGACAAAACCTTCTGGTTGCATCCTATACAACTCTTCTTTAATAAATCCATTAAGGAATGCAGTTTTGTTTATCCATTTGCCAGATTACATAAAAATGCGGCAATTGCTAACATGATTCAGACAGACTTAAGCATAGATACGAGTGAGAAACTCTCATCGTAGTCAACACCTTAAACTTGTCGAAAACCTTTTGCGACAATTCTAGCTTTGTAGATAGTAACACTACTATCAGCGTCTGTCTTCCTCTTGAAGATCCATTTATTTTCTATGGCTTGCCGATCATCGGGCAAGTCAACCAAAGTCCATACTTTGTTCTCATATATGGATCTCATCTCAGATTTCATGGCCTCAAGCCATTTCGCGGAATCTGGGCTCATCATCGCTTCCTCATAGTTCGTAGGTTCGTCATGGTCTAGTAACATAACCTCCAGAACAGGATTACCGTACCACTCTGATGCGGATCTTACTCTGGTTGACCTACGAGGTTCAGTAATAACTTGATCTGAAGTTCCATGATCATCATCATTAACTTCCTCACTAATTGGTATAGGCGTCACAGAAACTGGTTTCTGCGATGAACTACTTTCCAATAAGGGAGCAGGTACAATTACCTCATCAAGTTCTACTTTCCTCCCACTCACTTCTTTCGAGAGAAACTCCTTCTCTAGAAAGGATCCATTCTTAGCAACGAATGTCTTGCCTTCGGATCTGTGATAGAAGGTGTACCCAACTGTCTCCTTTGGGTATCCTATGAAGACACATTTCTCCGATTTAGGTTCGAGCTTATCAGGTTGAAGTTTCTTCACATAAGCATCGCAACCCAAACTTTAAGATACGACAACTTTGGTTTCTTGCCAAACCATAGTTCATAAGGTATTGTTTCAATGGATTTTGATGGTACCCTATTTAACGTGAATGCAGCTGTCTCTAATGCATAACCCCAAAACGATAGTGGTAGATCGGTAAGAGACATCATATATCGCACCATATCTAATAAAGTACGGTTATGATGTTCGGACACACCATTACACTTTGGTGTTCCAGGTGGCGTGAGTAGTGAAACTATTTCACATTGTTTTTAACTGAAGGCCAAACTCGTAACTCAAATACTATTCTCCACGATCAGATCGTAGAAACTTTATTTTCTTGTTACGATGATTTTCCGCTTCACTCTGAAATTATATGAACTTTTCAAATGTTTTAGACTTATGTTTCATTAAGTAGATATACCCATATCTGCTCAAATCATCTGTGAAGGTCAGAAAATAATGATACCTGCTACGAGCCTCAATATTCATCGGACCACATACATCTGTATGTATGATTTCCAACAAATCTGTTGCTCTCTCCATAGTTCCGGAGAACGGCGTTTTAGTCATCTTGCCCATGAGGCACGGTTCGCAAGCATCAAGTGATTCATAATCAAGTGATTCCAAAAACCCATCAGTATGGAGTTTCTTCATGCGCTTTACACCAATATGACCTAAACGGCAGTGCCACAAATAAGTTGCACTATCATTATTAACTTTGCATCTTTTGGCTTCATTATTATGAATATGTGTATCACTATGATCGAGATCCAACAAACCATTTTATTGGGTGTATGACCATAGAAGATTTTATTCATGTAAATAGAACAACAATTATTCTCTAATTTAAATGAATAACCGTATTGCAATAAACATGATCAAATCATATTCGTGCTCTACGCAAACACCAAATAACACTTATTTAGTTTCAACACTAATCCCGAAAGTATAGGGAGTGTGCGATGATGATCATATCAATCTTGGAACTACTTCCAACACACATCGTCACCTCGCCTTTTACTAGTCTCTGTTTATTCTGCAACTCTCGTTTCGAGTTACTACTCTTAGCAACTGAACCAGTATCAAATACCGAGGGGTTGCTATAAACACTAGTAAAGTACACATCAATTAACATGTATATCCAATATACCTTTGTTCACTTTGCCATCCTTCTTATCCACCAAATAGTTGGGGTAGTTCCGCTTCCAGTGACCAGTCCCTTTGCAGTAGAAGCACTTAGTCTCAGGCTTAGATCCAGACTTGGGCTTCTTCACTTGAGCAACAACTTGCTTGCCGTTCTTCTTGAAGTTCCCCTTCTATCCCTTTGCCCTTTTCTTGAAACTAGTGGTCTTGTTAACCATCAACACTTGATGCTCTTTCTTGATTTCTACCTTCGTCGATTTCAGCATCGCGAAGAGCTCGGGAATTACTTTCGTCATCCCTTGCATACTATAGTTCATCACGAAGTTCTACTAACTTGGTGATGGTGACTAGAGAATTCTGTCAATCACTATTTTATCTGGAAGATTAACTCCCACTTGATTCAAGCGATTGTAGTACCCAGACAATCTGAGCACATGCTCACTGCTTGAGCTATTCTCCTCCATCTTTTAGCTATAGAACTTGTTGGAGACTTCATATCTCTCAACTCGGGTATTTGCTTGAAATATTAACTTCAACTCCTGGAACATCTCATATGGTCCATGACGTTCAAAACGTCTTTGAAGTCCCGATTCTAAGCCGTTAAGCATGGTGCACTAAACTATCAAGTAGTCATCATATTGAGCTAGCCAAACATTCATAACGTCTGCATCTGCTCCTGCAATAGGTCTGTCACCTATCGGTGCATCAAGGACATAATTTTTTTGTGCAGCAATGAGGATAATCCTCAGATCACGGATCCAATCCGCATCTTTGCTACTAACATCTTTCAACATAATTTTTCTCTAGGAACATATCAAAAATAAACACAGGGAAGCAACAACGCGAGCTATTGATCTACAACATAATTTGCAAAATACTATCAGGACTAAGTTCATGATAAATTTAAGTTCAATTAATCATATTACTTAAGAACTCCCACTTAGATAGACATCCCTCTAATCCTCTAAGTGATCACGTGATCCATATCAACTAAACCATGTCCGATCATCACGTGAGATGGAGTAGTTTCAACGGTGAACATCACTATGTTGATCATATCTACTATATGATTCACGCTCGACCTTTCGGTCTCAGTGTTCCGAGGCCATATCTGTATATGCTAGGCTCGTCAAGTTTAACCTGAGTATTCTGCGTCTGCAAAACTGGCTTGCACCCGTTGTATTTGAACGTAGAGCCTATCACACCCGATCATCACGTGGTGTCTCAGCACGAAGAACTTTCGCAACGGTGCATACTCAGGGAGAACACTTTTATCTTGAAATTTTAGTGAGAGATCATCTTATAATGCTACCGTCAATCAAAGCAAGATAAGATGCATAAAAGATAAACATCACATGCAATCAATATAAGTGATATGATATGGCCATCATCATCTTGTGCTTGTGATCTCCATCTCCGAAGCACCGTCATGATCACCATCGTCACCGGCGCGACACCTTGATCTCCATCGTAACATCATTGTCGTCTCGCCAACTATTGCTTTTACGACTATCGCTACCGCTTAGTGATAAAGTAAAACAATTACATGGCGATTGCATTGCATACAATAAAGCGACAACCATATGGCTCCTGCCAGTTGCCGATAACTCGGTTACAAAACATGATCATCTCATACAATAAAATATAGCATCATGTCTTGACCATATCACATCACAACATGCCCTGCAAAAACAAGTTAGACGTCCTATACTTTGTTGTTGCAAGTTTTATGTGGCTGCTACGGGCTTAGCAAGAACCGTTCTTACCTACGCATCAAAACCACAACGATAGTTTGTCAAGTTGGTGTTGTTTTAACCTTCGCAAGGACCGGGCGTAGCCACACTCGGTTCAACTAAAGTGAGAGAGACAAACACCCGCCAGTCACCTTTAAGCAACGAGGATATAGACCTTAGAGTCACCCGCCAGGAGGGGCCGGGTTACTCATATGGTCATTGCCAGAAGCCCGGCGCCAAGCTTGAAGACGGTGGGCCAAAGATGGGCTTAAGACCCGAATATGGCTTAAGGCCCGTAGTTGCAATCATTATTATGGTAGAACTTGTAGTTTAAGGCAAGAATAGTTGAGAGTCCGAGCCGGACACTCTTATGAGCCGGCCGGGACTCTGAGAGCTGCTGGGCGTCAGCCTCCCTATATAAAGGGACGACCCGGCAGCGGTTTAAGGACAGGAACAATCTGATCGAGAGCCAGGCATAGCGGTCTAGCTCCCTGGTTATCGAAACCCTAATCAATACCACCTCAAACTGGACGTAGGCTTTTACCTTTACCGTAAGGGGCCGAACTAGTATAAACCCTCGTGTTCCTTGTCCCGCTTAACCCCTTCAAGCTTCCTAGTTGCGATGGCTCCACGACTAAGTCCTAGCTCGAGGACATCTGCCGTGACAATTCCACGACAGTTGGCGCCCACCGTGGGGCCAGCGCACGGTGGATTTGAGTTCTTGAAGGGCAGCTTCGAAGGGCTCAAGGGATACACTGTGGGCCGGATGACCAAGAGTCGTCGCGCCAAGCTCTACATCGACGATGCAAACTGGGGCCCCGACGCCGGCTCAATTGAGTACGGGTACCAGGTCCCCTTCGGCGGAATTCATGTTTTCATTGGCAATATTGGTGAGCCGGGCCTTGAGCCGGATCTCTGCGCCGATCTCATCGAGACGGCTCAGCGTGCACGACCCGCCCGGGCCCGGCCTGCCTTAAGGCACGCTTTTGTGGGGTGTATCCATGGAGGACTCTCTGATCAATCTGGATCTGGTGATGAGACGGCCGCCGGCTCTGACGGTGAGTCGGCCACCGATGAGTCAAACTCGTTGTATCAACTTCAAGATGGCAGGCTCATGGGTTGTTCCGATGGTGATAGTATTCCGGACCTATTTGAGCCGCCAAGCCGGGTTGGAATCTTTATGGCCGGTGCGCAGCCTGTTCAGAACCCCGCTGCTGGAGCGGGAAGCCCGGTGCCTTCTCCGGCTCAGGTGCTGATGGATCTCACGGACAAGATGACGGCCCTGTTAACCGCCACGGTTGACCCGGCGGATCAAGCTCAGCATGATGCGGAGGTGGCACAGTTAAAATTGGATCTAGTGAAAGCTAAGGAGGATCTTGCAGCGGAAGGGATCAGGATGGCTGCGGAGAGGGCGGCTCTCGATGCCCAAACTCAGTTGATCCAGGCGCGGTCCTTCCGACTCACGATGGATCAGAACGCGTCCAATGAGGTCATGAGAAGGAGGCATCAAAATACCCAATCTCGACTCCCTCCGGTTTACGATCCACGCAACCTCTTCAACACGCCAGGTGCAGGGTCTAGTAACCCGCCAGGGGTCATAGTGCCCGGGTCTGGAACCCCTATTCAGCCAATAGTGATGGGACCTCCCCAGGTGCCCCCTGCCCCGCCTCAGTACGTGCCAATACCCCCGGGTCATTATAATAACCCGCTGGAGAACATGGTCGCCGCGGCAGCACGGCTGGCGGCTCTCCCAGTCGACGGCAACTCTCCGACGGCTATTGAAACCCACCGGGTCAGGGAACTCCTTCAGACAGCACTGGCACAGCAAGAGGCGTACTCCTACAGCCGGGACAGGATCCACTCGACCCCTCGGCCAGGCCGGAGCCCGAGTTACAGCAGACACATGGTCTCAGCGACCGGCTCAAGCAACGTCCGACGCCATGACCCGCCCCCTGGCCATGGCCCGGCTCATAACGGAGCCTTTCACGCGGCAGACCAGGACAGAGCGCGGAAAGAGGCGGAGCAGGTGCCTCAATTGACGGCTTACCAGACCCCCCCGGCTTATCCGACGACTTCCGTCGACGTGGGTATCCCTACCAGGACTGGGGGTGTCCCTTGTTTAGTGCCAGCTATCCGCAATGAGCGTCTACCCAAGGACTTCAAAGGCCCTAGGAAGGTGCCTAATTACACAGCAGACTTACAACCCGCAGCCTGGATCGAGAGTTATGAGATGGCTATGGAGCTGCTGGAGGTCAGTGAGGCGGCCATGGCTAAGTACTTCACCATGATATTAGATGGGACTGCCCGCACTTGGTTGAAAGGGCTACCACCGAATTCCATTGGGTCTTGGGCTGAGCTGAAAGCCCGGTTCATCCAAAACTTCAAGGATACCTGTAGGCAATCTATGTCAATTGTGGATTTGACTAACTGCAAGCAGCAGGAGGGTGAGTCTACGACACATTGGGTTCGCCGGGTTAAGGAGATAATACATTCCTCGGATAAGATGGACGCCGGCTCTGCAGTCTTAATGTTGGAGCAGAATTGTCGTTTTGTGCCCCTAAAGATGAAACTCGGGCGGCTTAAGCGCGACTGCAATGATATGGGTACACTGATGGCGGCTCTTGTCAAGTACGCCGATTCCGATGGTACCAAGGACCCCGCTTCAGATGATGAAAGGAGAGGGAAGGGAAAGAAGAACGACAATAGCAAGGGTCCTCAGCATAACCCGGGGAACCAAGGAGGAGGCAAGCGCAAGGCCGACGGCAGCCTAGAGTTTGTGGCCAACGCTAGCTCACAAGGGAATAACCAGCGACGTAAGGGAAGGCCCCCTCCCCGAGGCGGCGGGTCAGGTCCGACGCTGGAGCAGCTGTTGAATGAGCCTTGTCCAAGGCATGGCTCTAGAGAGAAGCCAGCGACTCATCTATGGAAGGATTGTGCAATCATGAAGGCCTTTAAGAATTACAATGGCCCGGGCGGCGGCTCAGGCGCCGACGGTTTTCACGGCCCGGGCGGCGGCTCAGGCGCCGGCGGTTTTCATGGCCCGGGCGGCGGCTCAAATTCTAATCCTCAGAACGGTCAAGGGGGCTTTAATCAGCAGTCTGGCCAGGGTCATCAACAGCAGCAGGGGGGTTATCAGACCAATCCAAAGCAGCTTAGCGGTGGACAGTATCATGTGTTTACCACCAGTCTGTGTAAGCGAGATCAGAAGCTTCATAAGAGGGATGTGAATGCTGTTGAGCCGGCGGTTCCACGCTACTTGCGATGGTCTGAACAGCCTATAGTGTGGAGTAGGGAGGATCACCCTCCCCGGCTGGATAACCCGGGCCACTTGGCCTTAGTGGTGGCTCCTCAAGTGGGAGGATATAAGTTCACTAAGGTGCTCATGGATGGAGGCAGCAGCATCAACATCCTCTATTATGAGACTTTTCGCCGTATGGGGTTGGTTGATAAGAACCTCAGCCAGTCAAACACTATCTTCCATGGTGTGGTACCTGGTAAGTCGGCTTATCCAGTCGGCAAGATCGAGTTGGAAGTGGCCTTTGGAGATGAGAACAACTACAGGGTGGAAAAATTGACCTTTGAGGTGGTCAAGATAAGAAGTCCGTACCATGCTATATTTGGGCGGCCGGCTTACGCCAAGTTCATGGCACGGCCGTGTTATGTTTACTTACAGCTCAAGATGCCGGGTCATAATGGGACCATTACGGTTCACGGCAGCTGGAAGGTGGCCTTGGAATGCGAGGAAGGCGATGCAGCTTATGCAGAATCTGTTTGTGCAACAGAGGAGTTGAAGTTTTACAAAGACAACGTTGACCCAACAGATATGACCTCTCTGAAAAAGCCGACTACGGAGCATGAGCCGGCAATGAAATTTAAGTCGGCTGATGAGACTAAACTTGTTGATTTCATTCCAGGAGATTCATCTCAGCAGTTTAGCATCAGTGCCAACCTGGATCCAAAATAGGAAAGCGCGCTCATCGAGTTCATCCGTGAGAATAGGGACATCTTCGCATGGAAACCTTCTGACATGCCAGGTGTACCTAGAGAACTCGCTGAGCACACTCTCAATGTTGATCCGAAATTTAAGCCGGTCAGGCAGTTCCTTCGGCGGTTCAATGAGGAGAGGCGGAAAGCTATTGGTGAAGAGGTGGCCCGGCTCTTGGCGGCCGGGTTTATTGTTGAAGTCTTTCACCCAGAGTGGTTAGCTAACCCGGTGCTCGTGCTCAAGAAGAACGGCACTTGGCGGGTGTGTGTGGATTATACGGACTTAAACAAGGCGTGTCCGGCTGATCCTTTTGCCCTCCCCCGTATTGACCAAATTATTGATGCTACGGCAGGTTGTGCGCGATTAAGCTTCTTGGATGCTTATTCCGGATATCATCAGATTAAAATGGCAATTAAGGACCAGGAGAAGACGGCGTTCATCACTCCCTTTGGAGCCTTCTGCTATGTGTCTATGCCCTTTGGACTCAAGTGTGCACAGGCGACTTACCAGCGTTGTGTACAGAACTGTCTTCATAAACAGATTGGGCGCAATGTTCACGCTTATGTGGACGATATTGTGGTTAAGTCCATAAAAGAGGAAACCCTGATGGATGATTTAAGGGAAACCTTTGATAATCTCCGGGTCTACAAGATGATGCTTAACCCGGCCAAGTGTGTTTTTGGTGTTCCTGCAGGCAAACTTTTGGGTTTCTTGGTTTCTGACAGAGGCATTGAAGCTAACCCGGAGAAGATCAAAGCCATCACCTCCCTAGCTAAGCCGGCGTGTATAAATGATGTTCAGCGCTTGGCGGGTCGCATCGCAGCTTTAAGCCGGTTTATAAGCCGTTTGGGTGAGAAGGCCATGCCATTATATCAGTTGATGAAGAAAGCTGATAACTTTGTCTGGAATGATGCAGCTAATACCGCTTTTGAGGATTTGAAGAAGAGCTGGCAGAGCCCCCAGTCCTTGCTGCTCCGGTTGATAAGGAACCCTTATTACTGTACGTGGCGGCGAACACACGAGCCGTCAGTGTGGCTGTGGTGGTGGAACGCAAGGAAGAGGGTAAGGAGCATCCGGTTCAGCGGCCGGTTTATTATGTCAGCGAAGTGCTTATCGAGTCCAAACAGCGGTATCCACATTGGCAGAAGCTTATTTATGGTGTGTTCATGGCAAGCCGGAAGCTTAAGCATTATTTCCAGGGCCATCCCATAACCGTGGTCAGTTCTGCCCCTCTTGGTGATATCATTCAAAACAGAGAGGCCACAGGGAGAGTGGCTAAGTGGGCTATCGAGCTCGGACCTCATGGTCTCAAATATGTGCCACGCACTGCTGTTAAATCTCAGGCCTTGGTGGATTTCATCAATGATTGGACAGAGTCACAAGTGCCCGAGCAAAAGCCGGATAACACATATTGGACTATTCACTTCGATGGGTCCAGGCAGTTGGAGGGCTCGGGGGCTGGAGTTGTATTGGCTTCCCCTAAAGGTGACAAGTTCCATTATGTGCTACAATTGATGTTTCCTTGCACTAACAATGCGGCTGAGTACGAGGCCTTGCTCCACGGTTTTCGGATGGCTAAGGAGATGAGCTTGAGCCGGGTAAGGTGTTTCGGTGACTCAGACTTGGTGGCTCAACAAGTATCAGGCAAGTGGGACTCTAAGGACCCTCTCATGGCGGCTTATCGCCGCGAAGTTGATGCCATTGCTGGGCACTTTCAGGGCTACCAAGTAGAGCACATTGATCGCAGGAAGAACGAGGCGGCTGATGCTTTAAGCCGGCTAGGCTCTCAACGAAAGCCGGTGCCGCCTAATACTTTCCTGGATGTCCTGTATAATCCTTCTGTTAAGCTGCCTACAGAGGAAAACTTGGCTGTCCCCGACCCAGAGGCACGACTGGTGGCGGCTCTCCATATCATACCAGACTGGACAATGCCCTATCTGGCTTACATGACCCGGGGCGAGTTACCTGAGGATGAAACTTTGGTCAGGCAAATAACCCGGCGGGCTAAGTCAATGATCGTTATCAACGGTGAGTTGCACCACCGCAGTGTTACGGGTGCATTTCAGCCTTGTGTTTCCCCTGAGGAAGGTCAAGAGATCTTGCGTGAGATCCATGAAGGGGATTGCGGCCATCACGCCGGCTCAAAGTCTCTTGTGGCCAAGGCTTTTCGTCATGGTTTTTATTGGTTGACGGCTCATGCTAATGCAGAGGACTTGGTCAGTAAGTGTGACGGTTGCCAAAGGTTCTCGTGACGGGCTCATGTACCGGCTCAAGAGCTGAGGATGATCCCAATTACTTGGCCCTTTGCGGTCTGGGGGCTTGATATGGTTGGGCCTTTCAAAAGGTCCAAGGATAAGAAGACCCACCTTTTCGTGGCAGTTGACAAGTTTACCAAGTGGGTTGAAGCGGAGCCAGTTAGCAAGTGCGATGCAGCCACGGCGGTTCAGTTTATGAAAAAGGTGATCTTTCGCTTTGGTTTTCCGCACAGCATTATCACTGACAATGGCACCAATCTCTCCAAAGGCGCCATGGAAGAGTTTTGTCAACGAGAGCATATCCGACTTGATGTTTCCTCAGTGGCTCATCCTCAATCCAATGGTCAAGCTGAGAGAGCTAATCAGGAGATTCTGAAGGGCATCAAGCCCCGGCTTTTGGTCCCTTTGCAACGGACGCCGGGTTGTTGGGTGGAGGAGTTGCCCTCCGTGTTATGGAGCATCAACACTACTCCTAACAGGTCTACAGGTTTTACGCCTTTCTTCATGGTTTATGGGGCAGAAGCAGTCCTCCCCAGTGACATCCGTCATGACTCACCTCGAGTGGCGGCTTATGTTGAGACGGATAATGAACCGGCGTGCCAAGATGCTCTTGACTTGTTGGACGAACAGCGTGATGTGGCAGCAGCCCGTTCAGCAATTTACCAACAAGACCTGCGCCGTTATCATAGCCGCCGGGTTAAATCCCGGGTCTTCCAGGAAGGCGATCTCGTGCTCCGGCTCATCCAGGATCAAATAGATACACACAAGCTGTCCCCGCCTTGGGAAGGGCCCTTTGTGGTCAGCAAGAACTTGCACAACGGGTCATATTACCTCATTGACATTCGGGAGTGCAAAGATTCACGTAAGTCGGAGGAAGAGACCCGTCGGCTGTGGAACATAGCTCAGCTTCGGCCTTACTACACTTGAGCCACCGGCTCTCATGATGTACATACTTCTCCAAGCCATGTATATATTATGATAAGCAATAAAGCAGGACCTCTGTCCTTTTTTCTCCTCCAAATGTGCACGTGTTGTTTTCATTGCCAGATTACATGATAACTTGAAGGACGATCCGGCTTATGATCGTATTCGAATCTAGCCGTAGGCGATAAGGTCACTTGGGGGCTTCCTGTTCGAACATAGGTCGTATTCGAACCAAAGAGAATAATAGCTGTCGATACCCATTTGATTGGCAAAGTGCCGAGCTCATTGGGGAGTTTTCTTTGATCATATTTGAATCTTAGTTTAACCCCTTTGAGAACCGACGTGGATCGTATTCGAATCAGCGTCGTTAAACAATTCTTAAAGTCATTTGGGGGCTTCCTGTTCAAACATGGGTCGTATTCGAACCAAAGAGAACATAGCTGTCGATACCCTCTTGATTGGCATCGCCACACCCACTGGGGGCTATATGATCGTATTCGAATCCTAGCATAACCCCTTTGGGCCGGGTCTCTGGTCGTATTCGAACCGGAAGCCCCTAAGTTCCTCTGCTTTATAGCAAGTTCCGTCTGTTTATTTCCAAGTGTGTACGGCCGGGTCTCACTTTGCCGGCTTAACTTTGGTTTACAGTATTAGCTGAACACAATGGGTGTTATTAAGACAGGTAAACCGGAATTGCGGTACCAACCTTCCTACCCGGGTTATCTAAGCCGGAAGTATGCTTGCAGGCCGCTAAGTATGTTATTACAGCTGTATTCAGGATATTATTGAAGACCAGTCCTTTTTTGATTCATATTCCGGGTTATCTAAAACCTATGATTCTCAGGGCGGTAAGCCACCTCGAGGCTTGTGATTTGTCTTTTTCTGCAGGATAGTTACAGGCAACTATTTTGAGAGTAAGGTAAACAAATGATTAATTATGACCCGGAGAAACATAAAGGAGACAATTTCAACAGACTTCAGCATTCAAAGCGTGCACGGTGGCACGACAAAGATAAAATATTGGTTCTACTCTATTACAAGACTCATTGAGTCCAAAAGGGTGAGGCATTGTTTGATAAGCCGCCAGCCGAGTTACGACGCTTGTTGAGTTGAAGTTTCCGGCTCGTTCCTATCTTCTCCTCCGGCTGATCCCAAGACCTGGAAAGTTGATGACTTCCAGTCGATGCCGCTGAGAGCTTCGAATTGGGCTTCCTCGTCAATTAACCCGGCTGGGTCAATCTCCGGGGCGAAGGTGTGCTGACGAGCCGGCGGGATCAAGTTGGGGGCTTCATAGCGCGGAGTAGGGATCCTCTGATTTTCTGCATCGTAGCCCGGCTGATACTTCATCAGATCTGTATCGTTGCCAATCAGAGTGGCCACCGGGCGTACGGCCTTCACGCAAGCTGTGAAGTCCTTCTGATCGAAAGCGGAGCCGTCTTCCTTCAGGCTTGGATAGCCAAGGGCGATGTCCGCCGGGTCTAACTCTGGCAGGAACGCCTTGGCCCGGCTCAGCGCAGCGATCGCTCCGGCTCTTGCAGAGGCCCGTCGCAGCTCTTGGATCCGTTGAGGCAGAACGGCGAGCCGGCGAAGGACTTCTGCCAGGTGAGTCGGCACCTCGTTGGATAGGGCCACCACAGCCAAGGCACGCTGTGACCCGGTGTAGAGTTGCTCCACCAGGGTATACACGGCCTTCAGCTTGGTTACCACGCTCTGGTTGAGGTTGGCACTTCTGGGACCTGTTTAACAGAGTCAGATAAGCCGCCGACAAGGATGAATTATGAGATATAAAAATTCTAAACTTGATGAAAGCCGGTGAGGCGACTTACCGAAGATTGCGGCCACCATCTGGGACACCTGGCGCTTTAGGCCGGAGAGCTCGGCAGTCTTCTCGGAGAGAGCCTTCTCCGCCTGTTCAGCCTAGTTCACCAATGCGACCTTCTCTTCGGCCCACGCCTTCCGCTCAGCGTCAAACTCCGTCTTCAGCTTCTCTTGAGCGGCGATGCTGGACACAAATTTGGCATTTGCCTTCCGGGTCTCCATCTCTTGCATCTTCAGCCGGTTCTTGAGATCAGCCATGTCAGCCTCTAGCTTCTTGCCAGCAGCCTGCATAAATTTCCGGGTTATGACATGAACAATTACTATATAAATTTCAAAGTCCCAAGCGTTTTCCAAGCAAAGACACTTGGCACTTGGGGGCTAATGCATATTGAACGTTTCTATCTACAACTGGCCGGTTCAATTGGGTAAGCTGGAACCTAAGTCTACAACATATTCAACCATAAGTCGTCGACTTGGGGGGCTAGCATGGTAAAGGTAACTATGCAGTAAGTAAGAGGACAGCAGAATGATACCTCAGATTTCTGCTGGATCTGGTTCACCATGGCAACCTCTGCGTCCCGGCTCTTGTGCACTTGGCTGATGTAGCCAGAGACGAGCTCTCCAATGCTCAGGTTGGCGTAGTCGGAGAGGTCCAGGTTCACCCGGTGGGGCTGCAGCAACTCCCCCTTAGCGGAGCACTTGGCCAGTGCGGTAGGTCTCCCCGGCTCAACAAATTCCGTCCGAGTGATTACCACGTCCGGATCATTTGCTGGTTGAGCCGAGCCGGAGGCCTCCGGGTTAGCAGAAGCTTCGGCAGCTGCCTTGTTGGTTGGAGCGGCGGCTTTGGGAGCGGAGGCAGCTGGCGGTTCTTGATCTGCTGCCTCCGGCTCAGGCAACTCCGGCTCTTCGATTGGCTTGGCCTTCTTCGCCCTCTTGGTGAGTTTGGCTTGGGCACTGAAAGGACAGAAACGTTAAGCATAAAAGGGTAAGTAAAGACAAGTATAGCATGAGATGGTTATCATTACCCGGGCGCGGTCTTGAAAGCCAGAAGACTCGACTGCATAGAGTCGCCCGAAGAGGGGGAGGTCTCCTGATAATTTGAGTCAGAAGAATTGAGTGGCTGACGGATAACACCCGCCAACGGATGAAAAGGGTACAAGTGGGAAATAACCTCAGTTCGGCGCTTCCTCGATGCGTCAGGTAACCCGGAGGAGAGGTCGGTGTCCTTGTTGGTCCGGGTGTGACGCCGGCTCTCATGAACCTGTCGCTTCAAAATAAATTGAGGATCTTGATAAGCTAAAGGATGTGAAAAGCTTACTTTTCGGGTTACCCTTCGGACTTTCAGCCTTGGCAAGGGCTCCGAGTCGGAGGAAAGTGACATTACCTCTTCAACCACCGGGTTACTGGCTCTGGTGTCATCCTGTTGATGAACAAGTGTTGGTAAGGCGGACAAGAAATAAACAATAAACACAACAAAGAGCTTACAGGTTCAGGGGTTACCTCTGACTCGGAGCTGTCGCTTAATTGCATCAGCTCCGAAGCAGTTGGCCTACTCCCCTTCTTGCGGGGAGCGGCTTTCTTGGCGGCTTTCTTCGCCTTTCTGGCCTTCTTGGCCACTTCGTGGTCATATTTGACCCGCCAGAACTTGTCATCAGCCTGAAAAAATACAATGGTGATTTCTTAGAGATTCAGATGAAGGTTATCTGTAGACAAAGGTAAAATGTTTAAATCAGTGGCTTACCGCTGGGGCTGGGTTGGTCTTGCAGAAGGGGGCTAACCCGGTCCTCCCGCAATCTGCCAGGCTCTCGTTCAAGAGAGCCTTGGTCATCTCCTCGGCAACATCTTCAGGAAGATCGTTGCGGCTGTGTCTCTGGGGGTCATCCTTTCGGCCCGTGTACTCACACATTAAGTCGGGGCGGCGGCTCAATGGGATCACCCGCCACGAGATCCAGACCCGGACCAGATCGATTCCGTTCAGACCATTGCCCAGGAGAGCCTTGATCTTGTTGATGGTAGGGAGCAGGGGTTGGCGCTCCGCTGGAGTCAGCTTGTCTGACAGTGGGTGAGTCGGCTCCAGACGCGAGGGGCGAAAGCCGGGCAACAGACTCTCATCAGCCGGTGATGTGTCTTGGCAGTAAAACCACGTCAGATTCCAGTCCTTGGGGTGGCTGGGCGGCTCTGCGTAAGGGAAAAGGCAGTCCCTACGCCGCTGGATGGAGATGCCGCCTAGCTCCAAACTCGGCCCGTTGGCACACTCGTTCTGGCGGTTTAAATAGAAAAGCTCTCTGAAGAGCAGCAGACTGGGTTCTTCTCCAAGGTAAACCTCGCAGAACACTTGGAAGTTGCAGATATTGGATACTGAGTTGGGTCCTATGTCCTGAGGTCGCAGATCGAAGAAATTCAGAACGTCTCTGAAAAACTTTGAGCCGGGCGGTGCGAAGCCCCGGCTCATGTGATCCGCAAAAATGATCACCTCCCCGTCCTTTGGCTGTGGTCTCTCTTCTGACGGGTCAGGGGCGCGGTAGGACATGACATCCTTCTTTGGCAGGTGGCCTGACTTGACAAACTCTGCTAGAGTTTCGTTGGTGACATTGGACCTCATCCAATTGCAAGTGATAGAGGCTTTAGGAGCTTTGGGAGGCATGGTGAAAGTCGGCAGCCTATGATAGAAGGAAACGTCCGGTTTAAGTATAAGCCGGAGGAAAGTTGTAATTCAGTGTTAAGTGGCGGCTTATGGAGGGGACTAATGATATATGTCTAGGTACATCGGGTTATCTAAGCCGCTGGTGTGCTTGAGGGTAATTCAAATTGTCTACAGCCTGGTTATAAGTGAGCTGGAAAGTTTTACGGTGCGCGGCTTCCCTTAAGTCGGAAGGTTCTACGGCGCATGTTTTCTTTAAGCCGGAAATGTAAACCGCCATGATTCAATGAGGGCAGTTTTTTACTAAGTGTGGTGAAAACAGGTTTCACACATTGTGGTAAATGTTTTGGATCAAAATGGTCGGGCAAAAGGAAAATTTCTAGACCTAAAAAACAGACGCAGGGGAATTCTTGAGCATTGAACAAGGCCTTATGCAGTAAAAGGAGGTCTACTTGCATGAGAAATGGGTGCTAAAACAGCTACCGCAGTAGTTCTACACAGGGCTAAGATCAAAAAGGGCAGTAAAAATAAAAACTACCGGGGCTCGTAGGTGACAGCGAAGAACACGAAGAACACGGATGAACCCTACGGCAGATCTGTTCTACAGGGCAAGCAGGACTTACGGTGGCTGGTGAGTCGCGGAGGTTGTCGCATTCCTCTGGTCAAATCAGGGTGATGCAGCGGCCTGAGTTGATGACGACGAGAAGACCCGCGGCGGCGGTAGTAGTAGAGCTCGGGCAGGGGAGCAGTGGCGCGAGGAAGAAGACGAAGGAGAGAGAAGTGGTTGGAGGCCCGTCGGTCCGGCCTATTTATAAGGCGAGCTCATAAGTGGGCGCGAGAATCAAGGAGACCACGGCGTGGTTATCTCCCCACGAAACGCCTCGATTTTCGGGATGACAGTAAAAAAATGGACTTAATGGAGGATGACGTCACGGCGGATTATCCGGAGTCCAGAGGATGACGTCGCGCCGGGTTATGGCCTTCACACAATTATAAGCCAGAGGTTTTCTGTCGAAGGAATGGAAGATTGACATGAGCCGGCTCAAATCAATCTGGGGCCTAATGTTGAGGATATAGACCTTAGAGTCACCCGCCAGGAGGGGCCGGGTTACTCATATGGTCATTGCCAGAAGCCCGGCGCCAAGCTTGAAGACGGTGGGCCAAAGATGGGCTTAAGACCCGGATATGGCTTAAGGCCCGTAGTTGCAATCATTATTATGGTAGAACTTGTAGTGTAAGGCAAGAATAGTTGAGAGTCCGAGCCGGACACTCTTATGAGCCGGCCGGGACTCTGAGAGCTGCTGGGCGTCAGCCTCCCTATATAAAGGGACGACCCGGCAGCGGTTTAAGGACAGGAACAATCTGATCGAGAGCCAGGCATAGCGGTCTAGCTCCCTGGTCATCGAAACCCTGATCAATACCACCTCAAACTGGACGTAGGCTTTTACCTTCACCGTAAGGGGCCGAACCAGTATAAACCCTCGTGTTCCTTGTCCCGCTTAACCCCTTCAAGCTTCCTAGTTGCGATGGCTCCACGACTAAGTCCTAGCTCGAGGACATCTGCCGTGACAATTCCACGACAAAACCGGTCTCGCATAAGCGTACGCGTAATGTTGGTCCGGGCCGCTTCATCTCACAATACCGCTGAACCAAAGTATGACATGCTGGTAAGCAGTATGACTTATATCGCCCACAACTCACTTGTGCTCTACTCGTGCATAACATCAACGCATAAAACCAGGCTCGGATGCCACTGTTGGGGAACGTAGTAATTTCAAAAAAATTCCTACGCACACGCAAGATCATGGTGATGCATAGCAACGAGATGGGAGAGTGTTGTCCACGTACCCTCATAGACCGAAAGCGGAAGTGTTAACACAACGCGGTTGATGTAGTCATACGTCTTCACGATCCGACCGATCAAGTACCGAATGCACGGCACCTCCGAGTTCAGCACATGTTCAGCTCGATGACGTCCCTCGAACTCCGATCCAGCCGAGTGTTGAGGGAGAGTTTCGTCAGCACGACGGCGTGGTGACGATGATGATGTTCTACCGACGCAGGGCTTCGCCTAAGCACCGCTACGATATTATCGAGGTGTAATATGGTGGAGGGGGGCACCGCACACGGCTAAAAGATCGTTGATCAATTGTTGTGTCTTTGGGGTGCCCCCCTGCCCCCGTATATAAAGGAGCAAGGGGGGAGGCGGCCGGCCTAGGAGGAGGGCGCGCCAAGGGGGGAGTCCTACTCCCACCGGGAGTAGGACTCCTCCTTTCCTTGTTGGAGTAGGAAAAGGGAAGGGAGAAGGAGAAAGAAGGAAGGGGGCGCCCCCCCTCCCTAGTCCAATTCGGACTAGTCCATGGGGAGGGGTGAGGCCACCCTTTGGGGCCTTTCTCTCCTTTCCCGTATGGCCCATTAAGGCCCAATACGAATTCCCGTAACTCTCCGGTACTCCGAAAAATACCCGAATCACTCGGAACCTTTCCGATGTCCGAATATAGTCGTCCAATATTTCGATCTTTACGTCTCGACCATTTCGAGACTCCTCGTCAAGTCCCTGATCTCATCCGGGACTCCGAACTCCTTCGGTACATCAAAACATATAAACTCATAATATAACTGTCATCGTAACGTTAAGCGTGCGGACCCTATGGGTTCGAGAACTATGTAGACATGACCGAGACACCTCTCCGGTCAATAACCAATAGCGGAACCTGGATGCTCTATTGGCTCCCACATATTCTACGAAGATCTTTATCGGTCAAACCGCATAACAACATACGTTGTTCCCTTTGTCATCGGTATGTTACTTGCCCGAGATTCGATTGTCGGTATCTCAATACCTAGTTCAATCTCGTTACCGGCAAGTCTCTTTACTCGTTCCGTAATACATCATCCCGCAACTAACTCATTAGTTACAATGCTTGCAAGGCTTATAGTGATGTGCATTACCGAGTGGGCCCAGAGATACCTCTCCGACAATCGGAGTGACAAATCCTATTCTCGAAATACGCCAACCCAACAAGTACGTTTGGAGACACCTGTAGAGCACCTTTATAATCACCCAGTTACGTTGTGACGTTTGGTAGCACACAAAGTGTTCCTCCGGTAAACGGGAGTTGCATAATCTCATAGTCATAGGAACATGTATAAGTCATGAAGAAAGCAATAGCAACATACTAAACGATCGAGTGCTAAGCTAACGGAATGGGTCAAGTCAATCACATCATTCTCCTAATGATATGATCCCGTTAATCAAATGACAACTCATGTCTATGGCTAGGAAACATAACCATCTTTGATCAACGAGCTAGTCAAGTAGAGGCATACTAGTGACACTCTATTTGTCTATGTATTCACACATGTATCATGTTTCCGGTTAATACAATTCTAGCATGAATAATAAACATTTATCATGATATAAGGAAATAAATAATAACTTTATTATTGCCTCTAGGGCATATTTCCTTCACCCAAACGGGGACATGAGCTCAAAAGCCAAACCTGGGCACACAAGGCTTATGTCGTCCTACCTGATCAGGGTAGCGCCCCGCGCATAACCTTCCCTCGTTGGAGGCACCGGCGGGAGGCATGACAATAGACCGCATCAGAGCTTCCCCATACAAAGGCAAGTGTGGTTGCACTGAAAAAGCCTATTTTAGTGGCACCTGACCAAGTTAATGACGGAATTTATCCCCAAAATATAATAGTGATAATTGATACTCCGACATCATATATCAACCTGTAATCCAAGTCATAGCAATATCCAACAACTACTCCAAAGCATAATATCATCATACCAAAATGCTCCGAGGATAGCATAACACTACTATCATGATGAATCCGAAAACAATAATCCTACTACTCCAATAACAAGAACAAGCTATCCAGCTAAGATCCACATGCAAATATCATCTCCGAAAATAATACTCCAAGCAACAGAACATCAACTATCATCATGAAAACAAAAACATACTAGCCGCTAATAATCCAATGGCAACATGACCTCCGAAGTAATACTCTGAAATATAATCTCACACACCAACATGAAAATAATCATAACATAAGCCACTAATAACCCAGAGGCAACATTTCATCCACATAATCATCAAAATATAAGTCCTAGAACTCCAAGCAATATCATGGCAATAGCAAGATCAAAACAATACTCCGAGAAATGCCATGAACAAATCATACATAGCTAATGCAAATTTTAAACAAGTTCAAATAATTTAAACCATGTCACTGCATTATAGTGATGCAAATGGAGGGTGTGGCTTGCCTGGGGTGGAAGAAATCACCGGGAGAAAGTGCGAGAAGCTCGCGGAACGAATCGCCGGAAATCTTTCTCTCTCGGAGGGGGCTGAATAAGGGCAAGGGCATAATGGTCATTTTCAGAATGTCAAAACATGGTGAAAATGATTCCATCGGAATGGGCTCGAAGAAGCGAAGAAGTGGGCTTTGGATTCACTTGATTTGGAGCTACAGGTAAAAAGATACAGACGTTTAAAGCTCAGGGACTAGTCTGTAAAAATACTTCTACAAACAGGTCCCTGGTAGTTAAACAGAACGTGTCTTTTTCTGAAAATATGTCTTCCACAATGGAAAACGCATTTTGGCCCAAGAAGAGCAGGAAGGCGCTTTCGTGTAGGGGAGACGTATTCGCGGGAATACGCCTCCACTTATCCACGTCAGCACCCGGCTGGGTCAACGCGGAGTGGCTGACGTGCGGGGCCCGTGGCTAGCTGGCAGGGAGGGTCGTCGTCTTCGTCTCCATCGCGCACGCTCGCGCTCGGCCGAGGCAGGGGCGAGCTCCGGCGATGCTCGCCGGCGCTACAGCCCATCTCCCGCGGCGCTCCGCCTACAGATGGATTCAGGAGGAGGAGCCACATCCGAAGGGGTAGGTTACGGCCGCCGGGGATGGACGGAGCGGTAGCAGCTTCGACGCCGGCGGACGGCGGCGTCGGGTGGAGTTGGGGTCGAGGCCACGGTTACTTCCGGAGACGAGGCGAAGGTGTGGGAAGGAGCTTTGAGGTCCGGGTGGTCCTCTGGTGAGGTCAGGAGGGAGGGGGAGGGCTCGATTGGCATGAATTCAAGAGGAGGCCCGAGGCGGCCATGGCGGCCATCTGAGACGAGGAGGAGCTCTCGAGCTCGAATGAAAGGCTAGGGCGGGGTGGGGAGGAGTGGGGGAGGAGTGCTGGTGCGGTCGAGGGAGCTCGGGGTTGCCTAAATAGCCAAGGGGGAGGAGCTGCCGCGCTGGCGTCGCCGCGGACGCGTGGCCGGAGCCACAGACGCGTGTGTGCGCGCTCGAGCTTGTAGGTAGGCGACGGGGGAGGAACATGGGAGAGTCTCACGGGGCAGAGGAGGCCAACGGAGCACGGGGAGGATGACGACGGCGACGAACAGAGCCAAACCGCCACTGTTCGCCCGTGGGCACGCGCTGGCTTGCATCTGTGAGGAAGCTGCCGAAGGGGGAGAGGGGTCCAGGAGAACGGTGACGACGAGGTGAAGCCAAGGGACATGCTCACGCGCGCTAAGACGACGAGGGGGAGCGGTGCCGAAGCACGAACAGTGCTCTAGACACGCCACAACACACAGAGCGCGTGAAACTGCATGCCAGTTGCATGGTCACCACGGGACAATGCACAGGGAGGTCACGAGAGGATTGCAAACTATGTCTGGGGGCTGGTCCTTCCAGGGTGGATCATTTATGTGCCATTGGCTCGATTTGAGGCACTGTGGTTGGGTTGGAATGGAGCTCTGAAGTTTTCTGCAGTAATCTTGGTCGTGCACTAGCGATCAACAGAAACTTGATTGGGGACAAATAGTTTGTCTGCGGTGTTTATCTATGGAAGGACTACAGTCCTGGAGGTTTAGAGAAGAAATGGACCACAATTGACTAGGGTTGCTTCGCAATTGCATTTTTGGTCCAGAAACTTGATCAACATGATGCTCTCACATGGAGTGATGGAATGGGATGAAGTTTGACAAAACCTCATGATATGGACATATAATATGGACATATAAAGATGCTGTAAAAAGCTCATACCAAATGGGTTCACCAAAATGGTACTTGCTTCACAAGCATCCGCTCTGTCCAGAAAATTGGAATAATTTTGGTGATCAAATGGCTCAATGAAATGGTCCCAAATTGCGTGGAGAGATGTTATATAGGCAGGAGCATGATCTGGTAATGTATCAGGATTTTTGAAGCAATATAAAATGCACTTGCTTCACAACCTGAAAATATTGCCAGAATCAAAGATTTGGTCCTGTGCTCACATAGATGATTGGATGGGGCTGCAAATGGGTGGAGGGGGTTGATATGAGCAAATGAAGGAGTATGCAAAAGTTCAACTCATTTGGATACTCCTAGATAGTACTTTCTTCACAAAGCCTTCTGCCTGACAGAAACTTTGAAAAATCACTGAGGAAGATTGGCTAGGCAAATAAAGTTGAATTTGTGCATGAGGCAATGATTTTGATATATACGCATGCCCAAAAAGCTTGGGAGGAACTAGGAAAATATAAATGACACTTCCTTCACAAAGTGCCATTCAGGGCAGAATAGGAGAATAATTATTGGGGAACTATTCTTGGGCTAGGACAGGAATGTTTGGGCATAGTTGAGCAATATATGACCCAAGGGAATTATGAGAATTATTTGGGGATTTTTGGACGGACAGAAATATAGGTCGCTTCACAACCTAGGGCAGATAGGGTTATTCCTTTAATAGAAAAAGGAATATTCCCTAGAAAAAGATTTTAGGGTTTGGTCAAGGAGTGAAGTGACATGATCTTGGCAAGGTTTTGAGAATGCTGAGCCACTTGGGAGGGGGAATGAGGATGACTTCCCAGGTGGCAAGGCCATAGAACCACTCCAAAAAGAAAAACAGAGCAAAAACCAAATAAATCAAAAGAAAAAGGAAAGGGCCAAAAGCCAGGCTGTTACATCCCGCTACATCATGTCATCTTGCTTAATGCGTTACTCTATTCTTATGAACTTAATACTCTAGATGCAGGCAGGAGTCGGTCGATGTGTGGAGTAATAGTAGTAGATGCGGAATCGTTTCGGTCTACTTGACACGGACGTGATGCCTATATTCATGATCATTGCCTTAGATATTTCATAACTTTGCACTTTTCTATCAATTGCTCGGCAGTAATTTGTTCACCCAGCGTAATAATTTCTATCTTGAGAGAAGCCTCTAGTGAAACCTATGGCCCCCGGGTCTATTTTACAACATATTAGTTTTCCGTCAACTTGCCAATTTCTGTCGCCGTTCCCTTATTTTGCAATCTTTACTTTCCGTTCCATAAACCAAAGATACCAAAATTACTTTACCGTTTATCCATCTCTACCAGATCTCACTTTGCGAATAACCGTGAAGGGATTGACAACCCCTTTGTCGCGCTGGTAGCAAGTTGGTGTTTGTTTGTGCATGTATTCGATGGCTTGTTGCGTAGTCTCCTACTGGATTGATACCTTGGTTCTCAAAACTGAGGGAAATACTTACGCTCCTTTGCTGCATCACCCTTTCCTCTTCAAACCAACGCAAGCTCAAGAGGTAGCAAGAAGGATTTCTGGTGCCGTTGCCGGGGAGATCTACGCCCTCAAGACATACCAAGTACCCATCATAAACTCTCATCTCTCGCATTACATTATTATCCATTCACATCTCATTTTCCTCTCCCCCACTTCTAAAATGATTTTCGAAAATATTCGCCTTTTCTTCGCCTCTCTTCCGTTCGTCTTCTTCGCTTGCTTTTTGTGTGCTCGTGTGGTGGATTGCTTGCTTTGTCACGATGGCTCAGGATAATACCAAATTGTGTGACTTTTCCAATACCAACAACAATGATTTTATTAGTACTCGATTGCTCCCGATGCTAATGTGGAATCTTGTGAAATTAATACTATTTTGTTGAATCTTTTTATGAAAGATCGATTTTCCGGCCTTCCCAATGAAGATGCCGCATCCCATCTTAATAATTTTGTTGATTTGTGCGATATGCAAAAGAAAAAAAGATGTGGATAATGATATTTTTAAGTTGAAGTTATTTCCGTTCTCGCTTAGGGATCGCGCTAAAACTTGGTTTTCATCTTTGCCTAAAAATAGTATTGATTCATGGAATAAGTGTACAGATGCTTTTATTTCCAAGTATTTTCCTCCCGCTAAGATCGTCTCCCTTAGGAACGATATTATGAATTTTAAACAACTTGATCATGAACATGTTGCACAGTCTTGGGAGAGGATGAAATTGATGATTAGAAATTGCCCTACTCATGGTTTGAATTTATGGATGATTATACAAAAAAATTATGTCGGATTGAATTTTGCTTCTAGAAATCTTTTAGATTCGGCCGCGGGAGGCACTTTTATGGAAATTACTTTAGGAGAAGCTACTAAACTCCTAGATAATATTATGGTTAACTATTCTCAATGGCATACCGAAAGATCGTCCACTAGTAAAAAAAGTGCATGCAATTGAAGAAATAAATGTTTTGAGTGCAAAGATGGATGAGCTTATGAAATTGTTTGCTAGTAAGAGTGCTCCTATTGATCCTAATGATATGCCCTTGTCTACTTTGATTGAAAACAATAATGAATCTATGGATGTGAATTTTGTTGGTAGGAACAATTTTGGTAATAACGCGTATAGAGGTAATTTTAATCCTAGGCCGTTTTCTAGTAATTCCTCTAATAATTATGGTAATTCCTACAACAGTTCTTATGGAAATTATAATAAGATGCCCTCTAAATTTGAGAATAGTGTTAAATAATTTATTAGTTCACAAAAGAATTTCAATGCTTTGATTGAAGAAAAATTGCTTAAGATTGATGATTTGGCTAGGAATATGGATATAATGTCTCTTGATGTTGATTCTTTGAAACTTAGATCTATTCCACCTAAGCATGATATCAATGAGTCTCTCAAAGCCATGAGAATTTCCATTGATGAATGCAAAGAAAGAACCGCTAAGATGCGTGCTAAGAAAGATTGGTTTATAAAAGCGTGTTCTTCTAGTTTCCGTGAAAATAATGATGAAGATCTTAAAGTGATTGATGTGACTCCTATTTAATATTTGTTTTCCAATGTAAATCTTGATAAATATGGGACTGGAGATGATTCAACTTTAGTTCGAAGGTGTCCCAATGATTCGGAGTTTTTAGATCTTGATGCAAAAATTGATAAATGTGGGATTGAAGAGGTCAAAATTTTAGATAGCAATGAACCCACTATTTTGGATTTCAAGGACTTTAATTATGATAATTTCTCTTTGATAGATTGTATTTCCTTGTTGCAATCCATGTTGAATTCTCCTCATGCTTATAATCAAAACAAAGCTTTTACTTAACATATCGTTGATGCTATGATGCAATCTTATGAAGAAAAGCTTAATTTGAAAGTATCCTAGAAAACTTTATGATGAGTGGGAACCTACTATTAAGATTAATATTAAAGATTATGAATGCTATGCTTTGTGTGATTTGGGTGCTAGTGTTTCCACGATTCCGTAAACTTTATGTGATGTGTTAGGTTTCCGTGAATTTTGATGATTGTTCCTTAAATTTGCATCATGCGGATTCCACTATTAAGAAACCTATGGGAAGAATTAATGATGTTCTTATTGTTGCAAATAGGAATTATGTTCCTGTAGATTTCATTGTTCTTGATATAGATTGCAATCCTACATGTCCTATTATTCTTGGTAGACCTTTCCATAGAACGATTGGTGCAATTATTGATATGAAAGAAGGAAACATTAGATTTCAATTTCCGTTAAGGAAAGGCATGGAACACTTTTCAAGAAAGAAAATTAAATTGCCTTATGAATCTATTATGAGAGCCACTTATGGATTGCATGCCAAGATGATAATACTTAGATCTATTCGTGTTTTTATGCCTAGCTAGGGGCGTTAAACAATAGCGCTTGTTGGGAGGCAACCCAATTTTATTTTTGTTCTTGCTTTTTAGGTCTTTTTTTCTTTGAATAAATCATCTAGCCTCTGGTTAGATGTGGTTTTGTGTTTTAATTAGTGTTTGTGCCAAGTAAGACCTATGGGATAACCTACGCTGATAGTTAATTTGATCTTGCTGAAAAACAGAAACTTTTGTGCTCACAAAAACAATTCTTACTCATAGAAGGAACATGATAAAATACTGATTCTTTTTGAAGAAGACTAGTAAACAAATTATCTAGGATTTCCTATTTTCTCAGGATTTTTGGAGTTACAGAAGTATTCGAAATATTCAGATTGCTACAGACTGTTCTGTTTTTGACAAATTCTGTTTTTCGCGTGTTGTTTGCTTATTTTGATGCATCTATGGCTAGTATCGGGGGGTATGAACCATGGAAAAGTTGGAATACAGTAGATATTACACTAATATAAATAAAGAATGAGTTCACAACAGTACCAAAAGTGGTGATTTATTTTCTTATACTAACGGAGCTTACGTGATTTTCTGTTGAAGTTTTGTGTTGTGAAGTTTTCAAGTTTGGGTAAGGATTTGATGGAGTATTGAATAAGGAGTGGCAAGAGCCTAAGCTTGGGGATGCCCAAGGCACCCCAAGGTAATATTCAAGGATGTCAAAAATCCTAAGCTTGGTGATGCCCCGGGAAGGCATCCCCTCTTTCGTCTTCGTCTATCGGTAACTTTACTTGAGGCTATATTTTTATTCACCACATGATATGTGTTTTGCTTGGAGCGTCCTGTATGATTTGAGTCTTTGATTTTTAGTTTGACATAATCATCCTTGCTGTACACACCTTTTGAGAGAGACACGGATGAATCGTGATTTATTAGAATGCTCTATGTGCTTCACTTATATCTTTTGAGCTAGGCAAAATTTGCTCTAGTGCTTCACTTATATCTTTTTAGAGCACGGTGGTGGTTTTATTTTATAGAAATTGATGAACTCTCATACTTCACTTATATTATTTCGAGAGTCTCTAAACAACATGGTAATTTACTTTGGTTATAAAATTAGTCATAATATGATAGCATCCAAGAGGGATATAATAAAAACTTTCATATAAAGTGCATTGAATACTATGAGAGGTTTGATTCATTATGATTGTTTTGAGATGTGAAGATGGTGATATTAGAGTCATGCTAGCAAGTAGTTGTGACTTTGAGAAATACTTCTCATAGAGTATTCCACCTATAGTGCTATGTCCATGGCTCACGCTCATGTATTGCTTGAAAGTTGAAAAGGTTTGAGAACATCAAAAGTATGAAACAGTTGCTTGGCTTGTCATCGGGGTTGTGCATGATTTAAATATTTTGTGTGGTGAAGATGGAGCATAGCCAGACTATATGATTTTGTAGGGATAAGCTTTCTTTGGCCATGTTATTTTGAGAAGACATAATTATTTTGTTAGTATGCTTGAAGTATTATTGTTTTTATGTCAATATTAAACTTTTGTTTTGAATCTTACAGATCTGAACATTCATGCCACAATAAAGAGAATTACATGGATAAATATGATAGGTAGCATTCCACATCAAAAATTCTATTTTTATCATTTACCTACTCGAGGACGAGCATGAATTAAGCTTGGGGATGCTTGATACGTCTCCAACGTATCTATAATTTTTGATTGTTCCATGCTATTATATTATCTGTTTTGGATGTTTTATATGCATTCATATGCTATTTTATATGATTTTGGGACTAACCTATTAACCTAGAGCCCAGTGCCAGTTTCTGTGTCTTTCCTTGTTTTAGAGTTTCGCAGAAAAGGAATACCAAACGGAGTCCAAATGGAATAAAACTTTTGCAATGATTTTTCTTGGACCAGAAGACAGCTAGGAGACTTGGAGTGCAAGTCAGAAGAGCTGCGAGGCGGCCACAAGGGTGGAGGGCGCGCCCAGGGGGTGGGCACGCCCCTCGACCTTGTGGGCCCCTTGTAGCTCTCCTGACCTAATTCTTCCTCCTATATATACTCTTATACCCCAAAAACATCTAGGGGAGCCACGAAACCACTTTTCCACCGCCGCAACCTTCTGTACCCGTGAGATCCCATCTTGGGGCCTTTTCCAGCATCCTGCCGGAGGGGGATTCGATCACGGAGGGCTTCTACATCAACACCATTGCCTCTCCGATGAAGCGTGAGTAGTTTACTTCAGACCTACGGGTCCATAGCTAGTAGCTAGATGGCTTCTTCTCTCTCTTTGATTCTCAATACAAAGTTCTCCTCGATGTTCTTGGAAATCTATTCGATGTAATATTCTTTTGCGGTGTGTTTGCCGAGATCCGATGAATTGTGGATTTATGATCAGTTTATCTATGAATATTATTTGAATCTCCTCTGAATTCTTATATGCATGATTTGATATCTTTGCAAGTCTCTTCGAACTATCGATTTGGTTTGGGCAACTAGATTTGTTTTCTTGCAACGGGAGAAGTGCTTAGCTTTGCGTTCAATCTTGCAGTGCTCGATCCTAGTGACAGAAGGGGAACCGACACGTATTGTATTGTTGCCATCGAGGATAAAAAGATGGGGTTTTCATCATATTGCTTGAATTAATCCCGCTACATCATGTCATCTTGCTTAATGCTTTACTCTGTTCTTATGAACTTAATACTCTAGATGCAGACAGGAGTCGGTCGATGTGTGGAGTAATAGTAGTAGATGCAGAATCGTTTCGGTCTACTTGACACGGACATGATGCCTATATTCATGATCATTGCCTTAGATATCATTATAACTTTGCGCTTTTCTATCAATTGCTCGGCAGTAATTTGTTCACCCACCGTAATAATTTCTATCTTGAGAGAAGCCTCTAGTGAAACCTATGGCCCCGGGGTCTATTTTACAACATATTAGTTTTCCGTCAACTTGCCAATTTCTGTCACCGTTCCCTTATTTTGCAATCTTTACTTTCCGTTCCATAAACCAAAAATACCAAAAATATTACTTTACCGTTTATCCATCTCTATCAGATCACACTTTGCGAATAATCGTGAAGGGATTGACAACCCCTTTGCCGCGTTGGTTGCAAGTTGGTGTTTGTTTGTGCAGGTATTCGATGGCTTGTTGCGTAGTCTTCTACTGGATTGATACCTTGGTTCTCAAAACTGAGGGAAATACTTACGCTCCTTTGCTGCATCACCCTTTCCTCTTCAAGGGAAAAACCAACGCAAGCTCAAGAGGTAGCAAGAAGGATTTCTGGCGCCGTTGCCAGGGAGATCTACGCCAAGTCAAGACATAGCAAATACCCATCATAAACTCTCATCTCTCGCATTACATTATTCTCCATTCGCCTCTCGTTTTCCTCTCCCCCACTTTCAAAACGATTTTCGAAAAGATTCGCCTTTTCTTCGCCTCTCTTCTGTTCGTCTTCTTCACTTGCTTTTTGTGTGCTCGTGTATTGGATTGCTTGCTTTGTCACGATGGCTCAGGATAATACCAAATTGTGTGACTTTTTCAATAGCAACAACAATGATTTTATTAGTACTTCGATTGCTCCCGATGCTAATGCGGAATCTTGTGAAATTAATACTGCTTTGTTGAAGTTAATATTTCTGTTAATGGTAAAACACTACAACCTATGTGTTAGTTTTGACCTGACCTAGTCATTTTTGACTGGGCCCACCAGTCAGTGAGAGTGGATAGGGTTGTCGTGAGTAAGAAAAGTATTTCCCCTGGCCCACATGTAAGTGACATATGCAACGAGGGTTAAAATGTCCACAGAATGTTCCGGAGATGGTCAAACCCCTTTGACCGGACAAAAACCACATAGAGGGGTATTTTCATAAGCGCACGAGACTGAAAGAGGAGGAAAGTTAATCCCCTGATTTTTTTAGGGATAAAGACAAGAGTGGGCGCAATTTAGGGGAAAAATGGAATTGTCCTAATTCTTATATTACTGACATTGGTCATAGCGCTAATAATACTAGTCGCGCAAACTCTAATAGGTACCAGTGTCGTACTGCTGCGTGGCTTGGTTCCGGTGCAGAAGAAGCCATAGGCATTACCAGATGGGATTATAATCCTTAAACCATGAGTAATACTTTCTTCGTGGCGCTCAAATAGATATATATATAACACTAAAATACTTCTAAATGCATCCATTTGAGAGTCAACTAATTTTGGACGGGAGGAGTACAAAAGTAAAAAAAAAAAAGCCATGGAGATTTTGAACGCCACTTGCTCGGGATCGATCAATCAATCAGAGTAGACTAGGCCTCCTAGAGCATAGCAACAACCCCACCGGCTTCAGTTTCAATTTCAATCACGGCCCAGCAAAGTCGGCGAGAACGCCGCACCCGCTTTCAAATCCCCTCCCCCTTCGTCGTCCCATCGCTCCCCTTCCTCCTCCTCCCGCTCCTCCCCTTTCAAACCCCTCCCCCCCTCCCTATAAACCTAGGCGAGGGAGCGCCCGCAGGCCACTCCCAGAGCCCAGATCTATCCACGCCCTCTTCGATCGCCCCGGCGTCCTCGTCCATGGCGACTCCGCCGTCGCCGCCGCCGCCGCCCACGCGCGCCTCCTGCGGCTCCTTCCTCCAGGAACTGCAGGTACGGTTCCGCCTCTCCTGTGATTCCATTTCTTGGCGCACGACTTAGTTGCTAGTTTCTTGGGGAAAGGGCCGACCCGGTCTAAGTCTCGTCGCGTTCGTGATGCGTCGTTCGCCGGAAAGTTGTGGCGACGGTGGTCGCAGGCGCCGCGGAAGGGAGTCGGGGCACTTGCTTGAAACGGTTGGATGCGTGCTGGGGTTCAAAATGTACGTCTGTGGGAGGGATCGGGCTCCTATTGTTGTCTCTTGTGGTTCCTAACTGCGTGCTGGAATCGGGGGGGGGGGGGGGGGGGGGGGGGTAGATTCTGCGTTTCTTGATGCTTTCTTGGTTAAAAGATCTTGGTTATTTCGCGGCTTAGTCCCCGAATTCGGCTGTGACCTGCGCATCTCTTGATGTTTTCTTGGTCTTGGTTATTTTACTGGATAATCCCCGAATTCGGTCACATTGCATCTCTCGGTGCTTACTGATGGTTGTTGTACTGCTTGTCGTAGTTAATGCTCCGTAATTATGATTCTGGTAAGCCATTGCCCAAATTCCCCCCCCCCCCCCCCCCCCCCTTTTTTTTTTTATTTCATGTTTGCCTCATTGTCTGCTGGTGCTAACTGCTAAGTATCCACTTTTCTTTGATCCGTATGTACTGTCAGCCTTTTGCTGAAGATTACATTTGTTGATTCAGGAACTATGGGGAGAGATAGGCCCGGATGAACTGGAAAGAGATAGGATGATCTTGCAGTTGGAGGAGGACTGCCTCAATGTTTACAGGAAGAAAGTGGAACAAACTAGAAAGCAAAAGGCAGACCTGCTTCAAGTCATGTCCTTGGGCGAAGCTGAGATAGAAAAGATACTTTCTGCTCTGGGAGAGCGTGAATCCTTTTCTAGGGTCAGTGAATTCTTTTCCTGATCCTTTCAAAATATATATTATTTCCTGATCCCTTCCAATTCCATGCCTTTTGCTGATATCATGCTCCAGTCTTATGTGTTATGTTTGGCTTTTGTTTTTTAGGTGGAGAAGCTTGGGGGTACATTAATGGAACAACTTACGAAACTAGAGCCAGTTCTGGACGATCTGAGACGGCGGAGAGATGAGCGCATAAATGAATTTTTGGCTGTTCAGCTGCATATAGTTCGTCTACAAGCTGAGATTTCAGGAACTATTAATCATGGGGATCCTGCAGCTCCTTTAGTGGATGAGACTGACCTATCTACAGGAAGACTAGCTGAACTGAAAACCCAGCTTAATGAACTCCAGACAGAAAAGGTTAGGCACCTGGTATAAGCCTATCATTTCCTGCATCTTTCAACTCTGACGCTTAAATTGTTTGTCCTGATGTTTTCAGAATCTCAGACTGCAAAAGATTGATGCTCAGATCAAGTGTATTAATGAAATGTGCAACATGATGTCTCTTGATCTTAAGAAGACATTATATGAAGTTCATCCCAGCTTTGTTGAATTGGAAAGAATCAAATCCATGAGTATAAGTGATAGCACACTTGATAGGCTTGCAGGAACAGTTCATGCACTAAATCAAGAAAAGAAACAGAGGCTCAGGAAGGTACTGATGTTTGCTGTTCATGTTAGTCATTTAACAAAAGTATGGGTCTGTGTGTATCTTTGATGTATTCACCTTAGTTTTTATATTTTTACTGGTGACCTCCAGTATGGGCCTGGCATTGTGTTTGAGTAGTTGACCTGATAATATTATTCAGCTTAGCAAATCATACCATGATTTATTTTTTCTGAATTGTCGAGTATGTTGTCTTGGTTGTCACTTTTATGATTCAATTTACCTGTACATTTAATAAAGCAGGGGTCTGCATGTATCTTACTTCAGTGCTTTCACCTTGGCGTATATTGTTTTACTATTTGACCTCCAGTATGCGAGTCATTGAATTTGAGACTTGACATTATGATGTGATTCAGCTTAGCAAAGCATATCATGATTATTTTCTAAACCTTTTGTAGTATGATTTCTTTGGTTTTATGTCATTCCATTATGATTCACATACACTATACATGACATGGTTTGACATTTGTCTATTTGTTTATTGGGCAGCGCTCAAAATTCTTCAATCAATCATACATTCATACTGTAATTGCCATCCTAATTCTGTTTAATTCTTGACCAGTGTATGGTTTATGGACTTGTGCACTTTAGCATGCTTTCCTTTCAACTTCTGCTAAATATTGTTCCATATTTCTTTGTATCAAAGATCCACATTGTTGAAATTTGCATTATCTATTGCAGCTACAAGATCTTGGAAGCACACTCATTGAGTTATGGAGTCTAATGGACACACCATTAGATGAACAGAAATGCTTTGATCATGTTACCTCTTTGATTTCAGTCTCACCCAATAGAGTGATGCCCCAAGGATGCCTTGCACATGACCTTATTGAGAAGGTTACAATTGATTGTCTATTTATTTACTTATTTTCTTTGGATTTTCATCAAGCTAATTTCTTCAAATTATACTAATTTTCATGTAAAATTCCTTTCCCCCCTTGTTTAGGTAGAGGTTGAGGTCAAGAGACTGAAGCATTTGAAAGCTAGCAAAATGAAAGAGCTTGTCTTGAAGAAAATGACTCAGCTTGAAGAAATCTACAGAAGTGTTCACATGCATATTGATAGCGATCATGAGTGGCAGATTCTCACTGAACTTATTGATTCTGGTTCACTTCTTTCCCATGCCTTTCATCCTGAAGATACATAACTGAAGTTATTTTATACAGTTCTGTTTCCATTAAGAACTACCTGATGCATGATTTAACTGGTGCTCCTTAGTTATATAACGTTGCCGTTTCTGTCTCACCTTAAAATTCTGTGAATTTCTTAGTCAAATGCAATTGTAGGTTCTGAAACTGTCTTTCAACTTTGTGTCTTCTAGTGTCAGCTTGAATATTTAGGCAGATCAATTTTGACACAAAAATTGAATAAGCTCTTATGAAAACTAAAAGAGCATGCAGCAATGGGCAGTTGGATGAGAAAATTGCTGTTCTGTTGAAATGCTGTTTTCTTAATATTGTATGCACTATTTTGTTTAAAAGCTGTCTTTGTTTCTTACAGTAAGTTTTTTGAGCTACTGTTCTGGATTTGTTGGCACATCAGACACAAGTTTTAAACTTGGAGCACTCAGTTCCTTTACTTTTAACATATCCATCATAGCAACTTATTTCCCTTGGCAATTGACCCAGCACAATTGCATATTTCTACTAGACTCGAAGCATTAAGGCATAAAAGTTGTGGAGCATTAATCATGATAAAAAAACATCTCCAGAAACAACTGGATTTAATCATCAATATCGTCTATGGTAATGTGGAAAACATCATTCACATACAAAAAGTCAATAGTCTAAAATAAATGGCAATATTTAATTGCAGAAGTAAAGGCTGATAATACTCAAACATGAGGTTATTTTTAGAAGTACTCAGTTGTTTTTACTAAGTATCTCAACGGTAGTTTCCTAAAGGCACAGTACTCAGTTATTTTTAGAAGTACTCAGTTATTTTTAGAAGACATTTTACTGTTACTACCTCCGGTCCTTTTTACTCCGCGTATTAGAATTGGGTCAAGTCAAACTTTGTAAAGTTTGACCAAATTTATATGAGAAAATATCAACATCTACAATACCGAACACATAAACTATGAAACTACATTTCATAATGAATCTAACAATATTGATTTGGCATTGTGTATGTTGATATTTTTTTTCTATAAGTTTGGTCAAAGTAGAGATACTTTGACTTCGGACAAAACTTATATGCAGACTAGAAAGGACCGGAGGGAGTACCATATTGCTCTTCGTTTATTCCCTAATGGCACAGTACTGTTACCTGTTGAATTTGACAATGCATAAATTTTGTTTTGTAGGTAGAGCAGATCTCTCAGAGCTGCTTACAGATATGGATGACCGAATTGCAGAAGCAAGAGATCTTGCTCTAAGTAGAAAGGACATTCTAGAAAAGGTGGAAAAATGGACATCAGCAATTGAAGAGGAGGGTTGGCTTGGTGAATATGAGGGGGTAAATTGAATTTTTCTTCTTCTTATCTTTAAATGCTCTTTGGTCTATACTTGTTCCAATGGTTAATCGACCAGCTAGTTATCTTTAGTCAAAGTATTGCATTGTTGCATCCGCCTTAGGCGATTTATATGGTCTCAATTTCAGGATCAAAATCGCTATAATGCTGGTCGAGGAGCTCACATAAATCTCAAGCGCGCGGAGAAGGCAAGGGTATTGGTCAGCAAAATTCCATGTATGCCTCTATACTTTTCTGTGTGTTTCTACTGGAAATTTCTATTGTTTGGATGAGCCTTCATGTGATTATCATTTTGGATTGCTTGGACAATAGCTGTGAGTATGTTGAATTTTACCCGCTGCTTAATTTGTTCTAGATGAATACTATAGTTGGACATAACTGAAGCTTTATTTAAAATATTCAACAATGTGAAATCTTCTGGAAACATGCTTATGGGTCATTTGATGCACCTGTTAGTCAGGTACACCCAGTTAGTTAAATTTACAATGCACGGCAGTTATAACATTTTAACTATCTCTGACACTCATTTCCTTCTGTTTTCTGGTGTTTGTCCTACTGATGTTTAGTTTGTTTTTGCGGGAAACTGATGTTTAGGTTTGATTTCTCTAACAGAAGTTTTTGTTGATACCTCTGTTTCTCAACTTCAATATTGTTTTACCATGTAGCCCTGCTGGAGAATTTGACTACTAAAGTTAAAGCTTGGGAAAAGGAGAAGGGCATGTCATTTATGTATGATAAGGCAAGTTCAGTTACCAAATGCTCTTTTCAAACGAATATGTTTCAGTTTGCCAATTTCATCTTAATTATGTAACATTTGCCGCATTCATTTACAGAAGAGGCTTTTGGATAGCTTAGAAAAATACACCTCTGAAAGACAACAAAAGGAAGAGGAAAAACGTCGATCACGGGTTGGTTCTCCATGCCTCTTGTTCCACTCAATCCTTGTTCATCAGTGTGTTCGGCCTCTTTTTTTAGCTTCTTGAGAACATTTCTGGAGAAATATATTCTAACCTTGCTCAGTATCATGAATACATATGATACAACAAGGTTGTTTCATATTTTCCGTGCCTCTTGTTCCACTCAATCTGTCACATTCATCAGTGTGTGTGTCTGGTGTCTTTGTAGGTTCCCTCTTTAGCTTTCTTGAAATCTTCTCTGATAACATTTCTGGAGATATATATTCAAATCTGGCTCAGTATCATGAGTACAAATGATCAACATGGAAGTAATAATCGAGCCATTCCCTCGTTAGGATAGTTCAAATTGCCTCTTACAATTCTCATTCACCATATCACATGTTAGATGTTTTGTTCTCTTCTCTACATCACTTATTTGGGGAGTTGATAGGAGAGTTAGGATGGGTGTGTTACCTTGTAAGTTGGCTTTCCTGCTACAAATTTCAACTCTAATAGGTTGCTGAAATGTTTTAACTATCTTCAGGAACTTAAGAAACTACAAGAACAGTTTGCAGCAGAACAAGGTGCGCCATATGGAGCAAAGCCTAGTCCTATGCGCCCGCTTTCGGCAAGGAAACCTCTTGGGCAGAGTACTAATGTCAACATTGTTGGTGGAACTCCTAACAGCCGGCGTGTGTCTACCCCAGTTTCACGCAAGGGAGGCTTGTCTTGTGGAAAAATGAAGGATACTGGCAAGACAGCTGCTTCTATACCGGCAAATTATGTTTCTCTTCCCAAGGATTGCTCAGACAGTTCTTACATGTGAAAATGTAACCACCCCTGACAAGTTGGCCTCTAGCCTGTACTTTCATACGTTTGGTCTCATATAGGTTAACTGATTGTTAATGCTTGAATTGTTCGAATCGTTGATCTTAACTCTGATGCAAAACCTGTTTCTGCTCCTGCACAATGCTTGTGCTCTTTTTCCTGCCTATTTGTGCTGCATTCAGCTTCTGCAGAATATAAATTCGATCCATATCTCAGATATTTGCGCTGAAGAAGCTTTCTGTTTTATATAATATCCGTCTTATATATAGCTATTTTGATCTCTGGTTAACGTTTTGTGAAAAAAAGCACAGTTCTTGCTGGTCCAGTCAGGATTAGGATTCAGCAGTTTGTTGCCTTATCCAAAAGCCTTACCTTCTAGTGTTATTTTGATCTCATGTTTAGAAACTCTTACCTTCTAGTGTCAATGTTTAATGACTAAAAGTCATCAACAAAACTGTTGGTAAAATATGGAAATATGTCAGTGTGAATTTGAAATTTGCCATCACATGACCGAACAATCTCAGATTCCTTCTGAGGTGTAGCTCTTTTCCCTCATGCACAGCCTTCATTAGTAGTTGCCTGTGCTCAGTTCTAGTATAATGATCTCACTCAAGCACACTACATGTTAGTGTGCCTTGCCTGGTCATTCCATTGATTCT
Organism: Aegilops tauschii subsp. strangulata; assembly: GCF_002575655.3. Lineage (NCBI taxonomy): Eukaryota > Viridiplantae > Streptophyta > Magnoliopsida > Poales > Poaceae > Aegilops > Aegilops tauschii. The sequence goes on from NC_053035.3 coordinate 359,980,421, forward strand.
AAAGGCAGCTTTGGTGCTTCATGTCTACTCTCTTTACTCTCTTGTTGCTAATCCAGCAGGTAAAGTCACAGTAAATCTCCAGCTAAAGAATTCAGTGACATATGCCCCCAAGATCTGATCCCAAAGTAGCATTCATCTAGTTGGCATTTTAGTTGAACTTATGGGTGTTCCTTCAGTGCGAAACTTAATAAAATGCGACCTTGGAACCAAGAATGGTGCTCATTGTTAATTACAACTAGGTCTCTGTTATTATCCTCGAGCACAGCAGCAGCCAGGTGGTTTTCAACTTAGAAAGTGGAAGAAATTACTCCTTCCCTCGCAAGACGACGCGCCTGAACTACCTACTGACTGACTTTTCTAAAAGACAGTGGTGATGTTACCAGGGGGTGCGGGGGGGGGGGGGGGGGGGGGGATTTTTTGTGGCGTGTAGGTCTTGAACCGTACTGCGACACACAGGATGTAACAAATTTCAGGTTTATTTCACACCAGCAGCAAACCAAAGTGTAACACACAATATGTAACATGAACAACTAGTTCACACCATAGTTCAGGTATAACATGGAAATAAAACCAATAGGGAGTCTGCTGCCGCTTCACATAGAACTATTGACGGTGAATACCGAGTCGGATGAGCAGAAAATCGGTGATCTCACTGCCTCGGGTGCCCAAGAAGTCGACGGTGGCGTTAATATCGACAAATACTCAACAGAAAGTGCTTTACATGTTAGTTAAAGCACTGAGCATAAGCTGTTCTGGTAATTTTTCGCAAAGTTAAATCACGAGGGTTCTTGATGTTACTTGGCGTGTTAAAAATCAGGTGTTGGTTAAAGTACAAAAGTTCCACCAATTGTGACAATTTGTTTCTATCCTTGGTTGAATGTTGGCTTGGTCATCTATGAATCTCTTCTTTTATTGGCTCCGGGTGATACGGATATCTCAATTATAGATGGGGCCACAATTTTTTTCACCTCTGAACCTGTGCTGGAGCTTATGATACACCATACATACATGCTGTTTAGAGCACCCATGATGCCTGTTTACAACATATCAGGATATCAAGAGACAAAAACCAAGAAGGCGATTCGGGTTTATGGGTATCGTATATTTGCAATTTGAGGGGGGTGACATGGTTTGGCCTTTGGCATATCACCATCTGACAATTCACTCTTATTTTTATGCCCATGCCGTATCATTTTCTGGTTTGGAACAAGGTATCTTAGTAAGATCACGGCCTACTCTCTTTATTCTATTAGCATTTCTGCCCCTGTTTTTAGCATTCTGCTGAGGTTACCTACTTGCCATACAGCGAGTTTCATTGGTTTTCGGAGATTAAGCGAATTGCTGCGTGTGGGCTGAGTGTAGAAACACTAATTTATGAGTGTGGTTGGCTTTATGCTACGCATTGCTTCTCTGCACATAGAAGGCTTTCGGTTATTCCAAGACGTCGACCGATGTTCGGTATGAGCACTTTCCCTGGCTGATTACAGGGGGATAAGCTCGGAGACTCGCTAATCGTCTACTCGTAAAACCAACTGGAGCAAGCATCTTACACGCTAAGTGGTCAGATAAGTCACAAGCGTGCGTTTTTTGGTGCTGTCCTAGCTGAAAAAAGGAGCTAATAAAGCAGAATTACAATTTGAAACGTATCTTGCATGTGTAGGCATAGCCAATGCGTTTTCCAACAATTTGAGCACGCATTTTATTTGTCGTCTTGCAATGTCTTCCCAAGACGCTATGTCGATCAATCATGACATGTTGCGTGATTAAAAACTTGCCATTATATGTACTGTTATTGTTGTTGTTGTTGTTGTTGTTGTTGTTGTTGTTGTTGTTTAGGTAATGATCTGTCTAAAACATGATTAACTAGAGCCAGGACAAGGAGTGATATGTACCCATAACCTTGGACAATTTGCAGCGCGACACGTGTTTTTCGGTTTCCAAGTAGCCAGTGATGTAGAATCCATTAACTTGCATTGGCACATCTCAGTCTCATCTGCAACCTGTTATTCCCCCCAAGGCAATGGAAGCCAGGGAGGTGGAGGGAGGGGACCTACGAGGGCTCATCGATCGACCGGGTCCGCCATGCCGTGCCCAGGATCGACACCGCGAAAAGACGGAGCATGAGAAAGGTGGTGGAGGAGGAGGAGGCAGGCAGGCAGGGGGCACATGATTCAGATAACTGTTCTTGTTCCTGGCCCCGGGGCTTTGGGGCACCAACTTGCCCGGGGATGGGACCTCGGATTCGAATCTTTATTCCCGGCTAAAGGAGATTCATGCTGGTTTAAGACTTGACACTGAATCTTTGCGAGTGCGCGCTAGGTAGGATTCCATGCTTTTCTTTTCCGGGGGAATGTTTATTCCTGGCTCCCGTCACCAGTTAATCAATCCTGGTTCTTTAAGGCCATAGTTGCCAATTACTTAAGACAGAGGGTTCTCGGAATCACTAGCACATACATCACATGTATGGTGGGAGCATTATCTTAACTAACCTCTCAAGATGCAATGGGGGTAAAGTTCATGAATAATGTAAGATACATACGGCTATGCGCCAACCGCCGCATCCGAACGATTACGTAGCGAAAACGCACATTTGACAAATATGTAGAATTGAAAAGATATGGGAAATGCAGAAAGAGATATGGTTATTTCTCTTTCGGAGTTTGAGGAGTGCTGCCTGCCTGCCTGCCCACAAATCCCACGTCCAATCAGTCATGTGAGCCCAAAGACTATGATTCCTTTTGTGCACTAGGCGAGGAGTTAGGAAGCAGGATAGCCTGACATGATCAAGCACTTTCCTCATATAGGATTGGAAGAGCTAGCTGAGGTATGGCATGCATAATCATGGTTCATATGTCATAATTAACTTCCCAAGGGGGTAGCTGATACAAGAGATGCAGATAGATAAGACAGGCTACCACAGACAGAAAGCATCGGCTTAATTAGCTAGAGACGTTACAAAGCTCTCCCTCACAGCATATGTTTTACCAGGTTCGTCACCAGGAAGACCAGTTATACTCTTACTGTTACTACCACCACTGCTCAGAGCACTAGACCACCACACCACCACAGCATCAAGATCCACCTATCTCTTGCTCCATCGATCAGTTCTCGTCGTCGCGCTGCATGCCGGCTTCCCCGGCGCCGGCAGGCACCGAGATGGTGACCGCCTTGCCGTTGGCCTGGGCTTTCTCCAGCTCCACCTCGTCCAGCTCGACCATGTCCATGATCCTGCCGTTGCCCTCGACGCCCTTGATCGCCACGGGGATCTCCGTCGCCTCGATCTCCTTCTTCTCCACGTCCTCCTTGTGCTTCCCCCAGAGCACCGAGTAGAGCCCGGCCACGATCAGCACGGACCCGATGATCCTGAAAATATCAAACAGCAAGAATGTACTGACTATTTGCTCGATCTTGTCTCTCATGGTGATTCATATCATGGAGACGAGGATTGATGCACGTACCCTCCGAGGTAGATGTTCTCGGCGAGGATGAAAGAGCCCATGATGGCCACCACGATCATCATGAGCGGGCTGAAGGCCGAGGCGAACACCGGGCCTCGGCTCTGGATCACCAGCCCTTGCACGTAGTAGGCAAGGCTAGACGTCACGATACCCTGCACACATACATATTCACAGAGATTCATGATCAGTACCATGCCATGTTTAATTATTGTCTCGATCTGATGGTGCTAGTATGGCCTGTGAGGCTTACGGCGTAGGCGGCGGCGAGGAGGTTCATGTCGAAGCCGATCTTCCAGACGTCGGTGGTATGCTCCATGGCCAAGGTGACCACGATGGCCTGCAGGGTGCCCACGAAGCAGATGAGCGTCGTCAGGGTCAGCGGCGCGTTGTACCTCGTCAGCGTCGGGCCCTGCATGCACGAAACACCAACTGTTAGGATTTTCAGTTCATGCATGGTTGCATGGACGGGAGGGAAGCGAGCTAGCTATATATATAGACCTGGAGGATGAAGAGGGAGGCCCATGCGAGGGTGGCGATGATGAGGAATATGGACCCCTTGAACCAGTCCTTGGCGGCGGCGGCGGCGTCCTGGTGCGGGCCGGGGAGGTGCGCGTGCCTGGACCAGATCATCTCCACGGCGCGGCCCTTGTAGAGCGTCATGAGCATGGCGCCGGCCACCGTGACGAGCGTGCCGGCCACCTTGGCCATGCACCTGGGCTTCTTGAGGTCCACCTTTTCCATCCGGAAGATGACCGCCATGACGAAGGTCATGGCGGGGAGCATGTTGCTCATGGCGCAGGAGAAGGTGGGCGATGTGTACTTGAGCCCCGCGTAGTAGAAGTTCTGGTCGATGACGGGGCCCATGAGGGCGAGGAGGAAGATGTTGAGGAAGACGAGGGGGGTCATCCGCGGCGGGCGGGCCTTGCCGCGCTCCAGGAAGAGCGCGAAGGGCGCGATGGAGAGGGTGGCGAAGGCGTGGCGGTACACCACCAGCACGTAGTGGCTCATGCCGTGGTTCAGCGACACCTTGGTGATCACGTTCATCCCGGCGTACCCGAACTGCAGCGAGATCATCGCCACGTACGGCTTGCACCGCTGCATCAGCGTCTCCCCCTCGCCGCCGCCGCCTCCCTGCTGCATCGCCATTGCTGGCTGGCTAGGTACGTGAAGTGCTGCCGGGGAGTGGAGTTGAGTGGAGTGGAGGAGTGGTGTGGTGTGTGCCCGTTGCTCCTTCGCCTGAGGGAATACAAGCGGCGCGGGCTCGTATTTATAGCCGTTCCCCGGGGTTGTGGGGGCCGGAGCTTACGTAGGTGGCGGGGCCGGCGCCGGTCGGCGGCTTCGCTCGCTGCATGGATGCTCTTATTCCCACACTGGTGCGGGTGCTCGCGTGCCACTGGTGTATTGTGAGTAGCTAGTTCTTTGCTACTGTGCTTGAATAGAAGAAGATGGATCCGTTGATCGGGCCGGTGAACTTATCCATGGTTGTCGTGATGTGCATGGTTGGCAGGGTCTCGAGGCTTGGATGCCGGGGCGGCGGCCCCGGATGGTGGTCCCCATGTTTCGCTCTCCCGCGGGCTTCATGGCGGCGGCGGTGACTATGCCTCTTGGTCGTGGGGCGACGAGGGGTATAGCACGGGTGTCTCGGTAATGTTCTCTGTCGTTGGCAGTGACGGGGTCCAGATCCGGATATGGAGGTATGTGCTCATCGCGGTTGTCCTAAGGGCCTCTTGCTGTCATGGGTGAGCTGCTGGGTAAAAGCCCCGTGCTTCAACGCTAGCGATGGCGACGCCCGTGGGCATCATTGGGTTCTCCTCTTCGTGCCAGGATTCCGGGGTGAAGACCCTATCTATTTGGACCCGACAGCAATGACACTTTGCGTCGTTATCCCTTCTGAGGGTGTTGTCATGGAGCTTAGGCGTCATAGGGAGTGGGGGTGGCGTAGTCTTCAGTCCCTCCTGTTTTTTTGTTTCCGGCAATAATCATGTGTGTATGTCTTGATCGGTTATCCTGGGATTTTCTGTGTACGAGAGCTCCCTCACTACCTTGTATTCTTCTCGTCGTGTATTGTTTATGTGCTTTATCTATAAAATCGGGTGAGAGCCGATAATTCAAGTTTGAGCTTGGGTTCATCTGCACTCGATGAACAATAAATTAAAAAATAATAGTAAGAAATTTAAAGAAATTATTTGGCTTCGAAGATGCTCAGGTGCGCAAGGAGGTCCCCGGATGTCCGGATGTCCAAACTGCTTGAAACATTACACACACATCTCGCATTCGATCATCTTTGATGCCAAAAGAATTTAAAGGTTTTGAACTATTTTGTATTTACTGTTCATACCCGGTCGGAGATGGCGGATGAGCCCGGCCGGGCACCGAATCACCGCTCGCGTCGAGAGCCGGTTTCGTGAATTAGTGAGGCGGAGTCGAGTGGCGGGTGATGTGGGCTCAGCTGGTGCGCCGTGACGCCGCCGCCCGCGAGGCTTTGCCGTTTGCTCCCGTGTCTGCGCGGCATTGGCCCGGCTGCATGAGCAGGCGACACAGCGGTTCCCCCGCTCGCGCGCCTTTTGTCAGCGTCTGCGTGACACGAGAAAAAAACCAATTGAAGGCAGAAGCTGCTGACACGGCCGGTGACAGGCTGAGACAGCTTGGAAAATCAACAGAGAAAGCATGTAGCGGCAACAGGAACACTCAGGAACACTGCTGGATGTAGAAATCATCATGTCTGTTATTGCGAGTGTTTCTTTAAATTGCATTGTCGATTAACACTACGAGGCTGCATATTTGGAAGACCCCAAGGGCCACAAAGCATGCACTGGAGCTCAAAGTAGCACGGTGCGAGCACTCATGCATCAACTTGAGAAACAATACACAAGTGGACGTGTGACGTGTTATCTACGATGCGATGCGATGGCTGTTCCAGCCAGCGTGGAAGCTACATATGTGGCTGATAAGCATGCACGACCAGCACTATTTAACAACACGTATCTGCAACGGATAAAGTTCGCGCGACGGCGATTATATTCATCCGAGGCAATTTGCAGGGTTCTTGGCGCCAAAAGTTGCACCGAAAGATCAGTATAATACTCCTCACACTTGCAAGTGTAAATCTCTGCATCCATATGCAGCGGCTACAAGCCTACAACCGCATGCATGCCCAGCCCAGGTATGCAGGGCCACAATTTTATCCTTGAGCCTCACAGTCCCGCTTGAAAATTCCTCTCGCAGCCGTGTATTGTCCCCACATCACTTGGCTTCGCAGAAATTGACAAAACCATTAGGATTCCTCCACGAATATATACGGCATGACGGCATGCATGCATATATACGGCATGTAGTTCATCTATGAGTACTCTTAATCTATATATGTCATCACGAACCAATCTATGGCTGGATAGTCAGAAGGACAGTGACATTCTCAGCCCACCAAAATCCAAGTCTTAAATTTGACATTGATACTCGCATTTTTTTGGATTTGTTCCAGACCTTCTGTCAATGTGCGTTCAGTTCGAGAAGATGTTCCCGACGACTATGAAGGCGTCTGTGGCCTTTGTCAATCTCAAGATGGTGTGCCAGATCAGTCTTTCGAAGGTGCTCATAGGAATATGGTGTGTGCGCGTTTATAGAGGTGAGTGTATGCACATACGTGGGTGTGTCTGCATCTGTATTGTGTTCGAAAAAAAATCTATATCTGTTGTCGAACTAATATGCTCTTTCGTCGCAACAGCTGCGTTTATTATTCGCCACTCGCGAGAAAAGTAAGAAACAGAAATGAAATGGATCTTCCCCGGCGCGCAGATGTTGGAAATGAACAAGTTCTGTGTCCTACGTACCTAGATACCCAGCTAGATATTGAGCACGTCAGATTCGATCGGTGCTGACGGAGCACGCATTCGATGCCTTCCTGGTAGTTGCATGTGCCCATCAGACGTGCATGCAGATATACTTTATATGGGAACCGCCTTCAGGATTTTCAGGGCAGATATCGATCGTGTCTAATTTGATGGGACAAAATTCCAGCTTGGATTCGATATGTGAGATATGGCGCAAACACACGCCACACGCATATGGAAAATAATATATATCTGCGGAATCCATTTACACGGTTCGATTCAAAGGGTACGTCGACATCCTTTAATAATTTATTTACACCAAAAATAGTGTAGTAGGCTCGAGCAAATGGATTGCAAATCATTTGTGTTGTGCTTGCAGGGGATACAAGCATATCGGTGCAAATGTAGTGTGGGGTTTGTAAATGTTAGTGAAAAGTAAACATTAGTGCAAATGTAGTGATATGGCTTGTAAATGTTACTAGCGTCAAAAGTAAACATTAGTGCAAACGTAGTGGTGGGGCTTGTAAATGTTAGTGAAAAGTAAACATTAGACTAAAGAAGTCTCATACCCTCTTCGTCTGGACTAGGTTTTTCCCACTCCCGTCGGTGCCGCCCGCCGGTCCGCCTTGCCTCCGATGTTGGAGCCTTGGAAGCATGGTGGACCCCACCCTCTTGCTCACAGGAGGGATCCTGCTCCGTTTGTGCTAAGAGTTTTGTGTTTGTGTCATGTTTAGGGCGAGGAGGCAGTGGCGATGGCACCGTGAAGACGAAATAATGCCCCGCCTAGTCCCCTCCCTGGCGGTGCTTCTAACAACAACGGTGGGCTTGTGAAGATTTGGTCCCGATGGATCTGTTTGGATCTGGCGGTTTATGCAGGTGCAATTGGTGCCTATGCACTGGTTCGAGTGGTGGTGATAGCGCTTCGGTTGGTTGCTCTGGCGTCGATCTGGAGGTTGGTGGATGTTTTAGTGATGACTATGATGTGATGCTCTGCCTCCTTTCTTCGTCTTGATGGTGGAGGGGGCTGGATATGGGCAGTGCTCGAATGCCTCGGCCGGCGATCTTATATGATTCCAACGATGGCTTCAATTCTGTGGTGTCGTTGGTCCATTAGGGTTGAGGTGTTGATGACTTCCCGTTTGTCACAAAAAAGGTTTGGTCGGCTCTGGCAGGGAGCGGTGGCAGCGTGTCGTATCCACTCGTTCAAGAGGTTGAAGACAATGGATCCCCCTGTAACTCTCTTGTATTTTTTTTCTTTTTGTAGGGATGTTTCTACAATCCTAGAATTTAAAATGTATTGTGCCTTTTCCGTAGAAATGTGCGAAGGTAGTGACGGGGCTTGCAAATTGTTATTGATCACCGGCTTCTACTTTGGTTTATAATCAAACTCATGAATTTAGATAGTTTGGCTATAGTTTGAATAACATAGGAATCTCTATAGGTCAAACCATATGTGGAAAGAAGTTTACATATTGTTGGCACTCCTCCGTATGGTGCAAACCATGAGCCGATTTGATTGAATCACTATCCATAGTATTGTGATTCCCTTTTCTTTCTGTTTCTCCATATTTTTTTTTCAAAATAAATAGGTTTTCCTTTCAAAAGTTCGCCCACAACCTTTCAAGCACAAACATAGTGAGATATCATGAATTTTAGATATTTTAAACCCAAATTTTGACATTTTTCACACCAAGTTCTACAAACCGAGCTTTCTAGTACTCAGACCTAGCTATCAAAACAAAATGTGTGAAAACAATATTCTCAAAGAGTTCATGAGAAATATCACGATAGAAGTAGGGGTTTATTGCCAAGGGACCTTGGATCATGTTGCTCAATGCATGCATTTCTTCCATGGGGATTCACCACATGCTCGACTTGGTTCTGCCGCCTTTGGGCGCTGAAAGCCATCAACAAACTTCAGAGTGGATTCCTTTGGGCGGGCTTGGATCATGCTAGAGGCGGCAAGGCCTGGACGCTTGGAAGATGGTATGCGCAACGGTGGAATGTGGGAGTCTTAGGATTTAGAATCTCAAAGCTCTTAACGATGCCTTGCATATAAAGTGGTTGTGAGCCTCTAGAATGAACTCAGGCCTTTCGAGGGTGAGAGAAAATCAAGCGGTGCTTGACTAGGTATTGGCCATGTTTGAGGCCTCAGCTAAGATCACATTAAAGGGTGGAGAGTCTATGCTTTTTTTTATCAAGAAACCTGAATTGGGGGCATGGTCGTTAAGTATATTGTGCATGTGTGCTCAAGATGATCAAGACAAGGGCAGTTGGATCGAGTGTGGTGGCGCAAGCCCGGGATGGTTAAGGGATCTTTGCGTTCGCTTGTCGTCGTGTACAATTATCCAGTTCTTGCATTTTTAGATGACGGTCCAAATTAAGCTCCCCGCTTAGGAGAGATGTGAGTGAAGTTTGGCAGTGGAAGTTGAAGGAAATATGCCCTAGAGGCAATAATAAAGTTGTTATTTATATTTCCTTATATCATGATAAATGTTTATTATTAGAGCTAGAATTGTATTAACCGGAAACTTAGTACATGTATGAATACATAGACAAACAGAGTGTCCCTAGTGTGCCTCTACTTGACTAGCTCGTTAATCAAAGATGGTTAAGTTTCCTAACCATAGACATGTGTTGTCATTTGATGAACGTGATCACATCATTAGAGAATGATGTGATGGGCAAGACCCATCCGTTAGCTTAGCATAATGATCATTAAGTTTTATTGCTATTGCTTTCTTCATGACTTATACATATTCCTCTGACTATGAGCTTATGCAACTCCCGAATACCGGAGGAACACTTTGTGTGCTATCAAACGTCACAACGTAACTGGGTGATTATAAAGATGCTCTACAGGTGTCTCCGAAGGTGTTTTTTGAGTTGGCATAGATCAAGATTAGGATCTGTCACTCTCTGTATCGGAGAGGTATCTCTGGGCCCTCTCGGTAATGCACATCACTATAAGCCTTGCAAGCAATGTAACTAATGAGTTAGTTACGGGATGATGCATTACGGAACGAGTAAAGATACTTGCCGGTAACGAGATTGAACTAGGTATGAGGATACCGACGATCGAATCTCGGGCAAGTAACATACCGATGACAAAGGGAATAACGTATGTTGTTATGTGGTTTGACCGATAAAGATCTTCATAGAATATGTAGGAGCCAATATGGGCATCCAGGTTTCGCTATTGCTTATTGATCGGAGATGTGTCTCGGTCATGTCTACATAGTTCTCGAATCCGTAGGGTCCGCACGCTTAACGTTCGATGACGATTTGTATTATGAGTTATGTGTTTTGGTGACCGAAGGTTGTTCGGAGTCCCGGATGAGATCACGGACATGACGAGGAGTCTCGAAATGGTCGAGAGGTAAAGATTGATATATTGGAAGGTTATATACGGACATCGGAATGGTTCTGATAAGGTTCGGGGATTTATCGGAGTACCGGGAGGCTACCGAAAGCCCCCGGGAAAGTTAATGGGCCTATTGGGCCATAGTGGAGGAGAGGAGGTAGGACACGGGAGGTGGCGCCCCCCCTTGCCAAATCCGACCTGGACCAGGGGAGGGGGCACGGCCCCCCTCTTTCCTTCTCCTTCTCCCTCGTTTCCCCTTTCCCCCTCTCCGTTGGAAGGAAAGGGGGGGGGGCGAATCCTACTAGGAGCGGAGTCCTAGTAGGACCCCTCCCCCCTTGGTGCCCCCCTTGGGCCGGCCTCCTCCTTCCCCCCACCTTTATATACGTGGGCAGGGGGCACCCCAAAGGGACAACAGTTGTTTCTTAACCGTGTGCGGTGCCCCCTCCACAGTTTACTCCTCCGGTCATAGCGTCGTAGTGCTTAGGCGAAGCCCTGCGCGGATCACATCAGCAACACCGTCGCCACTCCGTCGTGCCGACGGAACTCTCCTTCGACCCTCTACTAGATCAAGAGCTCGAGGGACATCATCGAGCTAAACATGTGCTGAACAAGGAGGTGCCGTACGTTCGGTACTTGGATCGGTTGGATCGTGAAGACGTTCGACTACATCAACCGCGTTAACATAACGCTTACGCTTTCGGTCTACGAGGGTACATGGACACAGTCTCCCCGTCTCGTTGCTATGCATCTCCTAGATAGATCTTGCGTGATCGTAGGTTTTTTTTTGAAATTGCATGCTACGTTACCCAACAGTGGCATCCGAGCCAGGTCTATGCGTAGATGATTTGCACGAGTAGAACACAAAGAGTTGTGGGCAATAATAGTCATACTTCTTACCACCAACGTTTTACTTTGATTCGGCGGTATTGTTGGATGAAGCGGCCCGGACCGACATTACATGACCGCATTCATGAGACTGGTTCTACCGACGTGCTTCGCACACAGGTGGCTAGCCGGTGTCTGTTTCTCCAACTTTAGTTGAATCGAGTTTGAGTACGGCCGGTCCTTGTTGAAGGTTAAAAAAACACACTTGACGAAAAATCGTTGTGGTTTTGATGCGTAGGTAAGAACGGTTCTTGCTAGAAGCCCGCAGCAGCCACGTAAAACTTGCAACAACAAAGTAGAGGACGTCTAACTTGTTTTTGCAGGGCATGTTGTGATGTGATATGGTCAAGACGTGATGAGATATAAATTGTTGTATGAGATGATCATGTTTTGTAAAACTTATCGGCAACTGGCAGGAGCCTTATGGTTGTCGCTTTATTGTACGAAATGCAATCGCCATGTAATTGCTTTAATTTATCACTAAGCGGTAGCGATAGTTGTGGAAGCAATAGTTGGCGAGACGACAACGATGCTACGATGGAGATCAAGGTGTTAATCCGGTGACGATGGAGATCATGACGGTGCTTTGGATATGGAGATCAAAGGCACAAGATGATGATGGCCATATCATGTCACATATTTTGATTGCATGTGATGTTTATCCTTTATGCATCTTATTTTGCTTAGTACGGCGGTAGAATTATAAGATGATCCCTCACTAAATTTCAAGGTATAAGTGTTCTCCCTGAGTATGCACCGTTGCTACAGTTCGTCGTGCCGAGACACCACATGATGATCGGGTGTGATAAGCTCTACGTTCACATACAACGGGTGCAAGCCAGTTTTGCACGTGCAGAATACTCGGGTTAAACTTGATGAGCCTAGCATATGCAGATATGGCCTCGGAACACCGAGACCGAAAGGTCGAACGTGAATCATATAGTAGATATGATCAACATAGTGATGTTCACCATTGAAAACTACTCCATCTCACGTGATGATCGGACATGGTTTAGTTGATATGGATCGCGTAATCATTTAGATGACTAGAGGGATGTCTATCTAAGTGGGAGTTCTTAAGTAATATGATTAATTGAACTTTAATTTATCATGAACTTAGTACCTGATAGTTTTTGCATATCTATGTTGTTGTAGATCAATGGCCCGTGCTACCGTTCCCTTGAATTTTAATGCATTCCTAGAGAAAGCTAAGTTGAAAGATTATGGTAGCAACTACACGGACTGGGTCCATAACTTGAGGATTATCCTCGTTGCTGCACAGAAGAATTATGTCTTGGAAGCACCGCTAGGTGCAAGACCCGCTGCAGGAGCAACTCCGGACGCTATGAACGTCTGGTAGAGAAAAGCTGATGACTACTCAATAGTTCGGTGTGCCGTGCTTTACGGCTTAGAATCGGGACTTCAAAGACGTTTTGAACGTCATGGAGCATATGAGATATTCCAGGAATAGAAGTTAATATTTCAAGCAAATGCCCGAGTTGAGAGATATGAAGTCTCCAACAAGTTCTATAGCTGCAAGATGGAGGATAATAGTTCTGTCAGTGAACACATACTCAGAATGTCTGGGTACCATAACCACTTGACTCAGCTGGGAGTTAATCTTCCTGATGATAGTGTTATTGACAGAGTTCTTCAATCACTGCCACCAAGCTATAAAGGCTTCATGATGAACTATAATATGCAAGGGATGGAAAAGACAATTCCCGAGCTCTTCGCGATGCTAAAGGCCGCGGAGGTAGAAATCAAGAAGGAGTATCAAGTGTTGATGGTTAACAAGACCATTAGTTTCAAGAAAAAGGGCAAAGGGAAGAAGAGGAACTTCAAGAAGAACAACAAGAAAGTTGCTCCTCAAGGGAAGAAGCCCAAGTCTGGACCTAAGCCTGAGACTGAGTGCTTCTACTGCAAAGGGACTGGTCACTGGAAGCGGAACTGCCCCAAGTATTTGGCAGATAAGAAGGATGGCAAAGTGAAAGGTATATTTGATATACATGTTATTGATGTGTACCTTACTAATTCTCCTAGTAGCTCCTGGGTATTTGATACTGGTTCTGTTGCTCATATTTGCAACTCGAAACAGGGGCTACGGATTAAACGAAGATTGACTAAGGACGAGGTGACGATGCGCGTGGGAAATGGTTCCAAAGTCGATGTGATCGTCATCGGCACGCTACCTCTACATCTACTGTCGGGATTAGTTTTAGACCTGAATAATTGTATTTGGTGCCAGCGTTGAGCACGAACATTATATCTGGATCTTGTTTAATGCGAGACGGTTATTCATTTAAATCCGAGAATAATGGTTGTTCTATTTATATGAGTAATATCTTTTATGGTCATGCACCCTTGATGAGTGGTCTATTTTTGTTGAATCTCGATTGTAGTGATACACATATTCATAATATTGAAGCCAAAAGATGCAAAGTTAATAATGATAGTGCAACTTATTTGTGGCACTGCCGTTTAGGTCATATTGGTGTAAAGCGCATGAAGAAACTCCATGCTGATGGGCTTTTGAAATCACTTGATTATGAATCACTTGATGCTTGCAAACCATGCCTCATGGGCAAGATGAAGGAAATATGCCCTAGAAGCAATAATAAATTTGTTATTTATATTTCCTTATATCATGATAAATGTTTATTATTCATGCTAAAATTTTATTAACCGGAAATTTACTACATGTGTGAATACATAGACAAAACATAATGTCCCTAGTATGCCTCTACTTGACTAGCTCGTTAATCAAAGATGGTTATGTTTCCTGACCATAGACATGTGTTGTCATTTGATGGATGGGATCACATCATTAGAGAATGATGTGATGGACAAGACCCATCTGTTAGCTTAGCATTATGATCGTTGAGTTTTATTGCTATTGCTTTCTTCATGACTTATACATGTTCCTCTGACTATGAGATTATGCAACTCCCGAATACCAGAGGAACACCTTGTGTGCTATCAAACGTCACAACATAACTGGATGATTATAAAGATGCTCTACAGGTGTCTCCGAAGGTGTTTGTTGGGTTGGCATAGATAGAGATTAGGATTTGTCACTCCGTGTATCGGAGAGGTATCTCTGGGCCCTCTCGGTAATGCACATCACTATAAGCCTTGCAAGCAATGTGACTAATGAGTTAGTTGCGGGATGATGCATTACGGAACAAGTAAAGAGACTTGCCGGTAACGACATTGAACTAGGTATGATGATACCGATGATCGAATCTTGGGCAAGTAACATACCGATGACAAAGGGAACAACATATGTTGTTATGCGGTTTGACCGATAAAGATCTTCGTAGAATATGTAGGAACCAATATGAGCATCCAGGTTCCGCTATTGGTTATTGACCGGAGATATGTCTCGGTCATGTCTACATAGTTCTCGAACCCGTAGGGTCCGCATGCTTAACGTTCGATGACGATTTGTATTATGAGTTATGTGATTTGATGAACCGAAGTTTGTTCGGAGTCCCGGATGAGATCACGGACATGACGAGGAGTCTCGAAATGGTCGAGAGGTAAAGATTGATATATTGGAAGGTAGTATTCGGACAATGGAAGTGTTCCGAAGTGTATCAGGTACATACCGGAGTACCGCAGGGGTTACCAGAACCCCCCGGTGAAAGATATGGGCCATATGGGCTATAAGAGGGAGGCTAACCAGCCCACAAGGTGCTGGTGCGCCCCCCACAAGGGAGGAGGCCGAATTGGAGTAGGGAAGGGGGTGGCGCCCCCCTTTCCTTCTCATTCTCCCTCTCCTTCCCCCTTTTCCTCTCCAGTAAAAAGAGGGGGGGGTCCGAATTGGACTTGGAGTCCTAGTAGGACTCCCCCCATGGGGCGCGTCCTAGGGCCAGCCTCCTCCTCCTCCCCTCCTTTATATACAGGGGCAGAGGGGCACCCCATAGCACAACAGACAATCTCTTAGCCGTGTGCGGTGCCCCCCTCCACAGTTTTACACCTCGGTCATATCGCCGTAGTGCTTAGGCGAAGCCCTGCGCCGGTAACTTCATCATCACCGTCACCACGCCGTCGTGCTGACGAAACTCTCCCTCGGCCTCAACTGGATCAAGAGTACGAGGGACGTCACCGAGTTGAACGTGTGCAGATAGCGGAGGTGTCGTGCGTTCGGTACTTGATCGGTTGGATCGTGAAGACGTTCGACTACATCAACCGCGTTACTAAATGCTTCTGCTTTCGGTCTACGAGGGTACGTGGACACACTCTCCCCGCTCATTGCTATGCTTCTCCTAGATAGATCTTGCGTGGTCGTAGGATTTTTTTTGAAATACTACGTTCCCCAACAGTGGCATCCGAGCCAGGTCTATGCGTAGATGTTATATGCACGAGTAGAACACAAAGAGTTGTGGGCGATAATAGTCATACTGCTTACCAGCATGTCATACTTTGATTCGGCGGTATTGTTGGATGAAGCGGCCCAGAACGACATTACATGACCGTGTTCATGAGACTGGTTCTTCCGCCGTGCTTTACACACAGGTGGCTAGTGGGTGTCTGTTTCTCCAACTTTAGTTGAATCGAGTGTGACTACGCCTGGACCTTGTTGAAGGTTAAAATAGCACACTTGACGAAATATCGTTGTGGTTTTTGATGCATAGGTAAGAACGGTTCTTGCTAAGCCCGTAGCAGCCACGTAAAACTTGCAACAACAAAGTAGAGGACGTCTAACTTGTTTTTGCAGGGCTTGCTGTGATGTGATATGGTCAAGACGTGATGATATATAAATTGTTCTATGAGATGATCATGTTTTGTAACAGTTATGGGCAACTGGCAGGAGCCATATGGCTGTCGCTTTATTGTATGAAATGCATTCGCCATGTAATTGCTTTACTTTATCACTAAGCGGCAGCGATAGTCGTAGAAGCAATAGTTGGCGAGACGACAACGATGCTTCGATGGAGATCAAGGTGTCAAGCCGATGACGATGGTGATCATGACAGTGCTTTGGAGATGGAGATCAAAGGCACAAGATGATGATGGCCATATCATATCACTTATATTGATTGCATGTGATGTTTATCCTTTATGCATCTTATTTTGCTTAGTACAGCGGTAGCATTATAAGATGATCTCTCACTAAATTTCAAGGTATAAGTGTTCTCCCTGAGTATGCACCGTTGCTACAGTTTGTCGTGCCGAGACACCACGTGATGATCGGGTGTGATAAGCTCTACGTTCACATACAACGGGTGCAAGCCAGTTTTGCACACGCAGAATACTTGGGTTAAACTTGACAAGCCTAGCATATGCAGATATGGCCTCGGAACACTGAGACCGAAAGGTCGAGCGTGAATCATATAATAGATATGATCAACATAGTGATGTTCACCATTGAAAAGTACTCCATCTCACGTGATGATCGGACATGGTTTAGTTGATATGGATCACGTGATCACTTAGATGATTAGAGGGATGTCTATCTAAGTGGGAGTTCTTAAGTAATATGATTAATTGAACTTTAATTTATCATGAACTTAGTCCTGATAGTTTTTGCATATCTATGTTGTAGATCAATAGCTCGCGTATAGCTCCGCTGTTTTATTTTTGATATGTTCCTAGAGAAAAATAAGTTGAAAGATGATAGTAGCAACGATGCGGACTGGGTCTGTGATATGAGGATTATCCTCATTGCTGCACAGAAGAATTATGTCCTTGATGCACCGATAGGTGACAGAACTATTGCAGGAGCAAATGCAGACATTATGAACGTTTGACAAGCTCGGTATGAAGACTACTTGATAGTTTAGTGCACCATGATTTACGGCTTAGAACCGGGACTTCAAAAATGTTTTGATCCATGGAGCATATGAGATGTTCCAAGAATTGAAATTGGTATTTCAGACTCATGCCCGAGTAGAGAGGTATGAGATCTCTGACAAGTATTTTTGCATACAAGATGGAGGAGAATAGCTCAACCAGTGAGCATGTGCTCAGAATGTCTGAGTACTACAGTCGCTTGAATCAAGTGGGAGTTAATCTTCCAGATAAGATAGTGATTGACAGAGTTCTCTAGTCACTATCACCAAAGTTACTGGAACTTCGTGATGAACTACAATATGCAAGGGATGATGGAAACGATTCCCCGAGCTCTTCGCGATGCTGAAATTGACGAAGGTAGAAATCAAGAAAAGCATCAAGTGTTGATGGTTGACAAGAACACTAGTTTCAAGTAAAAGGGCAAGGGAAAGAAAGAGAACTTCAAGAAGAATGGCAATCCAATTGCCACTCCCATGAAGAAGCCCAAAGCTAGACCCAATCCTGAAACTGAGTGCTTCTACTGCAAAGGAAATGGTCACTAGAAGTGGAATTGCCCTAGATACTTTGCGGAAAAGAAGGATGGCAATGTGAACAAAAGTATATTTGATATACATGTTATTGATGTGTACTTTACTAGTGTTTATAGCAACCACTCAGTATTTTATACTGGTTCAGTTGCTAAGAGTAGTAACTCGAAACGGGAGTTGCAAAATAAACAGAGACTAGTTAAGGGCGAGGTGATGATGTGAGTTGGAAGTGATTCCAAGGTTGATAAGATCACCATCGCACACTCCCTTTACCTTCGGGATTAGTGTTGAACATAAAATAAATGTTATTTGGTGTTTGCGTTAAGCATAATATGATTGGATCATGTTTATTGCAATACGGTTATTCATTTAAGTCAAAGAATAATTGTTATTCTGTTTACATGAATAAAACCTTCTGTGGTCATACACCCAAGGTGAATGGTTTATTGAATCTCGATCGTAGTGATACACATATTCATAATATTGATGCCAAAAGATGCAAAGTTGATAATGATAGCGCAACATATTTGTGGCACTGCCGTTTAGGTCATATTGGTGTAAAGCGCATGAAGAAACTCCATGCTAATGGGCTTTTGGAATCACTTGATGCTTGCGAACCATGCCTCATGGGCAAGATGACTAAGACTCCATTCTCTGGAACAATGGAGCGAGCAACTGACTTATTAGAAATAATACATACTGATGTATGCGGTCCGATGAGTGTGGACGCTCGCGGTGCGTATCGTTATTTTCTGACCTTCACAGATGATTTGAGCAGATATGGGTATATCTACTTAATGAAGCATAAGTCTGAAACATTTGAAAAGTTCAAAGAATTTCAGAGTGAAGTAGAAAATCATTGTAACAGGAAAATAAAGTTTCTATGATCTGATCGCGGAGGCGAATATTTGAGTTACGAGTTTGGCCTACATTTAAAACAATGTGGAATAGTTTCACAACTCACGCCACCTGGAACACCACAGCGTAATGGTGTGTCGGAACATCGTAACCGTACTTTATTAGATATGGTGCGATCTATGATGTCTCTTACCGATTTACCACTATCGTTTTGGGGTTATGCATTAGAGATAGCTGCATTCACGTTAAATAGGGCACCGTCTAAAAATCCATTGAGACGACACCGTATGAACTATGGTTTAGCAAGAAACCTAAGTTGTCGTTTCTTAAAGTTTGGGGTTGCGATGCTTATGTGAAAAAGTTTTAGCCTGATAAGCTCAAAACCAAATCGGAGAAGTGCGTGTTCATAGGATACCCAAGAGGAACTGTTGGGTACACCTTCTATCACAGATCCGAAGGCAAGATCTTTGTTGCTAAGAATGGATCCTTTCTAGAGAAGGAGTTTCTCTCGAAAGAAGTGGGTGGGAGGAAAGTAGAACTTGATAAGGTAATCGTACCTTCTCTCGAATTGGAAAGTAGCTCATCACTGAGATTAGTTCCAGTGATGCCTACACCAATTAGTGAGGAAGTTAATGATGATGATCATGAAACTTCAGATCAAGTTACTACCGAATCTCGTAGGTCAAACAGAGTACGATCCGCACCAGAGTGGTACGGTAATCCTGTTCTGGAAGTCATGTTACTAGACCTTGATGAACCTATGAACTATGAGGAAGCGATGATGAGCTCACATTCTGACAGATGGCTTGAGGCCATGAAATCTGAGATGGGATCCATGTATGAGAACAAAGTATGGACTTTGGTTGACTTGCTCGATGATCAGCAAGCCATTGAGAATAAATGGATCTTCAAGAGGAAGATGGACGATGATAGTAGTGTTACTATCTACTGATACGTCCATTTTGCATCATGCTTATATATCGATATTTATCGCATTATGGGCTGTTATTACACGTTATGTCACAATACTTATGCCTATTCTCTCTTATTTTACAAGGTTTACATGAAGAGGGAGAATGCCGGCAGCTGGAATTCTGGGCTGGAAAAGGAGCAAATATTAGAGACCTATTCTGCACAGCTCCAAAAGTCCTGAAACTTCACGGAAGTCATTTTTGGAATTAATAAAAAATACTGAGCGAAGAAAATATCAGAGGGGGCCCACACCCTGGCCACGAGGGTGGGGGGCGCGCGCCCTACCCCCTGGGCGCGCCCCCTACCTCGTGGGCCCCCTGGCAGGCCTCCGGTGCCCATCTTCTGCTATATGAAGTCTTTCGTCCGAGAAAAAAATCATAAGCAAGCTTTCGGGAAGAAACTCCGCCGCCACGAGGCGGAACCTTGGCGAAACCAATCTAGGGCTCCGGCGGAGCTGTTCTACCGGGGAAATCATCGCCATCGTCAT
This sequence comes from Aegilops tauschii subsp. strangulata, assembly GCF_002575655.3. NCBI lineage: Eukaryota > Viridiplantae > Streptophyta > Magnoliopsida > Poales > Poaceae > Aegilops > Aegilops tauschii. The sequence continues at coordinate 360,000,601 of NC_053035.3, forward strand.
CACCAACGATCCTCTCATTGGGAGGGGGTCAATCTCCATCAACATCTTCACCAGCACCATCTCCTCTCAAACCCTAGTTCATCTCTTGTATCCAATCTTTGTCCCAAAGCCTCAGATTGGTACCTGTGGGTTGCTAGTAGTGTTGATTACTCCTTGTAGTTGATGCTAGTTGGTTTATTTGGTGGAAGATCATATGTTCAGATCCATTATGCATATTAATACCCCTCTGATTATGAACATGAATATGATTTGTGAGTAGTTATGTTTGTTCCTGAGGACATGGGAGAAGTCTTGCTATAAGTAGTCATGTGAATTTGGTATTCGTTCGATATTTTGATGAGATGTATGTTGTCTTTCCTCTAGTGGTGTTATGTGAACGTCGACTACATGACACTTCACCATTATTTGGGCCTAGAGGAAGGCATTGGGAAGTAATAAGTAGATGATGGGTTGCTAGAGTGACAGAAGCTTGAACCCTAGTTTATGCGTTGCTTCGTAAGGGGCTGATTTGGATCCATGTGTTTCATGCTATGGTTAGGTTTACCTTAATACTTCTTTTGTAGTTGCAAATGCTTGCAATAGGGGTTAATCATAAGTGGGATTCTTGTCCAAGAAAGGACATCACCCAAGCACCGGTCCACCCACATACCAAATTATCAAAGTAACGAACGCGAATCATATGAACGTGATGAAAACTAGCTTGACGATATTCCCATGTGTCCTCGGGAGCGCTTTTCTCTATATAAGAGTTTGTCCAGGCTTGTCCTTTGCTACAAAAAGGATTGGGCCATCTTGCTGCACCTTATTTACTTTCATTACTTGTTACCCGTCACAAATTACTCTATCAGAAAACTATCTGTTACCGATAATTTCAGTGCTTGCAGAGAATACCTTACTGAAAACCGCTTATCATTTCCTTCTGCTTCTCGTTGGGTTCGACACTCTTACTTATCGAAAGGACTACGATAGATCCCCTATACTTGTGGGTCATCATCTACAAAGCTCGAATTGTCGCAAAAGGTTTTTGACAAGTTCAAGGTGTTGACTACAATGAGATTTTATCACTCGTATCGATGCTTAAGTCTGTCCGAATCAAGTTAGCAATTGCCACGTTTTATGAAATCTGGCAAACGGAAGTCAAAAAACCGGCATTACTTAATGGATTTCTTAAAGAAGAGTTGTATATGATGCAACCAGAAAGATTTTGTCAATCTTAAAGGTGCTAACAAAATGTGCAAGCTCCAGCAATCCATCTCTGGACTGGTGCAAGCATCTCGGAGTTGGAATATACGCTTTGATGAGTTGATCAAAGCATATAGATTTATACAGACTTGCGGTGAAGCCTGTATTTACAAGAAAGTGAGTGGGAGCACTACAGCCTTTCTGATAAGTATATGTGAGTGACATATTGTTGATCGGAAATGATGTAGAATTTTCTGGAAAGCATAAAGGAGTGTTTGAAAGGAGTTTTTCAAAAGAAGACCTCGGTAAAGCTGCTTACACATTGAGCATCAAGATCTATAGAGGTAAGATCAAGACGCTTGATAAGTTTTTTCAATGAGTACATACCTTGAAAAGATTTTGAAATAGTTCAAAATGGAACAATCAAAGAAGGAGTTCTTAACTGTGTCGCAAGGTGTGAAGTTGAGTAAGACTCAAAACCCGACCACGGCAGAAAATAGAAAGAGAATGAAAAGTCATTCCCTATGCCTTAGTCATAGGTTCTATAAAGTATGCTATGCTGTGTACCAGACCTATTGTGTACCTCACCATGAGTTTGGCAAGAGGGTACAATAGTGATCCAGGAGTGGATCACTGAACAACGGTCAAAATTATCCTTAGTGGAATAAGGAAATGTTTCTCGGTTATGGAGGTGACAAAGAGTTCGTCGTAAAAAGTTATGTCAATGCAAACTTTGACACTGATCTGGATGACTATAAGGGCCAGTTCTTTTGGGTGGCTTAAAAAATAAGCTACCTCTCCCCAGCTTAAAAAATAAGCCGCTCCCAAAATTTGTTGAGGCTTATATTAGTTACCCCATAACTAGTCCAGAAGCCCCAATGAATGAGGAAGGTAGCTTATGGAAAAAGTTGGGGAGGATGCAACTTATTTTTTAAGCCGCCAAAAGAACTGGCCCTAAGTCTCGATCTAGATACATATTGAAAGTGGGAGCAATTAGCTAGAGTAGCTCCATGCAGAGCATTGTAGACATAGAAAATTTGCAAAATACATACGGCTCTGAATGTAACAGACCCATTGACTAAGCTTCTCTCACAAACAAAACATGATCACACCTTAGTACTCTTTGGGTGTTAATCACATAGCGATGTGAACTAAATTATTGACTCTAGTAAAACCCTTTGGTATTAGTCACATGGCGATGTGAACTATTGGTGTTAAATCACATGACGATGTGAACTAGATTATTAACTCTAGTGCAAGTGGGAGACTGAAGGAAATATTCCCTAGAGGTAATAATAAAGTTGTTATTTATATTTCCTTATATCATGATAAATGTTTATTATTCATGCTAGAATTGTATTAACCGGAAACTTAGTACATGTGTGAATACATAGACAAAACAGAATGTCCCTAGTATGCCTCTACTTGACTAGCTCGTTAATAAAAGATGGTTATGTTTCCTGACAATAGACATGTGTTGTCATTTGATGAACGGGATCACATCATTAGAGAATGATGTGATGGACAAGACCCATCCGTTAGCTTAGCATTATGATTGTTGAGTTTTATTGCTATTGCTTTCTTCATGACTTATACATGTTCCTCTGACTATGAGATTACGCAACTCCCGAATACCGAAGGAACACCTTATGTGCTATCAAATGTCACAACGTAACTGGGTGATTATAAAGATGCTCTACAGGTGTCTCCGAAGGTGTTTGTTGGGTTAGCATAGATCGAGATTAGGATTTGTCAGTCTGTGTATCGGAGAGGTATCTCCGGGCCCTCTCGGTAATGCACATCACTATAAGCCTTGCAAGCAATGTGACTAGTGAGTTAGTTGCGGGATGATGCATTATGGAACGAGTAAAGAGACTTGCCGGTAATGAGATTGAACTAGGTATGATGATACCGACGATCGAATCTCGGGCAAGTAACATACCGATGACAAAGGGAACAACGTATGTTGTTATGCGGTTTGACCGATAAAGATCTTCATAGAATATGTAGGAACCAATATGAGCATCCAGGTTCCGCTATTGGTTATTGACTGGAGATATGTCTCGGTCAAGTCTACATAGTTCTCGAACCCGTAGGGTCCGCACGCTTAACGTTCGATGACGATTTGTATTATGAGTTATGTGATTTGATGAACCAAAGTTTGTTCGGAGTCTCGGATGAGACCACGAACATGACGAGGAGTCTCGAAATGGTCGAGAGGTAAAGATTGATATATTGGAAGGTAGTATTCGGACACCGGAAGGGTTCCGAAGTGTATCAGGTACATACCGGAGTACCGGAGGGGTTACCGGAACCCCCCGGTGAAAGATATGGGCCATATGGGCCATAAGAGGGAGGCTAACCAGCCCACAAGGGGCTGGTGCGCCCCCCCACAAGGGAGGAGGCGGAATTGGAGTAGGGAAGGGGGTGGCGCCCCCCTTTCCTTCTCCTTCTCCCTCTCCTCCCCCTTTCCCTCTCCGGTAAAAGGAAGGGGGGGTCCGAATTGGACTTGGAGTCCTAGTAGGACTCCCCCCTGGGGCGCGCCGTAGGGCCGGCCTCCTCCTCCTCCTCCCCTCCATTAAATACAGGGGCAGAGGGGCACCCCATAGCACAAGAGACAATCTCTTAGCCGTGTACGGTGCCCCCTCCACAGTTTTACACCTCGGTCATATCGTCGTAGTGCTTAGGCGAAGCCCTGCGCCGGTAACTTCATCATCACCGTCACCATGCCGTCGTGCTGACGGAACTCTCTCTCGGCCTCAACTAGATCAAGAGTACGAGGGACGTCACCGAGCTGAACGTGTGCAGATCACGGAGGTGCCGTACGTTCGGTACTTGATCGGTTGGATCGCGAAGACGTTCGACTACATCAACTCCGTTACTAAACGCTCCCGCTTTCGGTCTACGAGGGTACGTGGACACACTCTCCCCGCTCGTTGCTATGCTTCTCCTAGATAGATCTTGCGTGATCGTAGGAATTTTTTTGAAATACTACGTTCCCCAACACAAGATGACAAAGACTCCGTTCTCCAGAACAATGAAGCAAGCAATAGACTTATTGGAAATAATACATACTGATGTATGCGGTTCAATGAGTGTGGAGGCTCGCGGTGCGTATCATTATTTTCTGACCTTCACAGATGATTCGAGCAGATATGGGTATATCTACTTAATGAAGCATAACTCTGAAACATTTGAAAAGTTCAAAGAATTTCAGAGTGAAGTAGAAAATCATCGTAACAAGAAAATAAAGTTTCTACGATCTGATTGTGGAGGTGAATATTTGAGTTATGAGTTTGATCTTCATTTGAAACAATGAGGAATAGTTTCGCAACTCACGCCACCTGGAACACCACATCGTAATGGTGTGTCCGAACGTCGTAACCGTACTTTATTAGATATGGTGCGATCTATGATGTCTCTTACCGATTTACCGCTATCGTTTTGGGTTATGCTTTAGAGACGGCTGCATTCACGTTAAATAGGGCACCATCTAAATCTGTTGAGACGACACCATATGAACTGTCATTTAGCAAGAAACCTAAGCTATCGTTTCTTAAAGTTTGGGGTTGCGATGCTTATGTGAAAAAGCTTCAACCTGATAAGCTCGAATCCAAATCGGAGAAATGTGTCTTCATAGGACACCCAAAGGAGACTGTTGGGTACACCTTCTATCACAGATCCGAAGGCAAGATATTCGTTGCTAAGAATGGATTTTTCTAGATAAGGAGTTGCTCTCGAAAGAAGTGAGTGGGAGGAAAGTAGAACTTGATGAGGTAATTGTACCTTCTCCCGAATTGGAATGTAGTTCATCACAGAAATCAGTTCCAGTGATTCCTACACCAATTAGTGAGGAAGTTCATGATGATGATCATGAAACTTCAGATCAAGTTACTACCGAACCTTGTAGGTCAACCAGAGTATGGTCTGCACCAGAATGGTATGGTAATCCTATTCTGGAGGTCATGTTACTTGACCATGACGAACCTACTAACTATGAGGAAGCGATGATGAGCCCAGATTCTGCGAAATGGCTTGAGGCCATGAAATCTGAGATGGGATCCATGTATGAGAACAAAGTGTGGACTTTGGTTGACTTGCCCGATGATCGGCAAGCCATAGAGAATAAATGGATCTTCAAGAAGAAGACTGACGCTGACGGTAATGTTACTGTCTACAAAGCTCGACTTGTTGCGAACGGTTTTCGACAAGTTCAAGGAGTTGACTACGATGAGCCCTTCTCACCCGTAGCGATGCCTAAGTCTGTCCAAATCATGTTAGCAATTGCCGCATTTTATGATTATGAAATTTGGCAAATGGATGTCAAAACTGCATTCCTTAATGGATATCTTTAAGAAGAGTTGTATATGATGCAACCAGAAGGTTTTGTTGATCCTAAAGGTGCTAACAAAGTGTGCAAGCTCCAGCGATCCATTTATGGACTGGTACAAGCCTCTCGGAGTTGGAATATACGCTTTGATAGTGCAATCAAAGCATATGGTTTTATACAGACTTTTGGAGAAGCCTGTATTTACAAGAAAGTGAGTGGGAGCTCTGTAGCATTTCTAATATTATATGTGGATGACATATTGTTGATTGGAAATAATACAGAATTTCTTGATAGCATAAAAGGATACTTGAATAAGAATTTTTCAATGAAAGACCTTGGTAAAGCTGCTTATATATTGGGCATCAAGATCTATAGAGATAGATCAAGAAGCTTAATTGGACTTTCAAAAGCACATACCTTGATAAAGTTTTGAAGAAGTTCAAAATGGACCAGTCAAAGAAAGGGTTCTTGCCTGTGTTACAAGGTGTGAAGTTGAGTCAGACTCAATGCCCGACCACTGCAGAAGATAGAGAGAAAATGAAGGTCATTCCCTATGCCTCAGCCATAGGTTCTATCATGTATGCAATGCTGTGTACCAGACCTGATGTGTGCCTTGCTATAAGTTTAGCAGGGAGGTACCAAAGTAATCCAGGAGTGGATCACTGGACAACGGTCAAGAACATCCTGAAATACCTGAAAAGGACTAAGGATATGTTTCTCGTTTATGGAGGTGACAAAGAGCTTGTCGTAAATGGTTACATCGATGCAATCTTTGACACTGATTCGAATGACTCTAAGTCGCAAATCGGATACGTATTTATATTGAATGGTGGAGTTGTAAGTTGGTGCAGTTCCAAGCAGAGCGTCGTGGCGGGATCTATGTGTGAAGCGGAGTACATAGCTGCTTCGGAAGCAGCAGATGAAGGAGTTCATATCTGATCTAGGTGTAATACCTAGTGCATCAGGTCCAGTGAAAATATTTTGTGACAATACTGGAGCAATTGCCTTGGCGAAAGAATCTAGATTTCACAAGAGAACCAAACACATCAAGAGACGCTTCAATTCCATCCGCGATCAAGTCAAGGAGGGAGACATAGAGATTTGCAAAATACATACGGATCTGAATGTTACAGACCCGTTGACTAAGTCTCTTCCACAAGCAAAACATGATCAACACCAAGACTCCATGGGTGTTAGAATCATTACAATGCAATCTAGATTATTGACTCTAGTGCAAGTGGGAGACTGAAGGAAACATGCCCTAGAGGCAATAATAAAGTTGTTATTTATATTTCCTTATATCATGATAAGTGTTTATTATTCATGCTAGAATTCTATTAACCGGAAACTTAGTAATGTGTGAATATATAGACAAATGGAGTGTCCCTAGTGTGCCTCTACTTGACTAGCTCGTTAATCAAAGATGGTTAAGTTTCCTAACGATAGACATGTGTTGTCATTTGATGAACGGGATCACATAATTAGAGAATGATGTGATGGACAAGACCCATCCGTTAGCTTAGCATAATGATCGTTAAGTTTAATTGCTATTGCTTTCTTCATGACTTATACATATTCCTCTGACTATGAGATTATGCAACTCCCGAATACCGAAGGAACACTTTGTGTGCTATCAAACGTCACAACATAACTGGGTGATTATAAAGATGCTCTACAGGTGTCTTCGAAGGTGTTTGTTGAGTTGTAATAGGTCAAGATTAGGATTTGTCACTCCGTGTATCGGAGAGGTATCTCTGGGCCCTCTCGGTAAAGCGCATCACTATAAGCCTTGCAAGCAATGTAACCAATGAGTTAGTTACGGGATGATGCATTACGGAACGAGTATAGAGACTTGCCGGTAACGAGATTGAACTAGGTATGAGGATACCGACGATCGAATCTCGGGCAAGTAACATACCGATGACAAAGGAATAACGTATGTTATTATGCGGTTTGACCGATAAAGATCTTCGTAGAATATGTAGGAGCCAATATGAGCATCCAGGTTCCGCTATTGGTTATTGACTGGAGATGTATCTTGGTCATGTCTACATATTTCTCGAACCCGTAGGGTCCGCATGCTTAACGTTCGATGACGATTTGTATTATGAGTTATGTGTTTTGGTGATCGAAGGTTGTTCAGAGTCCCGGACGAGATCACGGACATGATGAGGAGTCTCGAAATGGTCGATAGGTAAATATTGGTATATTGGAAGGTTATATACGGACATCGGAATGGTTCCGATAAGGTTCGGGGATTTATCGGAGTACCGGGAGGCTACCGGAACCCCCCGTGAAAGTTAATGGGCCTATTGGGCCATAGTGGAGGAGAGGAGGCAGGCCACGGGAGGTGGCACACGCCCCCCTTGCCCAATTCGAATTGTACAAGGGGAGCGGGCGCGGCCCCCCTCTTTCCTTCTCCTTCTCCCTCCTTTCCCCTTTCCCCCTCTCCGTTGGAAGGAAAGGGGGGGGGCGAATCCTACTATGAATGGAGTCCTAGTAGGACTCCTCCCCCTTGGCGCGCCCCCCTTGGGCCAGCCTCCTCCTTCCCCCTCCTTTATATACGTGGGCAGGGGGCACCCCAAAGGGACAACAGTTGTTTCTTAGCCGTGTGCGGTGCCCCCCTCCACAGTTTACTCCTCCGGTCATAGCGCCGTAGTGCTTAGGTGAAGCCCTGTGCGGATCACATCACCAACACCGTCGCCACGCCGTCGTGCTGACGGAACTCTCCCTCGACCCTCTACTGGATCAAGAGCTCGATGGACGTCATCGAGCTGAACGTGTGCTGAACACGGAGGTGCCGTACGTTCGGTACTTGGATCAGTTGGATCATGAAGACGTTCGATTAAATCAACCGCATTAACATAACGCTTCCGCTTTCGGTCTACGAGGGTATGTGGACACACTCTCCCCGTCTCGTTGCTATGCATCTCCTAGATAGATCTTGCGTGATCGTAGGATTTTTTTTGAAATTGCATGCTACGTTCCCCAACATGTGACGCCCCCGATTTGACCGTACACTAATCATGCACGCAAATGTGTACGATCAAGGTCAGGGACTCACGGGAAGATATCACAACACAACTCTAAAACATAAATAAGTCATACAAGCATCATAATACAAGCCAGGGGCCTCGAGGGCTCGAATACAAGTGCTCGATCATAGACGAGTCAACGGAAGCAACAATATCTGAGTACAGACATAAGTTAAACAAGTTTGCCTTAAGAAGGCTAGCACAAACTGGGATACAGATCGAACGAGACGCAGGCCTCCTGCCTGGGATCCTCCTAACTACTCCTGATCGTCGTCAGCGGGCTGCATGTAGTAGTAGGCACCTCCAGTGTCGTAGGTGTCGTCGTCGACGGTGGCGTCTGGCTCCTGGACTCCAACATCTGGTTGCGACAACCAGATAGAAAGGAAAGGGGGAAAAGAGGGAGAGAAGCAACCGTGACTACTCATCCAAAGTACTCGCAAGCAAGGAGCTACACTACATATGCATGGGTATAAGTGTAAAGGGGCATATCAGTGGACTGAACTGCAGAATGCCAGAATAAAAGGGGGATAGCTAGTCCTATCGAAGACTACACTTCTGGCCATCTCCATCTTGCAGCATGTAGAAGAGAGTAGATTGAAGTCCTCCAAGTAGCATCGCATAGCATAATCCTACCCGGCGATCCCCTCCTCGTCGCCCTGTTAGAGAGCGATCACCGGGTTGTATCTGGCACTTGGAAGGGTGTATTTTATTCAGTATCCGGTTCTAGTTGTCATAAGGTCAAGGTACAACTCCGGGTCGTCCTTTTACCGAGGGACACGGTTATTCGAATAGATAAACTTCCCTGCAGGGGTGCACCACATAACCCAACACGCTCGATCCCATTTGGCCGGACACACTTTTCTGGGTCATGCCCGGCCTCGTAAGATCAACGCGTCGCAGCCCCACCTAGGCACAACAGAGAGGTCAGCACGCCGGTCTAACCCTATGCGCGCAGGGGTCTGGGCCCATCGCCCTATGCACACCTGCACGTTGCGTACGCGGCCGGAAGCAGACCTAGCCTAGTGGCGTTCCAGTCCAATCCGGCGCGCGCCACTCAGTCGCTGACGTCACGAAGGCTTCGGCTGATACCACGACGCCGGGATACCCATAACTACTCCCGCGTAGATGGTTAGTGCGTATAGATCAAATGGCCAGACTCATATCAAATACCAAGAACTCGTTAAGCGTGTTATGTCGAAGTAACCGCGGACGCCGTCCAGGGCCAGGCCCACCTCTCACCTAGGCGCTCAACCTACCCTGTCGCTCCGCCACAAAGATCCACTTGCGGGTACTCCTACGAGCCGACCCGACTTTAGTCATCACATGTGTCATGTATATATTATATAAGTATATACCCGTGATCACCGCCCAGGTGATCACGGCCCGATAGTATAGCACAGCAGACGGACAAGAATGTAGGGCCACTGATGGAAAACTAGCATCCTATACTAAGCATGTAGGATTGCCGGTAAAGGTAACAACAGTAGTAGCAAGGGCAGGCTATGCATCAGTATAGGATTAACGGAAAGCAGTAACATGCTATACTACTCTAATGCAAGCAGTATAGAGAAGAATAGGCGATATCTGGTGATCAAGGGGGGGGGGCTTGCCTGGTTGCTCTGGCAAGTAGGAGGGGTCGTCAACTCCATAGTCGAACTGGGCAGCAGCAGTGTCGGTCTCGTAGTCTACCGGAGAGAAGAGGGGGGAAGAAACAGTAAATACAATGCAAACATAAACATGACGATGCGTGACATGACAATGAGCAGTGCGAGGTGTGTCCTAACGCGACAGTAGGTGGTACCGGCGAAGGGGGGAACATCCGGAAAAGTATTCCCGATGTTTTGCGTTTTCGGACGGATGGACCGGAGGGGGAAAGTTGCGAGTTCGATAGGTTAGGGAGGTGTGGTGGACGAACGGACTGCGTATCCGGATTCGTCTCGTCGTTCTGAGCAACTTTCATGTTGAAAATATTTTAATCCGAGTTATGGATTAAAAGATATGATTTTCTAAATATTTTATTAATTTCTGGAATTTAATTAATTATTTAATTTAATTCAAAAATGGATTTATGACATCAGCATGATGTCATGCTGACGTCAGCAGTCAACGTTGACCTGGTCAACCCGACAGGTGGGTCCCACCTGTGAGTGACTGTTAGCTAATTAACTACTGTTTAGTTAAATTAATTAACTAATTAGATTAGTTTAAACAAGATTAATTAACTTAATTAATTTAGTTAATTAATTAATTAAAAGTATTTTTATTTTCTTTCTTTATTTATTTATTTTTATTAATTTATTTATTATTATTATTACTATTATTTTATTGTTTTTATTATTTATTTTATTCGTTCTGTGCGTGGGCCCCGGCTGTCATTGGGCCAGGGGGGTTCGGGCCTAGGGGTCAGTGGCACCTGGGGCCTAAGCGGGCACATGGGTGTGCGGGCGCCCGACCCGGGTGAAGCCCGAGTGGCCACGGGCGCCGGAAGTGGCCGCCGGCGCGGCAGTGGCCCGTGGGGCTAGTGGCGGGGCAGTACGGCGGAGCGGTGGCGGCGAGGCCGCGTGGGGCAGTGAGCAGGGGCGCAGGCGTGCGGCCATGCCGTGACAGTGAAGGGCGGAGCCGGCACGGCAACGGCGCGACGGGGCAAAGGCTGGCGGCGCGGCTGGGCGACACAGGCGAGGCAGCGGGATGCAGGGGAGGCGAGGCGCAGCGATGCGGGGGGGGGGGGGAGGGGAACGGGGCGGTGGCGCGGCGAGCGAGCGGCGCAGGCGAGGCGCGTTGGCGCGGGGCGACGGGCGCGGCCAGACGGAGCAGCGCGCGGCCTGACCGCGGTGAGCGCGCGCGAGGGGAAGTGGGCGAGCGCGGTCAGGGACATGCGCGCGCGTGCGGGCGCCGGTGAGCGAGGCCCTGGCCGAAGTGGCCGGAGCAGGGGAGGAGGAGGGGATGCCGGGGCCTCACCACGGGGCGGTGGGGTCTAGGCAGCGGGGCTCATGGAGGGGGGTCGGGGACGACGGCGCCGGAGGGGAAGCAGTCCGGCGGGGGAGTGCTCCGGCGACGGCGTCCAACGGCGACGGCAACGGGGCGGTCGGCGATGGTGGTCTCCTCCCGATCCAGATCGGGGGAGAGGGGGGATATTTCGGGGGGAGTGGGGGGCTGTCGGTGGGGAGTGGGGGGGAGGAGTGGATAAGGGAGAGGAGTGGGGGCCGGCCTGGTTGGCCCGATGGCCAGCTGGGCTGTGGTCCAGCAGGGGGGCTTCTTCCTCCTTTTGTTTTTTTTTGTAATTTCTTTCTTTTATTTATTTTCTTTTCTGTTTCATTTCAATTTAAAATATTTAGGCATTCTCTAAAAATGTGTTTACTTCACCATAATTAACTATGCCTTATTTGGCATCTCCCGAACATTTTTGTTTTAAATTTTGAAAAACTTTTATCGTTGACATTAATTTGAATTTAAATTTGAAATTTTGAATTAACCCGAGATTAATTACAGTGACAGAGGTGACGTGCCATCATTAACGTGAGATTACTGTAGCATGATTATCCGGGCGTTACAAATCTCCTCCACTACAAGAAATCTCGTCCCGAGATTTAGGAGGTAGAAGGAAACAGTGCGGGGTATTCTTCGCGCAGACGATCCTCGCGTTCCCAAGTGGCCTCATCTTCAGAATGGTGCGACCACTGGACCTTGAGAAACTTGATCGCCTTCTGACGTGTGCGGCGTTCAGCTTGGTCGAGAATGCGGACCGGATGCTCCTTATAGGAGAGGTCCTGCTGCAATTCGAGCACTTCATGATCCACAGCTCGGATTGGGTCCTTGAAGCAACGGCGGAGCTGTGACACATGGAACACATCGTGAACCTGAGAAAGGTTCGGCGGTAGCTCCAGTTGGTATGCCACTTTTCCACGCCTTTCGAGAATAGTGAATGGGCCAATATAGCGAGGAGCTAGTTTGCCCTTGATCCCAAAGCGGTGAGCACCCTTCATAGGTGTGACTCGAAGATAAGCCTTTTCGCCAGGTTGATAGACCATGTCTTTATGATGACGGTCATACTGACTCTTCTGACGTGACTGAGCAGTCTTGAGATTCTCACGAATAATGCGGACTTGTTCTTCGGCATGTTGGATAATATCCGGACCGAAGAGTGGACGTTCCCCAGTTTCTGACCAGTTCAGAGGGGTTCGGCACTTTCGTCCATATAACACTTCGAAGGGGGCCATCTTCAGACTAGCTTGATAGCTATTATTATAAGAGAACTCAGCATACGGGAGAGATTACTCCCATTTCTTGCCGAAGGAAATAACACAAGCTCGAAGCATGTCTTCGAGAACTTGGTTGACGCGTTCAACTTGCCCTTGCGAGTGAGGATGAAACGCAGTACTGAATGACAGATGAGTTCCCATGGCTTCTTGGAAACTTGCCCAGAATCTTGAAGTGAATAAGCTGCCACGGTCTGAACTGATAACCAATGGAATACCGTGGAGTGAAACAATCCTGGACATATAGAGCGTTGCCAGCTGACTAGCAGTGATCGTTTCCTTGACCGCTAGAAAATGTGCAACTTTGGAAAGCCGGTCAATGACGACAATAATAGCATCATTACCTTTCTGTGATTTGGGAAATCCAGCGACGAAGTCCATCTCAACATGGTCCCATTTCCATTCAGGAATAGAGATAGGTTGCAGAGTTCCAGCAGGTCTTTGATGTTCTGCTTTGATACGACGGCAAACGTCACACTCAGCAACATAACAAGCAATGTCTTGTTTCATATTAGACCACCAGAATCTCTGACGGATGTCTTGGTACATCTTTGTACTACCAGGATGGATACACAGGGGGGTATCATGAGCTTCTTTCATAACTTCCTGTGTCATATCCAGGTTTTTCTCTGCACATGGTACCACTAGGCGGCCCTTGAAGTATAAGGTGCCATCTTCAGCAATAGTGAAGAATGAGGGCTTTCCTTCTGCGAGGTAGCGCTTAATCTTGTGGGCTTCAGAGTCATACTTCTGTAGCCTTTTGATGCTATCCACGAGATCTGGTTTAGCGACTAGGGTATTGAGGGAACCCTGGGTAACAACGTGGAGGTTCACCTGCCAAACTCCTTAGGAGGGGGAGCGAGTGCACCCGGAGGAACAATATGGAGGTTCAGCTTCCTGAATTCTTCAACAAGCGAGGGCTGAACTTTGTGAACCTGGAGGTGGTTGCAGTAAGACTTGCGGCTCAAGGCATCAGCCATTACATTAGCCTTGCCTGGCGTATAGGAAATGCCCAAGTCAAAGTCTGCAACAAGCTCCATCCATCTCTGCTGACGGAGGTTCAGGTCTGGCTGAGTAAACAGATACTTCAGACTTTGGTGGTCAGTGAAGATCTCGCAACGATTACCGAGAAGGTAATGGCGCCACTGCTTCAGCGCATGAATGACAGCAGCAAGTTCGAGGTCGTGAACTGGGTAGTTCTCTTCGTGAGGGCGCAATTGCCGAGAGGCATAAGCAATCACTTTGCGGTCTTGCATTAGGACACAGCCTAATCCTTGACGGGAAGCGTCGCAGTAAATGACGAAGTCCTTCTTAGTATCAGGTGGAGCTAGAACTGGGGCAGAAGTCAACTTGTCTTTGAGTGCCTGGAAACTTTCTTGACATTTGTCTGTCCATTGGAACTTGACGCCCTTATGCAACAGGTTAGTCAGAGGCCTGGCGATCTTGGAGAAGTTCTCGACGAATCGACGGCAATAGCTGGCGAGACCGAGAAAACTTCTGACTTGCTTAACGTTATTGGGAGGAGTCCAATCAAGGATAGCCTGGACTCGTTCAGGGTTGACGGCAATACCATCCTTAGAGATGACATGCCCAAGATAGGTTACTTCCGGTAGCCAGAATTCACATTTGGAGAACTTAGCATATAGTTGATGCTCCCGTAGCTTTTCCAGCACAAGTCGAAGATGTTCAGCATGTTCTTCTTCGTTCTTGGAAAATACCAGGATATCATCCAGATAAACCATGACGAACTTGTCGAGGTAATCCATGAATATATAGTTCATCAGACGAGAGAAGGTGGCTGGAGCATTGGTTAAACCGAAAGACATGACGGTGTACTCGTATGAACCATAGCGAGTCACGAAGGCGGTCTTTGGGATATCCTCTTCGCGAACACGGATCTGGTGGTAACCCAACCTCAAGTCGAGCTTAGAGAACACTGACGAACCCGCCAGTTGATCATACAGATCATTGATCCGAGGAAGAGGGTATTTATTCTGAATGGTAGCTTGGTTTATAGGACGGTAGTCTTGAACTAATCGGTTTGTCCCATCCTTCTTCTTGACAAAGAGAGAAGGTGCTCCCCAAGGAGAGCAACTTGGGCGAATGAATCCTTTGCGAAGAGATTTGTCGATTTCCTCCTTAAGATCAAGGAGTTCATGTGGCGGCATTTTGTAGGTCGCTTGGCTATAGGAGTGGTGCCTGGTTTCAAGTCGATGATGAATTCGACAGCTCTAGCAGGGGGAATCCCTGGAAGTTCTTCAGGAAACACGTCGAGGAATTCACGCACGACGGGAATGTTTTCAATGCCCTCGAGTGGTGCCGCGTTCAATGCATTCAATGCATAGAGCCTGGCCTCGGCATTTTGCACCAGATGAGCTTGGTAAGCAACTATTTCATCTGAAGGGTGTAGCAGATGGACGGTCTTAGTGGCGCAAACTATAGAAGCAGTATGCGCTTTCAACCAATCCATACCCAAAATGAGGTCGATGTTAGACGACTTCAGGATAATGGGAGAGGCATAGAATTCCAGCCCTTCGATTTCCACGGGGACATCGATGCCAACCAAGGAGGTTTGACACTGTCCCACGGGGGTTTTGACCAATACTGAGGTGTTCATCTCCTCACATTTAACGTCGTGCTTGTATGCAAAATCTTCTGACATGAATGAATGCGATGCACCTGTATCAAATAAAACGGATGCTGATACTGAATTTACGAGGAGTGTACCCATCACAGTAGCAGGCTGGTCTTGAGCTTCGTTGAGATCAACGTGGTTGGCATGAGCACGACCATAAGACTTAGCATTGTTGTTGCGGGGCTGGTTGTTACCACGGCCAGTTGCTGGAAGGGCCAGTTGATTCTGGTTCTGGTTGCATTCTCTAGCACGCTGTCCTGGTTGACCACACCTGAAGCACAAGCCATTATTGGGAGTGGGAACAGGGGCTTGGGATGGTGGAGTTGGAAGTCTTGACTGCCTAGATGGTGGTGGAGGCAGACGAGGTGCAGCATAGGTCTGCCTTGGGGTAGATGCATTTGGACGGTACATGCTGTTCGGGATCCATATCTTACGCTTCTGTGAGGGCGAGCCCGAAGATGAGCCCGTGTCACGGTTGCGCCTGTGAGAGCTCTGGTATTCTTGCATACCAGTTTCGACATTGATGGCCTTGTTAACCAAGGTGGCGAAATCAGCAAAGTCATGCACTAGAAGTGCGAGCTTGATGTCAGCTTGAAGGCCATCACGGAACTTCTCCTGTCTGCATGCATCAGTTGCAATGTCCTCTTCAGCATAGCGAGACAAGTCCAGAAACTCCCGTTGATAAGCTTCAACAGTTTTGTTGCCTTGGGTGAGGTTGCGGAACTCACGCTTCTTCCGGTCCATGACTCCTTGAGGAATGAAGCGGGCACGGAAAGCAGCTTGGAAGTCTGGCCAGGTGATGATTGTTCCAGCTGGCAGAGTACGCCTGTGGCTGTCCCACCATTGAGCTGCGGGTCCCTTCAGAAAGAAGGAAGCAAAGTTGACATAGCTGGCAGGGGCTACATCGGCAGACTCCATCTCATAGGTGATGTCACGGAGCCAGTCATCAGCATCCAGAGGCTGAGTTGAGCTGCGGTACACAGTTGGGTTCAGGCGCATGAAATCCTGCAGAGTTACTGGGGTTGGTTGCTGGTCCATATTGGGGCGAGGAAACTGAGCCATCATATTTTCCATGAATTGGCGGTTCAGTTCGAACTGTTGGATCATACCAGCCATGTACTCAGGTGGTGGTGGGGCATTGCCACCACGACCACGACCACCTGGTCTAACCATCCTGCTAATATATAACAGGGGTAGTTCAGCATTGAGAAATTTGCAAAGACAAGAATCATTCATGATGAAACATGCATAATGAAAGGAGCATGATAGCTACTACATAGTAGTCGGCATAACTTACAAAAGGGGTCATGCATAGAGTTCAGTACATAGACTAAAACATCATAGGCGGCACACAGGCTCGCGGCAAATGCATCTAACACTACAAGCAAGCCTACATCAGTCCCAAGAGGTTCTGTGGAGGTAATCGTAGCCCGACAGCTGGTAGTGAGGCAACGGATAGCCCTCCACGTCAGCAGACTGGGGGTCGCGGATACTCAGGTGTAGAGCCCGACGCTCAGGTGGCAGAAGAGGACCAAGTGCGGGAGAGTAGCCTCCCACCTCTGGCCAACCGACACCGTGGGGCATCACGGTCCTGGCTGGGTAGATCGCAGTACGCGGTAGCTGTCCAGATCGGACAAAGGGGTGCAGCAGCGTCAGAGCACGGTAAATGTGCTGACGGGTGGTGTACATCTCGTGGCGAAGAGCTCGGTTAGCTCGATCCAGCCCATCAGCATGCAGAACCAGGTTCTGATGGTAGAAGGGCTCTCGGGTGACAGTGGAGTAGGCAGCAGTATAGTATCCCTCCGCACCAACATCAGATGCGATAGCAATGTGCCTGAAAGGGGAGGTGTCCAACTCCCGATACTCTCCACGAAGACGTGTCAGAGCAGCATAGGCAGCATCGTGGACAGCCATATCGATGGTCACACCAACACCATGTGTGGTGTGCAGCACAGTAGTGGAGTCATACTCCCGCGAGTAGAGGTGGACGATGGCACGGTACTGCTCCTGGTTAAAGTCCTGGTACTCCTCGTAGATGGTGTACTCAGGGTGCTAGCGATAACCCAGATAGGTCATCATCTCAGCTAGCACAGCCGGTGATCCCGAGGCACCAATGGCCGTCGTGTGGCGCACGACCTGCCTCGTGGGTTCCATCTGAAAGCAAAGACGTTTCAAAAGAGTCAAATGACAGTGTGTGAATTGTTCAAAATACTATCCTAAGAAACAACTATGGCTTATCCAACTTTGGGGTGAATGCGGTCACGGGGTCCTAGTGTTAGAGTTAGTAAATTCGTTTAACCCGAGTAGAAGAGAGTTCAGAGTCCCAGAGTAAAGGTCGAGGAGTAAAAGATCCTAGTACCACCCAATGGCGACGTGGGCCCATAACCCACAGGTCCCAGGATCGAAACCTGGCTCTGATACCAACTTGTGACGCCCCCGATTTGACCGTACACTAATCATGCACGCAAATGTGTACGATCAAGGTCAGGGACTCACGGGAAGATATCACAACACAACTCTAAAACATAAATAAGTCATACAAGCATCATAATACAAGCCAGGGGCCTCGAGGGCTCGAATACAAGTGCTCGATCATAGACGAGTCAATGGAAGCAACAATATTTGAGTACAAACATAAGTTAAACAAGTTTGCCTTAAGAAGGCTAGCACAAACTGGGATACAGATCGACAGAAGTGGCCCGAGATCAAGATTTTCGAGATGTTTCAGACCACTTTTTGGATTATCGGGTGCTAGAACATGTGGGGTGTGACAAACCACACTTCCTATCTAGACAATGAAGAAGGCCATGTTTTTCCGACAGCTAATGCAACCTGGAGAAGCATTCCATTAGATTCTAAATGAACTTGCACCTAGCTCCTTTGCTCGAAGACCATGTACACAGAGCCCGGTGAGGAGCATCTCAATTGGCCAGTTGGGCCAGTTGGAGACTTGAAGCCTTGATAACATAAAAGCTTCCTTGCAAGACCTTGCTTTGTTGATCTTGTGACATTGTTTATTTCTTGTTTACCTTTATTTGAGAAGTTCCAAGGTCCATAGAATTATAGAGATTTAATTTGTATATCATGTGATGTGATTGAACTAAAAAATGCAAATTTTACGGAACCGATTGTGACTTTGTAATTGTATAAAGAAGAAAAGCAATGAAATAAGTGTTCTTGCAGGATCAAGAGCTCGAGGGACGTCATCGCTTTGAACGTGTGCAGAACTCGGAGGTGCCGTATGTTCGGTACTTAATTGGTCGGAACGAGAAGACGTTCAACTACATCAACTGCGTTAAGCAAACGCTTCCACTTTTGGTCTACGAGGGTACATGGACACACTCTCCCCTTCTCGTTGCTATGCATCTCCTAGATAGATCTTGCGTGAGCGTAGGAATTTTTTTGAAATTGCATGCTACGTTTCCCAACAGGTGGCGCAAGCCCGGGATGGTTAAGGGATCTTTACGGTCGCTTGTCGTCATGTGCCATTATCCAGTTCTTGCATTGCTAGATGGCGGCCCAAATTAAGCTCCCCGCTTAGGAGAGATGTGAGCGACGTTTGCCAGTGGAAGTGGCCCACGATCAAGATTGCCAAGATGTTTTAGATCACTTTTTGGATTATCGGATGCTAGAACATGTGGGGTGTGACAAGCCACACTTCCTATCTAGTCAATGAAGAAGGCCATGTTGTTCCGGCAGCTAGTGCAACCTGGAGAAGCATTCCATTAGATTCTAAATGGACTTGCACCTAGCTCCCTTGCCCGAAGACCGTGTACACAAAGTCCGGTGAGGAGAATCTCAATTGTCCAGTTGGAGACATGAAGCCTTGATAACATAAAAGCTTCCTTGCAAGACCTTACTTTGATGATCTTGTGAAGTTTTTTTTCTTCTTGTTTATCTTTCTCTGAGAAGTTCCAAGGTCCATAGAATTACAGATAGCTAATTTTGTTATATCATGTGCTGTCATTTAACTAAAAAATGCAATTTTTATGGAACCGATGTTAACTTTGTAATTGTATAAAGAAGAAAAGCAATGAAATAAGTGTTCTTGTTATCTTGTGAACCTAAGAAATGAATTCAATTCGTACTGGTCACGAGGCTCTAAACTAAGAAAAACAATAGACCAATAGGGGGAGAAGGCCCTACGGGTTTTTAATTAAGAGGAGAATGTGAGACAGCAAAGCCGACGCTCGAATCCGTGTCGGCCAGGAGACACAATTGCTCACTGGCAACTGGGATAGGAGCCCATCCACGAGGCTCTAAAGTCTAAACTGATAGTTGTGAGGCCCTTTTTGGAGTGGTGTGCGTGGGTCTTTTATGTGTGCCACTCAGCGGTTGTGATGGTTTTTGCCCGGTTCTCTAATTAACTGGGCAAGCTGGTTTTCGCTCGGTTTTCCTCGATTAACTAAGCAACTCTTTTATTCTTAATGAATGCAGGATAACTGCCATTTTGAAAAGAAAAAAAACTGATAGTTGAGCTACACTATCATCTTTGTCTCATACATTAAAAGTTATATTTCATCTGCTCCGTCTCCTTAAGTTTCATACTTCATACATTGAGGACTGTGCGATGGAGGAAAGCGTCGTACCTCAACTCGAGGGGACGCCTTACGTGTTTATAGGCAGGGGCGCACCTCGCTGATAGCGCATATAGTTTAGATTACATCTTAGAGAGGAAGCTAGATAGAGATAAGATTACAAAGGGAAGATAGACTCTAGCTAACTACCTAACCGAACTACCAAGATATGCATAGCAAGATATGGTGCGCAAGATATGGTGCGGCAGCCCCTTGTCACGTACACATCAATATGGTGTTTGACACCCTCCCTTAATCACAACTTCATCAAGTTGAGATTATACTTGAAGTTCTCAAAGCTTCGTATGGGCAAGGCTTTGGTAAACCCATTTGCAATCTGGTCCTTGGAATGTATGAACCGAATGTCTAGGAGTTTACTAGCAACTCTTTCTCTGACAAAATGAAAGTCTATCTCAATATGTTTTGTTCTTGCATGAAAAACTGGATTTGCTGAGAGATAAGTTGCACCCAAATTGTCACACCACAGACATGGAGCTTGAGTAGTTCTTACACCAAGCTCCTTAAGAATGGATTGCACCCATATAATCTCTGCAGTAGCATTAGCTAGTGCCTTATACTCTGCCTCTGTGCTGGACCTGGAAACAGTAGCTTGTTTTCTGGCACACCAGGATATTAGATTAGATCCAAGAAACACTGCAAAACCGCCAGTGGAGCGTCTATCATCCAAATATCCTGCCCAATCTGAGTCAGAGAATGCACTAACAAGAGTGGAAGATGACTTGCTAAAATTAAGGCCAATGCTCATAGTATCTTTCACATATCTGACTAGACGTTTTGCAGCAGTCAAATGAACTGTGGTTGGTGCATGAAGGAATTGACACACCTTGTTGACAGCAAAAGAAATATCAGGTCGTGTGAGAGTGAAATATTGAAGTGCACCCACTAGACTTCTGTATCTTGTGATGTCTTCTGAGCTCAAGGGTGTTCCTTCTGTGAGAGATAGTTTTTCTGTACTAGACAAAGGAGTAGTGGTAGGTTTACAGCCTTGCAACCCAGCTTTTCTTACCAAATCATTTGCATACTTTTCCTGGGAGAGATGAAGTCCATCCTTGTGCTTCTTTACTTCAATCCCTAGGAAATAGTGCAAGTCCCCAAGATCCTTTAGAGCAAACTCAGCACTTAAGTCCTTCAACATTCCTGTTATTGCCTCATCAGATGAACTTGTGACAATAATATCACCAACATATATAAGAACAAATATTGATGTATTGGACTTATTGTAAATAAACAATGAAGTGTCAGACTTTGAAGGAACAAAGCCAAGCATTTGCATCTTCTTGCTGAGACGAGAATACCATGCTCTAGGGGCCTGCTTCAATCCATACAATGCTTTATCAAGCCTGCATACATGAGAGGGTGCATGTTTGTTTTCAAACCCAGGAGGTTGTTTCATGTAAACCTCCTCTTCCAGAACACCATGAAGAAACGCGTTCTGAACGTCTAACTGTCGAAGACTCCATCCCCTGGAAACAGCAATAGATAGGACAAGATGAATGGTTGCAGCTTTTACAACTAGACTAAAGGTGTCCTCATAGTCTATGCCATATCTTTGTTTAAAACCTTTAGCAACTAGCCTTTCCTTGTAGCGATCAACTATTCCATCAGACTTTCGTTTAATCCTAAAAACCCATTTGCAATCAATGAGATTTTTACCTTGCCTTGGAGGAACTAAATGCCACGTTTTATTTTTCTGTAGTGCCACATATTCCTCATGCATTGCCTTTCTCCACTTCTCATCACCAAGAGCCTCCTCAAGTGTGTTGGGCTCACCTGGTTCACCTGTAGAACAGATCATACCATATTTTGTTATGTGCTTGTAATTAACTGGCTTAGTTACCCCTGACTGCAATCGTGTGCGGCACTGTGATGTAACGGGATCGTTCTGTGCCATAGAAGATCCGGCGAATGAGTCCTCCTGTGCCAGATCCGAGGCAGATCTACCTACACCAGCAGTTTTGGCAGGTTCTGCAGCTAGGTGATCTTCTGTGGCTCGCGGCTGAGGCGTTGGAGAAGAGTCCGACGCAGAAGATCCCACCCGACCAGCGGCCACGGGCTGGCAGGGATCTGCACCTAATCCCGCGCCTGCCGTAGCTGGGCCCGCGCCAGTAGATCGCCCCGCGTCACGCCGCTTGTAGACAGCCGGCTGGCTGCCGAAGCGCGAGCAGACCGGGCCGATGGGAGCAGGGCGCGTGGCAGTCCCTGATTGGCGCGGACTGGTGGAGCCGCTACCGCCAACCACAACTGGCCGCGTGGCCAGCGCGGAGCCGGTCGCTGCGGGCGCGCCGGATGCTGTCGCGCCAGGATCCAAGGCGGATCCGCCTGCCGCTGCTGCCATGCTGGATCCTGAGGCGGATTCGCCTGCCGCAGCTGGTGCACCGGATCACGAGGCAGATCTGCTCCCTCCACCGTGACACATGCGATATGGACAGTGTGTTGCACTGTTTTCTTCATTTTCTTCACTGTTTTCTCCGCTCTGATCTCCTGGGGCATCACAAAGCTCATGCAGATGGTTAGGAGGATTAGTCAACAAATGATCATCGCAGTTATTGTGCCCCCTTGATCATAACCAGAAAGGTGAGGTGGAACAAGGAGAATTTCTTTGCGAAGTAAGGCGCCGGTGTTGGGATGTAGATCAGCAAAAGGGAACTTTGTCTCATCGAAAACAACATCTCTGGAGATGTAGACACGACCAGTAGAGATGTCCAAGCACTTGACACCCTTGTGCTGAGCGCTATACCCAAGAAACGCACACTGTTTGGAGCGAAACATAAGCTGTGGTTGTTGTAAGGACGGAGATTTGGCCAGCAAGCGCATCCAAACACACGAAGAGATTTATAATCTGGTTTTGTGTGGAGAAGCCGTTCTATGGGAGTTTCATTGTTGATAACTCTACTAGGTAGCATGTTGATGATGTGAACGGCAGTAAGGAACGCTTCGTCCCAAAATTTTAAGGGCATCGAAGCTCCGGCCAAGAGAGCAAGGCTAACCTCGACAATGTGCCTATGCTTGCGTTCTGCAGACCCGTTTTGTTGGTGAGCGTGAGGGCATGACACATGATGGGAAATTCCTAGTGTTTGGAAGGAGTTTAATTTTTCGTATTCTCCTCCCCAGTCTGATTGGACAGCAAGAATTTTTCTGTCAAATTGGCATTCAACAAGCGCCTGAAAGTTTTTAAAGACTTGGAACACGTCTGACCTCTTTTTGAGAAGGTAAAGCCAGGAAAACTTGCTATAGTCATCAATAAAGCTAACGTAGTATGTGTGTCTACCAACGGAGCTTGGGGCAGGACCCCACACATCAGAAAAAATTAACTGCAATGGTTGAGTAGAAACACTGGTGGACACGGGATAAGGGAGTTGATGACTTTTTGCTCTCTGAAAAGAGTCACAAATGGTTTCAACATTGCGCTCACCAACAAACGGGAGCTTATTCTTTTTAAGTAAACGATCAACTAAGGAAAATGAAGCATTCCCTAAACGGTCGTGCCATCTTGTGGCTGAAAGCTTGATAGCACCACAAGCTTGTTTATTGTATCTTCGAAGCTCCGGAATCAACGGATAGAGGCCTCGAACGCATCTACCTCGATAGAGAGTTTTCCTCGTGACCCGATCCTT
This sequence comes from Aegilops tauschii subsp. strangulata, assembly GCF_002575655.3. Classification (NCBI taxonomy): domain Eukaryota; kingdom Viridiplantae; phylum Streptophyta; class Magnoliopsida; order Poales; family Poaceae; genus Aegilops; species Aegilops tauschii. The sequence continues at coordinate 360,024,251 of NC_053035.3, forward strand.
GATCAAAAAGAAGAAGGGGTGAAACTCAATATAAACATGATTGTCAAGGGTGATACGATGGACAGATAGAAGATTCTTGTCGGTGCTAGGGACATGCAAAATTTTCCTAAGATGAAACTGTCTACGTGGGGTACGAAAAACTGAATGACCAATGTGACGTATCCTCATACCTGCACCGCTTGCGGTGTGGATCTGGTCCTTGCCATGATACTTCTCCTTGAGCGTGACCTTCTCTAGTTCGCCGGTGAGATGATTTATCGCGCCGCTGTCAAGATACCAGTTGGTATCGACATCGTACGAGCCATCATCAGCAGCAGTGATCTTTTCTTCATCTTCAGAGGAAGCCTCGTCCTCATCAAACCGGTACCATCTGTCCGTCGCCGTGTGGCCCGGCTTGCCGCAGATCTGGCAGCGCACCGCGTCCGGGCGCGATCTGGAAGACCCGCCGCGGCGGCCCCTGGTGTTGGTGGAGTTGGTCCGTCCGCGGGAGTTGGACCCGCCGCTGCTGCCGCCGCTCCCTTGCTTGCCCTTGGAGCGAGGCAGGCCACGATGACGGGAGTAGCCACCGCGCCCACGCACTGCTGCGTTAGCCGACGACTTGAAGCCGCCCGATCCCTGGTACTGTGCCACCCTCTGATCAAAATTACTAAGCATTGCAAAGAGCTCATCGAGGGATACCGGGGAGGTTCGGGCGTCGAGGGCGGAGACGAGCGGCTGGTAATCCATGTCGAGGCCGTGGAGGATGTAGGAGATGAGTTCATCGTCCTGGAGAGGCTTCCCGGCGGCGGCCAGTTCATCTGCGAAGCCGCGCATCTCGGCGAAGTAGGTGGCGACGCTCTTGTTGCCCTTTTGCGCGTTCACCAGATAGGTTCTGATGTTGTTGACGCGACTGAGCGACTGCGAGGAGAACATCCCGACAGTGCCGTCCAGAGCTCGCGCACTGTGGTGATCGCGGTCACCTGCACGAGCACCTCCTTGGTGAGGTTGTTCAGCAGGTACCCGAGCACCTGCTGGTCCTCTCGCACCCAGATGGCGTGGAGAGGGTTTGTCGCAGTCGATTCCTTCCCATCTTTGTCCTTGTGGAGAGGATCCTGGCCGGCTCCGGTATAGCGCCGTCGACGTAGCCGAAGACGCCCGTGCCCCTCAGCTGCGGCGTGATCTGTGCGTGCCAGAGGACGTAGTTGGTGCGGGAGAGCCTCTCCGTGACTTGGCCGTTGAGGCTAGCCTGGGAGGCACCAGAGGAGGACGACATGATTTGCACTGGATGGAGTTTTAGGGTTTAGACGTTGTGGAAGAGAAGGGCTCTGATTACCATGTGCGATGGCGGAAAGCGTCGTACCTCAACTCGAGGGGACGCCTTACGTGTTTATAGGCAGGGGCGCACCTCCCTGATAGCGCATACAGTTTAGATTACATTTTGGAGAGAAAGCTAGATAGAGATAAGATTACAAAGGGAAGATAGACTCTAGCTAACTACCTAACCGAACTATCAAGATATGCATAGCAAGATATGGTGCGGCAGCCCCTTGTCACGTACACAGCAATATGGTGTTTGACAAGGACATGTGGTTTACAATCTTCAGAAGGTTCACCTACGTGTTGCACGTGAGATGTTTTGGATTAGTTTATTTTGACAAAAGAGATAAGATGCACAAATTGATAGGTTGAGCCAGATTCAATTGAGGATTTCGTGTGTAAAATACAATGTAAGACGGGGAACACTTATAAAATCTAGCTTAACCTATCATTTGTGAAAAAAATACATGGTTTTACCACATAATCTACTTGATGCTGACACAGAGTGTTCTTTAACAACTTTGACTTTGAGAACATGGTTTAATAGAGCTATCATTACATATTTGCACGCTTACACCAATGTATATATACATATATATTGCATGAATAGTATAAGTACAATCACCATGGGTCATATATGACATTGTTTCTACTGCAATAACATAAATCTAGATATCTTTTTTTGAGGGGCATAAATCTAGATATATAAGTGTTGGGATCCAGCTATAAGTTATGTATCGAGCCCTATTTATATATCTGGGTACCTCCATGATATATGTGGCTTCTTTTTTAGTTAATTCGTATAGTACCATACTACTGGCATCATGCATGCATGGCAATCGTCGGCGTCTAGGGGGAGGTCTTGGTGTTTTGACCGGCGTATGGCGGCGGGCCGGGTGCAGGCTTGGGGGGTGCCGGCTTGGGTGCGGGCGGCCCGGGTGGCGTTGGCGGCTTGGGAGCCGGCGGCGAGGGCGTGAGGCCGCAGCGGATCATGCAGACGATGCTCTTCTGGTTGCAGCTGATGACGCAGAGCGGCAGGTCGGGGCCCTTGCCCATGCACCCGAACGCGCAGCTCATCACCGACGTGAAGCACCCGAACATGCACTGCATCATCCCGTTCAGGTCCGGGTCCGCCTCGTCCGCCATTGGGTGCTCCGCCGTCATTGCCGCCATGGAGAAGTGCTCCGCGGCGTGAACGGGCCTCGGGGCGGCTGCGGCGGCCTGCAGGTCGGCGAGGCCGGCCAGGACGACGAGGGCGACGAGGAGGGCACAGCTGGTGGTAGCCATGCTGCTGCTGTGTGTGGTGATCGGTCGATGGGTTTGTGTAGTGAGCTGTTCACTGATGAGATGGTTTTTATAGGGGGCCTGGCTGGGTTTAGCGTGGCGTATCGCCCTCGACTTGCATTTTTGGTGTGTTCTGCTGTTGCTTTTCCGCGCACGCAAGCGGACACACACGATGTGGGTGACCAGCGTATGGATGCATGCATGGAATATGTGTGAACGAAGAAATATATGTACGTATACTACTGGAGTAGTTAGCAAAAAATGTTTGTTGGACAATAAGTGAATGGCGTTTATTTTGCTGTTGATTATGTCACGCCATTTTATTGGAAATCTTACAATATATGTCACCGAAGCATAACATCGAGGCAATGTCGACCTTCGTGTCCATTGAGCATGGCGAGAAGTTTGGCAGCGTGGTCAGTGGCAGCCTGGCAGGAAGGACGGCGTCCATAGCAAGATCATGGCCCTCATGGGTTCAGCGTTTGCCTAAGAAAGGGATTTTTTTTTGTTTTGGAAATGGAGGCATGCCCCCGGCCTCTACATTTGCTTGCAGCCATATTATTAATAATCCGAACAAAATCGTCAAAAAGGTCTTACAGCTCACAAACGGAGCAAAACAAAGTGAACAAAAGGAAAATAACATGCTGACATGATCAACCGATATGATAATAAGAAGGATAAGCTCCCTAGACTTCTATCCTATTATGCGAGCGCCATCCGAACCGGTTGAATATAGCCCGAGCTACCATCTTCCATTGGTTGCACCCAGTGACCAAAGGCTCCCTGGAGTCCATAGGAGTGAATAAGGACTACGTACGGATCCAAACTGTAGCCCTGAAGATAACCTGCAAGAAAGTTAAAGTGTGTTGTCTGTTAAAAATCATGTCATTCCTGCAGTTCCATATAGCCCATAATAATGCACATATTCCAATCCGAATATGAGCCGCAGTACTCTGCTCAACTCCAGCTAACCACTGTTGGGGAACGTAGTAATTTCAAAAAATTTCCTACGCACACGCAAGATCATGGTGATGCATAGCAACGAGAAGGGAGAGTGTTGTCCACGTACCCTCGTAGACCGAAAGCGGAAGCGTTAGCACAACGCGGTTGATGTAGTCGTACGTCTTCACGATCCGACCGATCAAGTACCGAATGCACGGCACCTCCGAGTTCAGCACACGTTCAGCCCGATGACGTCCCTCGAACTCCGATCCAGCCGAGTGTTGAGGGAGAGTTTCGTCAGCATGACGGCGTGGTGACGATGATGATGTTCTACCGACGCAGGGCTTCGCCTAAGCACCGCTACAATATTATCGAGGTGGATTATGGTGGAGGGGGCACCGCACACGGCTAAGAGATCAAGAGATCAATTGTTGTGTCTATGGGGTGCCCCCTGCCCCCGTATATAAAGGAGCAAGGGAGAGGCCGGCCCTAGAGGGGGCGCGCCAAGTGTGGGGAGTCCTACTAGGACTCCCAAGTCCTAGTAGGATTCCCCTTTCCTTTCCGGAGTAGGAGAGAAGAAAAGAGGGGGAGAGGGAGAAGGAAAAGGGGCTCCACCCCTTGTCCAATTCGGACCAGAGGGGGGGGCGCCTCCTTCCTTTTGGCCTCTCTCCTCTATTCCCGTATGGCCCAATAAGGCCCAATACTTCTCCCGGTGAATTCCCGTAACTCCCCGGTACTCCGAAAATACCCGAATCACTCGGAACCTATCCGATGTCCGAATATAGTCGTCCAATATATCGATCTTTACGTCTCGACCATTTCGAGACTCCTCGTCATGTCCCCGATCTCATCCGGGACTCCGAACTACATTCGGTATATCAAATCACATAACTCATAATACAAATCGTCATCGAACTTTAAGCGTGCGGACCCTACGGGTTCGAGAACTATGTAGACATGACCAAGACATGTCTCCGGTCAATAACCAATAGCGGAACCTGGATGCTCATATTGGCTCCTACATACTCTACGAAGATCTTTATCGGTCAAACCGCATAACAACATACGTTGTTCCCTTTGTCACCGGTATGTTACTTGCCCGAGATTCGATCGTCGGTATCTCAATACCTAGTTCAATCTCGTTACCGGCAAGTCTCTTTACTCGTTCCGTAATACATCATACCGCAACTAACTCATAACTCATTAGTTACAATGCTTGCAAAGCTTATAGTGATGTGCATTACCGAGTGGGCCCAGAGATACCTCTCCGACAATCGGAGTGACAAATCCTAATATCGAAATACGCCAACCCAACAAGTACCTTCGGAGACACCTGTAGAGCACATTTATAATCACCCAGTTACGTTGTGACGTTTGGTAGCACACAAAGTGTTCCTCCGGTAAACGGGAGTTGCATAATCTCATAGTCATAGGAACATGTATAAGTCATGAAGAAAGCAATAGCAGAATACTAAACGATCAAGTGCTAAGCTAACGGAATGGGTCAAGTCAATCACATCATTCTCCTAATGAGGTGATCTCGTTAATCAAATGACAACTCATGTCCATGGCTAGGAAACTTAACCATCTTTGATTCAACGAGCTAGTCAAGTAGAGGCATACTTGTGACACTATGTTTGTCTATGTATTCACACATGTATCAAGTTTCCGGTTAATACAATTCTAGCATGAATAATAAACATTTACCATGAAATAAGGAAATAAATAATAACTTTATTATTGCCTCTAGGGCATATTTCCTTCAACCACGTCCCAAACAAAGACGCAATATGAACTGGAGGGCTAATGTTGAAGGCTATATGACTCGTTCTCCAAAGTAATTTGGCAAGTGGGCAATCAAGAAATAAGTGTTGTATTGTTTCATCATGATCACAAAAACAACATCGTGAGCTACCTACCCACCGCCTTGTAATTAAGTTATCCTTTGTGAGTATCACTTGTTTGTGGACAAACCACATAAAAATTTTAATACGCAAAGGAACCTTGACCTTCCAAATGTGTAACGACCTTGAGAGTGGGCTAGAATTAATCAAATCCGTATAAAAAGATTTTACCGTAAAAGTCTCATTCTTAGTTAACTTCCATTGTGACGCATCCGGTTGATCGGAGAGTTGAACGTCTATCAGTCTCTGAACCAAATGCATCCAGGCGGTCCATCTCGCACCAACTAACACCCGTCTGAACTGGATGTTCAAGGGAATAGTTTGAAACACTGTGCCTACATAATCCTCCTTACGTTATACAATATTATAAAGGGTGGCAATAGCAATGCTTATTATCAGTTAGGGTCAGGCACTTGGTTGTTACCGCTGTTGAAATTCCTTGTTTGCTGGAGTTTGATTATTCTGAGGTTTGGATCTAATTGTGTTACTAAAAGGAGTACATACCACTCTGCCGGAGGCCTCTTGTTGCAGAAATGAATTGTTCTAGGTATCAATGATACAGTACTTTTTTTTTTGCGGGGGTAGATACCACTGGCACATGAGGTGGAGCGCCAAAGAACTTGTTTGTGTGGCCAGCTCTTGCCTAGCTTGGAGCATGAGCTTTTTTGGTGCTTTACCAAAGACCTTGGAGGGCAATCTCATAACACAATCAAACTGTCGTTGAAAACGTTGCACGGGGAGCATGATCGTGGTGAGAAAGTGATCAAGAGGGGAGGGCTGAAAAGGCATTGCGGGCTATACGCATAGGACTAGTACACGGTCTCAACTTTGTCAAAGGAGAAAGGCATGAACCTGGTGTGTAGGGCAAATCCATCGCTTATCTCAGAAAACTTTTGGTCCCGCGGCTATGTTACCCCCACACAGCTGGAAGAAAAGATCGATGTTTCCGCGGGTTTTGTGAACCCTGGTCTACCCGGGGTAGTGGTGGTTACGATGGCACCCAATGCCACAGGTTCTTGATGATCTCAAATTACTGCTCTAGTGCTATTGGCAAGAGCCTGAATTTGCAAGTCGCGTTAGTCGATTTTGGAGAGCGTAGCCCCAAGGCGAGGAACAACTAGGCGGGGCCACCGACAAGGCCAAACCGGAAGCGACATGGAGCATCGGATGACGTGGCTGTGATGTTGCCAGTGGAGGGGAGTTCAAGGTTGACTGATTCGGGTCCACTTCCCCCGCACTTTGTTTGTTTATTGGAGGCGCCCCCCCCCCCTCCCCTAGCGCCCCCCTCCCCCCTTGCGCGCTGCGCTGGTCGCCACTCCGGTGCCGGCGGCCACCCCTCTCGCCGCCCTCCACTCCGGAGGCGGCGCCCACCTCCCCGCGCGCCATGGCGTCTAGGGTCTCCCTCTCCGGCTCGTTTTCGTCTGACTCCGACGCTCCCATGGCCTCTCCGCCTCGCGTGGAGCGCCCGCCTCCCTCCCCTTCCCCCGCACCGCCGCGGCCGCAGCTCCGGTCCACCATCGTTGTCCCCGAGATCTTGGGCACCCCGTTCGGGCTGGTGGTTCAGGGAGGCGCGGCGGCGGGGCCCTCCCGCGCTCCGGCTTCTCGCCCGGTGCATGGTGGATGGAAGACCAAGCAGGCTCGGCGCCCTCGCGTGGCGCCAGCGCGCGCTCCGCGCCTTCCTCGTCGCCGGCAGGATGGGAGGCAGCGCGCGCTGACCGCTGCTCGTCCTCCTCCCACTTCCAAGCTGCCGGTGGAGCTCTACGGCTGCTGCTATAATTGCGGCAGTGAAGGCCACATCTTCAGGGAATGTACCAACCCTACGCTCTGTGTCCGGTGCCGTGGACCTGGCCACACCTCGCGTGGTTGCACCCGGCCGCGCAGTCCATCCCCGGTGGAGCAGCCGCCACGCCCGCCGCCTGCTCGCCGGTCCGGGGTGGCCGCGGTTTTGCCCGTGCTGCTGCCGGCCTCGCCCAGGCGCTCGCCTTCGGTCCTGCCGCCCCCGCTGCCGGGCCCTCCGCCGCCTGGCGCGATGCGGCTGTGGAGTCAGGTGGTGCAGGAGCCGCCTGCGGCGCGGCCACTGTCAGGGGAAGGCGCGGCCGGCCCGGCATTCTCGGTGCCTTTCGCTTCGCCGGAGGGCCTGGTCCCTCGGGCGGGGCCTGGTGGCGATGAGTTGGTGGAGGCATGCTTCTTGGAGGCTGCTGAGGACACAAGGTTGCTCGAGGCGGAACTGGCAAGGGCTGTGCTGGTCACCGTCATTGGTACTAGGCCGGTGGTGGATGTCGGCTCGGCGGCGCGCGCGCTGCACGCAGAGTTTGGCATCGGGCCGGCGGAGATGTCTATTCGCCGCTTCTTCCCTGAGGACTTCCTGGTACTCTGCCACGACGGGGCTCTCCGTGAGCGCATGGTGCGCGCCGGGCATGCGAGCGCGTCCTGGTTTGAGCTTTCCCTGCGGCCATGGCTTCGGCAAGCCGAAGCAACGGCGGCCTCCATACCATTTCTGGTGCCAATCTCGCTGAGGGGCGTGCCTGCCCATGCTTGGAGCCAGCGGACGGCGATCACGGTCCTACGGGGCCTGGGGTATGTCGTCGGAGTGGAGGAAGAGACGACGAACAGGGCGGACATGGCGGACTTCAGGGTTTGGCTGCGCACGGACAGACCAAGCCAGATTCCAAGGCGGCGCATTCTCTTCATCGACGAGCCCAGGCGATCACTATGGTCGGAGGCGGATGGACGGCGTTCTGCTGCTCCGCGGTGCTCTATAGCCCTCTGCTATCCTATCGACATCACCGTGCTGGCGGACGGCGTGCTGGCGGATGGTGGGGAGGCGCCACCCCCGTCACCTCCCTCTTCCCCATCCGCGGGGGACGGCAGCCATGGCCCTGGGCCTGCTGGTCGGGGGAGTCGCGGAGGCCACGATCACTGCGCGGCGGGCACTGGTGGAGGCTCGGCGAGCACGAAGGAATCTATGACGGCGGTGGTGCCGCCGGCGGGCACGCGCGCGCATGTTCAAACTAGAGGCGAGCCGGGGAGTCGCGTGGTCAGCAACAACTGCGTGCCCAACGTCAGCGGATCCCCTGCGGGCCCGGTGGATCAGCTGCTCGGCGGTGATTGGCAGCTGGGCGCCAGCGGGTCCCATACGCGGGCCCAAGATGCTGCTGAGGTGACCGTTGGTTTCCCCCCATCGGTGCAGCTGGCCAGATGGCGTTAGATGCATGATTCGGGGCCGGCTGCTTTGTGGGTGGAGGGGCCCAGTGCTTTGGAGCTGGCGCCATGCAGGGCTCAGGACCGGAGTGAGTCAGTCCAAATTGGCTCCATGCGCATCCGTCTTTTGGGCCTGCCCGAGGAGGATTCGGCCAGCATTGCGATTGGCGGCGATTCGGAACTGTTGTCGCTGTCCTGCAGTGGGACCGTGGGAAACGCACAAGTGGAGGCCTGGGATTTCTTCCAGGTCAGTTTGTCCGGTGTGGACTGCAGCCCGCCACCAACCCCAAGGGCTGGCATGTCTCCACAGGGTGGGATTCTGGCCCCTCTTGAGGAGGAGACCGACTGGGCACTGGATCCCAGGCCATGCACGCCTGCGGAGGGGGTGCTGGTGGCCCCGCAGGGCATCGATGGGGCGGACCGGGCGAGTGATCCGAGGCCATGCACGTCCATACCCATGCAGGCTGGGGACGCGGGCGAATTTCACGTGGATGTGGGTGTTTTTTGTGCAGATTTGCGCAGGCCGCTCTCCCCGGTCCTGCCGAGACCCGCTGCTCGTGCTATTCCTAACCCAAGCAGGCAGGCAAGAAAGATGCAAAGGCTGGAGGCCACGCCTAGGCGCAGTGCAAGAATTGCCAAACATGCTGCTTCGAAACAACAGCAAGTGCTTATTAGAAAGCTATGTCTAGCGCATGAGGGCGAGGCAATCTCGGATGATGCGCTACGGATGTACGTGAACTTGTTCTCCCGCCCCCTCTCGGATGCACACATCGCAGCGGTGCTAGCCCTGTTCGGTTGGGAGTCACCTCCGGTGCCTCTGGTGGACGGACCGTGTGTGGTCTAGCTGCTTGGTCAACTTGGTGGTTGTGTAGACAGTCTCTATGAGTATGCAACCGTTGAAAGTGCTCGTGTGGAACGTCCGGGGTCTCAACGCTCGAGCGAGGAGGAATGCGCTTTTACAGGTCGTGGTGGCAGCCAATCCGGCCATCATCTGTCTTCAAGAAACTAAGCTACAAGATGTATCAGTGAACATCGTTCGGGAATTGTCTCGGAAATAAATATGAAAGTTTCTTCTACTTGCCGGCCGTGGGTACTCATGGTGGGATTTTGGTAGCTTGGGACGAGTCTGTTACCCACCTATCTAACCCGCACTACACTAGTTAAGAGCACAGAGGATGAGCAGGCTTGGTGGCTTACATGTGTTTACGGGCCACAAGATGAAGCGGACAAGATTGAGTTCATGCAAGACTTGGTGGATATCCGGGACCTGCACGCGGGGCCTTGGTTGGTTGCTGGTGACTTCAACCTCTTGGCGCGGCAGGAGGACAAGAGCAATGCATTGATTAACCGGAGGATGTTGGGGAGATTTCGATCCAAGTTAAACGTGTTGGAGCTCAAGGAGCTATATCTCAATGGGAGGCGCTATACATGGTCCAATGAGAGGCAAAATACTACACTGGAAAGAATCGATCACGTTTTTGTCTCAAATGAGTGGGATGAAGCATTCCCATCCTGTCTTCTCTCCGCCTTAGGGACGGCGATCTCCGACCACTGCCCACTCATGTTGGACATGAACACTGAGATTTGCATGCGGAAGAGATTCAAGTTTGAAGCTTTTTGGACAAAAGCGGAGGGTTTCATGGACACGGTGCAGGCGGCTTGGGATTCGACACCGGAGGCGTCGAATGACTACCTCACGCTCCATAACAAGCTGCGAGCCACGGCTATTAGTCTTCAGAGGTGGAGTGCTCGTTGGATTGGAAATGTCAAACTGCAAATTGCAATTGCCATGGAAGTGATAAAACAGCTGGATGTTGCTATGGACACTAGAGCGCTATCGGCTGCGGAGAGGGATTTGAGGAGTCGTTTGAAGAAAAAGCTACTTGGACTGTGTTCTCTTGAGAGAACAATTGCGCGGCAACGGTCTCGAATGCTGCAGCTGCGTGAGGGTGATGGGAGTACCAGGCTGTTTCACCAGCAAGCGAGCCATCGGCAAAGAAAGAACCTACTTCGATCGGTGAAGTATAACGGGACCATTTACACCGGGTAGGAGGAGGTGGCGTCAGCGGTGGATGCCTACTATGGCGCGGCTTTTGGCACTACGGAATCAAGGAACTACACCCTAAATCTCCAGGATCTGGGCTTGCCACATCTCGATCTATCACAGCTGGAAGAGCCATTTTCTTCGGAGGAGGTGGAAAAAGTAATCACGAATATGCCCCCGAACAAAGCACCAGGGCCGGATGGGTTCACGAGCCGGTTCTATGCATCTTGCTGGAACATCATTAAGAGAGATTTTATGAAGGCAATGAACTGCTTCTACAATGGGGACGTCCGAGGTTTGGCTGCGATCAACAAATCCCTTGTCACTCTTTTGCCCAAGAAGGACGGTGCCTTGGAGGTGGCTGACTTTAGGTCGATTAGCCTCATCCATGGGGCAATAAAGATCTTTGAGAAGGTGCTCGCTTGTAGGTTGGTGACACAACTTCCGAAACTCGTGGGAAATCACCAAAGTGCCTTCGTCAAGGGTAGATCTCTGCATGATAACTTCATGTTGGTCCAAAGCACGGCTCGAAGACTAAATGCCCTAAAATTGCCTACGGTGCTACTAAAGCTCGATATCTCAAAGGCATTTGACTCTGTACAATGGCCATTCTTAATTGAGGTGATGCAACAACTTGGCTTCGGCCCAAGGTGGAGATCATGGATTTGTGGAATACTTGCAACATCCACCACCAAAATCATGGGGGACCTCGGGGACACCATATACAGTTGCAAGGGGTTCAGGCAAGGGTTCCCGATTTCGCCAATGCTCTTTATTCTTACAATGGAGCCACTGCAGAGGCTGTTTGATCGGGCCACGAGTAGGGGTATTCTGGAACCCTTGGCCTGGAGAGGACTGAGGCAACGTCTGTCCATCTTTGCGGATGACGTGGTGCTGTTCATCAAACCTACACCGGTGGAACTTGAGGTTAGCAAGCGTATTTTCGACATGTTTGGGGAGGCGTCAGGATTGCGGATAAATATGAGAAAATCAGCGGCCCTCCCGATAAGATGTAACGATCAGGAAATCAACATGGCAAGTGAGGAGCTGGGTTGTCCACGAGGGTCGTTTCCTATTAAGTACTTGGGATTGCCTCTGGCTTTGAGAAAGCAAACACCGGCGCAGTTGCAGTACTTGGTTGATCAGATGGCAAATTGCCTACCTAAGTGGAAGGCAGCCCTTATGCCGAAGAGTGGACGGCTTACTTTGGTACAGTCTGTGCTATGCGCCATGCCCATCCATGCAATGATGGCTTTGGATCTCCCGATGAAGACTATTGCAGCAATGAACAAGGTGTGCAGAGGGTTCCTCTGGTGTAGGAGGGCCACTGCGAACGGTGGTAACTGCGGTGTCGCTTGGAATTCGGTTTGTACACCAAAATGGGCCGGTGGATTGGGGCTGCCAAACCTCCGATGGCTAAATGTGGCCATGCCGGCTACATGCCTTTGGCTCCAAAGGGTGGACTCGAGCAGACCTTGGAGCGAGTTCAAGATTAGGGTTCCTCCGGAAGCGAAACTATTGTTCCAGGCAGCGACTATGAGCGAGGCGCATTGTGGGCTTGCCACGCTTTTTTGGGAGGACCGTTGGATTGATGGCATGAGGGTGCAAGACCTTGTGCCAAACATTTATGCCATGGTTCCACCGCGCGCTAAATCGACGAGGCTTGTTGCCCCGGCAATTGAGGATGGATCCTGGGCGCTGGACGTTGGCTCAGAGATGGGGGAGGAGGCACTGACGGAATTCCTCTCGCTATGGCTAAGTGTAAGCACGTGGGTGCCGGACGTGGATGTGCCGGATAAGATCTCTTGGGCTTGGGAGAATAACGGAAATTACTCGGTGAGGTCGGCATACGCGGCCAAGTTTTGGGGCCCTACGGTGGAACCAATGGCGGAGTAAACTTGGACTTCCAGGGCCCCTTCCACTTGCAAGTTCTTCACCTGGCTTGCTCTATGGGACCGGTGCTGGACCTCGGATAGACTTGCCAGGAGAGGGCCACCACATCAAGATGCTTGCCCCCTATGCGACCAGGAGGAGGAAACGATTAACCACGTGCTACTTACTTGCGTGTTCACTAGATCAACATGGGTAGTGGTATGTGCGGCTCTGGGCAAGCCGGAGTGGACACCGACGGCACAAGACTCCCTGCACACATGGCTTTGAGATAAGCAAGGGCCAAATAACCTACGGCGAAAGTATCTACATACCATCTTTATTCTTACACTTTGGGAGCTGTGGAAGCATCGGAACGCTATTGTGTTTGACGGAGCATCACCGTCGAGGGAGGGGCTTCTAGGTAGAATTCGGACCGAAGGTTTGTCTTGGTCGGTAGCTGGGAAGTTTAAAGGGAATGTAGACCCCTTCTTCCATAGTTTACATAGGTGGACGAGTAGTGAGGAGTAAGTGTAAGGAACTTATGTAAAACTTGGTGGAGGCACTGTTTTGCCTTTCTTCTTTAATATATAATATGCACACTCGTGCATATTCGAGAAAAAAAAGGTTGACTGATTCGGACGCAGTGCTGGGCATGGATCTCCCACAACTGGAGTAGACGCATGGGTTAGAAGGATTACTGGGTGTCCGTCCAGTTTTGCGCTCATGAAACTCTCGGTGGATACGAATCCAAAAGGTTGAATGCTTTTGCTCGGTGCCCGTCTTGGGGTCTTGTCCAATGTCTCGCCAACACTCGCAAAGAAGCTTGTCCTCGGCCGCCGTGTACGCCTTCGTGCGCTTGCTCTTGCGCTTCGGCTTAGGACCGGCGGCTTGGTTGGCGAGCTCGTCCTCGAACAAAGGCTCCACTTTGATGTCGCACTCGTCCTCGAACAAAGGCTCCACTTTGATGTCGCACTCGTCCTCTTCCTCTAGCCCGTAGTCGTCCGGGAACTCGTGGTCGAGGGGGAAGCCGTCCAGGTCGATGCCGACCTGATCACGCATAAAGGCCGCCTGATCGGGATCATAGCCAGCGGCCGGCGTGAACGCCCCGCGGCCGTCCTGGCTTTGTGTCTCGTCGGGATCATAGCCAGCGGCCGGCGCACCGCCCTCGAAGATGAGGTTTTGCATGTAGTCCTCGTCGACGGACGACATTTCCTCGAACAGGTTGCGGGCGTCTGCCGCACGCATTTCCTCGCACCGCTGGATGATTAGCCACCGGCCACCGGGGTGGCGTTGAGGTCGATGGGCGCAGGCGCGGGCGTGGAAGGCGCGACCAAGCTCACGTCGGGCGAGCACTCCCCGGAGAGGCGGGAGGCCTGCGGATAGACGTGGAAGCCGGGGATCGGGTTGCAAGCCGACGCCCGGGGCGAGTCGGGCAGCACCATCCGAGGAAACGCCGACGAGCCGGTGCTGGCCGCGGCGACGGCGACTTGGACGAGGCCGTGCTGGCTAGGGTTTAATCCTAGCATGTAGAGCGCCTCCCTCGTTGCCGCCGCGACGCGGGCGCTGGTGACCTCCTGCTGAGCGGCGGCGACGGCGGCGGCCTGCGCGGCGGCCTCATCCCTCGCGTCCGCGGCGTGCCTCCGGCCCTTCCTCTTGGCCGACTCCCTTGCCCGTTGTTCGGGCATCAGCGCCTACTTTGGCTTGGTCGCGGCGGCGGTCTTGCGCGGGGCACGAGGCTTGCCTTTCCCAGAGGGGGCGGCGGCGCCAGACGAGGCGAGGGAGGCGAGGCCGGCGGCGGCATCGAGGTCGATGGCGTCCTCCATGGCGGGGTGTGGGGCGGGAGCGCGCGCGAGGGGGAGTGTTTTTGGGAAAATGAAGGGAAATGATGGTGGCTGCCACCGACCAGCGGGCCCGGAGAGAGGAGTAGGCGCGCGCGCGTGCGTCCGTCTCATGTCCGTGCCGACGCAAATCCGGCTTAAAATTAGGCCGGGAATGGGTCGCCAAACGGACACGCATCCGTTTGGGTCGGCGCGTTGAACCGCCTTTTCTGTCCGTGCCAACCCAAACGGACGGTGGCGGACGAAATGGATCGCCTCATTGGAGTTGCTCTGGGAAGACGTACGGCAAATCCGACGGCTCAAATAATCGACTGTAGCCAAAAGAAATTTACGCAACTTATGTGTGTCCCTGTCTTTGATACAACTACTACAACCAGCTGGAGGACGGAATGCCAAAATGCTTGCGTGAAACACACTTCCCGTCACGGGGGATACTTCTGTGTTGTCTGCCGCACGAGTGAAGTGTAAGCCTTGGACCGATCGGTCGATTCCAAAGCGTGCCAGCATTCATCGAAACGCCTCATTGTGGCCTCTGAGTGGACAGCAATATGGGCGCTGAATTGACACGTAGCGCACGCCGCACTATTCCAAAGAATTTGCTTAGGAAGGAGTGCATTCGAAACATAAAGATGCACATGTGCGTCAGCCACAGGTGCAGTGATACTAGGCGTGTTTGGTTCCTGGGTGCATCCAGCCTGCATCGCACGAAGGAGCTTGGTTGGGGCTGGTCTGGTTGGGCTGATGCAAGTAGGAGTTGAGATGTGTGTTTGGTGTACTTGCATGATATGGGTCATGCTTACCTCAGATGTTGTTTGGTAGGCTGCATGAGAGCAAACAATATGATAGATGTGAAATTTGATTCTAGATGCTTATACATGTATGTAAAATAATTAGAAGATTGTTTTGGCGACATGCACTCCAATTCAGATATCTTTGCTGATTGAAGTAAAAGAACGTGATAAAACATAGATAAGAAATCATAATATTCTGAATCCATGTACTTCTATGTGTATTCCATTGTCAGCATTCATGAGATCCTATATTTAGCATACATTCACGGAACAGATAGCCCTCGGAAGACACTTCTTTTACTGTCCATCTATTCTAGCTAGCTGATCTCTTGATCCCAACAGCACAGATACAAAACAAAACTAGCTTGTCTCTCGCTTGTTCTTCTTCCTCTAGCTAGATCATCTCTTGTTCTTCTTCCTCCTAATCAAATCAAAAGAAAAAATATGCACAAATTATCGGTGGAGTTAACAGAACAAATATGCAGAATCATCTCTAATCCATAGGCAGCCCTCACAGCCAGATCAGGCCTGTACAAGGCCAGCGGCCAAACCAAGCAGGACATCGAGCTGCTCAAGCACATGGTCCACATGATCTACCACGGCCAGGCCTTCCTCACCAGTAAGGGCGCAACGCACAGATCCTTTGCTTGCTCGCCTGCTTGGTGGCGCTGGCGGCGGCGTGGTCTGCGCGGGGCGGCGAGGCGCGGGCTCCTCCTCCTCCTGATCTGATGGCGCCGCGGTGGCGCCGGCGCTCGGGTGTGCGGCGGGGTCCGCGAGGGTGGTCGGCGTGCGACGTCTTCCTCCCTGATCTGATGGCTCCACGGTGGCGCCAGTGCTCGGGCGGCGGTTGGCTTCGGCAAGCGGTGGCGGGTGCTGGGCTCTTGGCGGTGCTCCGGCGTGTGCAGGCGGCGGCGGTCCTTGTGCGCGGTCGGCGGTTCCGTCTCTGACCCGGACGGTGCGGGGGATGGCGGCGGCCTGGCGTGGCCGGCGATCTGGATGCGGTGGTGCCGGCGGTTCGTTGATCTGCCGGTATTTCAGGGCCTGCCTGGTGGTGCTGGTGGTGACGGCGGCCTAGGCACGAGAGTTGGATCCCTTCGAACTGATCCGGGTGAAAACTTGCCTTCGGCTTCTCCTAAGGCCGGCGATGGCGGCGCTATCTGCGTCGTTCCCTTCTTGAAGGCATCGTCGTGGAGAAGTTCAAGGCCACTCTCTGCTACCTCCGGGGGAAACCCTAAATCGGATGATCGGATGACGGCGGCGCTCTGGTGTCGTTCCTCCCTTGGGGGCGTCATTCTTGGAGGTACACACGTGATCGAGGGACCAGAGGATGGATTCTTTGGTGGAGCGTTGCTTCATCCTACACACTGATGGCGACGGATCTTGACGGCGTGGCGCAGTGCAGATTCGAAGTTCGCCGTGGGAGGATGGACTCGCGCAGGAGGATGACGCTGTCGGGCGTCGTGGTGGCGTCGATGGCAGAGAGACCTGGCACGGTACATGCAACAGTACAGCTCTGAAGATGGATTGGTGGCAGATGGCTGCGGCGGCCTCATACCCGGCAGGCGTCCTGTTTGAGAAGTGCGCCGGACTGGTAGGTGCCCCATACCCGGCAGGCGTCCTGGTTGGGACCTCAGGTCTTAAATGTTTAGGTTTGGCTGCGATGTCTGTTTGATATTAGGCCTAGACTATCTGCGCCCCTTTATCAATTGGATAGGTGTAGCGACAGTTGTTGCTTAGACGGTGGCTTTAGTCTTGCTGTTGTATGGCTTTATAAGGTCTTGTGAGAATAATTAATAAAGTGGCCGTATGTATCGTCCAGATGGAGAGGCCGGGGGTCATCCTCCTTTTCTAAAAAAAATCCCTTGCTTGCTCACATGCGTGGATCGAGCAGGCGACAGCTCTCACAACCAGATCGTGCGAGCACGTGTACGCCGGAGTCCCGTGCTTGTTAGCATTAATGGGCTAGGCCCATAGCAATTTCTGAAATCTCAAAGCCCATGTGTAAAATGGCAAGTGGTGGTGCTAAGTTTAGTCCCACCTTGAAAGTTGAAGAAGAGTTGGACCTCTTTATATAGTGGGTTCTCTCCACCACTCTAAGTGGTGTGTGAGAAGAGAAAGGGAAAACCACACGCGCGCGCTCGCTCGCTCGCCTCGCCTGGCGAGGCGAGGCGTACATGCGACATACGCGTGAATGGTCCGCCCAAATCCAGTCCGTCTCCTTGCAGGAGCGCAGCTTCCTTTTGCCGTTTTATTTATATGTCTTGGTAGACAAGTTTTTGATTTCTTGTCCGGTAAGTATACGAATTAGAAACCGAGTCGGTTTGGGATTGTGGTCGCGACACAATACCGCCTCTGGTCCTAATATATATACAGCTACCGGCTGCAGCCAGAGACACACCGAAAAAACACCTAGGGTTTTGCCTCATCTCACAACTTGCGCCGCCATCGTAGTCTACTCCATCCCAAACGCCGGCGTGCATCGGCGCGTGGGAGAGCAGGTCTCCGGAACCGTGCGTCTTTGCGATCCTGCACCGGGAGAGGACGAATTAGGTTTTTGGGAAGCGCTGTGCGTGACTGCTTAAATTCGTCATCACGGGTCGTCTTCCGTCCAAGTCGGGCGGTGCTACTCATCGTCGTATTCATCGCCATCAGCAGCAGATCGTCGCCAACATCGTCATCAACACTGTCGCACCCATAATAGCTAACGATCAGTACGTCCAACATCCTCTGTTCATGTCTGTTTCTACAGCTATTGTTACGTGTTTGCTGCTATTATGCATGTCTTGCTGTTTTTCTAGTTTGCTAGATTATTGCATGCTAGTATCTCTTCTAGTCATGAATTATTTACTGGAATTAATCCTGAACTTGCCTAATATTCCAACGGTGCTTGCTCTCACGGTCAGATCGTGCTGGCGGCGGTGAGCGACGGCGTGCAGGTCGCCAAAAGCTGGGGACGGAAGGGAGGGGCCAAAGCGTGGGACGGGAGGAGGGGGAGAAAGAAGGAGAGCTGTACCTTGCCACCGGCGAGGAGATGCGGCGTCGAAGGGAGATGCGGCGGCGGGGCAGCGAGATCCAAACGCGTCGCACCAGAGGGATTGAGCAGCAGCGAGAGCGGGGAAAAGGCGACGACTTTGCACGCGTGGGTGCAGGCGCGGGCCTGGCTCACGGAAACGGTTGATCCCTACGTTTCCCACTCAGCCTGGCTGAGAGCCCGATTTTGCATCAGTCGGGCCTGGCCCAGTGAGACGTGCAGCCTACCAAACGTGGAGAAACTTGCATAGCGGGTGCGACGCAGGTGCAAGCCAAGCAACCAGACGCGCCTACACGCCGACAAGGATGCATGCATGCACGATCGTTCGTGCCTCCGAGATCTCCAGCTGATGGATCGAATCCTCAAACACTGGCTCATGCGGAGCATGCTCTCTCGGGAGCATGTGACGCTACCTTCACCCTTTCGCGGCCGGATAGAGCCCAGTTCCGCGTGTCGTCGATCGACTCTGCAAATTGCAATTGTTGCTGTTCTTGACCGTCGCTAGCCGTAATATATTCCTCTGCTCAATCGGTTGTCCAGATGCCGCCGAATGCATGGCTGCTTACTCGGATCACTAGTGGTTGTAGATTCGTGTTACATTCCCTTGGAATTCATGGCTGCTTGCCCGTGCTCAGATTCTTCATCTCCTCTGCCTGGTACTGTGGCTTGATTCGTGTCAGTGTGGTGTGTGTATGCTCCAAAGTCCCAACTAACACCTGAAGAAAAGGGAGACGTGGAAAGAACATCTACGAGCAACACATGAGCAGGCCCAGACACGGCTAGTTTCACCTATACATCAGGGTCAACCAAAACGCGCCGTACGTTTTTCAAGAACGAAGTTAGATACCTTCAACTTGTCCTGAAAAACGACTCGAAAATGCTGTAGGATGTAGATGGCAGATATCACGTAATGAGGGAAATTAATTACCACGCCTTGAGGAAAACCAACATATACTTCCTCCGTCCCATAATGTAAGATGTTTTTTAATAGTTGTTGAAGGAAATATGGAACGGAGTGAAGGAAATATGGCCTAGAGGCAATAATAAAGTTGTTATTTATATTTTCTTATATCATGATAAATGTTTATTATTCATGCTAGAATTGTATTAACCGAAAACTTAGTACATGTGTGAATACATAGACAAACAGAGTGTCACTAGTATGCCTCTACTTGACTAGCTCGTTGAATCAAAGATGATTAAGTTTCCTAGCCATAGACATGAGTTGTCATTTGATTAACGGGATCACATCATTAGAGAATGATGTGATTGACTTGACCCATTTCATCAGCTTAGCACTTGATCGTTTAGTATATTGCTATTGCTTTCTTTATGACTTATACATGTTCCTATGACTATGAGATTATGCAACTCCCGAATACCGGAGGAACACTTTGTGTGCTACCAAACGTCACAACGTAACTGGGTGATTATAAAGGTGTTCTACAGGTGTCTCTGATGGTACTTGTTGAGTTCGTATAGATCAAGATTATGATTTGTCACTCCGATTGTCGGAGAGATATCTCCGGGCCCTCTCGGTAATGCACATCAATATAAGCCTTGCAAGCAATGTGACTAATGAGTTAGTTGCGGGATGATGCATTACGGAACGAGTAAAGAGACTTGCCGGTAACGAGATTGAACTAGGTATTGAGATACCGACGATCGAATCTCGGGCAAGTAACATACCGATGACAAAGGGAACAATGTATGTTGTTATGCGGTTTGACCGATAAAGATCTTCGTAGAATATGTAGGAGCCAATATGAGCATCCAGGTTCCGCTATTGGTTATTGACCGGAGACGTGTCTCGGTCATGTCTACATAGTTCTCGAACCCGTAGGGTCCGCACGCTTAACGTTCGGTGACGATCGTATTATGGGTTTATGTGTTTTGATGTACCGAAGGTAGGTCGGAGTCCCGGATATGATCACGGACATGACTAGGAGTCTCTAAATGGTCGAGACATAAAGATCGATATATTGGACGACTATATTTGGACATCGGAATGGTTCCAGATGAGATCGGGCATTTACCGGTGTACCGGGAGGTTATCGGAACCCCCCGGGAGGTATATGGGCCTTATTGGGCCATAGTGGGAGAGAGGAGAAGGGAGCAAAGGAGGCCCCCCCCAAGCCCAATCCGAATTGGGAGGGGGCCGGACCCCCCTTTCCTTCCTCCTTCCTCCCCCTTCCTTCTCTCCTAATCCAACTAGGGAAGGGGGGATCCTACTCCCGGTGGGAGTAGGACTCCCCTTGGGGCGCGCCTAGGAGGCCGACCCCTCCCCCTCCTCCACTCCTTTATATACGGGGGAGGGGGCACCCCATAGACACACAAGTTGATCATTGATCTTTTAGCCGTGTGCGGTGCCCCTTCCACCATAATCCACCTCGGTCATATCGTCGTAGTGCTTAGGCGAAGCCCTGCACCGGTAGCTTCATTATCACCGTCATCACGCCGTCGTGCTGACGAAGCTCTTCCCCGACACTCTACTGGATTGTGAATTCATGGGACGTCACCGAGCCGAACGTGTGCAGATCGCGGAGGTGTCGTACCTTCGGTGCTAGGATCGGTCGATCATGAAGACGTACGACTACATCAACCGCGTTGTCATAACACTTCCGCTTACGGTCTACGAGGGTACGTGGACAATACTCTCCCTCTCGTTGCTATGCATCACCATGATCTTGCATGTGCGTAGGAATTTTTTGAAATTACTACGTTCCCAACAGTGGCATCCGAGCCAGGTTTATGCGTAGATGTTATATGCACGAGTAGAACACAAGTGAGTTGTGGGCGATAATAGTCATACTGCTTACCAGCATGTCATACTTTGATTAGACGGTATTGTTGGATGAAGCGGCCCGGACCGACATTACGCGTACGCTTACGCGAGACTGGTTCTACCGACGTGCTTCGCACACAGGTGGCTGACGGGTGTCGGTTTTTCCAACTTTAGTTGAATCGAGTGTGGCTACGCCCGGTCCTTGTTGAAGGTTAAAACATCACATACTTGACGAAAAATCGTTGTGGTTTTGATGCGTAGGTAAGAACGGTTCTTGCTCAGCCCGTAGCAGCCACGTAAAACTTGCAACAACAAAGTAGAGGACGTCTAACTTGTTTTTGCAGGGCATGTTGTGATGTGATATGGTCAAGACGTGATGATGTATAAATTGTTGTATGAGATGATCATGTTTTGTTAAAGTTATCGGCAACTGGCAGGAGCCTTATGGTTGTCTCTTTATTGCATAAGATGCAAGCGCCATATAATTGCTTTACTTTATCGCTATGCGATAGCAATAGTTGCAAAAGCAATAGTTGGCGAGACAACCATGTGATGACACGTTGATAGAGATCAAGAGGATGGAGATCACGGTGTCATGCCGGTGACGATGGAGATCATGACGGTACTTTGGAGATGGAGATCAAAGGCACAAGATGATGATGGCCATATCATGTCACATATTTTGATTGCATATGATGTTTATCTTTTATGCATCTTATTTTGCTTAGTTCAGCGGTAGCTTTATAAGATGATCCCTTACTAAAATTTTAAGGTATAAGTGTTCTCCCTGAGTATGCACTGTTGCGACAGTTCTTTGTGCTGAGACACCACATGATGATCGGGTGTGATAAGCTCTACGTTCACATACAACGGGTACAAGCCAATTTTGCACACGCAGAATACTCGGGTTAAACTTGATGAGCCTAGCATATGCAGATATGGCCTCAGAACACTGGAGACCGAAAGGTCGAATGCGAATCATATAGTAGATATGATCAACATAGTGATGTTCACCATTGAAAACTACTCCATCTCATGTGATGATCGGACATGGTTTAGTTGATTTGGATCACGTGATCATTTAGATGACTTGAGGGATGTCTATCTAAGTGGGAGGTCTTAAGTAATATGATTAATTGAACTTAATTTATCATGAACTTAGTCCTGATAGTATTTGCATAACTATATTGTAGATCAATAGCTCGCGATATAGCTCCCCGTTTATTTTGATATGTTCCTGAGAAAAACTATGTTGAAAGATGATAGTAGCAATGATGCGGACCAGGTCCGTGATCTAAGGATTGTCTCATTGCTGCACAGAAAAATTATGTTCTTGATGCACCGCTAGGTGACGGACCTATTGCAGGAGCAGATGCAGACATTATGAACGTTTTGGCAAGCTCAGTACGATAACTACTTGATAGTTTAGTGCACGATGCTTTACGGCTTAGAACTGGGACTTCAAAAATGTTTTGCACGCCACGGAGCATATAAGATGTTCCGAGAGCTGAAATTGGTATTTCAGACTCATGCCCGAGTCGAGAGGTATGAGACCTTTGACAAGTACGTTGCCTACAAGATGGAGGAGAATAGCTCAACCAGTGAGCATGTGCTCAGATTGTGTGAGTACTACAATCGCTTGAATCAAGTGGAAGTTAATCTTCCAGATAAAATAGTGATTGACAGAGTTCTCTAGTCACTATCACCAAGTTACTGGAACTTCGTGATGAACTATAATATGCAAGGGATGACGAAAACAATTCCCAAGCTCTTCGCGATGCTAAAATCGGCGAAGGTAGAAATCAAGAAAAGCATCAAGTGTTGATGGTTGACAGGACCACTAGTTTTAAGAAAAAGGGCAAAGGGAAGAAGGGGAATTTCAAGAAGAACGGGAAGCAAGTTGCTGCTCACGTGAAAAACCCAAGTCTAGACCTAAGCCCGAGACTAAGTGCTTCTACTGCAAAGGGACTGGTCACTAGAAGCAGGACTGCCCCAAGTATTTGGCGGATAAGAAGGATGGCAAAGTGAACAAAGGTATATTTGATATACATGTTATCGATGTGTACTTTACTAGTGTTTATAGCAACCCCTCAGTATTTGACACTAGTTCAGTTGCTAAGATTAGTAACTCAAAACGGGAGTTGCAGAATGATAAGAGACTAGTTAAGGGTGAAGTGACGATGTGTGTTGGAAGTGGTTCCAAGATTGATATGATCATCATCGCACACTCCCTATACTTTCGGGATTAGTGTTGAACCTAAATAAATGTTATTTGGTGTTTGCGTTGAGCATGAATATGATTTGATCATGTTTATTGCAATACCATTATTCATTTAAAGTCAAAGAATAATTGTTGTTCTGTTTATATGAATAAAATCTTTGATGGTCATACACCCAATGAAAATAGTTTGTTGGATCTCGATCATAGTGATACACATATTCATAATATTGAAGCCAAAAGATGCAAAGTTAATAATGATAGTGCAACTTATTTGTGGCACTGCCGTTTAGGTCACATTGGTGTAAAGCGCATGAAGAAACTCCATGCCGATGGACTTTTGGAATCACTTGATTATGAATCATTTGATGCTTGCGAACCATGCCTCATGGGCAAGATGACTAAGACTTCGTTCTCCGGAACAATGGAGTGAGCCATTGACTTATTGGAAATAATACATACCGATGTATGCGGTCCAATGAGTGTTGAGGCTCACGGCGGGTATCATTGTTTTCTGACCTTCACAGATGATTTGAGCAGATATGTGTATATCTACTTGATGAAACACAAGTCTGAAACACTTGAAAAGTTCAAAGATTTTCAGAGTGAAGTAGAGAATCATCGTAACAAGAAAATAAAGTTTCTACGATCTGATCGTAGAGGCAAATATTTGAGTTACAAGTTTGGCCTTCAATTAAAACAATGTGGGATAGCTTCACAAACTCATGCCACCTGGAACATCACAGCATAATGGTGTGTCCTAACGTCATAACCATACTTTATTGGACATAGTGCAATCTATGATGTCTCTTACCGATTTACCACTATCGTTTTGGGGTTATGCTTTAGAGACGGCTGCATTCAAGTTAAATAGGGCACCATCTAAATCCATTGAGACGACACCTTATGAACTGTGGTTTGGCAAGAAACCAAAGTTGTCGTTTCTTAAAGTTTGGGGCTGCGATGCTTATGTGAAAAAGCTTCAACCTGATAAGTTCGAACCCAAATCGGAGAAATGTGTCTTCATAGGATACCCAAAGGAGACTGCTGGGTACACCTTCTATCACAGATCCGAAGGCAAGATATTTGTTGCTAAGAATGGATCCTTTCTGGAGAAGGAGTTTCTCTTGAAAGAAGTGAGTGGGAGGAAAGTAGAACTTGATGAGGTAATTGTACCTGCTCCCGAATTGGAAAGTAGTTCATCGCAAAAATCAGTTCCAGTGATTTCTACACCAATTAGTGAGGAAGTTAATGATAGTGATCATGAAACTTCAGATCAAATTACTAGCGAACCTCGTAGGTCAACCAGAGTAAGATCCGCACCAGAGTGGTACGGTAATCCTATTCTGGAGGTCATGTTAGTTGACCATGACGAACCTACAATCTATGAGGAATCAATGATGAGCCCAGATTCCGCAAAATGGCTAGAGGCCATGAAATCTGAGATGGGATCCATGTATGAGAACAAAGTATGGACTTTGATTGACTTGCCCGATGATCGGCAAGCAATAGAGAATAAATGGATCTTCAAGAGGAAGACGGACGCTGATAGTAGTGTTACTATCTACAAAGCTCGAATTGTCGCAAAAATGTTTTCGACAAATTCAAGGTGTTAACTACGATGAGATTTTCTCACTTGTAACGATGCTTAAAAGTCTGTCCGAATCATGTTAGCAATTGCCGCATTTTATGAAATTTGGCAAATGGATGTCAAACCTGCATTCCTTAATGGATTTCTTAAAGAAGAGTTGTATGTGATGCAACCAGAAGGTTTTGTCGATCCTAAAGATGCTAACAAAGTGTGCAAAGTTCCAGCGATCCATCTATGGATTGGTGCAAGCATCTCGGAGTTAGAATATACACTTTGCTGAGTTGATCAAAACATATAGATTATACAGACTTGCGGTGAAGCCCGTATTTACAAAAAGTGAGTGGGAGCACTACAGTTTTCTGATAAGTATATGTGAAAGACATATTGTTGATCGGAAATGATGTAGAATTTTCTGGAAAGCATAAAGGAGTGTTTGAAAGGAGTTTTTCAAAGAAAGACCTCGGTAAAGCTGCTTACATATTGAGCATCAAGATCTATAGAGATAGATCAAAACGCTTGATAAGTTTTTCAATGAGTACATACCTTGACAAGATTTTGAAGTAGTTCAAAATGGAACAGTCAAAGAAAGAGTTCTTGCTTGTGTTGCAAGGTGTGAAATTGAGTAAGACTCAAAGCCCGACCACGACAGAAGATAGAAAGAGAATGAAAGTCATTCCCTATGCCTCAGCCATAGGTTCTATAAAGTATGCCATGATGTGTACCAAATCTATTGTATACCCTACACTGAGTTTGGCAAGGGAGTACAATAGTGATCTAGAAGCTAGATCACTGGACAACGGTCAAAATTATCCTAGTGGAATAAGGATATGTTTCTTGATTTTGGAGGTGACAAAAGGTTCGGCGTAAAGGGTTACGTCGATGCAAGTTTTGACACTGATCCAGATGACTCTAAGTCTCAATCTGGATACATATTGAAAGTGGGAGCAATTAGCTAGAGTAGCTCCGTGCAGAGCATTGTTGACATAGAAATTTGCAAAATACGTACGGATCTGAATATGGCAGACCAGTTGACTAAACGTCTCTCACAAGCAAAACATGATCACACCTTAGTACTCTTTGAGTGTTGGTCACATGGCGATGTGAACTATGGGTGTTAATCACATGGTGATGTGAACTATTGGTGTTAAATCACATGGCGATGTGAACTAGATTATTGACTCTAGCGCAAGTGGGAGACTGAAGAAAATATGCCCTAGAGGCAATAATAAAGTTGTTATTTATATTTCCTTATATCATGATAAATGTTTATTATTCATGCTAGAATTGTATTAACCGGAAACTTAGTACATGTGTGAATACACTACTGGAATCAGCTACTTTGCCATCTGCCAGCTCTTTGCCGTCTGCTAGCAGACGACAAAGAAGCTCTTTGCCGTCTGCTAGCAGACGACAAAGAAGCTCTTTGCCATCAGCTACCCAAAAGCTGACGGCAAAGAACTGGCTGATGGCAAAGAAAGTCTTTGCCGTCAGCCAGTTCTTTGCCGTCCGCTAGCTGACGGCAAAGATTCTTTGCCGTCGGCTAGCTGACGGCAAAGAGGGAGGGGGGCCCCACTGACGAGCTTCTTAAAAAAAACTTAACGGCCCCCCTAACAGACGGCAAAGAGCAAAAAAGCGGACGGCAAAGGGGGCGGACGGCAAAGACTTAACATATCTAACGTTAACGGCCGCGCCCCACCCCGCCCTGTTTCCCCCTACTCTTCACATGCGCGCCGCCGCCCCCACCACTCGCCGCCACCCCGGTCGCCCCACCACCCCGCCGCCCCACCGCCCCCCACCCCGTCGCCACTGCCGCCCGTCACCGTCGCCCCACCACCCGGCGCCCCACCGCCCCCCGCCCCGTCGCCCCTGCCGCCCTACCGTCTCGGCGCCGCCGCCCCCGGCCCCCCGCGCCCCACGCCCCGGGCCCGGCGCCGCCGCCCCAGGCCGCCCCGCCCCCCTCCTCCACCGACCACCTCCCCCACCGCCCCCGCCCCGTCGCCCCCGCCGCCCTACCGTCTCGGCGCCGCCGCGCCGCGCCCCCCCCCCGCGCCCCACCGCCCCGGGCCCGGCGCCGCCGCGCCAGGCCGCCCCGCCCCCCTCCTCCACCGACCACCTCCTCCACCGGCCCTGCCCCAGGTGAGCTCTACCTCCTCTTTTTTTCCTTTTTTTTTTCTGTTTTTTTAGTTTTAGGTTTATGTTTAGTTTAGTTTTAGGTTTAGTTTTAGTTTAGTTTTAGTTTAGTTTTAGGTTTAGATTTAGTTTTTTCCTTTTTTTCTTCTGTTTTTTTAGTTTTAGGTTTATGTTTAGTTTAGATTTAGTTTTAGTTTTAGTTTTAGATTTAGGTTTAGTTTTAGGTTTAGTTTTAGGTTTAGTTTAGTTTGAGGAAAGAAGAAGAAGATAAAAAGAGGAGAGGAGGAGAAGAAGAAGAGGAAAAAGGAAAGGAAGAAGAAGAAGAGGAGGAGGAGAAGAAAAAAGAAGAAGAGGAAGAACAAGAAGAAAAAAGAGGAGAGGAGGAGAAGAAGAAGAGGAAAAAGGAAAGGAGGAAGAAGAAGAAGAAGAAGAAGAAGAAAAAAAGGAAGAAAAGGAAGAAAAGGAAGAAGAGGAAGAAGAAGAAAAGGAAAAAAGAGGGAAAAACCCCGACCCGACACGGCACCCCGACCCCGACCCGGCACCCTGACACGACACCCCGACCCCTAAACCCTGACACCGACACCCCGACCCCGACCCCGACCCCGACACCCCGACCCCGAGCCTGACCCAACACCCCGACCCCGACACCGACACGGCACCCCGACCCCGACCCGGCACCCCGACCCGACACCCCGACCCCGAGACACCGACCCCGACCCCGACACCCCGACCCCGAGCCTGACCCGACACCCCGACCCCGACACCGACACGGCACCCCGACCCCGACCCGGCACCCCGACCCGACACCCCGACCCCGAGACCCCGACCCCGACACGGCACCCCGACACCGACACGACACCCCGACCCCCGACACCTCCCGAAAAGGTGTTCTTTGGCCTTCCTGAGGCCGACGGGGTCATATATTTGTGAATTATTAGTTAGGTCATATATTTTTCGATTTTGTTATGAAAAAAATCATATATAATTGTGTTGATCGGGTAGTTTTAAATGTGCAGTTGTTTCATCGCTGCGAGGTTTGGTGTTCGACGACCTCGCCGTGCGTTTGACGAGCTCTGCCCCTTCGTTCATGGGTGAGAACAAATGACATGTCCTCCTCCCCCATTAATTATTTGATCTATTCCGATGAAACTTGATAGCTAGCTATATATGTGTCTTGAATCATTAGTATGCGTAACCAATATGTGTCTCCCGTTCGAAAGCGTCATAGTTATAAATATGCATGCATTTGCATATTTGTAACCTTGATTCTTTCGAATTGTCCAACGCTATCCATGGACAGCCCGAGTATGTTTAGATTGGGTTCATTTTCCCATATGCTTTGCTCCGGATCCGACGCATAAATTTCGTCAGTGCCTCCCCTGTTGTTCTCCGGGTACACATCCTCTCTGTTTATTGCAGAGATGTGTATCAGGAGAACAGCGGGGAGGTGCTGCCGAAATTTTGCGTAGGATCCGGAGCATAGCATGGGAAAATGAACCCAATCTAAACATACTCGGGTGGGATTAGGACCTATCATTACCTATTAGAGTGTAGGTTGCATGGACGTAATAAAATTGACAAAGTAGATCAACTGATGAATATATACATGGTGAATTATATATATATATATATATATTTGTTGTGTGTCTAGTAGCTCTGAAGGTCAAGATGAGTGATCGTGCGTGGATGTACACCGGTGACATTGGTCAGAACAAATGGAGCACCGAATGGTTCACAAAAACCAAGGGGTTTGTGCGAGCCGCATTTGCAAATGGCCAGAGGAAAACCTGGTGCCCCTGTTTACGGTGCGGCAATTGGGAAAAGAGGACAAAGGCTGAAATGGGCAAACACCTGCAGAAGAGTGGTTTTACGCCCGATTATACGGTGTGGACATTTCATGGTGAGTCTGCCCAACGTGACCGAGCTGAGGTGGATCGTCGTCGCACCGATGAGCATGGTACCGGGATGGAAAACATGGTGCAAGACTTCGATGATGCTCGGGATTCGGACGTGGAGATGGAGGAATCTGCAAAGGCCTTCAATGAAATGGTGGAGTCTTCAAAACGTCCGCTCCATGAGCACACTGAGCTTTGTCAGTTGGATGCCATCTCACAAGTAATGGCTCTGAAGGCTCAGTTCAACTTGGGCAGAGAATGCTACGATGCAATGATGACAGTATTTGGACGCTTTCTACCCAAAGGCCATGTAATGCCTGCAAACCTGTACCAGTCGGACAAAACCCTCCGTGCACTGAAGATGCCCTATGATAAGATACATGCCTATGGGAAAGGATGTGTCTTGTTTAGGCTTGACTATGCGGACTTGAACTATTGTCCCATTTGCAAGTCTTCCAGGTATGTTGTGGTAGACAACGGTATGGGTGAGAAGACACAGACCAAAATCCCCGTTAGTGTTCTTCGGTATATGCCAATCGTACCAAGACTTCAACGTCTTTTCATGGTCGAAGAGACGGCTAGATAGATGACATGGCAAAACGGGCAAAAGAACCGAACTAGATGCAGATGGGAATCTGATGATTGTACACACATTGGATGGTGTTGCGTGGAAATTTTTTGATGAATTACATGGTGACAAAGCGGCAGATCCGAGGCATCCTCGAGTCGGCATCAGCACGGATGGGTTCAGTGTGTTTGGTATGACGGCAGCCCAATACAGTTGTTGGCCCGTATTTGTCTTTCCACTCAATCTCCCCCCGGACAGATTATGCAAAGAAAGAACATTTTCCTGACGTTGATAATTCCAGGGCCCAACTATCCGGGGAAAAATATGAATGTGTACATGCAGCCGCTTAAGGACGAATTGCAAGAAGCCTGGGATAATGGGTTCAAGACATACGACGCCTATAGCAAATGGAACTTCATAATGCGTGTCTGGTACATGTACTCGACGCATGACTTGCCGGCGTATGCGCTATTCGTTGGCTGGTGTGTGCATGGAAGGTTCCCGTGCCCCACATGCAAGGGAGCTCTTGAGTTTCGTTGGCTTCAGGCCGGTCGCAAGTTTTCCTGCTTCGACATGCATAGACAGTTCCTGAATCCTCGCCATAAGTTCAGGAAAGACAAGAAGAACTTCATCAGAGGTAGAGTTGTCAATAACTCCGCACCACCTGCATTGACAGGCCAACAGACCCTGGATCAGTTAAACGCTCTCGAGCCAGATCCAGAGCGTCCAGGGTACTTCAAGGGGTATAATTCTAAGCACGCCTGGACTCACAAAACATGCTTATGGGATCTGCCTTACTTCAAAAACCTCCTTTGCCCACACAACATCGACGTGATGCACACTGAGAAGAATATTGTCGAGGCACTTTTTGGTACATTGTTCGGCATAAATGGGAAGTCAAAGGATAATACTAAGGCTAGAGTCGATCTGGAGGCGCTATGTGATAGGCCGTTACAAAACATGAAAGAACCGAAAGGAAAGCAGAACTGGACGAAGCCAAAGGCATGGTTCAATCTTGGAAGGCCAGCTATGAGGGAAATTATCTTGTGGGTGAAAATGCAGTTGATGTTCCCCGATGGGTATGCAGCGAATCTAAAGAGGGGAGCCAGTCTTGATAAATTGAAGATATTTGGTCTCAAGAGTCATGATTGGCACATATGGATTGAGCGGGTAATGCCGGTGATGTTGCGTGGCTTCATCCCTGAGGATGAATGGCTAGTACTGGCAGAACTCAGCTATTTCTTCCGTGTTCTTTGTGCGAAAGAACTATCGCCTGGCGTGCTAGAAGAAATGGAAGAGTTGGCGCCGGAGTTGATCTGCAAGTTAGAGAAGATCTTTCCAGCGGGCTTCTTTAATCCAATGCAACATTTGATTTTGCATCTCCCGACCGAGGCAAGATTGGGGGAGGGGCGTGCAAAATCGTTGGTGCTACCCAACTGAGAGGATGCAGAAGACGCTTCGACAAAAATGTAAAAATAAACGTAGAATTGAAGCATCGATGGCTGAGGCATTCATCACTGAGGAGGCGGCAAACTTCGTGACAGCACACTACGAAGCCAAAAATCGTCATTTGCATAATCTGAAGCCTCGGTACAATGCTGACGACCCTAAAAAGGGTGGATCCAACCTCAGCCTATTCAAAGGGAATCTCGCACCAGCCAGTGTTTCAAATCCAGTATCTTTGGATAACGAACAATGGCGGACCATTTCGTTGTATATCTTCAACAACCTGATAGAAGTGCGGCCGTACATCGAGTAAGTTCTCGGTACATAGTTTCGCAACTTCTATTTCCTTTGAACTGCTCTTATTCCTGGATATTTCATACAGTCGATACGTCGCCTTATTCTCGTATGGAGCGGTGATCCAAAAGGATTCTGTCGAAGAGTATGAGCTTCTCGCAAAGCAAGGAGGCGGCTATCCCGGTTTCATCTCTTGGTTCAAACAAACGGTAATTTCTATTAGACAATTTCATTTCATTCGCTAATTTGTGCGTAATGCAACAATCCTTTCATATTAAACTTGTAGGCTAATTCAGAGTCTATGGACGCCGAATTGAGACAAGTCGCTAATGGTTTTGACTATAAGGTCCGTTCATTTGACAAATACGACATCAACGGGTATCGCTTTCGTACCTATGGCAAAGAGCTATCTATGGCCGACCGAAAGTCTACAAATTGTTGTGTATCTGCTATCGGCGAAGGAGGTACCGAGTATTATGGGAGAGTTGAAGCAATTTATGAACTTCTATTCTATGGTGAAAACCCACCGAATGCCGTAGTCTTCAAATGTTATTGGTTTCAGCCGAAGGAGACTAGAAGGACTCATGAACATATAGGGCTAGTTGAAATCAACCAAAGCACCCATTTAGATGTTCCTGATGTCTATATTACGGCTCAACAGGCGACCCAAGTATTCTATCTACCGTGGGCCTGCCAAACTAATCCAAATCTGAAAGGTTGGGATGTCGTTTATGAAGTGCGCCACGTGCTAGACTATCTCCCCCAAAGGAAGAGGATTATGAACCTCACATTAACCCAGACACATATGAAGGAGAATTCTTCCAAGAGACACGTCTTTCCAAAAAGCGTTTCAAGAACCGCTATAGTTCACCCCAAAACATTGAAGTAGACAGCGACAGTGAATCTGACATCACCCCAGAGGAGGAACAAGAAGAGCCGGAACAAGAAGAGGTTATTGTTGCGGATGACCTGTCATTGCTTGACCGATTACGTCAAGGTGGCCTTCCACATGTTGATGCCACTGAACCCTATGAGCCCGTCATTGATTATAGTGATGATGATGATTATGCATTTATTGATGATACTGATCGAGATTATTAGTAGTGTCAGGTATTAAATTTTTTTATGTTGTACTTGATGATGATACACTTAAGTGATACACATATTATTATTCATGTCGGTCTTTTTTTTATGTTGTACTAATTCCGTTTACTGTTTGTCATGGCAGGTGTTGAAAGATGGTGGGCGGTGGTCGGGAGCGCGCCAAGGCCCCTTCTTCGTCGGCGCGTGGTCTGAGGTCTTCCATTCCAGACGCACCTCTCCGCCGAGCGTTGCTGGACAGTATGGCGACACCGCCGGGCCGTTCTTCGTCGACCACGGTGCCCAGCAGGGGACGAGGTAGGAAGAGAGGAGGTGGGGCACGTGGTCGCGGGAGAGGAGGTAGGGTGACTGCTACGACGCCTTCCTCGCCGCCACCCCCAGCTGTTTCACCCGAGCACGTGACTGCTAGGGTGGACTCGTCCGAGGAGGAGGCTACACGGACTCCGGTCCACGAGCCTCCGGTCCGCGGGTCTTGGGCCCACGAGCCTCGGGTCGACTGGCCTTCGGCCCACGAGACCCCGGAGGAGCACACGTCCGGATGGGGTACGTGGCCGGATCAGCCCGAGGAGCCGAGTGGCCAAGCTGATGATGGCGGGGAGCCGACTGATATTGAGGAGGAGGGGGGCACCGTCTACCAGCGTGGTGCTACACGGCTCCCGTCCGTGCCGGCGACCCGCGAGCAGAGGTGGTTGATTTTCCCTAATGGGGAGAGGTACGTAAGTGCATTTAATATTTTTGTACCCTCTGCATTCACGTTTCTTCAAATAACTAATGCGTTGGCCTTGTCATGTTGCAGGGGTTGGGACCACCATCATAGTGTCCGTCGGCCCAACTCCGTCCTTGGAGTTCTTTGCCGGCAAAACTTCCCGGGGTTTGTCACGTTGCCTGGTGAGGGTCGGCTTCCAGAGCTTGGATTGAGCTGGGAGCACTACGTGGCTGCCCCGGCCCCGCCGGATGAGATTATCGACGGTGTCTTGTGCGACACGAGGGCAGACATGGTGATCAGAAAGTTCTGGGTAATTTCTCCTTTACACATTTAAAAATCTTCAACTAGCTAGTTATTAATTGTACTAATCAATATTGTCTCATTTGATTGCAGACATTCTACAGGTGTGAGGAGGGATACGAGGAGGACGCAGCACATGTTATCGAGAACGTCTGCAAGCGCCTACTACAGAACTTACGGCACGAGGCTCGGGTGCAGGCTGTTCGAGACTACTATGCCTTGCATGGTATCAAGAAGACCAAGCCGGCGTGCCGCGATAAGTTCCTGAGTAAGGAGCAGTACATGAAGGTAATTCTTAAGGCCTTCTACTTAAGTTCCTTCATTTAGTAATTCTTAGCCGTAGCGCTCAAGTTTCTATTTGCTAACTTAGGCGCCTTCGAGATGGTGTGCGGATCGGATGGATTGTTGGGAGGTGTTGGTCAATGAGTGGTGCTCAAAGGAATGGCTAGCCCTCCACAACGAGGCCAAGGACAAACGTGCCCAAATGGAAGGTGTGCCACACCATCAAGGCAGCTCCAACTTATATCAGTTCGGGCAGAACTGGGTATGTGGTTTGCTTCATGATTCATGCAATTCATTCATCATGCTAGCTTGAGCCCTTTAATTACTAATTTGCATTGTTTCTCTCTTTCAGGCACGCCACAATAAGGTGGATAAGGTGCCAGAGGTGTACGACCTGTATGCCATGGCCCACACTGCCTCTTTCAAGAAAGTCAAGGCTTTCTCTCAGTCTGACCTCGATGATGCAAACAACTTCACCAACATCTCCTCCCACAACAAGCTCGTGAGATATAGAGATGAGGGGAAGGCGAGGAAAGGGGAGGACTTTAACCCGAGCCAGGGTCCCATTGATCCAGAACTGGTGATGATATCTGGTGGCGGGAGGTCCCATGGCTCCATAGCCATTGGAGATGGACTTATCCGTTGTCCTAGCACTCTCCCGGAGATCAAGGCACGCCAGTCGAGCTCCGCTCCTGAGATAAGGCCTCGTGAACAGCCAGTGCAACTCGCCATCAAGGTTAGTGATACGTACTTAGCTATCTTTCTCCATTACATTGTCTGCGCTTCCATCAATGATTACAAATGGTCATGTGAGTGGTGTTGCAGGCTGCTATACAGAGTGAGAGAGATAGAACGGAGAAACTTCTGGCGAAGGCGGCGGAGAGGCAGCGGGAGTTGGAGGAGAGGACGACAAAGATGATGGAGGAGGAGAGGGCACGGAATGACATGCAGGCAAGGGCCATGTACGAGCTCCTTGTGGTAAGTTTCTTCTGCAGATTAGCCAAAACATTCATGTAGTGTTTGTCTCATTACTAACTAGTATGACTGAGTCGTCAAAACCAAATGTGCAGTCTGTGTGCGAGAAGACCGGTCAGACCGCTCCGCCGATGCCAGTGATTGCTCCTGGGACCACGGTGAGTTTAATTTGAATGGACATTACTTGCTAGTCTTAACATTTGAGAGTCATAATGCTAACGAGACATTGGAAATGATCTTTGGTGCAGCTTAACTCCAGAAACGCATCGCACGATCCTTCTCCAGCTACCGGCACTAGCCAGCCCGCTCCTACACCTCCCTGATCACGGTAAGTTTCTCTAGTGTTTTGCTTAACAAATGCATAAAGACCTAGACTTAGCTTTATTTCCTCCAATATGCTTACCATAATGACCTAGAGTTAGCTTCTTTTCCTCCAAAATGACTTAATAAGCTTACTGGCCTCATAAACCATCCATTTTACCTAAGTTAGCTCTAAAACGATATGTACTTAGCTAACTTATGTCAAAAATTGCATAATTAGCTCATAAATGACCCATTTCACCTAGGTTAACTCATAAACGACCCATTTCACCTAGGTTAGCTCATAAACGACCCATTTCACCTAGGTTAGCTCATAAACGACCTATTTCACCTAGGTTAGCTCATAAATGACCCATTTCACCTAGGTTAGCTCATAAACGATCCATTTCACCTAGGTTAGCTCATACACGATCCATTTCACCTAACTTAGCTCCAAAAGATCCATTTCACCTAGGTTAGCTCATAAACGACCCATTTCACCTAGGTTAGCTCATAAACGACCCATTTCACCTAGGTTAGCTCATAAATTACCCATTTCACCTAGGTTAGCTCATAAACGACCCATTTCACCTAGGTTAGCTCATAAACGACCTATTTCACCTAGGTTAGCTCATAAACGACCCATTTCACCTAGGTTAGCTCATAAATGATCCATTTCACCTAGGTTAGCTCATAAACGATCCATTTGACCTAACTTAGCTCATAAACGATCCATTTCACCTAAGATAGCTCATAAACGATCCATTTCACCTAGGTTAGCTAATAAACGATCCATTTCACCTAAGTTAGCTCATAAACGATCCATTTCAACTAATTTAGCTCATAAATGATCCAGTTCACCTAAGTTAGCTAATAAATGGCATATACTTCTTCTTCTAGTCTTCTTCTTCTTCTTCTATTCTTTTTCTTCTAGTCTAATTCTTCTTCTAGTCTTCTTTTTCTAACTTTCTTATTTGTCATTTTGCAGGTTTCATTCACTTCACGGAAGCCAGCTTCCTATGATGGATTGCTTGTTTTTTCCTTTGATGCACTTCTTGTATTGTGCTCGCTTGCTATGATGAAACTTTGCATATTGTAATATGTATGGATCGATGGAACTATGTGCAACCTACTATGTATGTATGGATGGATATATATGTGCTGGATATTTATTATGTTGGATATATATGTGCTGGATATTTATTGTGAAAGAGTCCTGTGATATATTTGCTGTGATAATTGTTGGATATAAGAAAAACATAATAAAAAAGAGGCAGTGCAGGCTCTTTGCCGTCTGCCGCGGACGGCAAAGACACCTTTGCCATCGGTGGCAGACGGCAAAGGGGGCACGTGGCGCCCACCTGTGCTTCCTAAGAGATGGGCCATTTGGCAAATTTGCCTACCGTGGCGGACGGCAAAGCTAAGCTGATGGCAAAGACTTTGCCTTTGCCGTCTGCCGTGGCAGACGGCAAAAAACAGCGGGCGCTGACGCATTGCTGACGTCAACTGGCGGACGGCAAAGAGGCGCTCAAATTTGCCGTCCACTGGCGGACGGAAAAGGCCGCCGTTAGCCGCCTAACGGACTAACGCTGGCGGACGTCCAGTATTTTTGCCGTCCCTCCTCTTTGCCGTCCGCTGCTGTAGGCAAAGGACTCTTTGCCGTCCGCCATAAAAAGCAGACGGCAAAGTACCTGTTTACCGTAGCCTACTTTGCCGGAGCCTTTTGCCGTCCGCGGCTGACGGCAAAGGCCTTTGCCGTCTGCCGTTCATGCCTTTGCCGTCCGCCGTGGCAGACGGCAAAATAGCTGATTCCTGTAGTGATACATAGACAAACAGAGTGTCACTAGTATGGCTTTACTTGACTAGCTCATTGAATCAAAGATGGTTAAGTTTTCTAGCCATAGACATGAGTTGCCATTTGATTAACGGGATCACATCATTAGAGAATGATGTGGTTGACTTGACCCATTCCATTAGCTTAGCACATGATCGTTTAGTATATTGCCATTGCTTTCTTCATGACTTATACATGTTCCTACACTACAAAAAAAAGACACATCCGTGACATTTTGGGCCGAACAATTTTTTCTGTCATACATATGACACTTCTATGACGATAATTGTGACAAAACCCGGTATCATCATAGATGTGGTGGGCTCCTACTTCTATGACAAAAAAATCATGACAGAAAATGGGCTTTTCGTCCTGGGCGGGCCGGAGACGCAGCTGCATGACATTCTTTGGGCCGTCCATGATGGAAAAAACGGTGGTAGAAGCGAGGGTGAGGAAAATTTCGGGGAGTTCCCGGTTACGGTGGGAGGTCGGG
This sequence comes from Aegilops tauschii subsp. strangulata, assembly GCF_002575655.3. Classification (NCBI taxonomy): domain Eukaryota; kingdom Viridiplantae; phylum Streptophyta; class Magnoliopsida; order Poales; family Poaceae; genus Aegilops; species Aegilops tauschii. The sequence goes on from NC_053035.3 coordinate 360,061,372, forward strand.
GGCCGAGCGATGCGCGTTTCTCTCGTACACGTACGCACGTGTGTGCGAGGCGTTGGCTCTAACTGAACCCGAGTGAGGCGTTGGGCTCTAACTGAACCTGAGTGATTGCACTGCAGGCTACGCGTTACTGAACCCGAGCGATCGATCGATGGTGTTAACTGAACCCGATCGAGCGATTCCTTCGCTACTGCTGCTAACTGAAGCCGATCGATGCTGCCTCTGGGATGAACAGTGAGCGTTGCGGGGGGGGGGGGGTTCGATGAACAGTGAACGGTGGTGTTGCCTCTGGATGAACAGGACCCCGTGGTGTGGTCGAGGGCTGGATGAACAGTAGACGGTGAAGGGGTGCCCGTGGAGGGGTGGTTGAACAGGACCCCGTGGTGTGGAGGGCTGGATGAACAGTAGACGGTGGAGGGGTGCCCGTGGAGGGGTGGTTGAACAGTAGCTGGTGGAGTAGCGCGCGGTGGAGGCTGGATGAACAGGAGCCCGTGGAGGTTGGAGGAGGTCGACGGTAGCCCGTGGAGGCTGGAGGAGGTCGACGGTGGAGATGAACAGTATCCCGTGGAGTCCCGTTTTGCGGTACGCCACACCCCTCCCGATGAACAGGACCCCCGTTTCGACCGTAGGAGGCCCGTTTCATCCGTTTTGCGGTACGCCACACCCCTCCCGATCAACAGGACCCCCGTTTCAACCGTAGGAGGTCCGTTTCGTCCATTTTGCAGTACACCACACCCCTCCCGATCAACAGGACCCCCTTTCGACCGTAGGAGGTCCGTTTCCTCCGTTTTGCGGTACGCCACACCCCTCCCGATCAACAGGACCCCCGTTTCGACCGTAGGAGGTCCGTTTCCTCCGTTTTGCGGTACGCCACACTCCTCCCGATCAACAGGACCCCCGTTTCGACCGTAGGAGGTCCGTTTCCTCCGTTTTGCGGTACGCCACAGCCCTCCCCATGAACACGACGCATTTCGTTGCCTCCCCATGAACACGACGCATTCCGTTGCCTCCCCATGAACACGACGACGACGCTGTTTCTCCATTCCAACCCAGCCATGTACACGAGCCCTGGCCGTACGTATGCGCGAGTAGGCGTTCGAGACCCCGCCCGTATGTACACATACGTGGCCGTATTTTCTTTCTTGCACCCTGGCCGTTGTACGTACGTGTACATGCTACGTGCGCGCCTCTACTACGACACGTACGCGCCTCTACTACGACACGTGCGCGCCTCTACATCCACCAGTATATATGTACGTACACGTTCGCGACCAGAATGACAACGCTACGTACGCTTCGACCAGGTGGGTTCCGACTGTCAGGCACTTCCTTGCCTGCGAAGATGTAGCTGGTGGGTCCCAGTAGTCAGGGGGGCGAATCATTTTTTTTTTTGCCCGGGCGCACTTGCTTGCGTGCGAAGATGTAGCTGGTGGGTCCCAGCAGTCAGGGGGAAACATTTTTTTCACGAAATACAGTGGCCCGTCCGGTGGGTCCCAGCTGTCAGGTGGAGGAATCATTATTTTCCGCGTAATAAGGAGGCACTTCCTTGCCGCGGCCGTGGACCCAGCTATCAGCCTCTCCACGTACAGTCCACGTCTGATGGAAGTCGTTCCTTGACCACGTTGACCACGCCGCGCCGAGAGCACCAGGGCGGTGGACGACGGCGAGGCCTATGAAGGGGACGACGGGGAGCCGGGGAAGACGCGGCAGTGGAAGCCCGCGCGGAGAGGAGTACGAGGGTTCACTGATTCGGCTGCGGTGTGAGGCTGCCGTCGCCGCAGGGCCTGGCCAGCGGTGGGAATAGTAGGGGGCGGTGAGGCCTCCGCGGCAGCACAGCCGGCCACGGGAGGCAGGAGCATGCGGCACGACCGGCGCTGCTTTGGGCGGCTGGAGCAAGAAGACCGGAGGTTGAAGAAGCACTACGGCCATTGGATGGACATCGTACGGTCACTGGAGCTAGAATCGTTCATATTGACTAAAGTTGACAAAGGCCCCCGTCCCAGTCAACTTAGTAGGCCCACAAGTCAGCCTCCCACCATGGTGGGTCGCAGCTAGCAGGGGGAGTATTCATTGTTTTGTGCGTAATAAGGAGGCACTTCCTTGCGTGCGAAGATATAGCTGGTGGGTCTGAGTTGTCAGCGGCGGTAACATTTTTTCGCGAAATACAGAGGCCCTTTCGGTGGGTCCCTGATGTCAGGTGGAGGAATCATTATTTTGTGCATAATAAGGAGGCATTTCCTTGTGTGCGGCCGTGGACCCAGCTGTCGGCCTCTCCACGTACAATCCACTTCAGATGCATGTCGGTCGTTGACCACGTTGACCAGGCCGCGCCGAGGGCATCAGGGCGGTGGACGACGGTGAGGCCTAGGAAGGGAACGACACGGAGGCAGGGAAGACTCGGTAGTTGTTTCCCACGCAGAGGGGAGTATGACTGTACGAGGGTTTACTGGTCCGTCTGCCGTCGCCGGAGAATAACAGCAGGTGTGGGTGAGTAGAGGGATGGCTAGGCCAGCGATGGGAGTACGGTGGGGCGGTGAGGCCTGCGCGGCAGCAGAGTCGGCCGCAGGGAGGAGAGAGCAGGCAGTCCCGCCAGTGCTTGTTTGAGCGGCTGGAGCCGGAAGAGCAGAGATTGAAGAAGCACGACGGCCGTTGGATGGCCATCCAACAGTCACTGCTTGTGCGTCAACCTTTTTTTTAGGAAAGCCTCAAATCTGTGGAAAACAGCATACAGCCCATCTGCCATTATTTCTAATAATTTACAACCCATTTGCTAATTATTAAGGTTTTTTGGAGCCCATATTCTTTTTGTTAGCATTACAGCCCATATTGTGGCCACGGTTAAAAAATTATACGAAATTTTGCATATTTCGGTGCGGTCCGAACTGTTTTTAATCCCGAAATTTCGACTCACATTCAAACAGATTTTAAAAATAAATGTATATCAATATAAAATCCAACAAATTCTCCACGCATAAAAATTAATGTAATTTAAAATCTCGAAATGAAAAAAAAAGATATTTGAAACTAATTGCCGGTTTGATGTGTTTTAAAAATGTACGGCCCATTTCTCATTACTGATGGGCCATTTTCTCGGCCAGCCGAATGAAAGCTCTCCTCGTCTTGAAAGATTTGCAGCCCGACAGGCCTGACAAAGCGACTTACTTGGCAAATCACAAAAAAAACTGGGCTGTGGCCGTGGACCCAGCTGTCAGCCTCTCCACATACAGTACTCTTTCGATGGAAGTCGTTTCTTGACCACGTTGACCATGCCGCGCGGAGAGCACCACGGCGGTGGACGACGGCGAGGCCTAGGAAGGGGACGACGCGGAGCCGGGGAAGACGCGGCAGTGGAAGCCCGCGCGGTGAGGAGTACGAGGGTTCACTGGTTCGGCTGCGGTGTGAGGCTGCCGTCGCCGCAGGGCCTGGCCAACGGTGGGAATAGTAGGGGCGGTGAGGCCTCCGTGGCAGCATAGCCGGCCACGGGAGGCAGGAGCATGCGGCACGACCGGCGCTGCTTTGGGCGGCTGGAGCAAGAAGACCAGAGGTTGAAGAAGCACTACGGCCATTGGATGGACATCGTACGGTCACTGGAGCTAGAATCGTTCATATTGACTAAGTTGACAAAGCCCTTCGTCCCTGTCAACTTAGTAGGCCCACAAGTCAGCCTCCCACCAAGGTGGGTCCCAGCTAGCCGGGGGAGTATTCATTTTTTTGTGCGTAATAAGGAGGCACTTCCGGTAGGTCCGAGCTGACAGCGGGGGGAACGTTTTTTTCGCGAAATACGGTGGCCCGTCAAGTGGGTCCCAGCAGTCAGGGGGCAAACGTTTTTTGCGCAAAATACGGTGGCCCGTCCACTGGGTCCCTGCTATCAGTTGGAGGAATCATTATTTTCCGTGTAATAAGGAGGCACTTACTTGCTGCGGCCGTGGACCCAGCTGAGACTCTCCACGTACAGTATACTGCCGATGGAAGTCGTTCCTTGACCACGTTGACCTCGCCGCGTTCCGTTGCATGCACGCGTCTATGGGCGTGGTGCGTCCCCACTGTCAGCCTCTCACGTACAGTCATCTTCCGATGACTCTCGGTTGTTGACTATGTTGACCACACCGTGCCGAGCGCACCCAGACTGGAACAACACGGAGATGGGGAAGACAGGGCAGTGGAGTCGCAGATGGAGAGGAGTGGGAAACTTCACTGGTTCGGGTGCGCGGCAGCACAGCCGCGGTGCCGCCCACGGGAGACAGGAGCAAGAACAGAGGTTGAAGAAGGAGCACGGCTGTTGGATTAACATCCAACGGTCCAGCTGCTAGAATCATTTGTTGATTAAGTTGACAAAGCCGTGCGTACACGTCCTCTTAGTAGGCCCACAAGTCAGTCACCAAATCTGACGGGTCCCAGCTGTCAACGGGATGAATAATTTTTTTCGCAAAACAAGGAGGCACTTCCTTCCGTGCGAAGATACAGCCGGTGGGTCTGAGCTGTCAGGTGGAGAAATAATTTTTTTCGCAAAACAAGGAGGTCCCTCCTGTAGCTGGTTCGAATCCAAACCTAGACTATGACTATATATGGTGCTATGCTACTCTGCAAGTAATGAAACTCACATATCCAACATTCGCTTCTCCTCTTCTCTACTTACTCTGCCTAGCATCAGAAGCTCTGGCCGCAACAACCATGTCCGCTGGCTGCTCGTCCACCTGCTCTTCAGCAGGCAACAACCAGATATGCGCCAAGTCGCCACCCGTACCATCGCCTGTGGGTCTCATCACACCCCCGCCGGCACGCGCACCGCAGCCGATTTCTCATCGCAACCCGCTGCCGTTGGTGTGGTGCCACTGCTGCAAATCACGCAGAGTCATCCGTCGCGTCTCAACCACAATCCGCAACCCTGGCCGAGTCTTCTACAAATGCCCGAATCATGGGGTAATAATATGTTTAAGTGTTGTTCTGCTGCTTTCAGTTGCTGATTTTGTTTAATAGTTTGGTTGATGATCTTCCAATTTGATACGTGCAGAAAAGGGAAGATTCGTGTGATTTGTATTTCTGGGAAGTTGCTGATGTGGGGGAATGCAACTACGCTGATTATTTGGTTAGCCGAGGAATCCCAATACCAGCAGGTTGGGGTGTTGGACAAGTAACTGAAGGAACGACAGAAGAGGAAGATGCAGAGCAGAAGGTTAAAGATGCAGTTCCTCTGGTCATGGCCAAGCAACAGCTGCTGAACGGCCTTGACAGTAATGAGGAGATGAAAGAGCTTGTGAAGATAATGGGCAAAATCGATGTGCTCTGTAGGATGATTGTCTCTTTATTTGTAGTGTATGTAGCACTCGTGATGTATTCAGTGGCTACGACATGAGCACTTTGCTGAAACTAGTAATGAATGAAACTTGTGTAGCAGGCTGGGCGTAGTGTTGTGAACATCTAATGATTTCTATTAATGGAAATCAGGGGGTATCCCCTTTTGCTCATATAAATAAATAAATAGCAGAGGCCCTGTCGGGTCAGCTTTGTTCTCATTCGAAGACGTCGAGAAAATTGCAGTCCAACAGCAAACTATGTCATCAAATTCAAGTTTCACAGCCAAATATGAGTACAACTAAACAAAAATGTCATCATGTTTTAGTTTTCATACAATCACCAACCACAAATCAGCATACATAACAAGTGATGTTCTCACAGCAAAATACTAAACAACATGTTCATCAGGTTTCAGTTGTCATAGCAAACACAATTTCACATAGTAGATAAAAAAATGTCTTCTGACAGGCAAATACGACAAAAGCAATGTAATCATCATCCGCAGCAGCAGCGTCAACATCTTCGCCATGTGTATCAGTCTGAATCATAATTCCCCACGGTGTCATCTTCTTCTTCGTCCTCAACGTCCTCGAACGTTGGCTTCTTCTTGATCAACTCTTGTATGTCCACAGCACGACAGGCAATCTTTTCGCCGGCGTCATTGACGTGATGGTTCTCAAGGATATTAGGAACATCTGTGTTATCTTGTACATCAGGAGCAGTGTAAGCATCATCTTGTTGTGCAACTTCATTAAACGAATTCCTCTGCTCAAACCTTTGCAATACTCTCCAGTCATCGCTACGTGCAAATATGTCTTCCAAGAAAAATATCTGTGTTGCTTGATTTGCCAAAATAAAAGGCTCGTTGGTCTGGTACGCCGCCTTGACATTGATGGATTTGAAATAATCATCAGCTCTGGGTTTTGCGATCCTGGAAAACAGGTTATACCAACGATAGCACAACAGAACCACACACCGACGATCCTCGAAACTAGAGATATACTGCAACTGAACAATGTCTGTTATGTTAGCATACATTTCAATTGTCTCTTTGTCATACGTATCTGTGCTCATGATGGCACTGTTTTGTGTCTTCCTGCCTTCGTCTCGTGCAAGGGTGTTGTAGCGCACATCTCCAACAACGCAAGATTCATAATGTCTTACCCGAGTATCAGGACCCATTGCTAGTGAGTAAAGGGCATCATCAACTGCCTGCCCATCCTCCCGCATCTTCTTAACCTATGGTTAGAAAATAGACAAGCTGATCATCTTATGTACTCAATATATTAAAAAAACTGACAGTGCACTTCAAAAGCTTACATGGTTCTTGAACCATTTCGCAAATCCTGCCATAACCAGTTTGTCAATGTTTCTTGGATTTTGCGGCAGTAACTCCTTTTTGTAGATGCTGCACAACATAGTGATCGCGTCAAACATCTAAATATATAAGAATGTGCTGCAAGTTTAGTAGATTATGATGTATAAGCTGCAGTACTGCACTTACTTGATATAAGGTAGTATCTCAGGACAGTTATTCAACACATACCAAACCATTTTGTCCAAATCTTTAGGTTTGTCCTCTTGTCGACTCTTCCCTGTAACTCGAACAGAATAATCGAAAACATTGAGCCCGGGATTTTCTTCACCCACCTCTTTGCTAAGCTGATCAGCTGTTTCAATGTATTTTGAGCAGAATGTCAACGCTTCTGTAGCAATGTAGGCCTCTGCAATGGAACCCTCGGGTCTAGCTCTGTTCCTAACATAGCCCTTGAAAGTGCCTAGCTGCCTTTCAATAGGGTACATCCAGCCATACTGTACTGGACCTCTAAGTAGTGCCTCATCAGGTAGATGAACAGCCAAATGCACCATCACATCAAAGAAGGCTGGAGGATATATCGTCTCAAGGTCGCATAGGATAGTTGGTATCTTGTCTCCAAGACGCTCCAAAGCATCTATCCTGATATTCCTACTGCAGAGTTCCCTGAAGAATTGTCCCAACTCTGCAACTGCTCTGTATAAGTCAGGGCGGCCCAATCCTCTAAGGATAACAGGTAAAACCCTTTGAAGTAGGACGTGGCAGTCATGAGTTTTCAACCCTTGTACCTTGTTTCCATCTGCACTGACTCTCCTTTCAGGGTGGGAAGCAAATCCATGTGGGAATCTCACACGTGACAGGACCTCGCAGAATTCTTTTCTTTTTACCTTGTCCAAGACGTACACAGCTGGTGCCATATCCCGTGGTTTACCTTCATCTTGCACCTGCAAATCCTTTCTGATACCCAGGTGTGTCAAATCAATCCTAGATTTTAAGGTATCTTTCGTCTTGCCTTCAATATTAAGAAGTGTGCCAATAATGCTGTCACATATATTTTTCTCGATGTGCATCACATCAAGATTATGCCGCAGATCCAAATTTTTCCAATACTCCAAGTCCCACAAAGTGGACCTGCGGGTAAACAATAATCTCTCTTCTACCCTGCCATGCTTCCTTTTCCCGCTACCATTACCAGGATGGTTTCCTGGTGTAATATGCCTGACCTTCTCTAATTCCACTTGCAACTCATCGGCGGTGAGCCTCTTTGGCGCATCACGGTTTTCATGCTTTGCATTGAACACATCTCTTTGGTATTTTCTAGGATGCGGCTTGTCCTTGGCAAGGAAACGGCGGTGTCCAATGTAACAGATCTTGCTAAGTATTGCATATGACAGCGGATTCCTGTCACAGCGAACACATGCATTGTAACCATGTGTCGTTCGCCCTGACATAGTGCCCAAAGCCGGATAATCATGGATGCACCAAATTATAACAGCACGCAGAAAGAAATCAGCTGGTGGGCTACTATATAGGTCTCGAGTGAGAACACCCTTCCATAGCTGTTGATGTTCCTCCACAAGAGGCTCCATGAACAAATCAAAATCCTTTCCAGGACTTTTTGGACCTGGGATGAGCAAGGCCATCATGTAGTTTGATTCTTTGGTGCAGACATTTGGAGGCATGTTGTAAGGGATAACAAGCACTGGCCACATGCTATATGTGGCGCTCTGGTGGCCAAATGGGTTAAATCCATCTGAAGCTAAGCCAAGTCTAATGTGTCTCGGGTCAGCAGCAAACTCTTTGTGTTTATCATTGAAGCTTTTCCACTCACTACCATGAGATGGATGGCTCATTACATTCTGATCTCTGTACTCCTGGTCCCTAGAATGCCACAGTACATCCTCTCTTGTTTCAGCATCATGAAACAACCTCTGCAATCTTGGTATAATTGGAAAATGTCCCAGAACATTATGAGGAATCCTCTTCACAGCATCGCCATCTTTCCATCTAGATGATTCGCATTTCGGGCATTCACTTAAGTTGGCATAATCCTTCCGGAACATAACACAATTATTCTTACAAACATGGGTCATATCATATCCAATTCCAACTGCACGAAGGAAATTCTTCATTTTACTGTAGGTGTGTGGTAGCTCAGACGCATCTGGGAAAGATTCACGGAATGCAGCCAACATCGCATCGAATGATTTGTTGGTCATCCGCTCAGATGTCTTCACCTGAAGAAAGGTGACCATAGCTGAGAATACTGACAGCTTATTTCCTGGCGTGACAACAACATTGCATTGTTCCAACATGCGGGCCCACCGTTTTTCTTCTGTAGGTGAAAGTTCACGGAATGCACGAGCATTTCGTAGCATTGTTTCAATGTTGGTCAAACTCACTGGATCCGCCACCACCACCTCCTCCTCCTCTTCTACCTGAGCATCAGGCAGATTGAGATGGTGATCTGCTGCTTCCACGTAGTCAATAACATTGACGTTCACAGCTTCACCATGATGAACCCACCTAGTATATGTGACCGACATCCCATACTGACTGGGGTCTTGTAACTGAATTCATACAACTGCTACACGGGTAGAGCACATCTGATTTCGGACCACCGTACTCAGCTCTGATAAAGTTCATGAAGTTTTCAACCCCCTCGACATATGCAGCGGAGAATCTTCGAGCAGAAGTTATCCAAGTCATGTCCATCTGTTAGACATACAAATTAGTTCTTCTACTAGATATTACAGGAAAAACATATATGCTTTTTTATGAAGTCCAGAAAAAAAATACCTAGGTCGATGTATAAAGCTATGGCAAGATATTTGGACGAGCAGATCTAAGTAACGAAATATATGTAAAGCTAATTCAGCAAACAGATTTGAGTGCCAAATTATGGCAGGCTGTTTCAGCAGTCAATGAGGCCGAGCACACAGCCATCGAACTATCGAAGGCCATCGCAGCAACAAAGATCGAGTATAAAACGGTGTAGAGCTATTTCACCTAACAGATTGGCTACTAGACCATGGCAATCAACGTCACAATAAATATATGGCAGGATATTTTAGCAACTAATCGGCCTTGGCATGCCATCTCAGCTAAGCAGATTGAGTGCAGAACAGGGCAAGGAAGCTTCTTAAGCAAAGCATATTGACAGTAAACTACTTCGGCAAACAGTGAGATTAACAGCGTCTATCAGCTAACATTCAGCGCTACACCGACATGAACGGGGCCTCAGTCTAGAATGCGTGTACCATGGGAGAAGCTGACCATTGTGTGTCTCCACACGAACGTCGCCAGCGGTGGCAGCGCTGACCGCCGTGCGCCTCCACAAGAACGTAGCCAGAGGTGGCGGCACGGCTAGACGGCAGTCTACGAGAGCGTGCTGTGGAAGCGAGACGATCATCGAACTGCGGTGCCGACGTATTGGCGCGGCGGGGAGGGCGGCTTTGGCGGAGCGAATGGAGTGGAGGGGGACAGGGGGGAGGGGGTTTGGGGAATATTATTGGCTAGTTGGCCGAAGGGCGGTTGAATCGGATTTGGGGGGAATTTTTGGGTGTGGGGGGGGGGGGGGAGGATTTTCGCGCGGTGGGCGGGGGTAGTTTGGTGCATGGTCGGTTTCTCCAAGTGCAGTCCCACGTGTCAGTGAAGAGGCAAGCCGAAGCGCGTTCCGTTTGCATGAGCCGTGTGCAGGACGAACGTGTGTGGGGTGCAATGCGACCGCGACAGGAGTGCTGTGAGTGTACCGCCTTTTTTCCTTTTAAACTAGGTGCTTCGCCCCCTCAAAAAAAAATTTGTTGCTTCGCGCGATCCATCGATACTACTACTAGTAATCCGGTAATCCCGACTAAAACGGTGCGGCCGGGTCTTTTCCCGCGCGATATGCTGGGAGGTTGGCTTAGTTGGGTTTTTCAGGACGAGTAATGCTACACCTACGTAATCCCAGTTACGTAATTAACATAATGTGAAACGTGTGAGCTGTTGATTGTAGATTGGGGGGAGGGAGGGGCCCACCACCATGAAAATCAGGGGAGGAGAGAGAGAGAGGCAATTTACGTTAACCCTTTCGTAGGTTCCCGTAGATGTAGAAAGAGGTGAAATGCGTGAATGTGTAGTGGACGTACTATTGGAGTGCCTAAGATAATTTGTGTATGTATAGACCCTATGTGTTTATTTTACTTCGCATGTTAGATTTGTCTCGGTTCAATAAAAAGCAGAGTTGGTGATGATGGTGTGCCTGTCATCCTGCAATATAGGCCGTCCGATCTATATCTAACGGATAGGAAGGAAACTATGACAATTTACCCGCACTCCTCTCCACATTTGCAGATAAGGCTTTCCCTCGTTCATCCTTTTCTCCCACAGGATCTTGATCTTCCGTGCAACGCACGGGCATCTTGCTAGTACTCCTACAATATGTATATTATTGTGAAAGTTCATATACACCAGCCGAGATTAATGCAAACACGGCATATTTTCATTACATTTCGAACTTTTATAGGACAGAAAAATAAAAGAAACCCGACCCTATACCTATTCTACGGCGGCGACCGACGTCCTCCATCTGCGATCTCTATGTACGGGGGCGGGGTTCAAGACCCGTGAAGTGAAGGTGCGGTCTCCGGCGAGGAAGAGTAGAACACGGGATACGGACCAGCCAGTTGGCACACCATGCCCTGCCGCCTCCCATGCCCTACTCATCCTCGGAGGAGTCCCCGACCTCGGCGGTGCCGGACGTTGGACGGCGGCAAGTAGGACGCGTGGCTGACGGTGCTCCCGTCGTCGGCCGCCAGCGTGGCCACCGCTTGTGCGGTCGCGTCCGCATCCGGCTACGCCGCTATTGCGTCGCGAGAGGCGACTTGAGCGAGGGTGGCGACCTCGAGCTTCATCCCCGAAGATAAGCTCTCCCGCAGAGCGTTCGCACTTACGGTCATGGCGGATGTGGTGCCAGGTAGGAGGACGATGCGCTATGGTGTGGAGGTTAGCTGGGCGTTGCCACTTTAAGTAGCGCATTCCGGTGAGGCCAAGCGTCTGGGTGCGTCATTAAGTCGCCGGAGTTGGTTCCTCGGGCACCGAGCCTCTTAACGACGACATACGAACGGACGGCATGAATGCGGGCAGCTGGCACCGGCTGGGAACGCACCGCGCGATGGCGCGAGGGACGAGGGTTTTGGTGTGCCAGGGTAGTCAGCCGCGGTCGTGGCAACATTGGAGATGCCCTTTGCTCACATGCGATCCCCGCATGTCATTGAAAAAGCAAGACGACCCGGCATGGTCTCAGGTCCAGAGGATGCAGTTGGCTGCGCTACACCACTCCGCGGACGCGTCGCGGCGCCCCGTGCATCCTCGACGAGCCGGGTGTTGGGGTGTGTTTGGATTGTGGCCAAAGTGCACCTTACCAAAAATTTTGTCATGACCCAAAGATTGGTCTTTGTTTGGATGGTTGCCATTTTTTTGGCATGCCAATGAACTCTAGCCAACTCTAGTTCATTTTTCGTGCAAATGTCGGCCAAATCATGGGCAACCAATACCTCAACCAAAATTTTGGTCATGACCCAAAGATTGGTCTTTGTTTGGATGGTTGCCATTTCTTTGGCATGCCAATGAACTCTAGCCAACTCTAGTTCATTTTTCTTGCCAATGTCGACCAAATCATGGGCAACCAATACCTCAACCAAAATTTTGGCTACCCAATGCTTTGATGGGGCAACCTTGGGCCCAAACCAAACATACCGTTGGTCGTGCCACAGCACTAACGCCACCCTCGGCACACTGAAACCGACCGTGTCTAGCGACGATATGAGCGTGTCGCTCACCGCGGTCGCTGTGTCCAGAGGCGGTGCTGGAGCTGCGCCCCGTTGTTGGTCCCAACGACCCACATGAACGGTTGTCGGTGGCGAGGAGGTCGTGGGCCAGCTCCTCCATTGGACTAGTCTGCGCTACGTCGTCCCGACGGGTGTGCCCCACATCTCGGTTTCCCTGTTTTCCCGGCCATATTCGAGTGTCAGTGCTCCGCGTTGCGCATTAGGCCTTTCACTATGTAGGCCAAGCGAGACAACTTATTGTTTATTTGAGCCGTTCAAGTATAGTCATGTGGTGTTTGCTTATTTCTCATTCCTCTCCAACCCTCTTCTCCATCGATCATGTCGCCCTCCAGTCGAGTCCATCCTCCCGCATGCCTCATTTGAACATTCCGCCGAGTATCATTCGCATGTACCCACCCTACTCCTCTTTCAATAGATCTCCGGACCCCAAGATGAAATCGAGAGGGAACGAGTGGGGGCACGTGATACCTAAGGCGGATTCAAAATTTTGAACCGGTCATCATAGCATCCGCAAATCATATATAAAGGGTATTCAATGTTCGTTTCATTTTTGAACATACAATATACTCCCCCTATCCTTTCTAGTTTACATATAAGTTTTATGTGTAGTCAAAGTATCTCTACTTTGATCAAAAAGGTATCAACATTCAACAACGCCCAATCAATATTGTTAGATTCGTACGTACTCCTAGATTTGTACTCGAGATGGTTTCCAATTTGACTATTGACAAGATTAATAGTACATGAGATGTATAATGTGAAAATTATATCATTGGAAACTCCTTTCACATACGAATTTGACCGTATGCTTTGTGTAAGTTGCATGTCATATATTATTACTCTAACATTTGGTCAAAGTTAGCCTCGAAAAACGCATTAGACCCTGTATGCTTTGTGTAAGTTGCATGTCATATATTATTACTCTAACATTTGTGTAAGTTGCATGTCATATATTATTACTCTAACATTTGGTCAAAGTAGTATAGTGGAAGTGGATCCTCTGACGTAGGTATCCCTGCCTTACCCTCCCTTTCGGTCACTTACTGGCGGACCCCATGCTTGCTAGGCCCGGCATGTCAGTTACTCAATGGGTTCGGCCACGTCAGGGGATCCTCATCCGTAGTATACTCCCTCTGTTTTTATTTACTCCGCATAAAACGGAGGGAGTGGTGGTATAATAAATGACGCGGGCGGGGGAGGGGGAGGGACGTCGGTTTGCTCTCAACTGCGGTCCCACAAGCGAGCGAAAACGCAAGACGAAGCGCGTTCCATTCGGTGAGCGACGTGGAGGGTCCAGCGTGCCGGGCTGCAACGCGAACGCGACAAGAGCGATGTACAGTCAAAACCGATTGACCGGTCATCACCGAAACCACTATTCACACCAGAACCTTCGCTGCTCGGCCTACGCCAGCCACTGCCCTAAAACCACACCAAAATCTCCAGCCCATTCCCCCACCTTTCGATCCCCTAGCCCGCATCAAGCGTCCCCTAGTTCGCCGGAAAGCCATGGTGCGCCGCAAGATCACTTACTACAAGATGCTGATGCCGGAGCACCGCGCAGAAATCGCGGCGGCGGTCGGCGCCACAGACCTCCGCCCAAGCTTGCTTTGCGGCGGGCCAATCCCTGAGTTCTCTGGAGCCAAGCTACGAGGAGGAGGAAGCCGATCCAATGTTCATGGCGGAGGTCGCGGCGCAGAAGGCCCCCGATGGGTATGAGACGATGGACGTCGACTTCGTGCCGGCGTCCGAGTCCCCCATGGTGTAGGCGGACCAGCGGTTCTGTAGCGACCCGACCCAAATGGATCAGGTCTCTGTGCTTAAGTGTCATCCCTGGATCGGTATGCTGACACACACAGTACTCGAGGATTTATAAGGTAAATCACATGTATAAAATAATGTAAATACTATTACCTCAATCCAAAATAGCGGAAGTAACAAGGTTGTGGATTCCCATCAACACCAACGGCAAAGTTGAGTGTAGAAATCGTAACCCTAACGAATCACTTACTCGTCGTAAGATATCCTGCAACATGAAACGTTGCAGCCCGAAAACGGGTCAGCACATGGAATATGCTGGCAAATTCACGCCATAGGGAAATGATGAACAAAGGCTATCACTACATGCATATATGGCTGGTGGAAAAGCTCTATGGTTATAATGTTTTTGCGAAAAGCCAATTTTTCCCTACTGCAAAGGAATAAATTTTATTTAACTATCATGGTGGTTGTGAAACATTGAGATGGTTGACAGCATCTCAATCCCAATTAAGTATCATCATTAACCCAACAATATTAATTAAAGTAACATGATGAGATCAACGGGATAATCCAAGAACTAGATACTCAAGATGTCCATAACCGGGGACACGGCTAATCATGATTAGTTTGTACACTCTGCAGAGGTTTGCGCACTTTTCCCCACAAGACTCGATCGCCTCCGCTTGATTCTCGCACTACATGATGTTTGAGAAACGGATGACCGAGACACAGTCTTTCAGGAACAATCACTCTTTACTCCGGGTGGACCGGTACACCTACTTTCCCCTACATCTGCTAGCCCACCTCTTCAAAAGATCATGTAACCTACTCAACTATGCTAGAGCCCATAATAGCTTGTGGCTGCACACGGAAGTTTCTAGCATGAATAATCTTACGATCCCTTTGAGCCTGGGTGGCGGTCCTTATACAAACAGACAACACTGGATTCTCCAGGTGCCTCAATCCACCCAGATGTGAGTTTTAGTTGCCACCTTAGGTCAGCCATTATTAACAATATCACATCTGTCATGAATATCTCTCAAACCCAATCCACGTCTACAAGCATAGCATGGCAATATAATAGCAACGTAGAAGTAACTCCCAAGGGTTTGATAAGAGAACAGGTAATAGGTACTACCTCAACTACTTCCCAGTTCCCACAATTTAATTAGATCCTAATCATGCAATTGTTTGAGGAAAAGATCTAATGCAATAAAAACTGGGTATGGAGGGTATGATCAAAGTGTTACTTGCCTGCAATGTTGATGAAGATGATTCGCACTCAAAACTCTTGATAGATCTACTCGTCACACTCCGGTCAATCTATCGTAAGCAAGCAATAGTAACCACACATAAGCAATCACTCAAAAGATCAGAAAGAACGAGGAAAACAATTCGGAAAACTTCAAAACCAAGCAATTAACTCTTGCAACATAAATCAATTTCTAAAAGTACCAAAATTGTGTGAATTTGGCCTTATCAGAAAGTTTAGGTCAAGAGCTTCGATTTGCAAAAAGAATCAACTCAAACGGAGTTACGGAACTTAAGTTATGAACAAAAGAAGTTTGAATACAAATCTGTTTGAATTCAAATTTTAAAACTTTCAAAAACATGTTTAAGTTGTTTTACTGGATAGAGGAGATCATAACGAAGAAGTGGGCGTTGGTTTCGTTGGATTTGGACAAACGAGTAAAAAGTTATAGACGTTTGAAGATCAGGGGCTAATCTGTAAATAAATTATTCACAGATGGGTCCCTGGCCGAAAATAACAGAAAAAGAAAAAGCTAAATAGTGAACGTTCGTTTATAGGATCTAAACAGTGGACGTTCGCTGTTTAGTAAAACCTAAAAAAACAGATCTAGGCTAGGGTTTTTTTTTAAACCAAACTTGAAAAAAAAACCGGATTGGACCGGCGGGTTATACCGGTTCAGCAGCGGTCCGGCGCCGGCGGGGAAACTCCGGCGAGGCGGGGCAGTGGCGACGGCGAGCTCCGGCGCGGCGGCTTGGCTTCGGGCGCGAGGCAAGGAGCGGGCGGCGGCGCAGGCGAGGGCAGCGAGCGGCGCGGGCGGCGGCGGGCGACGCGGCGCGGCTGCGGTGGTTGGCAGCGGCGGCGGCGGCGATGCGGCTCGAGGCGGCGGCGAGAAGAGAGGAGAGAGAGAGAGAGATCGGGGCCCGGGGCGGCGCTATTTAAGGGGGGAGGGCGGCGCGGTGGCGTGCGGGAGGGGGCAGAGGAGAGGCGGCGGAGGGAGTCCCGCACGGACACGGGCGGCGGCGGCGATGCCGTGGTGGAGGCGGACTCCGCCGGAGTCGGGGACGGGCGCGGGCGCGCTGGGCCGCGGCCTAGCTGGAGCTGGGCCGGCCCAGTTCGGCGGAGGGAGAGAGAAGAGAGAGAGCAGTGTTGGGCTTCGGCCTGGCATTGTTCGAAGAGTTTTTTTTAACAGAGAGAAAAAGAAAAGAAAAAGAATATAAAATAAAATATTATATAGGCATATAATATATCAAAATTTTCAGAAAAAGATTTCCAATAACATGGACATTTTTGTGAAGTCAAATAAAATCCTCACAAATTTAAATAAATCAAACAGTGCTACTGCCTTAATAAAATCCAATAAAAATCATTTTAAAAATACCAAAATGTTTTCAAATTTATTTCTCTCCAATTTTCTGATGTAGGGAATCATGTTACCCTATTTTCTGTATATTTTTATTTTGGAGAAAAATAATTTGAATAAAACTCAAATAAGTCCAATATTGGAAAATAATTTCAATGGGACTTTGAATTAAATCCTTTGAAACTCCCAACTCCTATTTCATATGTTTTGAAGAAGTCATTTTATCTTCTCTCGTGAAAATCATTGAGTTGCATAAAGTTTCAGAATTGGAAAATATTTTCAAATGAAATTCAAATATTTTCAACACCCCTTGTCATTTAAATAAATGGAAGAAGTCATGTCATCTTCTCTCCAGGGTTTTGTGCTGAAAAGAATTTGAATTCATGGAGATCATAACAGCCAAAATGAAAGTTTGGGAAAGTCCTTTTATTCCCTCTCATTTAACTTTCAAAAAAGTTCCGAATTTCACTCACTTTCAGTCAATCAATCACACAACAATCCAACAAACAAACAAATCTATCTATTTATTATAACATTCCAAAATTTAGAATTTTGGGATGTCACAAACCTACCACCCTTAAAATGAATCTCGTCCTCGAGATTCGGAGAGGCTAGAAAGAAATAGGTTAGGGTTTGGGGGTCTTCTCAAAATCCATCGATCATCTCAGGGGTCTGGGGTGCTACCACCCTTAGAAGCATGGTTACGGTCGCATCAATACTCATATACTCCATCCTTATCCTTGACAGGGTCGGTCTTCTCAGATCTCCAGTATAATTCCTTCTCTGGGCTCTTCCGGTGGTGGCATAACCTTTTCCTCAATTCTTCTGTCTTTTCATCTTGGTAAGGTTATTCCATTACTGGGTCTTCTTAGCTGTCGGGTCAGGCGCCAATACTAAACAACTATCGACATCTCATGGTGGTCAACAATTTACGGTTTCTCCTGCAGGAAATGGGTCTGGTTGATCCTCACCGTATAACCTACGATTGGCAACAACTGCCGTGTACAAGGGACAATACCTATACCATTCTAAGGATTAAACAAGGTTTGGTCGTCGTCTCTCTACTATAGGTAAGTCACTCAGATTTACCATCCCATATAGCAAAGCGAACAATAAGAGTAAGTCGGTATGGTGATCAATCCATCCCGAACCCAAATCATTACCTTGTATATGGTTTAGCGAATCTCGCATTCTAACACTCGGTCATCCTCGCAAGCATTGCAGAATTTCTCTTGTCGACGAACCAAGTTCGGATAAATCCATGGATTCTGCAAGCCAAACAAACATCTATCGTTCCTTCACAACTCTCAGGTTTTTGCGTTACTCCTATAAAATCATTTGTCGATAAAATCGTAACTTCTTCCAGGGTTTTTTCCTTCGGCAAGAAAATGCTTGCTTCTTGGCAGGTCCTAGAGCCTGTGGGTTATGGGCCCACCTCATCACTGGTAAACCTTGAAGTCATCATCGGGGAAACTGATCCTTAATCCAACATCCAACTTCCTAGTATTCTTAAATCCATCCAATCGTACTGTCTTCCTTCCTTCTATTGGCACCAAACTAGGACATGATTACTCAGACTCATTATGGAATTTCCATTGATCCATATTTCCAACATCATACCTCCTTTATATCCAATAGTAATTTATCCCTTCATCCTCGTGGGATATCCCACATACCGAGATAAAAAAACACTTATACTTATGAAGTCCATACTCCACTTCGTGGAACATCATTATCCTTTCCAGGGTCAAGTGTCCTTACAGGGGAATATTGGCCATCTCTGCATGGCACTTCTTCAACTGGGAAACGTGAAACACATCATGAACTCCTGACAGTCCTTCGGGTTACTCCAACTTGTTGGCCACTTCTCCCATATGCTCCAAAACTCGGTATGGTCCTACAAATCTCGGGGCTAACTTTCCCTTAACTCCAAGTAGTTTAACTCCTTGCAGAGGGAACACACGAAGACATGCTCTGTCTCCAATTTCATAGACTACCTCCTTTACATCCAATAATACTCCATACCCTTATATTCTTGGGGTATCCAACATATCGAGATAAAACTCATACTTATTTTGTTCGAAATCCACTTCGTGGAATATCATTACCTTTTTCCAAGGGTCAACTTTCCTCACAAGGTACTACCACCTTTAAAATGCACAATCTTCCATAGACCGTATTTCTCGTATCCTCGAAAATGGTCAAAATCTTTCTTCATAGAGTAACAACTCATAAAATCCAAATCAATACCAGTGATGCTAACTTTATTGATTCTCAAATTATTACAATCTCCTTCATTCCATTACATGCCTCAATCCGACACCTCACTAATAAAAGAAATGTCCACACTACTACTACTATTTTTCTCGTTGCACTCAACTATTTATCACAAGTCTCCGTCTCCTTGGGGCATTCTCTGGCAAAGTGCCCTGCTTCATCACAACGGAAACATATTACTTCTGACATATCTCGAGGTTTCCTTGTGATTATATAGCCTCCTGGGGTCCTCATCTTCCCTTTTGGGCAATCATTGAAGTAGTGTCCTGAATTTTTGCACCTGAAACATGTGATATGACTCAGGTCTCTCTTTGTAGAAATTGGGTTGTTCCTGGGATCCAATCTACTTCTCTTCCTGGACTTTTCCATTCCAATCAGGGCTTCTATTTCCTGTGGGTCATACTCTACTTCCTCTGTCGGGAATTCTACTAAATCCCCATTCAGACAATTTTGGGAGATGTGTCCTTCTTCTCCACATGAATAGCATGACTTGGTGCAGGGTTTATTTGGTTCTTCTTTGGGTGTGTCCTCCTCCTCTTCCTTCATCACAGATTCCTCTAAAATTTCTATGAGGGCTCTTTTCATTGCTTCTTTCTTCTGCTGGATAGTCCTTTGTACCATGGGGTATATGTGACACTGAGCAGGGTAGTGGGTAGTCCCTTTACACAAGAAACAAGTGATCTGCCTAGTTGGGCATTCTTCAGGCTGGTGACTTCCTTCACAATTAGGGCATTCATCCTTGTGTTCCTTATGGTTGTGTCCTATTTCTCCACAAGGCTTGTATGCACAAGGTTTCTTCACATCCTTTCCATAAGACTTCAATTTCTGGGACACAAGACGAGATCTTTGTAGAGTCCACTTAAATTCTTTCCAAGTGGTTACTCCTTGCCATCCATTGGTGGTTTGGTACATCCTCCACCAAGTAGCAGCACCTCTTTTAAAACATTGAAGAGCATGCCGGGTCATATCCCTTCCGACTATAGGGTTATTCTTCATGTGATCCTCCATGTTCTGAATCCATCGGTCCGTCTCCAATTGAATCATCGGTCCAGAAAATACAAGCTCATCTCCATTCATCCTCTATTGGGTCCAAGGGTTTGGGGTGAGATAAGAGAGGTCGAGAGGGATGCACACAGTACAAACAAAATTTTGAAAAGACAGATTTTTATTGTGGCTGTCGGAAAAACAACAAACAAATGACAGCTCACAAACGTCGCATCTAACGTAGGTATAACAGGGGTTTGGTCTTCTAAAGGTCAAAAAAATCTTCAAAGTCGCCAAACTCTTCAAGTCTTGTTAATGTCTCCGATGGCTTCTTGCAATCATGCTTGTCCTTCTCAAGTTCTTTTGCCAAATCATCTCTGTTGACGCGAAGTCTCTCGTGACGTCCTTTAAATTTCTGGAGTTGCGTTCCAAACTTCTGGGTTTCAACATCCTTGACATGAACCATGATCCTACTGTCCTTCAGTTCCTGACGAGTCTTTGATGTCTCGAGGTTTTGCTCTTCCATCATGGCTACTTTCAACTTCTGGGTTCTGAGTTCTTCACGAAACGCTTAGTTGTCGAATACTGCTTCCTGAAGGTTCATCTTTAAACTTCCTGATGTAATGCTCCAGATCCTGGTGATACACCAGCTAAGGTTAAAACTTCGTCTTGCTGATAGGTGCTCCATCAGCCTTCTACCATCCAATCCTTCCATGCATATGCATGCTTAACTCCGCACGGTGACAATAGCATAAACGGGTAATAACACCATGGTCAGCCGTGTCTATGCCCATGTTACTGCCATGAGTTTTCATTCCATAACTGATATCTCCTGTCTTTGGGTTTTCTTAACAAAAACGTTGAGTTTCTAACTCTCCATGTTTCGGTCTTTCTCCGATACACCTTGATCTCGGGCATTGACAGCTTCCATAGTCTGCCAAGTTCCATAAGGGTAACCTTCCTAGGTCATACACATCTGGCAATTCTTCAGAGCCTTCAAATTCTCCCGTTCTTTGGAATCTTCAACCGTTGTAGTTCCCATTATCATAATGCACGGTAAAATCCTCTTCATTCCGAATGGTCTTAGTTGTCCGATATCCTGTACTTCTTGGAGTGGTCTCATTAGTCGAATCTTCGAGTGGTCAAAAGGGGAAAGGGGTATGGTCTCACTAAAAGGAGATATTCGAATAAGACTCAGAAAAGGAGAGGGGTAAAAGATCTTTTTGAAAAGGAAAGTTTTAGGGAAAATCCTTCCTATGGGCTTGCCAGTTTCTAGGGTCACGTCCTACAGTCAACATGTGCTCTGATACCATCTTGTAGCGACCCGACCCAAATGGATCAGGTCTCTGTGCTTAAGTGTCATCCCTGGATCGGTATGCTGACACACACAGTACTCGAGGATTTATAACAGAGGTAAATCACATGTATAAAATAACGTAAATACTATTACCTCAATCCAAAATAGCGGAAGTAACAAGGTTGTGGATTCCCATCAACACCAACGGCAAAGTTGAGTGTAGAAATCGTAACCCTAACGAATCACTTACTCGTCGTAAGATATCCTGCAACATGAAATGTTGCAGCCCGAAAACGGGTCAGCACATGGAATATGCTGGCAAATTCACACCATAGGTAAATGATGAACAAAGGCTATCACTACGTGCATATATGGCTGGTGGAAAAGCTCTATGGTTATAATGTTTTTGCGAAAAGCCAATTTTTCCCTACTGCAAAGGAATAAATTTTATTTAACAATCATGGTGGTTGTGAAACATTGAGATGGTTGACAGCATCTCAATCCCAATTAAGTATCATCATTAACCCAACAATATTAATTAAAGTAACATGATGAGATCAACGGGATAATCCAAGAACTAGATACTCAAGATGTCCATAACCGGGGACACGGCTAATCATGATTAGTTTGTACACTCTGCAGAGGTTTGCGCACTTTTCCCCACAAGACTCGATCGCCTCCGCTTGATTCTCGCACCGCATGATGTTTGAGAAACGGATGACCGAGACACAGTCTTTCAGGAACAATCACTCTTTACTCCGGGTGGACCGGTACACCTACTTTCCCCTACATCTGCTAGCCCACCTCTTCAAGAGATCATGTAACGTACTCAACTATGCTAGAGCCCATAATAGCTTGTGGCTGCACACGGAAGTTTCTAGCATGAATAATGTTATGATCCCTTTGAGCCTGGGTGGCGGTCCTTATACAAACAGACAACACTGGATTCTCCAGGTGCCTCAATCCACCCAGATGTGAGTTTTAGTTGCCACCTTAGGTAAGCCATTATTAACAATCTCACATCTGTCATGAATATCTCTCAAACCCAATCCACGTCTACGAGCATAGCATGGCAATATAATAGCAACGTAGAAGTAACTCCCAAGGGTTTGATAAGAGAACAGGTAATAGGTACTGCCTCAACTACTTCCCAGTTCCCACAATTTAATTAGATCCTAATCATGCAATTGTTTGAGGAAAAGATCTAATGCAATAAAAACTGGGTATGGAAGGTATGATCAAAGTGTTACTTGCCCGCAATGTTGATGAAGATGATTCGCACTCAAAACTCTTGATAGATCTACTCTTCACACTCCGGTCAATCTATCGTAAGCAAGCAATAGTAACCACACATAAGCAATCACTCAAAAGATTAGAAAGAACGAGGAAAACAATTCGGAAAACTTCAAAACCAAGCAATTAACTCTTGCAACATAAAACAATTTCTAACACTACCAAAATTATGTGAATTTGGCCTTATCAGAAAGTTTAGGTCAAGAGCTTCGATTTGCAAAAAGAATCAACTCAAACGGAGTTACGGAACTTAAGTTATGAACAAAAGAAGTTTGAATACAAATCTGTTTGAATTCAAATTTTAAAACTTTCAAAAACATGTTTAAGTTGTTTTACTGGATAGAGGAGATCATAACGAAGAAGTGGGCGTTGGTTTCGTTGGATTTGGACAAACGAGTAAAAAGTTATAGACGTTTGAAGATCAGGGGCTAATCTGTAAATAAATTATTCACAGATGGGTCCTTGGCCGAAAATAACAGAAAAAGAAAAAGCTAAATAGTGAACGTTCATTTATAGGATCTAAACAGTGGACGTTCGCTGTTTAGTAAAACCTAAAAAAACAGATCTAGGCTAGGGTTTTTTTAAAAAAAACCGAACTTGAAAAAAAACCCGGATTGGACCGGCGGGTTATACCGGTTCAGCAGCGGTCCGGCGCCGGCGGGGAAACTCCGGCGAGGCGGGGCAGTGGCGACGCCGGAGTCGGGGACGGGCGCGGGCGCGCTGGGCCGCGGCCTAGTTGGAGCTGGGCCGGCCCAGTTCGGCGGAGGGAGAGAGAGGAGAGAGAGAGCAGTGCTGGGCTTCGGCCTGGCACTGTTCGAAGAGTTTTTTTAACAGAGAGAAAAAAAGAAATAGAATATAAAATAAAATATTGTATAGGCATATAATATATCAAAATTTTCAGAAAAAGATTTCCAATAACATGGACATTTTTGTGAAGTCAAATAAAATCCTCACAAATTTAAATAAATCAAACAGTGCTACTGCCTTAATAAAATCCAATAAAAATCATTTTAAAAATACCAAAATGTTTTCAAATTTATTTCTCTCCAATTTTCTGATGTAGGGAATCATGTTACCCTATTTTCTGTATATTTTTATTTTGGAGAAAAATAATTTGAATAAAACTCAAATAAGTCCAATATTGGAAAATAATTTCAATGGGACTTTGAATTAAATCCTTTGAAACTCCCAACTCCTATTTCATATGTTTTGAAGAAGTCATTTTATCTTCTCTCGTGAAAATCATTGAGTTGCATAAAGTTTCAGAATTGGAAAATATTTTCAAATGAAATTCAAATATTTTCAACACCCCTTGTCATTTAAATAAATGGAAGAAGTCATGTCATCTTCTCTCCAGGGTTTTGTGATGAAAAGAATTTGAATTCATGGAGATCATAACAGCCAAAATGAAAGTTTGGGAAAGTCCTTTTATTCCCTCTCATTTAACTTTCAAAAAAGTTCCGAATTTCACTCACTTTCAGTCAATCAATCACACAACAATCCAACAAACAAACAAATCTATCTATTTATTATAACATTCCAAAATTTAGAATTTTGGGATGTTACAGGTTTAACATGGCGATACTAAAGGAGGACCGGGAGGCAGAGGCTCAACTCGACGCGGAGCGCGCGCATGCCGCTGCCATCGAGGCTCTCCTGCAGGCGGAACCGGATGTCGTGGATGTGAACCGGGCGGCGGAGGCTCAACTTGAGGCGGAGCGCGTGGATGCCGCTCTCATCGACGCCCTCCTACAGGCGGAACTGGACGTCCTGGACTTGATCCGGGCAGCGGAGGCTCGACTCGATGCGGAGCGCGCGGATGCCGCTGCCATCGAGGCCCTCCTGCAAGCGGAACCGGACGTCCTCGACTTAAACCGGGTTGTGCTCTCGTCCGTGCAGAGCGCCCGCACGCTCCGCTTGAACGAGTAGCTGGAGGCCGAGGACAACCACGGTGCGGAGACACACGTCGGCAGCGACGACTGGTTCGCGCCGGCAGCCAAAGACGACGAGGCTGTCTCTTTCCGCGAGCAGTGATAGTTTTTTTCTTTATGTTGTTGTTTTTATGGATCTTTTGCTGTGTAAAAACATATATTTGTTATGCAAGTCGCCTGACTTGGGTCAGTCTACCATTTCAGGCGGTTGGATGAATATCCTACGTCTCCTAACCCTTCTTTCCTTCTTCCTCACCTCTTCTT
The DNA here is from genome assembly GCF_002575655.3 of Aegilops tauschii subsp. strangulata. Lineage (NCBI taxonomy): Eukaryota > Viridiplantae > Streptophyta > Magnoliopsida > Poales > Poaceae > Aegilops > Aegilops tauschii. The sequence continues at coordinate 360,086,226 of NC_053035.3, forward strand.
CTTCCCCAACAGACCACCGCACGGGTCGTACGGATACTCCCCAACATGCTGTTGGATAAACATACTCTATGAATGAAAATTATGTGTCAGCGATAGGGTGGCTGAGTTTGGTTTGTTCACATGCGACATCACGTGTCAGTGAGGGTGCGTTCCCTTGGTTGGGTTTGCGGCGTGCAGGAGCGACTGTGTGAGGGTGCGGTGCGACCGCGGCGTGCAGGAGCGACCGTGTGCGGGTGCGGTGCGACCGCGACAGCCGTGCGCAAGTGTACCGCCTTCTCATTTTGAAAACTTTAGGCAAGCTTGGGAAAAATGTGTGGCGAAGTTTGGCAATGCAAGGCCTAGACCCAAACAGGATAAGTACGTACGTACTAGGAGTACTAGTGTTAAAAAAGAAAGGCGGGGTTTTCCTTCGCGGGATTTAATCGATACAAATCCTTGTTTCACGTGTCAATTAATGCGTATTTTTTTTCTCCAAAGACCAAAGAGCTAACCATCTCACTCCTCATCGCTTGATTAATGCAGCGCCATGCAAACCAACCTTCTCACTTCCGCATGCATGCAGGGGATATTAATGTCCTTGGTTGCTAACCCCATCAATTTTGCCTTGATTAGTGTTAGTGGCCCTTTGCAAATTGTAATTTTGATATACTGGCCTTGTGTACAAAAAAATGGAGGTAGTAACTATATTTGACTTCCTTCTCCATTGCGGTGACGTCGACGATATCTTTTTTTTTTGGTGGTTTGGCGAAGTGCGTTCGACGAAGAACACCATTGAGGGAGACCACGGTAAGTCGTTCGCAAGTGCCGCCTGCAAGACGAGACAACCGCCTTATTTGCATCCAGGAAGTCCTTTACTAGTACTACTAGGAGTACTAGTGCGGTGAGATGGTTTCTCGAAGAAGAGGATGGAGAAGCGGAGTCAGCGAAGAGTGAAATGATGGTTGCTTCGTCCGTGCTTTTGTGATTTGACGCCTCACTGCTTTGTGATTTGTGATAGAAGGGACAGGGGAGTAGACTCTGTGCTCTATACTGTACTACATGCGTCCAAGCATGGGAGAAAGAGGAGAGACGTTGCATTTTTCTATTCCTTCAATCAATCAATCAGGGAGCTTCGGTTCGATCTTTTTGGCTTTAGCAACACCGTCCACAATGGTTCCCACGATGCCAAAAGCTATTTTCACATTTGGCTATACATTGTGGATGCCCTTAACCGTACCACTTGGTTTTGCTCCTGTGTGCTATCTATACAAATCTCAATTATATTGATCTAAAAAATTATTGAATCAAGATTAGTAAAAAGGAGGTGATTTTGCTGCGCGGATGGCGGGGGAGGTTTCTTATTATAGCAATGCTACATCCACGTAATGGTTTACGTAAAGTTACGAACTGATGTGATATGGGACTATTTGATTGGATTAAAGGAGAGGATTAGGCCCACCCCACCTGAAAATCAGGGGGGCATATATAGATTAGATGGAAAGTATACGTAGCAGCTACGTAGCCCTTTGTAAGTCTAGGATTAGGCTTCTTATTTTTGGGGGACGTTGTCCTGGCGGTTTGCTAACATGCGGTCCCTGTTGGCGATCGTTGCAGAAATTAAAAATTTTCTACGCATCACCAAGATCAATCTATGGAGTCATCTAGCAACGAGAGAGAGGAGCGCATCTACATACCCTTGTAGATCGCGAGCGGAAGCGTTCAAGTGAACGGGGTTGATGGAGTCGTACTCGTCGTGATCCAAATCATCGATGACCGAGCGCCGAACGGACGGCACCTCCGCGTTCAACACACGTACGGTTGGGAAGACGTCTCCTCCTTCTTGATCCAGCAAGGGGGAAGGAAAGGTTGATGGAGACCCAGCAGCACGACGCCGTGGTGGTGGAAGTAGCGGGGATTCCAACAGGGCTTCGCCAAGCGCTGCGGGAGGAGGGAGATGTGTCACGGGAGGGAGAGGGAGGCGCCAGGGCTTGGGTCCTGCTGCCCTCCCTCCCCCCCCCACTATATATAGGGCCCCTGGGGGGGCGCCGGCCCTAGGAGATCCCATCTCCAAGGGGGCGGCGGCCAAGGGGGGGGGGCTTGCCCCCCAAGTCAAGTGGGGCGCCCCCCACCCCTAGGGTTTCCAACCCTAGGCGCAGGGGAGGCCCAAGGGGCGCACCAGCCCACCAGGGGCTGGTTCCCTTCCCCACTTCAGCCCATGGGGCCCTCCGGGATAGGTGGCCCCACCCGGTGGACCCCCGGGACCCTTCCGGTGGTCCCGGTACAATACCGGTGACCCCCGAAACCTTCCCGGTGGCCGAAACTGGACTTCCTATATAATTTTCTTCACCTCCGGACCATTCCGGAACTCCTCGTGACGTCCGGGATCTCATACGGGACTCCGAACAACTTTCGGGTTACCGCATACTAGTGTCTCTACAACCCTAGCGTCACCGAACCTTAAGTGTGTAGACCCTACGGGTTCGGGAGACATGCAGACATGACCGAGACGACTCTCCGGTCAATAACCAATAGCGGGATCTGGATACCCATGTTGGCCCACATGTTCCACGATGATCTCATCGGATGAACCACGATGTCGAGGATTCAATCAATCCCGTATACAATTCCCTTTGTCAATCGGTACGTTACTTGCCCGAGATTCGATCATCGGTATCCCAATACCTTGTTCAATCTCGTTACCGGCAAGTCACTTTACTCGTACCGTAATGCATGATCCCGTGACCAAACACTTGGTCACATTGAGCTCATTATGATGATGCATTACCGAGTGGGACCAGAGATACCTCTCTGTCATACGGAGTGACAAATCCCAGTCTCGATTCGTGCCAACCCAACAGACACTTTCGGAGATACCCGTAGTGCACCTTTATAGCCACCCAGTTGCGTTGTGACGTTTGGCACACCCAAAGCACTCCTATGGTATCCGGGAGTTGCACAATCTCATGGTCTAAGGAAATGATACTTGACATTTGGAAAAGCTCTAGCAAACGAACTACACGATCTTGTGCTATGCTTAGGATTGGGTCTTGTCCATCACATCATTCTCCTAATGATGTGATCCCGTTATCAATGACATCCAATGTCCATAGTCAGGAAACCATGACTATCTGTTGATCAATGAGCTACTCAACTAGACGCTCACTAGGGACATGTTGTGGTCTATGTATTCACACATGTATTACGATTTCCGGATAACACAATTATAGCATGAACAATAGACAATTATCATGAACAAGGAAATATAATAATAACCATTTTATTATTGCCTCCAGGGCATATTTCCAACAGTCTCCCACTTGCACTAGAGTCAATAATCTAGTTACATTATGATGAATCGAACACCCATAGAGTTCTGGTGTTGATCAAGTTTTGCTCTAGGGAGAGGTTTAGTCAACGGATCTGCTACATTCAGGTCCGTATGTACTTTACAAATATCTATGTCTCCATTTTGAACACTTTCACGAATGGAGTTGAAGCAACGCTTGATATGCCTGGTCTTCCTGTGAAACTTGGGCTCCTTGGCAAGGGCAATAGCTCCAGTGTTGTCACAGAAGAGAGTCATGGGGCCCGACGCATTGGGAATAACTCCTAGGTCGGTAATGAACTCCTTCACCCAGATTGCTTCTTGTGCTGCCTCTGAGGCCGCCATGTATTCCGCTTCACATGTAGATCCCGCCACAACGCTTTGCTTGCAACTGCACCAGCTTACTGCCCCACCATTCAAAATATACACGTATCCGGTTTGTGACTTAGGGTCATCCAGATCTGTGTCGAAGCTAGCATCGACGTAACCCTTTACGACGAGCTCTTCGTCACCTCCATAAACGAGAAACATATCCTTAGTCCTCTTCAGGTACTTCAGGATATTCTTGACCGCCGTCCAGTGTTCCATGCCGGGATTACTTTGGTACCTTCCTACCAAACTTACGGCAAGGTTTACATCAGGTCTGGTACACAGCATGGCATACATAATAGACCCTATGGCCGAGGCATAGGGGATGACACTCATCTTTTCTCTATCTTCGGCCATGGTCGGGCATTGAGCCGTGCTCAATGGCACACCTTGCAATACAGGCAAGAACCCCTTCTTGGACTGATCCATATTGAACTTCTTCAATATCTTGTCAAGGTACGTACTTTGTGAAAGACCAATGAGGCGTCTTGATCTATCTCTATAGATCTTGATGCCTAATATATAAGCAGCTTCCCCAAGGTCCTTCATTGAAAAACACTTGTTCAAGTAGGCCTTTATGCTTCCCAAGATTTCTATATCATTTCCCATCAACAGTATGTCATCCACATATAATATGAGAAATGCTACAGAGCTCCCACTCACTTTCTTGTAAACACAGGCTTCTCCATAAGTCTGTGTAAACCCAAACGCTTTGATCATCTCATCAAATCGAATGTTCCAACTCCGAGATGCTTGCACCAGCCCATAGATGGAGCGCTGGAGCTTGCATACCTTGTTAGCATTCTTAGGATCGACAAAACCTTCCGGCTGCATCATATACAATTCTTCCTTAAGAAAGCCGTTAAGGAATGCCGTTTTGACGTCCATTTGCCATATCTCATAATCATAGAATGCGGCAATTGCTAACATGATTCGGACGGACTTCAGCTTCGCTACGGGTGAGAAAGTCTCATCGTAGTCAACCCCTTGAACTTGTCAATAACCCTTAGCGACAAGTCGAGCCTTATAGATGGTCACATTACCATCCGCGTATGTCTTCTTCTTAAAGATCCATTTATTTTCTATGGCTCGCCGATCATCGGGCAAGTCAGTCAAAGTCCATACTTCGTTTTCATACATGGATCCTATCTCGGATTGCATGGCTTCAAGCCATTTGTTGGAATCCGAGCCCGCCATCGCTTCTTCATAGTTCGAAGGTTCACCGTTGTCTAACAACATGATTTCCATGACAGGGTTGCCGTACCACTCTGGTGCGGAACGTGTCCTTGTGGACCTATGAAGTTCAGCAGTAACTTGATCTGAAGCTTCATGATCATCATCATTAACTTCCTTCCCAGTCGGTGCACGCACCACAGGAACATCTTCCCGCACTGCGCTACTTTCCGGTTCGGAAGGGGTGACTATCACCTCATCAAGTTCCACTTTCCTCCCACTCACTTCTTTCGAGAGAAACTCTTTCTCCAGAAAGGACCCGTTCTTGGCAACAAAGATCTTGCCTTCGGATCTGAGGTAGAAGGTATACCCAATGGTTTCCTTAGGGTATCCTATGAAGACGCATTTTTCCGACTTGGGTTCAAGCTTTTCAGGTTGAAGTTTCTTGACATAAGCATCGCATCCCCAAACTTTTAGAAACGACAGCTTAGGTTTCTTCCCAAACCATAATTCATACGGTGTCGTCTCAACGGATTTCGACGGAGCCCTATTTAAAGTGAATGCGGCAGTCTCTAAAGCATAGCCCCAAAATGAGAGCGGTAGATCGGTAAGAGACATCATAGATCGCACCATATCCAATAGAGTGCGATTACGACGTTCGGACACACCATTTCGCTGAGGTGTTCCAGGCGGCGTGAGTTGTGAAACTATTCCACATTTCCTTAAGTGTGTGCCAAATTCGTGACTCAAATATTCCCCTCCACGATCTGATCGTAAGAATTTTATTTTCCTGTCACGTTGATTCTCAACCTCACTCTGAAATTCCTTGAACTTTTCAAAGGTCTCAGACTTGTGTTTCATTAGGTAGACATACCCATATCTACTCAAGTCATCAGTGAGAGTGAGAACATAACGATAGCCTCCGCGAGCCTCAACACTCATTGGACCGCACACATCAGTATGTATGATTTCTAATAAGTTGGTTGCTCGCTCCATTGTTACGGAGAACGGAGTCTTGGTCATTTTGCCCATGAGGCATGGTTCGCATGTGTCAAATGATTCATAATCGAGAGACTCTAAAAGTCCATCAGCATGGAGCTTCTTCATGCGCTTGACACCAATGTGACCAAGGCGGCAGTGCCACAAGTATGTGGGACTATCGTTATCAACTTTACATCTTTTGGTATTCACACTATGAATATGTGTGACATCACGTTCGAGATTCATTAAGAATAAACCATTGACCAGCGGGGCATGACCATAAAACATATCTCTCATATAAATAGAACAACCATTATTCTCGGATTTAAATGAGTAGCCATCTCGCATTAAATGAGATCCAGATACAATGTTCATGCTCAAAGTTGGCACTAAATAACAATTATTGAGGTTTAAAACTAATCCCGTAGGTAAATGTAGAGGTAGCGTGCCGGCGGCGATCACATCGACCTTGGAACCATTCCCGACGCGCATCGTCACCTTGTCCTTTGCCAGTCTCCGTTTATTCCGCAGCTCCTGCTTTGAGTTACAAATATGAGCAACCGCACCGGTATCAAATACCCAGGAGCTACTACGAGTGCTGGTAAGGTACACATCAATAACATGTATATCACATATACCTTTGGTGTTGCCGGCCTTCTTGTCCGCTAAGTACTTGGGGCAGTTCCGCTTCCAGTGACCACTTCCCTTGCAATAAAAGCACTCAGTCTCAGGCTTGGGTCCATTCTTTGGCTTCTTCCCGGCAACTGGCTTACCGGGCGCGGCAACTCCTTTGCCGTCCTTCTTGAAGTTCTTCTTACCCTTGCCTTTCTTGAACTTAGTGGTTTTATTCACCATCAACACTTGATGTTCCTTTTTGATCTCCACCTCCGCTGATTTCAGCATTGAATATACCTCAGGAATGGTCTTTTCCATCCCCTGCATATTGAAGTTCATCACAAAGCTCTTGTAGCTCGGTGGAAGCGACTGAAGGATTCTGTCAATGACCGCGTCATCCGGGAGATTAACTCCCAGCTAAGACAAGCGGTTGTGTAACCCAGACATTTTGAGTATGTGCTCACTGACAGAACTATTTTCCTCCATCTTACAACTGAAGAACTTGTCGGAGACTTCATATCTCTCGACCCGGGCATGAGCTTGGAAAACCATTTTCAGCTCTTCGAACATCTCATATGCTCCGTGTTGCTCAAAACGCTTTTGGAGCCCCGGTTCTAAGCTGTAAAGCATGCCGCACTGAACGTTGGAGTAATCATCAGCACGCTGCTGCCAAGCGTTCATAACGTCTTGGTTCTCTGGGATGGGTGCGTCACCTAGCGGTGCTTCTAGGACATAATCTTTCTTGGCAACTATGAGGATGATCCTCAGGTTCCGGACCCAGTCCGTATAGTTGCTGCCATCATCTTTCAGCTTGGTTTTCTCTAGGAACGCGTTGAAGTTGAGGGCAACATTAGCGTGGGCCATTTGATCTACAAGACATATTGTAAAGATTTTAGACTAAGTTCATGATAATTAAGTTCATCTAATCAAATTATTCAATGAACTCCCACTCAGATAGACATCCCTCTAGTCATCTAATTGAAACATGACCCGAGTCAACTAGGCCGTGTCCGATCATCACGTGAGACGGACTAGTCAACATCGGTGAACATCTTCATGTTGATCGTATCTTCTATACGACTCATGCTCGACCTTTCGTTCTTCCGTGTTCCGAGGCCATGTCTGTACATGCTAGGCTCGTCAAGTCAACCTAAGTGTATTGCGTGTGTAAATCTGGCTTACACCCGTTGTATTCGAACGTTAGAATCTATCACACCCGATCATCACGTGGTGCTTCGAAATAACGAACCTTCGCAACGGTGCATAGTTAGGGGGGACACTTTCTTGAAATTATTGCGAGGGATCATCTTATTTAAGCTACCGTCGTTCTAAGAAAATAAGATGTAAAACATGATAAACATCACACGCAATCAAATAGTGACATGATATGGCCAATATCATTTTGCTCCTTTTGATCTCCATCTTCGGGGCGCCATGATCATCTTCGTCACCGGCATGACACCATGATCTCCATCATCGTGTCTTCATGAAGTTGTCATGCCAACGATTACTTCTACTTCTATGGCTAACGTGTTTAGCAATAAAGTAAAGTAATTTACATGGCGTTGTTCAATGACACGCAGGTCATACAAAAATAAAGACAACTCCTATGGCTCCTGCCGGTTGTCATACTCATCGACATGCAAGTCGTGATTCCTATTACAAGAACATGATCAATCTCATACATCACATATATTTCATTCATCACATCCTTTTGGCCATATCACATCACAAGGCATATGCTGCAAAAACAAGTTAGACGTCCTCTAATTGTTGTTGCAAGTTTTTACGTGGCTGCTATAGGTTTCTTAGCAAGAACGTTTCTTACCTACGCCAAAACCACAACGTGATATGCCAATTTCTATTTACCCTTCATAAGGACCCTTTTCATCGAATCCGTTCCGACTAAAGTGGGAGAGACAGACACCCGCTAGCCACCTTATGCAACTAGTGCATGTCAGTCGGTGGAACCTGTCTCATGTAAGCTTACGTGTAAGGTCGGTCCGGGCCGCTTCATCCCACGATGCCACCGAAACAAGATAAGACTAGTAGTGGCAAGAAAATTCACAACATCTACGCCCACAACAAGTTTGTGTTCTACTCGTGCATACAAACTACGCATAGACCTAGCTCATGATGCCACTGTTGGGGATCGTTGCAGAAATTAAAAAATTTCTTCGCATCACCAAGATCAATCTATGGAGTCATCTAGCAACGAGAGAGGGGAGTGCATCTACATACCCTAGTAGATCGCGAGCGGAAGCGTTCAAGTGAATGGCGTTGATGGAGTCGTACTCGTCGTGATCCAAATCACCGATGACCGAGCGCCGAACGGACGGCACCTCCGCGTTCAACACACGTACGGTTGGGAAGACGTCTCCTCCTTCTTGATCCAGCAAGGAGGAAGGAGAGGTTGATGGAGACCCAGCAGCACGACGGCGTGGTGGTGGAAGCAGCGGGGATTCCAACAGGGCTTCGCCAAGCGCTGCGGGAGGAGGGAGATGTGTCACAGGAGGGACAGGGAGGCGCCAGGGCTTGGGTGCTGCTGCCCTCCCTCCCCTCCTCTATATATAGGGCCCCTGGGGGGCGCCGGCCCTAGGATATCCCATCTCCAAGGGGGGGGGGCGGCGGCCAAGGGGGGGCTTGCCCCCCAAGTCAAGTGGGGCGCCCCCCACCCCTAGGGTTTCCAACCCTAGGCACAGGGGAGGCCCAAGGGGGGCGCACCAGCCCACCAGGGGCTGGTTCCCTTCCCCACTTCAGCCCATGGGGCCCTCCGGGATAGGTGGCCCCACCCGGTGGACCCCCGGGACCCTTCCGGTGGTCCCGGTACAATACCGGTGACCCCCGAAACCTTCCCGGTGGCCGAAACTGGACTTCCTATATATAATTCTTCACCTCCAGACCATTCAGGAACTCCTCGTGACGTCCGAGATCTCATACGGGACTCCGAACAACTTTCGGGTTACCGCATACTAGTATCTCTACAACCCTAGCGTCACCGAACCTTAAGTGTGTAGACCCTACGGGTTCGGGAGACATGCAGACATGACCGAGACGACTCTCCGGTCAATAACAAACAGCGGGATCTGGATACCCATGTTGGCTCCCACATGTTCCACGATGATCTCATCGGATGAACCATGATGTCGAGGATTCAATCAATCCCGTATACAATTCCCTTTGCAATCGGTACGTTACCTGCCCGAGATTCGATCGTCGGTATCCCAATACCTTGTTCAATCTCGTTACCGGCAAGTCACTGTACTCGTACCGTAATGCATGATCCCATGACCAAACACTTGGTCACATTGAGCTCATTATGATGATGCATTACCGAGTGGGCCCAGAGATACCCCTCCGTCATGCGGAGTGACAAATCCCAGTCTCGATTCGTGCCAACCCAACAGACACTTTCAGAGATACCCGTAGTGCACCTTTATAGCTACCCAGTTACGTTGTGACGTTTGGCACACCCAAAGCACTCCTATGGTATCCGGGAGTTGCACAATCTCATGGTCTAAGGAAATGATACTTGACATTTGGAAAAGCTCTAGCAAACGAACTACACGATCTTGTGCTATGCTTAGGATTAGGTCTTGTCCATCACATCATTCTCCTAATGATGTGATCCCTTTATCAATGACATCCAATGTCCATAGTCAGGAAACCATGACTATCTGTTGATCAACGAGCTAGTCAACTAGAGGCTCACTAGGGACATGTTGTGGTCTATGTATTCACACATGTATTACGATTTCTGGATAACACAATTATAGCATGAACAATAGACAATTATCATGAACAAGGAAATATAATAATAACCATTTTATTATTGCCTCTAGGGCATATTTCCAGCAGTCCCACATGTCAGTGCTTTACCAAGCCGATCCGTGTCCCACATGAGGCAGAACAACGGCAGAAGCAACACGTGGTTAAGTTGAAGAAGATGAGGGAGAAGCGGATTCAGCAACGAGTGAAATGATGGTTGCTTCGTCCCTCCAACTTAACTGCGGGAAAGGTACAGCTTGTGATTTGACGCATCATTGCTCATTACTACGCCGCCGCCATGACTGGGGTGCTTCACCCCGGCTGCTCTACACTGTATTCCGGTATGGCACATGGACCCGGTAGCTTGATGTCCCACATGTCGGCGAAAGGGACTAGAAGATTTATGAAAGCGAGCGCTCCACTCTTATGACAGAGGAGTAGACGACACGACGGCCCAGTGAACTGTCACTTGTAGTACTGTATAGTACTATAGTTTTGCTGTTTCGCACGATCCATCGAGACAAACCCGATTAAACAGGAAAGGGCGGGATTTTTCCCGCGCGGTAGATGATACTGGCCATACATTTCAAAGGCAATTTTAATGTATGCAAATTGAATAATTATAAGTAACAATATGATATCTAGTAAAACTAAAAACACATATGATTTATTGTGTTAGAGTGTAGTAGTAGTGTTGTATTGCATAGTTGTTAGATGTAACATGCGAGAACGTGTAGAGATGTAGTTTTGGAGGGCCTACAGAGATAAAAGTGTATACGGTCACCGAACTTCAGAATAAGCTGATTACGGTCACTATATACGTTTTGCGGTGATTATACGGTCACTTGCTCACAGTTCAGCATCGGATTGCACTCTGTAGACCGGCCAAATAGTCTGCGTGGTGCCATGTTGACTAGTTAAATTGACCACGTTCCTTGTGGGTCCCACTTGTCAGTTCGCATAGGCAAAAGGTCAGATAAACACAAATTTACGCAGGCGCGACAAGGCTCCAACCCGTGCGCGGGAATCACCTGGTTGTGTATGTGTCTATCAGGGCCTGATGTGTGCGCATGCACGTGTAGGTTGAGCACTTGAGCGTGAGAGTGTGTGTTGGTCGTGTGGTGTACTGGTGTGTGCATGCATGCGTGCGTGTGTGCGTGTGAGTGTTGCGTGCGTGCGTGGCTACGTGTGTACGTGTGAGTGTTGCGTGCGTGCGTGGGTGCATGTGTTTGTGTGAGTGTTGTGTGGATGCAGTTCGTGTGCATGCGTGCGTGTGTGTATAATCACCACACCAGCTCCTGTGTGTTAAAACTGACGGCTCAGCATACCAATACAAGGCCACCTTGTCCGCTGTGCCCGCGGTCATGACTTCGAACCACCATCCAAATATTTTTTTTCGTTTGTTTTCATTCTTACTAGCAAGATGCCCGTGCGTTGCACGTAACATCAAGATGCATTTGTATGACTTGTTTATCTTGTGAGAGAAAAGGATGAATGAGGGAAGGCCTTATTTGCAAATGTGGAGAGGTGTGTGGGTACCTTTTTGCAAAATTGCCATAGTTTCTTTCCTATCCGTCAGATATAAATCGGACGGCCTATATTGCAGGATGGCAGGCACACCATCATCACCAACTCTGTTTTTTATAAGAGTGTATTTTATAAGAGTGTAGATGTAAAGTAGATACAAGTCGACAGGTGGGCACGATGGTAGTGAGATAATGTGATGCAACACTAGAGGTGCCACGTGGAGCGTTTTAACTGGTCAACTAGTCATGTCATGAGCAAATACAGAGTTGTACGGTGAGCCCGTGACTGTATAATAACCACTAAACGTAAATGATGACCGTAATGAGTGGATTCTGAAGTCCAATGTATGTATCGTGCTTTCGCTTCAAATACAATGATCGTCATTGCATATATCACGAGAGAAAGATGAAACATGCGTGAATTTTCTGGGGGCTTACTTTTTGAGGACCTGGAGATTGTTTTGTGTGCATACGTGAAAGGGGCGTACAGGGGGGTATGCGAAGGAGAGAGAGATGCTCTTCGTTTCTCTTTATTATGACTAACGTTGTATATAGTATAAAAATATGCAAATTCACAGTGCGGAATAAATATCATTGTGGGCACCATGCAATGCAAATTAGCGTTCGTACTCCTCCATATAACTTTGTAATGTTGTATATATGTAGAAACTCTAAAATAATTTTTTGGCCACACTTTATTCAAAAGGAATGTTGTATGCTAAATAAACGTGAAGAGATGGCTTTTTAGATCAATGGGGTATGTGATGTAACATGTGTGAATGTGTAGTTGATGCATTTGGCGGGGCCTAGAGAGGTATGTGTGTGTATTACGTATTCGAGAGAGGCATGGATAGAGGGGCCGACGGGGGGCGTGGGAGAGATAGCACGAGAAATGAGAGTGGTCTAGAGAGAGAGACGAATATGACGTCACGACAAGAGATTCCATTCCCTTGAGTGTGTATATGCAAGGGGGAATAGAGGCACCAGGAGAAATTTTCTGTGTGTGTGGTGTTTGTGTTGGTATGTGTGGGTGTGAGAAGATAATGAGACGTGGGGGCAGAGGGTGTGTCACCGCGTGAGGTCCGGTGGGTCGAGGTGAGGCCCTTCGTTCGGTTACGACCTGCGCCACATTGGTCGGCCCATGACGCATTTAGGAAGACCCATGGATGACTAGTCGTACAAGACAAAGATAGCAGAATTTGTGAAGGACTCTATGTCCACTGACAAAGCCGGCTAGGATTTGTAACCCTAGGTTCTCGGACTAAGGTAACCCCTTTATCTCTGATATTACTATTCATCCAACCTAACTTTAAGGGGCATCCTACAGAATGCTCTGCTAGAATCATACTCGTCGATTAGGAAGAGAGGTGTGAGACAATGCGTGAGAGACAGGCGTAAAGATAATGTGCATAGATGAGACACGTAGGCAGGTCCATGTATATAGAAAGGGTTGATGAGGATTGTGCGTGTGTATGTTTGCGAGAGGAAGAGTGCTTGCGATAAAGGTTAGTGAAAACAGTTGTAAATGGTTATGAGAGGGAGGGAGGGTTATATCTAGAGCATGTGTGCGAGAAAGTCACCTCGGGAGAGAGTGTGTGAGCATGTGTGAGAGACCACCGATGGAGAGTGAAACTACACGTAAAAGACTGCTCTACACATTGATTAAAGTTATAAATTGTATCCAAATATTAGGATGGGATCATGATATTTGCAATTCGCGTAAGGAGCGGTCATTGATCCATCAGACATCTAGATTCTATCGAATCTGAGCATGTCTATGTTATTATTCGACACAATTGATCCACATAGTTAGTATTTTGAACTCCAGACAATGCATCGCTTTAGCAATCGAATATAAACGTGAGTATAGTTCATGTTGTGTGTGTAAAGCACATTATACATACGAAAGTTACACAATGGACATTATAAATAGCTACCTATGAACTAGCATACATTTGAATTCAACTTAAGGTGTTTAAAAAAATCGAATTCAACATGAAGTCCATTCAATTATTTGAATTTGATATCATGGCATTTGTAAACCATACCTAAATTATGGGGGCACCAATCTTTACTCTGATTTTATACATAATAGCATATGTAGTTGTGTACAAAATAGATTCAAATTTAGCTCCTTCATTCCAAAATAATCGTAGTTATAGGATTTTCAAGTGTCAAAATTTCAAAAAGAAGCGGATAATTTAATGAGGTTTTCAAACATACAAGGTCAAATATAACATTGTCTATTTAGGTCAATCCTCATAGTTCAAGAGTAATCTAAACGTGAATGCTTGTGTTTCAAAATTTCGAACGAAGCGCCAAAAGAGCCTCTACTCGCCCGAAACCGCGTGAGACCAATGTTTGGTAGCACAAGGAAATTACTTTTCTAATAACTCCGACCCGTGAAACCTACCGGCCCGACGTCCAAAGGTCTAAACCGGGGTAGGTTTGAAGCTTCATCTGCAATCGCATCCGAAAAACATTCATACACAATGGCCGCCTAAGCACACATGCGCGCGGCCGAAATCGCTCCCGCCCACTATTTGGGACACCTGGGATAACCATCCTACCCCCGACCCGCAGTAGGTCCGAAATTTAAGAGGGGGCAAAGTTTGTACTTTCCCCAAATTTCAAACAAGCGCGTCCCATCTTCTGTTCAAAAAAGCCAAAAACAAGTGCGTCCCAGACCGAAACATGGTCCCCCCACCCGTCCGATTCCCCACTCGTACTCCGTGGGCGCCAAAACTACCTCTCCACCAGCCGCGAAACCCCGGCGTCCTCCGTCCGCCCCCCTCCCCCATCCCACCCATCAACCGCCGCCCTCCTCCATCACGCCAGAGCCGATACCCCGAGGTCGTCATCCACCGCAACCTCAACCGCAACGCCCTCCACGGCTAGTAGTTGAAGCCGAGGCCGAGCCGTCCGTACCCGAGCCAGTTCAACCACGCCATCCTGTGCCTCACCGCTGCCGCTCCAACTTCGCCACCCTCCACCGCACCGGAGCTGTTCCTGCTACGCCGTCCTTCGCCGCCTCGGATCTGCTTCCCCTCCACCGACATACGGCCACGGCAACACAGTCAACAATTTGGCCATGGGTTCGTCCAAGCCTGCACCCTCCAGACATTGGTTTCCCCGGTAAAAAGAAGAAGATCGGCGCGACATGTGGAGGTGACCACACCGGCAACCGAAAAAGGTACTCCTCTTCCCTTATTCGTGCAAATCTTACGTCTCTGCTTGCACGGTATTCATCCCACAGAAGACACTAGTTGACCGCTTCTTCTTGATACTAGATGTTCCTAGTAACTCGCGATGCACAAGGTTTCTCCTCATATACTATTTCACCTTAGCTAGAGGTCCGTCGCCCCCCTGAATTTCAATTTCTGGCCAGTTGATTCCCAATTAACGGAAGCATTCCCCGGCGTAACAGGCGCTAGTACGCCTATTACGCCGGGGAAGCAGCGCCTTGGTGTTTATCTTAGGGGCGTGTGCGGCCTAGAGCTACTAGCGCCCGATCTGGAGGTCGGCCGGGATTAAAGGGATGGCCTGGGGGTGCTGCCAAGCACGGCGGAGGTGTGAGGTCGATGGGAGGGCGGGGCGGCGGAGGCAGGGGTCTGGGCCGGTGGTCGCTGGCGGTTCGAGAAAGTCGTCAACAGTGACTGGCGGGAGGTAGACGATGGCCATCTGCCCGTTCCATATAGATCGAACGGTTCATTAAAAAATCGACTACCTATTTATTTTCAGTCGACTGTTATCTTAGATATGACCACATGTGGTGGTGTGCTGGAGGAGTACCAGCATTTCCTGTGCTCATATATTACAAAATCATACGGAGTAGAATCTAATTTTGTTTGCCATGCAATGTTGTAGAGCTATCATATGTCTCCTGTCATTTATTTTTCAGCCACCTGCTATCTGCTACTTTTACAGTGCACTAGTTCTGCACACACTTCACCCTTACTCTCACTATTGTGTTTTTATGCAAGGGTATTTCAGACTCTACTGCCATGAGAGAAGCCAAAAAGAAAAGAGAGAAGTCGCTCCAGCTTGGTGTGCGGGTAGGCAAGACACGTTATAGCGCTATAAAGGGTGCAGTGTCAGCAGATGGAGACGGTAAACGTAGCTCTGGAGTTGATGACCTCGCTCGCAATGAACCACCATCCCAGGTGCTTGCTTTAACTTCGCGGTGTCATATGTGGTTGCATGTTCCATATGGTGTCTAGCTTGTATTCGAAAGGCCGAAGTCGGTAAGATAAGGAAAGATATTTTTTTACATGAACCACCATCCCGTGAGCACCAGAAGACAAATAGCTAGTCAGGGCACTGGCCGAGCCAGTGACAAGCCCAGCAAAGATAGGCATCACCTGGAAGCCAACTAAAAAGCTGCGATGGTGGCGAAGCAGCCCGCCTCCCACCAGGCTCTCAGGTCCTAGATGATCATGCTCACCACTCCAGCCGGATGTCTAGCTTGTATTGCTTCCAATTTGGTTAAATTGCATCTGCTTAGCTTACACATTATACCTTTGAATATGACATGCCTTTCTGTTTTTGGTACATACTAGTACATCTGTGTATTAACCATGTTCTTACATCAAACTAATGTTCTTGTGTATCCCTCATCAATCACTTATGATGAGGCAGGCAGGCAAGGGGACTACTCCTTATTTAAAGAATGCAGCGTCAGCCTCCCGACATGATTCTCAAGAAACAGAAATGCTAGATGAAGATAGTGAACATAGCTCTGTAGTTGATTACAGCATTTCCCCTACACTAGCATCGCAGGTGCTTGCTCTAACTTGGCAGCGTGATATGTGGTTGCATGTTGCATATGGTGTCTAGATTGTAATTCTTCCAATCTAGTTAAACTGCATGTGCTAGTCTGCTTAGCTTATACATTATACTTGTTAATGTGACATGCCTTCCTGTATTTAGTACAAAGTACATCTATCTATTAAGCATGTCCTTACATAAAACTATTGTTTTTTTGTATCCCGCATCAATCAACATGACGAGACACCTTTAGTATATGCAGTGCGATATTAGTTGCATCTTTCATATGATTTATAGCATGCGCTGCTTCTAATTTGTTGAAATTCCATTTATGATGGGACGCTTTTAACTTGGCAGAGTCATATTGGTTGCATCTTTCATGTGGTGTCTAGCTTGCATTGCTTCTTATTTGCTGGAATGGTTTCTGCTTAGTTTACACAAACAGTTGTGAACATGCCATGCCGTCCTGTTTTTCGTACATATTCCATCCTGGTATCATGTGTTTGCCTTACATCAAAGTAGTGATTGTCAGTATCATGCATGAATGAGTTCTGAAGAGAGAATTTTATTGCTTTTTCTTGTCGGTTTTACTTGACAATTCAAAATCAATAAAGCGGAAGGAAGTTAGCAAGGCAGCGGATAAAGGTGCTCCTTCCGAACGGAGGGCCTCTACAGTTTCTACTCCTCCACACCCCCAAGATGATTTCCAAGACAACACATGCATAGACACTCAACAAAGCTGTGTTTATGATGAGCACGTCTCCCCTAGTGCAGCATCACCAGTGCTCCCTCTAACTTGGCACTGTTATATGTGGTTGCATGTTATGTGTTATGTCTAGCTTGTATTGTTTCTAATTTTGTTAAATTCCATCTGCTTACTTTACACATTATACTTGAATAAGACACGTGTTCCTGTTTCTAGAACATACAATATCTGTCTATCACACCATGTTCTTACATCAAATTACTACTATTGTGTAACCTGCAACAATCACTTATCATAAGACACGTTTGACTTCGGAGTGTGATATAGGTTACATCTCACATTCTTTTCTAGCTTGTACTACTAATTTGTTGAAATGGCACTTATGACGAGACAATTTTAACTTGGTAGAGTGATATTCGTTGCATCTTTCATATGGTGTCTAGCTTTCATTGCTTCTAATTTGTTGAAATGCCTTCTCCTTAGTTTACACATCATAAACTGTGAATATGCAATGGCACTAATGACGAGAGACCTCTAACATGGTAGTGTGATGTTGTTTGCATCTTGCATATGATTTATTTCTTGTACTGCTTCACATTTGTTTAAACGCCATTTATGATGAGACACTGTTAACTTGGCAGAGCGATATTTGTAGCATCTTTCATATGGTGTCTACCTTCCATTGCATTGCTTCTAATTTGGTGAAATGTCTTCTTAGTTTACACATCATAGTTCTGGTTATCTCTTCCGTCCTGTTTTTCATACATATTACATCCTCCTATCATGTGGTTGTCTAACATCAAAGTTCAGTTCGTCTGCATCACGCATCAATTTGTTCTGAAGAACTAAATTGTTATTCGTTTTTCTTGTCGGCTTGACTTAACATGGCACAGAGAAAGAGGAAGAAACACAGAATGGTAGGGAATGAGAAGCGGATGAATCCTGCAGATTCTGCTGGTACTGATGGTGCAATAGAAGGTCAAAGTCGAGCGGAAAATTCTACAAACACGGCATCCCATGCTACACGAGTTGCAAAAAAATCCAAACAGAAACAAATAGCTGCCACCAAACAAGCAGAGACAGCCCTAGTTCTTGCAACACCTACCACAGTACTACTAGCTGCACGACTTACTCGTGCGTCAACTGAGCTAGCAGCACGTTCCCAAGCTCCCTTGCCACCTGACACTACTTCCCAAGCACTCTTGACATAAGACGAGTTGGCAATATCAGATGAACCTTGTGAGCTTCAACAGCAAGAAGGTAGTTGCTAGAGTCAAGTTACAGTTGCATGCTTCTTTATATGTAGTCTCACAGTTTGATGTACACTAACACTTCCTATATTCGTTGTTGGACTAGCACCTAGGCGCAAGAGGAAACAAACATCAGGGATAATGCTCGATAGGTTAACTAAATATAGAGGAGGAAGAATGGAGATCCGTTTTGAGGCAGGTTTAAAAAGGCCACGTGATGCTACAGAGTCAGCCAAGTTAGTACCAGAGGCAGCGGTTGCCGTTAGGTGTCATGTACGTATCCTCCCAACATGGATTCAGTACACGAATGACAAAGACGAAACCCAGTTCAACACCTTCCTCGACCATTTATCTGTAAGTATGGTTATGTATGGAAACTAGTAATATCATCTTGCTCTGTCCCATACTTTCTAGGTTGCTGATAATGAGACTCCCATAATTTTCAACAGATGAGGTTCAAATTGGATAGCCAAGATGATGCAACCAGACAAGCTTGCACCCATGTTTTCAAGTCTGCTCTGCGACAGTATCGGTATAACTTGAGGAAAACTCACTTTAAAGGCAAGGCTAACAGTGAACTTTCCCAAACATCTCCAGTGGAAAATATATCGGATGAAGACTGGAGGGGCCTTGTTAAACACTGGTCTGATCCGAAGTATCAGGTACATTATATATATGTGATCAGATCACATGTTGAAGTCCTATTTACGCATGTGCCACACAAATCTATCTTCTTGTAGGTGAACTGTTCAAAGAACAAGGCCAACCGTACGAAAGTGAAATTCCAACAGACGACAGGATCTTGTAGCTATATTGCACATTGCGAGGCTCTTGTAATTAGCTGCTGTTTCACTCTTTTCGCTGTACCATATTATCAGATCTATATTGACTTGTTCGAAATGCAGAGGAAAGCCCGCAAGGACCAAAAAGTACCTGAACCAAATGTTGTGGAAATCTTCAAGGACTGTCACACCAGCAAGAAGAAGGGCATGACTACACCAGTCAAAGCCGATGTTGTAAGTCCTTAATCCTCATGCCTTTTAACTACTACTTACTATGACTTGTGCCTTGAACCGCATGGTTTGCAGCCAATGTCTATTACTCTTTTCAATTTTATACACAATTTTCTTAGCGTATCATTGCACCTTACAAGGTTTAAAAGAGAGGAGTGATGTTCCTTTGATCTTGATCCGTAATCTAGTTCCGTGCTGGACTTGCCCACACAACGTTACAATTGCCTGTTTGTCTGTTCTCAGTTGTTTTGTGATATGAATGATGTCATACTATGCTTACCGTATTATAAACTTCGTCTCTTTATCCTTAGCCCTCAATACAATGTGAAGAAATAGACAATACATTAGCGATGGTACATGGTCATATGTTTGGAACCTGGTTTTATTATGTACTTTGCAATAAAATACAACTAATATTTTACATGGGTTCACCAGAATAAGTTCTGTATATAGACCAAAGCTATTTTGTTTGGTTTTGCTGCCTCCTTAATATCTTCTGTTCTGGTACTACTAATGTAAAACCTCAACTTTTCAGCAAGCTATGGAAAAAATGGTGGAACCGCCACCTTCTGAAGGTGGCGAGGCAACTATAACCGCAATGTCAGCTCTTGCTGCAGTGGGTCAGTACCTGTCCACTAATAGTGCCAAAAGCATGTTCCTGCGTAATATTAGGTTGGTTGTTAAGGCAATATTGTCCAAACTGCCTCATGATCAAGATATGCAAGCTCAAAGCAATGTTGTATCTGCGCTCCAGACACAAGTCCATTCCCTAACAGAGACCCTTTGTGAAACAAGGAGAAACATTGCTCAATGTCGTCAAGATATGCATGGTTTTGAAACCAGACTATCAGACATTTGCTATGTTGTTCAGGAGCCTAGGGGAAATGAAGGCGAGGGTTATGGTGCTCCATCGTACAATACAGCATGAAAACGTAACAGTCAGGTCAAATGAACTGAGCTTCTGAACTTCTGGTGGTGCATTTATCTGCTAGACTGTTAAGTTTTATGCTAACCTTCCTTTTGTTATATAGTTGTAATTTGTTTTGGTGCGATACAAAATTTATTCTTAACGTGCAGCCACCGGCTGAAGAAAACAGCAAGCCATTTTTGTATAGTGTAGGGTGTTCCCTATATTTGCACTGGTGGCGACTTTGATGCCGAGTGGATGTAATCTGTGCAATCGCCTTAATAGCCTAGCGTTAGTTTCGGCCTTATTTATTTCCTAGTCTTCTTTTTCCCTGGTTTGCTAGTGCCCGCAACTACCATGGGCCATATACGGGCCGTAGGATCCATGGGTCTCCTATGGGCCGTCGATAAATGGGCCTGTAATCGGTGGGCCTCGGGCCGTCGGATAAATGGGTCTACATGGGCCGTAATCGGGCGTAATTGGTATCGGCCCAACACGGTAACAGGCCGTAGGACAGCAAAGGCTTAATTCTGTCACAGGCATAATGGGTCGTTAATGGGCCAGAATATAGGACGGGCTGGAAACGGCGCAACGGGTTAACAGGCCAGAAACGGGCCGACTCTTGCCATGGGCCGAATTTGGCCCATTAGGGTAACAGGCCAGTAACGGGCCGACTCTTGCCATGGGCCGAATTTGGCCCATTAGGGGAACAGGCCAGTAACGGGCCGACTCTTGCCATGGGCCGAATTTGGCCCATTAGGGGAACGGGCCAGTAACGGGCCAGAAGTAATCGAGGGCCGAAAAGGAGCCCAAGAACGTATGGGCCGTCAATAGGCCGAAAGCTAACACGGGCTGGAAACGGCCCATGTAAATCACGGGCCGTTAACAGGTATAAAGAAAATTACTGTTCATTATGGGCTAGAGTCACCGTGGGCCTGTAAAGGGCCAAAAGATACGAAGGCCTCATATGGGCCGAAAGACGTCGTGGGCCATACATGGGCCGAAAGTGAAATGGGCTGGTGTTATATTCGACGGCCCACATGACGTTGTTGGGCCGATTTCCTTTAGGCCTAACGGGCCGTGAGTTAACGGGTCGTAAAATGGGCTATTTGCGAAGAGACCGTTAACAGGCTTTTCATGGGCCAGCCCGTTAACTTTTGACCAAGTTAAACGGGCCGGCTTTGTAAGCTAAATGGGCCAGTGGTGGGCCGTGGCACGTGTCGACATATCATAGGCGCCTATCTGACCCACTGACGAGCTAACACGTGTTTCGTCCGGCCAATAAGAATTTTACACGTGGAAATTTCCCATTGGTCGGGGCTGTTAACGGGTCATCGGATCCAAAACCCGACCCGATAGCTTAACGGCGTTCCGTTACGGTGGATGCCACATGTCGGTCACCCTTGACGAAAGCACTTCTGTGACGCGCGATTTATCGTCATGGAAGTGGACACTTCCGTGATGATAATTTTGGTAATGTCATGGAACACTTCTACGACAGCATAGGTATGACTATCTTGATTCTGTCATAAAATCGTCATGGATGTACATGCATGACAAAAAACGCGACCTACTGTGACAAACACGTATCATCACGGAAGTGTATTTTTCTGTAGTGCTACGACTATGAGATTATGAAACTCCCGAATACCGAAGGAACACTTTGTGTGCTACCAAACGTCACAACGTAACTGGGTGATTATAAAGGTGCTCTACAGGTGTCTCCGATGGTACTTGTTGAGTTGGCATAGATCAAGATTAGGATTTGTCACTCCGATTGTCAGAGAGGTATCTCCGGGCCCTCTCGGTGATGCACATAGCAAGCAATGTGACTAATGAGTTAGTTGCGGGATGATGCATTACGAAACGAGTAAAGAGACTTGCCGGTAACGAGATTGAACTAGGTATTGAGATACCGACGATCGAATCTCGGGCAAGTAACATACCGATGACAAAGGGAACAACGTATGTTGTTATGCGGTTTGACCGATAAAGATCTTCGTAGAATATGTAGGAGCCAATATGAGCATCCAGGTTCCGCTATTGGTTATTGACCGGAGACATGTCTCGGTCATGTCTACATAGTTCTCGAACCCGTAGGGTCCGCACGCTTAACGTTCGGTGACGATCGTATTATGAGTTTATGTTTTTTGATGTACCGAAGGTAGTTTGGAGTCCCGGATATGATCACGGACATGACGAGGAGTCTTGAAATGGTCGAGACATAAAGATCGATATATTGGACGACTATATTTGGACATCGGAATGGTTCCGGATGAGATCGGGCATTTACCGGTGTACCGGGAGGTTACCGGAACCCCCCGAGAGGTATATGGGCCTTATTGGGCCATAGTGGGAGAGAGGAGAAGGGAGCAAAGGAGGGGGCGCCCCCAAGCCCAATCCGAATTGGGAGGGGGGCCGGCTCCCCCTTTCCTTCCTCCTTCCTCCCCCTTCCTTCTCTCCTAATCCAACTATAGGGAAGGGGGATCCAACTCCTGGTGGGAGTAGGACTCCCCTTGGGGCGCGCCTAGGAGGTCGGCCCCCTCCCCCTCCTCCACTCCTTTATACACGGGGGAGGGGGGCACCCCATAGACACACAAGTTGATCATTGATCTTTTAGCCGTGTGCGGTGCCCCCCTCCACCACGGTCATATCGTCGTAGTGCTTAGGCGAAGCCCTGCGCCGGTAGCTTCATCATCATCGTCATCACGCCGTCGTGCTGACGAAGCTCTTCTCCGACACTCTACTGGATCGTGAGTTCATGGGACGTCACCGAGCCGAACGTGTGCAGATCGCGGAGGTGCCGTACCTTTGGTGCTAGGATCGGTCGATCGTGAAGACGTATGACTACATCAACCGCGTTGTCATAACGCTTCCGCTTACGGTCTACGAGGGTATGTGGACAATACTCTCCCCTCCTGTTGCTATGCATCACCATGATCTTGCGTGTGCGTAGGATTTTTTTTGAAATTACTATGGTTCCCTAACACAGAGGGAGTACAAGATTAACCTGAAGGTGGGTGGGTCTGCCAGTTTCCGAAATGACAGCATGAAAGAGAAGGGCAGGAATGATATCAAGTAAATAACTGTTTCATCCGTTGCGGTTTGTTAGCCCCCCCCCCCCCTCTTATTTTGGTCAAGGTTTGATCGTAAATTTAACTAATAAAATGTAAATATATGTCATAAAAATTATATCATGAAAAACTTATTTTGTATGCAAATCCAATATTGTGTTTTTTAGCATATCCTTTATATTTTGTTAGTCATATAAATGATCAAAGTTTAATCTAAAATACGAGGAGGCTTAATAGACCCATAAAGAGAAAGTATAATTTTCTCGTGTCTTTATATGTTGTTGTCATTACTAATAAGAATCACAATGTGAATTTGTGATGATAGCTCGAAAGTTTTCAAGGCAAGAGTTTTTTTTCGGACAATGCAAGAGAGTTACATGTGCTCGATTATTACTTTTTATCATTCGACTCCCATTTTGGATTGGCCTTATGAAAGTGTAAGACAATCTTCACTTCCAGAGTGATACATTTCGACGTAAAAAGTGAGCGGTGGTACGATTTTTAGACGATGTTTGGGTTAATGGCCCTACGTTTAGTTTCTAATATCAACATAGATGAAGCATGCATTGAGGGATTCGTGTGATCAATCCCATGTCCCTGCAGAAACAAAGAAAGTCCAGTCCCCTAAACATCTCCTTCAAAGAGCTCTTGCGAAAACATGTAGGGGCATGCAGGTGCGGGAGCACGCACGCATGCATACGCCCACACATTTGTCTCAAGATTGGTGAAGTTGTTTAGATTTAAGCTCCTTAATTATTGTAGGGGTTCATGCATGCTTTTGGCAGAGTTGCACGCCTCACCCACCCTATCTTCTAGGCTTCTCATTTTACCTCTAAACTGGAATTGATTATATCTTTTGAACCAAAAGTTCAAAATAAGTTTTGTTTGCATAGTGGTGTTCGTTGCGACGAGAGTTTTTGAACAGACTGCTCTTGAATACATTTTGACAAATTTTACATTTTTACTAAGTTTCAGATATTAAAACTTGATAGTTGTAATATAAGTTTTTACCAACTTTCACCAAGTTCTACGAAGTTTCATTTTTTGGTGTTTGGTGTGTAGGGTTCAGGGTCTAGGGCTTAGGGTTTGGGGGCTGGGGCTTAGGGTTTAAGTTTTAGTCTTGAAAACATGGTGAATTTATCGTACATTCCTATAGAGTATTAGTTGTTGAGACTTGGTGAAGTTTTTAAAACTTGTCAAAATGTAGTCAACAGTAGTCTTGTTTGAAAGCCCTCGTCGCAAGGAACACGAATATGCAAACAAAACACAAATTAAACTTTTGGTGAAAAGATATAACAGATTCAAATTTGAAAATCGAAATAAAATACATTGGGATAAATGGAGCTGCCAAAAGCTACCGAAGTTGCATGCATGGACCTCGTTTAAGGTAATTAAGGTCTAAAGCACATGCAATGATCGAACCAATTACCGAATCGCAGGGCAATCGGACGGTCAGAAATCCGTGTGCTCGCACGTCTACGTGTCGCAAATTCTCTCCCAGGGCTCTTGTTGGAGCTCAGTTAGTCTCCTTTAGAGAGCTCCTATTGGACCTAAGTTAGTGGTGTGGAATTATTTAGTCCAACCGGTCGTCCCATTAAACTTGCTACCGGAATGGAAATGGGATACAATGAAGGGCGCTAACATTATAGTCATGGTCCACTCCATACGTTCCCCTCCCCCACGTCGAATCTCCACTTCAACTAAAGATAATTGACGGGGTAGTATGAATGTTGCTTTGTTGTGATGATGAGACAATTCAACAATTCTCCTTGGATTGCCAATTAGCTTGTTTTCTTGGCATGAATCGATGTTGCTTCGAATTTCACTATTTTCCCACCCATAGTATCTCTCTTTTTTATTGTGAATTGACCGTTTGTGGGTAAGTGGGTTTGCTCACTCGTTAAATTGTTTGTGTCACCTTTTGCTGGCCGCGGCTATGCAGAAATGACATTATTTATTAACCAAAAAATAAGACTCTCCAATCCCTTGCAGGTTACCTATTTATGTGTTAACTATCATGGTCTTGATTTTTGTTGCATTGACATTAGTATTATTAATTGATAGCTTGTGTTGCCCAAAGGAAAGTCAATTGTCAGGGCTATATGTCCCTATTTGGCTGCTTCCTTTAACATGATTGATGTTTAGTTTTATGATTTTGTTACTTGCCACTTTCTTCGCCACTTGGTAGCATCCTTTTTGGCAATTCAGCTCCTTACTAGTGTGATACAACAAACATGAAACATGCAGAACATGTACTTAGCAAGCACAGCTGTTTCTTTCAACATTGCATTGATCATCTACCATCTCATGTCTTGCCACACATGAACAATTCGGTGGGTGATAAGCTAGTTCCTACCTCATGCATGGCCATATTTGTTCCGACCGAGGCCTCATTGCCTCATTGGAATTTAGTAAAAAAACTAATTTGTGTCCATGATTTGAATTGAGTCACTAGTTTGTCACACGGCATGTGCAAGTATTTTCGGCCAAGTTGTGGAATATTTGAAAGGAGCGGAATAGGTGGATTTTCAACGACACCACCCAATATGTGCTTGACATTGCTTTTCTACTCATAAAGGATATTAACCAAGTGCAGTTGGCCCATATTACCACCGGCGGAGCTTCGGCAAGGCTGAAAGGGCCATGGCCCGCCCTGGGTTGGAGGGAGAAAAGTTTTACATGAAGTGTTGCCCACAATAATGCATTGATTTTTAATTTGGTAGAACTATTTGTACTATCTGGCCTGCCTAACATTTTTTTTAGCTCCGCCACTGCATATTACGGAGATGTAATAGTCGGTGCAGTTTCTTTTTTCCTTCTTATTTGTCACATAAATAACTTCTATATTCCGTTTTTTCCTATCTTAATGAAATGGCCAGAGCACTTGCCTCCCAAGCCAAAAAAAAAGGTTTTTGTCCATCACTATATATATGTCCATTGAAAAGCTATATTGAATCATGTTCTTGTATACATTCCTAAAGAGCATGATTGGGCAATGCATATCTACTCCTTGATCCTTGCTTCCACTGTTGCTGCTCCGTCCTTGGTGGATTGAAGAACTGCCTTTATTTTGCCTGCTTTTCTTGCGCTATTGCTAGAGCTAGAGTCTAGACAGCATCAGAGCATCTCCAACAGACGCCCAAAAAGAGCTCCGCGCACTAAAATTTTGCTTTTTTGGGCACCGAGCAGCTCCAACAGACGCTGTAGCGCTAAAAGTTTTTGGGCGCGCGCTGAAAAACGCTATTGCGCGCAGCATATTTTGGGCTCCGGATTGCGCGCGCTTCATAATTTGCACTGTCTATTTTTTGGGCGCGCGTCTTTGGGCGTCTGCTAAAGCAATCTTGGTCCCGGCGCATTAAAAGTGCTACAGTGGCGTGCTATAACTTTTATTGGGCGCGAGATTTTTGTGCGGCCGTTGGAGATGCTCTCACTACATGAGAACATCCTCAATCAAACCTTTATTTATTTTTTTCCTTTGCCCTTGTGTCATCGTCTGCGCGTCGATCAAACGTTCAACGACCTGGCGCAAATATTTTCGGCCAAGTGATCATATATGTGTTGTGGAATATTTGGAAGGAGCGGAATAGGCGGAGTTTCAACGACACCTCCCAATTTGTGCTTGACATTGCTTTTCTAGTCAAAGAGGACATTAACCAAGCGCAGTTAGCCCTTATTACGTACATGTGATACTCGGCACAGTTTCTTTTCTACTTCTTGTTTGTCATGTTAATAACTTCTATACTCCCTTTTTCCTATCATAATGAAATGGCCAGAGCACTTGTCTTTCTCGCGAACAAAAAAAAAGGTTTATGTCCATCACTATATGTATGTCCATTAAGAAGCTATACTGAATCATGTTCTTGTATATATACCTAAAGTGTGAGCATGATTTTGCAATGCATATCTACTCCTTGATCTCTGCTTCCACTGTTGCTGCTCCGTCCTTGATGGATTGAAGAACTGCCTTTATTTTGCCTGCTTTTCTTGCGCCATTGCTGGAGCTAGAGTCTAGACAGCATCACTAGCTACATGAGAACATCCTCTATCATACCTTTATTTTTTTTCCTTTGCCCTTGTGTCGTCCCCGGCGTGTCGATCAATCGTTCACTCGCTCGGGCAGGTACACACTAAAATGCATATCCCTGGTCAAAGATTCATTCATCTTTGTTGCGCTACCAAAAAAAGCTAGGATCTTTAAGTTCAATCAGGCTCCCACTCAAGTTGGATGGTGCTCTCACTTTTTTGCTCTGATCTTGGAACAGGAAGAGAACTCGATACATTTTGCATGGGCAGTTGTTTTCCATTGGCTTCCTTGTTCTGAATTTGCCATTGCTTGCATCACTGGCAAGTATACTAGCCTTCGCACCTATTGGTCTTTCTTGTCTAAGGCTATGGTATGAGCTAACCTACATTGCCTAGATAACATTTGTAAAATGTGATGCATAGCTTTTCTCCCCACTGAAATGCGCACAGGTGCCAGGCCTAGCTAGCAAAGCGGAGCAAAGCCAGCGAGGCCTATCATGCAAAAGAAGGGTGCAGTAGTCTCAAACAAGAGAGGCATATCATAGGGCTCATTGGCTTGTCTGATTCCATTTGAGATGGCCTCTTTATTTCCCTGTCACGGGAAAGATTCATGAATGGTCGGGGCGGCAAAGTGCAGTCAGCGGCAAGCAAGCTTGTCGCTGTGCTCCATCCTGCATTAGGCAAAGCGCAAGCGCAAGAGGTTGTCGACGGCAAAGAGCTCTTGGCCGCCATTGGAGTGCTCCAGCTAAATACAGTACGTACGAAAAGCTCTGATAAACTAACACAGAGTCCGTTGGGGTTGTAGTATATGATTGGAACGGATGCATGCATGATTGGGCATTGTCATAAGAAACGCCTTGGCTTTGTACCTGGTATGGTTATCAACTCGATCACCCACAAAAGAGCTCAACCACGTTCGAACAGTTGGGAGCAACGGCTCACCCTGCGAGCTAGCTAGGTCGACGAACGAACGAGACAATCTGGGCAAAGCCGTCGCGTAAAATAATTAAGCGTCTTTCCGCAAAGGCGAGCAAAAGAATAAAGGCGCTGCCGACGTACTCGCCGGTGAGAGGCTCAGAGGGCGACGAGAGAGAAAACAAACGGGCCGGCGCATGCAGCCTTTCGTTCTGCTTGCGAGTCGCGTAAGAGAGAAAGAGAGAGATGAACCGACAGAGATTAAACAGGGCTCGAGGCCGCGGGACTAAAGAGCGGCAGAGATGGCGACCCCGGTGCGCTCGTGTGCCGTTGGTTGGACGAGCCAGGGCAGCAGCACACAACACAAATTCCTGACGAGGCTAACAGTTACTCCCAAGTCGTCGTATGT
The DNA here is from genome assembly GCF_002575655.3 of Aegilops tauschii subsp. strangulata. Taxonomy (NCBI): domain Eukaryota; kingdom Viridiplantae; phylum Streptophyta; class Magnoliopsida; order Poales; family Poaceae; genus Aegilops; species Aegilops tauschii. The sequence goes on from NC_053035.3 coordinate 360,115,026, forward strand.
AGCTCCACCGTGATTCGGGATATAGGTATATACCTCGGCATTATGTTGCACGTAGCGCACCTGAGCGCGTTAAGTATACGCCCGTGAACAGGGCCAGAGCCAGGATCTAGACATAAGGGGCCCAAGCCAAGTTGGAAAAAAATACTGCCTCATTGCTATAGAGTATAGACACACGTGCTAGTTATATTTGAATTAGTTTTATAATCTCCGAATATCCATTTCTGAGCCCAAGCTCATCTGCACTCGGTCAAGAAAAAAATCACAAAAAAAATCAAAGAAATTCAAAAAAATCCTTTTCTTTTCATGGTAGATAATTTGGTGCGTGAGGTGCGCTCCACATTTCAGTTCATTTGAACACATGAGTAAATCTCAGAAAAAGACAAATTGGATCAAAACAGTAAACTTTTTTACTAACCCTAAATTTGTCTTTTTGCCGAGAAATACTCAGATGTCTAAAAGATCTGAAATTCGGAGCGGATCTCACGCACCAAACTATCTACCATGCAAAAAAATTGGATTTTTTTGAATTCTTCAAGTATTATTCTGATTTTTTTTCTTCGGCGCGGGTGCAGATAAGCCTGGACACGGAATCGCTGCTCTCTATAATCTCTATAATTTTCAATAACATAATGTATATTAGTAATTGCCTCAGAAGAGAATTCAGTTGTGAATTCCTTTCAAAGCAAATTTTCATGCAATGTTCAAGCAAGTTGGAGTGATATTTCTGGTGTTTCGCGACACTTTTCTCTTGATAAATATAAATCTTGAAAATGACATCACAAGTCACATAATCAAAAGAATTGGAATTTGATGCACAAATTTGATTTGCATAAGGTCAGAACTTTGTCGATGTATATTGAAGGGACCAAGATCCTCGGTGGCATGTATCAACGTATCAGTGTGTGTGTGTGCGCGCGCGCGTGCACGCTTCACGCACGAACATGTCACCATGTCGCCCTCGGCGCCGAGCACGATGCACATGACACGTCGTCGGGAGCGCGATACACAAGAAATGTCAGTGAGGTCTTTTGAAGATTCGAAACCCCACATACCTGGAGGAACCCCGTTAAAAAGTGCGGCGGTTATGGGCTGCCCTATGTCAATCTGACAACCCTTAGGGCCTCGAGGTTCGCTGTTGTCGAACACAAAGAACGAGAAACAAGAAAACAAGGGAGCAAGATAGATAAAAGTTAAAAAAAATATAGATTGATTGGCCGATTGTGTGTTGATCAATCGCTCATAACCTCTTATATATATGAGATAGATGGACTTCTTGTACAAGGAAATTGCTTAAAATTCCGTCCAACAATTCAACAAACCTAGTCTGACTGGGACAGAAAGATGCGCTTATGTTAAGATCGAACATAGGGTCGGAATATCGGACCTAGGCCTGTTAAAGTCGGATATTGGGTCGGATATTTAGTCAGATTATCCGACATGATTTTTCAAGCTTCTGTCCTTGAGCTTGCTTCAGATTTATAGGTTGCATACAACCTTGGATTAAGATGATCCAAAAGGCAAAATTGTTCGTCTCGACATGACTAAGAACTTTCATGTTGATCACTTTGCCATTTGAACCCATCTTAAGGATGTTTCTGTGTGGTACAAAACTTGGTGTCAAACACATGCCCCTTTGAATTTTTCATAACGCTCGTGTCCGAGCTTCATTTTGGACCATTTTTTATCCATTTTGATCTTCTTGGAGAGAGTTAACCAAGGGAATGCTTCAATCTTTAAATTGGCCTCATATTCATGTAGGTTCAAGCCATTCTTTGTGATTGTGCCACTTTTGAGCATCTAAATATGCCCTTTCACCTGTTTTTTCTTGCAATGCATGTGTGTAAAAAAATAACATGCACCAGATTTTATTCTATGGACGATGTCAAAACTTCATCGGCAGTTTTATACTCAGGACGATAATTAAGTATATATATAGGCCATTGCCTATTTAGGCTCATGTAAACTCCATCCTCCAAAGCATGCATTGCCGGAATAAACAAATGAATTAACAAATCAAATATTTTGATCATTTGGATCAACAACAAAATTGTAGCTAATCAAATGTATAGCGATTTTGCAATACCCCTTCATAATGTAAGAAATTGTATTGCGTCCATTGATCAAAATAAGCCCATAAAGTGTAAGTAATCATCCCTGAGATGAACTCCATGGCAAAGGCATCAATGGCATGGTTGAAAAATATGAATGATTTGCCAACCGAAGATTTTGTTGGGTAGATGCAAACCCTCGGCTTAATCACTTACTAGATTCATTCTTCTCTTTTGTCACCTTTGTTACACCTCTTGCAATAGAAGCTTGCACATCATTTCTATTTTGAGCACTTGACCCATGCCATGTTCATTTTTAAAACTCTTGAGCATTGAGGCTTTGCAGGTTCTTATTTTTTCAACTTGATAAGCTAAGTGGATGCCTCAATTGTGATTCTTCTTTGAGCAATGACAAATATTTCTCGATCTTGTGCACCCTCAACTTGTTTTCTTCAGATGACATGATTGATTGTTTCGATCTTTGCCTTTAGTAGCCAATGTCAACACTTTGATTGACTCTTTATGATTTAAAATCAAATCCCATGGTGAATATGAATAATAATTAGCATATGGGGGGTATTGATGACATCGATTTTTTTTTGAAAGATCAAGTTAGTAGGAAAGGTTCCTATTGACGTATATTAATGGTAGTAATACAAGGGTTTACATAGTCATGCACAATACCCTCCTAACTAGCTATCATCCATCCACCCCAACATGGGAGTGATTTGATTAGATATGATAGGGGGAGAGAGCAAGTAACGATACTAGTTAGAGTTTTTTAGACAAATGTGTTGACAAAATTAGTTACAAAGTCTTCCAGGGAGGGTTTAACCATATGGACCAATAGACCAAAGTCGGTTTTGAACCTCTGTCTCCATGATTCAAAGGAGGGTTGGATCCCTCTAAATAGTTTATTCTTATGTTCCTTCTAGATGCTCCAGACGTCACAAATATTTCCATGAACATGGGTGGGCCCAAAGCACCCGACCAGAGTGAATTATCCACAGCCGGTTATCATCAATCGTCCAACTAAAACCGAGAGCAGACTAGCATCTGTCGCTAAAAGGGAAGCAAAAGAACAAATGTTCCACGGTCTTCTCTGATCCTTTGTACAAAGTGCACAATTCACATCACTCCCAATGTTGTAATCTCTTCTTTGTAGAATGTTTGAGTGTTCACCCTATCTGCCAATAGGAGCCAAGAGAACACATTTATTTTTATTGAGCATTTGGATTTCCAAATCCACTTAAATGCCTCATCTTCCACTACGTCCTTTAAGTAATGTTTATAAAATCTAACTGAAGAGTAGGCTGTGCACCAGGAGTAGATCCAGGCATCTTCCATTGCATTATCTGACACAGTTGACGTAATCAACATATGTTAATCTCAGACTTATCCCTCACATGTATTGACAACGGAAGATGAAAACCGTTTTTAGACCAGTCATCACCGGAAAGGTGGCCACTGAGGCGTCTTCAAGTTTTGTGAAAGAAAAAGTTCTGGGATGCATTCTTCGAAGGGTTGATCATGCCAGAGATCTTTCCAAAACTGAGAACCATCGCCTACATCCACTCTAGTGATTCCACGATAAATATCACTGAGGTTCATGATATCATGCAACCAGAACGAGCCACAAGGGCCGTTGAATGCGGTACTTTCTCCTCGTAGTATGTTGACCAACTAAGATTAACCAATGGTGTGTCACGTTTGTTATACAAACTGTGCAGAAACTTCAAAAGAAGTGTTGTGTTCTGAACTTTAATATCTATAATGCCAACACCACAATGATTTTTGGGGCAACAAACAAGGTTCCAAGATGCTAATGAGTTATAGGCCTCCCCTTGCTCATTCTTCTTACGCCAAAGGCACCTTCTTCTGATCTTACTAAGATGCTCGATCATTTTGGCGAAAACTTTAGTGTGCACATGGGAAAAATCATGATAGATGTGATCAGTGAATTTACAAGGTTCGACTTGCTCCATTGATTCGTCATACAGAGGAAGGAAGACAACTTAAGCTTCGCTCGTTCAGCAACTGACATAAGATCGATCACCGTAGGTTTGATGGTCCCCATCGGCAGTCTGAGGTAGGTGAAGGGCATTGTTCGGAGAGCGCACTACCATAAATGCACCAAGTGTGTCATAAGGGAGCCATCCATGTTGAGGGGAACGATCACTGACTTGTTGAAGTTGATCTTGAGGCTGATCGAATTAGCGTAACCAATTAGCAGTTGCTTCATAACTTGTACTTGTCAAGGCCACGCAGGCATCAAAAATATTGTATCATTGGCGTAGTGCACTATGGGATAATCCGTTGTGCCACGCGCAAGTATGGCAGCTCGATCAGTTGTCTGGGTACACATTGTTAATGGTCATTGAAGTAGGTCTATCATGAGCACAAATATAAGAGGAGAGCGGGTCTCCCTGACGAACACCACATTGAGAGAGAAACTGGCGGTCTGGCACCCCATTCAGCAGCACCAACGAAGTACCCCATCCAAATGTGCTTCATGATCTCCAACATGGATGAGTGTTTGATCGTGTCAAAAGCCTTCGTGAAGTCCAATTTGAGTAGAATGATGGCTTGACATAGGTTTATATACTCGAAAGCCCACGAGGCAGTCTTGGATTGTTCTGGAGCGGAGGAAGCCATACTGATTTTTATGCATGATGCCCAAGATGAACTATTGTAGACAGTTGGCTAACACTTTCAATGACATCGGCATTGGCAGCCCAAAAGGCAGATGCATTGTTGTATTGAATTTCTCCCTCTGTCAATGCCGGTTTTCAAACTTGCGCTTATTATTGTTGTGGATGCTTGATTTTTTATGCTGACGATGTGGCTTGTCTTTCTCGCCTTCGCCAGATGGTGACAACGGACATACACACGATGGAAACAAAAATCGCAACGACGGATGCAGAGACGAGTAGGCAAAGCCAAGGGTTAGCAATTATGGTACGCTCATAATCGTGTGCCAAGCCAAGCTCTCTAACGTGTGTACCCTAGTATAAATTGGTCGAACAAGCTAATGTCGATGACTGACATTCGGTTCATGGTGGAGATGAGAGAGCTTCAGATATCTATTCCCCGCGACATGGTAAGTAAACCCTAGTGCAGGACATCAACAAAGTGTGACCAGTTATCGTATGGCCCACGATGAGAAAGATCTTAGGGTACCACTTTTAGATTTTTCGGCATTCTACCTATCGCTGCGGAAATTTTGCAATCTATTCCTCGCATAGGGCGAGGAGTGTCGAAGAAATGTGCACCCCATGCGTGAAGAGCATCTAGGTGGGCAGGCCGAGTTATGTTTTCTTCTCGTCTTTTCAGGATTTTCTTTTCCTTTTTCCTTTTTTTGTTTTCTAGATTGATTTTTTCTCCTATTTTCATTTTTTCTTCCTTTTTTTAATTTTTAAAATTAGTGAAATATTTTTGAATTTGTGAAGTTTTGTAAATCCTGCACATTTCCAAACTCACAAACATTATTTTCAAATTCATGAATGTATTTTCAATTCATGACTTAATTTTTTAATTCATGAAGATTGTTCGATTTCGGAAATATTTTTTTCAAATTCACAGGCACTTTTAATGTCTGAATTTTTCTTAATTCATAATTTTTGTTTCAAATCCACCATTCTTTTGGAGTTTGAAAATTGAATTCATGGACATTAGTTTTAATTCAAGAACATTACTCAGATTCGTGGAAAACACAAATAAAAACCAAAGATATTTTTTGAATTAGCGAACCTTTTTCAAACTAATAAAATTTTCTAATTCGTGCACATTTTGTAATTTTCAGAAAAAGATGAATTCCTGAACTTTTATTTGCAATTTCGTGAACATTTTTTGAATGTGCGAATGTTTTTTCAATTCCGTGATTTTTTTTAAATCCTTGACTTTTTATTTCAAACACTTATTAAATTTGAAATTTTATAAAAAAATAATAACATTTAGAATTTAGTTAAAACTTAAAATAAAAAGACATGAATAAATAGAAAATAAACGAGATAATAAGAGAAAAAGGAAACTAGGCTGGCCCATATCTTGCGATGGGCGCACGTCTGGTTTCCCGCGGCTGAGCTCCTGTCGGCGCCTTCAGCGCCCGAACAGCTGACTGGCGCACACAGCCGTACTCTGTTTGGCCGGCCCATGAAGGCAGAGCGCAGCGAATTAATGATGCCAAAAAACGCAAAAAGCGCCTTCTCCTAGGATTCAAACTCAGGTCGCAGTATACTTGACTTAGTTTGGACAACCACTAGAGCGATTAGAAATTCATGACGTATGGCAGCGCCAACAATATAAGAACAAGTGTGGCCGCGCTATTTATTTGCACAATACAGTCTATTATATCACTTCGATTTTTGAATTATTTTGAAAAAATCATGAATTCAAAAACGTTCATCACTTTTGAAGAAAAAATCACAAACTTCAAAAGAGTTCATCGATTTTGAAAATAGTTCATGAAAAAAGTTCATCGAATTTGAAGAAAAGTTCATCAATTTAGGGAAAAACTTCATCGAATTTGAAAAAAAATCACCGGATTTGAAAAGAAGTTCATCGAGTTAAAGAAAAGTTCATCAAATTTGAAAAAAAAGTTCATCAAATCTTGAAAAGTTCACCGAATTTAAAATAAAGTTCATCAATTTTGATACACATAGGAAAAAAAGTTCATCGAATTTGAAAAATGTTCACAAAATTTGAAAAAAAAAAGTTCATCAAACTTGAGAAGTTCATCAAACTTGACAAATAGTTCATGGCAGATGCTAGGCGTAAGCCGGATGATAACAACAACTTATCAGCCGCCTTGCTAATCGTCCGATCATGCACATCACAACCGTTCGCTTGGTGTCTCACGGATTGCACTTCCAGTCAGCATTTTCCCTCTCGCGCAACACAAGAGTCAGGCACCATCATGCATCGCCCATGGTAGCGCTCCAAGCACATCTCCCAGCTAGGCAGTAGCGGCTGGGACACCACCGGAGCTGCGATGCAACGGCTGTCGGAGTTGTGATACAGCGAGCGTCGACGCCGCCGGAGCTGCGATGCAGCGGCCATCGACGTCGCCGGAGCTGTGATGCAACGGGCACCGGAGCTGCGATGCAGCAGCCGTCGACGCCGTCGGAACTGCAATGCAGCGGCCGTCAACGCCGTCTGACCTGCAATGCAGAGGCCACGACGCTGCCGGAGCTACGATGCAGCGGCCGTCGGAGCTGCGATGCAGCTGTCGTCGACGCCGCCGGACCTGCAGTGCAGCGGCCACGAGGCCGCCGGAGCTGCGATGCAGCGACCGCCGGAGTTGCGATGCAGAGGGCGTCAATGCTGGGTTTGCGGCAGCTTGATTCGGCACGCTCGTCGGCACCTCGGGGCTGTTGGAACTTGGAACACAAGGGCGTCACTAGTGGTCGTTGTCTGCCCCATGGAGCAGCTCATGCGGGGTAGTAGCAGCCTAGCCACTACCTAGCAATAATCACTTAAGACTGCCATCATATCCTTATTCAGACTTTTCTCAGCAATTGTACGTGTATGCGTCTTGTTGAAAACTGTTTTGAGAATAATCCATCAGTAGAGTCTTCATCATCCATCGTCGAGGCTCTGCGAGGAGAAAACACAAACCACAACAAAAATAAAAACGTTGTAGTAACTATGCAACAAGAGTAGTAGACCAACTAGATAGAAAACACACTATCTCTATGTGACGCCCCCGATTTGACCGTACACTAATCATGCACGCAAATGTGTACGATCAAGATCAGGGACTCACGGGAAGATATCACAACACAACTCTACAACATAAATAAGTCATACATGCATCATAATACAAGCCAGGGGCCTCGAGGGCTCGAATACAAGTGCTCGATCACAGACGAGTCAGCGGAAGCAACAATATCTGAGTACAGACATAAGTTAAACAAGTTTGCCTTAAGAAGGCTAGCACAAACTAGGATACAGATCAAACGAGGCGCAGGCCTCCTGCCTGGGATCCTCCTAACTACTCCTGGTCGTCGTCAGTGGCCTGCACGTAGTAGTAGGCACCTCCAGTGTCGTAGGAGTCGTCGTCGACGGTGGCGTCCGGCTCCTGGGCTCCAGCATCTGGTTGCGGCAACCAGGTAGAAAGGAAAGGGGGAAAAAGAGGGAGAAAGGCAACCGTGAGTACTCATCCAAAGTACTCGCAAGCAAGGAGCTACACTATATATGCATGGGTATATGTGTAAAGGGGCATATCAGTGGACTGAACTGCAGAATGCCAGAATAAAAGGGGGATAGCTAGTCCTGTCGAAGACTACGCTTCTGGTCATCTCCATCTTGCAGCATGTAGAAGAGAGTAGATTGAAGTCCTCCAAGTAGCATCGCGTAGCATAATCCTACCCGGCAATCCCCTCCTCGTCGCCCTGTTAGAGAGCGATCACCGGGTTGTATCTGGCACTTGAAAGGGTGTATTTTATTCAGTATCCGGTTCTAGTTGTCATAAGGTCAAGGTACAACTCCGGGTCGTCCTGTTACCGAAGATCACGGCTATACGAATAGATTAACTTCCCTGCAGGGGTGCACCACATAACCCAACACGCTTGATCCCATTCGGCCGGACACACTTTCCTGGGTCATGCCCGGCCTCGGAAGATCAACACGTCGCAGCCCTACCTAAGCACAACAGAGCGGTCAGCACGCCGGTCTAATCCTAAGCGCACAGGGGTCTGGGCCCATCGCCCATAGCACATCTGCACGTTGCGAACGCGGCCGCGAGCAGACCTAGCAACCCACACGATCACGGCAGTTACGTCAAAGCGGTCCAACACGGCGCGCGCCACTCAGTCGCTGACGTCACAAAGGCTTCGGCTGATACCACGACGCCGGGATATCCATAACTACTCCGGCGTAGATGGCTAGTGCGTATAGACCAAATGGCCAGACTCAGATCAAATACCAAGATCTCGTTAAGGGTGTTAAGTATCCACAAACGTCGACCAGGGCCAGGCCCACCTCTCACCTAGGCGGTCTCAACCTGCCCTGTCGCTCCGCCACAAAGATCCACTTGCGGGTACTCCTACGAGCCGACCCGACTTTAGTCATCACATGTGTCATGTATATAGTATATAAGTATATACCCGTGATCACCGCCCAGGTGATCACGGCCCGATAGTATAGCACAGCAGACGGACAAGAATGTAGGGCCACTGATGGAAAACTAGCATCCTATACTAAGCATGTAGGATTGCAGGTAAAGGTAACAACAGTAGTAGCAAGGATAGGCTATGCATCAGGATAGGATATCAGAAAGCAGTAACATGCTACACTACCCTAATGCAAGCAGTATAGAGAAGAATAGGCGATATCTGGTGATCAAGGGGGGCTTGCCTGGTTGCTCTGGCAAGTAGGAGGGGTCGTCAACTCCATAGTCGAACTGGGCAGCAGCAGTGTCGGTCTCGTAGTCTACCGGAGAGAAGAGGGGGGAAGAAACAGTAAATACAATGCAAACATAAGCATGACGATGCGTGACATGACAATGAGCAGTGCAAGGTGTGTCCTAACGCGACAGTAGGTGGTACCAGCGAAGGGGGGAACATCCGGAAAAGTATTCCCGATGTTTTGCGTTTTTGGACAGATGAACCGGAGGTGAAATGTTACAGGTTTGCTATGCTACGGATGTGTGGCGGACGAATGGGTTGCGTATCCGGATTCGTCTCGTCGTTCTGAGCAACTTTCATGTACAAAGTATTTCCATCCGGGTTACGGATTAAAAGATATGATTTTCAAAAGAATTTATTAATTTCTGGAATTTAATTAATTATTTAATTTAATTCGAAATTTGGATTTATGACATCAGCATGATGTCATGCTAACGTCAGCAGTCAACGTTGACCGTTGACCTGGTCAACCTGACAGGTGGGTCCCACCTGTCAGGGGCTGTTAGCTAATTAACTACTGTTTATTTAAATTAATTAACTAATTAGATTAATTTAAACAGGATTAATTAACTTAATTAATTAATTAAATTTATTTTTATTATTTGTTTTATTTTTATTTTTATTTTCTTTATTTATTTATTTATTTTTATTAATTCCTTTTTTATTAAAATGTTCTGGGGGGTGGACCCCGGCTGTCATTGGGCCAGGGCCCCTAACGGGCCGAGCGTGCAACGGGGCGGGCGAACCCGAGCGGAAAAGGGCGAAGCGGGCGGGGCGCCCGAACGGGGCTCCGGCCGTGGCGGGGCGCTGGCCCCGGCCGCGTGCTGGCTGGCGGGCGGCCATGGTAGGGCGGCCGCAGCCGGCCCGAGTGGGGGGCAGCGAGGTGAGGGGCGGGGCCAGGAGCGGCGCAGGGCGAGTGCTGCGGCGGAGCGGGACGGCAAGTGCGGCGGCTGCCTCGGCACGCAGTGCGTGGCCACGGGGAGCAGGGGGTAGGGCGGAGCGGGCCGCGGCGCGATGGAGGCGAACGGCGCCGGCGGGAGCGTCGGGCGGGCGCTCGCCCGCAGAGGGTGCGGCGAGGCGAGGCCTGTGGCCAGGGTGGGTGTGCGCGACGGGGCAGAACGGGGCGAGGCCGGGCGGAGCTGCGGGAGGAGGTGCGGTGGCGGGGCGTGCGCAGTGGCCGGACGCGGCCACGGCGGGCGCATGCGGGCACGCACCGGCGGGGCGTGGGGAAGAGGAGAAGGAGGGGGGTCCTCACGGGGGGCGCGGGGTCTGGGCAGTGAGCGCGGGGAGGAGCAACGGGGACGACCGGCGCAGGGGAGGAGGGGGAAGCAGGCCGGCGGGGGAGTGCTCCGGCGACGTCCAGGCGGCGGCGGGGTCGAGCGCGACGGCGATGGCCTCCTCCTCGATCCCGATCCAATCGGGGGAGGGGGGGATATTTCGTGGGGGGGTGTCGGTGGGTACTATGGGAGTGGGGGAGGAGTGGATAAGGGAGTGGGGGCGTCGGTGGGCCGGCCGGCTGGGCCTGGGGGTTGGCCCAGTTGGGCCAGGGTCCAGTGGGTGGGGTTTTCTTCCCTTTTTTTGTTTTTTTGTTTTCTCTTTTGTATTTTTTTCTTTTATTTATTTGCTTTCTGTTTTATTTCAATTTAATTTATTTAGGCATTTTATAAAAATATGTTTTCTTTATTATAATTACCCTTGTAATATTCGGCACCCACCGAACATTTTTGTTTCAATTTTTGAAAAACTTTTATTGTCGACATAAATTTAAATTTGAATTTTGAAACGGTTTTGGATCATCGCACGGTTAACAACAGTAACCGAGGTGACGTGGCATGATTAGCGGGGAATTACTGTAGCTTGATTACCCGGGCGTTACAAATCTCCTCCACTACAAGAAATCTCGTCCCGAGATTTAGGAGGTAGAAGGAAAAATGCGGGGTATTCTTCGCGCAGACGATCCTCTCGTTCCCAAGTGGCTTCATCTTCAGAATGGTGCGACCACTGGACTTTGAGGAACTTGATCGCCTTGTGACGTGTGCGGCGTTCAGCTTGGTCGAGAATGCGGACCGGATGCTCCTTATAGGAGAGGTCCTGCTGCAATTCGAGCACTTCATGATCCACTGCTCGGATTGGGTCCTTGAAGCAACGGCGGAGCTATGACACATGGAACACATCATGAACCTGAGAAAGGTTCGGCGGAAGCTCCAGTTGGTATGCCACTTTTCCACGCCTTTCGAGAATAGTGAATGGGCCAATATATCGAGGAGCTAGTTTGCCCTTGATTCTGAAGCGGTGAGCACCCTTCATTGGTGTGACTCGAAGATAAGCCTTTTCGCCAGGTTGATAGACCATGTCTTTATGATGACGGTCATACTGACTCTTCTGACGTGACTGAGCAGTCTTGAGATTCTCACGAATAATGCGGACTTGTTCTTCGGCATGTTGGATAATATCCGGACCGAAGAGTGGACGTTCCCCAGTTTCTGACCAGTTCAGAGGGGTTCGGCACTTTCGTCCATATAACACTTCAAAGGGGGCCATCTTCAGACTAGCTTGATAGCTATTATTATAAGAGAACTCAGCATACGGGAGAGATTCCTCCCATTTCTTGCCGAAGGAAATAACACAAGCTCGAAGCATATCTTCGAGAACTTGGTTGACGCGTTCAACTTGCCCTTGCGACTAAGGATGAAACGCAGTACTGAATGACAGATGAGTTCCCGTGGCTTCTTGGAAACTTGCCCAGAATCTTGAAGTGAATAAGCTGCCACGGTCTGAACTGATAACCAATGGAATACCGTGGAGTGAAACAATCCTGGACATATAGAGCGTTGCCAACTGGCTAGCAGTGATCGTTTCTTTGACCGCCAGAAAATGTGCAACTTTGGAAAGCCGGTCAATGACAACAAGAATAGCATCATTACCTTTCTGTGATTTGGGAAATCCAGTGACGAAGTCCATCTCAACATGGTCCCATTTCCATTCAGGAATAGAGATAGGTTGCAGAGTTCCAGCAGGCCTTTGATGTTCTGCTTTGATACGACGGCAAACGTCACACTCAGCAACATAACGAGCAATGGCTTGCTTCATATTAGACCACCAGAATCTCTGACGGATATCTTGGTACATCTTTGTACTACCAGGATGGATACATAGAGGCGTATCATGAGCTTCTTTCATAACTTCCTGTGTCATATCCAGGTTTTTCTCTGCACATGGCACCACTAGGCGGCCCTTGAAGTATAAGGTGCCATCTTCAGCAATAGTGAAGAATGAGGGCTTTCCTTCTGCGAGGTAGCGCTTAATCTTGTGGGCTTCAGAGTCATACTTCTGTAGCCTTTTGATGCTGTCCACGAGATCTGGTTTAGCGACTAGGGTATTGAGGGAACCCTGGGTAACAACGTGGAGGTTCACCTTGCCAAACTCCTTAGGAGGGGGAGCGAGTGCACCCGGAGGAACAATATGGAGGTTCAGCTTCCTGAATTCTTCAACAAGCGAGGGCTGAACTTTGTGAACCTGGAGGTGGTTGCAGTAAGACTTGCGGCTCAAGGCATCAGCCATTACATTAGCCTTGCCTGGCGTATAGGAAATACCCAAGTCAAAGTCTGCAACAAGCTCCATCCATCTCTGCTGACGGAGGTTCAGGTCTGGCTGAGTAAACAGATACTTCAGACTTTGGTGGTCAGTGAAGATCTCGCAATGATTACCGAGAAGGTAATGCCGCCACTGCTTCAGCGCATGAATGACAGCAGCAAGTTCGAGGTCGTGAACTGGGTAGTTCTCTTCGTGAGGGCGCAATTGCCGAGAGGCATAAGCAGTCACTTTGCGGTCTTGCATTAGGACACAGCCTAATCCTTGACGGGAAGCGTCGCAGTAAATGACGAAGTCCTTCTTAGTATCAGGTGGAGCTAGAACTGGGGCAGAAGTCAACTTGTCTTTGAGTGCCTGGAAACTTTCTTGACATTTGTCTGTCCATTGGAACTTGACGCCCTTATGCAACAGGTTAGTCAGAGGCCTGGTGATCTTGGAGAAGTTCTCGACGAATCGACGGCAATAGCTGGCGAGACCGAGAAAACTTCTGACTTGCTTAACGTTCTTGGGAGGAGTCCAATCAAGGATAGCCTGGACTCGTTCAGGGTTGACGGCAATACCATCCTTTGAGATGACATGCCCAAGATAGGTTACTTCCGGTAGCCAGAATTCACATTTGGAGAACTTGGCATATAGTTGATGTTCTCGTAGCTTTTCCAGCACAAGTCGAAGGTGTTCAGCATGTTCTTCTTCGTTCTTGGAAAATACCAGGATATCATCCAGATAAACCACAACGAACTTGTCGAGGTAATCCATGAATATATAGTTCATCAGACGAGAGAAGGTGGCTGGAGCATTGGTTAAACCGAAAGACATGACGGTGTACTCGTATGAACCATAGCGAGTCACGAAGGCGGTCTTTGGGATATCCTCTTCGCGAACACGGATCTGGTGGTAACCCAACCTCAAGTCGAGCTTAGAGAACACTGATAAACCAGCCAGTTGATCATACAAATCATTGATCTGAGGAAGAGGATACTTATTCTGAATGGTAGCTTGGTTTATAGGACGGTAGTCTTGAACTAATCGGTTTGTCCCATCCTTCTTCTTGACAAAGAGAGAAGGTGCTCCCCAAGGAGAGCAACTTGGGCGAATGAATCCTTTGCGAAGAGAATTGTTGATTTCCTCCTTAAGCTTAAGGAGTTCATGCGGCGGCATCTTGTAGGGTCACTTGGCTATAGGAGTGGTGCCTGGTTTCAAGTCGATGATGAATTCGACAGCTCTAGCAGGGGGAATCCCTGGAAGTTCTTCAGGAAGACGTCGAGGAATTCACGCACGACGGGATTGTTTTCAATGCCCTCGAGTGGTGCAACGTTCAATGCATTCAATGCATAGAGCCTTGCCTCGGCATTTTGCACCAGATGGGCTTGGTAAGTAACTATCTCATCTGAAGGGTGTAGCAGATGGACGGTCTTAGTGGTGCAAACGATTGAAGCAGTATGCGCTTTTAACCAATTCATTCCCAGAATGAGATCAATGCTACAGGACTTCAGTACGATGGGAGAGACAAGAAATTCTAGTCCTTCAATTTCAACAGGAACGTCGTGACTAACCATAGAGGTTTGACATTGGCCCGCAGGGGTGTGTACCACTAGCGGAGTGTTCATCTCTTCGTATTTAATGCCATGCAAGAATGCAAATTCTGCTGATATGAATGAATGGGATGCTCCTGTATCAAATAAAACGGATGCTGGTACTGAATTTACGAGGAGTGTACCCATCACAGTAGGAGGCTGGTCTTGAGCTTCGTTGAGATCAACGTGGTTGGCATGAGCACGACCATAAGACTTAGCATTGTTGTTGCGGGGCTGGTTGTTACCACGGCCAGCTGCTGGAAGGGCCAGTTGATTCTGGTTCTGATTCTGGTAGCAGTTCCTGGCAAAGTGACCCGGTTGACCACACTTGTAGCACAGACCATTATCGGGAGTGGGAACAGGAGCCCCAGGTGGGGGAGCTGGTAGCTTTGACTGCCTAGATGGTGGAGGAGGCAGACGCGGTGCAGCATAAGATTTCCTTGGAGCAGGTGCATTTGGACGGTACATGCTGTTCGGGATCCATATCTTTCGCTTCTGCGAGGGCGGGCCCGAAGATGAGCCAGTGTCACGGTTGCGTATCTGAGAGCTCTGGTATTCCTGCAGACCAGTCTCGACATTGATGGCCTTATTCACCAAGGTGGCGAAATCGGCGAAGTCATGCACTAGAAGTGCGAGCTTGATGTCAGCTTGTAGTCCATCACGGAACTTCTCCTATCTGCGAGCATCAGTTGCAATGTCTTCTTCAGCATAGCGGGACAAGTCCAGAAACTCCCGTTGATAAGCTTCAACAGTTTTGTTGCCTTGGGTGAGGTTGCGGAACTCACGCTTCTTCCGGTCCATGACTCCCTGAGGAATGAAGCGGGCACGGAAAGCAGCTTGGAAGTCTGGCCAGGTGATGATTGTTCCAGCTGGCAGAGTACGCCTGTGGCTGTCCCACCATTGAGCTGCGGGTCCCTTCAGAAAGAAGGAAGCAAAGTTGACATAGCTGGCAGGGGCTACATCGGTAGACTCCATCTCATAGGTGATGTCACGGAGCCAGTCATCAGCATCCAGAGGCTGAGTTGAGCTGCGGTACACAGTTGGATTGAGGCGCATGAAATCCTGCAGAGTTACTAGGGTTGGTTGCTGGTCCATATTGGGGCGAGGAAACTGAGCCATCATATTTTCCATGAATTGGCGGTTCAGTTCAAACTGTTGGATCATACCAGCCATGTACTCAGGTGGTGGTGGGGCATTGCCACCACTATCACGACCACCTGGTCTAACCATCCTGCTAATATATAACAGGGGTAGTTCAGCATTGAGAAATTTGCAAAGACAAGAATCATTCATGATGAAACATGCATCATGAAAGGAGCACGATAGCTACTACATAGTAGTCGGCATAACTTACAAAAGGGGTCATGCATAGAGTTCAGTACACAGAGTTCAGTACATAGACTAAAACAACATAGGCGGCACACAGGCTCGCGGCGAATGCATCTAACACTACAAGCAAGCCTACATCAGTCCCAAGAGGTACTGTGGAGGTAATCGTAGCCCGACAGCTGGTAGTGAGGGAACGGATAGCCCTCCACGTCAGCAGACTGGGGGCCGCGGATACTCAGGTGTAGAGCCCGACGCTCAGGTGGCAGAAGAGGACCAAGTGCGGGAGAGTAGCCTCCCACCTCTGGCCAACCGACACCGTGGGGCATCACGGTCCTGGCTGGGTAGGTCGCAGTACGCGGTAGCTGTCCAGATCGGACAAAGGGGTGCAGCAGCGTCAGAGCACGGTAAACGTACTGACGGGTGGTGTACATCTCGTGGCGAAGAGCTCGGTTAGCTCGATCCAGCCCATCAGCATGCAGAACCAGGTTCTGATGGTAGAAGGGCTCTCGGGTGACAGTGGAGTAGGCAGCAGTATAGTATCCCTCCGCACCAACATCAGATGCGATAGCAATGTGCCTGAAAGGGGAGGTGTCCAACTCCCGATACTCTCCACGAAGACGTGTCAGAGCAGCATAGGCAGCATCGTGGACAGCCATATCGATGGTCACACCAACACCATGAGCGGTGTGCAGCACAGTAGTGGAGTCATACTCCCGCGAGTAGAGGTGGACGATGGCACGGTACTGCTCCTGGTTAAAGTCCTGGTACTCCTCGTAGATGGTGTACTCAAGGTGCCAGCGATAACCTAGATAGGTCATCATCTCAGCTAGCACAGCCGGTGATCCCGATGCACCAATGGCCGTCGTGTGACGCACGACCTGCCTCGTGGGTTCCATCTGAAAGCAAAGACGTTTCGAAGGAGTCAAATGACAGTGTGTGAATTGTTCAAAATACTATTCTAAGAAACAACTATGGCTTATCCAACTTTGGGGTGAATGCGGTCACGGGATCCTAGTGTTAGAGTTAGTAAATTCGTTTAACCCGAGTAGAAGAGAGTTCAGAGTCCCAGAGTAAAGGTCGAGGAGTAAAAGATCCTAGTACCACCCAATGGCGACGTGGGCCCGTAAGACACACAGCCATGTTAGTAAAAGTTTTTGTAATGTCTAGACTCGACTTCGGCCAAGGAGTGTGGGAAGGGGGATTCCTACAGGCAGTCGGCTCTGATACCAACTTGTGACGCCCCCGATTTGACCGTACACTAATCATGCACGCAAATGTGTACGATCAAGATCAGGGACTCACGGGAAGATATCACAACACAACTCTACAACATAAATAAGTCATACAGGCATCATAATACAAGCCAGGGGCCTCGAGGGCTCGAATACAAGTGCTCGATCACAGACGAGTCAGCGGAAGCAACAATATCTGAGTACAGACATAAGTTAAACAAGTTTGCCTTAAGAAGGCTAGCACAAACTGGGATACAGATCGAACGAGGCGCAGACCTCCTGCCTGGGATCCTCCTAACTACTCCTGGTCGTCATCAGCGGCCTGCACGTAGTAGTAGGCACCTCCAGTGTCGTAGGAGTCGTCGTCGACGGTGGCGTCCGGCTCCTGGGCTCCAGCATCTGGTTGCGGCAACCAGGTAGAAAGGAAAGGGGGGAAAAGAGGGAGAAAGGCAACCGTGAGTACTCATCCAAAGTACTCGCAAGCAAGGAGCTACACTACATATGCATGGGTATATGTGTAAAGGGGCATATCAGTGGACTGAACTGCAGAATGCCAGAATAAAAGGGGGATAGCTAGTCCTGTCGAAGACTACGCTTCTGGTCATCTCCATCTTGCAGCATGTAGAAGAGAGTAGATTGAAGTCCTCCAAGTAGCATCGCGTAGCATAATCCTACCCGGCGATCCCCTCCTCGTCGCCCTGTTAGAGAGCGATCACCAGGTTGTATCTGGCACTTGGAAGGGTGTATTTTATTCAGTATCCGGTTCTAGTTGACATAAGGTCAAGGTACAACTCCGGGTCGTCCTGTTACCGAAGATCACGGCTATTCGAATAGATTAACTTCCCTGCAGGGGTGCACCAAATAACCCAACACGCTTGATCCCATTCGGCCGGACACACTTTCCTGGGTCATGCCCGGCCTCGGAAGATCAACACGTCGCAGCCCTACCTAAGCACAACAGAGCGATCAGCACGCCGGTCTAATCCTAAGCGCACAGGGGTCTGGGCCCATCGCCCATAGCACACCTGCACGTTGCGAACGCGGCCGCGAGCAGACCTAGCAACCCACACGATCACGGCGGTTACGTCAAAGCGGTCCAACACGGCGCGCGCCACTCAGTCGCTGACGTCACGAAGGCTTCGGCTGATACCACGACGCTGGGATACCCATAACTACTCCCGCGTAGATGGCTAGTGCGTATAGACCAAATGGCCAGACTCAGATCAAATACCAAGATCTCGTTAAGCGTGTTAAGTATCCGCGAACGTCGACCAGGGCCAGGCCCACCTCTCACCTAGGCGGTCTCAACCTGCCCTGTCGCTCCGCCACAAAGATCCACTTGCGGGTACTCCTACGAGCCGACCCGACTTTAGTCATCACATGTGTCATGTATATAGTATATAAGTATATGCCCGTGATCACCGCCCAGGTGATCACGGCCCGATAGTATAGCACAGCAGACGGACAAGAATGTAGGGCCACTGATGGAAAACTAGCATCCTATACTAGCATGTAGGATTGCAGGTAAAGGTAACAACAGTAGTAGCAAGGATAGGCTATGCATCAGGATAGGATATCGGAAAGCAGTAACATGCTACACTACCCTAATGCAAGCAGTATAGAGAAGAATAGGCTATATCTGGTGATCAAGGGGGGGCTTGCCTGGTTGCTCTGACAAGTAGGAGGGGTCGTCAACTCCGTAGTCGAACTGGGCAGCAGCAGTGTCGGTCTCGTAGTCTACCGGAGAGAAGAGGGGGGAAGAAACAGTAAATACAATGCAAACATAAGCATGACGATGCGTGACATGACAATGAGCAGTGCGAGGTGTGTCCTAACGCGACAGTAGGTGGTACCGGCGAAGGGGGGGGGAACATCCGGGAAAGTATTCCCGATGTTTTGTGTTTTCGGACAGATGAACCGGAGGTGAAATGTTACAGGTTTGCTATGCTACGGATGTGTGGCGGACGAACGGGCTGCGTATCCGGATTCGTCTCGTCGTTCTGAGCAACTTTCATGTACAAAGTATTTCCATCCGGGTTACGGATTAAAAGATATGATTTTTCAAAAGAATTTATTAATTTCTGGAATTTAATTAATTATTTAATTTAATTCGAAATTTGGATTTATGACATCAGCATGATGTCATGCTGACGTCTGCAGTCAATGTTGACCATTGACCTGGTCAACCTGACAGGTGGGTCCCACCTGTCAGGGGCTGTTAGCTAATTAACTACTGTTTAGTTAAATTAATTAACTAATTAGATTAATTTAAACAGGATTAATTAACTTAATTAATTTAGTTAATTAATTAATTAAATTTATTTTTATTTTTATTTTCTTTATTTATTTATTTATTTTTATTAATTCTTTTTTTCATTAAAATGTTCTGGGGGTGGACCCCGGCTGTCATTGGGCCAGGGCCCCTAACGGGCCGAGCGTGCAACGGGGCCGGCGAACCCGAGCGGAAAAGGGCGAAGCGGGCGGGGCGCCCGAACGGGGCTCCGGCCGTGGCGGGGCGCTGGCCCCGGCCGCGTGCTGGCTGGCCGGCGGCCATGGTAGGGCGGCCGCAGCCGGCCCGAGTGGGGGGCAGCGAGGTGAGGGGCGGGGCCAGGAGCGGCGCAGGGCGAGTGCCGCGGCGGAGCGGGACGGCAAGTGCGGCGGCGGCCTCGACACGCAGTGCGTGGCCACGGGGAGCAGGGGGTAGGGCGGAGCTGGCCGCGACGCGATGGAGGCGAACGGCGCCGGCGGGGGCGTCGGGCGGGCGCTCGCCCGCAGAGGGTGCGGCGAGGCGAGGCCGGTGGCCAGGGCGGGTGTGCGCGACGGGGCAGAACGGGGCGAGGCCGGGCGGAGCTGCGGGAGGAGGTGCGGTGGCGGGGCGTGCGCAGTGGCCGGACGCGGCCACGGCGGGCGCGCACCGGCGGGGCGTGGGGAAGAGGAGAAGGAGGGGGTCCTCACGGGGGGGGGGGGGGCGGGGTCTGGGCAGTGAGCGCGGGGAGGAGCGACGGGGACGACCGGCGCAGGGGAGGAGGGGGAAGCAGGCCGGCGGGGTAGTGCTCCGGCGACGTCCAGGCGGCGGCGGGGTCGAGCGCGACGGCGATGGCCTCCTCCTCGATCCCGATCCAATCGAGGGAGAGGGGGGGATATTTCGTGGGGGGGGGGGAGTGTCGGTGGGTACTGTGGGAGTGGGGGGAGGAGTGGATAAGGGAGTGGGGGCGTCGGTGGGCCGGCCGGCTGGGCCTGGGGGTTGGTCCAGTTGGGCCAGGGTCCAGTGGGGGGTTTCCTTCCTTTTTTTGTTTTCTCTTTTGTATTTTTTCTTTTTTTTCTGTTTTATTTCAATTTAATTTATTTAGGCATTTTATAAAAATATGTTTTCTTTATTATAATTACCCTTGTAATATTCGGCACCAACCGAACATTTTTGTTTCAATTTTTGAAAAACTTTTATTGTCGACATTAATTTAAATTTGAATTTTGAAACGGTTTTGGATCATCGCACGGTTAACAACAGTAACCGAGGTGACGTGGCATGATTAGCGGGGAATTACTGTAGCTTGATTACCCGGGCGTTACACTCTACATTGCCACTACTTGCTGAAACACAAATTGCTAGATAAAAAACCATCACCACTACATCTGCATATTACCAACAAAACAAATAAAACACATCACCCCTGGATATAAACCCCCACCTCTACATTTGCATATTACCGATAAAACAAAAGAGCACATCATCCCTGGATATAATACCCTACTGCATGTATGTCATCGATTAGCCACTGCCCACTGATAACAAAAAATAAGAAAAAACACACTGTCTAGCAGCAAACATGCAAAGAGGTAAACCTGCTGATGAAACAAAGTTACTAATGAATCGTTATCACATTATGTAGCACACCATGCATGTAGTCGCAAGCCTCATTTTTTGACAAAGGGGGTCCTAGAAAAATGAACAAAAAAACCACTAGAGTCTGTGTTGCACTGAAACACCACCACTCTCACTTGCGTAGAATCAAGTCCATGACTAGAAAACAGAAAACAAAAAGCACATCCCAGTCTGGACAACAAAACATTCCTGCTGTTGTGTGCAAACTGCAAATCGCTGCTCTGAAATGAACACAAAACAACTAGAGTCTATGCTACATATGAAGCACCACTCCCAGTTGCGTAGAATCAAGCCCACTACTAGAAAAAAGAGAACAAAAAGGTACATCCCAGTCTGGACAACAAACATTCCTGCTGCTGCTTACAATTAGTGCTCTGAAAATTAAATAAAGAACACTAGATTCTGTGCTACAAATGAAGCAACACTTCCAGTCTAAACTTTGAAGAACATTCCTGTTGTTGTGAAACAGCAGATCAGATCACCTCTCACAGTGGATTTGCTGCGTTGGCTGTGGATTCGCTAATGTAAAACAAAGCAAATTCGTCACACACACACACGATCTATCCAGCAACCACCCCCTGACCTTATCGTCCCTGACCTAAAGGCTCCCAACGAGCCCCTCCGCCCCACAATCATCTCGCTGTCAAGTCCCCTCCGCCCCTAGAGCGCCGGTCCTCGATCTCCCACATGCGTACCACTGTGAATTTGGAGGGGGTCGTTGGGAGCCTTTATCCTGTACTGAGACCTATCATTTCGGTTCGATTTGGGGGCGGGTGTGGAATACCTGTGCGGCGGAGCATCGTCGTCGATGCTGTCAGTTGTCGCCGTGCGCGCCTCCACTTCCCGTCGCCGTCGCTTCGCCGCTTCGCCGCTTCGGATGCCGTCGCGTCGCCTCTCACGTCAGCTGCTGCCTGGGTAGCGCCCGGATCTGAGTCCTCTGCTTCGATATCCGCGAGACACCACGCGATTGGAACAAGCCCGTGTTGCCAGCGAGAGTATCCAGGCGGGCACGTGAGAGAATCCAACGCCGCACGATCAAACCCGATCGGATGGCTCACGGGGAGGTTTGCGGCAGCCAGAAATCAATCGGTCTAAATAAAGAGTTCTCCATAGTTCATTGATTTTCGAAAAATTTCATAGAAAATATAAAAACGTTAATCCATTTGAAAAAGGAAGAAGAGAAAAAAGAAAAAAAACAGAAAATGGAAAATGGAAAATGGAAAAATGGGAAAGTGGAAAAGGATAACTCGAAAGAATACAGGAAAAGAATAGATGTTAGTTTTCACAGCAGGCTGGGTGTCGCGGTCGTTAGTGCATCGTCTATGGATTCTGGAGGTCTCATGTTCGATTCTACCTGGAGTACCATTTTTTGCGGTATAAAACCTTATAGCCAAAGGGGCGATGGGCCGGCCCGTTAGTACCGATGGAAGGGGGAAGGGGTGTGCGCCCGTTAGCAGGAATGCCTGTAATGGGTGCTTAAAGCGCTGAATAGGAACGGGGCTACATGCACGGGGAAGGTCCCGAAGACTAGGAAGCTCCTAAGTGGCGCCTTAAGTGCCACTGGGAGCAACTGGCGCGCACGCCTGCCCCCTTCATGGACTGGCCCACTCTGGCTTCGTTCCCTCGCTCCTGCTTCGCTTCGTTCCTTCGCTCTCGATCAACTCACATTGATTTCTTTTCCTTTTTTTTGGCTGAGATGCTATTTCAGGGGGAAAATCGCCCTCCGTTTTTTATGATTTTGAATATGTTCGTGAAATATAAAAAGAACGTGGATTTACAAAATGTTGCCGGGTTTTAAAAATTCATAAATATGGAAAAAATAACACAAAAAGATAACAAATTATGAAAAAAACTTCTCGATTTTGAAAAATGTTCAATGATTTTGAAACAATTTACCGATTTTGAAAAGATTTTCATTGATTTTGAAAACAGTCCATCGAATTTGAAATAAGTTCGTCGAACCTGAAAAAAGTGCATTGAATTAGAAAAAAGTTCACCGAATGTTAAAATAAATTCATCAATTTTTTTAAAAAAGTTCATCAATTTTGGAGAAAAGTATATCGTTTTTGAAGAAGTTTTAAAATTTTGAAAAATCATCATATTTAAAAAAAGTTCATCAATTTTCAAAAATGGTCATTGAATTTGATGCAAGTTCATGATATTCGAAAAAGGTTCATGAATTTAAATAAAATTTCATCAAACCAGGAAGAAGAAATAAAAGGAAAAAAATAAAATAAAAGAAGGGAAAAAGAAAAAGGAAAGATGGAAAAAGAAAAAGAAAAGCAGAAAAAAAGACCGAAAAAGATTGAAGTAATTAGTGCCCTCTGGGTTGTGGGGTGGTTACGACAACGAACCTTGATGCAGGGAGTCAGTTGTTCGAATCTCACATGAGCACACTTTTTTGCTTTTGTAAAAAGCAAAATAAAATAAGTAAATGGGCCGGACCATCGCGATGTGGGGGGTATGCGTCCTGTCTGGTTAATCCTATAACGGGCGCTTAGAGCGCCATATAGGATTTTTCCGAAGACTATGCCTTGCATTGTGAGACCGAACAAGTAATGGGTCGGCCTAACAATGGCTCCCTGAGGGGTTCTGAGAAAGTTCCATGTAGAGTAGTGGTTGGTTTGGAATCATCCATGCGGTTTTCTTCCCCTTTTTTTGTTTCTTTAATTTTTTGTTTTTGTTTTTTGTTTTCATTTGTACTATTTTTTATTTTCTGCCTTTTCTGTTCCTTCTTTCTTTTAGTTTTCCAAAATACATGTTGACTTCTTTAAAATACATGGCGAATTTTTTCATACAGGTTCAACATTCTTTAGATACACATTGAATACTTTTCTAATACATGATGTACATTCTGTACATGTTAATTTTTTTTAAATGCACACTGACATTTTCAAGACACAACTATCAATGCACATTGAACATTTTTAACGAATGTCATGAATAGTTTGTAAAACATGCGAACATTTCTTAACTGTTCATGATTTTTTATGCAATAATTTTTTGAAATTCCTTGAAGATTATTTTACATTTCAGGAACTTTGTTTTTAACTGTGAAGAACATTATTTTAAATGTATGAACATTTTACTATAAATTAATCACACGATGTTTTTACATTTTCAGGATTTTTATATAAAATGTGGTAAAATTAATTTGGAAATTTGAATAATTACACCAACCATTTTTTGATCGTTGTGAACAGTTTTAGAAATTGCGCAAACTATTTTTCACACTTCATGATCATTTTTAATGCTTGATGAACGTGAGAAAAATTGCGCAAACTATTTTTTACACTTCATGAAGTGTTACCAGAAATTATTTGATGGCCAACATTTTTTTTAGCAAAATTTGATGGCCAACTCTGTTGTCCATTCCTGCCGGGCACAGAAATGAGAGAAAAGGCCCAGCAACCCAAAAGTCTAACAGGCTTCCGTCAACTTCATCCTGTTGGTCCCTGCACAAAACAAGAAAACTCCACTCTGTTTAGTTGGCGAGCCCACTTCTCCTTCGTCAGGAAAAACTCCGCGCTCTTCGGTCTTAGTCAGAAAGAAAGGAAAAAAAAAAGAGACAAAAAGCTCCGCCGTTCGGACGAGACACGACGACCGGCGTTGCCACGCTCTCGGCCGCACCGCATGCCGGCTCCCGCCACGCTCGCCACCTTCAACGCCCTCGTCGCCTCGCTCGCGCGCTCCGGCCGCCCCTCGCTGGCGCTCCTCGCCTTCCGTGACATGCTCGCGCGGGGCTTCCCGCCCGACCACTTCACCCTGCCCCCGGTCCTCCGCAGCTGCGCGCTCACCGGCTCCGCCGCCCTGGCCGCCTCCTCGCACGCCCTCTCCGTCAAGCTTGGCGCCCACGGAAACCTCTTCGTGGCGTCCGCGCTCGTGCAGTGCTACGCGGGCATGCCCAACCTCCCCGACGCGCGGAGGCTGTTCGACGGAATGCGCGAGAGGGATGCCGTTCTGTGGACGTCCATGCTGTCCGCGTACGCGCAGGGTGGGCAGCCAGAGGAGGCTCTGCGGCTGTTCCAGGGGATGGTGGTGGCCGAGGTGCAGCTGGATGCGGTGGTCATGGTCAGCCTTCTTCTCGCGTGTGGCCAGCTCGGGTGGCGGCGCCATGGGAGAAGCGTGCACGCATGCTGCGTCCGGATGTTCCTGGGGATGCCGCTGTCTCTGGGGAACGCGCTTGTGGACATGTACGTCAAGTGCGGCGAGCTTGAATCCGCCGAATGCGTATTTTCTGCGATGCCCAGGCGGGATGTTATCTCGTGGAGTGCTCTGATTGTTGGCCATGGTTTGAATGGGCGTCCTGATGTTGCTCTGAGGCTCTTTGATGAAATGGTGGCCAAAGGAGTGGAACAGAACTCAGTCACCTTTCTTGGTGCCCTGTCGGCCTGTGCGCATTCAGGCATGGTGGACAAAGCGTATGCTATATTCGAGCAGATGAAACAGCGGGGCATCAAGCGTGAGCTTAAGCATTACTCTTGCATGGCTGATGCGTTAGGGAGGGCAGGCCGTGTTCTTGAGGCAGTAAATCTCATAGAGGAAATGCCTTGCCAGCCTGACGAGGCTATCCTTGGTAGTGTGTTGGCAGCTTGCCGAGTGCATGGTGAAATGGACGCTGCTGAACGGATTTCAAAGAGATTGATGAGCATGTCTCCTGCAAAGAGCGGCTACTACATGAGCTTGGCAAACATATATTCAGATGCTGGAAGGTATGGTGATGCAGAGAGAATAAGAGGCTTCATGAAGGAAGTTAAAGTCGACAAGCTTCCTGGATATAGTTCAGTTGAACTCGATGTTTCTGTCTCTGAATCAAAAAATGTATAATTAGTTCCATATAGTGCGCAATGGATTTTGAAGCATTTGAGCTGTTTGGCAAGCCTGGTGGCATACACTCAGTGCAGTGTATGCTTTGAAGAAAAATATAGGCACCTGGTGGATGGGAAGTGCAAATGAGATGACTTGGCAACTCAACAAGACAGTTTTTGGGGAGGATTATAACATTACAGAGAGATGCTGAGTTAGTGCACTCATAGTGGAAGTGTTTGATTATGACATTAGTGACATGGTAGTTGCTGAGTTAGTATTGTCAAGTTGTGAAGTGTCAAGAGGTGCGGGGAAGGCATTTCTTCGAGCAGACAAGGGCAGGCCGTGTTCTTGAGGCAGTAAATCTCATAGAGGAAATGCCTTGCCAGCCTGACGAGGCTATCCTTGGTAGTGTGTTGGCAGCTTGCCGAGCGCATGGTGAAATGGACGCTGCTGAACGGATTTCAAAGAGATTGATGAGCATGTCTCCTGCAAAGAGCGGCTACTACATGAGCTTGGCAAACATATATTCAGATGCTGGAAGGTATGGTGATGCAGAGAGAATAAGAGGCTTCATGAAGGAAGTTAAAGTCGACAAGCTTCCTGGATATAGTTCAGTTGAACTTGACGTTTCTGTCTCTGAATCAAAAAATGTATAATTAGTTCCATATAGTGCTCAATGGATTTTGAAGCACTTGAGCTGTTTGGCAAGCCTGGTGGCATACACTGCAGTAGTGCAGTGTATGCTTTGAAGAAAAATACAGGCACCTGGTGGATGGGAAGTGCAAATGAGATGACTTGGCAACTCAACAAGACAGTTTTTGGGAGGATTATAACATTGCAGACAGATGCTGAGTTAGTGGATTCATAGTGGAAGTGTTTGATTATGACATCACCGACATGGAGTTGCTGAGTTATTGTTGTCAAATTGTGAAGTGTCAAGAGGTGTGGGGAAGGCATCTCTTCGAGCAGACAAGGACAGAATTCAAGAGGCTGATGAAACAGCACATGATGATCACATACAGGAAGCACAGACTCCTCCTACGTGTACTTCAGGTCTTCAGTCATGAGAGAATATATGCCTCGTGCTTGATGAGTTGTCAATGTAATGAGGTTCAAATAGCTTCTGAAACTGACACAGGATTATCATCAAATATGTGAGCATCTGACTAGCAAGGTGTAAATTAAGATTGGTGTTGTATTCACAGGAAAGTCTTTAAGAAAATGCGCTGGTACTACTGGCAACTGGTAAGGCTTATTCGCTCGTAGAATTTCTCTGTTCAAAATATGATCTTACGATGGAACGGGACTACCAAAAGGAACGCAATGTGGTTTCTATTGGCCATGTCAATGATTGATTCGGTAATGGAGATTTTGTTCAAACTCCATAGTATCAAGTGATTCTTAAGTCTTAACTAGGAAAAGGTCCATATTACCCACCCAATGACGATGCCATGGACCTAGGGTAGGGTTACAGGCCTGACCTAGACACCCTACCCAAAGTCACTACCCTAGGGTCAAGAACATTCAAAGTATAACAAAGGATACCGACTGAAGTAACCTTGGAGTGCAATCCACTCGACCAATTATCCCACTCGGATACCCCAATTCCATTCGACCAGGATGAAGTCACTCGACCATACAAGAAACCGCTCGGAGTACATAAAATCTAAAGTCACTCAGGATGGCAACGGTCAGGCGTTCACTCTGTAGTCTAAAGGTCATTTATAGCTCTTTATAGCTGGCGTTACCAGTAACGCCCTGTCTTAGTATACATTGAACCCTGTGTAACGTGGGATGGCTGGGGTCCTGGGCACTCTATATAAGCCACCCCCTCCACTGGCTCAAGGGTTCGCACCCCCTGTAACACAAACACTCATATTCCAATCGACCGCCTCAGGGCACCGAGACGTAGGGCTTTTACCTCTTCCGAGAGGGGCCTGAACTCGTAAACTCGTGTGTACAACCTCGCCGTAGTTAGGACCTTGCCTCCTCATACATACCCCCTATTCTTATTGTCAGACTTAGTACCACGACAGTTGGCGCCCACCGTGGGACAGGCGTCTTAGCGACTTCCGGTGAGGTTGCAGTATTTTCAGTCTTCATCAACATGGTTTCTGGCGGTGGTTTGGCTTTGGGCCGCGAGATCCGACTCGGCGCGCTCGTCTTCATCGCCGACGACTCCGCCTGTCTCCAGGAGGCCCCCCTCGACGTCGAGGCCCTTTCAGTCCGCGGGGCGGCGCACTTTCACGCGAGTGCCTGTGGCGTCCTTCTACGGCAGCCGTCGACCCAGTATTGGTCGGCTCCTTCATCATCCACTCTCCCCGCTGTACGTCGTCGCAAGCGGTCCGGTGGATCGCGGCTCCAGCGTTGGGTGAAACACGTGGTGGCCCGCCAGTCTGCCACCCCCAAGTTGCGGCAATCGATAACGACGAATCCCTCTACGGTCCAGTCGACTGGCTCCGTAGACACTCTTTCCGAGTGCGGAAGCAGTGACCCCGCGGCGGAGGTCCTTATGGTCGATTCCCGCCGCAGCCCGCCTGGGTACCGTCCCAGCGGTGGCGGCGGCGGCGATGGTCCGCCATATGCTCACGATGAGTATGAACCCCAAGCCCTCACTTCGGAGCTGCATCACCGCAACGTGGAGGCGCTCCAGACCCCCATCATGGGGGAGACTTCCAAGGCGCGGGCCCTGGAGGTCGCGCACCTGGCCACCTTGGCCGAGCGTGCGCGTCTGGAGAACCTTCAGCATTCACTCGACGAGCGTGCCCGTCGACTAGTTCCCGAATCCAGTCGACGGCAACGACAGTTGTTTCTGCCTGAGCCCCAGGTATACCTCACTCCAATCCAGAATCTTACAGTTGCAGCCCGTATAGCAGAGTCGATTCAGCCGTCCTAATCAGAGGCTGGAATAGGTTTGATGCAAATCCAAGCGCTGCTCCAGGCGGCAGGTGAGCAAAACAGAGTCGTTTCTCAGTCGCGCAACAGGATCCATAGCTGGTCTGTGGTGGCGGACACAGTCCAGTCGGCTCGCAGCCCAAGATCGCCTCTGCGGCGTGAGTCGTGGGCACCGCCAAGAGTAGTACCTGGGTCGGAACCACGAGCAGTATGATTATCGACTTGGCCGTGATGACCGCCATCGAGTGCCTACGCCACCTCCGAGGGCGGGTCGTATGCGCCCCGGCAATACGATGACAGGCGCCCATATGGCGATGAGCGAAGGATCCCAGTCGACCCAAGAGAGCCTGGGTTTGATGCAAGATCAATTCTTGTGCAAGGTCTGGTCGACAGGAACCGGGCACACAGAGAAGGACAGGACAGAAATCGTCCGATTGGCGGCAGAGTGCATGTTTCAGCAGAGCCATCAGAGCTGCCGAGATCCCTCCTAACTTCAGGTTGGCGACGGGAGTAAGCAAGTTCACTGGTGAGTCGAAGCCAGACACTTGGCCTATGCAGATTGGTGGCGGCAATGATGATGTAGCCATGAAGCACCTCCCCCTGATGCTAGAGGGCTCAGCCAGAACTTGGTTGAATTAGTTGGCTCCTGGTACCATCTTCAGTTGGGAAGAATTGGCCCGAGTGTTTGTCAGGACCTTTGAAGGCACTTGCAAACGACCTGCAGGGTTGACTGAATTACATCATTGTGTCCAGAAGCAGAATAAAACTTTGAGAGATTACATCCAGAGATGGACCACTCTTCATCACACCATGGAGAATGTGTCAGAGCATCAAGCAGTTTGCGCCTTCAAGAGGGCGTTTGGTATAGAGAGCTTAACCTGAAATTCGGTCGGACAGGGGACATGTCTCTGGCTCGGATGATGGAAATAGCCACTCGGTACGCTAACGGTGAGGAAGAAGACCGACTCCGCAGTGGTAAGAACAAACCAGTCGCCCAGGACGCCGGAGGAGGGAATTTCGGTCGGAAGCAGAAACGCAAAGCCAAACCCGCAGGTCCTGGTGAGGCTGCAGTTGTGAACCAAGGGAAGTTCAAAGGAAAGCCTAAGGGTCCTTGGATCCCCAAGAAAGTGAAAGATCAAGCGGGAAATGATGTGCTTGATTTACCGTGTCATATACACACACTGATAACCCACAAGTATAGGGGATCGCAACAGTTTTTGAGGGTAGAGTATTCAACCCAAATTTATTGATTCGACACAAGGGGAGCCAAAGAATATTCTCGAGTATTAGCAGTTGAGTTGTCAATTCAACCGCACCTGGAAAACTTAATATCTGCAGCAAAGTATTTAGTAGCAAAGTAGTATGGAAGTAATGGTAATGGTGGCAAAAGTAACAGTAACAACTTTGTAGTAATTGTAACAGTGGCAACGGAAAAGTAACTAAGCAAAGGTCAATATGTGAAAAGCTCATAGGCAATGGATCAATGATGGATAATTATGTCGGATGCGATTCCTCATGCAACAGTTATAACATAGGGTGACACAGAACTAGCTCCAGTTCATCAATGTAATGTAGGCATGTATTCCGAATATAGTCATACGTGCTTATGGAAAAGAACTTGCATGACATCTTTTGTCCTACCCTCCCGTGGCAGCGGGGTCCTATTGGAAACTAAGGGATATTAAGGCCTCCTTGTAATAGAGTACCGGACCAAAGCATTAACACTTAGTGAATACATGAACTCCTCAAACTACGGTCATCACCGGGAGTGGTCCCGATTATTGTCACTTCGGGTTTACCGGATTATAACACATAGTAGGTGACTATTGACTTGCAGAATAGAATCAAGAACTCACATATATTCATGAAAACATAATAGGTTCAGATCTGAAATCATGGCACTCGAGCCCTAGTGATAAGCATTAAGCATAGCAAAGTCATAGCAACATCAATCTCAGAACATAGTGGATACTAGGGATCAAACCCTAACAAAACTAACTCGATTACATGATAAATCTCATCCAACCCATCACCGTCCAGCAAGCCTACGATGGAATTACTCACGCACGACGGTGAGCATCATGAAATTGGTGATGGAGGAAGGTTGATGATGACGACGACGATGGATTCCCCTCTCCGGAGCCCCGAACGGACTCCAGATCAGCTCTCCCGAGAGAGATTAGGGCTTGGCGGCGGCTCCGTATCGTAAGACGCGATGAATCCTTCTCTCTGATTTTTTTCTCCCCGAACGTGAATATATAGAGTTGGAGTTGAGGTCGGTGGAGCCTCAGGGGGCCCACGAGGCAGGGGGCGCGCCCCAAGGGGGTGGGCGCACCTTTCACCCCCGTGGACAGGGTGTGGCCCCCTGGTGTTGATTGTTTCGCCAGTATTTTTTATTTATTCCAAAAATACTCTCTGTGAAGTTTCAGGTCATTCCGAGAACTTTTATTTCTGCACAAAAATAACACCATGGCAATTCTGCTGAAAACAGCGTCAGTCCGGGTTAGTTCCATTCAAATCATGCAAGTTAGAGTCCAAAAGAAGGGCAAAAGTGTTTGGAAAAGTAGATACGTTGGAGATGTATCAACTCCCCCAAGCTTAAACCTTTGCTTGTCCTCAAGCAATTCAGTTGACAAACTGAAAGTGATAAAGAAAAACTTTTACAAACTCTGTTTGCTCTTGTTGTTGTAAATATGTAAAGCCAGCATTCAAGTTTTCAGCAAAGATTATGAACTAACCATATTCACAATAACACTTAGGTCTCATGTTTACTCATATCAATGGCATAATCAACTAGCAAGCAATAATAATAAATCTCGGATGACAACACTTTCTCAAAACAATCATAATATGATATAACAAGATGGTATCTCGCTAGCCGTTTCTGAGACCTCAAAACATAAATGCAGAGCACCTCTGAAGATCAAGGACTGACTAGACATTGTAATTCATGGTAAAAGAGTTCCAGTCATACTCAATGTAAACTAATAGTAATGCATGCAAATGACAGCGGTGCTCTCCAACTGGTGCTTTTTAATAAGAGGATGATGACTCAACATAAAAGTAATAGATAGGCCCTTCGCAGAGGGAAGCAGGGATTTGTAGAGGTGCCAGAGCTCGATTTTTGAAATAGAGATAAATAATATTTTGAGTGGCATACTTTCATTGTCAACATAACAACCGAGAGATCTCGATATCTTCCATGCTACACACATTATAGGCGGTTCCCAAACAGAATGGTAAAGTTTATACTCCCCCACCCCCAACAAGCATCAATCGATGGCTTGCCAGAAACAACGGGTGCCTCCAACTAACAACAATCCTGGGGAGTTTTGTTTGCAATTATTTTGATTTGGTTTGAGCATGGGACTGGGCATCCCGGTTACCGGCCATTTTCTCGTGAGTGAGGAGCGGAGTCCGCTCATCGTGAGAATAACCCACCTAGCATGGAAGATATAGACAACCCTAGTTGATACATGAGCTATTGGAGCATACAAAACAAAATTTCATTTGAAGGTTTAGAGTTTGGCACATACAAATTTACTTGGAATGGCAGGTAGATACCGCATATAGGAAGGTATGGTGGACTCATATGGAATAACTTTGGGGTTTATGGAAGTGGATGCACAAGCAGTATTCCCGCTTAGTACAAGTGAAGGCTAGAAAGAGACTGGGAAGCGACCAACTAGAGAGCGACAACAGTCCTGAACATGCATTAAAATTAATCAACACTGAGTGCAAGCATGAGTAGGATATAATTCACCATGAACATAAATATCGTGGAGGCTATGTTGATTTTGTTTCAACTACATGCGTGAACATGTGCCAAGTCAAGCCACTCGAATTGTTCAAAGGAGGATACCACCCTATCATACCACATCACAATCATTTTAATAGCATGTTGGCACGCAAGGTAAACCATTATAAACTCCTTACAAATTAAGCATGGCATGAGCAACTATAATCTCTAATTGTCCTTGCAGAATCAGGAACGATGAACTAATCATATTTACAAAAACAAGATATGTCAAGTTCATACCAGCTTCTCCCATCTCAATCAGTCCATCATATGTCATCATTATTTCCTTTCACATGCACGACCGAACGGTGTGGATAATAGTGCACGTGCATTGGACTAATCTAGAATATGCAAGCATTTAATACACAGGAGAAGACAAGGTAACATGGGCTCTTTGTTAAATCAACAATAATGCATATAAGAGCCACTTCAACATTTTCATCATGGTCTTCTCCTCTCGACCCCCAAACAAAAGAGATAAAATAAAACTATTTACACGGGAAAGCTCCCAACAAGCAAAAGAAGAACAAGAAATCTTTTTGGGTTTTCTTTTAATTATTACTACTACAGGCATGGAAAGTAAACTAGCTAAAAACTAAAACTATTTTTTTTTGTTTTTTCTTCAGGTTATTCAAACACACAAGAAGAAGCTTAGAAAAGAAAATAAACTAGCATGGATAGTACAATGAAAAAGTATGAGCACCGACAACTGGCATGAGTGTGTGAACATGAATGTAATGTCGGTGAGAAATACGTAGTCCCCCAAGCTTAGGCTTTTGGCCTAAGTTGGTCTAGGGCCACGGCTGGCCTGGCGGACATCCAAAGTTGTAGCTGGGCTCGTACTGAGATGCAGCGGCTACTGCCTGATGAGCTGCAGCTTGGAGGCGAGCTGCCTCCGTCCTCCTCTCATACTCGTTCACCTCCTCCCTGGTTATGACATATCTCCTTTTTGCCCGAAAGTCAAAGAAAGTAGGGGCTGGAGAGCAACATGGACAGTGCGACGTCCGTCGAAGATTAGTCGGTACAGGAGGAACTGTTCATTCCTCTCAACAAACTGATGGCGAACCATAGCATTATAATCTAGATAAGCAAGAGGCAATTCCATGTCATTTGCATGTATGGGTACATCAAGATAATTAGCTACACGAGTTGCATAAATTACACTAAACAAGTCTCCACTTAAACCGTTAAGATGCAACCTTCGTTCAACAATGGCCCCCAGGTTATATTGTTTATCTCCTAATACCACACTCTTGAGGACACAAAGATCTGGAACGCACATGTGACAAGCTTCATCTTTACCGTTAATGCATCTACCTATAAAGAGAGCACAATAATGTATGGGAGGAGAATGAATGCTCCCTATGGTAGCTTGTGTGATTTCTCTAGATTCCCCCACAGTGATACTAGCAAGAAAATCTTTATATTCAGATTTGCGAGGTTCACCATTGCCCCACTGTGGGAGTTTACAAGCAATATTAAAATCTTCTAAATCCATGGTATATGATTTATCATAAAGATCAAATAAAACAGTGTGAGAATTGCACGAGGATGTAAATTTAAACCTTCTCACAAAGGAATCAGTTAGGTAACGGTATTGCGGGCACTTATCTGATACGAAGCCCTCAAGATCAGCATTACGCACGTACGCGTCAAATTCATCCTTGAGACTTGCTCCGACCATAAACTCCTCTGACGGCCATTCACAAGGCCGCACATGAGCTTCCCTTGGTAGTTCATTGTCCGCCTCACGTATCGCGAGCCTTGGGCCTTGCTTCCTTGAGGAACCACCTTGGTACATTTTCCTAAACATATTTCTTCCTCTGAAATTTTTCTGAAATTTTTAGTGACTCAAAATAAAAGTGAACCAAACTCAACAACATTGATAGCAACTACTCCCACAAGTGCCTAGAGGCTATATCATGCATTAGAACTACTTGGGACCATATAAATTTGACATGCAAGCTCAAGAACAGGGTCACCTAAGCAGCAAAAAATTGCAATGAATAAAGCACTAGAACCAAAACTAATTAGACCATTGGACGAGTCACATACCGAAGAACAATCCCCCAAAACAGTTTTGTGAATGGAGCTTTGAGCAAGGAGATCGAAAATGGCAGCAAGATGAGCTAGAACACGGGTTTGAGCTGGGAGGCTTTTTTCTGGAGGAAGACGAAGTGAATGGGTGCAGGAATAAGTGGAGGGGGTCCACGTGGGGCCCACGAGGCAGGGGGCGCGCCCCGGGGGGTGAGCGCGCCCTGGACCCTCGTGGCCAGGTGGTGGCCCCTCTGGTGTGTTCTCAGTGCCAGAAATTCTTAAATATTCTACAAAAAAAATCATATTTCAATTTTAGGACATTTGGAGAACTTCTATTTTCGAGGTATTTTTATGATAATTCAGAAAACAGACAGAAAATACTAATTTTTGCTTTATTTAATCTAAATAACAGAAAGTAAAAGGAGGGTACAGAGAGTCGTGCTTTCTAACTTCATCCATCTCATGCTCATCAAAAGGAATCCACTAACAAGGTTGATCAAGTCTTGTTAACAAACTCTTTCCGAATAACATGAAACCGGAGAATTTTCGAATAACACTAGGTTACCTCAACGGGGATATGCACATCCCAACAATAAGAATATCATATTTCTTCTTGACAGTCGGAAGAGGAAATTCAAAACCTCCAATAGTGATTGTTGAAATTTTTCCAATAGAATTTATACTGTGGACTTGAGGTTGTTTCCTCGAAAAGTGTACCGTATGCTCATTACCATTAACATGAAAAGTGACATTGCCTTTGGTACAATCAATAACAGCCCCTGCAGTATTCAAAAAGGGTCTACCAAGGATAATCGACATACTATCGTCCTCGGGAATATCAAGAATAACAAAGTCCGTTAAAATAGTAACGTTTGCAACAACAACAGGCACATCCTCACAAATACCGAGAGGTATAGCTGTTGATTTACTAGCCATTTGCAAAGATATTTCAGTAGGTGTCAACTTATTCAAATCAAGTCTACGATATAAAGAGAGAGGCATAACACTAACACCGGCTCCAAGATCACATAAAGCAGTTTTAACATAGTTTTTTTAATGGAGCATGGTATAGTTGGTACTCCTGGATCTCCAGGTTTCTTTGGTATTCCACCTTTAAAAGTATAATTAGCAAGCATGGTGGAAATTTTAGCTTCCGATATCTTTCTTTTATTTGTAACAATTTCTTTCATATACTTAGCATAAGGATTCATTTTAAGCATATCAGTCAAACACATATGCAAAAAGATAGGTCTAATCATTTCAGAAAATTGCTCAAAATCCTCATCATCCTTTTTCTTGGATGGTTTGGGAGGGAAAGGCATGGGTTTCTGAACCCATGGTTCTCTTTATTTACCGTGCTTCCTAGCAACGAAGTCTCTCTTATCATAACGTTGATTCTTTGATTGTGGGTTATCAAGATCAACAGCAGGTTCAATCTCTACATCATTGTTATTGCTAGGTTGAGCATCAACATGAACATCATCATTAAAATTATCACTAGGTTCATGTTCATTACCAGATTGTGTTTCAGCATCAGAAATAGAAATATCATTGGGATTCTCAGGTGTGTCAAGAACAGGTTCGCTAGAAGCATGCTAAGTCCTATCATTTTTCTTTTTCTTCTTCTTAGAAGGACTAGGTGCATCAACATGAGTTCTCTGAGAATCTTGCTCAATTCCTTAGGGTGGCCTTCAGGATACAAAGGTTCCTGAGTCATTTTACCCCCTCTAGTCATAACTCTAACATCATTATCATTTTTCTTGTTATTTAATTCATTGGGCAAATCATTTTGAGCTTTAAACACTTGTTCTACTTGAGTGGTAACCATAGAAGCATGTTTACTAATAAGTTTAAGTTCACCTTTAACTCTAGACATATAATCACTCAAGTGTTCAATCATATAAGCATTACGTTTCAATTGTCTACCAACATAAGCATTGAAGTTTTCTTGTTTAACAATAAAATTATCAAACTCATCTAAGCATTGGCTAGCAGACTTATAATGAGGAATGTCACCTTCATCAAATCTATAGAGAGAATTAACCTTTACTACCTGTGTTGGGTTATCAAGACCATGTATTTCTTCAATAGGTGGTAAATTCTTAACATCTTCTGCTTTAATACCCTTTTCTTTCACAACTCGTTTGGTACCCATCATTTGGGGTGGATTTGGTGGATTTCATTTGCCAATTCCGGGTTCAACTTGTTTGGCTGCCACGAAATTGACCATTGGAATTGAATTGCCATTTCCACCCAAATCCCTCCCCCCCTCAATCGTACTGTACCCAAATCCCAGACCCCACCCCGTCATTCCCGTAGATTTGCCGCAGCTCTCCTCCCCCCTCCCCCTCCCCGATCCCGCACATCCATGGCGCTCCGATTCGCCGCCGCCAGCGAGCCTTCCCTCCTCCGCTGATCCCTCTTCCTTCGTTCTTCTCCTCTCCCATGTCCTATTCCTCACCTTTCCCTTCCCTCCACGGCTCCACTCGACCCAGTTGCTCTGCCCCGTGCTCCGTTCTGCCGCCGGGAGCAGCGTTCGGTGACCCCTAGTTGCTCTGCTCCGACCTTCGTCCTGCTGCCGGGAGCAGCGGCCGGTGACCCCCCCAGTTGAGCACCACAGTCCCTGGTAGGTCTCCTCCTCCACCTCTTCTCTCACCCCCTTCCACATAGGCACTTCTCTTTTTGTTGAACCCTAACCTCACCAAATTAGTAGGTTCAGTACCGGATCGACCTCAAGCACACCGATCTGGAAACCTTGAGAGGAGATTGACAACTTGAACATCCCTGCACCTCATCTCTGATCTTAGAGGGCAACATTTTTGCAAGGTTCGTCTGACTAAGCTTTTAATTTGTACCGATGGAAACCTCTATTCCAAGTTAATTAGCTGCTGATGCGTACTTCCTGTTAAGACATGTATTAACTAACCGTTGCTAAGTGGTGGAGAGTTAGGAGCCTTTTGTAAGTTTTTCTATGTATGGGATGTAGCATATTGGATGGCCGGGAACTTTACTTATATAAAGATGGATTTGCAGAAATTGGATCTTCGATAGGAACTCTCAGCGTTCTGGGAACGGGGTCCCCAGACTTGCCTGCCTGCGGCCCACGGCGTGGCTCAGCGCATGGGCCCATACGGCCCGTCTTCATCAACGAGGCATTCAAGACCCTCGCGAGGGGCCAAGCCTCGCGAGGCAGACGACACAAGACCTCCTCAGGAGCGGCCTCACCAGGTTGGCTCGCGAGGGGCGGAGAGATCAAGGCAAGGCAAACCTCGCGAGGTTCTCGTGACGTGAGCCATGATGATCAAGATCAGGCGGGCGCCAGGCGCGCGCAGTGTCCTTGTTTCCCCTTTGGTGCTAAGGAAGCGAGCGCAGGCGCGGAGTACCGAGGCGTCAAGCAAAGGTTTCCGTATTGGTGCAACGAGACCAAGACCAGCAGGACGGCAAGACGGAGGTCACCATGGAGCACGAGGCGGCGTTACCACCAGAGCCTTTTGCAGGCGAAGACCGCTTTTGTCAGGATAAGCTGTACTAGTTGTCCCCTTTCAAATTGGCCGTTGTTGGCTCCCTTCCCGCTCAATATTTGGGGAGAGGACCAGGGCCTCTATAAATAGGACCAACCACCACGGTAGGAGGGAGAGCGATCCTCACCCACACACAGAGCGCAAGAACACCTCAACCTCAGGAGGCTGTTCTTCCCCTTGTAACTGTTCATCCATAGCCCAAGAGGCAATCCACCACCACCACACTGGAGTAGGGTGTTAAACCACAATGGTGGCCCGAACCAGTATAAATCTTGTGTCCCTCGTGTTGTGAGTTCGTTGAGTTTTCCCTTGAGATCTTAGCAAGTTAGGACGTGGATCGGTAGGGGGAGAACTTCCCGCGCACCCCAGAGTTCGAACCTTAAGGGTTTTGCCGGAACCCGTGATCCGATATTTGGTGCGCCAGGTAGGGGTGCGCTGTAGCTTCCCTCCCACCAATCTGCGCTCCGCCACCACCGCGCTCCACCCTCATGGCAGGCGTCTCGCTCCCAGCTCCGGCGGCCGACACCGATGACGGGGCCAGGGGGCTCCGAGCCCTGGCCCCCGCCCTGCGGCGGGTGCAGTGGCTGAAGGAGTGCTGGGCTAAGGGGTCCTCGGGTGTCCGGCCTGCTATCCATGGGCCGGACTGATGGGCTGTGAAGACATGAAGACCGAAGACCATACTCGTGTCCGGATTGGACTTTCCTTGGCGTGGAAGGCAAGCTAGGCGACCAGCTGTGAAGATTCCTTCTTATGTAACCGACTCCATGTAACCCTAGATCTCTCCGGTGTCTATATAAACCGGAGAGCATAGTCCGGATAGGACACATTCATTACCATATACACATAGGCTAGACTTCTAGGGTTTAGCCATTACGATCTCGTGGTAGATCAACTCTTGTAACACTCATATTCATCAAGATCAGTCAAGCAGGAAGTAGGGTATTACCTCCATAGAGAGGGCCCGAACCTGGGTAAACATCGTGTCCCCCGTCTCCTGTTACCACCGATCCTAGACGCACAGTTCGGGACCCCCTACCCGAGATCCGCCGGTTTTGACACCGACATTGGTGCTTTCATTGAGAGTTCCACTGTGCCGTCGTCAAAAGGTTTGATGGCCCCTTCAATCGTCGATGATGATGGTGTCCAGGGAGAAACCTTTCTCCCCGGACAGATCTTCATGTTCGGCGGCTTCGTACTGCGGGCCAACTCGCTTGGCCATCTGGAGCAGATCGACAGCTACGCCCCTGGCCATCAGGTCAAATTCGAAAGCTCAAACTACGTTGTGGACATCCGTGGAGACTTGATCTTCGACGGATTTGAGACCGCGGCAATCGCTCCCTGCCGCCCAGATGGACATGGCTTAAACCTGTCATCGGGCCGCATCCAGGAAAAAGCTCCTGCAGCGACTCTGGCCTTAGACCCGGAGCAGATCAAGTCCCCCGAAGATGGGAAGCTCAAGCCCATCGCGGGGGCTACCGATTCTGCGGCGTTGGAGCCGCTCGCAGATTCCGCCGCGTACGGCATCTGCATCAACGGAACCCCGGACTCTTCTCCGGTGTCGAGTTCCAAACCCTGCGTGTCCGCGGACACCGAACTCGATCGGTTATCGATCTTCAAGTTCAGCGCCGCAGATGGTTTCCAAAACTCGCCCATGGGCGACCTACTAAACTCATTAAAAAACCTATCCCTGGCAGATGGCTCGTTGCTGAACTATGTTCGGTTCGAACTTACGGCCGATGATGGAGAAATTTGCTCCCCGCCCACCACCCACTTTATAGCCACTGTAGAGGACCCAACCAACACGCCTAACCCCCGCTCCGAAGACATCGCCGGTATGGACGACGATGAGGGGCAGGGCCAGAGCCTTCCACCCGCTAGACACGGGATGGCCACTTCCTGGTATGACGTGTGTATGATAGACACACACGACGACGCTCTCGACGATGACAAGGAGGATCCAGTCGAGAATAAATCTCCTGGTACACAGTCCGAACACCGGCGCCCACGGCGCCGCTCCAAGCCACATCTCCCAAGAGAAAACACTGCTAGCACCAGAGAAGATAACACTCTGGACAATGAAGACCCTGTTGAGGTAGAATCCGAACAGGAGGAACAGGAAAGCGGGCAAGACAGCCTTGATGAACAGGCCACATATGGAGACTCGGAGGACAGCAATTATCTCCCACCCTCCGAGGAAGAGGAGATCCTCGACAACGAGGATTTTATCGTGCCTAAGGAACCTCTCGAGCAGGAGCGTTTCAAACGCTGGCTTATAGCCACTGCAAGGAGCATAAGGAAGAAGCAGCTGCAACTTCAAGCAAGCCAAGATCTGCTCAATGGTAGATGGACCGAGGTCTTGGCCGCCGAAGAGTACGGCCTTAGTAGCCCAGACGAAAGTCACCACAAGAGTAGGTGGCTCCCTCGATACGATGGCAGGGCGTTGGATCCCACATCACCATCGAACAATGCGGCGGGCCGGCCACAGTTCGGTCCAGACAAAGCAGCAGCCCAGGCAGAGCAACATACCATCCCATCCGGCCGTCAAATCAAGAGCAAAACAACTCGAGGGAACACTCGCGACATCAACCACGACCTGGAGGGCAGAGCAGGGCGCACAAGATCGATGTACGGATCACGGAGATACACCCCGACCGACAATCATGGTCACCCATTCGGACACTACAGAGCCGACCATGCCCGGACCGAACTCCATAAACGGAGTCCGTCGGAAGTGCTTCATAGTGTGGCTCAACATAGGGGAGCCGCACACCCTCTCTGCTTCACTGACGAGGTAATGAAGCATGAATTTCCAGACGGGTTTAAACCCATTAACATCAAATCATACAATGGAACAACAGATCCCGCGGTATGGATTGAGGATTACCTCCTCCACATTCACATGGCTCGCGGAGACGACCTTCATGCCATTAAATACATACCTCTCAAGCTTAATAGGTCAGCTCGCTACTGGCTAAACAGTTTACCAGAAAATTCTATTGGTAGCTGGGAAGATTTGGAAGACGCCTTTCGAGACAACTTCCAAGGAACATATGTCCGGCCGCTAGATGCCAATGACTTAACTCGCATCGTCCAGAAGCCTAGCGAGTCAGCCAGGGAGCTCTGGACTAGGTTCTTAGTCAAAAAGAACCAAATTGTCGACTGTACGGACGCAGAAGCCCTCGCAGCCTTCAAACATGGCGTCCGGGATGAATGGCTAGCGCGTCACCTCGGCCAGGAAGGACCTAAGTCCATGACAGCCCTTACAGGTCTAATGACCCGCTTTTGTGCGGGAGAAGACAACTGGCTTGCTCGTAAAAGCAACAACGCCAGCGACCCGGGCACTTCCGAAATTCGAGACGGCAACGGCAAGCCACGACGAACTAAACACAACAGTCGCAGTAATATATGCAACACAACGGTGAACGCCGGACTTCGTAATCCGAATCCCGGCCAACGGAAGAAGCCTCTAAAGGCAAACCAGGATGGACCATCCACCCTTGACAGGATATTGGACCGACCTTGTCAGATTCACGGTCACCCTGATAGGCCAGCTAATCATACCAACAGAAACTGTTGGGTCCTCAAGCAAGCAGGCAAGCTCAACGCCAATCACAAGGGGAGGAGGTCACCAGGCGATAGAGACGACAGATCGGCTCGCCAGCCGAACACCAAGGGCCAGAAACACTTTCCCTCTGAAGTTCGACCACTCCCAGAACGGAAATAGCAGTTCGGCTTCCGCCGCCCACCTACTGTACTGGCAAAGTTCACACCACGCGTACATCACTATGCACTCAAGATACCATGGGCATCGGCGGAAGCACAATATGGACAACCCTGCAAGAATCCCCGTAACGTTCTTATCCGTCCTTCTTATTTTCCTGTATCATTTCTTAAAAACAGGTGACCAACAGGACAACATCTACATCGGACTCTCTCGAAGTTCGGATCCGCACACTCACCTACGGGGCCACTCCCATTAAGGATTCCCCTCCCCGAGGACGGGCGGCGCAGACGTGCGACAGGAGGTCCAAAATAAGCTTTTGTAGACTGCACTCTTTCTTTTGAGCCTGTACCATGCCCTTTTCCTCTGTTCCCAACCCCGAGCATGTCAAATAGCTGGGTTATGGTTTTTACTCTTTATATATATTTTTATCATTGGCATATTGCTCCGCTCCCAGTAAACTTTATCCGAACTAATCTTTGATGCTCTTTCTACAATGAGTCCGGCCGTAACGGCTGCCTTACAAGACGCGCCTCGGCATAACTTGCCAGGGGCCCGGTATGGGAACAAACGAGCCGCCAGTAAAAGTCCGAACATCTCTATAGCGTACTTCGGCGTCACAAGTTTGGCCTTATATGCATTAGCTCCGAATCATTGTCTTTGGTCAATAGTTGGGTTGCCCGGCTCCTGTGCTTGCTACCCTACGTTCCGCTCTATCGGCTAGGGTAGTAAAGGGAGAACTACTGCGATTGTGCCCTGGCCTAGACCGGGCGAGCACCTCAGTAGAGAAAGCCGAAAACTGACTGTCATGATGCGGCGAGAGCTGGTCAACCACTTGACGAC
The DNA here is from genome assembly GCF_002575655.3 of Aegilops tauschii subsp. strangulata. Classification (NCBI taxonomy): domain Eukaryota; kingdom Viridiplantae; phylum Streptophyta; class Magnoliopsida; order Poales; family Poaceae; genus Aegilops; species Aegilops tauschii. The sequence continues at coordinate 360,157,714 of NC_053035.3, forward strand.
TTATTAGAATCTTTAGCGATTCTCCGTGTCAAACGAGGGATCTTTTTTAGATCAACATATGTAAAGCACTATGCGCCGTATACATACCAGGGGCTATGTCGTAACCCCACCATAAAACTCCTATGGCTAAGTGAAAGTGTTAACACCCTATAGTCCAATTGCCTGGTTCGCCGCATTATCACCTCCTTTATGGACCAAGACGTTGGATAAAGAGTGATTAAATGCTTTTCCGAACACCCCCGTACTTCCTACGAGGGGGCTGAAGCCGACGACCGGAAAACTTTTAGATTATACTAAAACGGCCACAGAGGAGGAATTCAAGCTTTTGAGCAAAATATAAATAGACTGACTATAAAGTTGTCTGTTACATCATTATATAAATCACTCGAACATTGTATCTTTCGAGCATTGACCCTCTATCAAGCGGGCGGCATCCAAGACATCTTCAAAATAGTGCTCCGGCTCATTACGGTCCTGGCCCTTGGGTGGACTCCTCGCCGCAACATCGATGGCCTTCATCTTTCCACAAAATGTTTTGACTCGGGCAAAGGCCATCCGTGCACCGTCAATGCACGTCGACCACTTCACAGCATCGATATGTGGCACCGCGTCAACAAGCCGTCGCACCAGGCCAAAATAACTACTCGGAATAGGCTCACTTGGCCACAACCGGATTATGACGTTCTTCATGGCGTCGCCAGATATCCTATGATGCTCGACCCACTGGGACATCTATTCATTGAGCAACAGAGGGCGCTTCGACGTGCCGAATTGTGACCAGAAAAGCTTCTCCATTGCATACCCCTCTTGTGCACAGTAAAATTGCGCCGCATTGAAAGAACTCTTCGGCAAGTCCAAAAATTCAGCCGGAGAACTCTAGACCTGGTTTAGGTGAGCATAGTCCGGATCGCCAAACTTGGTCTGAAGCAAAAAGGGCTTACCGGCCGCTATCTCCTTAGCCTGCCGAATCTCTTCACGAGTTGCCCTAGATTCAGACCGAGCTTCACTTGCCACTCGTACGGCCTTATCAAGCTCAGCCATTTTGGCTTTATTTTCCTTCTCAAGGAATTCACATCGGCTGGCAGTATTCTTCAATTCAAGCGCCAGTGCGGATATTTTCTCCTCACTTTGGCGCCGAGCTGCTTGTTCGGCTCTTAGATCAGCCGATGCCTTCTCGGCAGTCGCATCACTACGCCGGGCCTGCTCCTTGGCCCGGGCTAGCTCCGCCCAAAGAGCTTCAACGGCGGCAGCACCATCTGCAATCATGCACATTTCATATAAACCATTTTCGGCATCAGGCCTACATCACAACCACATTGGTGTAAGGAATGCTCGACATATATACCTTGCGAGTCGTCAAGATGCCTGTTGATCAATGCAATGTCATCTTCCGCAATATCCAGCTTTCGCTGTAGTTCGGCCACTTCCATATTTCGGGTAGCCGCAGGAGGGGAGGCAGCTTGTATTCCAAGTTAAATCAAGGTTAGCAAATGAGCATATCTTATTGATCCTCAGGTCGCTTTCGTCGGAAGGCATTCCAAGTCTCAGGGGCTACTGCATATACAACAGGTGCATTCTGTCAATATTATTCAATTGGCAAAACTACATCACAAACCTCAAAACCCCTTAGGAGGCTCGTGAAGGTCTTGTTCAACCCGCTCTTCGCGGAGAGAACCTTTTCGACCACCGTAACCATCAAGGAACGGTGTTCCTCCGAAACGGACGCTTGTCACAGCATGTCCGTCAGCATTTCCGGCGCTTCTGGGTCTTCGGAAGCCGACGTCGGAGTACGGTATTCCTTTGAAGGAATCCGCCCACTCACCCCCGGGATCGTCTCCGGCTCTAAACTGGATAGGGCGGGGCCACCATGCTTGATTCCCGAACCCTGAGTGACAGAGGCACCACCTTCGGGTAATGCCCTCTTCGTTTCCTGCACTGCCTGCCGAGCCCCCCGGGACGATACCTCAGAATCATCCGCCCTGTTGGGCGAAGGGACCGAAGAAGGCGTGTCACTCTCCAACATCTCTGGAAGAAGGTCTCCCGAGGAGGAGGACGATTGGGAAACCCTAGGCGTTAACCTGCGAGGACATACGTATATGGGAGGATTACTTCAGTAATAAGAAAGGAAGGAGCTATGGCTAAAGTACCCTGCTGCACTTACGGTTTGCCCAGAGGTTTATCCTTGGGGCAGAGACCACCTCCGGCCTCCCTGTTCTCGCCCTCCCTCGCAGGCACCCGGTATGATGTCGGAGTCAGCATCCTCGTTAGTAGGGCGTTCGCAGAGTCTTCGGGAAGGGGCGCCGGACACCAGATCAACACCGCTTTCTTTACCCAGTCCTGTGAAGGACGGATTGTTCAATCTCTTACCAAGAGATACTCAAATAAAGGGAGTGCCGAGATCGAATAATTACCGCGGTATCCGGATGATTGCAGTCGAGGCCAACATCTTCGGTGGTGTCCGGCCATTGCTCTCGTTCCCCGAAATATAATTTCCACATTCCCTCGTGCATAGTGCCGAGGAAGTGCTGAAGAGTCCGCCGTCCTTCGGGATTAAACTCCCACATACGGAGAGGCCGCCGCTGACACGGCAGGGTCCGGCGGACTAGCATTACTTGAACGACGTTCACAAGACCGATGCCCTTCTCGATAAGGCTTCGGATGCGATCTTGCAGAGTCTGCACTTCATTGATGGATCCCCAGTCCAGTCCCTTATTGATCCATGAGGCAAGCTGAATTGGAGGGCCGGGTCAGAATGCAGGCGTAGCTGCCCACATGGAGCCCCGCGGCTCGTTGATATAAAACCACCCCTGCTGCCATAGGTCGGAAGACTTGGCGAAAGATCCTTCAAACCAAACCGCGCTGGCAAGCTTGCCTATTGTCACGCTGCCACATTCTGCCTGCTCCTCCTCTGTCACCTGCGGCCTCACGTCAAAGGTCTTGAGCCACAAACCAAAGTGCGGAGGAGTCGGGAGGAAGGCCTCACATGTGACGATAAATGTCGAGATGAGGAGAATAGAGTCCGGGGCCAGATCGTGAAAGCCTAGCCCATAGTAAAACATGAGCCCCCGGACGAAGGGGTTAAGCGCGAACCCTAACCATGAAGGAAGTGGGACACAAACACTACCACTACAAAAAAGACACATCCGTGACATTTTGGGCCGAACAATTTTTTTTTCTGTCATACATATGACACTTCTATGACGATAATTGTGACAAAACCCGGTATCATCATAGATGTTGTGGGCTCCTACTTCTATGACAAAAAATCATGACAGAAAATGGGCTTTTCGTCCTAGGCGGGCCGGAGACGCAGCTGCATGACATTCTTTGGGCCGTCCATGACGGAAAAAACCGTGGTAGAAGCGAGGGCGAGGAAAATTTCGGCAAGTTCCCGGTTACGGTGGGAGGTCGGGGGCCGAGCGATGCGCGTTTCTCTCGTACATGTATGCGCGCGTGTGTGAGGCGTTGGCTCTAACTGAACCCGAGTGAGGCGTTGGGCTCTAACTGAACCCGAGCGAGGCGTTGGGCTCTAACTGAACCCGAGCGATTGCACTGCAGGCTACGCGTTACTGAACCCGAGCGATCGATCGATGGCTGTTAACTGAACCCGATCGAGCGATTCCTTCGCTACTGCTGCTAACTGAAGCCGATCGATGCTGCCTCTTGGATGAACAGTGAGCGTTGCGGGGGGGGGGGGGGTTGGATGAACAGTGAGCGGTGGCGTTGCCTCTGGATGAACAGTAGACGGTGGAGGGGTGCCCGTGGAGGGGTGGTTGAACAGGACCCCGTGGTGTGGAGGGCTGGATGAACAGTAGATGGTGGAGGGGTGCCCGTGGAGGGGTGGTTGAACAGTAGCCGGTGGAGTAGCGCGCGGTGGAGGCTGGATGAACAGGAGCCCGTGGAGGCTGGAGGAGGTCGACGGTAGCCCGTGGAGTGTGGAGGAGGTTGACGGTGGAGATGAACAGTATCCCGTGGAGTCCCGTTTTGCGGTACGCCACACCCCTCCCGATGAACAGGACCCCCGTCTCGACCGTAGGAGGTCCGTTTCGTCCGTTTTGCGGTACGCCACACCCCTCCCGATCAACAGGATCCCCGTTTCGACCGTACGAGGTCCGTTTCATCCGTTTTGCGGTACGCCACACCCCTCCCTATCAACAGGACCCCCGTTTCGACCGTAGGAGGTCCGTTTCCTCCGTTTTGCGGTACGCCACACCCCGACCGATCAACAGGACCCCGTTCCGAGCGTAGGAGGTCCGTTTCCTCCGTTGTGCAGTATGCCAGGCCTCGTTTCCATCGCCTGTTCCGTCCAAGCCCTCCCGATGTACACGACCACGCATTCCGTTCTGACCCAGCCGGTTGGCTCCCACGCGTTCCGTTGCCTCCCGATGAACATGACGTATTCCGTTGCCTCCCCATGAACACGACGCATTCCGTTGCCTCCCCATGAACACGACGATGACGCTGTTTCTCCGTTCTGACCCAGCCATGTACACGAGCCTTGGCCGTACGTATGCTTGAGTAGGCGTTCGAGACCCCGCCCGTATGTACACATACGTGGCCGTATTTTCTTTCTTGCACCCTGGCCACTGTACGTACGTGTACATGCTACGTGCGCGCCTCTACTACGACACGTACGCGCCTCTACTACGACACATGCACACCTCTACATCCATCAGTATATATGTACGTACACGTTCGCAACCAGAATGACAACGCTACGTACGCTTCGACCAGGTGGGTCCCAACTGTCAGGCACTTCCTTGCCTGCGAAGATGTAGCTGGTGGGTCCCAGCAGTCAGGAGGTGAATCATTTTTTTATATCCCGGACACACTTCCTTGCGTGCGAAGATGTAGCTGGTGGGTCCCAGCAGTCAGGGGCAAACGTTTTTTTCACGAAATACGGTGGCCCGTCCGGTGGGTCCCCGCTGTCAGGTGGAGAAATAATTATTTTGCACGTAATAAGGAGGCACTTCCTTGCTGCGGCCGTGGACCCAGCTGTCAGCCTCTCCATGTATAGTCCACGTCCGATGGAAGCCGTTCCTTGACCACGTTGACCACGCCGCGCCGAGAGCACCAGGGCGGTGGACGATGGCGAGGCCTAGGAAGGGGACGACGCGGAGCCGGGGAAGACGCGGCAGTGGATGCCCACGCGTAGAGGAGTACGAGGGTTCACTGGTTCGCTGCGGTGTGAGGCTGCCGTCGCCGCAGAATAACAGGGGGTGTGGGTGAGTAGAGGGATGGCCTGGCCAGCGGTGGGAGTAGTAGGGGGCGGTGAGGCCACCGCCGCATCGCAGCCGGCCACGGGAGGCAGAAGCACGAGGAACGACTGACGCTGGTTTGGGCAGCTGGAGCAAGAAGACCAGAGGTTGAAGAAGCACTACAGCCGTTGGATGGACATCGTACGGTCACTGGAGCTAGAATCGTGCATATTGACTAAGTTGACAAAGCCCTCCGTCCCCGTCAACTTAGTAGGCCCACAAGTCAGCCTGCCACTATACTGGGTCCCAGCTAACAGGGGGAGTATTCATTTTTTTTGTGCGTAATAAGGAGGCACTTCCTTGCGTGCGAAGATATAGCTGGTGGGTCCGAGCTGTCAGCGGCGATAACGTTTTTTTCACGAAATACAGAGGCCCTTTCGGTGGGTCCCTGATGTCAGGTGGAGGAATCATTATTTTGCACGTAATAAGGAGGCATTTCCTTGCGTGCGGCCGTGGACCCAGCTGTCGGCCTCTCTACGTGCAGTCCACTTCAGATGCATGTCGGTTGTTGACCACGTTGACCAGGCCGCACCGAGAGCACCAGGACGGTGGACGACGGCGAGGCCTAGGAAGGGAATGACACGGAGGCTGGGAAGACTCGGCAGTTGTTTCCCACGCGGAGGGGAGTACGACTGTACGAGGGTTTACTGGTTCGTCTGCCGTCGCCGGAGAATAACAGCAGGTGTGGGTGAGTAGAGGGGTGGCTAGGCCAGCGATGGGAGTACGATGGCTAGGCCTAAGTTGGTCCAGGGCCACGGCTGGCCTGGCGGACATCCAAAGTTGTAGCTGGGGTCGTACTGAGATGCAGCGGCTACTACCTGACGAGCTGCAGCTTGGAGGCGAGCTGCCTCCGTCCTCCTCTCATACTCGTTCGCCTCCTCCCTGGTTATGACATATCTCCTTTTTGCCTGAAAGTCAAAGAAAGTAGGGGCTAGAGAGCAACATGGATAGTGCGACGTCTGTCGAAGATTAGTCGGTACTGGAGGAACTGTTCATTCCTCTCAACAAACTGATGGCGAACCATAGCATTATAATCTAGATAAGCAGGAGGCAATTCCATATCATTTGCATGTATGGGTACATCAAGATAATTAGCTACACGAGTTGCATAAATTCCACTAAATAAGTCTCCACTTAAACCGTTAAGATGCAACCTTCGTTCAACAATGGCCCCCAGGTTATATTGTTTATCTCCTAATACCGCACTCTTGAGGACACAAAGATCTGGAACGCACATGTGACAAGCTTCATCTTTACCGTTAGTGCATCTACCTATAAAGAGAGCAAAATAATGTATGGGAGGAGAATGAATGCTCCCTATGGTAGCTTGTGTGATTTCTCTAGATTCCCCCACAGTGATACTAGCAAGAAAATCTTTATATTCAGATTTGCGAGGTTCACCATTGCCCCACTGTGGGAGTTTACAAGCAATATTAAAATCTTCTAAATCCATGGTATATGATTTATCATAAAGATCAAATAAAACAGTGTGAGAATTGCGCGAGGATGTAAATTTAAACCTTCTCACAAAGGAATCAGTTAGGTAACGGTATTGCGGGCACTTATCTGATACGAAGCCCTCAAGATCAGCATTACGCATGTACGCGTCAAATTCATCCTTGAGACTTGCTCTGACCATAAACTCCTCTGACGGCCATTCACAAGGCCGCACATGAGCTTCCCTTGGTAGTTCATTGTCCGCCTCACGTATCGCGAGCCTTGGGCCTTGCTTCCTTGAGGAACCACCTTGGTACATTTTCCTAAACATATTTCTTCCTCTGAAATTTTTCTGAAATTTTTAGTGACTCAAAATAAAAGTGAACCGAACTCAACAAGAATGATAACAACTACTCCCACAAGTGCCTAGAGGCTATATCATGCATTAGAACTACTTGGGACCATATAAATTTGACATGCAAGCTCAAGAACAGGGTCACCTAAGCAGCAAAAATTTGCAATGAATAAAGCACTAGAACAAAAACTAATTGGACCATTGGAGGAGTCACATACCGAAGAACAATCCCCCAAAACAGTTTTGTGAATGGAGCTTTGAGCAAGGAGATCGAAAATGGTAGCAAGATGAGCTAGAACACGGGTTTGAGCTGGGAGGGTTTTTTCTGGAGGAAGACGAATTGAATGGTTGCAGGAATAAGTGGAGGGGGTCCACGTGGGGCCCACGAGACAGGTGCGCGCCCCAGGGGGGTGAGCGCGCCCTGGACCCTCGTGGCCAGGTTGTGGCCCCTCTGGTGTGTTCTCAGTGCCAGAAATTCTTAGATATTCTACAAAAAAATCATATTTCAATTTTAGGACATTTGGAGAACTTCTATTTTCGAGGTATTTTTATGATAATTCAGAAAACAAACAGATGTACTAATTTTTGCTTTATTTAATCTCAATAACAGAAATTAAAGGAGGGTACAGAGAGTCGTGCTTTCTAACTTCATCCATGTAATGCTCATCAAAAGGAATCCACTAACAAGGTTGATCAAGTCTTGTTAACAAACGCTTTCCGAATAACATGAAACCGGAGAATTTTCGAATAACACTAGGTGACATCAACGGGGATATGCACATCCCCAACAATAAGAATATCATATTTCTTCTTGACAGTCGGAAGAGGAAATTGAAAACCTCCAATAGTGATTGTTGAAATTTTTCCAATAGAATTTATACTGTGGACTTGAGGTTGTTTCCTCGAAAAGTGTACCGTATGCTCATTACCATTAACATGAAAAGTGACATTGCCTTTGGTACAATCAATAACAGCCCCTGCAGTATTCAAAAAGGGTCTACCAAGGATAATCGACATACTATCGTCCTCGGGAATATCAAGAATAACAAAGTCCGTTAAAATAGTAACGTTTGCAACAACAACAGGCACATCCTCACAAATACCGAGAGGTATAGCTGTTGATTTACTAGCCATTTGCAAAGATATTTCAGTAGGTGTCAACTTATTCAAATCAAGTCTACGATATAAAGAGAGAGGCATAACACTAACACCGGCTCCAAGATCACATAAAGCAGTTTTAACATAGTTTTTTTAATGGAGCAGGTATAGTTGGTACTCCTGGATCTCCAGGTTTCTTTGGTATTCCACCTTTAAAAGTATAATTAGCAAGCATGGTGGAAATTTTAGCTTCCGATATCTTTCTTTTATTTGTAACAATTTCTTCATATACTTAGCATAAGGATTCATTTTAAGCATATCAGTCAAACACATACGCAAAAAGATAGGTCTAATCATTTCAACAAAGTGCTCAAAATCCTCATCATCCTTTTTCTTGGATGGTTTGGGAGGGAAAGGCATGGGTTTCTGAACCCATGGTTCTCTTTCTTTACCATGCTTCCTAGCAACGAAGTCTCTCTTATCATAACGTTGATTCTTTGATTGTGGGTTATCAAGATCAACAGCAGGTTCAATCTCTACATCATTGTTATTGCTAGGTTGAGCATCAACATGAACATCATCATTAAAATTGTCACTAGGTTCATGTTCATTACCAGATTGTGTTTCAGCATCAGAAATAGAAATATCATTGGGATTCTCAGGTGTGTCAAGAACAGGTTCGCGAGAAGCATGCTAAGTCCTATCATTTTTCTTTTTCTTCTTCTTAGAAGGACTAGGTGCATCAACATGAGTTCTCTGAGAATCTTGCTCAATTCCTTAGGGTGGCCTTCAGGATACAAAGGTTCCTGAGTCATTTTACCCCCTCTAGTCATAACTCTAACATCATTATCATTTTTCTTGTTATTTAATTCATTGGGCAAATCATTTTGAGCTTTAAACACTTATTCTACTTGAGTGGTAACCATAGAAGCATGTTTACTAATAAGTTTAAGTTCACCTTTAACTCTAGACATATAATCACTCAAGTGTTCAATCATATAAGCATTACGTTTCAATTGTCTACCAACATAAACATTGAAGTTTTCTTGTTTAACAATAAAATTATCAAACTCATCTAAGCATTGGCTAGCAGACTTATAACAAGGAATATCACCTTCATCAAATCTATAGAGGGAATTTACCTTTACTACCTGTGTTAGGTTAGCAAGACCATGTATTGCTTCAATAGGTGGTAAATTCTTAACATCTTCTGCTTTAATACCCTTTTCTTTCACAACTCGTTTGGTACCCATCATTTAGGGTGGATTTGGTGGATTTCATTTGCCAATTCCGGGTTCAACTTGTTTGGCTGCCACGAAATTGACCATTGGAATTGAATTGCCATTCCCACCCAAATCCCTCCCCCCTCAATCGTACTGTACCCAAATCCCAGACCCCACCCTGTAATTCCCGTGGATTTACCGCAGCTCTCCTCCCCCTCCCCCTCCCCGATCCCGCACATCCATGGCGCTCCGATTCGCCGCCACCGGCGAGCCTTTCCTCCTCCGCTGATCCCTCTTCCTTCGTTCTTATCCTCTCCCATGTCCTATTCCTCACCTTTCCCTTCCCTCCACGGCTCCACTCGACCCAGTTGCTCCGCCCCGTGCTCCGTTCTGCCGCCGGGAGCAGCGTTCGGTGACCCCTAGTTGCTCTGCTCCGACCTTCGTCCTGCTGCCGGGAGCAGCGGCCGGTGACCCCCCCACTTGAGCACCATAGTCCCTGGTAGGTCTCCTCCTCCACCTCTTCTCTCACCCCCTTCCACATAGGCACTTCTCTTTTTGTTGAACCCTAACCTCACCAAATTAGCAGGTTCAGTACCATATCGACCTCAAGCACACCGGATCTGGACACCTTGAGAGGAGATTGACAACTTGAACATCCCTGCACCTCATCCCTGATCTTAGAGGGCAACATTCTTGCAAGGTTCGTCTGACTAAGCTTTTAATTTGTACCGATGGAAACCTCTATTCCAAGTTAATTAGCTGCTGATGCGTACTTCCTGTTAAGACATGTATTAACTCACCGTTGCTAAGTGGTGAAGAGTTCGGAGCCTTTTGTAAGTTTTTCTATGTATGGGATGTAGCATATTGGATGGCCGGGAACTTTACTTATATAAAGATGGATTTGCAGAAATTGGATCTTCGATAGGAACTGTCGGCGTTCTGGGAACGGGGTCCCCAGACTTGCCTGCCTGCGGCCCATGGCGTGGCTCAGCGCATGGGCCCGTACGGCCCGTCTTCATCAACGAGGCATTCAAGACCCTCGCGAGGGGCCAAGCCTCGCGAGGCGGACGACACAAGACCTCCTCAGGAGCGGCCTCACCAGGTTGGCTCACGAGGGGCAGAGAGATCAAGGCAAGGCAAACCTCGTGAGGTTCTCGTGACGTGAGCCATGACGATCAAGATCAGGCGGGCACCAGGCGGGCGCCAGCGCGCGTAGTGTCCTTGTTTCCCCTTTGGTGCTAAGGAAGCGAGCGCAGGCGCGGAGTACCGAGGCGTCAAGCAAAGGTTTCCATATCGGTGCAACGAGACCAAGACCAGCAGGACGGCAAGACGGAGGTCACCATGGAGCACGAGGCGGCGTCAGCACCAGAGCCTTTTGCAGGTGAAGACCGCTTTTGTCAGGATAAGCTGTACTAGTTGTCCCCTTTCAAATTGGCCGTTGTTGGCTCCCTTCCCGCTCAATATTTGGGGAGAGGACCAGGGCCTCTATAAATAGGACCAACCACGATGGTAGGAGGGAGAGCGATCCTCACCCACACACATAGCGCAAGAACACCTCAACCTCAGGAGGCTGTTCTTCCCCTTGTAACTGTTCATCCATAGCCCAAGAGGCAATCCACCACCACGACACTGGAGTAGGGTGTTACACCACAATGGTGGCCCGAACCAGTATAAATCTTGTGTCCCTCGTGTTGTGAGTTCGTTGAGTTTGCCCTTGAGATCTTAGCAAGCTAGGACGTGGATCGGTAGGGCGAGAACTTCGCGCGCACCCCAGAGTTCGAACCTTAAGGGTTTTGCCGGAACCCGTGATCCGACATTTGGTGCGCCAGGTAGGGGTGCGCCGTAGCTTCCCTCACGTCGATCTGCGCTCCGCCACCACCGTCCTCCACCCTCATGGCAGGCGTCTCGCTCCCAGCTCCGGCGGCCGACACCGATGATGGGGCCAGGGGGCTCCGAGCCCTGGCCCCCACCCTGCAGCGGGTGCAGTGGCTGAGGGAGTCCTGGGCTAAGGGGTCCTCGGGCATCCGGCCTGCTATCCATGGGCCGGACTGATGGGCTGTGAAGACATGAAGACCGAAGACCATACTCGTGTCCGGATTGGACTTTCCTTGGCGTGGAAGGCAAGCTAGGCGACCAGCTGTGAAGATTCCTTCTTATGTAACCGACTCCATGTAACCCTAGATCTCTCCGGTGTCTATATAAACCGGAGAGCATAGTCCGGATAGGACACATTCATTACCATATACACATAGGCTAGACTTCTAGGGTTTAGCCATTACGATCTCGTGGTAGATCAACTCTTGTAACACTCATATTCATCAAGATCAGTCAAGCAGGAAGTAGGGTATTACCTCCATAGAGAGGGCCCGAACCTGGGTAAACATCGTGTCCCCCGTCTCCTGTTACCACCGATCCTAGACGCACAGTTCGGGACCCCCTACCCGAGATCCGCCGGTTTTGACACCGACATTGGTGCTTTCATTGAGAGTTCCACTGTGCCGTCGTCAAAAGGTTTGATGGCCCCTTCAATCGTCGATGATGACGGTGTCCAGGGAGAAACCTTTCTCCCTGGACAGATCTTCGTGTTCGGCGGCTTCGTACTGCGGGCCAACTCGCTTGGCCATCTGGAGCAGATCGACAGCTACGCCCCTGGCCATCAGGTCAGATTCGGAAGCTTGAACTACGTTGCGGACATCTGTGGAGACTTGATCTTCGACGGATTCAAGACCGCGGCAATCGCTCCCTGCCGCCCAGATGGACATGGCTTAAACCTGTCATCGGGCCGCATCCAGGAAAAAGCTCCTGCAGCGACTCTGGCCTTAGACCCGGAGCAGATCAAGTCCCCCGAAGATGGGAAGCTCAACCCCATCGCGGGGGCTACCGATTCTGCGGCGTTGGAGCCGCTCGCAGATTCCGCCGCGTACGGCATCTGCATCAACAGAACCCCGGACTCTTCTTCGGTGTCGAGTTCCAAACCTTGCGAGTCCGCGGACACCGAACTCGATCGGTTATCGATCTTCAAGTTCAGTGCCGCAGATGTTTTCAAAAACTCGCCCATGGGCGACCTACTAAACTCATTAAAAAACCTATCCCTGGCAGATGGCACGTTGCTGAACTATGTTCGGTTCGAACTTACGGCGGATGATGGAGAAATTTGCTCCCCGCCCACCACCCACTTTATAGCCACCGTAGAGGACCCAACCAACACGCCTGACCCCCGCTCCGAAGACATCACCGGTATAGACGACGATGAGGGGCAGGGCCAGAGCCTTCCACCCGCTAGACACGGGATGACCACTTCCTGGTATGACGTGTGTATGATAGACACACCCAACGACGCTCTCGACGATGACAAGGAGGATCCAGTCAAGAATAAATCTCCTGGTACACAGTCCGAACACCGGCGCCCACGGCGCCGCTCCAAGCCACATCTCCCAAGAGAAAACACTGCTAGCACCAGAGAAGATAACACTACGGACAATGAAGACCCTGTTGAGGTAGAATCCGAACAGGAGGAACAGGAAAGCGGGCAAGACAGCCTTGATGAACAGGCCACATATGGAGACTCGGAGGACAACAATTATCTCCCACCCTCCGAGGAAGAGGAGATCCTCGACAACGAGGATTTTATCGTACCTAAGGAACCTCTCGAGCAGGAGCATTTCAAACGCTGGCTTATAGCCACTGCAAGGAGCCTAAGGAAGAAGCAGCTGCAACTTCAAGCAAGCCAAGATCTGCTCAATGATAGATGGACCAAGGTCTTGGCCGCCAAAGAATACGGCCTTAGTAGCCCAGACGAAAGCCACCCCAAGAGTAGGTGGCTCCCTCGATACGATGGCAGGGCGTTGGATCCCACATCACCATCGAACAATGCGGCGGGCCGGCCATAGTTCGGTCCAGACAAAGCAGCAACCCAGGCAGAGCAACATACCATCCCATTCGGCCGTCAAATCAAGAGCAAAACAACTCGAGGGAACACTCGTGACATCAACCATGACCTGGAGGGCAGAGCAGGGCGCACAAGATCGATGTACGGATCGTGGAGATACACCCCGACCGACAATGATGGTCACCCATTCGGACACTACAGATCCGACCATGCCCGGACCGAACTCCATAAACGGAGTTCGTCGAAAGTGCTTCATAGTGTGGCTCAACATAGGGGAGCCGCACACCCTCTCTGCTTCACTGACGAGGTAATGAAGCATGAATTTCCAGACGGGTTTAAACCCATTAACATCAAATCATACGATGGAACAACAGATCCCACGGTATGGATTGAGGATTACCTCCTCCACACTCACATGGCTCGTGGAGACGACCTTCATGCCATTAAATACATACCTCTCAAGCTTAAAGGGCCAGCTCGCTATGGCTAAACAGTTTACCAGAAAATTCTATTGGTAGCTGGGAAGATTTGGAAGATGCCTTTCGAGACAACTTCCAAGGAACATATGTCCGGCCGCTAGATCCCAATGACTTAAGTTGCATCGTCCAGAAGCCCGGCGAGTCAGCCAGGGATCTCTGGACTAGGTTCTTAGTCAAAAAGAACCAAATTGTCGACTGTCCAGAGGCAGAAGCCCTCGCAGCCAAACATGACGTCCGGGATGAATGGATAGCGCGTCACCTCGGCCAGGAAGGACCTAAGTCCATGACAGCCCTTACCGCTCTAATGACCCGCTTTTGTGCGGGAGAAGACAACTAGCTCGCTCGTAAAAGCAACAACGCTAGCGACTCGGGCACTTCCGAAATTCGAGACGGCAACGGCAAGCCACGACGAACTGAACACAACAGTCGCAGTAATATACGCGACACAACGGTGAACGCCGGACTTCGTAATCCAAATCCCGGTCAACGGAAGAAGCCTCTAAAGGCAAACCAGGATGGACCATCCACCCTTGACAGGATATTGGACCAACCTTGTCAGATTCACGGTCACCCTGATAGGCCAGCTAATCATACCAACAGAAACTGTTTGGTCCTCAAGCAGGCAGGCAAGCTCAACGCCGATCACAAGGGGAGGAGGACACCAGGCGATAGAGACGATGGATCGGCTTGCCAGCCGAACACCAAGGGCCAGAAACACTTTCCCTCTGAAGTTCGACCACTCCCAGAACGGAAATAGCAGTTCGGCTTCCGCCGCCCACCTACTGTACTGGCAAAGTTCACACCACGCGTACATCACTATGCACTCAAGATACCATGGGCATCGGCGGAAGCACAATATGGACAACCCTGCAAGAATCCCCGTAACGTTCTTATCCGTCCTTCTTATTTTCCTGTATCATTTCTTAAAAACAGGCGACCATCAGGACAACATCTACATCGGACTCTCTCGAAGTTCGGATCCGCACACTCACCTATGGGGCCACTCCCGTTAAGGATTCCCCTCCCCGAGGACAGGCGGCGCAGACGTGTGACAGGAGGTCCAAAATAAGCTTCTGTAGACCGCACTCTTTCTTTTGAGCCTGTACCATGCCCTTTTCCTCTGTTCCCAACCCCGAGCATGTCAAATAGCTGGGTTATGGTTTTTACTCTTTATATATATTTTTATCATTGGCATATTGCTCCGCTCCCAGTAAACTTTATCCGAACTAATCTTTCATGCTCTTTCTACAATGAGTCCGGCCGTAACGGCTGCCTTACAAGACGCGCCTCGGCATAACTTGCCAGGGGCCCGGTATGGGAACAAACGAGCCGCCAGTAAAAGTCCGAACAACTCTATAGCGTACTTCGGCGTCACAAGTTTGGCCTTATATGCATCAGCTCCGAATCATTGTCTTTGGTCAATAGTTGGGTTTCCCGACTCCTGTGCTTGCTACCCTACGTTCCGCTCTATCGGCTAGGGTAGTAAAGGGAGAACTACTGCGATTGTGCCCTGGCCTCGACCGGACGAGCACCTCAGTAGAGAAAGCTGAAAACTGACTGTCATGATGCAGCGAGAGCTGGTCAACCACTTGACGACTTATTAGAATCTTTAGCAATTCTCCATGTCAAACGAGGGATCTTTTTTAGATCAACATATGTAAAGCACTATGCGTCGTATACATACCAGGGGCTATGTCGTAGCCCCACCATAAAACTCCTATGGCTAAGTGAAAGTGTTAACGCCCTATAGTCCAATTGCCTGGTTCGCCGCATTATCACCTCCTTGATGGACCAAGACGTTGGATAAAGAGTGATTAAATGCTTTTCCGAACACCCCCGTACTTCCTACGAGGGGGCTGAAGCCGACGACTGGAAAACTTTCAGATTATACTAAAACGGCCATAGAGGAGGAATTCAAGCTTTTGAGCAAAATATAAATAGACTAACTATAAAGTTGTCTGTTACATCATTATATAAATCACTCGAACATTGTATCTTTCGAGCATTGACCCTCTATCAAGTGGGCGGCATCCAAGACATCTTCAAAATAGTGCTCCGGCTCATTAGGGTCCTGGCCCTTGGGTGGACTCCTCGCCGCAACATCGATGGCCTTCATCTTTCCACAAAATGTTTTGACTCGGGCAAAGGCCATCGGTGCACCCTCAATGCACGCCGACCGCTTCACAGCATCGATATGTGGCACCACGTCAACAAGCCGTCGCACCAGGCCAAAATAACTACCTGGAATAGGCTCACTTGGCCACAACTGGATTATGACGTTCTTCATGGCGTCGCCAGATATCCTATGAAGCTTGGCCCACTCGGACATCTGTTCATTGAGCAACAGAGGGCGCTTCGACGCGCCGAATTGTGACCAGAAAAGCTTCTCCGTTGCATACCCATCTTGTGCATAGTAAAATTGCGCCGCATCGGAAGAACTCTTCGGCAAGTCCAAAAATTCAGCCAGAGAACTCTAGACCTGGTTTAGCTGAGCATAGTCCGGATCGTCAAACTTGGTCTGAAGCAAAAAGGGATTACCGGCCGCTATCTCCTTAGCCTGCCGAATCTCTTCACGAATTGCCCTAGATTCAGACCGAGCTTCACTCGCCTCATGTACGGCCTTATCAAGCTCAGCCATTTTGGCTTTATTTTCCTTCTCAAGGAATTCACATCGGCTGGCAGTATTCTTCAATTCAAGCGCCAGTGCGGATATTTTCTCCCCACTTTGGCGCCGAGCTGCTTGTTCGGCTCTTAGATCAGCCGATGCCTTCTCGGCAGTCGCATCACTACGCCGGGCCTGCTCCTTGGCCCGGGCTAGCTCCGCCTGAAGAGGTTCAACGGCGGCAGCACCATCTGCAATCATGCACATTTCACATAAACCATTTTCGGCATCAGGCCTACATCACAAGCACATTGGTGTAAGGAATGCTCGACATATATACCTTGCGAGTCGTCAAGACGCCTGTTGATCAATGCAATGTCATCTTCCGCAATATCCAGCTTTCGCTGTAGTTCGGCCACTTCCGTATTTCGGGTAGCCACAGGAGGGGAGGCAGCCTGTATTCCAAGTTAAATCAAGGTTAGCAAATGAGCATATCTTTTTGATCCTCCGATCGCTTTCGTCAGAAGGCAATCCAAGTCTCAGGGGCTACTGCATATACAACAGGTGCATTCTGTCAATATTATTCAATTGGCAAAACTACATCACAAACCTCAAAACCCCTTAGGAGGCTCGTGAAGGCCTCGTTCAACCCGCTCTTCGCGGATAGAACCTTTTCGACCACCGTAACCATCAAGGAATGGTGTTCCTCCAAAACGGACGCTTGTCGCAGCATGTCCGTCAGCATTTCCGGCGCTTCTGGGTCTTCGGAAGCCGCCGTCGGAGTACGGTATTCCTTTGAAGGAATCCGCCCACTCGCCCCCGGGATCGTCTCCGGCTCTAAACTGGATAGGGCGGGGCCACCATGCTTGATTCCCGAACCCTGAGTGACAAAGGCACCACCTTCGGGTAATGCCCTCTTCGTTTCCTGCACTGCCTGCCGAGCCCCCCAGGACGATACCTCAGAATCATCCGCCCTGTTGGGCAAAGGGACCGGAGAAGGCGTGTCACTCTCCAACATCTCTGGAAGAAGGTCTCCCGAGGAGGAGGACGATTGGGAAACCCCAGGCGTTAACCTGCGAGGACATACGTATATGGGAGGATTACTTCAGTAATAAGAAAGGAAGGAGCTATAGCTAAAGTACCCTGCTGCACTTACGGTTTGCCCAGAAGTTTAGCCTCGTCATAAAGCTCCACGTCAACATCGCTTACTCGGCCCAAGCCGCCGTTCTTGGCGTTTTCCCTTTCTTGGAAGGTTTCCCCTCCTGACCTTCAGGAGCGGCCCTCTTCTTGCCATGGAAGGCCTCCTCTGCGCCTTTGCCCTCGGGCAAGAGGGTTTCGGTTTCCCTGAACACAACGTCTGATTTATCCTTGGGGCAGAGACCACCTCTGGCCTCCCTGTTCTTGCCCTCCCTCGCAGACACCCGGTATGATGTCGGAGTCAGCATCCTCGTTAGTAGGGCATTCGCAGAGTCTTCGGGAAGGGGCGCCGGACACCAGATCAACACCGCTTTCTTTACCCAGTCCTGTGAAGGACGAATTGTTCAATATCTTACCAAGAGATACTCAAATAAAGGGAGTGCAGAGATCGAATACTTACCGCGGTATCCGGATGATTGCAGTCGAGGCCAACATCTTCGGTGGTGTCCGGCCATTGCTCTCGTTCCCCGAAATATAATTTCCACATTCCCTCGTGCGTAGTGCCGAGGAAGTGCTGAAGAGTCCGCCGTCCTTCGGGCTTAAACTCCCACATATGGAGAGGCCGCCGCTGACACGGCAGGGTCCGGCGGACTAGCATTACTTGAACAACGTTCACAAGACCGATGCCCTTCTCGATAAGGCTTCAGATGCGATCTTGCAGAGTCTGCACTTCATTGATGGATCCCCAGTCCAGTCCCTTATTGATCCATGAGGCAAGCTGAATTGGAGGGCCGGGTCGGAACGCAGGCGTAGCCGCCCACTTGGAGCCCCACGGCTCGTTGATATAAAACCACCCCTGCTGCCATAGGTCGGAAGACTTGGCCAAAGATCCTTCAAACAAAACTGCGCTGGCAAGCTTGCCTATTGTGATGCTGCCACATTCTGCCTGCTCCTCCTCTGTCACCTGCGGCCTCACGTCAAAGGTCTTGAGCCACAAACCAAAGTGCGGAGGAGTCGGGAGGAAGGCCTCACATGTGACGATAAATGTCGAGATGAGGAGAATAGAGTCCGGGGCCAGATCATGAAACTCTAGCCCATAGTAAAACATGAGCCCCCGGACGAAGGTGTTAAGCGCGAACCCTAACCCATGAAGGAAGTGGGACACAAACACTACCACTACAAAAAAAGACACATCCGTGACATTTTGGGCCGAACGAATTTTTTTTCTGTCATACATATGACACTTCTATGACGATAATTGTGACAAAACCCGGTATCATCATAGATGTTGTGGGCTCCTACTTCTATGACAAAAAATCATGACAGAAAATGGGCTTTTCTTCCTGGGCGGGCCGAAGACGCAGGTGCATGACATTCTTTGGGCCGTCCATGACGTAAAAAACTGTGGTAGAAGCGAGGGCGAGGAAAATTTCGGCGAGTTCCCGGTTACGGTGGGAGGTCGGGGGCCGAGCGATGCGCGGTTCTCTCGTACACGTACGCGCGTGTGTGCGAGGCGTTGGCTCTAACTGAACCCGAGTGAGGCGTTGGGCTCTAACTGAACCCGAGCGAGGCGTTGGGCTCTAACTGAACCCGAGCGATTGCACTGCAGGCTACGCGTTACTGAACCCGAGCGATCGATCGATGGCTGTTAACTGAACCCGATCGAGCGATTCCTTCGCTACTGCTGCTAACTGAAGCCGATCGATGCTGCCTCTGGGATGAACAGTGAGCATTGCGGGGGGGGGGGGGGGTGGATGAACAGTGAGCGGTGGCGTTGCCTCTGGATGAACAGGACCCCGTGGTGTGGTGGAGGGCTGGATGAACAGTAGACGGTGGAGGGGTGCCCGTGGAGGGGTGGTTGAACAGGACCCCGTGGTGTGGAGGGCTGGATGAACAGTAGACGGTGGAGGGGTGGTTGAACAGTAGCCGGTGGAGTAGCGCGCGGTGGAGGCTGGATGAACAGGAGCCCGTGGAGGCTGGAGGAGGTCGACGGTGGAGATGAACAATATCCCGTGGATTCCCGTTTTGCGGTACGTCACACCCCTCCCGATGAACAGGACCCCTGTTTCGACCGTAGGAGGTCCGTTCCGTCCGTTTTGCGGTACGCCACACCCCTCCCGATCAACAGGACCCCCGTTTCGACCGTAGGAGGTCCGTTTCGTCCGTTTTGCGGTACGCCACACCCCTCCCTATCAACAGGACCCCCGTTTCGACCGTAGGAGGTCCGTTTCCTCCGTTTTGCGGTACGCCACACCCCTCCCGATCAACAGGACCCTGTTCCGAACGTAGGAGGTCCGTTTCCTCCGTTGTGCGGTAAGCCAGGCCTCGTTTCCATCGCCTGTTCCGTCCAAGCCCTCCCGATGAACATGACCACGCATTCCATTCCGACCCAGCCGGTTGGCTCCCACGCGTTCCGTTGCCTCCCGATGAACACGACGCATTCCGTTGCCTCCCCATGAACACGACACATTCCATTGCCTCCCCATGAACACGGCGACGACGCTGTTTCTCCGTTCCGACCCAGCCATGTACACGAGCCCTGGCCTTACGTATGCGCGAGTAGGCGTTCGAGACCCCGCCCGTATGTACACATACGTGGTCGTATTTTCTTTCTTGCACCCTGGCCGTTGTACGTACGTGTACATGCTACGTGCGCGCCTCTACTACGACACGTACGCGCCTCTACTACGACACGTGCGCGCCTCTACATCCACCAGTATATATGTACGTACACGTTCCCGACCAGAATGACAACGCTACGTACGCTTCGACCAGGTGGGTCCCGACTGTCAGGCACTTCCTTGCCTGCAAAGATGTAGCTGGTGGGTCCCAACAGTCAGGGGGTGAACCGTTTTTTTGCCCGGACGCACTTCCTTGCGTGCGAAGATGTAGCTGGTGGGTCCCAGCAGTCAGGGGCAAACGTTTTTTTCGTGAAATACGGTGGCCCGTCCGGTGGGTCCCCGCTGTCAGGTGGAGGAATAATCATTTTGCACGTAATAAGGAGGCACTTCCTTGCTGCGGCCGTGGACCCAGCTGTCAGCCTCTCCACGTACAGTCCACGTCCGATGGAAGCCGTTCCTTGACCACGTTGACCACGCCGCGCCGAGAGCACCAGGGCGGTGGACGACGGCGAGGCCTAGGAAGGGGACGATGCGGAGCCGGGGAAGACGCGGCAGTGGATGCCCACGCGTAGAGGAGTACGCGGGTTCACTGGTTCGCTGCGGTGTGAGGCTGCTGTCGCCGCAGAATAACAGGGGGTGTGGGTGAGTAGAGGGATGGCCTGGCCAGCGGTGGGAGTAGTAGGGGGCGGTGAGGCCTCCGTCGCATCGCAGCCGGCCACGGGAGGCAGGAGCACGAGGCACGACCGACGCTGGTTTGGGCAGCTGGAGCAAGAAGACCAGAGGTTGAAGAAGCACTACGGCCGTTGGATGGACATCGTACGGTCACTGGAGCTAGAGTCGTTCATATTGACTAAGTTGACAAAGCCCTCCGTCCTCGTCAACTTAGTAGGCCCACAAGTCAGCCACCCACTATGGTGGGTCCCAGCTAGCAGGGGTATTCATTTTTTGGTGCGTAATAAGGAGACACTTCCTTGCGTGCGAAGATATAGCTGGTGGGTCCGACCTGTCAGCAGGGGGAACATTTTTTCGCGAAATACAGAAGCCCTTCCCACGTATAGTGCGTAATAAGGAGGAACTTTCCTTGCGTGCGACCATGGACCTCGTGGGTCCCAGCCGTCAGGCTCTCCACATACAGTCCTCTTCCGATGACTCTTGTATGTTGACCATGCCGCGCCGAGCGCACCGAGGCGATGGACGACGACGAGGCCCCAGACTGGAACGACCTGGAGATGGGGAAGACGTGGCAGTGGAGTCGCAGACGGAGAGGAGTGGGAAACTTGACTGGTTCGGGTGCGGGGTGGGCCTACACTCGACAGAGAATAACAGGAGGTGCGGAGTGGAGGGATGGCCTGGCCGTCGGCGGGGTAGCGTTTCGCTGAGGAGCGCAAAACAATGCCGCTGGACGCCGAAGGCTGGAGCAGGCGGTTCCGGCAGCGCTGGGAGAAGAAGACGAGAGATTGAAGAAGAATGCCGGTCGTTGGATGTAAATCCAACGCCTTCTTAGGCTTCGACCTACTGGCCCACATGTCAGCCAGTCCATTTGTTTTTTTAGTCCATTTGGTGGGCTGGGTGAAACAATGATGTAGCATCTATGCAGTCTGTTTAAATCCCATTTGCATTTTTCTCGAAATCCGCGGACTTGCTGGGCTGGGTGAAAATATCATGTTGGGCTAGACAGAGAAATGTTATAAAAACATAAACACATGATTGCACGCCAGTAAAATCTTTGCAAGCTTATGTACGCAATCACTAGGAGTTAACTTGCCAAGTTATATATAAACAATTATTATTATTATTTTGTAAGAACTTTCAACTTACGAAATAAAATATCATTTTAATTTGATGAGTTAATAGTACGTGGGGTATTATTATTTTTTAGGCTAGACGTGGGATAGTTGAGTTGGTTCTAGGGGAAAGTACTGGGAGAAAACTCAGTTTACATCGAAAAAGAAAGTGGGAGAAAATTCAGAGACCTGCTGGGTCCACCTGAGGAGGGGAATATGTTGGGAGGAAGGAGATTCAAAGCACGGCAGCCGAGTGAACTAGTTTTTTTTACGGACAAGTGAACTAGTTTACATACATAAGCAAATAGCCACTAAAAAAAGCAATCAGGTTAATGGGTTCTTAAAAGAAATATTTCGGACAAAACAGATAATTGCGACACATAGGCTAATGCATGAAACACTCAGATGATAAAGGTGATTATAAACAGATAAAGTACAACATCTAGACCTTCCTGGCACGCTTGATCATGACGCTGCGGCTGTCCGTGTACTTGTCGGTTACGGGAAGGAGACACGCCCTCATGTCCAAGATCTGCCTGTACATGTTGTAGCATGCGTATGCGTCCTTGGCCGCGTAGGTTATGTAGGCTAGATTCAGAGGTACCTCCCACGTGTTCAGGTCGTCTTCTTTCATGTTGGCGTATCAGGGGTCGATGATGGTCTCAGCGAGGTCAACCACGGAGTCCTTCTCCTGCCCGTTGCTGATGATCTTGTATTGCTTCTGGATGTCGACAAGCTTGTTGCACCAGATGGCCGAATCGTCGCGTTCTTCCTTCTCTTCACCGTAGCGAAGGTGCAGTCCGCTCTGCCGATGAAACGGGCGAATGCTCCAGAACCTGGTGCAGCCATAGGACTGAGGCGAGGCAGAGCTTCACTGAGTCCGTATCGTTGGTGTACATCACATTCAACTTGGTGCAGCCATAGGACTGAACGGCGAACTCAAAGGGGAACTCCTTGCCGAAGTCCATATCCAGCAGGCTCACCCCTCAGATCGCCATTGGAGTCTCTTCGAGTGAACGAGTGTGTACGCGGCGGCAGCAGTTCGTTTTCAGCTCTTGGGGAACTGGATTCAACAGTAAGCTGAGTGTGTACAGGCGACAACAGTTACTACCCCTCCCTCGTCCGCTGCACGCCCGACAGAAGATGCACCCTCGGCCACACGTCGGTTCACGAGCGGGTCTGTATTGGTACTGTAATAACAGGAGTTAGTGGTCACTTTACTTAAATTTAATTAGCTTTAATAGAAATTTATACTTAAAACAAGCAATGCATTCGCTCGTTCTATCAGTGCCACAGGATCAACATGCACAACAATTAGAATTATTATTCTCAGGACGCACACGATCAACACATTTGTCGCACTTTCATAAAGATAATACTACCAAGTTTGAACTGTTTGTTATGGTTGTTATCCTCTGCATCATCATGTCGTGTTTCCCAGCTTGCAAGATTCAGAACCAACAAATAAGATCCAAATAATAAGTACAACAAAGATGCCTACACATCTCATTGATTCCTAGCTTGCAAGATTCAGAACCAACAAATAAGATCCAAATAATAAGTACAACAAAGATGCCTACACATCTCATTGATTCCCAGCTTGCAAGATTCAGAACCAACAAATAAGATTCAAATAATAAGTACAACAAAGATGCCTACACATCTCACTGATTCCCAGCTTGCAAGATTCAGAACCAACCCATTAGAGCCTTTTGATAAAGTGAATATCGGGATTAAATCCATCTTGGCTAGCCATGTCATACAATCAAAGAACTTGGCGAATGCTCTTGACCGTCACAACATCTCTAGTTGAGTATTCTTGTTTGCACAGCATGTTTGCACAGCACAAACAAGGAGACAGGAGAGCATGATTTCACTTTAATAGCAGCTTCCTTGAACTCAACCTCCAGCTCTACTTGGATGAGGTCTACCTGGAGTTCCATGATTAAATTCATGCGCCTTTTTCTGCAGTTCACCTGAAATGAAGCAAAGATTGAATCATTCAGCTAGCAAGAAGTACTTGCTCTTGTGAGCTGGCAGGTTCTTCTTTAGTAGTTGCACTAAAATTGAGGAACGTTAAGGTTGGCTGTCCGGCTCATGTAAGGTGCAACTATAATTTTATTATCCTTTTGTGTAGTTCCACTAAAATAAAGTGCCATTGTGGTGACAGTGACGGCTCCATCTTGCAAAGGCTAATAAAATGTTGCACGAGATTACCAGCAGAACTTGACGGAGATTTTGGAAACTCCAATCACCATTTTGTGCAGTTCCACCAAAATTGAGAGATGTTGCCCACGTGACATTTTAGTTGAACTGCACAAGACACTCATTCCAAAAAAGTGTTTTGTGCAGTTCACCAAAAGGTCACAGTAGCAACAAGGTGAAATGGATATCCCTATCTGCACAAAAAGATAGAAAGTAAACAGTTGCTGGTCAATAAGAATATACGAAACATATACAAAATGAAAAGAAGCATCTTAATTATGTTCATGGCAATCACGCAAGGACAGTAGAAATTTTAAAACGTCAGCAATGCTTCATGTTACCAGAAGCATTACGATCAACAATGAGATTCCTCAAATATGGGATTACTTTAATGGTGGCATTGCTTGTTTACCAGACACAGTAAATCAACAGCAGCTAAAGAGTTGGTTTAAGGGCATGGGACCGTGGGGACACCAGGACACTCAGCAGCGTAAAGGAGCAACTTACTTATCATACTGGGGAAAACAGCAGGAGTGCCATTTGTAACACAGTTTAATTGCATCTTATCACTGGAGGCATTAGATTAACAATAACACTGGTTAGACATGTCCCTAAGGTAACAGTGTGATCGCTTCAGTTTACATGCGCCCTTACATTAACAACAACAAAAGGTTGGTATAAGGACATGCGACAGTGGACGCATCAGCACAATGTACCTACAAGGAGGCATAAAGTGGTGATGCCGAGTTTGTTCATGCTATGTGAGGGCAGCAAACCTAATCCTGGAG
This sequence comes from Aegilops tauschii subsp. strangulata, assembly GCF_002575655.3. Lineage (NCBI taxonomy): Eukaryota > Viridiplantae > Streptophyta > Magnoliopsida > Poales > Poaceae > Aegilops > Aegilops tauschii. The sequence continues at coordinate 360,182,590 of NC_053035.3, forward strand.
ACCTTGTACAATGTGAGGGCAGCAAATCTAATCCCGGAGACCTTTTACTATGTGAGGGCAGCAAATCTAATCCTGGAGACCTTTTACTATGTGAGGGCATCAAATCTAATCCTGGAGACCTTTTACTATGTGAGGGCAGCAAATCTAATCCTGAGACCTTTTACTATGTGAGGGCAGCAAATCTAATCCTGAGACCTTTTACTATGTGAGGGTAGAAAATCTAATCCTGGAGACCTTTTACTATGTGATAGCAGCAAATCTAATCCTGGACATACTCTGTTGACTTGTCCACCAGCCGCCACTTTCTATCCTTTTTTCAACCAATAATAGATCTGTTCCTTATCCAGTTTGTACTGCGTTTTCCCATTATTTCCCTTTTCAACCAAGAGACCGGTTGGGTATCCGGTCTCTACTACTTTCACCATATTATTTCCTCTTTGAATCAAGTCCTAGATTCATGCTACAACTTTCCCCCCTTTCTTCGTTGTTTGAACAAAGCCCTAGATTCGAATGCATGAAGTAGCTTTACCTCTAATAATACTAAAAATTTAGGTGGCTTTGGAAGAGCTGATGGGAGTAGAAAAAGATGCACATGCAGACACGTGGGGAGCTAGGGCAGTAGAGCAAGGCCGCTTTCGAAGAACTTATACCTGAGGGTCACCGGGATGTCGACGGCGGCAGGTCGGATATGCGGACAATACGGTAGGGAGGAACAAGGGTCGAAGGACCTCCCGAGCCGGCGCTGTGTCGGAGAGAACAACACGGGCAGAGGATCGGGCCCCTCCGGCAGCTGTGGGTGCCCTCCCTCGGTGGCGATGACCGCGTGAATGATGCACCTTTTAGTCCTCTACACACACTGGCCGAAGGGATCCGGCCGGATCTGTGACCAGCGGTGAGCAGAGAGAAAATATCGCTACCGCTGTCTTGTTTATATCTGGAGAGGATGAGAGAATGAAGAGAGCAACCCTAGTAAAGCAAGCGCTCAGGCCCCTGCGTCCATATATAGTGGATTGATTATCTTTTTTCTCTCCACAACAAGCGTTTCAATTTGTGTATGTGGCATTAAAGAAAAGAAACTCTCTATTTAAGGTGACTACTGTACAACTCCTACTTACTACTAGTAGTACTACAGTATTGTTCACTTGTGATCCCCACCCCTCCATTCATTGAACAACCCCACGGGTGAATAAACATACAGTAAGTACTGTATTTATATAGAACGAACAAGCTCGAACTATTTTCACGTAGTTAAAAGTTGAGGGCGGGGCTTTTCCCGGGCAGTACGCGCGGCAGTTTTCGGGTAGGCGGTTTGACAGAGAGGCGAGGAGGGTGAGCGAGTGGGGCTGTGCGATTTGACGGCGCGTTACTGCTGGAAAGACTTGTGATATGACCACTCACTATAGTCATGAATTACTGGCGCTCCGACCGGGGTGATGCCCCCCTTCCGTTCCGCGCTCTAATCTGGTGCATGATACGTCGACCCGGATGCTGGCTCTCCCACATGTCGGAGTAGTAAGAAGGAGCAAAGAATGATGCGGTATATACTAGTACTATACTACTCCCTCCGTTCCTAAATATAAGTCTTTGGAGAGATTTCACTACGGACCACATACGGAGAAAAATGAGTGAATCTACACATAAAATGCATCTATATACATCCGTATGTGGTCCACAGTGAAATATCTACGAAGACTTATATTTAGGAACAGATGGAGTACTACTCAGGTCGGAGGGGTGCGAACCACGGCAGCCCAGTGAACCAGCAGTGCGAACCACGGTAGCCCAGTGAACCAGCAGTAGAAAACAATGTGGTGATATGGCCATAAAAACAATGTGCTACGGTCCACACTGTAGCATGTACAGTAACACTCCTCTTTGTTTGGATCCCTGAGTTAGAGCTAGTTTGGGTTGAAATAGCCTCAAATTATCGAAACAAGAGGGGTTAGTTTGATCTAGTTTGCTCTAACCCAGCTAAAAAAACTAGCCCGGTGGAGAGGTTCTAATTGGGTTAGTTATCCTCGGGCCCACTAAGAGAACTAAAAAAATCTCCCCTGCCCGCACCAGATCGCTCCCCCCTCTCGCACGACTCCTCTCTGTTCCCCATAGGGCCGCTCTCCCTCTCTCTCCTCCGGCCGCCCTCTCCTTCCGGCCTCCGCCGCCCTACTCCGGCCGCCCTCTCCCTCCGGCCTTGGAAGGTCGCCCCGCTCCCCCTTCACCAGTCGCTTTTCTCCCTCTGTCGTGCGCGGCGGCGGCGCATCTACCAGGGAGGTCGCGAGAGGGGTGAGTTTGTTCGTTCCTTCTCTGTCTCACGACCATATCATTGATCTTGCTTGCTCTAGCACTAATTCTGATTTGGAAAAGTAGATCCTGATCAAACTTGGTATAGATTTGTGGTGCACGCATGGAATTGTTTGATGCTGCTTGAGGAGGTAATAAATCTTTCTAGAGGCCCAAAGATTCAGGTCACCTTTCTAGGTATTTCAATTTCAGGCTTGCATTATTTCTAGAGGCCCAAAGATTCAGTTCATCTTTCTAGGTATTTCAATTTCAGGCTTGCATTATTTCTAGAGGCCCAAAGATTCAGTTCACCTTTCTAGGTATTTCAGTTTCAGGCTTGCATTATTTCTAGAGGCCCAAAGATTCAGTTCACCTTTCTAGGTATTTCACTTTCAGGCTTGCATTATTTCTAGAGGCCCAAAGATTCAGTTCACCTTTCTAGGTATTTCAGTTTCAGGCTTGCATTATTTCTAGAGGCCCAAAGATTCAGTTCACCTTTCTAGGTATTTTAGTTACAGGCTTGCATTATTTCTAGAGGCCCAAAGATTAAGTTCCCAGTCGGCAGCAAGCGGCCCTGCTACCCATGCCGGTGTCGACCTCAACTCACAAGGGCCGGCGTCGGAGGGGTTCCCGGGGCTTGGGCTCTACAGAGCCTTCCTCCAGAGCGACGATGGCAAGCTCCTCCCTCGGTGCGTGAGGGGCTCCGGGCTCCCTCCCTATCGTGAATGACTTCCGTGATGAGTTAGCTCATTCTTTGTTTCATGAAGTGTTTTTTTATTTTGTGAATCTTGATTGACGACTTGTATGTTTAAGTGGGATATCTCATTTGTATGGACAAAGTAAAAATTATCATGTTTTGCATGCTTGATTTGTATAGATGGTTCGTTTATGTCAATTGTGAGCGGGAGGAGGCCACAGAAGAGCCGGCCACACCAAGAGGGTGCTTGGATCCAAGGGACTTATTTTAGTCTGACCAAAAATAGTCTCTTTAAGAGGCTAAAGTTCCAAGCACCCCTGACTAAAGAGGGGCTAAAACTAGTCTTGAGACTAAAAAATTTTAGTCAGGGGTACCCCTACTAAAATGTGGATTAGTCCTCTCTCTCCTCATTTAACTCCTCTCCTTTAACACGGGCGAGTTATGGATTTGAGGGTTTGGAGGATAATAAATGCTCATTAACTTGATTTTAGTCTCTTTAGTATTTGGATCCAAGCATGGGTGAGGCTAGCAAGCTTTAGTCCCACTACTTTTAGTCATGGAACTAAAACGTATCCAAGCACCCTCCAAATCCGGCAGGAAGCAGGGTCCAAAGTAGTCAAATGATTGAGATAGAGCATTTATTGTCAATCTAACCCTGCCATCCATACACCTCTTTGGTTTAGAGTTAGTTCAGGGTTAGAATCTAACTCTAACCTCTAACTGAGTTAGAGTTCTCCTCGTCTCGGTTCATCGCCATCATACTTTCCCCATTCCTGTGTTTTCAGTATCCTGCGAATCAAAGAGGCCCTTTTTTTGCGGGAAAAATCAAAGAGGCCCTTTTTTGCGGGAAAAATCAAAGAGGCCCTTAGACTGGTTTCGGTCCGGTCATTTTTTATAAATGTGTTGTGTCCAAAATTTAATGAACGTCCTCCGGTTTCCATGAAAATAATCCGGTTTCATGTAGTAATTGATTCATTTATTTATTCTTCTGCGGGGGGTTTGCATGTAATTCGTGAGGTCCGAAATGTAAAGTACCCCGGCATATGCTCCGAGTCATGCATGCACTACGACCCAGATGCTCAATGTCCCACATGTCGGCGAATGGGAGCACATGGAAATAGCCTAGGAGTACATATAGGAGGATAAATGCGTGAAATAATATGTACTGTGAAGCGTAGCCGCGGTTCGAAAAGGAGACCTAAAGTGATGACAACTATAGGTCGCACGCACCCAACTAGTGGTACTAGACATATGACTAATTTTTCCCTCAAAAAAAAGAGGCACGAGTGCTCAGTACTCCTATTCTATAAACACGAGTCCCATCTGACAACAGCGTCCGTGCTACAGCTAGCTCTCCTCCCTCATTTCTCTCTTCTAATTCTAAACTCAGCCGACGCCCGGTGGGCGGGGTGGGTTTGCTCAACTGCGGCCCCACCTCACAGTGAAAACGTTACGACTGGAATAAAAATGCCATATACTCCCTCCATTCATAAATATAAGCCTTTTTAGATACTATTTCAAATGGAATACAACATACAGATGTATGTAGACATAGTTTAGAGTGTAGATTCACTCATTTTGCTCCGTATGTAGTAGTCACTTGCTGGAATCTTTAGAAAGACTTATATTTGGGAAGGAGGGAGTACTATACTAATAAAACATTAATGCCACGAGGTGATGCAGTGCTGGTTACAGGAGGCAAGAAGAGATGCATCCATCGACGACGTCCACCTCCTTGACTTAGGGCGTCGGCCCACGGAACGACGCCTAAGTAGCAGCGTCTTTCGTGGCCAGGTCGACGTGCTTCTGAACAATGGCGTCCAAAGATTCCAGCCGCTGGAAGAAGGCCAACGTCTTTCTGTCCTCGCTTGCCTTGTAGTGGCCTATGTAGACGATTTCCTCGTAGACGTGGATGTGCAGGTCGACGGTTTCTCGCATGGCGAGGCGCTTCGCGGCGAGCGCGGTCTCGAGGTGCACATTCTTCGTCGCGACCTCCGGCACCTGCAGGGCCACCAGGGCTTGAAAGAGTTCGTCACCATGGAGGCCGATGAGGGTGGCAGGCAATGAGGATCCTGGGCGCGCGGGCTGGAGTAGTACGGCAAGGTCGTCCGCGCGCTTCTTGACGGCGGTGAACTTGCGGATGGAGTTGACCATCATGTCGTCCATGCGAGAGGGGAAGCCGGCGTCGACAAGGGCAACGATGCCTGCGGTCGCCAACACCGTCTGGAAACGCTGCGCGGTGCGGGGCCGCAGGCCGACGCCTTGGATGATTTGGCACAACCGACTGCCGCTCGCGTCCATCGCCTCCATAGGTGCTTGTGGCTTCTGGTCACTTGGTCTTGGATTGGAGTGAGCAGTGTTGCACAGAGACTTGGGAGTAGATGGATTGGGGTGGTGGGGCGCCTTTATTATATGAGAGTCCAAACTCTGTTGCATTCACATCTTGCTGGCTCTATTCTGCTTCTCCAATTAATTCCCTCTGCATGTAATTGAGGATGCATCATTGACCATTCAACGTCTCGGGAACCGCTACCCTCTCCCTCCTTGGCATTCAAGCACCTATGGACCCGTCGACGACGAGGTGTCTATGGTGACTTTGTAAATTCAAGATGATAGTGTCGTGCGTGTGTGCGTTCATAGGGGTGAGTGTATTCGCGTGTATATGAGCGCTTGCGTCTGTACTGTGTAAAAAAACGTAAATGCGTGTCAAAAAGAGACTAGTCAGTATACTCAATATTGTGCACCTCGGAGAGGAAAACGATAGAACTAGTTCGTATTTATTTACGGTGCAGATTCACTCATTTTGCTCCATATGTACTCCGTCTCGGTGTAGTCTAGTCACTTGTTGAAATCTCTAGAAGGGCAATTACTCCTTTCTGGTTTACAGGGCTATACTAGCAAGTAGTTGTACGTACTAGTACAATAGTGGGCTCACATAGCAATTTTGTCTCATGCAAGAGCCTGGCTATATGCATGCTCCAATGTTCGCAACTGCAACGTTCGGTTTGCGCTCGGCTCTTCGCCTCTTCGAGAAGACGAACAATGATGTTACTGCTGCTGCTTCTACAGTGTCGAATCCACTGCTGCATGTCCGTCCACCGCGAGCGGGACGGATAGCTTGTTGTAGAAGTACTACTCCCTCCATTCCCTTATACAAGGCCACAAACTTAGATTACAGGTACCAAGGTAAAATTTAATAACCGCTTTGTAATCCAACTTTTCTTCTTGTTAACCGGGATCATTAATGCGCCCACATGCATGCAAGGAAGGAATGAGAAGAAAGTAGCATAGTGTCATTATGACTACATGCATGCAAGTGTTAGACAAGTTGCTACTACGAGAAAACATCATTAACTTTTACCTCGATTGCTGTTAGTGGCCTTGTATAGATGTAAAATGTATTTTTCATAGTGGCCTTGTATAAGGGAATGGAGGGAGTACTAAGCAAAAGCCTGTCCTCGTTTGCGAGCAACCGCGCGCATGGGTGAGGGAGAAGGCGTGTAGTAAAATCAAGCTTCTCCTCGTTGTACGAGTTGACGCGACACATCATAGCACTGGCCCCACATGCTTGCCTCTAAACTTGGCTGAAAGACCCGCAGTGTACAATATATTTGCTGCAACCTCTAACATTTACCCACCACAAATTAAAATATATGTGGCCGTATGCATTGTTCTGATGCAGAGGCCGGGGAGTCCCCCCTTTTCGAAAAAAACAAATTAAAATATATATTCCTGTCTTGACCAGATGAGCGTGCAAACTACAATCACCAGGGTGTCAGGTAGGGCCAGAAGACTATTTTAATTGTTTTTTAAAAAACTTCGAGACGGCCACATAGCATGGAGCCGACCCCAACGATTTTAAGCTTACAGGCACGGTACACGCTATCCTAGACTACTCTACACATGAAACTGCCACACGAGCGTTCGGGCTGCGCTTAGCTCTTCGCCTCTTCGGGAAGTCGAACAATGATGGAGTACTACTACACTGGAGGAGTACTACAGTACGCTTCTGGCCATCTGACACCGATTGAACTGCTGCATGTCCACCGCGTGCGGGAGGGAGAGCGTGTAGCGAAAGCTTCTCCTAGTCTTGCCAGCCACCACGCTCATGGGCGAGGGAGGGACGCTCCTGCCTTTGCGTGTATGACAGGTGGGCCCGGCAGGTGTGTGGCCAACCTGTCATATAGCCAAAGGCAGGTGCAGTTAAGTCCGCGAGGGAGAGGATAATCAAACTTCTCGTTGATGTATGAGTTGACGCGACACATCAAAGCACTGCACTCGATATATTTCAATAATTTGCGTTTACCGATGCATTAATTACAACGCATGCATGCATGCCATGACTCTCCTTTGATACTTGCATGTGTTGATTTAATGCACCTTGAAATAGTATAAAATATGTGACGGTAAAGCTTTGTAATACTTTCCTGGTTTCTTTTGATGTAATAATCGGTTTAGGATGTGGATTGGGTCGTCGGTTGTGAAATGTTGGGTTCTAGCGCGGATGTTTGACCTTTGTTGGCCTCTTGGGATGTTGCGATTTCAATCTGGTAGCTTTTAGTCCTTCGTGTTAGGCTGGAGTTGTGCTGAACTTCTTGTGAATTGTGGTGGTTTTCAGTAATGAAAATCGGAAGGGGCAAGCCCTTCTTTGATCAAAAAAATAATAATCGTCCTCATATATACATCAGTCTTGCTATAACTCGCAGTAGATGCTATATAGGTCCGTCGGATCTTACATCAAGATCCGTGCTTTCAGATTTTCTTTTTTCTCTCTTAAATCTCAGTTGAGTGAGACATAGCCACGCCATTAAACAGAGGCTCGGGCGCCATTAATGGAGACCTTGGGAGAGAGGTGGACGGCAGATGGAGGTCAAAGGGCACTCCTCCCGATAAGCACGTGCATGGGTCTGATCGCACGCCTCTCGTACTCAAATAGCTACCCTGCACGGCGCCTCCTAGCTAATAAAAAATGGGGATGCGTGGCGGCACGTAAATGGTACTAGTAAGTAGAACGCCCACGGTTTCAATAAGACTTGTGTTTCCGATTGTAACGTGATAGCACTTGTTCTAAAATGACTTTGTTGATTGTTAATGTGTGCGCCTTCGCAAATCGGACTGCAAATTTACCACAGCATGTTGGTGCCATGTCATGGCACCAAGCCAAGTTTCATTATTTTCATGCGTGTTTTGGATTTACAGGAATTAAAAAACTAAGTTTCTCAATGTTTCCAACCCAGCCACGACGCCCAGAATTTTGAATTTCATTCCCATTTTTGCATGGAACCTAGAAATTTACCTGAGGACACACATGTGATTTTTCAACCAACTTTGGTGCACTGGAACATGTGCTTGTATTTCAAATTTGAATTATGCACACAAAGGTGACACATTCCCTCCCAGAACCACGAGCCTTCTTGAGAGAAGCTCCGGTTTGCAAGAAGCTTATACCAAAATTTGTTCCTATTCGGCCAATTTTTTTTACCACGGCATGGTACTACCATGACATGACACCATGCCAAGTTTCATGATTTTAAAACCAAGTTTCTCAATGTTCTCGACCGAGCCACGATGCCCAGATGTTTGAATTTTATTCTCATTTTTTGCATGGGACCTACTCCCTCCTTCCATCTATATAGGGCCTAATGTGTTTTTCAAGACAGCCTTTGACTATTGACAAGATTAATAGCACATGAGATGTATACTATGAAAATTATATTATTGGAAACTCCTTTGACATACAAATTTGAAGGTATGCTTTGTGTAAGTTGCATGTCATATATTATTGCTCTAATGTTTGGTCAAAGTTAGCCTCGAAAAACGCATTAGGACCTATATAGATGGAAGGAGGGAGTAGAAATTCACCCGAGGACACAAATGTGATTTTTCAACCAACTTTGGTGCACGGGAGCATGTGCTTGTAGTTAAAATTTGAATTATGCGCATTAAATGACCAAAAACTCAATTAATGTGTAAATAAGGCCAAACGAAGCAGGAATAATTCCAAAATTTAACACGGCACTCATGTGGTTCTATGTTGCCTTTGTAAATAAACTCAAGGGGGACAACGTATATCGTTTCGCACTCAAAGGTGGCACGTTCCCTCTCAGAACCACGAGCCTTCTTGAGAGAAGCTTCGGTTTGCAAGAAGCTTATACCAAAATCTGTTCCTATTCGGCCAATTTTTTTACCACAACATGGTAGTACCATGACATGACATCCATGCCAAGTTTCATGATTTTCAGACGTGTTTTGGATTTACAAGAATTTTAAAACCAAGTTTCTCAATGTTCTCGGCCGAGCCACGATGCCCAGATGTTTTAATTTTATTCTCATTTCTTGCATGGGACCTAGAAATTCACCCGAGGACACAAATGTGATTTTTCAACCAACTTTGGTGCACGAGAGCATGTGCTTGTAGTTCAAATTTGACTTATGCACATTAAATGACCAGAAACTCAATTAATGTATAAAAAATGACAAACGAACCCGGAATAATTCCAAATTTTAACAGGGCACTAATGTACTTCTATGTTGCCTTTGTTAAGAAACTCAAGGGGGGGGCAGCGTATATCGTTTCACACTCAAAGGTGGCACATTCCCTCTTAGAACCACGAGCTTCCAAATCGGCCCAATTTTTTACCACAACATGTTAGTGCCATGACATGACATCATGCCAAGTTTCATGATTTCCAGGCGAGTTTTGGATTTACATGAATTTAAAATCAAAGTTTCTCGATGTTCTCGGCCGAGTCATGACGCCCAGATGTTTGAATTTCATTCTCATTTCTTCCATGGGACCTAGAAATTCAACCAAGGACACACATGTGATTTTTCAACCCACTTTGGTGCACCGGAGCATGTGCATGCAATTCATATTTTGATTATGCACATTAAAAGTCCAGAAACTCAATTAATGTATAAAAAAGCCAAATGAACCCGAAACAATTCCAAAATTTAACAGGGCACTCATATAGTTCTATGTTGCCTCTGTAAATAAAATCAGGGGGGAGGCAGCGTATATCGTTTCACACACAAAGGTGACATGTTCCCTCTCGGAACCACGAGGCTTGTTGAGAGAATCTCCGGTTTTGCAAGAGGCTTATACCAAAACTTGTCCCAATTTAGCCAAAAATTATACGTATGAAAACAGGGTTTAGATTATCCCAAACATCTCGCTACCTAGACCAATAATGTACTATGATTTGAATTCAACATAAAATGGATACAAATATTTGAATTGGAGAGCGTATGGTACATGTAGTTCATAGTGAAATATGATTACTGCTATATGTATGTTTTTTGTTATCAAGATAATATTTAAATTATTGTATAACTTGACAACAATCGTATTCAAATAAGGAAAATTGATTCAAATTTAGTCCATATGGTAGACGACAATATATATGTTCACATGGTGGAGTAAAATGTTCATATATGATGGAAGATCAAAATGTACGACTACATCAATTATAAACCGCAAGGTCACCTAACGATATATTCGAATTCAACATAACGTGGATTCAAAAATTGAAATTCGAGATCATGGCATCTGTAATCATATAAAAAGGGACATTACTCTTTCTTTGGTGGGAATTGATTTGTTTTTTGTTTTTGTTGAGGGAAGTGCGAATCGATTTGGTACTATGCAGGGTAATCTTGTTCTCCCGATTTTTTTTACATTTTTCTTGTAGTTTTTTCAATGGCATCTATAGCAATATAGTAAAAGTGGACATGACTCTCTTGTGTCTTGTATCAATTGCTTTTTTACACGTTAAGTTTGTTCTGCCGAACAAGGAATCCGCACCTTGTTATCCCGAAATTTTCAAGCTTGAGTATCTTTTGTCTCACCTGCTTTGAAACTCCCGCTTCTTCAACCCGCACCGCGCCTTGTTATCCCGAAATTTGGACGCGCGCGAGAACACCCTCCTCATCCGAAATCGCTCCCGCAGCCCAGACACGCGAAATCCCCCTTCTACCCCTCAGCCGGAAATGAAGCTCCACGTCCCGATGTCAAAACCGGTGGGGGTACGCTGGTAACTTACCCTACATTTCGGACAAGCGCGTCCCTAAGCTTGGCTCCCCCCTCCCCCTTCGCCCCCCATTCGTACACCGAGGCTGCCAAAACCCGCGAAACCCCACGCTCCTCCGTCGGCCTCCCGACTGCCACCCAGCCGGAGACTCTTCCCCGACTACGTCGTCCACCGCAACAGCTCGCCGTCCCTCATCCACTGCACCGGATGAGGATCCGTTGTCGATCTCGTCGTCCCGCCGGATCAGCCGCCCCGTCCACCACCTGCAAGGATCTGCCCCGATGTTCGCCTCGTCTATCGCGCCACCTCAATCCCCACAACGCCGTCTTGACCTGCCCCACCGGAACCGCAACACCCTCACCAATTCCTCCGATGAAGCCGAGGCCAACTCGGCGCCACCAAGGAGGTTCTGCACTCACCGCTGCATTTTATCTTTTATTCGATCTCATGGGGCTGCCGGTGCTCGATACCGAGCAGACATGGCGTGTCTCCATCGACAGCGCCGTCGCAGGCCACATCATCCATGGCGTCTCTCCCCCATGTCGTTGCTTAATCGGTGGCGACTTCCACAACGGCACTAGCTGCAGCTGCTCTGGCTCTCGCTCGCGCTGTGGCTCTGTTCTTATTGTCGGTCGCGCTGCTGCACTGCTCCTGCTTTCGTTCGTGCTGCTGCTCTGCTCTTGCTCTCGCTTGCGCTGCTGCTGCACGACCTCCGGCAGCTACAGGAGTTGCTGCTTTAGCACTCGCTCGCGGTGCTACTGCACGACTTGGTCTCTGCTAGTGTGTTCCCTGCTCGAGCGTCTGCTGATTTAGATCACTGCTTCTCTGCTACTAGTGCTCGAACGCCCTAAACATCTATTGTAATGCTCTGTTACTAGTTCAATCAGTTTCGACAGTAAAATTCAGTTTCGACTGTGAAGTTCATTTTCTTCAGTTAAGTTCAGAGTGAACAGTACTTACAGCATCTGTCAGAGCGGCCGTGGCGCGGCTGATGCGTTTTACATCTAGCACTTTTTGGTGATGTATTTTACATCATCTATTGCAGATGATATTAGGGTCCCACTTCAGATTAATGTTTTCTGTCTTGTCATGCTTCAGCCTCATCGCCGTACACCTTAGCGGAGCTGCTCCAACAACGGAACTGTCCATCACAGTGGAGCAGTACCCTCGGCGCCGTTTCCAGAGGCCTCGGATCTTCTTCCCCGCCTCCGACAGTCACACCAGCATCATCACCATCCTCCACGTCCAACCCAATGATGCTGAGGTCCACAAGGCTATGCCAAAGAGGTTGTACACTCATCACATCACTTTGTTTCTCCATTCCTCTGTTCTTCCAATTCATGTGAGCCAAACACCCAGGTTGACTGAAATCCTATGTTTCCAAATGCTCTGTTTTGCACTTGCATTCCTATCCTATTCCTGTGTTTTTCCTGTCCCTGCGTTTATAGGATCCTCCAATTCTAAGGAGCCCTTACAGATTTACTTCATTTTCAGATAGGCGTCAAAGAAAACTCTGTGTGTTATGTCCTACTCCTGCCGTGCCGTCATCCACCCCACCTGAGGTGCACCATCAACAGAAGCATTCACTGCAGCAGAGATCCCCCTGCAGACTTCCTTTCGCCGTCTCAGATCATCTTCCCCATTGCCGGCAGCCACGCCAACTGCATTACCATCATCGAATGAGCAGATGAAGCTGAGGACTACACAGTTCCGGAAGAGAGGTCGCAGTCTTTCGTGTTTGCTTACGTTATACATCGGTTATTATTACCTGCTACTTTATCGTTCAATCTTGAGTTTTGAATTGCCCATGGGTCTCATATCGAGCCAACAACGAATAGTATCTGTCTACTATCTGGTTCATCTGGGGTCTTCTATGTGGTTCATGTTGGGTGGGCAACAAACAATAGATGATCCATTGTCTATCTTTTTAAACTGAAGCTATAATCTACCTGCTATCATTAGTTTTGGATCCATCCACTCGTTTGCTACCATCAGTCTTGATTTTTGCATGCACCCCTTAGGCCTTACAAAATCTAACTATTTTTCTATTATGCATGTCAGATATTGTACACAATCGTACTGAACATGTAGAGAAAAAGAGAAGACCGTTGCGTGCGAATATAATGTCATGCAGACGCTGCTCCATGGTGGGCGAAGTGGGCCCCCCTCCTGCATTTCCAGATTGTATTCCAGAGGAAGGTAACTGTTCAGATGGAGATTCAGAAGGAGCCGACCATGCCTGTTTACCACCTGAGGTGTTTGCTCTAACCTGGCATGCTGATGTTGGTCATATCATGCATATGGCACCTTACATTGCTTACATTATACATCTTATATGTCATCAGCTTAGTTTAGATTTGCTTTGTGTGAATGCCATGTGTTTGGTTTCTATATCATACTCCCACCATTCCTAAATATTTGTCTTTTTAGAGATTTCAACAAGTGACTACATACGGAACAAAATGAGTGAATCTACACTCTAAAATATGTCTATATACATCCGTATGTGGTGGTCCATTTGAAATCTCTAAAAAGACAAATATTTAGGAACAGAGGGAGTATATGGGAATTATGCAATGCCATCTTCTTTAGCCAGGCATCATATATGTGAATCATGCAATGCCATCCTGTTTAGCCAGTCATCGTATATGTGAATTGTATTGTGCCATATTTTTTTTCCATAATGTATTCCATTTGTCAACAATGTTTATACATTCATCTAATCTTCCTGTGCATCGGCCATTTGAGTCGGTCATGGGAAAATCTGGAGTGAAAACAAGGTCTTCTGAGAAGTCAGTGCTACCTGTCGATGCAGATTTCTTGCTGGTTACAGATAGCTCCTCAGAGGAGGATTCAGAGAGAGATGACCAGTCGTATTCCCCCCCCCGAGGTGCATGCTCTAACTTGGCTGGGTTATATTGCTCATATCATGCATATAGTGTCTTGCATTGCCATGCCATCTGCTTAGATTAGACATGCTTTGTGTGAATGCCTCCTGTTTGCTTTCTATATCAGATATGTGAATTATGCAATGCCATGTTTTTCAGCCAGTTATCATATATGTGAATTATGCACCGCCATGGAGCCAGGCATCATATATGTGAATTATCTCATGCCATCTTTTTTTTATTACGTATTCCATTTGTCGACAATCTGTGTATATTGAACTACTCTTCATGTGTATCAGCCATTTGAGCCGGTTATGGAAAAATCTGGAGTGAAAACAAGGTCTTCAGAGTAGGCAATGGTACCTGTTGAAGCATATATCTTGATGGTTACAGGGAGCTCCTCAGAGGAGGATTCAGAGACAGATGACCAGTCCTATATCCCACCTGAGGTGTATGCTCTAAGTTGCAATGTTTATATTTCTCATGTGATGCATATGGTGTCTTGCATTGCTTAGTTTAGACATCATATGCACAATATTGAATTCTATCTGCTTAGTTTAGAGATCATACATGCGAGTGCCAACTGCTTAGTATATGAATCAATTATGTCAATTATATCATGCCATCCTGTATACTTAGACAACATGTATGTGAATTATTTCATCCCAACCTAATTTAGAAAGACATCATATAGTTTTGTCATGTCATCCTGTTTAGGTACTCATCATATGTTGAATTATGCCATTATATCCTGTTAAGTTATCCATCATATATCGGGAACTGTGTCATGCTATCCTGTTTAGTTAGGCATCATATATGTGAAATTGTGTCATGCCGTCCTGTTTGGTTAGACAACATATATGTGAATTACCACATCTGTCTATCATACATTGTCTGTACATTCAATTTCTTTTCTTGTTTATCAGCCATTTCAATTGGAGGGGGTGATGGCAGTATCTAAGGGAGCAAAAACCCGTTCTTCACAAAAGACAGTGCTACCCGTCGATGCAGATAGAACCATGGTTGTACTGGCCCACAAACTAGCCCCACCAGACATAATCGAGACTCTTCCAGATTGCACACTTACACCGTTGGGCAGAGAACCAGCTACAACCCATCTAACCGCAACCCCAGCGGATAGTAACCCACTTATAGTTGACAAAGCACCATGTCCACCACAGAGTACCCCCACACGAGCAGTTTGTAAAGCTACTGCAGTGCCCAAAGCACGAAGACCACCACAGCTAACCCAAACTCCATGTTTAAAGCAGAAGAGCAACTGTTCTCAGGTCAGATTCCGTAGCTATGATCCATACTCCTTTGCTGTTGCATCACTGTATTTACTCATACCAATTACTTTCGAATTTGAAGGATCCAATTGAAACTCCAATGGCGCAACAGGTATGTTTTAAACCTATTTCTTTAACTGGATTGTTGTTCTAACTTCTTGCTCTATGTTGATTTCAGTTTAAGTTGTATAAACAGTTATGTTCTCATGTGATGCACATTACAAGTGCTGCCAATGATGTGTAGTTTCTCACACTTATATTCTGTCTATGCTGCTGTGTCTTAAAAATATATGAGTTGAACTGTGTCTCTATCTTGATTAGGGAACATAAACTAGAATGATATGGAAAATACAGTGACCATAGTACATAGATATATGTTTGTTTCATGCTGTTATCCTGTCCACCTTACTACTGAACCGGTTTACCAAAATGAGTTTCGTATACTACAAGCTAAACCTGTGATGTGTCTGCTTGTTTCTCTTGTAGTATGCAAACAGAATATTGGAGAAGAGCACCCCACTATGCAATGGTAGAGAAAGTAATGGAGATAAGGTTCAAGATAGTGAGACAACCCTGTTGGTCTCCAAGAAAGGTGATAAAAATGATCTTGTACACAATGAGAAAACCCCACAGTCCTGCGTTGATGTAGTGTTCGAGTTACTGGCCAGTACCGCTGGCACAAGCTCTTCAAACTCGCTGCCTGAATCACTTCGGCTTCTTCAGTCTCAGCTACAAGCTGAAAGGCATCAGTCAGCTGTGCTGCGGCAAGAAGCCAAAGGACTGAGGAAGTCCCTGTAGAATTCAGATGCGTACTTTCTTGTGCAACAACAAGCGCTGGAGGATTTAAGCGCCAAACAAGAGAAAGTTAAAAAGCTTGCTAAGCATCTTGCCAGCATTATGGGTACCCAGGATATTGTTTCTTGAACTCTTCTGAAGTGGTTTCAGTTCTGGACTTGTTTTGCTGCGGCGTTTATATGCTGCTTTGTTCCCTATATTTGCACTGGTGGCGAAATTTGATGCCCAGTGGATGTAATATGTGTAATAGCCGTGATAGCCTAGCATAAGTTGCTTGCTTATTTATTTCCTTGTTGTCTTGTTTATTTGTTTGCTTGTAGTCAGTGCAGTTCTTTTTCGGCGGTTTGCTAGTGGCTGCAATAACCTATTTTTTAAAACTAGGCCACAATAACCAAGGGCTAATATTTACTGTAGTGACACTAGGCCTCCTACGGGCCGTAGAAACAGTGGGCCTTCTACGAGCCGTAGAAACAATAGGCCTTCTACGGGCCGTAGAAACAATGGGCCTTCTACGGGTCGTAGAAACAATGGGCCTTCTACGGGCCGTATCATCAATGGGCCTTATACGGGCCGTATGATCGATTGGCCAAACATGGGCCAATAACAGGCCGCATTATGGCCGTAAACGGGCTAGAGTTGGAATCGTCCGTTCATGGGCCGACCATAACGGGCCATCGTTAATAGGCCGTATTTGATGACGCTATGAAAACGACCCAACGTATTAACGGACCACAAACGGGCCGACTGTAACCACGGGCTGAATTTGGCCCACAAGCAGAAAATGACAGTAACGGGCCGTAAGTAAACGAATGCTGGAAATGAGCCCAAGAATAAATGGGCTCTGAGAAGGCCGAAAGATAACATGGGCTGGAAACGGCCCAACGGAATAATGGGCCGTTAATGGGTATAAAGTGATACACTGTTCATTACGGGCCAGTTTCACCATGGGCCGTTAATGGGTGTAAAGTGATACACTGTTCATTATGGGCCAGTTTCACCACGGGCCGTTAATAGGCCAAGAGTTACATAGGGCCTCATATGGGCCGAAAGACGTCATGGGCCATACATGGGCCAGACGTGAAAACGGGCTGGGATCATATTGGATGGCCCAGATGACGCTACTGGGCCTAATTCGGATAGGGCGTAACGGGCCTTGGGTTAGCGGGCTGTAAATGGGCTATATGCGAATAGGCCGTTAACAGGCTTTCCATGGGCCGGCCCGCCACCTTTTGACCAAGTTAAACGGGCCGGCCTTTTCTCAGAAATGGGCCTCTGTTGGGCCATGCCACGTGTCGACGTATCATAGGCGCCTTCTGTCCAATGAGTGGATGACATCTGTCCCAACGATGAGCCGACACGTGTTTCCTCCAGCCAATGATGATTTTACACGTGGAAAATCCCCATTGGTCGGGGCTGTTAACGGGTTATCGGATCCAAAACCCGACCTGATAGCTTAACGGTGTTCCGTTACGGTGGATGCCACGTGTCGGTCACCCTTGATGAAAGCACTTCTGTGACGCGCGATTTATCGTCATGGAAGTGCACACTTCCATGATGACAATTTTGGTAATGTCATGGAACACTTCTACGACAGCACAGGTATGACTATCTTGATTCTGTCATAAAATCGTCATGGATGTACATGCATGACAAAAAAAGCGACCTACTGTGACAAACACGTATCATCACGGAAGTGTATTTTCTTGTAGTGTACCCTCTCGCCGGATTTGGGGGTAGGAACGACCTGCCCCAGTGCAGGAAGCCGATGGAGGATTTCCGGGGTCAGATACCTCGCTGCGCGGAGCTTCGCAATATCCTCCTCTGTGACAGAAGAAGCCACCCACCGGCCTGGACGGCTGGATCCGGACATGATAGGGGCTGGTGGCGATGGGAGCCCGAGGGTTGGAACTCGGGGTGGTTAGGGTTGAGGAAGAAGCGAGCGCAAAGGAAGAAGACGAGTCTGGGACCCTATATAAAGACCCCAAGTACTAAGCGTATCCACCTGGGTCTTGAAACTTACCAATCTCCAGAGAGTTGTACCTGGGGGACGGTTGGGTTACCCACACCTGCATTAATAAAAATCCCGTGAATAAGGGAACACGATCTCTGCCTTGGCAAGACATGCCAGTAAAATCGCGTCCCGAGACGTGGGGCGACGTGCCAGCCAACGGTTGGAAGTAGTGACCGGACAGGCGTGATGTCATAAACAGTTACCAATAAATTAGGCTCGTATATTTTCTGCAACTATATATACAGGTCCGGATATATCTACTACATCCGAAGACTATTCTGGAGTTCGGAAGGAGGGAACCCGCCTTGCAATGCCGAAGACAATCTACGCACTGGACTCCTCATCATTGAAGCCAGGTTCAGGGGCTACTGAGGGAGTCCTGGGCTAAGGGGTCCACGGGCGTCCGACCTGCTATCCATGGGCCGGACTAATGGGCTGTGAAGACATGAAGACCGAAGACCATACTCGTGTCCGGATTGGACTTTCCTTGGCATGGAAGGCAAGCTAGGCGACCAGCTGTGAAGATTCCTTCTTATGTAACCGACTCCATGTAACCCTAGATCTCTCCGGTGTCTATATAAACCGGAGAGCATAGTCCGGATAGGACACATTCATTACCATATACACATAGGGTAGACTTCTAGGGTTTAGCCATTACGATCTCGTGGTAGATCAACTCTTGTAACACTCATATTCATCAAGATTAATCAAGCAGGAAGTAGGGTATTACCTCCATAGAGAGGGCCCGAACCTGGGTAAACATCGTGTCCCCCGTCTCCAGTTACCACCGATCCTAGACGCACAGTTCGGGAACCCCTACCCGAGATCCGCGGGTTTTGACACCGACAGTGGCAGCCCAAGTTCAAGCCGGAGATGCCGCCGCGCTACGACAACGCGGCAGACCTGTCAGCTTTCTTGCTGACATATGAGGAGGCCGTCCTCGAGGCCGGGGGCGACGACAAGGTCATGGCCAACTGGCTTCCCATGGCCCTCAGTGGCGCGCCGAGCGCATGGCTGCTCAACCTCCCCGGGTCCACGGTGGCATCTTGGGAGGAGCTGCGTGGCCTCTTCATTGCACACTACGCGGCACCGACGCACCACGCGGTCGCGGCCCTGCTGGGTGGTTCTCAAGCACCACCTTCAGATCGCCACATCAAGCCGTTCCTTCGCCAAATCGGAGCCGCTTCCAAGCGCTCGGGGGCTCCGCCGGCTGGGCTGCGCCCTAGGCCGACCTCACCTTCGAATCGGAAGACCACCCCGTCACCACCGCCGGCTCGGGTATGCTCCCGATGCTTTGCACACCCACTATTTGCAACATGGCTATTACCAAGACCCTCATCGACGGCGGCGCCGGCCTCAATGTGCTCTCCGTCGAGGCCTTCAGCCTTCTTCATGTACCGCTCGAGCGGCTCAGCCTCAGCAAGCCTTTCTCAGGAGTTGGCGGCGGCGCCGCCCACTCCCTGGGGCAGATTCGCCTCCCTGTCACCTTCCGCACGCGCGACAACTACCGCACCGAGCTGGTCAACTTCGACATTGCCCGCATCGGCCTCCCATACAACGCCATCCTCGGGTACCCAGCGCTGGCCCAGTTCATGGCAGCGACCCATCCGACCTACAACCTCATGAAGATGCCTAGAAGCAAAGGCATCCTCACCGTCAAGGGGGACGCCAAGGAGGCCTTGACAGCGCTTAAGCTTGCCCTCAAGACCGCCGCGGCAGCGCAACCCGCCGGTGCGGGCACCCCCGAGGCCAAGGGAGCCGCACCAACCAAGAAGAAGCAGCTATTCACCCAAGACAAAGCGGAAACCAAGCAGGTGTCGGTCGATGAGGACGGGTCCTCAGGAGCCACCTTTACCATAGGTGCCGACCTCGACCCAAGCCAAGAGGAAGCACTGGTGAAGTTCTTGCGCGCGAACAAGGAAATATTCGCATGGGAACCCAAGCAGCTGGTGGGGGTCCCAAGAGAGGTGATTCAGCATCACTTGAGGGTGTGCCCCAATGTACGCCCTGTGAATCAGCGGGCGAGACGACAGTCCACGGAGAAGCAGGCCTTCATCGTCCAAGAAACCCGCAAGTTAGAGGCGGCGGGTGCCATTCGCGAGGTTCGGTACCCCAAATGGCTGGCAAACCCCGTCGTTGTGCCGAAGAAAGGCAGGAAGGAGCGAATGTGCGTCGACTTCACCAACCTCAACAAGGCCTGCCCCCAAGATCCGTTCCCGCTTCCACGCATCGACCAGATCGTCGACTCCACTGCCGAGTGCGACCTACTGTGCTTCCTGGATGCGTTTTCAGGATATCACCAAATCAAGATGGTGGTAGAAGATGTAGAAAAGACCGCCTTCATGACTCCGTGTGGGGTGTACTGCTACACCTGCATGCCCTTCGGACTGCGCAATGCGGGCGCGACCTTTCAGCGGTTGATGCACATCGCTTTAGGGCGGCAGCTCGGGAGAAACGCGGAGGCCTACGTCGACGACATTGTGGTGAAGTGTCGGGAGGCAAGAACCTTGATCCAAGATCTGGAGGAGACCTTCGCGAGCCTGCGCCAGGTGAACTTGTGACTTAACCCAGAGAAGTGTGTGTTCGGTGTCCCTTCCGGTAAGCTGATGGGATTCCTCGTGTCCCACAGAGGGATTGAGGCGAACCCGGAGAAGATCAAGGCCATTGAAGACATGAGCCCACCGCAGACCCTCAAGGAGATGCAGAAGCTGGTTGGTCGGGTAACTGCGTTGGGATGCTTCATCTCCAAGCTGGGAGAGCGCGCCCTACACTTCTTCAAGCAGCACAAGAAGAAGGGCCCGTTCGAGTGGACCCCGAAGGCTGACCGAGCTTTTGAAGACCTCAAGAGATACCTGACCAGCCCTCCGGTGATGGTGGCGCCACAACCTCTCGAGCCTCTAGTGCTCTATCTTGCCGCCACCCCGTACTCCGCCAGCGCGGCGCTGGTGGCGGTTCGGGAAGAGCACCAAGCCAAAGGCGCGTCGCGCCAAGCTGCGCCGCCAGCCGGGATGACGCAAGATCAGGAAGGCATAGCAAGAGCCGTAGGGGCATCAACAGAGGACCAAGCTCGGCAGGACGATGCCACTGAGATTCCCGCAAGCGATCAGGCGTCGGGAGTTCCACTACCTCAGGAGACGCCCCAACTTCAGCAGGACACGGGCCTCACCAACGCGCCAGCCCTCGTCGAGCACCCGGTGTATTTCGTCAGTACGGTGTTGCGGGATGCGAGAGCACAATATCCCATGCCTCAGAAGCTCCTGCTCGCGCTCTTGGTGGCCTCGCGCAAGTTGTGGCACTACTTCCAGGGCCACCCCATCAAGGTCGTCTCAGCCAACCCATTGGAGAGGGTGCTCAGGAGCCCCAACTCTGCTGGAAGGGTCGCTGAGTGGAACATCAAGCTGCAGGCATTCCAGTTGGAGTTCGGCACTACAAGGTTCATCAAGGGAGCCGCACACGCTGATTTTGTGGCGGAATGGACGGATGCCCCGACGCTTGAAGTAGGCGAGGACCAGTCCACCTCACCAGGAAGTGAAGCGCCAGACGGCTGGGTCATGTATTTCGATGGCGCCTTCACGCCCCAGGGCGCGGGGGCTGGAGCAGTACTCATCTCGCCCGCTCAAGCCAAACTCTACTATGCCTTGCAGCTCTGCTTTCAGCAAGGCAAGAAGGTCTCCAACAACACCGCAGAATACAAAGGCCTCATAGCTGGCCTGAAGGCTGCGACATCTCTGGGGGTGAAGCGCCTCACCGTTAGGGGCGACTCGTAGCTCCTCGTCAACTTCTCCAACAAGGTATACAAGCCAAAGGACGAGCACATGGAGGCATACCTCGCGGAGGTGCGCAAGATGGAGAAGCAGTTCCTGGGTCTGGAGTTGCAGCACGTGCCCCAAGGCACCAACAAGGAAGCTGACGACATCGCCAAGAGGGCATCCAAGCGGCAGCCCCAAGAGCTCGGCGTCTTTGAGGAGCGGCTCTTCAAGCCATCAGCAACAGCACCAATTTCAAGAACAGCTCAGCCTCGGGAGGAGCTCCCGCAGCCGTCTGCCACAGGAGCCCCAGCCCGTGGCCTGACCTCAGGAGCGCGCCTGCTCTTGGCGCTTGTCGGTGTGGAACGACACCCATGGGATCACAAGAATCCCTACTACGGTTTCCGGGGCACGGGGTTGCGAGAAGAGCAAGGTTAGTAGCCAGCACAAGGATCGTTTACCCAGGTTCGGGCCGCGAGGATGCGTAAAACCCTAGTCTTGCTTTGGTGGGTGTATTTCAAAGAGTTCTTGAGCTCTCGAACTAGCCGTGGTCAGTGCGTGGTTCGAAAGAGCCGAATCCTTCTCCAGTATGCCATGGGCCTCCTTTTATAGTCGAAAGGGGCTGCCACAGTGGCACACAGGAGGTGGAAAGGCGTACAGTGCCCTGAGCTTATCGCTCGTATTACAGGACAAGGCGCATTTAATGCGTAGCTTAGGTGTCCCCTTGCTTTATTGGGGACGGGGGCGAGGCCCGTCCCGTCCGTCGCCGCTCCTCCTTGCTTTGACACGCGCCCTGGCCAGTGAGGCGTGTGGCGCCATCTAGGCAGGCAGGCAGCTGAGGTGGCGCGGTGGTGGAACCTTCACGAAGATCTGCATGCCATCACGCAGGCGCTCGATGAGTTGGCCTGGGAGCTGCATGTTGCCACGCAGGTGCCCGCCCAGCTGGTTGGGCTGGCAGCTGCATGTGAACGGCGGTGGAAGCTTGGTTGGCGTGGGCCTGGCAGTGGCCCTGCTGGCGTCCTTGGAGAGGGCCTTGCCGGGTGGCCCGGCAAGGGTCTTGCTGGGTGGCCTGGCAAGGGTCTTGCCGTTCCCCGCTGTCGTCCCCGGCAAGGACCTTGCGGGGGTTCTGGTGGCTTTCCTCGGTAAAGATCTTGCCGAGGGTTGTCGTCTTCTAATCCTCATCTGATCTTGAATATGTCTTCACAAAGATCTGCATGCTACCACAGAGGTGCCTTCCCGAGCCCTGGCCCCACGTGGATGATGGCGTTGGGGACCGTGGGCTCAAGGGTGGCTCGCTCTGTTGGTGTGGGGCGAGCTGTCCCGGCAAGGATCTTGCCGGGGCTGCTGAGGCTGCCCCGGCAAGGGTCTTGCCGGGGGAACCTGCTTCGTCCCTCTGCTCTTTGTGGTCTTGGCCTTGGCTTTGCTCTAATTATCTTGAGCTTCGGTCTTACCTTGGCTCACCTCCCCTGCTCTGCTTGGTGTGACCGTGGGCACGGCTCTGACTGCCCGTGCACAGGTAAAGGGTACAAAAGCATGCCCCTCTTTTCGTACACCGACAGGAGCCCCTGGTCCTGGGCCGCACATAAGCGCGACACGTTGTTGGGCCAGGCCCAAAACGGTGCGCGGGCAGGCGGGGCGGTTTTTACCGCAGCAAAACTTTTCGCGCGCGGCGCTTCCCACGACCCATGCGCGTGGCATGGCGTGGAAGGGTGTGCATGACGTGGGCGGCATGCGTGGCATGGTTCCTGCACGCATGCGTCACATCGCAGTAAATGGGCAGCGTGATCCGCGGCTTCCCCATAAAAAGGGATAACCGCGGGCGCACTGTTCCTTTTACCTTTCGCCTGTCTTCCTCTTCTTCTCCAAGCTTTGTTCCTGCTCGCCGCCATTGCGCTTCCGCCGCCCTCTGTCCTGCCCTCCTCCCCCAACCGCCATGGCGCCAAAATCCAACAAGGGCAAGGGAGTGGCCAAGGACGTCGGAGCCGCGGAGCCGCCGGAGAGTGCGCTGGCGGTGCAGCGGATGCAGTCCGCCTTCTTCCCCTCGACAGTTGACGTTTTCGAGCTTCGGGACTCCTTCAGTCCCCTGTGGGGAGTGAAGAGGGGGGGGGGGAATTCGGGGCATCTAGCCACGCGTGTCATCCCCGCTGACTGCGCCGAGGCTGCCCCAAATCGGTACCCCTTCTTTGTCGATTATTTTTCTGCGGGCTCTGTCCTCCCTTCTCCGATTTCTTCAGTGATGTCATGCATACCTTTGGCTTGCGTCTCCTGGATTTTACTCCGAATGCGGTGGCGTGCATGGCCCTTTTCGCGCATCTCTGCGAGGGCTTCGCCGGGTGCTCCCCAACACGGCGCTCTTCCGCCATTACTTCTCCCCTCGGATCCAACCAAGGGGTGCCATCTCCGGTTGCATCGCCTGGGTCTCAAGATACAAGGGAGCGTATCCGGAGGGCGCCATGAAGGAGAGGTGGGAAGAATGGCGGGGCCGGTGGTGCTGGATCAAGGAGAAGGACCCGCCGGCGTTCTGCGAAGTTCGCCGGGCGCCGCCGGTCCGCAGAAGCGATTGGAGCGACGTCGATGCTGACGACGAGAAGCTCATGGTCGCCACCACTAGGATCCTCCGGCTCACCGAGGCCGGCCTCACCCTTGAGATGATCGGGGAGGACTTCATCCGCCGCCGGGTCGCTCCACTGCATAACAAGGGGAGGCCAGCCTGGCTCATCACGAACCCCGCCGACATCATGTGGCTTCGTCCCGGCCTCGACCACAATTTCACAATGATGGGGCATGCCCATTTCTGCCAGCGGCTCTTCCAGCTTGACGTGGGCCGCGACGGCGAGGTCGAGCAGACCGGCAAGGTCGCGAGGGCCGCCGCGAAGGCCGGCAAGGTCCTCAAGGGGCCTCTGTTCAAGCTGCCGACGGGGGTGGTCCCGTTCTGCAATAACTCGCGCCGGTCTGATATCATTGCTATCATGCCAGACTGCAACGCGCGCGGCCCTGACCCAAGCTGGAAGGAGCCGAAGGACGCCAAGGTGCAGCAGTTCTTTGACACTCTGCACGAGGGGTACGTCAACGCCGACGCCGAGCGGCTGCTTGTCCAGGACACCACCCAGGCGGAGCTGGACTACATCACCACCAGGGCGAGGGAGGCACAGCTTTCCAAGGAGGCCGGCAGTGCCGGCGGTGTGGAGGACAAGGCCGCGACGACCGCGGAGGAGGAGGAGCTCGCCCGATGGGCGGCGGCCACCGGGGGAGCCAGCAGAGCCGGCACCGAGGCTCCTCTGGTTGAAGATGTAACCGGTGAGTCGTCGTCGGAGGAGGCCGAGACCGCAGGCCCGACGCCGGCTATGGGGAGAGGGCGAGTCCTGCGGTGGGCCAGTTCCGGCGAGCCGGTCCGGCCCGGCAGGGCTGCGCGGCCACAGCTGACCTTGGAGGGGTCCGGGCGCCACACGAGGGCCGCAACGGCAAAGAAGCCGGCGAAGGTCGTGGTGAAGAAGAAGACAGCCACCCCTTCTTTGTCCACGCGTGTCCAGACACCACCTCCTTGTCCTCCTCCGGCGGATGTTGATACGGAGGTTACTTTTCGATTATGGATCCCTCAGCCCGAGGAGGAAGAGGAAAACAACAGAGGAGGAGGCGGACGACGAGTAAGTATCTGGTTCCTTTTCGTTATCTCTGCCTCCTCAATCTGTGTTGCTTGTCTTGACTTGTCTTTGTCTTTGCAGGGACGTGGAGACGCTGGCCCAGAGAGTGAAGAGGGCCAAGGTCTCGGCGGGTGGCCAACCCCCAGTTGGTACTTCGAGGGCGCCACTGGTGGTGTTGAGCAGCCCGGACAGCAGCCCCCGGCATAGCCCCCAGCGTAAGTTCATCACTCTTCCCCCATCGACATGTGTCAGGGGCACGACACTTTGGTGCTGACCTTGCCAGGTATGCAGGAGGAGAGCAGCAGCAGGAGGAGCCACAGAGGGCTACTCCCAACACGCTGCCCCCATCGACCACGCCGCCCCCAGGGGCGTCCCCGGCAAGGGCGCCAGGCACCGAGCCCATTCCATGGAGGAGGAGGAGGAGAACTTGGGTGCCGGCGGCTTTGCCTCGACGCCAAATGTTGGCGGGGAGGGGACTTCCGTTTCCCAGCCGGGTACTGGCACAGGTAAGTCGTTTGCCGTTCGTCCCTGCTTCTTTTTCTTTCTGGCTCTTGGTCCTAGCCTTGCCTCACCCCCTTCTTCGGCGTCCAGATTCCTCCTCCGTGAACCCAGAGGACGTGGACACCGTCATCGAGGACGTCGCCAAGGCCGCCGAGGCGGACGCCGAGAAGATCACCACCGAGGAAGCCGCCAAGGGCGCTGCCGAGGACGCCGCCAAGGGGCCTACCGGGGAGGCCGGCAAGGCTGCCGCTGAGGAGACCGGCAAGGAGCCCGCCGGAGAGGCCGGCGGGGCCGCTGCTGAGGAGGAGGAGGAGGTGGCTGATGACCAGCCTTCCTCTTCTGCTACTTTCGGCTCCGGCAAGTACCTGAGGGTGAGCGACGACTTGTTCGTCCACCTTCCAGGCGCGTCGAGCACCAGGACACCCGTTGAGGGAGAGGTGTTCGACGACGAAGTGCTTGCCGCTGTCGGGCTTGAAGTCGTCGACGAGCCGATCGTTGGTGGCGACGGTTCGCAGGAAGAGCGGCTCCTCCACGCCACGGGCGCCAGCTTCCGGAAGCTCCAGGCGCTCCACCGCACCCGCCTGGACAAGGCTAAGTCCAGGACGGCGGTGGTGGAGAAGGCGGAGGCGAACCTCCAGAAGCGCGTTGCCGAGACGCATGACTGGTTCTGCGAGGCCCACAAGGAGCTCAAGGTTGCCCAGGGCGAGCTGGCCAAGCACGACGTGGAGCTCACCATGAAGCTCGCCGATGTCGAGAGAGCTCAAGAGACGGCGAGGAACTTGGCCGTGGCCACCGAAGCCGCCCAGACCTAGCAAGAGGCCACGCTAAACTCCCAGGAGGAGGACCTCGCTGCATGCGAGGAGAAGCTTGCCGTCATGCTTCGCGGCAAGGATGCAAAGGTGGAGAAGCTTGTCTTGCAGCGGACCAGTGAGCTGGAGCAGAGGCACAAAGAGGCACTCAATGCCCAGGCCCAGGTTCACGCCGACAAGGTGGAGGAGTTGGAGGCGGAGCGCGACGGGCTGAAGGAGCAGGCCCGGAAGCTGTCCCAGGAGAAGGACACGCTTAACAGTGCCCTGACAGAGGCGCAGGCCGCGGTCATCAGTAAGGATGGGGAGCTCTCCGAGGCCAACAACTCCATCAAAGACCTCAAGCTGAAGCTGGAGGGTCTCGAGAAGGTGCTGTCGGAGGCCAAAACCCGAGAGGGGACCCTGGCCAAGGAGCTGGAGGCCGAGAAGCTGTTGTGGAAGAACGAGGGCTCAACTTTGCAGATCACGTGGAGGGCGAGAACCGCTGGCTCGATCGCCTCGCCACCGTCGCCAACCAGGCCGCCACGCAGCTGGCCATCATGGGGATGTCGGACGTGAGGTATGTCCCAGAGCGAAGCGTGAGCGCCAATTGCAGCCTGACCATGTTCTTTGAGAAGGTCGTCGGCGCTCTAGAGCGGCTCCACGCCAACCGGGCGGCCTCACTGGCCAACGAGTCCCAGAGGCTTTGCCAGGGTGCCATGACCAAGGTTCTCACCAAGGTGGCGCACTGGTACCCCGACCTCGACTTTGACGCCTCGCTCGAGAGCTTGCCGGAGGGTACTGACCTTGCGCCGCTTAGGGAGCGCATCAAGCCCATCATCAGCCGAGTCGGCGAAATTCAGAGGGTGGAGGGCCAGCGCCGGGATTAGGCACCCCGTTCCTTATCGCCGCTGCAGGTTCACAACCAAGACAATCGCTATCTCTAGTTAGAATCGCAGAAACAATTCGATGTAATATAACTCTGCAGCACTTTCAGTATCATGCATGTTATTTTCCTGTTCGATCTTCCTTTGTATGTCCACCCTACGCTACCTCAGTAGGTTTGCCGACGCGTAAACCCAGGGCGGCGTCTTGGGGACGGATCCCCATTGGCCTGCCGGGTGTGCTTGCTGCCGGGCAAACCACCTTGCCGCCCTTAGCGCGGCCACCCGAACTGTCGAGCTTGACTCGAGTCAGAGTCGGGAGCGTTTCCAAGTGCGGAAGGCTACCCTGCCACTCTCGACGCAGCCGCTTTGAGCTGTTGAGCGGACTCGAAACAGAACAAGGGCATTGCCAATTGCGGGAGGGCCCCTTTGCATGCAGGTTTCTCATACATAGGCGAGATCTCCGAGGACGATAACCTTATGTATAGGAGGAAATAACTCAAAGCTCTGAATGACTTAGCTTTTCTGTTGCCGCGCCGGCGTTGTTCCTCCGGCCGCCTTCTTCTCAGGAGCCATGGCGACGAAGAACTGCTAGGCTAACTACTAGACAAGATTCTCACAACTGCGTCCCCCTACCTGGCGCGCCAAAGATGTTGGTGTGGAACGACACCCATGGGATCACAAGAATCCCTACTACGGTTGTCGTGGCACGGGGTTGCGAGGAGAGCAGGGTTAGTAGCCAGCACAAGGATCGTTTACCCAGGTTCGGGCCGCGAGGATGCGTAAAACCCTAGTCCTGCTTTGGTGGGTGTATTTCAGAGACTTCTTGAGCTCTCGAACTAGCCGTGGTCAGTGCGTGGTTCGAAAGAGCCGAATCCTTCTCCAGTATGCCATGGGCCTCCTTTAATAGTCGAAAGGGGCTGCCACAGTGGCACACAGGAGGTGGAAAGGCGTACAGTGCCCTGAGCTTATCGCTCGTATTACAGGACAAGACGCATTTAATGCGTAGCTTAGGTGTCCCCTTGCTTTATTGGGGACGGGGGAGAGGCCCGTCCTGTCCGTCGCCGCTCCTCCTTGCTTTGACCACAGAGGTGCCTTCCCGAGCCCTGGCCCCACGTGGATGATGGCGTTGGGGACCGTGGGCTCAAGGGTGGCTCGCTCTGTTGGTGTGGGGCGAGCTGTCCCAGCAAGGATCTTGCCGGGGCTGCTGAGGCTGCCCCGGCAAGGGTCTTGCCGGGGGAACCTGCTTCGTCCCTCTGCTCTTTGTGGTCTTGGCCTTGGCTTTGCTCTGATTATCTTGAGCTTCGGTCTTACCTTGGCTCACCTCCCCTGCTCTGCTTGGTGTGACCGTGGGCGCGGCTCTGACTGCCCGTGCACAAGTAAAGGGGTACAAAAGTGTGCCCCTCTTTTCGTACACCGACAGCGCTCGAGCCCCAAGAGGGATGCTGGACCAAGGAATTCAAGGAATACCTGATGCAAGGGGCGCTGCTAGAGAAGGAGGAGGACGCATAACGCGTGGCCGGGCAAGCCACGACATACTGCATCCGGGACAGTGAGTTGTGCAGGAAGCGACCAAATGACATTTCACTGCGTTGCATCTCCAGAGACCAGGGGAAGGAGTTGCTATGTGACATACACGGAGGGGACTGCGGGCACCACTCGTCATCACTGACCCCCGTCGGCAAGGCATTCCGCAGCGGATTCTACTGGCCCACGGCGGTCAACGACGCAGCCGAGACGGTGAAATCCTGTGAAGCCTGCCAGTTCCACGCCAAGCAGATCCATCAGCCGGCTCAGGGCCTCCAAACCATCCCACTCACATGGTCGTTCGCGGTCTGGGGGCTGGATATCTTGGGCCCATTCCCTTGAGTGCCTGGGGGCTACCGCTACCTCTACGTTGCCATTGACAAGTTCACCAAGTGGGCGGAGGTGGAAGCCGTCCGCACCATCCCAGCTGTTTCCGCGGTCAAGTTTATCAAGGGTCTCGTGAGCCGCTTCGGGGTCCCCAACCGCATCATCACTGATAACGGCTCGCAGTTCACCAGTAATCTCTTCAAAACATACTGTGCTAACCTTGGAACGCAGATCTGCTACGCTTCGGTGGCGCACCCCAGGAGCAATGGTCAGGCCGAACGCGCCAACGCGGAGGTCCCGAGGGGCCTCAAGACCAGGACTTTCAAGAAGAAGCTGGAGGCCTGCGGCAGGGGCTGGTACGACGAGCTCCAGTCCGTGCTGTGGTCCATCCACACCACCACCGCCAAGCCGACGGGCGAGACCCCGTTCTTCCTCGTCTACGGAGCAGAAGCAGTCCTCCCTCACGAGGTCAAGAATCGCTCCGCACGGGTCCTCGCATTTGATGAAATGCAACAGGACGCCAAGCGAGGGATGGACCTCGTGCTGGGGGAGGAACGCCGCCACGAAGCCGCACTACGGGCGGCAAGGTATCAGCAGGCGCTGCGGCGATACCTCTGCCGCAACATCCGCTCCAGGACGCTCGAGGCGGGCGACCTCATCCTGAGGCGGGTCCTCTCCAGGGAGGGGCTGCATAAGTTCTCACCCATGTGGGAGGGCCCGTTCAGGGTCGTCCATGTCTCCAGGCCTGGCGCCGCGTGCCTGGAAACGCAAGACGGGGTGCCCATCCAGAACGCCTGGAACATCCAGCACCTCCGGAAGTTCTACCCATGAAGCAAGGCCCAGCGCCTGTGAAGAAAGGCCCAGTGCCTGTGAAGAAGGCCCAGTGCCTATGAAAATCGCCGCCCGTGACACTCTCACGTAATAATGAGTGGGGCTGTACACGCCCCGGAGTCTCAGGAGTGCCGCCCTCGGGCCTCGGGGGCTCCCTCCCACGTCTTAGTGGCAGCACTTAGCTCCGCGCTGGTGAGAAGACTTGAAGACTAGACTAGGTGCCGGACGCGGCTTTTCATTTGCTTTCCGTAGTTGGCTCACCTTCTTTTAATTGAAGTTTGCTTCTGGTGTTCCTTGCTAATTTGGTTCCGTCTCCTTTTGCCACTATTTCTGACTCTAGTTAACCTGTTTTCTCTCTCTCGCATACCCTGCGAGGGGGCTAGCCAGGTGCCCTCGCGAGCGTTTTTCCTTCTCTCTGCCTTCCGTCTGTTTTCTCGCGAGGCACCTCACTCGAGCCCACAAGCTGGCGCCTCTCTCCTAATCTGTGCCCCTCGGGTACCGCGATATGAAGCGCTGGGTCAAGGCTTGGGTGAACGATAAGTCTCCTAGCGAGCTTCCTAACGAATTTTTTGCAGTTCCTAAGCGACCACTGAGTCAAGATGGGCACCAGGAAACAAGTGCCTCGTGAAGAGGAGGCTACCCCGAACATGCCAAGCTAAGTTGTTTCCACACAAAACAACGGCACAACACAGCATAACATGGTGATTGAGGAATCACGGTTCGATACACGCCCCTCCGGGGCCCATACTGGTTCCTTTTTGATACAGGAAGAAAAGGAAGAACAAAATAAAAGCGGCGCTCGCCCGCACAGTGGTTCAAGGGGGAGGGCCCTTGGCGACGTTCTGAGCTCAGCCGGATCCCTCCTCGCGCTTCACGGAGGCGCCGCGACGAGACGACCCGCTGCCACCTTCGAAGCGGGCACGGCGGTGTGGCGGCTGGTCGTAGCCACCACTGCTGGAGCTGTCGCCAGAGGAAGAGCCACCGAAGCTGGACGAGATGCGGTCGGCACCAAGGGCGGGTTCGACCTCCTCCCCGTCCCGACCATCGCCAAGGCCGAGCACCTCCTCGCCGTCGTTCACTTCGGGGCAGCATCCGGCGCGGCCACCATCTTCCCCAAACACCCTCATGTAGAGGGTGGCATCACCGTCGTACTTGAAATGGAGGGTGCACCGCCTGCCCAGGCCGCGCGCGTGGGCGAACGTCTGCCAACCACGGGCCAAAGCTATGTTGCCCGTGACGGAGACCTCGACCGCAGCCCAAGAAGCCCTGCTGCAGCAACCGTCCGAGTGCAGCCAGAGCCCACCTGGACCGGAGGCTGGCAGCTCGTCGGCGAAGAAGCGCGGAAGCTGAAGCCAGTTGCCGGCCGGAGCCTCCGACCAGACGACGAACTCCGGTAGCACCTCCGCCGAGTGGAAGCGCGGCCGGGGAGGCCGTGCAACCATGGCACGTCCCCTCTCATCGGCAGGGCTGACACGACCGGAACGACCCCTGCCAAGCGCAGTGGCGCCAACGCGGGCGCAAGGGGTCGCGGTGTACTTGCGAGGATGGCCGCGTCCACGCTTGGGCGCCGGGGAGCCGGGCCCCTCGCGAGGGGCCTTTCCTTTCTCCGCGGCAGAAAACCTCTTCGACGGTGCCATTGCTACTAGCAGAGGAGCAAGGAGGAAGAAGCAAGCGGACTTGAAAGAGATGGGTGACGGGGGCTCTGCCCCCATCCCCATTTATAGCAAAAGAAGGCCAACCATCGCCCCCCACGATCACAGGTAATGATGGTTTTCCCTTGCATGTCGTAGGAAGTTGTTAACTCGAGCAGTCACCGTGGCAGCATGTGGAAGCGGAGACGCCCACGTCCAATCAACCACCACGCGTTGACCAAGGCCGCAGGCTATTGGGGGCCGGCGGCGCTTTGCACTTGACCTTTGGCTTCGCCTCGAAGCCAAGCCCGAGCGCGCCATGGGCCCGGGTGTCGGCGTCAAAACCGGCGGATCTCGGGTAGGGGGTCCCGAACTGTGCGTCTAGGATCGATGCTAATAGGAAATGGGGGACACGATGTTTACCCAGGTTCGGGCCCTCTCTATGGAGGTAATACCCTACTTCCTGCTTGATTGATCTTGATGAATATGAGTATTACAAGAGTTGATCTACCACGAGATCGTAATGGCTAAACCCTAGAAGTCTAGCCTGTATGACTATGGTAATGAGTATATCCTTTCTGGAGTACCCCCTCCGGTTTATATAGGCAACGGGGGGAATCTTCATAGTCGGTCGCCAAGCTTGCCTTCCATGCCAAGGAGAGTCCAATCCGGACACGGGTACAGTCTTCGGCCTTCATGTCTTAACAGCCCATCAGTCCGGCCCAT
The DNA here is from genome assembly GCF_002575655.3 of Aegilops tauschii subsp. strangulata. Taxonomy (NCBI): domain Eukaryota; kingdom Viridiplantae; phylum Streptophyta; class Magnoliopsida; order Poales; family Poaceae; genus Aegilops; species Aegilops tauschii. The sequence goes on from NC_053035.3 coordinate 360,215,176, forward strand.
GGATAACAAGCCGGACGCCCGAGGACCCCTTAGTCCAGGACTCCCTCAGTAGCCCCTGAACTTGGCTTCAATGACGAGGAGTCCGGCGCACAGATTGTCTTCGGCATTGCAAGGCCGGTTCCCCCTTCTGAACTCCAAAATGGTCTTCGGATGCGATGATAGAATCCGGACCTGTCACACACACCATACACAACCGCAGAGAGAATATATTTTTACACGAGTTCTATCCGCTGACAACTTTTTGCAGCACGACATTACATCTAACTGGCCATAATTCCAAACTGCTTTCATGTTCGACGCCCTACGTCCCGAGACGCGGTTGACATTGGCACGTCTTGTCAAAGCAGAGATCGTGTCCCCTTATCGCAGGATTCTCATCAATGCGGGCATGGGTAACCCAACCGTGCCGTTTATACAGCCCTTGGGAATAGGAGAATCTTAAGGCGAGTGAGGAGGCGTTTAATATTCGCTGCCTTTAAAAGGGGATAAGGATTCCCTCTTCCTCTCTCACGCCCTCTCTCTGTCTCCTCCTTTCCAATCTCAAGCTCCAGCGCCCAAGTTCTCATCTCCTTTCCACTCAAGCGACCATGTCCGGATCCGGAGGTCAGGGCAAGTGGATGGTCTCCTCCGTCAAGGAGGAGGACATTACAGAGCTTTGGGCGGCCGGATATTTGGCGAAGGAGATCACTCACCACCTGCCGACCGAGGGACAAATCGTACCCATGCCGAAGCCCACCGAGAGGGTAGTGTTCATCCCCCATTTCTTCCGCGGGCTAGGGTTTCCACTCCACCCTTTCGTCCGCGGGCTAATGTATTATTACGGGATAGATTTCCATGATCTGTCCCCGAATTCCTTCCTCAACATCTCGGCGTTATCGTCGTGTGTGAGGCCTTCCTCCGCATCCAACCCCACTTCAGGCTGTGGCTTAAAGTCTTCAACATGAAGCCGAAGGTGGTGGATGGCCAGCACGTGGAGAGCGGAGGAGCCATGGTGAGCAAGTTGTCCAACATCTCCTGGCCCAAAGGTACTTTTGTGGACATGGTAAAGGAGTGGTAGAAGCAGTGGTTCTACATCACAGAACCTCGCGGCACCACCTGGGCCGCAGCTGCCGAATTCCGCTCCGGCGCTCCTATGCGACTCACCTCCTGGGTCGAGAAGAGTCCAGACTGGTGTTCACCTGACGAGCTGATAGCGTTGCAGACGCGCGTTCAAAGCATGGTAACCAAGAACGTCAAACTTGTTGATGTGATCCCGGTGATGCTAGTTCACCGGATCCTTCCGTGCCAGCGCCGAAGCCGCCCTCTGTGGGAGTTCAATCCGAAGAAGCACCAAACCCTGCTGAGGCTCTTCGAGACTACACATGAAGGTGCATGGAGGTTGCTCTTTAAGGGCAACGAGAAACCGCCGGCCGTAGATTCAGATCGCGGGCACGACGCTAAACACCTCGCTAGCGAGGTATGTCATTTTTAATGCATTCTCCACTTGTTTGTTTCAAAGATGATGCCTGAGCTTTTATTGTTGCTTTTTCAGGACTAGATGGAGAGGGCGAAGCAAATCCAGTGTCCGGCTCCGCTGCCTGAAGAACCGGTCATCCCGCGTCTAGCGAAGATGCTGGTGCCGATGCCATATAAGGCGCCGGAGAAGAAGGCCAAGGGGGCCAAGAGTGGCCCCCGTCGCAAGGGCACTTCGGACGTGACGTCCGAAGACGACGAAGCTCATTCCTCTGTCCCTAAGGACAATGATGAGGAAGAAGAGGAGGAAGAGGAAAACAACCCTCCCCCTGAGGAGAGGAGGAAGAAGAGGGCGGCTTCGGCGCATCTGGAGGCGGAAACACCCAAGAAGGTCAAGGGCGTCCCAGCGGTCGATACCGCGTGGGACGTTGACAGCAGTCCGGAACGACGCCCCCGCACTAAGCCCCAGGCCGCATCGTAAGTGACATGGCTCGCTCATGCACACATCGGGCCCTTTCTCTTCATTATTTTGACATAGCTAACTGTACTATTGCAGTCCGGCCCGCGACCTTGTCCAGCGATCCTCATCTGGAGGTTCGTTGGCTCCGTCGGAGATGGCGAGCATGTCGCCACCGCCTGCTTATTCCCCCGGGGCCAGGGACGACACCGAAGTGTTGTCCCGGAGGATCGCTCCGAACCGGGGAGGAGCCCAGGACGCTGTCCGGGAGGCGCCACAAGGCGAGACCTCCACTGCCGGACACATGGGGGAGCCGATCCCCATGGAGAGTGGCGAAGAGGGCCGCATCCAGTTCGGCCCTCAGCCGAATACGATTCCGGAGACTCATATGGCTCCAGAGTCGGGCGAGCAGCCCCCTTTAAAGGAGGGGGGTGCACCGCTTCCACCGGTGGCCCCTGTCCATCCAGGGGCGCCGGATAACCTGATGGACGCGCTACGAGGCGCCTCCGTTGTGGACGAGCACCGTGTCCTGATGAGTGCGGTGATCGAGAAGGTTCAGTCCGCCAAGAGTGGACTGGACGAAGCCTGCAGGAACCTGTTGACAGGTTTCGAGGTAAGTGACGTAGAAAGAGAAAAGCCCCCTATAGACAGTAGCCCCTGAGACACTGTCCGGTGTTCGGCGAGAAGAACCGGACAGAGGATCAATCCTGTGTTATAGGAGACTAACTTAATATGTATCCATAAGCAGGCGTCACTATTGGCCGCAACCTCGCATGCTGCCGAAGTCTCTAAACTGAAGCAGAGGCTGGAGTGGACCGAGAACGAGCTCGGCGAGGTTAAAAGTCGGCTCCAGGAGAATCAAGGTGAATGACGACCTGCTATGTGTTTGGAAAGAATAAGCGATGTATATTGACCGCGGTGTCGTAATATGCGCAGGAGCCGCGACCGAGGTCGAGGCCCTGAGGAAGGCCCTGGGCGAGGCCGAGGAGAAGGTTGTCCAGCAGCAAGCCGCTCGTAAGAAGCTCAAGGCCCGGGTCAAAGAAGTCCAGCAGGAGCTCCGGGATGCGGTGAAAAAATGCGAGGCCTTGGAGCATGATGCGTCGGCTCAAGGGGCCTAACTCGCCAAGGCTCGTCAGAGCACGGAGACCGCATGGAATGAGGCCCAGGCCACCCTCCAGGAGATCCAGGAGGCCAAGAAGATAACGGAGGGTAAGGCATTTAAGATGCAAAGCAAGTATGCGGAGAAGCAGTACCTTTTACTAACCCGGGTTCGGAGTTCCCCAGGGGCTTTTGCGGATTTGCCACGCAGTGTATCAGACGCCGCGGAGTTCTATCAAGCCGAAGGAGGGGGTTCTACGGAGAAGCTATTCTGGTCGCAGTATGCGGCACCAGAGCATCCTGTGTCTTTCACCGATCAGCTGAAACAGCTGGTGGAGCTACATAGGGTGGCAAAACTAGCCATTAAGGATTTGATAATCCGGCTATGGCCAGCCGAAGCTATGCCAGACAGCTACTTCGGACTCATGAGGCGGATGGTGACCGCCTGTCCTCGGCTGGACGTCGTCAAGCGCTCGGCCTGCATTGAAGGTGCGTGCATGGCCTTCGCCCGTTGCAAGATGTGGTGTGCGAAGATGGACGCCGTCGAGGTGACCAGAGGGCCACCGGAGGGCAAGGAGCACTGCACACCCGAACGGTATTTTGCGGATGTCCTGGAGGGGTCTCGCCTTGCGACAGCACAATGTTCGCAGGACGTTGTATTTGAATAAATGTATTCATGTTGCCTTTGCCTTGTATTATGAAAACAAAGCCTGTTTTGTAATGTAATTTTGTTATGCTTTTAATTGTTTCCTCCTGTGCGGCCGTGTTGTATGTAATCTGAAGGTTGGCCAGTCGTCAGCTTCTGCCCTCATGTAGGTAGTACGGAGGTGTTCGGGATGGAATCTAAACAATCTTGATCCAATTATATGGTCCTTGAAGGAGTTGTTTAGCGCAACGAACAAGGCAATCAGACTATGTGGCTTAAACGCCCTCACTTAGCCATAGGAGTTTTATAATAAAGCATGGGCGCAGCCCCTAGTTCAAACCAGAGTGTTTTCAGCATCTGATCAGGAAGTGCCGATCTTTTACATAATGCGGGAAAAATCTCCAACGATTTGTAACCCTCGAATAGCTGACCGGTTCTCGCCTTATCATGACAGTCAGTTTTCGGCTTTCTCTACTGAGGCGCTCATCTGGTCAAGGCCAGGGCACAATCGCACTAGTTCTCCCTTTACTACCCTAGCCGATTTAGCGGAACGTAGGGTAGCAAGCATAGGAGTCGGGCAACCCAACTATTGACCAAAGACATGATCCGGAGCCAATGCATATAATGCTAAATTCGGGGTGCCGAACTTCTCTATAAGAAGTGTTTGGACTTTGTTGCCGTGTTATGGGGCGATGAGGAGCCCCTGGCAAATATTAGACATACCAGAGTGTACGGTTGCTAGGAAATAAGTAATTGAAAGGAAAACAGAAGGAGAACAGAGATGGTATCTGGGGCCCTTGAACTGTTTCCATTATAGTTGGATTAATGCGTCAAAGCGCATCGGTACAAAGTAATGCCATAAGCAACCGGCTATTTGACATGCCACAACTAAAGGCGAGCTGCGCGTGGGTCCTGAAAACAGATAGAGTAATAGTTGGATTGGCCTCTAGGGCTGCCCCTGTACGCCTGTGCTCCATGTCGATCTGGTGTATTTTTTTCTTTGACAGGACCATAAGTCGGGCCGTCAAAAGAGGCCCGCATAAAAGAAACCTGCGAAAAAGGGAAATAGTAAAGTTATATGCGTGTCCGGGATCGGTCGAGCCGAACTGTAGATCCCGGGCTGGCTTGTGCCTCCGTCAATGTCCATGGAATTTTGAGTGCGTAATTATGTACGCGTGGTACGAATGCCACTACTTCATCGGGACTGGGACGGAGGCCGAATTGCTAATCGAGCTCTTGACGAGCCACGCTGTCCTGTTGCAGTGTAGTCTGGAACCTCTTAATGATGTCCAGGGGCTCGGCAGCCGTACTATGGTGCTGCTTGAGAAGGCCGCTCTATACCTCTGCTGCTAGGGCGGCGGTGTGCTCCTCTGTTCGGAGGGAGCGTTCAGTATTGCCATTGAGTGTTATGACGCCGCGTGGACCGGGCATCTTGAGCTTGAGATAAGCATAGTGTGGCACTGCGTTTAATCTAGCAAACGCGATTCGTCCGAGCAGTGCGTGGTAGCCGCTGTGGAAGGGGACGATATCGAAGATTAACTCTTCGCTTCGGAAGTTGTCCGGAGAACCGAAGACCACCTCCAGTGTGATTGAGCCCATACAGCGGGCCTCTACGCCTGGTATGACTCCTTTAAAGGTAGTCTTTGTTGGTTTGATTTGTGAGGGGTTAATGCCAATCTTCCGCACTGTCTCCTGATAAAGCAGGTTGAGGCTGCTACCACCGTCCATCAGGACTCGTGTTAGGTGAAACCCGTCGATAATTGGGTCGAGGACTAGTGCGGCTGAACCGCCATGGTGCATACTAGTTGGGTGATCTCGACGATCGAAGGTGATCGGGAACGACGACCATGGATTGAATTTTGGGGCGACTGGCTCTGCCGCATAGACGTCCCTAAGTGCTCGCTTGCGCTCCCTTTTGGGGATGTGTGTAGCGTATATCATGTTCACCGTTTTGACTTGAGGGGGAAATTTCTTCTGCCCCCCAGTGTTCGGCTGCCGTGGCTCTTCGTCCTCGTCCTCACTTTGTGATCCCTTTTCTTTGTTTTCGGCATTTAACTTGCCAGCCTGTTTGAAAACCCAACAGTCTCTGTTGGTGTGATTGGCTTGTTTGTCTGGGGTGCCGTGTATCTGGCACGGACGGTCGAGTATGCGGTCCAGGCTGGAAGGTCATTCATTGTTTCTTTTGTAGGGCTTCTTCCGTTGGCCGACTTGGAGCCACTGAATCCGGCGTTAACTGTGGTGTCATCGGTGTTGTCGCCATTGCTCCGGCGTTTGTGTCTATTGCGCCGGAGCTTGCCGGTGCTGTTCTTGGCCTCGGTGGGGCCTACCTCGCAGAAACGGGTCATGAGTGTCGTAAGGGCTGCCATAGACTTTGGCTTTTCTTGGCCGAGGTGGCGCGCTAGCCATTCATCGCAGATGCTATGTTTGAAGGCCGCTAGGGCTTCGGCATCCGGACAGTCAACTATCTGGTTCTTTTTGGTTAGGAACCTAGTCCAGAATTTTCTGGCGGACTCTCCAGGTTGTTGGACTATGTGACTTAAGTCATCAGCGTCAGGTGTCCGGACATAAGTTCCTTGGAAGTTGTCAAGAAAAGCTTCTTCCAAGTCCTCCCAGCTGCCGATGGAATTTTCAGGCAGGCTGTATAGCCAGTGTCGAGCTGGTCCTTTGAGCTTTAATGGGAGGTACTTGATAGCGTGGAGGTCATCTCCTCGGGCCATGTGGATGTGGAGAATAAAATCTTCAATCCACACTGTGGGATTGGTTGTTCCGTCGTATGATTCCATATTGATGGGCTTGAACCCCTCGGGGAATTCGTGATCTAGCACCTCATCTGTGAAGCAGAGAGGGTGTGCTGCGCCTCTATAGTGGGCCGCGTCACGGCGCACCTCCGATGAAGTTCATGTGCGGTTATCGGCCCGGGTATGATTAAGTTTGTCGCGTCCGATTAGGTAGCTGTCATCCCGAGTAGGGAAGCGTCCTCGCGATCTGTAAATTGATCTGGTGTGTCCTGCTCTACTGTCCAGGTCCTGCCGGAGGTCGTATGTATGGTCCCGAGCTGGTCTGTCCCTGTGTTTACGAGGTGGTGGGGCGGGTTGTTGTTCGGCCTGAGTTGTCGTTTTATCCCGACTGCGGGGTGGTCGGTCCGCCGCACTGTCCCGACCTCGTGGTGGTCGTTCCGCATTACGCGAGGGATCTGGTGCCTCCTCGTCGAACTGAGGTAGCAGTCTGTGCTTTGGGTAACTCTTCGTTGGGCGCTTGAGGCCGTATTTTTCGGCTGCCAGGACATCGGTCCATCTATCGATGAGTAGGTCTTCATCGGCTTGTAGCTGCTGCTGCTTTTTCTTTAGGCTTCTTGCAGTAGCTATGAGCTGGCGCTTAAAGCGCTCTAGCTCGAGGGGTGCCTCAGGCATGATGAAGTCCTCATTGCCGAGGCTCTCATCATCCTCGGAGGCTGGACGGTAACTATCGTCCTCCAGGTCACTGGGCCTGGCCTGTTTATCAGGGTTAACTTGCTCGTTGTCTTGTTCCTCTTGTTCGAATGTTGCTCCAGCAGGGTCTTCATTGTTTTCGGCATCGTCAGGAGTACTATTTTCTCCGGTGCCGGTGTTGCTGTCTTTTGAGCGACGTGACTTAGAGCGGCGTTTAGGGCGCCGATGCTTGGACTGCGTCTCAGAGGGTTTATTCGCATCTGGCTCTTCTTTGTCATCACCGTCAGATCCTTTAGGTGTATCAACCATGTACACGTCGTATGAAGAGGTCGCTGTCCAACGCCCAGTGAATGGCGGGTCTTGGCCTTGCTCCTTGTCGGCGTCGTCATCCATACCATCGATGTCTTTAGAGCCATAATCGAGCTCGTCGGTTAAGTCCTCGACGGTAGCTATGAAGTGGGTGGCGGGTGGGAAGCAAAATTCTCCGTCGTCAGCCCCTAGATCGAACCGGACATAGTTCGGCTATGAGTCCTTCTCCAAGGACAAATTCTTTAAAGAGTTCAGCACATCGCCCAAAGGTGAGTGCTGGAAGATGTCTGCGGCGCTAAATTCGAAAAACGATAAACGATCCAACTCGGTGTCCGCACGCGTACCCGGTCCGGAACTTATAGCCGGAGACGATTCCGGAGTTCCATTGCGCAAATATTGCGCGGTGTCTAGTCCATGTGCAGCTCCAACGCTGTGAACTATGTGGCCTCGGATGGCACGATCTACTCCGGTTCTAAGGCCGTTGCAGCAACAGGAACCATCTCCTGGGTGTGATCCGATGACAGATTTAAGTCATGTTCATCGGGGCGAGCGGGAGCGATCGCTGCGGTCTCAAATCCATTGAAGATCAAGTCTCCACGGATATCCGTGACGTAGTTCAAGCTTCCAAATCTAACCTGGTGGCCAGGGGCGTAGCTTTCGATCTGCTCCAGATGGCCAAGCGAGTTGGCCCGTAGTACGAAGCCGCCGAACACGAAAATCTGCCCGGGGAGAAAGGTTTCTCCTTGGACAGCGTCACTATAGATGATCGGAGGGGACATCAAACCTTTCGTCGACGGCACAGTGGAGCTCTCAATGAAAGCACCAATGTCGGTGTCAAAACCGGCTGATCTCGGGTAGGGGGTCCCGAACTGTGCGTCTAGGATCGATGGTAACAGGAGACGGGGGACACGATGTTTACCCAGGTTCGGGACCTCTCTATGGAGGTAATACCCTACTTCCTGCTTGATTGATCTTGATGAATATGAGTATTACAAGAGTTGATCTACCACGAGATCGTAATGGCTAAACCCTAGAAGTCTAGCCTGTATGACTATGGTAATGAGTATATCCTTTTCGGACTACCCCCTCCGGTTTATATAGGTACCGGGGGGATCTAGGGTTTACATAGGGTCGGTTACATAACAAGGAATCTTCATAATCGATCACCAAGCTTGCCTTCCATGCCAAGGAGAGTCAAATTCGGACACGGGTACAGTCTTCGGCCTTCATGTCTTCACAGCCCATCAGTCCGGCCCATGGATAACAGGCCGGATACCCGAGGACCCCTTAGTCCAGGACTCCCTCACCGGGGGCTACTGTCGGCGTTCTGGGAACGGGGGTCCCCAGACTTGCCTGCCTGTGGCCCACGACGTGGCTCAGCGCGTGGGCCCGTACGGCCCGTCTTCATCAACGAGGCGTTCAAGACCCTCGCGAGGGTCCAAGCCTCGCGAGGCGGACAACACAAGACCTCCTCAAGAGCGGCCTCACCAGGTAGGCTCGCGAGGGGCGGAGAGATCAAGGGAAGGCAAACCTCGCGAGGTTCTCGTAACGTGTGCCATGACGATCAAGATCAGGCGGGCGCCAGGCGGGCGCCAACGCGCGCAGTGTCCTTGTTTCCCCTTTGGTGCTAAGGAAGCGAGCGCAGGCGCGGAGTACCGAGGCGTCAAGCAAAGGTTTCCATATTGGTGCAACGAGACCAAGACCAGCAGGACGGCAAGACGGAGGTCACCATGGAGCCCGAGGCGGCGTCACCACCAGAGCCTTTTGCAGGCGAAGACCGCTTTTGTCAGGATAAGCTGTACTAGTTGTCCCCTTTCAAATTGGCCGTTGTTGGCTCCCTTCCCTCTCAATATTTGGGGAGAGGACCAGGGCCTCTATAAATAGGACCAGTCACCACGGTAGGAGGGAGAGCAATCCTCACCCACACACAGAGCTCAAGAACACCTCAACCTCAGGAGGCTGTTCTTCCCCTTGTAACTGTTCATCCATAGCCCAAGAGGCAATCCACCACCAACACACTGGAGTAGGGTGTTACACCACAACGGTGGCCCGAACCAGTATAAATCTTGCGTCCCTCGTGTTGTGAGTTCGTTGAGTTTGCCCTTGAGATCTTAGCAAGCTAGGACGTGGATCGGCAGGGGGAGAACTTCGCGCGCACCCCAGAGTTCGAACCTTAAGGGTTTTGTCGGAACCCGTGATCCGACAGGAACTTTAAAAGATGCAAATAGATTAGGTTCTGCTGCTCTTTGTAGTGCAACTATGTTTTAGGATAAATATTGCCAAAGATGAGAAAGGCTGCTCTGTTTTTCGTTTTAGACTCTAATAAGTGGGCAAGGGCTCTGGAGACGTTGTGTTTTGCTATCAGTTCTTAGAAAAGTCAGATTCACCATATTTTGCATTCATTATTCAGGCCTGCTGCTAGCTCTATAAGTTTAGTGATAGATTGATCTGCTGTGGTATTTGTAGCCTCTTATAGAAAACATTAGTAGACAACTGCATTGGGTATGCATAGCATCATCTATCATATGCATAGGAGTGGGTACACTGCACACACACCCTGTCTCTTGTTGAACCACATCCATATAACCATCTTGTTTTTCCAACATGAATCTGCTCTAACAACATGAGTTTTTTTTCAATTGTCATTTACTTCTCAATATAGATGTCGGATTTGCACGTTAACACACTACATCATGATGAGAGGAGGGAGAAAAGGAAGAGGGCAGCAGCTGGATTTTTTGTGTCGGTTGCCGCGATAGTTCAACACACGTATTGTCGGAGGAGGATTAGAGAGCTTCATGATTTCAGCGAGGATGAGGCGGAGATTAGGATTAGAAAGCAGATGCTTAAATCAATTTATCAAGGTTCTAATAAGTACTGTTATGATAGTTTCCGCCTAACTAAATGGTCCTTTGTGGTCCTATGCACTATCGTGCGTGAAAGATGTGGTTTGAGGGACACGTTTTATTTATCAGTCGAAGAATCAGTCAATATTTCTGCTTGTGTTAAGCCATCTTAATTTATTTATTGGCAGTATTACATATTCCCGAGGAGCTGATATTGCGAATGCCATTCTGCCCCGGGTTCTGGTCTGGCAAGCGCTGCTCGGTGCCTTCCAGCTCCATGGCTACGAGGCCGCAGCGAAGCGAGCTGCAGAGCGCGTGCTTGTGCTAGAGAAGGAAGATTCGTCGACTTACCTGCTACTGTCGAGGACGCTCGCGGGTCGGCATGACTGGGGCGATGCTGGAAGGTCGAGAGGGCTCGTGGGAGACAAAGAGTCATGAAGCTGCCCGGGTCTACCTGTTTGCAGTCCATGCCTGACAATGCCAGGCTTGCACAGCGTGAACCATCATGCAAAATGCACATTTTCCTAGGGGAAGCACTTGAATCATTTTTTGTCCTGAACGGCTTTAGGTTACAGAGGAAAGTAGGCACTTCAGTTATCTGAGTGAATGCATTTTGGCTTTGATTGAAGTGAACAACAGTTTCTTGAATGGACTTCTGCATGATCAAACTGGTAAGAGTCTAATGTGATCAATGACTATCCATTATGTGCAGGACAAACCATTATCAATTGACCTTGCTTATAATAATTAAATACCTTGTATTTTTTACTCTGTATATGCACTACTTGAAGGTAGTTTTGTTGATCTAGGTGGATTATAGCTTATCATACAAAAGAAAATATATAGCTTTCTGAAATGTGATGACTTGTAATACTGCCAATAAATAAATTAAGATGAAGTTTTAGAAGCTTCACATTTTATAAAATCTTCAGTAAGTTTGCTTCTCATCATATTTGTAGGACAACAAAGAAGCCACATGTTCAAGTCTCTTCAAGTCATACTAGAGGTCCCGATGCAAGTTCAAGCCTCTTCAAGTCTTACCAGAGTGGTCCTGATGCAAGTTCAAGCCTCTTGGATGCAAAGATTTATTTTTTATGGTCGTAATGCATTTGTGATGGCACTCTGTACTATTTTGTGTTCCTTCTTAAAACAAGCTTTGAAACTTGAAGATCTTGGTTTTCGACAAGCGCAAGTTTTAGCCTTTAATGATCCTCTGAAGATCTTGTCACTATTCTTGTCTGCACTTGAGATGAATATATTTGAGATATTTGAATGTGTGAAACCGATGTTGTTTAGATCCTTTTGATCTTGATCATTTAAATAATGCACAATGTAAATGTGTTGAATGTACAGACTGAGATGTGCATGTTGATTATTTATAATTAAACTGACTGCCAAACACCATATGGCATTCGTTTCATTTCAGAAATCTGAGTGGCAGCCAAACATGAAAATTGGATTTGGAAACCAAATCCCACCAAATGAATTCTTTGCCGGAATGTGTTTTCATTTCATTTCCACCAAATGAAATGAAAGCATGGGTACCAAACGAGCTGTCATAGATTTCTTTGCCTCTTGCAAATCTTCAGGACTGAGAAATAGAATACCCCTTTTCTTCGGAGTTGGTTTAGGAGTTAGTTCAGGAAGTGTCCAATTATTATGATTACTCAACATATTATTAAATAGCAATTCAGCTTGATCAACAGTTATTTCCCTGAAAACACAACCAGCACAACTATCCAGGTGGTCTCTGGAAGCATCGGTTAGTCCATTATAAAAGATATCAAGTATTTCATTTTTATTGAGAGGATGATCAGGCAAAGCATTAAGTAATTGGAGAAGCCTCCCCCAAGCTTGTGGGAGACTTTCTTCTTCAATTTGCACAAAATTATATATTTCCCTTAAGGCAAATTGTTTCTTATGAGCGGGGAAATATTTAGCAGAGAAGTAATAAATCATATCCTGGGGACTACGCACACAACCAGGAGCAAGAGAATTAAACCATGTTTTAGCATCACCCTTTAATGAGAACGGAAATAACTTAAGGATATAATAGTAACAAATTTTTTCCTCATGAGTGAATAGGGTGGCTATATCATTTAATTTAGTAAAATGTGCCACAACAGTTTCAGATTCATAGCCATAAAAAGGATCAGATTCAACCAAAGTAATCAACTCAGGATCGACACAGAAATCATAATCCTTATCAGAAATATAGATAGGTGAAGTAGCAAAAGCATGGTCATATTTCGTTCTAGCATTCAAAGACTTTTCTTTCAGCTTAGCTAACAATTTCTTAAGATCATATCTATCTTTGCAAGCAAAAAAGTCTCTAGCAGTTTCTTCATCCATAACATTACCCTCAGGTACAACAGGCAATTCATATCTAGGGGGAGAATCTTCATCATCACTTTCATCAATATTATCAGTTTTAATAATTTCACTCTCTCTAACCCTAGCAAGTTGTTCATCAAGTAATTCACCTAATGGTACAGTATTATCAAGCATGGAAGTAGTTTCATCATAAGTATCATGCAAAGCAGAAGTGGCATCATCAATAACATGCGACATATCAGAATCAATAGCAGGAGTAGGTGTCGCAAGTTTACTCATAATAGAAGGTGAATCAAGTGCAGACCTAGATGGCAGGTTTTTACCTCCCCTCGTAGTTGAGGGATAAATCTTGGTTTTTTCGTCTTTCAAGTTCCTCATAGTGATCAGCAAATATAAATCCCAAGTGACTCAAAGAATAGAGCTATGCTCCCCGGCAACGGCGCCAGAAAATAGTCTTGATAACCCATAAGTATAGGGGATCGCAACAGTTTTCGAGGGTAGAGTATTCAACCCAAATTTATTGATTCGACAAAAGGGGAGACAAAGAATATTCTCAAGTATTAGTAGTTGAGTTGTCAATTCAATCGCACCTGGAAAACTTAATATCTGCAGCAAAGTATTTAGTAGCAAAGTAGTATGGAAGTAACGGTAACGGTGGCAAAAGTAACAGTAACAGCTCTGTAGTAATTGTAACAGTGGCAACGGAAAAGTAACTAAGCAAAGGTCAATATGTGAAAATCTCGTAGGCAATGGATCAATGATGGATAATTATGTCGGATGCGATTCCTCATGCAGCAGTTATAACATAGGGTGACACAGAACTAGCTCCAGTTCATCAATGTAATGTAGGCATGTATTCCGAATATAGTCATATGTGCTTATGGAAACGAACTTGCATGACATCTTTTGTCCTACCCTCCCGTGGCAGCGGGGTCCTATTGGAAACTAAGGGATATTAAGGCCTCCTTTTAATAGAGTACCGGACCAAAGCATTAACACTTAGTGAATACATGAACTCCTCAAACTATGGTCATCATCGGGAGTGGTGCCGATTATTGTCACTTCGGGGTTACCGGATCATAACACATAGTAGGTGACTATTGACTTGCAGAATAGGATCAAGAACTCACATATATTCATGAAAACATAATAGGTTCAGATCTGAAATCATGGCACTCGGGCCCTAGTGATAAGCATTAAGCATAGCAAAGTCATAGCAACATCAATCTCAGAACATAGTGGATACTAAGGATCAAACCCTAACAAAACTAACCCGATTACATGATAAATCTCATCCAACCCATCACCGTCCAGCAAGCCTACGATGGAATTACTCATGCACGGCGGTGAGCATCATGAAATTGGTGATGGAGGAAGGTTGATGATGACAACGGCGACGGATTCCCCTCTCCGGAGCCCCGAACGGACTCCAGATCAGCCCTCCAGAGAGAGATTAGGGCTTGGCGGCGGCTCCATATTGTAAAACGCGATGAATCCTTCTCTCTGATTTTTTTCTCCCCGAACGTGAATATATAGAGTTGGAGTTGAGGTCGATGGAGCCTCAGGGGGCCCACGAGGCAGGGGGCGCGCCCTCCACCCTCGTGGACAGGGTGTGGGCCCCCTGGTGTTGATTATTTCACCAGTATTTTTTATTTATTCCAAAAATATTCTCCGTGAAGTTTCAGGTTATTCCGAGAACTTTTATTTCTGCACAAAAATAACACCATGGCAATTCTGCTGAAAATAGCGTCAGTCCGGGTTAGTTCCATTCAAATTATGCAAGTTAGAGTCCAAAACAAGGGCAAAAGTGTTTGGAAAAGTAGATACGTTGGAGACGTATCATACACCAAGAAAGATGAAGAGGGAAACCTCATTTACCCCAAGAATACCACTCGACAGTGTCGACTCCTGATTTAGAGTTTCCGAGAGGGTCAGCCTAGTGAGAAAGAAAAGGAATCTGATAAGGACGAGGACAAAGAGGAGGATGATGGTTACCCCAATGTCAATGCCACTTTGGTGATTTTTGCTGACATCGAGAGCAAAAGTCGACTGAAAGTCATCAACAGGGAAGTAAACATGGTTGCTCCGGCAACGACAACGTATTTGAAGTGGTCAAAGACTCACATTACATTCGACCAGTCCGACCATCCAGCGCATGTTGCTACCCTCGGGCGGCAAGCGTTGGTGGTCGACCCAGTCATTGGGGGCACTCGACTGACCAAGGTTTTGATGGACGGTGGCAGTGGTTTGAACATCTTGTATGCTGAGACCCTCCGAGGGATGGGCATTCCGATGTCCAAGCTCAGTGAGAGCAACATGCGATTCCACGGTGTCATCCCTGGGAAGAGAGCCGATTCACTCGGTCAGATCACTTCTGATGTGGTTTTCGGTGATTCAAAGAATTACCGCAAGGAAAAGTTGATGTTTGAGGTGGTGGATTTTCAAAGT
Source organism: Aegilops tauschii subsp. strangulata (assembly GCF_002575655.3). Classification (NCBI taxonomy): domain Eukaryota; kingdom Viridiplantae; phylum Streptophyta; class Magnoliopsida; order Poales; family Poaceae; genus Aegilops; species Aegilops tauschii. The sequence goes on from NC_053035.3 coordinate 360,230,194, forward strand.
GCCTACCATGCTATTCTGGGTAGGCCTGCATATGCCCGTTTCATGGCTCGACCGTGTTACATGTACCTCAAGTTGAAGATGCCTGGCCCAGAGGCGTGATCACGGTCACTAGAAATCTGTAGAGAGCAGAAGAGTGCCTCCAGGAGGGCTCAAAGATTGCCGATGAACCGATGGCAGCAGTAGAGATGCAAGAATACCAGAAGAATGCAGATCTGAGTGATTTGTTACGTGCTAAGAAGCCTGCTTCAGAGTCTGCATTTCAGTCATCCGGTGAAACAAAGCCAGTTCAAATTCACCCGACCGATCCCACTGCTGCTCTGACTCATATCTCAACAACACTCGACAGTAAATAGGAAGAAGCGCTCATCTAGTTCCTTCGTGAGAATGGGACATCTTCGCATGGAAACCGTCTGACATGCCGGGTGTACCCAGTGGACTGGCTGACCACTATTTGCGAGTCGGCCCGAAAGCAAAACCCATTAAAGAGCATCTCCGTCGGTCCGCCGTGGAGAAGAGGAAGGCAATTGGCGATGAGGTGGCTCGGTTTCTGGCAGCTGAGTTCATCCGTGAGATATACCACTCCGAGTGGCTCGCCAATGTTGTCATGGTCCCCAAGAAAGATGATTCACTTCGTATGTGTATCGATTTCAAACACATCAATCGGGCCCGCCCGAAAGATCATTTCCCTCTCCCCCGCATCGATCAAATTGTCGACTCAACTGCGGGATGTGAGCGTTTGTCCTTTTTGGACGCATATTCCGGGTACCATCAGATCCGACTGTATGGACCCGACAAAATAAAAACAGCCTTCATCACCCCATTTGGGTGTTTTTGCTATGTTACCATGCCTTTTGGTCCCAAGAATGCTGGCGCCACATTCATGCGCATGATTCAGAAGTGCCTGACTCAAATCAGTCAGAATGTGGAAGCATACATGGATGACATCGTGGTCAAGTCACGTAAAGATTCTGACCTACTGTCTGACCTCGCTGAAACCTTTGCAAACTTGAGAAGAGATGATATCAAGCTTAACCCGTCAAAGTGCACATTCGGAGTCCTGATACGTCTCCAACGTATCTATTATTTTTTATTGTTCCATGCTATTATATTATCTGTTTTGGATGTTTAATGGGCTTTAATATGCTCTTTTATATTATTTTTGGGACAAACCTATTAACCGGAGGCCCAGTGTCAGTTGCTATTTTTTTTGCCTATTTTAGAGTTTCGCAGAAAAGGAATACCAAACGGAGTCCAAACGGCATGAAACCTGTGCGATGATCTTTCTTGGACCGAAAGCAATCTAGAAGACTTGGAGTCGAAGTCTGGAACTCCACAAGGCGGCCACGAGGCAGGAGGGCGCGCCCAGGGGGTAGGCGCACCACCACCCTAGTGGGCCCCTCCTAGCTCCACCGACGTACTTCTTTCGCCTATATATACTCTTATACCCTAGATCAATCAGAGAGAGCCACAAAACCACTTTTCCACTGCCGCAACCTTCTGTACCCGTGAGATCCCATCTTGGGGCCTTTTCCGGCGATCTGCCGGAGGGGGAATCGATCACGGAGGGCTTCTACATCAAGACCATTGCCTCTCCGATGAAGCGTGAGTAGTTTCCCACAGACCTTCGGGTCCATAGTTATTAGCTAGATGGCTTCTTCTCTCTCTTTGATTCTCAATACAAAGTTCTCCTCGATGTTCTTGGAGATCTATTCGATGTAAAACTCTTTTGCGGTGTGTTTGCCGAGATCCGATGAATTGTGGATTTATGAACAAGATTATCTATGAATATTATTTGGTTCTTCTCTGAATTCTTATATGCATGATTTGATATCTTTGCAAGTCTCTTTGAATTATCGGTTTAGTTTGGCCTACTTGATTGATCTTTCTTGCAATGCGAGAAGTGCTTAGCTTTGGGTTCAATCTTGCGGTGTCCTTTCCCAGTGACAGTAGGGGCAGCAAGGCACATATTGTATTGTTGCCATCGAGGATAAAAAGATGGGGTTTATATCATATTGCTTGAGTTTATCCCTCTACATCATGTCATCTTGCTTAATGCGTTACTCTGTTCTTATGAACTTAATACTCTAGATGCATGCTGGATAGCGGTCGATGTGTGGAGTAATAGTAGTATATGCAGAATACTTTCGGTCTACTTGACACGGACGTGATGCCTATATTCATGATCATGCCTAGATATTCTCATAACTATGCGCTTTTCTATCAATTGCTCGGTAGTAATTTGTTTACCCACCGTAATATATGCTATCTTGAGAGAAGCCACTAGTGAAACCTAAGGCCCCCAGGTCTCTTTCTTATTATATTGCATCTCTTTTATTTACATCACACCTGGTTTTACAATTTTGCAATCTTTACTTTCCAATCTATACAACAAAAATACCAAAAATATTTATCTTATCTTTATTAGATCTCACTTTTGCGAGTGACCATGAAGGGATTGACAACCCCTTTATCGCGTTTGTTGCAAGGTTCTTGATTGTTTGTGCAGGTACTAGATGATTTGCGTGTTATCTCCTACTGGATTGATACCTTGGTTCTCAAAAACTGAGGAAAATACTTACGCTACTTTGCTGCATCACCCTTTCCTCTTCAAGGGAAAACCAACGCATGCTCAAGAGGTAGCAAGAAGGATTTCTGGCGCCGTTGCCGGGGAGATCTACGCCAAGTCAAGACATACCAAGTACCCATCATAAACTCTTCTCCCTCGCATTACATTATTTGCCATTCGCCTCTCATTTTCCTCTCCCCCACTTCTAAAACGATTTTCGAAAACCTTTGCCTTTCTATCGCCATGGCCGAACCAAAAGGGGCTAAGGGTTTTCTCCCGGGTTTTAATACTTTGGATAGTCCCTCTGTCCTTTCTAAGCTCATAAATAATGATGCTATGGAAAGACCTACCGGGGTTATCGATGAGAGTTTGAATAATTTTGATGAAGATGACCCTGGAATTTTTCATTATTTGCTTGATGAAGATGCTTGGGATATGCTATTAAGGATCCGAGCTAGCTATGTGCCCCAATATCAAATTGAGATATACTTAAAAGGTTTTTATGTTGGCTTACCCTCTTCTTTGAAGCAAGTTTTAGATTCTATTTTTGAAGAAGGTTTTCTTGAGGGGGATGCCATCGATACCTATGAAAAGATGAAAGCTATATTTGGGCACCCCATGAGTGAAAAGGTTGAATCCACCTCTCTTTTGTGTTTTTATTAGAATGAAATTATCAAAGAGATGAAGGCTAGCTTAGATGCAAATTTTCGTAGTGTGCTTAATCTTTCTTCTACCATTAATGGCCACGTGCTTTCTCAAAATAGAAAGATAAGCGCTTTAGATACGAAATTCTCTCTTTATCACCAAAAGGGAGAAGATGGTAATACCTAGATCTATTCTTGTTTTTATGCCTAGCTAGGGACGTTAAACGATAGCGCTTGTTGGGAGGTAACCCAATTATATTTTTTTTATTTGCTTTTTGTTCCTCTTTAGTAATAAATAATTCATCTAGCTTATGTTTAGATGTGGTTTTATGTTTTAATTAGTGTTTGTGCCAAGTAGAACCTTTGGGAAGACATGGGTGAAGTCTTTGCGATCTTGCTGTAAAAAACAGACACTTTTGCGCTCACGAGATTAGCTGTAATTTTTTACTGGAGAGTGATTTCAGGTTGATTTATTTTGAAGATGATTAATAGACAAATTCCTCACGTCCACCAATTTATTTCAGAATTTTTGGAGTTACAGAAGTATTCGAACAAATCAGATTGCTACAGACTGTTCTGTTTTTGACAGATTCTGTTTTTCGTGTGTTGTTTGCTTATTTTGATGAATCTATGAGTAGTATCGGGGGTATGAACCATAGAGAAGTTGAAATACAGTAGGTTTAACACCAATATAAATGAAGAATGAGTTCATTACAGTACCTAAAAGTGGTGGTTTATTTTCTTATACTAACGGAGCTCATGAGATTATCTGTTGAAGTTTTGTGTTGTGAAGTTTTCACGTTTTTGGGTAAAGATTTGATGGATTTTGGAATAAGGAGTGGAAACAGCCTAAGCTTGGGGATGCCCATGGCACCCCAAGGTAAAATTCAAGGACAACCAAAAGCCTAAGCTTGGGGATGCCCCGGAAGGCATCCCCTCTTTCGTCTTCGTCTATCGGTAACTTTACTTGAGGCTATATTTTTATTCATCACATGATATGTGTTTTGCTTGGATCGTCTTGTATGATTTGAGTCTTTGTTTTTTAGTTTACCACAATCATCCTTTCTGTACACACCTTTTGGGAGAGACACGCATGAATCGGAATTTATTAGAATACTCTATGTGCTTCACTTACATCTTTTGAGCTAGATAATTTTGCTCTAGTGCTTCACTTATATCTTTTTAGGGCACGGTGGTGGTTTTATTTTATAGAAATTATTGATCTCTCATGCTTCACTTATATTATTTTGAGAGTCTTTTAGAACAGCATGGTAATTTCCTTTGGCTATAAAATTAGTCCGACTATGATGGGCATCCAAGATGGGTATAATAAAAACTTTCATATAAAGTGCGTTGAATACTATGAGAAGTTTGATTCCTTATGATTGTTTTGAGATATGATGATGGTGATACTAGAGTCATGCTAGTTGAGTAGTTGTGAATTTCAGAGATACTTGTGTTAAAGTTTGTGATTCCCGTAGCATGCACGTATGGTGAACCGTTATGTGATGAAGTCGGAGCATGATTTATTTTTTGATTGTCTTCCTTATGAGTGGCGGTCGGGGACGAGCGATGATATTTTCCTACCAATCTATCCCCCTAGGAGCATGCACGTAGTACTTCGTTTCGATAACTAATAGATTTTTGATATAAGTATGTGAGTTCTTTATGACTAATGTTGAGTCCATGGATTATACGCACTCTCACCCTTCCACCGTTGCTAGCCTCTCTAGTACCGCGCAATTTTCGCCGGTACCATAAACCCACCATTTACCTTCCTCAAAACAGCCACCATACCTACCTATTATGGCATTTCCATAGCCATTCCGAGATATATTGCCATGCAACTTTCCACCGTTCCATTTATTATGACACGCTTCATCATTGTCATATTGCTTTGCATGATCATGGAGCTGACATCCTATTTGTGGCAAAGCCACCATTCATAATTTTTCATACATGTCACTCTTGATTCATTGCACATCCCGGTACACCGCCGGAGGCATTCACATAGAGTCATATTTTGTTCTAAGTATTGAGTTGTAATCATGACTTGTAAGTAAATAAAAGTGTTATGATCTTCATTATTAGAGCATTGTCCCATGTGAGGAAAGGATGATGGAGACTATGATTCCCCCACAAGTCGGGATGAGACTCCGGACGAAAAATAAAAAAAGAGGCCATATAAAAAAAAGAGAAAGGCCCAAATAAAAAAATGAGAGAAAAAGAGAGAAGGGAAAATGCTACTATCCTTTTACCACACTTGTGCTTCAAAGTAGCACCATGGTCTTCATGATAGAGAGTCTCCTATGTTGTCACTTTCATATACTAGTGGGAATCTTTCATTATAGAACTTGGCTTGTATATTCCAATGATGGGCCTCCTCAAAATGCCCTAGGTCTTCGTGAGCAAGCGAATTGGATGCACACCCACTTAGTTTCTTTTTGAGCTTTCATACAGTTATAGCTCTAGTGCATCTGTTGCATGGCAATCCCTACTCACTCAGATTGATATCTATTGATGGGCATCTCCATAGCCATCGATACGCCTAGTTGATGTGAGACTATCTTCTCCTTTTTGTCTTCTCCACAACTACCATTCTATTCCGCCTATAGTGCAATGTCCATGGCTCACGCTCATGTATTGCGTGAAGATTGAAAAAGTTTGAGAACATTAAAGTATGAAACAATTGCTTGGCTTGTCATCGGGGTTGTGCATGATTTAAATATTTTGTGTGATGAAGATAGAGCATAGCCAGACTATATGATTTTGTAGGGATAACTTTCTTTGGCCATATTATTTTGAGAAGACATGATTGCTTTATTAGTATGCTTGAAGTATTATTATTTTTATGTCAATATTAGAATTTTGTTTTGAATCTTTCGGATCTGAACATTCATGCCACAATAAAGAAAATTACATTGATAATTATGATAGGTAGCATTTCACATCAAAAATTCTGTTTTTATCATTTACCTACTCGAGGAGGAGCGGGAATTAAGCTTGGGGATGCTTGATATGTCTCCAACATACCTATAATTTTTATTGTTCCATGCTATTATATTATCTGTTTTGGATGTTTGATGGGCTTTAATATGCTCTTTTATATTATTTTTGGGACTAACCTATTAACCGGAGGCCCAGTGTCAGTTTCTATTTTTTTGCCTATTTTAGAGTTTCGCAGAAAAGGAATACCAAACGGAGTCCAAACGGCATGAAACCTGCGCGATGATCTTTCTTGGACCGAAAGCAATCTAGAAGACTTGGAGTCGAAGTCTGGAACTCCACAAGGCGGCCACGAGGCAGGAGGGCGCGCCCAGGGGGTAGGCGCACCACCACCCTAGTGGGCCCCTCCTAGCTCCACCGACGTACTTCTTTTGCCTATATATACTCTTATACCCTAGATCAATCAGAGAGAGCCACAAAATCACTTTTCCACTGCCGCAACCTTCTGTACCCGTGAGATCCCATCTTGGGGCCTTTTCCGGCGATCTGCCGGAGGGGGAATCGATCACGGAGGGCTTCTACATCAAGACCATTGCCTCTCCGATGAAGCATGAGTAGTTTCCCACAGACCTTCGGGTCCATAGTTATTAGCTAGATGGCTTCTTCTCTCTCTTTGATTCTTAATACAAAGTTCTCCTCGATGTTCTTGGAGATCTATTCGATGTAATACTCTTTTGCGGTGTGTTTGCCGAGATCCGATGAATTGTGGATTTGTGAACAAGATTATCTATGAATATTATTTGGTTCTTCTCTGAATTCTTATATGCATGATTTGATATCTTTGCAAGTCTCTTTGAATTATCGGTTTAGTTTGGCCTACTAGATTGATCTTTCTTGCAATGGGAGAAGTGCTTAGCTTTGGGTTCAATCTTGCGGTGTCCTGTCCCAGTGACAGTAGGGGTAGCAAGGCACATATTGTATTGTTGCCATCGAGGATAAAAAGATGGGGTTTATATCATATTGCTTGAGTTTATCCCTCTACATCATGTCATCTGGCTTAATGCGTTACTCTGTTCTTATGAACTTAATACTCTAGATGCATGCTGGATAGCGGTCGATGTGTGGAGTAATAGTAGTAGATGCAGAATCGTTTTGATCTACTTGACACGGACGTGATGCCTTGCTACCTCTTGAGCATGCTTTGGTTTTCCCTTGAAGAGGAAAGGGTGATGCAGCAAAGTAGCGTAAGTATTTCCCTTAGTTTTTGAGAACCAAGGTATCAATCCAGTAGGAGATAACACGCAAGTCACCTAGTACCTGCACAAACAATCAAGAACCTTGCAACCAATGTCATAAAGGGGTTGTCAATCCCTTCACGGTCGCTCGCAAAAGTGAGATCTGTCAGATGTGGGGTTCCGTCAAAACCCTTAAGGCTCGAACTCTGGGGTGCGCGCGAAGTTCTTTCCCTCCTATCGATCCACGCCCTAGCTCGCTAAGATCTCACGGACAAACTCGACGAACTCACAACACATGAAGACACGAGATTTATACTGGTTCGGGCCACCGTTGTGGTGTAATACCCTACTCCAGTGTGGTGGTGGTGGATTGCCTCTTGGGATGATGATGAACAGTACAAGGGCAAGAACAGCCTCTTGAGGTTGAGGTGTTCTTGTGCTTGTCGAACTTGTGTGGGTGAGGACTCGATCCGTTCTAGATCAGTTCTGATCAAATCAGCTGCCCCTACGGTGGTGGCTAGCTCTACTTATATAGGCCCTGGTCCTCTCCCCAAATACTGAGCGGGAAGGGAGCCAACAACGGCGGGCAAATTTGAAAGGGGACAGCTAGTACAAGTTATCCTGACAAAAGTGGTCTTCGCCTGCAAAAGGCTCTGGTGGTGACGCCGTCTCGGGCTCCACGGTGACCTTTGTCTTGCCGTCCTGCTGGTCTTCGGTCTCGTTGCACCAATATGGAAACCTTTGCTTGATGCCTCGGTACTCCGCGCCTGTGCCTGCCTCCTTAGCACCAAAGAGGAAATAAGGACGATGCGCGCGCTGGCGCCCGCCTGGTGTCGATTGTCACTTCTCACGTCACGAGAGCCTCTCGAGGTTTGCCCCACCTTGATATCTCCGCTCCTCATGAGCCTACCAAGCGCGGCCGCTCCGGAGGAAGTCTTGCGTCGTCCGCCTCGCGAGGCTTGGCCCCTCGCGAGGGTCTTGAACGCCTTGTCGATGAAGATAGGTCGTACGGCCTGCTAGCATAGCCACGCCATGGGCCGCAGGCAGGCAAGTCTGGGGACCCCCGTTCCCAGAACGCCGACAGTAGCCCCAGGGCCCAAGGCGCGCTCGGGCTTGGCTTCAAGGCGAAGCCAAAGGTCAAGTACGGAGCGTCGCGGGCCCCAAAAGCCTGCAGCCCCGGTTGTCGCGTGGCGGTTGATTGGACGTGGGCGTCTCCGCTTCCCCACGCTGCCTCGGCAGTTGCTCGACTTGACAAAAGGCTGGCGCAGACAGTGCTTGCCTTCATTGCTTCCTCCTCGCCTTGCTCCAGATCCCCTTTCTCGCTCCTCGCCACCGATACTCCAGATCTGCTCCGATCTTGCTCCGCATCTGCGATCTATGGCGCCGTGCAAGGTCAAGACCTCCTCGGCACTGACTTCGTATGAGCCAGCTCTTGAAGCGCCCACCGTCACGGAGAAGAGCCTCGCCTCCGCGCGCCTGCTGATGGCGGGGAAGAGCAATGAGTGGGGGGAGATGGAGCTCCGGCTTGCCTCCGACGTGCCGGAGCCTGAAGGAAGCACCTTCTTCCCCTTCATCTCGAGCAGCATCGCCTTCGGGTTGGTTCCCCCCTTCTCCGATTTCTTTTATGAGGTCCTCGACCACTACGGGCTGCAGGTGTTGCACCTTCATCCCAACTCTATCCTCCTCCTGTCCATCTTCGCCTACTACTGCGAGGTGTACCTGGGCGTGATGCCATCCGTGACGCTTCTACGCCACTTCTTCTTCCTTCGTGTCAGCGATGGACACATCTCCGGGTGCGCCAATTTCATTGCATCTGGCAAGGCCAACTCAATCTCGAGCACCGGGAAGATGGCCGACAACATTCGAGCCAAATGGGTCATGATGGACGCCAAGTGCGCCCATCCGCGTTTGGTGTTGCCAACGGAGGCGCCCCAGTTCAACAAGGGGTGGCCCCGTGCAGAGCTTGCTGATGAGTGGGCGTTGTCTGTGTTGGGGCAGATGACGACCGACCTGAAGCCGGGGAACGCGAAGGCGGCCAAGGTGACGGGGGTCATGCTCCTGAGGGAGTTCTTGATGTTGTGAGTTGCTCCACTTCAGGCGCACGCGCGCCCCCTGTGGAAGCTTGGGGATGAAGGGGACAAGACCCGCCTAAGGCCAGGGGCCCTGTCGGGCGACGAACTGGTCGCTGTTCTGCGCCTCATAGTTGGGGACAACCAGGAGTACCCACTGAGCACCTTCGTCCCTCTGTTCCATCGCAAGGACTGGGAGGAATTTGTCGCCTCCAGGCCAACCTTCGACGCGCGCGGGCTGGTGCCGCCGGCGCCCACAGGAGCCCCCGCAGCGCCGAAGCTGGTGGAGGTGTCCTCCGACGAGTCCGGCGGGGGGAAGGAAGAGGAGGGGGACTCGGAGGCAACCCTCGAAGAGATGGGGAAAACTCCCCCTTGAGCAAGGCTGAAGTCCTCCGCGCCCTTCCTGACGACACCGAGGTCGATGCCCGCGAGGAGGAGGGGGAACTGCCCGTCGTCCCGACGAGGAGTAGGTCATCACTGATCCCTCGGGGTGCTGCCCCCATCTTGACGCCGACTGAGGCTGCCTCCAGCCCTCCTGCTGCGCCGTCTTCTGCCCCCGGAATCCGCGCGCCTACTTCCCAGGCTCCGAAACTTCCGGGCTTCAACCTCCCCAAGAGGAATATGGAATACGTCGCGGTGGATCGGTGAGTGCCTTGAGCTTTGTCTTGTCCCCGCTTGTACTTGTTATTTTCTGACGTTCACCCTTGGTTGACCAGGCCAACGCCTTCGGCGAAGAAAAGGAAGGAGGATACGGCGGCCGCATCTCCTTCCGTGGAGAAGGAAGGCTGCAGCACTCGCACTACCCCAACCCGGTCGCCCTCGCGAGGCCAGGAAGAGCATCGCCATGGGGAGTCAGCCCCCATGGCCCCTCTTGCTCCTGAGGTGCCGGCGTCTGGCTCGACTGAAGAGGCCCCGACTGCTCCGGAACCCGCAGTCTCCCATGCCTTGGTGACGACGTCGCCTGCTCCCACTGCTGCACCTCCACTCCCAGGTTCTTCCGCTTCTGGTGCTGTTCTGGAGCGCGCTATTTTGGAGATGACCCAGTTGCAGGCAGATCTCCCGAGCGCGGACCCGCGCCTGGTGGCCGGGCGCCTGGAGCTGGCCTCTGGCTGGCTTCACTCCGACTTGGCGGTTCGCGCAACGCTGAGCCAGGCCGCGGCATCTTCCGAGAAGGAGAAGCAGAGCGCCGCCAATGCCGCAGTTAATCGTGAGGCGCCACTGAAAGACGCTAAGGCCGCCTGCGACCGCTACCAAGAGCTGGAGGACGAGTTGAAGAGCCTGCGCGACAAGCATGCCGAAGAAGCACGCGGCCGCCTGGTGAAGGAGGAGGAGATGACGGCCCGGGAGGACGCCGTCAAAAACCGTGATGCTGAGCTGGAGGAGTTGGGGAAGACGCAGGCCGCCGAGCGCAGCAGGCTGGAAGAGCTGGAGCGGAAGGAAAAGGCGAGGGAGGCCGATCTTGACGCCAAGGCCGGGTCCTGGCCGAAGACCGCGCGGCCTTTGCCGATCTCAAGGATAGGTCTTGCAAGGCACTGAAGACGCTCTACGAGCACGGCTTGGAGAAACCGCTGACCACCGACGAGGACAGCCCCGCCCTACTGCTTCCTCTCTTGGTGGAGGCGCTTGAGGAAGTTGTGGATGGTATCGGTCCCATGGCAGAGGTAGAAGCTCGCGTCCTGTCTTCAACTGCATTGACTCGTGTCTTCAGCCACCTGCACCTTCGTGACCCCAGCGCTTGTCTTGACGAGCTGCTGGAGCATGTGGCTGATGATCACTGCGAAGCCGCAGCCGCAGCCGTGCAAGGTCAGGTGGAGGCCCTGCTGAAGAAGTTATGCGGCTTTGCCTCCGCACCCTTGTCCGGCGATGCCGCCAATCCTGCAGCTGGTGGTGCAGGTGAAGACGTCGTTACCTGGGGAGGAGCACCTTCTGCAGGCGATGGCGGTGTCCAGGGGTGACCTGCGGCTATTCTCCTGTTTCGTTCCTGCGGTGGAGGTGTTAAACTTTCATTTGATATTGTGAGGACAATATGTTTTGTAATATTTGCTTCGAGATTTTGTGATTTTCTTCCTATCCGCTTTGTGTTCTGCGTCGGCAGAGCCCGGCCCCGCGCATACCTCAACCGCCGTTGGGCCGACCGGAGACCAGGACGGACCAAGGAGTGAGGGGCTACGTGACCAGTTAGGCTCCTGAGTCACGATGCTCAGGAGTCCCCCTTGACGCGCAAACAGCTTACAGGAAGAGTGCACGAGGATAGATTAATGTTCTACGTCGGCAGAGCCCGGCCCCGCGCATACCTCAACCACCATTGGGCCGACCAGAGACCAGGACGGACCAAGGAGTGAGGGGCTACGTGACCAGTTAGGCTCCTGAGTCGCGATGCTCAGGAGTCCCCCTTGACGCGCAAACAATTTCCATACCACCCTCGCCGAGGCCTCGCGAGGGGCGTGCGACGACCAGGTCCGGGAGACCTGTTTAAGCGGCGTGCGCTTGGGCGTGATCCGAGCGCAGCCCCCAGGCCCTGGAGACCTGGTTGGGTGGCATACGCTTGGGCGTGACCCGAGCGCAGCCCCCATGTCCAGCCCCCTCGCGTGGCTCTCCCGAGGGGAGGCGTTGCGGTGAGGCCGGACGCTGAGCTCTGGGGCTCCCTGAGGTTGGTACGACCTTGGAGCCGCCCTCAGTTGTTTATTACCAGCGCGGAGCATAGTGCTTCCGCTTGTGCACGGGCATAGCCGCTCCTCGGCAGTGTGGACGGCCAGCGCGGAGCATGGTGGTTCCACTTGTGCGTGGGAGGGGGGCCCCTCCGAGAGGAGCCCCCGGGGCGTGTACAGCCCCGCCCTAACACGTGGCTTGCACAGCAGGGCTGGGAGGTGTATCTGGGCACTTGTGAGCCAGCGCGGGACTCACGAGGCCCTACCCCAAGGCGGGTTGCGCCTGGTCTTGAGTCTTTGATAGCTGTGCGTTCCTGCAAGATAGTTAGGTGCAAGCGCTCTACGTCCTCAGGTCCCGGCCCTCGAGCGAGCTCAGCCGCCGCTGGTATGCCAGGTCGCGATGCCGTGGTCAAGGCCAGGGGGTGAGGGCTGGAGAGCCAGTAAGAGCTCATGAGTCGCGATGCTCAGGAGCCCTCCTTTTAACGCGCAAGCGAATTGCATGATGGAGGGGTGGACCCGTGGCAGGTGGCAATCGGGCAGATTAAGCATGAAAGGCAAATTAGCTTGGGCAAATGCAGAAAGATACATGCCACCGGGTCAAGCCTGAGCGGCTTGGGGATGATGCAGCCCGAGGGGCGCCCCCAGCGAGGTAAGCTAAAGACATAAGAAAAGGATATACGCCGCAGGGACGGACCCACGCGGCCTGGGAATAATGCAGCCTGAGGGGTGCTCCCAGCTAAACGAACTTGGAAAATGGCACCTGGTTCTGTTGACGAAGGAGAGTTGAGGCAGCTGAAGACGCGCAACCGAGGGGTAGCTCCTCACGAGCCACTGGGACCCTGAGCCTCGGCAGGCTCTGGGGCCTCAGGTGGTTCCAGTGAGGACCGTCTCCATCTCCGCCAAGACGGCGTGGTGCCTGGCCTCCTGAGCCGCCAGGATACACCGCATGTTGCGCTGATAAGCTGACGACATGCTCGGCAGGCCAAAGGGCATGCGAACGTAGCTGTGCGGTGGACCCTCGCAGCGTCCCGCGTGCAAAGGCCAGAAGAGCTCCTGAGAAGCGGCCCTGTTGAGCCCTGGTACATCGATGCAGACGTGCAGCCCGGCATCCTCGCCTGGATGGGGAGCTACGCCTCGTGAGCGGCGGTTTCCGCGCATGGCTCTTGCGTCTTGCAATTCCTGGGTGGTCTTGGTGATGAACTCCTGAGCGGTGGGCACTCCTTGCCCTGTGTTCTCCTGAGGGAAACTTGCCGCGAAGCACGCCTCCAAGTGGTGCCCAAGCGCCTCCCTCGTGAAGTTGGCAAGGTCTGAGGCCCTCCAGAAGAGAGCCCCCGAGCCCTGCCCGAGGAGGGCGCTGGGCGCGCCTTCTTGTGCGATGGAGGGAGGCGCCCCTGGAGCGGGCGCTGATCCTGACGAGGTTCCAGCCGCGGCGTCACCCTCCTGAGGTCCGGCACGGCGCAGCTGCTTCTTCTTGGGGATGGCCTCTGGAGGGCCCTCACTTTTGCTGTCAGGATCGTCAATTGCTGCAGCTTGGAAGGCGCGCTCGAGGGAGCACACCACATCCCTCTCTTTGCATGGGACCATGATGATTCCACCGCTTCTCAGCATCTTGAGGACGTTGTAGCCGTGGTGGGTGACGGCCATGAACTTGGTCAGGGCTGGATACTCGAGGATGGCGTTGTAGGGCAGACGGATGTGTGCGACGTCGAAGTCGATGAGCTCGGTGCGGTAATTCGTGCATTCTTCGAAGGTGACAGGGAGGCGGACCTGCCCTATCAGCGTGGTGGAACCGTCGGCCACTCCTGAGAAAGGCTTGGTAGGCTGAAGCTCGTCATATGGGACTTGGAGGTTGTCGAACGTATCGATGGACAGGATGTTGAGCCCTGCGCCGCCATCGATGAGGGTCTTGGTAACTTGCACATTACTGATGACTAGGGAGCACAGCATCGGGAGGGCGCCAGCGGTAGCCGCGCACTTGAGCTGATCGGCCGAGCTGAACGTGATGGGGCACTGGGACCATCTGAGCGGGCGCGTGGCTTCAAGCTTGGGGAGGACTACATTCACTTCACGAGCAAACTGCTTGAAGATGCGCTGAGAGGCTGGGGCCTGAGCTCCGCCCAAGATACATGTCATAGCACGCGGTTCCTGGAAGCCCCCAGCCCCCTCGTCTTGATGGTGTTCGTCGTTCCTTCTTGGCGGTGGCGGTAACGGGGGAAGACCGGCGTTGCCTTGAGGACGGTCCTCGCGAGGCTGGTCTCTCCAGGCGCCCTCGCGAGGAGGATCCTGCCAGCGGTCCTCACGAGGACGGTCGCACCACTCCTGGTGCGGGCCACGGTCGTCCCAGCGTCCGCCACGACGTCCTCCTCCTCGGCCATAGCCCCGGTCGCTACGTTCGGGACGTCAACCGTAGCGTCCTTCGCGAATGGCTCTGAGCTCTTGACAGTCACTGGTGTTGTCGGTGTTCAGGTTGTGGAAGGCACAGAACGGCCGGCTGTTCTTGGATGACTCGGGCTGATCTCTGCCTCGCTTGGTGTCGGGCTCCGCTGCGAGCACTGCTGCTTCCTTGCGCTTCACGTCCTTGGCCTTGGCTTTCTTCTCCTCTGTGCCCGTAGCTGGCAGCTCGAGGAGGGAGGGGCGGCCCTCCTCAGCTCTTGCGCACTTGGTTGCCAGGTTGAACAGCTCCTGAGATGTGCACAATTCCTCGTGGATAGCGAGCTCTTCCTTCATCTTGACGTCACGGACGCCGTCGGAGAACGCGGAGATGATGGCCTCGTCCGTGACCTTGGGGAACTTGAGGCGGGTGTTGTTGAAGCGCTGGATGTACTTCTGGAGGGTCTCTCCTGGTTGTTGCTTGATGCGGCGCGGGTCGCCCGTAGCCGGCGGGCGGTCGCGGGTGCCCTGGAAGTTGGCGACGAAGCGGTCGCGCATCTCGTTCCAGGAGGAGATCGAGCCTTGTGGCAGGTTCAGGAGCCAGTAGCGAGCACCATCCTTGAGAGCCATGGGAAACCAGTTCGCCATGACTTTCTCGTCGCCGTTGGCCGCTTCGATGCTCAGCTCGTAGAGCTGCAGAAACTCTGCGGGGTCGGTAGTGCCATCGTAGCGAGGAGGTAGATCTGGCTTGAACTTGCCTGGCCAGGCGATGCTACGTAGCTCGGGGGTGAAGGCGCGGCAACCGACCGTGGTTGCCGGGGCCCGTCTCGGAGGTGGAGCTTGATCTTGATGAGGTCCGGGCGCCGCCACCGCAGGTAGCACGCGTTCTTGGCGAGGCGGCGCGGGGAGCGCAGGTGCAGCTTCTCGTGGCCGAGGAATCTCTTGGCAGCTTCTCTCTTCGCGCGCGGGCGCCGGGCGTGGTGGATCGCGCCGTGGGGCCGCGCGCCTTGGCGCCAAGGCACAGTCTTGGGGCAGAGGTGGTGGAGGCGCTCCATGAGCCACATCACCCGTGGCGGGCGGAGGACGAGGCAGAGAGTGAGACGGCGCCGGGAAGCCCCCTGTGGCGCGGACGAGCTCGGCGAAGCGGTCGAGCCAGTCCTCATAGAGGTCGTCGACCGGGCGGTAGTGCAGGAGCTCGTTCGCCATGAGGAGCGTGGCCTGCACGTCCATGGGAGCGCGTCGTGCGTGGGACGAAGAACCGGGCGGGTCAGTGATGGAGTGGGGGTGCGGTCGTCCTGCCGCACCGATGGGTGCAACGAGGATGCTTGCTGCTCGTTCCCCGTCGGGCCGGTGGCGGCGTTGGCGGCGGGATACGGAGAATGACGAGGTGGCCCGCCGATGGGAGCCATCTGAGCAACGCGGGCGGTGAGGGCAGCCCGGCGCTCAGCTCGATCATGGCGAGCGTCCGCCATGGAGACGACGGAGCGACGGATCAACGGAAGGGAAGCTACGGCGCACCCCTACCTGGCGCGTCAAATGTCGTATGTGGGGTTCCGGCAAAACCCTTAAGGTTCGAACTCGGGGGTGCGCGCGAAGTTCTTTCCCTCCTATAGATCCACGCCCTAGCTCACTAAGATCTCGCAGACGAACTCGATGAACTCACAACACAGAAAGACACGAGATTTATACTGGTTCGAGCCACCGTTGTGGTGTAATACCCTACTCCAGTGTGGTGGTGGTGGATTGCCTCTTGGGCTGATGATGAACAGTACAAGGGGAAGAACAGCCTCCTGAGGTTGAGGTGTTCTTGTGCTTGTCGAACTTGTGTGGGTGAGGACTCGATCCGTTCTAGATCAGTTCCGATCAGATCAGCTGCCCCTACGGTGGTGGCTACCTCTACTTATATAGGCCCTGGTCCTCTCCCCAAATACTGAGCGGGGAGGGAGCCAACAACAGCGGGCAAATTTGAAAGGGGACAGCTAGTACAAGTTATATATCCAGACAAAAGTGGTGTTCGCCTGCAAAAGGCTCTGGTGGTGACGCCGTCTCGGGCTCCATGGTGACCTCCGTCTTGCCATCCTGCTGGTCTTCGGTCTCGTTGCACCAATATGGAAACCTTTGCTTGATGCCTCGGTACTCCGCGCCTGCGCCTACCTCCTTAGCACCAAAGAGGAAATAAGGACGCTGCGCGCGCTGGCGCCCGCCTGGTGTCGATCGTCACTGCTCACATCACGAGAGGCTCGCGAGGTTTGCCCCGCCTTCATATCTCCACTCCTCGTGAGCCTACCGAGCGCGGCCGCTCCGGAGGAAGTCTTGCGTCGTCTGCCTCGCAAGGCTTGGCCCCTCGCAAGGGTCTTGAACGCCTTGTCGATGAAGATGGGCCGTACGGCCTGCTAGCATAGCCATGCCATGGGCCACAGGCAGGCATGTCTGGGGACCCCCGTTCCCAAAACGCCGACAAGATCTAATAAAGATAATAAGATAAATATTTTTGGTATTTTTGTTGTATAGATTGGAAAGTAAAGATTGCAAAATAGTAAAACCAAATGTGATGTAAATAAAAGAGATGCAATATAATAAGAAAGAGACCCGGGGGCCATAGGTTTCACTAGTGGCTTCTCTCAAGCTAGCATATATTACGGTGGGTAAACAAATTACTGCCGAGCAATTGATAGAAAAGCGCATAGTTATGAGAATATCTAGGCGTGATCATGAATATAGGCATCACGTCCGTGTCAAGTAGACCGAAACGATTCTGCATCTACTACTATTACTCCACACATCGACCGCTATCCAGCATGCATCTAGAGTATTAAGTTCATAAGAACAGAGTAACACATTAAGCAAGACGACATGATGTAGCGGGATAAACTCAAGCAATATGATATAAACCCCATCTTTTTATCCTCGATGGTAACAATACAATACGTGCCTTGCTGCCCCTACTGTCACTGGGACAGGACACCGCAAGATTGAGCCCAAAGCTAAGCACTTCTCCCATTGCAAGAAAGATCAATCTAGTAGGCCAAACTAAACCGATAATTCGAAGATACTTGCAAAGACACCAAATCATGCATATAAGAATTCAGAGAAGAACCAAATATTATTCATAGATAAACTTGATCATAAATCCACAATTCATCGGATCTCGGCAAACACATCGCAAAAGAGTATTGCATCGAATAGATCTCCAAGAACATCGAGGAGAACTTTGTATTGAGAACCAAAGAGAGAGAAGAAGCCATCTAGCTAATAACTATGGACCGGAAGGTCTATGGTAAACTACTCACACATCATCGGAGAGGCTATGGTGTTTATGTAGAAGCCCTCCGTGATCGATTCCTTCTCTGGTAGATCACCGAAAAAGGCCCCAAGATGGGATCTCACTGGTACAGAAGGTTGCGGCGGTGGAAAAGTGGTTCCGTGGCTCCCCTTGATGTTTTTAGGGTATAAGAGTATATATAGGCGAAAGAAGTACGTCGGTGGAGCTCCGTGGGGCGCACGAGGGTGGGGGGCGCGCCTACCCCCCTTGGCGCGCCCTCCTTCCTCGTTGCCGCCTCACAGAGTTCCAGACTTCAACTCCAACTCTTCTAGATTGCGTTTGTTCCAAGAAAGATCATCGCGAAGGTTTCATTCCGTTTGGTGTTCCTTTTCTGCAGAACACTGAAATAGGCAAAAAAAAACAGAAACTGGCACTGGCACTGGCCCTTCGGTTAATAGGTTAGTCCCAAAAATAATATAAAAGAGCATATTAAAGCACATTAAACATCCAAAACAGATAATATAATAGCATGGAACAATCAAAAATTATAGATACGTTGGAGACGTATCAAGCATCCCCAAGCTTAATTCCGACTCATCCTCGAGTAGGTAAATGATAAAAACAGAATTTTTGATGTGGAATGCTACCTAACATATTTTTCAATGTAATTTTCTTTATTGTGGCATCGATGTTCAGATCTGAAAGATTCAAGACAAAAGTTTAATATTGACATAAAAATTATAATACTTCAAGCATACTAACCAAGCAATTATGTCTTCGCAAAATAACTTAGCCAAAGAAAGCTCATCCCTACAAAATCATATAGTTTGGCCATGCTCCATCTTCGTCACACAAAATGCCCCAATCATGCACAACCCCGACGACAAGCCAAGCAATTGTTTCATACTTAAGTATTCTAAAACTTTTTCAACTTTCAGGCAATACATGAGCGCGAGCCATGGACATAGTGTCGGTGTCAAAACCGGCGGATCTCGGGTAGGGGGTCCCGAACTGTGCGTCTAGGATCGATGGTTATAGGAGACGGGGGACACGATGTTTACCCAGGTTCGGGCCCTCTCTATGGAGGTAATACCCTACTTCCTCCTTGATTGATCTTGATGAATATGAGTGTTACAAGAGTTGATCTAGCACAAGATCGTAATGGCTAAACCCTAGAAGTCTAGCCTGTATGACTATGGTAATGAGTATATCCTTTCCGGACTACAACCTCCGGTTTATATAGACACCGGGGGGATCTAGGGTTACATAGATTCGGTTACATAGGAAGGAATCTTCATAGTTGATCGCCAAGCTTGCCTTCCACGCCAAGGAGAGTCCAATCCGGACACGGGTAGAGTCTTCGGCCTTAATGTCTTCAAAGCCCACCAGTCCGGCCCATGGATAACAGGCCGGACGCCCGAGGACCCCTTAGTCCAGGACTCCCTCAGTAGCCCCCTAACCAGTCTTCAATAACGAAGTTTTTGGCACACAAATTGTCTTCGGCATTGCAAGGCGGGTTCCTCCTCTGATGACCTCCAGGTAATGTATTCGGCCGTTGATCAATGTCGCTCTCCTCGGCTTCTATGCGTCAAATAACTTCTTCTTCCACGTGTCGAGCGAATGCGGAAGGTCAGGGTATTTTTGCAAATAGCACCCCGTCCAGGCAAGAAAGAGCGCCTACTTAAAGAGATTGGTTCCTAGATCCATTCGGCGCCACGCAGAGAAAATCCCCAGAGATTGCTAGGAGAAACCATTCCAACATGGCTAGCGTTCCCAGCTCCTCCTCCCATTCCGGCCCAGACAAAGGCGGGTGGGAGAGGTGTTATGTGTCCCACAGTCAATTGACAAAGTTGCAGATGCAGGGATTCCTTCCCCCTGCGGATCTAGTCCCTGTTTGAGCGGGGCTAGCTTCCTGCAATGGTGAGACTTAGGCAGAGGGCTTCCCAATCCATCCGAGGGAGAGCGAGTGTGTTTCGTCCCCTTCCTGCTAAGAGGTGTCGGATTTCCAATCCATCCGTTCCTCCGAGGGCTTCTGGAATATTACGGCCTCCAGCTGCACAACTTCACCCCTGCCTCCATCCCACACATCGCAGGTTATGTTGCCTTATGCGAATTATTTCTGGGCATTGAGGCCCATTTTGAGCTGTGGAGGAAGTTGTTATGTCTTGTCCCGCGCAATCATGAGGGGTCAATATTTAAAGTGAGCGGAGCCGAAGTATGGCGTATCGCTGATACCGGACATCTGTCTGGCACACCAAGGAAGGCATCTGAAGAATGGCCTTCCGAATGGTTCTACATTGAGGACGTCGCACTTCCTGACCCAGTTCGAAAGGGTCTTCCTGAATTCGCGAGTATTCCGCTGAAGAAACGCCACAGTTGGCGTCCCCAGAGCCCTGAAGAGGATGACAGCGCAGAAGTTCGTCAGCTTATGAGCAAGATAAAGATGCTCGCTCAGTCCGAACTCACAATAATCGAGGTAATGGCGACCTCCATAGTGCGAGGGGTTCAGTCGCTACAATACAGAGGGCTGCCAATGTGGCACTATAATGGAGAGGATGACGCCTCCCGCTGTGGCCGGAAAGGTCCGGATACCCCCGCCGCTCTGGCCAAGATATTGGCCGAGCTGTTTAAAGGGGAGGAAGAGGAATTTCTTCGCATTAAGCGCAGAGATGTGTATTCTATGTATGATCCTCCTAGTTGGGTAAGCCCCACCCCCTCTGTTTCACTTATTCCACTTCAGGATTACTTTTGATAAATTTCAAATCTGTTTGTTATGACAGCACTGGCGAAAGGTCACCGAAGGACTTCATAGTCCCGCCCCATAGACGGAGAATCACAACTGGGAGCTTGACCCCCGGTTTGAAGAGGATCCAGATATATATGTGGTGCTCGCGGAGGGGGTGTTTTACCAGGCAAGCTATGATGGCACAGAAGTGGCCATCACCACCGACTACCCTGGCCTCCTTCCTGCTTCACATGTAAGTAATCAAGAGACACCTCCTCTAAAAGAGTGCTCTTATTCTGTCTCACCCACTGCACTGTCTTGTGCTCCAAAGAGGAGGCGTTCGGCAATTCCGAAGAGATCGTCTCCCACGCTGGGCAAGCCTTTGAAGAGGAAGGCCGGTGAAGACACAGCCAAACTTTCATCGAAGAGGTATGGATACATAAATATGTTTTTCGGCGGCCGTACCCAACCGTGATTGTTGTGTTGGTCCTGTATCAGGAAAAAGGTTCACTGGACTATGTCCGGGGATTCGGCCGGTCGCACTCCCAACAACCGGGATTTAGATCCCACCGGAGAGGTGGGGGCCGCTATGGGGACAACGCTGGACTGTCCTTCGGCCGAGGGTTCGGAAGACATGTCCGTTAACAACTCGGAAGTAGAGAGCGCCATGATTCATCGGCGCTGCAGGGCTGTCCTACGAGACCCCAAGTTCTCGGAAGAGGCATTCAATGCCTTCAGCTCGGCTGATGCATACATCCGAGCTGCTCGAGATGGGCTTAGAAAAGCCACAAAGCAACATTTGACAGATGTGCAGGTAAGTTTTTTCTTTGTCCGAAAAGGATAACCATATGCCCGTAGCCCCCGAGACTGAAAGCGGTTGGTACAACTGATTTAAGGATCATTGTACGACCAGGTCCTTACCGAGAAGAATGCCATGCTAGCCCAAGAGCTGGAGCAGTGTCGGGCGCAGCTAAATGCTGCTACCACCGAACTGGAAAACTTCAGGAAGGCGTCTTCTGCTAACATTCCCCTCCATCGAGGAACGATAATTGTATACCAACTGTACTAGTATTGTTGTTGATTGCATAACAAGGTCGCACGATCAACTTGAAAAGAAGTTGAAGATCCCCCAAGAGGGATAAAAAGAGGAGAAAAGACTACATGCCACAGGCGAGCGAGTGCTGACCCGAGTCAGAGGGGAGAAAAACAAGCTACAGGATTCCAACACTACGTTGGGTGAAGAATTGAAAGATGTGCGAGCCCAGCTAGCCGACTCCGTAAAGGAGAACAAGAAGCTACAGGGCGGCATATTCAGTATGTGTTGGAACTATTTTTAAAGTAGTCCGGAGATAAATGGAACTGATATCGTTATGATTGCAGGTATATTGACGGGCCGTCCTGAAGAGGAGGTGTCCGGATCATCAAATGATCTGCTGCAAAGACTGTCGCAAGTGCACGAGCATGCTCGACTGGCCATGCGGAGTGTTGCCAAGGCCCTATGGCCATCCGCTTCCCCTCCAGGAAGTATGGAGGAGCATGTAGAGTTGTTCAAGGGAGCGCGACGGCGTATCCGACTATGGAAGATATCGGCCTGCCGAGAGGGTGCGCGAGAGGCCTGGGCCATGGTGAAAACATGATATACCAAGCTGGATCCTAATGACATGGCCCGGGTTGGACCGCTAGGGTCAAATGGGGAAGAAATTCCCGTTAGTTTAGTATATGACCAAGTAGAGTTGGCCGCCAAATATTCCCAACAGGATTGTAAGTTAGACCGCCTGTTGGATGGTATAGAGGAGGAAGTGTTTGAGTCCAAGTGACTATGTACTTTCCTTGACCTGTGGAACTCTAGATGAATTGTATAGCATTTGTCATGGCAGACCTTTTCGCTTCAAGCTCCAGACCCGAGGGTGCGGAGTGTTTCCGAATACCATCGCGTCCGAATAGACCGGGGTATGCATGGAAAAATAGGAGTAGGGGTCATAGTTGATTGAACAGACAAGTTGTATCCGGCTAGTTATGTTATATTACTTTGAGATTGTAAGAAACATCTTCTAGAGAGAATAGTTCCGTTAAGGGTTCCTTTCCCTGGGTGTGCATGCATTAGTATACATGCCCGAGTTGTGATGTGAAAATCACAGTGTGTATAGCTTCTGGGGGTTCACAATGGAGTGAGTGCAAAAAACATCTTTAATTCACCGACAGAATATTCCCGTAAGAACGCTAGCTTTCGGCTTCACCCAGTCTGAGGTACACATCCGGATGACCCGGCAGTAAGAATCGCGGAGGTGCTCCCTTTATGCCCTAGCCGAACTAACGGGAACGTAGGGCATAAGCACAGGAGCCAGGCAACCCAGCTTGGCCAAAACTTAAGTCATATCGATGCATATAATGGCGAAGAAAAGGTACATATGTAAAAACTCATATGTGAGGAGCTTGAAGCTCAAGGAATAATAAAGAAAAGCTTCTGTCCAAGAAGCCCCCAGGTATAATGGACATACATATTTTAAAGATGTATGTGTCAGGGGTGTGCGTTCTAGCCGTACCAAAGCTTTAAAGTGAGAAAAAAGAAATAATCAGAAAAGAGAGCAAAAATAATGGAAACTACAGGGGAGAAGGAGACGAAGAAGGAGTTCAGCGCTAGGCATAGAATCTTCGGAGTCTGGCCGCGTTCCAGGGGTTCGGCTCGAGGCGATTGTCTGATGCATCATGAAGACGGTACGCTCCTTCGGTGAGAACTTGGTCAATTATGAAGGGACCCTCCCATTTGGGCTTGAGTTTGTCCTTTTTCTTCTCCGGTAGCCGTAGAACGTGTTTGCCAATGTTGTAGGTCTTGGCCCATACTTCTCTGCTTTGATATCTTCGAGCCTGCTGTTGGTAAAATGCTGAACGGGCTTTTGCGACATCTCGCTCCTCCTCCAGGGCATCTAGGCCCTCCTGCCGATCAAGCTCGGCTTCTCTCTCTTCGTACATACGCACTCGAGGTGAGTCATGAATAATATCGCAGGGCAGCACGGCCTCTGCGCCATACACCATGAAGAAAGGTGTGTATCCGGTAGTACGGTTGGGCGTGGTCCGCAGCCCCCAGATACGGAGTCGAGCTCCTCAACCCAGTGCTTATCTGATTGTTTCAAAGACCGCACTAGTCTAGGCTTGATGCCGCTCATAATAAGACCATTGGCTCGTTCGACTTGACCGTTGGTTTGTGGGTGGTAGACGGAGGCGTAATCGAGTTTAATGCCCAGATTAGTACACCAGGTTTTTACCTCGTCGGCTGTGAAATTAGAGTCGTTGCCGGTGATGATGCTGTGTGGGACACCATAACGGTGCACAACACCGGATATGAAGTCTATCACCGGGCCGGACTCGGCCGTTTTGACCGGTTTAGCCTCTATCCATTTAGTGAATTTGTCCACCATAACCAGCAGATATTTTTTCTTATGGCTTCCCCCTTTAAGGGGTCCAACCATATCCAGTCCCCACACCGCGAAAGGCCAAGTGATGGGGATAGTCTGTAAGGCAGTTGGGGGCATATGGCTTTGGTTGGCGAAGAGTTGGCACCAGACGCAGCGTTGGACAAGGTCATGCGCGTCTGCTCGGGCCATCTGCCAATAAAACCCTGTACGGAAGGCCTTGCTAACAACGGCCCGGGCTGCGGCGTGGTGTCCGCCTAGACCAGTATGAATTTCTGCCAAAAGCTGTCGCCCCTCCTCCTCGGAGATACATCTTTGAAGTATTCCGGTAGTACTTTTCTTGTAGAGCTCTCCGTCGTGAACCTTGAAGGCCTTCGAGCGCCGGACAATGCGGCGGGCCTCATTCTGGTCTTTGGGAAGCTCCTTCCTATCAATGTAGGCCAAGAAGGGTTCAGTCCATGCGGCAATGACTGCCATAATGAGATGGGCCAACGGTGTCATTTCGGTGGCTGAGCCCCCGGTCATATCGGTGTGTTTAGAATCTGGGTTGTGTTCGGATCTGGACTGTTGTTGCTGCCCTCCCCTTGCCATACCACCGATGGCTTAAAAAGCCTTTCCAGGAAGATGTTAGGTGGGACGGGGTCACGCTTAATGCCAATGCGAGCAAGGACGTCCGCCGCCTGGTTACTTTCTCGGGCGATGTGATCAAATTCAAGCCCCTTGAACGGAGCCGATATTTTTAAGACGACATGACGATAAGCTGCAATCCTTGGATCTTTGGCATCAAAGTCTCCGTTTATTTGAGATATTGCGAGGTTTGAGTCCCGGCGCACCTCCAAGCGTTGTATGCCCATGGATACGGCCATCCGAAGACCATGCAATAAGGCCTCGTATTCGGCTGCGTTGTGGGAGTCTGTGTATAATATTTGGAGTACATGCTGGACGACGTCTCCAGTGGGGGACGTTAACACGACGCCCGGTCCCAGCCCCGCCAACATTTTGGAGTCGTCAAAATACATAACCCAATTGGAATATGTGCCGTACTCTTTAGGGAGTTCGGCCTCTGTCCATTCGGCGATGAAGTCAGCCAGTACTTGGGATTTGATGGCTCGACGGGGCTTGTATGTTATGTCGAATGGAAGTAGCTCGATAGCCCATTTGGCAATCCGGACCGTGGCATCGCGGTTGTTTATTATGTCATTCAGTGGTACTTCAGAGGCCACCGTGATTGAACACTCCTGGAAGTAGTGTCGGAGCTTTCGGGATGCCATGAAGACCGCGTATGCTATCTTTTGATAATGGGGGCACCGGGATTTGCATGGTGTGAGAACAGTAGATACGTAGTATACTGGTTTTTGAAGTGGGAATTTGTGTCCGTCCTGCTCTCGTTCGACGACGAGCACGACGCTCACCACCTGATGTGTTGCCGATATGTATAGCAACATGGGTTCGCCAGCGTTTGGTGCAGCCAGGATTTGGTTGCTTGCTAGGAGGGCCTTTATTTCCTCCAGTCTGGCAGTCGCCGCATCTGTCCATTCGAAGTTATCGGTGCGCCGTAAAAGGCGATAAAGTGGTAGTGCCTTTTCTCCTAATCTGGAGATAAAGCGACTTAACGCTGCCACGCAACCAGCTAGTTTTTGGACTTGTTTGAGGTCTTTTGGCGTAGCCAACTGTGACAGAGCTCGGGTTTTTGCTGGATTTGCTTCTATTCCTCTATTGGAAACGATGAAGCCCGGCAGTTTTCCAGCAGGGACGCCAAAGACACATTTTTCTGGGTTGAGCTTAATGTCATACGCACGGAGGGTGTCGAATGTAAGACGTAAGTCGTCTATTAGTGTTTCGACGTGCCTAGTTTTGATGACGATGTCGTCCACGTAAGCTTCAACTGTCTTGCCGATCTGCTTCTCCAGGCATGTTTGTATCATGCGTTGGTATGTGGCACCGACGTTCTTGGGCCCAAAGGGCATGGTGTTGAAGTAGAATGGCCCATATGGGGTAATAAATGCTATTACAGCTTGATCGGACTCCTTCATTTTGATTTGATGGTATCCGGAATATGCATCGAGGAAACACAGTGAGTCGTGTCCTGCGGTGGCGTCAATGATTTGATCAATGCGGGGGAGGGGGAAGGATCCTTAGGG
Organism: Aegilops tauschii subsp. strangulata; assembly: GCF_002575655.3. Taxonomy (NCBI): domain Eukaryota; kingdom Viridiplantae; phylum Streptophyta; class Magnoliopsida; order Poales; family Poaceae; genus Aegilops; species Aegilops tauschii. Next base: position 360,256,210 of record NC_053035.3, read on the forward strand.
CAAGCCTTGTTGAGGTCTTTGAAATCGACACACACGCACCAGGATTTTTCCTTCTTTGGTACCATCACCAGGTTTGCCAGCCAGTCCGGATGTTTGATTTCTGCAATGAATCCGGCTTCGATAAGCTTGGCCAGCTCCTCCCCCATGGCTTGTCGCTTGGGTTCAGAAAAGCGCCGTAGTGTTTGCTTGACCGGTTTGAATCCCTTTAATATATTGAGGCTATGTTCGGCCAGCTTGTGTGGGATCCCTTGCATATCTGAAGGGTGCTAGGCAAATATGTCCCAGTTTTCGCGCAGGAACTCTCGTAATGCGGCGTTGACTGTTGGGTTCAGTTGCGCTCCGATGGATGTTGTCTTCTTGGGGTCCGTTGGGTGGACCTGAAATTTGAGTATTTCTTCTGCTGGTTTGAAGGAGGTGGATTTGGGGCGTTTGTCGAGGATCACATCGTCCCTGTCCACCGTGGACCGCAGCGCGGTTAATTCTTCGGTCGCGAGGGCTTCGGATAGTGCCTAAAGGGCCAGGGATACGGTTTTGTTTTCAGCGCGGAGTGCTATGTCCGGATCACTGACGAGAGTGATTATACCGTTTGGTCCGGGCATTTTGAGCTTCATATATCCATAATGTGGTATAGCTTGGAAGCGTGTAAAAGCATCCCACCCCAACAAGGCGTGGTCTCCGCTGCTGAAAGGGGCCACTTGGAAAGTGATTTCTTCAGACCGATAATTCTCCGGCGTGCCGAATACTACGTCCAGTGTGATTTTTCCCGCGCACCGCGCCTCCCGACTGGGAATGATTCCTCGGAAGGTTGTGCTACTTTGCTTGATGCGGCTCCTGTCTATTTCCATTTTACCGAGTGTATCCTCATAAATGAGGTTTAGTCCGTTGTAGCCGTCCATGAGGACCTTAGTCAGTTGAAACCCGTCCACGATGGGACCGAGGACTAATGCGGCTGGTACTCGGACTGTCCTGTACCTCGGTTCGTCCCTGGCATTGAATGTTATGGCCATGTCGTTCCAAGGGTTTATTGCAACGATTTGGTGGACTTCGGCGAGGTTGCGAAGTGCCCTTTTGCGCTTGTTGTTTGAAGCGAATGTCTGGAAGACCGTCAATACGCTGGTGTCGTCGTTTTCTGGAGGGTGCTGCTCTAGTGTGTTCTTGATAAGGATGTCCTTGCCGCTCTTGGCTACCTGCTGGAGTATCCAACATGCCCTAAGGCTGTGGGTTGCCACGGCATCGAGTGTCGTGTGTATTTTACATGGACCGTCGAGCCATCCCTCCAGAACGGTGCCGTGCCGCGTGATGGGTTTATGTTTCTTGACTATTGGACTGGGCGTACCACGGGGGTGCGCCCTCTTCGCCTGTAAGAGGAGTTGAGTTGGGACCGACAGTTCCCAGCAAGCTGCCAGAGTTTTCCAGGCGCTTTCCCTCGCGCTGTACTTCTGTACGATAGTTGCTAAGTCGGTGAACTTCAGTATGTGGCGGCGATTGATGGTGTTGAGAATTCCTTCATCCGCGCAATTGTTGCAGAACGCTGATATCGCGTCCTCGTCGCGGCAATCTTTTACCTTGTCTTTGACAAGGAGGAATCTAGCCCAGAAGTGGTGGACAGTTTCCTGAGACTGTTGTTTTATGCTCATAAGAGCATCTATGTCCGGGTGGGTGGGTGGTATTAAATCCGAACCCTGACCCAACCGATTGTCCAGAGTCCGAAGACCTTCCAGACTCAACAGTCCGGGCACCGGAGTATCTTCTGATTGTTTAGGACTGCCGTCCGATTCTATGTTCGGAGGGCTGGTCGCGTCCTTTCGCTGGGGGGGTATCCGGTTCTTCCTGATCGGTGATCCGAACATAGTCCGTCTTTGATATAGAAGAAGACTCACCATCCTGCTCTTCGACTACCGCTATCTGGTGGGTGACAGGTGGAGTTTTGATTTCTCCTTGATCGGTTTTAAGCCCGATCCGATCGTAATCTGTGGCGATTCCCAAAGCGGTGATGCGATCTAGGAGCTCGTTCAAGGACAACAACTCTGCCGGATCCATCTTCTTGGAGTGCTCGGAGTTTATGCGAAGGGGGTTTTCGATGGCCCGAGAGGTCATCGTCGGCTCAACGGCCAAACGGGCGATCATGGTAAAGCCACCCAGTCGGAGGGTTTGGCCTGGGGCCAGGACTCCCCCGGAGGTGATGTTGTCTTTAAGGACAGGGCGAGCCGTCGAACCTTTCGTCGACGGCACAGTGGAACTCTCAATGAAAGCACCAATGTCGGTGTCAAAACCGGCGGATCGTGGGTAGGGGGTCCCGAACTGTGCGTCTAGGATCGATGGTTACAGGAGACGGGGAACACGATGTTTACCCAGGTTCGGGCCCTCTCTATGGAGGTAATACCCAACTTCCTGCTTGATTGATCTTGATGAATATAAGTGTTACAAGAGTTGATCTACCACGAGATCGTAATGGCTAAACCCTAGAAGTCTAGCCTGTATGACTATGGTAATGAGTATATCCTTTCCGGACTACAACCTCCGGTTTATATAGACACCGGGGGGATCTAGGGTTACATAGAGTCGGTTACATAGGAAGGAATCTTCATAGTTGATCGCCAAGCTTGCCTTCCACGCCAAGGAGAGTCCAATCTGGACACGGGTAGAGTCTTCGGCCTTCATGTCTTCACAGCCCACCAGTCCGGCCCATGGATAATAGGTCGGATGCCCGAGGACCCCTTAGTCCAGGACTCCCTCACATAACACTATAGGTGGAATAGAATGGTGGTTGTGGAGAAGACAAAAAAGAGGAAGATGGTCTCACATCAACCAGGCGTATTAATGGGCTATGGAGATGCCCATCAATAGATATCAATGTGAGTGAGTAGGGATTGCCATGCAACGGATGCACTAGAGCTATAAATGTATGAAAACTCGACAAAAGAAACTAAGTGGGTGTGCATCCAACTTGCTTGCTCACGAATACCTAGGGCATTTGAGGAAGCCCATTGTTGGAATATACAAGCCAAGTTCTATAACGAAAATTCCCACTAGTATATGAAAGTGACAAAATAAGAGACTCTCTATCATGAAGATCATGGTGCTACTTTGAAGCACAAGTGTGGAAAAAGGATAGTAACATTGCCCCTTCTCTCTTTTTCTCTCATTTTTTTGGGCCTTCTCTTTTTTTATTTGGCCTTTCTCCTCTCTTTTTTCCTCACACGGGACAATGCTCTAATAATGATGATCATCACACTTTTATTTATTTACAACTCAAGGATTACAACTCGATACTAGAAAAAATATGATGCCTCCGGCGGTGTACCGAGATGGGCAATGGATCAAGAGTGACATGTATGAAAAAAATTGTGAATGGTGGCCTTGCCACAAATACGATGTCACTGCATGATCATGCAAGGCAATATGACAATGATGAAGCGTGTCATAATAAACGGAACGGTGGAAAGTTGCATGGCAATATATCTCAGAATGGCTATGGAAATGCCATAATAGGTAGGTATGGTGGCTGTTTTGAGGAAGGTATATGGTGGGTTTATGGTACCGGCGAAAGTTGCGCGGTGCTAGAGAGGCTAGCAATGGTGGAAGGATAAGAGTGCGTATAATCCATGGACTCAACATTAGTCATAAAGAACTCATATACTTATTGCAAAAATCTACAAGTCATCAAAACCAAGCACTACGAGCATGCTCCTAGGGAGATAGATTGGTAGGAAAAGACCATTGCTCGTCCCCGACCGCTACTCATAAGGAGGACAATCAAAGAAACACTCCATGCTTCAAATTTGTTACACAACGGTTACCATACGTGCATGCTACGGGACTTGCAAACCTCAACACAAGTATTTCTCAAATTCACAATTACTCAACTAGCATGACTCTAATATCACCATCTTCATATCTCAAAACAATCATCAAGTATCAAACTTCTCATCGTATTCAATGCACTCTATAAGAAAGTTTTTATTATACCCATCTTGAATGCCCATCATATTAGGACTAATTTTATAACCAAAGCAAATTACCATGCTATTCTAAAAGACTCTCAAAATAATATAAGTTAAGCATGAGAGATCAATAATTTCTATAAAACCACCACCGTGCTCTAAAAAGATATAGTTGAAGCACTAGAGCAAAATTATCTAGCTCAAAAGATATAAGTGAAGCACATAGAGTATTCTAATAAATTCCGATTCATGTGTGTCTCTCCCAAAAGGTGTGTACAGAAAGGATGATTGTGGTAAACTAAAAAGCAAAGACTCAAATCATACAAGACGCTCCAAGCAAAACACATATCATGTGGTGAATAAAAATATAGCCTCAAGTAAAGTTACCGATAAACGAAGACGAAAGAGGGGATGCCTTCCGGGGCTTCCCCAAGCTTAGGGTTTTGGTTGTCCTTGAATTTTACCTTGGGGTGCCATGGGCATCCCCAAGCTTAGGCTCTTGCCACTCCTTATTCCAAAATCCATCAAATCTTTACCCAAAAACTTGAAAACTTCACAACACAAAACTTTAACAGAAAATCTCATGAGCTCCGTTAGTATAAGAAAACAAACCATAACTTTAAGGTACTGTAATGAACTCATTCTTTATTTATATTGGTGTTAAACCTACTGTATTCCAACTTCTCTATGGTTCATACCCCCCGATACTACCCATAGATTCATTAAAATAAGCAAACAACACACGAAAAACAGAATCTGTCAAAACAGAACAGTCTGTAGTAATCTGATTCGTACGCATACTTCTGGAAATCCAAAAAATTCTCAAATAAATTTGTGGACGTGAGGAATTTGTCTATTAATCATCTGCAAAAAGAATCCACCTAAAAGCACTCTCTAGTAAAAAATGGCATCTACTTTTTCTTTTCTCCTTTTTTTGGCTTCCTCCTTGGCTTATCTCAAGCCTTTTGTACTTTGGTTCCTTTCTGGGACTTTACTTTTTTAGATTAATAAAAATTGCAGTGGGGTTTTGCCCTACTGTGTATAGTCAAAAAAAAATGGCATCTAATCTCGTGAGTGCTAAAGTTTCTGTTTTTTACAGCAAGATCGCAAAGACTTCACCCAAGTCTTCCCAAAGGTTCTACTTGGCACAAACACTAATTAAAACATAAAATCACATCTAAACAGAGGCTAGATGAATTATTTATTACTAAACAGGAAAAAAAACAAAAAAACAAAAATAAAATTGGGTTGCCTCCCAACAAGCGCTATTGTTTAAAGCCCCTAGCTAGGCATAAAGCAAGAATAGATCTAGGTATTATCATCTTTGGTATGCAATCCATATGTGGCTCTCATAATAGATTCATAAGGTAATTTAATTTTCTTTCTCGGAAAGTGTTCCATGCCTTTCCTTAACGGAAATTGGAATATAATATTTCCTTCTTTCATGTCAATAATTGCACCAATCGTTCTAAGGAAAGGTCTACCAAGAAAAATAGGGCATGTAGGATTGCAATCTATATCAAGAACAATGAAATCTACGGGCACATAATTCCTATTTGCAACAATAAGAACATCATTAATCCTTCCCATAGGTTTCTTAATGGTGGAATCCGCAAGGTGCAAATTTAAAGAACGATCATCAAATTCACGGAAACCTAACACATCACACAAAGATTTTGGAATCGTGGAAACACTAGCACCCAAATCACACAAAGCGTAGCATTCATAGTAATTAATCTTAATTTTAATAGTAGGTTCCCACTCATCATAAATTTTTCTAGGGATAGAAACTTCTAGTTAAACTTTTTCTTCATAAGATTGCACTAAAGCATCAACGATATGTTTAGTAAAAGCTTTATTTCGATTATAAGCATTAGGATAATTTAACACGGATTGCAACAAGGAAATACAATCTATCAAAGAGCAATTATCATAATTAAATTCCATGAAATCCAAAATAGTGGGTTCATTGCTATGTAAAGTTTTGACCTCTTCAATCCCACTTTTATTAATTTTAGCATCAAGATCTAAAAACCCCGAATCATTGGGACGCCTTTTAACTAAAGTTGACTCATCTCCAGTCCCATATTTATCAAGATTCATATTGGAAAACAAAGATTTAATAGGAGTCACATCAATCACTTTTATATCTTCATCATAATTATCATGAAAACTAGAAGAACACGCTTTCACAAAGCAATCTTTTTTAGCACGCATCCTAGCGGTTCTTTCCTTGCACTCATCAATGGAAATTCTCATGGCTTTGAGAGACTCATTGATGTCATGCTTAGGTGGAATACATCTAAGTTTCAAAGAATTAACATCAAGAGAAATTCTATCCATGTTCCTAGCCAACTCATCAATCTTAGGCAATTTTTCTTCAAGCAAAGCATTGAAATTCTTTTGCAAAATCATAAATTCTTTAACACTAGTCTCGAAGTCAGAGGGCATCTTATTAAAAATTTCCATAAGAGTTGTTGTAGGAATTACCATAATTATTAGAGGAATTATTAGGAAACGGCCTAGAATTAAAGTTTCCTCTATACGCGTTGTTATCAAAATTGTTCCTACCAACAAAATTCACATCCATAGATTCATAATTATTCTCAATCAAAGTGGACAAAGGCATATCATTAGGATCAGAAGAAACACTCTTATTAGCAAACAATTTCATAAGTTCATCCATCTTTCCACTCAAAACATTAATCTCTTCAATCGCGTGAACCTTTTTACTAGTGGATCTTTCGGTGTGCAATTGAGAATAATTAACCATAATATTATCTAGGAGTTTAATAGCTTCTCCTAAAGTGATTTCCATAAAAGTGCCTCCCGCGGCCGAATCTAAAAGATTTCTAGAAGCAAAGTTCAATCCGGCATAAAAATTTTGTATAATCATCCATAAATTCAAACCATGTGTAGGGCAATTACGTATCATTAATTTCATCCTCTCCCGAGCATGTGCGACATGCTCATGATCAAGTTGCTTAAAATTCATAATATCGTTTCTAAGAGAGATGATCTTAGCGGGAGGAAAATACTTAGAGATAAAAGCATCTTTGCACTTATTCCATGAATCAATACTATTTTTAGGCAAAGAAGAGAACCAAGTTTTAGCACGATCTCTAAGAGAAAACGGAAATAGCTTCAATTTAACAATATCATTATCCACATCTTTCTTCTTTTGCATATCACACAAGTCAACAAAGTTGTTTAGATGGGTAGCAGCATCTTCACTAGGAAGGCCATAAAATTGATCTTTCATGACAAGATTCAACAAAGCAGCGTTAATTTCACAATATTCATCATCGGTAATAGGAGCAATCGGAGTGCTAATAAAATCATTGTTGTTGGTATAGGAAAAGTCACATAATTTAGTATTATCTTGAGCCATCGTGACAAACAATCAATCCAACACACATGCAAACAAGAAGCAAGCGAAAAAGAGGCGAACGGAAAAGAGGCGAAGAAAAGGCAAAGGTTTTCAAAAATCGTTTTAGAAGTGGGGGAGAGGAAAACGAGAGGCGAATGGCAAATAATGTAATGCGAGGGAGAAGAGTTTATGATGGGTACTTGGTATGTCTTGATTTGAGCGTAGATCTCCCCGGCAACAGCGACAGATATCCTTCTTGCTACCTCTTGAGCATGCGTTGGTTTTCCCTTGAAGAGGAAAGGGTGATACAGCAAAGTAGTGTAAGTATTTCCCTCAGTTTTTGAGAACCAAGGTATCAATCTAGTAGGAGATAACACGCAAGTCACCAATTACCTGCACAAACAATCAAGAACCTTGCAACCAACGCGATAAAGCGGTTGTCAATCCCTTCACGGTCACTCGCAAAAGTGAGATCTAATAAAGATAATAAGATAAATATTTTTGGTATTTTTGTTGTATAGATTGGAAAGTAAAGATTGCAAAATAGTAAAATGAGATGTGATGTAAATAAAAGAGATGCAATATAATAAGAAAGAGACCCGGGGGCCATAGGTTTCACTAGTGGCTTCTCTCAAGATAGCATATATTATGATGGGTAAAAAAATTACTGCCGAGCAATTGATAGAAAAGCGCATAGTTATGAGAATATCTAGGCATGATCATGAATATAGGCATCACGTCCGTGTCAAGTAGACCGAAATGATTCAGCATCTACTACTATTACTCCACACATCAACCGCTATCCAGCATGCATCTAGAGTATTAAGTTCATAAGAACAGAGTAACGCATTAAGCAAGATGACATATACACCATCTTTTTATCCTTGATGGCAACAATACAATACGTGCCTTGCTGCCCCTACTGTCACTGGGAAAGGACACTGCAAGATTGAACCCAAAGCTAAGCACTTCTCCCATTGCAAGAAAGATCAATCTAGTAGGCCAAACTAAACCAATAATTCGAAGAGACTTGCAAAGATATAAAATCATGCATATAAGAATTCAGAGAAGAACCAAATATTATTCATAGATAAACTTGATCATAAATCCACAATTCGTCGGATGTCGGCAAACACACCGCAAAAGAGTATTACATCGAATAGATCTCCAAGAACACCGAGGAGAACTTTGTATTGAGAACCAAAGAGAGAGAAGAAGCCATCTAGCTAATAACTATGGACCCGAAGGTCTGTGGTAAACTACTCACACATCATCGGAGAGGCTATGGTGTTGATGTAGAAGCCCTCCATGATCTATTCCCCCTCCAGAAGATCGCCGGAAAAGGCCCCAAGATGGGATCTCACGGGTACAGAAGGTTGCGGCGGTGGAAAAGTGGTTTTGTGGCTCCCCCTGATGTTTTAGGGTATAAGAGTATATATAGGCGAAAGAAGTACGTCGGTGGAGCTCCGTGGGGCACACGAGGGTGGGGGCGTGCCCTCCTGCCCTGTGGCCGCCTCGCGGAGTTCCAGACTTCAACTCCAAGTCTTTTGGATTGCGTTTGTTCCAAGAAAGATCATCGCGAAGGTTTCATTCCATTTGGTGTTCCTTTTCTGCAAACACTGAAATAGGAAAAAAAACATAAACTGGCACTGGGGCTTCGGTTAATAGGTTAGTCCCAAAAATAATATAAAACAGCATATTAAAGCCCATTAAACATCCAAAACAGATAATATAATAGCATGGAACAATCAAAAATTATAGATAGGTTGGAGACGTATCATGCCTATATTCATGATCATTGCCTTAGATATCTTCATAACTATGCGCTTTTCTATCAATTGCTCGGCAGTAATTTGTTCACCCACCGTAATACATGCTATCTTGGGAGAAGCCACTAGTGAAACCTATGGCCCCCGGGTCTCTTTCTTATTATATTGCATCTCTTTTATTTACATCGCATCTCGTTTACTATTTTGCAATCTTTACTTTCCAATCTATACAACAAAAATACCAAAAAAATTACTTTACTATCTTTATTAGATCTCACTTTTGCGAGTGACCGTGAAGGGATTGACAACCCTTTATCACGTTGGTTGCAAGGTTCTTGATTGTTTGTGCAGGTACTATGTGAGTTGTGCGTTGTCTCCTACTAGATTGATACCTTGGTTCTCAAAACTGAGGGAAATACTTAAGCTACTTTGCTGCATCACCCATTCCTCTTCAAGGGAAAACCAACGCATGCTCAAGAGATAGCAAGTCCTAGGCGGAAAGTTACTCGATTTCCTCATTTCTGAATGAGGGATCGATGCAAACCCGAAGAAGGTAGGAGCAATCCTCTGAATGAAATGCCCCGTGCGTGTGCACAACGTTCAGAAGCTTACTGGTTGTTTGGCTGCATTGAGCCGATTCATCTCTCGTCTTGGTGAAAATGCATTGCCTCTTTACCAACTGATGAAAAAGTCTGACAAGTTCGAGTGGACTCCTGAAGCCGAAGCAGTGTTTGTAGAGCTCAAAGCCCTGCTTTCCACCCAGCCGGTGATTGCTGCCCCAATCAGCAAAGAGCCTCTACTACTGTATATTGCAGCCATTGGACAAGTTGTCAGCACAGTGCTCACGGTCGACCAGAAAGAAGAAGGCAAAGCCTACAAAGTTCAGCGCCCAGTGTATTATATTTCTGAAGTCTTGACTCCGTCCAAGCAGAGATATCCACATTATCATAAGCTTGTTTATGGAATTTACTTGACCACGAAGAAAGTTGCACACTACTTCTCAGACCACTCGGTTTCAGTTGTCAGGATGCTCCATTATCAGAAATTCTGAACAATAGAGATGCAACTGGTCGAGTGGCAAAGTGGGCGATTGAACTCCTTCCGTTGGATATCAAGTTTGAGGCAAAGAAAGCAATCAAGTCACAAGCAATAGCATATTTCCTCGCCGAGTGGATTGAACAATAGCAACCGACTCAGATTCACTCAGAACATTGGACTATGTTCTTTGATGGGTCCAAGATGCTGAATGGTTCTGGTGCAGGTGTGGTTCTGGTATCCCCCAGAGGTGACAAGCTCAGTTATGTCCTCCAAATTCACTTTGATTCTTCAAACAATGAAGCTGAGTATGAGGCACTTTTGTATGGGTTGCTTATGGCCATCTCACTCGGCGTCCGTCGCCTGATGGTCTATGGCGACTCAGACTTGGTGGTCAATCAAGTGATGAAGGAATAGGATATCAGGAGCCCAGCAATGACTGGTTATTGCAATGTAGTAAGAAAGCTAGAGAAGAAGTTTGAGGGGTTAGAGCTCCACCACATACCTCGAATCAAGAATCAAGCTGCTGATGATCTGGCGAGGATAGGTTCCACTCGGAAGCCTATCCCCAGTAATGTGTTCTTGGAGCATCTCCACACCTTATCAGTTCAAGAAGATCCCTTCATGGAAGAGCCCCCAGAACTGATAAGTTCAACCAATCCGACTGAGATTGAAGTCCCAGCTGTAGTCGACTTGATCATGCATGGAAGTTCTAGTGATCACCCCTGACTGGACGGTGCCATATATTGCGTACCTGCTCAGGAAGGAGCTTCCAGAGGATGAAGATGAGGCCCGTCAGATTGTCCGTCGATCCAAAGCCTTCATAGTGATAGGTGGACAGCTTTACAGAGAGAGTGTTACTGGAGTTGCTCGGCATTGCATCTCCCCAGAGGAAGGTCGAATGATCCTACATGAGATCCACTCAGGGACCTGTGGTCACCATGCGTCCTCTCGGACCATCGTGGCCAAAGCATACCGAGCAGGATTCTACTGGCCGCGAGCAAATGAAATGGCAAAAGATATAGTCGACAAGTGCGAAGGTTATCAGTTCTACTCAAACATGTCTCACAAGCCTGCGTCTGCCTTGAAGACTATTCCACTAGTCTGGCCATTTGCTGTTTGGGGGTTGGATATGGATGGACCCTTCAAGACCGGCAGAAGTGGTTTCACTCATTTTCTTGTGGCAGTCAACAAATTCACCAAGTGGATCGAAGCCAAGCCTATTAAAAATCTTGATTCAAGTACTGCCATCAGTTTCATCAGAGAGTTGATATTCAGATATGGAGTCCCTCACAGTATTATCACAGATAATGGCTCCAACTTTGATTCTGATGAGTTCAGAGCATTCTGCGCTTCCCAAGGCACTCAGGTCGATTACGCATCTGTTGCGCACCCGCAGTCGAATGGGCAGGCAGAAAGGGCGAATGGTTTGATCCTTCAAGGGCTGAAACCCCGGCTGATGCGCGATCTCAAGCATGCTGCTGGAGCTTGGGTGACTGAATTGCCGTTTGTCTTATGAGGACTGAGAACAACTCCAAATCGGTCGACTAACCGAACTCCTTTCTTCATGGTGTATGGGGCGGGAACTGTGCTTCCGGGTGACTTGCTACACAACGCCCCCCGAGTGGAACTTTTCTCAGAAGCTGAAGCGGAACAAGCACGCCAAGATGCAGTTGATCTCTTGGAGGAAGAACGTGAAATGGCTCTGATCCGATCAACCATCTATCAACAAGACTTGTGTATGCCCGCATGTCAGAGGTCAAGCATTCCAAGAAGGAGACCTTGTGCTCTGAGTGCATCAGAAACGACCTCACAAGCTCGCTCCAGCCTGGGAAGGTCCCTTCATCATCACCAAGGTGCTCCACAAAGGGGCGTATCACCTCTACAATGTAGCCAAGAAAGAAGATGAGCCACGCTCGTGGAATGCGGAGCTGCTCCGCCGTTTCTATACCTAAACTCTCAGATCGACGAGTTGTAATAAGAATCTTTCGGTTTGCTTATCAAAGACAAGATTTTTGCAGTATCTTAATGATTGTTATCCCATAGACACATGTGTTAAAATCCCCCAGTGGGTGGCTTAGCCGCGAACCCGATTCACCTAAGTTTCAGAAACACTCCAAGTGGAGAGCAATCCTTCCACTCGGGGGCTTAGCTGCGAACCCGATTCGCCTAAGTTTCAGAAACACTCCGAGTGGAGAGCAATCCTCCCACTCGGGGGCTTAGCTGCGAACCCGATTCGCCTTAGTTTCAAAAACACTCCGAGTGGAGAGCAATCCTCCCACTCGGGGGCTTAGTCGTGAACCCGATTCGCCTAAGTTTCAAAAACACTCCGAGTGGAGAGCAATCCTCCCACTCGGGGGCTTAGCTGCGAACCCGATTCGCCTAAGTTTCAAAAACACTCCGAGTGGAGAGCAATCCTCCCACTCGGGGGCTTAGCCGCGAACCTGATTCTCCTAAGTTTCAAAAACACTCCGAGTGGAGAGCAATCCTCCCACTCGGGGGCTTATCTTCGAACCCGATTCGCCTAAGTTTCAAAAACACTCCGAGTGGAGAGCAATCCTCCCATTCGGGGGCTTAGCTACGAACCCGATTTGCCTAAGTTTCAAAAACACTCTGAGTGGAGAGCAATCCTCTCACTCGAGGGCTTAGTTGCGACCCTGTACTCGCCTAAGTTACAAAATAAATTCCGAGTGGGGAGCAACCCCCTCACTCGGAAACTTGGCCACACGCTCCGAGCTGCGCCACAAATACAACGTATGGTTGCACACAAAGTTGTGCCACAAGTACAACGTCCGCTCCATCCCGATCCACAAGGACGACGAGGTGCAGGTCGTGTGAGGCACCTAGTGCTCATGTCTGCGGGCATCTCGTCGGAGCTGCGTCACAAGTACGACGTCTATTCCAAGTGAAGAATCAAGTTTCACTCGGAGTTAAGAGGTCTGAAAGTGGTAAAACCAAAGACAACCATATTCAAAGAAAAACCAAGTTCGGATAAATCCAGCAAGGTTCAGAACCGCGAACAGAAGTGCTCGGGCATCAAGCCCGAATGAGTTAACGGTTACAAAAATCACTCAGAATTCCGAGGAAAATAAAATCAAGGCATCAAGTTTGTTCACTCCGCAGGAGGACGGCTAGCTGGCTCGACGAACTCGTCCAGGTCGATTCCATTAGCAATACAAGTAGCAGCGTCGATGAAGGTCTCCATGAAGGACTGGAATTGAAGCTTCTTGGTATTGGCGACCTTGAGTGCGGCCAACTTCTCTTCTTTAACTTCCTAGCAATGGACACGCACCAGAGACAAGGCCACGTCAGCGCCACAGCGAGCAGACGACTTCTTCCATGCCTGCACTCGACCAGGTATATCATTGAGTCGAGTCATCAGAGACTCGAGGTCATTCTGGAATGTCACACCTGGCCAGAGCTCTGTGTCAATCCGTGACACCACCACCTTCAGTCGTGCAAGATATTCCATAACGCTTGCGAGGCGAGATTCCAGTCGCAGCACGTTCATCGCAGCTTCGTCCTTGACACGGGAGTTAATGGGATCCAGATTCGTCTCAATCCGCCCAGTCTCTTCCTCAAAGTTTTGACAGAATTCTGCACACACGGAAAATGGTGAGTCGACAGTGGTATGATGAGTCAGCAGTTGCAAATCAGTCGGACAAGGGAAAGTACCTTCAAGCATAAGGAACATCTTCTTGGCGAGTCCTCCCAGATAAGTCTCCAGTTCGTCCCTCTTCCAAGCGAGATCTCCAACTTTGTCAGTCAGGGCCACCTTGTCCTTCCTCAGCTGCATGACTTCTTTATTGACCACATCAATGGCAGTCTTCAGCTTGGCGTTTTCTTCTTCTAACTTACCGACTGAAGCCAGCTTCTTGTCAGCAAGTTCAGTTTTCTCTCGCGCCGTCTTCTGCGCCGCTGCAAGGTCAAGGTCCTTCTGCTCCAGAGCCTGCTTCATTTTGTCTAAAGAAATAACATTCTTTAGACGAGCTTGGAGTTGTCTGTTTTCACTACGCACATCTGTTCGAGTGGAGTCACTTGGTTCAAAAGACGAAAAGAAAAAGATGACAAGGTGACTCCCATGGCAGTTGCTTCATCCTTAGCCTTCTGCAAGTTCTCCTTGGCCAGCTCCAGGTCGAGATTGAGCTGGATCTATTTCCTCTCCAATTCAGCAAACTGGGCTTCGAGCTCACAAGATTTCTGAAGTCAAGAAATAAGACATGTCAGTCGACAAAAAAGAAGATCGATTACTTCTGAGTGATGAGATACAAGTTAAAGTTATTGCGACAAAAAGAGTTCTAAGACTACAACTGAATCAAGCATTCAACAGTAGTCTCGGGGACTGCACCCAGTGGGTGCACCCTGCGTGCCCCCACTGGTTTGACTTTACACTCGACATGGTCCATCCACTCAAAAAAAATGGCAGCACTTATTCTCAGACCACCGCCGACCGCCCACAGCCGACCGCGATCTCGAGGACTACACCCAGTGGGTGCACTTGGCGTGCCCCCACTGGTCTGAATCCCACTCGGCACGACTTGTCTGGACCGAGTGGAAGAACTATAAAGATAACATTTGACAAAGACCCCCTCCGAATCAAAACATTCGACGGTGGTCCCGGGGACTACACCCAGTGGGTGCACTCTGTGTGCCCCCATTGATTCAAGGATACACTCGACGCGACCTAGTCGACTCAAGTGCAAGAACTATACAGCAAAAGTTAAAGCACCTAGTGGGTGAACGGTTGCAAGGTGCAGACTCATGATAGATGCACATTAAAGGTTTCAAAACTCTCATCCACGAACATCTTGCGAATAATAAAGCAGCAGTTTTCAAGTACAATATCCTAGCAGAGCAAAGATCAAGCTGAAAAATCAGTCGGAAATCAACTCACCTGGACATTGGTTTAAAGAGCAGAGTCGGCATCGTAGGCAGCCTTGCTAGCTTCATGCACCACCTTCATTTGTTCCATCATCAGGCCTGCTTGGCGTATAGCTTCCTTAGCAGCACTCACTGGGTCCTCTGGGACATGATGGGTAACAAAAAGCGGAGTTGGTGGAACAGTCGAAGCAGCCAGGGGATCTGAAGCATGGAGTTGCACGGACGGAGCAAGGACTTGGGGGGTCGACACCGAAGGACGATCAGTCGACACAGGGTTGACAAAACAAACAGAAGCTTGAATTGAATCTCTGAATTGTTGGATCACTGCTTCTGGCGCTGATGTCGACTGAGGTACCTTACTGGCAGGCGCCCTCCTGCTCGAAGTCCGGCCCTTTCTTCCCGTGGTCTTCTGAGGCACATCTTCATGACCGTCGTCGTCTGGAAGTTCAATGACACTTGGGGGCGCTGTAAAAGACTTGACTGTAAGAGTTCGGTCGACCGACAGTACAATTGACAAAATGAGGACAAGATTGTAGAGTTGTACCTACTTTGGAAGTGGCCTCGTCTTCAGTCTCCTCATCATCTTCATCCTTGTAAATGTCCATGGAGGTCCTAGAATTAGCAGCACTGAAAGTTTCAGAACTCACTCGGTCAAACAGGTGAATGAGTCGGCAACAAACACAGAAGTTCTCGAGCAAAAGAAAAGCAAAGAGGATAAACACTTACGCGGAGGCAACAGGAACGTCCACCTTGATCTTAGGCAGGGCCTTCCGAGGCTTCGTAGGCGCAACCTTGAGCTGCTTCGAGGCCTTCTCCATCAGATCGGGTGTGGATGTCTGAGTGCGCTTCGATGCCTGCGTGCTTGGCGCAACCGCTTTGCCACGTCCACCTACTGGATCATGTGTCTGCTTGCAGCGTCTTTTAGAATGAGGTGGTGAGTCGACTTCCTTGCTACTGCTTGAGTCCTCACTTTCTTCGTCACTTTCATCGTCACTTTCATCATCGGATCTCCAGTTGGCACTCTCGCCTCCGCTCTCCGTTCCCTCCTGGTCTTGCTCTCCATTTGGCATCGACTACATCTCAGATAAAGCTGCAAGGCAAGGAGTTAAACAGGCGTCAATCAGATTCAAGGACAGTGACAAATCAGAATAAAAAGACACTCGGTAACAAATGTCAGACCTTGTCTGGCTCATTGTCAACGCCGAATGGAAAAACTCTTCTAGACCCCCTAGGGTTGTCTTTGTTTCCAGTGATGCTCCACAGCCACTGTGTCACCGTCTCCTCGGTGACCTCCTCCGGTGGACCCGAGCGGTGTCATTAGTACCCGAGTACATCCACATCGGATGATCACGGGCTTGGAGAGGCTGGATGCGTCGAATGACGAACACCTCCAACAAATCCATGCCGGTCACACCATCGCGGACTAATTGAACTACCCGGTCGACTAGCATGGACACCTCTACTTTCTCTGCTAGAGTCACGGTCAATGAAGAGGGTTGGCGGACTTGGTCCATGGTGAAGGGGGGAAGACCAGTCGACTGACCAGGAGTCGGAACATCTTTGCAATAGAACCAGGTCAACTGCCACCCTCTAACCGATTCAGGGAGGGTCATAGAAGGAAAAGTGCTCCTACCCCTCATCTGAATCCCTAAACCTTCACACATTTGGATCACATGCGTCTTTTCATCGACCGGATTTGCTTTCTTCACAGTCTGAGAGCGGCAGGTAAAGATGTGTTTGAAGAGACCCCAATGTGGTCGACAACCCAAGAAGTTTTCACACAGAGAGACATACGCCGCGAGATATCACTACAAAAAAATACACTTCCGTGATGATACGTGTTTGTCACAGTAGGTCGCATTTTCTGTCATGCATGTACATCCATGACGATTTTATGACAGAATCAAGATAGTCATACCTGTGCTGTCGTAGAAGTGTTCCATGACATTACCAAAATCATCATCACGGAAGTGTCCACTTCCATGACGATAAATCGCGCGTCATAGAAGTGCTTTCATCATGGGTGACCGACACGTGGCATCCACCGTAACGGAATGCTGTTAAGCTATCGGGTCGGGTTTTGGATCCGATAACCCGTTAACAGCCCCGACCAATGGGGATTTTCCATGTGTAAAATCATCATTGGCTGGAGGAAACACGTGTCGGCTCATCGTTGGGATAGATGTCATCCACTCATTGGACAGAAGGCGCCTATGATACGTCGACACATGGCATGGCCCAACAGAGGCCCATTCCTGTGAAAAGGCCGGCCTGTTTGACTTGGTCAAAAGGTGGCGGGCTGGCCCATGGAAAGCCTGTTAACGGCCTGTTCGCATATAGCCCATTTACAGCCCGCTAACCCAAGGCCCGTTATGCCCTATTCGAATTAGGCCCAGTAGCGTCATCTGGGCCATCCAATATGATTCCGGCCCATTTTCACTTCTGGCCCATGTATGGCCCATGACGTCTTTCGGCCCATATGAGGCCCTATGTAACTCTTGGCCTATTAACGGCCTGTGGTGAAACTGGCCCGTAATGAACAGTGTATCACTTTACACCCATTAACGGCCCGTGGTGAAACTGGCCCCTGAAGAACAGTGTATCACTTTATACCCATTAACGGCCCGTTATTCCGTTGGGCCATTTCCAGCCCATGTTATCTTTCGGCCTTCTCAGAGCCCATTTATTCTTGGGCTATTTTCCAGCATTCGTTTACTTACGGCCCGTTACTGTCATTTTCTTCTTGTGGGCCAAATTCAGCCCGTGGTTACAGTCGGCCCGTTTGTGGTCCGTTAATACGTTGGGCCGTTTTCATAGCGTCATCAAATACGGCCTATTAATGATGGCCCGTTATGGTCGGCCCATGAACGGACGATTCCAACCCTAGCCCGTTTACGGCCAGAATGCGGTCTGTTTGGCCCATGTTTGGGCAATCGATCATACGGCCCATATAAGGCCCATTGATGATACGGCCCGTAGAAGGCCCATTGTTTCTATGGCCCGTAGAAGGCCCATTGTTTCTACGGCCCGTAGAAGGCCCACTGTTTCTACGGCCCGTAGGAGGCCAGTGTCACTACAGTAAATATTAGCCCATGGTTATTGTGGCCTAGTTTTATAAAATAGGTTATTGCAGCCACTAGCAAACCGCAGAAAAAGAACTGCACTGACTATAAGCAAACAAATAAACAAGACAACAAGGAAATAAATAAGCAAGCAACTTACACTAGGCTATCACGGCTATTACACATATTACATCCACTGGGCATCAAAGTTCGCCACCAGTGCAAATATAGGGAATACAACAGCATATAAACGCCGCAGCAAAACAAGTCCAGAACTGAAACCACTTCAGAAGAGCTCAAGAAACAATATCCTGGGTACCCATAATGCTGGCAAGATTCTTAGCAAGCTTATTAACTTTCTCTTGTTTGGCTCTTAAGTCCTCCAGCGCTTGCTGTTGCACCAGAAAGTATGCATCTGAATTCTGCAGGGACTTCCTCAGTCCTTCGGCTTCCTGTCACATAACATCTGATCGATGTCTTTCAACTTGAAGTTGAGACTCAAGAAGCCGAACTGATTCAGGCAACGAGTTCGAAGAGCTAGTGCCAGCAGTGGTAGCCAGTAACTCGAACACTACATCAAGACAGGACTTTGGGGTTGTCTCAGTGTCTTCAATATAGTTTTTATCAGCTTTCTTGGAGACCAACAGGGATGTCTCACTATCTTGAACCTTATCTGCATTACTTCCTTTACTATTGCATAACAGGGTACTCTTCTCCAATATTTTATCCGCATTCTAAAAGAGAAACAAACAAACACATCTCAGGTTTACAATGTAGTATATGAAACTCATTTTGGTAAACCAGTTCAGTAGTAAGGTGGACAGGATAACAGCATGAAACAAACATATATCTATGTAGTATGGTCACTGTATGGTCTATATCATTCTAGTTTATGTTGCCAAATCAAGATTGATACAGTTCGAATCATATCTATTTAAGACAAAGCAGCATAGATAGAATATAAGTGTGGGAAACTACACAGCAATAACAACACTTGTAATGTGCATGGCATGAGAACATAACTGTTTATTCAATTGAAACTGAAATCAACATAGAGCAAGTTACAACGGCAAACAGCCAAACACATTGAAGAAACAGGTTTAAAACATACCTGTTGCGCCATTGGAGTTTCAATTGCATCCTTCAAATTTGAAATTAGTTGGTATCAGTAAATACAGTGATGCAAGAGCAAAGTAGTATGAACCATAGCTACGGAACCTAACCTAAGAACAATTCTTCTTCTGCTTTAAGCGTTGACTTCGGGTTCGGAGTCGTGGTCCTTGTGATTTGGGCACTGCAGTTGCCTTACTAACTGCTCGTGTTTGGGTGCTCTGTGGTGGAGACAGTGCTGTGTCAACGGGACATGGGTGTCTATCTGCTGGGGTTGGGGTTATAAGGGGTGTAGCTGGTTCTCTGTCTAACTGGGTAGGGGTACAATCTGCATGAGTGTGGGTTATGTGTGGTGGGGCTGGTTCTTGGGCAAGTACAACCGTGGTTCTATCTGCATTGACACGTAGCACAATCTTTTCTGAAGACCGTGTTTTTACTCCCACAGATGCTGCCATCACTCCCTCCAATTGAAATGGCTGATAAACAAGAAAAGTAATTGAATGTACAGACATTGTAAGATAGACAGGTGCAATGGATAGTAGGGAAGAAAACAGGGCATGAAATAATTCACATTTATGTTGTCTAAGCAAACAGAATAGCAGGACATAATTTCACATATATGATGGCTAATTAAACAGGATAGCATGACACAATTTCACATGTATGATGGCTAACTAAACAGGATAGAATGACATACTTCAAAATATGATGACTATGTAAACAGGATGACATGATATAACTATACGATGTGTCTATTAAAGTGGTTGGCATGCCATAAATCACAAACATGCCGTCGATGGAAACATGATGGCATGATATAATTCACGGATAGAATGACATAATTTAAAATATGATGACTATGTAAACAAGATGAGATGATATAACAATATTATGTCTTTAGAAAATGGGTTGGCATGCCATAATTCAGATACATGCTGTCTATGTAAACATCATGGCATGACATAATTCAAATATATGATTTATATACTAAGGAAGTGAGCAGAGGGCAATCGCATATATGATGTGTCAACTAAGGAGATGGCATTCAATATTGTGTATATGATGTAAAAACTAAGCATTGCAATACAACATATGCATTATATGAGTAATATAACCCTGCCAAGTTTGAGCATACACCTCAGGGGGATAATAGGACTGGTCATCTGCCTCTGAATCCTCCTCTGAAGAGCTATCTGTAACCAGCAAGATATCTGCTTCAGCAGGTAGCATTGTCTGCACTGAAGACCTTGTTTTCACTCCAGATTTCTCCATCACCAATTCAAATGGCTGATGCACAGGAAGAGCAGTTGAATATACAAACATTGTCGACAAAAGCAATGAGAAATACAAAAAAAAGGACGGCATGATATAATTCACATATATGACTCTTACCTAAACAACATGGCATTGCATAATTCACATACATAATGCCTTGCAACAAGATAACATTGCATAATTCACATATATAATGTCTTGCAAAAAGATGGCATTGCATAATTCACATATATGGTAATTAGACACTTAACAGGTGGCATTCACACAAAGCATGTCTAAACTAAGCAAATGACATAGCAATGCAAGATACCATATGCACGATATGAGCAACATAACCCTGCCAAGTTAGGGCATGCACCTCGGGGGGGAAATATGACTGGTCATCTGAATCTGAATCCTCCTCTGAGGAGCTATCGGTAACCAGCAAGACATGCGCTTTGTCAGATAGCATTTTCTGCTCTGAAGACCTTGTTTCCACTCCAGATTTTTCCATGACCGTGCCGAATGGTTGATGCACAGGAAGAGTAATTGAATGTACTAAAATTGTTGACAAATTTAACACGTAATAAAAAAATGATGGCATGATATAATTCACATATAAGATGACTGGCTAACCAGGGTGGCATTGCAAAATTCACATATATGATGCCTGGCTAGACAAGACGGCATTGCATGATTCACATATACGATAAAGAAACTAAACAGATGGCATTGACACAAAGCATGTCTAAACTAAGCAGATGACATCTTTAATGTATACAGTAAGCAATGCAAGGCACCATATGCATGATATTACCAACATTAGCATGCCAAGTTAGAGTGAAGACCTCATGGGGTAAATAGGAGTGGTCTTCTCCTTCTGAATCCCCCTCAGAACAGTTATCTTCCTCTTGATTACGATCCGAAATGGGTGGAGGGGGGCTGCCTTTGCGCCCCCCATGGAACGACGTCTGCATGAAATTTTATTGCCACGCAAGGCTCGACTCTCTTGATCTACATGATCAGTTCCATTGTGTACAATAACTGGCATGCATAGGAATAAAACATAGTGAGATTATGTAAGGAGTGCATGCACAAATCCAGAGTGATGGTAGCAAACTGTGGATAGACCCAAAACCAATGATAGCAGGCAGATAATAGCTTTAGTTAAAAAATACAGATAATGGCTCCTTTAATGTTTGTTTGCACCCAACATGAAACTCATAGTAGACACCGGAGATTAACCAGATAGTAGACAGATAGTACTGATTGCTGCCCCAATATGTACCCCACAACCATTTAAAAACTCAAGTTTCAGCATTAGTTCGGACCTGACTCAGAGTCTAATAGGTGAACACGACGATAATGTAGCATGTCATCATATTAAGCGACGCATAACGTAAGCAGACATGGAAGAGTTCGACATCTCTTGTGGACCCGTGTAGTCCTCAAGGTCATCTGCTCAGTTGATGATGGTAATGCAGTTGCCTGGCTGCCGGCGGCGGGGAAGAAGATTTGAGGCGGCGAAAGACAGTCTGGAGAGCGGATCCCTACTGTGGTGAACCCTTCCGTCGTTGGAGCAGCTGAGATGGGGTGGAACACAGCGCCGCAGGAGCAGGACAAACCACACAAGGTTTTCTTTGACACATATCTGTAACAGAAGTAATTGAGTAAGGGCTTGTTTGAATTTGAGGATTCTAACAATGCAGGGATAGGAAATGGACAGGAATAGGATAGGAATGCACGTGCAAAACAAAGAATTTAAAAACACAGGTTTTCTGCCAATCTGGGTGTTTGATTCACAACAATTGGAAGATCAGAGGATGCAAAAAAGCATGGTGAGATTAAGTCAAACCACAAGAAAGTGTACGGTTATAATGCTATTATGCTACTATCTCTTAGTCTTGTGCTTGATGAATAGGAATATGACAAGGAGGAGAAGTGGAAATTAGAATTCCTGCGGTTTTTCTTTCAAGGAGACACTAAAGGAACAAATCCTACAGTTTTCCTTTGCTCCATTCCTTTGCACCAAATTCATGAAAAGTAGTACCATAGGAAACTTTCCAATTCCGATGTTTTTCATTCACCTTTCCTTTCAAGCACTGGCGATTCTAGTAGGCAGGCTTGAGCAAGGAAAATCCTACACTAAAAAAATGTTTTTGTGCTACTTCTATTACTTTGGACCCAGGCCACTGCCATACTAGCCCAACTCCCAGGCCCATCGACAAATGCACAGCTCAAACGTGCAGAGATAAATAATGATGGCGTTCAAGAGAGTCCATCACGGATAGCTAAGTTGCCTGGTACCTCACTGCTTGTCATATAGTAGGATAAAATAATCGTATTTCCCGTTACTACGAGTGCTCAGTGGACAATATATATAACATGTAGAGTAAAAAAGAGATGCAACAAGTGTACAACCTCTTTGGCGAAGCCATGTCGATCTCAGCGTGATTGGGTTGGCCGGTGAGGATGCTCCGGCTGACTTGGCTGTCGGAGGAGGGGAAGAAGATGTTAGGCGTCTGGAGATGGAGCCCGAGGTACTGCTCCGCTGTGATGGAGGGTTTCGTCGTTGGAGCAGCTCTGGTGACTTGTACGACACCGAGGTTGAAGCAGGACAAGACAGACAACGAACAACGTTAACCTGAGTGGAATTCTAATAGCATCTCCAATACATGACGTAAAATACATAACCACAAAGTGCTAGATGTAAAATACATCAGCCGCTCATCTCTGAACTTAACTGTCGAAACTGAATTTATCTGTCGAAATTGAACTTAACTGTCGAAACTGAACTTAACTGTCGAAACTGAATTTTGCTGTCGAAACTGAATTTTGTTGTCGAAACTGAACGCACTAGCAAGGTGAGGCTACACGTCGGTCGACTGACTTTTTCATCTCTGGTCAGTCGATTTTGCAGCCGTTGGATACAAAATCAAGGGCCTGCGGTTCATCTTCAACCTCCACCCCCTTGAGCCGCCAGCCACCACCTGCCAAACAGCAGCCCCCCGCCGCCCGCGGCCGGTGGTGCGCCGCCTCGCCCGCCCCGAAAACACTCCCCACCGTCGGTCCGCCGCTGCCCCGGCCATCCCTCTAGGCCCCCCCCCCCCGTGCCGAGCTTTTTCTCCGGCGATCCCCACGCCACCGCCCCGCCAACGCCCCGCCACCGCCAGCGTCCACCGCCCCCATCCTGAACCCTAAGATAGATAGTGGGGTACCTCTCCGGCGAGCCCCCCTCCCCGCTGCGGCTGGTTCTTCCTTCACCCCGGCGAGCCCCCCCCCCCCCCCCCCCACCCCCTGAAAATCGACTGACCCAAAAGTCGATTCAGTCGACTGAAGTGTAGCTAAATCGGAGCAGCATCGCAAGAAAGAGCCAGAGCGAGAGCAGCAGCGCGAGCAAGAGCAATAGCAAGAGCAGACCAGGCAGGGGACCGAGAGCAAGAGCAGAGCAGCAGCGCGAGCGAGAGCTAAAGCAGCAGCAGCTCCTACTGATGTGGACGTCGCCGCCGAGGGAGCGATGCCATGGAGGAAGTGGCCGGTGATGCCGCCGTGGATGGAGCCGCGCCGTGTCGGCTCGGGACCGAGCGCCGGCAGCACCGTGAGATCGAATCAAGAAGAAAATGCGGCGATTAGTATACAACCTCTTTGGTGGCGCTGATTAGGCCGCAGCTTCATCCGAGGAAACGGTGATGATGATGCTCTTCCGGTGGTGTAGGTGAAGACGGCGGTGTGGGAATGGAGGTAGCGCGAAAGACGAGGGGAACGTCGGGGCAGCTCCCTGGAGGTGGAGGACGGGGTGGCTGAACCGGCGGGACGATGAGATCGACGATGGATCCTCATCCGGTATGGTAGATGAGGGACGTCGAGGTGTTGCTGTGGACGACGTCGTCAGGGAAGAGGCTCCGGCTGGGTGGCGGCCGGAGCAGGGTGTGGGGTTTCGTCACGGGTTTTCGCGGCCTCGGTGTACGAATGGGTGGGCGGATGGGATGGCAGTGGGGAACCATGGCTTAGAGACGCGCTTGTCCGAAATGTGGGGTAAGTTACAAAAGTAGCCCCACCGATTTGAGGCAGTTCTTTCGGTTCAGGGGTACCACGGGCATTTCGCGTGTCGGGATTTCACAGGAGGTGGGAGTTTTCGCGCACGTTGTAATTTCGGAATAGCAAGGCGCAGGTTGAGATGGAGGGAGTTGTCGGAGCACAACGAGACAAAGATATATCTTAAATATTTCGGGCTAACAAGGCGCGGGTTGAAGAGGCGGGAGTTTTGCAGCACGATAGACAGAGACGCTAGCTTGAATTTTTGGCATAACAAGGCGCGGCTTGAAATTTCGGAAGAACAAGCTTAACGTGTACCCAAAAAAAGACAATTTGCACCTCAACACGCATAAGACACACACAAACACCATTTAGACTAGAGTAAGGTACACGCGCATTGCACGCATGAGATTTGGCAACCAAATTATGAATAAATACCACATTATAGCATGCAAGCTTTGAGTCATATATGCATGATGTAGATGTTCGTTTAATTCTTATAGTTCATTTCATTCAAAATCATCTAGTTTTTATAAGAAAGCTAATCTATTTTAAGATTCATGGAATTGTGCGTTGTAAGACATAAAGTAAAATCAAATAATGGCAAATCATGTAGAAAAACATTTGGGCAATTCTGATACGGAAGATTCTAGAACAAATAAGAAGTGTTTGTGTTTTGATGTTTGTGCATTATGCTTAAGTTCAACCATGGAGTCTTCTAGATTATACATGTGGAGAAATCTGGTGGAATCTAGATGATATCCAACGGCCAGTAGTGCTCAAATTTGCCATCTTTGGACCATCGGATTCGCCTCATCCAACGACCATCTTTCAAAGTTAAAGTTACCCGCACACAATATAAAAAAATATAATATATAATATATATATAGGGGTATAGATATAGATATGTGATGCGAAAGCCGCCCATCATCTCCAATTAGAATAGTGTGTCCATGCACGGATGCGGCGTGGCCAAATGATGTCTGCCATCGGTATCTCAAATTCAAATCAGTCTGACCTTGTTCAATGTGTGTACATTACAACATGCTCGTTTCCAAACCACACCGCGCAGATCTCTGTTATATTCATGCATGCATGGGTTTCAAACATCAGGATCTCTTATTCAAATATTTGAATTCAACTTTACATTGATTATGACCTCACATATTCTTTCACACCCACACAGTAGTCTTCTCTTTATAATTGTACCACTAACTTTCTCTCGTGCATGCATGCACACACACTACCAGTTGGCATTATCCATCGCACGCATGCAATCTTTTTCTTCAGGTCGGTCTCCCAAGAAGGCACACACCCACACACATCCCCCTCTCCATCATATCGGGCATTCTTTATCTCTCACGCGTGCATGCGCAACGATCGATGTTCCTCTATGTATGTGTGTATATAGCTAGGTCTTTCATAGTTTTCCACACAAACCGATCAATCGATATATCCAGTGAGGTCTCACCCTCTTTCCCACGTCCACATCGATCAATCTATACCTCTCTATATAGGATTAACATATATAGCTAATACACCCACATTAATTATATATCCAACGTCCCCTTCTCATCATCCATGCCTTTCGCTTCATCTCTCAGACGCGTGCACAATGGCGAAGACAGGGGGCAGTAAGGGCCCTGCCCCCTCCCCCCCTAACATCACTATATATCGAGGCTAATATGAATGTGATCATTAGACAATTGCTGCTAAAAATGGTTTAAGTTCTTGAATTGACCCTCCTCGTAAAGGATTAGCAATGCTTGGCCCCCTAGCTCATTTATTTTTCATGGCTCCGCCACTGCGCGCAACAGCACACGTGTTCGCCCCCTCTCTCTAAATATCGATCTCGCACTTGTGCATTCCTTCATAGTCTCCCTCCACTCGGCCCCTCGCACCATCTTCTAGCCCCCCACCGGATTTTGCCACATGTACAATCTAGCAGACTCCATGGTTGAACTTAAGCATAATGCACAAACCTCAAAACAACAGTGGTTCTCTTTTCTTCTAGAATCTTCCGTATCATAACTGCCCAAACTTTTTTTCTAGTTGAATTACATTATTTGTTTTTACTTTATGCTTTACAACGCACAATTCCATGAATCATAAAATAGATTAAGGGCTTCTTTGATTCAAAGGATTCTCAAATGAATTTTGGAGGATTCTAATCATTAGGAATTTTTCCTATCTTGGTTGTTTGATTCGTAGGATTGTAAACCATAGGAATTTTTCCATATGCTTCATTTGCACTAGATTTCATAGGATACATCCCATCCACTCAAACCTCTTTGAAAGAATTCTGCGTTTTTTCTATGCACAATCAAACACTCGTACAATCCTGTAGGATTCAAGACGACATTCCACTATAATCCCATGCTTTTCCTATTCCCGCGTTCTTAGCTTTTTTATAAAAAATAATTGATTTTGAATGAGATGAACTATAAGAATTAAACGAAGGGCTACATCAGGCATATATGACTCAGAGCTTACATGCTTTAGTGTGGTATTTATTCATAATCTGGTTGCAAAATCTGATGCGTGCAATGCACGTGTACCTTACTAGTACTTCGAGTATGTGCAAAACACGTAAATTAGAATACCAATGGCACGCTACACAGTGTCTCTCTTACAGTTCATGAAGCCACGAGGCACATGTGGAGGCGTTGTTGCGACCTCCTTGCGTGGATTGATCACAATGACGTGTTGCTGGTTCCAGAAGAATGTACTCGTCCTCCCTGAGCCATACTGGCGGTACATGCACGAAGCGAAGATGTGCACGCACGCCACGCACGCACTCATTCCCTCGCACGCACACGCGGGTACACGGGTGGACGCAATTTTGTACCAAGATCCACCCCATGTGATAATTTGACGCGTGTAAAGTCGTTCACTTCATTGATGGTCAATTAATACAGCGCATGCAAATTGAGTGGGCGTGAGGGCGGAAGAAAGACATTATTACTCCACTGCGCGCATGCGAGTAGTTAAATCGTGGGTTGCTAGTAGTACTTCCATTGGTCTCCTTCGTATTTTGTGCCAATTTTTGACAGTAACATAATATTTATGCATTTGAGCAGTGTAGTACTTGAAATTTATGTTCCGCTAAACTCATCGGGAGCCGTTTCGGGCCTCGAAACCAAAACCATCAATTAATCTTTACCTTGTTCCCATCACATTCAAAAGCCTGCTCACACCTACTAGTACGTACCAAACCTGAACGTGTTCCCACTATGCAGGTATTAGTACTAGTGCTAATACTTAGGTTATAAAAAGGGGAACTACCTAACCGAAAATTACTCTACCTTTCCTCCTCATAAGTGCTTCTTCTTCGTCCATCGTTCCCATGGCCGGTGAGCAGATGTCTAGGTCGAGAACTACTCGTAACAAGGGAGCAGCGCGGAAAAAAAGAGAGGGCTCGCCGCCACGCAGAGACCTCGAAAGATCTCTCACGGGCAGGCGATGGCTCCCAGGAGCGCCCTAGCCGCGGAGGCGAACATGCCGAGCCGGCGGAGCTGGAGTCGTTATCCCTCGGCGGCATGCCCGATCAGCTCAATAAGCAGAAGGAGTTCATCCAAGGCTTGATGGAGTTGCTGAAGGAGAGCCTCGACGACATGCCCGCTGAGCTCAATCAGCAGGGGGAGTTGACCGCCGGCTTGGTGATGCTGCTGAAGAAGAGCATTGCCTCATAGAAGAAGGCGACCGGCGAAATCCTGTGACTTCATGAGGACAAGGTGAAGCTCTGCCACGAGATCGACCTGTTGAAGGAGAATATCACCGGCTAGAAGAAGCTGCATGAGAATAGTAGTTCCTCGATGAAGATGCTGCAGGCCCTCGTCATGGAACAGAAGGAGGAGTTGGCGAAGCTCCGCATCGAGCACCCGGCTGCTGTCAAGGTACGTAATGCGGCCGTGGAACAGATGATGAAGGCTCGCGTCGAGAAATCCCGCGTCATGGACAGAATGAAGAAGATGGCGGAGGAGACGCGCAAGGAGATGGAGGTCGTGGAGGCGATGAAGAAGCAGTTACGACTCCGCGGCGGATTAGATCATTTGGGGTGATAATCTTCCTTCTTCTTTTGCTCCTGTGTTTCATCTTTTGCTTCGGGTGTTTCGCCGCACGTGTCACGTTCTCTGCGAGGCATGAATAGAACAATGGTTTTTTTAGGGAATGTATAGAACAATGCTAACAATGAGATGACTAGCAAATTAGATCATTTTTTATTGCCATATGGCACTGAGCTGCCGTGTTTCGTGCTCCTCCGTCGTAGTACTACTCCAGTGGAAAACTTGAGTATACCGCACGGTTCTTTGCTCCTCCTCGATCAGGTCGTCGGCGCATTTATACGAGCAGTCAAATCACAAGGCCCCGCCTTCCAGTAGTAATGAGCCGTCAAATCACAAAGTCCCTCGCTTCTCGTGAAACCGACCAAGCTAGACTGCCCCGCCCTCTAGCCTTTTAAAAAATGTATACTTTTGTACAGCAGTAGTATCGATGGATTGTGCCATGGAGCAAAACTTGAAATTAAAAAAAAGGTGGTACATATAGAGAGCGCTCGTCGCCAAATTATGCATATAGTACTATTAAAAAGGCTAGTCACAATAATGGTGTCCAGCACAACCCACCCCTCAAATAAAACTAAGAGGGTGCTTGGATACGTTTTAGTCCCATGACTAAAAGTAGTGGGACTAAAACATGCTAGCCTCACCCATGCTTGGATCCAAATACTAAAAAGGCTAAAATCAAGTTAATGAGCATTTATTATCCTCCAAACCCTCCAATCCAGAACTCGCCTGTGTTAAAGGAGAGGAGTTAAATGAGTAGAGAGAGGACTAATCCACATTCTAGTAGGGGTACCCCTGACTAAAAAATTTTAGTCTCAAGACTAGTTTTAGCCCCTCTTTAATCAGGGTTGCTTGGAACTTTAGCCTCTTAAAGAGACTATTTTTAGTCAGACTAAAATAAGTCCCTTGGATCCAAGCACCCTCTAAGCATCCTGGAATTCTTTGACAAAACTAAGCACCCTGAAATTCTTTGACAACTAAACTGTTGGCCATATGATGTTGGCCATATATATTGTATGTATATAATGTGAAGAAACGAGTGGTAAACTATACCAACTAAAAGATGAAATGTAAGAAATACTAGTATGTACGTACTGAAGAGTTAAAGTAACGAGAAGAAACATAACATAGTTCTACTGGGGGCTCGGCACAACACACCCCTCAAATTAAATTAAGCACACCTGAAATTAAACTTTGCAACTATTCCGGTAGACACTGCATTAGAACCACCATGAGCAATGACACTGCCACCTTACTCGGAGTCCTCGTCCACGTCCTCGACTTCGTCCTTGTCCCTGTTCCTCTTGGCCTATACTTCTTTGCTTGAACCGCACACTTGGTTGTTTCTCTTCATCCAACCCTTGTAGATATTGAAGCAAAGGTAGCCATCCATTGCAGCGTAGTGGATGTGGCCTATATCTAGTACATTCCGCTGCCATGCATGACGATGAAACGTGTATGGAGGTTTCTCCAGTTTACCGTACGAAGGATGAACCATGGCTCCTGCCAGGGTGTGACGCCCCGAGACCGACGCTTCAGAAGACTTCCATATTTTCGTGATCACCGTGTGTTTCTTTTGTGCTTGCTCTTTTATTTTTGCATTGCATCATGTCATCATGCCATCATGTCATTAATCTTTGCATCTCAACTCAACTAATAAAATGCATAGATGGTTGATCTATTTAAATCGAGGGAAGCGTGACTTCTCTTTATAACATATCCTCCCAATATTAGGGAGCTATATTAAATATTTCTTTAATTTGGAAATCACCATAACACACTTACAATTTATCCCAATGCCTTTGTTATCTTAATTCCATGGTCTCCAACCTTGCCATATATTCTTTCTTCACTTTCCGGAGCTCCTCCAAAAATCTCAACATTTTGGCCACTCCTAAACCTTGTCCTAGTTCAAACCATTTGAATTAAATTCAAATGAGTTTGAATTTAAATCTTGCATTCGTGCCAACTTCTATTTTCTTGGATCAAGCTCATTTTTGTGAGTCCGGGAAAATTATCCGCGTGTCCAACTTCTTCCCCTAAACTCTCTTTCTTTTCTTTCTTTTCTCTATTTTTTCTTCTTTCTTTAGAGTGAGAGAGAGAAGAGAGCCCAGCAGCCAGGCCGGCCTGCTTCCCCGCAGTCCATTTGGCCCAAGGCCCAGCCGCGCCTATAACCCTAGCCCTGACCCCCCCTCCTCTCGATCTCTCCCTCTCGTCCTCCCACACCGCCGCCACTCACACACACGCACACATCGAGCCAGGGAGAGGAGCTCCCTACACCCGATCCTCTCGCCGCCTCCACCGCGAGACCCCGGCGCCCGACCTCCTCCTTGCTGCCCTCGTCGTCGACCATCGCTGCCCCTGCAGCCTTCCCTCCTCCAGCGCCGCCAGCCTCCCTGTCCCATCCTCCCGATCCGCTTCCCCGCGTCGATGCCTTGCCGTCACAGGCCTTTGCATCGCCTGCGCCTCCCCAAGCCGCGCCCGTCGCCCGGCATGGCCCGCAAGGCCATCAGCGTCGCCGTGCCCCTGCTGCCTCCCTTCCTTGGCGACCTCGACCTCCATGCCTCGCCGGCCTTCCTCTGCAAACCGTCGTTGCTGCCCCGCGCCCTCAAGCTCCAGCGCCGCGCCTCTGCTCCGCCTTCCCCCTGCTGCCCCGACGAGCCTCATCCTCGTTGCCTTGCTGCTGCCAGACCCCGAGTTCGCCTTCCACCCCGATGGCGCCCAAGGCCCCATGTCGCCATGGCCTCTGCTGATGTTGTGCTGTTGCTCAACACATGCCCTGCTTGCTACTTCGACTCCCTGCCCGAGCTTCGTTTTTCGTCATGGACGTGGGGTAGCTGCTGAACCTCGCCATGGTTCTGTCCAACGCCACAAGTCCGACGCCAGGAGCACCTCAAGTTCGACTACATGTAACAGCAAGTACCACTACGGCCGGAGACCTCGGACCCGTCAAGTACCCTTTGGATGCGCCAAGTTCCACGACGCCGCATAAGTTTCTTCTTGAACGTGTACGACTTCGCAGATTTGCCAAGTACCACGACATCCGGAGCCCCCGGATACGCCAAGTTCCTCTACGACCCATGTACATCTATGCCGCATCGAACCCGAACCTTCCTGAACGCATGCTTCGAAGGTATAACCGCCGGAACGACCGCCCGTGGACCGAATGCATGTTTGTTGTATGAGATGAACCGCATGTTTTCACCGTATGTCATTGACGTTGCACGTTCCTCCTCATTTGCCATGTCGTCGGACCGTGGGAACCCGGTAACCGGGATCACCCCACCATCTCTAGCATGTTCCGCACATCCGCACACTTGCTTCTTTTGCACCGATATCTCAACGAGTTGTCGGAACCGGAACGTTGCCGTGGCACCGTGTCCGTTATCGTCGCCGTGGCACCCTTTCATTTCATCATGGTGACCAAATGTTTCATAACATGCTCATGTCAACATTTTCATAAAATGGCATAAAACTTGCATTGTCATCCGCATCATGATAGCAACATTTAAAAATGTTTATAATTGTTGTTTCCTTTAAATTGCTATTTATGCATATGGGGATTTTCCGGAAATATTGTTTGATGTTTCCGGCCTCATTTAAACTTGCCTAAATAGTTAGATTAATTATGCTTCACCTCTTGCCATGTTTAATAACATTTAATATTGTTGGGTACATAAACGAGAGAGAACTAAATAATTGACGTGGTGTTTCGTCAATATGCAACTCGTTGCATATTGAGCTCCACTTAATTTGTAGTATTGTTTGTTGCGCTTTGCCATGCCATGCATCTTTAAACCGGACATGCATCATCCTTGGTTGTGCATCATGCCATGTTTATGCTTGTGTGTTTACCATGTTGTTTGCTTCTTTCCGGTTGTGCTTCGCCTTGATAGTTCCGGTTACGTTGCGTTTGTGAGGATCCGTTCGACTACGTCCGTTTGTCTTCTTCATGGACTCGTTCTTCTTCCTTGCGGGATCTCAGGCAAGATGACCATACCCTCGAAATCACTTCTATCTTTGCTTGCTAGTTGTTCGCTCTATTGCTATGCCGCGCTACCTACCACTTGCTATATCATGCCTCCCATATTGCCATGTCAAGCCTCTAACCCACCTTTCCTAGCAAACCGTTGTTTGGCTATGTTACCGCTTCTGCTCAGCCCCTCTTATAGCGTTGCTAGTTGCAGGTGAAGATGAAGTTTGTTCCATGTTGGAACATGTTTATGTTGGGATATCACAATATCTCTTATCTTAATTAATGCATCTATATACTTGGTAAAGGGTGGAAGGCTCGGCCTTATGCCTGGTGTTTTGTTCCACTCTTGCTGCCCTAGTTTCCGTCATACCGGTGTTATGTTCCTTGATTTTACGTTCCTTACGCGGTTGGGTGATTTATGGGACCCCCTTGACAGTTTGCCTTGAATAAAACTCCTCCAGCAAGGCCCAACCTTGGTTTTAACATTTGCCACCTAAGCCTTTTTCCCTTGGGTTCTGCAGACTCAAGGGTCATCTTTATTTTAACCCCCAGGGCCAGTGCTCCTCTGAGTGTTGGTCCAAACTAGAGCCCTTTGCAGCGTCACCTCGGGGAAACTTGAGGCCTGGTTTTAGTTGTACGGATTGCTCATCCGGTGTGCCCTGAGAACGAGATATGTGCAGCTCCTATCGGGATTTGTCGGCACATTCGGGTGGTCTTGCTGGTCTTGTTTTACCATTGTCGAAATGTCTTGTAACCGGGATTCCGAGTCTGATCGGGTCTTCCCGGGAGAAGGAATATCCTTCATTGACCGTGAGAGCTTGTGATGGGCTAAGTTGGGACACCCCTGTAGGGTATAAACTTTCAAAAGCCGTGCCC
Source organism: Aegilops tauschii subsp. strangulata (assembly GCF_002575655.3). Lineage (NCBI taxonomy): Eukaryota > Viridiplantae > Streptophyta > Magnoliopsida > Poales > Poaceae > Aegilops > Aegilops tauschii. The sequence continues at coordinate 360,289,586 of NC_053035.3, forward strand.
GCGGTTATGTGGCTGATGGGAATTTGTTAATGTCCGGTTGTAGAGAACTTAACACTTGACTTAATTAAAATGCATCAACCGTGTGTGTAGCCGTGATGGTCTCTTTTCGGCGGAGTCCGGGAAGTGAACACGGTTTGGGTTATGTATGAACGTAAGCAGTTTCAGGATCACTTCTTGATCACTTCTAGCTTCGCGACCGTTGCATTGCTCCTCTTCTCGCTCTTATTTGCGTATGTTAGCCACCATATATGCTTAGTGCTTGCTGCAGCTCCACCTCATTACCCCATCCTTCCTATAAGCTTAAATAGTCTTGATCTCGCGGGTGTGAGATTGCTGAGTCCTCGTGACTCATAGATTCTACCAAAACAGTTGCAGGTGTCGATGATACCAGTGCAGGTGACACAACCGGGCTCAAGTGGGAGCTCGAGGAGGACCTTTGATCGTTACTATGTTTCGTTTCCTGTTGATCAGTAGTGGAGCCCAGTTGGGACGATCAGGGACCTAGCATTTGGGGTTATCTTCTTTTATTTGGATTTGTCCGTAGTCGGACTATGTGTATTTTGGATGATGTATGTTTAATTAATGTATTGTGTGAAGTGGCGATTGTAAGCCAACTCTTTATCCCATTCTTGTTCATTAAATGGGACTGTGTGAAGATGACCCTTCTTGCGATAAAACCACCATGCGATTATGCCTCCAAGTCGTGCCTCGACATGTGGGAGATATAGCCGCATCGTGGGCGTTACACAGGGTCAGCACTGAAGGCTGACGAGAGGACACCAGCCGATTCTTCTGGAGGTCGAAGGTGTTGCCTACAACGAGGCCTATCTGACGCAGGACTTCTTTGTCGTTACCAAAGTCTACAGTAACGAATTTGACTAGGTTGCTCTCGAGGAAGTCCTTAAATCCTGGCACTCAACGTCGGCATGGCATATGTGGTAGACCAAGCATAAGTCATGCACGCAAACCTGGATCACGGCGGGCTTCTTCCTCTCTTCGTCCTTTAGATCCTTCTCTCGTCCCAGGACTGTGGTGTACTCAACATCTAGCCCAGCGACCCACTCATTATCTGAGTCTTCGAACATGCGTCTGAAGCGAGAAAGGCATCCTTTCACCGTCGCGGAAGAACGGGTGTAGATGACGTCGAACTCATCGCCGGTGATGGTTCTAACCTTGTACTCACCGCCGATCGTGGAGATTTGAGACGCCATGGATTTGGGAGGAGGGTTAGGATTAGTGGAACTGCCGTAATGTGAATGGACGGGACGACTAGGAGCGAACCGCCGTAGTATTGAAGGACGTGCGGGGACGAGTAGGAGCGAACTGCCAGTGTGCGAACGGCAGGGTAGTGGCTTTCCATTCTCCCATGATACGGGCTTCCGAGAGCCCTTGGATCTGAGATCGAACGGTTGCATGGCGTGATTCTAGACCTATGGGTGAATATCCTATCCTGGAGGGTTATTCTGCAAATTTTCAGCAACTTAGCATGCGACCGTTTGATCTCAGATCCAAGGGCTGCCAGCAGCCTGTATCATGGTCGCGCCTACCACGATCGTCGCGTCGCTCGCGCAGTCGCGCCCTTGGAGATTTAACACAGTGCGTTAGGCTATCTGATGTTGGCATGTCATACATAGTCATAACTTAGTCACTCATACTACAACAAGGTTGGCTATAAGTGTATTTTTTTTACTCCTCTCTATCTCTTTCTTCGTACTCCCTCCGTCCCATAATATAAGAACGTTTTTGACACTAGTGTAGTGCCAAAAACGTTCTTATATTATGGGACACATGGAGTACTAGTATTTATTGCATTTGCCAAGGAGTGACCTCTTCCAATGAAATGGTGTTGCTAAGTTTGCTTCATTTAATTAGCTATAGACTCAAAATTGTCTTTTCACCTAGGTACACGCGCTTAGCACCATTTCTTCCTTGGGTCACCAAACTAGTCTCTCTCTTCTTGATTAACTTGCCACATCAGACTTTATGCCTATGTGGCAAGCTTAAGCACCTGTAGGAGCAAGTAAGTACAATAGTGCGCTTTACATGGCATTTTTGCATATGTGGAGGAAAGAGAGGCAAGGAAAAAGTGGAGAAGTGGGCTCTCATGCAAGAGCTAGCCTCTACTACATGGTGGAGCATTGGGAGAGGCACCTGTATGGAGGTGGTCAGGAATCGGGAGACTCACTCCGGTCGTAGCGCCGCAGTTAAAATGATAATGACAAGTCAAATCACGGGGCCCCACCTGTCCAGCAGTAACTCGCTGTCAAATCACACAGCCCTACATTTGCAGCAGCCTACTTCCTCGTCTTCTCGCATCTCTGTCGAACCGACTAGGCGGAACTGCCCCGCCTACCGCGCAGGAAAAGCCCCGCCCTCGACTTTTAAATACAACTACATCCGCTTAAGAATCCAATGATATACTTTTTGTGACATAGTAACTCATATTTAGTTAGTCAAATGGATGACCTAGAACTACGTGCAGGCCCTATAAACCGAGACGCCTAAAAATAAAAAACCCGAGATGGAGAGGGTAGTTCAGCACGTATCTTTTTAGATCAATATAGTCGGGATTCACCAAGGAGCAAAACCAAGTGGTATGCTGCTCCTGTCGTGTTGGCGTACCAACTCAAGCAGGGTCAGTCCGCACACGAAATGGCGACACACTTAACAGGACCCCTTTGGCCGACATGTGGCTCATCCACCGTCTTGTTCCATGTGCGATGCACCAAATTACAGTTCGGAGCAGCGGTTGGAATTGGAGGCACCCTGGTCGTAGCGCCGCAGTAGTAGAAAATGAGCGATGAGGGGTCAAATCACAAAGCCCCACCTTTCCCGCATTAAGCTGGACGGACTAAGCAACCATCATTTCACTCTAGGGCGCAAGAGCATAAAGAAAAGAGAAAACAATGATGCGTGCGGCAGCTACCTAGGGCACCCTAGGGTAGGGGTCTCCCTCATCTTCTCACGTCTCTGTCGAACCGACTAGGCGGAACTGCCCCGCCGCCTACCGCGCAGGAAAAGCCCCGCCCCCTACCGCGCAGGAAAAGCCCCGCCCTCGACTTTTAAATAGTATACAGTATACTAATTTTGTATACATGGATTGCGCCCGCGCCATGGAGCAAAGCATCTAGAAAACGGCGGTACACATGTACGGAGTATACAGCAAGCCCGTCGCGTTCGCGTCGCACCCCAGACGGTCGGTCGGTCTGGCACGCTGCTCTCCGAATGGAACGCGCATCATATTGCGTTTGCACACACATGTGGGACGGCAATTGAGAACCGACCATAGGCACACTCCCCGGCCCCGCAAGTCGGGTGACTTAATAGAAGAGGGAGACGAGCGATAGTACTAGAGAAGTGTTGTACTACGTTGGTGCCTGGACGATCCCTGCAAGACACGGAAGATCAGTTCGTCCATGCATGTGACCAGACTCCAACAGACACGCCTGGATTGGCTATCGTCTACATATCGTGTAGGTTGTGTTGTACATGGTTGTAGTTGCGGTGAGAAATCTAAAAAAAGGTTTCTTGTCATCTCGCAAAATTAGGTGTCATGTGCTTCGGATCACTGCGAGGGTTAAACAGCGACAACTGAGTTGGGCTAGTCATTGGGGGCACATGCACGAACAGTGACTACTCGGCTGCCATCTAGGTCAAGCCGGCTATGTTAATTAGGACATCTATCGACGGACCCCTTTTCTACGAGTTTATCTTTAATTTGAGCTTTGTTCCTCGTCTAGTTTGTCCGTCGGGATTCATGTTGTCTCCTTTGGGCAGTGAGGTTATGATTTCTTGTCATGTGGCATTTTTTCGTGTTATATGTTATAATCCGGCGCTTCAGATCAAAATGACGACAACTGCGCCTCCGGGCCACGTGCATGAAGACTTCTTGACAGTCATTGACAAGGTCAAGCCGGCTCCGGTAGACAAAAGAAAACTAGTACTACTCCACTATATAGGCAGGAGCCTCCGCGCTTGCTTGCTAGTGTTGCTCTCTTCACACTGTCTCGGCCTCTCCAGATCTAAACACGACAGCGGTGGCCACACTCTCTCTCTCTCTCTCTGCTCACCGCTGGTCACAGATCCAGCCGGATCCTCTCCGCCGGGGAAGGTGAGAAGGTGCAACGTTCACGCGGTCGTCCTCGGCGACGGCTCTTACCCACTGTTGGGCACGTCTCGATCAGCCTACCTTGCCGTTCTCTCCCAGGCACCGCTGGAGAGGGAGGGCCTCTGACCCCTTCTTCCTCGCTGCCATAGTGTGGGCAGATCCGGCCTCCCGCCGCCCACCTAGCGACATCCCGGCGACCATCAGGTATAACTTCCTTCGAAACCGGCCTTGCTCTACTTCCCGAGCTCCTGAGGTTGCTGCATTTGTATCTTTTACTATTTCTCAGGCCCCCTCGTAGATAGGATCGATCGGCTGTTCGAAAACCACCTAATTTTTTTACGTTTAAGAGGTAAAACTAGTTCATGCACTCGAATCTAGTACTACTTGGTTCAAACAAGGAAGAAAGGGGGTGGGGGTGGGGGAGGATTTGTTACCTGAATCTAGGACTTGGTCGAAAGAGGAAATAATGGTGGCGAAAAGTAGCAGAGACTGGCTATCCAACTGGTCTCTAGGTCTAATAGGGAAATAAAGGGAAACGCAGTGCAAACTCAATATAAACCCGATCTATTGGTTGAAAAAGGAAAGAAAGTGGGGACTGGGGGACAAGTCAACAGAGTAAGTCCAGCACTAGATTTGCTAGCCTCACACAGTATAAGGTGGCTATACCGAACAAAAATAGGACCAACCCAGATATCTTGTTCTGATGTTTGTTGCCCCGAGCCACTCTTATGTAATGCCACTGGTAAAATGTAGCAGTCGCACTGTTAAAAGTAAGGACACGTTAAACCAATGTTGTTTTCAATGTAATGCCTCCAGTAATATGAATCAATGGCACTTCTTTACATGTCCTGCTAAAATTTCCCATTAAGATAAGTTGGTTCTTTTCGTTAGAAATGCAACTGTCCTGGTCCGCCTACTCTCCCGTGCCCAAAGTAATGTCGTATTTAACGGTTGTCATAGTTAATCCTAATGCCCACACTAATATCTAGCAATGCCGGTGCTTTAGAAATTGCTACTGCCCTTGTAGGATTGCCATTCAGATAAGGAACATGCTTCTTTTCATTTGATGCATGTTTCATCACTTGTTAGTCACCCTCCTTTCCACCTTTTTTGTGCAAACAGAGATATACATTTCACGCTCGATCTTAGTTGAACTGCACAAATGATATCCAAAATATAGTTGAGCATTCCAGGAGCTTCACAACCAACCTTGATGTTGCTCCATTTTATTGCAACTAATGAAGAAGAAGCTCTGTGGGTTTCGTTTTCTGATGGAAATGGAACCGGGGCTGGAGTCCTTTTTCTTAAAAAAAATTGAAGAAGAAGCTGCTAGCTCACGGGACATTGCTTCATTTTAGGTGAACTACATCAAAAGGTCCCATGAATTGAATCATCCATGTCGGTGACTGAAAGAGCCAGCTTCAGCATCCCAGTCTAAGCACCCCCGGCCTCCATCCTTGCGACGCACGGTACACCTCGTTTGCCACCTGCTCGACCCTAGTGCCACTGCTAAAATGAAGTAATAATACAGTTAAAATAGAGCGAGTGTCATCTCTATCATTTCATTTCCAATGTAGATAAAGAAAGTGCTTCTCTTTGTTAATGTATGTTTCATCAACTAGTCCCATTGTTAATGTTTAAGCGTTTCTGCAAACTGGGGTGCTTAATTTTAGTTGATATGTACAAAAATAGAGATTTGAATGTCTCAAGGCGCCTCCTTGTACTACCGCTGTACACTGATGTTCATCACTGGCAGAAGGTGTATCTGGGAGACTTGGGACGATGTCCAGTATGAGGCGTACCGTATGAGGCGTCGTAGTGCCCATCTCGCCCTTGCAACATGGCATACTATGATACTATTGCAATATTTTCTTCTATTTATTTTGTGTGTTTCATCAACTAGTGCCACTATAATGTAATCACGCTTTTTCATTATCTGTGCAAACAGGGTTATTCAGCTGCATTTTGGTGGAACTGCACAAATGTACGTATGGAACCGGCATATATGCAGAGTGCGAGGTGTGCCAAGTAAAAATTACCGACACCAACCATGCTGCATGCACGCATTGGCATCCACCACCACCAGTGGGATGTGTGGCGCTCTCTGTGGACGGATCTTTCTCGGCAGCAAATCATCTAACCAAATACTAGTAGCTTATATTGGCAGTTTTCTAGGAGTACTCTTTTCTGAAAGAAGCACCAATCTATTTTTCTTTATTTGTACACTGTGTCACAACTTTGACCCAAAGGTCCAAAGCTATTTTAGGGTGATTGGCGTAGTACTCGGAGACTGATTGTAAGCATGATTTTCATTAGCTGTCACACTGATTGTAAGCATCAGCAGGTGGAAGATTAGGTTAGTCCGAAGCTTACCTTAAACCCTACTGCCGCCGTTGAAACGAGGCGAGCGTCGAGGGAACCGTGGAGAACGGCGGGGAAGCGACGTCGCGCCATCCGGCCTCCTCTTGCGGTGGGAGAACGAATACTCCTGTGGCTCCGGCTGGCTCTGCACCCTCACGAACGGCACACCATACTCGATCGATTCGTTATCCTCTGGGTGCTCGACCTTCGACCTGTACGCCCACCACCTCCGCCTGACTGTCGCCTCGGGCGAATCTGTCTGCTCCATCGCCCAGAGGAGATACTCGATGAACTCGGAGGACTGCGGCGTGACTGCCGCCGAGGAGTACATGTACATCGCCGCCCTCATCGCCGCCGTCTCGCTCTTTCGCATACATTGCCACATGGCCCGCACCATCCTCGAAATCTCCCACTCATTGTCAAACCAACTAAGGATCTCCTTCAACCTGGCAAACTTTGCCTGGACGCCGCCGGCGATCTGCCAGATTCGCTGCTGCATCCTATCCATAGATGTCCTTCTGAGTGGTCCGGTGCTAGCTTTGGAAGATGGGAGGAGAGACGGTGGTCTTGCAATAGAGAAGAGGGAGAGGCGAGACGGTGGTTCTGGAATGGAGATGATGGAGAGGAGAGGAGAGGAGGTGGTTTTGCAATGGAGAAGATCAGAAGAGGGAGAGGCGAAACGGTGGTTTTGGAATGGAGATGATGGAGAGGAGAGGAGGTGGTTTTGCAATGGAGAAGATCAGAAGAGGGAGAGGCGAGACGGTGGTTTTGGAATGGAGATGATGGAGAGGAGAGGAGGTGGTTTTGCAATGGAGAAGAGGGAGAGGAGCGTGCGGCAGCGATTTAGGATTGGACGAGAGGGCCGGCGCGCTGTGACTGGATCAAAATCAAAATCAATTTACCCTTCAATTAAGAAAGCGACCCCACATTAACTAGTCTCCCTTTTATTCTGGGTCATAATTGACCATGATTTTCGCACATAAAATATATGTTATACGTTGCAAAAATAATATAATTTGAAAGTACATTCAGATACGAACCAAACGATACAATTTTTGGGGACATGCATTCACATTTTGCTTGTCAAATACAGTACGTGGTCAAACTTTGACCCAAAATACGCGAAACAACAAAAAAATACTTCCAAGACCAGCGCCGCTCTTCCGCTCTTCTCCTCTTAAACCACCGCCGCTCCTCTCCTGTTCCAATCTAAATACAGCGCCGCTCCTCTCCTCTTCCATTTCAAAACCATCGCCCCTCCTCTCCTATTCCAGTCCAAAACCAGCGTCGCTCCTCTCCCGTTCTAATCCAAAACCAGCGCTCCTCCTCTCCTCTTCCATTCAAAAACCACCGCCGGCGAGTGAAGGTGATGTGGACAAGTAGATCGATGGAGGACTACAACCGATACGTGAGGATCGTAGACGGCGACCCTGTGAAGCTAGCTAGGATGTTGGAGATACAGTCTTGGTTTGACAACAAGGACCAACTAGCGGCGACGGTGACATCCATGGCCAAATATCTGCAACAGGGCGAAAAGGCAGTGATACTCCCGGAGGGAGTCGCGCTGGAGTACTTAGAGTTGCTCTCTGGGCCATGGAGCAAACAGATTCACCGAATCCGATCATGAGGGAGCGGTGGTGGGAGTATCGATCCCAGATGGAGCATCCACCAGAGATTGAAGGATCGAGCATCTACAGCGTGCCGTTTGTGAGGGTGTCCTGCCAGAGCGAGCCGATGGAGTCTTCGTCGACATAACCCAACTGCAAGAGGAGAAAAGCAGTTGGCCCGACGACGCTTCCCCGCCATCGTCTCCCTCGCCGTTCACATCGTCTCACGGGGCGGCTGTCTGCCGCCGAGGAATAGGAGGGGGCTGCCCCCCCCCCCCAGCCCAATAGTCGGGCAGGTTGTGAATTGTCAGGAGGAGCTTAGGGTTGTCAGTATTTGCAGGTTGTGAATTGTGTTTTGTGTTGTGTATTTTGAGAGTACTTTCAGATATGAATGTCTTTTGAATTTCAGATTTGCAGTATTGAGCATATGAAGTATTTTATGAATTCTAGAGATCTATTTTTAGCACTTAAAAAATGTAGTTTCATAGGAGTATAAAAGTGCAGACAATGTGATTCTCAGAGAAGAAACTGCAAGTTTCAGTTTCAGATAAGAAACTGCAAGTTCAGTTTCAGATAAGAAACTGCAACTTTCAGAGGCAGAGCATTTATATTAACACGGCCTTTTCAAACAGGGTTAACATCATGTTGGAAGTTTTATTCATGGTCCAAAATGGAACTACCAGCCAGTTAACATCATGCTGATCAACATTCATGCATAGCACATCTTCATATGATGCACAGTCAAAATGCCCACACAATGTCGAGTGTGCGAAACACAGAGAAAACGAGGGACGAAGTTTTGGCAAGTGTTGGACGTGGTTTTGGGCTGCCCCGTCTAGGCTTTCATTTTTAACATGCGCAGCCCACGACCTCGGATGGGAGGTCCATAGGCATGTTTGTATTTTCTTAGGGCCGTCATGTATCGACCGGCCTATGGACCTCCCATCCGAGGTTTTATTTTTGGCAGCCCAATTTATGTATTTTTTTGAAGAAAACGCAGAGGTCTGTTCTATTTTTCTATATAAGAATAGGAACGCCAGGTCCAACTTATGTTTCCCTTCTAACTATATTATATATATTTAAATTATTTTATATGTTATTATATATTATTTTTATTGTCATCATATATTTAACAGATACTTACATATGTAAGAAAACAATATCCCACATCTTATTAACTTATAAAAATAATTTCTTAACAAATAAAATCCTGGATTGTTTTGGCATGAAAATCCTAGTGATTGTGTACAAAAGCTTGGTAAGATTTAAGGACGAATGTAATAATATCACTTATTATTTAAATATATTTATAACAAATGCTCAGCCCTTTTTTATTTTTTGATAACATTGCTGGCCCAACCCAACATTATAATTAGAATCAGCCCAGCAAAATCGTGTATTTCGAGAAAGTGCAAATGGCCTGTAATTTTTTAGGAAATAAAATAAATGGCCGCATGGACGCTACATTATTTGTTCACCCAGCCCAGCTAATGGCTGTAATTCAAAAAAAGGATCAAATTGACTGTAAATTCTACCGCGCAAAAAAAAGACTGTAAATTCTGAAAAAATGGGTTGAATACGTGCCACATTTTTGGAGGCTGAAATGTGGGCCAATAGGTCGAAGCCAACGCAAGTCGTTGTCAATTTAGTCAACAAATGATTCTCACATGTTAGCCGTTGGATTTACATCCAACGACCGGCATCCATCTTCAATCTCTCGTCTTCTTCCTCCAGCGCCGTCGGGACCACCTCCCGCCTCCTGCAGCTAGCAGCTCTGCTTAGCACGCTTCACTATGAAGCGCTACTCCACCGTTGGCCAGGTCATCCCTCCACCCCTTCACACCTCCTGTTCTTCTCCATCGACTGCCGAACCACACCGCACTAGAACCAGTTAACCCTCGTACACCTCTCCGTCTGTGACTCTACTCCCGCGTCTTCCCATCTCCGGCTCGTTGCTGTCCGGGGCCTCGCCGTCGTCCACCACCTTGGATGCGCTCAGCGCGGCGTGGTCAACGTGGTCAACGAACGACACCATCGGAAGTAGACTGTGCGTGGAGAGGCTGACAGCTGGGTCCACGGCCGCACACAAGGAAATGCCTCCTTATTATGCGCAAAATAATGATTCCTCCACCTGACATCTGGGACCCACCGGAAGGGCCTCTGTATTTCGCGAAAATAACGTGCCCCCCGCTGACATGTCGGCCCCACCAGCTATCTTCGCACGCAAGGAAGTGCCTCCTTATTACGCACAAAAAATGAATACTCCCCCTGCCAGCTGGAACCCAGCATAGTGGGAGGATGACTTGTGGGCCTACCAAGTTGATAGGGACGGAGGGCTTTGACAACTTAGTCAATATGAACGATTCTAGATCATGTTACCATACGATGTTCATCCAACGGCCGTAGTGCTTCTTCAACCTCTGGTCTTCTTGCTCCAGCCGGCCAAACCAGCGCCGGTCGTGCCGCGTGCTCCTGCCTCCCGTGGCCGGCTGTGATGCCGCGGAGGCCTCACCGCCCCTACTACTCCCACCGCTGGCCAGGCCATCCCTCTACTCACCCACACCCCCTGTTATTCTGCGGCGACAGCAGCCTCACACCGCAGCCGAACCAGTGAACCCTCGTACTCCTCTTCGCGTGGGCATCCACTGCTGCGTCTTCCCCGGCTCCGAGTCGTCCCCATCCTAGTCCTCGCCGTCGTCCACTGCCGTGGTGCTCTCGGCGCGGTGTGGTCAACGTGGTCAAGGAACGACTTCCATCGGACGTGGATTGTATGTGGAGAGGCTGACAGCTGGGTCCACGGCCGCAGCAAGGAAGTGCCTCCTTATTACGCGCAAAATAATGATTCCTCCACCTGACAGCGGGGACCCACCGGACGGGCCACCGTATTTCACGAAAAAACGTTTCCCCCTTACTGCGGGGACCCACCAGCTACATCTTCGCACGCAAGGAAGTGCGTCCGGGCAAAAAAACGATTCGCCCCCTGACTGCTGGGACCCACTAGAAATGCCTCCTTATTAAGCGCAAAATAATGATTCCTCCCCCTGACATCTGGGACCCACCGGAAGGGCCTCTGTATTTCGCGAAAATAACGTGCCCCCCGCTGACATGTCGGACCCACCAGCTATCTTCGCACGCAAGGAAGTGCCTCCTTATTACGCACAAAAAAATGAATACTCCCCCTGCCAGCTGGAACCCAGCATAGTGGGAGGCTGACTTGTGGGCCTACCAAGTTGACGGGGACGGAGGGCTTTGTCAACTTAGTCGATATGAACAATTCTAGCTCCTGTTACCGTACGATGTTCATCCAACGGCCGTAGTGCTTCTTCAACCTCTGGTCTTCTTGCTCCAGCCGCCCAAAGCAACGTCGGTCGTGTCGCGTGCTCCTGCCTCCCGTGGCCGGCTGTGATGCCGCGGAGGCCTCACCGCCCCGTACTACTCCCACCGTTGGCCAGGCCATCCCTCTACTCACCCACACCCCCTGTTATTCTGCGGCGACGGCAGCCTCACACCGCAGCCGAACCAGTGAACCCTCGTACTCCTCTCCGCGCGGGCTTCCACTGCTGCGTCTTCCCCGGCTCCGCATCGTCCCCTTCCTAGGCCTCGCCGTTGTCCAGACCACCGCCCTGGTGCTCTCGGCGCGGCGTGGTCAACGTGGTCAATGACCGACTTCCATCGGAAGAGTACTGTACGTGGAGAGGCTGACAGCTGGGTCCAGGCGGCCGCAAGGAAGTGCCTCCTTATTATGCGTAAAATAATATTCCTCCACCTGACAGCAGGGACCCACCGGACGGGCCACCTTATTTCGCGAAAAAAACGTTTCCCCCCTGACTGCTGGGACCCACCGGACGGGCCAGTGTATTTCGCGAAAAAAGACGTTCCCCCCGCTGTCAGCTCAGACCCACCGGAAGTGCATCCTTATTACGCACAAAAAAAATGAATACTCCCCCTGCTAGCTGGGACCCACCATGGTGGGAGGCTGACTTGTGGGCCTACTAAGTTGACTGGGACGGGGGCCTTTGACAAGTTTAGTCAATATGAACGATTCTAGCTCTAGTGACTGTACGATGTCCATCCAACGGCCGTAGTGCTTCTTCAACCTCTGGTCTTCTTGCTCCAGCCGCCCAAAGCAGCGCCGGTCGTGCCGCATGCTCCTGCCTCCCGTGGCCGGCTGTGCTGCCGCGGAGGCCTCACCGCCCCCTACTATTCCCACCGCTGGCCAGGCCCTGCGGCGACGGCAGCCTCACACCGCAGCCGAACCAGTGAACCCCGTACTCCTCTCCGCGCGGGCTTCCACTGCCGCGTCTTCCCCGGCTCCCCATCGTCCCCTTCCTAGGCCTCGCCGTCGTCCACCGCCTTGGTGCTCTCGGCGCGGCGTGGTCAACGTGGTCAAGGAATGACTTCCATCGGACGTGGACTGTACATGGAGAGGCTGACAGCTGGGTCCACGGCCGCAGCAAGGAAGTGCCTCCTTATTACGCGGAAAATAAGGATTCCTCCACCTGACAGCAGGGACCCACCGGACGGGCCACCGTATTTCACGAAAAAAACGTTTCCCCCTGACTGCAGGGACCCACCAGCTACATCTTCGCACGCAAGGAAGTGCGTCCGGGCAAAAAAAAAAACGATTCGCCCCCCTGACTGCTGGGGCCCACCAGCTACATCTTCGCAGGCAAGGAAGTGCCTGACAGTCGGGACCCACCTGGTCGAAGCGTACGTAGCATTGTCATTCTGGTCGATGTAGAGGCGTGCACGTGTCGTAGTAGAGGCGCGCACGTAGCATGTACACGTATGTACAGCGGCCAGTGTGCAAGAAAGAAAATACGGCCACGTACGTACATACGGGCAGGGTCTCGAACGCCTACTCGCGCATACGTACGGCCAGGGATCCTGTACATGGCTGGGTCGGAACGGAGAAACAGCGTCGTCGTCGTGTTCATGGGGAGCCAACTGGCTGGGTCGGAACGGAATGCGTCGTCGTGTTCATCGGGAGGGTTTGGACGGAACAGCCGATGGAAACGAGGCCTGGCGTACCGCAGAACGGAGGAAACAGCCTTGTGTTCGACCGGCCACGTTTGAAACGGGATCCTGTTCATCGGGAGGGGTCTGGCGTACCGGAAAACGGAGGAAACGGACCTCCTACGGTCGAAACGGGGGTCCTGTTGATCGGGAGGGGTGTGGCGTACTGCAAAACGGAGGAAACGGACTTGTGTTGGAGCGCTACGGTCGAAACGGGGGTCCTGTTCATCGGGGGGGTGTGGCGTACTGCAAAACAGGACTCCACGGGACACTGTTCATCTCCACCGTCGACCCCCTCCAGCCTCCATGGGCTACTGTTCATCCACCGTCGACCTCCTCCAGCCTCCACCTGCGACTGTTCATCCACAGGCTCCTGTTCATCCAGCCTCCACCACGTGCTACTCCACCGGCTACTGTTCAACTAGCCCTCTCCACGGGCTCCTGTTCAACCACCCCTCCACGGGCTACTGTTCATCCAGCCCTCCACCGTCTACTATTCATTCTGCCCTCCACGGGATGGTCCTGTTCATCCTGCCCTCCACGGGGTCCTGTTCATCCAGCCCCAACCGGCTCGATCGATCGGGGTCCTGTTCATCCAGAGGCAACACCACGGGGTCCTGTTCATCCACCCCACCGGGAACTGTTCATCCAAACCCCCCAGCAATGCTCACTATTCATCCAGAGGCAGCATTGATCGGCTTCAGTTAGCAGCAGTAGCGAAGGAATCGCTCGATCGGGTTCAGTTAACAGCCATCGATCGATCGCTTGGGGTTCAGTAACACGTAGCCTGCAGTGCAATCACTCGGGTTCAGTTAGAGCCCAACGCCTCGCTCGGGTTCAGTTAGAGCCCAACCCCTCGCACCCACGCGCGTGCGTGTATGAGAGAAACGCGCATCGCTCGGCCCCGACCACCCACCGTAACCGGGAACACCCCGATATTTTCCTCGTCCTCGCTTCTACCACGGTTTTTCCGTCATGGACGGCCGAAAGAATGTCATGCAGCTGCGTCTCCGGCCCACCCAGGACGAAAAGCCCATTTTCTGTCATGATTTTTTGTCATAGAAGTAGGACCCCACCACATCTATGATGATACCGGGTTTTGTCACAATTATCGTCATAGAAGTGTCATAAGTATGACAGGAAAAAAATTCGTTCGGCCCAAAATGTCACGGATGTGTCTTTTTTTTTGTAGTGTATGTGATTGTGTTGGGGGAGAAGTGATGAAGTTGAGCACCAAAGAAGTTCAAGAAACCCCGGAAAAAGGATGCGGAGGCAGAGTGAAACCGCGGTCGACATGGGTTGCGAGGAGGACGCACTCGCCCTCCTGCGGTCAAGGCTCGGTCTCGTTCCCCGGCAACCTCCATGACCCGTGAGCAATCAAGCCCATGCTGGCAAGATCCTCCAAATCTTCTTCCCGGATCGTGGACCGAATCCAGTCCCCCTGGATCCAACCAGGAGGCAATCCAAACCTCGATGATGACCCCCGACTCGTCTTCTTGCTCTTCACCGTCGCCGTCGCCTTCTTCGCGCGCTCCAGAGTCGCCGTCTTGTCCTTTCCCATTGCGGTGAACTATGCACTGGCGGGGCGGCGGCGTCAAGGGTGGAGGAGGACACGGTGGGGAAGCAGGGGAAGAAGGGGAATAAGGCGCACTATGCAAATGCCTCGGCCTCGACGCCTTTTATGGGCCTGTTTTCGACTGACTGACTCGTGGGCCCAAGTGATCCTGTCAAATCCCGTAACAGTCGCGCACCCGATACATGGCGAAAAAGGTGGCACAAGAATCGAGGCGCCCCTGTCTATCCACTCCGTTTACTGGGCGCGCTCCGTCCCGCGCGCTTCCCCGAAATTTTGAATCCCGTGAGATCCGGGAACCGCAGAGTAATCAATCGCGCCGAAGATTTTGTACCATATTGACACTCGAAGATTACCAGCATAGTTAACTCGACGACTTCTGAATCGATCAAGGCGACTGAAATAAAGTTGAAGGTTCAGCATGTTTCCCAGACTTAAGAAAAATGCCTCCGAAGCATAAGAATCAGGGCGGGATCAATTTCAACTCTCTTTTCACTCGGACCTCAATCCATTCGGGGGCTAATGACGATGCCATGGACCTAGGGTAGGGTCACAGGCCTGACCTAGACACCCTACCCAAGGTCACTACCCTAGAATAAAGAACATTCAAAGTATAACAAAGGATACCGACTGAAGTAACCTTGAGTGCAATCCACTTGACCAATTATCTCACTCGGATACCCCAATTCCATTCGACTAGGATGAAGTCACTCGACCATACAAGAAACCACTCGGAGTACAGAAGATCTAAAGTCACTCAGGATGGCAATGGTCAGGCGTTCACTCTGTAGTCTTAAAGGTCCTTTATAGCTCTTTATAGCTGGCGTTACCAGTAACGCCCTGTCTTAATATACATTGAACCCTGTGTAACGTGGGATGGTTGGGGTCCTGGCGCACTCTATATAAGCCATCCCCCTCCACTGGCACAAGGGTTCGCACCCCCTGTAACACACACACTCATATTCCAGTCAACTGCTCAGGGCACCGAGACGTAGGGCTTTTGACTCTTCTGAAAGGGGCCTGAACTCGTAAACTCGTGTGTACAACCTCGCCGTAGTTAGGACCTTTCCTCCTCATACGTACCCCCTATTCTTACTGTCAGACTTAGTACCACGACACTCGGCTTTCAAGTTCATATGTTTCAACCACCTAAGAATTCCTCGAGGGAGGAAGCAGTTGGAAAACTGAAGTAAAATATCTGCACATTCATGGGGTTGAGTCTAATCCCTACCTATCTGTTCGAGTCACGGAGTGCCCCGTGGTGCTTAGAGTTTCTTCTATAAAGATAGAAAGAAGACCATTTTTCACCCCCAAATGTGCCCAGAGGGACGAATCCCCCCTGAAATCTAATTTGGTTCAATTTTAACCCCCAATCTCCAAAATCGGGCTAATCTTTCCCTAAGCTGGGTTTTCTCCATTTTTAGGTTGCTTCCGATTTCAGCTTCTGACGTGGCGAGTAGGTAGACGGAGTAAAGGGAGCTGACATGGCATGGTTGGGTTGGGTCAGTTCATTACGCCTCCCTGGTCGCTTCACCCCTTCTCCCCAGCCACCTTCATCGTCGCCGTCGTGGGTTGCAGCCGGCGCAATGAATCCGTGATCCGATTGAAGCCATGGAAGGAGGTACGTGATGTGAATCCAATGCCCCACGATTTTTGCCGTGCCTCCTCTATTTCATACTCCCTCCGTTCCTTTATATAAGGTGTATTTGTTTTTTGATAAAATTTCACAATGTAAGGTGCATTTGTTCTAATTTCTCGTAATTCCAATCTTGGCCTCCAGAAAAGGGAAACTATCTCTCACCTGATTGCATGTATCTCTCCTTGTAGAGAAAGAAAAGGAAACTATCTCTCTCCTGGTTGTGTGTACCTTTTCTAGCCTAAATGATTTACTTGCCGCTAATCTACAAATTAGAGAAGGGTAATTTTGTCCTATCTAGTGCATAATTATGTGCGTTGGTCACCGTGCTGTAAATAATAGACCTTAGATAAAGGAATGGAGGGAGTAGTGCACAAACCCCCTGTCGGGCGCAGGAGATAGGGTTTTCGAGATCGGTTCAGGCATGATTTTGGAGCGGTTGGTTGGAGGAGGGGATGCCCATAAGTGACGCAATCATGCCATGAGCAAGTGCTCAAAGTAGCTTGTGTTTTTCCTGTAGATGAAGATGGTTTTTGTGGAGATAATGAGTGATTTTCGTCAGTCTGTTATTTCATCATAGTGAGAAGTGAGAGGTTGATTGGTGTAGCATGTGAGAAGTGAAGAGAATATTGTTGATTGTCTTTCGTCAGTTTGTTCCCTATGTGGTCAAATTCTGAAGAAAGCAAAGTGAAGAGTTTTAAGTCTGAAACTCTGTTTTTGGAGTAGTTCTATTTCACAGTCAAATTCTGAAGAAAGAACATTGTTTGTTTGTTCTCTGTCTAGTCAAATTCAGAAGAATGAAAAAGTGAAGAGCTTGTTTGTTCTCTCTGTGGTCAAAGGATTTATTATGTGGAATTAAATAAATAATAAACTCAGTAAAACAGAGCTAGAACTTGTTGTTTGTTCCATGTGTGGTCACTCTAGTTGTGTGGTCGCTCTGTTTTTTGAGTACTGACATTAGTTATGTAGCAGCACAAAAAATTAATCAAGCTTGTTCTTTTTCAACTATTCAACTTATGCATGAAACTGAAACCGACGGCAGTTGAAAACTCTGTTTTTTGTTGCATACTCTTCTGCATCTGCTGCTACATCTGCATTATGTAGGCCAAAGTTTATTTGCTACTATAGCTACTCTGCTAAGAAAACAAATGAAGTTAGCTTAATCTGTTGTACTGGAGATGGAGCTTGCTGAATTTATTTTCATGTCATGCAGGATGTCTTCGATCCTCTCGATTACCTTGGCGTCGGATATCACTATAATGGGCACTTTGTGAAGAAAGATGGAATTATATATTACAGTGGTCAGTTAGAAGCGGAGGCATCAATTGAGAGGGATCAACTCAGTTACAAGTACTCTTGGAGGTTACTAAAGATTTATATGATGTGGAAGAGGAATATGTCATTAAGGACAGACAGATGAAGTTGCATTGGCTCTTGCCAGGGAAATCATTTGTCGATGGCCTATGTTTTCTTTGTGATGATGACTCAGTTTAGAAAATGGATAGTTCCATTGCATATGGTGAGTATGCAGATATCTATGTAGATCAACTAGAAGCAAACAGAAATTCTGGTGCCAATCATAAGGGGCAGGGAATCAGACTGCAGGAGATGGTATGTTTGACATTGCAGTTGGTGAAATATACACTGCACACAAAGGAACAAAACTGCCACTTGTTAGTGTTGAAGTTGTTGATACAATATATGTTGAAGCACTGCTGAAGTGTGATGTTGCGGTTCCCCAAGTTGGAGAAGAAGCACATGCAACTCCTATCCCAAGGTCATCAAGCTCTGCTCCTGGTTGTAGCTTTGTCAAGGCAGCAACAAGGTCTGGCATCTCTGCAGCAAGCTCAATTCCTGGTTTTAGCTCTGCCAATGCAGCAACTAGCTCACCTCCTGGTACTCCAAGAGCAACAACTGGTGTTGAAGCACCTTTGCAAATACCAGTTAAAGCTAACAAGAAGAGAGATAGAGAAGGAAAGAAGTTGAGATTTCAGAAGATTCAGATTGTGATTATCTTCCTCTTATTGAATGCAGTTCAGGCGAGGATTTGGAGGCAGAGGAGTTGAGAAAGATGGCAAGAGCCCTGAGGCAACAAAGGAGAGCCAAGAAAAGAGGAGATGTAGTAGGTCCAATTGTGCAAGACAATAAAGTGGTAGAGGCTGGTGAAGAATGTCATGAAGAAGGAAATGAAACACCTTATTATGACTCAGATGATGATTGGTCATACGACGAGGAAAGTGATGGTGAAGCAGGTACAACTATGGTTAGGAGAAAAAGTCAATGGCCTAGATATGACAATACAGCTGAAAAACCAAAGTTATTGCTGGGAATGGTGTTCAGAGGTAAGGAGCAAATGAAGAAGGTCATAATAAACTATGGAATTAAAGAGCGCATTCATTTGGCTTTTACAAAGGACGAGGAAGCAAAGGTTAGAGCTCATTGCACATGGCCAGGTTGCCCATGGATGATCTATGCATCAAGAACAACCAAGAACAAGTGGCTTGAAGTTTCGACTCTTATCG
This sequence comes from Aegilops tauschii subsp. strangulata, assembly GCF_002575655.3. Lineage (NCBI taxonomy): Eukaryota > Viridiplantae > Streptophyta > Magnoliopsida > Poales > Poaceae > Aegilops > Aegilops tauschii. The sequence continues at coordinate 360,308,409 of NC_053035.3, forward strand.
ATGATCATCAATGTGTCCCTAGGAGAGACAACAAGCTAGTGACTGCTGAAGTTATTGCTAAAATATATGGGAAGTTGATACAAGCAAACCCCACATGGAAACTTGAGAATATTAAACAAACTGTCTTGGAGGACTTGGGTGTTGATGTTCATATAGCAAAAGAGCAAAGAAGCTTGTGCTAGAAAGGATGTGGAATTCCGAACATGGGGAGTATTCCAGAGTGTTTGACTACCAGCAGGAACTTATGAGAAGCAATCCAGGTAGTACAGTTGCTATAACACTTGATCCAGAGATGAGAGATGACCAACATGTTTTCCGGAGATTTTATATGTGATTTGCTGCATGTAAGAAAGGTTTCCTAGCTGGGTGTCGAAGGGTAAAAGGCCTAGATGGATGTTTCATCAAGGGTGCTACCTGTGGGCAGTTGTTATGTGCTTTGGGCAGAGATGCAAATAACCAGATTTATCCGATAGCATGGGCTTTAGTTGAGAAGGAAACATATGACTCTTGGTTTTGGTTTCTTGCACTGTTGAACAAGGATCTGAAAATACCAAACCAAGGAGAAGGTTGGGCGGTAATATTCGACCAGCAAAAAGGTCTAATTGGTGCTATTGAGGACATAATTCCCAAAGTTGAACACAGGATGTGCGCAAGACATATATATGCAAATTGGAAAAAGAAAAAACCTGGCCATGACCTACAAAAGAGGTTTTGGAGGTGTGCAAAAGCTCCCAACCAAATCTTGTTCAACTACAATAGAGCTAGGTTGGCTCAGATAACACCGGAAGGAGCGAGAGATATGATGAACACAAGTCCAGAGCATTGGAGTAGAGCACACTTGAAGATTGGGTCCAATTATGATTCAGTCGACAACAACATGTGTCAATGTGGGTTGTCCTCATCCACCATGGCTTGAGGGCAAAAATCTTAGGTCCGACCTGCTGGACTGGTGGGCAGCAGCTAGCGTGTTGCGTCGTTCCCTCTTTGGAGGCGCCTTCTTGAGAGCTTGTTCCCCTCTCATATGGATGCCAAGGTGTGGATTGAAGGGGTGAGAACGATGTTGCTCTTGGCATGATGTGGCTATCGATTATTGTGGGGCTCAACATTTCTTCTTAGTGGTCTAGTTTCAAGTTACAATTTGTAATTTGGTTGAGCTCTCTATCGTTTGACGGGCCGACGCCATTTGTATTAGGGCAAGAGGGTTGCAGGGCCTTCTGGGCATGATGCATGACAACACTCAATAATATTTTATTTCGTGCTCCTGTGACCTAGCAAAGGGCGGTGGCTGGTCTAGACCATGAGTTCCATCTCCTCACGTCTGTCGCTTCGGTGAGGGAACATGCACCCCAATGCTTCGGTCTGGTGGCCGTAGAGTTGGGTGAAATGTAGGGTTTGGTCGCTGGTCGGCAGTGGCGATACGATGGCGTCGTCATTGAATATCTTCCAAGAGTTTGAAGAAGGTGAACGACCTCATCACAATGCCGTCCCAACATGATTCAGCCTTGTTGCTTTATACTCCCTCCGTTCTCAAATATAAGTCTTTTTAGAAATTCCCACAAGTGAAATTCAACAAGTGACTATATACGGAGCAAAGTGAGTGAATCTACATTCTAAAATATGTCTACATATATCCATATTTATAGTCCATTTGAAATGTCTAACAAGACTTACATTTCGGAACGGAGGGAGTATATAAAACGAAGTGTAAGCCTTTTTGGATAAATGAAAGTTGTAACTTTAATTATAGAGCTACACATGTGGTTTTCACTGATCTCACAGTACTATACTAGATCAAAACTTGTGCCTACCAATCAGTCATCGCTCCGGGACGCGTCTAAGCGTGAAGCAAGCAGAAATTATCCTGATGTGACAAATTATCCTGATGTGACACATCACATATACTTGTAGCGATTTACTCCCTCCGTTCCATAATGTAAGACGTTTTTAAACACTACGTCTTACATTATGGGACGGAGGGAGTAGCAATCGTGCTCATCGGTCCGGGACGCATTTACTTGTGAACCACGCAGAAATATACACCTCTGATGTGATATGTGAGGGTCACGTCTACTAGCAGTCGTGTATCCCCACTTAAAAATCACGTTGCGCCCATGCAGCCGTTCCCGTGCGCGCCTGGCCAGCCCCGCGAAAATGCCCAGGACGATTGAATTCGTTCGCATCCGATGTGTCAAGCCCCACAGGCGTTTTATTTCTTCACTTTTGCTGTTGGTAGTGAGAAAGAAGTGATTGCCCGGACCTGACTGAGACTGACCCAGGTGCAGTAGTCGAGTCCACGGCGCGGTCTGGAACCCCAGTTCAAAGACTTTTCAGACTGGGTAACGCGTGTTTACAAGATGACAAGGACGTACACGTCCACATCCATCATCTCGGTCGCGCTTCATTACAAGCTAGCCCACACACCGTACCAGCTCCAACTGCTCTGCCGGTCTGCTGCCGTGACAGTTCTGATCAAATTCCCTGCCACCCGCTGCGAAATTTCCCTCCAAAAAATTCAACGGCAAAACTCGACGCGACCACCTTACCATCGCTCCCCTGCTCCGCCACCGCCTATAAAACTCCACATCCCCTCCCCTGTTGCCACCACCAAACCATCACACTCTCACACGGTGCTCTACACACGACGCCGCGCACTTGCCAGACCGCGCGACCCGCACCGTAGAGCGTGTAACATACTCCAACACAGCGACGACCGATGGCCCCCGCCGCCGCCTCGCAGCACCAGGCGACCACCGCGGCGCCGCCGAGCGGCCGTAAGGTGGTGGACGAGGTGTCCGGCTGGTTGCGCGTGATGGACGACGGCAGCATCGACCGCACGTGGACGGGCCCGCCGGAGGCCCTGCCGCTCATGGAGCCGGTGCAGCCCTACGCCGTGCCCCGCGACGGCCACACGCTCCACGACCTCCCCGGGGAGGGGGAGCCAAGCCTCCGGGTGTACCTCCCCGAGGTCGACGCGGGCAGCGCCGGCCGCCTCCCCGTCATCGTGCAGCTCCACGGCGGCGGCTTCTGCATCTCCCACCCGTCCTGGGTCCTGTACCACCACTTCTACGCGCGCCTAGCCTGCGCCCTTCCCGCCGTGGTCGTCACCGCCGAGCTACCCTTAGCCCCAGAGCACCGCATGCCCGCCCAGCTCGACACCGGTGTCGACGTGCTCCGCCGGCTGCGGTCAATCGCCGTGTCCGACGAAGGCGCTCTCGACGAGCCCGCGGCCGAGCTCCTCCGCGAGGCCGCGGACATGTCCCGGGTCTTCCTCGTCGGGGACAGCTCCGGCGGCAACCTCGTCCACCTCGTGGCCGCGCGCGTTGGCGAGGACGGCGCGGACGCCTGGGCGCCCCTCCGCGTCGCGGGCGGCGTCCCGATCCACCCGGGGTTCATGCGCGCCACGCGGAGCAAGTCGGAGCTGGAGGAGACGCCGGACTCGGTGTTCTTCACGCTGGACATGCTGGACAAGTTCATGGCCATGGCGCTGCCGGAGGGCGCTACCAAGGACCACCCGTACACGTGCCCGATGGGCCCGAACGCGCCGCCGCTGGAGTCCGTTCCCCTGCCCCCGATGCTGGTGGCCGTCGGGGAGAAGGACCTCATCCGCGACACCAACCTCGAGTACTGCGACGCGCTGCGCGCCGCCGGCAAGGAGGTGGAGGTGCTCATCAACCGCGGCATGAGCCATTCCTTCTACCTCAACAAGTTCGCCGTCGACATGGACCCTACCACCGGGGAGCGAGCCCAGGAGCTTATCGACGCCATCAAGAGCTTCGTCGCCCGCCACTAACAATAAAGCATACAGTATCCCACACGTGCCGCATCACTGTTATTAACATCAAGGTGTGTCTGCCATTAAGTCGATCGACCATATGTCTATGTGTGAGTTTTAACCGTGATGGCTTCTGGATTGTATCCGGTCGCCTCGTGTGTTATCAGTGTATGCGTCCAGAGTCTTTCGTTATCAGGCCATCTGCAGCAGCATTCGTGATCGGTACTGTTTCATGTCACTGTAATAACCAGTCGTAATCATGGGAACTGTTTGCAGTATTAAAGCATAAAAAGCATATAGTATTCCACACGTGCCGCACTGCTTATATGTGTTATGCGTTATACTGTGAGTATCAGGTATGTCTGCCATTGAGTTGAATCGACCTATGAGTGGGCTACTGAGCTTGACGTCCATATATACTTGGTGGCTTCTGGATTTGTATCATGTCGCCTTGCCTTAGTACATATGTGACCAACGTCTTTGGTTATCAGACCATGAAGCACCAGCATTCGGTATCAGATTGTCTAAGTGTGGAACTGTTTCAAGTCACTGTAATAACCCATCTTAGTTTGCCGCAAAAAGAAGAAGAAAAAAACCATCGTAGTTCAAAATTCAGACATACGATGTGCAAGGTATGTATAGCTGCATCTATTGTAAAATGTTCATAAAATAAGTCACTCTAATAAAAACAAACTACAGATGCATCGCTCATACCTAGCACAGCATATGGGATTGCGAGCAGAATCAAGTGACATTCTTGAAAGCACACAATTCGAATCACATGGCAGTTCGGAAAAGTTGGGAGGGTTACGAGGGTAGGCTGAAATGGGATCCATTTTCACACCAAATGCAGTCGGTCAGAGGCCCAGTCCCACTACGTGGGTTGAATCTGCAGTCGGCCCATAGGTTCTGTTGAGCAACATACCTATTCCGCGCCTAATGCGCTGAATAAATCCGAAATTACTAATTAGAGGTATCTTTTACAAAAAGTTACTGTTAAGTCCTCTCGTGATGCGAACCAACCTGTGGTTGGATGGTTAGAGGGATAGCGGTATCCCCAGCCCACCAGGATTCAAATCCTGGTGCTCGCATTATTCCCTGATTTATTTCAGGATTTTCGGCGATACGCTTTCAGTGGGAGGAGACGTTCCCGTCGACGACGAGGCGCCTACGGTGACTTCGTAAATCTCAAGATGATATACCGGCTCGGTCTCTAGAAGGTGCTCAGCCGGGTAGGATGTGCGTGTGTGCGTTCATAGAGATGAGTGTATGTGTGTATATATGAGCGCTTGCGTCTGTACTGATGTTAAAAAAAAACTCCTCTCGTGATGACAAGTGACGCAATGCATGTGCGACACTAATTTCTTCTCAAATAAATATGCACAATTATCACAGCCTGGGAGTTTTGTGCTCTTCTTTTGTAGATTTTTTTTCAAAACATTTTATCTCTTTAACCGTACGTTCTAATCGTGAACCGTTTTCACGTTGCATTTCTTGCACCAAAATCTTTGAAATTATATCACATATTAATAGATGTGGATGTATTTCTTTCCTAAAATACCCAAAAAAACTAAACTAAAACCCAAAGAACGTCGAAACAAATGCAAAACTGGAAGCACAATTGTGGTTTTCACTTTTTGGGGCAACACAACTATGGTTATTCAGTTTTCTGTAAGCACAACTGTGTTTTTCACTTTTCAAGAAAGCACAATTGTATCTGTCACTTTTCGAAAGCATAACTATTCTTTTCACTCTTAGGAAGCATAGTTGCACTTCACGTGAAAGCACAATTATTCTTTGCCGTGAAGCGCAACTTTGCCTTTTCACACAATGTGCTTCACTGGACATTCTTATTAGAAACCAAGGAAAAACCAAGCAAAACTTAAAAACCTAAACAAAAAACATGCAGACAAGAGAAAACAAGTGTTCACGCGGGTGCTTGATACGTCCATTTTGCATCATGTTTTTGTATTGCTATTTACGATGTTTTTATCCATAATAATGCTTTTTGGAGTAATTCTAGTGTCTTTTCTCTCATAATATGCAAGATATATACACAAAGAGGGAGAATTCCGACAGCTGGAAATCTGGACCTGGAAAAGCTACGTCAGGCCACCTATTCTGCACAACTCCAAACAAGCTGAAACTTCACGAGGATTTTTTATGGAATATTTGAGGATTATTGGAGCAAATAACTACCAGAGGGGTCCCACCAGGTGGGCACAACCCACCTGGGCGCGCCAGGGAGCCCAGGCGCGCCCTGGTGGGTTGTGCTCACCCAGGCCCACCTCCGGTGCCCATCTTCTGGTATATAGGTCATTTTGACCTAGAAAAAATAAGGAGAGAACTTTCGGGACGGAGCGCCCCCGTCTCGAGGCGGGACTTGGGCAGGAGCACTTTTGCCCTCCAGCGGAGCGATTCCGCCGGGGGAACTTCTCTCCTGGAGGGGGAAATCATCGTCATCATCATCACCAACAACTCTCCCATCTTGGGGAGGGCAATTTCCATCAACATCTTCAACAACACCATCTCATCTCAAACCCTAGTCCATCTCTTGTCTTCAATCTTGTTACCGAAAGTATAGATTGGTGCTTGTGGGTGACTAGTAGTGTTGATTACATCTTGTAGTTGATTACTATATGGTTTATTTGGTGGAAGATTATATTCAGATCCAATACGCTATTTAATACCCCTCTGATCTTGAGCATGATTATTATTTGTGAGTAGTTACTTTTGTTCTTGAGGTCACGGGAGAAATCATGTTGCAAGTAATCATGTGAACTTGATATGTGTCCGATATTTTGATAGTATGTATGTTGTGATTCCCTTAGTGGTGTCATGTGAACATCGACTACATGACACTTCACCATATTTGGGCCTAAGGGAATGCATTGTGGAGTAGCAATTAGATGATGGGTTGCGAGAGTGACAGAAGCTTAAACCCCAGTTTATGCGCTATTCCGTAAGGGACCGATTGGATCCAAAAGTTTAATGCTATGGTTAGAATTTATTCCTAATACTTTTCTCGTAGTTGCGGATGCTTGCGGGAGGGTTAATCATAAGTAGGAGGTTTGTTCAAGTAAGAACAGCACCTAAGCACCGGTCCACCCACATATCAAATTATCAAATTAGCGAACACAAATCAAACCAACATGGTGAAAGTGACTAGATAAAAATTCCGTGTACCCTCAAGAACGCTTTGCTTATCATAAGAGACCATTTTGGCCTGTCCTTTGCCTCAAAAGGATTGGGCTACCTTGCTGCACTTTTATTACTACTATCGTTACTTGCTCGTTACAAATTATCTTGCTATCAAACTACTCTGCTACTTATAATTTCAGCACTTGCAGACATTACCTTACTGAAAACCACTTGTCATTTCCTTCCGCTCCTCGTTCGGTTCAACACTCTTACCTATCAAAAAGAGCTACAATTGATCCCCTATACTTGTGGGTCATCAAGGCTATTTTCTAGCGCCATTGCCGGGGAGTGAAGCGCCTTTGGTAAGTGGAATTTGGTAAGGAAATATTTATATAGTGTGCTGACATTTATTGTCACTTGTTACTATGGAAAACAATCCTTTGAGGGGTTTGTTCGGGGTGTCTTCATCTCGACCGAAACCAAAATTAGCTACCCCTCAACCTACTGCACCTACTGAAAATATTGAATATGAAATTCCTTCGGGTATGGTAGAACAACTGCTAGCTAATCCTTATGCAGGAGATGGAATCGAACACCCTGATATGCACTTGATATATGTAGAACAAATTTGTGGATTGTTCAAGCTTGCAGGTTTACCCAGGGATGAAGTTATGAAAAAGGTTTTCCCTTATCTTTGAAGGGAAAACATTGGCACGGTATAGGCTATGCGATGATATTGGATCTTGGAATTGGAATCGTTTGAAATTGGAGTTCCACCAAAAAAATTATCCTATGCATCTAGTTCATCGTGATCGGAATTATATATATAATTTTTGGCCTCGTGAAGGAGAAAGTATCGCTCTAGCTTGGGGGAGGCTTAAGTCAATGTATATTCATGCCCCAATCATGTGCTCTCAAGAGAAATTATTATCCAGAACTTTTATGCTCAGCTTTCTCGTAATGATCAAACCATGCTTGATACTTCTTGTGCTGGTTCTTTTATGAAGACTATTGAATTCCGGTGGGATCTTTTGGAAAGAATTAAAGGCAACTCTGAAGATTGGGAACTCGACGAAGGTAAAGAGTCGGGTATTAAGCTTAAGTATGATTGTGTTAAATCTTTTATGAATACCGATGCTTTTCAAAAGTTTAGCACTAAATATGGACTTGACTCTGAGATAGTAGCTTCCTTCTGTGAATCATTTTCTACTCATGTTGATCTCCCTAAAGAGAAGTGGTTTAAATATCACCCACCTATTAAAGAAGAAATCAAAGAACCAGTACCAGTTAAAGAAGAAACTATACTTTACAATGTTGATCCAGTTGTTCCTTCTGCTTATATTGAGAAACCACCTTTCCCTATTAGGATAAAGGAACATGCTAAAGTTTCAACTGTGGTTAACAAAAGCTATATTGGAACACCTAAACCTGATGAAGAAATCAAAGTAGAACCTAGTATTGCTATGGTTAAAGATCTCTTGGAAGAAGATATGGATGGACATGTTATTTACTTCTGTGAAGAAGCTACTAGAATTGCCAAACCTGGTAAAAAAGATAAACATAGACCTATTGTTGGCATGCTCGTTGTCTCAGTTAAAATAGGAGATCACTGTTATCATGGTTTATGTGACATAGGTGCTAGTGTGAGTGCTATTCCTTACATCTTATATCAAAAAATTACGAATGACATAGCACCCGCAGAGATAGAAGACATAGATGTTACTATTAAACTTGCTAATAGAGACACTATATCACCAATTGGGATTGTTAGAGATGTTGAAGTCTTGTGTGGGAAAATAAAATACCCTACTGATTTTCTTGTTCTTGGTTCCCCACAAGATGACTTTTGTCCCATTATCTTTGGTAGACCTTTCTTGAACACCATTAATGCTAAAATAGATTGTGAGGAACAAACTGTCGGTGTTAGTTTTGGTGATGAGTCTCACGAGTTTAATTTTTCCAAGTTTAGTAGAAAACTTCATGAAAAAGAATTGCCTAGTAAATATGAAATAATTGGTCTTGCTTCTATTGTTGTGCCATCTACTGATCCTTTAGAACAGTATTTGCTAGACCATGAAAATGATTTACATATGCATGAAAGAAATGAAATAGATAAGATTTTCTTTGAACAATGTCCTCTGCTTAAACACAATTTGCCTATTGAAACTCTAGGAGGTCCTCCTCCACCTAAAGGTGATCCTGTGTTTGAATTAAAACAATTGCCAGACACGTTGAAATATGCTTATCTTGATGAAAAGAAGATATATCCTGTTATTATTAGTGCTAACCTTTCAGAACATGAAGAAGAAAGATTATTGAAAGTTCTAAGGAAGCACTGAGCTACTATTGGATATACTCGTGATGATTTAAAGGGCATTAGTCCCACTCTATGTTAGCACAAAATTATATGGAACCTGATGCTAAACCCGTTGTTGACCACCAACGTCGGTTAAATCTTAAGATGAAAGAAGTGGTAAGAACGGAAATATTAAAACTTCTGGAAGCAGGTATAATCTATCCTATAGCTGATGCTAGATGGGTAAGTCTTGTTCATTGTGTCCCTAAGAAAGGAGGTATAACTGTTGTTCCTAATGATAAGAATGAACTTATTCCACAAAGAATTGTCATAGGCTATAGAATGATAATTGATTTTAGAAAACTAAACAAAGCAACTAGAAAATATCATTACCCTCTGCCTTTTAATTATCAAATGCTTGAAAGATTATCTAAGCACACACATTTTTGCTTCCTTGATGGATATTCTGGTTTTTCACAAATATGTGTTTCTCAACCTGATCAAGAAAAGACCACTTTTACTTGTCCCTTTGGAACTTATGCTTATAGTCGTATGCCTTTTGGTTTATGTAATGCACCTGCTACCTTTCAAAGATGTATGACTGCTATATTCTCTGACAGTGAAAATATTGTTGAGGTTTTCATGGACGACTTCTCTATTTATCGGAAGTCTTTTGATGATTGTTTAAGCAATCTTGATCGAGTTTTGCAGAGATGTGAACAAACAAATCTTGTCTTGAATTGGGAGAAGTTCCACTTTATGGTTAATGAAGGCATTGTCTTGGGTCATAAAATTTCTGGAAGAGGTATTGAAGTGGACAAAGCTAAGGTTGATGCAATTGATAAAATGCCATGTCCTAAAGATATAAAAGGTATTCGTAGTTTCTTAGGTCATGCTGGTTTCTATAGGAGGTTTATCAAAGATTTTTCTAAAATTTCTAGGCCTCTCACGAATCTTTTGCAAAAGGATATTCCTTTTGTTTTTGATGATGATTGCTTAGAAGCCTTTGAAACACTCAAGAAAGCCATAATTTCTACACCTATTGTTCAACCACCTGATTGGAACTTGCCTTTTGAAATTATGCGTGATGCTAGTGAATATGCTGTTGGTGTTGTTCTAGGACAAAGAGTTGATAAGAAATTGAATGTTATTCATTATGCTAGTAAAACTCTAGACAGTGCTCAACGAAACTATGCTACTACTGAAAAAGAATTCTTAGCTGTGGTGTTTGCTTGTGATAAATTTAGACCTTATATTGTTGATTCCAAAGTAACTGTTCACACAAACCATGCTGCTATTAAATATCTTATGGAAAGGAAAGATGCTAAACCTAGACTTATTCGATGGGTTCTCTTGTTACAAGAATTTGATTTACATATCATTGATAGAAAAGGAGCTAAGAATCCCATAGCGGATAATTTATCTAGGCTTGAAAATGTGCCTGATAACCCACTACCTATTGATGATAGTTTTCCTGATGAGCAATTAGCTGCAATAAATGTTGCTCATAGTACTCCTTAGTATGCTGACTATGCTAATTACATTGTTGATAAATATTACCACCTAGCTTTACATACCAACAAAAGAAAAAATTCTTCTATGATTTAAGACATTCCTTTTGGGATGACCCGCATCTTTATAAAGAAGGAGTAGACGGTATTATTAGACGTTGTGTACCTGAGCATGAACAAGGACAAATCGTACGGAAATGTCACTCCGAAGCTTATGGAGGGCATCATGCTAGAGATAGAACTGCTCACAAGGTATTGCAATCTGGATTTTATTGGCTACCCTCTTCAAGGATGCCCATAAGTTCGTCTTATCTTGTGATGAATGTCAAAGAATAGGTAATATCGATAAGCGTCAAGAAATGCCTATGAACTATTCACTTGCTGTTGAACCATTTGATGTTTGGGGATTTGATTACATGGGACCTTTTCCTTCCTCTAATGGGTATGCACATATTTTGGTTGCTATTGATTATGCTACTAAATGGGTAGAAGCTATTCCAACCAGTAGTGGTGATCACAACACCTCTATTAAAATGCTTAAGGAAGTTATTTTCCCAAGGTTTGGAGTCCCTAGATATTTGATGACTGATGGTGGTTCACACTTTATTCATGGTGCTTTCCGTAAAATGCTTGCCAAGTACGATGTTAACCATAGAATTGCATCACCTTATCATCCTCAGTCTAGTGGTCAAGTTGAACTTAGAAATAGAGAAATAAAATTAATTTTGCAAAAGACTGTCAATAGGTCCAGGAAGAATTGGTCTAAGAAATTAGATGATGCACTTTGGGCTTATAGAACAACATATAAAAATCCTATGGGTATGTCTCCTTATAAAATGGTTTATGGAAAAGCTTGTCATTTGCCTCTTGAATTAGAACATAAAGCATATTGGGCCATCAAAGAGCTCAGCTATGATTTCAAACTTGCTGGTGAAAAGAGGTTATTTGGTATTAGCTCATTAGATGAATGGAGAACCCAAGCTTATGAAAAATGCAAAATTATTCAAAGAAAAGGTTAAAATATGGCATGACAAAAGAATACAAAAGCGTGAGTTTAAAGTCGGAGAATATGTTCTTTTGTACAAATCTCGTTTCAGATTCTTTGCAAGAAAACTCCTCTCAAAATGGGAAGGCCCCTACGTTATCGAGGAGGTTTATCGGTCTAGAGCCATCAAAATAAATAATGTCGAAGGTACTAACCCGAAGGTTGTCAATGGACAACGAATAAAACATTATATCTCAGGTACACCCATTAATGTTGAAAGTAATATTATCCAAACTTTGACACCGGAAGAACACATAAAAGAGTCCTTCCGGAACACTCCAGAATCGTGAAAATAAGGAGGTGCGTGATACGATAAGTAAATGGACTCCGAAAAATCCGCAAAAATATTTTTTGTCAGTTTTGGAATATTTAGAAAAATAGGAAAATAAGAAACTTCCAGGTAGCGTACCCTGGTGGGCACAAGACACCAGGGCGCGCCACACCTGGGACACCTTCCGGACTCCGTGTTTCTATACTTTGCTTGTCTCCCAAGATAAAAAAAATCTATATATACTCCCCAAACCTGTTAACCACCGTATCGCGGAGAAATCCTCTGTTCTATTTTCTTGTTGTTTTCTGCGTAGTTCTGGAAATATGTCGTCCCAAGACTCTGAGAGAGCTATGTCTCACATCTCATTGCTGACCCAAAGACCTATGGGGACCGATCTTCTGATGGTCGACCTACAGATGATGAGGAGGATGCTCACTTGATGAGGATCGATGATTCAAGCTCGGAGGAGGAGGATGTTCCTCTACCTCAACCTGGGGATATGCACGTGGAGTTCAAGAAGTCAAGTCTCCCTAAGAGAGCTAACTGGTCTAAAACCAATCTATTCCTTTTCGTTTTCGGCAGAAAAACAAAGGGGATTTATGTGACAAGATCTTGAAGATGGAGTTGGAAGTTGATGATTTAAAGGAAGAAATTGCTCTCCTCAACTACAACATGAAAAATTTGAAGGCACAATTGTCATCACCACCACCTTCTTCTTCACCACCAAAAGAGAATTGAGTATCGGGTATGGGCACTCCCCTTGGCTTCCGCTAAGCTTGGGGGAGGTGCCCCGGTATCGTATCATCCCACTATCTTTTTGCCTTTACATATTTTAGTTCGGTCTTTTGCTTTAGATGAATAAAAGTTTAGTTCGATCCTTTCTTCTTTGAGAGTTTTCTTAGTGATCTATCCTTGTAATCATGTGCAAGTTATATAATAAAGTTTAGTTTGAGTTTTTTCTTTCTTTACTTTCATGTTGCAAATAAAAGAAAGGAAATAAGAAAGAAAAAAGAGAAAGGAAATAAATAAAAGGAAAGAAATAATGAAAAAGATCATATACTAATCTTATGGTAGGTGATGACACCACATAAGGAAAAGTATAAGTAGAAAATTTTATTAGAGATTGACAAACATAGCATTAGTCAATGATGCAACTCATGAAAGAATTAATAAGGGAAGAGAAGATTCACATATAAATATACGATCCTAGATCTTTTGTGATTGTGAGCCCTCATCAAAATATTATATGCCAAAATTGTTGACGTTGGACAAGGAAGACAACTTAATGGTTTATGTTTGTTTATATTCACATAGAAGTCATATTGTCATGGATCCTTTAACATGTGGTGCTTGCCCCCTATCTTTGCTAGCCAAAAATTCCGCACTAAGTAGAGATACTACTTGTGCATCGAAAAACCCTTAAACCCAAATCTTATTTTCAAGTGTTCACCATACCTACCTAGGGATTGAGCAAGATCCCTCAAGTAAGTTGTCATCGGTGCAAAAAGGCAATAAAAATTGCTTCTAAATGTGTGAGATCATTTAGTGTAAGAGAAAATTGAGCGTTGCACGAACTTGTGATGGTGAAGAATAAAAGCGACAGACTGCATAATAAAGGTCGCTATCACAAGGGGCAATGCAACGTGACATTCTTTTGCACTAAGGTGTTGAGCATACAAACAAATAAGCGCATGGCAACCTCTGCTTCCCTCTGCGAAGGGCCTATCTTTTACTTTTATGTATTTACTTTTATGCAAAGAGTCAAAGTTTCCTTCTATTCCTTTTTATTTTTCTCCTTTGGCAAGCATCATGTGGTGAGGAAAGAACTAGGCACATATGTCCAGTTGAATATAGATAGCATGAGTTATTATTGTTGACATCACCCTTGAGGTGAATACATTGGGAGGCGAAACTATAATCCCTATCTTTCTATGTGTCCGGTTAAAACGTTTTGCTCATGTGTACGCGGTGAGTGTTAGAGAATCTCCAGCCGTTCGGCCCCCCAGGGCGCTAAAAAAGAGCGGTCTGGGGGCGAACCGGCGCTAGTTCGGCCCCTGGGGGCGACCTAGCTCCCAGTCACGCCCCCAGGCGCCGGCCCCAGGGCGCGGAAAATTCGAACTTGGTCGTTCCCGCTCACAAAAGACGCCACAAGTCCGGCGATCACAAGTCACAGTTCGGCGATCGGATATAGTCAGGCGTACAAAAAATAGAGCGGCACATTCGCGTGCGCAATGCATCACTCGGCGGGGTCGGCCACAGGCGTCGGCGGAGTCGGTGTGCGCGGGCTTGGCGGTGTCGGAGCTGCTTCCGCGCTGGGCGTTGTCGGCGCGGCTTCGGTGCTGCTGGGCGTCGTGGAGGCGTCATCACGCGGGCTTGGCGGCAGCGGCGGCGTGGGCGTCGTCGAGGGAAGCTGGTTCAGCATGAGGCTGCGCTCCACCAAGTACCACGCCTTGACCGCCTCATCGGTGCTCTGGAGCATGTCCGCCCCGCCCAGCAGGAAAGCCAGGTTGGTGTTTCTCTTCTTCACGGCGACGTTGGTCCGGAGTAGGTCGAGCTTGACGGCGCTGCTCGACATCAAAGCCGACCACCGCACATCGGTCTTCTCTTCACGAATGACGGCTCGGGCCTGCGCGTCGGCGAGGCAGTGCTCGTTGGACTCCTGCACTTGAGCGGTGGCCGCGTCGGCGTGTTTCCCCTTCTTGGCACCTTTGTTGCCGTCCGGCCGCCCTTCCGATGCACCAGGAGTCGGCGCGTCGGGCTTGTAGGTCTCCTTGGCCTTGTCGAGGGTGCGCCGGACTTCCGCCCACTTCTCGCACTTGTCAATGCGCTTGTAAACGTGGAGGTACTTGAATTCGGCGTCGCTGTTGCTCTGCCGGTATAGGGCGAACATGCGCAGCAACTGCGCGGAGGAACAAACAGTTGGCGGGCGCACACGGCGAAGAGAGGCGGGAGACCGGCGTGGCATACCTGATCCTCAACGCTGGCGCCGCTCTCCGGGCGAGCCGCGACCTCCTCGATGACCCCATGCCATTTGTTGCACGCCCCCTGGATACGCCCCCAATGGTTCGCCATCGCCTTCGAGCCGTGCTGCATGTAGAAGCCTTTGAAGTAGGGGTCGACGAGCTTGCGCTCGTCGAACTCGGCCTTGATGCGCTCCCAGTACGTCTCGATGCTCTGGTTCGTGCCGGTGGTCGGGTCGAGGCAGACGACTTTCCATGCTTCGGCGAGGCATTCCTCCTCCTTGGACGCCCACTTGATGCGCGGCTCGCCTAACCTGGCCGCCCGCTTCTTCTTCTTGCGCCTCTTCGCCGAAACAGTTGCCGGCTCCTCCTCCACCTCCTCCTCCTCGTCATCCTCCTCCTCCTGCTCCTGCTCCTCCTGCTCCTCCTCGCCGTAGACATAGCCGAGCTCGCCGTCCATGCCGCCGCTGAGATCCACCGTCTCGTCCGGGGTGTCGAACCCGAGAGACGCGGCGGCCGCGACCGAACCTGCGGCGATGATGTCGTCCATGTCGCCCTCGGTCTCGTCGGTGTCGCCGAGGTGCGAGAAGGGTAGCGTGCAACGGCGGATATGGGGCGTCGGGGAGGACGCGTAGGCGGGTGGCGAGTAGTTGTGTGGAGGGTACTGCACGCGGGCGAGGGCGTGCGCTGGGCCGGGTGTCCATGGGGGAAGGTGACGTTTGGGTTGAACCCACCGTGCGCGCCCCCGTCCGCGTAGCTCGGCGAGGGTGATCCCCATGGCTGCGGCCACGGAGAGCCGACGCTTTGCTGGCCCCAGGGAGCGTACTGGGCGTGGCTGCCGGGAGGATTCATCATCCCCGCGCGAGTCGCCTCGGCCTCGGCTTGGTCCGCCGAAGCGGCAGCCGCAGCCGTGTGCGCCGCGTTGTCACGGGCCTTCTTGGCGATGGCCCTGTTCCGCCGGTCGGCGGTCACAGCCTCCCGCCGCTGAACTTTCACCCTCCACTCGGCGTTTGGCATGCCCGGCGACTTGGACGGCGGCGCCCTCGGCTTCCTCTGCTTCGGCTGGGCGACGGAGGCGATCGCGGTTGCCGCCTGGCGGGGGACGACGTGCTTCTTCGGTGGCATGGTGGCCGGCTGGGAGGCGAGCGGGAGGGAGGTTGCCGGGAGGAAAGGAGAAAATGGGAGGGAAGTGGGGGAAAAGGAGGAAGAAACGGTGGGAATAGGCGCTGGACTCACCGACAGGGCGGACCCACGCGCCCTTTTCGCTTGTGCCGGCGCCCCAGGCGCCCCCAGGGCGCCAGGTTCTGCCTGGGTCCGCCGGCACCAGTTTCGGCCCGAGCCAGCGAAAAACGGGCTTCTAGGGGGGTGACTGGGCCGTTTTTTCGGCGTCGGCGCGGCAAAAACGCCTGGGGAGGGCCTGTTGGGGGCGCGGCTGGAGATGCTCTTAGCAATCATAGAAGACTATATGATGGTTGAGTATGTGGACTTGCCTAAAGGCTCCGATACATGACCCTTCCTGAAAAGATGATGAATTGTAGTTGCAAAGTTGACTGAGAACATAGTTTGTTGGTTTTTAATAGAGTTTTTGCTTTATACTTCAATAGTGTGATGAATTGTCACTTATTCATGAGAAGTCTATGATAAGAGTTTTATGACAAGAGTCTTATGTTTAAGTTTGTTGTTGTTATAATAATAAACATGATGCTTCTATGTTCGTATTTTATTTTTATTGACACCTCTCTCCCTAAGCATGTGGACATGTTTTTCGATTTTGGTTTTTCGCTTGAGGACAAGCGAGGTCTAAGCTTGGGGGAGTTGATACGTCCATTTTGCATCATCTTTTCTTACTATTATTTATGATGTTTTAATCCATAATAATGCTTTTTGGAGTAATTCTAATGCCTTTTCTCTCATAATATGCAAGGTATACACAAAGAGGGAGAATTCCAGCAGCTGGAAATCTGGACCTGGAAAAGTTCGTCACGCCACATATTCTGCACAACTCCAGACAAGCTGAAACTCCACAAGGATTTTTTATGGAATATTTGAGGATTATTGGAGCAAATAACTACCAGAGGGGGCCCACCAGGTGGGCACAACCCACCTGGGCGCGTCAGGGAGTCCAGGCGCGCCCTGGTGGGTTGTGCTCACCTAGGCCCACCTCTGGTGCCCATCTTCTGGTATATAGGTCATTTTGACCTAGAAAAAATAAGGAGAGGACTTTCGGGACGGAGTGCCGCTGTCTCGAGGCGGAACTTGTGCAGGAGCACTTTTTCCCTCCGGCAGAGCGATTCCGCGAGGGGAACTTCCCTCCCGGAGGAGGAAATCATCGTCATCATCATCACCAAAAACTCTCCCACCTTGGGGGGGGGGGGGGTTTCCATCAACATCTTCAACAGCACCATCTCATCTCAAACCCTAGTTCATCTCTTGTCTTCAATCTTGTTACCGGAACTATAGATTGGTGCTTGTGGGTGACTAGTACTGTTGATTACATCTTGTAGTTGATTACTATATGGTTTATTTGGTGGAAGATTATATGTTCAGATCCAATATGCTATTTAATACCCCTCTGATCTTGAGCATGATTATTATTTGTGAGTAGTTACTTTTGTTCTTGAGGTCACGGGAGAAATCATGTTGCAAGTAATCATGTGAACTTGATATGTGTTCGATATTTTGATAGTATGTATGTTGTGATTCCCTTAGTGGTGTCATGTGAACGTCAACTACATGACACTTCACCATATTTGGGCCTAAGGGAATGCATTGTAGAGTAGCTATTAGATGATGGGTTGCAAGAGTGACAGAAGCTTAAACCCCAGTTTATGCGCTATTCCGTAAGGGACCGATTGGATCCAAAAGTTTAATGCTATGGTTAGGATTTATTCTTAATACTTTTCTCGTAGTTGTGGATCCTTGCGGGAGGGTTAATCATAAGTAGGAGGTTTGTTCAAGTAAGAACAACACCTAAGCACCGGTCCACCCACATATCAAATTATCAAAGTACCGAACACAAATCAAACCAACATGGTGAAAGTGACTAGATGAAAATCCTATGTACCCTCAAGAACGCTTTGCTTATCATAAGAGGCCGTTTTGGCCTGTCCTTTGCCTCAAAAGGATTGGGCTACCTTGCTGCACTTTTGTTACTACTATCGTTACTTGCTCGTTACAAATTATCTTGCTATCAAACTACTCTGCTACTTATAATTTCGGCACTTGCAGACATTACCTTGCCGAAAACCACTTGTCATTTCTTCTGCTCCTCGTTCGGTTTCGACACTCTTACTTATCGAAAAGAGCTACAATTGATCCCCTATACTTGTGGGTCATCAGTGCTCCTAGCACACGACATGCGAATGCGGCTGGAGCAGCTCCTGCGCGCCTCCGTAGCACCCGCTGGGATTCCCCGGAAGGAGTGGACGTTACTTAGTCGCTCCCCGATAAAGCTCATTTCGTGCAACGTGCACACCCTCAGATCGCTAATGGGTTGGCCCATGTAATGAAGAAACAATATCGGCTTTCCTGGTATTGGAAACATTCTAGAATGTTCCTTTGTCTTGTTTTCTGTGTTTTTATCCATGGTTTATATGATATATACTTTTTTTGTTTTTTAAATTCACCTACTTTTTCAAATTTGAGATTATTTTATAAATCTATAAGATTTTTACAAATTCATAATTTTTTAAAGAATTCACAAACTTTTTTTGAATTCACAAACATTTTTAAATCCGGGAACTTATGTCAAATTCATGAATATATTTTCCAAGTTCGTGCATTTTTAATGCATGAACTTATATCAAATGCATGAATATATTTTTTCCAAATTTGTGCATTTTTTAATTCATGAAATTTTAGAAATTGTGAACTTACTTTTCAACTACGCATACTTTTTTACAAATTCGTGCACACTTTTCAAATATGTGAACTTTTAGTTCTAATTCATGGGGTTTTCAAAAAGCCCACGGTTAACATTTTTCAATTTGGGTACATTTTTTAAATTCATTCATTTTTTTATGAATTCACGAGCTTTTTTATTTAATTTTTGTTTACAAATCCATGATTTTTTTCAAATTCATGAACTTTTTGTGCAAATCAATGTTTTTAAATCAATGGTCAACGGTCGAGGTTGAAGAAATAACAAGTGAAAAAAGCCCAACAAGTGAGCGACCGAGTGAACCTGGCGAAGGGAGCGACGAGTTTTTGGGTTGGCCTATTCCAGAAGTGGTATATGATCAATGATTGATTCCTAGTTTATGTAAGTATGCATTAAAATGTGCAATGTGACGTTTAGTTACTTATGTGATGGATATTCGGTTCAATTATGCAACGATGTTTTATAAGTGTGTATATATATTATACTGATGGGCAAATGTTTTCTCGGCGGGAAGGGGGACAATGTTGTCTATCATATTTTATAAGTGTGTATATATATTGGTCCATCGCCATGTACATGTATATTTTCTCTATACATGGAGAAATGTTTCCTACGACCGGGTGTAGTTACTCTCACTTTTTGCAAGAACATGTGGTGCCCCCATGTTAGGTTTTGGTAATTGATGACAATCTCTATGGACTAATGGTTGCCTTGAGTTATATTTGAAGGATTTGTCCATAGGCTTGTCATGAAGTCCATGTGTTGGTTTCAAGTAGTTTATGTGTTGGCCAAGGTGCTTTTCAAGGAATTATCCAAAGTTTGGGTTGGCCATGTGAGAGTTGAGCCTATTGCAAGCATGTCTTAAGAAGAAGATTGTGTGAACATTCATGTTTACCTTCAAGACATCATCCTAATGAAGAGAGTTGGAAAGATTAAAGGTTGATCAAGACTAAGTACAAGAGTGATTCAGTTTGATAAACACACAAAGCATAGAAGATATACCGAGTGGGATCAAGTGATCCCATGGTATGGTAAGCATTGTCCATTACGCTTTGTGTACTAGCCCATGGTCTACGTGAGAGTTGTATGTGGGGTTAGGTATGTTTCCATGGGCTTGCGTCAAAAGAAAGATATCATACAACCCATGGAGAGGATGACATCTGGTGATCGCCATCAAGATTGCGGTGTGCAAGTTCAAGTGGAGCATCACGAAGAGATCAAGTGCTTGACGCTTGCCGTCCATTGTGGTGACAATGGAGTTGTGAAGATGTGCCGAAGAGTGGCTCACCCATAGTGGAGTATGGGGGAGCAATCAACAAGTCTTCATCGACCCAACGCAATCAAGAAAGGTGGTCCATCTTGAGGAGGACAAGATCTTCATCATCTAGCTCAAGTGAATTATACGCAAGGCAAAGGTTTGCCCTTGATAGGTTTTCTATTACCAGTCTCATGGTGGTAGTTGGGAGACCGGGTTATAGGATCGATTGCCGTACTACCAAGGGGGGCTCTCAAGTTGGTAGCTTGATCGTATCGTTCATAGAGAGCTCAAACCATTGCATCCTTGCATCATCTTTCTTGGTTCTTGTTTGGTTCTTCTCCTTGTGAGATTTGGAGCTTATGTCATCTTCATGACAAGCTCGAGTTCATCAAAAACGGAGTTCACATGCATCTTCTATGATGTTTTTGATGTTGGGTTTTTTGTCGGTTCTTCATTCATAGAGGTTTCACATCGCCGTTGGATGCTACTGGTCGTCATCTATCCAATAAGCTTGAGTTTGCTCAATTCGGAGCTCATATGCAGAAGTTGTGGCAGTTCTGGGTTTCCTGGTGCATTTGTTTTGCTTGGAGCTTGCGTGTTGCACCCCTGCAGTAGTACCACTTTGGGCAGCGGTAGTACCACCTATAAGCGGTAGTACCGTCCCTGTCGGTAGTAGTACCGCTTGTAAGTGGTGCTTCTGCTGTCCAGTTCCGCAGCTCCTACCGCTGCTTTTCTGAGGGTTCTGTTTTTCGTGTCGGGTTTAGTGGTTGTAGGGTGGCAGTGAAGTGCGGCAGTACCGCCTATAAGCGGTAGTATCACCCCGGTCGGGCGGTAGTACCGCTACTGCAGTACTGCCATCGTGCTCTGCTCTGCCCTGCCTCCTCTGCTCCCGTGTTCTGCTTCTCCCGCGGTAGTATCGCTGGGATGAGCGCTAGTACCGCTCTGACGGCACTACCGCCCCAAGGTTCATAGTTGTTGCTCTATTTTCCTGTTACTACCGCCTGAGTGGTAGTACCGCTTGCTAGAGCGGTAGTACCGCTCATGTGCGGGCTGAGCACATAACGATTGGATTTTCCCCTCCTATAAAAGGGGGTCTTCTTCCCCATTCAACCTTATCCTTCTAGCTCGTGTTCTTCCCCCATTGTTGACATTCTTCAAGCATGCAATCTCTCAATCCCTCCATCGATTCTTGCTAGTTTTGGGGGAAAAGAGAGAGGAGATCTAGATCCACATTTCCACCAATCACTTTCTCCTATATGTGAGGGGAACCCCTTGGGTCTAGATCTTGGAGTTCTTTGTGCTCTCCTCCTTGGTCTTCCTCTCATTTCCCTCCATAGATTTTGTTGCTTTGGTGGGATTTGGGAGTGAGGGACTTGAGCACTCCGTGTGCCCTTGCCATTGCATTTGGTGCATCGATTTGAGTTCTCCACGGTGATGCGTGGAAGTTACAAGTTGAGAAGCTTATTACTCTTGGGTGCTTGGTACCCTAGAGCTTGTTCCTCTTGGGTGCTTGGGCGCTCTAGACGGTTGGTGGTGCTTCGGAGCTTAATCATTGTGTTGTAAAGCTCCGGGCAACCGTCGGGGTCTCCAATTAGGTTGTGGAGATTGCCCGAGCAGTTTGACGGGTACCGTTGACCGCCCCCAAGGGTTGCCAAAGTGTACGGGTTCGGTGACCGTCCTCAAGGGTCCCTTAGTGGAATCATGGTATCTTGCATTGTGCGAGGGCGTGAGGAGATTAATGTGGCCCTAGTGGATTCTTGGGGAGCATTGAGCCTCCACACCGCTCCAAATGGAGATTAGCATCCGCAAGGGTGTGAACTTCGGGATACATCGTTATCTCCGTGTGCCTCGGATATCTCTTACCCGAGCCCTTTACTTATGCACTTTACATTGTGCTAGTCATAGTGGTTCATGTTACATATCTTGCTATCACTTAGTTTTTTATCTTGCTTAGCATAAGTTGTTGGTGCACATAGGTGAGCCTAGTTGTTGTAGGTTTTGTGCTTGTCAAATTAAGCGCTATGTTTATTCCGCATTTCTTCAAGCCTAAACCGTAATTATTTTAAAGCGCCTATTCACCCCTCGTCTAGGCGGCATCCTCGATCTTTCACTTTTGTTTTGTAAGTTATAGGTAGTATCTATCACATCGGAGTGTTTGTACGCACAGTATGTAGTATATAAGAATGTTCAGGTAGTATATATGCTACTTTTTAGATAATATGTATCATATTTGGAGCATACTCCTCTGTATGTACAAATATGTATGTATTGCACAATATAATAAAAAATATGGGCCCACTTGCAATTGTTTCGTATTACTCACTTTGGAGTATCTTAGATATAGTATATGAACATAATAAAAATAATAATGTAGTATATATACTATCACATGGTAGTACATGAGACAAGGATGTAACAACACCTAGTAGTAGGATGTATTTTCCCTATACATATGTTATTATTCAGAGCATGTTGTTGTTGTTGTTGTGCAGACAGCGCAAGTCACATTGAACTCATGTGCAATGGTTACCACAATCACATACAATTTCCTAGCAATCGTTTGCCAGCAATGCATGCACGACTTGTGCAGTCGTCTGTGTTGCTTTCACATACCACAAACAGTTCTGCTCAAAAAATTATGTGTTGTACTGTCGTATATCGCACACACATCTCCTTTCTGGATCGTGCCTGTGGATCAACCATCGCACATGTATCTCTTTTTATATATCAGAGGATTTCATTTTCTACCGTTTGTGATGCGTGAATTGCACAGAGTTCAATTTTAAGGGTGTGCGATAGGTGTGTCTTCATAGCAGGGTTCTGCACTAGTGTTAGAAATTTAGTCCAAAATACATAATTACATTAGCTATGAACACCATACAATTAAGGTGATGCAAATACTTGGGGCTCCCCCTTTCCTCCTGAAAGGTTACAAGAGTTGACATTCAACCTTTTATTGAGAAAGGGCTGCAAGAATGAAATGTTGAAAAGCCAGGCTTATGAACCGGACTGCTAGGCTGCAGCTAATCAACTCCGTCCTCACAGCCACGACAACCTTTTTCCTAACTACATTTGCACCTGACAAATGGGTGATACGTCTCCATCGTATCTACTTTTCCAAACACTTTTGTCCTTGTTTTGGACTCTAACTTGCATGATTAGAATGGAACTAACCCGGACTGACGCTGTTTTCAGCAGAATTGCCATGGTGTTATTTTTGTGCAGAAATAAAAGTTCTCGGAATCACCTAAAACTTCACGGAGAATATTTTTGGAATTTATAAAAAATACTGGCGAAAGAATCAAGACCAGGGGGCCCACACCCTGTCCACGAGGGTGGGGGTGAGGGAGTCCTCGACTAATGGGTCCTCGGGCGTCCGGCCTGTTATCTACTGGGCCGGACTGATGGGCTGTGAAGACATGAAGACCGAAGACTGCACCCATGTCCGGATTGGACTCTACTTTGCGTGGAAGGCAAGCTTGGCGACCGACTATGTAGATTCCCATTGATGTAACCGACTCCATGTAACCCTAGATCTCTCCGGTGTCTATATAAACCAGAGAGCGTAGTCCGGATGGGGACAGATTCATGACCATATACTCATAGGCTAGAATTCTAGGGTTTAGCCATTACGATCTCGTGGTAGATCAACTCTTGTAACACTCATATTCATCAAGATCAATCAAGCAGGAAGTAGGGTATTACCTCCATAGAGAGGGCCCGAACCTGGGTAAACATTGTGTCCCCCGTCTCCTGTTACCATCGATCCTAGACGCACAGTTCGGGACCCCCTACCCGAGATCCGCCGGTTTTGACACCGACATTGGTGCTTTCATTGAGAGTTCCACTGTGCCGTCGCCAAGAGGGTTGATGGCTCGCCTTGTTGTCAAGGATAATATCATCTCCGGAGGAGCCCTGGCCCCAGGCCAGACCCTCCGGCTCGGCGGCTTCGTCATGACCGTCGGCTCGGCCCTTAAGCTGACGATGACCTCTCAAGTCATCGAAAATCGCCTCCGCGTTGATCCCGAATACTCCGCCCGCATGGATCCAATGGAGTTATCGTCGTTGAATGAACTCCTGGATCGCATGGCCGCCTTGGGGGTCACTACATATTGAAGACGAACTATGTTCGGATCGCCGATCTTGAAGAGCCGGATATTTTCCGGCAGAAAAGCATGTCTCTTCCTCCGAACATAGAGTTGGATGATGAGCCTAAAAAATCAGTCGATATCCCGGAGCCCGAACTGTCCGGCCCGGTAGACCTCCAAATTCCGGATCCAAAATCGGGTCAGGGTTCGGATTCAATTCCACCCACCCACCCGGACATAGATGCTCTCAGAAGCATCAAACAACAGTCTCAGGAAATGGTCCACCACTTCTGGGCCAGATTCCTCCTTGTTAAAAACAAGGTAAAAGACTGCCGCGACGAAGACGCGATAACAGCATTCTGCAACAACTGCGCGGACGAAGGTATCCTTAACGACATCAATCGCCGCCGCATACCGAAGTTCGCTGACCTAGCAACTATCGTACAAAAGTACAGCGCGATGGAAAGCGCCTGGAAAACTCAGGCAGCTTGCTGGGAACCATCCCGGCTCCCCCTACAGGCGAAAAGGACGCGCCCCCGTGGCACGCCCAGCCGAACAGTCAAAAAACATAAACCCATTACGTTGCACGGCACCGTTCTAGAGGGATGGCTCAATGGCCCATGCAAAATACACACGATGCCGTATACCGTGGCAACCCACAGCCTTAGAGCATGTTGGATACTTCGGGAGGTAGCCAAGAGCGGCGAGGACATCCTTATCAAGGACACCCCAGAACAACACCCTCCGTGTCACGTCCCTAGCCTTTCTATGCACTTGGACTAGCTTGGTTGATGCATCATGTCTAAATTTCATTTAAAGTTGAATTGGGGATTGTTAAACCCTAGCACCAAATGAATTCAACTAGGTTCAAAATAAAAATATTTTCAATGAACCCAAAATGCCCTTCAAAAATGTTCATTATTTATGGAAAAAGGTTAAAACCTTTACCAGAGGTCATGCACATTTTTCCAAGGCATTTATGGTCTTTGAATTAATCCATATTTTATTTGAATTGGGGCATTTTAATACTATTAATATTTTCTAATGCTCCAACAATTCTGAAAATAGTTAAGGGCCTCTGTTATAATTCATTTAATGCCCACAATTATTTTCAGGATTTATTAAAATGATTTGGGCTATAAACTAAATCAAAACAAAATAACAAAAATAGAAAAGCAGAACAAATTATTGTTAGAGAGAGAGAACTGACCTGGCGCCCACTGGTCCGGCCCAGCACGGCCCAGTCCATCTGGCCGTGCCAGTCGTCCCCTTCCTTGGGACAGAAGGACGCCGGGCGTGTGCCCCTTGCGCGCGGCCACGCGTCTCGGCCACCTCCTGCTTCCGCCGCCTCCCCGACGTCGCTCTGGACGCCCTGGACGTCGACACGCACCCCCCGACCCCTCTCACTCTTCCCTGAGGCCCTCCTCCCCTCTGCTCCCTCTCTCTCGCTCGAACCCGAGCGCCACCGTCGCCGCCGCTCGTTGCTGCCGCGCCCACCCCCGATGCCTTGCCTCCCTGATCAGTCCAACACCTCCGCCACCTCGCACCACGCCTCTCCATCGAAGAAAGCTAACGCGGAGGCCCTGTGGAGCCGCCATCGTCGCCATCTTCCTCGTCCCTGTCCGGTGATCGCCGTCATCGATTCGCCGCACGCAGGACGTCCCCGAGCCCGCTGAGCTTGTATACCTGACCGCTGTGAGCTCTCCGTCTTTTCCCCCTCGTTATCTTCGTCGTTTGCGACCTCCGGCGTTCGTAACCGCCGTGGCCGAGCTTCCCCTGCCGCCGGCCATGTCGCCGTCGTCATTGCAGCCACTGCAGCTCGAGCCTAAGCGCGTCACCGTGCTCAGCATGTCTGCAGGAGCACGAAGCACCCCACCGCTCGACCCGCCGTGCACCACAACACCGATTCCAAGCTTGACTGAACCACGGCAGCCGCAAACCTCGTCGCCGGCGTTGATTCCGGCGACCCCCGCACCCAACTCCGCCTCCTCTTGATGCGGGCGAGCAAGGGCTATGCCCTGGTGCCCTCAGCGTGCTGACCCGACGCCTCTAGCGCAAATCCGGCGCGCCCCGCCGTGTTCTGTGGTCGCCGCCAGCTGAACTCCGGCGAGGTCGACGTGGTCCCATCATTAGCAGCTAATGACATCGCTAATTAACCCTAGAGCCACTTACAGACGGGCCCCACTTCCTAATTAACCACGGCTTAGATTTGTTTAGACTAAACTAACCCCGCAGGGCCCACAGGTCAGTTTGACCTGGCCACGTCACCTGTTGACCGACCCCACACGTCAGCGTTGACTTGCTGACGTGGCTGTTGACCTGACCCCACCTGTCAGTGACCCAGACAACACTGTGTGAATGACCAGTGGACCCCATTGGTCAGGTTTGACCTGGACGGCGCCTGTTGACCTGTTGAGGTCAGCATGACGCAACGCTGACGCAGTAATAGATTTTCTGGACTTATTCTTATACAGGAAATTCCAGAAAATCCTATAAACTTCTAAAAATCATAGAAAATAATCTATAACTCAGATGGAAAACATTTATATATGAAAAATGATCAGAAAAATCCAATCTGTCCATCTGTACCATTTTCATGCATGTTAGAACAACTTATGGCTGCTGTTTAGGCCAAATCATATAAATGGCATTTAAACCCTCACATATGGAGTTTGAATTTGAACCTAGGGTTCAAACCAACTCCATTTAACATGTTGCTAGTTGCATTACCTCAAAACACAGCATATTGACATGTCATGATCATGCATCATATTGTGCATTGCATTGATCGTGTTTTCTTTCTCTGTTGCCGGTATTTGTTCCCCTCGGTAGACGCTGTTCCGACGCTGTGATCGTTGACACTGATGAAGACTCAATGCTATCTTCAGAAGTGCCAGGCAAGCAAACCCCCTTGTTCATTCCGATACAATCCCACTCTCTCGCTCCTGCTCTCTTTTACTGCATTAGGACAACAACGATTCATCTGTTACTTGCTGCGGTAGTTGAACCCCTTATCCTCTGCATGACCTGTCATTGACACAGTAAATAGATGAAACCCACTAGCATGAGTAGGAGTTGTTTGAGCCCTGATGTGCCTACTCATTCATGCCTGTTTGTCATGCCTGCTATTGCTTAGAGTTGAGTCAGGTCTGATTCATCGGGGATGAATTGGAATGTGGTGAACATGTCCTACTGTTGAGAGCTAAGTGTGTGAACACGATTTGGTAAAGGTAGCGGTGAGAGGCCATGTAGGAGTACATGGTGGGTTGTCTCATTGCAGCCGTCCTCAGGAACTGAGTTCTGTGTTTGTGATCCATGAACAGTTACTACCACACATTGGAATGCTTAAGTGCCCCTCTCGACTTATTAATCAACTTGATCTCTGTCCAGGAGTTGCAACTAGTTTCTGGTGTTTGTAGGTAGTGTTAGTAGTCTACCAAGTGGCACCCGATACAGGTGGGCTTGGGACAGACTAGGCACACGTGGCCTGGTGTACCGAGTAGCACCCGGATGGTGGGCTTGGGAACCCTGCACACATCGTTTGGGGCCGTGAGAGACACCCCGGCCGGATCTCCTTGCGGATGGAACCCGAATAGGCGATAAACCTGGACGAGAGACTTGTGTGGTTAGTCAGGTCGTGGCCGACTCCCACGCCAGGCTTCCGCTTGAAGGTTGCCGAGGTACACGATGTGTACATGGTGGTAAGTGGCGAGAGCGTGTGTGACGAAGTACACCCCTGCAGGGTTAATATGATCTATTCGAATAGCCGTGTCCGCGGTAAAGGACTTCTGGGTTGCCTGTACAGTTCATAGACAAGTGAAAGTGGATACTCTAAAATGCGCAAGATAAGTGTGAGTGCTATGGATGGCGTCCTCGTAGGGAGACGGGAGCGGATCCATAGTGGTGTATTGATATGGTGAATATGTGAACTCGTGTGCGCCACCTCAAAAGAGTTACTTGCAGTCGTAGTTCAGGATAGCCACCGAGTCAAAGCTGGCTTGCTGCAGTTAAACTCCACCACCCCCTTTGTTGATACCGATGCATATGTAGATAGTTCTGATGTAAGTCTTGCTGGGTACATCTGTACTCACGTTTGCTTATTTTATGTTTTGCAGAGAGACGTCAGTCTTGCTAGTAGTTCCGTGTGGACTTCGATGTTTAGCTTGATACCTCAGCTACGATCTTGTGCCCTCGGCAGGATCTGGTAGATAGTCAGGCTTCGCAGCCTTTTCTTGTGTACTTGTCTGTACTCAGACAAGTTAAGCTTCCGCATGTGCTTGTTGCTTGTATGCTCTGAATGTTGGGTCATGAGACCCATGTCTGTAATATCTCGCTCTTCGGAGCCTAATGAATAATACTCTGAGTCGTAGAGTCTTGTTGTGATGCCATGTTGTATTTGCACATATCGAGCATATTGTGTGTATGATTGAAATGCTTGGTATGTGTGGGATCCGACAACCTAATTGTTTATCCTTGGTAGCCTCTCTTATGGGGAAATGTAGTCTTGTGCTTCCATGAGCCATAGTAGTCCGCTATAGCCCGGTTCACCGGAGTCCTGCTAGCCCAGCACTACTGCTCCGGAACACTTGACTGGCCGGCATTTGATTCACTTCGTTCCTATGTCTGACCCTTCGGGGAAATGTCACGCGGTGACATCCGGAGTCCTGCCCAGCCTGCTATAGCCCGGTTCACCGGAGTCCTGTTAGCCCAGTGCTACAGCCCGGATTCGCACGCTGCTGACCGACATGCTCGATGTTGATTCATGTATGCCTGTCCCCATAAGTTAGTGCCACTTTGGGTTCACGACTAGTCATGTCGGCCCGGGTTCTCTATCATATGGATGCTAGCGACACTATCATATACTTGAGCCAAAAGACGCAAACGGTCCCGGGCCATGGTAAGGCGACACCCGTGGGAATACCATGCGTGAGGCCGCAAAGTGATATGAGGTGTTACCGGCTAGATCGATGTGACTTGGAATCGGGGTCCTGACACTCTGGCAAACGACGACAATAGAGTATTGGCAGTCTTCGAAACATTCGCTTCATACAACAAGCGTAAAAGGGCCCTGCGCGATCTCGCCGAATTTTGCCAGGTCGCTGCAATTGAACCCTGGAACGACACGGCCATAACCTTCAACGCCAGTGACGAACCTAAATACAGAACAGTCCGAGCGCCAGCTGCCCTAGTCCTCAGTCCCATCGTGGACGGCTTTCGACTTACAAAAGTCCTCATGGACGGCGGCAGCGGACTAAACCTCATTTACGAGGACACGCTCCACAAGATGGAAATAGACAGGAGCCGCATCGAGAAAAGCAGCACAACCTTTTGAGGTATCATTCCCAGCCGGGAAGCTCGGTGTGCAGGAAAAATTACACTTGATGTGGTGTTCGGCACGCCGGAGAATTACCGGTCCAAAGAAATAACTTTCCAGGTGGCCCCTTTCAACAGTGGGTACCACGCCCTGTTAGGGCGAGAGGCCTTCATGCTCTTTCAAGCCATACCTCATTATGGTTATATGAAGCTAAAAATGCCTGGGCCTAATGGAATAATCACCCTCGTCAGCGATCCGGACATAGCACTCCGCGCCGAGAATAAAACCGCATCCTTGGCCCTCGAGGCATTGTCTGAGGCCCTTGCGGCCGAAGAACTAACTGCACTACGCTCCACCATGGATAAGGACGATGTGATCCTGGACAAACGACCCAAATCCACTTCCTTCAAGCCAGCAGAAGAAATAGTCAAATTTCAGGTCCATCCAACAGACCCGAAGAAGACAGCGTCTATCGGAGCGCAACTCAGCCCTGCAGTCGACGCCGCACTATGAGATTTCCTGCGCGAAAACTGGGATATATTGGCCTAGCATCCTTCTGATATGCCAGGAATCCTGCGCAAGTTGGCCGAACATAGCCTCAACATACTAAAGGGATATAAGCCGGTCAAGCAAACTCTGTGGCGCTTTTCCGAACCCAAACGACAAGCTATGGGGGAGGAGCTAGCCAAACTCATCGAGGCCGGATTCATCAAAGACATTAAACATCTGGACTGGCTGGCGAACTTGGTAATGGTACCAAAGAAGAATAAATCCTGGCGCCTATGCGTCGATTTCAAAGACCTTAACAAGGCTTTCCCTAAGGATCCCTTCCCTCTTCCCCGCATTGATCAAATCATTGACGCTACCGCAGGTCACGACTCGCTGTGCTTCCTGGATGCATATTCCGGATACCATCAAATCAAAATGAAGGAGTCCGATCAAGCCGCAACAACATTCATTACACCATACGAGCCGTTTTGCTTCAACACCATGCCTTTCGGGCTCAGGAACGTCGGCGCCACCTACCAGCGCATGATCCAAACATGCCTCGAGAAACAGATCGGCAAAACAGTGGAGGCCTACGTGGACGACGTCGTCATCAAAACTAGACACGTCGAAACACTAATAGACGACTTGCGTCTCACATTCGATAACCTCCGCACATACGACATCAAGCTTAACTCGGAAAAGTGCGTCTTCGGCGTCCCTGCCGGTAAACTATTGGGCTTCATCGTTTCCAATAGAGGAATTGAAGCAAATCTATCCAAAATCTGAGCTCTGTCACAACTGGCTACACCAACCGAACTCAAGCAGGTCCAAAAACTCGTTGGGTGCGTGGCTGCTTTAAGCCGCTTTATCTCCAGGTTGGGAGAAAAGGCGTTGCCGCTCTATCGCCTTCTACAGCGCACCGATAACTTCGAGTGGACAGACGCGGCGACGGCCGGACTGGAAGAAATAAAAGCCCTTCTGGAAAGCAACCCAATCCTGGCTGCGCCAAATGCCGGTGAACCAATGCTCTTATACATATCGGCAACACACCAGGTGGTGAGCGCCGTACTCGTCGTCGAACGAGAATAGGACGGACACAAATTTCCGCTCCAGAAGCCGGTATACTACGTATCCACCGTCCTCACACCATGCAAATCCCGATACCCTCATTATCAAAAAATAGCATATGCAGTCTTCATGGCATCTCGAAAATTGCGACACTACTTTCAGGAGTGCTCTATCACGGTGGCTTCCGAAGTGCCCCTCAATGATAAAATTAACAACCGGGATGCAACGGGCCGGATTGCCAAATGGGCCATTGAGCTCCTACCATTTGACATCACGTAGAAACCACGTCGAGCCATCAAATCCCAGGTACTGGCTGACTTCGTCACCGAATGGATAGAAGCCGAACTCCCTAAAGAGTATGGCGCGTATTCCAACTAGGTGATGCATTTTGACGGCTCCAAGATGTTGGCAGGGCTAGAGGCGGGTGTCATATTAACGTCCCCCACAGGAGATATCGTCCAGTACATACTCCAAATATTATACACAGACTCCAACAACACAGCCGAATACGAGGCCTTGCTACATGGCCTCCGGATGGCCGTATCAATGGGCATACAACGCCTGGAGGTGCGCGGGGACTCAAACCTCGCAATATCCCAAATTAATGGAGACTTTGATGCCAAAGATCCAAAGATGGAAGCTTATCGCAATGCCGTTTTGAAGATGTCGGCTCGGTTCGAGGGACTCGAATTTCATCACATTGCCCGTGAAAGTAACCAGGCGGCAGACGTCCTTGCTCGCATCGGCGCTAAGCGCGACCCCGTCCCACCTAACATCTTCCTCGAAAGGCTCTTTAAGCCATCCGTGGTATGGCAAGGGAGAGATAGCAACGACAGTCCCGTTCCGAACACAAACACAAATAACGAACACGCCGATATCATCGGAGGCTCAACCACCGAAGTAACACCATCGGCCCACCTCATCATGGCAGTAATGGCCCCGTGGACCGAACCATTCTTGGCCTACTTTAATAGGAAGGAGCTCCCAGAAGATCAGAACGAGGCTCACCGCATAGTCCAGCGTTCGAAGGCCTATAAAGTTCACGAAGGAGAGCTCTACAAGAAAAGCACTACCAGAGTCCTTCAAAGGTGTATCTCCGAGGAGGAGGGGCGGCAACTCTTGGCAGAAATTCACGCCGGTCTCGGTGGGCACCACGCCGCAGCCCGGGCACTTGTCAGTAAGGCCTTCCGTACAGGATTTTACTGGCCTACGGCCCGGGCAGACGCACAGGACCTCGTCCAACGCTGTGTCGGATGCGAACTCTTCGCCAACCAAAGCCATATTCCCCCAACTGCTCTACAAACAATCCCCATTACGTGGCCCTTTGCGGTCTGGGGCTTGGACATGGTCGGACCCCTTAAAGGGGGAAGCCATAAGAAAAAATATCTATTGGTCATGGTGGACAAATTCACCAAGTGGATAGAGGCTAGACCAGTTAAAACGGCCGAGTCCGGACCGGTGATTGCATTTATATCCGATGTGGTACATCGTTACGGTGTACCCCATAGCATCATCACCGATAACGGCTCGAATTTCACAGCTGATGAGGTGAAAACCTGGTGTCCTAATCTGGGCATTAAGCTCGATTACGCCTCTGTCTACCACCCACAAACAAATGGTCAAGTCGAGCGAGCTAATGGTCTTATTATGAGCGGCATCAAACCCAGACTAGTGCGGTCTTTGAAAGAATCAGACAAGCACTAGGTCGAGGAGCTCGACTTCGTACTCTGGGGGCTGCGGACCACGCCAAACCCTACTACCGAATACACACCTTTCTTCATGGTGTACGGTGCAGAGGCTGTATTGCCCTACAATATTATACACGACTCACCTCGAGTGCGTATGTACGAAGAGAAGGAGGCCGAGTTGGATCGGCAGGACAGCCTAGATGCCCTGGAGGAGGAGCGCGACGTCGCCAAAGCCCGTTCAGCATTTTATCAACAGCAGGCTCGAAGATATCAAAGCAAGGAAGTAGGGGCCAAGACTTACAACGTTGGAGAACTCGTTCTACGCTTGCCGGAGAAGAAAAAGGACAAAATCAAGTCCAAATGGGAGGGTCCCTTCATAATTGACGAAGTTCTTACCGGAGGAGCGTACCGTCTTTCTGACGCATTAGACAATCGCCTAGAGCCGAACCCCTGGAATGTGGCCAGACTCCGAAGGTTCTATGCCTAGAGCCGAACCCCTTGTTAGTCTCCTTCTGCCCTACAATTTCCATAACTCTTTCCCCCTTTTACACATTTTTTCGCTTTAAAGCTCTCATTCGGCTTGACCGAATACTGCTGACGTACACATTTTTACAAACGTATGCCCATTATACATGGGGGCTTCTTTTAACAGAAGCTTGTTAATATTACTTGCCGAGCATTAAGCTCATCACACATACGCGTCTTTCCCGTATGTCTTTTCTTCACCATTATATGCATCGATATGACTTAAGTTTTGGCCAAGCTGGGTTTCCTGGCTCCTGTGCTTACCCCTACGTTCCCAATTGTTCGACTAGGTGGTAAAGGGAGCACCTCTGCGATTGTTACTGCCGGATCATCCGGATGTGTACCTCAGACTGGGTGAAGCTGAAAGCTAGCGTTCTTAAGGGAATATTCGGTCGGTGGATGAAAAATATTTTTTGCACTCACTCTATTGTGAACCCCCAGAAGTTATACACACTGTGATTTTCACATCACAATTCGGACATGTCTACTAATGCATGCATACCCAGTGAAAGGAACCCTTAACGGAACTGTTCTCCTGGAAGATGTTTCTTACAATCTCAATGTAATATAACATAACTAGCCAGATACAACTTGTCTGTTCAAGTAACTATGACCCCTACGCTTAGTTTTCCACGCATACCCCGGCCTATTCGGCCGTGACGGTATTCGAAAACACTCCGCATCTTCGGGTCTGGAGGTCGAAGCGAAAAGGTCTGCCATGACAGATGATATACAATTCGGCTAGAAATTCCACATGGTGAGGAAAGTACATAGTCACTTGGACTCAAACACTTCTGCCTCTATACCATGTAATAGGCAGTCTAATTTACAATCCTGTTGGGAATATTTGGCGGCCACCTCTACTTGTTCATATACTAAAGTAACGGGAATTTCTTCCCTATTCGACCCTACCGGTCCGACCCGCGCCATGTGATTAGGATCAAGCTTGGTGTACCGAGTTTTCACCATGGCCCAAGCCTCTCGCGCACCCTCTTGGCAGGCCGATATCTTCCATAGCCGGATACGTCGCCGCGCTCCTTTAAACAGCTCTACAAGCTCCTCCATACTTCATGGAGGGGAGGCGGATGGCCATAGAGCCTTGGCAAAACTCCGCATCGCCAGCCGAGCCTGTTCGTGCACTCGCGATAGCCCTTGCAGCAGATCACTCGATGATCTGGACACCTCCTCTTCAGGACGGCCCGTCAATATACCTGCGATCACAACTATATCAGTTTCATCCACCTCCGAACTACTTTCAAAATAGTTCAGATACGTACTGAAGATGCCGCCCCACAGCTTCTTGTTCTCCTTTACGGAATCGGCTAGCTGGGCCCGCACATCTTTCAGCTCTTCGCCTAGCTGGGTCTGGCAATCCTGGAGCTGGTTTTTCTCAATAATGGCCTGCTTCAGCACACGATCGCCTGTAGCTTGTAGCCTTTTGGCTTCTTGCTCATTCTCTTGCGCGACTTCCAACGCCTCTTTGAGCCCCCCTGACCATTATGTCATGGTATAAGCAAGACTGTTAGTATTCTGGGCATGTAAGTATATTTTCTCGTTGGAGGGGAATATTACCAGGTGACGCCTTCTTGAACTCTTTTAGTTCAGCGGTAGCAGCATTTAGCTACGTCCGACATTGTTCCAGCTCTTGGGATAGCAGGTTGTTCTTCTCTGTAAGAACCTGGTCATACAACGGTCCTTAAAACAGTTGTACCAACTGCTTTCAGTCCCGGGGGCTACTGGCATAGGCTATCCTTTTTTGACAAAGTAACCTTACCTGCACATCTATTAGATATTGCCTCGTGGCTTTTCTAAGCCCATCTCGAGCAGCTCGGATGTATGCGTCGCCCGAGCTAAAGGCATTAAATGCCTCGTCCGAGAACTTTGGATCTCGTAAAACAGCCCTGCAACGCTGATGATTCATGGCGCTCTCTACTTCCGAGTTGGTAACGGACATATTGTCCGAACCCTCGGCCGAAGGGCAGTCCGGCTTTGTTCCTACATCGGCCCCGGTCTCCCCGACTGGATCTAAATCTTGGTTGTTGGGAACGCAGCCGGCCGGACCCCCGGGCACAGTTCGGCGAACCTTTTTCCTGTAATCAAACAGGCGCATAGGTCACAGTTGGATACGGCCGCTGAAATATATATTTATCCGTACCTCCTCGATGAAGGCCTGGCGGTGCCTTCAACGGCCCTCTTCTTCGAAGATCTGTCCGGCGCAGGAACCGATTTCCTCGGTATCACCGAACGCCTCCCGTGTAGAACGCGCGACAATGCGGTGGGTGAGGCAGAGTAAGAGCACCCTTTCAGAGAAGGTGTTTCTTGATTACTTACTTGTGAAGCAGGAAGAAGACCAGAGTAGTCGGCGATGATGGCCACTTCTGTGCCATCATAGCTCGTCTGGTAAAACAACCCCTCCGCGAGCACCACAAATATATCCGGATCCTCTTCAAACCCGGGATCAAGCTCCCGATCGTGATCCTCCGGCTGCGGGGCGGGACTATGAAATCCCTCGGTGACCTTTCGCCAGTGCTGTCATAAGCAAACAAGCTAGAAATTTATCAAAGGCAATTCGGAGATGGAAGGAGCAAAAACAGAGGGGTTGGGCATTACCCAACTGGGAGGATTATATATAGAGTACCTGTCTCTGAGTTAGATGCGAAGAAATTCCTTTTCCTCCCCTTTGAACAGTTCGGCTAATATCTTTGCCCAAGCGGCAGGGGTGTCCGGACCTTTCCGGCCACAGCGAGAGGCGTCATCCTCTCCATTGTAGTGCCACATTGGAAGCCCTCTGTATTGGAGCGGCTGGACCCCTCGCGCTATGGAGATCGCCATAACCTCAATAACTGTGAGCCCGGGCTGAGCGAGCTCTTTTATCTTGCTCATTAGCTGACGAACCTCCGCGCCGTCCTCCTCTTCAAGGCTCCGGGGACGCCAACTGTGGCGTTTCTTCAGCGGGATGCACGCAAATTCAGGAAGACCCTTTCGAACCGGGTCAGGAAGCGCGACGTCCTCAATATAGAACCATTCGGAGGGCCATTCATCAGGCCCCTTCCTTGGAGTGCCGGATAGATCCCTTCGTGATTGCGCGGGACGAGATAGAACAACTTCCTCCACAACTCGAAATGAGCCTCGACGCCCAAAAATAATTCGCATAAAGCGACGTAACCCGCAATGTGCAGAATTGAGGCCGGAGTGAAGTTGTGCAGCTAGAGGCCGTAATACTCCAGAAGCCCTCGGAGGAATGGATGGATTGGAAAACCAACGCCTCTTAGCAGAAAGGGGACAAAACACACTCGCTCTCCCCCAGACGGATTGGGGAAGTCCTCTGCCTGAGTCCCCTCATTGAAGGAAGCTAGCCCCGTTTGAATAGGCACTAGATCCGCAGGGGGAAGGAATCCTTGTGTTTGTAACTTTATCAATTGGCTATGAGACACATAACACCTCTCCCACTCGCCTTTCTCTGGGCCGGGATGAGCGGAGGAGCTGGGAACACTAGCCATGCTGGAATGGTTTCTCCTAAGTAGTCTCTGGGGATTTCTTCTGCGCGGCGCTGAATGGGTCTAGGATCCAATCTCTTTAAATAGGCGCTCTTCCTTGCATGGACGGGGTGTTATTCGCAAAATACCCTGACTTTCCACATTCGCTCGACACGTGGAGGGTGAAGATTATTTAACGTACAGAAGCCAAGGAGGTGACATTGGATCAATGGTCGAATATATTACTTGGAGAGGGAACCCGCCTTGCAACGCCGAAGACTATGTACACGTCGAACACCTCGTCATTGAAGCCTGGTTTGGGGGCTACTGAGGGAGTCCTGGACTAAGGGGTCCTCGGGCGTCCGGCCCGTTATCTACTGGGCCGGACTGATGGGCTGTGAAGACATGAAGACCGAAGACTGCACCCGTGTCCGGATTGGACTCTACTTAGCGTGGAAGGCAAGCTTGGCGACCGACTATGTAGATTCCCATTGATGTAACCGACTCCATGTAACCCTAGATCTCTCCAATGTCTATATAAACCGGAGAGCGTAGTCCGGATGGGGACAGATTCATGACCATATACTCATAGCCTAGACTTCTAGGGTTTAGCCATTACGATCTCGTGGTAGATCAACTCTTGTAACACTCAT
The DNA here is from genome assembly GCF_002575655.3 of Aegilops tauschii subsp. strangulata. Lineage (NCBI taxonomy): Eukaryota > Viridiplantae > Streptophyta > Magnoliopsida > Poales > Poaceae > Aegilops > Aegilops tauschii. The sequence continues at coordinate 360,345,844 of NC_053035.3, forward strand.
ATTCATCAAGATCAATCAAGCAGGAAGTAGGGTATTACCTCCATAGAGAGGGCCTGAACCTGGGTAAACATTGTGTCCCCCGTCTCCTATTACCATCGATCCTAGACGCACAGTTTGGGACCCCCTACCCGAGATCCGCCAGTTTTGACACCGACAGGGGGCGCGCCTACCCCCCTAGGCGCGCCCCTGTCGCGTGGGCCCCCTAAGGCTCCACCGACCTCAACTCCAACTCCATATACTCACGTTCGGGGAGAAAAAAAATCAGAGAGAAGGATTCATCACGTGTTACGATACGGAGCTGCCGCCAAGCCCTAAACTCTCTCGGGAGGGCTGATCTGGAGTCCGTTCGAGGCTCCGGAGAGGGGAATCCGTCACCGTCATCATCATCAACCTTCCTCCATCACCAATTTCATGATGCTCACCGCCGTGCGTGAGTAATTCCATCGTAGGCTTGCTGGACGGTGATGGGTTGGATGAGATTTATCATGTAATCGAGTTAGTTTTGTTAGGGTTTGATCCCTAGTACTCCCTCCGTCTAGGTGTGTAAGTCATCTTACATTAAGTTCTCTCGTTTTCCCATCCACCTTGGTCACGGTGCGCAATGTAAGATGACTTACACACCTAGACGGAGGGAGTATCCATTATGTTCTGAGATTGATGTTGCTATGACTTTGCTATGCTTAATGCTTGTCACTAGGGCCCAAGTGCCATGAATTCAGATCTGAAACTATTATGTTCTCATGAATATATGTGAGTTCTTGATCCTATCTTGCAAGTTAATAGTCACCTACTATGTGTTATGATCCGGCAACCCAGAAGCGACAATAATTGGGACCACTCCCGGTGATGACCGTAGTTTGAGGAGTTCATGTATTCACTAAGTGTTAATGCTTTGGTCCGGTACTCTATTAAAAGGAGGCCTTAATATCCCTTAGTTTCCAATAGGACCCCGCTACCAGGGGAGGGTAGGACAAAAGATGTCATGCAATTTCTTTTCCATAAGCACGTATGACTATATTCGGAATACATGCCTACATTACATTCATGAACTGGAGCTAGTTCTGTGCCACCCTATGTTATAACTATTGCATGAGGAATCGCATCCGACATAATTATCCATCACTGATCCATTGCCTACGAGCTTTTCACATATTGATCTTTGCTTAGTTACTTTGCCGTTGCTATTGTTACAACTACTACAAAACTGCTACTGTTACTTTTGCCACTGTTACCGTTACTTCCATACTACTTTGCTACTAAATACTTTGCTGTAGATATTAAGTTTTCCAGGTGTGGTTGAATTGACAACTCAACTGCTAATACTTGAGAATATTCTTTGGCTCCCCTTGTGTCGAATCAATTAATTTGGGTTGAATACTCTACCCTCGAAAACTGTTGCGATCCCCTACACTTGTGGGTTATCAAGACTATTTTCTAGCGCCGTTGCCGGGGAGCATAGCTCTATTATTTTAGTCACTTGGGATTTATATCTGCTGATCACTATGAGGAACTTGAATGAAAAAACCAAGATTTATCCCTCAACTACAAGGCGAGGTAAGAATCTGCCATCTAGCTCTTCACTTGATTCACCTTCTGTTATGAGTAAACTTCCGACACCTAAACCTGCTTCTGCTATTGATTCTGATATGTCACATGTTATTGATGATGCCACTTCTGCTATGCATGATACTTATGATGAAACTACTCCTATGCTTGATAATACTGTGCCACTAGGTGAATTTCTTGATGACCAACTTGTCAGCGTTCTGGGAACGGGGGTCCCCAGACTTGCCTGCTAGCGGCCCACGACGTGGCTGTGCTAGCAGGCCCCTACGGCCCATCTTCATCAACAAGGCATTCAAGACCCGCGCGAGGGGCCAAGCCTCACGAGGCGAACGGTGCAAGACCTCCTCGGGAGCAACCTCACCAGGTTGGCTCGCGAGGAGCGGAGAGATCAAGGCAGGGCAAACCTCGTGAGGTTCTCGTGACGTGAGCCATGACGATCGAGACCAGGCGGGCGCCAGCGCGCGCAGCATCCTTGTTTCCTCTTTGGTGCTAAGGGGGCAAGCGCAGGCGCAGAGTACCGAGGCGTCAAGCAAAGGTTTCCATATCAGTGAAATGAGACCAAGACCAGCAGGACGGCAAGACGGAGGTCACCATGGAGCCCAAGGCGGCGTCACCACCAGAGCCTTTTGCGGGCGAAGACTACTTTTGTAGAATAAGCTGTACTAGCTGTCCCCTTTCAAATTGGCCATTGTTGGCTTCCTTCTCGCTCAATATTTGGGAAGAGGACCAAGGCCTATATAAGTAGAACTAGCCACCACAGCAGGGAGAGAGATTCCATCTTCCATCCTCTCACCCACAAGCTCACAGAGCATAAGAACACCTCAACCTCAAGAGGCTGTTCTTCCCTTTGTACTGTTCATTAGCCCAAGAGGCAATCCACCACCACCACACTGGAGTAGGGTATTACACCACAACGGTGGCCCGAACCAGTATAAATCTTGTGTCTTTTGTGTTGTGAGTTCGTCGAGTTCGTCCGCGAGATCTTAGCGAGCTAGGGCGTGGATCGGTAGGGAGGAAAGAACTTCGTGCGCACCCCAGAGTTTGAACCTTAAGTGTTTTGCCGGAACCCGTGATCCGACATTTGGCGCGCCAGGTAGGGGTGCGCCGAAGCTTCCTTTCCGTCGCTCCGCGTCCAGTTGCTCCGTCGTCTCCATGGCGGACGCTCGCCGTGCTCGTGCTGAGCGCCGGGCTGCACCCGTCGGCAGGCCACCTCGTCGTTCCCCGTCGTCTGCCGCCAACGCCGCTACCGGCCCAGCGGGAAACGAGCACCAAGCGTCCTCGCTGCACCCCTCGGTGCGGCAGGACGGCCGCACCGCCACCCCATCGCCGACTCCCGCAGGTTCGTCGTCCCACGCTCTTCGCGCTCCCATGGCCACGCGGGCCGCGCTCCTCATGGCGCATGAGCTCCTGCGCTACCGCCCGGTCGATGACCTCTACGAGGACTGGCTCGACCGCATCGCCGAGCTTGTCCGCGCCGCAGGGGGCTCCCCTGCGCCATCCCTCTCTCTGCCTCGCCCTCCGCCAGCTACAGGCGACGTAGCTCACGGAGCACTTCCGCCACCTCTGCCCCAAGACGGCGCCCTGGCGCCAAGGCGCGTGCCTCCATGACGCGACCCGCCGTGCCCGGCGCCAGCGCGAGAAGAAAGAAGCTGTCAAGAAGTCCCTCGACCGCAAGGGAACGCTTCGCCACTCCTTGCACCACCGCGCCAGGATCGTCTGCCGCGGCCGGGCCCCGCACAGCTTGCCGAAGCGGCGCGTGGGCGTTAAGACCAAGCTCCGCCTCCAAGACGGGCCCCGGCAACCACGGCCGGCTGCCGCACCTTCACTCCCGAGCTGCGTAGCATCACTTGGCCGGGCAAGTTCAAGCAAGATCTGCCTCCTCACTACGACAGCACCCCCAACCCCGCGGAGTTCCTGCAGCTCTACGAGCTAAGCATCGAGGCGGCCAACGGGGACGAGAAAGTCATGTCGAACTGGTTCCCTATGGCGCTCAAAGACGGCGCCCGTCCGTGGCTCCTGAACCTGCCTCCAGGCTCGATCCCCTCCTGGGACGAGATGCGCGACCGCTTCGTCGCCAACTTCCAGGGCACTCGCGACCGCCCGCCAGCCGCGGGTGACCTGCGCCGCGTCAAGCAACAACCAGGAGAGACCCTACGGAAATACATCCAGCGCTTCAACAACGTTCATCTCAAGATCCCCAAGGTGACGGACGAGGCCATCATCTCTGCGTTCTCTGATGGTGTCCGCGACGTCAAGATGGAGGAGGAGCTCACTATCCACGAGGAGCTGTGCACCTCTCAGGAGTTGTTCAACCTGGCGAACAAGTGCGCAAGAGCTGCGAAAGGGCGCCTCTCCCTCCTCGAGCTGCCGGCTGCGGACCCGGAGGAGAAGAAAGCCAAGGCCAAGGACGTGAAGCGCAAGGGAGCAGCCGTGCTCGCGGCGAAGCCGGACACCAAGCAAGGCAGAGATCAGCCCGAGTCATCCAAGAGCAGCCGACCGTTCCGCGCCTTCCACAACCTGCATACCCACAACACCAACGACTGTCAAGAGCTCAGAGCCATTCGGGAAGGACGCCTCGGTCGACGCCCCGAGCGCAGTGACCGGGGCTATAGCCGAGGAGGAGGACGTGGTGGCGGACGCTGGGACGACCGTGGCCCATGCCAGGAGTGGCGCGACCGGCCTTGTGATGACAGCTGGCAGGATCACCCTCGCGAGGGTGCCTGGAGGGATCAGCCTCGTGAGGACCGTCCACAAGGCAACGCTGGCCTTCCTCCGCTGCCGCCACCACCAAGAAGGAATGACGACCATCATCAGGACGAGGGGGCTGGGGGCTTCCAGGAGCTGCGTGCTATCGCCTGCATCTTGGGCGGAGCTCAGGCCCCAGCCTCGCAGCGTATCTTCAAACAGTTTGCTCGTGAAGTGAATGCAGTCCTCCCCAAGCTTGAGGCCACACGCCCGCTCAGGTGGTCCCAGTGCGCCATCACCTTCAGTTCGGCGGATCAGCTCAAGTGCGCGGCCACCGCAGGCGCCCTCCCGATGCTCTGCTCCCCAGTCATCAGCAACGTGCAAGTCACCAAGACCCTCATCGACGGCGGCACAGGGCTCAACGTCCTGTCTGTCGACACGTTCGACAACCTCCAAGTGCCGTATGATCAGCTTCAGCCCACCAAGCTTTTCTCAGGAGTGATCGACGGCTCCATCACACCGATAGGGCAGGTTCGCCTTCCCGTCACCTTCGGAGAACGCAAGAACTACCGCATCGAGCTCATCGACTTCGATGTTGCGCACATCCGCCTGCCGTACAATGCCATCCTCGGGTATCTAGCCCTGGCCAAGTTTATGGCAGTGACCCATCACGGCTACAATGTCCTCAAGATGTCGGGAAGCGGCGGAATCATCACGGTCCCATGTGAAGAAAGAGATGCGGTGTGCTCCCTTGAGCGTGCCTTTTAAGGTACAGCAATCGACGACCCTGACAGCAAGAGCGAGTGCCCTCCTGAGGCAACCCCCAAGAAGAAGAAGCAGATGCGCCATGCAGGACCTCAGGAGGGTGGCGTCGCGGCTGGAGCCTTGTCAGGATCAGCGCCCGCTCCAGGGATGTCGGTGTCAAAACCGGCGGATCTCGGGTAGGGGGTCCCGAACTGTGCGTCTAAGGTCGATGGTAACAGGAGACAAGGGACACGATGTTTACCCAGGTTCGGGCCCTCTCGATGGAGGTAATACCCTACTTCCTGCTTGATTGATCTTGATGAATATGAGTATTACAAGAGTTGATCTACCACGAGATCGTAATGGCTAAACCCTAAAGGCCTAGCCTGTATGACTATGGTAACGAGTATATCCTTTCCAGACTACGCCCTCCGGTTTATATAGACACCGGAGGGATCTAGGGTTACATAGAGTCGGTTACATAAGAAGGAATCTTCATAGTTGGTCGCCTAGCTTGCCTTCCACGCCAAGGAGAGTCCTATCCGGACACGGGTATAGTCTTCGGTCTTCATGTCTTCACAGCCCACCAGTCTGGCCCATGGATAATAGGTCGGATGCCCGAGGACCCCTTAGTCCAGGACTCCCTCAGTAGCCCCCGAACCAAGCTTCAATGATGGGGTGTTCGGCGCGCAGATTGTCTTCGGCATTGCAAGACGGGTTCCTTCTCCAAGTAATGTATGCGGCCGTTGATTCAATATCGCTCCCCTCGGCTTCTGTACGCTAATAACTCCGGCTTCCACGTGTCGAGCGAATGCGGAAGGTCAGGGTATTTTTGCAAATAACACCCCGTCTAGTCAAGGAAGAGCGTTTATTTAAAGAGATTGGATCTTAGATCCATTCGGCGCCACACGGAGAAAGTCCCCAGAGATCGTCAGGAGAAACCATTCCGACATGGCTAGCATTCCCAGCTCCTCCTCCCGTTCCGGCCCAGAGAAAGGCGAGTGGGAGAAGTGCTCTGTATCCCACAGTCAATTGGCGAAATTGCAAACGCTGGGATTTCTTCCTTCGGCGGATCTCGTCCCTGTTTGAGCAGGGCTGGCCTCTTTTAATGGCGAGACCCAGGCAGAGGACTTCCCCAACCCGTCCAGGGGGAGCGAGTGTGTTTCGTCCCCTTTCTGCTAAGAGGCGCCGGATTTCCAATCCATCCGTTCCTTCAAGGGCTTCTGGAATACTATGGCCTCCAGCTGCACAACTTCACTCCCGCCTCTATCCTGCACATCGCAGGTTATGTCGCTTTATGCGAATTATTTCTAGGTGCTGAGGCCCATTTTGAACTGTGGAGAAAGTTGTTCTGTCTTGTCCCGCGTAACCATGAGGGGTCAATATTTGAAATGGGCGGAGCCGAAGTGTGGCGCATCACCGATACCGGATACCTGTCCGGCACACCGAGGAGGGCATCTGAAGAATGGCCTTCCGAATGGTTCTACATTGAGGACGTCGCACTTCGCGACCCAGTTCAAAAGGGTCTTCCCGAATTTGCAAGCATTCCGCTGAAGAAACGCCACAGTTGGCGTCCCCGGAGTCTTGAAGAGGATGACAGTGCGGAAGTTGGTCAGCTCATGAGCAAGATAAAGATGCTCGCCCAGTCCGGATTAACAATAGTTGAGGTAATGGCGGCCTCCATAGCACGAGGGGTTTAGCCACTTCAATATAGAGGGCTCCCAATGTGGCACTACAACGGGGAGGATGACGCATCCCGCTGTGGTCGAAAAGGTCCGGACACCCCCGCCGCTCTAGCCGAGCTGTTCAAAGGGGAGGAAGAGGAATTTCTCCGAATCAATTGCAGAGATGGGTATTCTATGTATAATCCTCCCAGTTGGGTAAGCCCCAATCCTTCTGATTCACTCATTCCGCTTACCAAATCACCTTTGATAAATTTCTAATCCGCTTATAACAGCATTGGCGAAAAATCACCGAGGGGCTTTACAGCCCCGCCCCACAGCCTGAGAACCACAACCTAGAGCTGGATCCTGGGTTTGAAGAGGACTCGGATATATTCGTGGTACTTGCGGAAGGGGTGTTTTACCAGGCGAGCTACGATGGCACTGAAGTGGCCATTATCGCCGATTATCCTGGTCTTCTTCCTGCTTCCCACGTAAGTAATCAAGAAAAATCCCCCTCGAAAGAGTTTCCTCGCATTGCCTCACCTACCGCACTACCTCGTGCTCCAAAGGGAGGCGTTCGGCACGCCATGCTACTCCGGGGGCGACTCCAAAGAGAGCGGCTCTAGAGCCGAGCAAGTCCTCTAAAAGGAAGGCCGGTGAAGACACGACCGGTCCCTCGTCGAAGAGGTACGAATTTGAAGGTATACTTTATTAGTCACATCCAAATGTAACTTGTGCATTTGTCTTGCACCAGAAAAAAGGTTCGCCGGACTATGTCCGGGGGTCCGGCCAGCCGTACTCCCAACAACCGGGATTTAGACCCCCCAGAGAAATGGGAGCCGGTACGGAAACAACACCGGACTGTCCTTCGGCCGAGGGTTCGGAAAATATGTCCGTTACCAACTCGGAAGTAGAGAGCGCCCTGAATCATCGGCGCTGCAGGGCTGTTTTACGAGACCCCGAGTTCTCGGAAGAGGCATTCAATCCCTTCAGCTCGGCTGACGCATACATCCGAGCTGCTCGAAACGGGCTTAGTAGAGCCACAAAGCAGTATTTAACAGACGTGCAGGTAAGTTTACTGTGCCCAAAATATGATAGCCATGTGCCAGTAGCCCCCGAGACTTAAAGTAGTTGGTACAACTGATTTGAGGATTGTTGTTTAACCAGGCTCTTACGAAGAAGAACGTCCTGTTAGCCCAAGAGCTAAAAAGGTGTCAGACACAGCTAACTGCTGTCGCTGCTGAACTGGAGAAATCCAAGAAGGCGTCACCTGGTAATATTCCCCTCCATCAAGAAAATGTAATTATATGCCATTAATGCTAACAGTGTTGCCTATACCATGACATAATTGTCAGAGGAACTCAAGGAGGCACTGGAAGTCGCGCAAGAGAATGAACAAGAAGCCAAAAGGCTATATGCTGCGGGCGAACGTGTGCTGAAGCAGGTCATTGTTGAGAAAAACCAACTCCAGGATTGCAAGACCCAGCTGGGCGAAGAGCTGACGGATGTGCGGGCCCAGCTAGCCGATTCCGTGAAGGAGAACAAGAAGCTGCGGGGCGGCATATTCAGTATGTGTCTGAACTATTTTAAAGTAGTTCGGAGATAGATGGAACTGATATAGTTATGATTGCAGGTATATTGACGGGCCATCCTGAAGAGGAGGTATCCGGATCATCAAGTGATCTGCTGCAAGGGCTGTCGCAAGTGCACGAACAGGCTCGGCTGGCGATGCGGAGTGTTTCCAAGGCCCTATGGCCATCCGCCTCCCCTCCAGGAAGTATGGAGGAGCTTGTAGAGCTGTTCAAAGGAGCGCGGCGGCGTATCCGACTATGGAAGATATCGGCCTGCCGAGAGGGTGTGCGAGAAGCCTGGGCCATGGTGAAGACGCGATATACCAAGCTGTATCCTAATCACATGGCCCGTGTCGGACCGCTAGGGTCGAATGGGGAAGAAATTCCTGTTAGTTTAGTATATGACCAAGTAGAGGTGGCCGCCAAATATTCCCAACAGGATTGTAAGTTGGACCGCCTTTTGGACGGTGTAGAGGAGGAAGTGTTTGAGTCCAAGTGAGTATGTACTTTCCTTGATATATGTAACTCTAGCTGAATTGTATAGCATTTGTCATGGCGGACCTTTTCACTTCAACCTCCGGACCCGAAGGTGCGGAGTGTTTCCGAATACCCGCACGGCCGAATAGACCGGGGTATGCACGGAAACTAGGCGTAGGGGTCATAGTTGCTTGAACAGACAAGTTGTATCCGGCTAGCTATGTTATATTACATTGAGATAGTAAGAAACATCTTCCAGAGAGAATAGTTCCGTTAAGGGTTCCTTTCCTTGGGTGTGCATGTATTAGTGTACATGTCTGAAGTGTGATGTGAAAATCACAGTGTGTATATCTTCTGGGGGTTCACAATGGGGTGATTGCCAAAAACGTCTTTAATTCACCGACCGAATATTCCCTTAAGAACGCTAGCTTTCGGCTTCACCCAGTCTGAGGTACACATCCGGATGACCCGGCAGTAACAATCGTAGAGGTGCTCCCTTTATGCCCTAGCCGAACTAACAGGAACGTAGGGCATAAGCACAGGAGCCAGGCAACCCAGCTTGGCCAAAACTTAAGTCATATCGGTGCATATAGTGGCGAAGAAAAGGTACATATGGAAAAACTCATATGTGAAGAGCTTGATGCTCAAGGAATAATAATACAAAGCTTCTGTCCCAGAAGCCCCCAGGTATAATGGACGTACATATTTAAAGATGTATACGTCACAAGTGCGCGGTTGAGCCACGCGAAAGCTTTAAGGCTAAAAAGAAAAGGAAAGCAAAAATGAGAGAAAAAATAGGGTATATAGTAGGGAGAAGGGGACGAACAAAGATTTCAGCGCTAGGCATAGAATCTTCGGAGTCTGGCCGCGTTCCATGGGTTCGGCTCTAAGCGATTGTCTGAGGCATCACGCAGGCGGTACGCTCCTCCGGTGAGAACTTCGTCGATGATGAAGGGACCCTCCCACTTGGGCTTGAGTTTGTCCTTTTTCTTCTCCGGCAAGCGTAGAACTAGTTCGCCAACATTATAAGTTTTGGCCCGTACTTCTCTCCTTTGATATCTTTGAGCCTGCTGTTGATAAAATGCGGAATGGGCTTTTGCGACGTCGCGCTCCTCCTCCAGGGCATCTAAGTTCTCCTGCCGATCAAGCTTGGCTTCTCTCTCTTCATACATGCGCACTCGAGGTGAGTCATGAATAATGTCGCAGGGTAACACAGCCTCTGCGCCGTACACCATGAAGAAGGGTGTGTATCCGGTAGTGCGATTGGGCATGGTCCGCAGCCCCCAAAGTACGGAGTCGAGCTCCTCGACCCAGTGCTTGTCTGATTCTTTCAAAGACCGCACTAGTCTGGGTTTAATGCCGCTCATAATGAGACCATTGGCTCGTTCGACTTGACCATTTGTTTGTGGGTGATAGACGGAGGCATAATCGAGTTTAATGCCCAGATTAACACACCAGGTTTTTACCTCGTCGGCTGTGAAATTGGAGCCGTTATCGGTGATGATGCTATGTGGAACACCATAGCGGTGCACAACACCGGATGTGAAATCTATCACTGGTCCGGCCTCGGCCATTTTGACCGGTTTGGCCTCTATCCACTTAGTGAATTTATCTACCATGACCAGCAGGTATTTTTTCTTATGGCTTCCCCCTTTAAGGGGTCCGATCATATCCAGTCCCCAGACCGCGAAAGGCCAAGTGATGGGGATAGTTTGTAAGGCAATTGGGGGCATGTGGCTTTGGTTGGCAAAGAGTTGGCATCCGACGCAGCGTTGGACATGGTCCTGCGCGTCTGCTCGGGCTGTCGGCCAATAAAACACAGTGCGGAAGGCCTTGCTAACAAGGGCCCGAGCTACGGCGTGGTGTCCGCCGAGACCAGCGTGAATTTCTGCTAAAAGCTGCCACCCCTCTTCCTCGGAGATACATCGTTGAAGTACTCCGGTAGTACTTTTCTTGTAGAACTCTCCGTCGTCGACCTTGTAGGCCTTCGAACGCCGGACAATGCGGCGAGCCTCATTCTGGTCTTTGGGAAGCTCTTTCCTATTAATGTAGGCCAAGAAGGGTTCGGTCCATGGGGCAATGACTGCCATAATGAGATTGGTCGACGGTGTTATTTAGGTAGCTGATCCCCCGATACTATCGGTGTGTTCGGGATTTGAGGTTGTATTCGGATCTGGACTGTCATTGCTGCCCTCCCCTTGCCACACCACGGATGGCTTGAAAAGCCTTTCCAGGAAAATGTTGGGCGGGACAGGGTCGCGCTTGGCGCCAATGTGAGCAAGGACGTCCGATGCTTGATTGCCTTCCCAGGCGACGTGATGAAATTCGAGCCCCTCGAACCGAGCCGATATTTTTAAGACGACATTACGGTAGGCTGCCATCTTTGGATCTTTGGCATCAAAGTCTCCATTTATTTGAGATATTGCGAGGTTTGAATCCCCGCGCACCTCTAGGCATTGTATGCCCATGGCTACGGCTATCCGAAGGCCATGCAATAGGGCCTCGTATTCAGCTGCATTGTTGGAGTCTGTGTATAGTATTTGGAGTACATACTGGACGATGTCTCCAGTGGGGGATGTTAACACGACTCCCGCTCCTAGCCCCGCCAGCATTTTGGAGCTGTCAAAATACATAACCCAATTGGAATATGCGCCGTACTCTTTAGTGAGTTCGACCTCTGTCCATTCGGCGACGAAGTCAGCCAGTACTTGGGATTTGATGGCTCGACGTGGCTTGTATGTTATGTCAAATGGAAGTAGCTCTATGGCCCATTTGGTGATCCGTCCCATGGCATCGCGGTTGTTTATTATGTCATTGAGCGGGACTTCAGAAGCCACCGTGATTGAACACTCCTGTAAGTAATGTCGTAGCTTTCGGGATGCCATGAAGACCGCGTATGCTATCTTTTGATAATGGGGGTACCGGGATTTGCATGGAGTGAGGACAACATTTACGTAGTATACTGGTTTTTGAAGTGGACATTTGTGTCCGTCCTCTTCTCGTTTGATGACGAGCACGGCGCTCACCACCTGATGTGTTGCCGATATGTATAGCAACATGGGTTCTCCAGCGTTTGGTGCGGCCAGGATTGGGTTGCTTGCTAGGAGGGCCTTTATTTCCTCCAGTCCGGCAGTCGCCGCATCTGTCCATTCGAAGTTATCGGTGCGTCGTAAGAGGCAATAGAGTGGCAGTGCCTTTTCTCCTAGTCTGGAGATAAAGCGGCTTAACGCTGCCACGCAACCAGCTAGTTTTTGGACTTGTTTGAGGTCTGTTGGCGTAGCCAACTATGACAAGGCTCAGATTTTAGCTGGGTTTGCTTCTATCCCTCTATTGGAGATGATGAAGCCCAGCAGTTTTCTAGCAGGGACGCCGAAGACACACTTTTCCGGGTTGAGTTTAATGTCATACGCATGGAGGTTGTCGAATGTAAGACGTAAGTCGTCTATTAGTGTTTTGACATGCCTAGTTTTGATGACGACGTCATCGACGTAAGCTTCTACTGTCTTGCTGATCTGCTTCTCTAGGCAGGTTTGAATCATGCGTTGGTATGTGGTGCCGGCGTTCTTGAGCCCGAAGGGCATGGTCTTGAAGCAGAATGGCCCATTTGGGGTAATAAATGTTGTTGCAGCTTGATCGGACTCCTTCATTTTGATTTGATGGTATCCGGAATATGGATCGAGGAAACACAGTGAGTCGTGTCCTGCGGTGGCCTCAATGATTTGATCAATGTGGGGGAGGGGAAGGGATCCTTAGGGCAAGCCTTGTTGAGGTCTTTGAAATCGACACACAGGCGCCAGGATTTGTCCTTCTTTGGTACCATCACCAGGTTTGCCAGCCAGTCCGGATGTTTGATTTCTCTAATGAATCCGGCATCGATAAGTTTGGCCAGCTCCTCCCCCATGGCTTGTGGCTTGGGTTCGGAAAAGTGCCGCAGTGTTTGCTTGACCGGTTTAAATCCCTTTAATATATTGAGGCTACGTTCGGCCAGCTTGCGTGGGATCCCTGGCATATCTGAAGGGTGCCAGGCAAATATGTCCCAGTTTTCGCACAGGAATTCTCGTAGTGCGGCGTCAACTGTTGGGTTCAGTTGCGCTCCGATGGATGCTGTCTTCTTAGGGTCCGTTGGGTGGACCTGGAATATGACTATTTCTTCTGCTGGTTTGAAGGAGGTGGATTTTGGGCGTTTGTCGAGTATCACATCGTCCCTGTCCACCGCGGAGCGCAGTGCGGTTAATTCTTCGGCCGCGAGGGCTTCGGGTAGCGCCTCAAGGGCCAAGGATGCGGTTTTGTTTTCAGCGCGGAGTGCTATGTCCGGATCACTGACGAGAGTGATTATACCGTTTGGTCCGGGCATTTTGAGCTTCATATACCCGTAATGAGGTATAGCTTGGAAGCGTGTAAAAGCATCCCGCCCCAACAGGGCGTGGTATCCGCTGCTGAAAGGGGCCACTTGGAAAGTGATTTCTTCGGACCGATAATTCTCCGACGTGCTGAATACCACGTCCAGTGTGATTTTGCCTGTGCACCGTGCCTCCCGACTTGGAATGATTCCTTGGAAGGTTGTGCTACTTTGCTAGATGCGGTTCCTGTCTATTTCCATTTTGTGGACTGTGTCCACATAAAAGAGATTTAGTCCACTGCCGCCGTCCATGAGGACCTTAGTAAGTCGAAACCCCCGTCCACGATAGGACTGAGGACTAATGAGGCTGGCACTCGGACTGTCCTGTACCTTGGTTCGTCACTGACATTAAATGTTATAGCCATGTCGTTCCAAGGGTTTATTGCAGCGATTTGGCAGACTTCGGCAAGGTCGCGAAGTGCCCTTTTGCGCTTGTTGTTTGAAGCGAATGTCTCGAAGACTGTCAGTACTCTTGTGTCGTCGTTTTCTGGAGGGTGCCGTTCTGGGGTGTCCTTGATAAGGATGTCCTCGCCACTCTTGGCGACCTGCCGGAGTATCCAACATGCTCTAAGGCTGTGGGTTGCCACGATATCTGGCATCGTGTGTATTTTGCATGGGCCATCGAGCCATCCCTCCAGAACGGTGTCGTGCCGCGTAATGGGTTTATGTTTCTTGACTGTTGGACTGGGCGTGCCACGGGGGTGCGCCCTCTTCGCCTGTAGGAGGGGTTGAGTTGGGACCGACGGTTCCCAGCAAGCTGCCTAAGTTTTCCAGGCGCTTTCCATCGCACTATACTTTTGTATGATAGTTGCTAAGTCAGCGAACTTCAGTATGCGGCGGAGATTGATGGCGTTAAGGATACCTTCGTCCGCGCAGTTGTTGCAGAACGCTGATATCGCGTCCTCGTCACGGCAATCTTTTACCTTATCTTTGACAAGGAGGAATTTGGCCCAGAAGTGGTGGACCGTTTCCTGAGACTGCTTCTTTGATGCTCCTGAGAGCGTCTATGTCCGGGTGGGTGGGTGGAATTAAATCCGAACCCTGACCCGATTGATTACCCGTAGTCTGAAGACCTTCCAGACTCAACAGTCCGGGCTCCGGAGTATCTTCTGATTGTTTAGGACTGCCGTCCGATTCTATGTTCAGAGCACTGGTGGGTATCCGGTTCTTCCAGATCGGCGATCCGGAAATAGTCCGTCTTCGATATAGAAGAAGACTCGCCGTCCTGCTCCTCGACTACCGCTATCTGGTGGGCGACCGGTGGAGTTTTAATTTCTCCTTGATCGGTTTTAGGCCCGATCCGATCGTAACCTGTGGCGATTCCCAAAGCGGCGATGCGATCTAGGAGCTCGTTCAAGGATGAAAACTCTGCCGGATCCATCTGCCTGGAGTGTTCGGAGTTGATGCGAAGGGGATTTTCGATGGCCCGAGAGGTCATCGTAGGCTCAACGGCCGAACGGGCGATCATGGTAAAGCCGCCCAACTAGAGGGTTTGGCCTGGGGCCAGAACTCCGATACGTCCATTTTGCATCATGCTTTTATATCGATATTTATTGCGTTATGGGCTGTTATTACACATTATGTCACAATACTTATGCCTATTCTCTCTTATTTTACAAGGGCTGGCAGCTGGAATTCTGGGCTGGAAAAGGAGCAAATATTAGAGACCTATTCTGCACAACTCCAAAAGTCCTGAAACTCCACGAAAGTTATTTTTGGAAATAATAAAAAATACTGAGCGGAAGAAATACCAGAGGGGGCCCACACCCTGGCCACGAGGGTGGGGGCGCGCCCTACCCCCCTGGGCGCGCCCCTGCCTCGTGGGCCCCCTGTTGGACCTCCGGTGCCCATCTTCTGCTATATGAAGTCTTTCGTCCGAAGAAAAATAATAAGCAAGCTTTCGGGACGAGACTCCGCCGCCACGAGGCGGAACCTTGGCGGAACCAATCTAGGGCTCTGGCGGAGCTGTTCTGCCGGGGACACTACCCTCCGGGAGGGGGAAATCATCGCCATCGTCATCACCAATGCTCCTCTCATCGGGAGGGGGCCAATCTCCATCAGCATCTTCACCAGCACCATCTCCACTCAAACCCTAGTTCATCTCTTGTATCCAATTCTTGTCTCTAAGTCTGGGATTGGTACCTGTAGGTTGCTAGTAGTGTTGATTACTCCTTGTAGTTGATGCTAGTTGGTTTATTTGGTGGAAGATCATATGTTCAGATCCTTTATGCATATTAATACTCCTCTGATTATGAACATGAATATGCTTTGTGAGTAGTTATGTTTGTTCCTGAGGACATGGGAGAAGTCTTGCTATTAGTAGTCATGTGAATTTGGTATTCGTTCGATATTTTGATGAGATGTATGTTGTCTCTCCTCTAGTGGTGTTATGTGAACATCAACTACATGACACTTCACCATTATTTGGGCCTAGAGGAAGGCATTGGGAAGTAATAAGTAGATGATGGGTTGCTAGAGTGACAGAAGCTTAAACCCTAGTTTATGCGTTGCTTCGTAAGGGGCTGATTTGGATCCATATGTTTCATGCTATGGTTAGGTTTACCTTAATACTACTTTTGTAGTTGCAGATGATTGCAATAGGGGTCAATCATAAGTGGGATGCTTGTTCAAGTAATAACAGCACCCAAGCACCGGTCCACCCACATATCAAATTATCAAAGTACCGAACGCGAATCATATGAACGTGAAGAAAACTAGCTTGACGATAATTCCCATGTGTCCTCGGGAGCGCTTTTCTCTATATAAGAGTTTGTATAGGCTTGTCCTTTGCTACAAAAAGGGTTGGGCCATCTTGCTGCACTTTATTTACTTTTGTTACTTGTTGCTCGTTACAAATTATCTTATCACAAAACTAGCTGTTACCTATTATTTCAGTGCTTGCACAGAATACCTTGCTGAAAACCGCTTATCATTTCCTTCTGCTCCTCGTTGGGTTCGACACTCTTACTTATCGAAAGGACTACGATAGATCCCCTATACTTGTGGGTCATCAAGACTCTTTTCTGGCGCCGTTGCCGGGGAGTGAAGCGCCTTTGGTAGGTGGAATTTGGTAAGGAAAATTTTATATAGTGTGCTGAAATTTACTGTCACTTGTTACTATGGAAAGTAATCCTCTGAGGGGCTTGTTCGAGGTATCTTCACCCCGACCAGTAGAGCAAAGAGTTGCTCCTCAACCTACTGAATCTACTGAAAATGAAAATGTCTATTTTGAGATTCCTTCAGGTATGATAGAAAAACTGCTAGCTAATCCTTTTGCAGGAGACGGAACAATGCATCCTAATGAGCACCTAATATATGTGGATGAAGTTTGTGGATTATTTAAGCTTGCGGGTGTGCCCGATGATGTTATTAAGAAGAAGGTTTTCCCTTTATCTTTGAAGGGAGATGCATTGACATGGTATAGGCTATGTGATGATATGGGATCATGGAACTACAAACGAATGAAATTGGAATTTCATCAGAAGTTTTATCCTATGCATCATGTTCATCGTGATCGCAATTATATATATAATTTTTGGCCTCGCGAAGGAGCAAGCATCGCTCAAGCTTAGGGGAGGCTTAAATCAATGTTATATTCATGCCCCAATCATGAGCTCCCAAGAGGAATAATTATTCAAAAAATTTATGCTCGGCTTTCTGATAACAATCGCACCATGCTCGCTACTTCTTGTGCTGGCTCTTTTACGATGAAGACTATTGAATTCAAATGGGATTTATTGGAAAGAATTAAATGCAAATCTGAAGATTGGGATCTCGACGAAGGTAAGGAGTCAGGTATGACAACTAAGTTTGATTGTGTTAAATCTTTTATGGATACCGATGTTTTCCGTAAATTTAGCACTAAATATGGACTTGACTCAGAGATAGTAGCTTCTTTCTGTGAATCTTTTGCTACTCATGTTGATCTCCCTAAGGAGAAGTGGTTTAAATATCATCCTCCCATAGAAGTAAAAGTAGCTGCACCTATTAAAGTTGAAGAAAAGACTATCACTTATAATGATCTTATTGTTCCTACTGCTTATGTTGAGAAACCACCTTTCCCTGTTAGAATAAAGGATCATGCTAAAGCTTCAACTGTGGTTCGTAAAAGCAATATTAGAACTTATACACCTCCTGAGCAAGTTAAAGTTGAACCTAATATTGTTATTGTTAAAGATCTCTTGTCTGATAATATTGATGGGCATATTATTTATTTCTGTGATGAAACTGCTAGAATTGCTAAACCTTGTGCTAAAGATAAACATAGACCTGTGGTAGGCATGCCTGTTATTTCTGTTAAAATAGGAGATCATTGTTATCATGGCTTATGTGATATGGGTTCTAGTGCTAGTGCAATACCTATTGACTTATACAAAGAAATTATGCATGGTATTGCACCTATTGAGTTAGAAGATATTGATGTCACAATTAAACTTGCCAATAGAGATACTATTTCACCCATGGGAATTATTAGAGATGTTGAAGTCTTGTGTGGGAAAACTAAATATCCTGCTGATTTTCTTGTTCTTGGTTCCCCACAAGATAGCTTTTGTCCCATTATATTTGGTAGACCCTTCTTAAACACTGTTAATGCTAAGATAGACTGCGAAAAGGATGTTGTTACTATTGGTCTGGGTGATATGTCTCATGAGTTTAATTTCTCTAAATTTCGTAGACAACACCGTGAAGAGGAATTGCCTAGTAAAGATGAAATTATTGGTCTTGCTTCTATTGCCGTACCTCCTAGTGATCCTTTAGAACAATACTTGCTAGACCATGAAAATGACATGTTTATGAATGAAAGAAGGGAAATAGATGAAGTATTCTTTAAACAGGAACCCATCTTGAAACACAATTTGCCCGTTGAAATCCTAGGGGATCCTCCTCCACCCAAGGGTGATCTCGTATTTGAGCTTAAACCATTGCCTGATACCCTTAAATATGCTTATCTTGATGAAAAGAAGATATATCATGTTATTATTAGTGCTAACCTTTCAGAGCATGAGGAAGAGAGATTATTGAAAACTCTGAAGAAGCACTGCGCTGCTATTGGATATACTCTTGATGATCTTAAGGGCATTAGTCCCACTCTATGTCTACATAAAATAAATTTGGAGAAAGATGCCAAACCAGTTCGTGATCACCAACGGCGGCTGAATCCTAAGATGAAAGAAGTGGTAAGAAAGGAAATACTAAAGCTTCTTGAGGCAGGTATTATTTATCCCGTTGCTGATAGTCAGTGGGTAAGTCCTGTTCATTGTGTCCCTAAGAACGGAGGTATTACTGTAGTTCCTAATGATAAAGATGAATTCATTCCGCAAAGAATTATTACAGGTTATAGGATGGTAATTGATTTCCACAAATTAAATAAAGCTACTAAAAAGGATCATTACCCGTTACCTTTTATTGATCAAATGCTAGAAAGATTATCCAAACATACACATTTTTGCTTTCTAGATGGTTATTCTGGTTTCTGTCAAATACCCGTGTCAGCCGATGATCAATCAAAGACCACTTTTACTTGCCCTTTTGGTACTTTTGCTTATAGACGTATGCCTTTTGGTTTATGTAATGCACCTGCTACCTTCCAAAGATGCATGATGGCTATATTCTCTGACTTTTGTGAAAAGATATGTGAGGTTTTCATGGATGATTTCTCCGTTTATGGATCCTCTTTTGATGATTGCTTGAGCAACCTTGATCGAGTTTTGCAGAGATGCGAAGAAACTAACCTTGTCTTGAATTGGGAGAAGTGCCACTTTATGGTTAATGAAGGTATTGTCTTGGGGCATAAAGTTTCTGAAAGAGGTATTGAAGTTGATAAAGCTAAGGTTGATGCTATTGAAAAGATGCCATGTCCTAAGGACATCAAAGGTATAAGAAGTTTCCTTGGTCATGCCGGTTTTTATAGGAGGTTCATTAAGGACTTCTCAAAAATTTCCCGGCCTCTAACTAATTTATTACAAAAAGATACACCATTTGTCTTTGATGACGATTGTGTAGAAGCATTTGAAATACTTAAGAAAGCATTGATCTCTGCACCTATTGTTCAGCCACCTGATTGGAATTTACCTTTTGAAATTATGTGTGATGCTAGTGATTATGTTGTAGGAGCTGTTCTAGGGCAAAGAGTTGATAAGAAATTAAATGTTATTCAATATGCTAGTAAAACTCTAGACAATGCTCAGAGAAATTATGCTACTACTGAAAAAGAATTCTTAGCAGTTGTATTCGCATGTGATAAGTTTAGACCTTATATTGTTGATTCTAAAGTAACTATTCACATGGATCATGCTGCTATTAAATACCTTATGGAAAAGAAAGATGCTAAACCTAGATTTATTAGATGGGTTCTCTTGCTACAAGAATTTGATTTGCATATTATTGATAGAAAGGGAGCTGAGAACCCCGTTGCAGACAACTTGTCTAGGTTAGCGAATCTTCTTGATGACCCACTACCTATTGATGATAGCTTTCCTGATGAACAATTAAATGTCATAAATGCTTCTTGTACTGCTCCATGGTATGCTGATTATGCTAATTACATTGTTGCTAAATTTATACCACCTAGTTTCACATACCAGCAAAAGAAAAAGTTTTTCTATGATTTGAGACATTACTTTTGGTATGACCACATCTTTATAAAGGAGTAGATGGTGTTATTAGACGTTGTGTACCTGAGCATGATCAGGAACAGATCCTACGCAAGTGTCACTCCGAGGCTTATGGAGGACACCACGCGGGAGACAGAACTGCACATAAGGTATTGCAATCCGGTTTCTATTGGCCTACTCTCTTCAAGGATGCCCGTAAGTTTGTCTTATCTTGCGATGAATGTCAAAGAATTGGTAATATTAGTAGACGTCAAGAAATGCCTATGAATTATTCACTTGTTATTGAACCATTTGATGTTTGGGGCTTTGATTATATGGGACCGTTTCCTGCCTCTAATGGATATACACATATTTTAGTTATTGTTTCTTACGTTACTAAGTGGGTAGAAGCTATTCCAACTAGTAGTGCTGATCATAACACCTCTATTAAGATGCTTAAAGAAGTTATTTTCCCGAGGTTTGGAGTCCCTAGATATTTAATGACTGATGGTGGTTCACATTTTATTCATGGTGCTTTCTGTAAAATGCTTGCTAAGTATGATGTTAATCATAGAATTGCATCTCCTTTATCACCCACAGTCTAGTGGTCAAGTAGAATTGAGTAATAGAGAACTCAAATTAATTTTGCAAAAGACTGTTAATAGATCTAGAAAGAATTGGTCCAAGAAACTTGATGATGCATTATGGGCCTACAGAACTGCATATAAAAATCCTATGGGTATGTCTCCGTATAAAATGGTTTATGGAAAAGCATGTCACTTACCTCTCGAACTAGAACATAAGGCATATTGGGCTATTAAAGAGCTCAATTATGATTTCAAACTTGCCGGTGAGAAGTGGTTATTTGACATTAGCTCACTTGATGAATGGAGAACCCAAGCCTATGAGAATGCCAAATTGTTTAAAGAAAAAGTTAAAAGATGGCATGACAAAAGGATACAAAAGTGTGAGTTTAATGTAGGTGATTATGTATTACTATACAACTCTCGTTTAAGATTTTTTGTAGGAAAAAATCTTTCTAAATGGGAAGGTCCTTATGTTATCGAAGAGGTCTAACGTTCCGGTGCCATAAAAATCAACAACTTTGAAGGCACAAATCCGAAGGTGGTGAACGGTCAAAGAATTGAACATTATATCTCAGGTAATCCTATAAATGTTGAAACTAATGTTATTGAAACCGTAACCCCGGAGGAATACATAAGGGACACTTTCCGGAACATTTCAGACTCCGAAGAGGAATAGGTATGTGGTACAGTAAGTAAACCGACTCCAAAACAGTTCTAATGGCAATTTTTCTCTGTTTTGGAATTTTTACAAAAATTGAAAAATAAGAAGCAGTTCGGGAAGGACACGAGGCCTCCACGAGGGTGGAGGGCGAGCCCTACCCCCTGGGCGCGCCCCCTGCCTCGTGGGTACCTCGTGTGCTCTCCGGACTCCGTTTTCTTGCACGTTACGTATTTTGGTCGGTAAAAATTCATTATATAATCTCCCGAAGGTTTTGACTCCCGTATGACGCAAATATCCTCTTTTTTCGTTTCAAGCTGTCCTGCTGTAGATTAGAGTAACATGTCGTCCCAGGATTCGGAAGGAGAAAGCTATGTGGCTGATTACCTTGCAGACCCTAAGGTCTATGGGGATGTGGAGCATTGTGGTTGGACTACGGAACAAGAAGAGGACTATGAACCCAAGAGAAAGGAGGAGACGAGCTCAAATGAAGATGAAGTCCCATTACCTCAACCTGGGGACATGCATGTGGTGTTCAAAAAGTCAAGCCTCCCTGATAGAGCAAAGAAACTTAAGATCGAGTTTATCCCTTTTCGCCTCTTGTAGGAAAACAAGCAGGAACTATGCAAAAAGATATTAAGCCTGGAGCATGAGATTGATGACCTGAGGGATCAAAATTCTGTCCTCAAGCGCAAATTAAGGAAGAAGCCTACGCCATCAACTAAACCATCTTCTTCTTCACTAGCAAAGGAGACATAATCACATGGGTATGGGCACTCCCCTTGGCAACTGCCAAGTTTGGGGGAGGTGCCCCGGTATCGTATCACCATCACACTCCTATCTTTACTATTTTTCTTAGTTCAATCATATCCGTAGTATCTTGATCTAGTAGAATAAAGTTTTGGTATGATCTAGTTTTGAGTTTTGCTTTATGATCCCTCGTTGTAATCGAGTCTGTGAGCTATATGATAAAGATTAGTGTTGAGTGAAGGGCTTGATTATTCCATGATCTTGAGGGAAAAAAGAAAAGAAAAAGAATAAAAAGAAACAAAGAGATCATATGGATCTTATTGAGAGTAATGACTTCACATAGAAAGAGTATGATGATTAAAAGTTGTTGAGAGTTGAAAGACATAACTTTGGTCATCATTGCAATTAATAGGAAGTAATAAAGAAAGAGAGGTTTCACATATAAATATACTATCTTGGACATCTTTTATGATTGGGAGCACTCATTAAAATATGACATGCTAAAGAGTTGATGTTGGACAAGGAAGACAACGTAATGGGTTATGTTTTCTTATATCTAAGATAAAGTATATTGTCATGGATCATCCAACATGTTGAGCTTGCCTTTCCCCCTCATGCTAGCCAAATTCTTTGCACCAAGTAGAGATACTACTTGTGCTTCCCAATACCCTTAAACCAGTTTTGCCATGAGAGTCCACTATATCTACCTATGGATTGAGTAAGACCCTTCAAGTAAGTTGTCATCGGTGCAAGCAATAAAAATTGCTCTCTAAATATGTATGATTGATTGGTGTGGAGGAAATAAGCTTTATACGATCCTGTGATGTGGAAGAAATAAAAGCGACAGACTGCATAATAAAGGTCTATATCACAAGTGGCAATATAAAGTGATGTTCTTTCGCATTAAGATTTTGTGCATCCAACCCTGAAAGCGCATGGCAACCTCTGCTTCCCTCTATGAGGGGCCTATCTTTTATTATTATCTTCTACCTTATGCAAGAGTCATGGTGACCTTCACCTTTACATTTTATCCTTTGGCAAGCACAGGATGTTGGAAAAATCCTGATATATATATATATATATATATATATATATATATATATATATATCTAATTGGATGTAGGTTAGCATGAGCTATTATTGTTGACATTACCCTTGAGGTAAAAGGTTGGGAGGCGAAACTATAAGCCCCTATCTTTCTCTGTGTCCGGTTAAAACTCCGTAACCACAAGTATTGCGTGAGTGTTAGCAATTGTGAAGGATTAAATGATAGTTGTGTATGTGGACTTGCTGAAAAGCTCTGACATAGACCCTTTCTGATGTTATGATAAATTGCAATTGCTTCAATGACTGAGATTATAGTTTGTTAGTTCTCAATAATGTTTCTGATTCATACTTTGCATTGTGAATAGATTATTACTTGAGCATAAGAGATCATATGACATTTTCCATTTATGTTGCTGTTATGAGAATGATCATGATGCCCTCATGTCCGTATTTTATTTTATCGACACCTCTACCTCTAAACATGTGGACATATTTATCGTTATCGGCTTCCGCTTGAGAACAAGCGAGGTCTAAGCTTGGGGGAGTTGATACGTCCATTTAGCATCATGCTTTTATATTGATATTTATTGCATTATGGGTTGTTATTACACATTATGTCACAATACTTATGCCTATTCTCTCTTATTTTACAAGGTTTACATAAGGAGGGAGAATGCTGGCAGTTGGAATTCTGGGCTGGAAAAGGAGCAAATATTAGAGACCTATTCTGCACAACTCCAAAATTCCTGAAACTCCACGAAAGTTATTTTTGGAAATAATAAAAAATACTGAGCGGAAGAAATACTAGAGGGGGCCCACACCCTGGCCACGAGGGTGGGGGGCGCGCCCTACCCCCTGGGCGCGCCCCTGCCGCGTGGGCCCCCTGTTGGCCCTCCGGTGCCCATCTTCTGCTATGTGAAGTCTTTCGTCCGAAGAAAAATAATAAGCAAGCTTTTGGGACGAGACTCCGCCGCCACGAGGCGGAACCTTGGCGGAACCAATCTAGGGCTCTGGCGGAGCTGTTCTGCCGGGGATACTTCCCTCTGGGAGGGGAAATCATCGCCATCATCATCACCAACGCTCCTCTCATCGGGAGGGGGCCAATCTCCATTAGCATCTTCACCAGCACCATCTCCGCTCAAACCCTAGTTCATATCTTGTATCCAATTCTTGTCTCTAAGTCTGGGATTGGTACCTGTAGGTTGCTAGTAGTGTTGATTACTCCTTGTAGTTGATGCTAGTTGGTTTATTTGATGGAAGATAATATGTTCAGTTCCTTTATGCATATTAATACTCCTCTGATTATGAACATGAATATGCTTTGTGAGTAGTTACGTTTGTTCCTGAGGACATGGGAGAAGTCTTGCTATTAGTAGTCATGTGAATTTGGTATTCGTTCGATATTTTGATGATATGTATGTTGTCTCTCCTCTAGTGGTGTTATGTGAACGTCGACTACATGACACTTCACCATTATTTGGGCCTAGAGGAAGGCATTGGGAAGTAATAAGTAGATGATGGGTTGCTAGAGTGACAGAAGCTTAAACCCTAGTTTATGCGTTGCTTCGTAAGGGGCTGATTTGGATCCATATGTTTCATGCTATGGTTAGGTTTACCTTAATACTTCTTTTGTAGTTGCGGATGCTTGCAATAGGGGTTAATCATAACTGGGATGCTTTTTCAAGTAAGAACAGCACCCAAGCACCGGTCCACCCACATATCAAATTATCAAAGTACCGAACGCGAATCATATGAACGTGATGAAAACTAGCCGGACGCCCGAGGAACCCTTAGTCCAGGACTCCCTCAAGGGGCACCTCCCTCCATCGCATAGGAAGGCGTGCCCGGCACCCTTCTCGGGCAGGGCTCGGGGGCTCTCTTCTGGAGGTCCTCAGACCTTGCCAACATCACGAGGGAGGTGCTCGGGCACCACTTGGAGGCGTGCTTTGCGGCATGTCTCCCTCAGGAGATGTGACACCCCAAAATTTTGACCTTGTTTTATTAATTAAAATTTTGCCAGGAAATTAAACTTTTCCATTTGTCTAGATTTACCTTTTGATATTATGGGTTTTTACCTCGAGTGGAAACTTTCCAAAAGTATTATTGGATTTGTATACTCTCTCTATGAAACAATTCTTTATCAGTGGATTTAATTGCAAGATTGCTTTTCCCTGAGCTTTATTCTTTTAAAATGATTTTCATGAACTTGGAGTCTCTGTTGCACTGCAACCATTTGATTCATGCATTTAAAAATTTCACCAAAATTTGGGGATGTCGTGTGATGTTTCCACATCACTTTTATGCAAAAATATCTTTTGGTTATTGGAGATTTTGAGCCCTACATCAACTTTTCAAATCTGGTCCAGTAGGTATTTTTGCACTACAACCTATTTAAATATTCCTTTAAAAATTCTTCCAAGTGTTTGGAGATGTCAGTAGATGCATATAATTAAACTTTATGCTAAAAACCAGTGTTGTTCTTTGAAAAATTTGAGTGAATCAACCTCTTTTTCATTCTGGTCCAGTTTGGTGATTTGTACTGCAACCCTATTTTATTTTGCTCTAGTGCGCATGAGCTTTTTCCTGCTTGTAGCCCTCCCTACAAAACCCTTAAGTCCAGGAGAGTGGACCCATTGGAGGATTTTAAGTGCATGCAATGAGACCTTTTTCTTTCTATCCAAAACTGAAGTTTTGCAAAACTTGCACTAGCAAGTTTCTGGTTTTGCCCAAATGATCTTGCCATCATCACCTACGTCCAGGGAGACCCCGATCTGGAGTTTTTGGCCACTCCCAGAGTTGCCTAGATGCACTTAGCATTCTGTCGAACACTTGGTGTGCACAGTCAGTTTTGACATGAGTTTTAGTTTGCACTGTGTACTTGATCCTCTGACCCAGCAACCTTGTCCACTAAGCTCCTAGCTATCCCTATCCCTGTCCTGTTAATTGCCAGCCTCCCTCTAGCACTCTAGGCTGCCCTGGCATTTCGTCGAACACGTCCCGTGCGTGCTCTGGGCGCGCCCAGAGCGCACGTTTTGCACACGCGCGCACCGAGTCGCCGCGTCGCACTGCCGCCCTCGCCGCGTCCCGCCCCTAGCCCTTGCTCGCCTGCAGAGCCACGCACTACCCTCGCCCACTCGCCAGAACCCTCCAAGCCAACCCTGGCGCCATACAGCGCCGCCGTCAGAGCCTTTGGCGGCACGCCGGCATTGGCAGTGAGCTCCTGCCACGGACGGCGCCGCCCAAGCCACACCAGCGCGCCAGCTGCCCCCTGGAGCAGCTCGAGCTTATCCTGGAACCCGTCGGCACGCGCTCGTCGCCGCCACGTCGCCCTGCAGCTACAGCACGGCGGTTGCCGGCGTTCTTATCCATGGCCACCGCGGGACCAGCCTTGAACACCTATAAAAGGAGGCCCCGAGCACCTCCGAGCGCTCAGGCGACCTCAGGCCTCCCCCCTAGTGCCCCCCCTAGCCGTGGATTGACCAGAAGAGGCCATCTCCCCCACCTCCGGCCGGTTCGGCCGCCGCTGCCTTCCGGTGCCGTTCGTCGCAACCAGGCAATCCCCCGCCCATCCAACACCAACACCCGCTTCCCCTTGTTCTTGCGGAGCTGCCCAGCGCCTCAGCCTCGATCGGAAACCACTGGAGCCCAAACCCCCATTCACTCCCGTAGCCCCCTCCGCCGCGGAGCTCGCCGCCGGCGACTCCTCCCACCACCGTCGACCCAACGACCACCGGGAGGACCGCCCCGGTCTGGCAGGTCCATCCCCGCCCTCGGATACCCGTGGGGAGCTGCCATTCGTCGACGGCGATCGCCGGAGTCCCGCCTCCGCTCGGGCAGAGAGAGAGGAGGGAGAGGGGGACTAGTCAAACCTGACCAGCGGGCCCCCTGGACCCACTGTCAGTGACCCACGCGCCACCCACGCTGGCTTAAGTGGAAGCGTATATCCTCGAGTACGTATCCCCTACCCCGAAAGCGTATTATGTATCAAAACATTTTCCTTTTTCTGGTTTTATTAAAAACAGAACTTTGACTGGCTATATCTTTAAAAATAAAACTCCAAATGAGTTGATTCCTTTTCCTACCTCTCTCAAATTTCATCTAGTTTATTTTAAGATTTATTTAAAAAATATTTGGGACAACTTTTTGTACTATTTTTGAAATATTTGTTATTTGAATATATTTTTTAAATAGGAAATGGAGAGAGAAGAAAACTTTCAAAAAGTGCACCCCCTTGCATACTCTTAAAGGCAAGCATTCTAAACCCTGGCATAATATCTTTGAGTGTTGTCGATATGGTTACAACACCACCTTGACTTGGAGCATACGTTATTTTTATGTAACGACAAAGTCACACACATAAGTGCATATTGGAGATGCTTTACTGTTAGAATGGATATGCTGGTGATAGTAATCATCCTCGCGAGCTTTTCATGCATACCGGCAGGAAGCCGGGAGAGTCGTGGTCTTGGGTAGACACGAGCTTGTCCCTAGTTCCTCGTCGGGACGAGTGTGTCCGATATGGCATGATGAGGTTTAATGAGCGGTGATTCTATCTGTTAATGGAAACATTTTGGTTATGCTAATCTTTCGGAGAATACTTGGACCTCCTGAGTCGGTCGTAGGTCGAGTCTTGTTCAGTAACTTCCCCTACTTGTTTCGTACTACCACTTGTCCCTGCCGTAGGTAGGGTATGGTTCAGTAAGTTGTCAACCCCTTACCAAAGCACACACCGTACAGAGAGGCCATGGTGGAAGATACCGGATGCATCCGGTAGGCATGCCACCTGGTCCAGGGGCATGGGTGTTTCCGGTTGGGACCGAGAGGGGGGCACCCCTTAGAGCGCGCGATATAAATTTGATCCCATGCTACGTCGAGGCTGTAGCCTCCCCACATAGAGTTTTGCTTGACAGGTGTCGTGGGTGATACCAGACACCGGTAAGTTAAGCTGGTGTGTGCAGGTCAGGCGTGTTTTCAATTAAAAGGCCGTAGGCGGAATTAGTCCCGATGGACTAAATAAATCCGTTACTCGTGGGTAAAGAGTACACCCTCTACAGAGGTTAAATTTTTTCGGATAGCCATGTTCATAGGTAAGGACTATAGTCTGAGATGGGTATAGTGACGGTCTTCGGATGGAGAAACGGCTAAATTAGAACGTAGTGACGGTCTTCGGATGGAGAAACGGTTAAACTAGAATCTAGTGACGGTCTTCGGATGGAGAAACGGCTAGACTAGAACTTTGATTATGACCTATGACATATGAGGATTATGTTTATTATTATTATGGACTAACCATTTACATTATTCGAATTATTAAGTATCCCTGGGACGGTTCTACCTCCTGGATATTCACTGTGATTATTCTTATATAAGCCCTTTATGTGGTGTCGCTCAGACGCCCGACTGCGGCATGCTTCTTATTTAATTATTCTTTATAAGCCCTTTATGTGGTGTCGCTCAGACGCCCGACTGCGGCATGCTTGTTATTTAATTATTCTTTATAAGCCCTTTATGTGGTGTCGCTCAGACGCCCAACTGCGGCATGCTTGTTATTTAATTATTCTTTATAAGCCCTTTATGTGGTGTCGCTCAGACGCCCGACTGCGGCATGCTTGTTATTTAATTATTCTTTATAAGCCTTTATGTGGTGTCGCTCAGACGCCCGACTGCGGCATGCATGTTATTTAATTATTCTTTATAAGCCCTTTATGTGGTTGTCACAGCCCCAGATCAGCCCTTGTCTGACTTTGCTTGTTCCTCATGCATCATGTTTAAATTTTGCTTAAACTTGAAATAGGGGTGATCAATCCCTAGCACCCAAAAGAACTCAACTAGGTTCAACTTAAAAACATTTTCAATGAACCCAAATGCCCTTTAGAAAAGTTCATGATTTTTGATAAAGGTAAAAACCTCTACCAAAAATGATAAACATATTTCTAGGTCATTTTTGGATTTTTGAATTAACTCATATTGTATTTGAATTGGGGCATTTAAATCCTATAAATATTTTAAATGCTCTAATAATTCTGAAACTAGTTGAGGGCTGTTGGAAATATTTTCAAAAGTGCCCACAATTTTTATCAGGATTTTACAAAATGAGTTAGTATTTTTACTAATTCAAAACAGATCAAAATAAATAGAAAACAGAAACAATTAAAGAAAAGAGAGAGAAAGGAGTATTACCTGGCGCTTACCTGGACTGGGCCGGCCCACCTGGCCCATGCCAGTCACCACCTACCTTTGCCAGTAGGCAGAGGAGGGGGACAGCGCACCGCCGCCGAGCACGCGCCCGCGCCACCTCCTGCTTCCCCGGCCCCTCCTGGCGATGCCACGACGACGCCCCGAAGCTCCTCGCTCCTCTCCCTCACTCTCTGCTCTCTCCCTCGCCCTCTGCTCCCTCTCCCGAGCACACCCGAGCGGAGCTCGTCGACGCCGCTCGCCGTAGCCATGGCCACCGGCCACACCACGCCTCGCCTCGACGCCCAGAAGCTCCGCCACTCCGTCCTCCGCCCCCTCACCAAGCCACGCCCCGCCGAAAGCCCCCGAACGTCCTCACCGAGCTCGTCCCCAACCTCCCGCCGACAAGATCGCCTCCGCCACCCCGACTGCTCCGGTTCTCCCCCGAGCTCGCCGTTCGCTTCTCTGCACTCGCCGTGAGCCACTGATCCTCTCCCCCCTCACCGTTCTCGCTCTTGTGCACCGTAGCCACCGCTTGTGCTCGCCGCCGACGTATCTCCGGCCACCTATCGGTCCGGCCGTCGTGCTCAGCTCCCTCCCCGCGCCGCGTAGAGCACGTAGGTGCCCCGCACGGGCCACCCTGGCCACCGTAGCGTCGACCCCGAGCTCACCCGAGCTCCGGCGACTGCCAAGATCGACGCCGGTGATGACTCCGGCCATCCCAGGCCCAACCGCTGCCACCACTCGACGCGGACGAGTGCCCACGTCCCGCAGATGCCCTCCGCCGGCCATTTGGTCGCCGGAGGAGGAATCCCGCAGCCGCCGCCGCGTCTGGCCTCGCCGGCGTCACGACGCCGGTGGGTTTGACCCCGCCGACCAGGGGGTTTGACCTCCCCTCTGTCACTGACGCGTGGGCCAACCCCCACTGACACTCTAGTTAGTATTAGTTTAACACTAATTAACTTAGGTTAGTGAGTTAGTCACTGACGTGTGGACCCCACACGTCAGGTTTGACCTGGACGGCGCCTGTTGACCAGCTGAGGTCAGCATGACGCAACGCTGACGCAGTAATAGATTTTCTGGATTTAAAATAATTCAGAAAATTCCAGAAAATAGTGCAAACTTCTAAAAATCATATAAAATCAACCGTAGCTCAGAATGAAATAATTTATATATGAAAAATTATCAGAAAAATGCAATCTATCCATCTGTATCATTTTCATGCATGTCAAACTAAGTTATACCTGCTGTATAGGTGAAAACATGATAATGACATTATAGATGCTAAATATGGAGTTTGCATATGAACCCTTAGCTCATATGGACCTCATTTAAACTGTTGCTAGATGCATTAGTGTAAATCATAACATCCTTGACATGTCATAATCATGCATCATGATTGTTGCATTGCATTGATTGTGTTCTTCCTTGTTTGCCGGTGATTGTCCCCTCTCGATAAGCCGTGATTCCGACGATGAGTTCGATGACACCGATGAAGAACTATAATATCTTCAGAAGTGCCAGGCAAGCAAAACCCCCTTGTTCATTCCGATACAATCCCACTCTCTCGCTCCTGCTCTCTTATACTGCATTAGGACAACAACGATTCATCTGTTACTTGCTGCGGTAGTTGAACCCCTTATCCTCTGCATGACCTGTCATTGACACAATAAATAGATGAAACCCACTAGCATGAGTAGGAGTTGTTTGAGCCCGGATGTGCCTACTCATTCATGCTTGTTTGTCATGCCTGCTACTGCTTAGAGTTGAGTCGGGTCTGATTCATCGGGGATGAGTTGGAATGGTGATGAACATGTCCTACTGTGTGCGAGCTAAGTGTGTGAACACGATTTGGTAAAGGTAGCGGTGAGAGGCCATGTAGGAGTACATGGTGGGTTGTCTCATTGAAGCCGTCCTCAGGAACTGAGTTCTGTGTTTGTGATCCATGATACAGTTACTACCACGCATTGGGCCCGAAACCAATGGACCCTCTCGGCTTCTTAATCACCCTTGTCCTCTGTCCAGGAGTTGCAAGTAGTTTCTGGTGTTTGTAGTATGCTGGAGGCCGTGGGCAGCGCTGACCGGAGGGGTGGGCTGTGATGCGGTAGGCACGTGGCCGGGCATGCCGGGCGCCCGTTTGGTGTCTCGAAACCCCGCACACATCGTTCGGGGCCGTATGTGGAAACCTCGGCCGGACTCCCTGCGGATGGAACCTGAATAGGCGATAAACCTGGACTAGAGACTTGAGTGTTTAGGTAGGCTGTGGCCGACACCCTCGCTGGGCCTCCGCTTGAAGGTTGCCGAGTACATGTCGTGTAAACAGCGGTAAGTGGTGAGAGCGTGTGTGTCGAAGTACACCCCTGCAGGGTTAACATCATCTATTCGAATAGCCGTGTCCGCGGAAATGGACTTCTGGGTTGCCTATAACAGTTCATAGACAAGTGAAAGTGGATACTCTAAAATGCGCAAGATAAGCGTGAGTGCTATGGATGGCGTTCTCGTAGGGAGACGGGAGCGGATCCATAGTGGAGTATTGATATGGTGATTATGTGGACTCGTGTGCGCCACCTCAAAAGAGTTACTTGCAATTGTAGCTTAGGATAGCCACCGAGTCAAAGCTGGCTTGCTGCAGTTAAACCCCGCCACCCCCTTTTGGTACCGATGCATATGTAGATAGTTCTGATGTAAGTCTTGCTGGGTACATTTGTACTCACGTTTGCTTATTTTATGTTTTGCAGAGAGACGTCAGTCTCGCTAGTAGTTCCGTGTGGACTTCGACGTTTAGCTTGATACCTCAGCTACGATCTTGTGCCCTCGGCAGGATCTAGTAAATAGTCAGGCTTCTCAGCCTTTTTCATTTGTAGATGTCTGTACTCAGACATGTTGAGCTTCATGTGCTTTGACTTGTATGCTCTGAATGTTGGGTCATGAGACCCATGTTTGTAATATCTGGCTCTTCGGGGCCTAATGAATAAATACTCTGAGTCGTAGAGTCTTGTTGTGATGCCATGTTGTATTTGCACATATCGAGCATATTGTGTGTATGATTGAAATGCTTGGTATGTGTGGGATCCGACAACCTAGTTGTTTATCCTTGGTAGCCTCTCTTATGGGGAAATGTAGTCTTGTGCTTCCATGAGCCATAGTAGTCCGCTACATCCCGGTTCACCGGAGTCCTGCTAGCCCAGCACTACTGCTCCGGAACACTTGACTGGCCGGCATGTGATTCACTTCGTTCCTGTGTCTGTCCCTTCGGGGGAATGTCACGCGGTGACATCCGGAGTCCTGCCTAGCCTGCTACAGCCCGGGTTCCCGGAGTCCTGTTAGCCCAGTGCTACAGCCCGGATTCGCACGCTGCTGACCGACACGTTCGATGTTGATTCATGTATGCCTGTCCCCATACGTTAGTGCCGCCTTGGGTTCACGACTAGCCATGTCGGCCCGGGTTCTCTGTCATATGGATGCTAGCGACATTATCATATACGTGAGCCAAAAGGCGCAAACGGTCCCGGGCCATGGTAAGGTGACACCGTGGGAATACCGTGCGTGAGGCCGCAAAGTGATATGAGGTGTTACAGGCTAGGTCGGTGTGACTTAGAATCGGGGTCCCGACAGCGGTGTCGGTCAGACGCCCGACTGCGGCATGCTTGTTATTTAATTATTCTTTATAAGCCCTTTATGTGGTGTCGCTCAGACGCCCAACTGCGGCATTGTTAATTCATTTGCACCCTTTCGAGGAGTCATTTCAGACACTCGATCAGTGCATTCTATTTGTACTCCCGTATTGCATGTTCATATTTTACCTGCATGCGTGCATCACGGATTTCGTTTATTTCGTGACAGACATTATCATCATAAAAATATTTCAGAGCATGATTACCCCTTGTTATATTATACCCGTGTTCTTGATGTTTGCGAGTACATTCAAACGTACTCACTGGCTTGTCCCTGGCTATTGTCTTGGCCAGATTTCTTGCGTGGAGAGAGCATTGCGATGACAGCCCCGGAACCTACGCAATGATGATAGCAGCCTCGCGAAGATAGGAGTTATCCTGGTCAGTTGTTCTTGTGGGAAATGGAGTCCCATAGACGCAGATGTACCACAAACCGCTTCCGCCATCAACCACTAGAAACCAAGTGTTGTACTCGTAGGCCACAATGGTCTTGTACTACATATTTTGTACTTCGCTTGGAATTCTTGTATCAAGTTGGTGCCTCATCAGCTAACAGTAATCCTGGGACTGGTGAGCACAAAGGCCATTTTCTGGGAAATTAATATCCCGAAAAACCGGTCCTGACAGGAGAACACAGGGCGAGGAGCACCCACCGCTCAGGAGTTCATCGCCAAGACTACTCAGGAACTACAAGACGCAAGGGCCATGCGCGGCGACTGCCGCTCGTGAAGCGCAGCTCCCCATCCAGGCGAGGATGCTGGGTTGCGCGTCTGCATCGACGTCCCGGGGCTCAACAGAGCCGCATCTCAGGAGCCCTTCTGGCCTTCGCGTGTGGGCCGCTGCGAGGGTCGACCGCATAGCTACGTTCGCATGCCGTTTGGCCTGCCGAGCATGTCGTCCGCCTATCAGCGCAACCTACGGAGCATCCTGGCGGCTCAGGAGGCCAAGCACCACGCCGTTCTGGCAGATATGGAGACGGTCCTCAAGGAACCGCCTGGGCCCCAGAGCCTCCTAAGGCTCAGGGGTCCGGTGGCTCAAGAGGAGCAACTCCTTCGCCGCGTACCGTCAGCTGCTCCGACATCCCTTCATCAGCAGAACCAGGTGACATTTTTCAAGTTTATTTAGCTGGGAGCGCCCCTCGGGCTGCATCATTCCCAGGCCACATGGGTCCGTCCCTGTGGCATGTATCCCTTTTTCTTATGTCTTTAGCTTACCTTGCTGGGGGGCGCCCCTCGGCTGCATCATCCCCAAGCTGATCGGGCTCGACCCAGTGGCATGTATCTTCTCTGCATTTGCCTAAGCTAGTTTGCTTCTGTGCTTAACCTATCTATGACTATCACCTGCTTGACTCCCACCTCCCACGGGGGCTGCCCATGCTGGCACGGCGCTTGTGCACGGGTTCGTCCCTGCAACGTCGACAAATCTGAGGGACCGAGCTCTGGCTCGCGGCACGCCCCGCGCATGTCACCTCACCAGGCCCTCAGTGCCTTCGCCTCCTCGCGAAGCAACCAGGCGGACTGACAACCATAATGGCAAACCATGTTTCTCCTTGTGCTGCTTTGCAGGAATCTCATGAAGGTAACAGCAGGCGGCACCGCGAGCTCCCTTTTCTCCCATGCGATCCGCTTGCGCGTTAAAAGGGGGGCTCCTGAGCATCGCGATTCAGGAGCTCTTACTGGTTCTCCAGCCCTCACCCCCTGGCCTTGACGACGGCATGCGACCTGGCATACCAGCGGCGGCTGAGCTCGCACGAGGGCCGGGACCTGAGGACGTAGAAAACAAAGGGGAGCGTGGAGACGAGGGGGAGGCTCGCATGGGCCCAGCCTAGCTACGCATTAACGCGGCGCATCGCAAGGAATCGACCCCAAACCGCCAAGATATGTCCCGCGCTCAGATTGGCTAATCGTTGGAGCCTAAGGGTCACGCTTGTCGCAGCCCTATTGCGGCCACGTCGCCTCCCTTTCTTGCCTTACCATGGCTGCTTGAGCGCTAAAGGGGACCACCTGAGCATCGCGCCTCAGGGGCTCTTACTGGACCTCGGGCCGCTCACCTCCTGGCCTTGACCACGGCACGCGACATGGCATACCAGCGACGGCTGCAGCCTGCCTGGGGACCGGGACCTGTCGGTGTAGAGCAACAAGCCGTCGCGAGGTTGGAAAGGGGAGACCGAGCCTGAACAGGACATGCGTTCGCAAATTTTCATAATAAGGAAGATATACACAAAAGACATTACATGTCCTTTACACACTCTCACGGGGTACTTCTTGATTCCTCGCAGGGAACAAAAGACGAGAACCTAGGAGAATCTTATCTACACCCTCCCGTGGCCGACGCCATCATCAACAGTGGGCCGCGGGAGGCCGGCGCCAACCCCATCCAGATC
Organism: Aegilops tauschii subsp. strangulata; assembly: GCF_002575655.3. Taxonomy (NCBI): domain Eukaryota; kingdom Viridiplantae; phylum Streptophyta; class Magnoliopsida; order Poales; family Poaceae; genus Aegilops; species Aegilops tauschii. The sequence goes on from NC_053035.3 coordinate 360,380,816, forward strand.
AGCGGCGGCTGGACGCTGCAGCCTTGCTCCGGGCTCGGCAAGAGCTCGGGGGCACGTAGCTGTCATCGCTCGTCTCCGGAGTCTCGTAGAGCTCAGGAGAACCGCTGGACTCCCAAGAGTCGCTGCTGCTGGAGGTGACGCAGGCCGGACGCGCACCGCCCTGGCGCACCCCTCCAGGGCAGCACTCCAGGCGGCGGCCCTCCGCATCGAAGACCTTGAAGAACAACGTGGAGGCGCTGTCATAGTCGAAGTGGATCGCGAGGGCGCGCTCAGCACGGCAAACCCGCGCAACCTCACCCCAGCCGCGGGTCATGAAGATCTTGCCGGAGGAGACCGCCTCAACCTCTGCCCCGGTCGCCGGGGCGTCGCAGTCAGCATGCTGCAACCAGAGCTCGAGGGGTCCCCTCGGCGGCATCACATCAGAGAAGAACCGTGGGAAGCGGATCCAGGTGCTTGGGGGCATCGCCGCCCACAGCACGGGCTCGCGAGAGGAGTCCACAGCGTGGATTCCAAGGGCGACGGCGCGTGTCGCCATCGCGCGGCGACCGCGGACGTGGCGCGGGCGGCGCCGCTCGACGCTCCTTCCTCCTGAACCCTCGGCTTGGGCGTACAAGGGCAGCTGATACCCCGGAGGCGTCCATTCGCACCAGGGCCTCGTTATTTCCGCCCTCACGACAACGTCGCGGCGGTGGACTGGCCTCTTCTTCGGCGGAAGCGGCCCTGGCTCGTCGCGGGGAGCCTTTCCTTTCTCTTCAGCGGAGAACCTTCGGATCGGCGCCATCGGAGTTGCTGCTAGCAGATGGGCAAGAAGGAAGAAGTAAGCGGACTGCAAAGAGATAGGCGACGGGGGCTCTGCCCCCTACCCATTTATAGCGAGAGAAGGCCAACCGGCGCCTCCCACGATCACAAGCAATGATGGCTCTCCCTTGCATGTCGCAGGGACTTGTCAAGTCGGGCAGTTGCCGAGGCAGCGTGGGGAAGCGGAGACGCCCACGTCCCATCAACCGCCACGCGTCGACCAAGGCCGCAGGCTTTTGGGGCCCGCGGCGCTCCGTACTTGACCTTTGGCTTCGCCTCGAAGCCAAGCCCGAGCGCGCCTTGGGCCCGGGGGCTACTGTCGGCGTTCTAGGAACGGGGGTCCCCAGACTTACCTGCCTGCGGCCCATGGTGTGGCTGTGCTAGCAGGCCGGTACGACCCATCTTCATCAACAAGGCATTCAAGACCCTCGCGAGGGGCCAAGCCTCGCGAGGTGGACGACGCAAGACCTCCTCAGGAGCAAGCTCACCAGGTTGGCTCGCGAGGAGCGGAGAGATCAAGGCAGCGCGAACCTCGCGAGGTTCTCGTGACGTGAGCCATGATGATCGAGACCAGGCGGGCGCCAGCGCGCGCAGCGTCCTTTGTTTCCTCTTTGGTGCTAAGGGGGCAAGCGCAGGCGTAGAGTACCGAGGCGTCAAGCAAAGGTTTCCATATCAGTGCAACGAGACCAAGACCAGCAGGACGGCAAGACGGAGGTCACCATGGAGCCCAAGGCGGCGTCACCACCAGAGCCTTTTGCAGGCGAAGACTACTTTTGTCATGATAAGTTGTACTAGTTGTCCCCTTTCAAATTGGCCATTGTTGGCTCCCTTCCCGCTCAATATTTGGGAAGAGGACCAGGGCCTATATAAGTAGAACTAGCCACCACAGCAGGGAGAGAGATTGTCGGAGTAAATGGCCATGGGTAGCCTAACCGACTACCCCTGGCTCTTCGGAAAATTTATCAGGCCTTTGGGCCTTCAAGCACTCCAAGCATTTGGGCCGCCTTCCCTGGCCAGCTACCACTAAAACCGACTCCCGGAAGGCGACCCAGCCTCACCGACTCCTCCCTAGGGCGACTACGGGGTGGCCGACTCCTAGAAGCCGGCCAAGAAGGACGCCGACTCCTAGGAGCCGGCCAAGATCACAACCACTCCTCCATAAACGGTGACGTGACGGGGTGTGGCCACAGTGCGGCCCACGACCCCCGAAGCCCGAGGCGGGCATGGCTACAGGAGGCCGTACGGGAGGGACGTCTCCCGTGCGGCTCGGCACTGTAGCCACGCTAGCCTCGACGTCATCCACGACCCACTCCTGTACGGCCCAAGGACTGCGGGCCCCTTCAGCCAGAGAGAGGCGTGAAGGTGGCCCGGCTTTTCCTAGTCGACCAAGAGTATAGCCGGCCTCCAGAAGCCGGCTACTCCCTTCCTCGAAGCAGGAGCCCCATTAAGGAGACAAGACGAGGCAAGGCTACAGTGATAGCCCCCGAGGCGGCCCACTGTAGCCACGCTTACCTCGACAAAGCCCTCATCATCGGAGGCGCGGCTACAGTAAGCAGCCGCCGACAAGACCCTAGGCGGTGGGACCGGCCTGTCGACCAAGTAGCCGGCAGCCGGCGGGACCCACCAGCCGGCGGGACCCAGCAGCCGGCGGAGAAGCCAGCGAGCGTAGACACTGACGGCTGGGACCAGTTCCCAGTCGGATTACCATTGTATCCCCGGGGGGTAGGCCTATATAAACCCCCCGGAGCACCCATGCAAAGGGTTCGCTTCTAGGTTCGCACCCAAGCATAGCACACACACCATAGATAGAGAGAAGCAGGAGCTAGCCTTGCTCTTCTTCTCCCTTGACCTCAACAGCTCTAGGAGCGATTGTAGCTACCCTTTATCGATCTAGTGATCATGCGGAGACCCCGCAGAGCAGGACTAGGGGTGTTATCTCCTCGGAGAGCCCCGAACCTGGGTAAGATTCGCCGGCGTGCATGTCTTCGCCTCATCCCGTTTCCGGGCACCGGCGACGTTTTATTGGCTCCCACAATGATAAGCCATCCCTTGGCATATGTCGCACCAACCACCCGACATTTGGCGCCCACCGTGGGGCCGGGTGCACCGTCGACCGGAGACCTGTTCTGGACGGGAGCCCTCTTCCTCCCCCGCGAGCGCAGCCAGCCTGCTGCGCCCGATGGCGTTTGCCTCGACGCGCTGCAAGGCGTCGACGACGCCTGCGCAGCGAGCCGCCTCGCCGATCTGCTCAGCGAGACTCGCATCTTCGACGAGCCTGCGTCCGACGCAGGCACCGACTACCCCGAGAGCCGCCTCGTCAGCCTCCTCGACCAACTTCACGTCTCCAGCGAGCCCGCTGCGGACATGGACTCGGTCGCCTCCACCGACCCGATGCTCATCGACTCCGACACCGCGTCGCTCGACGCCTACCCCTCCGACGTGGTGGTCTTTGACGACCCCCTCCCTCGAGCTGACAGCGGCAGCAGCGCTGTCACCGTAGTGCTGGTCATCAGCCACGTCTCCAACTCGGGCGAGAGCGCCCGCGACGCTCAGCAAGCGGCGATGCACGACCTCTCCGTCCCCATCCCGGCCGACGCCGACGCCGAGACCCTGGAGGCACGCCGCCTTGCCCTCATCGCGGAGGGCAAGAAGATAGCCTCGATAAGACGCCTCACCGAGGCCCACCAGCGCGAAGTCGACCGCGCCGCCTTCGGGACGCCGCCGCCTAGCGGCCCAAGCCGAGCCGGCTTCGTCCAGAAGCGCGGCGCAGCCGTTGCCAGCATGCTGGGCGCAGATCGCCCCGTCTACGCCACCCCGCTCGAGAACCTGCGAGCCGCTCAGGCGGCTGCAGAGGAGCTCAATGGGCTGGGAGCCGATGAGCTCCCTTACATGACAAGACGGATCCAGCAGCTGATCGACGCGGCTGCAGAACGGCACGAAGCCGGCGCCCGAGCTGATAGCCATCCCCCGCGCCGGGAGCACGCCGCGACGTCCCGCTCGCCGACTGCGAGCGGCGCGCGCCAGAAGAAAGACAAGGAGCCGGCTGCCAGCCGCAGCCGGACTCGCATTACCAATGAGCGCGACGCGGATGGCCGCCCTCGAGCTGTAGAGCACCAGGGAAACCTGCCTCCTCCCCCGCCTCGAAGAGAAAGACGCCTCACTCCACCGCCTGTCACCCATCCGACTCTTGGCGACCGACTCGGCCGTCGAGAAGGAGTCGGTGAAAACGACGCCCGCCACAGGATCGACCGCCTTGCTCGATCCTTGGCGCTAGAAGAAGAAGACGATGTCGGCCCGCCATGCTTTGGCCCCCGCATCCGCGACGAGCCCTTTCCCAAAGGGTTCTCGCTTCCCGGAGACACGCCCAAGTACAACGGCTCGGTGAAGCCGGAAGATTGGCTCATCGACTACTCCACAGCCGTCAGCATCGCCAACGACAATCGGCGTGTTGCCGTGAAGTACGTCCCCCTGATGCTGCAGGGCACGGCGCGCACATGGCTCAACAGCCTCAAGCCCTACAGCATCAACAGTTGGCTGGACTTCACCGAAGTTTTCGTCCGCAACTTCACCAGCACTTACAAGCGGCCTCCCAAGCCTCGCCAGCTCTCCCTCTGCGTCCAGGGGCCCAACGAGTCGACCCGCGACTACCTCATGTGATGGGCCGAGCTCCGCAACTCCTGCGAGGGAGTGCACGAGGTCCAGGCCATCGAGTACTTCACTGCCGGGTGCCGAGAGGGCACCCTCCTCAAGCACCGACTCCTCTGCGACGAGCCGGCTACCCTCGACGAGCTACTAGTCATCGCTGACAAGTACGCCACTGCCGACTCCTCCATGAAGACCGAGCTCTGAGTAGACGCCTCAGGGAAAGTAATTGCTCCAGCTCCCAAGACGCCGGCTGGCGACCCCAACCGGCGCCCCTACCAGAACGACCACAAGCGCAAGGGCCCCATGCCGACTTCCTCCAGTCGGCAGGTGGCCACAGTTGAAGACGAGCAGCCCGAAGAGCGGCCCGCTCCCAAGAAGAAGGGTGGTCGGCCGCCCTGGCAGCCGTCTTTCTCCTACGAACAAGCACTCGATGCTCCCTGCAAGTTCCACAGCGGCGCGAAGCCGTCCAACCATACAACACGGAAATGCCACTGGCTCACCCGCATCTCCAAGGGTGAAGGGATGGTGCCGCCTCCGCCTCCCGGCCCGCCGCCTCCAGCTCCCCAGCAGCCGGCGGCCCGGCCGGCAGTCGGCGCCATCCAAGACGAGTTCCCCGAAGCGCACGACGCCTACGTCGTCTTCACAAGTCAAGTCGACGACAAGCGCAGCCGACGCCGGCAGCACCAAGAAGTAAACGCAGTCGCCTCTAGCACCGCTGAGTTCATGCACTGGTCGGAAAAGCCCATCAGCTGGAGCCAGGCCGACCACCCAGAGGTGATGCCTTCGCCTGGCTCCTATGTTATGGTCTTGGACGTCACCCTTGCGACGGAGAGGCGAGCTGCCAGATTTTCCCGCGTCCTGATAGACGGCGGAAGCAGTATCAACATACTGTACCGCGATACCATGGACAAGCTGAACATCAAAGCGAAGCAGCTCATGCCGAGCCGCACTGTCTTCCATGGTATCGTACCCGGCCTATCTTGCTCTCCAATCGGCAAGATCAAGATGGACGTTCTCTTCGGAGACAAAGATCACTTTCGCCGGGAAGCAATATGGTTCGAGGTGGTGGATTTGGAGAGCCCCTATCATGCACTACTTGGCCGACCTGCTTTGGCCAAGTTCATGGTTGTGCCCCACTATGCCTACCTCAAGATGAAGATGCCGAGCTCGAAGGGGATCATCACGGTGGCCGGCGACTACAAGAAGTCCATCAAGTGTGCCATGGCCAGCAGCCGGCTGGCCGAGTCCCTCGTGGTGGCAGAAGAGAAGAAAATGTTGGAACGGGTTGTGGCCATGGCCGGCAAGCAGCCGGCCTTGTCCCCCAACCCCAAGGACTGTGATGCGCAGGGCTCCTTCCAGCCTGCCAAAGAGACGAAGAAGATACCTCTAGACCCGGAGCACCCGGAGAGGTTCGTCGTGATTGGGGCGAACTTGGACAGCAAATAGGAAGGCGAGCTCGTCGACTTCCTCCGTGAGAATCGAGACATCTTTGCATGGTCCCCAAAGGACATGCCGGGTGTCCCGAAGGATTTCGCCGAGCACAAATTACATGTCCGAGCTGATGCGAAGCCGGTCAAGCAACCCCTCCACCGACTATCAGAAGAGAAGCGAAGAATCGTGGGAGAAGAGATAGCCCGGCTCCTTGCAGCCGGCTTCATCATGGAAGTGTTCTTTCCAGAATGGCTTGCCAATCCAGTTCTGGTTCTGAAGAAGAATAACAAGTGGCGCATGTGTATAGACTACACAAGTCTGAACAAGGCCTGCCCAAAGGATCCGTTTGCTTTGCCACGGATTGACCAAGTGATAGACTCCACAGCCGGATGCGAGCTGTTAAGGTTTTTGGATGCATACTCAGGGTATCATCAGATCAAGTTGGACCCGGCTGACCGCCTGAAGACTGCCTTCATCACACCCTTTGGAGCTTTCTACTACCTGACAATGACATTCGGCTTGAGAAACGCCGGTGCCACTTTTCAGCGTTGCATGCAGAAATGTCTCTTGAAACAACTCGGCAGAAATGCCCACGTCTACGTAGACGACATTGTGGTGAAGACAGAGAAGCGCGGTACCTTGCTGGAAGACCTGAAAGAAACATTTGCCAACTTGCGCCGATTCCAGATCAAGCTCAACCCCGAGAAGTGCGTGTTCGGAGTGCCAGCCGGCCAGCTGCTAGGCTTCTTGGTCTCCGAACGCGGCATTGAGTGCAACCCTGTCAAGATCAAGGCCATCGAGAGGATGGAGATTCCCACCAAGCTGCGAGATGTGCAGAAGTTCACTGGCTGCTTAGCCTCCCTGAACCGTTTTATCAGTCGACTAGGAGAGAAGGCTCTCCCCCTGTACCGACTCATGAAGAAGTCCACTCACTTTGAGTGGAATGATCAAGCCGACCAAGCCTTCCATGAGTTGAAGAAAATGTTGACCACTCCGCCTATCCTGGCTGCGCCGACTGAGAAGGAGCCCATGCTCCTCTACATCGCCGCGACAAGCCGAGTCGTCAGCACTGTTGTTGTGGTCCAGCGCCCGGAGGAAGGCCGAGCCCAGCTGGTCCAGAGGCCGGTCTACTATCTCAGCGAAGTACTGTCCAGCTCAAAGCAAAACTACCCGCACTACCAGAAGATGTGCTATGGGGTGTACTTCGCTGCCAAGAAATTGAAGCCCTACTTCCAAGAGCACCCTATCACGGTCGTGTGCACTGCCCCGCTCGCCGAGATCATAGGCAGCCGGGATGCATCCGGCCGGGTGGCCAAATGAGCCATTGCCTTGGCGCCCTACACGATTTTCTATCAACCCCGCACCGCCATCAAGTCACAAGCATTGGCCGACTTCCTCGTCGACTGGGCCGAGACCCAGTACTTACCGCCGGCTCCCGACTCTACCCATTGGCGGATGCACTTTGACGGGTCCAAGATGCGCACCGGCTTGGGAGCCGGCATCGTCCTCACCTCTCCCAAAGGCGACAAGCTCAAGTACACGCTGCAGATCCACTTCGCCGCCTCCAACAACGTGGCCGAGTACGAGGCGCTCGTACATGGGCTCCGGCTAGCCAAAGAGCTCGGCATACGCCGGATCCTGTGCTACGGCGACTCAGACTTGGTGTCCAGCAATCATCTGGCGACTGGGACGCCAAGGACGCGAACATGGCGAGCTACCGTTTCCTCGTCCAGCAGATGAGCGGATACTTCGAAGGGTGCGAGTTCCTTCACGTGCCAAGGGCCGACAACGACCAAGCAGATGCCCTAGCACGGATCGGCTCCACCCGACAAGCCATACCGACTGGCATCTCCCTCCAGCGCCTCCTCAAGCCGTCTCCAGAGTCGGATTCCATCTTCGTACCGCCTGCGCCAGAAACAGCCGGATCCGGCTCAAGAAACCCCGCAGGCGGCACGGGAACTTCAACGACTGCCCCGGGAACTGACGTAGTCGCACCCGGCCCAGGGACTTCAGAACCCGGCCCGGGGACTACAGCAGTCGGCCCGGGGACTGCAACGACACAAGAAGCGGTGGTCGACTCCAATGCAACACCCAACCCACCCACCCGAGTCATGGTGGCCACATTAACAGCAGAAGAAGTCACAGCTCCCTCATGGGCCCAGCCCATCCTCAAGTTCCTAGTCAGCAGAGAGCTGCCGGCTGATGAGATCGCAGCAAGACTAGTGCAACGACGAGCCGCAGCATACACAATAATCAACAGGGAGCTTGTGAAGCGCAGCGTCACTGGAGTCTTCCAGCGTTGCGTCGAGCCAGAAAAAGGAGTGGCAATCCTCAAAGACATCCACCAAGGCGAATGCGGCCATCACGCCGCCTCAAGATCCCTCGTGGCCAAAGCTTTCCGCCATGGGTTCTTCTGGCCGACTGCCTTGGAGGATGCTAAAGAAATAGTCAAGAGCTGCAGAGGATGTCAAGTCTTTAGTTCCAAACAACACCTGCCGGCTTCTGCCCTCAAGACCATTCCCCTCACCTGGCCTTTTGCCGTCTGGGGACTGGACATGGTGGGCCCTTTCAAGACAGCCCGCGGTGGCTTGACACATCTACTCGTTGTGGTGGACAAGTTCACAAAGTAGATTGAAGCCAAGCCAATTAAAAAGCTGAACGGGCCGACTGCCGTGACATTCATCACCGACATCACTACTCGGTACGGCGTGCCGCACAGCATCATCACCGACAACGGCACGAACTTCGCCAAAGGCGCACTGGCACGTTTTTGCGCGACGCAGGGCATCCGACTGGACTTAGCGTCCGTTGCCCACCCACAGTCAAACGGCCAGGTCGAGCGAGCAAATGGACTTATCCTCTCCGGCATCAAGCCCCGACTGGTTGTACCACTGGAGCGATCGGCCGGCTGCTGGCTCGAAGAGCTGCCGGCTGTCCTCTGGAGTCTGCGCACTACACCCAACAAGTCAACCGGCTTCACCCCATTCTTCCTTGTGTATGGTGCCGAGGCTGTCATCCCAACAGACATCGAGTTCAACTCGCCTCGGATCACCATGTACACGGAGGAGGAAGCCAAAGAAGCAAGAGAAGACGGCGTCGACCTACTGGAAGAAGGCCGGCTGTTAGCCCTCAGCCGGTCCGCCATCTACCAGCAAGGCCTGCGCCGCTACTACAACCGCAAGGTCAAGCGAAGATCCTTCCAAGAGGGCGACCTTGTGCTCCGGCTGATCCAGCGAACAGCCGGCCAGCACAAGCTCTCGGCCCCTTGGGAAGGCACTTTCGTCGTCAGCAAGGCACTCGGCAATGACTCCTACTACTTGATCGACGCGCAAAAACCAAGAGCACGCAAGAGAGACGACTCCGGCAAGGAGTCAGAGCGACCATGGAACGCAAACCTCCTAAGACGATTTTACAGCTGAAAAGCAGTATGTATCACGCTCCCCTTTTGTATTAAGTACAAACCAACAGGCCCCCCGAACAAGTACTCGGGGACTGCCTTTTATTTATCTATGAATGACGAGTGTCATATCCATGAATGTATTATTACATTTTGAATTTTTGTCCGGCACCGGGTTCTACTAGTCGGCCCGGGGACTGGCCGCCTTGAGCTATATCGAAAGTTCTTCCTAAAGTCAGCAAAGTAGTGCGCCGGCTCCCGAGTCCTCCCTTGTTGAAAGTCGCAGCTCAAAGAACTAATTGTCCGACTAGCAAGAGGAACGACAGAAAGGACGCCCACACGAAAAACGACTAGGGAACAACTAACCTATATAGCAAAGAGAGGGCCTCCAAATATGCCTGCCGACTGTCAAAACAGTCGGCTGGCCGGCTTCCTAAAAAACTTAGCTTAAGTCCGGCAGAGCTAAAAGTACTTCCCCCTCCCCAATCGGCCAGGCACTCCCCGGCTACAGATTGCAGAGCAACTGTTTGACTGGGGAGGCGGCAACCAAGGGAGGGCAGCAAAGGGAAAAAGCAAAAGGACAAAAAGCAAAAGTACAAGGAAAGACCGATTGCATAACTTATATACATAAAGCCGCCCACAGGCCGGCAGCAGACTTGAGTTTGAATACACCCAGTAGGTGGAATTGTGCAGACTTAACCAAACATTGTTCAAAAGTAACAAGACAGGAAAACAAAAGAAAGAAGACTAAGGCGCGACACGAAGGCCGAGCTGGTCGGGGAAGGCAGCCTCGCCGGCTGAAGGAGTGGCCGCCTAGCTGGTCCCGGCTTGACCACCTCCGGCGGCAGGAGACGCACTCGCACGCGACGTAGTGCTGGAGGCGCGGTCAGGCTGGCCGGCTACTCCACCAGCCGGCTCGGCGTCTTCACCCTCCTCCTCCTCCTCTTCGCCCTCGTCGCTGGAGTCGATCTCCTCCGCCGAGTCCTCGCCGTACGCCGGGTCCAGCCCGAACCAATCTTCCGGCTGGGCGACTCCATTGTCGTCCACCTCGGGGGCGAAGACGTTGGTGTCGGTGTAGTCGGCGATCGCTGAAGCCCGCCAAATGATGGCCGGCCGCGCCGGCTCCAGCTCCGTGTCGGCTTGCTGCCGCCAGGTAGCCAGCTGGTCCAAGTTCAGGCCGGGATACCAGGCCTTGACGAACTCCAGCGCCCACCTGGCACCGGAGCGAGCCGCTGACGCCTTCCAAGCCTCGAAGCGACCGACTGCTACCTCCAGCCAGTCGGCGGTCCGACTGGGGGTGCGAGGGGCCACTTGGCCGGGCCAGAGGGCGGCCAAGACCTGCGACCCGGCACGCTGAAGCCGGCGGAGCAGCCTGTGAGCCGGCTGGATGCGAGCCTGGATCGCCAGGAGTTGTTCCTCCAGCGAGCGGCCGGCGGTTGGCGAGATCTCGAAGCCGGCTTGCCTCTTCGCCTGGCGACGGGCTTCGATGGCCTGGTTGGCGGCAGTTGAATAGCCAGGGAAGTACTCTGCGCGAAGAAGAAAAGAAAAGAAGAACACCAAAATCAGAAAAACAAGTCAAAGTGGCAGATGGCAAGAAAGGACGAAGGGGTAGACGACTTACCGTCAACCAGATCCTCGATCTGGCCATAGCCGGAGACCAGAGTCTGCCTGGCCTCTGCCCAGCCGGCCGCCTCCGTCTCGAACTCGGCCTGGAGGGTGGCTTCGTGATCCTGCGCAGCCTTCAGCGCCGCCTTATGGCCTTCCTCCTGGTCGGCCAGCTTCTTGACCAGGCGGTCGCGCTCCTGCACTAAGGCGGCGAGCTCCGCGTCCTTGGCACGAAGAGCAGTCTGGGACTCCCCCAGCTGTGCCCTCAGACTGGCGTTGGCCGCTGCAGAGACGGCAGAAGAAGAAGAACAATAAGAAATCATCAAGGAAGATCCGAGCCGACTGCTCAGCAGTCGGCCCGAATCTCGGGGACTACACCCAGTGGGTGCGCTGACGCGCCCCCACATGAGATAAAGATCAAGTCACATACCTCGGCTTTCAGTAAGATCGGCGGTCTTCTGAGTCAGCTCCCGAGCCTGGGAGTTGAAGGCGGCCGCTCGAAGGTTGTGGTAGTCCTGCAAGACGGACAGAAGACCGAAGTGAGAACAAAAGCAGCAAAGACAAAATCTCCAAGAAGTTCCAAGCCGCCTGCTCAGCAGCCGACTCGGAACTCGGGGACTACACCCAGTGGGTGCGCTGACGCGCCCCCACGAGAGAAATCAAGATCAAGAAAGAACAAGATAGGAATGCTAACCCGGATGGCTGCCCGCGTTGCGAGGAATTCGTCGGTGAACTGCCTCAGCGCCGCGGCTTGGCTCTGGAGCCGGGTCCGGACGTCTTGTGCAGCAACGTTCACCACGGCTGTCCCTCCGCCTGGTGTCCACCCCGAGGTAGCGCTGGCCGCCTCCGCGTCTCGGGCCGACGAGCTGGAGCCCACGGCCGGCTGTGGCTCCGACGCGGCCTTCTGCGGCTCCGACGCGGCCTTCCCTGCACGCCGGCTTGGCGGAACCTGGACCGCCACCTCAGCCCCCGCGGCTGGCTCGCCCTCCGCCGACTGTGCGGGCGCAGGCTCAGGCTGGCGGCCTTGGGTTGCCCTAGTCGGAGGAGTCGGCTCCGGCGCCTTCTCCAGGATGATGACGTCGTCGCCGCTTCCTCCCAGCCGCTGGCTCCCCCTGGCGAGGGATCCACGTCCCCTGGCGCCATGGTGCGCAGGGGGGTGACCATCAAAGCCTCCCCTGCCGCCGCCTCGGCCTCGGCCTTTGCCTGGGCCTTGGCTGCGGCCTTGGCGAGCGCCTTCGTCGCCTACTCCTCCCGAGCTGCCTGGGCGGCGGCCTCCTTCCATGCCTCCGCCTCCCGCGCTTCCTGCTCCTCCCGCACCTCCCGCGCGTTCCTTTCCGTCGCCTCCAGGAGGGCAGAGCGGGGATCTACGCGGCGGGTGGTGCTCCTAGAGCCCCCTGGCGACTCGACGACGGAGCCGGCAGCCGCCCGCTCAAGTGACAGCGGAGCTCTGACCGTTGAAAAAGAAGACGAAGGTTCAAGAACCACCAAAGGAAAGAAAGTACATAGAGAAAGAGAACTTACACCGACACGGTCTGCGGCTGCTTCACCACTTTGCGGAAGCGAGCCGCCTTCGCGGCCGCCTCTTCCCGCCTGGTGGCGGCCGCCCCGCCCCTGGGCTTCTTCGTTCGGCTGCCGAACAAGCCCGGGGTGGCGCGACGCTTCTGGCCTCTACCCCGAGCAGGCTGCGCGCCGGAGGAGCCCGCGCCGCGTCCGGATGCCGGCTGGTGGTGCGGGACGGCTTCGGCTTCATCCTCGTCCGGCCAGTCGTCGAAGGTAGCGGTGAACCCGGAGCCGCCTGTTTCGCTGCCGGCTTGGCCACCGGCCGGCTCGACGGCGTCCTCCATATGGACCGCCCCCAGGTCGGGGTCCTCCTGGTCGTGTTCGGTCCGGTCGGGGACGAAGCGGCGCTCCACGTCTGTCCCTCCGGCCGGCCGAAGCAGAGGACTCTGTCAAAAGAGCCAGCCGACTGAGTTAGAGCCGGCCCAGAGGAACTCGGCGACAAGGCTGAGAGAGAGAGAGAGAGAGAGAGAGAAAAAGAAACGAGGGGAGCGTACCGCATGCAGAAGATTGGCACGGCTATATGGCTCCTTGCCGAATTGCCAGTCTTCGGAAATTTGGCAGTTGGCGAGGTAATTCACCATGGAGGCGGCGTCGTGCTGCGGCATCTCCTTGGTGCACATTCGGCTCGGATCGAGCTGGCCGCTCATCTGACAGATCAGATGAGGCCGGCTCTGGAGCGGAAGAACCCGGCGCGTGACGAACGCGGCCAGGAGGTCGGGCCCCGTCAGGCCCTCCGACTGGACCATCACCCGCAGTCGGGCGATGGCGGCGTTTCCTGCCTGCGACAGCGTCACGGCCCGGAAGGACCACTGGGGCAGCCTGCCCGCCGGTGGGCCGGCTACGTAGGCCGGCAAGTTGAGGTAGTCGCCCCGGGGAGCGATGCTCCGCACGTAGAAGTAGGACTTCTGCCACTTCTTCACCGATTGGATCAGCGTGATGATGGGGAAGGGGTTGTCGACGCCTGATCTCCGCGACGCGATGAAGGCGCCAGTCTGAGCCGGCACGCCCCGCACGCGCGTGCCCAGCTTCGACTGGAAGAACTCCCCCCAGAGCTTGAGGGTGGGGAGGACGCCGAGATAGCCCTCGCACAGGGTGACGAAGGCCGACAGCAGCACCACCGCGTTGGGGGTGAGGTGGTGCGGCTGGAGCTGATAGAATTCGAGCCAGGAGCGGAAGAAGGCGCTCACTGGCAGGCCGAAGCCGCGCAGGAAGTGCGAGCGGAAGACCACCCGCTCGCCCTCCCGCGGCGCCGGCCTGATTTCCTTCTCCGGCGCGAGGCAGACCTCCACTTTGTCCGCGCTGGGCAGACGCCGGGTGTCGCGGAGGAAGTCGATGTGGTCGTTATTGACGATGGAGCCGTCCCAATCCCCGCCAAGCTGCTCTACGTGAGGAGGCATGGCGAGGGCTAGCGCGGCGGTAGAGGAGCGTGCGGAGGAAGAGCGCGGCGGCGAGGCGCGGTCGCGAGAACGAGCAAGGGAAGAAGATGGTGGAAGTAGGAGGAGCGTGCGAGGGCCTGCCGCCCTCCACCTCCCCCTACTTATAGCCTCACGAGGCCGAAGAGGCCGGATGTGGGGAGGAGACATGGGATTAACTGCGCCCACTCCTCCCACGTCTCGCGTTTATTACGCATAAGTGCGAGCCGAAACTGCCGCACGAAACGTGCGGGCGGTTTCGGGATGCAAAGGATCCGCGCCTGGGCCGGGGCGCGGACGTGGCAGGCCCCCTCCCTGCGGCGACGTCCCGTCACGCGCGTGGGCTGGCAGGCTTTCCGGCCACGTGGCACGCCGACGGCCCGAGGCCGGCCCGCGGCCCGGTGCACGTGCCTGCGGGTTCCCGCCTCCCGACTCCAGAAGATTTCAACTAAGGCGGCACGCCTGACCAAGGCCGGCTCCCAGCTGCCGGCTTGTCACGATAGGAAGCTGATTGAGCTTCTTGAACCCCACTCCACCTCGAAGCCCAATCAGCTTCGGGGACTACTGTCGGAGTAAATGGCCACGGGTAGCCTAACCGACTACCCCTGGCTCTTCGGAAAATTTATCAGGCCTTTGGGCCTTCAAGCACTCCAAGCATTTGGGCCGCCTTCCCTGGCCGGCTACCACTAAAACCGACTCCCGGAAGGTGACCCAGCCTCACCGACTCCTCCCTAGGGCGACTACGGGGTGGCCGACTCCTAGAAGCCGGCCAAGAAGGACGCCGACTCCTAGGAGCCGGCCAAGATCACAACCACTCCTCCATAAACGGTGATGTGACGGGGTGTGGCCACAGTGCGGCCCACGACCCCCGAAGCCCGAGGCGGGCATGCTACGGGAGGGACGTCTCCCGTGCGGCTCGGCACTGTAGCCACGCTAGCCTCGACGTCATCCACGACCCACTCCTGTACGGACCAAGGACTGCGGGCCCCTTCAGCCAGAGAGAGGCGTGAAGGTGGCCCGGCTTTTCCTAGTCGGCCAAGAGTATAGCCGGCCTCCAGAAGCCGGCTACTCCCTTCCTCGAAGCAGGAGCCCCATTAAGGAGACAAGACGAGGCAAGGCTACAGTGATAGCCCCCGAGGCGGCCCACTGTAGCCACGCTTACCTCGACAAAGCCCTCATCATCGGAGGCGCGGCTACAGTAAGCAGCCGCCGACAAGACCCTAGGCGGTGGGACCGGCCTGTCGACCAAGTAGCCGGCAGCCAGCGGGACCCACCAGCCGGCGGAGAAGCCGGCGAGCGTAGACACTGACGGCTGGGACCAGTTCCCAGTCGGATTACCATTGTATCCACGGGGGGTAGGCCTATATAAACCCCCCGGAGCACCCATGCAAAGGGTTCGCTTCTAGGTTCGCACCCAAGCATAGCACACACACCATAGATAGAGAGAAGCAGGAGCTAGCCTTGCTCTTCTTCTCCCTTGACCTCAACAGCTCTAGGAGCGATTGTAGCTACCCTTTATCGATCTAGTGATCATGCGGAGACCCCGCAGAGCAGGACTAGGGGTGTTATCTCCTCGGAGAGCCCCAAACCTGGGTAAGATTCGCCGGCGTGCATGTCTTCGCCTCATCCCGTTACCGGGCACCGGCGACGTTTTATTGGCTCCCACAATGATAAGCCATCCCTTGGCATATGTCGCACCAACCACCCGACAGAGATTCCATCTTCCATACTCTCACCCACAAGCTCACAGAGCACAAGAACACCTCAACCTCAAGAGTATGTTCTTCCCTTTGTACTGTTCATCATCAGCCCAAGAGGCAATCCACCACCACCACACTAGAGTAGGGTATTACACCACAACGGTGGCCCAAACCAGTATAAATCTTATGTCTTTTGTGTTGTTAGGGTTAGAGAGATTAAAACTATTGAAACTGATAATATTGATGAAAGTGATGATGAAGATTCTCCCCCTAGATATGAATTGCCTGTTATGCTTGAGGGTTATGTTATGGATGAAGAAACTGCTAGAGATTTTCTTGCTTGCAATGATAGATATGATCTTAAGAAATTATTAGCTAAGCTAAAAGAAAAGTCTTTGAATGCTAGAATGAAATATGACCCTGCTTTTGCTACTTCACCTAACTGTATTACTGATAAGGATTATGATTTCTCTGTCGATCCTAAGATAATTACTTTGGTTGAATCTGATCCTTTTGATGGCTATGAATCTGAAACTGTTGTGGCACATCTTACTAAATTAAATGATATAGCCACCCTATTCAGTAATGAGGAAAAAATTTGTTACTACTATATCCTTAAATTATTTCCGTTCTCATTTAAGGGTGATGCTAAAACATGGTTTAATTCTCTTGATCCTGGTTGTGTGCGTAGTCCCCATGATATGATTTATTACTTCTCAGCTAAATATTTCCCCGCTCATAAGAAACAAGCCGCTTTAAGGGAAATATATAATTTTGTGCAAATTGAAGAAGAGAGTCTCCCACAAGCTTGGGGGAGGCTTCTCCAATTACTTAATACTTTGCCCGATCATCCTCTTAAGAAAAATGAAATACTTGATATCTTTTATAATGCACTAACCAATGCTTTCAGAGACCACATGGATAGTTGTGCTGGTTGTGTTTTCAGGGAGAGAACTGTTGATCAAGCTGAATTGCTATTGAATAATATGTTGAGTAATGAGAATAATTGGACACTTCCTGAACCAACTCCTAAGCCAACTCCGAAGAAAAGGGGTATTCTATTTCTCAGTCCTGAAGATATGCAAGAGGCAAAGAAATCTATGAAATAAAAAGGTATTAAAGCTGAAGATGTTAAGAATTTACCACCTATCGAAGAAATACATGGTCTTGATAACCCGACACAGGTAGTAAAGGTAAATTCTCTCTATATATTTGATGAAGGTGATATTCCTCGTTATAAGTCTGCTAGCCAATGCTTAGATGAGTTTGATAATTTTATTATTAAACAAGAAAACTTCAATGCTTATGTTGGTAGACAATTGAAATGTAATGCTTATATGATTGAACACTTGAGTGATTATATGTCTAGAGTTAAAGGTGAACTTAAACTTATTAGTAAACATGCTTCTATGGTTACCACTCAAGTAGAACAAGTGCTTAAAGCTCAAAATGATTTGCTCAATGAATTAAATAATAAGAAAAATGATAATGCTGCTAGAGTTATGACTAGAGGGGGTAAAATGACTCAGGAACCTTTGTATCCTAAGGGCCACCCTAAGAAAGTTGAGCAAGATTCTCAGAGATCTAATGTTGATGCACCTATTCCTTCTAAGAGGAAGAAAAAGAAAAATGATAGGACTTTGCATGCTTCTAGTGAACCTGATGTTGACACACCTGAGAATCCCAATGATATTTCTATTTCTGATGCTGAAACACAATCTGCTAATGAACATGAACCCAGTGATAATGTTAATGATGATGTTCATGTTGATGCTCAACCTAGCGATAACAATGATGTAGAAATTGAACTTGTTGATCTTGATAACCCACAATCAAAGAATCAACATTATGATAAGAGAGACTTCGTTGCTAGGAAGCACGGTAAAGAAAGAGAGCCATGGGTTCAGAAACCCATGCCTTTTCCTCCTAAACCATCCAAGAAAAAGGATGATGAGGATTTTGAGCGCTTTGCTAAAATGATTAGACCTATCTTTTTCTGTATGCGTTTGACTGATATGCTTAAAATGAATCCTTATGCTAAGTACATGAAAGATATTGTTACAAATAAAAGAAAGATACCGGAAGCCGAAATTTCCACCATGCTTGCTAATTATACTTCTAAAGGTGGAATACCAAAGAAACTTGGAGATCCGGGAGTACCAACTATACCATGCTCCATTAAAAGAAACTATGTTAAAACTGCTTTATGTGACCTTGGAGCCGGTGTTAGTGTTATGCCTCTCTCTTTATATCGTAGACTTGATTTGAATAAGTTGACACCTACTGAAATATCTTTGCAAATGGCCGATAAATCAACTGCTATACCTGTCGGTATTTGTGAGGATGTGCCTGTTGTGGTTGCAAACGTTACTATTTTAACGGACTTTGTTATTCTTGATATTCCCGAGGACGATAATATGTCGATTATCCTTGGTAGACCCTTTTTGAATACTGCAGGGGCTGTTATTGATTGCAACAAAGGCAATGTCACTTTTCATGTTAATGGTAATGAGCATACGGTACACTTTTCCGAGGAAACAACCTCAAGTCCACAGTATCAATTCTATTGGAAAAATTCCATCGATTATTATTGGAGGTTTTGAATTTCCTCTTCCTACTATCAAGAAGAAATATGATATTCTTATTATTAGGGACGTGCATATCCCCGTTGAGGTAACCTATTGTTATTCGAAAATTCTCCGGTTTCATGTGATTCAGAATGAGTTTGTTAACAAGACTTGATCAACCTTGTTAGTGGATTCCTTTTGATGAGCATGAGATGGATGAAGTTAGAAAGCACAACTCTCTGTACCCTACTTTTACTTTCTGTTATTTAGATTAAATAAAGCAAAAATAGTATTTTCTGTCTGTTTCTAAATTATCCGTGCAATAAAAAATACCCCCAAAATAAAAGTTCTCCAAATGCCCCGAAATTGAAATATGATTTTTTGTAGAATATTTAAGAATATCTGGCACTGAGAACACACCAGAGGGGGCAACCACCTGGCCACGAGGGTCCAGGGTGCGCCCACCCCCCTGGGGCGCGCCCCCTGCCTCGTGGCCCCCCTCCACTTATTCCTGCACCCACACACTTCGTCTTCCTCCAGAAAAATCCCCACACAGCTCAAACTCGTGTTCTAGCTCATTTTGCTGCGATTTTCGATCTCCTTGCTCAAAGCCCCACTCACAAAACTGCTTTGAGGGATTGTTCTTCGGTATGTGACTCCTCCAATGGTCCAATTAGTTTTTGTTCTAGTGCTTTATTTATTGCAAATGTTTGCTGCTTAGGTGACCCTATTCTTGGGCTTGCATGTCAAATTTATTGGGTCCCAAGTAGTTCTAATGCATGATATAGTCTCTAGGCACTTGTGGGAGTAGTTGCTATCAATTTTGTTGAGTTTGGTTCACTTTTATTTTGAGTCACTAAAAATTTGAGAAATTTTTCAGAGGAAGAAATATGTTTAGGAAAATGTACCAAGGTGGTTCCTCAAAGAAGCAAGGACCCCAAGCTCGCGATACGTGAGCCGGACTATGAACTACCAAGAGAAGCTCAAGTGCGGCATTGTGAACGGCCGTCAGAAGATTTTATGGTCCAAGCAGGAATTAAGGAGGAATTTGACGCGTATGTGCGTAATGCTGAACTTGAGGGCTTCGTGTCAGATAAGTGCTCCCAATATTATTACCTAACTGATTCCTTTGTGAGAAGGTTTAAATTTACATCATCACGCAATTCTCACACTATCCTATTTGATCTTTATGATAAATCTTATACCATGGAGTTAGAAGATTTTAATATTGCTTGTAAACCCCAGCAGTGGGGTAATGCTAGTGAACCTCGCAAATTTGAATATAAAGACTTCCTTGCTAGTATAATTATGGGGGAATCTAGAGAAATCCCGCAAGCTACCATAGGGAGCATCCATTTTCCTGCCATACATTATTTCGCTCTCTTTGTTGGTAGATATATTAACGGTAAAGATGAAGCCTGTGACATGTGCGTTCCAGATCTTAGTATTCTCAAGAGTGCAGTATTAGGAGATAAACAATATAACTTGGGGGATATCGTTGCACGAAGGTTGCATCATAACAGTATAAGTGGAGATTTGTTTGGTGGAATTTATGCAACCCGTTTAGCTAATTATCTTGAGGTACCCATACATGAAAATGATATGGAGTTGCCTCCTGCTTATCTAGATTTTAATGCTATGGTTCGCCATCGGTTTATTGAGAGGAATGAACAGCCTCTCCAGTACCAACTAATCTTTGACAGACGTCGCGCTGTCCATATTTCTCTCCCTGCTCCTACTTTTTTTTGACTTGCAGGCAAAGGGGAGATATGTCATAACCAGGGAGGAGGCAAACGAGTACGAGAGGAGGGCGGAAGCAGCTCGCCTCCAAGTTGCAGCTCGTGAGACAGTAGTGGCTGCATCTCAGTACGACCCCAGTTACAACTTCGGATACCCGCCAGGCCATCCGTGGGCATAGACCAACTTACGTCAAAAGCCTAAGTTTGGGGGAGTACGTATTTCTCACCGACATTACATTCATGTTCACACACTCATGCCAGTTGTCGGTGCTCATACTTTTTCATTGTACTATTCATGCTAGTTTATTTTTCTTTTTCTCGCTTTCTTCTTGTGTGCTTGAAAAACCTTAAGAAAAACAAAAAATTTAGTTGTAGCTTTTAGCTAGTTTACTTTCCATGCCTGTGGTAGTAGTAATTAAAAGAAAACCCAAAAAGATTTCTCGTTCTTCTTTTGCTTGTTGGGAGCTTTCCCGTGTAAATAGTTTTATTTCTTTTCTTTTCTTTGGGGTAGAGAGGAGAAGACCATGATGAAAATGTTGAAGTGGCTCTTATATGCATTATTGTTGATTTAACAAAGAGCCCAGATTACCTTGTCTTCTCCTTTGTATTAAATGCTTGCAGATTCCAGCTTAGTCCAATTGCACGTGCACTATTATTATTATCCACACCATTCGTTCGTGCAAGTGAAAGGCAATAATGACGATATATGATGGACTGATTGAGACGAGAGAAGCTGGTACGAACTCGACCTATCTTGTTTTTGTAAATATGATTAGTTCATCGTTCCTGATTCAGCCTATTATGAATGAAACATGTTTGCAACGATAATTAGAGATTATAGTTGCTTATGCCATGCTTAATTAGCTAGGCGTTTATAATGGTTTACCTTGCGTGCCAACATGATATTAAAACAGTTGTGATGTGGTATGATAGGGTGGTATCCTTCTTTGAACGATTCGAGTGCCTTGACTTGGCACATGTTCACGCATGTAGTTAAAACAAAATCAACATAGCCTCCACGATATTTATGTTCGCGGTGAATTATATCCTACTCAAGCTTGCACTCAGTGTTTATTAATTTTAATGCATGTTCATGACTGTTGTCGCTCTCTAGTTGGTCGCTTCCCAGTCTTTTCTAGCCTTCACTTGTACTAAGCGGGAATACTGCTTGTGCATCCACTTCCATAAACCCCAAAGTTATTCCATATGAGTCCACCATACCTTCCTATATGCGGTATCTACCTGTCGTTCCAAGTAAATTTGTATGTGCCAAACTCTAAACCTTCAAATGAAATTATGTTTTGTATGCTCGAATAGCTCATGTATCAACTAGGGGTGTCTGTATCTTCCATGCTAGGTGGGTTATTCTCAAGAGGAGTGGACTCCGCTCCTCACTCACGAGAAAATGGCTGGTCACCGGGATGCCCAGTCCCATGCTCAAACCAAATCAAAATAATTGCAAACAAAACTCCCCAGGACTGTTGTTAGTTGGAGGCACCTGTTGTTTCGGGCAAGCCATGGATTGATGCTTGTTGGTGGTGGGGGAGTATAAACTTTACCATTCTGTTTGGGAACCGCCTATAATGTGTGTAGCATGGAAGATATCGAGATCTCTCGGTTGTTATGTTGACAATGAAAGTATGCCACTCAAAATATTATTTATCTCTATTTCAAAAATCGAGCTCTGGCACCTCTACAAATCCCTGCTTCCCTCTGCGAAGGGCCTATCTATTTACTTTTATGCTGAGTCATCATCCTCTTATTAAAAAGCACCGGTTGGAGAGCACCGCTGTCATTTGCATCCATTAATATTAGTTTATATTGAGTATGACTATGACTGGATCTCTTTTACCATGAATTATAATGTTTAGTCAGTCCTTGATCTTCAGAGGTGCTCTGCATTTATGTTTTGCGGTCTCAGAAAGGGCTAGCGAGATACCATCTTGTTATATAATATTATGATTGTTTTGAGAAAGTGTTGTCATCCGAGATTTATTATTATTGCTCGCTAGTTGATTATGCCATTGATATGAGTAAACATGAGACCTAAATGTTATTGTGAATGTGGTTAGTTCATAATCTTTGCTGAAAACTTGAATGCTGGCTTTACATATTTACAACAACAAGAGAAAACAAAGTTTGTAAAAGTTTTTCTTTATCACTTTCAGTTTGTCAACTGAATTGCTTGAGGACAAGCAAAGGTTTAAGCTCGGGGGAGTTGATACGTCTCCATCGTATCTACTTTTCCAAACACTTTTGCCCTTGTTTTGGACTCTAACTTGCATGATTTGAATGGAACTAACCCGGACTGATGTTGTTTTCTGCAGAATTCCCATGGTGTTATTTTTGTGCAGAAATAAAAGTTCTCGGAATCACCTGAAACTTCACGGAGAATATTTTTGGAATTTATAAAAAATACTAGCGAAAGAATCAAGACCAGGGGGCCCACACCCTGTCCACGAGGGTGGGGGCGCGCCTCCTGTCTCGTGGGCCCCTTGAGGCTCCACCGACCTCAACTCCAACTCCATATATTCACGTTCGGGAAGAAAAAAATCAGAGAGAAGGATTCATCGCGTTTTACGATACGGAGCGCCGCCAAGCCCTAAACTCTCTCGGGAGGGCTGATCTAGAGTCCATTCGGGGCTCCGGAGAGGGAAATCCGTCATCGTCGTCATCATCAACCTTCCTCCATCACCAATTTCATGATGCTCACCATCGTGCGTGAGTAATTCCATCGTAGGCTTGCTGGACGGTGATGAGTTGGATGAGATTTATCATGTAATCGAGTTAGTTTTGTTAGGCTTTGATCCCTAGTATCCATTATGTTCTGAGATTGATGTTGCTATGACTTTGCTATGCTTAATGCTTGTCACTAGGGCCGGAGTGCCATGAATTCAAATCTGAACCTATTATTTTTTCATGAATATATGTGAGTTCTTGATCCTATCTTGCAAGTCAATAGTCACCTACTATGTGTTATGAT
This sequence comes from Aegilops tauschii subsp. strangulata, assembly GCF_002575655.3. Lineage (NCBI taxonomy): Eukaryota > Viridiplantae > Streptophyta > Magnoliopsida > Poales > Poaceae > Aegilops > Aegilops tauschii. The sequence goes on from NC_053035.3 coordinate 360,403,653, forward strand.
CCGGCAACCCCGAAGTGACAATAATCGGGACCACTCCCGGTGATGACCGTAGTTTGAGGAGTTCATGTATTCACTAAGTGTTAATGCTTTGGTCCGGTACTCTATTAAAAGGAGGCCTTAATATCCCTTAGTTTCCAATAGGACCCCGCTGCCACGGGAGGGTAGGACAAAAGATGTCATGCAAGTTCTTTTCCATAAGCACGTATGACTATATTCGGAATACATGCCTACATTACATTGATGAACTGGAGCTAGTTCTGTGTCACCCTATGTTATAACTGTTGCATGAGGAATCGCATCCGACATAATTATCCATCACTGATCCATTGCCTACGAGCTTTTCACATATTGATCTTTGCTTAGTTACTTTGTCGTTGCTATTGTTACAATTACTACAAAACTGCTACTGTTACTTTTGCCATTGTTACCGTTACTTCCATACTACTTTGCTACTAAATACTTTGTTGCAGATATTAAGTTTTCCAGGTGTGGTTGAATTGACAACTCAATTGCTAATACTTGAGAATATTCTTTGGCTCCCCTTGTGTCGAATCAATAAATTTGGGTTGAATACTCTACCCTCAAAAACTGTTGCGGTCCCCTACACTTGTGGGTTATCAATGGGCTATTAAGAAGTTTGACAAGCTAAAAAGGAATTTCCTCTCGAATGCTGATGAGGGGGCGCATGGGGGAAAATGTTTAGTAATTGGAAATGGATTTGTGCTCCAAAAGATGTGGGTGGCCTCGGGATCAAGGACCTGGAGGCCTATTGTCGTGCTCTGCGACTAAGATGACCTTGGTATGACTGGGCTCCCTCTGAAATACCATGGAAAGGTTGTGCCCTTCCTTGCGACACTGCTGACCGTCGGCTGTTTGCATCCTACACCAAGATTATTGTGGGTAATGGGAACAAAGCATCCTTCTGGATGGATCGATGGCTTGATGGTGATGCTCCAAAAGACAGTTTCCCACACCAGTTTGTCCTCTCTCGCTCGAAATCTAGCACAATCTATCATGCAATCACTGACAACAGATGGATGAGAGGTTTAAATAGGATGGATGATGTTGCTACAGTTGAGGATTTCCTATGTTTATGGACAAAAGTGCAGTCGGTACAATCTGTTATCCTTCCTAGCACGGAGGATGATTCTCTGGTTTGGACTCTTCAAACAACAACTACTCAGCCAAATCGGCCTATGACATTCAGTTCAAGACAAGGATCCCTATACCGGTGTTGGATAGTGTTTGGAAGATCACGGACGAAAGCTAAAGTGAAATTCTTCCTGTGGACGTTGCTGCAAAATAGATTATGGACTGCCGACAGACTACAACATCGAAACTGGGATCATCACGATCGCTGCTGCAACTGTGATCAAGTCCTTGAGACTGCCGCTCACCTCATCCTCTTGTGCCCTATACCAAGGAGGTCTGGCACTACTTCAGCTCCACCAACTAATTTGTTGCTCGACATGCCCTCGACGCAAGCTCAGTTGTGGATGGTGGGAGAAAGTTTTCACTCACCATCGGAAGGATGACACCGTGCAAATTTGCATCCCCTCCGCGTACATTGCTTGGAACTTATGGAATGAGAGAAATCGGCGTATCTTTCTCCATGAAAGCCTCCCTGTGTAGCGTCTGTGCAACAATATCATTGACAAAATCTGCCTCCTGGAGGAGGCATGGGAGTAGTTTTTGTTTCTACTTCGGCCAAGCTAATCCTTTTTAGCTTTTGGCCTCTTCTTTAGGTTCTTCTACTTTTATCTCTTAGGGCTTTTTGCCCTTGTATAATATTTCCCCCTTCTATAATGAAAAGGCAGAGCACCTGCCATTTCAGTAAAAATAATATTGTGTTCCTATTATATGCATGTACAAAACAACTTGTACAAGGAATCGATCAGATCGGAAATCGTACAAGTTTTCAAAAGCTATGTGCGGTATGTGCAGGCATTCTCAACCGCCAAGCTGGGGTGACGACGATTTGTGCATTCCCTGCCTCTTTAAATACCCTAAATAGATACCGCGGACTTTGAGAGAGAGAAAATTCCCTAAAGTTTCCACGTGAAGCCAGGGGACGGCTCGAATCTCCCACAAATGAGGTGCTAGGGTGGTTTATTTAGTAGAATTTACACTAGGGGAACCTTGTCACTAGCCATTTAGTAGCCCCCTTCCTTGGTTATCTTGTCACTATTCCGTCAGCTTGCAAAAATGTTTTACATTGCGAGACGGAGGGAGTAGCATTTTAGCACCCTTCCTTTGGTTATTTAGTCCTATTGCCTGTTGCAAATTCTAGATTGAGGACTTGATGTTGATATGCATAGATTTGTCTCGAGAAGGTTGTCCAAATAATATAATCTTATTTGTCGTTATATATAGTAATACATCATAAACAATTGGATGCGTTTTGTAGACCTCATCATTATCTCACATTTTGTGCTTGGAGCCTGTATTTTAATCCTACTTTTGAAATTGATGATGTTTTGTACGAGTACAAGTTTTTATTGCCTTCATGCTAGTAACTCATTATACATCGATACATTAAAAAACCATGATATCCTCACGTATCCTTGCGTATATATCCTAGGGAGCTTAGAAAATTAGTCCAAAATATGTAATTGCACCATATGACTAATAAATGATCTAAACATGTCAACATTTTTGCCACACCAGCTGAAACAAGGGCAGCAACCACAATGACACATTGTGTTCAATTGTATGCATGTACAACAGAAACTCGCACAAGGAATCGATCAGATCGGAAAGCATGCAAAATGTAGAAAACTATGTGTGGTATGTGTAGGCATTCTAAACCGGCAAGCTGGGGTGACGACGACGTGTCCATCACCTGCCTCTCTAAATATCGAGATAATTCCCTAAAGTTTCCACATGAAACCTGAGGGACGGCACGAATCTCCCTCAAATGAGGCGCTAGGGTGGTTTATTAAGTAGAATTTACACTAGGGGAATCTTGTCACTAGCCATTTAGTAGCCCCCTTCCTTGGTTATTTTGTCCTATTGCCTTTTGCAAATTCTAGACTGGAAACTTGATGTTGATATGCATATGCATGGATTTGTCTCGACAAGATTGTCAAAATAATATAATCTTATTTGTCGTTCCATATACTACAACAGAAACAAGCGGACGCGAGACCATATAATCATCTCACATTTTGTGTTTGGAGACTAATATTTACTCATTTGAAATTGATGATGTTATGTACGAGTACAAGTTCTTATTGCCTTCATACATACTTGTAAAAAAACTATGATATCCTTGCGTATATATCATTCTACTCTTCTTTTTTCTTCCCATTTTCCTCCTCTTCGCTCGAGCTGCTGCTGTCATCTTCCTCCTCGTCATCATCTTCGGTTCCCTCTTCGTGCTCTGCCCCGGCCAGTGCTTTGGCCAACGCTTCCTCCTTTGCTTCCTTGAGCGCTTTGGCCAGCCTGGCCAGGGAGGTGTCCACATCCTTCTTTTTGGACTTGGGCATCAGGTTCTCGGCCACGTCGGCCGGGGTCATGTTCACCTCCCCAAGAAGTTGACGGATTTCATGAAAGAGCTCGTGGTCGGTGACGTGCAGGTAGTTCTTGGCGAGCACTTTGAAGGACTCGAAGCAGCAGTATGTCATCTCGATGTGCACGTCCATCCTGCCCCGTCGTATCAGCGCCGGGTCAAGCTTCTCCTTGTGGTTGGTGGTGAACACGATGATCCGCTCGCCGCCGCATGCTGACCACAGCCCGTCGATGAAATTGAGCAACCCCGACAGCGTCACCTTGTTTTCTTCGTCCTTGCCGGCGCCTGGCGCCGGCGGGGTCTTCTTCTTTTTGTCGCCGCTCTTGCCCTTCTTCTTGCTCGCTTTCTTTTTCTTCTTCTTGCGCTTGCCGGTGAGGTCGAGGGAGCAGTCGATGTCCTCGACGACGATGATGGACTTGCCCTTGGTCTCTATGAAGAGCCTCCGTAGCTCGGTGTTGCTCTTCACCGACGTCAGCTCGAGGTCGTACACGTCGTAGTCCAGGTACTTGGCCATGGCGGCGATCATGGTGGACTTGCCGGTGCCGGGAGGCCCGAAGAGCAGGTAGCCGCGCTTCCACGCCTTGCCGACGGAGGCGTAGTAGTCCTTGCCGTCGCGGAACATGTCGAGGTCGTCGATGATGTCCCGCTTCTTGTCCGGGTCCATGCCGAGCGTGGCGAAGGTGGAGGGGTGCTCCAGCTTGACGTGGCTCCAGACGCGCGCCTCGTAGCCGGACCAGTCGCTGCTGGGGTTGTTGGTGAAGAGGCGGCGCTGGCGGTTCCTGACGGTGGCGGCGCGGCCCTCGGCGAGGACGTGCGGCAGGTAGAAGGCGTCGACGAGGCCGCGGTGGCGGTGGTGGAAGGTGAGGCAGTAGGTGCGGCGCTCCTCCTCGTGCGCGGACCAGCTGATGACGTTGCCCCGGGGGAGCGTCTTGGTCTTGCGCCACCAGAGCTTGGCGCCGCGGAACCCGTCGACGACCTCCTCGTGGTCGTCCACGGCGACGCTCATGCGGTCGCTGTCGGCGGCGAGGTCGGCGCGGAGGCGGCGGGCCCCCGAGGCGCAGGTGGCGCTGAGGTAGGCCTCGGCGGCGAGGTAGGCCTCGCTGCGGCCGAAGGAGTCGGGGACGTGCTCGTCGATGGAGATGGTGACGTAGGGGGTGATGGCCGCTTGGAGACGGCGGGAGAGGGCGGAGAGGTACTCCTCGAGCTGGGCGGGGAGGTGCTGCTGCACCATGGACCAGAGGAAGATGAGGCTGGCCGCCGCCGACCACACCCCGGCCCAGCCGTAGCCGTGGACGTGGACGTCGCCGGCGATCGCCTCCATATGCTCTGCTCGGCACTCTCTAGTGTAGCCCCCTGTAGTGCTCTGCACTTCCTCACTGAACAACTCTGCGTCTCGGCCGTGTGCCTTTATAGCAACGACAACACACGCTTGTTGCTACCGCTTGCTCAAACCAACCATTCTTCGGGTTTTTTCTTCTTCTCATAAAGGCCTTTGATGAATTCCTGGTGTGATCTATAGAAACTTTATGGACACCGATAATTGCCACATGTGTGGTGTATCGGGTGGTTGTGCCGCACGCCCTGTGTGGCATGGAGACGACCCCGCCCGCACGACCGCGTATGGGCACGCGTAGCCACGGCCTGCACGTCCGGTGCAGCGCGATCGCCCCCGCAGGAGCACGTCCGGGCGAGCGAGCGCGCGGCCTGCACGACCGGACTCGGCCGTCGCCCCTCCCCGCCTGCGAGCCACACGCCCCGCGTGTCAGTAACCACGCGTCCCGTCGCGATTGCCATGGTCCGGACCCTCTTCAGTTGCCATGTTGCCATGTTGCTGAACTACGGTTGCCATGTTGCTAAACTACGGTTGCCATGTCGGACAACTACAGTTGCCAGAAATACTTTACGAATTGCCACCTACTAACACTGGACAGTTACCATGTAGCACTAAAAAAACATAGCAAAAAACATGTTTCGGGTAAAGAGAGAGTTGTCGTCTGCTTACAAGCACGCTAGAGGCAGTTGCCATGTACCCTGCAAAAACACATGGCAACTGATAGCTTTTGGTGTGGGAAAGGAGACGGGCATGTGGGCGATAGTGGTATCTTTAGGAGTTGCCACCTACTAACACTAGACAGTTGCCATGTAGCACTACAAAAAGGCGTGGCAACAATAACATGTTCGGGTGAAAGAGAGTTGCCATCTGTTTACAATCACAAATAGGGCAGTTGCCATGTACCCCTCAAAAGACATGACAGATGACAGCTTGGGTGTGGGAGAGTGGGAGAATGGGCAGTCGTGGGAGATGGGGAACAGAAGTGGTGCGTGGCGTGCGGGCGCAACATCAGTTTCATCGCACGCCCCGACTGGCGAACCGTTGACCGCGGAGAAAGAACGGCGTGCGGGCGAACTCCCTCACACGCCACACACACTAGTTGTCCTACGTGGCACATAAATTCAGTCTTTTCATGCCAAGATTCATGCAAAAAACGCTGGAGGGAGATGAAGGCGTGTGGGCGAGTTGGCTAACTTTATTCCTTCGTCAGGAATGTAACGAGTCCGGCAAACTTTTTGGAAATAAAATGACCCTTCACAAATATGGAACCAGAGCACACAGGAACTTGGCGGCCAAGTTTCCCATCGGTCCACAGGAACTTGGAGTACCGTGTGTTCACATTTCAAGAAATCATCGGGAAAACCCTCAAAAAAATCATCGGGAAAGAGCCGGCCGGGACCTGCGCACGCGTCATTGGATTCAGCCGGCAGAAGACGCTGCGCCGCTGCCCATGTGTTAAATCCCCGATTATTTTATTATTATTTTTTGAAAAATCCAGCAGATTGCTGCCTTCGTTAGATTTGGCTTCGTTAGATTTAGCAGGTAGCACATGGAACATTCAGGGCCTGTTTGGTTTCAAATAAGGGTCTGTTTGGTTCCAAAGAAGTCATCAAGTCAAAAAGTGAAAAAAGTGACTTATTTTACTGAATAGACCCAACTTATAAGTCACCCCAATTTATAAATCATAAGTTGCTCCACCCCAACTTAAAACTTATAAGTTATCCCCTCTATCGTGGGTTCCACCACCTTTTCGGCTTTTGGTTCTGAAAAACAGGGTGAGAAGGTGTGGTCAGGTGACTTATAAGTCAGGTGACAACCAAACGGGCATGACTTATAAGTCACTGGTTTTAAGTCACCTGACTTATAAGTCAGGTGACTTATTGGAACTAAACAGGCCCTAAGTCACCAACTTATAAGTCGAAAAGTGAAAAAAGTGACTTATTTTGTCAAACAGACCCAATTTATAAGTCACCCCAACTTATAAATCATAAGTTGCTCCACCCCAACTTAAAACTTATAAGTCACCCCCTTTTGCGTGAGTCTCACCACCTTTACATAAAAAACAAGGTGTGAAGGTGTGGTCAGGTGACTTATAAGTCAGGTGACAACCAAACAGACGTGACTTATAAATCACTGGTTTTAAGTCACCTGACTTATAAGTCAGGTGACTTATTGAAACCAAACAAGCCCTCAGGTGATCAAGTGATCACGATGGGAATGGCAACAAAAAATTCAGAGAAAACAAAAAAGATTGGAAGGGCACACTAGGCTTGCAAAAAAAAAGGGTAGTATCTCACAACCAAGTCCCCAAAGGGGTGCTCTATAGCCTTTGCACCTGCCAGACGCCATTGTTCTAGCTCTCTTCTTATAGCTTCTTTTTTTTTAAGTCTACCACGTCTTTATTTATTCATAAAAGGCAGGAATTTCTGCCGCGATAATGTGCAGAATACAATCTGGGGTACATTGACCTAAACTTTGCAAAGATTATTAGCTACTCCCTCCTTTGCTAGCCCATGCGCAGCGCCATTCGCCGTCCTCCGGACCCAGGACACCTTCCATTCCCTTGTGGCCAGCATGTTTTTCACCTCCTTGATCAAAGGTCCCAACGCGAATAAATCATTGTCCTCCCTCTGCAGTTTACGTACCACCTCCTGGCAATCCATCTCAAGGTGCAGTTTCGCGACGTTTAGCTCCCCCGCTAGTTGCACCGCTCTCTTGCAAGCCTGGAGCTCCAACATTTCTGGGTCACCCCCCATAGGATAGTAGTTGCACACTGCAGCCACGAAAGCTCCTTCCTCATTCCTAAAAACCACACCACCGCTCCCCTTCTCCCCTCCCTTAGTAGATGCCCCATCAACATTCGCCTTGATCCACCCTTCCTCTGGAACGCTCCACCTTTGGACCGGGGTTACTCGCGGGACTTTGCTCGCTCTGCCATTGACATTCTGCCACTCTTCCATGAGTCTCCTAACCATGGCTGCCGTGTCCGCCGCTTCCTCTATCCTCTTCCCATCTCGCGCATTATTCCGTGCCATCCACAAAGCATATAAACCCTGCACCATTATAGCACGAGCATCGTCCGGCGCTTCAGCAAACCACGATAGAAGCCATTGAGATAGAGCACTCTGGGAGCTTACTGACTCCAGCGGGATCGCCTCCGGTGCTCCCAATTTCGAGTACAGCACTTTCCAAAATTTTGCAGAGTGTGGATAGCTCCAGAACCTGTGTAGATTTGTCTCCTCTCTTCCACACACTACACAGAACACCTCGGGTTTTATCTTGCGCCTATGAAGCTCAAAATCCACCGCCAGCCCATTGCGAATAAGTCGCCAGGTATGGATTTTGACTCTGCCCGGGGCTACCGTATCCCACAGATTCATCCATGCTCTATGCTCCGCCACTGAGGAGGACGACCCCGGGCCGCCTGTCCTAGCTCGTTTTAGACCGATGCATAGGTGGTATGCCGATCTAACAGTAAATACACCATCCTTCGTATGATTCCATGTGAGATAGTCCTCCACAGTCGCCCCCCCCCCCCCACTGAAATTTGCAAGATCTCGCGTGCCTTCGCCGGCGGGAACATGTTCAGTACCTTATAGCTTGGTCCCATCCGGTGCTTGTGTTATTCAGCAAATCACCAACTCTCGTGATGCCCGGGACAAACACCTGGCCCAGTGGCTTCAGGCTGCCCTTCCGCGGTATCCAATTATCATGATGTAGACGCACTTGTGATCCGTCTCCAATTCTCCAAATCAGTCCTTCCAAGAGAAGATCACGGCCATGAAGAAGGCTCCTAAAAGTGAACGACCCACCCTCCGGACAAGTGGCACTGAGAATGGAGCTATCTGTGAAGTATCTCGCTCTAAGCACTCTTGCACACAATGAATTTGGCACATGCAGCAGCCTCCATGCTTGCTTGGCAAGCAATGCTTGATTGAAGGCTTCTGGATCCCTAAACCCAAGTCCACCTTCTTGCTTCCTTGTGCACATTTTATCCCATGCAATTCAATGTACTCTTTTCTCACCATTAGCCTCACCCCACCAGAAGTTAGAAGAAATAGATGACAGATTCCCGCACATTTTCTTTGTGAGTTGAAAACAGCTCATGGTGAAAGTAGGAGTAGATTGAAGTCCCGATTTGATCAACACCTCCCTGGCCATCTTGGACAGCCCCTGGCCCTTCCATCCTGAAACTTTCCCCTTTGCACTCTCCTTGACGTATTTAAACGTTCCGTCCTTGGATTTTCCCACCACCGTTGGTAGGCCTAAATATCTCTCCCCAAGAGCCTCAGAAGATATACCAATTGTTCGTTTAAGAAACTCTTTATCTTCATCACCACTATCTCTCCCAAAAAATATAGTAGATTTCTCCAAGTTGACTTTTTGACCGGAAGCCACTTCATAATCCTGCAAGATAGCACGTAGACAAAGAAAATTGTCTTGGGATCCTTCCAGGAAAACGATACTGTCGTCAACAAATAGCAAATGAGTGACCGTGGGGCCAGTGCTCCCAAACAGGACACCCTTAATCATCTTCTCCTCCTGGGCATGTTTATGCAACACTGAAAAGCCCTCAACACAGAAGAGAAAAAGACATGGTGATAAAGGATCACCTTGCCGGAGGCCCCTAGATGGGGAGAATCTGCGAGAGAAGGCACCATTTAGCTTCACCTAGAAACTCGCAGTCATTACACACCTCATGATCATCTCTCTCCAGTGAGCAGAGAAACCATATTTTGTCGTTACTTGATCCAGAAAGATCCACTCCACCCTGTCATAAGCCTTCATCATGCCAAGTTTAATTGCACAGAGTGGCTTCCTCCTCTTCCTCTTCCTGATAGCATGAACACACTCGTATGCCACCAAAACATTATCCGTGATTAATCTCCCCGGGACAAACGCACTTTGCTCCTCCGCAATCAACACCGGCAACACCACCTTGAGCCTATTAGCCAAGGTTTTTGACGCGATTTTATACAATACATTGCACAGACTAATTGGTCTGAACTGGGTAAGCGTCTCTGGTGAGGCCACCTTGGGGATCATCACAATGACTGTATCGTTGAAACCTTCCGGCGTCGTCCTCCCTGCCCAAAAATCCCGTATAGCAGCACATACCTCCTCTTTTACCAACGACCAGTGTCGTTGATAAAACATCACCGGGAAACCATCTGGCCCGGGAGCCTTAGTTGGCCCCATCTGAAATAGTGCTCTCTCGACCTCCTCATCTGTAAACGGTGCATCCAGCCTATTATTCATATCCTCCGTGACAAGCGCATCAATGTGTTCCAAGATCTTGCTTCCATCCCGGGACCCCTCTGATCTTAAATGCAAAGCATAAAAATCTGCAGCCATCCCTCGCATACCATCATCATCCGTGCACTTGGTTCCATCCTCCCTTCGTAACACCTTAACTGTGTTTTTCCTCTTCCTATGAGACGCCATGTTATGAAAATACTGTGTATTCTGGTCACCATACTGTAGCCAATCCACCCTTGATCTTTGCTTATAATAATCTCCTCCCGTTCATACATTTCATGCAACTGATCCTCAATATCCTTAATTTCCTGCCCATAGCCTGTACGTAATGCTCTCTCCTTGGCATCTTTGAGCTGCCATTTCAAGTGACCAATCTGTTTTTTAATGGATCCAAACACTTCCCGGCTTCATGTTTGCATGGCTTTGGCCATTAATGCGAGTTGCTTGCATGCTGCATCCATACCGGGCTGCATGTGATTGGCCGCATGAGCCGCTTCCCATGCATTGGCCACCATGGCCTCGTAGTCCGCGTGCCTCGCCCACGCCGCCTCATACTGGAAGGGTCTCTGCGCCCGCGCAGCTGGGTTGACCAGTGTCGACGCAACTCGGACAATAAGCGCCTGGTGATCGGACTCCTCCGTCAAAACATGCCGCACCTCTGATGCCGGGAACATCTGCATGAAAGGCGCCGAGCACATGGCCCTATCCAATCTTACTTGAATATTTTCTGTCCCTTCTCTCTTATTATCCCACGTGAACGGATACCCTGAGAATCCCATGTCCGCTAGTCCACAGTCGGCTACGCAGTCGCGAAATTCGTCCATCTGCCTAATGCATCTTGGGTTTCCACCTATCTGCTCCTTCTGCACCATCGCCTCATTGTAGTCACCAACACATATCCAGGGTAGATCATCTTGGGTTCTCAAGTATCTCAGCACCTCCCACGTTTTCTTTCTCTTTTCAACACACGGCTCCCCATAGATTCCAGTGAATCTATAGGTATTCCCATCCAGCACTATCTGAGAGTCTATATAGTACTGACACCACGGCCGGACTGTTACATTCACATGGTCTCTCCACCACAAAGCAAGCCCTCCGCTCTTCCCAACACAATCCACCGCAACTCCATGTCAGAAACCTACTCTCCACTTGAGTCTCTCCATAGCCTTTGCTGATTTCTTTGTTTCCGACAAAAACACCACCGCTGGGTTGTAGGACCGTATCAGGTCTCGAAGCTCGCCAACTGTCGAGTCCAACCCCAGGCCTCGACAGTTCCAGGCCAGAATACTCATTGTGACCGGCGGCCCTGCCTTGTAGGGTCCGCCGCTGTATCATTGTGCTCTTCAATCCGATCAAACACAGACGAGGTTTTCTGCCTCGTGTCGCGAACAAAAATATCATGCCTCTCCTGCCTGTCCAAATCCCCTTTAGCAACCCAATACTGCCTTGGTCTCCTTTTCTTCTCTCCCTGATCCTCATGCCTTGGGCTGTTCGGGGTGCGCTGCTCTGGCATATAGCCTGGCCTAGGCTTCCTCACATAGTAGCCTTGCCTAAGGTCTCTCCCGGTTGACTCGAAGGACCAGCTCCACCATTCCCCCACTGCCCGTGCTACCTATAGCTGGCCCTGATCTCTTCCTGTTTCTCCTTCTATCGTTGTTTCAGCTTTGATCGCAGCTCCCGTTCCCTCTTTTGCTCTATATCCTCCCAAAGATCCCTCTCCCTCACATTCTCACCCCCTTGCTTATTTGTAATTAGAATTATTTCCTTCCTCATATACCCCTTTGCCATCCCCGCCAGTGCGAGAGACGGCCGGAGTAGCGAACTCATTCTGTAAATTACGCTTTGTCGGAAAATCTTGGACAGTTCTTGTCTTCTTGCTGTTCCTCTCTCCCTCGCTTGACCTCACGCTTCCAAAGCTGTTCACACTTCCGGACTGACCACGTGCAGGTCCCTCTTTATGGCCCCAAGAACGTCCCGGGGAAGCTCGTAGCCATTCCCCCCATTGCTTGTCCGGATCCCCAGCCGGGACACAGCCATTCACTCCATGGACCAGGCGCCCACACTCAAAGCAAAAATGCGGGATCTTCTCATATTTAAAGTCAAACCATGTTTTTTCCACATCATCCTCAGATTTCTTCAAGTAAAAACCCCTCACAAGAGGCTCTACAATAGGCAACTTAACTCTGAATCTCAGCTCCGAGCCTTTTGCGAAGCCATCCTTTTCCACGTCCACCCGCACAATCTTGCCTAACCAATTCCCAAGCCCTTCCCCAAAAGCCTTGGAGCATTTGTCTAGTGGTAGATCTTCCACTCGAACCCAAACATCCACAGATTCAAACGTCATCTCCGATGGCCTCGTCGCTCCATCATAATCCTTGAGTACAAGCACGTTGAAATCAAATTGCCAAGGGCCGTTGTTTAAGGCGTGCTTCCAATCCCCCTCACTACCAAAGGTCATAGCAAACAGATTTCTACCAATGATCTTGAACTGCGCTTCTTTGTGAAGGCCCCATGCCCTGGCCATTGATTTCTCAAGTGCACTCTTGTTCATCGGTCTTGGCGTAAACGCTTTCCCTATCGCCGACCACTTCGCCGGCCGAACTTGTTCCTTCTCCGGTTCTTGAAAGACAAAGCCCTTTGCCTCCTTCTCGGTCAACACCATGCCGCCCAGACGAGCCGTCAGGCATGGGGACACGGAGGCGTTCCTACTATGGGAGCCCAGTGGCTTCCACATCGCTGGGTCGCTCGCCTCCTTTTGTACCTGCTGACGCGGCGTAGAAGCCGTTTTCGTAGCTTTCGTCCCGGCCGCCGCCGCTGATCCATGATCAGCCGCCACGCCTCTTGTTGTTGCATCTCCTTCCTTCCTCCTCTCCACCATGACTCCCCGGACGAAGAGAGCACTACACACCGGCACCAACCACGATTGGGGACGCTGTCGCCCCCTCCCGTGCCGCCGAGATCCTCACCGCCACCGCTCGAAAAACCCTAACCCTAGCTATCGAGCTGATCGCCACGCAATCGCCTCAATCGCCTCTCCGTGTTTTTCGAACGAGGTGGACCCGCATTGCCTTTTTTATAGCATGCCGTTAATGCATGGATCTCTTCTGATAGCTTCGGTGACGTTAGAAACACTTGGCATCTTTCCTCGGAAGGTGCAGTCATTTATCTCCTTCCATCTTTCCCGAATGATGGTCAGGAGCATGATCTTTGTGCACTTATTGCAGCATGCTCCGCTCCCCTGACCAAGGCGCCAACAGTCTTCTAGGAGCATCGATGTGCAGCCTGTCCAGGTTGTTGCCTGAGCGGCTGAGCCCAGACCTGCCTGGAGAAGTCACAATTCCAGAAGAGATGAACCGAGGTCTCCAAATTCCTCATGCAGTGAGGGCAAAGTACCCGTTTGTCCACCCTCTTCGCTGAAGACGATCATTGCACTATAGGCGATCACGGTGGAGCGGCCATGAGAAGACTTTGATCCTTGCCGGGGCCCATGGCTTCCAGATGGTGTCCTTGAGGCTAGCTGTAGGGGCGTTGGTGAATTGCATCAGATATGCAGAGCTCGTGGAGTATATGTCCGAGCTTCCTTAGTCCACCCGTGGAGTATATGTCCGAGCTTCCTTAGTCCACCTGATGGAGTCTGACAGCTCAACGTTGAGGTTTGTGTCTGGAGAAACCAGCAACTGGTTCAGTCTAACCACTTTAGTGACAATGTTCAAGGTGTTGCCATACCGCAAGTCGCGCAGACACTGATCATTGTGCAACGCCTCTCTCACCGATCGGTTCTTCTTGCGTGAGTGCCTGTAGAGGGTTGGGAAAGTGTAGCAAAGTGGTCCATGTGTGGTCCCAGATTTCATTAGAGCCTCTCCGGAGCAAAAGAAACCTTCAAAAACCGCCCAATAATAAAAATCTTGGGCGGATTTTTTTGGCAGCGCAAAAAAGCAGACCAATGTCGGCAGCCACTGCAGTTCGCTGGTTTGTGGTTGTGTGCGGTTCGGCTACCGAAAGATCGACATTTGGCGCATATCCTAGACATGGTTGTCCGTGTCAAGGAGGACTTGGACCGCGAGGTTGGACGAGAATGGAAGACACCACGTTTCTGCACCCCAAAAAACCTTTGATGCCAAAGTTTTTTACTCCAACCTCTTTTGATGCCCTATTAGAGGGTTGTTATTTGAAGATGCTCTAAGAGAAACAAACAATGTCTCTGCTAGAGAGATGAGGTGTGTGTGTGTGTGTGTGTGTGTGTGTGTGTGTGTGTGTGTGTGTGTGTGTGGACTGTGGTATCAACTATATGGCAGCAACACTAATTCCTTATCGTCTGTTCCAAATGAACAAATTCCAATCTTGAGCTATTTCTCGTTCATTGCGGAAGATGGGTAGTCTCGCCTTTGGTGCGGCGCTATGGGACCCGCCCAGAACTAAAGCTGTCGCTTGAGTTTTTCCATGTCGTTTTTGTTATCGGGTTTTCTCTGATTACTTTGGGTTTTTGTTTTTATTTTTTTCCTCTGTTTTCTTTGTTACTTTCTTCAATTAATCAGGTTTTTTTATTCTTACTCCCTATTTATCAGCACATGTTTAAAGTTTTCATACACATTGTATATTTTTCGTATACATCAGGAACATTTCTTATTACACGTTTACATTTTTTCAAATACATGATTATTTTTAAAATATATATTTTGATATCTACTTCTTTTCCATACACATCGTATATATTTTTATACACCTAAAATAATTTTTGTACATGTTAAACCCTTCTAAATACATGATTAATATTTTTCCAGCTACATGATTTTGAACATTTTTTGTAAATCGGGTTAAAAAAATTCAAAAAAACACGTCGAACCATTTTTTGAACGATGCAAAACATTTTAATGAAACTATGAGAACAATTTTTTCACATTGTAAATATTTTTCTGAAAAAATAACATACAAATTTTCGTGAATGGTACTATTTTTAAACAGCCACACATTATTTTATGTTGTATAATTTTTTTTTAAATGTCACGTACATTATTTTGAAACATGTGAACATTTTCACATACATTTCTTTTCAATGGTACAAACATTTCTAAAAGTTGACTGATCATTTTTTTCTACATTGCATGAACATTTTTAGATGTGCAATGAAAATTTTAAAATAAATTAACTAAATTAGTTTTTCATAATATATATATTTAGTATTGTTTTAAATATAAACAATATAAAAAAGAAAAAATGTGTGACATCAGCATGATGAACCCATATGGTTATTGTGCCGGCCCACAATTGGCTCCCTGTAGGCGAGTAGAGCTACTGTCTAGCATAAAGGGAGACATAGTGGCGCCCCTAAATCCGTTCCAACAACTCCACTTATACCGAGAAAAATTCATGTGCTATTCAGCTGCGCAACGCTCGTCCACTGCTATAAGGCAATGACAGTAAACAAACTCATCTTTTCTTTTATGGTACAGTGAGATAAAAACTTTACTGATCCGATGCACCCCCACCTCTGTCCTGCTGGTCATATCAGTAACTATGAAAAAGTTGTTTATAAATAAGTGACGTGATTTTAGTTCAAATTAATGTAATTAAAACTACTTCGGTCCTATAACAATTTGAGACATGGTAATGCTACTACTACTTGATGGTAATTTAGTTACGGCCATGCATGGAGCCAATTGCAATTAGCTGCTTCTTTGTACTTCCTCCATAAAAAAAATATAAGAACGTTTAGATTATTAAAGTAGTGATCTAAACGCTTTCTTTACAGAAGGAGTATATAGGTAGAAATTGTATTATGAACAGGTATATGGCAATTTTTAATAGCATGTAAATGTAAAAGGTTGAACTGTTTTTTTACAAAGATGCAAATTAATGCATACTAAAACAATACTAATTAGGCAATTAAGTAATTGGTACAACAAGAAAAGGAAAAGTTCCAAAAAGAAAAATTAAGTCATACTATATGAAACCTTTCTTACTTTTAAATTATACCAGATGTAGTAATTTATTTTCTTATTTTACATTGATTCTATCCCCTAATTTTTAGTATGCATTAATTTGTGTCTTGGTATAAGCAATAGTTCATCCATTTACATTTACATGCTATTAAAAATTGCCTTAAATCAAATCGTAATGCAATTACTATCTACTCCAATTAAAAATGGACTTATACGTAGAAGTAGCTAATAGTAATTACGGTGCATTGATGTTAAAATAGAGGGGAGTGAAGAATAGCTATTGCTCACCAAAGGTGACGAATAGTCAACCCCTATTCACCTCTTTCTTCTTAAAGGCTAATACCAATTTCAATAATTCATTCCGTCTTAGGAAACATATTTTTTATTTTTGTGTGTGTAAGCATAAATGCAAGTATGAGATAATACATGTGTGAATTATAGTAGAAAAAGTTGCACTATTATATGCTTATCCTTTGCATATTTCAAAAGGTGCAATTTTAGTGCAAGTTTTTAAAGATTTTTTTATTTCTTTCTTTTTAAAGGGTTTCATTTTTCATAGAAAACTTCATTATTTTTATTTTGTTTCTTCTTTCTTTCTTCTGAAAGAGTAATACCAATGTCACAAATTCATTCTTCCTTACATTTTTTTCATGTTTTTCTTTTGTAATGGTAGTTTCTACGTCACTAATCCATTACTTTTTAGAGAACATTTCTTTTTTGAAAAGTTCACTATTATATGCTTATTTTTGCATATTGTAATGAATAACGATCCATTACCGCGACTTGCATATTTTTGGTAGTGTTATGCGTGTACTTCATAAATAGGAGAAAATCTTTGAAAGCCATGAAAATATAGTGACATTGGAAGATGTGCCAAAGGAAGAAAGTTGCATGGTACGTAGGCATGCAGAGAGTATAACATGTAATAAAAACTAATGACACTGAAAGATAAGGGTTTTTTACGGATAGAAAGATAAGGGTCTGACAAGTCAAATTTCATGCGGTTGTATGCATGTAGTGTAGCTAGATAAATTCTCCGAGAGCTTAAGAATCTTGCTAGGCTTGCACTAGCTGGCTATCACGACGATGGCTGCATGTATGAAAATTCTTGTGGTGCCTCTGTACTGTGTGCGTGTAGTTAAGCAATGAGGATCATTAGATACATCAGGCTAATTGGTTAATTCACATAGACATGCACGTATTCTCCTCAAGTAAAAAAAAGTGACTGGCCCAAATACTAGAACCAGTCACCTGACTCCTAGCCGCTCCCCTCTCCCTCTCCAACCGTACAAATAGGCATGAACATTTTGATAACTTGAAAACACTTTTCAAGAATACACAAATAGTTTCTAAGCTCATAAACTTTTCCTAAATTTATTATTATTATTTTAGAAATAAAATCATATTTTATATTAATCTCATCAAGTTTTAAAAAAATTGGTGGACATTTGAAAACTCTGGAGACATTTTTAAAATTCATAGACATTTTTAAAATTCAATAGTCTTTATTAAATTGGTAAAACAAATAAACTGTTTTAACACTTTTTAAAATTTGGGGATGAATATTTTCCAAATATAAGTTCTTTTGCAATTATTTTTGGAATGCAAGCATTTTTTTATTTCTCTTCGTAAAATGTTTTTTTGTTAAAAATTGACTAATGCTTTCTTAAAAATAATTTATGAAAATAAAATCATATTTTATATTAATCTCATCAAGTTTTAAAAAAAATTGGTGGACATTTGATAACTCTGGAGACATTTTTAAAATTCATGACATTTTTAAAATTCAATAGTCTTTATTAAATTGGTAAAACAAATAAACTATTTTAACACTTTTTAGAATTTGGGGGTGAATATTTTCCAAATATAAGTTCTTTTGCAATTATTTTTGGAATGCAAGCATTTTTTTATTTCTCTTCGTAAAATGTTTTTTTCTTAAAAATTGACTAATGCTTTCTTAAAAATTGACCAACTTTTAAGAAAAAAACTAGGGAAGGCACCGCCCATTATGAGATGGTTGGTGCCTTATTAAACGACCAACGGAAAACACTGAATTATATGGAAACCGAGTAATGGCCGTCATGGAGGTAGCATCATGCGTGTCACCCCTACTATTATGTGTGTTGTGCACGGAATCGGAGGTCCCCTCGTCACCGGTGTAGCGTCAAGCATTACAGTGTGAAATAATGTCGGAGCTGCGACGACCCAAAAGAGTATCGACATGAACAACCGACGGAATCATCGCCCGAGTTGCTCTCTTGGGCGGCTCGGGTGAACCCTAACCGCCGCCACCTCTGCCCCTCTCACCTCTCGTTCTCCCCTCATCGAAGCCTGATGTCGTCACCAGGCTAATTTTGGCCGGCGGCGGTGGGGCGTTCCCTCACGTCGTGGCACACGTGCCCTTGATTAAGGAAGGCTCAGCCCTCACGCCTCCCCCGCACGAGTTGACGATGGCATCGTGGCGGACTCGACCTAATAGTCAGTGTAATGCCCCTTCCGATCTGCCCACTCGACGGCTGGTTTCGGGGCTGCTGTGGGATGCAGATCTTGCGAAATCCAACGAGATGGAGTGGGGGTGGTGGCCCCTCGTCAATACGCAGGCTGGATCTTGTTTGAATGTATGCTGGGTGTCCCCTTTCTATGGCGCAGAGGTGGCTAAGTGCAGAATTTGACTCGTCGTCTTGCCGATGGCGACGTGGACGGCTCCCGCATTGTGGTGGTGTCACCACAACGTCGGGTGTGTGCGGTACGACGGGTTTGTGGATCAAGTTCAAGTTGTCCCTGATGTCTACTACGCAACCTTCTTCTTGAAGACGTTGTTGGGCCTCCAAGTGCAGAGGTTTGTAGGACAGTAGCAGAATTCCCTCAAGTGGATGACCTAAGGTTTATCAATCCGTGGGAGGCGTAGGATAAAGATAGCCTCTCTCAAACAACCCTGCAACCAAATAACAAAGAGTCTCTTGTGTCCCCAACACACCCAATACAATGGTAAATTGTATAGGTGCACTAGTTCGGCGAAGAGATGATGATACAAGTGCAATATGGATGGTAGATATAGGTTTTTGTAATCTAAAATTATAAAAACAGCAAGGTAGCAAGTGATAAAAGTGAGCGTAAACGGTATTGCAATGCTAGGAAACAAGGCCTAGGGTTCATACTTTCACTAGTGCAAGTTCTCTCAACAATAATAACATAATTGGATCATATAACTATCCCTCAACATGCAACAAAGAGTCACTCCAAAGTCACTAATAGCGGAGAACAAACGAAGAGATTATGGTAGGGTACGAAACCACCTCAAAGTTATCCTTTCTGATCGATCTATTCAAGAGTCCGTAGTAAAATAACACGAAGCTATTCTTTCCGTTCGATATATCCTAGAGTTTGTACTAGAATAACACCTTAAGACACGAATCAACCAAAACCCTAATGTCACCTAGATACTCCAATGTCACCTCAAGTATCTGTGGGTATGATTATACGATATGCATCACACAATCTCAGATTCATCTATTCAAACCAACACAAAGTACTTCAAGGAGTGCCCCAAAGTTTCTACCGGAGAGTCAAGACGAAAACGTGTGCCAACCCCTATGCATAAGTTCACAAGGCCACTAAACCCACAAGTTGATCACCAAAACATACATCAAGTAGATCACGTGAATACCCCATTGTCACCACAGATAAGCACATCGACATACATCAAGTGTTCTTAAATCCTTAAAGACTCAATCCGATAAGATAACTTCAAAGGGAAAACTCAATCCATTACAAGAGAGTAGAGGGGGAGAAACATCATAAGATCCAACTATAATAGCAAACCTCGTGATACATCAAGATCGTGCCAAATCCAGAACACGAGAGAGAGAGAGATCAAACACATAGCTACTGGTACATACCCTCAGCCCCGAGGGTGAACTACTCCCTCCTTGTCATGGAGAGCACCGGGATGATGAAGATGGCCACCGGTGAGGGTCCCCCCCTCCGGCAGGGTGCCGGAATAGGGTCTTGATTGGTTGTTGGTGGCTAGAGAGGCTTGCGGCAGCGGAACTCCCGATCTAGGTTATGTTCTGGGGGTTTCTGTATTTATAGGGATTTTTGGCATCGGGAACAAGTCAGGGGGGTCTCCGAGGCGGCCATGAGGTAGGGGGCACGCCCAGGGGGTAGGGCGCGCCCCCACTAAAAGTGCTAGTTATCGACTAGAGGGGGTGAATAGGCGATTTTTATGAAAGTCTTCAAAATATGGGAGTTTTGAAGACAGACAATAGAAATGAACCTATTGATATGCAGCGGAAGGTAGACTACACTAGACAAGCCATAGTCAAGTAAGCAATAAAGTGAAAGCACGAAGACTATTAGCAGCTAGGTAGTATGGATCAGGATGGAAGAAAGTATGAAGCTAAACAACAACAGTCTTCACACAGTGAAGTCAATCAGATCATACAGGCAGGCAATGACTTCATGAAGACAAACTGTAAATAAAGAGAGGTAAGAGATAGAACCAGTTGCCTGGAGAGGACAAGGATTTGTTGGACCAGTTCCAGTTGCTGTGACAACTGTACGTCTGGTTAGGGAGGCTGAGATTCAACTCAGAAGACCGCGTCTTCACCTTATTCCCCTTGAGCTAAGGAAACTTAGTCCTCGCCCAATCACTCTAGTAAGTCTTCAAGGTAGACTTCCAAACCTTCATAGACTTCGTTCACCGGCAATCCACAATGACTCTTGGATGCTCAGAACGCGACGCCTAACCGGCTGGAGGATTCACAGTCCTCAAGTGTAATAAGTCTTCAGATCACGCGGACAGAAAGACTTCAGTGATGCCTAACACTCTTTGGCTCTGGGTGTTTTGGGCTTTGTCCTCGCAAGTATCTCTCTCTCAAATGCTTCGGAGGTGGGTTGCTCTCAAAGGACAAAAATCCGTGCACTAACTCTGAGCAGCCACCAATTTATGGTGTAGGGGGTGGGCTATTTATAGCCAGGAGGCAACCCGACCTGGTTTGTCCGAAATGACCCTGGGTCACTAAGGAACTGACACGTGTCCAACGGTCAGATTTCAAACACACGCGGCAGCTTGACTTGGGCTACAAGTAAAGCTGACTCATCCAGCTCTGGATAATATTTGCTCTCATTGTCTTCGCTCGAAGACATAGGATTTGGTTGAGCATCACTTCAGTCACTCTGACTTTGTTCACTTGGAGCCCACTTAACAGTGCGGTGGTTCCTATGACTCAACAAAGAAGAAAAGGAAACAACGAAACAACTATGTCTTCGCACTCCATAGTCTTCACGTGAATGTCTTCTCGAGTCATAATCTTCATTGTGAATATCTTCATAGACCACCATTGTCTTCAATGTCTTCACACATTTTTAGGGGTCATCTCTGGTAGGAAAACCGAATCAATGAGGGACTACTACCTGTGTTATCCTGCAATTCTCACAAACACAGTAGTCCCTCAACCAAGTTTGTCGTCAATAATCCCAAACCAACCAGGGATGGCACTAGATGCACTTACAATCTCCCCCTTTTTGGTGATTGATGACAAACTGGTTGAAGTTTTCAACGGGGATAAAAGTATGTGAAACTTTAAGGATTTAAGGCATTGTCTTCATAAGTAGCAAAAGGCTCCCCCTGAAGATGTGCATATAAGTAGTTTGCTCTTGAATGCAAATGCACATGGCAGGTTTTACTTGTGGAGATCCTCTTCAACCTATGAAGATATAACGAAGATAATGACATGCATAATGAAAAATGGACGTCTGCGGAATGGCTTCATGCGGAATTTATCATTGCATCACAGAGTAGTAGAAAACATAGCAGACGACCATCAAGTTTAAGTGTTACAACCCACAGAACCAAATGTTTCAGAAACGAGAGTTGTAACCACTTGGCAAAAAATATAGCAACCACCCATCTGGACCCGCTTGAAGACTATCAACTCATATACTTCTCCCCCTTTTGTCAGTAAGGACCAAAAAGTTTTGAAGACATAGAGCATCTACTCATTCCCATCAGGAGTAGACGAAGGCGCAAGGTCGACATTGAAGTTCGGTGGTGCAGAGGGGCCTGGTGCAGTGTCGAGACGCGGCGAAGCCATGGTTGGTGAAGTGGCATCATCTTCTTTATCGATGACTCTTGCAACAACGGTTGCAACCAAAGATGAATACTCAGAGTCTTCTTTGGAAGGAGTCCGACGCAAGATGACATTCTGGGGAGGCGCGGAATCAAATTTGAAGCGCTCTGTGAAGCCATCTTTGCGAAGATCATCTTCAGAGCATAGCAAAGTGAGACTCTTCCAAGACCGCCGACAAGCTTCATGAGCTACGAATGAGTTCTTGGTGGCAAGGTTGCGAATGCGATTGACATCCCCCAAGATACTCTGCATCTGATGCTTTAGCCAGTCATGGTGTCTATCCTGTTTCTGATGTAAGGCCACAAGAAGCTCTCGGTCATTGAGTACACGAGATCGCTTCCGAGGCCTTTGAGCAATGGTGCTTTCAGTGGATTTAGTGTTTGCCCGATGAGGTGCACGCATATTCCCAGCCAGAGGATAGACTCGAGTTGCAGAAAGAACTCCCTCAATTGGTTGCGTGAAGCTTTGGCGATCAACATTACGAAGATAAAGTGGCTCCTTGGCAGGCTCAGGGTAGATGGCTTCGACAGACATATCAACCTCAGGCAAGAAGATAAGATGGTTGCGCGCTGAGGGCTGATAGTCGACAGAAGAGTGAAGCTTGATTAAGCGCATCACCCATGGAGCATAAAACTTCAAGCCAAACAGATCAATTCCAGATGCAGCAAGCTGTCTGATGAAGAAATCCTGGGAATTGAATCTGATGCCATTGACAATATAGAACACCAAACTCTTCATGGCTCCTTCAAGTTTGGCTTTAGCTGAGTGTCCCTTGATGGGCCATAGAGTATGCCTCAGAATATGATAGACTGTGCGGGGCAGGTACTCAAGGTCCTTGACGAAGAATTTCTTGGGATAATCAGCATCTTGAGGCAATGGCTTCATCATACTAAGCATCTGACTCATGTTTGGTTCAGGCCGCTGGAAGATACTCTGCAGTTCATTTTGGTGTAGCTGACAACCAGGCTCATAGAGTTCACCTGGAGTGGGCAGGGAAGTAAGCTCAATAATGTCTTGAGCTTTGGCTTCATGGTGCACATCGAATGACATCCACTCAAGGACCCATGTCTTTGGATCCCTGTTGTAGCCACGAATGTGAAGAGTGGCATAGAACTGCAGCAGAAGCTCTTCATTCCAGTGCTCTTTGTCAGTGACGAACTGTAGAAGACCAACCTCTCTGAAACAGTCTAGAGCTTCTTCCAGGAAGGGTAGACCAGCAATGGCTTCACAATCCAGACGCATGTGAGGAAAGATTCGCTCTTGATTGTATAAGACACATGAATAATAGTTGCGCTGCTGATAGCTCCAGAAGCGATCAGATGAGATCTTTGGCTTCGAGTATGGATTCTTGGCGCTATCGAAGAAGGTGTTGTGGGCTCTGAAGCTGTTCACACTGAACGATCCCGGGGAGGTTGCAGCACCTGGAAGCCTTGGTAGCCTGGGCTTTGGCTTCTGAACTTGTGGCCTACGCTCCACATGATAGTCATATTGAGGTCCGGGAGCAGTGGGAGGCACCATGATAGGCCACCGAACTGTGACAAGTTCACCATGATTATAGGCTTGTTCGATTGTGTGAGGCCTTGGGGCTGGAACAGTGGCATCGGCATCCACACGTGCTTCAGGTTGCACACGAGTTTCAGGCACAGCATTGGCTTCAGGCTCCACATTATCTTCAGCCATGACAACGTCATTGGCTTCAGTACCATTGTTGATGGCAACCTCAGTGTTCTCAACCTCCGTGTCTTCAATGACAGGAGGATCGGGCATAGTTACGTTCTCCTCGATTACGACTTCTTGAGTGACAGGGGGTGTGGCAACTCTTTCTTCTTCTTGTCTTGGTTCTTGATTGTCATCGGCTGATGCAGCCAGAATGTCTTCAACAGCTTTTGCTTCAGACTTAGAGACATTCGCAGTAGGACTGGCTTCAGGAAACACTTCACGTGCAACTGAGCTTTGGTGCACTTCTCCTTCTGGAATTCTCGACATGGTGACCTGTGGCCTAGGGCCTTTGCGAAGCCTGTGGAATGTGGATGACGCCTGTGGTGATGGAGTGGTCTGCACCATGTAGTCATCATCAAGCACCGGAGTGGTGACTTGAGGTGTTGGTGTTGTGGGAGTTTCATCATGAGTTGGGGTGTCTTGCTGGGGGCGATCAGCCCACGAATCATCCTGAGCAATTGGCGTCAGAGGACGACAAATGTTGATGAGTTTGATGTTTGTAAGAATAGGCGATGATACCGGTTGGTGCTCAATTTGAGGAAGGACTTCATCATCTTCAACATTGTCTTCACGACCAATGTCTTCAGCTGTGATGGGGTCAACAGCTGGTACTTCTTCATTTTCAGGAGCCTCTATGAAAGCAGGCTCGTGGATCACAAGTTGACGCTCTTGGTAGGTGGAGGAAGGACAAGCAACATAAATGGGCTCGACAACAAGAGGCTCAGATGTCGCAGCACGCTCTTTCTTTGAAGCCTTTTCCAGTTTCTTCTTTGATGGAGCATCATCAGAAACATTCTTGTGCTTGCGCGTCTTGGCTTCGGCTTCAGCTACCCTTGTTTTCTTCAGCTCTGAAGCTGCTGAGGGGACCTTAGGCTTCGAGCCTATCATGCTGGCAGGGAAGACAATGCGGGGTGCTTCCTGCCTTGATGCTTCAGCTTGGGCCACAACAGTCTTCTTCTTCTGTTTGGCAGCCATCTTGGGGTCGATGCCCGGACGCCCAAGAGCCTTGCGCTTTTCTGCCTCATTGTGTGCTTGAACATATTTCTCTGTGAAGTATTTCATCCGCTCCCTTGAACCTTTTGCTTCTTCACGTTTCTTGTGAAACTGTTCTTTGAGCTCATGCAACGTTTCCTTGAAGCTTTGAACATCAGCCACGCGGAGCTTGGCCATGTTCTTCTTGAAGTGAGCCTTTTCATAATCAATTTTGTTCTTCGGCTCGACGATCTTCTGAGCCAAGGCCAATTCATCAGCAATGGCTCCATGGAAGGTGACGCTGATGTCAACTGGCAGCTGGAGATCATCAATGTTGAGGCTCGGGTTGTCAAACCACTCATCAATGAAGTTGTTCAGAATATCCACATCAAAGAGGGGCAGATCGTTGAAGATCTCCGCCTCTTGCTTGCTCTTGATCAGAAGCTCAAGGGCATCATCACCAAGATCGTCATTGCTGGACAGATCAATGGTTTCATCTTCGTTCCGCAGAACGGCAGCAGGAGTAAGTTCATGCCCAGAAATATTCATGGGCTTCTTCTTCTTGGGCTTCTCCGTCTTCTTGGAGACACGAGAAAGATCTTCAGATTGCACACTGAGTTCAGGAGGTGTAGTTGCCAATGGCTTCGCACGTGAAGCTTTTGGTGCGGCAAAGGGCTTTGAAGCCTTTGATTTCTTCTGCTTCTGCGGCTTAGGTGGAGCTGGCACTTCATCAGAATCTGCGTCATTAGCTGAGTGCTCCACGGCGGCCCCCTGTACAGCTATGTGAGTGAGAAGGCCGTCGAGGTTATAGAAGGGGCCGATGACATTTGGATTGGCATCGCGGGTGCCATCAGCCCTTGGAGCAGATGGACCAGGGTTGAAGTCGAGTCCAAATGATTTCTTGTTCTTTGCAGCAGACTCCTTTGCAAACTGGAATTGCGCTTGAAGAGATTGTCTTCACGACACCATAACAGAGATGATGGGTCGGCATTGTCTGGCTGCGGTCCACGGACCATGAAAGGGTAGAAGCCTTGAGAAATGGCTTCAGACTGGGACTTGGGTAGCAGACCTCTGTATACAATATCTCCACATGGTCGCTTGATGGCGTTCTTTTCAGCATACTCAGCGGTGAAAAATCTGTACTTGAACCATTCCTCTGCCCAATATCTTCGAATCCATTGGATTCGAGTCTTGCACTGATTGTAATTCTCTTCAGGGTCTGTCTTGTACATTTCGAAGAGATCTGGTGGCAAATCCTTGGCTGTATCCCCACGGCGCTGCCTGCCGCCCTTTCTAGCTGATTTCTCAGTGGCCATTATATTCAAGCTGAGAGGCTTCAAGACTGTGAATGGCTTCCGTCTGCTGGTCAGACAGGAACTGGCTCAGGAGAGTTGATGTGTCGCTGTAAGAATTCTGCAAATGAATGCAGACTATGAGAACCAAGGGATTCTCCCACAGACATGTACCTGTGACAGCGTTAGAGGTGCGAGGGAAGGGGAAGAGGTCATATGCATTCTCAGAAGATTTTGAAGATAAATCAGTTTGAAGACATTGACCTCATAGTGCAAAGACATTCACTTATTTGGAGAGAGTTGGTTCCAGATTCGTACAAATTCATGAATAAGTACAAATGAGGAATCTAACTGGTTGTGAAGCATAAGTGAATATACTTGGCATGATATGAGATTCAGAACAAGATAGATCCATATTTGGAAGTTTAAAAACCACTTTTGGTTGAAGTGGATGGATTTGACGGATCAAAAAGCCAGTAAAAAGTAAGTTTTAATACCCTTGACGAACTGCTAGACGAGGCGAAGAGGGAGGCCGACCAGTTCAATCTCCCGCGCCCTAACTTGGCGGCGGAAGACACCTATGGCGGCGGCGGAGAGGACGAGGTCCGCGGCCAGTGTGAGGACGGCGTCGAAGAAGTCGCGGCAGCTAAGCGCTTCGTCTTCGGCGTCGTCGCGAGCTAGCGGAGGCGCTAGGGTTTGTGCGAGGTAGCGAGGTGGAAGAAGAGATTGTGACCGCGGTGAGTTGAGTATTTATAAGGAAAGGGACAACATAGCGTATTACGCAGGTGCCCCTGGCGGTTCACATCTGAAGGACATGTGGCATGCATGCAACACATTGGAAGTTGTTCCATGTTCCCACGCACGCCTGGACTGTCAGGTGGTCGTTCCGGCTTCTCCGGGTTTCAGGCAATAAGGATATGGCATTTAAACAGATTCAAATTTTGTCTCTTTGTCTTCTGCTGACAAGGACTCAGAGAAGACAATCGACAGTTTCAATAGAATGCATATGATTTGGATAGATAGAATCTGAGGTAGAAGCATAGAGGGGGTTAGGGTCCGATCACATTCACTTAGATCAAAAGATTCAAACATGAAGTCATAGCTATAAGTGAATGCTGTAGAGGACAGAACACACATATATGTATATATCAGTATGATACCAAATCAACATTGTGAAGATAAACACGAAAACAAATCAATGTTGAAGATAAAACCAAATGCGAAGATTATGCAAATGTGACGCCAATTGAAACACTTCAAACAAGAGTTTGGTGGTGGCGTTACCCACCGTATAGGAAGTATTAGACCCAGACACGGTGCACAATTATTGTGGCGCTCCGAAGTCAAATTCCTCTTTAATGTATTCACACTTAGAGTGTATGTCTTCATTTGTTGAAGATATACTTTACTTTGTGTGTGGCGCATCTAAGTCATCAACATGCATAAGCGTTAGGATGTGTGTCCAATCACATGACATTCGAGGATTCTAAGATATTTAGCTCACACCGCAACTTGCAAAACCTTTTCTCATCCAAGGGCTTTGTGAAGATATCAGCAATTGCTCTTTAGTGTTGACGTGAATGATATCAATATCTTCCTTCATGACATGATCTCTGAGAAAGTGATGACGGATCTGAATGTGCTTTGTCTTCGAGTGTTGAACTAGGTTGTTGGCAATCTTGATGGCGCTTTCATCATCGCAGTATAGTGGCAC
Organism: Aegilops tauschii subsp. strangulata; assembly: GCF_002575655.3. Classification (NCBI taxonomy): domain Eukaryota; kingdom Viridiplantae; phylum Streptophyta; class Magnoliopsida; order Poales; family Poaceae; genus Aegilops; species Aegilops tauschii. The sequence goes on from NC_053035.3 coordinate 360,431,523, forward strand.
TTGCTTCAGATGGATGCCATAGTCTTTAAGAGTTTGCTTCATCCATAGAAGTTGAGCGCAGAAAGATCCAGCAACAATGTATTCAGATTCAGCAGTGGAGAGAGACACACAGTTCTGCTTCTTTGAAGACCAACAGACAAGAGATCGTCCAAGAAAATGACACGTGCCTGATGTGGACTTGCGATCAACCTTGTCACCAGTATAATCAGCATCTGAGAATCCAACTAGATCAAACTCTGAGCCCTTTGGATACCATAATCCTAGTGTTGGGGTGTAAGCCAAATATCGCAGAATTCGCTTCACAGCTAAGTGATGCGATTCCTTTGGTGCAGCTTGGAATTGGGTACACATGCAAACGCTAAGCATGATATCTGGCCTAGATGCACATAAATAGAGTAAAGAACCAATCATGGAGCGGTATACCTTTTGATCGAACTCTTTACCATTGTCGTCGGGACCCAATTGACCTTTGGTTGGCATTGGCGTCGTGTACCCTTTGCAGTCTTGCATTCCAAACTTCTTCAGGCAATCCTTGAGGTATTTCTCTTGAGATATGAAGATGATGTTGCTCCGCTGACAGATTTGAAGACCAAGGAAGAACTTCAGCTCACCCATCATGGACATCTGATATCGCTCTTGCATCATGTGCCCAAACTCATCACTGTATCTTTTGTCAGTGCACCCGAAGATAATGTCATCCACATAGATCTGGCACACAAACAGTTCACCATCGTATGTCTTCGTGAAGAGAGTGGGATCCAGGGAACCAGGTTTGAAGCCTTTGCTCTTTAGGAAGTCTTTGAGAGTGTCATACCAAGCACGAGGGGCTTGTTTGAGACCATACAGTGCCTTGTTGAGCTTGTATACCATATCAGGATGTTTTGGATCTTCAAAGCCAGGTGGTTGTGCAACATACACTTCTTCTTCAATCTTGCCATTGAGAAAGGCACTCTTCACATCCATTTGGTACAGGAGGATATTGTGATGGTTGGCATAGGCTAGCAGTATGCGAATGGCTTCAAGCCTAGCCACCGGAGCAAATGTTTCATCGAAGTCAATCCCTTCAAGTTGAGTGTATCCTTGAGCAACGAGACGAGCCTTGTTTCTAACAACTTGACCATGCTCATCTTGTTTGTTGCGATAGATCCATTTGGTGCCAATGATATTGTGCTTGCGAGGGTCAGGACGCTTGACTAATTCCCACACATTATTCAGCTCGAACTATTGAAGCTCTTCTTGCATAGCTTGAATCCATTCAGGTTCCATGAAGGCTTCAGCAACTTTCTTGGGTTCAGATATAGAGACAAATGCAAAGTGCCCACAGAAATTTGCTAGCTGTGTTGCTCTTGAACGAGTGAGTGGACCGTGCATTGATGCTATCAAATATCTTCTCAATCTGTACTTCATTTGCAACACGAGGATGAACTGGACGAAGATTTTGCCCTTGCCGATCATTGTCTTCTTCTTCAGCATTGGCTTCAGGCTGAGCAGAGTCTTCAGGTTGATTAGGCACAGAAATGATAAGTTCCTCTTTAGCATGTGCCTCTGAAGGTATGATTTCTCCAGTACCCATAAGCTTAATCGATTCACTAGGAGGGACTTCATCTAGCACATTTGGCAGGTGCTCTCTTTGCGAGCCGTTAGTCTCATCGAACCGCACATCCACAGTTTCAACCACTTTATAGTGAAAGAGGTTGAAGACTTTGTAGGAGTGCGAATCCTTTCCGTAACCAAGCATAAAACCTTCATGTGCTTTCGGTGCAAATTTTGAAGTGTGATGTGGATCCTAGATCCAGCACCTAGCACCAAATACTCTGAAGTAACTGTCGTTTGGCTTCTTACCAGTTAGAAGTTCATAGGATGTCTTCTTTAGAAGCTTGTGAAGATAAACACGGTTGATGACATGGCATGCAGTATCAATGGCTTCAGGCCAAAACTTCTTGGAGTCTTGTACTCATCAAGCATCGTCCGAGCCATCTCAATGAGTTTTCTGTTCTTGCACTCTATGATGCCATTCTGCTGAGGTGTGTATGGAGTGGAGAACTCATGAGTGATGCCCAATGTATCAAGATATGTGTCGAGGCCAGTGTTCTTGAACTCTGTGCCGTTATCACTTCGGACGTGCTTGATCTTGATGCCATAGTTTGTCATGGCACGATTGGCGAAGCGTCTGAAGACATCCTGCACTTCATTCTTGTAAAGGATTATATGCACCCATGTGTATCTTGAATAATCATCAATAATGACGAAGCCATATAGGCAAGCATTGGTAGTAAGAGTAGAGTAGTGAGTAGGGCCAAATAGGTCCATGTGAAGCAGCTCGAAGGGTTGGTATGTCGTCATGATTGTCTTCGAGGGATGCTTGGCCCTAGTCATCTTTCCAGCTTCACAGGCACCACACAGATGATCCTTCTTGAAGTTGACGCCCTCGATGCCTACGACATGTTTCTTCTTCGCGAGTGTGCACAAGTTCCTCATGCCAGCATGCCCTAGCCTCCGATGCCAGAGCCAGCATTCTGAAGCTTTTTCTAGAAGACATACGGCCATTTGTGGTCCTGCTGAGAAATCTACCATGTACAAATCGTCCTTTCGATATCCTTCAAAGACTAGAGATTTTTCAGACTCCATAAGAACAAGGCAACGATATTTTCCAAATATCACAATCACGTTCAAATCACAAAGCATTGAGAAAAACATCAAGTTGAAACCAAGGGATTCAACAAGCATCACTTTATCCATGTGCTGATCCTTTGAGATTGCAACTCTACGTAGACCCAATACCTTGCTTTTACCAGTGTCAGCAAATGTGATGTGACTCTTGTCAGATGGACGTAAGGTTGAGTCCATGAGAAGACTTCGATCACCAGGCATGTGGTTAGTGCATCCACTGTCCATAATCCATTCTGAAGCCTTTGGTGTCATACCCTACAGTGCAGTTAGGGGGATAGGCTTCACCAAGGGTGTTGTGAAGCATAAACATTTGACGAACGAGTGGATTATGAAAGTTCAGATCCTTGTTAGGGTAGATAGGATGACTGTCAAGGAAACCAGGAACAAAATACATAGTAAGACCATTTGGGCATTTTATCTTGCGCCCCACAAGATGTTTTAGGTCCCCAGCAATAGCATCTGACTCCTTTGATTTCTGGCTGGAGACCTTTCCCTGCAAAAGAGAGTTAATTTTTCTTAACCACCCACATTTTCAGGGGTGGCTTCGAAGCAATGAGTCTAAGTGCAGCATCTGAGAACTTCGGCTTTGGATCCTAGCAAATAGCCTTGCAGGAGGTGAATAATACTCATATGAATAAGTAGAATAGTTTTTGGTCTTATGAACATAGCGGTTTGATGAAACACGCTCATATTCATAAGTTTGAGTATGATTTCTCTGCAAAACATTGGCATTAGGGTGACTCTGTTGAGTCCTCTGTCTGTATGAAGCCTTTGGACCATATGACGCCTTTGGTCTGGGGTTTGTCTTCTTCCCTAGTGGTGTCATGATGACATTCACCTGAAGATTCTCAAGACAACCTTCGGGTACCCAGATCTTCTTCGAAGGTGGCCCATTCCTGCAGTTAGTACCAATATACCTGGTAAACACTTCACCATTCTGATTCTTAAACAGTTTATAGCTTGCATCAAAGGATTTATCAATGATAATCAGGTTAGCACAAGTGAAGCCAGATAGGGTGGATGGATCCACTGAAGGTCCCTTTGCAGCAACCCATGTGGTTTTGGGGTACTGCTAAGGCTTCCAGTAAGAACCATCAAAATTCATTTTCCTCTCGAACCCAACACCCTCTTTGGTAGGGTTTCGGTTCAGAATCTGCTTTTTGAGGACATCACATAGTGTTTGATGCCCTTTGAGACTTTTGTACATTCCTGTCTCAAGCAATGTCTTCAACCTGGCATTCTCATCAGCAATAGTAGTGGCATCCTCAGTAGAGGGGTTAGTTACCACATCAGCAGTTGAAGATATTGCAACAGTAGCAGCAGTAGAACATTCAGCAATAGAAGTAGCGTTATCACGCTCAAGGCATTTTAGACATGGTGGTTCAAATCCTTGATAACCCACAAGTATAGGGGATCACAACAGTTTTCGAGGGTAGAGTATTCAACCCAAATTTATTGATTCAACACAAGGGGAGCCAAAGAATATTCTCAAGTATTAGCAGTTGAGTTGTCAATTCAACCACACCTGGATAACTTAATATCTCCAGCAAAGTATTTAGTAGCAAAGTAGTATGGAAGTAACGGTAAAGGTGGAAAAGTAACAGTAGCAGTTTTGTAGTAATTGTAACAGTGGCAACGGTAAAGTAACTAAGCAAGGAACAATATGTGAAAATCTCGTAGGCATTTGATCGGTGATGGAGAATTATGTCGGATGCGATTCGTCATGCAATAGTTATAACATAGGGTGACACAAAACTAGCTCCAATTCATCAATGTAATGTAGGCATGTATTCCGAATATAGTCATACGTGCTTATGGAAAAGAACTTGCATGACGTCTTTTATCCTACCCTCCCGTGGCAGCGGGGTCCTATTGGAAACTAAGGGATATTAAGGCCTCCTTTTAATAGAGTACCGGACCAAAGCATTAACACTTAGTGAATACATGAACTCCTCAAACTATGGTCATCACCGGTAAGTATCTCGATTATTGTCACTTCGGGGTTAACGGATCATAACACATAATAGGTGACTATAGACTTGCAAGATAGGATCAAGAACTCACATATATTCATGAAAACATAATAGGTTCAGATCTGAAATCATGGCACTCGGGCCCTAGTGACAAGCATTAAGCATAGCAAAGTCATAGCAACATCAATCTCAGAACATAGTGGATACTAGGGATCAAACCCTAACAAAACTAACTCGATTACATGGTAAATCTCATCCAACCCATCACCGTCCAGCAGGCCTACGATGGAATTACTCACGCACGGCGGTGAGCATCATGAAATTGGTGATGGAGGAAGGTTGATGATGACGATGGCGACGGATTCCCCTCTCCGGAGCCCCGAACGGACTCCAGATCAGCCCTCCCAAGAGAGACTAGGGCTTGGTGGCGGCTCCGTATCGTAAAACATGATGAATCCTTATCTCTGGGTTTTTTCTCCCCGAACGTGAATATATAGAGTTGGAGTTGAGGTCAGTGGAGCACCAGGGGGCCCACGAGGCTGGGGGTGCGCCCAGGGGGGTAGGCGCGCCCCCATCCTCGTGGACAAGGTGTGCCCCCTGGCCTTGATTCTTTTGCCAGTATTTTTTATTAATTCCAAAAATATTCTCCATGAAGTTTCAGGTCATTCCGAGAACTTTTATTTCTGCACAAAAATAACACCATGGCAATTCTGCTGAAAACAGCGTCAGTCCGGGTTAGTTCCATTCAAATCATGCAAGTTAGAGTCCAAAACATGGGCAAAAGTGTTTGGAAAAGTAGATAAGATGGAGACGTATCAACTCCCCCAAGCTTAAACCTTTGCTTTTCCTCAAGTAATTCAGTTGACAAACTGAAAGTGATAAAGAAAAACTTTTGCAAACTCTGTTTGCTCTTGTTGTTGCAAATATGTAAAGCCAACATTCATGTTTTCAGCAAATATTATGAACTAACCATATTTACAATAACATTTAGATCTCATGTTTACTCATATCAATGGCATAATCAACTAGCGAGCAATAATAATAAATCTCGGATGACAACACTTTCTCAAAACAATCATAATATGATATAACAAGATGGTATCTCGCTAGCCCTTTCTGAGACCGCAAAACATAAATGCAGAGCACCTCTGAAGATCAAGGACTGACTAAACATTGTAATTCATGGTAAAAGAGATCCAGTCATAGTCATACCCAATATAAATTCATAATAATGGATGCAAATGACAGCGGTGCTTTCCAGATGGTGCTTTTTAATAAGAGGATGATGACTCAACATAAAAGTAAATAGATAGGCCCTGCGCAGAGGGAAGCAGGGATTTGTAGAGGTACCAGAGCTCGATTTTTGAAATGGAGATGAATCATATTTTGAGCGGCATACTTTCATTGTCAACATAACAACCGAGAGATCTCGATATCTTCCATGCTACACACATTATAGGCGGTTCCCAAGAAGAATGGCAAAGTTTATACTCCCCCACCACCAACAAGCATCAATCCATGGCTGGCTCGAAACAACGAGTGCCTCCAACTAGCAACAACCCTGGGGGAGTTTTGTTTGCAATTATTTCGATTTGATTTGCTTAGAGCATGGGACTGGGCATACCGGTGACAACCATTTTCTCGTGAGTGAGGAGCGGAGTCCACTCCTCTTGAGAATAACCCGCCTAGCATGGAAGATACAGACAACCCTAGTTGATACATGAGCTATTCGAGCATACAAAACAGAATTTCATTTGAAGGTTTAGTGTTTGGCACATACAAATTTACTTGGAATAGCAGGTAGATACCGCATATAGGAAGGTATGGTGGACTCATATGGAATAACTTTGGGGTTTATGGAAGTGGATGCACAAGCAGTATTCCCGCTTAGTACAAGTGAAGGCTAGAAAAGACTGGGAAGCGACCAACTAGAGAGCGGCAACAGTCATGAACATGCATTAAAATTAATAAACATTGAGTGCAAGCATGAGTAGAATATAATCCACCATGAACATAAATATCGTGGAGGCTATGTTGATTTTGTTTCAACTACATGTGTGAACATGTGCCAAGTCAAGTCACTCGAATCATTCAAAGGAGGATACCACCCTATCATACCACATCACAACCATTTTAATAGCATGTTGGCACACAAGGTAAACCATTATAAACTCCTAGCAAATTAAGCATGGCATGAGCAACTATAATCTCTAATTGTCATTGCAAACATGTTCATTCATAATAGGCTGAATCAGGAACGATGAACTAATCATATTTACAAAAACAAGAGAGGTCGAGTTCATACTAGCTTTTCTCATCTCAATTAGTCCATCATATATCGTCATTATTGCCTTTCACTTGCGTGATCGAATGGTGTGAATAATAATAATAGTGCACGTGCATTGGACTAAGCTGGAATCTGCAAGCATCTGACACACAGGAGAAGACAAGATAATATGGGCTCTTTGTTAAATCAACAATAATGCATATAAGAGCCACTTCAACATTTTCATTATGGTCTTCTCCTCTCGACCCCCAAAGAACAAGAAAAGAAATAAAACTATTTACACGGGAAAGCTCCCAACAAGCAAAAGAAGAACAAGAAATCTTTTTGGGTTTTCTTTTAATTATTACTACTACAAGCATTGAAAGTAAACTAGCTAAAAGCTACAACTATTTTTTTGGTTTTTCTTAAGGTTATTCAAACACACAAGAAAGCGAGAAAAAGGAAAATAAACTAGCATGGATATTACAATGAAAAAGTATGAGCACCGACAACTAGCATGATTGTGTGAACATGAATGTAATGTCGGTGAGAGATACGTACTCCCCCAAGCTTAGGCTTTTAGCCTAAGTTGGTCTACGGCCACGGCTGGCCCAGCGGATATCCAAAGTTGTAGCTGGGGTCGTACTGAGATGCAGCAGCTATTGCCTCATGAGCTGCCGCTTGGAGACGAGATGCCTCCGTCCTCCTCTTATACTCGTTCGCCTCCTCCCTGGTTATAATATATCTCCCTTTTGCCTGAAAGTCAAAGAAAGTAGGAGCAGGGAGAGCAACATGGAAAGTGCGGCGCCTGTCAAACATTAGTCGGTACTGGAGAGGCTGTTCATTCCTCTCAATAAACTGATGGCGAACCATAGCATTATAATCTAGATAAGCGGGAGGCAATTCCATATCATTTTCATGTATGGGTATCTCAAGAAAATTAGCCACACGGGTTGCATAAATCCCAACAAACAAGTCTCCACTTAAACCATTATTATGCAACCTTCGTGCAATAATGGCCCCCAAGTTATATTGTTTATCTCCTAAAACAGCACTCTTGAGAACACTAAGGTCAGGAACACACATGTGACATGCCTCATCCTTACCGTTTATGCATCTACCTATAAAGAGAGCAAAATAATGTATAGCAGGAAAATGAATGCTCCCTATGGTAGCTTGTGTTATTTCCCTAGATTCCCCCACAGTGATACTAGCAAGAAAATCCTTAAACTCAGAGTTGCGAGGTTCACTCGCACTACCCCACTGCAGAAGTTTACAGGCAGTATTAAAATCCTCTAAGTCCATAGTATAAGATTTACCATAGATATCAAATAGGACGGTGTGAGAATTGCGTGAAGATGAAAATTTGAACCTTCTCACAAAGGAATCAGTTAGGTGATAATACTGAGGGCACTTATCTAGCATGAAGCCCTTGATACGTCTCCAACGTATCTATAATTTATGAAGTATTCATACTATTATATTATCCATCTTGGATGTTTATGGGCTTTATTATGCACTTTTATATTACTTTTGGGACTAACCTATTGACCCAGAGCCCAGTGCCAGTTCCTGTTTTTTCCCTTGTTTCAGTGTTTCGAAGAAAAGGAATATCAAATGGAGTCCAAACGGAATGAAACCTTCGGAAAAGTTATTTTTGGAAAGAAAGCAATCCAGGAGACTTGGAGTGCACGTCAGGGGATCAACGAGGAAGGCACGAGGCAGGGGGCGTGCCCACCCCCCTGGGCGTGCCCTCCACCCTCGTGGGCCCCTCATGGCTCCCCTGACGTATTTCTTCCTCCTATATATACCAATATACCCTAAAACCGTCGGGGAACAGAAGAGATCGGGAGTTCCGCCGCCGTAAGCCTCTGTAGCCACCAAAAACCAATCGGGACCCTGTTCTGGCACCCTGCCGGAGGGGGAATCCCTCACCGGTGGCCATCTTCATCATCTCGGCGCTCTCCATGATGAGGAGGGAGTAGTTCACCCTTGGGGCTGAGGGTATGTACCAGTAGCTATGTGTGTGATCTCTCTCTCGTGTTCTTGATTTGGCACGATCTTGATGTATCGCGAGCTTTGCTATTATAGTTGGATCTTATGATGTTTCTCCCCCTCTACTCTCTTGTAATGGATTGAGTTTTCCCTTTGAAGTTATCTTATCGGATTGAGTCTTTAATGATTTGAGAACAATTGATGTATGTCTTGCGTGGGATAACCGTGGTGACAATGGGTTATTCTATTGATTCACTTGATGTATGTTTTGGTGCTCAACTTGCGGGTTCCGCCCTTGAACCTATGCGTAGGGGTTGGCACATGTTTTTGTCTTGACTCTCCGGTAGAAACTTTGGGGCACTCTTTGAGGTTCTATGTGTTGGTTGAATAGATGAATCTGAGATTGTGTGATGCATATCGTATAATCATACCCACGGATACTTGAGGTGACATTGGAGTATCTAGGTGACATTAGGGTTTTGGTTGATGTGTGTCTTAAGGTGTTATTTTACTATGAACTCTAGGGCTGTTTGTGACACTTATAGGAATAGCCCAATGGATTGATCGGAAAGAATAACTTTGAGGTGGTTTCGTACCCTACCATAATCTCTTTGTTTGTTCTCCGCTATTAGTGACTTTGGAGTGACTCTTTGTTGCATGTTGAGGGATAGTTATATGATCCAATTATGTTATTATTGTTGAGAGAACTTGCAATAGTGAAAGTATGAACCCTAGGCCTTGTTTCCTAGCATTGCAATACCGTTTACGCTCACTTTTATCGCTTGCTACCTTGCTGTTTTTATACTTTCAGATTACAAAAACCTATATCTACCATCCATATTGCACTTGTATCACCATCTCTTCGCCGAACTAGTGCACCTATACAATTTACCATTGTATTGGGTGTGTTGGGGACACAAGAGACTCTTTGTTATTTGGTTGCAGGGTTGTTTGAGAGAGACCATCTTCATCCTACGCCTCCCATGGATTGATAAACCTTAGGTCATCCACTTGAGGCAAATTTGCTACTGTCCTACAAATCTCTGCACTTGGAGGCCCAACAACGTCTACAAGAAGAAGGTTGTGTAGTAGACATCATCCCTCGAGTTCAGTGATACGTCTCGGTCGTATCTATAATTTTTTATTCTTCCATGCCAATATTATACAACTTTCATATACTTTTGGCAACTTTTTATACTATTTTTGGGACTAACATATTGATCCAGTGCCCAGTGCCAGTTCCTGTTTGTTGCATGTTTTATGTTTCGCAGAAACCCCATATCAAACGGAATCCAAACGGGATAAAAACGGATGGAGAATATTTTTGGAATATTTGGAGAATATGGGAAGATGAATCAACGCGAGACGGTGCCCGAGGGGGGCACGAGGCAGGGGGCACGCCTGCCCCCCTCGTGGGCCCCCCGTAAGGCAGTTGCTGCTCTTCTTTGGCCGCAAGAAAGCTAATTTTCGGGAAAAAATCTCGGCGAAGGTTTCAATCCAATCGGAGTTATGGATCTCCATATATATACGAAACGGTGAAAGGGCAGAATACCAGAACGCAGAAACAGAGAGAGACAGAAAGACATATCCAATCTCGGAGGGGCTTTCGCCCCTCCCATGCCATGGAGGCCAAGGACCAGAGGGGAAACCCTTCTCCCATCTAGGGAGGAGGTCAAGGAAGGAGAAGAAGGGCCCCATCTCCCCTTCTCTTCCAGTGGCGCCAGAACGCTGCCGTGGCCACCATCATCATCACCGCGATCTACACCAACACCTCCATCATCTTCACCAACATCTCCATCACCTTCCCCCATCTATCTACAGCGGTCCACTCTCCCGCAACCCGCTGTACCCTCTACTTGAACATGGTGCTTTATGCTTCATATTATTATCCAATGATGTGTTGCCATCCTATGATGTCTGAGTAGATTTTCGTTGTCCTATCGGTGGTTGATGAATTGCTATGATTGATTTAATTTTCTTGTGGTTATGTTGCTGTCCTTTGGTGCCCATCATATGAGCGCGCACGTGGATCACACCATAGGGTTAGTTGTATGTTGATAGGACTATGTATTGGAGGGCAAGAGTGATAGAAGCTTCAACCTAGCATAGAAATTGATGCATACGGGATTGAAGGGGGACCAATATATCTTAATGCTATGGTTGGGTTTTACCTTAATGAACGTTAGTAGTTGCGGACGCTTGCTAATAGTTCCAATCATAAGTGCATAGAATTCCAAGTCAGGGATGACATGCTAGCAGTGGCCTCTCCCACATAAAACGTGCTATCGGTCTAGTAAAGTAGTCAATTGCTTAGGGACAATTTCGCAACTCCTACCACCACTTTTCCACACTCGCTATATTTACTTTATTGTGTCTTAACCTAAACAGCCCCTAGTTTTTATTTACGCGCTCTTTATTATCTTGCAAACCTATCCAAAAACACCTACAAAGTACTTCTAGTTTCATACTTGTTTTAGGTAAAGCGAACGTTAAGCGTGCGTAGAGTTGTATCGGTGGTCGATAGAACTTGTGGGAATATTTGTTCTACCTTTAGCTCCTCGTTGGGTTTAACACTCTTACTTATCGAAAGAGGCTACAATTGATCCGCTATACTTGTGGGTTATCAAGACCTTTTTCTGGCGCCGTTGTCGGGGAGTTATAGCGTGGGGTGAATATTCTCGTGTGTGCTTGTTTGCTTTATCACTAAGTAATTTTATTTGTTTTCCTTAGTTGTTTTCTATCTTTAGTTATGGGTAGGAAACGCAAAATACCAAAAAAAAATAGTTGTACCTACTAAACCAATGGTTGAAGAACCACTCAAAATCTATCACACTCCTGAAGCTTATTACTTGGATCATCTTCGATCCCTATGTGCTCGTGCTGAAACCCCAACTAGCTTAGTTGAGGGCAGATCTTTAGATGAGCATGCTTGTTATGTGCGACACCGTATATCTGAAAAAGGGAAACATTTACTGGATCAAATTCATCGTTTGCAATGCTATGCTTGGAATTTATGTGAAATATATGATGTTACTTATTGTTCTGAAAACCCTAAGAAACACCTTCCCTACCAATGTGAGTTTATTGATAATGGAATCGTATCTTCGTTTGCTAAGGGTGTTTATAATTACTATGATGTTCAACAAATTGAAGAATTTGTTGCTTTTAAGGGTGCTTATAAAATTGCTTCTTTGATTGAAACGTATGATGCTACTCTTTACAAATCTGAAAATTTTACCATACTTGAATATTGTTATGAGAATTATGCTTCTAATGCCTATGTTAAACCATATGTCGAGGTCTCCTTCGCTGTCCAAGAAGAGACTAATATTTTGCAGGAGTCTATGGAAGAAGAAATTGATGAAACTGTGAGCTCATTGGATGAAAAAGATGATGAGGAGAGCGAAGAACAAAATGAGGAAGAACGGACTAGCTACCCGTGCCCACCTTCTAATTAGAGTAACTCTTCAACTCATACATTGTTTAATTTCCCTTCGTGCTTACCGAAGGATGATTGCTATGATGACTGTTATGATCCCGTTGATTCTCTTGAAATATCCCTTTTTGATGATGCATGCTATGCTTGTGGCCAAGATGCCAATATGAATTATGCTTATGGAGATGAACTTGCTATAGTTCCTTATGTTAAACATGAAATTGTTGCTATTGCACCCACGCATGATAGTCCTATTATCTTTTTGAATTCTCCAAACTACACTATATCGGAGAAGTTTGATCTTATTAAGGATTATATTGATAGGTCGCCTTCTACCGTTGCACTTGATGATTTTGATAGATATAATATGCATGTGCTTGCTGCTCCTACTTGCAATTATTATGAGAGAGGAACTACATCTCCGCCTTTCCATGTTTCCAATATGATAAAATTACAAGAAACTGTTTATAATATGCATTGGCCTTTACTTTGTGTGCATGAATTGTTCTTTTATGACATGCTGATGCATAGGAAGAGAGTTAGACTTCGTCGTTGCTTGATATATGTTGCTTTGTGCTCACTACTAAATGCCAAATCATTGCTAATTAAAATTGGCTTTGATATACCTTGGGATCCGGGTGGATTCACTACTTGAGCACTATATGCCTAGCTTAATGGCTTTAAAGAAAGCGCTGCCAGGGAGACAACCCGGAAGTTTTAGAGAGTCATTTATTTCTGTTGTGTGCTTTTATATAGTTTAAAAACAAAAAAATAAAGAGGGGAACCCAAAACTTTTCAAAAAGAAAAGTGAAAGTGAGATAGACGAGCATTGTGAAAGTGGGGGACGTCCTTGAACTTTGTTCATGCCCATGGAAACTTTGTGAATCTTAATTACATAAACTTTTCAACAAAAATAATTATCCCCTTGTACAATTCCATTGTATTATAAAAATAATGTGCCAAGGTTTGCCTTTAGGATGTTTACAATGCTTGTTGGTTTGTACGGTGCAGGACAGAAACTTTGGCTGTAGTGCACGATTTTTAGTTTTTTACTGGAACGTCAAATGGTTATGAAACTTTTTGCAATGTCTTTCTATATTATTTTTTTATTTTTACTAATGTTTGCAGAATTTTTCAAGTATCAGAAGTATGGTGAATGTTCAGATTATTACAGACTGTTCTGTTTTAGACAGATTCTGTTTTTGATGCATAGTTTGCTTGTTTTGATGAAACTATCGATTTATATCAGTGGATTAAGCCATGAAAAAGTTATATTACAGTAGCTACAATGCAAAGACAAAATATGAATTGGTTTGCAACAGTACTTAGAGTAGTGATTTGCTTTATTATACTAACGGATCTTACCGAGTTTTCTGTTGAAGTTTTTGTGTGGATGAAGTGTTCGATGATCGAGAAGGTCTCGATGTGAGAAGAAGGAAGAGAGGCAAGAGCTAAAGCTTGGGGATGCCCAAGGCAACCCAAGTAAATATTCAAGGAGACACAAGTGTCTAAGCTTGGGGATGCCCCGGAGGGCATCCACTCTTTCTTCAACAAGTATCGGTATGTTTTCGGATTCGTTTCGTTCATGCGATATGTGCAAATCTTGGAGCGTCTTTTGCATTTAGTTTTCATTTTTCTTTTATGCACCATGCTGGTATGAGATAGTCCTTGGTTTATTTATAGAATGCTCTTTGCACTTCACTTATATCTTTTGAGTGTGGCTTTATAGAATGCTTCATGTGCTTCACTTATATCATTTGAAGTTTGGATTGCCTGTTTCTCTTCACATAGAAAACCGCCATTTGTAGAATGCTCTTTTGCTTCACTTATATTTGTTAGAGCGTGGGCATATCTTTTGTAGAAAGAATTAAACTCTCTTGCTTCACTTATATCTATTTAGAGAGATGACAGGAATTGGTCATTCACATGGTTAGTCATAAAATCCTACATAAAACTTGTAAATCACTGAATATGATATGTTTGATTCCTTGCAATAGTTTTGCGATATAAAGGTGGTGATATTAGAGTCGTGCTAGTTGAGTAATTGTGAAATTGAGGAATACTTGTGTTGAGGTTTGCAAGTCCCGTAGCATGCACGTATGGTGAACCGTTATGTAACGAAGTCGGAGCGGCATGAGGTGTTCTTTCATTGCTTTCCTTATGAGTGGCGGTCAGGGACGAGCGATGGTCTTTTCCTACCAATCTATCCCCCTAGGGGCATGCGTAGTAGTACTTTGCTTCGAGGGCTAATAAACTTTTGCAATAAGTATATGCGTTCTTTATGACTAATGTGAGTCCATGGATTATACGCAGTCTCACCCTTCCATCATTGCTAGCCTCTTCGGTACCGTGCATTGCCCTTTCTCACCTCGAGAGTTGGTGCAAACTTCGCCGGTGCATCCAAACCCCGTGATACGATACGCTCTATCACACATAAACCTCATTATATCTTCCTCAAAACAGCCACCATACCTACCTATCATGGCATTTCCATAGCCATTCCGAGATATATTGCCATGCAACTTCCATCATCATCATATACATGACTTGAGCATTTATTGTCATATTGCTTTGCATGATCGTAAGATAGCTAGCATGATGTTTTCATGGCTTGTCCGTTTTTTGATGTCATTGGTACGCTAGATCATTGCACATCCCGGTACACCGCCGGAGGCATTCATATAGAGTCATACTTTGTTCTAGACATTGAGTTGTAATATTGAGTTGTAAGTAAATAAAAGTGTGATGATCATCATTATTAGAACATTGTCCCATGTGAGGTTATCAAAATAAAAGAGGCCAAAGAAGCCCAAAAAAGGCCAAAGAAGCCCACCAAAAAAAGGAAAAAAAAGAGAAAACAAAAAAAGAGAGAAAAAGAGAGAAGGGGCAATGTTACTATCCTTTTACCACACTTGTGCTTCAGAGTAGCACCATGTTCTTCATATAGAGAGTCTCTTGAGTTATCACTTTCATATACTAGTGGGAATTTTCATTATAGAACTTGGCTTGTATATTACGATGACGGGCTTCCTCAAATGCCCTAGGTCTTCATGAGCAAGCAAGTTGGATGCACACCCACTTAGTTTCAGTTTGAGCTTTCATATACCTATAGCTCTAGTGCATCCGTTGCATGGCAATCCCTACTCCTCACATTGACATCACTTGATGGGCATCTCCATAGCCCGTTGATTAGCCGCGCCGATGTGAGACTTTCTCCTTTTTTGTCTTCTCCACACAACATCCATCATCATATGCTATTCCACCTATAGTGCTATGTCCATGGCTTGTGCTCATGTATTGCGTGAGGGTTGAAAAGGCTGAAGCGCGTTAAAAAGTATGAACCAATTGCTCGGCTTGTCATCGGGGTTGTGCATGATTTGAATGCTTTGTGTGGTGAAGATGGAGCATAGCCAGACTATATGATTTTGTAGGGATGAGCTTTCTTTGGCTATGTTATTTTGATAAGACATAATTGCTTGGTTGGTATGCTTGAAGTATTATTATTTTTATGTCAAAAGATAGACTATTGCTTTGAATCACTCGTGTCTTAATATTCATGTCATGATTAGATACATGATCAAGATTATGCTAGGTAGCATTACACATCAAAAATTATCGGTTTTATCATTTACCTACTCGAGGACGAGCAGGAATTAAGCTTGGGGATGCTGATACGTCTCCGTCGTATCTATAATTTTTGATTGTTCCATGCCAATATTATACAACTTTCATATACTTTTGGCAACTTTTTATACTATTTTTGGGACTAACATATTGATCCAGTGCCCAATGCCAGTTCCTGTTTGTTGCATGTTTTTTGTTTCGCAGAAACCCCATATCAAACGGAATCCAAACGGGATAAAAACGGACAGAGAATATTTTTGGAATATTTGGAGAATATGGGAAGAAGAATCAATGCGAGACGGTGCCCGAGGGGGGCACGAGGTAGGGGGCGCCCCTGCCCCCCTCATGGGCCCCCCGTAAGGCGGTTGCTGCTCTTCTTTGGCCGCAAGAAAGCTAGTTTTCGGAAAAAAATCTCGGCGAAGGTTTCAATCCAATCGGAGTTACAGATCTCCATATATATACGAAACGGTGAAAGGGCAGAATACCAGAACGCAGAAACAGAGAGAGACACAAAGACAGATCCAATCTCGGAGGGGCTTTCGCCCCTCCCATGCCATGGAGGCCAAGGACCAGAGGGGAAACCCTTCTCCCATCTAGGGAGGAGGTCAAGGAAGAAGAAGAAGGGCCCCCCTCTCCCCTTCTCTTCCGGTGGCGCCGGAACGCTGCCGTGGCCACCATCATCATCACCGTGATCTACACCAACACCTCCATCATCTTCACCAACATCTCCAACACCTTCCCCCATCTATCTACAGCGGTCCACTCTCCCGCAACCCGCTGTACCCTCTACTTGAACATGGTGCTTTATGCTTCATATTATTATCCAATGATGTGTTGCCATCCTATGATGTCTGAGTAGATTTTCGTTGTCCTATCGGTGGTTGATGAATTGCTATGATTGATTTAATTTGCTTGTGGTTATGTTGTTGTCCTTTGGTGCCCATCATATGAGCCCGCGCATGGATCACACCATAGGGTTAGTTGTATGTTGATAGGACTATGTATTGGAGGGCAAGAGTGATAGAAGCTTCAACCTAGCATAGAAATTCATGCATACAGGATTGAAGGGGGACCAATATATCTTAATGCTATGGTTGGGTTTTACCTTAATGAACGTTAGTAGTTGCGGACGCTTGCTAATAGTTCCAATCATAAGTGTATAGAATTCCAAGTCAGGGATGACATGCTAGCAGTGGCCTCTCCCACATAAAACTTGCTATCGGTCTAGTAAAGTAGTCAATTGCTTAGGGACAATTTCGCAACTCCTACCACCACTTTTCCACACTCGCTATATTTACTTTATTGTGTCTTAACCTAAACAGCCCCTAGTTTTTATTTACGCGCTCTTTATTATCTTGCAAACCTATCCAAAAACACCTACAAAGTACTTCTAGTTTCATACTTGTTTTAGGTAAAGCGAACGTTAAGCCTGTGTAGAGTTGTATCGGTGGTCGATAGAACTTGAGGGAATATTTGTTCTACCTTTAGCTCCTCATTGGGTTCGACACTCTTACTTATCGAAAGAGGCTACAATTGATCCCCTATACTTGTGGGTTATCATTCAGCATTATGCACATATGCGTCAAATTCCTCCTTAATTCCTGCTCGAACCATGAAATCTTCGGACGGCCATTCACAAGGCTGCACTTGAGCTTCTCTTGGTGGTTCATGGCCCGGCTCACGTATTGCGGGACTGGGTCCTTGTTTCCTTGAAGAACCTCCTTGGTATAATTTCCTAAACATATTTCTTCCTCTGAAAATTTTAGTAACTCAAAATAAAAGTGAACCAAACTCAACAAAATTGATAGCAACTACTGCCACAAGTGCCTAGAGACTATATCATGCATTAAAATTTGCTATAAATAAAGCACTAGAACAAAAACTAATTGGACCATTGGAGGAGTCACATACCGAAGAACAATCCCCCAAAGCAGTTTCGTGAGTGGAGCTTTGAGCAAGGAGATCGAAAATGGCAGCAAGATGAGCTAGAACTCGTGCTTGAGCTGGTTGGTGATTTTTTGGGAGGAAGAAGGAGTGTGTGGGTGCACGAATAAGTGGAGGGGGCCACCAGGGGCCCAAGAGGCAGGGGCGCGCCCAGGGGGGTGGGCGCGCCCTGGACCCTCGTGGCCAGGTGCTTGCTCCCCCTGATGTGTTCTCAGTGCCAGATATTCTCAAATATTCTAGAAAAAAAATCATATTTCATTTTCAGGGCATTTGGAGAACTTTTATTTTCGGGGTATTTTTTATTGCACGAATAATTCAGAAAACAGACGGAATATACCATTTTTGCTTTATTTAATCTAAATAACAGAAATTAAAAGGAGGGTACAGAAGGTTGTGCTTTCTAACTTCATCCATCTCATGCTCATCAAAAGGAATCCACTAACAAGGTTGATCAAGTCTTGTTAACAAACTCATTCCGAATCGCGTGAAACCGGAGACTTTCTAAATAGCACTAGGTTACCTCAACGGGGATATGCACATCCCCAACAATAAGAATATCATATTTCTTCTTGACAGTAGGAAGAGGAAATTCAAAACCTCCAATAATAATCGATGGAATTTTTCCAATAGAATTGATACTGTGGACTTGAGGTTGTTTCCTCGGAAAGTGTACCATATGCTCATTACCATTAACATGAAAAGTGACATTGCCTTTGTTGCAATCAAGAACAGCCCCTGCAGTATTCAAAAAGGGTCTACCAAGGATAATTGACATACTATCATCCTCGGGAATATCAAGAATAACAAAGTCCGTTAAAATAGTAACGTTTGCAACCACAACAGGCACATCCTCACAAATACCGACAGGTATAGCAGTTGATTTATCAGCCATTTGCAAAGATATTTCAGTAGGTGTCAACTTATTCAAATCAAGTCTACGATATAAAGAGAGAGGCATAACACTAACACCGGCTCCAAGATCACATAAAGCAGTTCTAACATAGTTTCTTTTAATGGAGCAAGGTATAGTTGGTACTCCTGGATCTCCAAGTTTCTTCGGTATTTCACCCTTAAAAGTATAATTAGCAAGCATGGTGGAAATTTCAGCTTCCGGTATCTTTCTTTTATTTGTAACAATATCCTTTATGTACTTAGCATAAGGATTCATTTTAAGCATATCAGTAAAACGCATACGCAAAAAGATAGGTCTAATCATTTCAGCAAAGCGCTCAAAATCCTCATCATCCTTTTTCTTGGATGGTTTAGGAGGGAAAGACATGGGTTTCTGAACCCATGGTTCTCTTTCTTTACCGTCTTCCTAGCAACAAAGTCTCTCTTATCATAACGTTGATTCTTTGATTGTGGGTTATCAAGATCAACAGCAGGTTCAATCTCTACATCATTGTCATTACTAGGTTGAGCATCAACATGAACATCATCATTAACATTATCACTAGGTTCATGTTCATCACCTAATTGTGTTTCAGCATCATAAATAGAAATATCATTGGGATTTTCAGGTGTGTCTCAAACAGGTTCACTAGAAGCATGCAAAGTCCTATCATTTTTCTTTTTCTTCCTTTTAGAAGGACTAGGTGTATCAACATTAGTTCTTTGAGAATCCTGCTCAATTCTCTTAGGGCGGCCCTCGGGATACAAAGGTTCCTGAGTCATTTTACCCCCTCTAGTCATAACTCTAACAACATTGTCATTCTTCTTATTATTTAATTCATTGAGCAAATCATTTTGAGCTTTAAGTACTTGTTCTACTTGAGTGGTAACCATAGAAGCATGTTTACTCATGAGTTTTAGTTCACCTTTAACTCTAGACATATAATCACTCAAGTGCTCAATCATATAAGCATTTCGTTTCAATTGTCTACCAACATAAGCATTTAAGTTTTCTTGTTTAACAATAAAATTATCAAACTCATCTAAGCATTGGCTAGCAGACTTAGAGCATCTCCAGCCATTGGCCCCCCCAGGATGCATAAAAATCGCCCCCTAGGGGCGAGCCGACGATTCGTTCGGCGCTGGGGGCGGTTTTGCGCCCAGTCGTCGCCCCCAGTCGCCAATTTTGGCCCACTTTTGAAGCCCCATTTCGGCAAAAAAGGCCCATATGGGCGAGAATAGGCCCATATTCGGCGTGGTTCGCCGTGGCTCGGCGTTCAATTATCAACATAAATATTTTTTATCACATATTTCATCACAGAAAATTCAAATACTTCAACAAAATAGTTCAACAACAAATAGTTCAATACAAATTATATAGTTCAACAAATAAAAACTCATATTTCATCACACGTCGCACCCGGTGTCGCCCTTGAGCCTCCATAGGTGCTCTATCAGATCTTGCTGCAGTTGATGATGCACCTGTGTTCTCAAGTATTGCGGTCCAAACACTGCCACCATTGCCCGACAGAACTTGTAGAAACACTCTATGCTGGTGGACTCGGCCATGCGCCATAGTCGTCATGTGTGTCACCGGGAGCTCCGTATGCAAGCATCCTCATCGCTGTCGTGCATTTCTGGATGGAGGTGAATCCAAGTTTGCCGGTGCAATCCATCTTGCATTTTAAGTAGTTGTCGAACTCCCAGATGGAATTCACAATCCTGAGGAAAAGCTTTCTGCTCATCCGATAACGGCGCCGAAACGTTCTGTCGCCGTGAAGTGGAGCATTGGCGAAGTAGTCGGAGTAGAGCATGCAGTAGCCTTCGAGACGATGACGGTTCTTTGCTTTCACCCGCCCCGGCGCCGAGCCACCTCGCCGTGGCTTTTCATTGCTCGCTAGCAGCTGGGCGAGGGCGGCGAGCACCATGAGATGCTCTTCTTCCTGGACGTCGGCCTCGGCTTCCTCCTCCAGCAGCGCGGCGAGCACTTCCTCGTCATCCGAGTCCATCGCTGAGGCAGGCAAATCGCTGAACACCTTGCGCGCGGTGGGCGTGCACCCGCCGCTAAACTGCCCCTCCGCGGCCGGAAACGGCGGCCGGAAACGCCTAGGTGGTGTCGGAGGGGCTACCGTGGCGAACCACTGCTATTTTTCCGGCGGGGAATGGCTATCTATCGGTGAAGGGCGGCAGGGCGGCGCCGGGATATACCTAGTGGCGGCCGACAGCGTGGGGGGTGGGAGGCGAGTCGGGGAAGAAAATCTTGACTTTTCACCTGACGGTGTGGGCCAGCCGCGCTTTTCCCTTGCGCCGGAGCCCCCAAGCGCCCCCCAGCGCGCCGGGTTCGGCCTGCGGCCGCCGGGCGGAAAAAGGGCCGAACCGGC
Source organism: Aegilops tauschii subsp. strangulata (assembly GCF_002575655.3). NCBI lineage: Eukaryota > Viridiplantae > Streptophyta > Magnoliopsida > Poales > Poaceae > Aegilops > Aegilops tauschii. The sequence goes on from NC_053035.3 coordinate 360,452,703, forward strand.
GCTTTTCGTCGTCCTGGGGGCGCGACTGGGCCATTTTTTTGGCGCCGGCGCCGAAAAAGTCGCCTGGGGGGCCTGTTGGGAGCGCGGCTGGAGATGCTGTTATAACGAGGAATATCACCTTCATCAAATCTATAGAGGGAATTTACCTTTACTACCTGTGTCGGGTTATCAAGACCATGTATTTTTTCAACATGCGGCAAATTAAGACCATGTATTTCTTCAATAGGAGGTAAATTCTTAACATCTTCAGCTTTAATACCCTTTTCTTTCATAGATTTCTTTGCCTCTTGCATATCTTCAGGACTGAGAAATAGAATACCCCTCTTCTTCGGAGTTGGCTTAGGAGTTGGTTCAGGAAGTGTCCAATTATTTTCATTAGTCAACATATTATTCAATAGCAATTCAGCTTGATCAACAGTTCTTTCCCTAAAAACACAACCAGCACAACTATCCAGGTGATCTCTGGAAGCATTGGTTAGTCCATTATAAAAGATATCAAGTATTTCATTTTTCTTGAGAGGATGATCAGGCAAAGCATTAAGTAATTGGAGAAGCCACCCCCAAGCTTGTGGGAGACTCTCTTCTTCAATTTGCACAAAATTGTATATTTCCCTTAAAGCAGCTTGTTTCTTATGAGCGGGAAATATTTAGCAGAGAAGTAATAAATCATATCCTGGGGACTACGCACACAACCAGGATCAAGAGAATTAAACCATGTTTTAGCATCACCCTTTAATGAGAACGGAAATAACTTAAGGATATAATAGTAGCGAGTTTTCTCATCATTAGTGAACAGGGTGGCTATATCATTTAATTTAGTAAGATGTGCCACAACGTTTTCAGATTCATAGCCATAAAAAGGATCATATTCAACCAAAGTAATTATCTCAGGATCAACAGAGAAATCATAATCCTTATCAGTAACACAGATAGGTGAAGTAGCAAAAGCAGGGTCATATTTCATTCTAGCGTTCAAGGATTTTTCTTTCAGCTTAGCTAATAATTTCTTAAGATCATTTCTATCATTGCAAGCAAGAAAGTCTCTAGCAGTTTCTTCATCCATAACATAACCCTTAGGCACAACAAGCAATTCATATCTAGGGGGAGAATCTTCATCATCACTTTCATCAATATTATCAGTTTCATTAATTTCATTCTCTCTAGCCCTAGCAAGTTGTTCATCAAGAAATTCACCTAATGGCACAGTAGTATCAAACATAGAAGTAGTTTCATCATAAGTATCATGCATAGCAGAAGTGGCATCATCAATAACATGCGACATATCAGAATTAATAGCAGAAGCAGGTTTAGGTGTCGCAAGTTTACTCAAAACAGAAGGAGAATCAAGTGCAGAGCTAGATGGCAGTTCCTTACCTCCCCTCGTAGTTGAGGGGAAAATCTTGGTTCTTTCGTCTTTCAGGTTCCTCATAGTGACCAGCAGATATAAATCCCAAGTGACTCAACGAATAGAGCTATGCTCCCCGGCAATGGCGCCAGAAAATAGTCTTGATAACCCACAAGTATAGGGGATCGCAACAGTTTTTGAGGGTAGAGTATTGCTACGTCTCCAACGTATCTATAATTTTTTATTGTTCCATGCTATATTATATTCTATTTTGGATGTTTAATGGGCTTATTTATACACTTTTATATTATTTTGGGGACTAACCTATTAACCGGAGGCCCAGCCCAAATTGCTGTTTTTTTGCCTATTTCAGTGTTTCGCAGAAAAAGAATATCAAACGGAGTCCAAACGGAATGAAACCTTTGGGAACGTGATTTTCGGAACAAACGTGATCTAGAGGACTTGGAGTCTACGTCAAGAAATCAACGAGGAGAGCACGAGGCAGGGGGCGTGCCTACCCCCCTGGGCGCGCCCTCCACCCTTGTGGGGCCCATGTTGCTCAACCGACGTACTTCTTCCTCCTATATATACCTACGTACCCCCAAACCATCAGAGGCATCCACGAAAACCTAATTCCACCGCCACAACCTTCTGTACCCGTGAGATCCCATCTTGGGGCCTTTTCCGGCGTCCTGCCGGAGGGGCATTGATCACGGAGGGCTTCTACATCAACACCATAGCCTCTCCGATGATGTGTGAGTAGTTTACCTCAGACCTTCGGGTCCATAGTTATTAGCTAGATGGCTTCTTCTCTCTCTTTGGATCACAATACAAAGTTCTCCACGATTCTCGTGGAGTTCTATTCGATGTAATCTTCTGTTGCGGTGTGTTTGTCGGGACCGATGAATTGTGGGTTTATGATCAAGTTTATCTATGAACAATATTTGAATCTTCTCTGAATTCTTTTATGTATGATTGGTTATCTTTGCAAGTCTCTTCGAATTATCAGTTTGGTTTGGCCTACTAGATTGATCTTTCTTGCAATGGGAGAAGTGCTTAGCTTTGGGTTCAATCTTGCGGTGTCCTTTCCCAGTGACAGCAGGGGCAGCAAGGCACGTATTGTATTGTTGCCATCGAGGATAACAAGATGGGGTTTATATCATATTGCATGAGTTTATCCCTCTACATCATGTCATCTTGCTTAAAGCGTTACTCTGTTCTTATGAACTTAATACTCTAGATGCATGCTGGATAGCGGTCGATGTGTGGAGTAATAGTAGTAGATGCAGGCAGGAGTCGGAATACTTGTCGCGGACGTGATGCCTATATACATGATCATACCTAGATATTCTCATAACTATGCTCAATTCTATCAATTGCTCGACGGTAATTTGTTCACCACTGTAATACTTATGCTCTGGAGAGAAGCCACTAGTGAAACCTATGGCCCCCGGGTCTATTTTCCATCATATTAATCTCCCGTCAACAAGCTATTTCTATCTTTATTTATTTTGCTTTCTTTACTTTTGCATCTTTATCATAAAAATACCAAAACTATTATCTTATCATATCTATCAGATCTCACTCTCGTAAGTGACTGTGAAGGGATTGACAACCCCTTTATCGCATTGGTTGCGAGGTTCTTATTTGTTTGTGCAGGTGCGCGGGACTTGAGCGTGGCCTCCTACTGGATTGATACCTTGGTTCTCAAAAACTGAGGGAAATACTTACGCTACTTTACTGCATCACCATTTCCTCTTCAAGGGAAAAAACAACACGGTGCTCAAGAGGTAGCAAGAAGGATTTCTGGCGCCGTTGCCGGGGAGGTCTGCGCCAAGTCAAGTCAAGATTTGATTTCCCGACAACGAGCCATTTCTGGCGCCATTGCCGGGGAGTCTACGCAAAAGTCAACATACCAAGTACCCATCACAAACCCTTATCCCTCGCATTACATTATTTGCCATTTGCCTCTCGTTTTCCTCTCCCCCACTTCACCTTGCCGTTTTATTCGCCCTCTCTTTTCCGTTTGCCTCTTTTTCTCTTGCCTCTTGTTTGCTCGTGTGTTGGATTGCTTGCTTGCCACAATGGCTCTACCTAGATTTGGTGATCTTCACTTTAAAAGGTTAGAGGAGATTGAAAACAACGTTAGAAGTTTCATGACTTTACAATTTGAGCATAACAATTTCTTTAGAAACGAGCTTAAAGAATAAAAAAGCTTTATGGGTTACATGAATAAATAGCTCGACGATATGTCTAAGGAATTTTATGGGTTGAAATCTCAGATTGCTCATCTCGAGAAATTAATTGCTGAAATTTCGGATAAGCAGGCTACCTTAGTTAATAAGATGGCCGCTAAACCGGAATTTTTTTCTGAGAATAAAGATGAAGATCTAAAAGTTATTGATGTGTCCCCTATTAAATCTTTGTTTTGCAATATGAGTCTTGATAATGATGGGACTGAATATGAGCCACCCTTACCTAGAAGGCGTTCCAAAAATTCAGAGTTTTTAGATCTTGATGCTAAAATTTGTAAAAGTGGGATTGAAGAGATCAGAACTTTAGATATTAATGAACCCACTATTTTGGATTTAAAGGAATTTAATTGTGATAATTGCTCTTTGATAGATTGTATTTCCTTGTTGCAATCCGTGCTAAATTCTCCGCATGCTTATAGTCAACATAAAGCTTTTCCCAAACATATCGTTGATGCTGTGATGCAATCTTATGAAGAAAAACTTGAGTTGGAAGTTTCAATCCCTAGAAAACTTTATGATGAGTGGGAACCTACTATTAAAATTAAAATTAAAGATCATGAATGCTATGCTTTGTGTGATTTGGGTGCTAGTGTTTCCACGATTCCAAAAACTTTGTGTGATTTGTTAGGTTTCCGCGAATTTGTTGATTGCTCTTTAAACTTACACCTTGCGGATTCCACTATTAAAAAACCTATGGGAAGAATTAATGATGTTCTTATTATTGCAAATAGGAATTATGTGCCCGTAGATTTTATTGTTCTTGATATAGATTGCAATCATTCATGTCCTATTATTCTTGGTAGACCTTTCCTTCGAACGATTGGTGCAATTATTGATATGAAGGAAGGGAATATTAGATTCCAATTTCTGTTAAGGAAAGGCATGTAACACTTCCCTAGAAATAAGATTAAATTACCTTATGAATCTATTATGAGAGCCACTTATGAATTGCCTACCAAAGATGGCAATACCTAGATCTATCCTTGCTTTTATGCCTAGCTAGGGGCGTTAAACGATAGCGCTTGTTGGGAGGCAACCCAATTTTATTCTTAGTTTTTTTTTGCTTTTTGCTTCTGTTTAGGAATAAATATTTGATCTAGCCTCTGTTTAGATTTGTTTTTATGTTTTAATTAGTGTTTGTGCCAAGTTAAACCTATAGGATCTTCTTGGATGATAGTGATTTGATCTTGCTGAAAATTCCAGAAACTTGCTGTTCACGAAAACAATTGTTAAAAATTACCAGAACGTGATATAATATTGATTCCAATTTCAGCAGATCAATAAACAAATTATTTAGGTCGTCCTGTTTTTTCTGAATTTTTAGAGTTCCAGAAGTTTGCGTTAGTTACAGATTACTACAGACTGTTCTGTTTTTGACAGATTCTGTTTTTCGTGTGCTGTTTGCTTATTTTGATTAATCTATGGCTAGTAAAAGAGTTTATAAACCATAGAGAAGTTGGAATACAGTAGGTTCAACACCAATATAAATAAAGAATGAGTTCATTACAGTACCTTAAAGTGATGTTTTGTTTTCTTTCGCTAACGGAGCTCACGAGATTTTCTGTTAAGTTTTGTGTTGTGAAGTTTTCAAGTTTTGGGTAAAGATTTGATGGAGTATGGAACAAGGAGTGGCAAGAGCCTAAGCTTGGCGATTCCCATGGCACCCCAAGATAATCTAAGGACACCAAAAAGCCAAAGCTTGGGGATGCCCCGGAAGGCATCCCCTCTTTCGTCCTCATCCATCGGTAAATTTACTTGGAGCTATATTTTTATTCACCACATGATATGTGTTTTGCTTGGAGCGTCTTGTATGATTTGAATCTTTATTTGTTAGTTTTCCACAATCATCCTTGCTATACACACCTTTTGAGAGAGACACACTTGATTCGGAATTTGTTAGAATACTCTATGTGCTTCACTTATATCTTTTGAGCTATACAGTTTTGCTCTAGTGCTTCACTTATATCTTTTAGAGCACGGCGGTGGATTTGTTTTATAGAAACTATTGTTCTATCATGCTTCACTTATATTATTTTGAGAGTCCTACAAAACAGCATGGTAATTTGCTTTAATTATGATAGGCATCCAAGATTAGTAAAGAAAAAAAATTCTTATGAGTGTGTTGAATACTATGAGAAGTTTGATGCTTGATAATTGTTTTGAGATATGAAGATGGTAATATTAGAGTCATGCTAGTTGAGTAGTTTTGAATTTGAGAAATACTTGTGTTGAAGTTTGTGATTCCTGTAGCATGCACGTATGGTGAACCGTTATGTGATGAAGTCGGAGCATGATTTATTTATTGATTGTCTTCCATATGAGTGGCGGTCGGGGACGAGCGATGGTCTTTTCCTACCAATCTATCCCCCTAGGAGCATGCGCGTAATACTTTGTTTCGATAACTAATATATTTTTGCAACAAGTATATGAGTTCTTTATGACTAATGTTGAGTCCATGGATTATACACACTCTCATCCTTCCACCATTGCTAGCCTCTCTAATACCGCGCACTTTTCGCCGGTATCATAAACCCACCATATACCTTCCTCAAAACAGCCACCATACCTACCTATCATGGCATTTCCATAGCCATTCTGAGATATATTGCCATGCAACTTACCACCGTTCCGTTTGCTATGGCACGCTTCATCATTGTCATATTGCTTTGCATGATCATGTAGTTGACATTGTATTTGTGGCAAAGCCACCGTTCATAATTCTTTCATACATGTCACTCTTGATTCATTGCATATCCCGGTATTCCGCCGGAAGCATTCACATAGAGTCATATTTTTGTTCTAAGTATTGAGTTGTAATTCTTGAGTTGTAAGAAAATAGAAGTGTGATGATCATCATTATTAGAGCATTGTCCCAAGTGAGGAAAGGATGATGGAGACTATGATTCCCCCATAAGTCGGGATGATACTCCGGACTAAAAGAGAGAGAGAGAGAGAGAGAAAGAGAGAGAGAGAGAGAGAGAGAGAGAGAGAGAGAGAGAGAAAGGCCACAAAAGAAGAAAAGAAAGGCCATATATATATATAAAAATATGAGAGAAAAAGAGAGAGGGACAATGCTACTATCCTTTTACCACACTTGTGCTTCAAAGTAGCACCATGATCTTCATGATAGAGAGTCTCTTATGTTGTCACTTTCATATACTAGTGGGAAATTTACATTATAGAACTTGCCTTGTATATTCCAATGATGGGCTTCCTCAAAATGCCCTAGGTCTTTGTGAGCAAGCGAGTTGGATGCACGCCCACTTAGTTTCTTTTGTTGAGCTTTCATATACTTATAGCTCTAGTGCATCTGTTACATGGCAATCCCTACTCACTCACATTGATATCTATTGATGGGCATCTCCATAGCCCGTTGATACGCCTAGTTGATGAGAGACTATCTTCTCCCTTTTTGTCTTCTCCACAGCCACCATTCTACTCCACATATAGTGTTATGTCCATGGCTCACGCTCATGTATTGCGTGAAGATTGAAAAAGTTTGAGAACACCAAAAAGTATGAAACAATTGCTTGGCTTGTCATCGGGGTTGTGCACGATTTAAATATTTTGTGTGATGAAGATAGAGCATAGCCAGACTATATGATTTTGTAGGGATAACTTTCTTTGGCTGTTATTTTGAGAAGACATAATTGCTTAGTTAGTATGCTTGAAGTATTATTATTTTTATGTCAATATTAAACTTTTGTCTTGAATCTTTCGGATCTGAACATTCATACCACAATTAAGAGAATTACATTGAAAATTATGCCAAGTAGCATTCCACATCAAAAATTCTGTTTTTATCATTTACCTACTCGAGGACGAGCAGGAATTAAGCTTGGGGATGCTTGATACGTCTCCAACGTATCTATAATTTTTTATTGTTCCATGCTATATTATATTCTGTTTTGGATGTTTAATGGGCTTATTTATACAATTTTATATTATTTTTGGGACTAACCTATTAACCGGAGGCCCAGCCCAAATTGCTGTTTTTTTGCCTATTTCAGTGTTTCGCAGAAAAAGAATATCAAACGGAGTCCAAACGGAATGAAACCTTCGGGAACGTGATTTTCGGAACAAACGTGATCCAGAGGACTTGGAGTCTACGTCAAGAAATCAACAAGGAGAGCACGTGGCATGGGGGCGCGCCTACCCCCTGGGCGCGCCCCCCACCCTCGTGGGGCCCATGTTGCTCCACCGACGTACTTCTTCCTCCTATATATACCTACGTACCCCCAAACCATCAGAGGCATCCACGAAAACTTAATTCCACCGCCGCAACCTTCTGTACCCATGAGATCCCATCTTGGGGCCTTTTCCGGCGTCCTGCCGGAGGAGGCATTGATCATGGAGGGCTTCTACATCAACACCATAGCCTCTCCGATGATGTGTGAGTAGTTTACCTCAGACCTTCGGGTCCATAGTTATTAGCTAGATGGCTTCTTCTCTCTCTTTGGATCTCGATACAAAGTTCTCCACGATTCTCGTGGAGATCTATTCGATGTAATCTTCTTTTGCGGTGTGTTTGTCGGGACCGATGAATTGTGGGTTTATGATCAAGTTTATCTATGAAAAATATTTGAATCTTCTCTGAATTCTTTTATGTATGATTGGTTATCTTTGCAAGTCTCTTCGAATTATCAGTTTGGTTTGGCCTACTAGATTGATCTTTCTTGCAATGGGAGAAGTGCTTAGCTTTGGGTTCAATCTTGCGGTGTCCTTTCCCAGTGACAGTGGGGCAGCAAGGCACGTATTGTATTGTTGCCATCGAGGATAACAAGATGGGGTTTATATCATATTGCATGAGTTTATCCATCTACATCATGTCATCTTGCTTAAAGTGTTACTCTGTTCTTATGAACTTAATACTCTAGATGCATGCTGGATAGCGGTCGACGTGTGGAGTAATAGTAGTAGATGCAGGCAGGAGTCGGTCTACTTGTCGCGGATGTGATGCCTATATACATGATCATACCTAGATATTCTCATAACTAGCCTCAATTCTATCAATTGCTCGGCAGTAATTTGTTCACCCACCGTAATACTTATGCTCTTGAGAGAAGCCACTAGTGAAACCTATGGCCCCCGGGTCTATTTTCCATCGTATTAATCTCCCGTCAACAAGCTATTTCTATCTTTATTTATTTTGCTTTCTTTACTTTTGCATCTTTATCATAAAAATACCAAAAACATTATCTTATCATATCTATCAGATCTCACTCTCGTAAGTGACCATGAAGGGATTGACAACCCCTTTATCGCGTTGGTTGCGAGGTTCTTACTTGTTGGTGCAGGTGCGCGGGACTTGAGCGTGGCCTCCTACTGGATTGATACCTTGGTTCTCAAAAACTGAGGGAAATACTTATGCTACTTTACTGCATCACCCTTTCCTCTTCAAGGGAAAAACCAACGCAGTGCTCAAGAGGTAGAAATTTATTGATTCGACACAAGGGGAACCAAAGAATATTCTCAAGTATTAGCAGTTGAGTTGTCAATTCAACCACACCTGGATAACTTAATATCTGCAACAAAGTATTTAGTAGCAAAGTAGTATGGAAGTAACGGTAACGGTGGCAAAAGTAATAGTAGCAGTTTTGTAGTAATTGTAACAGTGGCAACGGTAAAGTAACTAAGCAAAGAACAATATGTGAAAAGCTCGTAGGCATTGGATCGGTGATGGAGAATTATGTTGGATGCGATTCCTCATGCAATAGTTATAACATAGGGTGACACAGAACTAGCTCAAATTCATCAATGTAATGTAGGCATGTATTCCGAATGTAGTCATACATGCTTATGGAAAAGAACTTGCATGACGTCTTTTGTCCTACCCTCCCGTGGCAGCGGGGTACTATTGGAAACTAAGGGATATTAAGGCCTCCTTTTAATAGAGTACCAGACCAAAGCACTAACACTTAGTGAATACATGAACTCCTCAAACTACGGTCATCACCGGTAAGTATCCCGATTATTGTCACTTCGGGGTTAACAGATCATAACACATAATAGGTGACTATAGACTTGCAAGATAGGATCAAGAACTCACATATATTAATGAAAACATAATAGGTTCAGATCTGAAATCATGGCACTCGGGCCCTAGTGACAAGCATAAGCATAGCAAAGTCATAGCAACATCAATCTCAGAACATAGTGGATACTAGGGATCAAACCCTAACAAAACTAACTCGATTACATGGTAAATCTCATCCAACCCATCACCGTCCAGCAAGCCTACGATGGAATTACTCACGCACGGCGGTGAGCATCATGAAATTGGTGATGGAGGAAGGTTAATGATGACGATGGCGACGGATTCCGCTCTCCGGAGCCCCGAACGGACTCCAGATCAGCCCTCCCGAGAGAGATTAGGGCTTGGCAGCGGCTCCTTCTCTATGGTTTTTTTCTCCCCGAACGTGAATATATAGAGTTGGAGTTGAGGTCAGTGGAGCACCAGGGGGCCCATGAGGCAGGGGGCGCGCCCAGGGGGGTAGGCGCGCCCCCCACCCTCGTGGACAGGGTGTGGGCCCCCTGGCCTTGATTCTTTCGCCAGTATTTTTTATTAATTCCAAAAATATTCTTTATGAAGTTTCAAGTCATTCCGAGAACTTTTATTTTTGCACAAAAATAACACCATGGCAATTCTGCTAAAAACAACGTCACTCCGGGTTAGTTCCATTCAAATCATGCAAGTTAGAGTCCAAAACAAGGGCAAAAGTGTTTGGAAAAGTAGATACGATGGAGACATATCAATCCTTCCTGAGTGGAACTGATCTGTTGAGCACGGAGTGACTCATTCTCTTTTTGAAGATCTTCATGAGGAGTTCTCAAGTTCTCAAGTTCTTGCTTCCTTTGAAGATAATCGTAGGAAAGCTTTTCATGAGTTGTTGAGAGCGTTTCATGACGACTTTCAAGTTCCTCGTACTTAACATGAAGATTTTTGATGTCTTCAATTAAGGACTGAGATCGGGTCATTTCCGCGTCCAACAGGTCATCGCTTTTGTCTAGAAATTTTTGAATATGTTCCATGGCATTCTGTTGTTCAGTTGCAATTTTAGTAAGTGTTTTGTAGCTAGGTTTAGATACACATTCAGAGCCATCTTCACTTGATGTTAGAAAGTAAGCATCGCGTGAGTTTACCTTGGCACCACGTGCCATGAAGCAGTAGGTGGGAGCAGAGTCGTCCTTGTCATTAGCATTAGCGTTGGTGACGGAGCCATTGTCTTCAGTGTTGAAGATGGACTTGGCAACATAGGCTGTAGCTAGAGCCAGACTTGCAACGCCAGAGTCGGACTCCTCCTCAGACTCCACCTCTGCCTCCTCGGAAGCAGACTCCTCCTCTGAATCCATCTCCTTGCCAACAAAAGCACGAGCCTTGCCAGATGAGCTCTTCTTGTATGATGAAGACTTGGACGAAGACTTGGAAGAAGACTTTGAGGATTTCTTCTTCTTCTTGTCATCAGAATCATATTCCTTGATCTTCTTGGTCTCATTGTCCGACTGTGGACACTCAGAGATGTAGTGACCAGGTTTCTTGCACTTGTGGCATGTTCTCTTCTTGTGATCACGAGTGGAAGCTTCATCATTTCTTGAGCGGGATCTTGAAGACTTTCTGAAGCCTTTCTTTTTGGTGAACTTCTGGAACTTCTTCACAAGAATAGCAAGCTCCTTTCCAATGTCTTTAGGATCCTCAGAACAGCTGTCAGATTCTTCTTCAGAAGAGGAAACAACCTTTGCCTTCAAAGCGCGAGTTCGGCCATAGTTGGGACCATAGATATCTCTTTTCTCAGATTGCTGGAACTCATGTGTGTTGAGCCTCTCAAGTATGTCAGACGGATCGAGAGTCTTTAAGCCAGGGCGTTCTTGAATCATTAGGGCCAGGGTGTCGAATGAGCTGTCAAGCGATCTCAGAAGTGTCTTGACAATTTCATGCTTGGTGATCTTAGTGGCGCCGAGTGCGCGAACCTCATTTGTGATATCAGTGAGGCGATCAAATGTGAGCTGGACATTCTCAATGTCATTTCTCTTGAAGCGGTTGAAGAGGTTGCCAAGAACACTGATCCTTGAGTCTCTCTAGGTTGAGACGCCTTCGTTGACCTTGGAGAGTGATACATCTCCAACGTATCTATAATTTTTGATTGTTCCATGCTATTATATTATCCTTCTAGGATGTTGTATATGCATTTATATGCTATTTTATATGATTTTTGGGACTAACCTATTAACCTAGAGCCCAGTGCCAGTTTCTGTTTTTTCCTTGTTTCAGTGTTTCGCAGAAAAGGAATATCAAATGGAGTCCAAACGGAATGAAACATTCGGGGGAGTTATTTTTGGAACGGAAGCAACCCATGAGACTTGGAGTAGATGTCAGGGAAGCTTCGAGGCAGGGAGGCACGCCCCCCACCCTCATGGGCCCTTCGTGGCTCCCCTGACCGACTTCTTTCGCCTATATATTTTCTTATACCCTAAAAACATCCGGGAGCACAATAGATCGGGAGTTTTGCCGCCGCAAGCCTATGTAGCCACCGAAAACCAATTTAGACCCGTTCCGGCACCCTGCCGGAGGGGGAATCCCTCTCCGGTGGCCATATTCATCATCCCGGCAGTCTCCATGATGAGGAGGGAGTAGTTCACCCTCGGGGCTGAGGGTATGTACCAATAGCTATGTGTTTGATCTCTCTCTCTCTCTCGTGTTCTTGATTTGACACGTTCTTGATGTATCGCGAGCTTTGTTATTATAGTTGGATCTTATGATGTTTCTCCCCCTCTACTCTCTTGTAATGGATTGAGTTTTCCCTTTGAAGTTATTTTATCGGATTGAGTCCTTAAGGATTTGAGAACACTTGATGTATGTCTTGCATGTGCTTATCTGTGGTGACAATGGGATATCACGTGATTCACTTGATGTATGTTTTGGTGATCAACTTCCGGATTCCGTAACATTGTGAACTTATGCATAGGGGTTGGCACACGTTTTCATCTTGACTCTCCGGTAGAAACTTTGGGGCACTCTTTGAAGTACTTTGTGTTTGTTTGAATAGATGAATCTGAGATTGTGTGATGCATATCGTATAATCATACCCATGGATACTTGAGGTGACATTGGAGTATCTAGGTGACATTAGGGTTTTGGTTGATTTGTGTATTAAGGTGTTATTCTAGTACGAACTCTATGATAGATCGAACGCAAAGAATAGCTTCGTGTTATTTTACTACGGACTCTTGAATAGATCGATCAGAAAGGATAACTTTGAGGTGGTTTCGTACCCTACCATAATCTCTTCGTTTGTTCTCCGCTACTAGTGACTTTGGAGTGACTCTTTGTTGCATGTCGAGAGATAGTTATGTGATCCAATTATGCTATTATTGCTGAGAGAACTTGCACTAGTGAAAGTATGAACCCTAGGCCTTGTTTCCTAGCATTGCAATATCGTTTACGTTCACTTTTATCACTTGATACCTTGCTGTTTTTATAATTTCAGATTACAAAAACCTATATCTACCATCCATATTGCACTTGTATCACCATCTCTTCGCCGAACTAGTGCACCTATACAATTTACCATTGTATTGGGTGTGTTGGGGACACAAGAGACTCTTTGTTATTTGGTTGCAGGGTTGTTTGAGAGAGACCATTTTCAACCTACGCCTCCCACGGATTGATAAACCTTAGGTCATCCACTTGAGGGAAATTTGCTACTGTCCTACAAAACATGTGCACTTGGAGGCCCAACAACGTCTACAAGATGAAGGTTGCATAGTAGACATCAAGCAGTTTCTGGCGCCGTCGCCGGGTAGGTGAGTGCTTGAAGGTATATCTTTAGATCTTGCAATTGAATCTTTTAGTTTCTTGTTTTATCACTAGTTTAGTTTATAAAAGAAAACTACAAAAAAATGGAATTAAGGTTGCCTCATATGCTTCATCTTTTTAATGTCTTTCATGAAAATAAGGATGCCGATAATTGTGCCAAAGTGTTAGAAGAAGAATGCATTGGAATGTTTGGCACTAAATCTTTGAATGATGAGCATGATTGCAATGTAGTTAGTATGAATTCTTTGAATATCCATAGTACTAATGATGATTGCACTAGTCATGATGAAAATGCCTCTTATAAGCATGTCAATTTTTGTGGAGTGCATAGAGTTTGCAAGTACACACCAAATAGGGAAGATAGATTTTGCAAGAGGCATAAGTATTTAGAAACTAAATGGTTGCAAGAAAGGCTAGATTCTTGTGCTGAAAATTTAAAATTTCTTTGCCATCCTTGTGAACTTTGCAATGAACGTGATCACTTAAATCCCCGATGCAAATTGTTTCATGGTCGTATCGTGTCCAAAAATTGTGATGACTTGATTTCCCTTGCACATCATAATGAACTTAGTTTGCTTTTGGGTTATGAAGAAATGAAACGTATAACTAAGGATATGCCAGAATTTGTCCTTGATAAAGTTCTTGATTTTGATCTAGAAGAAATTTTTATGTATTGTGCGGTGAATTCCATTGAAAATCCTTATATTGCCAACTACATAAAGAAAAGAAAACAAATAGAAGATGAAGAGAATACTAATGAAAGGGAAGATACTTCCCAATATCCAACTATTATTTCTTATGATGAATCAGGTAACGAGGAGGAGCTTTCTATTCAACCAATCTCGTTAATAAGGAGCTCAAATAAGAGGGATAAACCCACACATGATGTGAAGAAGAAAAAGAAAAGACGGAGAAGCAAAGGTAGAAAGGTATCCCTCCCAAATGATGTTGCTCCTATTACTCATTGTGATGATGATAATTGCTATACTATTGGTGCTATCCATACTATTAATGATGAGAGTGATTATGCTTATGATATGAAAAGGCCCAAGCTTGGGGATGCTATGTTTGATGAGAATGACATGTTTGAGAATATATTTGCTGCAATTAATGTTTGTCCCAAGCTTGGGGATGCTATGTTTAATGAAGATGATATTTTTAGCCTCCCAAGTTTTGATGAGAAAATTTATTATGATGATAGCATGCCTCCTACTTATGATGATTATATTGATGAAAGTGGGTTTGGAAGAGTGTCAACTTTAGGAAGTAATGATCCCACTATTTTGGAGGGTGTTGAATCTTATAATATTTATGAAAGTGGATTTGGAGAGGTCATGACTTTATTTAGTGATGATTCCACTATCTTGGAAGAGGTTTCAATCGATTATGATGAGAACAAAGTTGCTACTTATGATGATTATTGTGATGACACTTACGCTATAAAAAGTAGTGATAATTATATTTATATAACTTGTCATGATTATGATTACCCTATTTCTGAACGGTACTCTTTTAACATGGAAACAATTTATAGTATTCGAGTTTCTTACGATACTCCCACTATTCTAAATGAGAAGAATTTTGCTTATGTGGAGAGTAATAAAATTTCTATGCTTGTAGATCATGAAAAGAATGCTTTAGGTGCTGGTTATATTGTTTAATTCATTCATGATGCTACTGAAAATTATTATGAGGGAGGAATATATGCTTGTAGGAATTGCAATAATATCAAGTTTCCTCTCTATCTGCTTAAAGTTTTGAAGTTATGTTTGTTTTGCCTTCCTATGCTAGTTGATTAGTGTTCCCATAAGTTGTTTGCTCACAAAATCCCTATGCATAGGAAGTGGGTTAGACTTAAATGTGCTAGTCATATTCTTCATGATGCTCTCTTTATGTTTCAATTCTTATCTTTTATGTGACCATCATTGAAATCATCATCCTAGCTAGGGGCGTTAAACGTTAGCGCTTGTTGGGAGGAAACCCAATTTTATTTTTGTTCTTTGCTTTTTGTTCTTGTTTAGTAGTAAATAATATATCTAGCATCTGGTTAGATGTGGTTTTAATTAATGTTTGTGCCAAGTAGAACCTTTGGGAAGACTTGGATGAAGTCTTTATGATCATGCTGTAAAAAACAGAAACTTTAGTGCTCACGAGATTAGATGCCATTTTTTTACTGGAGAGTGCTTTTAGGTTGATTCTTTTGGAAGATGATCAATAGATAAATTCCTCACGTCCAACAATTTATTTCAGAATTTTTGGAGTTCCGAAGTATACGTTTGATACAGATTACTACAGACTGTTCTGTTTTTGACAGATTCTGTTTTCATTGTGTTGTTTGCTTATTTTGATGAATCTATGAGTAGTATCGGAGGGTATGAACCATAAAGAAGTTGGAATACAGTATATATTGCACCAATATGAATTTAGAATGAGTTCACAACAGTACCTAAGTGGTGTTTTATTTTCTTATACTAACGGAGCTTACGAGTTTTCTGTTGAGTTTTGTGTTGTGAAGTTTTCAAGTTTTGGGTAAAGATTCGATGGACTATGGAATAAGGAGTGGCAAGAGCCTAAGCTTGGGGATTCCCAAGGCACAAAAAGGTAATATTCAAGGGAAACCAAGAGCCTAAGCTTGGGGATGCCCCGGATGGCATCCCCTCTTTCGTCTTCGTTCATCGGTAACTTTACTTGGAGCTATATTTTTATTCACCACATGATATGTGTTTTGCTTGGAGCGTCATTTTATTTTATTTTGTTTTGCTTGCTGTTTGAATAAAATACCAAGATCTGAAATTCTTAAATGTTATAGAGTCTTCACATAGTTACATATTTATTCAACTACTCATTGATCTTCACTTATATTTTTCGGAGTAGTTTGTCGTTTGCTCTAGTGCTTCACTTATATCTTGTTAGAGCACGGCGGTGGTTTTATTTTGAAGAAATAGATGAACTCTCATGCTTCACTTATATTATTTTGAGAGTCTTTAGAACATCATGGTAATTTGCTTTGGTTATGAATTTAGTCCTAATATGATGGGCATCCAAGAGAGATATAATAAAAACTCTCATATAAAGTGCATTGAATACTATGTGAAGTTTGATTCCCTATGATTGTTTTGAGATATGAGGATGGTAATATTAGAGTCATGCTAGTTGAGTAGTTGTGAATTTGAGAAATACTTGTTCTAAAGTTTGTGATTCCCGTAGCATGCACGTATGGTGAACCGTTATGTGATGAAGTCAGAGCATGATTTATTTTTTGATTGTCTTCCTTATGAGTGGTGGTCGGGGACGGGCGATAGTCTTTTCCTACCAATCTATCCCCCTAGGAGCATGCGCGTAGTACTTTGTTTCGATAACTAATAGATTTTTGCAATAAGTATGTGAGTTCTTTATGACTAATGTTTACGCACTCCCACCCTTCCACCATTGCTAGCTTCTCTAATACCGCGCACCTTTTGCCGGTATCATACACCCACCATATACCTTCCTCAAAACAGCCACCATACCTACCTATTATGGCATTTCCATAGCCATTCCGAGATATATTGCCATGCAACTTACCACCGTTCTGTTTATTATGACACGCTTCATCATTGTCATATTGCTTTGCATGATCATGTAGTTGACATCGTATTTGTGGCAAAGCCACCGTTCATAATTCTTTCATACATGTCACTCTTGATTCATTGCACATCCCGGTACACCACCGGAGGCATTCATATAGAGTTATATTTTGTTCTAAGTATCGAGTTGTAATCCTTGAGTTGTAAGTAAATAAAAGTGTGATGATCATCATTATTAGAGCATTGTCCCAGTGAGGAAAGGATGATGGACACCATGATTCGCCCACAAGTCGGGATGAGACTCCGGACGGAAAAAAAAAGAGGCCATAAAAAAGAAGAGAGAAAGGCCCAAAAAATGAGAGAAAAAGAGAGAAGGGGCAATGCTACTATCCTTTTACCACGCTTGTGCTTCAAAGTAGCACCATGATCTTCATGATAGAGAGTCTCCTATGTTGTCACTTTCATATACTAGTGGGAATCTTTCATTATAGAACTTGGCTTGTATATTCCAATGATGGGCTTCCTCAAAATGCCCTAGGTCTTTGTGAGCAAGCGAGTTGGATGCACACCCACTTAGTTTCTTTTTGAGCTTTCATACACTTATAGCTCTAGTGCATCCGTTGCATGGCAATCCCTACTCACTCACATTGATATCTATTGATGGGCATATCCATAGCCCATTGATACGCCTAGTTTATGTGAGACTATCTTCTCCTTTTTTGTCTTCTCCACAACCACCATTCTATTCCACCTATAGTGCTATGTCCATGGCTCACGCTCATGTATTGCGTGAAGATTGAAAATGTTTGAGAACATCAAAAGTATGAAACAATTGCTTGGCTTGTCATCGGGGTTTGCATGATTTAAATATTTTGTGTGATGAAGATAGAGCATAGCCAGACTATATGATTTTGTAGGGATAACTTTCTTTGGCCATGTTATTTTGAGAAGACATGATTGCTTTGTTAGTATGCTTGAAGTATTATTGTTTTTATCTCAATATTAAACCTTTGTCTTGAATCTTATGGATCTGAATATTCAAGCCACAACGAGGAAGATTACTTGATAAATATGTTAGGTAGCATTCCACAGCAAAAATTCTGTTTTTATCATTTACCTACTCGAGGACGAGCAGGAATTAAGCTTGGGGATGCTGATATGTCTCCAACGTATCTATAATTTTTGATTGTTCCATGCTATTATATTATCCTTCTAGGATGTTTTATATGCATTTATATGCTATTTTATATGATTTTTGGGACTCACCTATTAACCTAGAGCTCAGTGCCAGTTTCTATTTTTTCCTTGTTTTAGTGTTTCGCAGAAAAGGAATATCAAACGGAGTCCAAACGGAATGAAACCTTCGGGAGAGTTATTTTTGAAACGGAAGCAACCCAGGAGACTTGGAGTAGACGCCAGGGAAGCTTCAAGGAAGCCACGAGGCAGGGAGGCCCGCCCTACCCCCCCGAGCGCGCCCACACCCTCGTGGGCCCCTCGTGGCTCCCCTGACCGACTTCTTTCGCCTATATATATCCTTATACCCTAAAAACATGCGGGAGCACAATAGATTGGGAGTTTTGCCGCCGCAAGCCTATGTAGCCACCGAAAACCAATTTAGACCCGTTCTGGCACCCTGCCGGAGGGGGAATCCCTCTCTGGTGGCCATCTTCATCATCTCGGCGCTCTCCATGACGAGGAGGGAGTAGTTCACCCTCAGGGCTGAGGGTATGTACCAGTAGCTATGTGTTTGATCTCTCTCTCTCTCTTGTGTTCTTGATTCGGCACATTCTTGATGTATCGCGAGCTTTTCTATTATAGTTGGATCTTATGATGTTTCTCCCCCTCTACTCTCTTGTAATGGATTGAGTTTTCCCTTTGAAGTTATTTTATCAGATTGAGTCCTTAAGGATTTGAGAACACTTGATGTATGTCTTGCATGTGCTTATCTGTGGTGACAATGGGATATCACGTGATTCACTTGATGTATGTTTTGGTGATCAACTTGCGGGTTCCGTAACATTGTGAACTTATGCATAGGGGTTGGCACACGTTTTCGTCTTGACTCTGCGGTAGAAACTTTGAGGCACTCTTTGAAGTACTTTGTGTTTGTTTGAATAGATGAATCTGAGATTGTGTGATGCATATCGTATAATCATACCCATGGATAGTTGAGGTGACATTGGTGTATCTAGGTGACATTAGGGTTTTGGTTTATTTGTGTCTTAATGTGTCATTCTAGTACGAACTCTATGATAGATCGAACGGAAAGAATAGCTTCGTGTTATTTTACTACGGACTCTTGAATAGATCGATCAAAAAGGATAACTTTGAGGTGGTTTCGTACCCTACCATAATCTCTTCGTTTGTTCTCCGCTACTAGCACTACAAAAAAAAGACACATCCGTGACATTTTGGGCCGAACGAAAATCTTTTCTGTCATACTTATGACACTTCTATGACGATAATTGTGACAAAACCCAGTATCATCATAGATGTGGTGGCGTCCTACTTCTATGACAAAAAATCATGACAGAAAATGGGTTTTTCGTCCTGGGCGGGCCGGAGACGCAGCTGCATGACATTCTTTAGGCCGTCCATGACGGAAAAAACCGTGGTAGAAGCGAGGACGCGGAAAATATCAGGGAGTCCCCGGTTACGGTGGGTGGTCGGGGGCCGAGCGATGCGCGTTTCTCTCGTACGTACGCGCGTGTGTGCGAGGCGTTGGGCTCTAACTGAACCCGAGCGAGGCGTTGGGCTCTAACTGAACCCGAGCGATTGCACTGCAGGCTACGCGTTACTGAACCCGAGCGATCGATCGATGGCTGTTAACTGAACCCGATCGAGCAATTCCTTCGCTACTGCTGCTAACTGAAGCCGATCGATGCTACCTCTGGATGAACAGTGAACGTTGCTGGGGGGGTTGGATGAACAGTTCCCGGTGGGGGTGGATGAACCGGACCCCGTGGCGTTGCCTCTGGATGAACAGTGAGCGTTGCTGGGGGGTTTGGATGAACAGTTCTCGGTGGGGGTTGATGAACAGGACCCCGATCGTTCGAGCCGGTTGGGGCTGGATGAACAGGGCCCCGTGGAGGGCAGGATGAATAGGACCACCCCGTGGAGGGCAGGATGAACAGTAGACGGTGGAGGGCTGGATGAACAGTAGCCCGTGGAGGGGTGGTTGAACAGGAGCCCTGGAGAGGGCTGGTTGAATAGTAGCCGGTTGAGTAACGCGCGGTGGAGGCTGGATGAACAGGAGCCCGTGGATGAACAGTCGCAGGTGGAGGCTGGAGGAGGTCGACGGTGGATGAACAGTAGCCCGTGCAGGCTGGAGGGGGTCGACGGTGGAGATGAACAGTATCCCGTGGAGTCCTGTTTTGCAGTACGCCACACCCCTCCCGATGAACAGGACCCCCGTTTCGACCGTAGCGCTCCAACACAAGTCCGTTTCCTCCGTTTTGTGGTACGCCACACCCCTCCCGATCAACAGGACCCCTGTTTCGACCGTAGGAGGTCTGTTTCCTCCGTCTTGTGGTACGCCAAACCCCTCCCGATGAACAGGATCCCGTTTCGAACGTGGCCGGTCAAACATAAGGCCGTTTCCTCCATTCTGTGGTACGCCAGGCCTCGTTTCCATCGGCTGTTCCGTCCAAGCCCTCCCGATGAACACGACGACGCATTCCGTTCTGACCCAGCCGGTTGGCTCCCCATGAACACGACGACGACGCTGTTTCTCCGTTCCGACCCAGCCATGTACACGAGCCCTGGCCTACGTATGCGCGAGTAGGCGTTCGAGACCCTGCCCGTATGTACGTACGTGACCGTATTTTCTTTCTTGCACACTGGCCGCTGTATTTATGTGTACATGCTACGTGCGCGCCTCTAATACGACACGTGTGCGCCTCTACATCGACCAGTATGTACGTACACGTTCGCGACTAGAATGACAACGCTACGTACGCTTCGACCAGGTGGGTCCCGACTGTCAGGCACTTCCTTGCATGCGAAGATGTAGCTGGTGGGTCCCAGCAGTCAGGGGGCGAATCGTTTTTTTTGCCCGGACGCACTTTTTTGCGTGCAAAGATGTAGCTGGTAGGTCCCAGCAGTCAGGGGGAAATGTTTTTTTGGCGAAATACAGTCGCCCGTCCGGTGGGTCCCTGCTGTCAGGTGGAGGAATAATTATTTTGCGCGTAATAAGGAGGCACTTCCTTGCGGCCGCCGTGGACCCAGCTGTCAGCCTCTCCACGTACAGTACTCTTCCAATGGAAGTCGTTCCTTGACCACGTTGACCACGCCACGCCAAGAGCACCAGGGCGGTGGACGACGGCGAGGCCTAGGAAGGGGAAGACGCGGAGCCGGGGAAGACGCGGCAGTGGAAGCCCGCGCGGAGAGGAGTACGAGGGTTCACTGGTTCGGTTGCGGTGTGAGGCTGCCGTCGCCGCAGGGCCTGGCCAGCAGCGGGAATAGTAGGGGCGGTGACGCCTCCGCGGCAGCACAGCCGGCCACGGGAGGCAGGAGCATGCGGCACAACCGGCGCTGCTTTGGGTGGCTGGAGCAACAAGACTAGAGGTTGAAGAAGCACTACGGCCGTTGGATGGACATCGTACGGTCACTAGAGCTAGAATCGTTCATATTGACTAAGTTGACAAAGCACTCCGTCCCCGTCAACATAGTAGGCCCATAGGTCAGCTTCCGAAACGGTGCGCCCCAGATGTCAGGGGGAGGAATCATTTTTTGGGCGGGTGAAGCTACAATATCCGAGATTGAAGAAGAAGCACGGCATCCGTTGGATGGACATCCAACGGCCACTGCTGCTAAAACCGTGTGTTGGCTATAAGTTGACAAAGCCTTGCATACGCGTCAACTCTCTTTTTTTTAGGGGACGCGTCAACTTAGTAAGGCCACAAGTGTGTGGCAGAGAACTTATAGCCCATTTGTGATTTGTAAGAATGTGCAGCCAATTTTTGA
This sequence comes from Aegilops tauschii subsp. strangulata, assembly GCF_002575655.3. Classification (NCBI taxonomy): domain Eukaryota; kingdom Viridiplantae; phylum Streptophyta; class Magnoliopsida; order Poales; family Poaceae; genus Aegilops; species Aegilops tauschii. Next base: position 360,474,648 of record NC_053035.3, read on the forward strand.
ATTCTAATGGAATTTAGTACAGCCCATTTACAGTTTGTTAAAAGTACAACCCATTTCAACCAACCGTTCAAAACAGAATTCAATAAAATTTCCCACATTTTGGTGGGATCCGAAATATTTTTATCCCGAAATTTCTAGTCAGATTAAATACAATTTCAATATAAATTTATAGTACGTAAAAATCCAACGAAACATTGCGCATGCAACAATTAATGAAATTAAAATTTTCAATATCCAAAAATAATATTTTATAAAGTAATTACGTGTTTGGTGCATTTTTTATAGTTACTGCCCAGTTTTTATAATATCACATTTATTATTTCTTAAAGCCCATTTTCTTGTTAAGCCTAATGAATCCCTCCTAGGAAAGATTTGCAGCCCAACGGGGCGAAGAATAACAACTTGACCTTGCCTGGGTATTCCTAAAAAAATGTATAGCTGGGCTAGCCATTTTCAGCTTGACAAAAATTAATATCTAGGCTGGATATCTGGCCTGGGCTAGACGGGCCACAGCCCGCCCAGTTAATAGCTGCAGCGATGTTTTCGTTGTTGTTCAGAGGAGAAAAATTAATATCTGGGCTAAACATCGCTCAAGAAAAACTCTGCAGTGCTCACACCTCAAAAACACAAATACTGCTCGAGCTGCTTGGTCCCAGCTGTCGGTCGCTTCTTGTGCAATTCTCTCATTTATTGACTACATAGGTTCCCAATGGTGTGGGACCATGATGTCAGGAAACCAGGAGGAAGCAAAAAAATTATAGTTTTATATACTAATAAGGAGGCACTTGCTATCATCCTCTCCAAGTAAAGTCATCTCCTCATCCTCATGTCCGTTGACCATGTTGACAACGCGAGACGGCGGCGACACGGCGAGCGCAACAACTCAAAGGACGATGGAGAGGGCCTCGCGGGCCCTATGGATGGTCTGATACAGCGCCCGCTGCTCATTCGGGAAGCCGGGATCATAGGGCCACATGTCCGCGATGGCATTGTCGTTCGCTTGTTCACCGGTGCTTGTTGAGGAGACGGAGGTTGTAGCACAGGTCCTCCTGCGCTGGTAGCTCTTCTGCCATTAGGGCGTCGAAGTGCGGCCACACCTGCTCTATGGTGAACACGGCACGAATCGGCTTGGACAGTGGCGCCGGCTCCTGGTCGGAACCTACGTCCATTGTCTGATTGTCGTCGCTCAGCTCGGCGAGGTAGGTGGCGAGCCAGCATGTCCGGCTGCTGGACCGACCCGCTGCCAAGCACGAGTCTTACTGCCCTGGCCCACCCAGACCGCCTCCCTCGCCCGCGCGCGCTTTCCGCCTGAAACGGTCAGCGCCGCCCGCCCCGCTTCCTGGTGCATGTGATTGCTCTGCCTTCAAACGACACAAGTGCCGTCCGTCCGTCCTTCTGCCGCCCACATTAATGATAAGCAGTTGCCGAGGCGGCTACTCTGGCACCACACGTCCATCCCTCCGCCGCCCACCATTGCTATATAAACTGCTGCGCCGGCCATAGCCGTAGTCATCCGCATCCGTTCCTATTCTCCTGTCCACACCACTACTGCCCACCATGGCTTCCTCGCGCTCCAGCGCTCTTCGGGACGGGCGGACGACGGACCACAAGGAGATGGCAGCCATTGCTGCCGACTGGCTGGCCGGCAGGTAGCCGAAGGACGACGACGTCCCAATGGAGAATATGGTAGTCGACGATCCGGCCTCCTCCGCGCCATCCTCGCCGGTGCATTGCACCATGACCATCGGCGAGGCCCGTGCCCAATATATGGACACGGTGAGGTAGAAGCGTGAGGAGCAGTTCCGGGAGGCGCAGGCCGACGCCGCCTAAAACCACCATCTCCTCCAGGAGCACCTGCAGGCGGAGGAGCAGATCGCCGCGGAGCGGGCGGAGCAGGAGGCGCTGCTCGACTCGTACTGCTCCACCCGCGAGGGCCGCCTCGAGCACTGGCGGTACCGCATGCGGGTGGCGGAGGCTGCGGCCGCCTACAAAGAGGGCGATGAAGCGACCGAGGCGCTGTTTGGCTAGACCGAGGACGAGGCAGAGGACTATGCCGGCTCCGACGAGTCCCCGCTCCGCTGGCGTCGACGAGGCCCTGCTCCGCCAAGGCCCCGTGGCGCCAACAACGAGGCAGAGGACACCGCCGGCTCCGCCGAGGCCCCACCCTACCGGCAATGAGGGGGAGGATTTTCCCCCGCTCCGCCAAGGCGCCACCCGCCGGCAACGAGACAGAGGACATTGCCGGCTCCGCCGAGGCCCCGCCCCGCTGCCAACGAGGCCGCGCCACACAAAAAACGAGGAAGAGTAGAACACAGTAGGTCGCCGCCGCTCGGGTCCAAGTAAGGCCACCGCTGCTACCCTCCGGTTGCTGGCACTGAGCTGTACATCATGGAGCAATTCTATGATTACAGGCTTATTGAAGAGCGCTCCGTGGTTGAGCAAGCTTATGAGATACAGTCATTTGCTAGAGAACTTGAGCACTTCAGTTGTATGCTACCGGACAATGTGCGAAGTAAAAAGGAACAGAAGGAGTACAAAGAGTTTGAGCAGCTTTTTAGCGTTCCTGTACATTGCAATCACAGCGATTCACATGTCATAGAGAACATTCAAAACAATCGATGATTATGCATCTCAGTGATTCACATGTCAGAGCCAATATTTACTTCACAACTAAAGAATAAAGAAAAAATGGATCGACGCTGCTGACAGCAAAGGGCGACCCATTCAAAAATATCAAACGCATGTCTTCTTGCTAAAATCAATGAGCAAAATTTGACAAGGTTTTCCCATTCCAAAATATCAAATGCCTACGATTGTGGAATGGGCAGGGTTCGCCATCAGTTCGGACATTGACATGGCATGCTAAATAAACCAGTTGTTCTTTTTGTGCAGTTCCACCAAAATCAACCAAATTCGCGCGTAGCTTGTATGATTTCGCCCTTATATGTTGCAACGCCTTGAACTTATCGGTACCTCATTTCTTGTGGTGGAAATGAATGATTCGATGTATTCATGAACATTTTGTGCAGTTCCCATTGAAATCAAGCTGAGCACCCTTGTTTGCACAAATACAAAAAAGTGATTAGTATAAAGCAAACTGTACTATGAATTGACAGTTTAAACAGGCACCTACATGGTCCATGTAGAGCACACTTTTACAAAAGATGGAACTCACCGGAAAGAATCCTAGAACAACATTGTACTCGCGCATCACAGCAAGAAAATGGAGATTTGTCAGTCCTTCTGAGCTGAAGTTAGTTTGGTCTTGTGGGGGGTAATGTAACCATCCTTCAACTGCTCCTTCTGATGAGAAGATAGACAGGGCTTCTTCATCCTGGCATAATCGGAACTAGTCACTTCACGTACTCCATATTCTTCTTCAGAGGAGGATGATCCTGTTGTGCAAAGACAAGAGGATAACTAAATGCTAGCATCCCTGTTTGCTCGAAAAAAAGGAAAGGAAATATTTAAAACAGCACAGATGAAGCACTTCTCAAGGACAATACCACTTTTGATGACAGCATCTAAAAAGTAGCACAACACCAATAGAGATGACAAAGCTCAGTCATATGGATGAAATCAGTGGGCAAGTACCAACCTTTGTTAGGCGGCTTATTGTGTAGAGCATACAGATGAAGCACTTCTCCGGAACCATCTGTTGCTATCTACTGTGGTGGCCATGCTTACTATATACTCCTCGATTAGATTAATGTTTCCAACATCTTCTTGTGCAGTTCCACTAAAATATATGGTATCTTCAAAGAAGATCCCTGTTTGCACAAGTAGAGATAATTATGTATTACATTAAGAGTGGCATCAAATCAGTGGCAAAACAATTGGTCGTTCCAGCCATAGCAATAAATTAAGATGCAAAACTACATCATTACTTGTGTCATCACAGTTCCAGTGCTTCTTTACAGTACCAGGAGTTGATTTTTGTTTTTCTTCCGCTTGTTCTTCCCCTTCATCACTTGGTTCCATAACAGACAAGCTTCACCTTCAATGTAAGATTTGGCATGTCAATTAGGTTGCACAAGTATAGCACTAAACAATGACATTAATTTTCTGATGAAAGTGGCAAAATACAGGCCAACAGTTGTGAAATACCCTTATCTTACCTCAATGGGATATTACGGTGCACATATAGATTGGAAATCTTGTCTCCATTTGTGCAGTTCACTAATATCAAGCAAGATTACCGTACAAGTAGCACAATGTTGGGGAACGTAGCAGAAATTCAAAATTTTCTACGCATCACCAAGATCAATCTATGGAGTAATCTAGCAACGAGGGGAAGGGGAGTGCATCTACATACCATTGTAGATTGCGATGTGGAAGCGTTGCAAGAACGCGGATGAAGGAGTCATACTCATAGCGATTCAGATCGCGGTTGATTCCGATCTAAGCACCGAAGAACGGTGCCTCCGCGTTCAACACACGTGCAGCCCGGTGACGTCTCCCACGCCTTGATCCAGCAAGGAGAGAGGGAGAGGTTGAGGAAGACTCCATCCAGCAGCAGCACGACGGCGTGGTGGTGATGGAGGAGCGTGGCAATCCCGCAGGGCTTCGCCAAGCACCGCGGGAGAGGAGGAGGAGGGAGAGGGGTAGGGCTGCGCCGAAAGAGAGACGTTCTCATGTGTCTTGGGCAGCCCAAACCTCAACTATATATAGGGGGGAGGGGGCTGCACCCCCTCTAGGGTTCCCACCCCAAGAGGAGGCGGCCAGCCCTAGATCCCATCCAAGGGGGGCGGCCAAGGGGAGGAGAGGGGGGCGCCCCACTAGATGGGCCCTAAGGCCCATCTGGACCTAGGGTTTGCCCCCTCCCACTCTCCCATGCGCCTTGGGCCTTGGTGGGGGGGCGCACCAGCCCACCTGGGGCTGGTCCCCTCCCACACTTGGCCCACGCAGCCTTCTGGGGCTGGTGGCCTCACTTGGTGGACCCCCGGGACCCTCCCGGTGGTCTCGGTACATTACCGATAGCACCCGAAACTTTTCCGGTGACCAAAACAGGACTTCCCATATATAAATCTTTACCTCCGGACCATTCCGGAACTCCTCGTGACGTCCGGGATCTCATCCGAGACTCCAAACAACATTCGGTAACCACATACATACTTTTCCCTATAACGCTAGCGTCATCGAACCTTAAGTGTGTAGACCCTACGGGTTCGGGAACCATGCAGACATGACCGAGACGTTCTCCGGTCAATAACCAACAGCGGGATCTGGATACCCATGTTGGCTCCCACATGTTCCATGATGATCTCATCGAATGAACCACGATGTCAGGGATTCAATCAATCCCGTATGCAATTCCCTTTGTCTATCGATATGTTACTTGCCCGAGATTCGATCGTCGGTATCCCTATACCTTGTTCAATCCTGGCAAGTATCTTTACTCGTTCCGTAACTCACATCATCCCGTGATCAACTCCTTGGTCACATTGTGCACATTATGATGATGTCCTACCGAGTGGGCCTAGAGATACCTCTCCGTTTACACGGAGTGACAAATTCCAGTCTCGATTCGTGCCAACCCAACAGACACTTTCGGAGATACCTGTAGTGCACCTTTATAGCCACCCAGTTACGTTGTGACGTTTGGTACACCCAAAGCATTCCTACGGTATCCGGGAGTTGCACAATCTCATGGTCTAAGGAAATGATACTTGACATTAGAAAAGCTCTGAGCAAACGAACTACACGATCTTGTGCTAGGCTTAGGATTGGGTCTTGTCCATCCCATCATTCTCCTAATGATGTGATCCCGTTATCAACGACATCCAATGTCCATGGTCAGGAAACCGTAACCATCTATTGATCAACGAGCTAGTCAACTAGAGGCTTACTAGGGACGTGGTGTTGTCTATGTATCCACACATGTATCTGAGTTTCCTATCAATACAATTCTAGCATGGATAATAAACAATTATCATGAACAAGGAAATATAATAATAACCTATTTATTATTGCCTCTAGGGCATATTTCCAACACACAACATATGAAAGCACACTGCAGAATCATGTGAAAGAAGGCTAGTACTGACCTCTCATGGCACGGAATTCAAACAACTCACAAGAAGAAGATCTTAACCAAATTTGCCAACACGGATAGGAAGTAAGATCTCGTCTTGTGCAGTTCCACTAAGATCAAGCAATCAAGCAACGTTGTCGGTGTGACATTTTGGTTGAACTGCACAAAACACTCTTAAAACAAAAGTGTTTTGTGCAGTGCAACAAAAGGTCACAATGGCAACGAGGTGAAGTAGATAACCCTGTTTACACAGAGGTGCAAAGGAAACAACTAGTGGTCAATAACGGTGGATGACACAGAAGCCAACAAAAAGAAGCATCTACCTTATCTAAATGGGAAAGAAAGCAAGACAGTAGCATTTCTCAAATAGTGGCATTGATTAATATTAACAGAGAGATTATATTAACAATAAAATTTGTTAAACATGTAATTTGCTTTTAACTGTGGCATTGCATCAATTTTCTAGCGGCATTATTAGAGGGTGTTTGTTTACAGGGACATTTTGGTGGAGGGACTAAAAAAACTCCGTGTCAGTCCCATCTAAACCAAACAGGAGGGACTTTTAGGGACTAAAAGTGGGCATTTGGGACTAAAGAAAGAAGACCCCGAGGGAGTCTTTTTGGGACTTTTTCCAATAGTTGCCCCTGCCACGCATCGCACCTTGTCTCTATTAGTTCACTACTAGGGGTAACATGGTCTTTTAGCATGTCATTTAATAACCTCTAGTCCATGTTTAGTCCCTGGAACCAAGCAGGTAGGGACTAGGGAGTTTTTAACCAAACAGGGCCTTAGATTAACAACAGCTAAAGAGTTGCACGGGACAGTGGACGCAACAGCACCATGTGCATCTACCGATGTACTGGGGTGATGCACAGTCTGTTGCAACAAAGAACAAACAACCAAGGAGCATATTTGTGTTGGTCCCAGTTTTGTTATCTTTAGACACCTTTCCCTATGTGAGCGCAACAAATCTAGTCTTGCTCAAACTCTACAGCCTTGTCCCCCAAAACAAAAGATCAGTTCATTACAGATGTGCGTACTGTGTTTGTCATTGTTTTCCCTTTTCGACCAACGTAGGTCCTGGATAGCCAGTCTGTACTAGTACTTTCCCCACTTCCTTTCCTCTGTGAACCACGTCCTAGATTTATGCTATACAACTTTCCCCACTACTTTCCCCCATTCCTGTCCTCTTTGAACCACGTCTTAGATTCATGCGATACAACTTTCCCCACTACTTTCCCCCTTCCTTTCCTTTTTGAACCATGTCCTAGATTCATGCTATACAACTTTTCCCACTACTTTCCCCCATTCCTTTCCTCTTTGAACCACGTCCTAGATTCATGGTATACGACTTTCCCCACTACTTTCCTGTTTGATCCAACACCTAGATTCGAGTGCAGAAGCGGAAAAAGCCCACATGCAGCTAGAGCAATGCATGTGGAATAAGTAAATTATACCTTAAGGTTCTTGGGGTGTGGTTCGGTGGGCGACCGGAGGTCGTTCGACCCACACTATGTACGGCGGTGAAGAAGAAGGGGTCGGAGGCCCTCCCGCGCCGCCACTGGGTGAAAGTGAACAGCTGCACCGGTAGTGGATTCCCTCCCTCGCCGACGGCGACAGCGTTAAGCCTCCTTCCCTTCCCAGCTGACGGCTCTTTGACCAGCAGTGAGGGGAGAGAGAGAGGCCAGCGAAGTCTTGTTTAGATCTAGAGAGGGTGAGAGAGTGTGAAGAGAGCAACTACAAGCAGACCAACAGTGAGGGGAGAGAGAGAGGCCAACGAAGTCTTGTTTAGATCTGGAGAGGGTGAGAGAGTGTGAAGAGAGCAACTACAAGCGCTGAGGCTCCAGCGTGTATATATATACTGGAGAGAGTGTGAAGAGTGCAAACCCCAGAAAATAAGCGCCGAGGCTGCAGCTTATACGTGATGAGGTGATTATACGGTCACTACGAGATCTCATAGCTCCGTATCCATCCATTTTGACCAGTCAAAGAATCCTCCAGGCACGAATTATGCTCAAGTGTAGTTATCGAACCCGAGACCTCAAGTTTGATGAGCGAACAGGCTAACCAGCTACACAACCCTCCCATTATGTTCAACGAGAGGAAAATAACCTTTTATACATTCCTGCATTCGTGTGACAAGCATGCCGTTTTTTGTGTGTGGGAGTCATTGGGATTTAAATCATAATCGTGTCATGTGGCTTTGGTGGTAAGACTATCCACAGTGGTGCAGAAATAATGCAGCCTTAGTCACCTTACCTCTCTCCACGTAGTACGTTGGATCCCACCAGTCAGAGGGTGAAACAAACAAATTAATAAGAAAAATTAAAAGCGCCAGCGGTGTATCTTACCTCACACATCTCACTACTGCTCGGGAACACTGTCCAATTGATTCCTCTGTTCGCTCACGTACTATTTTAAGTGAATCCTTATTATAACATGCACACAATTTTGGGCAGTTGTATTCGACTTAAGTCAGTGTGCCACCGTATCTCGTACGACTCCCTCCATCTAGGTGTAATAAGTCACGTTAGAAGGTGCAGCGGGACCAAGGTGCAAGCAGATTGGAGGAGACGGAGAAACTTGACCGGTCATTCCTCCAATCAAAGCCCTGATTTCTGTCTCTAAACGCAACAATTAATCCAAACAACTAAGAGATGCCGCTTCTCTTCTTGTACGTACTCCATTTGTATCTCACTTCCCGTGGCTTCACACTCGCACGATTTTCCTATTCTATGAACCTGTGTGTGCGTGTGCGTGTGTGTGTTTAACAGCATGTGTGTGTTAGAGAGAGCGAAAGATCGACCTACTCCTACAGAGAGATGGTGTGTAGTGTACGATTTTAGCCGCGAGAGTCGGTGCATCCTCTCGTTTCCGGGCGTCCGGTAGGGACAGGCGGACAGCTGCCACGCCTGCTCCTGACCAGCCTGGCCCATCCAAAGCCCCTCCATCGCCCGCGCGTGCTTCCCACCCGAAACGGTCAGCGCCGCTCCAAAGAATCGGTGTCGCATTCATGCCCGGGAAGAGCGGACGCGACCTCTCACTGGCGCCTGCATTGAAGGGAGAAGCGGATTCAAGAGTGATGGTTGCTTCGTCCGCCCAACTTACTGCTGGGTCTATGTGATTTGACGGCTCATTGGTCATTATTACTGAGGTGGTAGGACTGTTGGATGTCCCACGCTTTCGGCGAAAGGAGGTACTACTAGATTACAATTTTCTCCATTCTTACGGCGGAGGAGTGCAAGAGCAGTGAAAACACGCAGGCTCAGTGATTACATGGCCCACCTCACACTATCACCATATTTTCTAGACACCGTGCGACACCTAACTCTTTACATAGTACGTACTGTAATTTATCAGCGGGATAGTACAATGCTATGAAGCTTCCAGCTTCTGTTACATGTATCTTGCGTCCAAGGTTGCCCGTTGCAACATTTCATCAAATACAAAGGAGACTAACATGCATGCTATTGCATCTCAATGATTGACAGATCATAGCAAATATGTACTCCCTCCGTTCCAAAATAAGTGTCTCAACTTTATGCTACATACGGAGCAAAATGAGTGAATCTACACTCTAAAATACGTCTATATACATCAGTGTTTGGAGTATGTACTAGTAGTTCATATTGAAATCTACTAAAGGACATATATATTCCAAACAATATGATAATCTCTCTAACCAAGGTAGTAGGGACGAGGAGTAAACGGAGGGAGTAGTAAAATTTTCTCCTCATCCTGCGAGCCACCGCGCGCGTGGGCGAGGGAGCGGGCGTAAGGCGTACAGTACTACTACTACTCATGCAGTCCCTAGCCATTGAAACAGAGACAGCTAAAGAAAAAAACGATCCATGCAGTCCCTAGACCTTGAACCGTAAACCCTAACCAGGCTTAAATTTGCTGGCAACGTCGGCGCTTCCTAAGAAATGAAGTTTGCAACCCTTTGACCATCGGATCATTTTGTGCAGTTTCACCAAAATCGAGATGAGCATCCCTGTGGCAAAGAAATTGAAGAAGCGTGATTAGAATAAGATTACTGGGACTAGTTGATGAGACATAAACTCATCACAAATACAGTACGTAGAAGCCAGTAGAGGTATGTGCGGGGCAAAGAAGTAGAGAGATATCCACATGGAGTGATGTGGGCAGCTGGAGCAGTGGTGCAAGCCGACTGTAAAGGGAGTTGTACCTGAGGGATGTCGGGACGTAGCTCAACCTAGAGGAGGGCGGCGGGAGGAGGCAACTACCCACGTCGCGGCAGTGAGCAATGGACGAAGGCAACCTCACCGGCTTTGTGAGAGAGAATGGCGGGGACCCCTAATCGGGACGTGCCGACAGTGGGTTTTCGCCGTCGGCGACGGCGACCGCATCTACACTAAGCATCCACCCCTTCCCCCGGCGGACGTGATCCGCCAGAGATGTGGCCACAGTGGTTTTGTGCGAGAGAGTGTGAAAACTAAAGAGAGCAACCCCAGCAAGCAACCATGTAGGCTCGTCCTGCCTATGTATATAGTGGAGCGGTTTCCTTTTCTCTCCATATGAACCTATTTATATTGCATACGTGCCACTGAAGAAAAAAAAACTTTATTTATAAATGATGCGTCACCTACTACTCGTTCTCCTATAAACCTTGCGCTTGGCATCTCCAAACTATTAACCTTGCGATTGGCTCTTCGCCTCTTCGGGAAGTCAAGCAATAATGGTACTGCAGTATATATCATTCTGGCTATATGAGATCGAATGAATTGCTGCACGTCCACCACAAGGCGAGGGTCGAGGGGCGAGGGAGAGTGCGTACTTTTACGTCCGTTTCAATATGGACTACATAGGGAGCAAAATGAGTGAATCTACACTCTAAAATACGTCTATATACATCAGTGTTTGGAGTATGTACTAGTAGTTCATATTGAAATCTACTAAAGGACATATATATTCCAAACAATATGATAATCTCTCTAACCAAGGTAGTAGAGACGAGGAGTAAATGGAGGGAGTACTAGTAAAATTTTCTCCTCGTCCTGCGAGCCATCACGCGCGTGGGCGAGGGAGCGGGCGTAAGGCATAGTAAGCAAGCTTCACCTCATCCTGCGAGCCACCGCGCCCGTGGGCGGGGGAGACGGTGTACTAAGCAAGCTTCTCCTTGTTCTGCAAGTTGACGGGACACATCAAAAGTACTCCAGTGTCTAGAGCCTTGCCTCTAAGGTAGGCCCCACATGGTTTGCCTCTTTTTTAACATAACGCGTCAAGTCGCAATTTGTTTGTTCACCCATGGTAGACAATCCTCCCTCCATCTACTGGACAACCAGTACACGTGTCAAGTTACCATGTGGGCTGCCTTTTCGTATAGAAATGAGCTCCACCGTGTATCCGCGCGGGTGTGGTTGGGAAAGAGACGGGAGTACGTGCGCCGTGCGTGCACCTCTTCTCTTCGTGCACGTCCCCCACCTACGTGGGTGTGTGTGAGAGATACAAACCTAGACAAATGGCTTGTGCGTTCGTGATTTTTTGTTTTTTTTGGGGGGAGGTTGATTTCGTGAATGTATTTGTGGGAATATGTGTCGATGACATCTCAAACAAAATTTTGCATGCAATGTGTGTGAAATGGAGGCCTATCCATATCATATATAGAGGGTCGGGCAATCCACAAGAAGAGAGGGAGGGTCATAGATATCGATAGAGTCGAAGAGAGGATCAAGTGGGTGGGTGTGAGATTGATGAAGAGAGCCATCGAAATTGTGTGTGTGTGCAAGTCAAAGGTATAGGGCGACTGACCTAGCTACCGTAACGTCAGAGGGCACAGGTCAAGTTTGTGTGTGGCAGGGAGACATGACTAGAGCGCTCGATGTATCGGTGTGTGTGTGTGTGTGTGTGTGTGTGTGTGTGCGAGGGGGTGGGGGGTAGGCAGAGGCCTAACTATAGAGGTAGAACGACTCGTATATGTGTTAAGAAGGAGAGACCCAGCTATGTCTTGAGGGAGATCGGTCGACATCCATACATAACTGAAGGACGGGAAATAGGATGGGACAGAGAGAGAGGAGAGAGAGAGGGAGGGAGAGGGGTAGAGCGCTGGATGGGTGATGGAGTTGCTTCTCGAAGATGGTGGGAGAGGCCTACTAGACAAACTGAGGGTGGAACTGCAGTATTATCAATAAGAGTGGGGATGTGTTTCTGTGTGTGCCTGTGCGTGATAGATCTGTCGGGACACATCCATGGATGATGAAGGGGAACCATGTGTTTGGTAAGCAAACCTAACTAGATCGGTAGATCAATTGTTGTTTGTTGGAGGAAGGGAGAGACATAACTAATGAGGTAGATCGATCGACGCGTGGGGAAAAACGAGTTATAAGGACGTAGCTAGCTATATGTATAGCGGGAGATCGGTCGGTGTACGTTCATTTGTTAGAGGCAAATAAGGCCCGACGAGACGGATAGACAAAGAGAATGGAGCTAGGAGGTGGTGCGAGAGGCCCAGCTACTAGCTAGATGGGGGGAGGAGTGTGCGGTTGTGAGATCGATGAAAAGAGGAGCAAGAGTTTACACGTGAGTGGGACCGTATGAGAGACACGAGGCAAGGACACATAAAGGAGGAGATTGAAGGTGCGTGTGTATGTTGTAGGCAAACATCGCTGGAGAGGTTTATCGATCAGTGTGTGTCAGAAAGGAGTTGTGGAGACTGTGGGAGAACGACCTAAAGAAGAAGAAAAATGAATGTGCACGATGGATAGAATGCTAAGGGAGGGGGAGGGCGAGGAGGGCGTGTGCATGCACGAGAGAAAGTTAGTGGTAGCTACAAAGGTTAGAGGATTGTGTGGGTGTAAGAGACTAACAAAGATCATAATTTGATATGAAAGTGGATTCATATATTTGAATAGGAGATCATAGTGTTTTAAACATATGCATGCATGAATATAGCGGTGATACGCGTGTTGTGGTTTTGCACATGTTATACCATAATGTGATAATGCATGGCGTTTGCAACTCACAGCTAAATGTCGAACAATCTAAAACATACTATACATCGAACAATCTCACATTTTATTTGAATTTGTGATAATGTGTGGCGTTTGCAGCTTACAACTAAATATCGAACAATCTAAACAATACTATATATCGAACATTCTCACATTTTATTTGAATTTGTGGTAATGTGTGGTGTTTGCAACTCACATCTAAATACTTGTAGGCGTAGCGGGCGGGGCACCATACATAATGTGATAAACACATTATACATATGAGGCATGGTTTAGTTTGTGAAGATCTAGCTAGAGCTTGAAATGTACTATGATTTGAAATCAACATAAAGTGGATTCAAAAAATCGAGTTCGAGTTCATATAGTACACATAGTTCATATGTAACTCGAGACTAATCATGTGGTGTGCTCTGAAGATAATACACAAACGATGGTTTAACTTGACAATAATGACGATTGTAGATCTTATTAAAACAGAGAAACGAATTCAAACGCTTTGACTTCACAACAATCAGTATTGTAGATCTTATTCAAATAGAGAAACGAATTCAAATTTAGTTCATATTGACGCGGTAGTATATACGTTTGGAATGCACTAAAACGTTCATTTGAGGACTAGGTTGCATGCATTATACACGTAGCGAAATATTTTAATTGAACATAACAGGAATTCAAAGTTTTGAATGACATTTGTAGTGCGAATTGATTTGGTACAGTACATGTTAGGCTTGTCCGGAAATTTCAACCCGTGCCTTGTTAGCCCGAAATATTTAAGATATATCTTTGTCTCGTTGTGCTCCGACAACTCCCTCCATCTCAACCTGCGCCTTGCTATTCCAAAATTACAACGCGCGCGAAAACTCCCACCTCCTGTGAAATCCCGACACGCGAAATGCCCGTGATACCCCTGAACTGAAAGAACCGCCTCAAATCGATGGGGGTACTTTCGTAACTTACCCCACATTTCGGACAAGCACGTCCCTAAGCCATGGTTCCCCACTCCCATCCCATCCGCCCACCCATTCGTACACCAAGGCCGGGAAAACCCGCGAAGCCCCACACCCTCCTCCGTCCGCCACCCAGCCGGAGCCTCTTCCCCGACGACGTCGTCCACAGAAACACCTCGACATCCCTCATCCACCGTACCGGATGAGAATCCGTCGTCGATCTGGTCATCCCGCCGGTTCAGACACCCCGTCCTCCACCTCCAAGGAGCTGCCCCGACGTTCCCCTCGTCTTTCGCGCCACCTCTACTCCCACACCGCCGTCTTCACCTACACCACCGGAAGAGCATCAGCATCACCGTTCCCTCGGATGAAGCTGCGGCCTAATCGGCGCCACCAAAGAGGTTGCACACTAATCGCCGCATTTTCTTCTTGATTCGATCTCACGGTGCTGCCGGCGCTCGGTCCCGAGCCGACACGGCGTGGCTCCATCCACCGCGGCGTCGCCGGCCACTTCCTCCACGGCGTCGCTCCCTCAGCGGCGACGTCCACATCAGTAGGAGCTGCTGCTGCTTTAGCTCTCGCTCGCGCTGCTGCTCTGCTCTTGCTCTCGGTCCCCTGCCTGGTCTGCTCTTGCTCTTGCTCTTGCTCGCGTTGCTGCTCTCGCTCTTGCTCTTGCTTGCGATGCTGCTCCGATTTAGCTACACTTCAGTTGACTGAATCGACTTTTGGGTCAGTCGATTTTCAGGGGGTGGGGGGCTCGCCGGAGTTAAGGAAGAACCAGCCGCAGCGGGGAGGGGGGCTCGCCGAAGAAGTACCCCACTATCTATCTTAGGGTTCAGGGTGGGGGCGGTGGTTGTCGGCGGTGGTGGGGCGGTGGCGTGGGGATCGCCGGAGAAAAAGCTCGGCACGCGGGGGGCTAGAGGGATGGCCGGGGTGGCGGCGGACCGGCGGTGGGGAGTGTTTTCGGGGCGGGCGGGGCGGCTGTTTGGCCGGTGGTGGCTGGCGGCTCAGGGGGGGTGGAGGTTGAAGATGAACTGCACGCCCTTGATTTCGTATCCAACGGCTGCAAAATCGACTGACCAGAGATGAAAAAGTCAGTCGACTGACGTGTAGCCTCACCTCTAGTGCGTTCAGTTTCGACAGTAAAATTCAGTTTAGATAGGAAAATTCAGTTTCGACAGTTAAGTTCAGTTTCGACAGTTAAATTCAGTTTCGACAATTAAGTTCAGAGACGAGTGGCTGATGTATACATCTAGCACTTTGTGGTTATGTATTTTACGTCATTTATTGGAGATGCTATTAGAATTCCACTCAGGTTAACGTTGTCTCTCTTGTCCTGCTTCAGCCTCGGCGTCGTACAACTCACCGGAGCTGCTCCAACAACGAAACCCTCCATCACAGCGGAGCAGTACCTCGGGCTCCATCTCCAGACGCCTAAGATCTTCTTCCCTCCTCTGACAGCCAAGTCAGCCGGAGCATCCTCACGGGCCAACCCAATCACGCTGAGATCGACATGGCTTCGCCAAAGAGGTTGTACACTTCTTGTGGTTTGACTTAATCTCACCATACTTCTTTGCATCCTGTGATCTTCCAATTCTTGTGAACCAAACACCCAGTTGGCAGAAATCCTGTGTTTTTTAATTCTCTGTTTTGCACGTGCATTCCTATCCTATTCCTGTCTATTTCCTATCCCTGCATTGTTAGAATCCTCAAATTCAAACAAGCCCTTACACAATTACTTCTGTTACAGATATGTGTCAAAGAAAACCTTGTGTGGTTTGTCCTGCTCCTGTGGTGCTGTGTTCCACCCCAGCTCAGCTGCTCCAACGACTGAAGGGTTCACCATAGTAGGGATCCGCTCTCCAGACTGTCTTTCGCCGCCTCAGATCTTCTTCCCCGCCGCCGGCAGCCACGACAACTGCATTACCATCATCAACTGAGCAGATGACCTTGAGGACTACACGGGTCCGCAAGAGAGGTCGCACTCTTCCGCGTCTGCTTACGTTATGCATCGCTTAATATGATGACATGCTACTTTATCATCGTGTTCACCTATTAGACTCCGACTCAGGTCCAAACTTATGCTGAAAATTGAGTTTTTAAATGGTTGTGGGGTACATATTGGGGCAGCAATCAGTACTATCTTTCTACTATCTGGTTAATCTCGGGTGTCTACTATGAGTTTCATGTTGGGTGCAAACAAACATTAAAGGATCAATTATCTGTATTTTTAACTAAAGCTATTATCTGCCTGCTATCATTGGTTTTGGGTCTATCCACAGTTTGCTACCATCACTCTGGATTTGTGCATGCACTCCTTACATAATCTCACTATGTTTTATTCCTATGCATGTCAGTTATTGTACACAATGGAACTGAACATGTAGCGCAAAAGAGAAGAGCCTTGCGTGGCAATAAAATTTCATGCAGACGTCGCTCCATGGTGGGCGCAAAGGCAGCCCCCTCCACCCATTTCGGATTGTAATCAAAAGGAAGATAACTGTTCTGAGGGGGATTCAGAAGCAGAAGACCACTCCTATTTACCCCATGAGGTCTTCGCTCTAAATTGGCATGCTGATGTTGGTTATATCATGCATATGGTGCCTTGCATTGCTTACTTTATACATCAAATATGTCAACTGCTTAGTTTAGACATGCTTTGTGTGAATGCCATCTGTTTAGTTTATTCATCATTTATGTGAATTATGCAATGCCATCTTGTTTAGCCAGGCATCATATATGTGAATTTTGCAATGCCATCCTGCTTAGCCGGTCATCTTATATGTGAATTATATCAGGCCATCCTTTTTTTCGTTACGTATTACATTTGTCAACAATGTTAGTACATTCAACTACTCTTCGTGTGCATCAGCCATTTGACACGGTGATGGAAAATTCTAGAGTGAAAACAAGGTCTTCAGAGCAGACTATGTTATCTGACGAAGCGCATATCTTGCTGGTTACGGATAGCTCCTTAGAGGAGGATTCAGAGACAGATGACCAGTCCTATCCCCCCCCCCCCCGAGGTGCATGCTCTAACTTGGCAGGGTTATGTTGCTCATATCGAGCGTATGGTTTCTTGCATTTCTATGTCATTTGCTTAGTTTAGACATGATTTGTGTGAATGCCACCTGTTTAGTGTCTAATTACCATATATGTGAATTATGCAATGTCATCTTTTTGCAAGACATCATATATGTGAATTATGCAATGCTATCTTGTTGCAAGGCATTATATATGTGAATTATGCAATGCCATGCTGTTTAGCCAAGCGTCATATATGTGAATTATATCATGCGTCCTTTTTTGTATTTCTCATTGCTTTTGTCGACAATGTTTGTATATTCAACTGCTCTTCCTGTGCATCAGCCATTTGAATTGGTGATGGAGAAATCTGGAGTGAAAACAAGGTCTTCAGAGCAGACAATGCTACCTGGTGAAGCAGATATGTTGCTGGTTACAGATAGCTCTTCAAAGGAGGATTCAGAGGCAGATGACCAGTCCTATTATCCCCCTGAGGTGTATGCTCAAACTTGGCAGGGTTATATTACTCATATCATGCATATGTTGTATTGCAATGCTTAGTTTTTACATCATATACACAATGTTGAATGCCATCTCC
Organism: Aegilops tauschii subsp. strangulata; assembly: GCF_002575655.3. Lineage (NCBI taxonomy): Eukaryota > Viridiplantae > Streptophyta > Magnoliopsida > Poales > Poaceae > Aegilops > Aegilops tauschii. The sequence continues at coordinate 360,492,222 of NC_053035.3, forward strand.
TTAGTTGACACATCATATATGCGATTGCCCTCTGCTCACTTCCTTAGTATATAAATCATATATTTGAATTATATCATGCCATGATGTTTACATAGACAGCATGTATCTGAATTATGGCATGCCAACCCATTTTCTAAAGACATAATATAGTTATATCATCTCATCCTGTTCACATAGTCATCATATTTTGAATTATGTCATTCTATCCGTGAATTATATCATGCCATCATGTTTCCATCGACGGCATGTTTGTGATTTATGGCATGCCAACCACTTTAATAGACACATCGTATAGTTATATCATGTCATCATGTTTACATAGTCATCATATTTTGAAGTATGTCATTCTATCCTGTTTAGTTAGCCATCATACATGTGAAATTGTGTCATGCTATCCTGTTTAATTAGCCATCATATATTTGAAATTATGTCCTGCTATTCTGTTTGGTTAGACAACATAAATGTGAATTATTTCATGCCCTGTTTTCTTCCCTACTATCCATTGCACCTGTCTATCTTACAATGTATGTACATTCAATTACTTTTCTTGTTTATCAGCCATTTCAATTGGAGGGGGTGATGGCAGTATCTGTGGGAGTGAAAACACGGACTTCAGAAAAGATCGTGCTACCTGACGATGGAGATAGAACCACGGTTGTACTTGCCCAAGAACCAGCCCCACCACACATAACCCAGACTCATGCAGATTGTACCCCTACCCAGTTGAACAGAGAACCAGCTACACCCCTTCTAACCCCAACCCCAGCAGATAGTAACCCAGTTCCCGTTGACACAGCACCGTCTCCACCACAGAGCACCCAAACACGAGCAGTTAGTAAGGCAACTGATGCAGTGCCCAAAGCACGAGGACCACCACTCCGAACCCCAAGTCAACGCTTAAAGCAGAAGAAGAATTGTTCTCATGTCAGGTTCCGTAGCTATGGTTCATACTACTTTGCTCTTGCATCACTGTATTTACTCATACCAACTAATTTCAGATTTGAAGGATGCAATTGAAACTCCAATGGCGCAACAGGTATGTTTTAAACCTGTTTCTTAACGTGTTTGCTGTTGTAACTTGCTCTATGTTGATTTCAGTTTCAATTGAATAAACAGTTATGTTCTCATGCCATGCACATTACAAGTGTTGTTATTGCTGTGTAGTTTCCCACACTTATATTCTGTATATGCTGCTTTGTCTTAAATAGATATGATTCGAACTGTATCTATCTTGATTTGGCAACATAAACTAGAATGATATAGACCATACAGTGACCATACTACATAGATATATGTTTGTTTCATGTTGTTATCCTGTCCACCTTACTACTGAACTGGTTTACCAAAATGAGTTTCATATACTACATTGTAAACCTGTGATGTGTTTGTTTGTTTCTCCTTTAGAACGCGGATAAAATATTGGAGAAGAGTACCCCATTATGCAATGGTAGAGGAAGTAATGCAGATCAGGTCCAAGATAGTGAGACATCCCTATTGTTCTCCAAGAAAGCTGATAAAAACTATATTGAAGACACTAAGACAACCCCAAAGTCCTGTCTTGATGTAGTGTTCGAGTTACTGGATACTACTGCTGGCACCAGCTCTTCATACTCGCTGCCTGAATCAGTTTGGCTTCTTGAGTCTCAACTTCAAGTTGAATGACATCGATCAGATGTTATGCGACAGGAAGCCGAAGGATTGAGGGAGTCCCTGCAGAATTCAGATGCATACTTTCTGGTGCAACAGCAAGTGCTGGAGGATTTAAGCACCAAACAAGAGAAAGTTAATAAGCTTGCTAAGCATCTTGCCAGCATTATGGGTACCCAGGATATTGTTTCTTGAGCTCTTCTGAAGTGGTTTCAGTTCTGGACTTGTTTTGCTGCAGCGTTTATATGCTGCTTTGTTCCCTATATTTGCACTGGTGGCGAACTTTGATGCCCAGTGGATGTAATATGTGTAATAGCTGTGATAGCCTAGCGTAAGTTGCTTGCTTATTTATTTCCTTGTTGTCTTGTTTATTTGTTTGCTTGTAGTCAGTGCTGTTCTTTTTCCGCGGTTTGCTAGTGGCCGCAATAACCTTTTTTTAAACTAGGCCACAATAACCACGGGCTACATATTTACTGTAGTGACAATGGGCCTTCTACGGGCCGTAGAAACAATGGGCCTTCTACGGGGCGTAGAAACAATGGGCCTTCTATGGGTCGTATCATCAATGGGCCTTCTGCGGGCCGTATTATCAATGGGCCTTCTACGGGCCGTATGATCGATTGCCCAAACATGGGCCGATAACATACCGCTTTATGGCCGTAAACGGGCTAGAGTTGGAATCGTCCGTTCATGGGCTGACCATAATGGGTCGTCGTTAATCGGCCGTATTTGATTACGCTATGAAAACGGCCCAATGTATTAACGGGCCACAAACGGGCCGACTGTAAGCACGGGCTGAATTTGGCCCACAAGCCAAAAATGACAGTAACGGGCCAGAAGTAACCGAATTCTCGAAATGAGCCCAAGAATAAATGGGCCCTGAGAAGGCCGAAAGATAACATGGGCTGGAAACGGCCCAACGGAATAATGGGCCGTAAATGGGTATAAAATGATACACTGTTCATTATGGGCCAGTTTTACCACGGGCCGTTAACGGGCCGAGGGTTACTAAGGGCCTCAGATGGGCCAAAAGACATCATGGGCCATACATGGGCCGGAAGTTAAAATGGGCTGGAATTATATTGGACGGCCCAGATGACACTACTGGGCCTAATTCGGATAGGCCGTAAACGGGCCCTCGGTTAGCGGGCTGTAAATGGGCTATATGTGAACAGGCCATTAACAGGCTTGCCGTGGGTCGGCCCGCCACCTTTTGACCAAGTCAAACGGGCCGGCCTTTTCACAGGAATGGGCCTCTGTTGGGACATGCCACGTGTCAACGTATCATAGGCGCTTTGGGTCCAATGAGTGGATGACATCTGTCCCAACGGTGAGCCGACACGTGTTTCCTCCAGCCAATGATGATTTTACACGTGGAAAATCCCCATTGGTCGGGGCTGTTAACGGGTTATCGGATCCAAAACCGGACCCGATAGCTTAACGGCGTTCCGTTACGGTGGATGCCACGTGTCGGTCACCCTTGATGAAAGCACTTCTGTGACGCGCGATTTATCGTCATGGAAGTGGACACTTCCGTGATGATAATTTTGGTAATGTCATGGAACACTTCTACGACAGCACAGGTATGACTATCTTGATTCTGTCATAAATTTGTCATGGATGTACATGCATGACAAAAAACGCGACCTACTATGACAAACACGTATCATCACGGAAGTGTATTTTTTTGTAGTGTAGTGACTTTGGAGTGACTCTTTGTTGCATGTTGAGGGATAATTATGTGATCCAATTATGTTATTATTGTTGAGAGAACTTGCACTAGTGAAAGTATGAACCCTAAGCCTTGTTTCCTAGCATTTCAATATCGTTTACGCTCACTTTTATCACTTGCTACCTTGCTGTTTTTATAATTTCATATTACAAAAACCTATATCTACCATCCATATTGCACTTGTATCACCATCTCTTCACCGAACTAGTGCACCTATACAATTTACCATTGTATTGGGTGTGTTGGGTACACAAGAGACTCTTTTTTATTTTGTTGCAGGGTTGTTTGAGAGAGACCATCTTCAACCTATGCCTCCCACGGATTGATAAACCTTAGGTCATCCACTTGAGGGAAATTTGCTACTGTCCTACAAACCTCTGCACTTGGAGGCCCAACAACATCTACAAGAAGAAGGCTGCGTAGTAGACATCAGAGAGCCAGTCCTAGACTTGCTTCGAAGTTCCCAGAGCACTCACACGACCATACTGTCCTTTGGTCAGATGACCATAGATGATGTTCTTGGCAGTAGAATCCAGTTGAATGAACTTCTTGACATCAGCAGGGGTGACACCTTCACCGGTCTTGGGAACACCGTTCTTGACGACATACCAGAGGTCGACATCAATGGCTTCAAGATGCATGCGCATCTTATTCTTCCAGTAGGGGTAAAAAGTGCCATCGAAGACAGGGCACGCAGCGGAGACTTTGATTATCCCTGCAGTCGACATAGCTAAAACTCCAGGTGGTTAAACCAAATCACACAGAACAAGGGAGCACCTTGCTCTGATACGAATTGAAAGTGCTAGTTATCGACTAGAGGGGGGTGAATAGGCGATTTTTATGAAAGTCTTCAAAACATAGGAGTTTTGAAGACAGACAATAGAAATGAACCTATTGATATGCAGCGGAAGGTAGACTACACTAGACAAGCCATAGTCAAGTAAGCAATGAAGTGAAAGCACGAAGACTATTAGCAGCTAGGTAGTATGGATCAGGATGGAAGAAAGTATGAAGCCAAACAACAACAGTCTTCACACAGTGAAGTCAATCAGATCATGCAGGCAGGCAATGACTTCACGAAGACAAACTCTAAATAAAGAGAGGTAAGAGATAGAACCAGTTGCTTGGAGAGGACAAGGATTTGTTGGACCAGTTCCAATTGCTGTGACAACTGTACGTCTGGTTAGGGAGGCTGCGATTCAACTCAGAAGACCGCGTCTTCACCTTATTCCCCTTGAGCTAAGGACACTTAGTCCTCGCCCAATCACTCTAGTAAGTCTTCAAGGTAGACTTCCAAACCTTCACAGACTTCGTTCACCGGCAATCCACAATGACTCTTGGATGCTCAGAACACGACGCCTAACCGGCTGGAGGATTCACAGTCCTCAAGTGTAATAAGTCTTCAGATCACGCGGACAGAAAGACTTCAGTGATGCCTAACACTCTTTGGCTCTGGGTGTTTTGGGCTTTGTCCTCGCAAGGATATCTCTCTCTCAAATGCTTCGGAGGTGGGTTGTTCTCAAACGACAAAAGCCGTGCACTAAATCTGAGCAGCCACCAATTTATGGTGTAGGGGGTGGGCTATTTATAGCTAGGAGGCAACCCGACCTGATTTGTCCGAAATGACCCTGGGTCACTAAGGAACTGACACGTGTCCAACAGTCAGATTTCAAACACACGCGACAGCTTGACTTGGGCTACAAGTAAAGCTGACTCATCCAGCTCTGGATAAGATTTGCTCTCATTGTCTTCGCTCGAAGACATAGGATTTGGTTGAGCATCACTTCAGTCACTCTGACTTTGTTCGCTTGGACCCCACTTAACAGTGCAGTGGTTCCTATGACTCAACAAAGAAGAAAAGGAAACTATGAAACAACTATGTCTTTGCACTCCATAGTCTTCACGTGAATGTCTTCTCGAGTCATAATCTTCATTGTGAATATCTTCACAGACCACCATTGTCTTCAATGTCTTCACACATTTTTAGGGGTCATCTTTGGTAGGAAAGCCGAATCAATGAGGGACTACTACCTGTGTTGTCCTGCAATTCTCACAAACACATTAGTCCCTCAACCAAGTTTGTCGTCAATACTCCAAAACCAACTAGGGATGGCACTAGATGCACTTACACCCACCCTCTCCGATACTCCGTGGGCTTCTTCTGGTCCAAAAATAATCTCCGTGAAATTTCAGGTCAATTGGACTCCGTTTGGTTTTCCTTTTCTGTAAAACTCAAAAACAAGGAAAAACATAAACTGGCACTGGGCTCTAGGTTAATAGGTTAGTCCCAAAAATCATATAAAATAGCATGTAAATGCATATAAAACATCCTAGATGGATAATATAATAGCATGGAACAATCAAAAATTATAGATACGTTGGAGACGTATCAAGCATCCCCAAGCTTAATTCCTGCTCGTTCTCGAGTAGGTAAATGATAAAAACAGAATTTTGATGTGGAATGCTACCTAACATAATTTTCAAAGTAATTTTCTTTATTGTGGCATGAATGTTCAGATCCGAAAGATTCAAGACAAAAGTTTAATATTGACATAAAAATAATAATACTTCAAGCATACTAACCAAGAAATTGTGTCTTCTCAAAATAACATAGCCAAAGAAAGCTCATCCCTACAAAATCATATAGTTTGGCCATGCTTCATTTTTGTCAAACAAAATGCTCTCATCGTGCACAACCCCGATGACAAGCCAAGCAATTGTTTCATACTTTAGTATTCTCAAACTTTTTCAACTTTCACGCAATACATGAGCGCGAGCCATGGACATAGCACTATGGGTGGAATAGAATATGATGATGGAGGTTGTGTGGAGAAGACAAAAAGGGAGAAATTCTCACATCGACGCGGCTAATCAACGGGCTATGGAGATGCCCATCAATTGATGTCAATGCGAGGAGTAGGGATTGCCATGCAACGAATGCACTAGAGCTATAAATGTATGAAAGCTCAACAAAAGAAACTAAGTGGGTGTGCATCCAACTGGCTTGCTCACTAAGACCTAGGGCATTTTGAGGAAGCCCATCGTTGGAATATACAAGCCAAGTTCTATAATGAAAAATTCCCACTAGTATATGAAAGTGATAACATAGGAGACTCTCTATCATGAAGATCATGGTGCTACTTTGAAGCACAAGTGTGGTAAAAGGATAGTAGCATTGTCCCTTCTCTCTTTTTCTCTCTTTTTTTTTGGGCCTCCCTTTTTTATTTGACCTTTCTCTTTTTTTTTGGCCTTCCCCCTTTTTTATTTGGCCTTTCTCTTTTTTTCTTTTTTTTCCTCACACGGGACAATGCTCTAATAATGATGATCATCACACTTCTATTTATTTACAACTCAAAGATTACAACTCGATACTAGAACAAAATATGACTCTATATGATTGCCTCCGGCGGTGCACCGGGATGTGCAATGAATCAAGAGTGACATGTATGAAAAATTATGCATGGTGGCCTTGCCACAAATACGATGTCAACTACATGATCATGCAAGGCAACATGACAATGATGAAGCGTGTCATAATAAACGGAACGGTGGAAAGTTGCATGGCAATATATCTCGGAATGGCAATGGAAATGCCATAATAGGTAGGTATGGTGGCTGTTTTGAGGAAGATATAAGGAGGCGTATGTGTGATAGAGCGTATCATATCACGGGGTTTGGATGCACCGGCGAAGTTTGCACCAACTATCGAGGTGAGAAAGGGCAATGCACGGTACCGAAGAGGTTAGCAATGATGGAAGGGTGAGAGTGCGTATAATCCATGGACTCAACATTAGTCATAAAGAACTCACATACTTATGCAAAAATCTACAAGTCATCAAAACCAAACACTACGCGCATGCTCCTAGGGGGATAGATTGGTAGGAAAAGACCATCGCCCGTCCCTGACCGCAACTCATAAGGAAAGCAATCAAAGAACACCTCATGCTTCCAATTTGTCACACAACGGTTACCATACGTGCATGCTACGGGACTTGCAAACCTCAACACAAGTATTTCTCAATTTCACAATTACTCAACTAGCACGACTCTAATATCACCATCTTTATATCTCAAAACAATTATCAAGTATCAAACTTCTCATAGTATTCAATGCACTTTAAATGAATTTTTTTTATTATACCCATCTTGGATGCCTATCATATTAGGACTAGTTTCATAACCAAAGCAAACTACCATGCTGTTTAGGACTCTCAAAATAATATAAGTGAAGCATGAGAGTTCGTCTATTTCTTCAAAATAAAATCACCGTCGTGCTCTAAAAGGATATAAGTGAAGCACTAGAGCAAATGACAAACTACTCCGAAAGATATAAGTGAAGATCAATGAGTAGTCGAATAATTATGCAACTATGTGAAGACTCTCTAATATTTAAGAATTTTAGATCTAGGTATATTATTCAAACAGCAAGCAAAACAAAAGAAAAGAAAATGACGCTCCAAGCAAAACACATATCATGTGGTGAATAAAAATATAGCTCCAAGTAAAGTTACCGATGAACGAAGAAGAAAGAGGGGATGCCATCCTGGGCATCCCCAAGCTTAGGCTCTTGTTTGTCCTTGAATATTACCTTGGGGTGCCTTGGGCATCCCCAAGCTTAGACTCTTTCCACTCCTTATTCCATAGTCCATCGAATCTTTACCCAAAACTTGAAAAATTTACAACAAAAAACTTAACAGAAAACTCGTAAGCTCTGTTAGTATAAGAAAATAAATCACCACTTAGGTACTGTTGTGAACTCATTCTAAATTCATATTGGTGTTATATCTACTGTATTCCAACTTCTCTATGGTTCATACCCTCCGATACTACTCATAGATTCATCAAAATAAGCAAACAACACACGAAAAACAGAATCTATCAAAAATAGAACAGTCTTTAGCAATCTGATTTGTTCGAATACTTCTGGAACTCCAACAATTCTGAAAAACTAGGACAACCTGCATAATTTGTATATTGATCTTCTGCAAAAAGAATTAGCATTTTATCACGTTCTGGTGAATTTTAACAAGTATTTTTGTGAGCGTAAAGTTTCTGTCTTTTACAGCAAGATTGCATAGACTTCACCCAAGTCTTCCCAAAGGTTCTACTTGGCACAAACACTAATTAAAACACAAAACCACATCTGAACAGAGGCTATATGAATTATTTATTACTAAATAGGAGGAAAAAGCAAAGAACAAAATAAAAATTGGGTTGCCTCCCAACAAGCGCTAACGTTTAACGCCCCTAGCTAGGCATGATGATTTGAATGATGCTCACATAAAAGATAAGAATTGAAACGTACAGAGAGCATCATGAAGAATATGACTAGCACATTTAAGTCTAACCCACTTCCTATGCATAGGGATTTTTTGAGCAAAGAACTTATGGGAACAATAATCAACTAGCATAGGAAAACAAAACAGGCATAGCTTCAAGATTTTCAACACATAGAGAGGAAACTTGATATTATTGCAATTCCTACAAGCATATATTCCTCCCTCATAATAATTTTCAGTATCATCATGAATGAATTCAACAATATAACCATCACATAAAGCATTCTTTTCATGATCTACAATCATAGAAACTTTACTACTCTCAATATAAGCAAAATTCTTCTCATGAATAATAGTGGGAGCAAACTCAACAAAATAAATATCATGTGAGGCATAATCCAATTGAAAAATAAAATCATGATGACAAGTTTCATGGTTATCATTATTCTTTATAGCATAAATGTCATCACAATAATCATAATAGATAGCAACTTTATTCTCATAATCAATTGGAACCTCTTCCGAAATAGTGGATTCATCACTAAATAAAGTCATGACCTCTTCAAATCCACTTTCATAATTATCACAATAAGATTAAACACCCTCCAAAATAGTGGGATCATTACTTCCTAAAGTTGACACTCTTACAAACCCACTTTCATCAATATAATCATCATAAATAGGAGGCATGCTATCATCATAATAAATTTGCTCATCAAAACTTGGGGGACAAAAAATATCATCTTCGTCAAACATAGCATCCCCAAGCTTGTGGCTTTGCATATCATTAGCATCATGGATATTCAAGGAATTCGTACTAACAACATTACAATCATGCTCATCATTCAAAGATTTAGTGCCAAACATTCTAATGCATTCTTCCTCTAGCAATTGAGCACAATTATCGGAATCCTTATTTTCACGGAAGAAATTAAAAAGATGAAGCATATGAGGCACTCTCAATTCCATTTTTTGTAGTTTTCTTTTATAAACTAAACTAGTGATAAAAGAAGAAACTAAAAGATTCGATTGCAAGATCTAAAGATATACCTTCAGCACTCACCTCCCCGGCAACGGCGCCAGAAATTGCTTGATGTCTACTACGCAACCTTCTTCTTGTAGACGTTGTTGGGCCTCCAAGTGCGGAGGTTTGTAGGACAGTAGCAAATTTCCCTCAAGTGGATGACCTAAGGTTTATCAATCCGTCGGAAGCGTAGGATGAAGATGGTCTCTCTCAAACAACCCTGCAACCAAATAACAAAGAGTCTCTTGTGTCCCCAACACACCCAATACAATGGTAAATTGTATAGGTGCACTAGTTCGACGAAGAGATGATGATACAAGTGCAATATGGATGGTAGATATAGGTTTTTGTAATCTGAAATTATAAAAACAGTAAGGTAGCAAGTGATAAAAGTGAGCGTAAACGATATTGCAATGCTAGGAAACAAGGCCTAGGGTTCATACTTTCACTAGTGCAAGTTCTCTCAACAATAATAACATAATTGGATCATATAACTATCCCTCAACATGCAACAAAGAGTCACTCCAAAGTCACTAATAGCGGAGAACAAACGAAGAGATTATGGTAGGGTACAAAACCGCCTCAAAGTTATCCTTTCTGATCGATCTATTCAAGAGTCCGTAGTAAAATAACACGAAGCTATTCTTTCCGTTCGATCTATCCTAAAGTTCGTACTAGAATAACACCTTAAGACACAAATCAACCAAAACCCTAATGTCACCTAGATACTCCAATGTCACCTCAAGTATCTGTGGGTATGATTATACGATATGCATCACACAATCTCAGATTCATCTATTCAAACCAACACAAAGTACTTCAAAGAGTACCTCAAAGTTTCTACCAGAGAGTCAAGACGAAAACGTGTGCCAACCCCTATGCATATGTTCACAAGGTCACTGAACCCGCAAGTTGATCACCAAAACATACATCAAGTAGATCACGTGAATATCCCATTGTCACCACAAATAAGCACATGCAAGACATACATCAAGTGTTCTCAAATACTTAAAGACTCAATCCGATAAGATAACTTCAAAGGGAAAACTCAATCCAACTATAATAGCAAAGCTCGCGATACATCAAGATCGTGCCAAATCAAGAACACGAGAGAGAGATCAAACACATAGTTACTGGTACATACCCTCAGCCCCGAGGGTGAACTACTCCCTCCTCGTCATGGAGAGCGCCGGGATGATGAAGATGGCCACTGGTGAGGGTTCCCCCCTCCGGCAGGGTGTCGGAACAGGGTCCTGATTGGTTTTTGGTGGCTACAGAGGCTTGCGGCGGCCGAACTCCCGATCTAGGTTATGTTCTGGGGGTTTCTGTATTTATAGGGATTTTTGGCGTCGGGAACAAGTCAGGGGGTCTCCGAGGCGTCCACGAGGTAGGGGGCGTGCCCAGGGGGTAGGGCTCGCCCCCCACCCTCGTGGGTGCCTCGGGATTCTTCTGGTCCATCTCCGATACTCCGTGGGCTTGTTCTGGTCCAAAAATAATCTCCGTGAAATTTCAGGTCAATTGGACTCCGTTTGGTTTTCCTTTTCTGTAAAACTCAAAAACAAGGAAAAAACATAAACTGGCACTGGGCTCTAGGTTAATAGGTTAGTCCCAAAAATCATATAAAGTAGCATATAAATGCATATAAAACATCCTAGATGGATAATATAATTGCATAGAACAATCAAAAATTATAGATACGTTGGAGACGTATCAGTCCCTCCTTGGCTTTTTGTGATGAAAACGATAAATCTCAAGTCGCGTGGGAGTGTGCAGGGCGGCTGCTCCGAGCGATGGCCTGCCTGGCTTTTGCCGACGCTGACAATACGGCGCTGCTACTTCTTGAGTTTGCTTTGATTTTTCCCTTGAAGAGGAAAGGGTGATGCAGCAAAGTAGAGTAAGTATTTCCCTCAGTTTTGAGAACCAAAGTATCAATCCAGTAGGAGACAACGCACAAGTCATCGAATACCTGCACAAACTAACACCAACTTGCACCCAACACGATAAAGGGGTTGTCAATCCCTTCACGGTTATTTGCAAAGTGAGATCTGATAGAGATGGATAAACGGTAAAGTAATATTTTTGGTATTTTTAGTTTATGGAACAGAAAGTAAAAGATTGCAAAGGAAGTAAATAATAAACTAAAATTGTAGATCGGAAACTTGTATGATGGAAAGTAGACCGGGGGGCATAGGTTTCACTAGAGGTTTCTCTCTAAATAGAAAATATTACGGTGGGTGAACAAATTACAGCTTAGCAATTGATAGAGGGAAACCCTTCCTATCAGAAGACTGATTTGTTCCCAAGCCCTTGATTCATTCTCCATCCAACGTCTGAGAGCCTTTCTTCCGTCCGCAAATCCAGCCCACACCTGCGTCACATCTTTATTTTGGAAACTAATTGTTCCCCAAATCAATCGAGGCGGAGATCTCGCTCATGGCTCCTTGCGCCCCCGTACAACGCGCCGCTCTCCATCCTCCGTGGCTGTATGCACCAGCGTCACCCAATGCCACCACCCCCACCGCCCTCCTCTTCACCGCGACTCCATGATACCCTGGAGTATCCTGATCTACAGGCGGCGGCGGCATGCAGGCGGTTGTGCAGCAGATCGCATCATGTGTCTGCCCATCTCGGCAGCCACGAGCCGATGACTCGTTTTGTCATCTGGGCAACAAACACGCACAACTCCATCACACATGGCAGAGAAGTCATTACATCCACGACTTTGATCTATATTTTGATTTTTTTTGCCATCTCGAAGTACTAACTAGTTCTGAAAGTTAGCAATTGATCTCCAATCAGGTTAGATGAAATTTGATACTGCAGCAAGCATGATATTTTTGCGTTTACAATTTTTTGTGCTTCTAATATCTCTCACTTACGTTGTGATGGAAAAAATTGTTGCTCCTGAGCATCATGCTTCCGAGATCCTAGGTGCTTCGTATGTACATGCTTCTGCTTCTTCATGGCTTCGTATGTATATATAAATCGACTTCAATCTCCTGCCATGCTTCCTAGGTGTAAAATATTACTTCTTCATAGCATTGATGCTTCTTAGGTTTTTCTTCCATGCTTCTATGTACAGATGGAACTACAATCATGTTTCCTTATTTAGTATACTTGTTTTCCATTGTGTGCAGAAGTATTTTATTTTTAAACAAGTATGCTTTGTATACTTCTTATTTATATTGCAGAGGATCCATGTCCCATTCAGGTTGTGCAATTAGTCTTTCATTCTACTAGTAATGCATATATATTCAACTGTTGATGCCACAATATGGCGTGCTTGTATATTCAATTTTCATTACATATCTCTCCTTGGGTGCTCTCTCCATCGCCACTTGTAATCTATGCTTTTATGCTTGACAAAATTAGGAGGACTTGGTTAACATGTCATTTGCCAGTGTATGTAATTGTATGCTTCCACTCTCCATTCTTGTTGCTTCAAAATTGTTATTCTGCTAATATATTTCTGTTGTTGTAGAAGAAAAATCTCTGGTCCATGGAAACAAAAACAACTTGGTGAGCTTGACCCATCTTCCTCTCCATGACGCTGAAACAAAGAAAATGAGTGCTGGTGAACCATTGTTTTATGTAAAGCATGTAGGGAAACATACCGCTTAGTAGATGGAAGCAATGACATGGGATATAGAAAGCACAATTTTGAGCATGTGAAGCAGTGTCATAGGCTCATAGGATATAGAAAGCATAGACTTGAGCATATGAAGCGGTGTAATGTTTTTTGACATAAAGGAAGCAAATGTATTGGTGGTGGAAGACAAGTTATATGAATGGATGAAACACATAAATTTCCGCGACTTGAATGAAGCAAATATGTATGCTTTCCGAAACAAGGTATACGAACACATGAAGCACGATAGTTCTGTCCGAGTAGTAGCATTACAAAGAGTGTGCGACAACAAATTTACATCAGATCAAAACACATTTTAGTTGTAGTGGAAGCAAATTAAAAAAATGAGAAAATTATTTTTATTGTGATTTGAATAAAATAAAGTGATGTCGAGGTAAATTTAGTTATTCTTGAAGCAAATTAGTATAGTCAGAAGCATAAGTTTCTGCCGATGGAAGCAAATATTATCGCGCACATGGGATATATTACATGAAGACAAAATTTCATGGGCGCTGGAAGCAAACTCTAATCGCATTAGTAGCAAAATTTTAGTTCAATATATTTTCCCATAAATAAGAGAAATATGAGTTGGGTATAATAAGATGTTCGTGATTTTGGGATGCAATCAATTATGGGAAGCATTTCCAATCCGGCGAGGTTGTTATATGGAAGCTAGCAAACAGGAAGGCCCGCGTTATATGGAACAGTTAATCCCACATAACTAGTGCGCGTGATTTATGGAAGCATTAGTACACCTCCCAGATTTGTTGTTGTGGGTGAATCAGACGTACCAAATTAAACCAATCATACGGCTAACTACTAGTCTGATGGAACCAGGATATCAGTAGTCCGATTCCTAGTGATTCTCATTGATAGAAAAGCGCAGAGTTATGACGACATCTAAGACAATGATTATAAATATAGACATCACGTCTGTATTAAGTAGACCGACTCCTGACTGCATCTATTACTATTACTCCACACATCAACCGACTCCTGCCTGCATCTAAAGTATTAAGTTCATGAAGAACAGAGTAACGCATTAAGTAAGATGACATGATGTAGAGGAATAAACTCAAGCAATATGATGTAAACCCCATCTTTTTATCCTTGATGGCAACAATACAATACGTGCCTTGCTGCCCCTACTGTCACTGGGAAAGGACACTGCAATATTGAATCCAAAGCTAAGCACTTCTCGCATTGCAGGAAAAACTAATCTAGTTAGCCAAACCAAATCGATAGTTCGAAGAGACTTGCAAAGATATCAAATCATGCATATAAGAATTCAGAGAAGATTCAAATAATATTTTAGATAAGCTGATCATAAATTCACAATTCATCGGATCTCGGCAAACACACCGCAAAAAGTATTACATCGAATAGATCTCCAAGAACATCGAGGAGAACATGGTATTGAGAATCAAAGAGAGAGAAGAAGCCATCTAGCTACTAGCTATGGACCCGTAGGTCTGTGGTAAACTACTCACGCTTCATCGAAAGGGCAATGGTATTGATGTAGAAGCCCTCCGTGATCGAATCCCTCTCCGGCAAGACGCTGGAAAAGGCCCCTAAATAGGATCTCACGGGTACAGAAGGCTGCGGCGGTGGAAAAGTGTTTTTGTGGCTCTCCTCGTAGGTTTTGAAATATTTGAGAATATATAGGCGGAAGAAATATGTCGATGGAGTCACGAGGGGCCCACAAGGGTGGGGGGCGCGCCCTCCGTCCTTGTGGCTGCCTCGTACCTTCCCTGACGTGTACTCCAAGTCCTCTGGATGTCTTCCGGTCCAAGAAAAATCATCGCGAAAGTTTCATTCCGTTTGGACTTCGTTTGATATTCCTTTTCTGCGGAACTCTAAAACAAGGAAAAAAACAGGAACTGGCACTGGGCTCTAGGTTAATAGGTTAGTCCCAAAAATAATATAAAATAACATATTAATGCATATAAAATATCCAAAACAGATAATATAATAGCATGAAAATAAAAAATTATAGATACGTTAAAGACGTATCAAGCGCCCATGGGTGTCGCTCTTACTTTCTGAAGGGTTGTCGTGGAGCTCTGTGTCCTTTTTCCACCATTGGGATTCATTTTCGGATGAAATCCTATGGCCCTGCTGCAAGGTTGGGGGACAACGTCGTCTTCACGTTGCTACCCCCCCCCCCCCCCCCAGGCATGTCTTCAAGACCTGTTTCCCTTGACGCTTTCCTTGGGCTGGACATGGACGACATCCACGATTGGCTGGTGCCTAACCAGTGATGCGAGTGGTTGGCACTGCAACTTGTGCAACAACAACAACAACGGTGGCGAGGGAAGCTGGGTTGTGGCTTGTCCTACCTACGTCGATTCTCTGGTGCACCAATGTTTGCCCTATGCTTGTTCCTCACTTTGACAGAGAAGTCGGAGTTGCGTGCGGTGGGGCCCCAAGCAACGATGACTCCATGAGGATGGTTTCAACGGACGACGCTATCCGGAGGTTGCGCGGACTAGGTCGGCGCCAGGCTTGCAACTTTCTCGTGTGAAGCACTTTGGCAAAATCAGAATTGCCGTGTCCTTGGCACTCCGGTCGACTGTTTGGCGATACTTTGTTGCTCGGTGCAACCCCTTGGTGGTTGTTAAGTTTGTGTTTGTCCAAGGCGAAGTCGAAGTATGGAGGATGCCTAGGATGTCCTCGCTTGGCGCCGTTGATCCGGTTGTGTGTTGGTTGTGTCGTGCGGGGTGCCTCTTGTGGGGTTTGTAATCTAGGTTCTCGTTCAGTACTTGAGCTGTCAACTTGCTCCTTGTCAATTATGATGAAAACGATAAATCTTTTGTCTCGTTTAGAATGAAAATGCACAGCAGCAAGCCAGCAACCAAGGTTTCCGAAGGGAGATGCCAAGCCGGGCACAGCCGAGCCACCCCACCGGAAGCCCGTCACATGATGTGCAGTGCAGCAGGTCTCCGCTGGAGGGTTGCGGTGCAGAAGATCAAGCCCGGACACGCGAAACAGGGAAGCGGTCAAAACCGGTTGCCGCGCCTTCACGTGCGTGTTCGCCCCGGATGGGCTACCCTGCGCAACTTCTGGTACCACACGTCCTCCTCGCTCTGACACGCAGCGCTCGTCGAGACGAAAAAAAGGCCCGCGTCCCCGTCATCCTCGCCGCCGGGACAGCGGCCGCACTCCGCCACCCCGCCCTGCCGTCGCTCGCTCCCCGCTGCACGGACGACTCCTGTTGCCCCGGCGCCGGGAGACGGGCGGAAAGGCGAGGCACGGAAGTGAGCGGGGAAAGGGGGGTGGGTCAGCTCGACCGTTTCAGTTTCGCTGGCATGATGGATGATGGATGGGATGGGATGGCGTCGATAAGTCGGACAGCAGCCAGCAGTTTCGCCAGTTCCCCACCCACTCCTCCCTTCCCCTTCCTTCTTCCCTCCCTCCCTCGGGCCGTGGAGCCCGGTCAGACGCACAAGGACACACGCAACGAGCCAGGACTGACGACTGCGTCTCTCCTCCTTCTTCTCCTTCTCCGCCTCCGCTCATCTTCCACCACCACTGTCTCTTCTCTTGTTCCTTGCACGCCTCTTTGGTCTCCGTGCGCGTGTTAGGCGGAGAAGCGCGATGATGAAGGCGGGGGAGCGGCCCAACTCGAAGCTGCTCCGCGGCGGCCGGCAGGATTCGCGCCGGTTCCGGCTGCTGGCCGTCGTCGTCGGCTTCTTCATCGTCTCCCTCACCTTCGTCCTCGTCTCCAAGCCCGACGCCATCCTCTTCGGCCGTGAGTTTCCTTTCAAATTTCAATTCCATCCTTATTCGTTTCTCGGGACTCTCAATTCTGTCACTACCTCGTCTTCTTCTTCTTCTTCTTCTTGAAGAAGACGCTCGCTAACGAACTGTAACTAACCGACTGGGCCATCCATCGTCTTCTCGCGCAGTGAACGGCAGGCTGCCGGCGGAGCAGGCGCCGGCGTCCATCCTGATCCAGCAGAAGGTCAACACGCCCGCCCAGAAGACCTCCACCGACGCCGTCATCGGTAATCAATCAATCAAAGCCAAAATTAACCTCCCCGTTAATCCTTGCCGTTTCTCCGGGCTCACTCACCGGGCCGTTTCCTCTTTCTTCCTCCAGGTGGAGACCCCAAAGTGGTCGACGATGAAACCTATGTAAAGCCAAAAGGTAAATCTCTACCCATCTTACCCGAAAGGCTTTTCGTGTTGGCATCACACTAAAACTAAAGCCACGGCTCCTTTACAGAGAGGAGAGGCGGCGAGGAGGAGGACCATCAGGTGCTGAGCGAGCCGGACCCGGCCAGCGGGATGGCGGAGCCGGCCGCCAACAAGGACGGCGACGCCCGTAAGTCGACCGAGGAGACGTTAGGTAGGTCAGCCGTCGCAGTTTGGCCCATAATCAGCAAGCGTCTCGTCCCATCCATTTCGTTTTCCGAATCCGTGATTTGACACCCGGGCCGCGGAGCTGAAGCGTTGAATGTTCCTTCCGTGCGCTCGTGCTTCGAACCTGGGGCTGAGATGAGATGGTTGGTTGTGTTTGTAGGTGGGGAGAGGAAAGACGTGGAGGACGAGGGGGAGCGGGAGGAGGAGAAGCACGCCAAGGTCACGCTCCCGACCGTCTCCAATTACACCATTCATGACGCCGAGGACGCCGAGAATGCCAAGCAAGAAGGTGTAGTACCACCTGCATTTATTCGTTGTAGTTTCCATTTTTTGTGCATTGGCTGGCTGACACCCATTTACTACTTGGTTATTCAGTCAGTCAATCCCGATCTATTCCCCGTTTCCATCTGCAATCTTCGCCGTCAGAGCGTCCATTAAGAACTTGATTCCTCTGCTTCTAATGGCAGAACCGAACCACTATTACCACTAGTAATTTATGAAAAGAAGTACCAGTACTTATGGTACTGTCAGAGTAGAACTGAAGGGTTTTTTTTTTTTTTTTTTTTTTTGCGGATGAAGAGTAGAACCGAAGTGTTGATGGTCTACTCTACTAGTATGAGCACAAGCTAGAACAATGTAGTGTAGTCCTTAGTTTAATCCGAGTTACGTAGTACCAGTGGTGAAAAAAAGACCGCCAATGCAGACGTCCAATTCAAGTTACTGTATCTTACCAATACTCCCACTTGGAGCATTGATTGCTTGGCATCACGTGTCAGAGCTCCTACTCCTACATGATCGTTGGCCCATTATTGCTAGAATTTTGACCCCAGTGTAGTGTAGTACACTCACCCTGATCCAGCTGTTTTGCATCACGCCCAATTTTTAAGGAACATACCACCATGTTCCTGAGATATAACAATGTATATCTTCAAAACAATTTCCCAGGCTCGAGCTTGAGCACCAACGTCCAGGAGCAGCAGGGGAGCAAGCCGCTGTGCGACTTCTCCAACTTCCGGGCGAACGTGTGCGAGATGCGCGGCGACGTGAGGGTGCACCCGAAGGCGGCCTCGGTGCTGTTCATGGAGCCCGAGGGGTCGCGGAGGGACGAGGTGTGGAAGATCAAGCCCTACCCGCGGAAGGGCGACGAGTTCTGCCTCAGCCACATCACGGAGCTGACGGTCAAGTCCAGCAAGGTGGCCGCCGAGTGCACCCGGTACCACGACGTGCCCGTCGTCATCTTCTCGCTCACCGGCTACACGGGCAACCTCTTCCACGACTTCACCGACGTGATCGTGCCGCTCTTCACCACGGCCGCCCAGTTCGACGGCGAGGTGCAGTTCCTCATCACGGACATGGCGCTCTGGTGGACCGTTAAGTACCACACCCTGCTCCAGAAGCTGTCCAAGTACCCCTTGATCGACTTCAGCAAGGACGACCAGGTGCGCTGCTTCAAGCACGCCATCGTCGGCACGCACGCCTACATGGAGTTCACCATCGACGCCGCCAAGTCGCCGAACGGGGTCACCATGGTCGACTTCAACCGGTTCATGCGCGCCGCCTACTCGCTGCCCAAGGCCGCCGCGGCGGCGCTCGGGGAGAGCCCCAGGGTGAAGCCCAGGCTGCTCATCATCAAGCGGCACCGGACGAGGATGTTCCTGAACCTGGAGGAGATCATCGGCATGGCCGAGGAGCTCGGGTTCGAGGTGGTGATCGACGAGGCCAACGTGAGCTCCGACATCAACGGCTTCGCGAGGCTGGTGAACTCGGTGGACGTGATGATGGGCGTGCACGGCGCCGGGCTCACCAACTGCGTCTTCCTGCCGCAGAACGCGACGCTCATCCAGATCGTGCCCTTCGGCGGCCTCGACTGGATCTCCCGCACCGACTTCGGGAACCCGTCGGAGATGATGGGCCTCCGGTACAAGCAGTACGCCATCACCGTCGACGAGAGCAGCCTCACCGACCACTACCCGAGGGACCACAAGATCTTCAAGGACCCCATCTCCTTCCACAAGCGTGGGTTCGAGTTCATCCGGCGCACCTTCATGGACAAGCAGAACGTGAGGCTCGACTGCAAGAGGTTCAGACCTGTGCTGCTGGAGGCACTCGACAACCTCAACCAGTAATTTTAAGGCAACTTGCCACCCATTTTTACCATTCGTTTCGTGAAATTTGTTGTTCATTCTCTCATGGCGTGTATGTATGGTCTAAACTATAGAGATTTTGTCTAGGAATTACTCGTGTAAACTGTATAAATTAAATTGCCCGCCGCTGCAAAGATGGAACAAAATTCATTGAAATGATATAGGCCCCTCACATTGTTTGTCAGGAATCTCATCAGTTGTTTTGTCATCCTGCAACGATATTTTATAGTTAAGTACTTTGACTTTCTGGTAACCAACCGTATGATAAACCAATCTGCTGAGGTGTTTTCCATCTGAAAAATGCGCTGAGGTGTATCGGGATCCATCGAATTATTGGAACTGCCCCTGTTTCCACATGGTTTGTTGGCTAGACAAGTTCTAAAATAATACTGTATGGTAGAACACTCTGTGAGAACATGGAATTGTACGCTGAGCATGTGATTGAGTAAGAAAAACTGTGAGCATGTGAGTGTGTAAGCTGGATCAAATTTTGCTCGGTGGGGACCGAATCCGAATGTAAGCTGGATCAACTAGACCGAAATGACCAATGATGTTTTTTTTTTTTTGAGAACTAAATGACCAATGATGTGGTTTGGATTTAGTAGTATATGTGTGCGCTGCCCAGGCCGATGAATTTTGGACCCAATAATATCCTGATGTCGCGTAAGCATCGCTCATGGGTCGGTCCAACGAAATTCCTGCTTAACATTCACCGCATCAAACACCACTGTCAACCAAAATTGTAATTTAACCATTATTGATAGCATTGGGAATTAGGTTTGTGACTTTAAAAAATGTTCACGCGTTTCAAAAATATGCAAGTGACATTTCAAAAAAATGTTTATGCAATGTAATTAAACAGTTTGTTTAATTTCAAAATATTTCTTCGTACCATCCAAACCAAATGTATGTCCCACTGAAAAAATGTTCACGCATGTCAAAAATATGTTCATGCCATTTTTTTTCAAATCTTTATACAACCTAAATAAAATCTTCCTGCAATTTTAAAATATATTATTATTATATTTATAGAAAAAATCATGAGACTATTTTAATGGAATATTTTTTTAAAAATTATATATATCATAAAAAAAGGTTTAAATAGTTTTAAAAAATCTTTATTATTCCCATTCTAAAAATAATCAACATGTATTTGAAATATGTTTAGTACTTTTTTTTACCAAAATGTTAATCATGTATCTAAAAAATATTAGACGTGTATAAAAACATTTTTCAAATGTATATAAAAATGCAATTCGTGGGTGGAAAATTTTAGATATTGAAAAATATTTTGAAAATTCTAAACTTATATAAATAAAATGATTCTACTCTAGACGAAAAATGTTAAATGTATGTGAAAAAAGTCAACATTTGTTCGAAATGGAAAAAAATCCAACTACAACCAAAAAAGGAACACCTATAGCCAAAACACTAATGAAAAAAATATGGAAAACTAACTCAGAAAACCATTAGAAAAATAAATTAAAAATACAATAGGATAAATATATTGTAAACCAAAAAATGACAAAAAACATATGAAAACAAACACAAAAAACACAACGAAAAAAAAATCTCGCTTACACGGCCACGGCGCCTGCGGCAGGCGTGCACGGCCACGGCGGGCAGCCAGCGGCAGGCGAGCGTGCTACGTACGTACGTACGCGCGCTGCCTCTCTCTCTTGTGTGTGTTGGGCGTCACCGGGCAAGACCGTCACAGCGTCCGTTTTTTGTTTTGTTTGAGAAGACGCAAAATCAGATTTAATTTTTTATTTTTTAAAATGGACACAAAATCAGATTTAATTATTCGCAGCGTGAATAGTACTCCCTCCTAAAAAAATATAAGAGCGTTTACATATATTTACAAAGGGGGTACGTAGAAAGCCCCGCGGTGAAAATCTAACCCTCGTGACCCATGGTGAGCTCCGGAGAGATTTGCATCAAGAGGGAAATGAGAGACACCACATCCGGCCCGTGCACGCACCACATCCCACAATTGGCAGAATATACCTATGAATGCATTTGTGAAAAACACATATACAATTGGCAGAATTTTTTTTACATGGGGGGCATTGCCCCAACCACCCACCCCTAGATCCGACGCGGACATTCCTCCAGGTTTTGGAACAAACAGACTGATAGGAAGATGTGTAGGCTCAAGAAATCTTTCTATGGCTTGAAATAGTCGCCACGGGCGTGGACAGGTTCAGTAGAGTTGTTTGCGGGGTGTGATCACCATGGAGGTCACTTTCTTCATGCTCTATCACCAGCTCGCTTGAGAGGTCCAACTCAGACAGTGAGAGCATCTTCAACAGCCATGCCAAACTAGCGCCGCGCCGCAAAATTGCCCGTTTTAGCGCGCGCGCAACCGGTATAGTTGCTCCAGCGGGCGCGCAAAAACAGCGCGCGCGGCATATGTAGTTCAGCGCGCGGGCCGAAACTCAATCGCGCGTCGCTTAGTTACTGTGCCCGCTCCCGCGCGCTCGCTCGCAACTCCCACCCCCATCCAGCCGCGCCGCCGCCGCCGACCGCGCCACCCGGCGACCGTTCCGGCGCTTCCCCGGCCTATCCCCGCCCCGCGGCAGCTTCTCCGCCCCCCCTCTAGTCCCGCCGCCCCTCGCGCGCGTCCGTCGTCCGACGAACAGCGCCCGCAAGGTGTTCGACAAAACGGCTAGAAGGTATGTATTGCTCAAAAGCCATGAATTTCGTGCATGTTGATTGTAGTTTTTATAGCATAGTATTGAACATTGTAGATGAGTTCGTCGTACGATTCTTCCGAAAAAGAATTTGATATGGAAGAGGAGGAGGATCTTGCAATGATCCTAGCTATGCATATCAATAAAAAACCGAAGCACGATGGTTCGGTTATGGGTCGGCAGAAAATTTGGAGGGATAGGATCGATGCCCACAACAGATTGATCAGGCATTATTTTGCGGAGAATCCCACATACCCCGAGTCGTATTTTCGTCGCCGGTTTAGGATGAGCACCGAGTTGTTCAGGCGCATTGCAGAGAAACTAGCGAGCCATGACCGCTTTTTTCAGCAAAGAAGGAATGCCGCCGGAGAGCTCGGGCATAGCACCTTTCAGAAGGTGACAACCGTTTTGCGTATGTTGGCATACGGTATACCGGCTAATCTAGTTGATGATCACTTGGCTATGGGTGAGAGCCAAGCCATCATGTGTGTCAAGCGCTTCGCAGTCGGAATTGTGCAAGTGTTTGGCGAGGAGTATTTGAGATCTCCCAATGCTGAAGACGTCGCAAGGCTATTGGCGATGAACAAAGCTCGCGGCTTTCCTGGCATGCTTGGCTCAATAGATTGCATGCATTGGAGTTGGAAGAATTGTCCAAAGGCATGGCATGGACAATTCCACGGCCAAAAAAGGGTTCCACTATAATCCTTGAAGCGGTGGCCGATCAAGAGACTTGGATTTGGCATGCATTCTTTGGAATGCCTGGATCTTTGAATGACATCAATGTTGTCAACCGGTCACCTTTGATGAATAAGATTGCAAATGGTGAGTTGCCACAGGTGCAGTTTGTAGCAAATGGCCGTACATACAACTATGGCTATTATCTAGCGGATGGCATCTATCCAAAGTGGCAAACCTTTGTCAAGCCGTTGAAAAAGCCGGAAGGTAAGAAAAATCTTGATTTCCACAATGCTCCGGCGGCTAGAAAAGATGTGGAGAGAGCTTTTGGGATTTTGCAAGCCCAATTTGCTATTGTGAGAGGACCGGCTAGATTTTGGGATCAGAAAATGCTTTGGTACATCATGCACGCTTGTGTGATCATGCATAACATGATCATCGAGAATGAGCGTGGCCAAGATGTAGACTACTCTTAGTATGAGCTCTTGGGACATCCCGTGCGAGTGCGACGGAGGGCTGAAAGGGTGGCCCGTTTTGTTGCCTCCTATCATGCCATTCGACGTCCCGCGGCGCATAATGATCTTCGGAAGGATCTCATTGAGAAGTTTAGAATTTGTCGTTGAACTATTTATTGTGTTTATTGCACTATTTGTTGTATTGAACGATAAACTGTTTGTTTGAGTTGTAATAACGAAATTAAACTATTTATTTTGATTTATTTTTGTTTGTGTTTGATCTTTTTGCTTCTGTTTTGGAATGCATATGTTGTTTGTGCGAGAGTCGCGCGCGCTGCATTTTTACGTACTGCTGGAGCTGCGCGGGCGCTTCATTTTAGCGTGGCTGCTGGAGCCAGCGCTGCTCGCCGCGCCAAACCAGGCGATGAACGCGCGGCAAAGCAGTTTTTAGCGCGTGACGCGTTCGGCGTTGGAGATGCTCCGAGTACCGCAAATCTCTTGCGCGATTGCAGGTGTGTTGACGTGGGCTGGCTTCTGCACCGTGTGTGTGTTTATCTCTTAGTTAGTCAGAGTGAGATTGCGGACGTGGGCCTTGGTGAGTCGTCTTCGCATGGCTTTAGGCTTGTCCGTGTGTCTGTGTGTGTTCGTGTGTGTATCTCTGAGTTTGTTCTAGTTTGTGGACCTGGCCTAGCTCGTGCACTATGAGCTGCATTGTCTATGTGCTTATATGTCAGTTGCTGCCTAGCTTGTAATAAACTGTCGATTGTGTTGCTTAGTTGTATCTCTGGTTAGTCTGTTAGTGCGGTATCACTTTGCAAGACGCATTACCTCAACGACTTTGCGAAATGCTGCAAAAAGCGACTAGTAGTAACTGAAAAGTCTCACAAGAACAAAAGCAAAAGTTTAACAATTCCAAGACGCTGCATTTCCAACACATGAACCGCTCAAAGCATTTCCAAGACACTGCATTTTCAAAACAATATACTATTTTTTGCTAATTGTATTTTTAACCTATATAGAGCGTTGGCAGAACAAATACAACTTATACACAATGATGGTAGAAGAAATATAGGCAGAACCTGTAGCCGACGCAGCCGCATCATAGACATTTAAAAAAAAATAGGTTTACGACTTAAAAATGTTCACGCGTTTCCAAAAAGTGTAAGTGACATTTCTAAAAAATGTGTATGCAATGTAACTGAACTGTTGGTTTAATTTTAAAATATTTCTTCGTACCATTAAAACCAAATGTGAGTCCCATTGAAAAAATGTTCACGCATTTCAAAAATATGTTCATGCCATTTTTTCAAATGCTTGTGTAATTCAAAAATATATTTTTTACTACATTTATAGAAAAAATCACGAGTCTCGAGACTATTTTCATGGAATTTTTACATAAACAAAATAAATAATAATAAAAAGGTTTGAATTTTTATAAATCTTTATTATTCCCATTCAAAACAATGTTTCAAAGTTATTTGAAATATGTTTAATACTTATTTACCAAAATGTCGATCATATATTAAAAAATGTTAGACGTTTATAAAAATATGTTTCCTATGTATATAAAAAATGTAATATGCGAGTGAAAAATATTAGACATTAATAATTATTTGAAAAATTCTAAAATTGTAGAATTAAAATGATTCTACTGTAGACGAAAAAAATAAAATGTATGTCAAAAAAGTAAAATTTGTTGGAAATGGAAAAAAAATCCAACGACAACCAAACAAGAAACACATATAACAAAAACACAAATGAAAAAACATTGAGAACTAACAAAGAAAACTGTTAGAAAAATAAAATAAAAATACAATCGAATAAATATATTGTAAACCAAAAAAAGAGGAAAAACATATGAAAATAAACACAAAAAACACACAGGAAAAAATCTCAGCTAACAACCGCTCCTGATGGAATTCATATTGGGCCAGCCCAGTAACACCTCGACGCGAAAAATCCTAAGGCGAGACGGATCGTGAGAGCAACTAATCGAGGAGTACTCTACTTCAACCCTCGCAAGGGTCACTTGAGGTGGGCTGGGAGCATGCCACTTGGCACGCTCTCAGTCGTCGCCACATGTCACGCTTTGGCCGCTCTCTCTGGATTTTATTTTATTTTATTTTTCTGTACGCGTTTTTGAATTTTGTATGATTTTTTTGGCTTCTTGGTTTACCCCCGTCTTTTCTTAGATTTTCGACCAAGAAAATTCGACTTCTTTTGCGGAAAAACACATTTTTTTTCCTTTTGCGAGAGGCACATATTTACTTCTTGTGGAGGCACGAATATGCTTCCTCAATAGGCATGACGTGCCTCTCGAAAAGGAAAAAAAGCGCATTTTTTTTTCCTTCCACGAAAGGCACAGGTTTAATTCTCGTGGAGGCGGGGATTTACTTCCGTGAGAGGCATGGTCATGCCTGTAGGAAAGGAAAAAAATGAGTTTCTCTTTTTCTCCCGTGAGTGGCATATATTACTTCTCGTAGCTGCACGGATTTACTTCCGCGAGAGACACGGTCATGCCTGTCGGAAAGAAAAAGACGGGTTTTTCTTTTCCCTTCCATGAAAGGCACGGTCACGCATGTTGGAAATGAAAAAACATGTTTTTCTTTTCCATTCAGCGAAAGACACATATTTATTTCGTGAGGAGGCATGGATTTGCTTCCGCGAGAGGCAAACGTATTTTTTTCTTCTGCGAGAGACACCAATTTATTTCTTTTGGAGGCACGGATTTCTGCCGCGAGAGGCTCGTGCATCTCGGAAAGGGGAAAACACGTTTTTTTCTTCCGCGAGAGACACATAATTACCTCACATGGAGATACGGATTTTCTTCCGCGAGTCGTGCCTCTCGTAAACGGAAAAAACATCTTTTCTTTTTTTCCTGGCGAGAGGCACAGATTTACTTCGCGTTGAGGCACGGATTTAATTTCGCGAGAGGCATAGTCGTGCCTCTCAGAAACGGACAAAAAAGTGTGCCACTTTGGAAAGGGAAGAAACGTGCTACCGGTTCAGTTTGTTTCGTCTGGTTTTTTATGAAAAGAAGTTCGTCGAAACCTATCAACATGAGATCTAGTTTCAAAGATCTTGACGTGAGAAACTCGGCGGTGAAACAATTCGAGATCTGAAAGCACGATTTAAGAGATAAAACATTTTGAATAAACGAATATATGAAAAAAAACCTCGAGTTGCGACAACGGGTGCACAAGCAGCGTGTCATATGTCGCAACCTCACAAGGTAAAAGTGATCTTTGCGAGAAGTGATTCCTAAATTAATGATTTTGACGGGCGCCAGCATTGAAGCAGATGACATATAACCCTGGCTCGTAAAAGCGTCGTTCAAACGCAGAGAGAGAAGCAAACGAGTAATTGGCCTGGCCCATTTTTCCTTTTTTTTTTCTTTTTTTGAGAATTTTTTTATCTTACAGTACCTGGTTTGGTTGTAGAAAGTTTGTGAACCAGTTTTTTTCCTGTCATTTTCTTTACCGATTTTATCAGTTTTTGTCTTGTTTTGTTTGTTTGAGTCTTTTTGGAAATGCTTAATTTTCTATCATTGTTCGCAATTTCTATAATTGTTCACCTTTTCAAACCAAAATTTGAAATTTGAAAAATCTCATAATTTTTTCCTAAAAATAAATTTTCGAATTTCAAATTTGTCACTTACTAAAAGTAAATAAATATTCCTATTTTCTAAAAGTAATCGATAATTAAAAATGAAAACTTAATATTTTACAAAACATGACGCAACCTACATCGGAGGGTACAATAGCTAGCGATATTGGGAAGGCTGGCCACGAGGGAGTAGTGCGGCGCCAGGCCGATATTTAATCTGTGTCATAGGGGCGCCCCTATATCTTGCGTTCAACGAGAGGTAGGAACCATCACTGAAGGGTGCGCGAGTTGAGCTGGCCTAGGCGCACGGGAACAGGTGCTTCGTTATTTGTTTTGTGGTTTTCCAAATTTTTGTTTTCTTCTTTTGTTTTACTTTTTAAATTTTATTTATAGTTACAAATATTCTAAATAAAATAACTAAAAAATTCACTCTAGATAAAAGATTTCAAAAATGTTGACTAAGCATTTGAATTTTTTTAAATGTGTATAGAGAAAATGTTTATCACGTATACAAAAAAGTATAAAAATAAAACAAATGTGTACGAAACAATTTGATCATTTATTTAAAACATATTAATCAACCATTCAAAAATATATTTAACAAGTGTTTGAAAAATATTAGTTAAGCATTTCGAACATGATAAATGTGTAAAGAAAAAATGTTGACCATTATTAAAAAATGATGAAATAGTTGATTATGTACACAAAATATTAATCAAGCATTTGAAGAAATGTTGAACAAGTGTTTGACAAATGTAATTAAGCATTTGAAAAATGTAAAATGTATATATGCTAAATTTTGACCATGTATTAGAAAAGTTGAAAATAATTGTTCATGTATATAAAAAATTTAATCAAGCATTTGATATAAAGTTGAAAAATGTTAATCAAGCATTTGAAAAATATTAAATTTATTTTGGAAAAATGTTGTACATGTGTTAAAATATGTTAATATTGCATTTAAAAAATGTTGACCATTTGGAAAAATTTAAATGTGCATAGAAAATAGTTGACCATGTATTAGAAAATGTTAATGTTGTGTTCCGAAAAAATGTTAATCAAGCATTTGAAGAAGTTTAAGAATGTGTATGGGAAAATTGTTGATCATGTGTTCAAAAAATGGTAATCTTGTGTTTAAAAAATGTTAATCAAGGATTTGAAAAAATATTTAAAATGTGATTAGAACAAAAGTTGACCATGTATTAAAAAATGTTAAATTTGTATTGGAAAAATGATAAACATGTATTTGAAAATGCTGTTGACATATACAAAAAATGTAGAATGGAAACCAGAAGAAACAAAGAAAATGAAAAAAAAATGAAAAAAAGGAGAATAGAAAAGAAAAAAGAAAGAAAGTGAAAATCCGGATTAAGGCGGCTCGAGTCGCTTCAGGTAGGTGTCGCTCTTTCACTTAGGACGAACTCTGGGCGGGTGCGGTGGCTAGTATCGCTGGATATCTTCGCGGCGACCAGGGATCAATCCCTCGTGCTCCCTTTTTCCTTCTCTTTTTCTTTAACCGTGTGTGAAAATGGTCCGGTCCAGTAACGACCATGACCACTAAAACCTCGACACGAGACTTTCTATGACTCATTTAATGCAAGATATTGTTGCCGTGGCGTCATTGGACCACCCTTGAGAGAGGTCCTATTTGGCGCATAAGGCACCATGTTATCGCTTTGGCGCATAGGCTTGGCACGAGATGGGCCAGCGAAAATGACTCGCTATGTTAGCTCCTCGGGTGTCCACTTGATCTTTCTTTTCACTTGCTTCGTTCGTCTCTAAACGCAGCTGGTCCACTGTCGCGGGGAGAAAACAGTCATTTCTTTAGTTTTTGAAAGAAAAAAATGGTGAAATAATAAAAGTTCACATATTTTAAAAAGCTTTTATTTAAAATGAGGTATGAAAAAAGTTTGCAAAAATTTAAAAAACATGAATTTGAAATAACTCTGCTAAGTTGAAATCATGTTTACGAGTTTGAAAAAAAATCATGTTTTGAGAAAAATGATTTAAAAATATTCTAAACAATAAAAAATTTCATGGATTTGAATAAATTCAAGAATTTTAAAATAAAAAAATAAAGTTTTTCCTTTAAAGATCGCAAA
The DNA here is from genome assembly GCF_002575655.3 of Aegilops tauschii subsp. strangulata. Classification (NCBI taxonomy): domain Eukaryota; kingdom Viridiplantae; phylum Streptophyta; class Magnoliopsida; order Poales; family Poaceae; genus Aegilops; species Aegilops tauschii. The sequence goes on from NC_053035.3 coordinate 360,521,572, forward strand.
CTTGGAAAAAGTTCAATAATCTAAAAACGCTTAAAAAGAAACAAAGCAAAACCGAACGAAAATCGGCAAAACACACAAAAGGGAAAAATACCAGCTGAAAAAGTAGGCCGGAAGATTCTGGAAGTTTCTAAAAACCGCACTGGGAAGAGCAAACCGAGCGTAAGTTCTCTAATCTTCCATAAACAAAGTGCACTGGCGAGGTTTATATGGGCTGACCCGTACAAAACATTTTTTTTGAGAACTACGAACATTATGTTGGCTACCATTAACACACAACGCCAAATAGGAAACACATTTGCTTGTTCTTATTCTAGTTCCTTTGGTTCATTATTTCTTATTTTCTCATTTCTTCTGCTTTTTGATCTTTTGATTTTGTTTATATATTGCTAATTTTAATAATAAATAAAAAATCATGACTTTATAAAAGATTTTAACACAATCTGGAAATGTTTATTAAATTTGAAAATTGTTCATGATTTTTCTTAAAAATATGAATTTTGTAAAATGTTCACAAAATTTCATTAAATCGTATAAAATGTTTAGAATTTCCGAAAATGTTCCCTTTTTTATAAAATGTTTACTTCTAAAGTAACTAAATATTCATGCTTTTGTGCGAAACAAAGCAGAAGTCCTACACAAATCTCGTAAAAATGAAAAACCTAGAAAGGTTACCGCTTAATCAAATTTGAGGTGTTTTCGTCCCCACGTATAGTTTCGGAGGTGGTTTGCCTACTTTACAAGATTAGAGTTACGAAAAGAAGCATATGAAGTTTCAATTGTTGGTTCCATTCCATTAATAAAAAAGTGTTTGTAGATTAAAAAATCTAGTGAAATAGAACTCCAGAAATTTCCATGAAAATTCTTCGATCTAAAGGCCCCATGTTTCAGTCCTTTGGATTTGGTTCCGCTTCCGATATACTTTAACATGCGATGACATTCAATTATGCATCTATTTTATTCATTTGCTTCGAGTTGGTACATTCTAAACTGTTCAGAAACGTAGTAATTTAAAAAAAATTCCTACGCACACGCAAGATCTATCATGGTGATGCATAGCAACGATAGGGGAGAGTGTTGTCGACGTACCCTCGTAGACCGAAAGCGTAAGCGTTATGACAACGCGGTTGATGTAGTCGTACGTCTTCACGATCTGACCGATCCTATTACCGAAAGTACGGCACCTCCGTGATCTGCACACGTTCAGCTCGGTGACGTCTCACGAACTCTCGATCCAGCTGAGTGTCGAGGGAGAGCTTCGTCAGCACGACGGCGTGATGACGGTGATGATGAAGCTACCAGCGCAGAGCTTTGCCTAAGCACTACGACGATATGACCGAAGTGGATTATGGTGGAGGGGGGCACCGCACACGGCTAAAACTGTTGTCTCTTGTGTCTTTGGGGTGTCCCCTGCCCACGTATATAAAGGAGGGAGGAGGAGGAGGCCGGCCCTAGAGGGGGCGCGCCAAGTGTGGGGAGTCCTACTAGGACTCCCAAGTAGGAAAGAGAGAGGGAGTAGGAAAGGGCAGGGGGGCGCCGCCCCCTTTCCCCTAGTCCAATTCGGACCCATGGGGGGGCGCGTGCCTCCTTCCCTTTGGCCTGCCTCCTCTATTCCCGTATGGCCCAATAAGGCCCAATACTTCTCCCGGCGAATTCCCGTAACTCTCCGGTACTCCGAAAAATACCCGAATCACTCGGAACCTTTCCGATGTCCGAATATATCCGTCCAATATATCAATCTTTATGTCTCGACCATTTCAAGACTCCTCGTCATGTCCGTGATCATATCCGGGATTCCGAATTACCTTCGGTACATCAAAACACATAAACTCATAAAACCGATCGTTACCGAACTTTAAGCGTGTGGACCCTACGGGTTCGAGAACTATGTAGACATGACCGAGACACATCTCCGGTCAATAACCAATAGCGGAACCTGGATGTTCATATTGGCTCCCACATTTCTACGAAGATCTTTATCGGTCAAACCGCATAACAATATACGTTGTTTCCTTTGTCATCGGTATGTTACTTGCCCGAGATTCGATCGTCAGTATCTCAATACCTAGTTCAGTCTCGTTACCGGAAAGTCTCTTTACTCGTTCCGTAATGCATCATCCCGCAACTAACACATTAGTCACATTACTTGCAAGGCTTATAGTGATGTGCATTACCGAGAGGGCCCAGAGATACCTCTCCGACAATCGGAGTGACAAATCCTAATCTCGATCTATGCCAACTCGACAGACACCATTGGAGACACTTGTAGAGCACCTTTATAATCACCCAGTTACGTTGTGACGTTTGGTAGCACACAAATTGTTCCTCCGGTATTCGGGAGTTGCATAATCTCATAGTCATTGAAACATGTATAAGTCATGAAGAAAGCAATAGCAACATACTAAACGATCAAGTGCATAGCTAGGAAACTTAACCATCTTTGATTCAACGAGCTAGTCAAGTAGAGGCATACTAGTGACACTCTGTTTGTCTATGTATTCACACATGTACTAAGTTTCTGGTTAATACAATTCTAGCATGAATAATAAACATTTATCATGATATAAGGAAATATAAATAACAACTTTATTATTGCCTCTAGGGCATATTTCCTTCAGTCTCCCACTTGCACTAGAGTCAATAATCTAGATTATACAGTAATGAGTCTAACACCCATGGAGTCTTAATGCTGATCATGTTTTGCTTGTGAGATAAATTTAGTCAACGGATCTGCCACATTCAGAGCCGTATGTATTTTGCAAATTTCTATGTTTACAATGCTCTGCACGACGCTACTCTAGCTAATTGCTCCCACTTTCAGTATGTATCTAGATCGAGACTCAAAGTCATCCAGATCGGTGTCAAAGCTTGCATCGACGTAGCTCTTTACGACGAACTCTTTATCACCTCCATAACCGAGAAACATATCCTTATTCCACTAAGGATAATTTTGACCGTTGTCCAGTGATCCACTCCTGGATCACTATTGTACCCTCTTGCCAAACTCATGGCGATGTACACAATAGGTCTGGTACACAGCATAGCATACTTTATAGAACCTATGACTGAGGCATAGGGAATGACTTGCATTCTCTTTCTATTTTCTACCGTGGTCGGGTTTTGAGTCTTACTCAACTTCACACCTTGCAACATAGGCAAGAACTCCTTCTTTGACTGTTTCATTTTGAACTACTTCAAAATCTTATCAAGGTATGTATTCATTGAAAAATCTTATCAAGCGTCTTGATCTATCTCTATAGATCTTCATGCTCAATATGTAAGCAGCTTCACCGAGGTCTTTCTTTGAAAAACTCCTTTCAAACACTCCTTTATGCTTTCTAGAAAATTCTACATCATTTTTGATCAACAATATGTCATTCACATATACTTATCAGAAAGGCTGTAGTGCTCCCACTCACTTTCTTGTAAATACAGGCTTCACTGCAAGTCTGTATAAAAGTATATGCTTTGACCAACTTATCAAAGCGTATATTCCAACTCCGAGATGCTTGCACCAGTCCATAGATGGATCGTTGGAGCTTGCACATTTTGTTAGCACCTTTAGGATTGACAAAACCTTCTGGTTGCATCATATACAACTCTTCTTTAATAAATCCATTAAGGAATTCAGTTTTGTTATCCATTTGCCAGGTTTCATAAAATGCGGCAATTGCTAACATGATTCGGACAGACTTAAGCATCGCTACGAGTGAGAAAATCTCATCGTAGTCAACACCTTGAACTTGTCAAAAACCTTTTTGATAAGTCTAGCTTTGTAGATAGTAACACTACTATCAGCATCCGTCTTCCTCTTGAAGATCCATTTATACTCTATGGCTTGCCGATCATCGGGAATCAAAGTCCACACTTTGTTCTCATACATGGATCCCATCTCATATTTCATGGCCTCAAGCCATTTCGCGGAATCTGGGCTCATCATTGCTTCCTCATAGTTCGTAGGTTCATCATGGTCAAATAACATGACCTCCAGAACAGGATTACCGTACCACTCTGGTGCGGACCTTACTCTGGCTGACCTACGAGGTTCGGTAGTAACTTGATCTGAAGTTTCATGATCATCATCATTAAATTCCTCACTAATTGGTGTAGGCATCACTAGAACTGATTTCTGTGATGAACTTATTTCCAATTCGGGAGCAGGTACAATTACCTCATCAAGTTCTACTTTCCTCCCACTCACTTCTTTCGAGAGAAACTCCTTCTCTAGAAAGGATCCATTCTTAGCAACGAATATCTTGCCTTCGGATCTGTGATAGAAGGTGTACCCAACAATTTCTTTTTGGGTATCCTATGAAGATGCACTTCTCCGATTTGGGTTCGAGCTTATCGGTTTGAAACTTTTTCACATAAGCATCACAACCCCGAACTTTAAGAAACGACAGCTTAGGTTTCTTGCTAAACCATAGTTCATACTGCGTCGTCTCAACGGATTTAGACGGTGCCCTATTTAACGTGAATGTACCTGTCTCTAATGCATAACCCCAAAACGATAGTGGTAAACCGGTAAGAGACATCATAGATTGCACTATATCCAATAAAGTACGGTTATGACGTTCTGACACACCATTATGTTGTGGTGTTCCAGGTGGCATGAGTTTGTGAAACTATTCCACATTGTTTTAAGTGAAGGCCAAACTCGTAACTCAAATATTCGTCTCCGCGATCAGATCGTAGAAACTTTATTTTCTTGTTACGATGATTTTCCACTTCACTCTGAAATTTTTGAACTTCAAATGTTTGAGACTTATGTTTCATTAAGTAGATATACCCATATCTGCTCAAATCATCTGTGAAGGTCAGAAAATAACGATACCCGCCGCGAGCCTCAACACTCATCGGACCGCATACACCAGTATGTATTATTTCCAACAAGTCAGTTGCTCGCTCCATTATTCCAGAGAACGGAGTCTTAATCATCTTGCCCATGAGGCATGGTTTGCAAGCATCAAATGATTCATAATCAAGTGATTCCAAAAGTACATCGGCATGGAGTTTCTTCATGCGCTTTACACCAATATGACCTAAACGGCAGTGCCACAAATAAGTTGCACTATCATTATTAACTTTGCATCTTTTGGCTTCAATATTTATGAATATGTGTATCACTACGATCGAGATTCAATAAACCATTTACATTGAGTGTATGACCATAAAAGGTTTTTATTCATGTAAATAGAACAACAATTATTCTTTGACTTAAATGAATAACCGTATTGCAATAAACATGATCCAATCATATTCATGCTTAACGCAAACACCAAATAACATTTATTTTAGGTTCAACACTAATCCCGAAAGTAAAAGGAGTGTGCGATGGTGATCTTATCAACCTTGGAATCATTTCTAACACACACCGTCACCTCGCCATTAACTAGTCTCTGTTTATTTTGCAACTCCTGTTTCGAGTTACTACTCTTAGCAACTAAACTAGTATCAAATACCGAGGGGTTGCTATAAACACTAGTAAAGTACACATCAATAACATGTATATCAAATATACCTTTGTTCATTTTGCCATCCTTATTATCCGCCATGTATCTAGGGGCAGTTCCACTTCCAGTGACCATTTCCTTTGTAGTGGAAGCACCCAGTTTCAGGGTTGAGTCTAGCTTTGGGTTTCTTCACGGGAGTGACAACTTGTTTGTCATTCTTCTTGAAGTTCCCTTTCTATTCTTTTGCCCTTTTTCTTGAAACTAGTGGTCTTGTAGACCATCAATACTTGATGCTCTTTCTTGATTTCTACCTTCGCCAATTTCAACATCGTGAAGAGCTCGGGAATTACTTTCGTCATCCCTTGCATATTATAGTTCATCACGAAGTTCTAGTAACTTGGTGATAGTGACTAGAGAACTTTGTCAATTACTATCTTATCTGGAAGATTAACTCCCAATTGATTCAAGCAATTGTAGTACCCAGACAATCTGAGCACATACTCACTGGTTGAGCCATTCTCCTTCATTTTGTAGGCAAAGTACTGTCAGAGGTCTCATACCTCTCGACACGGGCATGAGTATGAAATACCAATTTCAACTCTTGGAACATCTTATATGCTCCATGGCGTTCAAAACATTTCTGAAGTCCCGGTTCTAAGCCGTAAAGCATGGTGCACTAAAATATCAAGTAGTCATCATACCGAGCTTATCAAACGTTCATAACGTCTGCATCTGCTCCTGCAATAGTTCTGTCACCTAGCGGTGCATCAAGGACATAATACTTCTGTGCAGCAATGAGGATAATCCTCAGATCACGAAGCTAGTCCGCATCATTGCTACTAACATCTTTCAACTTATTTTTTTTAGGAACATATCAAAAATAAACGGGGAGCTACATCGCGAGCTATTGATCTACAACATAGGTATGCTAATACTACCAGGACTAAGTTCATGATAAATTAAAGTTAAATTAATCATATTACTTAAGAACTCCCACTTAGATAGACATCCCTCGAGTCATCTAAATGATCACGTGATCCAAATCAACTAAACCATGTCCGATCATCATGTGAGATGGAGTAGTTTTCAATGGTGAACATCACTATATTGATCATATCTACTATATGATTCACGTTCGACCTTTCGGTCTCCAGTGTTCCGAGGCCATATCTGCATATGCTAGGCTCGTCAAGTTTAACCCGAGTATTCTGCATGTGCAAAACTGGCTTGCACCCGTTGTATGTGAACGTAGAGCTTATCACACCCGATCATCACGTGGTGTCTCAGCATGAAGAACTGTCGCAATGGTGCATACTCAGGGAGAACACTTATACCTTGAAATTTTAGTAAGAGATCATCTTATAAAGCTACCGCCGAACAAAGCAAAATAAGATGTATAAAAGATAAACATCACATGCAATCAAAATATGTGACATGATATGGCCATCATCATCTTGTGCCTTTGATCTCCATCTCCAAAGTACCGTCATGATTTCTATCGTCACCGGCATGACACCATGATCTCTATCATCTTGATCTGTATCAACGTGTCGTCATATGGTCGTCTCGCCAACTATTGCTTTTGCAACTATTGCTATCGCATAGCGATAAAGTAAAGCAATTACATGGCACTTGCATCCTATGCAATAAAGAGACAACCATAAGGCTCCTTCCAGTTGCCGATAATTTCAAAAACATGATCATCTCATACAACAATTTATATCTCATCATGTCTTGACCATATCATATCACCACATGCCCTGCAAAAACAAGTTAGACGTCCTCTACTTTGTTGTTGCAAGTTTTATGTGGCTGCTACAGGCTGAGCAAGAACCATTCTTACCTACGCATCAAAACCACAACGATTTTTTGTCAAGTGTGCTGTTTTAACCTTTAACAAGGACCGGGCGTAGCCACACTCGATTCAACTAAAGTTGGAGAAACTGACACCCGCCAGCCACCTGTGTGTGAAGCACGTCGGTAGAACCAGTCTCGCGTAAGCGTACGCATAATGTCGGTCCGGGCCGCTTCATCCAACAATACCGCCGAATCAGAGTATGACATGCTGGCAAGCAGTATGACAATTATCGCCCACAACTCATTTGTGTTCTACTCATGCATATAACATCTACGCATAAACCTGGCTCGGATGCCACTGTTGAGGAACGTAGTAATTTAAAAAAATTCCTACGCACACGCAAGATCTATCATGGTGATTGAAGGAAATATGCCCTAGAGGCAATAATAAAGTTGTTATTTATATTTCCTTATATCATTGATAAATGTTTATTATTCATGCTAGAATTGTATTAACCGGAAACTTAGTACATGTGTGAATACATAGACAAACAGAGTGTCCCTAGTACGCCTCTACTTGACTCGCTCGTTAATCAAAGATGGTTAAGTTTCCTAGCCATAGACATGTGTTGTCATTTGACGAACGGGACACATCATTAGAGAATGATGTGATGGACAAGACCCATCCGTTAGCTTAGCACTATGATCGTTTAGTTTATTGCTATTGCTTTCTTCATGACTTATACATGTTCCTATGACTATGAGATTATGCAACTCCCGAATACCGGAGGAACACTTAGTGTGCTATCAAACGTCACAACGTAACTGGGTGATTATAAAGATGCTCTACAGGTGTCTCCGATGGTGTTTGTTCAGTTGGCATAGATCAAGATTAGGATTTGTCACTCTGATTGTCGGAGAGGTATCTCTGGGCCCTCTCGGTAATGCACATCACTATAAGCCTTGCAAGCAATGTGACTAATGAGTTAGTTGCGGGATGATGCATTACGGAACGAGTAAAGAGACTTGCTGGTAACGAGATTGAACTAGGTATTGAGATACCGACGATCGAATCTCGGGCAAGTAAAATACCGATGACAAAGGGAACAAAGTATGTTGTTGTCGGCGTTCTGGGAATGGGGCACCCCAGACTTGCCTGCCTGCGGCCCATGGCATGGCTATGCTGGCAGGCTTGTATGGCCCATCTTCATCAACAAGGCATTCAAGACCCTCGCGAGGGGCCAAGCCTCGCGAGGCGGACGACGCAAGACCTCCTCAGGATCTGCCTCGCCAGGCAGGCTCACGGAGCGGAGATATCAAGGCGGGGTAAACCTCGCGAGGCTCTCGTGACGTGAGCCATGACGATCAGGATCAGGCGGGCGCCAGCGCGCGCAGCGTCCTCATTTCCTCTTTGGTGCTAAGGCGGCAAGCGCAGGCGCGGAGTACCGAGGCATCAGGCAAAGGTTGCCATATCGGTGCAACGAGACCAGGACCGGAAGGACTGCAAGACGGAGGTCACCATGGAGCCCAAGACGGCATCACCAATAGAGCCTTATGCAGGCGAAGACCACTTTTTGTCAGGATAGCTTGTACTAGCTGTCCCCTTTCAAATTGCCCGCCGTTGTTGGCTCCCTTCCCGCTCAATATTTGGGAAGAGGACCAGGGCCTATATAAGTAGAGCTAGCCACCACCGTGAGAGAGGGAGATCGACTCGGTGCACCCACCAGTTCACCAAGAACAAGAACACCTCAACCTCGCGAGGCTGTTCTTCCCTTGTACTCTTCCTCATCAGCCCAAGAGGCAATCCACCCACCACACACTCGAGTAGGGTATTACAGCACATCGGCGGCCTGAACTAGTATAAACCTCGTGTCTTTCTTTGATTGCGAGTTCATCCGCGAGATCCAGCGAGCTAGAGCATAGATCGGTAGGAGGGAAAGAACTTCACGCGCACCCCAGAGTTCGAACCTTAAGGGTTTTGCCGGAACCCGTGATCCGACAGTTGTTATGCAGTTTGACCGATAAAGATCTTCGTAGAATATGTAGGAACCAATATGAGCATCCAGGTTCCACTATTGGTTATTGACTGGAGATGAGTCTCGGTCATGTCTACATAGTCCTCGAACCCGTAGGGTCCGCACGCTTAACGTTTGGTGACGATCGATATTATGAGTTTATGTGATTTGATGTACCGAAGGTTGTTCGGAGTCCCGGATGAGATCACGGACATGACGAGGAGTCTCGAAATGGTCGAGACGTAAAGATCAATATATTGGAAGGCTATATTCGGACATCGGGTATTTTTCGGACTACCGGAGAGTTACGGGAATTCGCCGGGGGGGAGGGTAAATGGGCCTTCATGGGCCTTAGTGGAAATAGAGGGTAGCAAGGAAGTGTGGGGTGCGCCCCCTCTAGGCCCAAATCGAATTGGTTTAGAGCTTTGGGGGCCGGCCCCCTCTTTCCTTCTCCCCTCCTCCTCTTTCCTTCCCCTCCTAGTTGGACTAGGAAAGGGGGAACCTACTCCTAGTAGGAGTAGGATTCCCCCCTTGGGGCGCACCCTATGAGGCCGCCGGCCCCCTCCCCTTGCTCCTTTATACACATGGCCAGGGGGCACCCCAAAGACACACACGTTGACATTGTCTTAGCCGTGTGCGGTGCCCCCCTCCACCACAATCCACCTCGGTCCGTAGTGCTTAGGCGAAGCCCTGCGCCGGTAACTTCATCATCACCGTCATCACGCCGTCGTGCTAACGAAGCTCTCCCTCGACACTCAGCTGGATCGAGAGTTCGTGGGACGTCACCGAGCCGGACGTGTGCAGGTCGCGGAGGTGCCGTACTTTCGGTACTAGGATCGGTCGGATCGTGAAGATATACGACTACATCAACCGCGTTGTCATAACGCTTCCGCTTACGGTCTTCGAGGGTATGTGGACTACACTCTCCCCTCTCGTTGCTATGCATCACCATGATCTTGCGTGTGCGTAGGATTTTTTTTTGAAATTACTGCGTTTCCCAATAGTGGTATCAGAGCCAGGTCTATGCGTAGATGTTATATGCACGAGTAGAACACAAGTGAGTTGTGGGCGATAATAGTCATACTGCTTACCAGCATGTCATACTTTGATTCGGCGGTATTGTTGGATGAAGCGGCCCGGACCGGCATTACGCGTACGCTTACGCGAGACTGGTTCTACCGACGTGCTTCGCACACAGGTGGCTGGCGGGTGTCAGTTCCTCCAACTTTAGTTGAATCGAGTGTGGCTACGCCCGGTCCTTGTTGAAGGTTAAAACAACACATACTTGACGAAAAATCGTTGTGGTTTTTGATGCGTAGGTAAGAACGGTTCTTGCTAAGCCCGTAGCAGCCACGTAAAACTTTTAACAACAAAGTAGAGGACGTCTAGCTTGTTTTTGCAGGGCATGTTGTGATATGATATGGTCAAGATATGATGAGATATAAATTGTTGTATGAGATGATCATGTTTTTGAAATTAACGGCAACTGGTAGGAGCCTTATGGTTGTCTCTTTATTGCATAAGACGCAAGTGACATGTAATTGCTTTACTTTATCGCTATGCGATAGCAATAGTTGCAAAAGCAATAGTTGGCAAGACGACCATATGATGACACGATGATAGAGATCATGGTGTCATGCCGGTGACGATAGAAATCATGACGGTACTTTTGAGATGGAGATCAAAGGCACAAGATGTTGATGGCCATATCATGTCACATATTTTGATTGCATGTGATGTTTATCTTTTATACATCTTATTTTTCTTGGTTCGGCGGTAGCTTTATAAGATGATCCCTTACTAAAATTTCAAGGTATAAGTGTTCTCCCTGAGTATGCACCGTTGCGACAGTTCTTTGTGCTGAGACACCACGTGATGATCGGGTGTGATAAGCTCTACGTTCACATACAACGGGTGCAAGCCAGTTTTGCACATGCAGAATACTCGGGTTAAACTTGACGAGCCTCGCATATGCAGATATGGCCTTGGAACATTGGAGACCGAAAGGTCGAAAGTGAATCATATAGTAGATATGATCAACATAGTTATGTTCACCATTGAAAACTACTCCATCCCACGTGATGATCGGACATGGTTTAGTTGATTTGGATCACGTGATCACTTAGATGATTAGAGGGATGTCTATCTAAGTGGGAGTTATTAAGTAATATGATTAATTGAACTTTAATTTATCATGAACTTTAATTGTATTAACCGGAAACTTAGTACATGTGTGAATACATAGACAAATAGAGTGTCCCTAGTATGCCTCTGATATGTCTCCAACGTATCTATAATTTATGAAGTATTCGTGCTATTATATTATCCATCTTGGATGTTTAATGGGCTTTACTATGCACTTTTATATTATTTTTGGGACTAACCTATTGACCTAGAGCCCAGTGCCAGTTTCTGTTTTTCCCTTGTTTCAGTGTTTTGAAGAAAAGGAATATCAAACGGAGTCCAAACGGAATGAAACCTTCGGGAAAGTTATTTTTGGAAAGAAAGCAATCCGGGAGACTTTGAGTGCACGTCAGGGGATCAACGAGGAAGGCACGAGGCAGGGGGGCGCGCCCACCCCCCTGGACGCGCCCTCCACCCTTGTGGGCCCCTATTGGCTCCCGTGACGTATTTCTTCCTCCTATATATACCAATATACCCTAAAACCATCGGGGGAAAGAATAGATCGGGAGTTCCGCCGCCGCAAGCCTCTGTAGCCACCAAAAACCAATCTAGACCCATTCCGGCACCCTGCAGGAGGGGGGAATCCCTCCCCGGTGGCCATCTTCATCATCCTGGCGCTCTCCATGACGAGGAGGGAGTAGTTCACCCTCGGGATTGAGGGTATGTACCAGTAGCTATGTGTTTGATCTTTCTCTCTCATGTTCTTGATTCGGCACGATCTTGATGAATCGCGAGCTTTGCTATTATAGTTGGATCTTATGATGTTTCTCCCCCTCTACTCTCTTGTAATGGATTGAGTTTTCCCTTTGAAGTTATCTTATCAGATTGAGTCTTTAAGGATTTGAGAACACTTGATGTATGTCTTGCGTGGGATACCCGTGGTGACAATGGGGTATTCTATTGATCCACTTGATGTATGTTTTGGTGATCAACTTGCAGGTTCCGCCCATGAACCTATGCATACGGGTTGGCACACATTTTCGTCTTGACTCTCCGGTAGAAACTTTGTGGCACTCTTTGAGGTTCTATGTGTTGGTTGAATAGATGAATCTGAGATTGTGTGATGCATATCGTATAATCATACCCACGGATACTTAAGGTGACATTGGGGTATCTAGGTGACATTAGGGTTTTGGTTGATGTGTGTCTTAAGGTGTTATTTTACTACGAACTCTAGGGCTGTTTGTGACACTTATAGGAATAGCCCAATGGATTGATCGAAAAGAATAACTTTGAGGTGGTTTCGTACCCTACCATAATCTCTTCATTTGTTCTCCGCTATTAGTGACTTTGGAGTGACTCTTTGTTGCATGTTGAGGGATAGTTATATGATCCAATTATGTTATTATTGTTGAGAGAACTTGCACTAGTGAAAGTATGAACCCTAGGCCTTGTTTCCTATCATTGCAATACCGTTTGTGCTCACTTTTATCATTAGTTACCTTGCTGTTTTTATATTTTCAGATTACAAAAACCTATATCTACCATCCATATTGCACTTGTATCACCATCTCTTCGCCGAACTAGTGCACCTATATAATTTACCATTGTATTGGGTGTCTTGGGGACACAAGAGATTCTTTGTTATTTGGTTGCAGGGTTATTTGAGAGAGACCATCTTCATCCTACGCCTCCCACGGATTGATAAACCTTAGGTCATCCACTTGAGGGAAATTTGCTACTGTCCTACAAACCTCTGCACTTGGAGGCCCAACAACGTCTACAAGAAGAAGGTTGCGTAGTAGACATCAAGCTTTTTTCTGGCGCCGTTGCCGGGGAGGTGAGTGCTTGAAGGTATATCTTTAGATCTTGCAATCGAATCTTTTTTGTTTCTTGTTTTATCACTAGTTTAGTTTATAAAAGAAAACTACAAAAAAATGGAATTGAGTTTGCCTCATACGCTTCATCTTTTTAATATCTTTCGTGAGTATGATGGAAAGGAAAATTGTGCCAAAGTGTTAGAAGAAGAAATCTATAAATGTTTGGCACTAAATCTTTGAATGATGAGCATGATTGCAATGTTGTTAGTATTGTTGGGGAACGTAGTAATTTCAAAAAATTTCCTACGCAAACGCAAGATCATGGTGACGCATAGCAACGAGAGGGGAGAGTGTTGTCCACGTACCCTCGTAGACCGAAAGCGGAAGCGTTTATCACAACACGGTTGATGTAGTCGTACGTCTTCACGATCCGACCGATCAAGTACCGAACGCACGGCACCTCCGAGTTCAGCACACGTTCAGCTCGATGACGTCCCTCGAACTCCGATCCAGCCGAGTGTTGAGGGAGAGTTTCGTCAGCACGACGGCGTGGTGACGATGATGATGTTCCACCGACGCAGGGCTTCGCCTAAGCTCCGCAACGGTATTTTCGAGGTGTAATATGGTGGAGGGGGGCACCGCACACGGCTAAAATATCGTATATCAACTTGTGTGTAGAGGTGCCCCCCTGCCCCCGTATATAAAGGAGCAAGGGGGAGGCCGGCTGCCTTGGGCGTGCCAAGGAGAGGGGCGGAGTCCTCCTCCTAGTAGGAGTAGGACTCCCCTTTCCTAGTCCAACTAGGAAGAGAGGGGGGAAGGAAAGAGAGGGAGAGGGAGAGGGAAAGAGGGGTTGCGCCCCCCTCCCCTAGTCCAATTAGGACTCCTCATGGGAGGGGGCGCGCCACCTCCTGGCTGCTGCCCTCTCTCTCCCCTCAAGGCCACTAAGGCCCAATACTTCCCCGGGGGGTTCCGGTAACCCCTACGGCACTCCGGTTTTATCCGAAACTTCTCCGGAACACTTCCGGTGTCCGAATATAGTCGTCCAATATATCAATCTTTATGTCTCGACCATTTCGAGACTCCTCGTCATGTCCGTGATCACATCCGGGACTCCGAACAACCTTCGGTACATCAAAACATATAAACTCATAATATAACTGTCATCGTAACGTTAAGCGTGCGGACCCTACGGGTTCGAGAACTATGTAGACATGACCGAGACACCTCTCCGATCAATAACCAATAGAGGAACCTGGATGCTCATATTGGTTCCCACATATTTTACGAAGATCTTTATCGGTCAAACCACATAACAACATACGTTGTTCCCTTTGTCATCGGTATGTTACTTGCCCGAGATTCGATCATCGGTATCTCGATACCTAGTTCAATCTCGTTACCGGCAAGTCTCTTTACTCGTTCCTTAATACATCATCCCGCAACTAACTCATTAGTTACAATCCTTGCAAGGCTTATAGTGATGTGCATTACCGAGTGGGCCCAGAGATACCTCTCCGACAATCGGAGTGACAAATCCTAATCTCGAAATACGCCAACCCAACAAGTACCTTTGGAGACACCTGTAGAGCACCTTTATAATCACCCAGTTACGTTGTGACGTTTGGTAGCACACAAAGTGTTCCTCCGGTAAACGGGAGTTGCATAATCTCATAGTCATAGGAACATGTATAAGTCATGAAGAAAGCAATAGCAACATACTAAACGATCGAGTGCTAAGCTAACGGAATGGGTCAAGTCAATCACATCATTCTCCTAATGATGTGATCTCGTTAATCAAATGACAACTCATGTCAATGGCTAGGAAACATAACCATCTTTGATTAACGAGCTAGTCAAGTAGAGGCATACTAGTGACACTCTGTTTGTCTATGTATTCACACATGTATTATGTTTCCGGTTAATACAATTCTAGCATGAATAATAAACATTTATCATGATATAAGGAAATAAATAATAAACATTTACTCGTAACTCAAATATTCTCCTCCACGATCAGATCGTAGAAACTTTATTTTCTTGTTACGATGATTTTCTACTTCACTCTGAAATTATATGAACTTTTCAAATGTTTCAGACTTTATGTTTCATTAAGTAGATATACCCATATCTGCTCAAATCATCTGTGAAGGTCAGAAAATAATGATACCTGCTACGAGCCTCAATATTCATCGGACCACATACATCTGTATGTATGATTTCCAACAAATCTGTTGCTCTCTCCATAGTTCCGGAGAACGGAGTTTTAGTCATCTTGCCCATGAGGCACGGTTCGCAAGCATCAAGTCATTCATAATCAAGTGATTCCAAAATCCCATCAGTATGGAGTTTCTTCATGCGCTTTACACCAATATGACCTAAACGGCAGTGCCACAAATAAGTTGCACTATCATTATTAACTTTGCATCTTTTGGCTTCATTATTATGAATATGTGTATCACTATGATCGAGATCGAACAAACTATTTTATTGGGTGTATGACCATAGAAGGTTTTATTCATGTAAACAGAACAACAATTATTCTCTAATTTAAATGAATAACCGTATTGCAACAAACATGATCAAATCATATTCATGCTCAACGCAAACACCAAATAACACTTATTTAGTTTCAACACTAATCCCGAAAGTATAGGGAGTGTGCGATGATGATCATATCAATCTTGGAACTACTTCCAACACACATCGTCACCTCGCCTTTTACTAGTCTCTGTTTATTCTGCAATTCCCGTTTCGAGTTACTACTCTTTAGCAACTGAACCAGTATCAAATACTGAGGGGTTGCTATAAACACTAGTAAGTACACATCAATAACATGTATATCCAATATACCTTTGTTCACTTTGCCATCCTTCTTATCCACCAAATACTTGGGCCAGTTCCGCTTCTAGTGACCAGTCCCTTTGCAGTAGAAGCACTTAGTCTCAGGCTTAGGACCAGACTTAGGCTTCTTCACTTGAGCAGCAACTTGCTTGCCGTTCTTCTTGAAGTTCCCCTTCTTCCCTTTGCCCTTTTCTTGAAACTAGTGGTCTCGTCAACCATCAACACTTGATGTTTTTCTTGATTTCTACCTTCGTCGATTTCAGCATCACGAGGAGCTCGGGAATTACCTTCGTCATCCCTTGCATACTGTAGTTCATCACGAAGTTCTACTAACTTGGTGATGGTGACTAGAGAATTCTGTCAATCACTATTTTATCTGGAAGATTAACTCCCACTTGATTCAAGCGATTGTAGTACCCAGACAATCTGAGCACATGCTCACTAGTTGAGCGATTCTCCTCCATCTTTTAGCTATAGAACTTGTTGGAGACTTCATATCTCTCAACTCGGGTATTTGCTTGAAATATTAACTTCAACTCCTGGAACATCTCATATGGTCCATGACGTTCAAAACGTCTTTGAAGTCCCGATTCTAAGCCGTTAAGCACGGTGTAATAAACTATCAAGTAGTCATCATATTGAGCTAGCCAAACGTTCATAACGTTTGCATCTGCTCCTGCAATAGGTCTGTCACCTAGCGGTGCATCAAGGACATAATTCTTCTGTGCAGCAATGAGGATAATCCTCAGATCACGGATCCAATCCGCATCATTGCTACTAACATCTTTCAACATAATTTTCTCTAGGAACATATCAAAAATAAACACAGGGAAGCAACAACGCGAGCTATTGATCTACAACATAATTTGCAAAATACTATCAGGACTAAGTTCATGATAAATTTAAGTTCAATTAATCATATTACTTAAGAACTCCCACTTAGATAGACATCCCTCTAATCCTCTAAGTGATCACGTGATCCATATCAACTAAACCATGTCCGATCATCACGTGAGATGGAGTAGTTTCAATGGTGAGCATCACTATGTTGATCATATCTACTATATGATTCACGCTCGACCTTTCGGTCTCCGTGTTCCGAGGCCATATCTGCATATGCTAGGCTCGTCAAGTTTAACCTGAGTATTCCGCGTGTGCAACTGTTTTGCACCCGTTGTATTTGAACGTAGAGCCTATCACACCCGATCATCACGTGGTGTCTCAGCACGAAGAACTTTCGCAACGGTGCATACTCAGGGATAACACTTTTATCTTGAAATTTTAGTGAGAGATCATCTTATAATGCTACCGTCAATCAAAGCAAGATAAGATGCATAAAAGATTAACATCACATGCAATCAATATAAGTGATATGATATGGCCATCATCATCTTGTGCTTGTGATCTCCATCTCCGAAGCACCGTCATGATCACCATCGTCACCGGCGCGACACCTTGATCTCCATCGTAGTATCGTTGTTGTCTCGCCAACTTATTGCTTTTACGACTATCGCTACCGGTTAGTGATAAAGTAAAACAATTACATGGCGATTGCATTGCATACAATAAAGCGACAACCATATGGCTCCTGCCAGTTACCGATAACTCGGTTACAAAACATGATCATCTCATACAATAAAATATAGCATCATGTCTTGACCATATCACATCACAACATGCCCTGCAAAAACAAGTTAGACGTCCTCTACTTTGTTGTTGCAAGTTTTACGTGGCTGCTACGGGCTTAGCAAGAACCGTTCTTACCTACGCATCAAAACCACAACGATAGTTTGTCAAGTTGGTGTTGTTTTAACCTTCGCAAGGACCGGGCGTAGCCATACTCGGTTCAACTAAAGTGAGAGAGACAGACACCCGCCAGTCACCTTTAAGCAACGAGTGCTCGCAACGGTGAAACCAGTCTCGCGTAAGCGTACGCGTAATGTCGGTCCGGGCCGCTTCATCTCACAATACCGCCGAACCAAAGTATGACATGCTGGTAAGCAGTATGACTTATATCGCCCACAACTCACTTATGTTCTACTCGTGCATAGCATCAACGCATAAAACCAGGCTCGGATGCCACTGTTGGGGAATGTAGTAATTTCAAAAAAATTCCTACGCACACGCAAGATCATGGTGATGCATAGCAACGAGAGGGGAGAGTGTTGTCCACGTACCCTCGTAGACCGAAAGCGGAAGCGTTTATCACAACGCGGTTGATGTAGTCGTACGTCTTCACGATCCGACCGATCAAGTACCGAACGCACGGCACCTCCGAGTTCAGCACACGTTCAGCTCGATGACGTCCCTCGAGCTCCGATCCAGCCGAGTGTTGAGGGAGAGTTTCATCAGCACGACGGCGTGGTGACGATGATGATGTTCCACCGACGCAGGGCTTCGCCTAAGCTCCGCAACGGTATTATCGAGGTGTAATATGGTGGAGGGGGGCACCGCACACGGCTAAAATATCGTATATCAACTTGTGTGTAGAGGTGCCCCCCTGCCCCCGTATATAAAGGAGCAAGGGGGAGGCCGGCTACCTTGGGCGCGCTAAGGAGAGGGGGGGGAGTCCTCCTCCTAGTAGGAGTAGGACTCCCCTTTCCTAGTCCAACTAGGAAGAGAGGGGGGGAAGGAAAGAGAGGGAGAGGGAGAGGGAAAGAGGGGTTGCGCCTCCCTCCCCTAGTCCAATTAGGACTCCTCATGGGAGGGGGCGCGCCACCTCCTGGCTGCTGCCCTCTCTCTCCCCTCAAGGCCCACTAAGGCCCAATACTTCCCCGGGGGGTTCCGGTAACCCCTCCGGCACTCCGGTTTTATCCGAAACTTCTCCGGAACACTTCCGGTGTCCGAATATAGTCGTCCAATATATCAATCTTTATGTCTCGACCATTTTGAGACTCCTCGTCATGTCCGTGATCACATCCGGGACTCCGAACAACCTTCGGTACATCAAAACATATAAACTCATAATATAACTGTCATCGTAACGTTAAGCGTGCGGACCCTACGGGTTTGAGAACTATGTAGACATGACCGAGACACCTCTCCGGTCAATAACCAATAGCGGAACTGGATGCTCATATTGGTTCCCACATATTCTACGAAGATCTTTATCGGTCAAACCGCATAACAACATACGTTGTTCCCTTTGTCATCGGTATGTTACTTGCCCGAGATTCGATCGTCGGTATCTCGATACCTAGTTCAATCTCGTTACCGGCAAGTCTCTTTACTCGTTCCGTAATACATCATCCCGCAACTAACTCATTAGTTACAATCCTTGCAAGGCTTATAGTGATGTGCATTACCGAGTGGGCCCAGAGATACCTCTCCGACAATCGGAGTGACAAATCCTAATCTCGAAATACGCCAACCCAACAAGTACCTTTGGAGACACCTGTAGAGCACCTTTATAATCACCCAGTTACATTGTGACGTTTGGTAGCACACAAAGTGTTCCTCCGGTAAACGGGAGTTGCATAATCTCATAGTAATAGGAACATGTATAAGTCATGAAGAAAGCAATAGCAACATACTAAACGATCGAGTGCTAAGCTAACGGAATGGGTCAAGTCAATCACATAATTCTCCTAATGATGTGATCTCGTTAATCAAATGACAACTCATGTCAATGGCTAGGAAACATAACCATCTTTGATTAACGAGCTAGTCAAGTAGAGGCATACTAGTGACACTCTGTTTGTCTATGTATTCACACATGTATTATGTTTCCGGTTAATACAATTCTAGCATGAATAATAAACATTTATCATGATATAAGGAAATAAATAATACTTTATTATTGCCTCTAGGGCATATTTCCTTCAAGTATGAACTCCTTGAATATCGATGATGCTAATGATATGCAAAGCCACAAGCTTGGGGAAGCTATGTTTGATGAAGATGATATTTTTTGTCCCCCAAGCTTTGATGAGAAAATTTACTATTATGAAAGCATGCCTCCTATCTATGATGATTATTGTGATGACACGTATGCTTTAAAGAATAATGATAACCATGAAACTTGTCATCTTGATCTTAATTTTCAATCATATGATAGTTATTTTGTTGAGTTTGCTCCCACTACTATTCATGAGAAGAAATTTGCTTATGTGGAGGGTAATAAAAATTCTATGCTTGTAGATCATGAAAAGAATGCTTTAGGTGCTGGCTATATTGTTGAATTCATTCATGATGCTACTGAAAATTATTATGAGGGAGGAATATATGCTTGTAGGAATTGCAATAATATCAAGTTTCCTCTCTATGTGCTTAAAGTGTGCTATCAAATGTCACAACGTAACTGGGTGATTATAAAGATGCTCTACAGGTGTCTCCGATGGTGTTTGTTGAGTTGGCATAGATCAAGATTAGGATTTGTCACTCCGATTGTCGGAGAGGTATCTCTGGGCCCTCTCGGTAATGCACATTACTATAAGCTTTGCAAACAATGTGACTAATGAGTTAGTTGCGGGATGATGCATTACGGAACGAGTAAAGAGACTTTCCGGTAACGAGATTGAACTAGGTATTGAGATACTGACGATCAAATCTCAGGCAAATAACATACCGATGACAAAGGGAACAAAGTATGTTGTTATGCGGTTTGACCGATAAAGATCTTCGTAGAATATGTAGGAACCAATATGAGCATCCAGGTTCCGCTATTGGTTATTGACCGGAGAAGAGTCTCGGTCATGTCTACATAGTTCCCGAACCCGTAGGGTCCGCACGCTTAACGTTTGGTGACGATCGGTATTATGAGTTTATGTGATTTGATGTACCGAAGGTTATTTGATATATTGGAAGGCCATATTCGGACATCGGAAAGGTTCCGAGTGATTCAGGTATTTTTCGGAGTACTCGAGAGTTATGGGAATTCGCTGGGGGGGTCAATGGGCCTTCACGGGACTTAGTGGAAATAGAGGGCATGAAGGAAGTGTGGGGTGCGCCCCCTCTAGGCCCAATCCGAATTGGTTTAGAGCCTTGGGGGCCGGCCCCCTCTTTCCTTCTCCCCTCCTCCTCTTTCCTTCCCCTCCTAGTTGGACTAGGAAAGGGGGAACCTACTCCTAGTAGGAGTAGGATTCCCCCCTTGGGGCGCACCCTATGAGGCCGCCGGCCCCCTCCCCTTTCTCCTTTATATATGTGGCCAGGGGGCACTCCAAAGACACACAAGTTGACATTGTCTTAGCCGTGTGCGGTGCCCCCCTCCACCACAATCCACCTCGGTCCGTAGTGCTTAGGCGAAGCCCTGCGCCGGTAACTTCATCATCACCGTCATCACGCCGTCGTTCTGACGAAGCTCTCCCTCGACACTCAGCTGGATCGAGAGTTCGTGGGACATCACCGAGCTGAACGTGTGCAGATCGCGGAGGTGCCGTACTTTCAGTACTAGGATTGGTCGGATCGTGAAGACGTACGACTACATCAACCACGTTGTCATAACGCTTCCGCTTACGGTCTACGAGGGTACGTGGACTACACTCTCCCCTCTCGTTGCTATGCATCACCATGATCTTGCATGTGCGTAGGAATTTTTTGGAAATTACTGCGTTCCCCAACAGTGATGCATAGCAACGATAGGGGAGAGTGTTGTCTACGTACCCTCGTAGACCGAAAGCGGAAGCGTTATGACAACGCGGTTGATGTAGTCATACGTCTTCACGATCCGACCAATCCTAGTACCGAAAGTACGGCACCTCCGTGATCTGCACACGTTCAGCTTGGTGACGTCCCACGAACTCTCGATCCAGCTAAGTGTCGAGGGAGAGCTTGGTCAGCACGATGGCGTGATGACGGTGATGATGAAGCTACCGGCGCAGGGCTTCACCTAAGCACTACGACGATATGACCGAGGTGGATTATGGTGGAGGGGGGCACCGCACACGGCTAAAACTGTTGTCTGTTGTGTCTTTGGGGTGTCCCCTGCCCACGTATATAAAGGAGGGAGGAGGAGGAGGCCGGCCCTAGAGGGGGCGCGCCAAGTGTGGGGAGTCCTACTAGGACTCCCAAGTCCTAGTAGGATTCCCCTTTTCCTTTCCGGAGTAGGAGAGAAGAAACAGGGAAAGAGAGAGGGAGTAGGAAAGGGCAAGGGGGGGGGCGCCCCCTTTCCCCTAGTCCAATTCGGACCCATGGGGGGCGCCTCCTTCCCTTTGGCCTGCCTCCTCTATTCCCGTATGGCCCAATAAGGCCCAATACTTCTCCCGGGGAATTCCCGTAACTCTCTGGTACTCCGAAAAATATCCGAATCACTCAGAACCTTTGCGATGATCGAATATATCCGTCCAATATATCAATCTTTATGTCTCGACCATTTCGAGACTCCTCGTCATGTCCGTGATCATATCCGGGACTCCGAACTACCTTCGGTACATCAGAACACATAAACTCATAAAACCGATCGTCACCGAACTTTAAGCGTGCGGACCCTACGGGTTCGAGAACTATGTAGACATGACCGAGACACATCTCCGGTCAATAACCAATAGCGGAACCTAGATGTTCATATTGGCTCCCACATATTCTATGAAGATCTTTATCAGTTAAACTGCATAACAACATACATTGTTCCCTTTGTCATTGGTATGTTACTTGCCCGAGATTCGATCGTCGGTATCTCAATACCTAGTTCAGTCTCGTTACCGGCAAGTCTCTTTACTCGTTCCGTAATGCATCATCCCGCAACTAACACATTAGTCACATTACTTGCAAGGCTTATAGTGATGTGCATTACCGAGAGGGCCCAGAGATACCTCTCCGACAATCGGAGTGACAAATCCTAATCTCGATCTATGCCAACTCAACAAACACCATTGGAGACACCCGTAGAACACCTTTATAATCACCTAGTTACGTTGTGACGTTTGGTAGCACACAAAGTGTTCCTCCGGTAAACGGGAGTTGCATAATCTCATAGTCATAGGAACATGTATAAGTCATGAAGAAAGCAATAGCAACATACTAAACGATCAAGTGCTAAGCTAACGGAATGGGTCAAGTCAATCACATCATTCTCTAATGATGTGATCCCGTTAATCAAATGAAAACTCATGTCTATGGCTAGGAAACTTAACCATCTTTGATTCAATGAGCTAGTCAAGTAGAGGCATACTAGTGACACTCTGTTTGTCTATGTATTCACACATGTACTAAGTTTCCGGTTAATACAATTCTAGCATGAATAATAAACATTTATCATGATATAAGGAAATATAAATAACAACTTTATTATTGCCTCTAGGGCATATTTCCTTCATAAACATGCTCTTTGTTAAGTTAGTTTACAATAGTGAACACATTCAGGGACAAGGAGGAATGATCTTTATAGGGAGCACCTATGCATCAGATACCTAAAATTTTGTTATGTTTTAGTCACATTGATCTTGATCTGCCAGATAAGGAATCAACCGACAGGGAAGAAGACAGAAGAAAAGGGGGAGAAAAGGCGATTGAATTATGTTTCTTTTTCATTTGAATTACCTAGGACCACAAAAACTGAGCTGGCAAACCGATCCGGATTAAAGGTGTTTTTTAACCCGTTAAATTCGCCCCACACCACCCTCTTCTTCCCCACGACCCTACCTTTTTCCCATTATCCCAGATCGCCCTGTTCCCCAGCTGCCACCGTTAACAACAAGTGAAAGATGGGTGAAGATTAAGAAATCCAGAAGATCTGAAAATTGAATGGGAAACAAATTGCAAAAGATGGATGACCCTAAGACATGGACGGGGCTGCTTACAGAGGTCAGAATTCTCTTAAACCCTTCCAGCTAATTGCCTAGATGACGCATGATCAATCCGCTTATCAGTCAGATTTTCATGTGCTTCACACGGATTATCCGACTAGATTCCACTCGAGGAAAAAATGTTTTCACTTGGACGACAAATTTTCACTCGGACGGCAATTTTCATTCGGATTACCCGATTGGTTTTTTCAGTCTCACCTTGTTTTGACTCCACGAGTTGCATACGACCTCGGATTGAGAAGATTTATATATGAAAATCAATCCGCTCGACGAGACGAAGACAATGTATGTACGGAAAGCCATTATATGAGGCCGTCCTAGAGGGTTAATCGGCCGAACAGTACTCTGAATACGAAAAGTCAGCATTCCAAGCACAACTTTGGGCCCCGAAATGGGATCGGACGACGATAACCCAAATATCGAAGTTGTTCATTCTGACAATATGGTACCTTTTAATATTCATAACTTTATTGGTCGAGGCCATCATATATACGTTTCTTGCCGCGCCAAAATCTGGTGTCAACACTACCATATTGCGGATGGTACCTATGCAACGGCGGACGAATGAGAGGTGTGGACAGGCGGTGGAGGACAGGCGGTGGAGGACAAGCAGCGTGGAGGCCCGATGTAGTGGTCAAGGTCGCGGATGTCGGATCACGGGTTCCGGCAAAACCCAAAAGGTTCGAACACTGGGGTGCGCGCGAAGATCTCTCCTCTCCCAAGCTCTCGCACTCCATGATCTAGCGGACTAACTCGCCGGACCCAAAGAACACAGAGACACAAGATTTATACTGGTTTGGGCCACCGATGTGGTGTAATACCCTACTCCAGTGTGGTGTGGTGGATTGCCTCTTGGGCTGGGGATGAACAGTACAAGGGGAAGAACAACCTCCTGAGGCGAGGTGTTCTTGTGCTGGTGAGCTGGACAAGGGTCCCTCCCGCTCTTCTGTGGTGGCTAGTCCTATTTATAGGGGCCCGGGTCCTCTTCCCAAATATTGAGCGGGAAGGGATCCCACAACGGCCAAGTTTGAAGGGGAACAACTAGTACAGCTTATCCTGACAAAAGCGGTCTTCGCCTGCCAAAGGCTCTGGTGGTGACGCTGTCTTGGGCTCCACAGTGACCTCCATCCTGCCGTCCTGCTGGTCTTGGTCTCGTTGCACCGATATGGAAACCTTTTCCTGATGCCTCGGGACTCCGCGCCTGCGCTTGCCCCTTTAGCATCAAAGAGGGAACAAGGACACTGCGCGCGCGGGCGCCCGCCTGGCACCCGCATGGTTGTGGTCGTCATTGCTTGCGTCATTGGAACCTCGCGAGGTTCGCCTTGCCTTGATCTCTCCGCTCCTCGCGAGCCAGCCTGGTGAGGCCGCTCCTGAGGAGGTCTTGCGTCGTCTGCCTCGCGAGGGTCTTGAGTGCTTGCTGGCGAAGATGGGCCGTACGGGCCCGCTGGTAGAGCCACGCCATGGGCCGCAGGCAGGCAAGTCTGGGGACCCCCGTTCCCGGAACGCCGACAGTAGCCCTCGGGCCCAAGGCGCGCTCGGGCTTGGCTTCGAGGCGCAGCCAAAGGGCAAGTGCGGAGCACCGCGGGCCCCAACAGCCTGTGGCCTTGGTCGACGCGTGGCGATTGATTGGACGTGGGCGTCTCCGCTTCCTCGCGCTGCCTCGGCAACTGCCCGACTTGATGAGTCCCTGCTGCATGCAGAGAAAAATCATCATTACCTGTGATTGTGGGGGTCGCCGGTTGGCCTTCCCTCGCTATAAATGAGGAGGGGGGCAGAGCCCCCGTCGCTCATCCCTTCCTGCTCGGCTGGCTTCCTCTTCCTTGCTCTATTGCCAGTGGTGACATTCATGGGGCCTGCGAAGAGGTTCTCGGCCGCGGAGAAGGGGAAGGCTCGCCGAGTGGAGCCCGGCTCTCTGGCGCCCAAGCATGGACGCGGCCGTCCTCGCAAGCACACCGCGACCCCTGCCGTGGCACCCCGCGGCCGCGGCGGTGCCGCTTCGCGCGGTGGGGATCGCCCTGGTCGTGGCAGCCTTGTTGGTGAAGGAAGACGTGTCGTGGTCGCGCGGCCTCCCCGGCCGCGCTTCCACTCTGCGGAGGTGCTGCCGGAGTTCGTTGTGTGGTCGGAGAACTCGGCCGGCAACTGGCTTCAGCTCTCACACTTCTTTGTCGACGAGCTGTCGACCGTCAGTCCAGGCGGACTCTGGCTGCAGGCGGACGGCTGCTGCAGCAGGGCTTCCTGGGTCGCGGTTGAGGTCTCCGTCGTGGTCAACATAGCCCTGGCTCGCGGCTGGCAGACGTTTGCCCGCTCGTGAGGCCTGGGCAGGCGGTGCACCCTCCACTTCAAGTACGATGGCGACACGACCCTCTATGTGAGGGTGTTTGGGGAAGACGGTCGCAGCGCCGGGTGCTGCCCCGAGATCAACAACGGTGACGAGGTGCTCGGCCTTGGCGATGGTCGTGACGAGGATGAAAGCGAGCCCGCCCCTGGTGCCGACCGCGCCTTGTCCAGCTATGGCGGTTCTTCCTCCGGTGACAGCTCCAGCAGCGGCGGCTATGACCAGCCGCCACGTCGCCGCGCTCGCTTCGAAGGTGGCAGCGGGTCGTCTCACCGCTGCGCTCCAGTGAAGCACGAGGAAGGATCCGACTGAGCTCGGGAGAGTGCCGTGGGCCCGCCCCGCTTTTGTTTCATTCTTCTTTTCCTTCCTGCATTGAGAGAGACAGGTATGGGGCCTCATGGGGGTGTGCAACAGCTATGATTTCCAAGTTGTTATGCTATGCCTATTGTTCCTGAGTTGTGCTGCAATATCAATATTTTATATAGGCATGTAGGAACAACTTAGCTTAACGCGCTTGAAGTAGTAGCTGCGTGCCTCATGAGGCTTCCGTGGCTCGGGAGGCGTCTGGGGACTGCAAAAATTTGTTAGAAAATTCTTATTCGCCGAGCCCTGGTTGTAGGCGCAGCCGACCGCAGCCCAGCGCTACGCATCGCGGTACCCGAGGGGTACGGACTTGAGGGAGGTGCACCAGTTTGTGAGCTCGAGTGAGGGTGCCTCGCGAAGAATAGGAAAAACGCTCACGGGGGCACCCATCCAGCCCCCTCGCGAGGCATGCGAGGGAGAGTACGGGCCAAAACGAGGAACCGAGGACGGAAAAAGGAAGCTCAAGGCAATAGAATCAGATCAGCAAACAACGACAGAGGGCAAATTTTGAATTAAAGAAGAGCGAGCAAACCACAGAAAGCAAATGAAAAGCCGCGTCCGGCACCTAGTCTAGTCTTCTTGACTTCTCACCAGCGCGGAGCTAAGTGTTGCCACTATGACGTGGGAGGGAGCTGTTGGGGAACGTAGTAATTTCAAAAAAAATCCTACGCACACGCAGGATCATGGTGATGCATCGCAACGAGAGGGGAGAGTGTTGTCCACGTACCCTCACAGACCGAAAGCGCAAGCATTAGCACAACGCGGTTGATGTAGTCATACGTCTTCATGATCCGACCAATCCAAGTACCGAACGTACGGCACCTCCAAGTTCAGCACACGTTCAGCTCGATGACGCCCCGCGAACTCCGATCCAGCAGAGCTTCACGGGAGAGTTCCGTCAGCACGACGGCATGATGACGGTGATGATGTTGCTACCGACGCATGGCTTCGCCTAAGCACCGCTACGATATGACCGAGGTGGAATATGGTGGAGGGGGGCACCGCACACGGCTGGAATAAATCAACAGATCAACTTGTGTGTTTGGGGTGCCCCTGCCCCCGTATATAAAGGAGGGGAGGAGGAGAGGGCCGGCCAGGGTTGAGGCGCGCCCAAGGGGGGGCAATCCTACTCCAAGTAGGTTTGGCCCCCACCTTTCCTATTCCAAGAAGGAGAAGGGGGAAGGAGAAGGTGGAGAGAAGGAAGGAGAGGGGGGCCGCCGCCCCTTTGCCTTGTCCAATTCGGATTGGGGCAAGGGGGGCCGCGCGCCACCTCCTGGCTGCCCTCTCTCTTCTCCACTAAGGCCCATAAGGCCCAATAGCTTCCCGGGGGGAAGGGGGTTCCGGTAACCCCCGGTACTCCAGTATATGTCCGAAACCTCCCGGAACCTTTCCGGTGTCCGAACATAGTCGTCCAATATATCTATCTTTACGTCTCGACCATTTTGAGACTCCTCGTCATGTCCGTGATCACATCCGGGACTCCGAACTACCTTCGGTACATCAGAACACAAAAACTCATAATACCGATCGTCACCAAAATTTAAGTGTGCGGACCCTACGGGTTCGAGAACTATGTAGACATGACCGAGACACGTCTCCGGTCAATAACCAATAGTGGAACCTAGATGCTCATATTGGCTCCCACATATTCTACAAAGATCTTATCGGTCAAACCGCATAACAACATACTTTGTTCCCTTTGCCATCGGTATGTTACTTGCCCGAGATTCGATCGTCGGTATCTCAATACCTAGTTCAATCTCGTTAAAAGCAAGTCTCTTTACTCGTTCCATAATGCATCATCCCGCAACTAACTCATTAGTCACATTGCTTGCAAGGCTTATAGTGATGTGCATTACCGAGAGGGCCCAGAGATACCTCTCCGACAATCAGAGTGACAAATCCTAATCTCGAAATACGCCAACTCAACAAGTACCTTCGGAGACACCTGTAGAGCACCTTTATAATCACCTAGTTACGTTGTGACGTTTGGTAGCACACAAAGTGTGCCTCCGGTAAACGGGAGTTGCATAATCTCATAGTCATAGGAACATGTATAAGTCATGAAGAAAGCAATAGCAACATACTAAACGATCAAGTGCTATGCTAACGGAATGGTTCAAGTCAATCACACATTCTCCTAATGATGTGATCTCGTTTATCAAATGACAACTCATGTCTATGGTTAGGAAACTTAACCATCTTTGATCAACGAGCTAGTCAAGTAGAGGCATACTAGTGACACTCTGTTTGTCTATGTATTCACACATGTATTATGTTTCCGGCTAATACAATTCTAGCAAGAATAATAAACATTTATCATGAAATAAGGAAAAAAATAATAACTTTATTATTGCCTCTAGGGCATATTTCCTTCAGTCTCCCACTTGCACTAGAGTCAGTAATCTAGATCACATCGCCATGTGATTTAACATCAATAGTTCACATCACCATGTGATTAACACCCATAGTTCACACCGTCATGTGACCAACACCCAAAGGGTTTACTAGAGTCAGCAATCTAGTTCACATCGCCATGTGATTAACACCCAAAGAGTACAAAGGTGTGATCATGTCTTGCTTGTGAGAGAAGTTTAGTCAACGGGTCTGCCAAATTCAGATCCGTGTGTATTTTGCAAATTTCTATGTCAACAATGCTCTCCACGGAGCTACTCTAGCTAATTGCTCCCACTTTCAATATGTATCCAGATTCAGATTTAGAGTCATCCAGATCAGTGCCAAAACTTGCATCGACGTAACCCTTTACGATGAACTTTTTGTCACCTCCATAACCGAGAAACATATCCTTATTCCACTAAGGATAATTTTGACCAATGTCCAGTGATCTACTCCTAGATCACTATTGTACTCCCTTGCCAAACTCAGGGCAGGGTATACAATAGGTCTGGTACACAGCATGGCATACTTTGTAGAACCTATGGCTGAGGCATAGGGAATGACTTTCATTCTCTCTCTATCTTCTGCCGTGGTCGGGTTTTGAGTCTTACTCAACTTCACACCTTGCAACACAGGCAAGAACTCTTTCTTTGACTGTTCCATTTTGAACTACTTAAAAAACTTGTCAAGGTATGTACTCATTGAAAAAACTCATCAAGCGTTCTTGATCTATCTCTATAGATCTTGATGCTCAATGTGTAAGCAGCTTCACCGAGGTATTTCGTTGAAAAACTCCTTTCAAACACTCCTTTATGCTTTCCAGAAGATTCTACATCATTTCCGATCAACCATATGTCATTCACATATACTTATCAGAAAGGCTGTAGTGATCCCACTCACTTTCTTGTAAATACAGGCTTCACCGCAAGTCTGTATAAAGCTATATACTTTGATCAACTTATCAAAGCGTATATTCCAACTCCGAGATGCTTG
The DNA here is from genome assembly GCF_002575655.3 of Aegilops tauschii subsp. strangulata. NCBI lineage: Eukaryota > Viridiplantae > Streptophyta > Magnoliopsida > Poales > Poaceae > Aegilops > Aegilops tauschii. Next base: position 360,551,449 of record NC_053035.3, read on the forward strand.
CACCAGTCCATAGATGGATCGCTGGAGCTTGCATATTTTGTTAGCACCTTTAGGATTGACAAAACCTTCTGGTTGCATCATATACAACTCTTCTTTAATAAATCCATTAAGGAATGCGGTTTTGTTTATCCATTTGCCAGATTTCAAAAATGCGGCAATTGCTAACATGATTCGGACAGACTTAAGCATCGCTACGAGTGAGAAAATTTCATCGTAGTCAACACCTTGAACTTTGTCAAAAACCTTTTTCGACAAGTCTAGCTTTGTAGATAGTAACACTACTATTAGCGTCCGTCTTCCTCTTGAAGATACAATTATTTTCTATGGCTTGCCGATCATCAGGCAAGTCAACCAAAGTCCACACTTTCTTCTCATACATGGATCCCATCTCAGATTTCATGGCCTCAAGCCATTTTGCGGAATCTGGGCTCATCATCGCTTCCTCATAGTTCGTAGGTTCGTCATGGTCAAGTAACATGACCTTCAGAACAGGATTACCGTACCACTCTGGTGCGGATCTTACTCCGGTTGACCTACGAGGTTCGGTAGTAACTTGATTTGAAGTTACATGATCATCATCATTAGCTTCCTCACTAATAGGCGTAGGAGTCATAGAAACAGATTTCTGTGATGAACTACTTTCCAATAAGGTAGCAGGTACGTTTACCTCATCAAGTTCTACTTTCCTCCCACTCACTTCTTTCGAGAGAAACTCCTTCTCTAGAAAGGATCCATTCTTAGGAACGAATATCTTGCCTTCGGATCTGTGATAGAAGGTGTACCCCTTTGGGTATCCTATGAAGACACATTTCTCTGATTCGGGTTTGAGCTTATCAGGATGAAACTTTTTCTTATAAGCATCGCAACCCCAAACTTTAAGAAACGACAACTTTGGTTTCTTGCCAAACCACAGTTCATACGGTGTCATCTCAACGGATTTAGATGGTGCCCTTTTTAACGTGAATGCAGCTGTCTTTAATGCATAACCCTAAAATGATAGTGGTAAATCGGTAAGAAACATCATAGATTGCACTATATCCAATAAAGTACGGTTATGACATTCAGACACACCATTATGTTGTGGTGTTCCAGGTGGCGTGAGTTGCGAAACTATTCCGCATTGTTTCAAATGAAGACCAAACTCATAACTCAAATATTCTCCTCCACGATCAGATCGTAGAAACTTTATTTTCTTGTTACGATGATTTTCTACTTCACTCTGAAATTCTTTGAACTTTTCAAATGTTTCAGACTTATGTTTCATCAAGTAGATATACCCATATCTGCTCAAATCATCTGTGAAGGTCAGAAAATAACGATACACGCCGCGAGCCTCAACACTCATCGGACTGCATACATCAGTATGTATTATTTCCAATACTTCAGTTGCTCGCTCCATTGTTCCAGAGAACGGAGTCTTAGTCATCTTGCCCATAGGGCATGGTTTGCAAGCATAAAGTGATTCCAAAATCCCATCCGCATGGAGTTTCTTCATGCGCTTTACACCAATATGACCTAAACGGCAGTGCCACAAATAAGTTGCACTATCATTATTAACTTTGCATCTTTTGGTTTCAATATTATGAATATGTGTATCACTACGATCAAGATCCAACAAACTATTTTCATTGGGTGTATGACCATAGAAGGTTTTATTCATGTAAACAGAACAACAATTATTCTCTAACTTAAATGAATAACTGTATTGCAATAAACATGATCAAATCATATTCATGCTCAACGTAAACACTAAATAACACTTATTTAGGTTCAACACTAATCCCGAAAGTATAGGGAGTGTGCGATGATGATCATATCAATCTTGGAATCACTTCCAACACACATCGTCACTTCACCCTCAACTAGTATCTGTTTATTCCGTAACCCCTGTTTCGAGTTACTAATTTTTAGCAACCGAACAAGTATCAAATACCCAGGGGCTACTATAAACACTAGTAAGGTACACATCAATAACCTGTATATCAAATATACCCTTGTTCACTTTGCCATCCTTCTTATCCACCAAATATTCATGGCATTTCCGCTTCCAATGACCATTTCCTTTGTAGTAGAAGCACTCAGTTTCAGGCTTTAGTCTAGCTTTGGGCTTCTTCACGGAAGTGACAACTTGCTTGCCGTTCTTCTTGAAGTTCCCCTTCTTCCCTTTGCCCTTTTCTTGAAACTAGTGGTCTTGTCAACCATCAACACTTGATGTTTTTCTTGATTTCTACCTTCGTCGATTTCAGCATCACGAGGAGCTCGGGAATTACCTTCGTCATCCCTTGCATACTGTAGTTCATCACGAAGTTCTACTAACTTGGTGATGGTGACTAGAGAATTCTGTCAATCACTATCTTATCTGGAAGATTAACTCCCACTTGATTCAAGCGATTGTAGTACCCAGAAAATCTGAGCACATGCTCACTGCTTGAGCTATTCTCCTCCATCTTTTAGCTATAGAACTTGTTGGAGACTTCATATCTCTCAACTCAGGTATTTGCTTGAAATATTAACTTCAACTTCTGGAACATCTCATATGGTCCATGACATTCAAAACGTCTTTGAAGTCCTGATTTTAAGCCGTTAAGCATGGTGCACTAAACTATCAAGTAGTCATCATATTGAGCTAGCCAAACGTTCATAATGTCTGTATCTGCTCCTGCAATAGGTCTGTCACCTAGCGGTGCATCAAGGACATAATTCTTCTGTGCAGCAATGAGGATAATCCTCAGATCACGGATCCAATCCGCATCATTGCAACTAACATCCTTCAACTTAGTTTTCTCTAGGAACATATCAAAAAATAAAACAGGGGAGCTAAACGCGAGCTATTGATCTACAACATAGATATGCTAATACTACGAGGACTAAGATCATGATAAATTGAAGTTCAATTAGTCATATTACTTAAGAACTCCCACTTAGATAGACATCCCTCTAATCATCTAAGTGATCACGTGATCCAAATCAACTAAACCATGTCCGATCATCACGTGAGATGGAGTAGTTTTCAATGGTGAACATCACTATGTTGATCATATCTACTATATAATTCACGCTCGACCTTTCGGTCTCAGTGTTCCGAGGCCATATCTGCATATGCTAGGCTCGTCAAGTTTAACCCGAGTATTTTGCGTGTGCAAAACTGGCTTGCACCCGTTGTAGATGAACGTAGAGCTTATCACACCCGATCATCACGTGGTGTCTCGGCACGACGAACTTTGGCAACGGTGCATACTCAGGGAGAACACTTTTATCTTGAAATTTAGTGAGAGATCATCTTATAATGTTACCGCCAATCAAAGCAAAATAAGATGCATAAAAGATAAACATCACATGCAATCAATATAAGTGATATGATATGGCCATCATCATCTTGTGCTTGTGATCTCCATCTCCGAAGCACCGTCATCATCACCATCGTCACCGGCACGACACCTTGATCTCCATCGTAGCATGATTGTCGTCTCACCAACTATTGCTTCTACGACTATCGCTACCGCTTAGTGATAAAGTAAAGCAATTATAGGGCGATTGCATTGCATACAATAAAGCGACAACCATATGGCTCCTGCCAGTTGCCGATAACTCGGTTACAAAACATGATCATCTCATACAATAAAATATAGCATCATGCCTTGACCATATCACATCACAACATGCCCTACAAAAACAAGTTAGACGTCCTCTACTTTGTTGTTGCAAGTTTTACGTGGCTGCTACGGGCTGAGCAAGAACCGTTCTTACCTACGCATCAAAACCACAACGATAGTTCGACAAGTTAGTGCTGTTTTAACCTTCTCAAGGACCGGACTGCATACATCGGTATGTATTATTTCCAATAATTCAGTTGCTCGCTCCATTGTTCCGGAGAACGGAGTCTTAGTCATCTTGCCCATAGGGCATGGTTTGCAAGCATCAAGTGATTCATAATCAAGTGATTCCAAAATCCCGTCAGCATGGAGTTTCTTCATGCGCTTTACACCAATATGACCTAAACGGCAGTGCCACAAATAAGTTGCACTATCATTATTAACTTTGCATCTTTTGGCTTCAATATTATGAATATGTGTATCACTACGATCGAGATCCAACAAACTATTTTCATTGGGTGTATGACCATAGAAGGTTTTACTCATGTAAACAGAACAACAATTATTCTCTAACTTAAATGAATAACTGTATTGCAATAAACATGATCAAATCATATTCATGCTCAACGCAAACACCAAATAACACTTATTTAGGTTCAACACTAATCCCGAAAGTATAGGGAGTGTGTGATGATGATCATATCAATCTTGGAATCACTTCCAACACACATCGTCACTTCACCCTCAACTAGTCTCTGTTTATTCTGTAACTCCTGCTTCGAGTTACTAATTTTTAGCAACCGAACAAGTATCAAATACCCAGGGGCTACGATAAACACTAGTAAGGTACACATCAATAACCTGTATATCAAATATACCCTTGTTCACTTTGCCATCCTTCTTATCCACCAAATATTCAGGGCATTTCCGCTTCCAGTGACCATTTCCTTTGCAGTAGAAGCACTCAGTTTCAGGCTTTAGTCTAGCTTTGGGCTTCTTCACGGAAGTGACAACTTGCTTGCCATTCTACATGAAGTTCCCTTTCTTTCCCTTTGCCCTTTTCTTGAAACTAGTGGTCTTGTTAATCATCAACACTTGATGCTCTTTCTTGATTTCTACCTTCATCGATTTCATCATCATGAAAAGCTCGGGAATCGGTTTTGTCATCCCTTGCATACTATAGTTCATCACGAAGTTCTACTAACTTGGCGATGGTGACTAGAGAATTCTGTCAATCACTATCTTATCTGGAAGATTAACTCCCACTTGATTCAAGCGATTGTAGTACCCAGACAATCTGAGCACATGCTCACTGCATGAGCTATTCTCCTCCATCTTTTAGCTATAGAACTTGTTGGAGACTTCATATATTTCAACTCGGGTATTTGCTTGAAATATTAACTTCAACTCCTGGAACATCTCATATGGTCCATGACATTCAAAACGTCTTTGAAGTCCCGATTTTAAGCCATTAAGCATGGTGCAGTAAACTATCAAGTAGTCATCATATTGAGCTAGCCAAACGTTCATAACGTGTATCTGCTCCTGCAATAGGTCTGTCACCTAGCGGTGCATCAAGGACATAATTCTTCTGTGCAGCAATGAGGATAATCCTCAGATCACGGATCCAATCCGCATCATTGCTACTAACATCTTTCAACTTAGCTTTCTCTAGGAACATATCAAAAAATAAAACAGGGGAGCTAAACAGGCCCAATAGCTTCCCGGGGGCGGGGGGGGGGGGGGGGGTTCCGGTAACCCTCGGTACTCCGATATGTCCGAAACCTCCCGGAACCTTTCCGGTGTCCGAACATAGTCGTCCAATATATCGATCTTTACGTCTCGACCATTTCGAGACTCCTCGTCATGTCTGTGATTACATCCGGGACTCCGAACTACCTTCGGTACATCAAAACACAAAAACTCATAATACCGATTGTCACCAAACTTTAAGCGTGCGGACCCTACGGGTTTGAGAACTATGTAGACATGACCGAGACACGTCTCCGGTCAATAACCAATAGCAGAACCTGGATGCTCATATTGGCTCCCACATATTCTACGCAGATCTTTATCGGACAAACCGCATAACAACATACTTTGTTCCCTTTGTCATCGGTATGTTACTTGCCCGAGATTCGATCGTCGGTATCTCAATACCTAGTTCAATGTTGTTACCGGCAAGTCTCTTTACTCGTTCCGTAATGCATTATCCCAAAACTAACTCATTAGTCACATTGCTTGCAAGGCTTATAGTGATGTGCATTACCGAGAGGGCCCAGAGATACCTCTCCGACAATCGGAGTGACAAATCCTAATCTCGAAATACGCCAACTCAACAATTACCTTCGGAGACACCTGTAGAGCACCTTTATAATCACCTAGTTACATTGTGATGTTTGGTAGCACACAAAGTGTTCCTCCGGTAAACGGGAGTTGCATAATCTCGTAGTCATAGGAACATGTATAAGTCATGAAGAAAGCAATAGCAACATACTAAACGATCAAGTGCTATGATAACGGAATGGGTCAAGTAAATCACATCATTCTCCTAATGATGTGATCTCGTTTATCAAATGAAAACTCATGTCTATGGTTAGGAAACTTAACCATCTTTGATTAACGAGCTAGTCAAGTAGAGGCATACTAGTGACACTCTGTTTGTCTATGTATTCACACATGTATTATGTTTCCGGTTAATACAATTCTAGCATGAATAATAAACATTTATCATGAAATAAGGAAATAAATAATAACTTTATTATTGCCTCTAGGGCATATTTCCTTCAGGAGCCCCAGAGGCCTGAGGGCGGCTCTCCTGAGACTCCGGGGCATGTACAGCCCCACTCATTATTACGTGAGAGTGTCACGAGTGGAGACCTTCACAGGCACTGGGCCTTCCTCACAGGCGCTGGGCCTTTCTTCATGGGTAGAACTTCCGGAGGTGCTGGATGTTCCAGGCGTTCTGGATGGGGATCCCGTCCTGCGTCTCCAGGCGCGCGGCGCCAGGCCTGGAGACATGGGCGACCTGAAACGGGCCCTCCCACATGGGTGAGAGCTTGTGTAGCCCTTCCCTGGAGAGCACCCGCCTCAGGACAAGATCACCCACCTCGAGCGTCCTGGAGCGGACGCTGCGGCAGTGGTACCGCTGCAACGCCTGCTGATACCTCTTAACTCGGAGCGAGGCTTCACGGCGGCGTTCCTCCCCCATCATGTGATCCATTCCCCGCATGGCGTCCTGCTGCGTTTCATCGAACGCCAGGACCCGCGCAGAGTGATGCTTGACCTCGTGTGGGAGAACCGCTTCTGCTCCGTAGACGAGGAAGAACGGTGTCTCGCCTGTAGGCTTGGTGGCGGTGGTGCGGATGGACCACAACATAGACTGGAGCTCGCCATGCCAGCCCCTGCCGCAGGCCTCGAGCTTCTTCTTGAAGGTCCTAGTCTTGAGGCCCCTCAAGACTTCCACGTTGCCGCGCTCGGCTTGGCCATTGCTCCTGGGGTGTGCCACGGAAGCGTAGCAGATCTGCGTTTCAAGGTTAGCACAATATGTTTTGAAGAGATTGCTAGTGAACTGTGAGCCGTTGTCGGTGATGATGCGATTGGGGACTCCAAAGCGGCTTACGAGGCCCTTGATGAACTTATCCGCTGACCCGGCTAGGATGGTGCGGACTGCTTCCACTTCTGCCCACTTGGTGAACTTGTCGATGCCGACGTAGAGGTAGCGGTAGCCCCCTGGTGCTCGAGGGAATGGGCCTAAGATATCAAGCCCCCAGACCGCAAATGGCCACGAGAGCGGGATGGTCTGGAGGCCCTGGCCGGCTGATGGATCTACTTGGCGTGGAATTGGCAGGCCTCACAGGACTTCACCAGCTCGGCCACGTCGTTAAGTGCCGTGGGCCAGTAGAATCCGTTGCGAAACACCTTGCCGATGAGAGTTCGTGACGACGAGTGGTGCCCGCTGTCCCCGCCGTGTATGCCGGCAAGCAGCTCTTTCCCTTGCTCCCTGGAGATGCAACGCAGGGAAACGTCATTCGGGTGTTTCCTGTATAACTCACCGTCCTGGATGCAGTACGCCATGGCCTGCCGGGCCACACGCTCCGCGTCCTCCTCCTTCTCTGGCAGCGTCCCTTGCGTCAGGTATTCCTTGAATTCCCCGGTCCGGCACCCCTCCTGAGGCTCGAGCGCCAAGAGCAGACGTGCTCCCGAGGTCGGGCCGCAGGCGGGGGCTCCTGAAGTTGGTGGCGAGGGAAGCTCCTCCCGAGGTGGCACAGGTTTAGCGGTTGGTGGGGCTGCTGAGGGCTTGAAGAGACGCTCCTCGAAGACTCCTGGCTCCTGGGGCTGACGCCTTGATGCCCTCTTGGCAATCTCGTCGGCCTCCTTGTTTGTGCCGCGGGGCACATGCTGCAACTCCAGACCCAGGAACTGCTTCCCCATTCTGCGTACCTCCATGAGGTACGCCTCCATATGCTCGTCCCTTGGCTCGTACACCTTGTTGGAGAAGTTGACGAGGAGCTGAGAGTCCCCCTTGATGGTAAGGCGCTTCACTCCTAAGGCCACCGCTGCCTTGATGCCAGCGATCAACCCCTCGTACTCAGCAATGTTTATGGAGACCTTCTCACCCTGCTGGAAGCAGAGCTGCACGGCGTAGTAGAGCTTCTCCTGGGTGGGCGAAATAAGCACTGCTCCAGCCCCCGCGCCCTGGCGCGAGAACGCACCGTCGAAGTACATGACCCAGCCGTCCGGCGCTTCACTCCCTGGTGAGAGGGATTGGCTCTCGCCTGCGTCGGTCTCCAGGGCGTCAGTCCATTCTACCACAAAATCTGCGCGCGCAACCCCCTTGATGACCCTGGTCGTGCTGAAGTCCAAGTCAAATGCTTGCAGCTCGATGTTCCATTCAGCAACTCGTCCAGCATCGTTGGGACTCCTGAGCACCCTCTCCAGCGGGAAAGCCGAGACGACTTTTATGGGGTGACCCTGGAAGTAGTGGCGCAGCTTCCGCGAGGCCACCAGGAGCGCGAGCAAGAGCTTCTGAGGCATGGGGTATCGCGCTCTCGCATCTCACAGCACAGTGCTGACGAAGTATACTGGGTGCTCAATGAGGGCGGGGGAGTTGGTGGAGTCTTCGGCCTCAGGAGACTGAGGTGTTTCTCGTGGATCTCCAGCTTCAGGAGCTTGACAATCTGCCGGAGCAACCACTGCCCCAGGAGCATCACCTTGGTGTTGCACGGCTTTACTTGGCTCGGTGGCTCCACTTGGAGGGCCCTTGACTTGATGCTCCTCTCTGATGGCCACCAGCGCTGCGCTGGCAGAGTGGGGTGTGGCAGACAGGTAGAGCACCAAAGGCTCGAGAGGGCGAGGTGCTACCATCACCGGCGGGCTGGTCAGGTATCTCTTGAGGTCTTGAAATGCTAGGTCGGCCTCAGGGGTCCATTCGAACGGGCCTTTCTTCTTCATCAGCTTGAAGAACGGCAGGGCGCGCTCTCCCAACTTGGAGATGAAGCGCCCCAGCGAGGTCATGCAGCCGGCTAGCTTCTGCATCTCCTTCAGGGTTTACGGTGGGCTCATGTCTTCAATCGCCTTGATCTTCTCCAGGTTGGCCTTGATCCCTCGGTGTGACACGAGGAAACCTGCTACGTCTTGAGCACTGCGTTGGTTTTCCCTTGAAGAGGAAAGGGTGATGCAGTAAAGTAGCGTAAGTATTTCCCTCAGTTTTTGAGAACCAAGGTATCAATCCAGTAGGAGACCACGCTCGAGTCCCACACACCTACACAAACAAACAAGAACCTCGCAACCAACGCAATAAAGGGGTTGTCAATCCCTTCACGGTCACTTACGAGAGTGAGATCTGGTAGATATGGTAAAGTAATATTTTTGGTATTTTTATAATAAAGAGTAAATAAAGATGCAAAGTAAAATAAAACGGTAATAGAAATAACTAAGTGTTGGAAGATTAATATGATGGAAAATAGACCCGGGGGCCATAGGTTTCACTAGTGGCTTCTCTCAAGAGCATAAGTATTACGGTGGGTGAACAAATTACTGTCAAGCAATTGATAGAATTGAGCATAGTTATCATAATATCTAGGTATGATCATGTATATAGGCATCACGTCTGCGACAAGTAGACCGAAACGATTCTGCATCTACTACTATTACTCCACACATCGACCGCTATCCAGCATGCATCTAGAGTATTAAGTTCATAAGAACAGAGTAATGCTTTAAGTAAGATGACATGATGTAGAGGGATAAAATCATGCAATATGATATAAACCCCATCTTTTTATCCTCGATGGCAACAATATAATATGTGCCTTGCTGCCCCTGCTGTCACTGGGAAAGGACACCGCAAGATTGAACCCAAAGCTAAGCAGTTCTCCCATTGCAAGAAAGATCAATCTAGTAGGCCAAACCAAACTGATAATTCGAAGAGACTTGAAAAGATAACCAATCATACATAAACTAATCCAGAGTAGATTCAAATATTGTTCATAGATAAACTTGATCATAAACCCACACTTCATACTTTTTAACGCACTTCAGCCTTTTCAACTTTTACGCAATACATGAGCGCAAGCCATGGATATAGCACTATGGTGGAATAAGGTATAATGATAGGGGTTATGTGGGGAGACAAAAAAGGAGAAAGTCTCACATCGACGAGGCTAATCAACGGGCTATGGAGATGCCCATCAATTGATGTCAATGCAAGGAGTAGGGATTGCCATGCAACGGATGCACTAGAGCTATAAGTGTATGAAAGCTCAAACAAAAGAAACTAAGTGGGTGTGCATCCAACTTGCTTGCTCATGAAGACCTCGGGCATTTGAGGAATCCCGTCATTGGAATATACAAGCCAAGTTCTATAAGTAAATTTCCCACTAGTATATGAAAGTGACAAAATGAGAGACTCTCTATCATGAAGATCACGGTGCTACTTTGAAGCACAGGTGTGATAAAAGGATAGTAACATTGTCCATTCTCTCTTTTTCTCTCATTTTTTTATTTGGGCCTTTTCTCTTTTTTTATGGCCTCTTTGTTTTTTCTTTTTCTTTTTATTTAGTCCGGAGTCTCATCCCGACTTGTGGGGGAATCATTGTCTCCATCATCCTTTCCTCACTTGGGACAATGCTCTAATAATGATGATCATCACACTTTTATTTACTTACAACTCATGAATTACAACTCAATACTTAGAACAAGATATGACTCTATGTGAATGCCTCCGGCGGTGTACCGGGATATGCAATGAATCAAGAGTGACATGTATGAAAGAATTATGAACGGTGGCTTTGCCACAAATACGGTGTCAACTACATGATCATGCAAAGTAATATGACAATGATGGAGCGTGTCATGATAAACGAAACGGTGGAAAGTTGCATGGCAATATATCTCAAAATGGCTATGTAAATGCCATAATAGGTAGGTATGGTGGCTGTTTTGAGGAAGGTATAAGGAGGTTTATGTGTGATAGAGCGTATCATATCACGGGGTTTGGATGCACCGGCGAAGTTTGCACCAAACTCCAACACAAGTATTTCATATACAAGACGTTAGTATATGAGCGTCTTGTATGACTATTGCAATGCACGGTACCGAAGAGGCTAGAAAATTGCGGAAAGGTAAGTGTGCGTATAATCCATGGACTCACATTAGTCATAGAGAACTCATATACTTATTGCAAAAAATTATTAGCCCTCGAAGCAAAGTACTACTAACGCATGCTCCGAGGGGAAGGGTTGGTAGGAGTTAACCATCGCGCGATCCCGACCGCCACACAAAGGATGACAATCAACAAATACCTCATGCTCCGACTTCGTTACATAAAGATTCACCATACGTGCATGCTATGGGCAAACTCCAACACAAGTATTTCTCAATTTCACAATTACTCAACTAGCACAACTATGATATTACCACCTTTATATCTCAAAACAATTATCAAGCATCGAATTTCTCATGATATTATAATTAAAGCAAATTGCCATGCTGTTTTAAGACTCTCAAAATAATTTAAGTGAAGCATGAGAGATCAATAGTTTCTATAAAACAAATCCACCACCGTGCTCTAAAAGATATAAGTGAAGCACTAAAGCAAAAACTATATATCTCAAAAGATATAAGTGAAGCACATAGAGTATTCTAATAAATTCCGATTTGTGTGTGTCTCTCTCAAAAGGTGTGTACAGCAAGGATAATTGTGGTAAACTAAAAAGCAAAGACTCAAATCATACAAGACGCTCCAAGCAAAACACATATCATGTGGTGAATAAAAATATAGCTCCAAGTAAAGTTACCGATGGAAGTAGACGAAAGAGGGGATGCCTTCTGGGGCATCCCCAAGCTTTGGCTTTTTGGTGTCCTTAGATTATCTTGGGGTGCCATGGGAATCCCCAAGCTTAGGCTCTTTCCACTCCTTGTTCCATAATCCATCAAATCTTTTAACCAAAACTTGAAAACTTCACAACACAAAACTTAGCAGAAAATCTCGTGAGCTCCGTTAGCGAAAGAAAACAAAACACCACTTCAAGGTACTGTATTGAACTTATTCTTTATTTATATTGGTGTTAAACCTACTGTATTCCAACTTCTCTATGGTTCATGAACTATTTTACTATCCATTGATTCATCAAAATAAGCAAGCAACACACGAAAAACAGAATCTGTCAAAAACAGAACAGTTTGTAGTAATCTGTAACTAACACAAACTTCTGGAACTCAAAAACATCTACCAAAATAGGACGGCCTAGACAATTTGTTTATTGATCTTCTGCAATTGGAATCAGTATTTTATCACGTTCTGGTGATTTTTAACAATTGTTTTCGTGAACAGAAAGTTTCTGGAATTTTCAGCAAGATCAAATAACTATCATCCAAGAAGATCCTATAGGTTTAACTTGGCACAAACACTAATTAAAACATAAAAAAAATCTAACCAGAGGCTAGATCAAATATTTATTCCTAAACATAAGCAAAAAGCAAAAAAAACTAAAATAAAATTGGGTTGCCTCCCAACAAGCGCTATCATTTAACGCCCCTAGCTAGGCATAAAAGCAAGGATAGATCTAGGTATTGCCATCTTTGGTAGGAAATTCTTCAATAAGAAACCTATGACCCCTAGGAGTTTCTTTATTTTTATTAATTATCAAACTTGTAGGCACAAAATCAAGAAAATCATTTGCAACAAATGGTTCCTTAATGATAGCAAAAAGATTGGGATGAACACTTATTGATTTTAGATCCGCAGTTTCCTTACTAGAGGATTCACCCTTATTTTTAGGAACATAAACAAACTTGGCAATTTTGGTAGGAGGATTTGGAGTGTTTTTAACGGAAGAAAAAGCGGTCCCCAAGTTGGTGATAATTCCCTCAAGTTTATTGATTCTGGTAGAATCTTGATCTATTCTTTCATTAACTATAGGTTCTTTTTCCTTAAAACTTTTCAGAACGACTCCCACCTTAGACCCATATTGGGTAATTTGGTTTTGGATCTTTTTATCCAAATTCTCAATCAACTCTACAGTAGCAACTTTATTTTCAATAATTTCAAGCCTTTGCATCACATGTTCCAAAGTTAACATAGTTCCATTAACCAAAAGGGGTGCTGAGCCAAACAAATCTATCATAGCATTATAAGAATCAAAAGTATGGCTACCCAAGAAATTCCCTCCGGTAATGGTATCAAGAATATATCTGTACCAAGGAGTAGCGCCTACATAAAAATTGCGGAGAATAATGGAAGTAGATTGCTTCCTGGTAGATTTATTTTGAGCATTGCAAATTCTATACCAAGTGTCTTTTAGATTTTCTCCCTCCCTTTGCTTAAAATTAAGAACTTCATTCTCGGGAGACAACGGAGAAGATAGAGGACTAGCCATAACGACAAGACGAGCAAGAAAGCGATGAACGGAAAAGAGAAGGCGAATAAAACGGCAAGGGTGAAGTGGGGGAGAGGAAAACGAGAGGCAAATGGCAAATAATGTAATGCGAGGGAGATGAGTTTGTGATGGGTACTTGGTATGTCTTGACTTGTGCGTAGACTCCCCGGCAACGGCGCTGGAAATCCTTCTTGCTACCTCTTGAGCACTGCGTTGGTTTTCCCTTGAAGAGGAAAGGGTGATGCAGTAAAGTAGCGTAAGTATTTCCCTCCGTTTTTGAGAACCAAGGTATCAATCCAGTAGGAGACCACGCTCGAGTCCCACGCACCTACACAAACAAACAAGAACCTCGCAACCAACGCAATAAAGGGGTTGTCAATCCCTTCACGGTCACTTACGAGAGTGAGATCTGATAGATATGATAAAGTAATATTTTTGGTATTTTTATAATAAAGAGTAAATAAAGATGCAAAGTAAAATAAAACGGTAATAGAAATAACTAAGTGTTGGAAGATTAATATGATGGAAAATAGACCCGGGGGCCATAGGTTTCACTAGTGGCTTCTCTCAAGAGCATAAGTATTACGGTGGGTGAACAAATTACTGTCGAGAAATTGATAGAATTGAGCATAGTTATGAGAATATCTAGGTATGATCATGTATATAGGCATCACGTCCGCGACAAGTAGACCGAAACGATTCTACATCTACTACTATTACTCCACACATCGACTGCTATCCAGCATGCATCTAGAGTATTAAGTTCATAAGAACAGAGTAATGCTTTAAGTAAGATGACATGATGTAGAGGGATAAACTCATGCAATATGATATAAACCCCATCTTTTTATCCTCGATGGCAACAATACAATACGTGCCTTGCTGCCCCTGCTGTCACTGGGAAAGGACTCCGCAAGATTGAACCCAAAGCTAAGCACTTCTCCCATTGCAAGAAAGATCAATCTAGTAGGCCAAACCAAACTGATAATTCGAAGAGACTTGCAAAGATAACCAATCATACATAAAAGAATTCAGAGAAGATTCAAATATTGTTCGTAGATAAACTTGATCATAAACCCACACTTCACCAGTCTCGACAAACACACCGCAAAAGAAGATTACATCGAATAGATCTCCTAGAAGATCGAGGAGAACATGGTATTGAGATCCAAAAAGAGAGAAGAAGCCATCTAGCTAATAACTATGGACCCGAAGGTCTGAGGTAAACTACTCACACATCATCGGAGGGGCTATGGTGTTGATGTAGAAGCCCTCCGTGATCAATGCCCCCTCCGGCGGAGCGCCGGAAAAGGCCCCAAGATGGGATCTCACGGGTACAGAAGGTTGCGGCGGTGGAATTAGGTTTTCGTGGATGCCTCTGTTGGTTTGGGAGTACGTAGGTATATATAGGAGGAAGAAGTACGTCGGTGGAGCAACGTGGGCCCCATGAGGGTGGAGGGCGCGCCTCGGGGGGGGGGGGGGGGGTAGGCGCGCCTCCCTGCCTCGTGCTCTCCTCGTTGCTTTCTTTACGTGGACTCCAAGTCCTCTGGATCACGTTTGTTCCGAAAATCACGTTCCCGAAGGTTTCATTCCGTTTGGACTTCGTTTGATATTCTTTTTCTGCGAAACACTGAAATAGGCAAAAAAATAGCAATTTGGGCTAGGCCTCCGGTTAATAGGTTAGTCCCAAAAATAATATAAAAGTGTACAATAAAGCCCATTAAACATCCAA
The DNA here is from genome assembly GCF_002575655.3 of Aegilops tauschii subsp. strangulata. Lineage (NCBI taxonomy): Eukaryota > Viridiplantae > Streptophyta > Magnoliopsida > Poales > Poaceae > Aegilops > Aegilops tauschii. Next base: position 360,566,655 of record NC_053035.3, read on the forward strand.
AACAGAATATAATATAGCATGGAACAATCAAAAATTATAGATACGCTGGAGACGTATCAAAACCCAGCAGCTTGCCCGAGGGGACACCAAACACACACTTCTCTGGGTTGAGCCGTAAGTCCACCTGACGTAGGCTTGCGAAGGTCTCCTCCGGGTCCTGAATCAAAGTTCTCGCCTCCCGAGACTTCACCACGATGTCGTCGACATAAGCCTCAGTGTTTCTCCCGAGTTGCCTCCCCAAGGCGATGTGCATCAGCCGCTGGAAGGTTGCTCTTGCGTTGCGCAGTCCAAACGGCATAGAAGTGTAGCAGGACACCCCACACGGGGTCAGGAAGGCCGTCTTCTCCACGTCGTCCACTGCCATCTTGATCTGGTGATACCCTGAGAACGCATCCAGGAAGCAAAGCAGGTCGCACTCCGCAATGGAGTCAACAATCTGGTCAATGCGCGGCAGCGGGAACGGGTCTTGAGGACATGCCTTGTTGAGGTTGGTGAAGTCGACGCACATACACTCCTTGCCTCCTTTCTTTGGCACGACGACAGGGTTCGCCAGCCATTCTGGGTACCGAACCTCGCGAATGACACCTGCTGCCTCCAGCTTGCGGGTTTCCTGGACGATGAAGGCCTGCTTCTCCGTGGACTGCCGCCGTGCTCTCTGCTTTACAGGGCGCACGTTGGGGCACACCTTCAGATGGTGCTCAATTACTCCTCTCGGGACCCCAACTAGCTGCTTGGGCTCCCAAGCGAACACTTCCTTGTTTGCCCTCAGGAAGTCGACCAGTGCCTTTTCTTGATCTGGGGCAAGGTCGGCGCCTATGCTAAAGGTGGTGCCGGAGGCCCCGTCCTCGTCGACCGGTATTTGCTTCGTCTTGGCTTGGCCTTGAGTGAATAGCTGTTTCTTCTTGGTTGGCGCAGCCCCCTTGACTCCGGGTTCGACCTTGCCGGCCGGGCAAGCTGACGCAGTGGTCTTGAAAGCGAGTTTGAGGGCCGCCAAGGCTTCCTTGGTGTCCCCGGCCATAGTGAGGACACCCTTGCTCCCCGGCATCTTCATGAGGTTGTAGGCAGGATGAGTAGCTGCCATGAACTGGGCCAGCGCCGGGTACCCGAGGATGGCATTGTATGGGAGGTCGATGCGGGCGATGTCGAAGTCGATTAGCTCGGTGCGGTAGTTGTCGTGCGTGCCAAAGGTTACTGGAAGACGGATCTGCCCCGGGGGGTGGGCGGAGCCGCCGCCGACCCCGGAGAAGGGCTTGCTGGGGCGGAGTCGCTCGAGCGGTACGTGGAGGAGGCTAAAAGCCTCCACAGAGAGCACGTTGAGGCCGGCGCCGCCATCGATGAGGGTCTTGGTGACGGCTACGCTGCAGATGGTGGGGGTGCAAAGCATCGGGAGCACGCCCGGACCGATGGTGGTGGCAGGGTGATCCCGCGAGTCGAAGATCAGGTCGGCCTTGGGCGCTGCCCAACCCGGGGGAGCCCCCTGCCGCGCGAAGACGACGCCGATTTGGCGAAAGAACGGCTTGGCGTGACGATCCGAGGGCGGCGCTTGCGAGCCGCCGAGGAGGGCCGCGACGACTAGGGGTGCTGGTCCCCCGAAGCGCGTGATGAAGAGGTCGCGTAGTTCCTCCCAGGAGGCCACAGAAGATCCCGGCAGATGGAGAAGCCAAGCGCGCGGCATGCCGGTGAGAGCCATGGGGAGACAGTTGGCCATGACCTTGTCGTCGCCACCGGCCTCCAGAACGGCCTCCTCGTACGCCAGCAGGAAGGCCACCGGATCTGCCGCACCGTCGTAGCGGGGTGGCATCTCCGGCCTGAACTTGGTCGGCCACTGTACTGCCTCAAGGCAGGGGTGAGGGCCCGGAGACCCATGGGGCTACTTGGGGCGCCCGTCGATCCAGTCGGAGAAGCGGCGCCGTCCATGAGAGCCGGTCGGGGATGCGAAGCTGTCGAGGGAGCGAAGCTCCGGCGCACCCCTACCTGGCGCGCCAAATGTCAGGTCACGGGTTCCGGCAAAACCCTCAAGGTTCGAACACTGGGGTGCGCGCGAAGATCTCTCCTCTCCCAAGCTCTCGCACTCCACGATCTAGCAGACTAACTCGCCGGACCTAAAGAACACAGAGACACAAAATTTATACTGGTTTGAGCCACCGATGTGGTGTAATACCCTACTCCAGTGTGGTGTGATGGATTGACTCTTGGGCTGGGGATGAACAGTACAAGGGGAAGAACAGCCTCCTGAGGCGAGGTGTTCTTGTGCTGGTGAGCTGGACAAGGGTCCGTCCCGCTCTTCTGTGGTGGCTAGTCCTATTTATAGGGGGCCTGGGTCCTCTTCCCAAATATTGAGCGGGAAGGGATCCCACGACGGCCAAGTTTGAAGGGGAACAACTAGTACAGCTTATCCTGACAAAAGCGGTCTTCGCCTGCCAAAGGCTCTAGTGGTGACGCTGTCTTGGGCTCCACAGTGACCTCCGTCCTGCCGTCCTGCTGGTCTTGGTCTCGTTGCACCGATATGGAAACCTTTGCCTGATGCCTCGGGACTCTGCGCATGCGCTTGCCCCTTTAGCATCAAAGAGGGAACAAGGACACTGCGCGCGCGGGCGCCCGCTTCGCGCCCGCTTGGTTGCGGTCGTCATTGCTTGCGTCATTGGAACCTCGCGAGGTTCGCCCTGCCTTGATCTCTCCGCTCCTCACGAGCCAGCCTGGTGAGGCCGCTCCTGAGGAGGTCTTGCGTCGTCTGCCTCGTGAGGGTCTTGAGTGCTTGCTGGTGAAGATGGGCCGTACGGGCCCGCTGGCAGGCAAGTCTGGGGACCCCCGTTCCCGGAACGACGACAGCGGAGGACGCTGACGTCTGGTATGGGCTTGGCGTTGGCGGACGACCGGGGTGGTAAAGCAGCGGCGTCGATAAGAGAGAAAGCGGGTGCAGAGAAAGAGGAAAAGATGGAGACATGGGTTATGGAAGGGATTTTGGTGGGCCGTGGGTGTCGGAGTCCTACATGGCTGATATTCGAAATTCCGCAAAACCTTCTAGTTTGCTTCTGATTTACGGTAAAACAGACATTCAAACTGGTCTGTGGACTGACGCAGAACATTGTTGAATGGTATACTATATACGCACGTTTGCGAGAGGTTTGAGGGTGTGCTTTGAAAATGGCCTGAGTGTCGCTGATTTAGCGGCGATGGAAGAGAGGGAGTACCTAGCAAAATGATCCAAGCATCGGCGTCTAAGCCTGGATTCCGTTTGACTGAGTTAACCTAAAACTTCCCGTGGCAGAAGAAACCGATTTGGTCCCGTGTCGCTCCTGGGTAGACAGGTGTGGTCGTACAATTAAAGTCCCAGCAAAAAAGAAAGTAGTACAATTAATGTGCCAGGGATGAAAACACACACATGATCAATCAGACGCCGAAATCACCACAGTATTCGACAGTGGCACAGCGACGCCCACCGTGTATACACCTGTGACCAGCACCGTGCCAGGCGTCTACCGAAGTCGACCACGCCTGTCGTCGGCTCGTCGCTCTCCAAACCCAAACCCATTCGAGAAGCCGTTCGGGCCATCCCGACCCAAACACGTAATACGGGATTGCCGGCCGCATGCCCCCACACGCCAACAGCAGCTCGTGGCGCTGACCGGTGAGGTCACGCCAGACGCCACCAATTTTGTCCCGCCCGCGCCGCGAGCCCGGGCGTACATACAGATACAGCGACGTTCCCTCGCGCGCCCGTCCGGCGTGCACCGCCCAGTCCCCGCGCCGCTCGCCACGAACGGCGCACCAGCGCTCTGTCCATCGGCCCCTCTCGTCTCTTTACGTGCGCGGCCGGAGCGAGCCGGCGGAAAACGCCGCCGCCGAATCTGCCACGTCCGCGCCGCGCCAGTGCCCAACAAGCCGGAAGGCCCGGATACGGCGATGGGACGGCGGATCGCCACCACCGCGGCGCACCGCGCTGCGCTGAACACTTGTAAAGCGAGTTCGGTGCGCCAATCATCGAGAGCTCGTGAATGGGACCGGCAGATCGAGATGATCTTGGACCAGCGCGCCAGCCAAGCCTTAGCTCGCCGCGGTCGCGGTCGCGCCCGCTGTGACCCGCACTACTGTCTACCGCCTTTGATCGGTAATTTGGACATGCACGGTGCACCGCGCACGGACATCCCGGAGCGCACCTCCCATGATGGTGTATTCTAGTGCATTCCTGCTATACTACATTGATCACCTGCCGTGCCGGTCAATGATTATCGATTATCTACCGTGTGTCGTGTGCAAACTTCAATTCGTGTCTTCATTGTGGGCTAATAGATTACCCGTAGTACTACAAAAGATACGACGATGGTTCTTCTAATCATCAGACGTTAAGAGAGGGGAGAGGATAAGATTTGCCGCATCGCTAGTTTTGTACCGGAGGCGATAGCCGCCACAACCGCATCATTTCGCACGACCGAAATTTTCAAATGAATGCCAACCAGGTCGACCGGAAGTCGCACAAAGTTAAGGCTCACTGACTGAGTGAGGACCATCACCACGACTGAAGGCTCGAGCGACCGGCCTGCCCACCCTAAGCAAGCACGGGCGAGCTATCAAGCATTGCGGCATGGGCAACAAGCCAGAGCTTGAAGCAGTCGAACCACTGCCCACCCTAAGCGCAAGGCACGTGCCTGCCCGGTTGCGCTTGGCAGCATGATCATGCTGAGTTGCCACTAGATCGACAGCAAAAATAGAGAGCCGAATTCAACTTGGCCACGGACGCGCGCGATGGCTGGCACCCGATGGGAACGTAGCAATCCTGCAGCACCCGAGCCAAAAGACAGGCAACAAAATGCAATCCTGTCGCACGCAGTCGCAAGGCACATGCGAGAAGCCACAAGTGACAACGTAAACAAGCAGACATGAGTTCTTCCTCCTTTAGATTCATCGAGTCTCGTGATTTCATGCTAAGATGTTAACGCAAAATCGAACACGGTACGACGCACACAACCTATGCACGATTCTTGTAGGATCCAACGGAATAGAATGAAAATTCTAGGCATGATTGCAGGGGCTATGCGGAGTTCCGCTGCCAATCGGCAGGCCGCCAGTGCATACAAAAAAAGAAAAAGAAAGATCAGAGTTTATGAGGCCCCGTCCCGTCTACGGCGGTTCATCTGATCTGATTTGCCCGTGAGCTGAATCAGCCAACCCCTGGCGCTTGGCAGCACTAGCGTCTGTAAATGCTACTAGTAGAAATCGGAGCACTTCCTGTCCGTTGAATGGAACTTAGCATTGGGTGGGTCCTTTTCTCGTCTTGTTCACTGGCAGTAAGTTTTCAGTTTTCACACAGGTGGCAATAAACTATCTGCAGCTTGCAAAATACTGAGTAGAAGAATTGCTGGCTGACAATCATGATCAACGTCAAGGTTCTTGAGATGAAAGAGAGATAACCAATATTCAGTAGTTCTTTCTTCCGCCGAAAAGAACTGCACTTTTTGTTACTTCGGAGGAAGATCCGACGTCTCAATCTAGTCAAACTACTGTAATAGCTAGGCATGGCACTAGAACTGTTTCAGTACAAAAATAGTCAGCACTGCTTCACTGATTACGCTCGCATATTCAGGCACCAGCACTGGTCAGGATCAATTCACGCCGATCTGAATTCTCTCCATGGAGCAGGCCCTGTTCGGAACACGGATGTTCTTCATGGCACCACACTTGTGAACCGAGTTACTTGAAATTCCAACATGTCAGAATCAGATCAGGATCTCGCATCCCCTTCCCAAGCTCATCCAGCCAGCCGCAGTAATGGAGTGAGGTCGTCGTACTAAACCTGCACCGAGGACCAGCCCATCACAGTAGCCGTACAGGGACTACATACATAGGCCTGGTTGTCCGTTGCCCGGTGCCAGTACCGTCCGTAAGCTGTCCGGTGAACACAGGCTGACAAACGGCACCACCCTTGCCTTGCCCGTGACAAGGCCTCCGGCAAACTAGCTAGCTAGCGGGCAGCCGTCCTTCTCCGTCGGCATTGACGCGTAGGCGTAGTAGCTTGGATCGACCCACGACGCCGTTGATGTGCATGTTCCGTTTTAGCTGACGGTTTGGTTACCTCTTCCGGACTCCCGCTCCCGGAAAACCTTTGGAGGTTAGGTTGTAGTGGAGGCGCTTTCGGCCAGTGTTAGTTCAGTTAGGGCATCTACAATGCCAGCCGCTAGTATAGGCGCTTACGGAAAAGAAAATAAAGATCATAAAATTAGAAAAATACTTAAGCGCCTTGCCTTCCAACGGCAGGCCCTAATTGTGTTCAATAACTAATGAACTCGGGCGCTTCGAGCGGGTAGAAAAGAGGCTAAGCGCTCGATGCATCATGTTGCTTCGATGCCTAGCTAAACACCAGGATTTCCTAAACTAACCGCTAATTGGCCGGGAATCAGATCCTGACGCTCGTCCTAAGCGTCCGCGTTGGACATGCCCTTAGGGGAGAGATGGAATGGCCCGCGCAGCGGCAACAGTGGATTTCCGGCCCATGTGTCGGGCGATAGGGATGGCTGGAATCTTCAGCCGACGTGATTGGAAAGACTTTCAGGAATATAGTTTAAAGATGGAAAATTGTTTAATGCCAGTACAGCCATAGAGAGATGTCACAGTTCTAAGTCGATTTTTAGTTAATTGACGAGTACTCCCTCCATCTCATAATGTAAGACTTTTTTGACACTAGTGTAGCGTCAAAAAAAGCCTTACATTATGGGATAGAGTAGTAGATAATTGCTCAATAATTAACGAAAAATCAGACCCAATCGATACAAACAAACCACATACGAACTACTCACAAAATACGAAACCGCGTGACCACACGGTCGACTTGACAACCAATCCCAACACACAACAGTCATGGATCCCCATACATATTGAGAACACCTCGGTCGCCACCAAACCAGGAAGACAAGACAAACCATGAAGATGATCCTAGTGACTAAGAAACATCCATTAAGAAGCCGCAAATGCCTTCCCCGTGACACCATTCTTTTTGCGCATGGTTCTAAACCATGAGAGACTTCTTCACCTTCTTGATTTTGCCCCTAGTAGCCTTTTCTGCCAGGTAGCAATCAGTCGTCTTGGCAAATCCAGGGCTAGACGCCTCTAAACTCATGAGCAACTCGCAAAAATATTTCAGAAAGAAAGCATGTAGACATTAAGATTCATGCACACATACATGTAGAACCGGAGAAAGCCGTTATAAAAAAAAACTCTTAACTTTTACGGACGGTGTTTTAAGAGTGATGTGTGTAGAGTAAGGCGGGTGGCTAGTGATATCTTTTACCCAAAATGAAAGCCGTTGTAGTCTACGGATCGTTCCTTCGCCTCCGTAGGTGGTTAGTATGTTTTGGCATTATGTTTTAAATTTCTGTTTTGATCTAATGGCATTTTCTGTGTTTATTTTTTATTTCCATGTGCAAAACACCGCTGATTGACGATTGGAATTGGCAATCATATGCTTCCAGCGGTATCACTCCCATGATAAGATACACCATTGGTTTACATTTTGTGTACTTATCAAGGATGTTATCTGGTTGTCACTATCATTTTGTATAAACGCCTTGTTTCTGGTATTTTGTTCTGTCCAGTTGCCCTGTAATGTGCTACTTAATCTTTGGACCCTCTCTATGTAAATGACTTGCTCTAATTATTATCAGTGGTCTTTTGACTTGTGGTATGTGTTGCTTTCTATATAAACAACCTGTTGTAATCCCTATCCATCAAACTGTGTTAATTTTTGTCTATTTCTTTGTGTTAAACTGGACGCATCTCAATCATACTGTGCAATGTCATCCCACAAGGCGCACTCCCTATTTAGCATAGCACCATTCGAGATATTGTAATGTTCTACAACTCGCGGCTGGACTGGGGCAACTGCTCTATCAATCTGGCTTGCTTTTGGTATATTATACTTTTGTCCTTTGTAATGAACTTATTGACATGGGCGATCACTATGGCTTGATTATGTGGTATGAACTGGAACTTTATGCTTTGTGATGAAATGTTATAGTTTGGGTCTGGTTTTGAGCTCCACTTTATAAAAATACATGGTTTACAAGCATGGATATATGTGAAGATTTCTTGAGTGATTAACCATAGTTTTGCATTTGGCGTGCTGGACCGTTCGGATGGACAGAGCAATTTCAGTTGAATCAAGATATCTTTTGCTATATCATGAATCATGATCTTATGAACTTCCCACTCTATTGGATATGGTGTCTTTATACCGAATCATATATTTCCTTGCTTGAGATGGACCAAAATCAGAGTGTTGGACACGCAACGCGCGCCAAGGCGCGGTCCCGATCTAAAATTGATTTTGCCTTATAGTTTCAACATGGATTACTACTGACTTAGCATTATCTGTTTGATCAAAACGTTGAGATCGGCATCTCGCGCCAAGGCGCGATCCCGTTCTAGTGGATAGTGCTCACTACGACCAGATCACTACCATGTTAAAAAAAAAGAATCCAACAAATCCCAGATCGTACACTGGGTTAATTAGTCTGAACCAACAGTGCACAGTGACAGGTGGGGTGGTCGATGCCATTCCCTCCCTCCCGCAGGTTCGACCCGTCGCGCCTATATATAATTTGTTTGAAAGTGCATGCTTGGCGCGGCTATGTGGTGTTGAGCTAAACTCTTAAACTTCTTATTAATTAAACTCTGAGTCCAGTTGTGCTCTACATGGCAAAGTCAGGAACTTAACTCTGAAGAACCGTGAAAACCTTCAGTCATCTCTACTCCAAAAGCGAAAAACGAGGCAGATCAAATAACCTTTGACGTTGGCAAAGTTCCGGAAACACAATCCCTTTTTTATCCCTGGATGATTGCAATCATTCGGCTGGCACTAAAAGGAAAGAAAAGAACCCAGAATGGACATGGATAATGCTCACTACGACCACACCACCACCACGTTTCATTTCATAGCCAGCATTGCTTTAGTATTTTTTTTCTCAAAAAATCCAACAAATCCCAAATCGTACACCGGGTTATTAATTAGCCTGAGCCAACAGTGCACAGTGACAGATTGGATGGTCGGCCGCCGCGATGCTTTGCTGCCCCTCCCTCCCTCGGCGCGCCTATATATACGTAGCTCCATCCTCCCATCACATGTAGGGGCATGTGAAGGCCAAGGCCACTGCCGCACACTCGCATCTGGCCTTGCTCTGCCCGCCCGCCATAGCTCCAGAGCTCAGCAAGCAGCAGCTCGAGCGCTGATCAGTACCTGCCACAGTGCCGCTGCCATGGCGACCACGCCGCCGGTGGGCAGGGACGGAGATGGCGGCCGGAAGAAGAGGAAGCAGGGCGGCTTCAAGACCATGCCCTTCATACTAGGTGAGAGCTGCTTGCTCGCATTTGCGTCTGCTGTCTCGGTAGATTCATCCTGAATATCATCTGAGGAAACAAGCCAGCATTGTAGAGTCCATCCCATCTTGTAAAGTTCCCGATTTGGGCGGCAACTTAACTCGCCAAGGTCGCATCCAGCGAAGATTACGAACTAGAGTACTTGCATTTTATATGATCTTTTCACTGTACGAAGACGTACGCCTCTCTGTCTTTGGAACTTTGGAAGTCTGGACCAATTTCCTTGCGGTTGGCCAGTAACTTTTGTTTCCTTCCAGTTGGTTTCTTCGTTTTTCTTTCTGTTGGCAGTTGAGCTTCTTGCACAAAATTTCGCACCTAAAACAAAATTGAATGATGGCAAGTTGGCAAAAACTGGAGTAGACAAACAATTGGACATACGTAGAGCATGATTGGTTTGATGCCAAAAGTTGGCATGCCAATATTTGGCAAATGCCAAATGTTGGCTACCAATTTTCTTCTCAACCTCACAAAAAGTTGCCAACATTTGACAAATTTTGATTTTGCCAAATGTTGGCTTGCCAAATATTGCCAATGCCAATTGTTGGCATCAAACCAATTATGCTCGTACTTCAGTACATGCCATCATTACTGAAGCAACTTTTCAATTATCTTCTCATCACTTTTGCTACGTCCAAAATTGTGCTGGCAGTGAACGAGGTGTGCGACAGGTTCGCCACGGCCGGCTTCGGCGCCAACCTCATCACGTACCTGACGCAGCAGCTGCACCTGCCGCTGGTGGAGGCGTCCAACACGCTCACCAACTTCGGCGGCACCTCCAGCCTCACGCCCATCCTCGGCGCGCTCGCCGCCGACTCCTTCGCCGGCCGCTTCTGGACCATCGTCGCCGGCTCCGTCTTCTACCAGCTCGGCATGCTCGGCCTCGTCGTCTCCGCGCTGCTCCCGTCCCTCCGCCCGGGGCCCTGCTCCCCTCCCGCGGCCCCGTGCCGCCGCGCCAACGGGCTGCAGCTCGCCGTGCTCTACGTCTCGCTGCTCTTCACGTCCCTCGGCTCCGGCGGCATCCGGCCGTGCGTCGTGGCATTCGGCGCCGACCAGTTCGACCAGCAGGAGGAGCAGGAGGAGGAGGAGCACCGTGGCGGTGGTGGGGGCACGGAGGCGGTGGCTGGGAAGAAGCGGCAGTACTTCAACCTCTACTTCTTCACCATGGGGTTCGCCGTGCTGCTGGCGCTGACGGTGGTGGTGTACATCCAGGAGAACGTGGGGTGGGGTTGGGGGTTCGGGATCCCGGCCATCGGCATGCTCGTCTCCATCGTCGTGTTCGTGGTCGGCTACCCGCTCTACGTCCGGCTCAAGCCGGGGGGCAGCCCGTTCACGCGGCTGGCGCAGGTCGTCGCCGCGGCGTACAAGAAACGGCGCGCCCCGCTACCGGAGGACCCCCGCATGCTGTACCAGGACAAGGAGCTGGACGCGCTCATCTCCACCAACGGCAGGCTCCTGCACACCAACCAGCTCACGTAAGTGCTCCGCCGTTCCGTGCCGTCTCGTTATCGCTGGCTTATCGTGCATGTGTGGCTCGGCGCCGGCGTGGACGAATTGTGCTCGCCATGACGGCTGCTTTTGGTGGCAGTTACATTATCAGTGCACAAAGGGAGAAAACAAACCAAATAAAGCAAGAGCGCGTACTGCTTTACTAGTTTAAACTGCGCCTCCTTCTTACCAATTTTATGCCACGTACCTCCAGTAGCTAGCGTCGATGGAGACGCGCACGTGTCCACGTACGGCTTCGGAGCTCATCTGATGGATGCATGCATGTTGCCGTGTGAATTGGTGCAGGTTCTTCGACCGGGCGGCGATCGTGACGCCGGGGGACATGGCCGGCTCCGGCAAGCTGGACCTGTGGCGGCTGTCGACGGTGCACCGCGTGGAGGAGCTCAAGTCCATCGTCCGCATGCTGCCCATCTGGTCGGCCGGCATCCTGCTCGTCACCGCCGGCTCGCACAACAACAGCTTCACCATCCAGCAGGCGCGCACCATGGACCGCCACGTCACCCAGCACTTCCAGATCCCGCCGGCCACCATGTCCATCTTCACCACCACCGCCATGCTCGTCACCCTGGGCCTCTACGACCGCGCCTTCGTGCCCCTGGCGCGCCGCTTCACGGGCCTGCCGTCCGGGATCACCTACTTCCAGCGCATGGCCGTCGGGCTGGCCATCTCCATCCTCAGCGTCGCCACGGCGGCGCTCGTCGAGGCCAAGCGCCGGGGCGCCGCGGCCGAACACGGGCTGCTGGACACCCCGGGCGCCGTCGTGCCGATGAGCGTGTTCTGGCTGGTGCCGCAGTACGCCATCCACGGCGTGGCGGAGGGGTTCTCGTCGGTGGGGCACATGGAGTTCCTGTACGACCAGGCGCCGGAGAGCATGCGCAGCACCGCCGCCGCGCTCTTCTGGCTCTCGGCCTCCCTCGGCAGCTACATGGGCACGGTGCTGGTGACGGCGGTGCAGAGCGCCACGCGGGGCGGCGGCGAGTGGCTCCAGGACAACATCAACCGGGGCAGGCTGGACGCCTACTACTGGCTCGTCACCTGCCTCATGGTGCTCAACCTTGGCTACTACCTCGTCTGCTTCCACTTCTACACCATGAAGCCACTGGAGGTGGCGGAAGACGACGGCGACCACGAGAAGGAGTGCGAGCTGTCCTCCGTCCACAAAAATGGCGACGGCGGCGCCGCCGGCGGGCTGGTATAAGATCGTGTAGAGGGAGGGTATAGTAATTACGGGGAATCTGGTTAGTAAGCACTAGTAACTAGTTACAGAACACATGCGTGCACAACCGTTGCAACGTCCAAATGGCCTTGGATCTAGCTAGTATAGTGAGTATCCCGTGACAAGATCCAATTGTGAAGATAATGTTCCTGATCTTGTCGCAAAAGAAAGAAAAAGAAGATAATGCAGCAAAAGGCAACCATGATATATAGAGTATCTCTTGTTAATATGCCTTCCTGGATCATCTTGTTCCCTTTAATAATTGGAGTAAGACGACGAGGGCCCGGTCCCTTGTTCTCTTGTTCAGGTCACATGTAATTTGCACGCACCATTAAAGAGCTACTCCCTCTGTTCATTTTTATAAGACCTTAAAGACATTTCAGACAATATGTAAAACAACCTATTTTGAACTGTCTGAAACGACTTACAAAAGTGAACGAAAGGAGTAGTATAAACAAGAGCAAAATCCAGTGATCGCATGCAATGGATTTACTCCCTCCGTCCACAAATAAAGTGTAATATAAGATGTTTCAGATATTTTAATAAAGACTGCACACGGAATGAAATGAGTGAACAAATTAGACTAGGATGTGTTCATAAACATTTGATTCGCAAGAAAGTTAGAACATCTTATATTTATGAACGGAGAGAGTACTCGTCAAGTAGTAGTAACATGATACCGTGAAAAGGTTCCTAGCTTCTCGACACCTGATCAATTACTACCTATAGTATTCACCGATAGTAATCCTATGGATTGTTTCCATCTTCCGTGTGTGCATCAAAATTACATAGTAAATACTACAGTCTATAATTCTGTTTTGCGATTGTGCATCCCGTCCCATCAACCTAGAATTTCTTTGGGACCGGCTACGGGTCAGTCGCCTGATTAAAGGAAGTGGGTCAATCTATTCCTAACAATCGAGGGAACCAAAATTGTGGACACTCAGTTTCAGTGTTATAGCACAACTTAAGTCTTTTTGCATACAAAACCAACAGAAGCTCAAAAGACTTCTTGGGCCCAATGCAAAACAATGGCATGTTGATAAACAAAAAAAAAAAAAAAGGAGTTTTCTACTGAAGAATGAATTAGTTAATGCGTAAAATGACAAAAAAAATTGCACACAACTTCGACAAAAGTTGCACATTTGTATGATATGCAAAAATAAGCATATAGGAGTGGAATTTATGCAAAAAAGAAATTTTGTAAGAAGGAATGAATTATTTATTTTTATATTTGCAATCTCACACATGTATATTTAGTTTTATACATGCATACAATACATATATGCATATGTATATATCAAAAATGTATTATTACGATAAAAATAAGCATATACTAGTGAGATTTCCGCGAAAAAGAGTGTTTTCCAAAAAGTAATGGATTAGTGACATCGGTATACCTTTACAAAATAAAAGAAAACGGAAAATAATAAAATAAAAAATGAAATAAAAACTAAAACAAAATAATAATTCAATGAAGTTTTCTATGAAGAATGAATTCGTGGCATCGGTTTTACCCTTTTGGAAGAAACAAAATCAAAATAATGAACTTTTCAAAAAAGAATTAAATAGTACCTTTCAAACTTGCAACCAACTTTGCACTAAAATTTCACTTTCCGAAATATGCAAAGAATAAACATATAATAGTGCAATATTCACATTCTACTATAATTGACACACATATTATTTAATATTTAGTACTCACATATATACTTACACACACAAAAATAAAAAAAAAGTTTTATAAGAAGGAATGAATTAGTGGCATTGGTATTACCCTTTAAGAAGAAAGAAAAGTGAAAAAAATAAAAGAAAATAGTGATAAAATTGGCATATAATTTACACAAAAGTTACATTTTTATAATATGCAAGAATAACCATATAATTGTGGAATTTCACAAAAAAAGATGTTTGCTAAGAAGTAATAAATTAGTGACATACTAACATTGGTATTACCCTTTAAGAAAGGAAGAAAATGAAAAAAAATTAGAAAACTCAAAATAATTTATTTTTCAAGGAAGAATAAATTAGTGGCATTGGTGTTACCATTTAAGAAGAAAGAATTTTTTTTGGGGGGGGGGGGGGCGATCTAAAACAAACAGTGACAAATTTGCACAAATATACATAAAAATTGTGTTATTTTAAAATATACAAGAATAAGCATATAAAAGTGTAATTTTTGCAAAACAAATCTAGGAACGAATGAATTAGTGGCATTGGTATTATCCTTAAAGTAGAATAAAAATAAAATAAGAACTAAAACTATATCAAAATAATGAATTTCTATAAAAGAAGAATTAATTAGTGGTGTAGGTATACCTTTAAGAAGAAAGAAAATTAAAAAAACTTGCACACAAATTTGCCCCGAAATAGCACTTTTTGAGATATGCAAAACAATTATCATATAATTATGAAATTTTGGCACAAAATATATAGCATTTGTTTTATATATATATATATATATATATATATATATATATATATATATATATATATATATATATATATATATATATATTATATGGGACACCTAGGTGCCTGGGCACCTAGGTGCCCGTTATAGTAAGTGATATTCATTATGCATGACATACAATCCACGACATATGACTTTCCAAAACTTTGTTTGCATGCACTATCAGCTCTAATAGGCAATTATTGCTTTCCAAAAGCAATATCCTACTACTTTCCTTTGCATTGATTCCTTTCCAAACAAAAAGGGTATGTATATTCCTTTCCAAACAAAAAGGGTATGTATATATGATCTGATTTTTTAACGTATCAGATATGACCAAATAATACGAAATATTGTCGCAAATGTCTATATGTGTAATTACGACGTATATTATGCATTCTTCTGATGTTTTACTTTTCAAGGTTTGTAGTGTTAAAAAAATTAGGGCGGGGTCACACTTTTTGGCGACTAATATTTTTATTCAAAATAAGGCCATCAGATAATATAAAATGTAATCCTAATTATTTTTTACTTTTAGAAATATATATGATGCATGCTGAATATCCACACACAATTTTTTTTCTACGTACATATACCCACACACAATTTTTTTAGTTTTAGTAATGTACGTTGCATGCCAATACCCATACGTGATTTTTCGTACATACATGGACCTAACATATCATACCCGCATATCCTTTTTCAATACATGCATGCTTTGAAGATATACATAAAACTGATACACTTTGAACGATACATAACCCAAAAAAATGATACACCATTTTTAATACACGTAAATTATTTTGAGACATACCTATAAATGATATTGGAGATATACCCAGAAATAGTACAATTTACATATACGATAGATATTGACCAGGTATATGAAAAAGTTAGTACGTGACTAGGTATACAATTTTTATAGGTATATTAATTAGTACGTGACTAGATATACGATTTTTATAGGTATATAAATTAGTACGTGACGAGGTATATGAATTTTTATAGGTATATGAATTAGTACGTGAATTTTTATAGGTATATGAATTAGTACGTGACAAAGTATGTAAAAAAATAACACATCAATAAAATACATGCACCATGCATGACCATTAATTGTTGATTTTCTCTTTCTTGTTTAATGAGGGCATTAAGTGTCCTGATCAAGCAATAATTCTTTCCTAATTAAAGTGTCAACGTTTAATCCATTAGTTCTAGTACTAATACACGTGCACGCATTTTAGTGTAATCCGACGGTTTGTAGGCAAGGTGCGCAGGCACCTAGGTGCCCCTATATATATATATATACACACACACACACACACACACACACACACACTCACTTAACATCCCAAAAATACCCGCAAAAGAAAAAACATAAAACAACTAATAAAGGAAAGAGAAAAAAGCACCAAATAGAAAAAACAAAGGAGGAAAACGAGGGCTATGTCCGCACTGGAATGGGCTTCTGCCTATTAAATAATTGACTGACTGAATGGTTAGTCAGAAAAGTCCAAGCCAACACACAGACTAACCTAGAAAAAAAAGATACACGAATCTTGAAGCAGAAATCAAAGGCCCAAAAATCAGCTGGCCCAAAATTAATTTTTAGGCAACTTATGTATAGCTAAACTGAATTTCTTTTAGTTTTACGTGACAAACGTCAAAAACGGAGGTGCATGTGGCGATCTTGTGAACTATTAACTCCACCAATGCAGTCTTCTTACACGATTAGGGTGTAATTTAACTCCACCATGAATGCGCCTCTGTGTTGAAAGAGCATCTAGGCGTGAGCGAAACATCACCATTTCTGATGCATGAGATGGTGGTGTTAACCTTAAAATGACCTTTAGGAGATGTGTAAGCAATTGGCTGCTTCTTATGTGGTTTCATTTGGTTCACATTGCTGGGTCTATTCAGTTCTCCAATGACCCAGAATCAGTTATTTGGAAGCTTGAATCCAATTGTATTTATATTGTTAGATCATTGTATGCCATGGTGAATTTTAGAGGAATAACTCCTATGCATATCCCTGATGTTTGCTACATAAATCTCCCTCCTAAAATCCACATACTTGTTTGTTTTCTAGCTCATAATAAGTCACTCACTAGAGAGGTAACCTACCTAAGAGCAAAATTTGGAGCTGTTCTGCCTCTTGTGTAATGAAGACAAAACTTGCATGCATTTGTTCTTTGTGTGCGCTGTTGCTAAAGAAGTATGGAGATATATTAACACCCTCTCTGGAACTTACTTTACTGTGGACTTTGAATACATTGCTAAGTGGTGATTAGTACTCCCTCCGTCCCAAAATAAGAAAAAGCATCAAGCAATCGACCTTATTCATATTGCAACCTTATGGGCTCTTTGTAAGCATAAAAATGACCTACGCTTTAACACATGTTCGTGGCTTGGTGTGTAGGTAGTTCTGAGAGGCATAGCTATAGCATGTTCTCAATGGGAAATTCAATTCCTCGATCTTGCAAAACAGCGCACGTTGGAGATCACAAGTTCATTATATATGGGTATTGGCCAGGAGCCCACCTCCACCGATGTGACCGGATACAAGCTTATTGGATGGTGGTTGAAGTCGTCTTTGCTGTTAGGCCCGTCGGCCGCTAAGAATTATTCTCATGGGCTGCTGGGGTATTTGGTCCATTAGAAATGACAAGATCTTCAGACAAGTTGTCACTCACATTCTTAATTGGTTCCATTACCTCAAGGAGGGCATTTCTACTGCTGCAATCAGAGCTAAGCCAGCAAAGGCTCAGAAGTTACAACCTTGGATTGATAGCCACATGCAGTTTATTGATCATGTTACTCATAACTTACATAGGATGATTCTTCTTTTTTTGTACTTGCTTGATTTGTACATATTACTTATATAATTACCATAGAACAATTGTTCTGCGGTCCAGGGTTCAAAAAATGTAGTTGTTTGGGAATCCACCGTTGCTAGGTTAGCAAAGTATTTACAATAATCCTCTCACTGTCTGATTAAAGATGTCGTTTGGCTCAAGAGTGCATGTGGAGCTTGAATGTGTTGGGCTTGTGTTGCTGATACGAGATCTATGCTTTGTGTGCCATCTACAATGGTCATGTCCATGACTCTAATAATGTAGCATGTTCCCAGACACGGTGTTTCTAAGCTCGAGCTCAAATGAGCTTGGGTAAATAGTAAAATCCGAAGAAAAAAATCTAAACATTTTGGCGAACATTGGCAAATGTTTTGAGTGCTCATAAAATTTCAACATGAAATTACATTCATGAAAGTCATGGCAAAATAAACTAATCGATTCTCCAAAGTTATTATTTGGCATTTTGGAGCACTGTTTTATTTGCCACCACTTACACGAATGTCATTTCATGATGGAACTTTGTAAGGACTTAAAAAAATTGCCAACCTTCGCACACATTTTTTTTGAATTTTATGATTTTATTTATTTTACTATTCATCGCAAGCTCATTTGAGCTCGCGGACAGAAGATGACTTTCACATGTTCCCTCTATAATCTATGGGAATGCTTATTTTTCCTGTTGTAGTTTCTTTTACTTGTTTTAGTTTCTTTTACTTAGTTCTCTGTTGTGGTTGACATGTCAGCATGCTTGCGCGCTTGGTCATGTAAACATTGTTTGGTTTCATTTCAATGAAATGAAGTCGGGACGGTGCCATTTTCATCTAAAAAGAAAGAGCCTCCAAGCCTCAAATTTGGATCAGGGTGATTATTAATAACTAGTGTTTGCAAAAATATTTATTTAACAACCACTATTTTTGAAACTTACTATTTAACAACTACTCCCTCCATCCCACAATATAACATTATTTTTCAAGCTAACATAGCTTAAAAATGATCTTATACTGTGGGACGGAGGGAATAGTACATTATAGACCGACAGTTTGATGAGTTCTTTTGGGACCTCAGTATTGCGGCGACGTTCGATCTGGGAGGTTCCCTATTTGAATGAAATTCCCTAGGATCGATCCATTATCGAATGGAAACATTTAGTCTGGGGACCCGTCCTAAGTGAACGATTGTAGCGGGCTTATACTGCTGGCACGTCAAGCCACGAAAAACCAATCGGCTGAAAACAAAAAAGGGGCTAGGCATAGCCAATCTGCAGTCCCTTTGAACTTTAAAAAAGTCCAAAACACAACAAACAGTAAATGAAAAAAGAAAACCAATGCCACATATAAAAATATTTAAAAATGTTTGTGGGGAACTAAAATCTGCCATAACTAAAAAATGAAAATGAAAATTGACAAAATATGAAAGAACCTAAGTTGCCATGGTCCAAAGATGATGGCCAAAAAATATTGAAAAAAGAAACATCATGTAAAAACTGTCATATGAAAAACAAATATGCAATGGGATGTTTCAAAGATGAATTTGCCATGGTGTAAAAATGATTTTTTTGTTTCAAGAATTTTGTACAAAAAATATGGAATCTTACATGGTTTGTTCGACAACAATTTTCCATGTTCCGAAAAGAAATAACTGACCATGTTCCCAAAATTATTGATCATGTTCGAGCAACTAAATTTTGTTGTTGTCCAATATTGATCATGAGATACATAATAACTCGGACATCTATTTTTTATGCATATTCCATTTTTGTGCAACACGGTTATGAAAACCCACATGAGCTTTTGAATCAAGTACCCGGCCTAGAATCATGATATTTTCTATGGTGCACAAAATATAATTATATGTCAAGCCTTCCGAACGTGGGGTGCGACTGTGGCCTTGGAGGACCCGGTCCATGATCCAGCCATCGCCATCGAGGACCAGCTCGTCGGCTTCGTCTCCTGCACTTCCCCCTTCCACGCCCCGGCCTCCTCGAGGAGCGCCACATCGGCGTCCGCTCTACCGCTTGACCTCCCCAAACTCACTCCGCCTCATTGCAGCGACCACCTTGAGCCCGCCTATGCCGACAGGGAGCATCGGCATTTGACCTCCCCTCTCTGTCAATCTATTATGGCTGGGCCCGGGGCCTCATTGGTGGTGGCACTGGTGCTCTCGCCTGGACGAAAACGGGATAAAGCAGAGGATGGAGAGAGATGCATTGGCATAGAGGATGAAAGAGTCGCGTCGGGAGGGAAAATTCGTTCGCGTGGAGGCACGCATTGAGCGAATGTTTATAGAAGCTAATGTGTCTCTTTTGACTGCTCTAAGATCTGTGTGAAAAGATCAACAACCACTACCGCATTTGTTTTAAGTCTCTAAAGATCTGACATCGGATTTTTTGTGATTATGTAGTTTCGAGCTTGACAGTCGATGAGTTAATGTGGAAATCTAAGGATCCCATGAGGCCATGATGGATTATACCACAATTTTGACCAGCTCAACTCATCCTATGGGTCAACAACACATTAGGGCTACATAGTGGGTCTGGGCCTGTCCAACTACATTTGGTGTTATATGGATCACATTTTAGGGTAGCTTTTCTACTTTCTAAAAAGGGCTTGTGATTACCCTAAAAAATGACATGTTATTCTACTTGTGTACTTTAAGAAATATCGCTTGCACTTAAAAAAAGGAAAAAGAGAAATGTCAATTGTCGATTGTTGACCAACTCATTGTTTCCCTGTCAACGCATGGGGCCATGAGGAGTGGTGCAAAATCCTATTTGAAAGCTCAAGTGCTCCCTCGGTGATTTTGGTAATTAATGTCAACATATCTCTTGTTGGACTAATACTTTTATCTAGTATATTTTAGATGAGTTCAACAATGGCGCGGTAAGGACAAGAGGATCTGGAACCCCTTCAAAATGCTAAGGACAAAGATTGGCAGAAGCTCAAGACTCTTGATTTCTATTTTAGTGATCCAAGATCACATTGAGTCCATAGGAAAGCCAATACTATTAAAAGGGGATGAGGTGTTGCTTAATGGTCTACTTGCTCAAAGTGCTTAGTGATATTGCTCCAAAGCCCTCAACCACTTTCTCATCCCAAATATGTCCAAAACTCCAAGTCAAAATCGGCCCCACCGAAATGATCCATCCGGCGCCACCGAGTTCAGTTCACATAGCCACTGCCAGAAACCCTAGACAATTTGGTCACACCGATACGGATCTCGGTCTCAGCGAGATGGCCTTGCAAACTCCCTATTTCCCTTCATAATATTTTGGTCTCACCGAAATGAGCGACCGGTCCCATCAAGTTTGCTTGACATCCTCTCTGTTTTCCCTTTGCTGAAATCGGCCTCACCGAGTTCAAGCAATCTATCTCACCGAGATGAGGTTTTGCCCTAGCCCTAGCACATCGGTCACACTGACTTGTTCCAGTCGGTCCCACCGAGATTCCTAATGTTCACATTTTGAACTGAATCGGTCTCACCGAGTTCTTCTATTCGGTCTAGCCGAGTTGGGTCAAATGTGTGTGATGGTTGGATTTTGTGTGGATGCTATATATACCGCTCCACCCCCTTCTCCATTTGTGAGAGAGCCATCGGAATGTGCCTACACTTCCACTACATATTTTCTTAGAGAGAACCACCTACTCATGTGTTGAGACCAAGATATACGAATCCTACCACAAGAATCTTGATCTCTAGCCTTCCCGAAGTTGCTTTCCACTCAAATCTTCTTTCCACCATATCCAAATCTGTGAGAGAGAGTTGAGTGTTGGGGATACAATCATTTGAAGCACAAGAGCAAGGAGTTCATCATCAACACACCATCTATTACCTTTTGGAATACATTGCCGCCGGATCATGTTGTGCTCAATTACTTTGGATGACCCAAACCCCTTAAGGATTATGGGATACATGTGAAACATGTTCCATTGCTTTGTGATAATGAGAGTGCTTTTAAGATTGCTCATAATTGATGTCTACTACGCAACTTCATTCTTGTAGACTCGTGTTGGGCCTCCAAGCGCGGAGTTTTGTAGGACAGTAGCAATTTTCCCTCAAGTGGATGACCTAAGGTTTATCAATCCGTGGGAGGTGTAGGATGAAGATGGTCTCTCTCGAACAATCCTCCAACCAAATGCGAGAAATCTCTTGTGTCCCCAACACACCCAATACAATGGCAAATTGTATAAGTGCACTAGCTCGGCGAAGAGATGGTGATAAAAGTGTAATATTTATGATAGAAATATATTTTTATAATCTGAATAAAAAAACAGCAAGGCAGCAAGTAGTAATGAGGCCTAGGGTCCGTACTTTCGTTAGTGCAATTTATCAACAATGCTAACATAGTTGGATCATATGATTATCCCTCAAAGTGCAGCAAAGAATCACTCCTGAGTTCCTATTAGCAGAGAACAAAAGATAGGAATTGTTTGTAGGGTACGAAGCCACCTCAAAGCTATTCTTTCTGATCAATCTATCCTAGAGTTCGTACTAGAGTAACGCAAGCTATTCTTTCCGATCGATCTAATCAAGAGTTCGTACTAAGATAACACCAAAGCAAGTTCATATTCATAATACTCAATCCACACAAAGAACTACAAGGAGACCCCAAAGTTTCCGTCAGAGAAAAACGTGCATCAACCCCTATGCATAGATTACCCCAATATCACCGCGGGAATCCGCGAGTTGAATGCCATAACATATATCAAGTGAATCAATATGATACCCCATTGTCACCTCAAGTATTCATATTGCAAGACATATACATGTGTTCTCATCTCTGAATATTTAATCCGACAAGACAAAACTTCAAAGGGTAAAGATTCAATTCATCATAACAAGAGTATAGAGGGTAGAAACATCATATGATTCGACTATATTAACAAAGCCCATGATATAGATCACGAGAGAGAGAGAGAGATTAAACACATAGCTATTGGTAAAAACCCTCAACCTCGAGGGTGGACTACTCCCTCCTCATCGTGGTGGCTGTCGGGATGATGAAGATGGCCACCGGAGATGATTCCCCCCTCTGGCAGGGTGCCAGAACGGGGTCTAGATTGGTTTTCGGTGGCTACAGAGCCTTGCGGCGGCGGAACTTCTGATCTAGGTTAACCCCGAAGGGTTTCGGAATATTTGGGAATTTATAGTGCAAAGAAGGGCTACGGGAGGCCACCGAGGTGGGCACAACCCACCTGGGCGCGCCAGGTGGGCCTAGCGCGCCCTGGTGGGTTGTGCCCTCCTCGGGGCACCCCCAGGTGCTGCTCTGGCCCATTGGTTTCCTTCTGGTCCATAAAAAATCCAAAAAATAGTTTCGCGGTGTTTGGACTCCGTTTGATATTGATTTCTGCGATGTAAAAACAAGCAAAAACAGCAACTGGCACTGGGCACTGGGTCAATAGGTTAGTCCCAAAAAATGATATAAAGTTGCTATAAAATGATTGTAAAACATCCAAGAATGATAATAAAACAACATGAATACTTCATAAATTATAGATACGTTGGAGACGTATCAGCATCCCCAAGCTTATTTCCTACTCGTCCTCGAGTAGGTAAATGATAAAAGAAATAATTTATGAAGTATGAATGCTAGCAAAGTGCACAAGTTTGATCAATGATAATTTTAATCACTTTTCCTAGTATCATAACAGCAATTCTTTCTTATGAAACTTCTCATGTTATAGTGGCAACCAATTCACGTGTTAAGGTTCAAACAACTAACTCTCTTGAAACCCAACAACCTATGTTCTTAGTCACCAAGCAATTGCAATTCAAGTTATTCAACAGAGTCTAAGTAAGAGCTCCACATACTCAACCATCATATAGTCTTCTATAATTGCTAACACTCACCGCATACACATGAGCAAAACGTTTCAACCGGACACATAGAAAGATAGGGGCTTATTGTTTTGCCTCCCAACGTATTCACCTCAAGGGTGATGTCAACAATAATAACTCATGCTACCCATATTCAACTGGACATATGTGCCTAGATCTTTCCTCACCACATGATGCTTGCCAAAAGAGAAAAATAAAAAGGAATAGAGAGAATAAATATGACTCTTGCATGAAAGTAAATACATAAAAGTAAAAGATAGGCCCTTCACAGAGGGAAGTAGGGATTTGTAGAGGTGCCAGAGCTCAAAGCAAGGATTGAGAGATAAAAACATTTTGAGAGGTATACTTTTCCCACCAACGAAAACGACTTAGAGCTCCCAACACTTTCCATGCTAGATATATCATAGGCGGTTCCCAAACAGAAAATAAAGTTTATTCCTTTTTCCACCATACTTTCACTTTCCATGGCTAGCCGTATCCACGGGTGCCCTCCATACCAACACTTTCGAAGGAATATATTATTTGACGACATAAAGTAAATTCATTTTTCATTTCGGGACTGGGCATCCCTAAAACCTTTTTGCCTTACTCTCGTGCAATGACAAGTGAATAAACACTCATCGTGAGAATAATACATCTAGCATGGAAAATATTGGCCACCCCTCACCGCCTCGCGAGTGGTACGAGCACACAAAAGAGAAATTTATTTTTGAAAATTAGAGATGGCACATACAAATTTGCTTAGAACGGCACGGAAATACCACATATAGGTAGGTATGGTGGACTCTTGAAAATAAGGTTTGGGTTTAAGGGTTTTTGGATGCGCAAGTAGTATCTCTACTTAGTGCGGAATTTTTGGCTAGCAAAGATGGGGGGCAAGCACCACATGTTGAAGGATCTATGACAATATAACTTCTATGTGAATATGAACAAACATAAATCATTACGTTGTCTTCATTGTCCAACGTCAACAATTTTGGCATATAATATTTTGATGGGGGCTCACAATCACAAAAGATTTCCATGATAGTGTATTTGCATGTGAAAGTTCTCTTCCTTACACTAATTATTCGTGAATTGCTTGTATGACCAATATTGTGATTGTCAAGCCTCAAAAGATTTCACTTTCTAAACCCAAATGTGAAGTTACCACTAGGCATGATATGATTTCAACTTCATGACATTCAGTTTATTCAACAATTTACTCATAGGATAAAAGTGAAGCACAAGAGTAAATGACAAACTACTCCAAAAAGATATAAGTGAAGATCAAATGAGTAGTTAAGTAAATAGATAGCTATGTTTGGACTCTCTCTTATTTAAAACTTTCAGATCTAAGTATTTTATTAAAACAGCAAGCAAAACAAAAATAAAATGACATTCTAAGAATAGCACAACTCATATGAGAAGCAAAAACTTAGGCTCAACCGATCAGGGTCGGTCCTAAGATTTTGGAGGCCCGGGGCGAAACTAAAATCCGGGGGCCCTTAACTAAAGCATCAAAATGATAGACTATGAAGAAAGTAGAAAACGATGCGTGATGCAAACTCATGTTTATGTCATGCTTTAACTACAACTGTAGGAGTATATTATTTTAGGTACCGAAATGACAGAAAACTCTAGAATAGTCCTAAAGAATTTGCATCCAAAATGGCAAGACTATTAGTACAAATTAGAATATCTGAGAAATTAAATAGAGGAGCAAAATCCATACAGCTGATGTGAAAAATATTCTTTCTTATATTCAAAAATTAAATACATTCATATTTTTAAACAATAAATCTGTGGTGCCGCGATATTGCAAAGTTACTCCCACCTAGTGAGTTGTGCAAATGATTAAATTAAGAGATAATTATCGGATTGTGCCGTCATTGCTCAGCTCATATATAAACCAACCACCATGAGCAGCATCCAGAACCTGGTTCTTCCCTTGATCTATTTGATGATGAGATCTATACTAGGACCACCACATGAACATCAATATTAAACTGAAGAACTAGAACGATTAACTATACTCTGTACAAACAAGGGACAATGTCGACAGGCCGGCAACACTCACCTCTACAGACGACACACAACAGCTCCGGTCCGCCGCTGATCTCCGGCCCGCACCTGTCGCCTCGTCCCTTGAGATCTGGGCCTCCTCCTTGAGCAAGCTTTGGTTCATCTGTCATAATCTGGGCGTGAGGAGGAGGAGCAAAGGCCGCGGCTGCTGCGTACATGATGGCGATGCATGCGTGGGTTCCTGGGTGGATCTCGCGAGTAGAGATGCCTGAGTTACAGCGATGTACCTCACGCTGCATCACGAGAGCTGCTACTACTTGGGCTATGGGCCAGCCCAAATGACCTTATTTTTTACCGCACCCATGAAATTATAGGCCTAATGCAAAACATAATTGGGGGCCCCTCCACAGTGGGGGCCCGGGGCGGCCGCCCCCCCGCCCCCCCCTCAGGGCCGACCCTGCAACCGATACTAACCGATAATTGTTGATGAAGAAAGGTGGGATGCCTACCGGGGCATCCCCAAGCTTAGATGCTTGAGACTTCTTGAATATTATCTTGGGATGCCTCAGGCATCCCCAAGCTTGAGCTTTTGTGTCTCCTTAATTCCTTTTATTTCACGGTTTCCCTAAATCTTAAAAACTTCATCCACACAAAACTCAACAAGAACTCGTGAGATAAGTTAGTATAAACCAATGCAAAAACCTTATCAATCTCTACTGTAGCAAACAAGTAAAATTATTATTCAATAGTTCATACTAAATGTCTCTGCATATTTAATACTCCTATCCTCAAATAGATTCATTAAACAAGCAAGCATATGCAAACATAACAGCAATCTGCCAAAACAGTATAGTCTGTAAAGAATGCAAGAGTATCAATACTTATTCAACTCAAAAAATTATTAAATTCTACCACACTGTAGAAAATTTATCAGAGATTATTATGCAAAAAGTTTCAACATTTTATCAATTTCTGACTTCCCTCGGGAATTTTTGCAACATCGATAAACTTTCTGTTTTCAAACAGCAACATGTATACTTGCAAGATAAGCATGGCAAAGGCTATCCTTGACTTTTTTATTGAAAATAAAGATGCAAAACATTATTCTAAATAACAGCAAGAAAATCCTAACAAAATAAATTGATGCTCCAAGCAAAATACATATCATGTGACGACGAAAACATAGCTCCAAGTGAGGTTACCGATAATGTTGAAGATGAAAGAGGGGATGCCTTCTGGGGCATCCCCAAGCTTAGTTGCTTGGATCTTCCTTGGATATTACCTTGGGGTGACTTGGGCATCCCCAAGCTTAGGGTCTTGTCACTCCTTATTCTCCTCATATCAACATCTCACTCAAAACTTGAAAACTTCAATCACACAAAACTTAACGGAACTTCGTGAGATAGGTCAGTATGATAAAGAGTAAACCATTTCACTTTGGTACTGTCAAAGACAAGATTAATAATTTTTCTCACACAATTCCTACTGTAGCATATCATTCCAAAATTTATATTGAGCAATATAAGCCATAGAAACTAGAAAGCAAGCAAACTATGCATTGAAAACATAATCTGTCAAAAACAGAACAGTCTGTAATGATCTGGATAACTACCATACTTGTCCTACTCCAAAAATTATGAAACAAATTGGAACACGTGAGAAATTTGTATATTAAACTCCTGCAAAAAGAATCAACTCAAAATCATTCTTATGTTAAAAATGAGACTTGTTTTCGTGAGCGCAAAAGTTTCTGTTTTTCAGCAGGGTCAAATCAACTATCACCCAACGTGATCCCAAAGGCTTTACTTGGCACTTTATTGAAAAAAACAATAAAACATGATTAATACAGTATCATAATCATGTGAACACACAAAAACAGTAGGTAAAAGTGTTGGGTTGTCTCCCAACAAGCGCTTTTGGTTAATGCATTTTAGCTAGGCATGATGATTTCAATGATGCTCACATAAAAGAAAAGAATTGAAACACAAAGAGAGCATCATGAATCACATGGAAAGCACATTTAAGCCAAACATACTTCCTACTCATAGGGATTTTGTGAGCAAACAACTTATGAGAACAATAATCAACTAGCATAGGAAGGCAAAACATGCATAACTTTAAAACTTTCAACATAAAGAGAGGAAACTTGATATTATTGTGATATGTAAAAGCATAATTTCCTCCCTCATAATAATTTTCAGTAGCATCATGAAGAAATTCAACAATATAACCACCACATAAAGTATTCTTTTCATGACCCACAAGCATAGAAATTGTACTACTCTCCACATAAGCAAATTTCTTCTCATCAATATTAGTGGGAGGAAACTCAACAAAATAACTATCATGAGATTGAAAATTAAAATCATGATGACAAGTTTCATGGTTATCATAATTCTTTGTAGAATACATGTCATCACCATAATCATCATAGATAGGAATTTTGTTTTCATAGTCAATTGCAACCTTCTCCAAAATAGTGGATTCATCATTAAATAAGGTCATGTCCTCTCCAAATCCACTTTCATCAATATAATCATCATAAATAGGAGGCATGCTTTCATCATAATAAATTTTCTCATCAAAACTTGGGGGACTAAAAATATCATCTTCATCAAACATAGCATCCCCAAGCTTGTAGCTTTGCATATCATTAGCATCATGGATATTCAAAGAATTTATACTAACAACATTGCAATCATGCTCATCATTCAAATATTTTGTGCCAAACATTTTATTGACTTCTTCTTCTAACAATTGAGCACAATTTTCTGATCCATCATTTTCAAGAAAGATATTATAAAGATGATCAATAATTTGATGCAACCTCAATTCCATTTATTGTAGTTTTCTTTTATAAACCAAACTAGTGATAAAACAAGAAACTAAAAGATTCAATTGCAAGATCTAAAGATATACCTTCATGCACTCGACTCCCTGGAAACGGCGCCAGAAAAGAGCTTCGTTGACGGGGTGTGAGTGCCGCTTACCTAACCTCCCCGGCAACGACGCTAGAAAAGAGCTTGATGTCTACTACGCAACTTTATTCTTGTAGACTCGTGTTGGGCCTCCAAGCACAGAGTTTTGTAGGACAGTAGCAATTTTCCCTCAAGTGGATGACCTAAGGTTTATCAATCTGTGGGAGGTGTAGGATGAAGATGGTCTCTCTCGAACAACCTTGCAACCAAATACGAGAAATCTCTTGTGTCCCCAACACACCCAATACAATGGCAAATTGTATAGGTGCACTAGCTCGGCGAAGAGATGGTGATAAAAGTGTAATATTTATGGTAGAAATATATTTTTATAATCTGAATAAATAAAACAGCAAGGTAGCAAGTAGTAAACGGGCACAAAAACGGTGTTGCAATGCTTAAAAATGAGGCCAGGGTCCGTACTTTCGCTAGTGCAATTTCTCGACAATGCTAACATAGTTGGATCATATTATTATCCCTCAAAGTGCAGCAAAGAATCACTCCTGAGTTCCTATTAGCGGAGAACAAAAGATAGGAATTGTTTGTAGGGTACGAAGCCACCTCAAAGCTATTCTTTCCGATCAATCTATCATAGAGTTCGTACTAGAGTAATGCAAGCTATTCTTTCCGATAGATCTAATCAAGAGTTCATACTAAGATAACACCAAAGCAAGTTCATATTCATAATACTCAATCCACACAAAGAACTACAAGGAGACCCCAAATTTTCTGTCGGAGAAAAACGTGCATCAACTATGCATAGATTACCCCAATATCACCGCGGGAATCCGCGAGTTGAATGCCATAACATATATCAATTGAATCAATATGATACCCCATTGTCACCTCAAGTATTCATATTGCAAGACATATATCATGTGTTCTCATCTCTGAATATTCAATCCCACAAGACAAAACTTCAAAGGGTAAATATTCAATTCATCATAACAAGAGTATAGAGGGTAGAAACATCATATGATCCAACTATATTAACAAAGCCCATGATATAGATCACGAGAGAGAGAGAGAGAGAGAGATTAAACACATAGCTACTGGTACAAACCCTCAACCTCGAGGGTGGACTACTCCCTCCTCATCGTGGTGGCCGTCGGGATGATGAAGATGGCCACCGGAGATGATTCCCCCCTCCGGCAGGGTGCCGAAACAGGGTCTAGATTGGTTTTCGGTGGCTACAGAGCCTTGAGGCGGTGGAACTACTGATCTAGGTTAACCCCGAAGGGTTTCAGAATATTTGGGAATTTATAGTGCAAAGAAGGGGTACGGGAGGCCACCGAGGTGGGCACAACCCACCTGGGCGCGCCAGGTGGGCCAGGCGCGACCTGGTGGTTTGTGCCCCCCTCGGGGCACCCCCAGGTGCTGTTTTGGCCCATTGGTTTCCTTCTGGTCCATAAAAAATCCAAAAAATAGTTTCGCGGTGTTTGGACTCCGTTTGATATTGATTTTCTGCGATGTAAAAAACAAGCAAAAAACATCAACTGGCACCGGGCACTGGGTCAATAGGTTAGTCCCAAAAAATAATATAAAGTTGCTATAAAATGATTGTAAAATATCCAAGAATGATAATAAAACAGCATGAATATTTCATAAATTATAGATACGTTGGAGACGTATCAACAATCCCGTGCAACATTCTCGAACTAAGCATATTGAAGTTCGTCATCATTTCATTCGAGATCATGTTGCTAAAGGAGACATAATTTCTTAAGCATGTTCGTACCGATGAGAAATTGGCGAATATATTCGCCAAACCGCTTGATGAGAAAGTATTTTGCCGTTTGAGAGGTGAATTGAATATCATTAATGCCTCAAACTTGGAGTAGAAACTCCATTTGGATACATGCAAGGCATTAGCCTTTTATGACTAATCCTTGATATTTCTCTTATGTTGATCATCATATGTCTTGGATCTATACTTGTACCCTTGCATGTTATCTAACCCTTGTAGGTACTTGGATAAGGCCAAATCTATGAGATTGCAAGCCACTGACATTTTGAGTAATCTCTACATCACCAAGTTCCTACTATATGGTTGTTGAATACAAGGAAGCATGACCTCACTCAACATATCCTTTGAAAATTTATATATATCAAATTTCAATTAATATAAAGTCTCATGATTGTCATTTTGGATATACAAGTGCTCTTCCTTGCAAATCTAACCCATGTAGGAACATGAACTCAAACTCCAAGTGGTGCTCCAAACTCTTGATGGACTACATCAACCTTGAGCATCCAACACAAGTTCGACTACATGATCAAGATCAACATCACAACCCAAGGTATGATATTCCATCTTAGAGAAGATTTGACCCAAGTCATGAGTCAAAGCAACTCAACGAGATGTGAATACATCAAAATGCTTAAACGAAAAATGGTAACCCCGTTTTGAGCTTAAAATGATGAGTATGACCTATGATCAAGTGATCTCACTTGACTCCTAAGTCAATATACTCTAACATAGGTGAATTTGTCGCCGACCATATCTAGATGAAGTTCTCTAGTGTTTCTCTGTTCATTTACTTTGTGTTCTTGCATATATTTCTTGCTATCTTGTTCCCCTCATCAAAAAAAACTTCATCTAGATCTTTTTTATTTTGTCTATTTTTCTCTATAACTTATGTATTTAATTCATTGCAAATCCTTCAGTTAATTCCTTGCAAATCTTTGTGAAATTTCATTTGCCAAGAGAGCTGAAGTGACAAAAATTTCTACTCTGTGTTGAACTCGGTCCCTCCGATCCAAACCTGCCGGTATGAACGAAGCACAAGGTCTCCTTGTGAATAGTTCATCAGTACAACCGACATGGACTAACTCAGCCGCACCGATCAAGATCTTCTGTGACTCTGTTCATTCGGTGTCACCGACGAAAACCAATCGGCGTCACCGGTTTCAACTCTGAGAAAATGTTTTGCCATTTTTACTGCCTATCTTTTTCAGTTCCACTCAATGATTCTTATCCTCTGCCCACATCTCAAGCTACACACTGCTTTGTAGTGTCTCTCAAGGACCAAACCTACTTGACTCAAATTCCTGAAGAAACCCTTCTTGGAAATTGATGTCAAAGAGGGGGCGGGAGAGAACATCAAAGCTTAATCAAAGAGAGAGCTTCAAAGCCTCTTCTAAAAAGATGCACATTTACAAGAGGAGAGACGTCACATGTCTTTAAGAGGGGAAAGACATGTCAGTATGATCAATTTCCAGACTACTAATCCTACTTTCTTTAATCTGTAGTCAGCTCTGATTTTATCTCACCCTGCCTTCTCCCATTATCCAATATCAGATTCAGGTGGAGAAAGTGTTTGTGCCATCTTAAGGGGATAAAAATCTTTGGAATTCATTGCATATCTTTAAATCTTTGGGGACATGTCCATATCTAAATGAAGTACTAAGTACTCATCCATTACATGTCATCCCAGTCTTGGTACTCTAGTGGTTTCCTGAAATTGCTTTACATGGAGTGTTCTTGTGTTATCTAACCCTGATTTCTCAAGTCTACTCTTTCCAAAGCGAGATCAAGACCACAAGGTAAGTATATGCATCACACTCATGTGCATGATGATCTCTTGCTATTGTACATATTGTTTGCAAGAAGGATTCATGAACATGGAGGTACACTTCCTATACACATCATTTACTCTGATGCATATAGCCAAGATGCATGTAACTCATTGCTTGCTCTGTCATGTTTATGCATTCACATGTTCTCATATTCCAACTTCACATGATTTCATAAATGTAGGGGGAGCCTATGCATGTTACATGTCTTTCCAAAGCTTTACCTAATACCATGTATATCCTTAATCCTAAGCTTTGATGTATGTTGTCATCAATTACCAAAAAGGGGGAGATTGAAAGCACAAGTGCTCCCTGGGCGATTTTGCTAATTAATGTCAACATATCTCTTGTTGGACTAATACTTTTATCTAGTATATTTTAGATGAGTTCAACAATGGCGCGGTAAGGACAAGAGGATCTGGAACCCCTTCAAAATGCTAAGGACAAAGATTGGCAAAAGCTCAAGACTCTTCATTTCTATTTTAGTGATCCAAGATCACATTGAGTCCATAGGAAAGCCAATACTATTAAAAGTGGATGAGGTGTTGCTTAATGGTCTACTTGCTAAAAGAGCTTAGTTATATTGCTCCAAAGCCCTCAACCACTTTCTCAGTCCAAATATGTCCAAATCTCCAAGTCAAACTCGGCCCCACCAAAATGATCCATTCGGCGCCACCGAGTTCAGTTGACATAGCCACTGCCAGAAACCCTAGACAGTTCAGTCACACCGATACGGACCTCGGTCTGACCGAGATGGCCTTGCAAACTCCCCGTTTCCCTTCGTAACATTTTGGTCTCACCGAAATGAGCGATCGGTTCCATCGAGTTTGCTTGACATCCTCTTTGTTTGCTCTTTGCTGAAATCAGTCTCACCGAGTTCAAGCAATCGGTCTCACCGAGATGAGGTTTTTCCCTAGCCCTAGCACATCGGTCACACCGAGTTGTTCCAGTCGGTCCGACCGAGATTCCTAACGTTCACATTTTGAACTGAATCGGTCTCACCAAGTTCTTCTATTCGGTCTGACCGAGTTGGGTCAAATGTGTGTAATGGTTGGATTTTGTGTGGAGGCTATATATACCCCTCCACCCCCTTCTCCATTTGTGAGAGAGCCATCAGAACGTGCCTACACATCCAGTACATATTTTCTGAGAGAACCACCTACTCATGTGTTGAGACCAAGATATACCAATCCTACCACAAGAATCTTGATCCCTAGCCATCCCCAAGTGGCTTTCCACTCAAATCTTCTTTCCACCATATCCAAATCTGTGAGAGAGAGTTGAGTGTTGGGGAGACTATCATTTGAAGAACAAGAGCAAGGAGTTCGTCATCAACACACCATCTATTACCTTTTGGAGAGTGGTGTCTCCTAGATTGGTTAGGTGTCACTCGGGAGCCTCCGACAAGATTGTGGAGTTGAACCAAGAAGTTTGTAAGGGCAAGGAGATCGCTGATGTCGCTTGAAGCTACGTCGGTATTTCCCCAAAGAGGAAGGGATGATGCAGCACAACGGCGGTAGGTATTTCCCTCATATATGAAACCAAGGTTATCGAACCAGTAGGGGAACCAAGCAACACAATGTAAACAGCCCCTGCACACAAATAACAACCACTCGCAATCCGACGTGTTAAATGGGTTGTCAATCCCTTTCGGGTAACGGCGCCAGAAATTGGTGCGTGGACGGGAGAAAGTTGTAATAGATTGAATAAATAGATCGCAAATAAAATAAAGTGTAGCAAAGTATTTTTGTATTTTTGGTTTAATAGATCTGAAAATAAATGCAAAGGAAAAGTAGATCGCAAAGGCAAATATATGAGAAAGAGACCCGGGGGCTGTAGGTTTCACTAGTGACTTCTCTCGAGAAAAATAGCAAACGGTGGGTGAACAAATTACCGTTGGGCAATTGATAGAACTTCAAATAATCATGACGATATCCAGGCAATGATCATTATATAGGAATCACGTCCAAGATTAGTAGACCGACTCCTGCCTGCATCTACTACTATTACTCCACACATCGACCGCTATCCAGCATGCATCTAGTGTATTAAGTTAATGGAGAAACGAAGTAATGCAATAAGAATGATGAGATGATGTAGACAAGATCTATCTATGTATAGATAGACCCCATCGTTTTATCCTTAGTAGCAACGATACATACATGTCGGTTCCCCTTCTGTCACTGGGATCAAGCACCGCAAGATCGAACCCACTACAAAGCACCTCTTCCCATTGCAAGCTAAATAGATCAAGTTGGCCAAACAAAACCCAAATATCGGAGAAAAAATATGAGGCTATAAGAGATCATGCATAAAAGAGATCAAAGAAACTCAAATAGTTTAATGAATATAAAAAGATATAACTGATTATAAATTCAAAGTTCATCAGATCCCAACAAACACATCACAAAAAGAGTTACATCATAGGTTTTTTTACATCTGTGCCCCTGGTTCCTTAGCTCTACTCATCCATCCCCACGCTCTTAACTTTTTCTCAGTTTTCCCCACTCCCTTGGCCAAAACCCTCAGAAGAGGTCACAACGGACGTCGCCGTCGGGTCAGTGCTTTCACCGTTAACTCTGACGAGTGGGGCCGGCATGGGGGTGTAGCCGTTTGACCGTTGGGCCGTGGTTTCGTTGGGCCGTCCCTTGCATTAAACGCCTGCGCGCGCCGCCACGACAGAAGCCTGCGATGCATGCACCCAACAAGCCTGCCTGCATGCATCGATGAGCCTACCGAGCCTGCATGCGCCGACCGAGCCTGCATGCGCTAATGCGTGCCGCCACGATGCACTGACCGAGCTGCTTTCGTGCACGCCAGCCGCCACAGATGCAGTGATGGTCGCTATCGCAGGTTCCTCCTCGCACATTTGTCTCCTCGATTTAGAGCATCGTTTTTTACGATCAGTTGCAGCCTTTTCGATCCACTCGCATCTGCACCTGTTTTGCTACGACAAATAAATTGAACAAATGTGTTGTGGCTGCATGCACTAGCTAGGTGGCTACATATTTGTGGCTTGTGTAAGAAAGGAAGGGTTCGTTGTGGCTGCATGCACTAGGTGGTTACTAACAAAGCGAGCTCTCTAAGAAAACAGTCAACATACATGTAGATAGGGCCAACAAGCCCATAGCACGATCACATAGTTGAAACTAGGAAGAACTTCATAATAGAATAGATAGAAAACTTAATAATAGAACTTGATAAAAGGGCCAACAAGCCCATAGCATCTCTCACATATTTCAATGGAATTACAACTTAACATAACATAGACTCAAAAAAATAAAATAGATAGAGGGTTTAGAACCCTAGACGCCTCCTTCTCCACCTCGCTCCTCCTCCGGGCGCCCTTCACTGCTCCTCCGGGGCATTGTCGATGGGGTACAGAAGAGTGTACATGCGGGACACGGTGGGGAAGATGTTGGTGTACTCCGTGAACATGTTGTGGGTGATGAAAGCGAGGAACTCGTAGCCACACCAAAACACCCGGCCGAGGAGGTAGAAGGCGTCGAATGTGTTGGTGAAGTGGGCAAGGACAGCAACCACCACCCCGTTTTGGATGACCTCCTCGACACAAAACATCATTGGAGATCCCCGTTGGAGGTGGTGGTAGCCGAATGCGAGGAAGAACTCGGTGAAGTTCCTTGCCGTCCTCCACCTTGATATTGCCCACACACGTAGTGTGCGCTCAACGTACATGCCAGGATGGTAGAGCCTCTTCGGCACAGTGGGTGGGAAGTGGTAGGTTGGTCCGATGTACTGCATGGCTGAGGATGTGCTAGAAGAAGGAGAAGTGGTCGAAGAGCAAGAAGGGCAGATGGCAGAGAGGATGGGAGATGGATGAGGGATGGCAGAGGCAGAGGGTGGCTTAAATAGCAGTAGTGCTACGTGTTATTTGGCCGTGGCAATAATGGGGTCAAATGTGAAGTAACCCGTTTTCAAACCCACCGCAGCATCGGGAGTGTACACGCGTGGGAAACAGTGGTTTGAAAAAGAACAAGAAAAAGAAGCTAATTGCACGCGTGGGAATCTGTGGTCATATATATTATATGAACAAAAAGAGACAATTTTTGAATATTTTGTGGCCATTTTGCATGATAAAAATAAATTTGGCCCTTAAAAATTTGGTCATTTTCTACGCAATGTTAATTGATTTGAAACGATGCAAAAATAAAGAGCCAGCACGTTCACAAAAAATAGAGCAAACGATGCAAAAAAACGACGCAATTCGACAGCCCAAGCAGAGCTTGGTTTCCTTTTGGGCCCAATAACAATGTTTTTTTTCGAGGAGTCAGTGGTGGGCGAGCACCCGAGCACAACCAATAGGATCGCCTCTCGTGGATCGCCCCACGATCCAACAATGCTGAGCTGTCCTTGTGATC
Organism: Aegilops tauschii subsp. strangulata; assembly: GCF_002575655.3. Lineage (NCBI taxonomy): Eukaryota > Viridiplantae > Streptophyta > Magnoliopsida > Poales > Poaceae > Aegilops > Aegilops tauschii. The sequence goes on from NC_053035.3 coordinate 360,602,819, forward strand.
CAACGGCGCGGAGCCTGCACGCAGCCAGCCCACCTAATTCCTTCTAGAAGACCAGACCTGAGGGCTGTCGCTTGGCGCGAGAGTATGATCGGACGGCTGACATTGGGAGCTAGGGTTAGGCGAAACCCCGCGGGGTTTAGAGGTGTTTTGAGCTGGTCAACGGGGTTTCGAAGGCTTTGACTGAGCATAACTAATTTAAAAAAATCAAAAAAATATGAAACCTTCGCCATTCGTCGTTTTGAAAGACACACTAACAAGGAAAAATACTAAACTTGGTCTATGGTCATTTTCATGAAAAAATACCTAGCTGGCACGATCGAGGTCAAATGAGCACCATTAATTTAAAAAAATCAAAAAAAAATATAAAACCTGCACACAATGTTGTCTTATGTGACATGTTACCAACCAAAAATCATAAACTTGGTCTATGGTCATTTTCATGAGAAAACCTTCACACATATGAGCTATCATGTACATGAGTTCATAGAGTTCAAGGAGAGGAGGTAGTGTTACCTTCTATTTTTGAAAAAAAAAAAAAAAAAAAAAAAAATCACCAAAGCTTTATTTTAAAGTCAATAAGAAGGATCTGAAGTTAGTTTTCCATTTTCATATTTTAAAACGTGTTTTTACTAGTTTTTATATTAAAGCATATGTTTTCAAAAGAAAATGTAAAAATATGAAAATTAATGCAAAAAATAGTGAGACTTCGAATCTACACTATGGAAAGTGAATATGTGTTAACAGAAAAACATTTGGCTCATTTAGAGTAGGTCCAAAAAAACTTGATCACAAATTGGTTGTTTACCCTAGCCTGGGAGCTCATTTGGAGCACATTTCTCAAATTCAAATTTCTTTGACATCCTCTAAATCACTTCAAATTTTGCACACATGATCTCCTACACAAACATAGATAGTTTGCCAAGGTTTTACTTGTTTTTGCATTTTCTTGAATTTATACTGTCCAGGTTTGCCAAGGTTTACATGATCTCATTTGGAGCATGCATTTGATTTCCTACACAACATGTGTGATCATTGCAGCACCTAAAATCATAGTTCACAACATCTAAACATAACTAACCATAGATTCAGGAGACAAATATACCACAGGAAAATTGAAGGACATACAAATATAGATAGCAACCAGATTACTAGCATAACCAACGAGATTCAGTTCAACAAACCAAAAGTAACCCAACAGTTCAACAAACCAAACCAAAAGTAACACAACATCACATCATCGATCACATCACACCGGAGTCAGGGCCTTCGCGAGGGCGACATGCTGCCCCCTGATCATGTAGTCCTCCCCGCGAATCGCGACGTCCTCAGCATGAGACAGAAGGTGATCGAAGCGGCCATCCCTTGGCTTTGGCTTGGTGGTGCAGTAGGGGCAGTGCCACTTCTTGAACTTGCGGTTGTAGAAGGAAGCAACTCCCTTGGCCTTGATCTTCTCCACCTCCTTGGCTGTGAAGGACGCGACGTTACCCTTGTACACATCATCTCCAGAATCATACTACACACATGAATGAATTGCATTAATACATTATAGATTCATATACACCATGTTAAAGGAACTAAATGAACAAGGGATAGGCTTACCTCATATTCAGAACTGTCACTAAACGCACCCTCGTACGGGCCGTAGTCGGCCAGCTTCCTCTTCTCCCCCCAACCATCATCCTCCTGAATATACAATTACATCCATCACTAGTAGCCAATTGAAAATTTAGATATGCACACATGACACATTGATCATAGGGCTAATATACTCCCAATATCAGAAATGTTTTAGAAGTGGGTTTTTTTTTATTTCTGTGCCCCTTAGCTCTATGCACACAAAAACCACATCCATCACTAGTATATCAATGTATTAGATTTGTACACACATTGATCAAAAACCCCAATATGACATTCAAATAACACATTGATCATTGGTCATGCACACACATTGAAGAACAGAGCTAATATAACTACATATTGTGGACAAATTTATATACTAATGAATCAAATAACTTCTTAATCAATGGATTCCATTTGGGCATATGACATTCAAAACCCCAATCTGAGTAGCATTCAAAAACAAATCCAATAGGGACCCAATCTAAGGCAACGAATCTGAGTAGCATTAAAACCCCCAATCTGTGAGCACTAAAAACAAATCTAATAAGCATCATAGCATTAAAAACCCCAATCTGTTCACAACATCTAGCATTTTTGCATCGAATTTATCCAAATCTAAAAACAAAACTAAAAACCCCAATCATTGCAGCACCTAAAATCATAGTTCACAACATAGCATTTTTGCAACGAATTTATCCAACAAACCCTAGTCCAAAACCCCCCGCCCCCCAACCCATACCCTACAGAAAACCCCGGCCCATCCGTCAAACCAACTACTCTAACCATCTGAACTACCGTGTGAATCACAATCTAACCAATGCAACTAGGGAGCAACTAACTCTACAAGCTAAGCAAGTGCAAATACCTGCTCCTCCACGGCAGGCGGCACAACAGGGGCATCTGGATGGACTGCGCCGCTCGATGTCGTCACCTTCTGCAGCGATGAGGCGGATCCCGCCACATCCGCAGCGGTTGCGAGTTTCCCCGCACCGCCGTGGACGCCACCGACATCCGCGGTCACTGCGCCCGGACCCTGCAGCTCCACCACATCTCCGTCCGCTGCGCCGGCGTCGCCACGAGCGTCGACCATCTGACAGATGGAGGCGATGAAGGTGAGGAAGAGGATGCGGTGGGGGATAGCGAGATGGTGCGGTGAAGGCAGTGGAGGAGAGTGAGACGACGCCGGTGTGGGAGAGGAAGACGATGCGGCAGGGAGGGCATTTGAGGAAAATGGTAGGGCGATGGAGGTGGTTGCCCTCTTTATATGATGGGACGTTTCGGGCATGTCCATGGACACGTGCTACCCCACGACCGCGGTCTTGCATGCGCCCACGTATACGCGGCCCCACTCGTCAGCTAACGATCAAAGGCATTGACCCGACGGCAACGTCTGTTATAACCTGTTCTAAGGGTTTTAGGCAAGGGAGTGGGGAAAAGTGAGCAAAAGTTAACAGAGTGGGGATGAATGAGTAGAGCTAAGGAACCAAGGGCACAGAAATAAAAATCCCTACATCATATGGATCTCCAAGAGACCATTGTATTGAGAATTCAGCAAGAGAGAGGAAGCCATCTAGCTACTAACTACGGACCCGAAGGTCTACAAAGAACTACTCACGCATCATTGGAGAGGCACCAATGGAGGTGGTGAACCCCATCCGAGATGGTTTCTAGATTGGATCTAGTGGTTCCGGACTCTGCGGCGGCTGAATCAATATTTCATCGACTCCCTTAGGGTTTTGGGAATATTGGGGTATTTATAGAGCAAAGAGGCGGCCCGGGGGGCACCCGAGGTGGGCACAACCCACCAGGGCGCGCCTGGGCCTCCTGGCGCGCCCTGGTGGGTTGTGCTCTCCTCGGAGCACCCCCAGGCGCAGCCAGGGCCCATTATGTGTCTTCTGGTCCACAAAAAATCTCCTTAAAGTTTTGTTGCATTTGGACTCCGTCTGATATTGATTTCCTGTGATGTAAAAACATGCAGAAAACAACAACTGGCACTTGGCACTATGTCAATAGGTTAGTACCAAAAAATGATGTAAAATGATTATAAAACATCCAAGATTGATAACATAACAGCATGGAACAATCAAAAATATAGATACATTGGATGTACGATAGCACCACCTATCGGAACCAGGCCAAAAATCTCCGTGTCTACATTGCGTTTGCAAACTCCAATCCCATCCCTTTACTTTCTTGCAATTAGCATGCTTTACTTTTTCCGCTGCTCATACTCATGCATGCTTGCTTGAAATGTATTATGAATGTTTAAACTTGTGTTAAAACTCTATCTCAACTTGAAGAACTTAAAAATTGCCACCTTTACTAGTTGAGTGTCTAATCACCCCCTCTAGACACCTCTTCTTGATCCCCTTCACTATTCGGTGCAACAGAAACTACCAGAGTTGCCGCACGCTATTTGCACGAAAATATTGGGACCGACTACTGACCAATCGCCCAAAAAAGATTCGGGTAATGTTGATTCTGCGAGCCGTTGGATTAGAAACAGAGGAGTGGATTGTCATCTCCATCCTCCTTGTTTTCACATGTTCATCTCCTTCTACGGATAATCATATCACAACCTCCCTTCTCAAGCCTGCCTACCACCTCTTCTCAGGTTGCCACCTGTCCGAGCCTTGTTGGTTGCACAATCGTCATCTCCAGGGGATAAAAATGAAACCCTTGCACCTGAAAACCTCCGGCTTGCTTCCTCTTGAGACGTCACGGTGAGCCGCGTCGACATCTCACCTCGATATGGCTCGTCTCCCCCTTCCTTTCCCCACAAATTAATAGAACCTCGGCTATTGCGGACGATTCATAGCTTTTCTATGTAAAAGGTATGACACAACACAGTGCTAGTTCATGCCGGGTAAAAAATCTAATGTACGGCATCAAGATATGTTCGAATAGAGTTACATGCACCGAGTAATAAGTTCACCAAAGATAGGGAAAGTTCAGGTCGGGTCTTAGGTCCGGCCAAAGAAGACGAAGGCAGCTGCAAAAACTGCTACTGCTTCGATCCCGTCGATGCCCGCGGTTGTTGCTGCTTCCGATGGCGTGCCTCCTCCCCCACCACCTCATGCCCGGCCGCCAGCCATGTAGGAGGATCCGTCTACGCCCACCGCCACCGTCTCCAACATGCTCGATGAAATGTCCCAAATGTAAAAAATCATCTTTTTTTATTGTTCTTTTGTCATGCTCATATGCAAAGAATGTCAGATAGTGTATATGCATTTGTAGTGTTGATGATGAAACATTCATGCGCGTGTCAAATGTTTCAACCGAATATTTTGCCTCCCAAGATTTTCCATCACAAGAATATGATGTTGCCATTTTATGATGAGAACCTTGACATGGAAGAGGAGAGTTTTGTTGGGAATGTGAAGGGACGAACCGCAAAATAGCGCCGAAGGTATGTTGATTTGTACCTCTTGGAAGCGAGTCTCTCTTGATGCATCCGTTGGAAGTGACTAATCGGTGACCACATATTAGAACCACATCATATAATTCTCTGATCAATGGAACACAAGTGGTCATTATCAATCGAGGGATTCTATTCGGCACCGATGGTCCAGTATCAACGCTGAATGCCAAAAATGGGCGGGTTGCTTGACCAATATTGACCGCCCGCATGAACCAAAGTGGCTGCAATGGAAAAGACATGGTAATTGGTTGCTACTTTCAAATTCTTTTTCATGAACCCAAGTGGCTTCATATGTTCCTAATTAATGAAGTTTCTTATTGTTATGTAGTTCATGCTTGCTCAAGGTTTGTTCCAAGAAAGTGGGAAGAACGGGGACAAGAAGAAGAGGAAAGGAAACCCGTTCTCTTTCCAACATTGCTAGAAAGAGCTCAGGGATGAGGAGAAGTGGAAAGGAAAACCTAGAAACTTTTGAACTTTCGAGGAGCAAGAACTTGGTGTTTTGATCATGACCACGAAGATGATGGTCGTGGTGGTGGTGAGGAGGTGAGAAGGAACCTCACTCCTCACTCGGTTGCCAAAGCATATAGGACCGATGGAAATAAAAATCCAAAGGGATTAAAGTTTGGAGACAATGATCTTAAAGAAGGCTTTTAAGGGATCCTCATTGCGAGAAAAGAGTATGCCGAAGAAAAAATGTTTTTGAAATTGAAAGAAATGGAGGAGAGGGCGGAGGTCGAGAGGCGAAAGGTGGTGATCGAGAAGAAGAGGGTGGTGACCGAGGAGCGGCTGGCAGCAACCGAGGAGAAGAAGGTCGAGCTAGAGGAGAGGAAGATGGTGGCCGAAGAGGTTAAGGCGGTGGAGGACAAAGCAAAAAAAAATATGTTCATGGACATAAGTGGCCTCGAAGCAAAGCAAAAAGCATTTGTGGAGCTTTGTCATGACGAAAATGATCACGAAGAAGACCATGATCATGAGGAACTTGATGGGTGGCCTCGGAGGAGGAATGGGTGGCATGGGAGGAGCAATGGGTGGCTTGGAAGGAGCAATGAGTGGCATGGGGGAGGAATGGGAGGAGGAATGGGCGGCTACATCGATATGATGGGAGGTGGCTTTGGTAACACAATGGGTGGCACAGGAGGTGGCTTCGATGGCATGATGGGCGGCGTAGGAGTCGGCTATGGTGGTAACATGATGGCATGAGAGGTGGCATTGGAGGTGGCTTCGGTGGAGGTGACGACATGGATGGATCACAAGCAAATGTTCACAATGTGCTAAGCGACAACGGTGTGAAGGAAGGAAATGATGATCTTCAAGCTAATGTTCACAACGCGCCAAGTGAGAATGGAGAAGATGCAAGTTGAAGGCCATGTTTACTTTTATGTTTATGTGCACTTTTATTTGTTGGATTATGATTTATGTTTTCTATGATGCACTATGAGACCATTAGAGCATATACATCCGCGACCTGCAAATCCGGGCCCTCAAACGCCCGTGGATGTGCCGTGGCGTGTCCGCGGGCACTGACCGGGCACTCCTCGTTTTGTTGCGTCCGCGCCCATGTATCTCAAATCCGGCATCTCACATCCATGCAATACATGCACGTATGAAAACAACGTATGTAGATATTCGGACTAGCAGCAAATCCGGTTAAATCGGGCAAATTGTAGCATAAATGATCATCGAACAACCCAAAGATGTAGTCTTAATTGGACAGTACTCTAAATATACGATAAAAACTTATTTAAACGAGGAAGGGCAGAGGAAATCACCATTTCCTCGCCGCCCCTTCCCCTTGCGGTACACGGTGCTGCTTTGGCCTTCAGTGTAGGCGACGGCCGCCGGAGGGTTGTCGTCATCATCGGAGGTTGATCCGTCATCAGAGTCGCCCGACAGCTCCATGTGCTCCCTGGCAACCCTCCAGAGCAAGTGTTCCTGCTCCTGAGCGTGCCTCCTCGCCTTCGTCGACGCCTCGCGCTCCAGCAGCTCCATACCACGCCGAAGCGCTTTGGCGTTCTTCTGCCACAACAGCCGCATATCCATCTCCGCCGTTGTTAGGGAACGCCAGAGGACGGATGCAATGAGCGCGTGATACGTCTCCAACGTATCTATAATTTTTGATTGCTTCATGCTATATTATATTCTGTTTTGGATGTTTAATGGGCTTTATTATACACTTTTATATCATTCTTGGGACTAACCTATTAACCGGAGGCCCAGCCCAGAATTGTTGTTTTTTGCCTATTTCAGTGATTCGCAGAAAAAGAATATCAAACAGAGTCCAAACGGAATGTAACCTTCAGGAACGTGATTTTCGGAACAAACGTGATCCAGAGGACTTGGACCCTACGTCAAGACATCAACCAGGAGGGCACGAGGTAGGGGGCGCGCCTACCCGCCTGGGCGCGCCCTCCACCCTCGTGGGGCCCATGTTGCTCCGCCGACGTACTTCTTCCTCCTATGTATACCTACGTACCCCCAAACCAACAGAAGCATCCACGAAAACCTAATTCCACCGCCGCAACCTTCTGTACCCGTGAGATCCCATCTTGGGGCCTTTTCCGGCGTCCTGCCGGAGGGGGCATTGATCACGGAGGGCTTCTACATCAACACCATAGCCTCTCCGATGATGTGTGAGTAGTTTACCTCAGACCTTTGGGTCCATAGTTATGAGCTAGATGGCTTCTTCTCTCTCTTTGGATCTCAATACAAAGTTCTCCACGATTCTCGTGGAGATCTATTCGATGTAATCTTCTTTTGCAGTGTGTTTGTTGAGACCGATGAATTGTGGGTTTATGATCAAGTTTATCTATGAACAATATTTGAATCTCCTCTGAATTCTTTTATGTAGGATTGGTTATCTTTGCAAGTCTCTTCGAATTATCAGTTTGGTTTGGCCTACTAGATTGATCTTTCTTGCAATGGGAGAAGTGCTTAGCTTTGGGTTCAATCTTGCGGTGTCCTGTCCCAGTGATAGTAGGGGCAGCAAGGCACGTATTGTATTGTTGCCATCGAGGATAACAAGATGGGGTTTATATCATATTGCATGAGTTTATCCCTCTACATCATGTCATCTTACTTAAAGCGTTACTCTGTTCTTTTGAACTTAATACTCTAGATGCATGCTGGATAGTGGTCGATGTGTGGAGTAATAGTAGTAGATGCAGGCAGGAGTTGGTCTACTTGTCGCGGACGTGATGCCTATATACATGATCATACCTAGATATTCTCATAACTATGCTCAATTCTATCAATTGCTCAATAGTAATTTGTTCACCCACCGTAATACTTATGCTTTTGAGAGAAGCCACTAGTGAAAACTATGGCCCTCGGGTCTATTTTCCATCATATTAATTTCCCGACAACAAGTTATTTCTGGCACCGTTTATTTTGCAATCTTTACTTTTTATCTTTATCATAAAAATACCAAAAATATTCCCTTATCATATCTATCAGATCTCACTTTCGTAAGTGACCGTGAAGGGATTGACAACCCCTTTATTGCGTTGGTTGCGAGGTTTTTATTTGTTTGTGTAGGTGCGAGGGACTTGAGCATGGTCTCCTACTGGATTGATACCTTGGTTCTCAAAAACTGAGGGAAATACTTACGCTACTTTACTGCATCACCCTTTCCTCTTCAAGGGAAAACCAACGCAGTGCTCAAGAGGTAGCAAGAAGGATTTCTGGCGCCGTTGCCGGGGAGTCTACGCAAAAGTCAACATACCAAGTACCCATCACAAACTCTTATCTCCCGCATTACATTATTTGCCATTTGCCTCTCGTTTTCCTCTCCCCCACTTCACCCTTGCTGTTTTATTCGCCCTCTCTTTTCCGTTCGCCTCTTCTTTGCTTGCTTGTCGTTATGGCTAGTCCTCTTATCTTCTCCGTTGTCTCCGGAGAATTAAGTTCTTAATTTTAAGCAAAGGGAGGAAGAAATCTAAAAGACGCTTGGTATAGAATTTGCAATGCTCAAAATAGATCTACCAGGAAGAAATCTACTTCCGTTCTTCTCCGCAATTTTTATGTAGGCGCTACTCCTTGGTACAGATATATTCTTGATACCATTACCGGAGGGAATTTCTTGGGAAGCCACACTTTTGATTCTTATAATGCCATGATACATTTGTTTGGCTCACCACCTCTTTTGGTTAATGGAACTATGTTAACTTTGGAGCATGTAATGCAAAGACTTAAAATTATTGAAAATAAGGTTGCTACCGTAGAGTTAATTGAAAATTTGGATAAAAAGATCCACAACCGAATTACCCAATATGGATCTAAAGTAGGAGTCACTTTGAAAAATATTAAGGAGAAGGAACCCATAGTTGATGAAAGAATAAATCAGGATTCCACTAGAATCGATAAACTTGAGGGTATCATTACCAACTTGGGGACCGCCTTTTATTCCGTAAAGAATACTCCAAGTCCTCCAACTAAAATTGCCAAGCTTGTTTATGTTCCTAAAAATAAGGGTGAATCCTCTAGTAAGGAAAATGCGGATCTAAAATCAATAAGTGTTCATCCCAATCTTTTTGCTATCGTTAAGGAACCGCTTGTTGCAAATGATTTTCTTGATTTTGTGCCTAGAAGTTTGATAATTAATAGAAAGAAAGAAACTCCTAAGGGTGATAGGTGTCTTATTGAAGGATTGCCTACCAAAGATGGCAACACCTAGATCTATCCTTGCTTTTATGCCTAGCTAGGGGCGTTAAACGATAGCGCTTGTTGGGAGGCAACCCAATTTTATTTTTAGTTTTTTGCTTTTTTGCTTCTGTTTAGGAATAAATCTTTGATCTAGCCTCTGTTAGATTTGTTTTTATGTTTTAATTAGTGTTTGTGCCAAGTTAAACCTATAGGATCTTCTTGGATGATAGTTATTTGATCTTGCTGAAAATTCCATAAACTTTCTGTTCACGAAAATAATTGTTAAAAATCACCAGGACGTGATAAAATATTGATTCCAATTTCTGCTGATCAATAAACAAATTGTCTAGGTCTTCATATTTTGGCTGAATTTTTGGAGTTCCATAAGTTTGCGTTAGTTACATATTACTACAGACTGTTCTGTTTTTGACAGATTCTGTTTTTCGTGTGTTGTTTGCTTATTTTGGTGAATCTATGGCTAGTAAAATAGTTTATAAACCATAGAGAAGTTGGAATACAGTAGGTTTAACACCAATATAAATAAAGAATGAGTTCATTACAGTACCTTGAAGTGGTGTTTTGTTTTCTTTCACTAACGGAGCTCACGAGATTTTCGGTTAAGTTTTGTGTTGTGAAGTTTTCAAGTTTTGGGTAAAAGATTTGATGGATTATGGAACAAGGAGTGGCAAGAGCCTAAGCTTGGGTATGCCCATGGCACCCCAAGATAATCTAAGGACACCAAAAAGCCAAAGCTTGGGGATGCCCCGGAAGGCATCCCCTCTTTCGTCTACTTCCATCGGTAACTTTACTTGCAGCTATATTTCTATTCACCACATGATAAGTGTTTTGCTTGGAGCGTCTTGTATGATTTGAGTCTTTATTTTTTAGTTTACCACACTCATCTTTGCTGTACACACCTTTTTGAGAGAGACACACTTGATTCGGAATTTGTTAGAATACTCTATGTGCTTCACTTATATCTTTTGAGTTATATAGTTTTTGCTCTAGTGCTTCACTTATATCTTTTAGAGCACGTTGGTGGATTTGTTTTATAGAAACTATTGTTCTCTCATGCTTCACTTATATTATTTTGAGAGTCCTACAAAACAGCGTGGTAATTTGCTTTAATTATGATAGGCATTCGAGATTAATAAAAAAATTCTTATGAGTGTGTTGAATACTATGAGAAGTTAAAGATGGTGATATTAGAGTCATGCTAGTTGAGTAGTTGTGGATTTGAGAAATACGTGTGTTAAAGTTTGTGATTCCCGTAGCATGCACTTATGGTGAACCGTTATGTGATGAAGTCGGAGCATAATTTATTTATTGATTGTCTTCCTTATGAGTGGCGGTCGGGGACGAGCGATGGTCTTTTCCTACCAATCTATCCCCCTAGGAGCATGCGCATAGTACTTTGCTTTGATAACTTGTAGATTTTTGCAATAAATATATGAGTTCTTTCTGACTAATGTTGTGTCCATGGATTATACACACTTTTCTTCCTTCCACCATTTCTAGCCTCTCTAATACCGCACACTTTTCGCCGGTATCATACACCCACCATATACCTTTCTCAAAATAGCCACCATACCTACCTATCATGGCATTTCCATAGCCATTCCGAGATATATTGCCATGCAACTTACCACCGTTCCGTTTACTATGACACGCTCCATTATTGTCATATTGCCTCGTATGATCATGTAGTTGACATCATATTTGTGGCAAAGCCACCGTTCATAATTCTTTCATACATGTAACTCTTGATTCATTGCATATCCCGGTACACCGCCGGAGGCATTCACATAGAGTCATATTTTGTTCTAAGTATTGAGTTGTAATTGTTGAGTTGTAAGTAAATAAAAGTGTGATCATCATCATTTTTAGAGCATTGTCCCAAGTGAGGAAAGGATGATGGAGACTATGATTCCCCCACAAGTCGGCATGAGACTCCGGACTAAAATAAAAGAGGCCATAAAAAAGAGAAAAGGCCCAAATAAAAAAATGAGAGAAAAAGAGAGAAGGGACAATGTTACTATCCTTTTACCACACTTGTGCTTCAAAGTAGCACCATGATCTTCATGATAGAGAGTCTCTTATAATATCACTTTCATATACTAGTGGGAATTTTTCATTATAGAACTTGGCTTGTATATTCCAATGATGGGCTTCCTCAAAATGCCCTAGGTCTTCGTGAGCAAGCGAGTTGGATGCACACCCACTTAGTTTCTTTTGTTGAGCTTTCATATACTTATAGCTCTAGTGCATCCGTTGCATGGCAATCCCTACTCACTCACATTGATATCTATTAATGGGCATCTCCATAGCCCGTTGATACGCCTAGTTGATGTGAGACTATCTTCTCCCTCTTTTTGTCTTCTCCACAACCACCGCTCTATTCCACATATAGTGCTATGTCCATGGCTCACACTCATGTATTGCGTGAAGATTGAAAAAGTTTGAGAACACCAAAAGTATGAAACAATTGCTTGGCTTGTCATCGGGGTTCTGCGTGATTTAAATACTTTGTGTGGTGAAGATAGAGCATAGCCAGACTATATGATTTTTTGTAGGGATAATTTTCTTTGGCCATGTTAATTTGAGAAGACATAATTGCTTAGTTAGTATGCTTGAAGTATTATTATTTTTATGTCAATATTAAACTTTTGTATTGAATCATTCGGATCTGAATATTCATACCACAATTAAGAGAATTACATTGAAAATTATGCCAAGTAGCATTCCACATCAAAAAATCTGTTTTTATCATGTACCTACTCGAGGACGAGCAGGAATTAAGCTTGGGGATGCTTGATACGTCTCCAACGTATCTATAATTTTTGATTGCTTCATGCTATATTATATTCTGTTTTGGATGTTTAATGGGCTTTATTATACACTTTTATATCATTTTTGGGACTAACCTATTAGCCGGAGGCCCGGCCCAGAATTGCTATTTTTCGCCTATTTCAGTGATTCGTAGAAAAAGAATATCAAACGGAGTCCAAACGGAATGAAACCTTCGGGAACATGATTTTTGGAACAAACGTGATCCAGAGGACTTGGACCCTACGTCAAGACATCAACCAGGAGGGCACGAGGTAGGGGGGCGTGCCTACCCCCCTGGGCGCGCCCTCCACCCTTGTGGGGCCCATGTTGCTCCACCGACATACTTCTTCCTCCTATATATACCTATGTACCCCCAAACCAACAGAAGCATCCACGAAAACCTAATTCCACCGCCGCAACCTTCTGTACCCGTGAGATCCCATCTTGGGGCCTTTTCCGGCGTCCTGCCAGAGGGGGCATTGATCACAGAGGGCTTCTACATCAACACCATAGGCTCTCCGATGATGTGTGAGTAGTTTACCTCAGACCTTTGGGTCCATAGTCATTAGCTAGATGGCTTCTTCTCTCTCTTTGGATCTCAATACAAAGTTCTCCACGATTCTCGTGGAGATCTATTCGATGTAATCTTCTTTTGCTGTGTGTTTGTTGAGACTGATGAATTGTGGGTTTATGATCAAGTTTATCTATGAACAATATTTGAATCTCCTCTGAATTCTTTTATGTATGATTGCTTATCTTTGCAAGTCTCCTCGAATTATCAGTTTGGTTTGGCCTACTAGATTGATCTTTCTTGCAATGGGAGAAGTGCTTAGCTTTGGGTTCAATCTTGCGGTGTCCTTTCCCAGTGACAGTAGGGGCAGCAAGGCACGTATTGTATTGTTGCCATCGAGGATAACAAGATGGGGTTTATATCATATTGCATGAGTTTATCCCTCTACATCATGTCATCTTACTTAAAGCGTTACTCTGTTCTTTTGAACTTAATACTCTAGTGCATGCTGGATAGTGGTCGATGTGTGGAGTAATAGTAGTAGATGCAGGCAGGAGTTGGTCTACTTGTCGCGGACGTGATGCCTATATACATGATCATACCTAGATATTCTCATGACTATGCTCAATTCTATCAATTGCTCAATAGTAATTTGTTCACCCACCGTAATACTTATGCTTTTGAGAGAAGCCACTAGTGAAAACTATGGCCCCCGGGTCTATTTTCCATCATATTAATTTCCCGACAACAAGTTATTTCTGGCACCGTTTATTTTGCAATCTTTACTTTTAATCTTTATCGTAAAAATACCAAAAATATTCCCTTATTATATCTATCAGATCTCACTTTCGTAAGTAACCGTGAAGGGATTGACAACCCCTTTATTGCGTTGGTTGCGAGGTTTTAATTTGTTTGTGTAGGTGCGAGGGACTTGAGCATGGTCTCCTACTGGATTGATACCTTGGTTCTCAAAAACTGAGGGAGATACTTACGCTACTTTACTGCATCACCCTTTCCTCTTCAAGGGAAAACCAACGCAGTGCTCAAGAGGTAGCAGCGCGCCCTCAAGATCGACCGGCACGCGCAAGAGTGCTCGACGCGTCGCCGAAGCGTCCGCCATGACCTTCCTCGCGCTGAGTTGCCCGCGCCTCTGACTCGGCCATCCTCGCCCGACCTGACGCCGGAGAGGGCACAAGCACCCAACGGTGCCCGTGGACGCTCTCAGGAGGTTGAATGGACGGTGTGGCGGCGGGGTGGCTTACCTGGAGTGGGGCGGAGGCGGCGCTCCGACCGGTGCTGCACGTCGGACGGGAGGGCCCGGCAACATCGCCCGCACTGCGACGATGGGCGAAGGGGGACGGCGCGTTGCTCCGTGAGCTCCCACCGCTATTGCCGCCCTGATCTAGACGAGAGAGGTGAAGAGCAATGCGGAGAGCGACCGCATCGACGTCGCTCTCGTCCACCCTGGAGCCGGAGCCACTGCGGTCGTCGACCATGGATCGGAGTGGGAAGAGTAGGGGACAGATCGGGAAGAGGAGAGGATGGATTGGGAAGAGGAGATGACGAAGAGAGTAGAGTGGACTGATGTCTAGGGTTCATTGGATAGGATATATGTGGGGTCGATGGTGGGCCGGGCTTGTCATGCGGACGCGCCTGGGCGTGCATGTGCCGCCCCATATCCGCCCCATATTTGGGCTGGATATGAGGGGTGTCGATCATCCTGGGCGTTTGAGAGCCGTTTGAGGGGGCCGTCTGGGTCAAAATTTGGCGACCGGACAGTGACCGGGCAGGCTGCCCGAGCGTTTGAGGAGGGTTTGCGGCGCCCGACTGTAGATGCTCTTATTTTGCTACGTTGATGTTGAATTTGACATATTGTTCATTATGTGTGTGATGATTTGCAAAATTTGGGATGATTTTGATTCAAATATGTCCCGTTGTAGTGTTGCTATTGGCTGTTGTCGTGCGACTGGCCTATTTTTTACATCATCTATTGAAGCGGCTGCCCTACTTTACATGATCTGTTGGAGTTGGACGTTTTTGGTGATGTAAACAAACACTTTTCGGGATGTATATTTTCTCCAACCACTTGTTACAACAACAACAACAAAGTCTTTAGTCCCAAACAAGTTGGGGTAGGCTAGAGGTGAAACCCATAAGATCTCGCGATCAACTCTTGCCTCTGGCACATGGATAGCAAGCTTCCACACACCCCTGTCCATAGCTAGATCTTTGGTGATACTCCAACCTTCAGGCCTCTCTTAACAGACTTCTCCCATGTCAAATTCGGTCTACCCCGCCCTCTCTTGACATTCTCCTCACGCTTTAGCCATCCGGTATGCATTGGAGCTTCTGGAGGCCTGCGCTGAATATGCCCAAACCATCTCAGACGATGTTGGACAAGCTTCCCTTCAATTGGTGCTACCCCAACTCTATCTCGTATATCATCATTCCAGACTCGATCCTTCCTCGTGTGGCCACACATCCATCTCAACATACGCATCTCCGTCACACCTAACTGTTGAACATGTCGCTTTTTAGTTGGCCAACAGTCAGCGCCATACGACATTGCAGCTCGAACCGTTGTCCCGTAGAACTTCCTTTTAGCTTTTGTGGCACTCTCATGTCATAGAGAATGCTAGAAGCTTGGCGCCACTTCATCCATCCGGCTTTGATTCGATGGTTCACATCTTCATCAATACCCCCATCCTCCTGAAGCATTGACCCCAAATATCTAAAGGTGTCCTTCTGAGGTACCACCTGCCCATCAAGGCTAACCTCCTCCTCCTCACTCTTGTCACAACATTATCGTACATGTCCTTGATGAGGGTAATGTACTTTGCTGGGACTTTGTGTCTCTCCAAGGCCCACCACATGACATTCCGCAGTACTTTGCTGTGAGAACTTATGCAAGTCCTTCTTTTGCTCCCTGTATCTCTCCATAAGTTGTCTTACCAAGAAAATGGCTTCCATGGTCGACCTCCCAAGCATGAAACCAAACTGATTTTTTGTCACGCTTGGCATTCTTCTTAAGCGGTTATCAATGACTCTCTCCCATAGCTTCATTGTATGGCTCATCAGCTTAATTCCACGGTAATTAGTACAACTCTGAACACCCCCCTTGTTCTTGAAGATTGGTACTAATATACTGTGTCTCCATTTTTTTGGCATCTTGTTTGCCCAAAAATGAGGTTAAAAAGCTTGGTTAGCCATACTATCGCTATGTCCCGGAGACCTTTCCACACCTCAATGGGGATACAATGAAGGCCCATCGCCCTGCCTCCTTTCATCCATTTTAAAGCCTCCTTGACCTCATACTCCTGGATTCGCCGCACAAAACACATGTTGGTCTCATCAAAGGAGTCGTCCAGTTCAATTATAGAACTCTCATTCTCCCCATCGAACAACTTGTCGAAGTACTCCCGCCATCTATGCTTAATCTCCTCGTCCTTCACCAAGAGTTGGTCTGCTCTGTCCTTGATGCATTTGACTTGGCCAATATCCCTCGTCTTCCTCTCTTGGATCTTGGCCATCTTATAGATGTCCCTTTCACCTTCCTTCGTGCCTAACCGTTGGTAGAGGTCCTCATATGCTTGACCCCTTGCTTCACTGACGGCTCGCTTTGCGGCCTTCTTCGTCATCTTGTACTTCTCTATGTTGTCTGCACTCCTATCCAGGTATAGGCGTCTGAAGCAATCTTTCTGCTCTTAAATCACCTTCTGGACATAATCATTCCACCACCAGGCATCCTTATCTTCGCTTCTCCTTCCCCTAGACACTCCAAACTCCTCCGAGGCCACCTTACGAATGCAGGTCGCCATCATCATCCACACATTGTCCGCATCCCCTCCCTCCTCCCAAGGGCCCTCCTTAATGTCTTCTCTTCTCGAGAGCATGAAATCGATCTGGCTAGAGTGTTTGCCACTACTAAAAGTCACCCGATGTGATTTTCTCTTTCTAAAGAGGGTGTTAGCTACAATCATGTCGTAGGCTAGAGCAAAGCTTAAGACATCTTGTCCTTCTTGATTCCTGATGCCATAGCCAAAGCCCCCATGCGCCCCTTCAAAACCTGTGTTAGATGTACCCACGTGGCCATTGAGGTCTCCTCCTATGAAGAGCTTCTCGTCAATCGGTACACTCATAACCATGTCTTCTAGGCCTTCCCAGAACTCCCTCTTGGTGTTCTCATTGTGGCCTACTTGCGGGGCATACACACTGATAACATTGAGAAATAAGTCCCCAACTGCCAGCTTGACCAGGATAATCCGGTCCCCACGTCTCTTGACGTCTACCACTCCATACTTGAGGCTCTTGTTGACCAAGATGCCTACGCCATTTATGTTTGTAGCCGTCCCCGTGTACCACAGCTTGAAGCCGATATCCTCCACCTCCTTCGCCTTCTGTCCCCTCCATTTGGTTTCTTGGACGCAAAGGATATCAACACCTCTCGTCACCACTGCATCAACTAGCTCTCGAAGCTTCTCTGTCAGAGACCCTACATTCCAGCTACCTAAGCGAATCCTCCTAGGCTCAGCTAGCTTCCTTACCCTTCACACTCGTCGAATCAAATGTGAACCCTTGCTCATTTTCCACTACATTTGGGCACCAATGTAGTGCGCCACTAAGGATGCAATGACCCGATCCTCACTCACTTGCCACTGTATCCGGATCAAGATACGGCGCGCCACCAGGAGGGTGACTGCCTGGCCCTTGCCCATTTGCCACCAGACCCGGGTTCCGATGTGGCGCGTCGCTGAGAGGGTTACGCCCCAACGCAAATCTTTTGGGTTTCATCTTCATAAGAGTGACTGAGTTTTTACATTGGCTCGCCAAGCCTATCACAACCCTCCTCCTTTACCCGGGCTTGGGACTGGCTATGTTGAGACAACATAGGCAGAGTTCTCCAACCACTTGTTGATCATGTAAAATACATCATCTGTTGGAAAAGCTATTAGAAAGACTTATTTTATGAATTTTAAACTGTTGGGGATATGACTATTGGATATGACCCGCCCAGGAGGGGCCGGGTTATCCCAGTGGCGGTTCATCTAGACAAAGCCCATGAGTATGTGAAGGTGGCGGTTCATGAAGTAGGCCTGTTAAGGGGCCCAAACCAAGAGGCGTCTTAAGGGCCATGAGTATAAACCGACATGTATATGCAACTTGTATTATAAGGTACGTAAGATAAGTCACCGAGCCGGACATGTTTGTATGAGCTGGCCGGGACTCTGTAGGCCGCAGGGCGTCAACCCATGTATGTAAGGGGACGACTCGGCAGCGGCTTAGGGCAAGAAACAACAGATCGAAAGTCGGGTAAAGCGTATCCGCTCCCTGGTAATCGAAACCCTAGCAATACCACCTCAAACTGGATTAGGCTTTTACCTTCACCGCAAGGGGCCGAACCAGTATAAATTCCTCGTGTCCTTTGTCCCATTTAGCCCCTTTAAGCTAACCTCATCGCAATGGCTCCACAACTAAGTCCTTCCATGAGGACATCTGCCATGACACTTCCACGACAGTTGGCGCCCACTGTGGGGCCCGCGCACGATGGTTTTGAGTTCTTGAATTGCAGCTTCGAAGGGATCAAGGGATACGCTGTGGGTCGGATGACCAAGAGTCGTCGCAGCAAGCTCTACATCGACGATGCAGGCTGGGGCCCCGAGGCCGGCTCAGTTGAGTACGGATACCGGGTCCCCTTCGGCGGAATCCACGTCTTCATCGGCAAGATCGACGAATCGGGCCCTGAGCCGGACATCTGCACCGACATCATCGAGACGGCTCAGCGTGCACGACCCGCCCGAGTTCAACCCGCCGTGAAGCGTGCCTTTGTTGGATGTATCCACGGGGCTGAATTGGAAGGCTTTGTGTCTGACGGTGAGACGGCCATCTACTCTGATGGTGAGTCGTCTACGGGTGAGACCAACTCAATGTATCAACTACAAGACGGATGGCTTGGGGGTTGTTCCGATGGCGACAGTATTCTGGACCCCTATGAGCCGCCGAACAGAGTGGCGATCTTCATGGCTGGCACTCAGCCGGTTCTCGGTTCGACAGCCGCCACGGCTATGACTTCCAGTGCAGTGACGGTTACGGCGGACGGCGCTGGCGGGTCAGCACGCCTGTCAGCTGAAGTTTTGATGGATCTGCTGGAGGATCTGGCGACTCTGATGGGGGTGGACGTAACCCCAGAAAACCAGGAACAGCATAAGGTGGATGTGGCTAAACTGCGTGATGAGATAGCGCAAGCCAAGATAGAGCTGGCGGCGGAAAACGCTAGGATGGCTGCAGAATGGGCCGTTTTAAACGCCCAAGCACAGCGGATTCAAGCGGATTCATACCCACTCATGGTGGATCAGAACATTTCAAATGAAGTCTTGAGGAGAAAGCGCCAGAGTCGTCTGCCCTCAATTTATGAGTCGAGGAACCTCTTCAACACACCCGGAGCGGGGGCCAGTAACCCGCCGATCATAAACCGGATGACTAAAGCGCCAGGGGGAGGAGCGCCGGTTCAGCCACGCGTGAATGGTTCTCCCCATATGAATAACACCCCGCCTCAGCATGTGGTGACACCACCGGGTCATTACTCCACCCCTTTAGACAATTTGATTGTTGCAGCTATGTGATTGGCGGCTCTGCCAGTCGAGGGCGAGACTCCAACGGCGGTTGAAACCCGAAGGGCTAGGGAGCTTCTTCAGACAGCTTTGGTGCAGCAGCAGGCTTATTCCTATAGTCGTGACCGGATCCATTCGACCCCTCGTCCAAGCCGGAGCTACAGTAGACACATTGACTCGCCAACAGTCTCTAGTACGGAGCAGCGCCGTAACCAACCTCATGGACATGACCCGGCGCGCAATGGTGCTAATGCACAGGATTTGGTGGACCAGGGTAGATCACGTCAGCACGCCAAGCTGGCGGCTCAGCTGACGGCTCATCAGCACGCGCCGGTTTACCCGACAGCTTTAATTGAGGCAGGAGTGACTTCTAGAGCCTTTGGTGTGCCGTGTTTAACGGCGGCTATACGAAACGAGCGTCTGCCCAAGTACTTCAAAGGCCCTCATAAGGTGCCTAACTACACAGCGGACCAGCCACCTGAGGCTTGGGTGGAGAGTTATGAGATGGCTATGGAGATGCTAGATGTTAGTGAGGCTGCATACGCTAAGTACTTCACCATGATGCTGGAGGGGACGGCTCATACCTGGTTGAAGGGGCTGCTGACTAACTCCATCGGATCATGGGCAGAGCTGAAGGCCCGGTTTATCCAGAATTTCAAAGATACGTGCAAGCAGCCTATGTCAATCGTGGATTTGGTTTCTTGTGTTCAAGATGAGGGCGAGTCAACGACCAGCTGGGTGCGCCGGGTCTCGACTATCATACATTCTTCGGATAACATCAACGTCGGCTCAGTGGTTCTAATGTTGGAGAAAAATTGCCGTTTCATTCCACTCAAGCAGAAACTTGGGCGGCTTAAGCGTCATTGCAACGATATGGGGGAGCTTATGGCGGCTCTTGTCAAGTATGCCGACTCTGATGGTACCAAGGACCCCGACTCTGAGGATGAAAGATCGGGAAAGGGAAAGAAGAGCAGCGACATGAAGGGGCAGCAGTATAACCCTGCCAATCAGGGTGGCAACGGTAAGCGCAAGGCTGATGATTTTGTGGCTAACACCGGTGCGCGAAGTTATAACCAGCATCGTAAGGGCGGGCCGACTCAAGGGACGAGGTTTGACCTTGAGGCAATATTGAATCAGCCATGTCCAAAGCACGGAACGGATCAGAAGCCAGCTACACATATGTGGAAGGATTGCAGTATAATGAGACACTTTAGGGAGTCTGTCCAGCACAACCATGGCCCGAACGGCGGTTCAGTATCCGTCTCTCATGGTCCGGGTCATGGAGGCGGCGGCTCAAATTCTGGGTTTCACGGCCAAGGCAATCAAGGTGGTTACAACCAGCAGAATAATCAGGGGCATCAGCAGCAGCATTCTAGTTATCAGAGCAACCCGAAGCAATTGAACAGTGGGCAGTACCACGTCTTCACCACTAGCCTATGTAAGCGGGATCAGAAGCTTCATAAGAGGGTAGTGAATGCTATTGAGTCGGTGGTGCGACGTTACTTACGGTGGTCAAAGCAGCCTATTGTGTGGAGCCGTGAGGATCACCCTCCCCGGGTTGATAATCCGGGTCACCTGGCACTGGTGGTGGCGCCTTAGGTTGGAGGCTATAAGTTTACTAAGGTACTCATGGATGGAGGCAGCAGTATTAATGTACTTTATTATGAAACCTTCCGCAGCATGGGGCTGACTGACAAAAATCTCAAGCCGTCGAACACCGTTTTTCACGGAGTGGTGCCTGGTAAGTCAGCGTATCCAATGGGTAAGATATCTTTGGAGGTTGCCTTTAGAGATGAGCATGATTCCAGATCTGAGACTCTGACCTTCGAGGTGGTTAAGATCAAAAGCCCTTACCATGCTCTGTTTGGGCGGCCGGCTTATGCTAAATTCATGGCAAGGCCCTGTTATGTTTATTTACAGCTTAAGATGCCGGGTTACAAGGGCACCATCACGGTGCATGGGAGTCACAAGGTGGCCTTGGAGTGTGAAGAGGGTGATGTTGCCTATGCTGAATCGGTTTGTGCAACAGAGGAGCTGAAATTTTACAAAGATAATGTTGACCCGGCGGACATGACGTCCTTAAAGAAGCCAACCACGGAGCATGATCCTTTGTTAAAGTTTAAATCGGCAGATGACACTAAGTTGGTTGATTTTGTTCCTGGCGATTCATCTAAGCAGTTCAGCATCAGTGCCAATCTGGATCCGAAATAGGAAAGCGCGCTCATCGAGTTCATCCGTGAGAACCAGGACATCTTTGCGTGGAAACCTTTAGACATGTCGGGTGTACCGAGGGAACTCGCTGAGCACACTCTTAATATTGATCCGAAATTTAAGCCGGTCAAGCAATTCCTCCGCCGTTTTAACGAGGAGAGGCGGAAGGCCATTGGTGAAGAGGTGGCCTGGCTCTTAGCGGCCGGGTTTATTATTGAAGTTTTTCATCCTGAGTGGTTGGCTAACCCGGTATTGGTGCTTAAGAAGAATGGCACTTGGCGAATGTGTGTGGATTATACGGACTTAAACAAGGCTTGTCCGGCTGATCCGTTTGCTCTCCCTCGTATTGATCAAACCATTGATGCTACGGCGGGTTGTGAGCGTTTGAGTTTTTTGGATGCTTATTTTGGTTATTATCAGATCAAGATGGCAGTTAAGGACCAGGAGAAGACAGCTTTCATTACTCTGTTTGGAGCCTTCTGCTATGTGTCTATGCCTTTTGGGCTCAAGAGTGCCCAGGCGACTTACCAGCGGTGTGTGCAAAATTGCCTTCACAATCAGATTGGGCGTAATGTTCATGCTTATGTAGATGACATTGTGGTGAAGTCCAGGAAGAAGGAGACCTTGATTGATGATTTGAAGGAGACATTTGACAATCTCCGGGTCTACAAAATGATGCTTAACCCAACCAAGTGTGTTTTTGGTGTACCAGCAGGCAAGCTCTTGGGTTTCCTGGTTTCTAACAGAGGCATTGAAGCTAACCCGAAGAAGATCAAAGCCATTAATTCGTTGGCTAAGCCGGCGTGTGTTAATGATGTTCAGCATCTGGCGGGTCGTATTGCGGCCCTAAGCCGGTTCATAAGCCGGTTAGGTGAGAAGGCTATTCCTCTTTATCAGATGATGAAGAAGACATATCATTTTGTTTGGAGTGATGCTGCTAATCAAGCGTTTGAGGATCTGAAGAAACAGTTGGCTGAGCCACCCGTTCTTGCTGCCCCCATTGATAAGGAGCCTCTGTTGTTATATGTGGCTGCTAATAGCCGGGCCGTTAGTGTAGCTATTGTGGTGGAACGGAAAGAGGCAGGCAAAGAATACCCAGTTCAACGGCCGGTTTACTACATCGGTGAGGTGCTTATTGAGTCCAAACAGAGGTATCGGCATTGGCAGAAGCTTGTGTATGGGGTCTTCATGGCAAGCCGGAAGCTTAAGCAATATTTTCTGGGTCATCCCATTACAGTGGTTAGCTCTGCTCCTTTGGGGGACATCATCTAAAACAGAGAAGCCACGGGCCGGATTGCCAAGTGGGCCATCGAGCTGGGGCCCCATGGTTTGAAATATGTGCCTCGTACGGCCATCAAGTCACAAGCACTCATGGATTTTATCAATGATTGGACAGAGTTGCAGATGACTGAGGAAAAGCCGGACAACACGTAGTGGACTATTCACTTTGACGGATCTAGGCAGTTGGAAGGCTCGGGGGCTGGAGTTGTACTAACTTCCCCACGAGGTGATAAATTTTCTTATGTTCTCCGGTTAATGTTCCCTTGTACTAACAATGCAGCTGAGTATGAAGCCTTGCTCCATGGTCTTCAGATGGCTAAGGATATGAACTTGAGCCAGGTGAGATGCTTCGGTGATTTAGATCTCGTAGCTCAGCAGGTTTCTGGTACTTGGGATTCTAAGGATCCGCTCATGGCGGGTTATCGTCGAGAGGTTGATGCCATTATGGGTCATTTCAAGGATTATCAAGTCGAGCATATCGATCGCAGGAAGAATGAGGCGGCTGACACTTTAAGCCGGTTAGGGTCTCAGCGTAAGCCGGTGCCACCTAACACGTTCCTGGATGTTCTGTTCAACCCTTCTGTCAAGATACCTATGGAGGAGGATCTTGTTGTTCCTGACCCGGAAGCACAATTGGTGGCGGCTCTTCATGCTATTCCTGATTGGACAGTACCATATTTGGCTTACATGACCCGGGGCGAATTACCTGAGGATGAGATCTTAGCCAGGCAGATAACCCGACGGTCTAAGTCAATGTCTATTGTTAATGGGGTGCTGCACCATCGCAGTGTCACAGGGGTGTTTCAATGTTGTGTCTCTCCTGAAGAAGGTTGTGAGATTCTGCGAGAGATTCATGAAGGAGATTGTGGTCATCATGCCGGCTCTAAATCTCTCGTCGCCAAGGCTTTTCGTCACGGTTTTTATTGGTTGACGGCTCATGTCGATGCTGAGGATTTGGTCAGCAAATGTGACGGTTGTCAGAAGTTTTCACGACGAGCTCATGTTCCGGCTCAAGAGTTGAGGATGATTCCAATTACTTGGCCGTTTGCGACTTGGGGGCTTGATATTTGGGCCCTTCAAGAGGTCCAAGGATAAGAAGACCCACCTTCTGGTGGCAGTTGATAAGTTTACTAAGTGGGTTGAAGCAGAGCCGGTTAGTAACTGTGATGCATCAACGGCGGTTCAATTCATCAAAAAGGTGATCTTCCGCTTTGGCTTTCCACACAACATTATAACAGATAATGGTACAAATCTCTCTAAAGGCGCCATGAAAGAATTTTGTCAACGGGAGCATATTCAGCTTGACGTTTCCTCGGTGGCTCACCCTCAGTCTAATGGTCAAGTGGAGCGAGCTAATCAAGAGATTCCGCGAGGCATCAAGCCCCGGCTTATGGTTCCTTTGCAAAGAACGCCGGGTTGTTGGGTGGAGGAGTTACCCTCAGTATTATGGAGTATCAATACAACCCCCAACAGATCTACGGGTTACACACCTTTCTTCATGGTTTACGGGGCAGGGGTGGTTCTCCCTAGTGACATCCGTCACGATTCACCCCGGGTGGCGGCTTACGCTGAGGCCGATAATGAAAAAGCCCGTCAAGATGCACTTGACCTGTTAGATGAGGAGCGTGACCTAGCGGCGGCTCGTTTGGTGATTTAATAGCAAGACCTACATCGTTATCACAGCCGCCGGGTCAAAACCAGAACCTTTCAAGAAGGCGACTTAGTGCTCCGGCTCATCCAGGATCAGACAAATATGCATAAGTTATCCCTGCCTTGGGAAGGACCTTTTGTGGTCAGCAAGAATCTGCATAATGGGTCATATTATCTTATCGACGTTCGAGACCACAAGGACTCACGTAAGTCGGAGGAGGAGACCCGTCGGCCGTGGAATATTGCTCATCTTCGGCCCTACTATACTTGAGCCACCGGCTCTCGTGATGTACATAGTTTGATGATGTATATATTATAGACAGTATAATAAAGCCGACATCCCTGATAATTCAGGGCCTCTGTCGTTTCACTTCCTCAAAGTTGAGTCTTTATCGTCATCTTATATGTTCACTTAAGAGGCTCGACGCCCAAACTTCAGGGACTAAAGAGAGTTGGATGCATAGCACAGCTCAAACATAGGTCCCTGATGAGCACGACTTGTCAGTATGTCACTTGGGGGCTTCCTGTTCAAACATAGGCGTATTCGACCAAAGAGAACATAGCGTTACTACCCTCTTGACCAAGTTATCTTGTCCAAACATAGGCGTATTCGACCAAAGAGGACATAACATTTCCGGGTCATCCTACCTGTATACCAGCTGCTTCAACTCCATCGGGTAATCCCGATTGACCCATCGAACTCTTAACGATCAATCTTTACGGTGTATTCGACCAAAGATCTGAGCTTGTTAAGGTTCAAACGGCGGCTTGTCATGCGAGAGCACGGCTTACAGATAGTCAGGATAGATCCAGGCGTCATAAGCCGCCTTCCTTGAAACTTGGATAAATTGGCCCATGATGTATGCTGTTACTCTGACCCCGCGTACTCCTGATAAGTCTATCTTTAAGCAAGAGCTGACTTTATCTGGGTTCAAATGTCGATTGGGTACTATGAGTCAGGCTCACGGAAAGCACGTACCTTCCAGTGGCTCGGGCTAGTATCATCTAAGAAGACACTTTGGGTTGGCAGCTGTCAACAGCCTCGAATTTTTTGTTTTCTTTTCTTTGTATAATTTCTTTTTTGCCATCTGGTTTTTACACATCGGGCCAAGCTGCCCTACTTATGGCTCATATTTGAAGCATCTTTTGGGTCTCTACAACCCACCAGGATGGCAGACTCTAAGCCGTCAAGAGTATCATAATATTATGTTTGGAGTTATAGTTCTACAAACTCTAAGCTGTATACAGCTATTAAGCCGGCAGTCTAACCACATGCCACAGATATGATATTTTATTATGTTAAACATTATGGCCAGACCAGCCCTGGTTATGGACTGTTCGTCCCCAATGGCCTTTAATTGGGTATCATGACCCGCCCGGCGGTAAACCGCCAGGGCACTTGTGACTTGTTTGTGTGCAGGAGAATAATCAAGTCTAATCCGCATCAATCAATACTATCATAAGAATAAAATGACCGTCTTTCAAACTGGCGGATCAGCAGTATTCCGCAAAATAGAAACATGCACGATGGCACGACAGATTCAAGTTTTTACTACCCTATTACATGACTCCATGAGCCAAATGGGATCAAGTGTTTTTCCAAGAGTCAAAATATATAAACCGCCTTGCGGTTCACTCTTCTTGGCCTTGTTGGCTTGAGGCTTCTGTGTCATCCTTTTCCAGTTCTTCGTCCTCCTCCGCCGTCTGAAAATTTGGTGATGACCAATCGATGCCAGATAAAGCTTGGAATTCAGCCTCGTCATCTATAAGATCAGACGGCTCAACTTCAGGGGCAAAAGTGTGCTTACGGATTGGGGGGATTAAGTCCATCACTCTATAAGCCGGGGTTGGCATCTTCTGGTTCTCCTTGTTATAAGCTGGATGGTACTTTGAAAGGTCCGAGTCATTGGCAATCATAGTTGCCATTGGACGTATCTCTTTCACGCAAGCAGAGAAGTCCTTATGATCAAATGGTGTACCATCTTCTTTCAAGCTTGGGTAACCAGTGGCTACCTCAGACGGGTCAAGCTCTGGTACCCATGCCTTGGCCCGACTCAAAGCCGTCACAGCATCGGCTCTTGCAGACGACTGTTTCATTTCATCCATCCTAGCAGGAAGCACAGAAAGTTTTTTTAAGACATCTATCAAAAGAGTAGGCGCTTGATGCATTGGAGAAATTGCGGCCAATGCACGCTGAGTTCCGGTGTATAGCTGTTTGACAAGTGTGTAGATAGCTTTGAGCTTCACAAGCATGTCTTGGTTAAGGTTGCTGCTTCTAGGACCTGAATAAATCACAGATTGGTTAATGGTAGTTTATATTATCACAACAAGGATTCACTTTTGATGATTAGCAAAGCGACTCACCAAAGATACTAGAAACCATCTGAGATACACGGTGTTTTAAGCCGGTGAGTTCAGTGGTCACCTCTTGAAGAGCTGCCTCGGATTTTTCAGCTCGCTGTGTTAAAGCAGTCTTTTCTTCAGTCCAAGTGTTTTTCTCCACCTCAAAACCGGTCTTCAGCTTTTCCGATTCAACTACGCTAAACTAGAATTTGGATTCAGTTTTCTGGGTCTCAGACTCCTGATTCGCCAGCCGGATCTTTGCATCATTTAACTGTGACTCAAGTCAGAAGTAGCAGCCTGTATGAAGCACAGAGTTGTGAATACATTCATATCAGGATTACAAGAATATAAGTCCCAAGTCTTTTGCAAGCAACAACACTTGGCACTTGGGGGCTAATGTCTGTTAAAGAATTTCTTTTAAGTAAAATGACTCTTATGAATAAAGTCCCAAGCACTTTGCAAGCAAGACTACTTGGCACTTGGGGGCTAATGCATATTGCTTGTATCTTTTTAATGATGAACCGGTTTTCACTAGTAAAAAATACACTTCCGTGATGATACGTGTTTGTCACAGTAGGTCGTGTTTTTTGTCATGCATGTACATCCATGACGATTTTATGATAGAATCAAGATAGTCATACCTGTGCTGTCATAGAAGTGTTCCATGACATTACCAAAATTATCATCACGGAAGTGTCCACTTCCATGACGATAAATCGCGCGTCATAGAAGTGCTTTCATCAAGGGTGACCAACACGTGGCATCCACCATAATGGAACGCGGTTAAGCTATCGGGTCGAGTTTTGGATCCGATAACCCGTTAACAGCCCCGACCAACGGGAAATTTCCACGTGTAAAATTCTTATTGGCCGGACGAAACACATGTCAGCTCGTCAGTGGGTCAGATAGGCGCCTATGATATGTCGACACGTGCCACGGCCCACCACTCGCCCATTTAGCTTACAAAGCCGGCCCGTTTGACTTGGTCAAAAGTTAACGGGCTGGCCCATGAAAAGCCTGTTAACGGTCTCTTCGCAAATAGCCCATTTTACGGCCCGTTATCTCATGGCCCGTTAGGCCCTAAAGGAAATCGGCCCAACAACGTCATGTGGGCCGTCGAATATAACACCAGCCCATTTCACTTTCGGCCCATGTATGGCCCATGACGTCTTTCGGCCCATAGGAGGCCTTCGTATCTTTCGGCCCTTTACAGGCCCACGGTGACTCTAGCCCATAATGAACAGTAATTTTCTTTATACCCGTTAACGGCCCGTGATTTACATGGGCCGTTTCGAGCCCGTGTTAGCTTTCGGCCTATTGACGGTCCATACGTTCTTGGGCTCCTTTTCGGCCCTCGATTACTTCCGGCCCGTTACTGGCCTATTCCCCTAATGGGCCAAATTCGACCCATGGCAAGAGTCGGCCCGTTACTGGCCCGTTCCCCTAATGGGCCAAATCACAAATGCTGTAATCAACTACAGAGCTACGTTCACTAATATTCTTTAAATGAGGAGTAGTCCCCTTGCCTACCTGCCTCGTCATAAGTGATTGATGAGGGATACACAAGAACATTAGTTTGATGTAAGAACATGGTTAATACACAGATGTACTAGTATGTACCAAAAACAGACAGGCATGTCATATTCAAAGGCATAATGTGTAAGCTAAGCAGATGCAATTTAACCAAATTGGAAGCAATACAAGCTAGACATCCGGCTGGAGTGGTGAGCATGATCATCTAGGACCTGAGAGCCTGGTGGGAGGCGGGCTGCTTCACCACCATCGCAGCTTTTTAGTTGGCTTCCAGGTGATGCCTATCTTTGCTAGGCTTGTCACTGGCTCGGCCAGTGCCCTGACTAGCTATTTGTCTTCTGGTGCTCACGGGATGGTGGTTCATGTAAAAAAAATATCTTTCCTTATCTTACCGACTTCGGCCTTTCGAATACAAGCTAGACACCATATGGAACATGCAACCACATATGACACCGCGAAGTGAAAGCAAGCACCTGGGATGGTGGTTCATTGCGAGCGAGGTCATCAACTCCAGAGCTATGTTTACCGTCTCCATCTGCTGACACTGCACCCTTTATAGCGCTGTAACGTGTCTTGCCTACCCGCATACGAAGCTGGAGTGACTTCTCTCGTTTCTTTTTGGCTTCTCTCATGGCAGCAGAGTCTGAAATACCCTTGCATAAAAACACAATAGTGAGAGTAAGGGTGAAGTGTGTGCAGAACTAGTGCACTGTAAAAGTAGAAGATAGCAGGTGGCTGAAAAATAAATGACAGGAGACATATGATAGCTCTACAACATTGCATGGTAAACAAAATTAGATTCTACTCCGTTTGATTTTGTAATATATGAGCACAAGAAATGCAGGTACTCCTCTAGCACACCACCACATGTGGTCATATCTAAGATAACAGTCGACTGAAAATAAATAGGTCAGTCGATTTTTTTAATGAACCGTCCGATCTATAAGGAACGGGCAGATGGCCTTCGTCTACCTCCCGCCAGTCACTGTTGACGATCTTTCTCGAACCGCCAGCGACCACCGGCCCAGACCCCTGCCTCCGCCGCCCCGCCCTCCCATCGACCTCACACCACCGCCGTGCTTGGCAGCGCCCCCAGGCCATCCCTTTAATCCCAGTCGACCTCCAGATCGGGCGCCAGTAGCTCTAGGCCGCACACGCCCCTAAGATAAACACCAAGGCGCTGCTTCCCCGGCGTAATAGGCGTACTAGCGCCTGTTACGCCGGGGAATACTTCCGTTAATTGGGAATCAACCGGCCAGAAATTGAAATTCAGGGGGGCGACGGACCTCTAGCTAAGGTGAAATAGTATATGAGGAGAAACCTTGTGCATCGCGAGTTACTAGGAACATCTAGTATCAAGAAGAAGCGGTCAACTAGTGTCTTCCACATGTCGCCTCCACATCGCAAGCAGAGACATAAGATTTGCACGAATAAGGGAAGAGGAGTACCTTTTTCGGTTGCCGGTGTGGTCACCTCCACATATCGCGCCGATCTTCTTCTTTTTACCGGGGAAACTGATGTTCTGGAGGGTGCAGGCTTGGACGAACCCATGGCCAAATTGTTGACTGTGTTGCCATGGCCGTATGTCGGCGGAGGGGAAGCAGATCCGAGGCGGCGAAGGGCGGCGTAGCAGGAACAGCTCCGGTGCGGTGGAAGGTGGCAAAGTTGGAGCGGCAGCGGTGAGGCGCAGGACGGCGTGGTTGAACTGGCTCGGGTACGGATGGCTCGGCCTCGGCTTCAACTACTAGCCGTGGAAGGCGTTGCGGTTGAGGTTGCGGTGCATGACGACGTCGGGGTATCGGCTCCGGCGTGATGGAGGAGGGCGGCGGTTGATGGGTGGGATGGGGTGGCGGATGGAGGACGTCGGGGTTTCGCGGCTGGTGGAGAGGTAGTTTTGGCGCCCACGGAGTACGAATGGGGAATCGGACGGGTGGGGGGGGAACCATGTTTCGGTCTGGTACGCGCTTGTTTTTGGCTTTTTTGAACAGAAGATGGGATGCGCTTGTTTGAAATTTGGGGAAAGTACAAACTTTGCCCCCCTCTTAAATTTCAGACCTACTGCGGGTCGGGGGTAGGATGGTAATCCCAGGTGTCCCAAATAGTGGGCGGGAGCGATTTCGGCCACGTGCATGTGTGCTTAGGCGGCCATTGTGTATGAATGTTTTTCGGATGCGGTTGCGTGGCGTATAGATGAAGCTACAAACCTACCCCGGTTTAGACCTTTGGACGTCGGGCCGGTAGGTTTCACAGGTCGGAATTATTAGAAAAGTAATTTCCTTGTACTACCAAACATTGGTCTCACGCGGTTTCGGGCGAGTAGAGGCTCTTTTGGCGCTTCGTTCGAAATTTTGAAACACAATCATTCACGTTTAGAGTACTCTTGAACTATGAGGATTGACCTAAATAGACAACGTTATATTTGACCTTGTATGTTTGAAAACTCATTAAATTATCCGCTTCTTTTTGAAATTTTGACACTTGAAAATCCTATAACTACGATTATTTTGGAATGGAGGAGCTAAATTTGAATCTATTTTGTACACGACTACATATGCTATTATGTACAAAATCAGAGCAAAGATTGGTGCCCCCATAATTTAGGTATGGTTTACAAATGCCATGATATCAAATTCAAATAATTGAATGGACTTCATGTTGAATTCGATTTTTTTAAACCACCTTAAGTTGAATTCAAATGTATGCTAGTTCATAGGTAGCTATTTATAATGTCCATTGTGTAACTTTCGTATGTATAATGTGCTTTACACACACAACATGAACTATACTCACGTTTATATTCGATTGCTAAAGCGATGCATTGTCTGGAGTTCAAAATACTAACTATGTGGATCAATTGTGTCGAATAATAACATAGACATGCTCAAATTTGATAGAATCTAGATGTCTAATGGATCAATGACCGCTCCTTACGCGAATTGCAAATATCATGATCCCATCCTAATATTTGGATACAATTTATATCTTTAATCAATGTGTAGAGCAGTCTTTTACGTGTAGTTTCACTCTCCATCGGTGGTCTCTCACACATGCTCACACTCTCTCTCCCGAGGTGTCTTTCTCGCACACATGCTCTAGATATAACTCTCCCTCCCTCTCGTAACCATTTACAACTATTTCACTAACCTTTATCACAAGCACTCTTCCTCTCACAAACATACACACGCACAATCCTCATCGACCGTTTCTATATACATGGACCTGCCTACGTGTCTGATGTACGCACATTATCTTTACGCCTGTCTCTCACGCATTGTCTCGCACCTCTCTTCCTAATCGCCGAGTATGATTCTAGCAGAGCATTCTGTAGGATGCCCCTTAAAGTTAGGTTGGATGAATAGTAATATCAGAGATAAAGGGGTTACCTTAGTCCGAGAACCTAGGGTTACAAATCCTAGCCGGCTTTGTCTGTGGACATAGAGTCCTTCACAATTCTGCTATCGTTGTCTTGTACGACTAGTCATCCATGGGTCTTCCTAAATGCGTCACGGGCCGACCAATGTGGCGCAGGACAGAACCGAACGAAGGGCCTCACCTCGACCCACCGGACCTCACGCGGTGACACACCCTCTGCCCCCACGTCTCATTATCTTCTCACACCCACACATACCAACACAAACACCACACACACATAGAAAATTTCTCCTGGTGCCTCTATTCCCTCCCCCCTTGCATATACACACTCAAGGGAATGGAATCTCTTGTCGTGACGTCATATTTGTCTCTCTCTCTAGACCACTCTCATTTCTCGTGCTATCTCTCCCACGCCCCCCCCGTCGGCCCCTCTATCCATGCCTCTCTCGAATACGTAATACACACAGATACCTCTCTAGGCCCCGCCAAATGCATCAACTACACATTCACACATGTTACATCACGTACCCCATTGATATAAAAAGCCCTCTCTTCATGTTTATTGCGCATACAACATTCATTTTGAATAAAGTGTGGCCAGTTTCTACATATATACAACATTACAAAGTTATATGGAGGAGTACGAACGCTAATTTGCATTGTATGGTGCCCACAATGATATTTATTCCGCACTGTGAATTTGTATATTTTTATACTATATACAAAGTTAGTCATAATAAAGAGAAACGAAGAGCATCTCTCTCTCCATCGCATACCCCCCTGTACGCCCCTTTCACGTATGCACACAAAACTATCTCCAGGTCCTCTAAAAGTAAGCCCCTAGAAAATTCACGCATGTTTCATCTTTCTCTCGCGATATATGCAATGACGATCATTGTATTTGAAGCGAAAGCACGATACGTACATTGGACTTCAGAATCCACTCATTACGGTCACCATTTACGTTTAGTGGTTATTATACAGTCACGGGCTCACCGTACAACTCTGTATTTGCTCATGACATGACTAGTTGACTAGTTAAACGCTCCACGTGGCACCTCTAGTGTTGCATCACATTATCTCACTACCATCGTGCCCACCTGCCGACTTGTATATACTCTACATCTACACTCTTATAAAATACATAAAATACACTCTTATAAAAAACAGAGTTGGTGATGATGGTGTGCCTGCCATCCTGCAATATAGGCCGTCCGATTTATATCTGACGGATAGGAAAGAAACTATGGCAATTTTGCAAAAAGGTACCCACACACCTCTCCACATTTGCAAATAAGGCCTTCCCTCGTTCATCCTTTTCTCTCACAAGATAAACAAGTCATACAAATGCATCTTGATGTTACGTGCAACGCACGGGCATCTTGCTAGTAAGAATGAAAACAAACGACAAAAAAATATTTGGACGGTGGATCGAAGTCATGACCGCGGGCACAGCGGACAAGGTGGCCTTGTATTGGTATGCTGAGCCGTCTGTTTTAACACACAAGAGCTGGTGTGGTGATTATACACACACGCACGCATGCACACGAACTGCATCCACGCAACACTCACACAAACACATGCACCCACGCACGCACGCAACACTCACACGCACACACGCACGCATGCATGCACACACCAGTACACCACAC
Organism: Aegilops tauschii subsp. strangulata; assembly: GCF_002575655.3. NCBI lineage: Eukaryota > Viridiplantae > Streptophyta > Magnoliopsida > Poales > Poaceae > Aegilops > Aegilops tauschii. The sequence continues at coordinate 360,636,491 of NC_053035.3, forward strand.
GACCAACACACACTCTCACGCTCAAGTGCTCAACCTACACGTGCATGCGCACACATCAGGCCCTGACAGACACATACACAACCAGGTGATTCCCGCGCACGGGTTGGAGCCTTGTCACGCCTGCGTAAATTTGTGTTTATCTGACCTTTTGCCTATGCGAACTGACAGGTGGGACCCACAAGGAACGTGGTCAATTTAACTAGTCAACATGGCGCCACGCAGACTATTTGGCCGGTCAACAGAGTGCAATCTGATGCTGAACTGTGAGCAAGTGACCGTATAATCACCGCAAAACATATATAGTGACCGTAATCAGCTTATTCTGAAGTTCGGTGACCGTATTACGCTTTTCTCTCTGTAGGCCCTCCAAAACTACATCTCTACACGTTCTCGCATGTTACATCTAACAACTATGCAGTACAACACTACTACTACACTCTAACACAATAAATCATATGTGTTTTTAGTTTTACTAGATATCATATTGTTACTTATAATTATTCAATTTGCATACATTAAAATTGCCTTTGAAATGTATGGCCAGTATCATCTAACGCGCGGGAAAAATCCCGCCCTTTCCTGTTTAATCGGGTTTGTATCGATGGATCGTGCGAAACAGCAAAATATATTACTATACAGTACAAGTGACAGTTCACTGGGCCGTCATGTCGTCTACTCCTCCGTCGTAAGAGTGGAGCGCTCGCTTTCATAAATCTTCTAGTCCCTTTCGCCAACATGTGGGACATCAAGCTACCGGGTCCACGTGCCATACCGGAATACAGTGCAGAGCAGCCGGGGTGAAGCACCCCAGTCATGGCGCCGGCGTAGTAATGAACAATGAGGCGTCAAATCACAAAGCCGCACCTTTCCCGCAATTAAGTTGGAGGGACGAAGCAACCATCATTTCACTCGTTGTTCAATCCGCTTCTCCCTCATCTTCTTCAACTTAACCACGTGTTGCTTCTGCTGTTGTTCTGCCTCATGTGGGACGCGGATCGGCTTGGTAAAGCACTGACATGTGGGACCGCATGTTAGCAAACCGCCAGGACAACGTAGCTGCTACGTATACTTTCCATCTAATCTATATATGCCCCCTGATTTTCAGGTGGGGTGGGCCTAATCCTCTCCTTTAATCCAATCAAATAGTCCCACATCACATCAGTTCGTAACTTTACGTAAACCATTACGTGGATGTATCATTGCTCAAATAAGAAACATCCCCCGCCATCCGCGCGGCAAAATCACCTCCTTTTTACTAATCTTGATTCTATAATTTTTTAGATCAATATAATTGAGATTTGTATAGATAGCACACAGGAGCAAAACCAAGTGGTACGGTTAAGGGCATCCACAATGTGTATCCAAATGTGAAAATATATTTTGGCATCGTGGGAACCATTGTGGACGGTGTTGCCAAAGCCAAAAAGATGGAACCGAAGCTCCCTGATTGATTGATTGAAGGAATAGAAAAATGCAACGTCTCTCCTCTTTCTCCCATGCTTGGACGCATGTAGTACAGTATAGAGCACAGAGTCTACTCCCCTGTCCTTCTATCACAAATCACAAAGCAGTGAGGCGTCAAATCACAAAAGCACGGACGAAGCAACCATCATTTCACTCTTCGCTGACTCCGCTTCTCCATCGTCTTCTTCGAGAAACCATCTCACCGCACTAGTACTCCTAGTAGTAATAGTAATGGACTTACTGGATGCAAATAAGGCGGTTGTCTCGGCTTGCAGGCGGCACTTGTGAACGACTTACCGTGGTCTCCCTGAATGGTGTTCTCCGTCGAACGCACTTCGCCAAACCACCCAAAAAAAGAAATCGTCGACGTCACCGCAATGGGGAAGGAAGTCAAATATAGTTACTACCTCCATTTTTTTGTACACAAGGCCAGTATATCAAAATTACAATTTGCAAAGGGCCACTAACACTAATCGAGGCAAAATTGATGGGGTTAGCAACCAAGGAAATTAATATCCCCTGCATGCATGCGGAAGTGAGAAGGTTGGTTTGCATGGCGCTGCATTAATCAAGCGATGAGGAGTGAGATGGTTAGCTCTTTGGTCTTTGGAGAAAAAATACGCATTAATTGACACGTGAAACGAGGATTTGTATCGATTAAATCCCGCGAAGGAAAACCCCGCCTTTCTTTTTTAACACTAGTACTCCTAGTACGTACGTACTTATCCTGTTTTGGTCTAGGCCTTGCATTGCCAAACTTCGCCGCACATTTTTGCCAAGCTTGCCTAAAGTTTTCAAAATGAGAAGGAGGTACACTTGCGCATGGTTGTCGCGGTCGCACCGCACCCTCACACGGTCGCTCCTGCACGCCGCGGTTGCACCGCACCCTCACACAGTCGCTCCTGCACGCCGCAAACCCAACCAAGGGAACGCACCCTCACTGACACGTGTTGTCGCATGTGAACAAACCAAACTCAGCCATCCTATCGCTGACACATAATTTTCATTCATAGAGTATGTTTATCCAACCGCATGTTGGGGAGTATCTGTACGGCCCGTGCAGTGGTCTGTTGGGGAAGAAGAAGAAGTGAGGAAGAAGGAAAGAAGGGTTAGGAGACGTAGGATATTCATCCAACCGCCTGAAATGGTAGACTGACCCAAGTCAGGCGACTTGCATAACAAATATATGTTTTTACATAGCAAAAGATCCATAAAAACAACAACATAAAGAAAAACTATCACTGCTCGCGGAAAGAGACGACCTCGTCGTCTTTGGCTGCCGGCGTGAACCAGCCGTCGCTGCCGACGTGTGTCTCCGCACCGTGGTTGTCCTCGGCCTCCAGCTACTCGTTCAAGCGGAGCGTGCGGGCGCTCTGCACGGACGAGAGCACAGCCCGGTTCAAGTCGAGGACGTCCGGTTACGCCTGCAGGAGGGCCTCGATGGCAGCGGCATCCGCGCGCTCCGCGTCGAGTCGAGCCTCCGCCGCCCGGTTCAACTCCAGGACGTCCGGTTCCGCCTGCAGGAGGGCGTCGATGAGAGCGGCATTCGCGCGCTCTGCGTCGAGTCGAGCCTCTGCCGCTCGGTTCAAGTCCAGGACGTCCGGTTCCGCCTGCAGGAGGGCCTCGATGGCAGCGGCATCCGCGCGCTCCGCCTCAAGTTGAGCCTCCGCCGCCCGATTCACATCCACGACATCCGGTTCTGCCTGCAGGAGAGCCTCGATGGCAGCGGCATCCGCGCGCTCCGCGTCGAGTTGAGCCTCTACCTCCCGGTCCTCCTTTAGTTTCGCCATGTTGAACCGCTGGTACGCCTGCACCATGGGGGACTCGGACGCCGGCACGAAGTCGACGTCCATCGTATCATACCCATCAGGGGCCTTCTGCGCCGCGACCTCCGCCATGAACATTGGATCGTCTTCCTCCTCCTCGTAGCTTGGCTCCAGAGAACTCGGGGATTGGCCCACCGCAAAGCGAGCTTGGGTAAGACAACCGTTCATGTGGGTCGTTGGGGCCAACAACGGGGCGCAGCTCCAGCACCGCCTCTGGACACGGCGACCGCGGTGAGCGACATGCTCATATCGTCGCTAGACACGGTCGGTTTCAGTGTGCCGAGGGTGGCGTTAGTGCTGTGGCACGACCAACGGTACGTTTGATTTGTGCCCAAGGTTGCCCCATCAAAGCATTGGGTAGCCAAAATTTTGGTTGAGGTATTGGTTGCCCATGATTTGGCCGACATTGGCAAGAAAAATGAACTAGAGTTGGCTAGAGTTCATTGGCATGCCAAAGAAATGGCAACCATCCAAACAAAGACCAATCTTTGAGTCATGACCAAAATTTTCATTGAGGTATTGGTTGCCCATGATTTGGCCGACATTGGCAAGAAAAATGAACTAGAGTTGGCTAGAGTTCATTGGCATGCCAAAAAAATGGAAACCATCCAAACAAAGACCAATCTTTGGGTCATGACCAAAATTTTGGTAAGGTGCACTTTGGCCACAATCCAAACACACCCCAACACCCGGCTCGTCGAGGATGCACGGGGCGCCGCAACGCGTCCGCGGAGTGGTGTAGCGCGGCCAACTGCATCCTCTGGACCTGAGACCATGCCAGGTCATCTTGCTTTTTCAATGACATGCGGGGATCGCATGTGAGCAAAGGGCATCTCCAACGTTGCCACGACCGCAGCTGACTACCCTGGCACACCAAAACCCTCGTCCCTCGCGCGGTGCGTTCCCAGCCGGCGTCGGCTGCCCGCATTCATGCCGTCCGTTCGTCTGTCGTCGTTAAGAGGCTCGGTGCCTGAGGAACCAACTCCGGCGACTTAATGAGTAAGGTGGCGTGACACCAAATGAACTCTAGCATCAAGGTGGCGTGTCATGCAAGAAAATGGAGATATGCAGTGCGTAAGTGAGTCGTGCACTTCGATGGCACCTAGTACTACGCAATATTTTTTCTCCTCGATGGCACGTGAATAGTGCACGTACTCAATGACAGAGCACGGGATGGTAGCCATGGACATGGTCGGCCCTTTTTGAAGAGAGTAGTAATAAATAACTTTGATGTGTCCCGTCAACTCGCAGAACGACGAGAAGCTTGCTTGCTACACCTTCTCCCTCGCCAACGCGTGCACGGTGGCTCGCAGCACGAGGAGAAACTTTTGCTTACAAGTCGTGGACGTGCAGCAGTTCATTTGGTGTCAGATTGCCAAAAGTATTACTGTAGTACCATAATTATTGTTTGACTTCCGGAAGAGGAGAAGAGCCAAGCGCAAGGTCACCTACTAACCTAGTACAGTACTACTATAGCCAAAGCTGGTCCACCTTTTTAGAGCATGGTTAATTAATATAGGCGGCTCTTGCAGCGGCACATCATTTAGAGCAAGTACTCTCTTCGTAGGAACAAAGGAAGTGAAACAAAAGTTGGAGTGGATGCTAGATTGCCAATTAAAACAAGATTACATAGGAAAAAAAAATCCAATAGCATTCTATCCTATGGATCAAACGACCAATGTAGGAAAATTATGAGGGGGTCTCTCCAACAGTGTTCCTTGGCTCGCACCTAGCATCATGGTGGTCGAACTTGCAGTCATTCATCTGGTACACGTGGCATCTCAGATCTGGACACAAGGTGACGCGACCTCTCACTTCCTCTGCCATTTGAAGCGGCGCGCCGGTGGAGGGCTAGCATACTCCAATATTAGGTTGGGTCTATGTGATGTGGCAACTTCATATACTAACCGAATGCTGGCTATACTACTACGGTCCTCACACTCCAAGAAGTGACTCGAAAACCATTCATAAATTGAGTCTATGACATGCATTTGCAACTAAAATGTACCATTCATTAAATACAACAAGTCATCAACACACAACAACAACAAGGATACATGTTGGATTATAGATTATTTCCAACAAAACATTCTAGCAAATACTAAAATTTTCATCACACAACAAATAACAATCAATGAAATGAAATGAACTTCAACTCAACCAATCCTCGGCGTTGGAAACACTTTCTTTGAACCATAGGTGCTCTAGGAAGGGCCAGCTATTGTCAATATCGAGAGCAACGCAGGACTGATCATCCAGGCTGAAGCGGCATATATCAGGACCAGGGTAGGGAACCACCGAAATGTCTGAGGTATAGATACAGTTGCTTCTCATAAATGGTAGTAACATTGTGTCAACAGCAGCTGGATCGCCTTTCACCATCATTGGATAGTTTGGTCCAAGGAAGAGCGAGTTTGCTCCAAGACTATCAATACTGAACCAGGGAGAAGGTGTTGGCACTAGCACACTAGTATCTGTCCTGAATACCATGCAACGGGTGTTGGAATAGGTCAGGAGAGGGCGACCATGGGAGACAACACCTGCTTCCTCAGTAGTAACAGTCTGAGTGCACTGTATACAGACAAGAAGAGGTGATCCATCAGAATTAGTTGCCAGGCGCCACTGAGTATATAAGTTCCGCTCCTCCTCATGCTCGTGATCATCACCATCGTCATCTCCCCCTTGCTTATAAAATTTTTCAAGTATAGGTGGTGGAATGTTCACAGGACCTTGGAAACACAAGAAGAAGGTTAATTAGTAAAGGGAAACTTGCTAACCCGCATGCATGTGGATGAAACAGTTATAATTACGGTGGAAGACAAACGTACCGAAACTACGAGGATCCCATGCAAAAACAGTGCCACGAGTGGTGGCAGCAAACACAAGATCCTCGTATTCAATTGCATCATAGTACACATCCGTGTATAGAAACTGATTTTTGAGCAATATCCATCCAGTCGAACCACGAAGGACGGCAACAAGCTTGTCGAAGATAGCAACAACTTGATAGTTCTTGTAATTCCAAGAGCGGTTGGGAACTCGAAAAATTGCTATCTTCAGTAGACGACAGTCCCCATGATCGTATTCGAACATACGTAGATCATCTATGCTCAACCTCAGGGCACTCGGAGATTTTTGGAAGTGGAATCCGCTCACGAGTGTACACATTCACAAGTTCCCACTCGCAATTGTACCCAATATAAACAACCCAATCTCCATTTGCGCCAGCCCAGGACTTACCCTTAAGCGATGGCATCTTGACATCACACGTATCATTATCAAGCGGCATCAACTTGCACAAGGCGAGGCCTCCGTCGTCCGTGCCCATGCGAATAGGCTTATAGCGAAGAAGATAAGGGAGATCAAACCACTCTTGGACCCTTGGGTTCCTTGTAATGATGCTATTAGTTGAGTCGAGAATGGTCTTGAACGAACCTGCCATGCTAGCCGAGGTGATGACGTCGCACCGATCAATGAGTTCCCCCACCACGTCATCTTTCAGATCGGGGCAAGAATAACGGGGTCGTTTCCGGCTTGTTCCCTCCATGGAGAAGACGATCGAACAATGGCAGAAGGAAGGGTGAAGGCAAATGGAGGAGGGAGGAAGAGCGTGTGACAGCAGTTCCAAATCGAGAGGGAAAGGCGAAGAGTCGGTGGACGGTTGCCTGTTTGCCACGGTACACGAAGAGGCGCCCCGGCCTACACGTCCTTTCGGAAATTGTACAAAAGGACTCGTCGTCGTCTCACTGACATGTTGGAACGGGACCACATGTCAACGAAACATCGTGTGTAATTTCTCGTGCAAAATGCGATCTGGCCGCGTTGGCCCGAGGTGCCGCATTATTTCTCGACTTTATTTTTTTAATGGCGTGCCGTTCAGTTTTGAAGCACGACTAATTGGTACTGTTTGCAGAGAAAATATAACTACTCTACCACTACTCCACCTCTAGTACTAGTAGTATAAAAAAGATATATAGGCTGGAGCTTCAGAGCTTTCTTGCTAAGGGCTGCCCATTTGCTTCTCACACTATCACCCTATCTCCAAATCTAAAAAAGACAGCCTCTCTCTCCCTCCTCACCGGTGGTCACAGATCCGTCGGGGAAGAAAAGGACGTGCAGTGTTGACGCACTCGTCGTCGGTGAGCGAGGTCACGCACTGACGACAAGGCCGTCCTCTCAGACCTAGCCCCCGCGCGGGATGGCCTCCGTCCCCAAGCTCGCTGTCGTAGTGTGTGTGGAGGTCGATGACCACGAGCGAAGCCACTTCCCGCCGACCCTCAGGTATGCTACCTCTTTTCGAACCATACCCTTGTTCTATTGCCCCATCTGCCATGTCGCTGCATGTGGATCTTTTTCCACTCCACCATCTTCCCAATTTGCTATCCTCTGCTCTGCTGGTCACGCAGACGAAAACCTTAATTTGCACTATTAAAGGAAACCCTACTTCATGCAGACTAATCCATGTCTGGGTTGAATAAGGAAAGGAAGGGAGACTGTACTGTCCAAGAGAGTAGGCATCGAACACGCATCTAGGTTGAGAAGGGGAAAATCAGTAGCTAAGGAACGAGTCTCGTGTCTCTTGGTTGAAGAAGGGTAGAAAGGCATGACAACGCAATAGAGAATGACCAGGTCGATCGGTTTGTTGTCCTCACATAGGAAAAAGGTGGCTAAACATAACAAAAATGGGACGTAATCCACATATGCTGCCTGGATATTTGTTGCTCTGGGCAACCATACCTCCCTCACCACTCTATGCGTTCGTGGAGGTACATCGTACTGGTGCGCCCACTGTCCGAATGGGCCTCGCATGCTCTTAGTCTAACTTTTTTGCTGTTAGTATAACGCCAGCAGTCAAGTCAAGCAATGCTACTACTAAAGTGATGCCACATTTAACTAATGCCGCACTCAGTCTAATGCCACCGATAAATTTAAGCAATGCCATTTAATGTCACTGGATTATTTCAGGGTTAGCTGTTGATTGTGGATGTATTAAAGATTTTTCAACTAAGGCATTCTAATGATGTCGCACAGCCAGTATACCAACGATGAAACTTGTTACTACCTTCAGATTTTTGCACTGTTAATGCTTATAGATTACATACCTCACTTTGATGAGATAAGTTAATTTTTTTGTACAGTGTCACCAAAATGCCAAGGCGCTGATGTCATTTTATTTTGGTTAAAATGCACAAAAGATTATGAAGACAAGAGGAAAGGTTAAGAGTGGGCACCTCCTCCTCCGGCTGTTCTCTTGATTCGTTCGATCAAGTTTTTATGTTTGATCGATTATCAAGATTGGGATAGCAATTTTTAAGGTCCCCCCCCCAGTTCGAAATGATATTTACCTTGGAGGTACATGGTTTGCAATTTTTTTATACTGTCATTAGTTCATAATGCTAGTTACCTTCAGACTTTTGTATTTGGTTTAATGCTCACGCACAGCTAGTATACCAATGCTGAAACGTGTTACCTTTACATTTTGTATTGTTAATTCTTATAGAAATCTTCCAGTGCCAGAGTTTATTGAAATCTGTTCAGTAAAACCATTGTACTGTACCTTGTAATAAAATAACTACTCTACTGTTGCACTAGCCACTGGATTAGTGTATATTTGTAGTATTCGAAATTTCGAATGGTGTTGCATTAGCGTATGGACATAAATAAAGGGTGGCAAGCTTTCCCAGATATGTGCTCAAGAAAACTACTACCTGTTTTTCTAAATACTAGTGGACGTTTGGGTACTTTAAACTGAACCGCAAAAACCTCTTATATTAAGGAACAGAGGGTGTAGAGTTCACTCAAATTATCTCCGTAAAGCTAGTCACACCTTTGTTAAAATTAATGTTCATTATGTTATTGGAGGAGGTCTATAAGTTTGTCTCTAATGCCTGTCGACTACATACCAGACATCATGATGTAATGTTAAGTCATTTCCTTTTGTACAGTGTCACTGAATTGTCAAGGCGGTGATGGCATTTTATTTTAGTTGAACTGCACAAATATGCTTAAAAGAAGAGGAAAGGTCAGGAATCGATCATTCTTTCAGAAAGAACTATATATGCCTTTCTGACATCAGCCGTTGTTGCCTTATTTATTCCTTCAAAAAGGTGGTTAGAAATAGTCTTGCTACCTTTTCCCATTAAGAAATTGGAATGCTTATATTTGCGAGTCTATGCTTCAACTAGTGCCACTTTTATAGTAATCACACTTTCAATATCTATGCAAACAGGGATGCTCGAGTTTAGTGGAACTGCACAAAAAGTCCAACTGGTTCAACATTAGGAGCATGTTTTCTCCCAAACCTTTATATCCAATTGGTGGTACTATGAGCTGTTCATTAAGAAGGTACATGGTTTGCTACTATCTTGCTACTCTTTTTGTACTGTCATTAGATAGTAATACTAGTGGTTTGCATGTGAATTTATTGGCAGGGTGGACCTACATTGGAGGTGCAGGACATGATTCAATGACTGGATGCTCAATTTCGGTTGTATCGATTTCACCTCTTCCATCACTGCGAACATGGATATCCTTGGTTTGATGAAGAATAGGCGCTATATTTCTGCTCTGAACAAGCAAATCAATTTTGTATGAAATTGTCCAGGGCAAAACATGACTGTATCAAATTGTCAAGTGCAAAACATGACAGATCTAAGCGGAAGAGACATGTTTAAACCGAAAATACAAGGTGGGGTATATGTTTACTAGCTGCTTGATATTTGTGCAGACAGAGATGTCTGCCTGTTGCTATTTAGCAAACACACAAAGTGACCGCAATTTTGGTTGAACTGCACAAGAGATTAGTATAGTCACTGCATGTAGTGCCATTTGAAAATAGACACAGAAAGATTGGATAGTCACTTCATGGACTGCAGAAAAGTAGTACTGTACTATTTATTGGCCAACACTAGGTGCTTCATTGCTTTGGTCTGATTATACAATGGGTATCATTTTGCCTAAGTTAAAGTTTGTATTCCAAAAATAGTCTCGCCGTGTGATCAAGAGAAGACCAAATCATATTGCAGTGGATGTTCCTCCATCATGTGTGGTTCATTCCCATGGTTCCAGCTGTTGGTGAAACCACTTACGTTTGCAAGAGGAATTGTAGACTTCACAAAAAAAATTGTCATTCAGTCTGTACTGAATGTTGGCCAAGAGAAGCATCCATGTTAGTAGGAAGAACATATGTTTTTTCTAGATCTTTGCTTTTGTAGCTACATATTTGTATATGATCTGTGAATCATTGAGATGCATTAACATGTTGATCTTATGTATGGGAATCATACTAGTTGGTTTTAGTTGTGGCTGATCTTTGCTTTTGGAGCTACATATTTGTATATGATCTGTGAATCATTGAGATGCATTAACAGTTCCTTATACCTGTTCGCTCAGTGTTTACAAGTTACCGATCGATCACTAGCTAGCCTACTAATGCGCTCCTGACTGTTTTAGTTGCGACGCAAGATCCAAAGTGGCAGTTTTTGAATAAAAATGCCTACCTCTGAAGAAATTGACAAGCTGCTCTGAAGAAAATGCCATGCGAATCTGAAGAAACTGCTAGCAAAAACGTTCGCAAATGCCCTATCTCCCAGCTAAAGTTCATCAATTAATGCCCTCGGCTGCGACTCGTTGCATGCTGCTCCGCGTACTGGCTGCGAGCGATTTTGAGTGCCCGCATGCAGCCGGCCGTAATTAAGGCAGCTAACTGATGTGAAAAAAGATGTGCTTTAATTGTTGCGGGCCTTTTAAATCCGTGGAATCATTATTGACAAGGAGGGAGATGATTCGAGTGCACTCGTTTGACCGTAATGCCGGCGTGCGACCCAGCACGGACGGGATGGGACGGCACTGTCAGAATTTCAATTTCTCTAGTTTTCCACGGCAAGCTGGCGCGCTAAGCCATCCCTGCTTCATTATGCATTGAATTCCAATGACCGTCGCGCTACCTTCCGCTTATATGTACTGTTTCTCGGCCTTCTATGGTGGCACCGTGACCCAACTCGCCCTATCCTCATAAGCCCCCACCGGCCCGACGTTGCTCGCCACTTATCCTCGCTCTCACCACGTCCGCCATGCCCCCGCCCGTCCGCGATAGGCGTGGCCGCAGGCGGTCACCGCCGGAACTAGTGTTCAGTTTTTCACCGGAAGGCAGACGGAGGGAGGAGGCATTCTATCGGTCTTTAGATGGCAATGCGGAGATCGAGGACTTGTTGGAGCGCGACCGCCTGGCGGAGGAGCAGGAGTTGTTGGAGCGCGACCGCTTGGCGGATGAGCAGCGTATCACCGATTTGCGCCGCCAGCGGGACATGGAGCAGCAGCGCACCGACGCTCTGAGTCGCGAGCAGAGCGCCCGCACGTGGGCCGACTACGTGGAGGCTGGCATCCGGCAAATAGCCCTGGAGGCTGCCGGGCACGCACGCATTCGCGATGCCGATTTTTACTACCAGCTCGTCAAGTGGGTTTCCCGCTTAGAATCCGAAGCTTCGGTGGACCACGCCGGCATGGAAAGGGCCAATGCGCGCGAGCAACGCGCCCTATCGCACCTCTAGCAAGTCCGAGGCGAGGCGGAGGACGCCGGTGCCGGCGTTTAGCGTGTACCGCAGATGGCAGTCGGCATCGTCTAGTTAGCTAAGAGTAAGTTAGTACTTGTACGCTACTAGAGTATTAGTGGAAGTAGATAGTTAACTTGGCTATGATGGTTGTCAACGTGGAAGTTCAGTACTCTATATGTGGATCAGACCTGTCACTTTGCTCTAAATGTTGAACTTTCTGTTTGAACATATGGAGTGGGTTGTTATTTTTTTAAATGGGTTGTATTTGTCCTCCACGGGTTTAGAGGCTGACTTGTGGGCCTACCAAGTTGACGCGTACACAACTAGGAGATGATTGTACATGGAGAGGATGACAGCAGGGACCCGCCAAGGTCATGGCAGTACGCAAGCAAAGTGCCTCCTTATTTCAATCCTATAAAAAAATGGCTCCTCGTAATGGATTTCTGACATCTGGGTCCCATGCCATTGTCAACGTAGTCAATAAACGAGAGAGTTGCACAACGAGCGGCTGACATCAGGGACCCAGCAGCTCGCCCAGTTATTTTTGTTTTGGGTCAATTTGATAAATGCCACTCCAAATCTGGTGTTTCTAAGAAATGCCATTGCAATTTCCAAACTTTGAAAAATGCCATTTCATGCCATCCCCAGTGGCATTTTTCGAAGTCTGGAGTGGCGTTTTTCAAAGTTTGCAAATTGCAGTGGCGTTTTCCAAAGTTTGCAAAAATTGCAGTGGCATTTTTCAAAGTTTGGAAATTGCAGTGGCATTTTTATGAATCGCCATATTTGTTGTGGCATTTATCTAATTTGTTTTTGAGACGGAAGCAGGGTGTCAACTGGGCTGTGCGGGGCACTCTGGCATGTCTAGACAGCCTTCTCTTTTACGTTTACCACAGACCAGCCCAGTAGTTTTTTTCTTTCTGAAAATGGCTAGCCCAGTTTTTTTGTGATTTGCCAAGTAAGTCGCTTTGTCAGGCCTATTGGGCTGCAAATCTTTCAAGACGAGGAGAGCTTCATTCGGCTGGACGAGAAAATGGCCTATCAGTAATGAGAAATGGGTTGTACATTTTTAAAACACATCAAACCGACAATTACTTTTAAATTTCTTTTTTTCATTTCAAGATTTTAAATTGCATTAATTTTTATGCGTGGACAATTTGTTGGATTTTATATTGATATACATTTATTTTTAAAATCAGTTTGAATGTGACTTGAAATTTCGGGATTAAAAACAGTTCGGACCGCACCAAAATATGCAACATTTCGTATAATTTTTTAACCATGGCCACAATATGGGCTGTAATGCTAACAAAAAGAATATGGGCTCCAAAAAAAACTTCAGAATTAGCAAATGGGCTGTAAATTATTAGAAATAATGGCAGATGGGTTGTATGCTGTTTTCCACAGATTTGAGGCTTTCCTAAAAAAAAGGTTGACGCACAAGCAGTGACTGTTGGATGTCCATCCAACGGCCGTCGTGCTTCTTCAATCTCTGCTCTTCCTGCTCCAGCCGCTCAAACAAGCACCGGCGGGACTGCCTGCTCCCTCCTCCCCGCGGCCGGCTCTGCTGCAGCGCAGGCTTCACCGCCCCACCGTACTCCCATCGCTGGCCTAGCCATCCCTCTACTCACCCACACCTGTTGTTATTCTCCGGCGACGGCAGACGAACCAGTAGACCCTCGTATAGTCGTACTCCCCCCCGTGTCGGAAACAACTGCCGAGTCTTCCCTGCCTCCGTGTCGTTCCCTTCCTAGGCCTCGCCGTCGTCCACCGCCCTGGTGCTCCCGGCGCGGCCTGGTCAACATGGTCAACGACCGACATGCATCTGAAGTGGACTGTACGTGGAGAGGCTGACAGCTGGGTCCACGGCCGCACGCAAGGAAATGCCTCCTTATTACGCGCAAAATAATGATTCCTCCACCTGACATCTGGGACCCACCGAAAGGGCCTCTGTATTTCGCGAAGAAAACGTTACCGCCGCTGACAGCTCGAACCCACCAGCTATATCTTCGCACGCAAGGAAGTGCGTCCTTATTACGCACAAAAAATGAATACCCCCCTGCTAGCTGGGACCCAGTATAGTGGCAGGCTGACTTGTGGGCCTACTAAGTTGACGGGGATGGAGGGCTTTGTCAACTTAGTCAATATGCACGATTCTAGCTCCAGTGACCGTATGATGTCCATCCAACGGCCGTAGTGCTTCTTCAACCTCTGGTCTTGTTGCTCCAGCCGCCCAAAGCAGCGCCGGTCGTGCCGCATGCTCCTGCCTCCCGTGGCCGGCTTTGCTGCCGCGGAGAACTCACCGCCCCCTACTATTCCCACCGCTGGCCAGGCCCTGCGGCGACGGCAGCCTCACACCGCAGCCGAACCAGTGAACCCTCGTACTCCTCTCCGCGCGGGCTTCCACTGTCGCGTCTTCCCCGGCTCCGCGTCATCCCCTTCCTAGGCCTCGCCGTCGTCCACCGCCCTGGTGCTCTCGGCGCGGAGTGGTCAATGTGGTCAAGGAATGGCTTCCATCGGACGTGGACTGTACATGGAGAGGCTGACAGCTGGGTCCACAGCCGCAGCAAGGAAGTGCCTCCTTATTACGCGCAAAATAATTATTCCTCCAGCTGACAGCTGGGACCCACCAGACGGGCCACCGTATTTCGTGACAAAAATGTTTCCCCCTGACTGCGGGGACCCACCAGCTACATCTTCGCACGCAAGAAAGTGCGTCCGGGCAAAAAAAACGATTTGCCCCCCTGACTGCTGGGACCCGCCAGCTACATCTACGCAGGCAAGGAAGTGCCTGACAGTCGGGACCCACCTGGTCGAAGCGTACGTAGCATTGTCATTCTGGTCGTGAACGTGTACGTACATACTGGTCGATGTAGAGGCGCGCACGTAGCATGTACACGTACGTACAGCGGCCAGTGTGCAAGAAAGAAAATACGGCCACGTACGTACATACGGGCAGGGTCTCGAACGCCTACTCGCACATACGTACGGCCAGGGCTCGTGTACATGGCTGGGTCGGAACGGAGAAATAGCATCGTTGCTGTGTTCATGGGGAGCCAACCGGCTGGGTCGGAACGGAATGCGTCGTCGTGTTCATCGGGAGGGCTTGGACGGAACAGCCGATGGAAGCGAGGCCTGGCGTACCGCAGAACGGAGGAAACGGCCTTGTGTTCGATCGGCCACGTTTGAAATGGGATCCTGTTCATCGGGAGGGGTCTGGCGTACCGCAAAACGGAGGAAACGGACCTCCTACGGTCGAAACGGGGGTCCTGTTGATCGGGAGGGGTGTGGCGTACCGCAAAATGGAGGAAACGGACTTGTGTTGGAGCGCTACGGTCGAAACGGGGGTCCTGTTCATCGGGAGGGATGTGGCGTACCGCAAAACGGGACTCCACGGGATACTGTTCATCTCCACCGTCGACCCCCTCCAGGCTCCATGGGCTACTGTTCATCCACCGTCGACCTCCTCCAGCCTCCACCTGCGACTGTTCATCCACGGGCTCCTGTTCATCCAGCCTCCACCACGCGCTACTCCACCGGCTACTGTTCAACCAGCCCTCTCCACGGGCTCCTGTTCAACCACCCCTCCACGGGCTACTGTTCATCCAGCCCTCCACCGTCTACTATTCATTCTGCCCTCCACGGGGTGGTCCTGTTCATCCTGCCCTCCACGGGGTCCTGCTCATCCAGCCCCAACCGGCTCGATCGATCGGGGTCCTGTTCATCCAGAGGCAACACCACGGGGTCCTGTTCATCCACCCCCACCGGGAACTGTTCATCCAACCCCCCCAGCAACGCTCACTGTTCATCCAGAGGCAGCATCGATCGACTTCAGTTAGCAGCAGTAGCGAAGGAATCGCTCGATCGGGTTCAGTTAACAGCCATCGATCGATCGCTCGGGTTCAGTAACGCGTAGCCTGCAGTGCAATCGCTCGGGTTCAGTTAGAGCCCAACGCCTCGCTCGGGTTCAGTTAGAGCCCAATGCCTCGCACCCACGCGCGTGCGTGTACGAGAGAAACGCGCATCGCTCGGCCCCGACCACCCACCATAACCGGGAACACCCCGATATTTTCCTCGCCCTCGCTTCTACCACGGTTTTTTCTGTCATGGACGGCCGAAAGAATGTCATGCAGCTGCGTCTCCAGCCCGCCCAGGACGAAAAGCTCATTTTCTGTCATGATTTTTTGTCATAGAAGTAGGACCCCACCACATCTATGATGATACCGGGTTTTGTCACAATTATCGTCATAGAAGTGTCATAAGTATGACAGAAAAAAAATTCGTTCGGCCCAAAATGTCACGGATGTGTCTTTTTTGTAGTGTGTGCTGTAAACAATCACAGCCGACTCATGAGGGCTACACAGATCAGCTCTCCTTTCTTAACCAATGGTAAATAGGACCGGCTCATTCATGCTGATTAAACCGGCCCTTCGGGACTACGGATGCAATGCTCAATTGCTTACACATCCGGTTTAACTTTTAACTATGACAACCGGCATTGGAGGGATTCTACGACAGAAGCTTATGGATTATTCTAAGTCTACAACCTATTCAATTTTATTATAACCAGTAGACTTGGGGGCTGGCAGGACGTACGTAAGTATTCAAAGATGGAAGTCATACCTCATACTTTTGGTGCATTTGCTTCACCATATCAACTTCAAGATCGCGGCTGGAATGTACTTGGCTGAGGTAGCCAGAGAGTATCTCACTGCTGCTCAATTGTGCATAATGAGAGACGTCAAACCTCGTCTTCCGCCTTTCAATAACCTCTTGCTTGGCAGTAGGCTTGGCCAAAGCTATTGGATTTCCCGGTTCTGTAAAGCCGGTGCTAGTGATCAGAACATCATCAGTATGAGTCTCTGACGGCTTAAGTGGGCTTGATGGTGCAGGGTTCGAAGAATTAGTATTGGTGTCATCAACGCAGAGATCCGGAATCTCAGTTGAAACATCAGGGGCAGGGTCATCTGGTTGTTTTTCAGAAGCATCAGGTGCAGAGACTTGCTGTTCCGGTTCAATAATTTTAGGATCCTCAGCTGGCTTGGAAACCCTTGTTTTCTTGCTAGGTTTTGCTTGTCCATTACACAGGTGGTGACAAGTCAGAATAAGTATAAGAGTATAAAGAGATACCGAATAAAAGGTAATTATTGTTACCCACGGGCAGTTTTAAAAGCCGGCAACTCGGTTTGCGATGAGTCGCCAGAGGAAGAACGGGCAATCTCCTGGTCAATTGAATCAACAGGGTTAAGTGGTAAGCAAATAAGACCCGCGGGGGGTGAAAAGAGTTTAGAGTTAAAAAGAACCTTGTTTTGATGTTTTCGAGGAGCGGGAGTGTTCGGTAAGCCGGAGGACAACTCTTCACCTCCACTGGTCCGGGTCTGACGTTGATTCTCGTGTTGTTGTTGCTTCAAAATAAAGTGAGGATCTAAATAAGCCAAGGGGTGTGAATACCTTACTTTCCGGGTTACTTGTCGAAGTTTCTGTCTTGGCAAAGGTTCTGAGCCGGACGAAATAATAGTTACCTCTTCTTCAGCTGCTTGGCTGGCTCCCGTGTCATCCTGATAATTGTCAGTGTCAATAAGATGATTGAAAAACGAGCCAAGAGAGTCAAGGGCTACCTCCGACTCAGAGGTATCATCCAGATTAAGCATGTCAGAGGTGCTTGGTTTCTTCTTTCTCTTGGTGGTCTTCTTGGCGGCTTTCTTGGCAGCCCTGGCCTTCTTGGCAGCTTCATGATCATACTTCTTTTTCCAAAAGTCAGATTTAGCCTGTAAAGGTCATCAAAGGTTGAGTTAATAAAGTATTTGAGTAGTGAGGTAAAAGTAAGTAAGTTTAGAGACTCACATCCGGTGGCGGGTTAAGTTTGCAGAAAGGGTCCAGACCCACTTCAATGCAATCTTCTGGATCTTCATTCAGAAGGGACTTAACCATTTCGTTAACTGCCTCATCAGTTAATGGTGCAAAGCTGTGGCGCAGTGGATCCTTTACACCACCAGTGTAAGTGCACATTAAGCTGGTGCGGCGACTCAAGGGTATGATCCGCCAGGAAACCCAACACCTGACCAAATCAACGCCAGTTAACCCGTTTCCTAGCAGAGCTTTAACCTTTGCGATGGTGGGAGCAAGTTTTGCTCGTTCGGCAGTGGTAAGTTTTTCAGGAAGATTGTGCTTTGGGTCTAAGCGCACGACACGATAACCCGGCAGTGGATTCTCGTCAGCCGGAGAGGTATCTTTGCAGTAAAACCACGCCTGGTTCCAATCCTTGGGGTGACTCGGCAGGTAGGCATAAGGGAAGATGGCATCTCTTCGGCGTTGAATCGCGATTCCGCCAAGTTCCAAGCTGGTCCCATTCGTAAACTCATTCTGGCGGTTCAAATAAAAATATTCTCTAAAGAGGTCGACGCTGGGGTCCTCTTGAAGGTATGCTTCGCAGAAGACTTGAAAGTTGCAGATATTTGAAATGGAGTTGGGTCCGATGTCTTGAGGATGGAGTTGGAAGAAGTGCAGAACATCTCGGAAAAACTTAGAGCCGGGTGGTGAGAAGCCCCGGTTCATATGATCAGTGAATACAATGACTTTGCCATCCTTTGGTTGAGGTCTTTCTTCGCCCGGCTCAGGGGCACGATAATGCATAACATTCTTTGCGGGTAAGTATCCGATTTTGACAAAGTCTTTGAGTGAGCCCTCAGTAACGACGGAGGGAACCCAATTGCACGTATAGACTGTCGTTGGCGGCATTGTGAAGAGAGAAAGCCTAAAGGAAAGGAAATTTTTGCCGATTCAAATCAGTTGGTGAAATCACAAGTTAACAGTTACAGTATATATTCAGAATGGCGGCTTAAGTGAGGACTAATGATATATGAGTAATTGTAAGCCGAACATGTAAGCCGCCATGACACGTACTGGTATTCAAGATCTGATCAGAGCAAAATTTTACTAAGTGTTGGGACAAACAAGTTTCACAGATTGAAGCTATGAGATTGGATTTGCAGCTATTCAGAAAAATGGAATAAAATCTAATTCTAAGGTGGCGGCAGCAGAAGAGTGGGGGTGCCCAGATGAGATCTATTGCAAGAAAGATATAGTCTGATATTAAAAAATAAGTGTTAAAACTGCTAGCGCGCGAGATCTGTGCTATTTTCATATCAAAGCCATGCGATATACGGCGGAGAAAGGGAAGAACGGTGATGAACACCGATGAATAGAGAAACCCTAACACAGATCTATGAAGAGGAAAGGGGGAGACTTACCGATGATGGTTGACAATGGAGGAGCGCCGCGGCGTTCTGGTCCGTTCAGGGTGATGCAGCAGCCGGAGTCGACGAAGGAGACGAAGGTCGACGGCGGCGGAGCTCGGGCGCACTGGAGCGTCGCGAGGAGGAAGAAGAAGGAGAGAAAGCAAAGGGGGGAAATGAAAAGTGAACCCGTGGCCCTATTTATAAGGCTGGAAGGATAAGTGGCATGCGCGGGAATCGAGGAGACAGGAAAATGGATATGTGGCAGCGCGGGCGCCTCGATTTTCGGAGGGTCAGTAAAGAAAAAGATTTATTAAGATTTGGGTCGTGTGTAGTATTAATTACAGGTGACGTCATAGCGGGTTACCGCAATTTCCGGAGATGACGTCGTGGCGGGTTACAATATTTCACAGGAAGATGAAGAAGGATTTTTCTAAGTGTTGAAGATTGACATGAACCAGTTCAAATCAACCTGGGGCCTAATGTTGGGGATAGGACTATTGGATATGACCTGCCCAGGAGGGGCCGGGTTATCCCAGTGGCGGTTCATCTAGACAAAGCCCATGAGTATGTGAAGGTGGCGGTTCATGAAGTAGGCCTGTTAAGGGGCCCAAACCAAGAGGCGGCTTAAGGCCCATGAGTATAAACCGACATGTATATGCAACTTGTATTATAAGGTACGTAAGATAAGTCACCGAGCCGGACATGTTTGTATGAGCTGGCCGGGACTCTGTAGGCCGCAGGGCGTCAACCCATGTATGTAAGGGGACGACTCGGCAGCGGCTTAGGGCAAGAAACAACAGATCGAAAGTCGGGTAAAGCGTATCCGCTCCCTGGTAATCGAAACCCTAGCAATACCACCTCAAACTGGATTAGGCTTTTACCTTCACCGCAAGGGGCCGAACCAGTATAAATTCCTCGTGTCCTTTGTCCCGTTTAACCCCTTTAAGCTAACCTCGTCGCAATGGCTCCACAACTAAGTCCTTCCATACGGATATCTGCCATGACACTTCCACGACAGTTGGCGCCCACCGTGGGGCCCGCGCACAGTGGTTTTGAGTGCTTGAAGGGCAGCTTCGAAGGGATCAAGGGATACGCTGTGGGTCGGATGACCAAGAGTCGTCGCGGCAAGCTCTACATCGACGATGCAGGCTGGGGCCCCGAGGCCGGCTCAGTTGAGTATGGGTACCGGGTCCCCTTCGGCGGAATCCACGTCTTTATCGGCAAGATAGGCGAATCGGGCCCTGAGCCGGACATCTGCACCGACATCATCGAGACGGCTCAGCGTGCACGACCCGCCCGAGTTCAACCCACCAATAAGTCCTTCCATGAGGACATCTGCCGTGACACTTTCACGACAACAATGGCTAAATTTTGCATAATCAGTATTGCAAACACTTCCCATGATTATGAGTGGTTATTACAGTGACATGAAACAACACTGATCACGAATGCTGCTGGAGATGGCCTGATAACGAAAGACTCTGGACGCATACACTGATAATTAAGCAATGGTGTTTATTGAATAACAGACGAGGCGACCGTATACAATCCAGAAGCCATCACGTATATATGGACGTAAAACTCACACATACTAGGTCGATGGACTTAATGGCAGACACACCTGTTACTATATGCAGTGCGGCACGTGTGGGATACTATATGCTTTTTGATGCTTTATTATTAGTGGCGGGCAACGAAGCTCTTGATGGCGTCGATAAGCTCCTGGGCTCGCTCCCCGGTGGTAGGGTCCATGTCGACGGCGAACTTGTTGAGGTAGAAGGAATGGCTCATGCCGCGGTTGATGAGCACCTCCACCTCCTTGCCGGCGGCGCGCAGCGCGTCGCAGTACTCGAGGTTAGTGTCGCGGATGAGGTCCTTCTCCGCGACGGCCACCAGCATCGGCGGCAGAGGGACGGACTCCAGCGGCGGCGCTGTCGGGCCCATCGGGCACGTGTACGGGTGGTCCTTGGTGGCGCCCATCGGCAGCGCCATGGCCAGGAACTTGTCCAGCATGTCCAGCGTGAAGAACACCGAGTCCGGCGTGTCCTGCAGCTCCGACTTGCTCCGCGTGGCGCGCACGAACCCCGGGTGGATCGGGATGCCGCCGGCGACGCGGAGGGGCGCCCAGGCGTCCGCGCCGTCCTCACCAACGCGCGCGGCCACGAGGTGGACGAGGTTGCCACCGGAGCTGTCCCCGACGAGGAACACGCGGGACATGTCCGCTGCCTTGCGGAGGAGCTCGGCCGCGGGGTCGTCGAGAGAGCCTTCGTCGGACATGGCGATGGACCGCAGCCGGCGGAGCACGTCGACACCAGTGTGTATCTGGGCAGGAAGGCGTTGCTCCGGGGCTAACGGGAGCTCGGCGGTGACCACCACGGCGGGGACGGCGCACGCGAGGCGGGCGTAAAAGTGGTGGTACAGGACCCAGGACGGGTGGGAGATGCAGAAGCCGCCGCCGTGGAGCTGCACGATGACGGGGAGGCGGCCGACGCTGCCCGCGTCGACCTCGGGGAGGTACACCCGGAGGTTGGGCTCCCCGGGGAGGTCGTGGAGCGTGTGGCCGTCGCGGGGCACGGCGTAGGGCTGCACCGGCTGCATGAGCGGCAGGGCCTCGGGCGGGCCCGTCCAGGTGCGGTCGATGCTGCCGTCGTCCATGACGCGCAGCCAGCCGGACACCTCGTCCACCACCTTGCGGCCGCTCGTCGGCGCCACGGTGGTGGCCTGGTGCTGCGATGCGGCGGCGGGGGCCATCGGTCGTCGCTGTGGTGTAGGTTACACGCTCTACAGTGCGGGTCGTGTGTAGACTGTAGAGTACCGTGTGAGAGTACCGTGTGATGGTTTGGTGGTGGCAACAGGGGAGGAGGTGGAGTTTTATAGGCGGTGGCGGTGGCGGAGCAGCGATCGTTAAGGTGGTCGCGTCGCGCTTTGCCGTTGAATTTTTTGGAGGGAAATTTCGGAGCGGGTGGCAGGGAATTTGATCGGAATTGTTGTGGCGGCAGTGCAGTTGGAGCTGGTAAAAAAGGTGGCGACGAGAAGGGCCAATTAGGTCGTGTGTCGCGTGGACTTGTGTGAGGCGCGTAGGCCGCGACCGAGATATGATGTGGACGTGTTGGTTTCGAGACACGGGAGGGGGTCCTTCGAAAAAAAACATTTTATAAGTTTGCTTATGATTTTATGAAGGTCGTTCTCATGTTGTAAACACGCAGTACCAAAGTCTGCACACTGAACTAGGGGTTCGAGACCGTCCCGTGGACTCGGCTACTACAACTTGGTCAGTCACAGATCGGGGTCGGGGAATCACTTGTTTCTCACTACCAACAGCAGAATATATAGTAGAATAGATTAAAGTAAGACAATTTTCTCTGGCATCTGTGGCTTGACACGTCAGGTGCGAACGAATTAAATCGTCCCGGGCACTTTTCGTGGGGCTGGCCAGCCGCGCACGGGCACGGCGGCATGGGTCGGACTAGCACGGAACATGATTTAACTGGGGATACACACTGCAAGTTGATGTGCCATGTCACCATCAGCTACATTTCTGCGTGCTTCACGAGTAAATGCGTCCCGGACCGATGAGACTGATTGGCAGACATATCATCGCTGCATGTGTGACATGTCGCCTAAAGATAATTTTTGCATGCTTCACGAGTGCAGACGCGCCCTGGAGAGATAGCTGATTGATAGGCATACAAGTGGTTCTACTCCTCTGAATCACCGGCTTTTTCCCGCAAAAAAGAAAAGAAAAAGAATCACATACTTTAAACTGTTCATGCACTATAGCTAACCCTTAGTCAAACCCATTTGAGACCACATTTCATGTCTTATTCAAGTGGGAACCTCTATTCATGAATTAACTAATTTTATATTTGGAAGTTATTGGCTGATGTTAGAATAAATTCGAGACATACCATCGATCATCCGAGGACCAAGCAATCACATGAGCACGACACCGAGATTTGTTAACGAGGTTCATCGATATGCCTACATCCCCGGAGCCTGACTATGGGCGCTCCTCCCCATGACACCGCTACAATACCGCACCTGGTCGCGCTGGACGCCGACACAAGCCACCGGCTTCTCCTGCGTTCCAGTGCTATTATGTTGGCATAGGTTACAACGTGTGTCTATCTCCGCTATATATTAGAGGCCTAAGATACAAGTGCCCTACTAGGACACGACTCCATATCCTATCTAAACACAATACAACTCAGAGTCCAACTGTAACCTACCTTGTACATAATATTCGACACAACTCTAACAAACTCCACCTTGGCGAATATTCTCCACCACCTTGAATTCATCCATGCGTCAAACTTTTATGTACATTGGACTTGAGCTTATCCCATAAGTACCGCTGCTACTCCAAAGACTCCATGTGACTCCACCTGCAACTTGTAGTCCCTTCTTTTCTTAACCATAGTCAATGCTCGAGCAAAATCAAATTCCCCTTACTCTAGTTTGTGCTCCCAACTTCCAGTGTCCATTCAACATCACACACCGACTACTGGCCCGCGTGAAACTGAATAACTCACATATTGGGTGTCACACATCAGAGTTACCTGAACTCAACACCACCGCTCTTCCTTGACCGTTTGTCAGAAACTTGAAGGAATTGTGATTTCACAATTGCTTGTAGTCATCCCGAGTCAAATTCGTAGTTGTCTCACCACATGTATGACCACCAGAGCCCTGGCCCGTCTCTATGTCCCGTGCGTACCGCACGCCTCGCCGCTATTACCGCGTCGAGCCTCCGCTGGCCCGATTGAGTCTCAAGGATCGCGAACCCCACCACTCAACCTCCACAACAGAGTATCATTGATCATCACCCGACCGATGACGAGTTTGACACTTCCATCAGACCACTGGGCTCCAGTCCGAACTGCATGTCACTCGCTCCCCCCCCCCCTGCTGAATAGGCTTCGACCCTCCGAGCTCTTACGTCGTAGCCCCTCAATCCAGCTCCACCATCAACATGACTCCATGGTGGATGATCAGTCCACCCTCGCGCCCTGTCGACTTCAAACTCTCATGTGCACCATCTTGAATCAACCCCACGCCATAGTCTTGTCGAAGCAGCACAAGCCCTCGGCCTGTGGCACGTGTTTCCATGCCCAGAAGTCGGTCATCATTAGCACCACGTTCCTATGTTGTCATCACCGATCTCACCACCGTCTTCTGTATCAACCGACTCGCGTCGATCCCATCGGACTCTTGTCCGATCCAGCGAACTTGTCCGGCTGCACGACACGCTCCAGATCAAGCCGCCACCGTGACCTTCGCCATCCATACACAAACATGTACCGACAAAGAAACCAAAGCAAAGTCCTCCATAGCCTTCCCGTGTGAACATGCCACAGATCAACAAAGCTAAGCTAGCTCAAACTCCTGATTCATCACACGTATGTAGCTTTAGGACTTATTTTTTTCTTTCTTGATAGCATATCACGGCCTTGACTCTCAGCCTTGTGTCAATTCTTTTTGTCACAAACAAATCACGTGCACGCTGCCTTGATTCCTTCGGCTCATAGCATACCACACGTATCAGTAGCAACTTTGCACGCGGGGACAACATCTCACATTCGTCAACGCCTGGCCCGCTGCTCCGCCTCGGTAACCCAGTCCTCACGGCTGCACAAGGGCCTAGCCCACCGATAATTCAAGGCAGAGCCCGGGCTCAGATGCACCTGTTCAGCAAAAAATTCAAAAAAATACTAGAAAATTTTAAAAAATTCCAAAAACAATTCGGGTGGTAGATAATTAGGTGCGTGAGGTGCGCTGCAAAAATCAACTCGTTTGGACATTTGAGCAAGTTTGTGCAAAAAAGACAAAATCGGGGAACCCGATTTTGTCTTTTTTGCACAAACTTGCTCAAATGTCCAAACGAGTTGATTTTTGCAGCGCACCTCATGCACCTAATTATCTACCACCCGAATTTTTTTGAATCTTTCTAGTATTTTTTTGATTTTTTCCGTGAGCGCGGGTGCAGATGAGCCCGGGAGCCAAATCGCCGCACTCCTAGCCCACCAAGAACGCTCCAGCCAGCCACCACTTGGGCCATCTTGCAACGCCCTAGGCTGATGCCCACGAGCCGACTTGACCTTGCTCCCTGCGACCCAGCACCGAGTTGGTCCGTGACGCTTCGAACCCGCTGCTACACGCCTGTCTCGCGCGAAACCAGATCGATCAGATACCGATCCGATCGACAAGAACTCCAACGTACTCGCCTGACGTTGCCTCGTACCGATCTGACTGCCACACGTGTTCTACTGCCTCTCAATTTCCATGTCGCTCCAATACACGCCACACCGATACAATTTCTTCCAGACCAGCCGCGTGATCAAACAACGAGCCCTAACTGCTCCATTCGATCATTAGCTTCTCCAAATGAAAAAATTTCGGCTCCGGCATATGCAACTCGACATCAAATCCATCCTCTAGATCAACATCCACTGCCTCTGAACAACATAGCTCATGATACCACTTGTTAGAATAAATTTAAGGCATACCGTCGATCATCCGAGGACCAAGCAATCACATGAGCACGACACCGAGATTTGTTAACGTGGTTCACCGATATGGCAACATCGCCGGGGCCTGACTATGGGCGCTCCTCTCCATGACACCGCTACAATGCCGCACCTGGTCGCACTGGACGCCGGCACAAGCCGCCGGCTTCCCCTGCGTTCTGGTGCTATTATGTTGGCATAGGTTACATCATGTGTCTACCCCTGCTATATATGAGAGGCCAAAGATACAAGTGTCCTACTAGGACACGACTCCATATCCTATCTAAACACAATACAACTCAGAGTCCAACTATAACCTACCTTGTACATAATATTTGACACAACTCTAACAGCTGAAACATCATGATTTCAAGAATACTGTGAAGCAAATTTGGAAACAAATATTTCAAGGCTCTCAAGGAAGGTTCAGAAAATTGGTGCAAAAGCTTTTCCCGCCTGTCTATTGCTATTCAAGCTACAAACACAATAATACTTTTCTTTGATACTATATTGAGGAATTCAGGGAACTTGCAACTTAGGAATAGAATGCTATGACTATATGAAAGGAACTCCTGCTTCAACTCCCGTCCTCTCAACAAATTTATTGGAAATAGAAAACCACAATCAGATGGGTCAATATGGGGAAAACTAGTTCCAAGTTTTTCCACACTAAAGCAACAATTAAATGCAGGCACAACCACATTGCTATTATGCAAGATGAACAAGGTCGAGAACATTCTAGCCATTCTGCCAAGGTAGCAATTCTCTAAAGGGCTTTAAAACAAATACTACGCTCCTCGGTCGTCACTCATAACCCACTGAACTTGGACTCACTTACCGATAAATGATTTACTTTGCCTAGAGACTCCTTTTCCAAGGAGGAAATTGATGATGTAGTACATAATTTTCCATCAGATAAAGCCCATGGGCCTGATGCTTTCATTCCCCATTTTGTGAAAGCATGTTGTGATATCACTGTTGAGGTCTTTTATTGTCTCATTGATGATTCTTATTATGGCAAAGTCAACTTTCAGAGTATGAACTATTTTTATCACCTGGATCGCAAAACAAGATGCCCCAATGAAAGCTAGTGATTTCAGACCTATTACTTTATCGAATTGTCCCATTAAGATTACAACCAAGCTATTTGCCAACATGTTACATAAAGTGTTTTAAAGCTCATACACATGAATCAATATGGTTTTCTTAAGGTGATCTATACAAGATTGCCTTGCTTGGGCATATGATGATATGAATACTTGCATCAATGCCATCAATCTAGAAAAGTAATAGCCATCCTCAAGCAGGATTTTGAAAAGGCTTTTGACATGACTGAACATCAAACTCTGGAAGAAATTCTCGTTGCTAGAGGCTTTGGGCCAAGATGAATAAAATGGATGGATATCCTTGGGTCTGGTTTTTTGTCATTTTGCTCAATGAGATACCAAGGAAACAATTTCTCTACAAAAAAGGTATTGGACAGGGTGATCCCCTGTCACTTCTGATCCTTGTGCTAGCTACAAATTGTTGGGAAACGTAGCATGCAATTTCAAAAAAATTCCTACGCTCACGCAAGATCTATCTAGGAGATGCATAGAAACGAGAGGGGAAGAGCATCTCCATACCCTTGTAGATCGCAAAGCGGAAGCGTTTATCAACGCGGTTGATGTAGTCGTACACCTTCACGATTCGTCCCGATCAAGTACCGAACATACGGCACCTCCGCGTTCAGCACACGTTCAGCTCGATGACGTCCTCGCCTTCTTGATCCAGCAAGACTGGTGAAGTAGTAGATGAGTTCCGGCAGCACGACGGCATGGTGACGGTGTTGGTGAAGAACAATCTCCTCAGGGCTTCGCCAAGCACAACAGAAACTATGACGGAGGATAAACTATAGGGGACGGGGTGGTGATTCTTGATGTGTCTTGGGTGCTTGCCCTGCCCCTCTATTTATTTGTTGAGCTCTGGGGTCGAAACTTGGAGTAAAAGCCTCCTCAAAGTTGGTTTTGCCCGAAAGGCAAGAGTCCTTCTCGGACTCCAGGGCTAGATGCCAGGGTTCCCGACGTCTACCCCCTAGACGCTAGGGTTCCTGGCGTCTAGCCTCTCGTCTCCGCAAAACTTCCTTTTGCACTTTCCAAAAGCCTTGTGGGTTTTCCCCTTTGGCCCAAATAAAGTGTACTCGTACCCAAACATTTCGGGAAACATCCGGAACCCCTTCCGGTGAATTCCGGAACCCTTCCGAAAATCAAACACTACTATCCCATATATCAATCTTTACCTCCGGACCATTCCGGAGCTCCTCGTCATGTCCATGATCTCATCTGGGACTCCGAACAACACTCGATCACCAACAAACATAACTCATATAGTACTATATCATCAACGAACGTTAAGCGTGCAGACCCTACGGGTTCGAGAACTATGTAGACATGACCGAGACACCTCTCCCATCAATAACCAATAGCGGAACCTGGATGCCCATGTTGGCTCCCACATATTCTACGAAGATCTTTATCGGTCGAACCTGATGACAACATATGTTATTCCCTTTGTCCATCGGTATGTTACTTGCCCGAGATTCAATCTTCGGTATCTTCATACCTAGTTCAATCTCGTTACCGGCAAGTCTCTTTACTCGTTCCGTAATACATCATCTTGCAACTAAGTCATTAGTCACTTTACTTGCAAGACTTCTTATGATGTGTATTACCGAGAGGGCCCAGAGATACCTCTCCGATACTCAGAGTGACAAATCCTAATCTCGATATATGCCAACCCAACAAACACCTTCGGAGATACCTGTAGAGCATCTTTATAATCACCCAGTTACGTTGTGACGTTTGATAGCACATAAGGCATTCCTCCAGTATCCGGGAGTTGCATATTCTCATAGTCGAAGGAATATGTATTTGACATGAAGAAAGCAATAGCAATAAACTAAACGATCATTATGCTAAGCTAACAGATGGGTCTTGTCCATCACATCATTCTCCTAATGATGTGATCCCGTTATCAAATGAAACTCATGTCCATGGTTAGGAAACCTTAACCATCTTTGATCAACGAGCTAGTCAAGTAGAGGCTCACTAGGGACACGGTGTTTGTTTATGTATTCACACATGTATTTAGGTTTCTGATCAATACAATTGTAGCATTAATAATAAACATTTATCATGAATAAGGAAATATAAAATAACAACTCTATTATTGCCTCTAGGGCATATTTCCTTTAGTCTCCCACTTGCACTAGAGTCAATAATCTAGATTACATTGTAATGATTCTAACACCCATGGAGTCTTGGTGTTGATCATGTTTAGCTCGTGGAAGAGGCTTAGTCAACGGGTTTGCTACATTCAGATCCGTATGTATTTTGCAAATCTCTATCTCTCCCTCCTTGACTTGATCATGGATGGAGTTGAAGCATCTCTCGATGTGTTTGGTTCTTTTGTGAAATCGGATTCCTTCGCTAAGGCAATTGCTCCAGTATTGTCACAAAATATTTTCATTTGACCCAATGCACTAGGTATTACACCTAGATCGGATATGAACTCCTTCATCCAGACTCCTTCAGTTGCTGCTTCCGAAGCAGCTATCTATTCCGCTTCACACGTAGATCCCGCCATGACGCTCTGCTTGGGACTGCACCAACTGAGCTCCACCATTCAATATAAATACGTATTCAGTTTGTGAATTAGAGTCATCCGGATCAGTGTCAAAGCTAGCATCGACGTAACCATTTACGACGAGCTCTTTGTCACCTCCATAAACGAGAAACATATCCTTAGTCCTTTTAAGGTACTTTAGGATGTTCTGGACCGCTGTCCAGTGATCCACTCCTGGATTACTTTGGTACCTCCCTGCTAAACTTATAGCAAGGCACACATCAGGTCTAGTACACAACATAGCATACATGATAGAACCTATGGCTGAGGCATAGGGAATGACATTCATTTTCTCTCTATCTTCTGTAGTGGTCGGGCATTGAGTCTGACTCAATTTCACACCTTGTAACACAGGCAAGAACCCTTTCTTTGACTGATCCATTTTGAACTTCTTCAAAACTTTATCAAGGTATGTGCTTTGTGAAAGTCCTATTAAGTGTCTTGATCTATCTCTATGGATCTTGATGCCCAATATATAAGCAGCTTCACTGAGGTGTTTCATTGAAGAACTTTTATTCAAGTATCCTTTTATGCTATCCAGAAATTCTACATAATTTCCAATCAAAAATATTTCATCCATATATAATATTAGAAATGGTACAGAGCTCCCACTCACTTTCTTGTAAATACAGGCTTCTCCGAAAGTCTGTATAAAACCATATGCTTTGATCACCTCATCAAAGCGTATATTCTAACTCTGAGATGCTTGCACCAGTCCATAGATGGATCGCTAGAGCTTGCACACTTTGTTAGCACCTTTAGGATTGACAAAACCTCCTGGTTGCATCATATACAACTCTTCTTTAAGAAATCCATTAAGGAATGCAGTTTTGACGTCCATTTGCCAGATTTCATAATCATAAAATGCGGCAATTGCTAACATGATTCGGACAGACTTAAGCATCGCTACGGGTGAGAAAGTCTCATCATAGTCAACTCCTTGAACTTGTCGAAAACCTTTCGTGAAAAGTCGAGCTTTGTAGACAGTAACATTACCATCAGCGTCAGTCTTCTTCTTGAAGATCCATTTATTCTCTATGGCTCACCAATCATCGGGCAAGTCAACCAAACTCCACACTTTGTTCTCATACATGGATCCTATCTCACATTTCATGGCCTCAAGCCATTTATCGGAATCTGGGCTCATCATAGCTTCTTCATAGTTCGTAGGTTCGTCATGGTCTAGTAACATGACTTCCAGAACAGGATTACCGTACCACTCTGGTGCGGATCGTGCTCTCGTTGATCTATGATGTTCAGTAGTAACTTGATCTGAAGTTTCATGATCATCATTAGCTTCATCGCTAGTTGGTGTAGGCATCACGGGAATGGTTTTCTGTGATGAGCTACTTTCCAATTCGAGAGAAGGTACAATTACCTCATCAAGTTCTACTTTCCTCCTACTCACTTCTTTCGAGAGGAACTCCTTCTCTAGAAAGTTTCCATTCTTGGCAACAAAGATCTTGCCTTTGGATCTGTGGTAGAAGGTGTACCCAATTGTTTCCTTAGGGTATCCTATGAAGACACACTTCTCCGATTTGGGTTCGAGCTTACCAGGCTGAAGCCTTTTGACATAAGTGTCGCATCCCAAACTTTAAGAAACAACAGCTTAGGTTTCTTGCCAAACCATAGTTCATATGGCGTCGTCTCAACGGATTTAGATGGTGCCCTATTTAACGTGAATGCAGCTGTCTCTAATGCATAACTCCAAAACAATAGTGGTAAATCGGTAAGAGACATCACAGATCGCACCATATCTAATAAAGTACGGTTACGACATTCGAACACACCATTACGCTGTGGTGTTCCAGGTGGCGTGAGTTGTGAAACTATTCCACATTGTTTTAAATAAAGGCCAAACTCGTAACTCAAATATTCGCCTCCGCGATCAGATCGTAGAAACTTTATTTTCTTGTTACGATGGTACACCACTTCACTCTAAAATTGTTTGAACTTTTCAAATGTTTCAGACTTGTATTTCATCAAGTAGATATACCCATATCTGCTCAAATCATCTGTGAAGGTCAGAACATAACGATACCCACCGCGAGCCTCAACACTCATTGGACCGCATACATCGGCATTTATTATTTCCAATAAGTCATTAGCTCGCTTCATTGTTCCGACAACGGAGCTTTAGTCATCTTGCCCATGAGGCATGGTTCGCAAGTATCAAATGATTCATAATCAAGTGATTCCAAAAGTCCATCTACATGGAGTTTCTTCATGCGCTTTACACCAATATGACGAGTGCCACAAATATGTTGCACTATTGATACGTCTCCGTCGTATCTATAATTTTTGATTGTTTCATGCCAATATTATACAACTTTCACATATTTTTGGCAACTTTTTATATGATTTATTGGACTAACCTATTGATCCAGTGCCAGTTCCTGTTTGTTGCATGTTTTTTGTTTCGCAGAAAATCCATATCAAACGAAGTCCAAACACGATAAAAATTTAAGGAGAATTATTTTGGAATATTTATGATTTTTGGGAGGTGTAATCAACGCAAACGGGGGCTCACAGTGACCACAACCCACCAAGGCGCGCCGGGCACCCCCAGCGCGCCCAGGTATCTTGTGCCCTCCTCGAAGGTCGGTTGGGGCCCTTCTTCTGGCGCAAGAAAGCTAATTTAAGGGGAAAAATCATGTTAAAATTTCAGTGCAATTAGAGTTAAGGATCTCCGGGAATTTAAGAATCCGTGAAGGGCCAGATCTGGGGAGCGCAAAACAGAAGAGAACAGTGTGGGAGATCCAATCTCGGAGGGGCTCCCACCCCTCCACCGCCATGGAGGCCATGGACCAGAGGGGAAACCCTCCTCCCGTCTAGGGGGAGGCCAAGGAAGAAGAAGAAGGAGGGGACTCTCTCCCCCTCTCTCCCGGTGGCGCCGGTGTGCCGCCGGGGCAAGGATCATGATGGCAATCTACATCCACCATCTTGCTACCGTCAACACCAACTCTCTACCCCTCTATGCAGCGGTGTAACACCCCTTCTCTATGCTGTAATCTCTACTTAAACATGGTGCTCAACTCCATATATTATTTCCCAATGATATTTGTCTATCCTATGATGTTTGAGTAGATCCGTTTTGTCCTGTGGGTTAATCGTGATCTTGGTTGGTATGATTGTGGTGCTGTCCTACGGTGCCCTCCGTCTCGCGGAAACGTGAGGGGACCCTGCTGTAGGGTGTTGCAATACGTTCATGATTTACTTATGGTGGGTTGCGAGAGTGATAGAAGCTTAAACCCGAGTAGGTGGGTTGTTGTGTATGGGATAAAGAGGACTTGATACTTAATGTATGGTTGGGTTCCACGACCTTAATGATCTTTAGTAGTTGCAGATGCTTGCTAGGGGTCCAATCATAAGTGCATATGATCCAAGTAGAGAAAGTATGTTAGCTCATGCCTCTCCCTCATATAGAATTTCAAGAATGATTACCATTACTTGTTATCGATTTCCTAGGGACAAATGACTTTCTTATTGACAAAAGCTATCCACTTTTATTACATTGCAATTTATTCATGGTTTTATTCTCGCAAAGTATTCGTAGTTTTATTATTGCAAAATAGTTTCATACTTGTTTTAGGTAAAAAAAATGTCAAGTGTGCGTAGAGTTGTATCGGTGGTCGATAGAACTTGAGGGAATATTTGTTCTACCTTTAGCTCCTTATTGGGTTCGACACTCTTATTTATTGAACAAGGCTACAAACGATCCCCTGCACTTGTGGGTTATCAAGACCTTTTTCTGGCGCCGTTGCCGGGGAGCAATAGCGTGGGCTGAATATTCTCGTGTGTGCTTGTTTGCTTTATCACTAAGTATTTTTTTTTGTGCTCTTGTTTTCTATCTCTAATTATGGGTAGGAAACGCAACATACAAAAAAAATTAGTTGTACCTACTAAACCAATGGTTGAAGAACCACCCAAAATCTATCATACTACTGAAGGTTTCTATTTGGATCATCTTCGATCCATTTGTGCTCATGCTGAAAACCCAAGTAGCTTAGTTGAGGGAAAATCATTAAATGAGCATGATTATTTTGTGCGACACCGCTTATCTCAAAAAGGGAAACTTTTGTGGCATCATATTAATAGTTTGTATTGCTATGCTTCGAATTTATGTGAAATACATGATTTTACTTGTTGTTCCGAAGACCGTAAGAAACACCTTTTCTTCCAATGTGAGTTTAAGGATAATGGAATCTTATCTTCTTATGCCAAGAGTGTTTATAATAACTTTGATATTTAACAAATTGAAGAATTTGTTGGTTTTAAGGGTGCCTATGAAGTTGCTTCTTTGATTGAAAAGTATGATGCTACTCTTTACAAATCTGAAAATTTTGCCATACTTAAATATTGCTATTAAAATTATTCTTCTAATGCTTATATTAAACCATATATTGAGGACTTCTCCGCTGTCCAAGAAGAGAATAACATTTTGCAAGAGTCTATGGCAGAAGAAATTGATGAAACTATGAGCTCATTGGATGAAAAAGATGATGAGGAGAGCGAAGAACAAAAGGAGGAAGAGCGGATTAGCTACCCGTGCCCACCTTATAATGAGAGTAACTCTTCAACTCATACATTGTTTAGTTTCCCTTCATGCTTACCGAAGGATGAATGCTATGATAATTGTTCTGATCCCATTGATTCTTTTGAAATATCCCTTTTTGATGAACTTGATGATTGCTATGCTTGTGGCCATGATGACAATATGAATTATGCTTATGGAGATGAACTTGCTATGGTTCCTTATATTAAGAATGAAATTGTTGCTATTGCACCCACACGTGATAGTCCTATTATCTTTTTGAATTCTCCAAACTACACTATATCGGAGAAGTTTGTTCTTGTTAAGGATTATATTGATGGGTTGCCTTTTACCGTTGCACATGATAATTGTGATGAATGTAATATGCATGTGCTTGCTGCTCCTACTTGCAATTATTATGAGAGAGGAACTACATCTCCACCTCTTTATGTTTCCAACACGATAAAATTGCAAGAAACTGCTTATGCTATGTATTGGCCTTTACTTCATGTGCATGAATTGTTCTTGTATGACATGCCGATGCATAGGAAGAGAGTTAGACTTCGTCATTGCTTGATATATGTTGCTTTGTGCTCACTACTAAATGCCAAATCATTGCTAATTAAAATTGGCTTTGATATACCTTGGGATCCGGGTGGATCCATTACTTGAGCACTTTATGCCTAGCTTAATGGCTTTAAAGAAAGCGCTGCCAGGGAGACAACCCGGAAGTTTTAGAGAGTCATTTTATTCCGTTGAGTGCTTTTATAAAGTTTAAAAACAAAAAAATATAGAGGGGAACTTAAAACTTCACAAAAAGAAAACTGAAAGTGAGAAAGACGGACACCATTGAAATGGGGGAGCTCCTTGAACTTTGTTCATGCCCATGGAAACTGTGACAGCCTGGATTTTGCCTTCTCTCTTTTTCCAGACTTGCCTTCTCTCTCTTTTCCGGACTTGGTTTTTATCGTGGTTTTTGCCCTGATTTGATTTGGATTTTGGAATCATTTCAAATGGACTTGTCACTTGGGCATATCCTTGGCTTTCACCCAAGTGACCTATCTACTTTATTCCTCTGATAAATCCTCAAAATAATCAAGTGAATATTTTTCATAAAAGAAAAATATTCATTTTTCTCTCCGAAACTCACTTCAAAAACTTGTGCTCCAAAGCAACCCCAATTTTTCTTGCTCAGAAAAACCTGAGGTAATTCCTAAATATTCTTAGAACCTTGGCACACCTTCCCATGCAAAAATATTGCACCACTTTTTTGGAATATTTTTGCTGTAGAAAATCATTTCTATTCTAGCCCAAACTTCTAGTTTGTACAACAAGTACATTTTTCCTTGAGCTTTTAGCCATGATCTTTATTGAGCTTAAACAATCTCTTAAGAAACCCTAAACCCCAGGAGATCATCCCTAATGGCCTTCTAGAAGGTGGCCAAACTTGGCGACCAAGTTTCTGGACAGGAACTTGTCACCTTAGTAGAGTCAAGTCTGGTAGGTGATACGTCTCCAACGTATCTATAATTTTTGATTGTTCCATGCTATATTATATTCTGTTTTGTACATTATTGGGCTTTATTATACACTTTTATATTATTTTTGGGACTAACCGATTAACCGAAGGCCCAGCCCAGAATTGTTGTTTTTTGCCTATTTTAGAGTTTCGCAGAAAAAGAATATCAAACAGAGTCCAAACGGAATGAAACCTTCGGGAACGTGATTTTCGGAACGAACGTGATCCAGAGGACTTGGACCCTACGTCAAGACATCAACCAGGAGGGCACGAGGTAGGGGGGC
The DNA here is from genome assembly GCF_002575655.3 of Aegilops tauschii subsp. strangulata. Taxonomy (NCBI): domain Eukaryota; kingdom Viridiplantae; phylum Streptophyta; class Magnoliopsida; order Poales; family Poaceae; genus Aegilops; species Aegilops tauschii. The sequence continues at coordinate 360,672,074 of NC_053035.3, forward strand.
ACGCCTACCCCCCTGGGCGCGCCCTCCACCCTCGTGGGCCCCCTGTTGCTCCACCGACGTACTCCTTCCTCCTATATATATACCTACGTACCCTCAAACTACCAGATACGGAGCCAAAAACCTAATTCCACCGCCACAACCTTCTGTACCCATGAGATCCCATCTTGGGGCCTGTTCCGGAGCTCCGCCGGAGGGGGCATCGATCACGGAGGGCTTCTACATCAACACCATAGCCTCTCTGATGATGTGTGAGTAGTTTACCTCAGACCTTCGGGTCCATAGTTATTAGCTAGATGGCTTCTTCTCTCTTTTTGGATCTCAATACAATGTTCCCCCCCTCTCTCGTGGAGATCTATTCGATGTAATCTTCTTTTCGGTGTGTTTGTTGAGACCGATGAATTGTGGGTTTATGATCAAGTTTATCTATGAACAATATTTGAATCTTCTCTGAATTCTTTTATGTATGATTGGTTATCTTTGCAAGTCTCTTCAAATTATCAGTTTGGTTTGGCCTACTAGATTGATCTTTCTTGCAATGGGAGAAGTGCTTAGCTTTGGGTTCAATCTTGCGGTGTCCTTTCCCAGTGACAGTAGGGGCAGCAAGGCACGTATTGTATTGTTGCCATCGAGGATAACAAGATGGGGTTTATATCATATTACATGAGTTTATCCCTCTACATCATGTCATCTTGCTGAAAGCGTTACTCTGTTCTTATGAACCTAATACTCTAGATGCAGCTGGATAGCGGTCGATGTGTGGAGTAATAGTAGTAGATGCAGGCAGGAGTCGGTCTACTTTTCTCGGACGTGATGCCTATATACATGATCATACCTAGATATTCTCATAACTATGCTCAATTCTGTCAATTGCTCAACAGTAATTTGTTCACCCACCGTAATACTTATGCTCTTGAGAGAAGGCACTAGTGAAACCTATGGTCCCCGGGTCTATTTTCCATCATATTAATCTCCCATCAACAAGCTATTTCAGTTGCCTTTTATTTTGCTTCTATTTTACTTTGCATCTTTATCATAAAAATACCAAAAATATTATCTTATCATATCTATCAGATCTCACTCTCGTAAGTGACCATGTAGGGATTGACAACCCCTTATCGCGTTGGTTGCGAGGATTTATTTGTTTGTGTAGGTGCGAGGGACTCGTGCGTGGCCTCCTACTAGATTGATACCTTGGTTCTCAAAAACTGAGGGAAATACTTACGCTACTTTGCTGCATCACCCTTTCCTCTTCAAGGGAAAACCAACGCAGTGCTCAAGAGGTAGCAAGAAGGATTTCTGGCGCCGTTGCCGGGGAGTCTACGCAAAAGTTAACATACCAAGTACCCATCACAAACCCTTATCTCCCACATTACATTATTTGCAATTTGCCTCTCGTTTTCCTCTCCCCCACTTCACCCTTGCTGTTTTATTCGCCCTCTCTTTTCAGTTTGCCTTTTTCGCTCGCTTCTTGTTTGCTCGTGTGTTGGATTGCTTGTTTGTCACGATGGCTCAAGATAATACTAAATTGTGTGACTTCACCAATACCAACAACAATGATTTTCTTAGCACTCCTATTGCTCCTCTTACCGATACTGAATCTTGTGAAATCAATGCTGCTTTGTTGAATCTTGTCATGAAAGATCAATTCGCCGGCCTTCCTAGTGAAGATGCCGCTACCCACCTAAATAGCTTCGTCGATTTGAGTGATATGTAAAAGAAGAAAGATGTGGACAATGATATTGTTAAATTGAAGCTATTTCCTTTTTCGCTTAGAGATCGTGCTAAAGCTTGGTTTTCATCTTTGCCTAAAAATAGTATTGATTCTTGGAATAAGTGCAAAGATGCTTTTATCTCTAAATATTTTCCTCCCGCTAAGATCATCTCTCTTAGAAACGATATTATGAATTTTAAGCAACTTGATCATGAACATGTTGCACAAGCTTGGGAGAGGATGAAATTAATGATACGTAATTACCCTACGCATGGTATGAATTTGTGGATGATTATACAAAAAAATTATGCCGGATTGAATTTTGCTTCTAGAAATCTTTTAGATTCGGCCGCAGGAGGCACTTTTATGGAAATCACTTTAGGAGAAGCTACTAAACTCCTAGATAATATTATGGTTAATTATTCTCAATGGTACACTGAAAGATCTACTAATAAAAAAGTGCATGCGATAGAAGAAAAAATTAATGTTTTGAGTGGAAAGATGGATGAACTTATGAAATTATTTACTACTAAGAGTGTTTCTTCTGATCCTAATGATATGCCTTTGTCTACTTTGATTGAGAATAATAATGAACCTATGGATGTGAATTTTGTTGGTAGGAATAATTTTGGTAACAACGCGTATAGAGGAAACTTTAATCCTAGGCCTTATCCTAGTAATTCCTCTAATAATTATGGTAATTCCTACAACAATTCTTATGGAAATTTTAATAAGATGCCCTCTGAATTTGAGACTAGTGTTAAGGAATTTATGAATTCGCAAAAGAATTTCAATGCTTTGCTTGAAAAAAATTTGCTTAAAGTTGATGAATTGGCTAGGAACGTTGATAGAATTTCTCTTGATGTTGATTCTTTGAAACTTAGATCTATTCCACCTTAGCATGATATCAATGAGTCTCTCAAAGCCATGAGAATTTCCATTGATGAGTGCAAAGAAAGAACCGCTAGGATGCGTGGTAAGAAAGATTGCTTTGTGAAAGCGTGTTCTTCAAATTTCTATGAAAATAAAGATGAAGATCTAAAAGTTATTGATGTGTCCCCTATTAAATCTTTGTTTTGCAATATGAATCTTGATAATGATGGGACTGAATATGATCCACCTTTACCTAGAAGGCGTTCCAAAAATTCGGAGTTTTTAGATCTTGATGCTAAAATTGATAAAAGTGGGAATGAAGAGGTCAAAATTCTAGATATTAATGAACCCACTATTTTGGATTTCAAGGAATTTAATTATGATAATTGATCTTTGATAGATTGTATTTCCTTGTTGCAATCCGTGCTAAATTCTCCACACGCTTATAGTCAACATAAAGCTTTTACTAAACATATCGTTGATGCTTTGATGCAATCTTATGAAGAAAAACTTGAGTTGGAAGTTTCTATCCCTAGAAAACTTTATGATGAATGGGAACCTAGTATTAAAATTAAAATTAAAGATCATGAATGCTATTCTTTGTGTGATTTGGGTGCTAGTGTTTCCACGATTCCAAAAACTTTATGTGATTTATTAGGTTTCCGTGAATTTGATGATTGCTCTTTAAACTTGCACCTTGCGGATTCCACTATTAAGAAACCAATGGGAAGAATTAATGATGTTCTTATTGTTGCAAATAGGAACTATGTGCCCGTAGACTTTATTGTTCTTGACATAGATTGCAATCCTGCATGTCCTATTATCCTTGGTAGACCTTTCCTTAGAACGATTGGTGCAATTATTGATATGAAGGAAGGGAATATTAGATTCCAATTTCCGTTAAGGAAAGGCATGGAACACTTCCCTAGAAAGAAAATAAAATTACCTTATGAATCTATTATGAGAGCCACTTATGGATTGCCTACCAAAGATGGCAATACCTAGATCTATCCGTGCTTTTATGCCTAGCTAGGGGCGTTAAACGATAGCGCTTGTTGGGAGGCAACCCAATTTTATTTTTGGTTTTTTGGTTTTTGCTTCTGTTTAGGAATAAATATTTGATCTAGCCTCTGGTTAGATGTGTTTTTATGTTTTAATTAGTGTTTGTGCCAAGTTTAACCTATAGGATCTTCTTGGATGATAGTTATTTGATCTTGCTGTAAATTCCAGAAACTTTCTGTTCACGAAAATAATTGTTAAAAATCACCAGAACGTGATAAAATATTGATTCCAATTTCTTCTGATCAATAAACAAATTGTCTAGGTCTTCATATTTTGGCTGAATTTTTGGAGTTCCATAAGTTTGCATTAGTTACAGATTACTACAGACTGTTCTGTTTTTGACAGATTCTGTTTTTCGTGTGTTGTTTGCTTATTTTGATGAATCTATGGCTAGTAAAATAGTTTATAAACCATAGAGAAGTTGGAATACAGTAGGTTTAACACCAATATAAATAAAGAATGAGTTCATTACAGTACCTTGAAGTGGTCTTTTGTTTTCTTTCGCTAACGGAGCTTATGAGATTTTCTGCTGAGTTTTTTGTTGTGAAGTTTTCAAGTTTTGGGTAAAAGATTTGATGGATTATGGAACAAGGAGTGGCAAGAGCCTAAGCTTGGGGATGCCCATGGCACCCGAAGATAATCTAAGGACACCTAAAAGCCAAAGCTTGGGGATGCCCCGGAAGGCATCCCCTCTTTCGTCTACTTCCATCGGTAACTTTACTTGGAGCTATATTTTTATTCACCACATGATATGTGTTTTTCTTGGAGCGTCTTGTATTATTTGAGTCTTTATTTGTTAGTTTACCACAATCATCCTTGCTGTACACACCTTTTGAGTGAGACACACATGATTCGGAATTTATTAGAATACTCTATGTGCTTCACTTATATCTTTTGAGTTATATAGTTTTTGCTCTAGTGCTTCATTTATATCTTTTAGAGCACGGTGGTGATTTTGTTTTATAGAAACTATTGATCTCTCATGCTTCACTTATATTATTTTGAGATTCCTACAAAACAGCATGGTAATTTGCTTTAATTATGATAGGCATTCAAGATTAGTAAAAAAATTCTTATGAGTGTGTTGAATACTATGAGAAGTTAGATGCTTGATAACTGTTTTGAGATATGGAGATGATGATATTAGAGTCATGCGGTTGAGTAGTTGTGAATTTGAGAAATACTTGTGTTAAAGTTTGTGATTCCCGTAGCATGCACGTATGGTGAACCGTTATGTGATGAAGTCGGAGCATGATTTATTTATTGATTGTCTTCCTTATGAGTGGCGGTCGGGGACGAGCGATGGTCTTTTCCTACCAATCTATCCCCCTAGGAGCATGCGCATAATACTTTGCTTTGATAACTTGTAGATTTTTGCAATAAGTATATGAGTTCTTTATGACTAATGTTGAGTCCATGGATTATACACACTTTTCCTCCTTCCACCGTTGCTAGCCTCTCTAATTGTTGGAAATATGCCCTAGAGGCAATAATAAAATGGTTATTATTGTATTTCCTTGTTCATGATAATTGTCTATTGTTCATGCTATAATTGTATTAACTGGAAACCGTAATACATGTGTGAATACATAGACCACAACATGTCCCTAGTAAGCCTCTCGTTGACTAGCTCGTTGATCAATAGATGGTTATGGTTTCCTGACCATGGACATTGGATGTCATTGATAACGGGATCACATCATTAGGAGAATGATGTGATGGACAAGACCCAATCCTAAGCATAGCACAAGATCGTGTAGTTCGTTTGCTAAGAGCTTTTCTAATGTCAAGTATCATTTCCTTAGTCATGAGATTGTGCAACTCCCAGATACCGTAGGAATGGGTGTACCAAACGTCACAACGTAACTGGGTGGCTATAAAGGTGCACTACAGGTATCTCCGAAAGTGTCTGTTGGGTTGGCACGAATCGAGACTGGGATTTGTCACTCCGTACGACGGAGAGGTATCTTTGGGCCCACTCGGTAATGCATCATCATAATGAGCTCAATGTGACTAATGAGTTAGCCACAGGATCATGCATTACGGAATGAGTAAAGAGACTTGCCGGTAACGAGATTGAACAAGGTATAGGGATACCGACGATCGAATCTCGGGCAAGTAACATACCGATAGACAAAGGGAATTGTATACGGGATTGATTGAATCCCCGACATCGTGGTTCATCCGATGAGATCATCATGGAACATGTGGGAGCCAATATGGGTATCCAGATCCCGCTATTGGTTATTGGTCGGAGAGGTGTCTCGGTCATGTCTGCATGGTTCCCGAACCCGTAGGGTCTACACACTTAGGTTCGGTGACGCTAGAGTTGTTATGGGAAATAGTATGTGGTTACTGAAGGTTTTTCGGAGTCCCGGATGAGATCCCGGACATGACGAGGAGCTCCGGAATGGTCTGAAGGTGAAGATTTATATATGGGAAGTCATCATACGGTCACCGGAAATATTCGGGGGTATACCGGAATGGACCGGAGGTGAAAATTTTGAATTATTGCTACGTTACCCAACAGTGGCATCATGAGCTAGGTCTATGCGTAGATTCTATGCACGAGTAGAACACAAAGTAGTTGTGGGCGATGATTTGTTCAATTTGCTTACCGTTACTAGTTTTATCTTGATTCGGCGGCATTGTGGGATGAAGCGGCCCGGACCGACCTTACACGTACTCTTACGTGAGACAGGTTCCACCGACTGACATGTCCTTGATGCATAAGGTGGCTAGCGGGTGTCTGTCTCTCCCACTTTAGTCGGATCGGATTCGATGAAGAGGGTCCTTATAAAGGGTAAATAGAAATTGGCATATCACCGTTGTGGCTTTTGCGTAGGTAAGAAACGTTCTTGCTAGAAACCCATAGCAGCCACGTAAAACATGCAACAACAATTAGAGGACGTCTAACTTGTTTTTGCAGGGTATGCTATGTGATGTGATATGGCCAAAAGGATGTGATGAATTATATATATGTGATGTATGAGATTGATCATGTTCTTGTAATAGGAATCACGACTTGCATGTCAATGATTATGACAACCGGCAGGAGCCATAGGAGTTGTCTTAATTTATTGTATGACCTGCGTGTCAAAAACGTAGTGTAATTACTTTACTTTATTGCTAACCATTAGCCATAGTAGTAGAAGTAATAGTTGGCGAGACAATTTCATGAAGAAACGATGATGGAGATCATGGTGTCATGCCGGTGACGAAGGTGATCATGCCGCGCCTCGAAGATGGAGATCAAAAGGCGCAAGATGATATTGGCCATATCATGTCACTTTATGATTTGCATGTGATGTTTGTCATGTTTACATCTTATTTGCTTAGAACGACGGTAGCATAAATAAGATGATCCCTCACTAAAATTTCAAGAGATGTGTTCCCCCTAACTGTGCACCGTTGCGAAGGTTCGTTGTTTCGAAGCACCACGTGATGATCGGGTGTGATAGATTCTAACGTTCGCATACAACGGGTGTAAGCCAAATTTACACATGCGAAACACTTAGGTTGACTTGACGAGCCTAGCATGTACAGACATGGCCTCGGAAAACAAGAGACCGAAAGGTCGAACATGAGTCGTATAGTAGATACGATCAACATGGAGATGTTCACTGATGATGACTAGTCCGTCTCACGTGATGATCGGACACGGCCTAGTTGACTCGGATCATGTATCACTTAGATGACTAGAGGGATGTCTATCTGAGTGGGAGTTCATTAAATAATTTGATTAGATGAACTTAATTATCATGAACATAGTTAAAAGGTCTTTGCAAATTATGTCGTAGCTTACGCTTTAGTTCTACTAAGATATGTTCCTAGAGAAAATTTAGTTGAAAGTTGATAGTAGCAATTATGCGGACTGGGTCTGTAAACTGAGGATTGTCCTCATTGCTGCACATAAGGCTTATGTCCTTAATGCACCGCTCGGTGTGCTGAACCTCGAGCGTCGTTTGTGGATGTTGTGAACATCTGACATACACGTTTTGATGACTACGTGATAGTTCAGTGTGTAATGTTAAACGGTTTAGAATTGAGGCACCGAAGACATTTTGAAACGTCGCGGAACATATGAGATGTTCCAAGAGCTGAAATTGGGATTTTAGGCTCGTGCCCACGTCAAGAGGTGTGAGACCTCCGACAAGTTTCTTAAGCCTACAAACTAAGGGAGAAAAGCTCAATCATTGAGCATGTGCTCGGATTGTCTGAGTACTACAATCGCTTGAATCGAGTGGGAGTTGTCTTCCAGATGAGATAGTGATGGTTCTCCAAAGTCACTGCCACCAAGCTACTAGAGCTTCGTGATGAACGATAACATATCAGGGATAGATATGATGATCCTTGAGCTATTCACGATGTTTGACACCGCGAAAGTAGAAATCAAGTAGGAGCATCAATTGTTGATGGTTAGTAAAACCACTAGTTTCAAGAAGGGCAAGGGCAAGAAGGTATACTTCATGAAACGGCAAATCAGTTGCTGCTCTAGTGAAGAAACCCAAGGTAGAACCCAAACCCGAGACTAAGTGCTTCTGTAATGAGGGGAACGGTCACTGAAGCAGAACTACCCTAGATACTTGGTAGATGAGAAGGCTGGTAAGGTCGACAGAAGTATATTGGATATACATTATATTAATGTGTACTTTACTAGTACTCCTAGTAGCACCAGGGTATTAGATACCGGTTCGGTTGCTAAGTGTTGGTAACTCGAAATAAAAAGCTACGGAATAAATGGAGACTAACTAAAGGTGAGATGACGATATGTGTTGGAAGTGTTTCCAAGGTTGATGTGGTCAAGCATTGCATCCTCCCTCTACCATCGAGATTGGTGTTAAACCTAAATAATTGTTATTTGGTGTTTGCATTGAGCATAGACATGATTGGATTATGTTTATCGCAATATGGTTATTCATTTAAGGAGAATAATGGTTACTCTGTTTGATGAATGGTTTATTGAGCCTCGATCGTAGTGATACACATGATCATGCCAAAAGATATAAGATAGTAATGATAGTACCACATACTTGTGGCACTGCCATTTGAGTCATATTGGTATAAAACGCATGAAGAAGCTCCATGTAGATGGATCTTTGGACTCACTCGTTTTTGCAAAGATTGAGACATGCGAACCATGTCTATTGGTATATATGCATGAAGAAACTCCATGCAGATGGATCGTTTGGACTCACTTGATTTTGAATCACTTGAGACATGCAAATCATACCACATGGGCAAGATGACTGAAAGGCCTCGTTTTCAGTGAGATGGAACAAAAGAGCAACTTTTTGGAAGTAATACATTTGATGTGTGCAATCCAATGAGTGCCGAGGCACGCAGTGAATATCATTATGCTCTTACTTCACAGATGATTTGAGTAGATTCTAAGTATATTTACTTGATGAAATACAAGTCTGAAGTAATTTCAGAGTGAAGTAGAAGATCGTCGTGACAAGAGGATAAGATGTCTATGATATGATCATAGAGATGAAAATCTGAGTTACGAGTTTGGTACACAATTAAGACATTGTGGAAATTGTTTCACAACTAATACCGCCTGGAACACCATAGTGTGATGGTGTGTCCAAACATCATAACTGCACCCTATTGGATATAGTGCATACCATGATGTCTCTTATCGAATTACCACTATCGTTTATGGGTTAGGCATTAGAGACAACCGCATTCACTTTAAATAGGGCACCACGCAATTCCGTTGAGATGACACCGTATGAACTATGGTTTAGAGAAACCTAAGCTGTCGTTTCTTAAAAGTTTGGGGCTGCGACGCTTATGTGGAAAGTTTCAGGCTGATAAGCTCGAACCCAAAGCGGATAAATGCATCTTCATAGAATACCCAAAACAGTTGGGTATACCTCCTATTTCAGACCTGGAAGCAAAAGTGATTGTTTCTAGAAACGGGTCCTTTCTCGAGGAAAAGTTTCTCTCGAAAGAATTGAGTGGGAGGATGGTGGAGACTTGATGAGGTTATTGAACCGTCACTTCAACTAGTGTGTAGCAGGGCACAAGAAGTTGTTCCTGTGGCACCTACACCAATTGAAGTGGAAGCTTATGATAGTGATCATGAAACTTCGGATCAAGTCACTACCAAACCTCGTAGGACGACAAGGATGTGTACTACTTTAGAGTGGTACGTAATCCTGTCTTGGAAGTCATGTTGCTAGAAAACAATGAACCTACGAGCTATGGAGAAGCGATGGTGGGCCTAGATTCCGACGAATGGCTCGAGGCCATAAAATCCGAGAGAGGATCCATGTATAAAAACAAAGTATAGACTTTGGAAGAACTACTTGATGGTCGTAAGGATGTTGGGTGCAGATGGATTTTAAAAGGAAGACGGACAATGATGGTAAGTGTCACCATTAAGAAAGCTCGACTTGTCGTTAAGATGTTTTCCGACAAGTTCAAGGAGTTGACTACGATGAGACTTTCTCACTCGTAGCGATGCTAAGAGTCTGTTGGAATTATATTAGCAGTTACTGCATTATTTATGAAATCTTGCAGATAGGATGTCAAAACATTGTTTCCTCGACGATTTTCTTGAGGAAAGGTTGTATGTGATACAACCAGAAGGTTTTGTCAATCCTAAAAGATGCTAACAAGTATGCAAAGCTCCAGCAATCCTTCTAAGGACTGGAGTAAGCATCTCGGAGTTGGAATGTACGCTTTGATGAGATGATCAAAGATTTTGGGTTTTTTACAAAGTTTATGAGAAACTTGTATTTTCAAAGAAGTGAGTGGGAGCACTATAGAATTTTTGATGAGTATATGTTGTTAACATATTGTTGATCAGAAATGATGTAGAATTTCTGGAAAGCATACAGAGTTATTTGAAAAGTGTTTTTCAATGGAAAACCTGGATTAAGCTACTTGAACATTGAGCATCAAGATCTATAAGGATAGATCAAAAACGCTTAATAGTACTTTCAAATGAATACATACCATGACAAGATTTTGAAGGAGTTCAAAATAGATCAGCAAAGAAGGAGTTCTTGGATGTGTTACAAGGTGTGAGTATTGAGTAAGACTCAAGACCTGACCACGGCAGAAGAGAGAGAAAGGACGAAGGTCGTCCCCTATGCTTTACACTTAGGCTCTACAGTATGCTATGCTGTGTACCGCACCTGAAGTGTGCCTTGCCATGATTTAGTCAAGGGGTACAATAGTGATCCAGGAAGGGATCACATGATAGCGGTCGAACTTATCCTTAGTATCTAGTGGACTAAGGAATTTTCTCGATTATGGAGATGGAAAGGGAGTTCGTCGTAAAGGGTTACGTCGATGCAAACTTTGACACTAATCCGGATGACTCTGAGTAGTAAACCGGATTCGTATAGTAGAGCAGTTATTTGGAACAGCTCCAAGTAGCGCGTGGTAGCTGCATCTACAAGATGACATAGAGATTTGTAAAGCACACACGGATCTAAATGTTACAGACCCGTTGACTAAAACCTCTCTCGTAAGCATAACATGATCAAACCCTAGAACTGATTGAGTGTTAATCACATGGTGATGTGAAGTAGATTATTGACTCTAGTAAACTCTTGGGTATTAGTCACATGGCGATGTGACCTTTGAGTGTTAATCACATGGTGATGTGAACTAGATTATTGACTCTAGTGCAAGTGGGAGACTGTTGGAAATATGCCCTAGAGGCAATAATAAAATGGTTATTATTGTATTTCCTTGTTCATGATAATTGTCTATTGTTCATGCTATAATTGTATTAACTGGAAACCGTAATACATGTGTGAATACATAGACCACAACATGTCCCTAGTAAGCCTCTAGTTGACTAGCTCGTTGATCAATAGATGGTTATGGTTTCCTGACCATGGACATTGGATGTCATTGATAACGGGATCACATCATTAGGAGAATGATGTGATGGACAAGACCCAATCCTAAGCATAGCACAAGATCGTGTAGTTCGTTTGCTAAGAGCTTTTCTAATGTCAAGTATCATTTCCTTAGTCATGAGATTGTGCAACTCCCAGATACCGTAGGAATGGGTGTACCAAACGTCACAACGTAACTGGGTGGCTATAAAGGTGCACTACAGGTATCTCCGAAAGTGTCTGTTGGGTTGGCACGAATCGAGACTGGGATTTGTCACTCCGTACGACGGAGAGGTATCTTTGGGCCCACTCGGTAATGCATCATCATAATGAGCTCAATGTGACTAATGAGTTAGCCACAGGATCATGCATTACGGAATGAGTAAAGAGACTTGCCGGTAACGAGATTGAACAAGGTATAGGGATACCGACGATCGAATCTCGGGCAAGTAACATACCGATAGACAAAGGGAATTGTATACGGGATTGATTGAATCCCCGACATCGTGGTTCATCCGATGAGATCATCATGGAACATGTGGGAGCCAATATGGGTATCCAGATCCCGCTATTGGTTATTGGTCGGAGAGGTGTCTCGGTCATGTCTGCATGGTTCCCGAACCCATAGGGTCTACACACTTAAGGTTCGGTGACGCTAGAGTTGTTATGGGAAATAGTATGTGGTTACTGAAGGTTGTTCGGAGTCCCGGATGAGATCCCGGACATGACGAGGAGCTCCGGAATGGTCTGAAGGTGAAGATTTATATATGGGAAGTCATCATACGGTCACCGGAAATATTCGGGGGTATACCGGAATGGACCGGAGGTGAAAATTTTGAATTATTGCTACGTTACCCAACAGTGGCATCATGAGCTAGGTCTATGCGTAGATTCTATGCACGAGTAGAACACAAAGTAGTTGTGGGCGATGATTTGTTCAATTTGCTTACCGTTACTAGTTTTATCTTGATTCGGCGGCATTGTGGGATGAAGCGGCCCGGACCGACCTTACACGTACTCTTACGTGAGACAGGTTCCACCGACTGACATGTCCTTGATGCATAAGGTGGCTAGCGGGTGTCTGTCTCTCCCACTTTAGTCGGATCGGATTCGATGAAGAGGGTCCTTATAAAGGGTAAATAGAAATTGGCATATCACCGTTGTGGCTTTTGCGTAGGTAAGAAACGTTCTTGCTAGAAACCCATAGCAGCCACGTAAAACATGCAACAACAATTAGAGGACGTCTAACTTGTTTTTGCAGGGTATGCTATGTGATGTGATATGGCCAAAAGGATGTGATGAATTATATATATGTGATGTATGAGATTGATCATGTTCTTGTAATAGGAATCACGACTTGCATGTCAATGATTATGACAACCGGCAGGAGCCATAGGAGTTGTCTTAATTTATTGTATGACCTGCGTGTCAAAAACGTAGTGTAATTACTTTACTTTATTGCTAACCATTAGCCATAGTAGTAGAAGTAATAGTTGGCGAGACAATTTCATGAAGAAACGATGATGGAGATCATGGTGTCATGCCGGTGACGAAGGTGATCATGCCGCGCCTCGAAGATGGAGATCAAAAGGTGCAAGATGATATTGGCCATATCATGTCACTTTATGATTTGCATGTGATGTTTGTCATGTTTACATCTTATTTGCTTAGAACGACGGTAGCATAAATAAGATGATCCCTCACTAAAATTTCAAGAGATGTGTTCCCCCTAACTGTGCACCGTTGCGAAGGTTCGTTGTTTCGAAGCACCACGTGATGATCGGGTGTGATAGATTCTAACGTTCGCATACAACGGGTGTAAGCCAAATTTACACATGCGAAACACTTAGGTTGACTTGACGAGCCTAGCATGTACAGACATGGCCTCGGAAAACAAGAGACCGAAAGGTCGAACATGAGTCGTATAGTAGATACGATCAACATGGAGATGTTCACTGATGATGACTAGTCCGTCTCACGTGATGATCGGACACGGCCTAGTTGACTCGGATCATGTATCACTTAGATGACTAGAGGGATGTCTATCTGAGTGGGAGTTCATTAAATAATTTGATTAGATGAACTTAATTATCATGAACATAGTTAAAAGGTCTTTGCAAATTATGTCGTAGCTTACGCTTTAGTTCTACTAAGATATGTTCCTAGAGAAAATTTAGTTGAAAGTTGATAGTAGCAATTATGCGGACTGGGTCTGTAAACTGAGGATTGTCCTCATTGCTGCACATAAGGCTTATGTCCTTAATGCACCGCTCGGTGTGCTGAACCTCGAGCGTCGTTTGTGGATGTTGTGAACATCTGACATACACGTTTTGATGACTACGTGATAGTTCAGTGTGTAATGTTAAACGGTTTAGAATTGAGGCACCGAAGACATTTTGAAACGTCGCGGAACATATGAGATGTTCCAAGAGCTGAAATTGGGATTTTAGGCTCGTGCCCACGTCAAGAGGTGTGAGACCTCCGACAAGTTTCTTAAGCCTACAAACTAAGGGAGAAAAGCTCAATCATTGAGCATGTGCTCGGATTGTCTGAGTACTACAATCGCTTGAATCGAGTGGGAGTTGTCTTCCAGATGAGATAGTGATGGTTCTCCAAAGTCACTGCCACCAAGCTACTAGAGCTTCGTGATGAACGATAACATATCAGGGATAGATATGATGATCCTTGAGCTATTCACGATGTTTGACACCGCGAAAGTAGAAATCAAGTAGGAGCATCAATTGTTGATGGTTAGTAAAACCACTAGTTTCAAGAAGGGCAAGGGCAAGAAGGTATACTTCATGAAACGGCAAATCAGTTGCTGCTCTAGTGAAGAAACCCAAGGTAGAACCCAAACCCGAGACTAAGTGCTTCTGTAATGAGGGGAACGGTCACTGAAGCAGAACTACCCTAGATACTTGGTAGATGAGAAGGCTGGTAAGGTCGACAGAAGTATATTGGATATACATTATATTAATGTGTACTTTACTAGTACTCCTAGTAGCACCAGGGTATTAGATACCGGTTCGGTTGCTAAGTGTTGGTAACTCGAAATAAAAAGCTACGGAATAAATGGAGACTAACTAAAGGTGAGATGACGATATGTGTTGGAAGTGTTTCCAAGGTTGATGTGGTCAAGCATTGCATCCTCCCTCTACCATCGAGATTGGTGTTAAACCTAAATAATTGTTATTTGGTGTTTGCATTGAGCATAGACATGATTGGATTATGTTTATCGCAATATGGTTATTCATTTAAGGAGAATAATGGTTACTCTGTTTGATGAATGGTTTATTGAGCCTCGATCGTAGTGATACACATGATCATGCCAAAAGATATAAGATAGTAATGATAGTACCACATACTTGTGGCACTGCCATTTGAGTCATATTGGTATAAAACGCATGAAGAAGCTCCATGTAGATGGATCTTTGGACTCACTCGTTTTTGCAAAGATTGAGACATGCGAACCATGTCTATTGGTATATATGCATGAAGAAACTCCATGCAGATGGATCGTTTGGACTCACTTGATTTTGAATCACTTGAGACATGCAAATCATACCACATGGGCAAGATGACTGAAAGGCCTCATTTTCAGTGAGATGGAACAAAAGAGCAACTTTTTGGAAGTAATACATTTGATGTGTGCAATCCAATGAGTGCCGAGGCACGCAGTGAATATCATTATGCTCTTACGTCACAGATGATTTGAGTAGATTCTAAGTATATTTACTTGATGAAATACAAGTATGAAGTAATTTCAGAGTGAAGTAGAAGATCGTCGTGACAAGAGGATAAGATGTCTATGATATGATCATAGAGATGAAAATCTGAGTTACGAGTTTGGTACACAATTAAGACATTGTGGAAATTGTTTCACAACTAATACCGCCTGGAACACCATAGTGTGATGGTGTGTCCAAACATCATAACTGCACCCTATTGGATATAGTGCATACCATGATGTCTCTTATCGAATTACCACTATCGTTTATGGGTTAGGCATTAGAGACAACCGCATTCACTTTAAATAGGGCACCACGCAATTCCGTTGAGATGACACCGTATGAACTATGGTTTAGAGAAACCTAAGCTGTCGTTTCTTAAAAGTTTGGGGCTGCGACGCTTATGTGGAAAGTTTCAGGCTGATAAGCTCGAACCCAAAGCGGATAAATGCATCTTCATAGAATACCCAAAACAGTTGGGTATACCTCCTATTTCAGACCTGGAAGCAAAAGTGATTGTTTCTAGAAACGGGTCCTTTCTCGAGGAAAAGTTTCTCTCGAAAGAATTGAGTGGGAGGATGGTGGAGACTTGATGAGGTTATTGAACCGTCACTTCAACTAGTGTGTAGCAGGGCACAAGAAGTTGTTCCTGTGGCACCTACACCAATTGAAGTGGAAGCTTATGATAGTGATCATGAAACTTCGGATCAAGTCACTACCAAACCTCGTAGGACGACAAGGATGTGTACTACTTTAGAGTGGTACGTAATCCTGTCTTGGAAGTCATGTTGCTAGAAAACAATGAACCTACGAGCTATGGAGAAGCGATGGTGGGCCTAGATTCCGACGAATGGCTCGAGGCCATAAAATCCGAGAGAGGATCCATGTATAAAAACAAAGTATAGACTTTGGAAGAACTACTTGATGGTCGTAAGGATGTTGGGTGCAGATGGATTTTAAAAGGAAGACGGACAATGATGGTAAGTGTCACCATTAAGAAAGCTCGACTTGTCGTTAAGATGTTTTCCGACAAGTTCAAGGAGTTGACTACGATGAGACTTTCTCACTCGTAGCGATGCTAAGAGTCTGTTGGAATTATATTAGCAGTTACTGCATTATTTATGAAATCTTGCAGATAGGATGTCAAAACATTGTTTCCTCGACGATTTTCTTGAGGAAAGGTTGTATGTGATACAACCAGAAGGTTTTGTCAATCCTAAAAGATGCTAACAAGTATGCAAAGCTCCAGCAATCCTTCTAAGGACTGGAGTAAGCATCTCGGAGTTGGAATGTACGCTTTGATGAGATGATCAAAGATTTTGGGTTTTTTTACAAAGTTTATGAGAAACTTGTATTTTCAAAGAAGTGAGTGGGAGCACTATAGAATTTTTGATGAGTATATGTTGTTAACATATTGTTGATCAGAAATGATGTAGAATTTCTGGAAAGCATACAGAGTTATTTGAAAAGTGTTTTTCAATGGAAAACCTGGATTAAGCTACTTGAACATTGAGCATCAAGATCTATAAGGATAGATCAAAAACGCTTAATAGTACTTTCAAATGAATACATACCATGACAAGATTTTGAAGGAGTTCAAAATAGATCAGCAAAGAAGGAGTTCTTGGATGTGTTACAAGGTGTGAGTATTGAGTAAGACTCAAGACCTGACCACGGCAGAAGAGAGAGAAAGGACGAAGGTCGTCCCCTATGCTTTACACTTAGGCTCTACAGTATGCTATGCTGTGTACCGCACCTGAAGTGTGCCTTGCCATGATTTAGTCAAGGGGTACAATAGTGATCCAGGAAGGGATCACATGATAGCGGTCGAACTTATCCTTAGTATCTAGTGGACTAAGGAATTTTCTCGATTATGGAGATGGAAAGGGAGTTCGTCGTAAAGGGTTACGTCGATGCAAACTTTGACACTAATCCGGATGACTCTGAGTAGTAAACCGGATTCGTATAGTAGAGCAGTTATTTGGAACAGCTCCAAGTAGCGCGTGGTAGCTGCATCTACAAGATGACATAGAGATTTGTAAAGCACACACGGATCTAAATGTTACAGACCCGTTGACTAAAACCTCTCTCGTAAGCATAACATGATCAAACCCTAGAACTGATTGAGTGTTAATCACATGGTGATGTGAAGTAGATTATTGACTCTAGTAAACTCTTGGGTATTAGTCACATGGCGATGTGACCTTTGAGTGTTAATCACATGGTGATGTGAACTAGATTATTGACTCTAGTGCAAGTGGGAGACTGTTGGAAATATGCCCTAGAGGCAATAATAAAATGGTTATTATTGTATTTCCTTGTTCATGATAATTGTCTATTGTTCATGCTATAATTGTATTAACTGGAAACCGTAATACATGTGTGAATACATAGACCACAACATGTCCCTAGTAAGCCTCTAGTTGACTAGCTCGTTGATCAATAGATGGTTATGGTTTCCTGACCATGGACATTGGATGTCATTGATAACGGGATCACATCATTAGGAGAATGATGTGATGGACAAGACCCAATCCTAAGCATAGCACAAGATCGTGTAGTTCGTTTGCTAAGAGCTTTTCTAATGTCAAGTATCATTTCCTTAGTCATGAGATTGTGCAACTCCCAGATACCGTAGGAATGGGTGTACCAAACGTCACAACGTAACTGGGTGGCTATAAAGGTGCACTACAGGTATCTCCGAAAGTGTCTGTTGGGTTGGCACGAATCGAGACTGGGATTTGTCACTCCGTACGACGGAGAGGTATCTTTGGGCCCACTCGGTAATGCATCATCATAATGAGCTCAATGTGACTAATGAGTTAGCCACAGGATCATGCATTACGGAATGAGTAAAGAGACTTGCCGGTAACGAGATTGAACAAGGTATAGGGATACCGACGATCGAATCTCGGGCAAGTAACATACCGATAGACAAAGGGAATTGTATACGGGATTGATTGAATCCCCGACATCGTGGTTCATCCGATGAGATCATCATGGAACATGTGGGAGCCAATATGGGTATCCAGATCCCGCTATTGGTTATTGGTCGGAGAGGTGTCTCGGTCATGTCTGCATGGTTCCCGAACCCATAGGGTCTACACACTTAAGGTTCGGTGACGCTAGAGTTGTTATGGGAAATAGTATGTGGTTACTGAAGGTTGTTCGGAGTCCCGGATGAGATCCCGGACATGACGAGGAGCTCCGGAATGGTCTGAAGGTGAAGATTTATATATGGGAAGTCATCATACGGTCACCGGAAATATTCGGGGGTATACCGGAATGGACCGGAGGTGAAAATTTTGAATTATTGCTACGTTACCCAACAGTGGCATCATGAGCTAGGTCTATGCGTAGATTCTATGCACGAGTAGAACACAAAGTAGTTGTGGGCGATGATTTGTTCAATTTGCTTACCGTTACTAGTTTTATCTTGATTCGGCGGCATTGTGGGATGAAGCGGCCCGGACCGACCTTACACGTACTCTTACGTGAGACAGGTTCCACCGACTGACATGTCCTTGATGCATAAGGTGGCTAGCGGGTGTCTGTCTCTCCCACTTTAGTCGGATCGGATTCGATGAAGAGGGTCCTTATAAAGGGTAAATAGAAATTGGCATATCACCGTTGTGGCTTTTGCGTAGGTAAGAAACGTTCTTGCTAGAAACCCATAGCAGCCACGTAAAACATGCAACAACAATTAGAGGACGTCTAACTTGTTTTTGCAGGGTATGCTATGTGATGTGATATGGCCAAAAGGATGTGATGAATTATATATATGTGATGTATGAGATTGATCATGTTCTTGTAATAGGAATCACGACTTGCATGTCAATGATTATGACAACCGGCAGGAGCCATAGGAGTTGTCTTAATTTATTGTATGACCTGCGTGTCAAAAACGTAGTGTAATTACTTTACTTTATTGCTAACCATTAGCCATAGTAGTAGAAGTAATAGTTGGCGAGACAATTTCATGAAGAAACGATGATGGAGATCATGGTGTCATGCCGGTGACGAAGGTGATCATGCCGCGCCTCGAAGATGGAGATCAAAAGGTGCAAGATGATATTGGCCATATCATGTCACTTTATGATTTGCATGTGATGTTTGTCATGTTTACATCTTATTTGCTTAGAACGACGGTAGCATAAATAAGATGATCCCTCACTAAAATTTCAAGAGATGTGTTCCCCCTAACTGTGCACCGTTGCGAAGGTTCGTTGTTTCGAAGCACCACGTGATGATCGGGTGTGATAGATTCTAACGTTCGCATACAACGGGTGTAAGCCAAATTTACACATGCGAAACACTTAGGTTGACTTGACGAGCCTAGCATGTACAGACATGGCCTCGGAAAACAAGAGACCGAAAGGTCGAACATGAGTCGTATAGTAGATACGATCAACATGGAGATGTTCACTGATGATGACTAGTCCGTCTCACGTGATGATCGGACACGGCCTAGTTGACTCGGATCATGTATCACTTAGATGACTAGAGGGATGTCTATCTGAGTGGGAGTTCATTAAATAATTTGATTAGATGAACTTAATTATCATGAACATAGTTAAAAGGTCTTTGCAAATTATGTCGTAGCTTACGCTTTAGTTCTACTAAGATATGTTCCTAGAGAAAATTTAGTTGAAAGTTGATAGTAGCAATTATGCGGACTGGGTCTGTAAACTGAGGATTGTCCTCATTGCTGCACATAAGGCTTATGTCCTTAATGCACCGCTCGGTGTGCTGAACCTCGAGCGTCGTTTGTGGATGTTGTGAACATCTGACATACACGTTTTGATGACTACGTGATAGTTCAGTGTGTAATGTTAAACGGTTTAGAATTGAGGCACCGAAGACATTTTGAAACGTCGCGGAACATATGAGATGTTCCAAGAGCTGAAATTGGGATTTTAGGCTCGTGCCCACGTCAAGAGGTGTGAGACCTCCGACAAGTTTCTTAAGCCTACAAACTAAGGGAGAAAAGCTCAATCATTGAGCATGTGCTCGGATTGTCTGAGTACTACAATCGCTTGAATCGAGTGGGAGTTGTCTTCCAGATGAGATAGTGATGGTTCTCCAAAGTCACTGCCACCAAGCTACTAGAGCTTCGTGATGAACGATAACATATCAGGGATAGATATGATGATCCTTGAGCTATTCACGATGTTTGACACCGCGAAAGTAGAAATCAAGTAGGAGCATCAATTGTTGATGGTTAGTAAAACCACTAGTTTCAAGAAGGGCAAGGGCAAGAAGGTATACTTCATGAAACGGCAAATCAGTTGCTGCTCTAGTGAAGAAACCCAAGGTAGAACCCAAACCCGAGACTAAGTGCTTCTGTAATGAGGGGAACGGTCACTGAAGCAGAACTACCCTAGATACTTGGTAGATGAGAAGGCTGGTAAGGTCGACAGAAGTATATTGGATATACATTATATTAATGTGTACTTTACTAGTACTCCTAGTAGCACCAGGGTATTAGATACCGGTTCGGTTGCTAAGTGTTGGTAACTCGAAATAAAAAGCTACGGAATAAATGGAGACTAACTAAAGGTGAGATGACGATATGTGTTGGAAGTGTTTCCAAGGTTGATGTGGTCAAGCATTGCATCCTCCCTCTACCATCGAGATTGGTGTTAAACCTAAATAATTGTTATTTGGTGTTTGCATTGAGCATAGACATGATTGGATTATGTTTATCGCAATATGGTTATTCATTTAAGGAGAATAATGGTTACTCTGTTTGATGAATGGTTTATTGAGCCTCGATCGTAGTGATACACATGATCATGCCAAAAGATATAAGATAGTAATGATAGTACCACATACTTGTGGCACTGCCATTTGAGTCATATTGGTATAAAACGCATGAAGAAGCTCCATGTAGATGGATCTTTGGACTCACTCGTTTTTGCAAAGATTGAGACATGCGAACCATGTCTATTGGTATATATGCATGAAGAAACTCCATGCAGATGGATCGTTTGGACTCACTTGATTTTGAATCACTTGAGACATGCAAATCATACCACATGGGCAAGATGACTGAAAGGCCTCATTTTCAGTGAGATGGAACAAAAGAGCAACTTTTTGGAAGTAATACATTTGATGTGTGCAATCCAATGAGTGCCGAGGCACGCAGTGAATATCATTATGCTCTTACGTCACAGATGATTTGAGTAGATTCTAAGTATATTTACTTGATGAAATACAAGTATGAAGTAATTTCAGAGTGAAGTAGAAGATCGTCGTGACAAGAGGATAAGATGTCTATGATATGATCATAGAGATGAAAATCTGAGTTACGAGTTTGGTACACAATTAAGACATTGTGGAAATTGTTTCACAACTAATACCGCCTGGAACACCATAGTGTGATGGTGTGTCCAAACATCATAACTGCACCCTATTGGATATAGTGCATACCATGATGTCTCTTATCGAATTACCACTATCGTTTATGGGTTAGGCATTAGAGACAACCGCATTCACTTTAAATAGGGCACCACGCAATTCCGTTGAGATGACACCGTATGAACTATGGTTTAGAGAAACCTAAGCTGTCGTTTCTTAAAAGTTTGGGGCTGCGACGCTTATGTGGAAAGTTTCAGGCTGATAAGCTCGAACCCAAAGCGGATAAATGCATCTTCATAGAATACCCAAAACAGTTGGGTATACCTCCTATTTCAGACCTGGAAGCAAAAGTGATTGTTTCTAGAAACGGGTCCTTTCTCGAGGAAAAGTTTCTCTCGAAAGAATTGAGTGGGAGGATGGTGGAGACTTGATGAGATTATTGAACCGTCACTTCAACTAGTGTGTAGCAGGGCACAAGAAGTTGTTCCTGTGGCACCTACACCAATTGAAGTGGAAGCTTATGATAGTGATCATGAAACTTCGGATCAAGTCACTACCAAACCTCGTAGGACGACAAGGATGTGTACTACTTTAGAGTGGTACGTAATCCTGTCTTGGAAGTCATGTTGCTAGAAAACAATGAACCTACGAGCTATGGAGAAGCGATGGTGGGCCTAGATTCCGACGAATGGCTCGAGGCCATAAAATCCGAGAGAGGATCCATGTATAAAAACAAAGTATAGACTTTGGAAGAACTACTTGATGGTCGTAAGGATGTTGGGTGCAGATGGATTTTAAAAGGAAGACGGACAATGATGGTAAGTGTCACCATTAAGAAAGCTCGACTTGTCGTTAAGATGTTTTCCGACAAGTTCAAGGAGTTGACTACGATGAGACTTTCTCACTCGTAGCGATGCTAAGAGTCTGTTGGAATTATATTAGCAGTTACTGCATTATTTATGAAATCTTGCAGATAGGATGTCAAAACATTGTTTCCTCGACGATTTTCTTGAGGAAAGGTTGTATGTGATACAACCAGAAGGTTTTGTCAATCCTAAAAGATGCTAACAAGTATGCAAAGCTCCAGCAATCCTTCTAAGGACTGGAGTAAGCATCTCGGAGTTGGAATGTACGCTTTGATGAGATGATCAAAGATTTTGGGTTTTTTTACAAAGTTTATGAGAAACTTGTATTTTCAAAGAAGTGAGTGGGAGCACTATAGAATTTTTGATGAGTATATGTTGTTAACATATTGTTGATCAGAAATGATGTAGAATTTCTGGAAAGCATACAGAGTTATTTGAAAAGTGTTTTTCAATGGAAAACCTGGATTAAGCTACTTGAACATTGAGCATCAAGATCTATAAGGATAGATCAAAAACGCTTAATAGTACTTTCAAATGAATACATACCATGACAAGATTTTGAAGGAGTTCAAAATAGATCAGCAAAGAAGGAGTTCTTGGATGTGTTACAAGGTGTGAGTATTGAGTAAGACTCAAGACCTGACCACGGCAGAAGAGAGAGAAAGGACGAAGGTCGTCCCCTATGCTTTACACTTAGGCTCTACAGTATGCTATGCTGTGTACCGCACCTGAAGTGTGCCTTGCCATGATTTAGTCAAGGGGTACAATAGTGATCCAGGAAGGGATCACATGATAGCGGTCGAACTTATCCTTAGTATCTAGTGGACTAAGGAATTTTCTCGATTATGGAGATGGAAAGGGAGTTCGTCGTAAAGGGTTACGTCGATGCAAACTTTGACACTAATCCGGATGACTCTGAGTAGTAAACCGGATTCGTATAGTAGAGCAGTTATTTGGAACAGCTCCAAGTAGCGCGTGGTAGCTGCATCTACAAGATGACATAGAGATTTGTAAAGCACACACGGATCTAAATGTTACAGACCCGTTGACTAAAACCTCTCTCGTAAGCATAACATGATCAAACCCTAGAACTGATTGAGTGTTAATCACATGGTGATGTGAAGTAGATTATTGACTCTAGTAAACTCTTGGGTATTAGTCACATGGCGATGTGAACTTTGAGTGTTAATCACATGGTGATGTGAACTAGATTATTGGCTCTAGTGCAAGTGGGAGACTGTTGGAAATATGCCCTAGAGGCAATAATAAAATGGTTATTATTGTATTTCCTTGTTCATGATAATTGTCTATTGTTCATGCTATAATTGTATTAACTGGAAACCGTAATACATGTGTGAATACATAGACCACAACATGTCCCTAGTAAGCCTCTAGTTGACTAGCTCGTTGATCAATAGATGGTTATGGTTTCCTGACCATGGACATTGGATGTCATTGATAACGGGATCACATCATTAGGAGAATGATGTGATGGACAAGACCCAATCCTAAGCATAGCACAAGATCATGTAGTTCGTTTGCTAAGAGCTTTTCTAATGTCAAGTATCATTTCCTTAGACCATGAGATTGTGCAACTCCCGGATACCGTAGGAATGCTTTGGGTGTACCAAACGTCACAACGTAACTGGGTGGCTATAAAGGTGCACTACAGGTATCTCCGAAAGTGTCTGTTGGGTTGGCACGAATCGAGACTGGGATTTGTCACTCCGTATGACGGAGAGGTATCTCTGGGCCCACTCGGTAATGCATCATCAAAATGAGCTCAATGTGACTAATGAGTTAGCCACGGGATCATGCATTACAGAACGAGTAAAGAGACTTGCCAGTAACGAGATTGAACAAGGTATAGGGATACCGACGATCGAATCTCGGGCAAGTAACATACCGATAGACAAAGGGAATTGTATACGGGATTGATTGAATCCCCGACACGTGGTTCATCCGATGAGATCATCATGGAACATGTGGGAGCCAATATGGGTATCCAGATCCCGCTATTGGTTATTGGCCGGAGAGGTGTCTCGGTCATGTCTGCATGGTTCCCGAACCCGTAGGGTCTACACACTTAAGGTTCGGTGACGCTAGAGTTGTTATGGGAAATAGTATGTGGTTACCGAAGGTTGTTCGGAGTCCCGGATGAGATCCCGGACATGACGAGGAGCTCCGGAATGGTCCGGAGGTGAAGATTTATATATGGGAAGTTATCATACGGTCACCGGAAATATTCGGGGGTATACCGGTATTGTACCGGGACCATCGGAGGGGTTCCGGGGGTCCACCGGGAGGGTCCACCTGCCCCGGAGGGCCTTATGGGCTGTAGGTGGAAGGGAACCAGCCCCTAAGTGGGCTGGGTGCCACCCTCCCTAGGGCCCATGCGCCTAGGGTCGGGGGGAACCCTAAAGAGGGGCGCCCCCCTTGCTCGGGGGGCAAGCCCCCTCCCCCTTGGCCGCCGCCCCCCCTCTAGATCTCATCTAGAGGGCCGGGCCCCTTCACCCTTCTCCCTATAAATAGAGGTGTGGAGGGAGGGCTGCAGGACGACATCCCTGGCGCAGCCCTCTCCTCCTCCAACCCCTCCTCCTCCTCTGTAGTGCTTAGCGAAGCTCTGCCGGAGAACCACGAGCTCCATTGCCACCACGCCGTCGTGCTGCTGGAGTTCTCCCTCAACTTATCCTCTCCCCTTGCTGGATCAAGAAGGAGGAGACATCCCCGGGCTGTAAGTGTGTTGAACGCGGAGGCGCCGTCCGTTCGGCGCTAGATCGGATCTTCCGCGATTTGAATCACCGCGAGTACGACTCCATCAACCGCGTTCTTGTAACGCTTCCGCTTAGCGATCTTCAAGGGTGTGAAGATGCACTCCCTCTCTCTCGTTGCTAGCATCTCCTAGATTGATCTTGGTGACACGTAGGAAAATTTTGAATTATTGCTACGTTACCCAACACTAATACCGCGCACTTTTCGCCGGTATCATACACCCACCATATACCTTCCTCAAAACAGCCACCATACCTACCTATCATGGCATTTCCATAGCCATTCCGAGATATATTGCCATACAACTTACCACCGTTCCGTTTACTATGACACGCTCCATCATTGTCATATTGCTTCGCATGATCATGTAGTTGACATTGTATTTGTGGCAAAGCCACCGTTCATAATTCTTTCATACATGTCACTCTTGATTCATTGCATATCCCGGTACACCGCCGGAGGCATTCACATAGAGTCATATTTTGTTCTAAGTATTGAGTTGTAATTGTTGAGTTGTAAGAAAATAAAAGTGTGATGATCATCATTTTTAGAGCATTGTCCCAAGTGAGGAAAGGATGATGGAGACTATGATTCCCCCACAAGTCGGGATGAGACTCCGGACGAAATAAAAAAAGAAAAAAAAGAGGCCATAAAAAAAGAGAAGAAAGGCCCAAATAAAAAAATGAGAGAAAAAGAGAGAAGGGACAATGTTACTATCCTTTTACCACACTTGTGCTTCAAAGTAGCACCATGATCTTGATGATAGAAAGTCTCCTATGATATCACTTTCATATACTAGTGGGAAATTTTTCATTATAGAACTTGGCTTGTATATTCCAATGATGGGCTTCCTCAAAATGCCCTAGGTCTTCGTGAGCAAGCGAGTTGGATGCACACCCACTTAGTTCCTTTTGTCGAGCTTTCATATACTTATAGCTCTAGTGCATCCGTTGCATGGCAATCCCTACTCACTCACATTGATATCTATTAATGGGCATCTCCATAGCCCGTTGATACGCCTAGTTGATCTGAGACTATCTTCTCCCTTTTTTGTCTTCTCCACAACCACCATTCTATTCCACATATAGTGTTATGTCCATGGCTCACGCTCATGTATTGCGTGAAGATTGAAAAAGTTTGAGAACACTAAAAGTATGAAACAATTGCTTGGCTTGTCATCGGGGTTGTGCATGATTTAAATATTTTGTGTGGTGAAGATAGAGCATAGCCAGACTATATGATTTTGCAGGGATAACTTTCTTTGGCCATGTTATTTTGAGAAGACATGATTGCTTAGTTAGTATGCTTGAAGTATTATTATTTTTATGTCAATATTAAACTTTTGTCTTGAATCTTTCGGATCTGAATATTCATACCATAATTAAGAGAATTACATTAAAATTATGCCAAGTAGCATTCCACATCAAAAATTCTATTTTTATCATTTAACTACTCAAGGACGAGCAGGAATTAAGCTTGGGGATGCTTGATACGTCTCCAACGTATCTATAATTTTTGATTGTTCCATGCTATATTATATTCTGTTTTGGACATTATTGGGCTTTATTATACACTTTTACATTATTTTTGGGACTAACCTATTAACCGGAGGCCCAACCCAGAATTGCTTTTTTTTTGCCTATTTCAGAGTTTCGCAGAAAAAGAATATCAAACGGAGTCCAAACGGAATGAAACCTTCGGGAACGTGATCCAGAGGACTTGGACCCTACGTCAAGACATCAACCAGGAGGGCATGAGGTAGGGGGCGCGCCTACCCCCTGGGTGCGCCCTCCACCCTCGTGGGCCCCCTGTTGCTCTACCGACGTACTCCTTCCTCCTATATATACCTACGTACCCCCAAACTACCAGATACGGAGCCAAAAACCTAATTGCACCGCCGCAACCTTCTGTACCCATGAGATCCCATCTTGGGGCCTGTTCCGGAGCTCCGCCGGAGGGGGCATCGATCACGGAGGGCTTCTACATCAACACCATAGCCTCTCCGATGATGTGTGAGTAGTTTACCTCAGACCTTCGGGTCCATAGTTATTAGCTAGATGGCTTCTTCTCTCTTTTTGGATCTCAATACAATGTTCTCCCCCTCTCTCGTGGAGATCTATTCGATGTAATCTTCTTTTGCGGTGTGTTTGTTGAGACCGATGAATTGTGGGTTTATGATCGAGTTTATCTATGAACAATATTTGAATCTTCTCTGAATTCTTTTATGTATGATTGGTTATCTTTGCAAGTCTCTTCGAATTATCAGTTTGGTTTGGCCTACTAGATTGATCTTTCTTGCAATGGGAGAAGTGCTTAGCTTTGGGTTCAATCTTGCGGTGTCCTTTCCCAGTGACAGTAGAGGCAGCAAGGCACGTATTGTATTGTTGCCATCGAGGATAACAAGATGGGGTTTATATCATATTGCATGAGTTTATCCCTCTACATCATGTCATCTTGCTTAAAGCGTTACTCTGTTCTTATGAACTTAATACTCTAGATGCATGCTGGATAGCGGTCGATGTGTGGAGTAATAGTAGTAGATGCAGGCAGGAGTCGGTCTACTTGTCTCGGATGTGATGCCTATATACATGAGCATACCTAGATATTCTCATAACTATGCTCAATTCTGTCAATTGCTCAACAGTAATTTGTTCACCCACCGTAATACTTATGCTCTTGAGAGAAGGCACTAGTGAAACCTATGGTCCCCGGGTCTATTTTCCATCATATTAATCTCCCATCAACAATCTATTTCCGTTGCCTTTTATTTTGCTTCTATTTTACTTTGCATCTTTGTCATAAAAATACCAAAAATATTATCTTATCATATCTATCAGATCTCACTCTCGTAAGTGACCGTGTAGGGATTGACAACCCCTTATCGCGTTGGTTGCGAGGATTTATGTGTTTGTGTAGGTGCGAGGGACTCATGCGTGGCCTCCTACTGGATTGATACCTTGGTTCTCAAAAACTGAGGGAAATACTTACGCTAATTTGCTGCATCACCCTTTGCTCTTCAAGGGAAAACCAACACAGTGCTCAAGAGGTAGTCGTCGGCCTGGGCATGAACCATCACCTCTCCTAGACTAAACACTGCATGGTCGAGCGAGCGAGTAGACAAGGTTTGGCCTCTCCTGGGCGTCGTTTTAACCATGCCAGCTTGGTGACCACGCGAGGACACGGCGCCTGGCATCGTCTCAACGCGCTCTGGCTAGCGCTTTCCTCTCTGTTTCGCGTGTGCTCGTTCCAGCGCTCGCCGCACCACGCCACAAGCCCGACCCATCACCCTTGACCGCTCCCTGGCGCTCGCCGACGCCGGAGCTGCCGCAGCAAGCACGAACGCGTCCCGGCCAAAACGCCATAGTGCGCGCGTGCACTTGTCCACTTCCCCAACCGCCTCCTGTGCTCGTCCGCGAGCGTGGGCAAGCTCCTGCGTTGACACTGAGCCTTTGCCCCCTCGTCTTGGAGCTTCTCGTCGCCGTTCGCCGCGTGTCCAAAGAGCTCCAGCGGCGACACGTTCCCCCTTGCTCCGGCTATATAAGGCGACCCCGCCTCGAATCCTGGCCAAGCACCACTCCACACCACCCCCACGAACATGTAGAACGACCGCAGCTCGGTCGGGCAGGCCTCTGGCCGTCGTCCCGACCAGAGGACTCCGGCGATCCCCGCAGGCTAGCCGCTGCTCTCTGGGGCCTCTCGAGCTCAAGCAGCTGCTTGGGCGGGGCCTTGGTGGTCCGTTGGTGCTGCCTGGACGCCGCCCCTAGCCGTCGTCTTCAACCTCTCCGGCGAAACCCGTCCGCCACCGTAGCTTGCGAGCTCAACCACGAGCAGCTCCGTCCACCTCCCGCCAAGCCACGGGTACGGGCAGGTGCGCCTCGAGCCCCGCTTCAATCCTATCTCTCTAGCCTAGCCCCAAACCCCCTCGTCGCCGGCGTAAGCTCTGGCGAAGTTCTGCCTCTCTCTGATCTCGCTCGCCCCCTCTCTCTCCTGATGCGCGGGACCCACCTGTCGGTCTCACCACTCGCGCCCGAAGCGGTACGAGTGGAGGCGTATTTCTGTTTTACGGCTTCGACGTCACCCCCCCAGGATTTCTGTTTAATTCAAATATTATTCAGAAATTTGACCAAACTTTGACCAGCCACCATTTCTAAACCATAAGTCCAAATGATTTGATTCTTTTTTGCATTGTCTTTGCCTCAGAAAGCTCTAGCAGCACACCAAAGGGTGGATTTTTCCTTGCTGTCTAGAATTTCTGGTGATTTTCAGAATGTGTTTTGACATTTATTTTTGTGGTTTTAAATTCTTTTTCAGAAGGAGAAGCTTGTCTTGAAGCAAACCAAGAGGGGTGTGATCCTCCTCTACACTAAGGCAAGCCACACCAGCATTTGGATGGTGTTATTTCAATATCTATGATTTTCTACTTGAATATGAGTGTTTATTTGCATTTAAAATTTGATAAATAAGTTTGGTTAATTTCTAGTTACTTTACCATGCTTGATATGCTTGTTTTAGTTACTGGTTGAATGCCTGAACTTGTTTGGCTAGAGTAAGATTTTGCACTATGCATATTGCTATGGAAATTAATGGTAGTTAATTTTCTAAATGATACTTTCATTTAAATAAAGAACTAATAAAAATATTGCTTGGTAAAATAAAATGAGTTATAACCAGAGAAGTTTTGGTTCTAAGTATTGTAAGATGTTTATGTTGTTAAGTTGGATCCATGACTTTAAGCTGTTTGCATTGCATGACGAGTAGTGCATGATTGTGGCATTATATCACATTGATCATAAAATGTTTTTATCAAAGCTAAACTTGATTAAGTTCAACTTGAATATGATGTTGGTCACATCATGGTGCCACTGAATCGGGTTTTAATTCAGTGCGACCACATTTACCTTGTGGGAAGGTCTTGATTCGGTCCTTTGTTGTGGCTCTCACCGGTGCCCCCCGCGAGGGAAGGTTATGGGCGTGCATACCCTGGCCCGGTAGGCAGACATAACCTTGTGTGCTCATTTTTGTTTTTATGGTACCTTGTCCTCGTTTGGGACCGTTTTGCCACGACGGTGGCCATTGGTGTCTTTGGTAGACATGGGGCCACCCAAGACCTAGCCCTGAGAGGGAGTTGGTCGGAGTGGCCGGGGAGAGTGCATGACAAAGGGAGGGCTTCGTCGGAATACTTTGGTCCACCCGAATGGGAATGCGAGGCCAGGTGTTCCGTAGTGTGGGTAAAGTGTGCTACCTCTGCAGAGTGTATTTAATCTATCGATAGCCGCGTCCTCGGTTATGGGCCTAACTCGTGAGTAAGTCACACCATGGATCAACTTTTCTAATAAATCTTGCAAACTAAGTGATTGTTGTGTTGCATTGGTTCATGGTGAATCATGAACTCCGGAGGTGTTCATGAGTGATTGGTCTCAGGTGTGACCCAGGTATGGTCACCGTTGGGTTACGAAGTAACCGTCTGGTAAGCGAGTCCGTGGGACTCATTGCATGTATCGTTGGTTTTCCATCCGTAGTAGTTTTTGCATTGCATTAACCTATTTAAATATCATGATATTGTCTGT
Source organism: Aegilops tauschii subsp. strangulata (assembly GCF_002575655.3). Classification (NCBI taxonomy): domain Eukaryota; kingdom Viridiplantae; phylum Streptophyta; class Magnoliopsida; order Poales; family Poaceae; genus Aegilops; species Aegilops tauschii. The sequence goes on from NC_053035.3 coordinate 360,702,878, forward strand.
CATCGTGCTTATGTTTGTTGTGAGCTTGCAAGTACATTCAATGTACTGACCTGGCGTGTTATGCTAGCTTTCAGGCAAGTCGGTTCGCATCGGAGCGCATCTCGTGTCTAGGCCGTGTCCACGTTGGTGTCCCTGTGCTATGGATTGCCACCTCGTCGTTCTTCTGCTGCCGCGTAGTTCGTGTGATCGAGGCCCCGTCATGTTCATTAAATAATGTACATACTGTCCAGCAGCACCATGCGTGCCGCTTGGCCTCGTATCTCGATGTAATATCAGACCTATGTAATCCACTAGCATCAATAAAGCAGTTGTTTCTGTACCATGTTGTTGTGTATTGCCAGAAGACTCGATCTCTGGGCTGGCAATGCAGGGTAAACCGGTTGCTCTGAGCCGGGGTGCCACAACGCTTGGTATCAGAGCCGCGCTAATTGTAGGACACGATAGACCGTTAGTGCGTTAGTAAAACGGTAGATAGTTTCGTTTGAGTGTCGGTAGCCATAGGAATTGGTTGTTGCATTGCCTGCATGTTTTATTTGTTATTACTAACTGTATGGTTTGTGAGTGTAGATGGCACCAGTACCGATCTTGTACCATCCTGAGCCAGCTCCGTACACATCGCTGCACCTGCTTCAGAACGTGTGGCGACGACTCTATCCAGAGGGTGTTGATCCAGAGTATCGGGTGTATCGCGAGCATCTGGCCGGATCATTGTATGAGTATTATGCTTAGGTCACTCTACACCACAGTTCCCCTTCCGGCGCTTACACTCGTTCGACTAAGGGTGGTCTTGCTTCTACGCCATCTCAGGCGGTTCAGTTTGCTGCTCTCGAGTCTCTTGTAGACTTGCGCTACAACGAGGTTCGCATGCACACCCACCCTGGTCTTTTCTACTACCCATCTCTGCACGAGAATGGGCGTATCCGCTTTCCCTTGATTAATTCGGCGTGCGATCGTCCCACTAGCCACCTTTCTCGCTACATCACCGCTAGTTATCTCCTGAACTACGAGTTATCTCGGGAGCTTTCACGCGCTCGCACCTCTCTCGCAGTTGTTCATATGAGGAACCCTCTTCCCGCTGTCATCTATACTTCTGCTCCGGTTTCTTCTCCCTCCGTTCCCCCGACGACCTCGCAGGGTACCGTTAACCCTCTGACGGTGAACCTTCGATGCGCTCCTGCTGCATGGTCTTCCCTTGTCGCTACTCCTGCTGCTCCTATGCTTAGATCCCATCCCCCGCCTGCCCCTGAGGGAGAGCCCTCAAGGTAGCGTCGTTGCGTCTCTCGTGATCCGGAGGTCTCCGTTATCAGTCCAGGATCAGGGTCCGGCTCAGGAGACGAGCCTGCAGCAGCACCGACCGAGCAGTAGACCGTTAGAGTATCGCTGTAGTCATGAGCATGATGTATGGCTGTAATCGCACTTGTCATGATGCGTAGTTTCATGTACGAGGGTAGTAGACCCGTTGTGATGTTTACTTTCATGTTGGTACTATGTATAATTATGTCGGACTCTTTTATTCGCCTTGGTTTTCATTCGCTGCTTTCTTTCGGGATTTTTCATTGGCTTTTTCCCCCATTTTGGAATTTTCTCATCATGGTTGCTATGTATTGGGAAAACGAAAAATAGGATGACGAGTGGAGGCAGCAGCAGCCAAGCTTGTGAGGATGTCCCTATCTGCCGCTCCGCAAGACAGGTAGGACATTCCCCCGAGCCGTACCAGCGACCTCCGCCTCCACCGCCACAACCGCCTTCCACCGAGCAAATCCTGTGAATGTTTGAAGAAAGAAGGAGCAACGATCTGCTGGAAATACTAAAAAGCGTACAAGTTATGGTTGGGCAGAATGGAGACCAGAATGGACATCACTCCAAGTTGTCAGATTTTCAGTGAACCAATCCTCCCAGCTTCAGCCAAGTAATTGATCCATTGGCGACGACTGGCTAAGGACCATTGAGAGGAAACTGGAGATTGATCGCACTGAAGAAGGAGACAAGGTTCCCTTCGCAACGCATTATCTCGAAGGAGTTGCTGCTATATGGTGGGATAATGCTAAGGCAATATGGCCCGCGGACGACGAAATTACTTGGAAAAAATTCAAGGATCATTTCCGCAAGTATCATATTCCCACCGGGATCATGAAGATCAAGCAGCGCGAATTTCTCGCTCTCACTCAAGGCAGCGCGACCGTCAACGAGTATCTGAACAAATTCAACCATTTGGCCCGCTATTCTCTCCACGATGTTGCCACAGAAGAGCGGAAGATCGATCGGTTTCTCGGAGGCCTGAATCAGCATCTCAGGTGCACTCTCAGCATGTTTGATTTCCTAGACTTCCTGACTCTGGTGAACAAGGCCCTCATCGCAGAAAGGGAACACAAGCTCCTGGACGACAACAAGCCAGCTGTTAATGACCACAAGCCCAAATTCGAGCCGAAGAAGGATATGCAACCTGTGCAAAAGGCTCGTACTTGGCAACAGACTCAGGTGGAGTACAAACCCAACTGGCAATAGAATGTCAACAAGACTACCACTCAAGTCAAGAACGTCGTGACCAGCCCGGTGCGTGAAGATTGTCAGCGCAACAATTCATGCTTAAGCTGTGGTCAAACCGAACACTACGCCAGACAGTGTCCCAAGAACAACAAGCACGTAGCTCCACTTCATCCACAAGTCAACTACATGGAGCCGTATTCCGTCCCAGATATGATCCAAGGGCAAATTTATCACATCTGCGCGGACGAAGCCCAAGAGGACCCGAAATCGTCATTGGTATGTTTCTTCTTAATGACATACCCGCCGTAATTTTATTTGACTCTGGGGCTTCCCACTCTTTTATTTCGCGGGGTTTTGCTTCCCAAAACAATTTTCCTTGCTCGATTTTGGGAAAGCACATGTTGGTACAATCCCCAGGATCCCTACTCACAAGCAATCTCGTCTGCCGAAATTTGGAAATTGACATCAAGGGCGTCAAGTTTCCAACCTCGTTGATAATCATCGACTCCAACAAATTGGATGTCATTCTGGGCATGAATTGGTTAACTCAATATCAAGTCTGCATCAGTTGTGCGACCAGAGAAGTTACCCTGAAAAATATGGAAGGTCGCACCACAAGTTTTTATGCCCGCAAGCGCATACCCACAAAAGATATGGTTTTCGCAGCAGTGGCAGAAGAAGTGGAATTAATTCCTGTGGTCAGTGAGTATCCAGATGTCTTTCCTGAAGAATTACCAGGCATGCCACCATACCGAGAATTGGAGTTCGCAATTGATTTGGTGCCTGGAACCACTCCGATACATAAGAAATATTATCGGATGCCTTCCTCAGAATTGGTGGAGTTGAATAAACAACTGGATGAGATGCTGTAGAAAGGATACATCCGTCCAAGCTCTTCACCATGGGGATCACCAGCGATCTTCGTGGACAAAAAGGATGGCAGTATATGAATGTGTGTAGACTACCGACAGCTGAATGACATCACCATTAAAAACAAGTATCCCCTGCCAAGGATTGACGATCTGTTTGGTCAACTCAGTGGGGCCAAAGTATTCTCAAAAATTAATTTGAGGACTGGATATCATCAACTCAAGATAAAGAAGGAAGATATTCCTAAGACCGCGTTCACCACTTGGTACGGTCTTTATGAATACACCATTATGTCCTTCGACCTCACCAACGCCCCTGCCTTCTTTATGCATATGATGAACAAGGTGTTTATGGACTTCTTGGATAAATTTGTGGTGGTATTCATTGATGACATCCTCATTTACTCCAAGAGCAAGGACGAACACAAGGAGCATCTTCGAGCAGTTCTGCAAAGGCTTCGCGACCATCAGCTTTATGCCAAATTCAGCAAATGTGAGTTCTGGCTTCAACAAGTGGGATTCCTCGGGCATGTCCTCTCGGCAAAAGGAATCTCAGTGGACCCAAGCAAGGTAAAGGATGTACTTGATTGGTCCGCACCCACAACGGTTTCAGAAATCCGGAGTTTCCTTGGCCTAGCCAGATATTATCGCCGTTTTATCGAAGGCTTCTCGAAGATCGCCAAGCCAATGACCGAGCTTCTGAAGAAGGATAAGAAGTTCGTATGGACTAAGGACTGCGAACGGAGTTTTAATGAGTTAAAAACCAGGCTGACCTCGGCACCAGTATTAACTCTTCCAGACATCTACCGCAGTTTTGATGTCTACTGCGACGCATCCAGAAGAGGACTGGGGTGTGTACTCATACAAGATTGCAAGGTGGTGGCTTATGCATCTCGACAACTGCGGCAACACGAAGGAAACTACCCTACTCATGATTTGGAATTGGCCGCGGTGGTGCACGCTTTGAAGATCTGGCGCCACTATCTGATTGGAAAGAAGTGCCAGATATTCACCAACCATAAGAGTCTCAAGTATATATTCACTCAGCCCGATTTGAACCTTCGACAGCGAAGATGGCTCGAATTGGTTAAGGACTACGACCTCAGGATAAATTATCACCCGGGCAAAGCTAATGTGGTGGCTGACGCCCTCAGCTGCAAACCAGCCAACCTTAATGCGCTAATGGATTCATTGCCTCCTGAGCTTTATGAAGAAATCATGCAGCTCAATTTGGTAATCACTGACGCCCGCCTTGCCAATATATTGGAAGTTGCCCCTACTCTCGAAGAAGAAATCCGCAGCGCGCAAGCAAATGATGAAAGGTTAAAAATATATGTTCAGAAGATGCACCAAGGGCGTGCACCGGACTTCTCTATGGATCAGCAAGGCTCGCTAAGATTCCGAGGAAGACTCTACGTACCCAACCAAGGAAGTCTGAAGAAGAAAATATTGGCCGAAGCGCATGAGGCACCATACTCAATTCATCCCGGTGGTACCAAAATGTATGAGGACCTTCGTCAGGTATTTTGGTGGGATGGAATGAAGAAAGACATCGCATACTTTGTGGCCTGTTGCGACGTATGCAATAAGGTAAAGGCGGAACATCAAAAACCCGCCGGACTCCTCCAACCTCTGCCGGTATCCCAAAGGAAATGGGATGATATCTGCATGGACTTCATCACCGGACTACCAAGGTCTCATCGAGGAAACTACGCAATATGGGTCATAGTGGACACCTTAACGAAGGTGGCACACTTCCTTCCTATCCGGACCACATACCGTGCAAATCAACTCGCACAGCTGTATGTATCAAGAATCATCAGTTTGCATGGAGTACCCAAGACTATCACCTCCGACCGGGGATCTCTCTTCACCTCCGCATTTTGGTCCCGACTACATCAAGCCTTGGGGACCGCTTTGAAATACAGCACGGCCTATCATCCTCAGACAGATAGACAGACTGAGCGAGTAAATCAAATACTCAAAGATATGCTCAGGGCATGTACATTGGCCCAAGGAACCAAGTGGGAAGACTGTCTGCCCTACGCCGAGTTTTCCTACAACAACAGTTTCTAGGCCAGCTTAAAGATGTCACCCTATGAAGCCCTGTATGGCCGGAAATGCCGCACTCCATTGAACTGGTCTCAAACCGGAGACAGCCACATTTTTGGGACCGACTTAATGCTCGAAGTGGAGAAGCAAGTCAAGGAAATCCGCGACAGGCTGAAATTGGCCAAATCTCGACAGAAGAGCTACTATGATGCCAAACATCGTCAGATCAGCTTCGAACCCGGAGAACACGTATATCTCCAAGTCACCCCTATGAAAGGAGTCAAGAGGTTCCAGACCCGTGGAAAATTGGCACCCAGATATATCGGTCCATTCCCCGTCATGGCCAGAGTCGGTTGATGTAGTCGTACGTCTTCACGATCCGACCGATCCAAGTACCGAATGTACGACACCTCCGAGTTCAGCACACGTTCAACTCGATGACATCCCGCGAACTCCGATCCAGCAGAGCTTCACGGGAGAGTTCCGTCCGCACGACGGCGTGATGACGGTGATGATGTTGCTACCGACGCAGGGCTTCGCCTAAGTACCGCTACGATATGACCGAGGTGGAATATGGTGGAGGGGAGCACCGCACACGGCTGGAATAGATCAACAGATCAACAGATCAACTTGTGTCTAGAGGTGCCCCTGTCCCCGTATATAAAGGAGCAAGGGAGAGAGGCGGCCGGCCAGGAGGAGGGCGCGCCAAGGGGGGAGTCCTACTCCCACCGGGAGTAGGACTCCTCCTTTTCCTTGTTGGAGTAGGAGAGGGAAGGAAGGGACAGAGGAGGAGAAGGAAAAAGGGGGGCGCCGCCCCCCCTCCTTGTCCAATTTGGACTAGAGGGGGAGGGGGCGCGCGACTGCCCTGGCCGCCCCTCCTCTTCTCCCACTAAGGCCCATGAGGCCCAATTAACTCCCCGGGGGGTTCCGGCAACCCCCCGGGTACTTCGGTTTTTCTCCGAAAGCAGTCGGAACACTTCCGGTGTCCGAATATAGTCATCCAATATATCGATATTTACGTCTCGACCATTTCGAGACTCCTCGTCATGTCCGTGATCATATCCGGGACTTCAAACTACCTTCGGTACGTCAAAACACAAAAACTCATAATACCGATCGTCACCAAACTTTAAGCGTGCGGACCCTACGGGTTTGAGAACTATGTAGACATGACCGAGACACGTCTCCGGTCAATAACCAATAGAGGAACCTGGATGCTCATATTGGCTCCCACATATTCTACGAAGATCTTTATCAGTCAAACCGCATAACAACATACGTTGTTCCCTTTGTCATCGGTATGTTACTTGCCCGAGATTCGATCGTCGGTATCTCAATACCTAGTTCAATCTCATTACTGGCAAGTCTCTTTACTCGTTCCGTAATACATCATCCCACAACTAACTCATTAGTTACAATGCTTGTAAGGCTTATAGTGATGTGCCTTACCGAGAGGGCCCAGAGATACCTCTTCGACAATCTGAGTGACAAATCCTAATCTCGAAATACGCCAACTCAACAAGTACCTTTGGAGACACCTGTAGAGCACCTTTATAATCACCCAGTTACGTTGTGACGTTTGGTAGCACACAAAGTGTTCCTTTGGTAAACGGGAGTTGCATAATCTCATAGTCATAGGAACATGTATAAGTCATGAAGAAAGCAATAGCAACATACTAAACGATCAAGTGCTAAGCTAATGGAATGGGTCAAGTCAATCACATCATTCTCCTAATATGTGATCCCGTTAATAAAATGACAACTCATGTCCATGGCTAGGAAACTCAACCATCTTCGATTAACGAGCTAGTCCAGTAGAGGCATACTAGTGACACTATGTTTGTCTATGTATTCACACATGTATCATGTTTCTGGTTAATACAATTCTAGCATGAATAATAAACGTTTATCATGATATAAGGAAATAAATAATAACTTTATTATTGCCTCTAGGGCAATTTCCCTCAGTCTCCCACTTGCACTAGAGTCAATAATCTAGATTACACAGTAATGATTCTAACACCCATGGAGCTTTGGTGCTGATCATGTTTTGCTCGTGGAAGAGGCTTAGTCAACGGGTCTGCAACATTCAGATCCATATGTATCTTGCAAATCTCTATGTCTCCCACCTGGACTTGGTCTCGGATGGAATTGAAGCATCTCTTGATGTGCTCGGTCCTCTTGTGAAATCTGGATTCCTTTGCCAAGGCAATGGCACCAGTATTGTCACAAAAGATTTTCATTGGACCCGATGCACTAGGTATGAGACCTAGATCGGATATGAACTCCTTCATTTGCTGCTTCCGAAGCAGCTATGTACTCTGCTTCACACGTAGATCCTGCCAGGACGCTTTGTTTAGAACTGCACCAATTGACAGCACCACCGTTCAATGTAAACACGTATCCGGTTTGCGATTTAGAATCGTCCGGATCAGTGTCAAAGCTTGCATCGATGTAACCATTTACGACTAGCTCTTTGTGACCTCCATAAACGAAAAACATATCCTTAGTCCTTTTCAGGTATTTCAGGATGTTCTTGACCGCTCTCCAGTGATCCACTCCTGGAATACTTTGGTACCTCCCTGCTAAGCTAATAGCAAGGCACACATCAGGTCTGGTACACAACATTGCATACATGATAGAGCCTATGGCTGAAGCATAGGGAACATCTTTCATTTTCTCTCTATCTTCTGCAGTGGTCGGGCATTGAGTCTTACTCAACTTCACACCTTGTAACACAGGCAAGAACCCTTTCTTTGCCTGATCCATTTTGAACTTCTTCAAAACTTTGTCAAGGTATGTGCTTTGTGAAAGTCCAATCAAGTGTCTTGATCTATCTCTATAGATCTTGATGCCCAATACGTAAGCAGCTTCACCGAGGTCCTTCATTGAAAAACTCTTATTCATGTATCCTTTTATGCTATCCAGAAATTCTGTATCATTTCCAATCAGTAATATGTCATCCACATATAATATTAGAAATGCTACAGAGCTCCCACTCACTTTCTTGTAAATACAGGCTTCTCCAAAAGTCTGCATAAAACCATATGCTTTGATCACACTATCAAAACGTTTATTCCAACTCTGAGAGGCTTGCACCAGTCCATAAATGGATCGCTGGAGCTTGCACACTTTGTTAGCTCCCTTTGGATCGACAAAACCTTCTGGTTGCATCATATACAATTCTTCTTCCAGAAATCCATTCAGGAATGCAGTTTTGACATCCATTTGCCAAATTTCATAATCATAAAATGCGGCAATTGCTAACATGATTCGGACAGACTTAAGCATCACTACGGGTGAGAAAGTCTCATCGTAGTCAATCCCTTGAACTTGTTGAAAACCTTTCGCAACAAGTCGTGCTTTATAGATAGTAACATTACCGTCAACGTCAGTCTTCTTCTTGAAGATCCATTTATTCTCAATGGCTTGCCGATCATCGGGCAAGTCAACCAAAGTCCACACTTTGTTCTCATACATGGATACCATCTCAGATTTCATGGCATCAAGCCATTTTGCGGAATCTGGGCTCACCATTGCTTCTTCATAGTTCGTAGGTTCGCCTTGGTCAAGTAACATGACCTCCAGAATAGGATTACCGTACCACTCTGGTGCGGATTTTACTCTGGTTGACCTACGAGGTTCAGTAGTAACTTGATCTGAAGTTTCGTGATCAATATCATTAGCTTCCTCACTAATTGGTGTAGGTGTGATGACCCACAAGTATAGGGGATCTATCGTAGTCCTTTTGATAAGTAAGAGTGTCGAACCCAACGAGGAGCAGAAGGAAATGATAAGCGGTTTTCAGCAAGGTATTCTCTGCAAGCACTGAAATTATAGGTAACAGATAGTTTTGTGATAGGATAATTTGTAACGAGCAACAAGTGACAAAAGTAAATAAAGTGCAGCAAGGTGGCCCAATCCTTTTTGTAGCAAAGGACAAGCCTGGACAAACTCTTATATAGAGAAAAGCGCTCTCGAGGACACATGGGAATTATCGTCAAGCTAGTTTTCATCACGTTCATATGATTCACGTTCGGTACTTTGATAATTTGATATGTGGGTGGACCGGTGCTTCGGTGCTATCCTTACTTGAACAAGCATCCCACTTATGATTAACCCCTATTGCAAGCATCCGCAACTACAAAAGAAGTATTAAGGTAAACCTAACCATAGCATGAAACATGTGGATCCAAATCAGCCCCTTACGAAGCAACACATAAACTAGGGTTTAAGCTTCTGTCACTCTAGCAACCCATCATCTACTTATTACTTCGCAATGCCTTCCTCTAGGCCCAAATAATGGTGAAGTGTCATGTAGTCGACGTTCACACAACACCACTAGAGGAGAGACAACATACATCTCATCAAAATATCGAACGAATACCAAATTCACATGACTACTAATAGCAAGACTTCTCCCATGTCCTCAGGAACAAACGTAACTACTCACAAAGCATATTCATGTTCATAATCAGAGGAGTATTAATATGCATATAGGATCTGAACATATGATCTTCCACCAAATAAACCAACTAGCATCAACTACAAGGAGTAATCAACACTACTAGCAACCTACAGGTACCAATCCCAGACTTAGAGACAAGAATTGGATATAAGAGATGAACTAGGGTTTGAGAGGAGATGGTGCTGGTGAAGATGTTGATGGAGATTGCCCTCTCCCGAAGAGAGGAGCGTTGGTGATGACGATGGCGATGATTTCCCCCTCCCGGAGGGAAGTGTCCCCAGCAGAACAGCTCTGCCGGAGCCCTAGATTGGTTCCGCCAAGGTTCCGCCTCGTGGCGGCGGAGTCTCGTCCCGAAAGCTTGCTTATGATTTTTCTTCGGACGAAAGACTTCATATAGCAGAAGATGGGCACCGGAGGGCCAACAGGGGGCCCACGAGGCAGGGGGGCGCGCCCAGGGGGTAGGGCGCGCCCCCACCCTCGTGGCCAGGGTGTGGGCCCCCTATGGTATTTCTTCCGCTCAGTATTTTTTATTATTTCCAAAAATAACTTTCGTGGAGATTCAGGACTTTTGGAGTTGTGCAGAATAGGTCTCTAATATTTGCTCCTTTTCCAGCCCAGAATTTTAGCTGCCGGCATTCTCCCTCCTTATGTAAACCTTGTAAAATAAGAGAGAATAGGCATAAGTATTGTGACATAATGTGTAATAACAGCCCATAATGCAATAAATATCGATATAAAAGCATGATGCAAAATGGACGTATCAACTCCCCAAGCTTAACCTCGCTTGTCCTCAAGCGGAAGCCGATAACGATAAATATGTCCACATCTTTAGAGGTAGAGGTGTCGATAAAATAAAATACGGACATGAGGGCATCATGATCATTCTCATAACAACAACATATATGGATATTGTCATATGATCTCTTATGCTCAAGTAATAATCTATTCACAATGCAAAGTATGAATCAGAAACTTTATTGAGAACCAACAAACTATAATCTCAGTCACTGAAGCAATTGCAATTTATCATAACATCAGAAAGAGTCTATGTCAGAGCTTTTCAGCAAGTCCACATACTCAACTATCATTTAGTCTTTCACAATTGCTAACACTCACGCAATACTTGTGGTTACGGAGTTTTAATCGGACACAGAGAAAGATAGGGGCTTATAGTTTCGCCTCCCAACCTTTTACCTCAAGGGTAATGTCAACAATAATAACTCATGCTAACTTACATCCAATTATATATATATATATATATATATATCAGGATCTTTCCAACATACTGTGCTTGCCAAAGGATAAAATGTAAAAAGGAAAGGTGAAGATCATCATGACTCTTGCATCAGGTAGAAGATAAACATAAAAGATAGGCCCTTCACAGAGGAAAGCAGAGGTTGCCATGCGCTTAGGGTTGGATGCACAAAATCTTAATGCGAAAGAACGTCACTTTATATTGCCACTTGTGATATGAACCTTTATTATGCAGTCCGTCGCTTTTATTTCTCCCACATCACAAGATCGTATAAAGCTTATTTCCTCCACACAAATCAATCATACATATTTAGAGAGCAATTTTTATTGCTTGCACCAATGACAACTTACTTGAAGAATCTTACTCAATCCACAGATAGATATGGTGGACTCTCATGGCAAAACTGGTTTAAGGGTTTTTGGAAGCACAAGTAGTATCTCTACTTGGTGCAAAGAATTTGGCTAGCATGAGGGGGAAAGGCAAGCTCAACATGTTGGATGATCCATGACAATATACTTTATCTCAGATATAAGAAAACATAACCCATTACGTTGTCTTCCTTGTCCAACATCAACTCTTTAGCATGTCATATTTTAATGAGTGCTCACAATCATAAAAGATGTCCAAGATAATATATTTATATGTGAAACCTCTCTTTCTTTATTACTTCTTATTAATTGCAACGATGACCAAAGCTATGTTTGTCAACTCTCAACAACTTTTAATCATCATACTCTTTCTATGTGAAGTCATTACTCTTCATAAAATCAATATGATCTCTTTGTTTATTTTTATTCTTTTCTCTTTCTTTTATTCACTCAAAATCATAGCAAGATAATCAAGCCCTTGACTCAACACTAATCTTTATTATATATATAGCTTACGGACTCGATTACATAGAAGGATCACAAAGCAAAACTCAAAACTAGATCATACCAAAACTTTATTCTACTAGATCAAGATACTACTAATAGGATCGAACTAAGAAAAACGGTAAATATAGGAGTGTGATGGTGATACGATACCGGGGCACCTCCCCCAAGCTTGGCAGTTGCCAAGGGGCGTGCCCATACCCATGTGATTATATCTCCTTTGCTGGTGAAGAAGGTGGAGTTGTTGATGATGGGTAATCGCACATCGAGCGTAAGAGATCCTCCAACTTGCGGATAATGCCCTTGAATGCGACGATATGCTCCTTCAACAAAATATTTTCACGTGTGAGATACTTGTTTTGTATACGAGCTAACTCAATCATCTTGAAAGCTTCGATCTTAGTTGGGGTAAGAAGATTGTGATCAAGTTGAAGGGTGTCTCCTGCTGCCGGAACTTCGTCCTCTGTGGCCTTCTTGATCCCTTCATCCTTGTTGATCTCCACGGGTTCTTCCCTCTTCAGCTCTATCTTCATTAGCCAAGCATCGTTGTCCCCATTTTTGGAGGAGGGGGACGACATGATGCCTGACCTTGACAACCCTGACAGAAAACAACTCGAAACAAGAACAGAGGACAATTGCATGATACATGAGTCAAAACCTTCGGGAGATTATATAATGAATTTTTACCGACCAAAATACGTATCGTGCAAGAAAACGAAGTACGGAGAGCACACGAGGTGCCCACGAGGTAGGGGGTGCGCCCAGTAGGGTAGGGCGCGCCCTCCACCCTCCTGGAGGCCTCGTGTCCTTCCCGGATTGCTTCTTATTTTTCTATTTTTCTAAATATTCCAAAACAGAGAAAAATTGCCATTAGAACTGTTTTGGAGTCGGTTTACTTACCGTACCACATACCTATTCCTTTTCGGATTCTGAAACATTCCGGAAAGTGTCCCTTATGTATTCCTTCGGGGTTATGGTTTCAATAACATTGGTTTCCACATTAATAGGATTACCTGAGAGATAATGTTTAATTCTTTGACCGTTCACCACCTTCGGATTTGTGCCTTCGAAGTTATTGATTTTTATGGCACCGGAATGATAGACCTCCTCGATAACGTAAGGGCTTTCCCATTTAGAGAGAAGTTTTCCTGCAAAAAATCTTAAACGAGAGTTGTATAGCAATACATAATCTCCTACATTAAACTCACGCTTTTGTATCCTTTTGTCATGCCATCTTTTAACCTTTTCTTTAAACAATTTGGCATTCTCATAGGCTTGGGTTCTCCATTCATCAAGTGAGCTAATGTCAAATAACCTCTTCTCACCGGCAAGTTTGAAATCATAGTTGAGCTCTTTAATATCCCAATAAGCCTTATGTTCTAGTTCGAGAGGTAAGTGACATGCTTTTCCATAAACCATTTTATACGGAGACATACCCATAGGATTTTTATATGCAGTTCTATAAGCCCATAATGCATCATCCAGTTTCTTGGACCAATTCTTTCTAGATCTATTAACAGTCTTTTGCAAAATTAATTTGAGCTCTCTATTGCTCAATTCTACTTGACCACTAGACCGTGGGTGATAACGAGATGCAATTCTATGATTAACATCATATTTAGCGAGCATTTTTCGGAAATCACCATGAATAAAATGTGAACCACCATCAGTCATTAAATATCAAGGGACTCCAAACCTCGGAAAAATAACTTCTTTAAGCATTTTAATAGAAGTGTTATGATCAACACTACTAGTTGGAATAGCTTCTACCCACTTAGTAATGTAATCAACAGCAACTAAAATATGTGTGTATCCATTAGAGGCAGGAAAAGGTCCCATATAATCAAAGCCCCAAACATCAAATGGTTCAATAACAAGTGAATAATTCATAGGCATTTCTTGACGTCTACTAATATTACCAATTCTGTGACATTCATCACAAGATAAAACAAACTTACGGGCATCCTTGAAGAGAGTAGGCCAATAAAAACCGGATTGCAATACCTTATGTGCAGTTCTGTCTCCAGCGTGGTGTCCTCCATAAGCCTCGGAGTGACACTTGCATAGGATCTGTTCCTGTTCATGCTCAGGTACACAACGTCTAATAACACCATCTACTCCTTCTTTATAAAGATGTGGGTCATCCCAGAAGTAATGCCTTAAATCATAGAAAAACTTTTTCTTTTGTTGGTATGTGAAACTAGGTGGTATGAATTTAGCAACGATGTAATTAGCATAATCAGCATACCATGGAGTAGTATGAGAGGCATTTATGACATTTAATTGTTCATCAGGAAAGCTATCATCAATAGGTAGTGGGTCATCAAGAACATTTTCTAACCTAGACAAGTTGCCTGCAATGGGGTTCTCAGCTCCCTTTCTATCAACAATATGTAAATCAAATTCTTGTAGCATGAGAACCCATCTAATAAGTCTAGGTTTAGCATCTTTCTTTTCCATAAGATATTTAATAGCAGCATGATCCGTGTGAATAGTTACTTTAGAATCAACAATAGAAGGTCTGAACTTATCACAAGCAAATACAACTGCTAAGAATTCCTTTTCAGTAGTAGCAGAATTTCTCTGAGCATTATCTAGAGTTTTACTAGCGTATTGAATAACATTTAATTTCTTATCAACTCTTTGCCCTAGAACAGCACCTACAGCATAATCACTAGCATCACACATAATTTCAAAGGGTAAATTCCAATCAGGTGGCTAAACAATAGGTGCAGAAATCAATGCTTTCTTAAGTATTTCAAATGCTTCTACACAATCATCATCAAAGACAAATGGTACATCTTTTTGTAGCAAATTAGTCAGAGGTTGAGAAATTTTTGAGAAGTCCTTAATGAACCTCCTATAAAAACCGGCATGACCAAGGAAACTTCTTATACCTTTGATGTCCTTGGGACATGGCATCTTTTCAATAGCATCAACCTTGGCTTTATCAACTTCAATACCTCTTTCAGAAATTTTATGCCCCAAGACAATACCTTCATTAACCATAAAGTGGCACTTCTCCCAATTCAAGACAAGGTTAGTTTCTTCACATCTCTGCAAAACTCGATCAAGGTTGCTCAAGAATTCATCAAAAGAGGATCCATAGACGGAGAAATCGTCCATGAAAACCTCACAAATCTTTTCACAAAAGTCAGAGAATATAGCCATCATGCATCTTTGAAAGGTAGCAGGTGCATTACATAAACCAAAAGGCATACGTCTATAAGCAAAAGTACCGAAAGGACAAGTGAAAGTGGTCTTAGATTGATCATCAGCTAATACAGGTATTTGAGAGAAACCAGAATAACCATCTAGAAAGCAAAATTGTGTATGTTTGGATAATCTTTCTAGCATTTGATCAATAAAAGGTAAGGGGTAATGATCCTTTTTAGTAGCTTTATTCAATTTGCGGAAATCAATTACCATCCTGTAACCTGTAATAATTCTTTGCGGGATCAATTCATCTTTATCATTAGGAATGACAGTAATACCTCCTTTCTTAGGAACACAATGGACAGAACCTACCCACTGACTATCAGCAACGGGATAAATTATACCTGCCGCAAGGAGCTTTAGTATTTCCTTTCTTACCACTTCTTTCTTCTTAGGATTCAGCCGTCGTTGGTGATCACGAACTGGTTGGCATATTTCTCCAAATTTATTTTGTGTTGACATAGAGTGGGACTAATGCCCTTAAATCATCAAGAGTATAACCAATAGCAGCACGATGCTTCTTCAGAGTTTTCAATAATCTCTCTTCTTCATGCTCTGAAAGGTTAGCACTAATAATAACAGGATATACCTTTTTCTCATCAAGATAAGCATATTTAAGAGTATCAGGTAACAGTTTAAGCTCAAACACGGGATCACCCTTGGGTGGAGGAGGATCCCCTAGGATTTCTACAGGCAAATTGTGTTTCAGGATGGGTTCCTGTTTAAAGAATACTTCATCTATTTCCCTTCTTTCATTCATAAACATATCATTTTCATGGTCTAGCAAATATTGTTCCAAAGGATCATTAGGAGGTACGGCAATAGAAGCAAGACCAATAATTTCATCCTTACTAGGCAATTCCTCTTCACGGTGTTGTCTACGAAATTTAGAGAAATTAAACTCATGAGACATATCACCCAAACCAATAGTAACAACATCCTTTTCGCAGTCTATCTTAGCATTAACAGTGTTCAAGAAGGGTCTACCAAATATAATGGGACAAAAGCTATCTTGTGGGGAACCAAGAACAAGAAAATCAACAGGATATTTAGTTTTCCCACACAAGACTTCAACATCTCTAACAATTCCCATGGGTGAAATAGTATCCCTATTGGCAAGTTTAATTGTGACATCAATATCTTCTAACTCAGTAGGTGCAATATCATGCATAATTTCTTTGTATAAGTTAAACATAGACCCATGTCACATAAGCCATGATAACAATGATCTCCTATTTTAACAGAAATAACAGGCATGCCTACCACAGGTCTATGTTTATCTTTAGCACAAGGTTTAGCAATTCTAGCAGTCTCTTCATGAAAATAAATAACATGCCCATCAATATTATCAGCCAAGAGATCTTTAACAATAGCAATATTAGGTCCAACTTTAACTTTCTCAGGAGGTGTGTTGGTTTTAATATTGCTTTTACGAACCACAGTTGAAGCTTTAGCATGATCCTTTATTCTAACAGGGAAAGGTGGTTTCTCAACATAAGTAGTAGGAACAATAGGATCATTATAAGTGATAGTCTTTTCTTCAACTTTAATAGGTGCAGCTACTTTTACTTCTATGGGATGATGATATTTAAACCACTTCTCCTTAGGGAGATCAACATGAGTAGCAAAAGATTCACAGAAAGAAGCTACTATCTCAGAATCAAGTCCATATATAGTGCTAAATTTACAGAAAACCTCGGTATCCATAAAAGATTTAACACAATCAAACTTAGGTGTCATACCTGACTCCTTACCTTCGTTGAGATCCCAATCTTCAGAGTTGCGTTTAATTCTTTCCAATAAATCCCATTTGAATTCAATAGTCTTCATCATAAAAGAGCCAGCACAAGAAGTATCGAGCATGGTGCGATTGTTATCAGAAAGCCGAGCATAAATTTTTTGAATAATTATTTCTCTTGGGAGCTGATGATTGGGGCATGAATATAACATTGATTTAAGCCTCCCCCAAGCTTGAGCGATGCTTTCTCCTTCGCGAGGCCAAAAATTATATATATATAATTGCGATCATGATGAACAAGATGCATAGGATAAAACTTCTGATGAAATTCCAATTTCAATCGTTTGTAGTTCCATGATCCCATATCATCACATAGCCTATACCATGTCAATGCATCTCCCTTCAAAGATAAAGGGAAGACCTTCTTCTTAATAACATCATCGGGTATACCTGCAAGCTTAAATAATACACAAACTTCATCCACATATATTAGGTGCTCATCAGGATGCATTGTTCCGTCTCCTGCAAAAGGATTAGCTAGCAGTTTTTCTAACATACCCGAAGGAATTTCAAAGTAGACATTTTCATTTTCAGTAGGTTCAGTAGGTTGAGGAGCAACTCTTTGCTCTACTGGTGGGGGTGAAGATACCCCGAACAAGCCCCTCACAAGATTACTTTCCATAGTAACAAGTGACAGTAAATTTCAGCACACTATATAAATTTTTCCTTACCAAATTCCACCTACCAAAGGCGCGTCACTCCCCGGCAACGGCGCCAGAAAAGAGTCTTGATGACCCACAAGTATAGGGGATCTATCGTAGTCCTTTCGATAAGTAAGAGTGTCGAACCCAACGAGGAGCAGAAGGAAATGATAAGCGGTTTTCAGCAAGGTATTCTCTGCAAGCACTGAAATTATAGGTAACAGATAGTTTTGATAGGATAATTTGTAACGAGCAACAAGTAACAAAAGTAAATAAAGTGCAGCAAGGTGGCCCAATCCTTTTTGTAGCAAAGGACAAGCCGGGACAAACTCTTATATAGAGAAAAGCGCTCCCGAGGACACATGGGAATTATCGTCAAGCTAGTTTTCATCACGTTCATATGATTCGCGTTCGGTACTTTGATAATTTGATATGTGGGTGGACCGGTGCTTCGGTGCTGTCCTTACTTGAACAAGCATCCCACTTATGATTAACCCCTATTGCAAGCATCCGCAACTACAAAAGAAGTATTAAGGTAAACCTAACCATAGCATGAAACATGTGGATCCAAATCAGCCCCTTACGAAGCAACGCATAAACTAGGGTTTAAGCTTCTGTCACTCTAGCAACCCATCATCTAATTATTACTTCCCAATGCCTTCCTCTAGGCCCAAATAATGGTGAAGTGTCATGTAGTCGACGTTCACACAACACCACTAGAGGAGAGACAACATACATCTCATCAAAATATCGAACGAATACCAAATTCACATGACTACTAATAGCAAGACTTCTCCCATGTCCTCAGGAACAAACGTAACTACTCACAAAGCATATTCATGTTCATAATCAGAGGAGTATTAATATGCATATAGGATCTGAACATATGATCTTCCACCAAATAAACCAACTAGCATCAACTACAAGGAGTAATCAACACTACTAGCAACCTACAGGTACCAATCCCAGACTTAGAGACAAGAAGTGGATACAAGAGATGAACTAGGGTTTGAGAGGAGATGGTGCTGGTGAAGATGTTGATGGAGATTGCCCTCTCCCGATGAGAGGAGCGTTGGTGATGACGATGGTGATGATTTCCCCCTCCCGGAGGGAAGTGTCCCCAGCAGAATAGCTCTGCCAGAGCCCTAGATTGGTTCCGCCAAGGTTCCGCCTCGTGGCGGCGGAGTCTCGTCCCGAAAGCTTGCTTATGATTTTTCTTCGGACGAAAGACTTCATATAGCAGAAGATGGGCACCGGAGGGCCAATAGGGGGCCCACGAGGCAAGGGGGCGCGCCCCCACCCTCGTGGCCATAGTGTGGGCCCCCTATGGTATTTCTTCCGCTCAGTATTTTTTTGTTATTTCCAAAAATAACTTTCGTGGAGTTTCAGGACTTTTGGAGTTGTGCAGAATAGGTCTCTAATATTTGCTCCTTTTCCAGCCCAGAATTCCAGCTGCCGGCATTCTCCCTCCTTATGTAAACCTTGTAAGATAAGAGAGAATAGGCATAAGTATTGTGACATAATGTGTAATAACAGCCCATAATGCAATAAATATCGATATAAAAGCATGATGCAAAATGGACGTATCAAGGTGTCACAGGAACCGGTTTTTGTGATGAACTAGTTTCCAATAAGGGAGCAGGTACAATTACCTCATCAAGTTCAACTTTCCTCCCACTCACTTCTTTCGAGAGAAACTCCTTCTTGAGAAAGGTTCCATTCTTAGCAATGAATGTCTTGCCTTCGGATCTGTGATAGAAGGTGTACCCAATAGTTTCCTTTGGGTATCCTATGAAGACACATTTCTCCGATTTGCGTTCGAGCTTATCAGGTTGAAGATTTTTCACATAAGCATCACGGCCCCAAACTTTAAGAAACGACAACTTTGTTTCTTGCCAAACCACAGTTCATAAGGCGTCGTCTCAACTGATTTCGTTGGTGCCCTATTTAACGTGAATGCAGCCGTCTCTAAAGCATAACCCCAAAACGATAGCGGTAAATCAGTAAGAGACATCATAGATCACACCATATCAAGTAAAGTACGATTACGACGTTCGGACACACCATTACGTTGTGGTGTTCCGGGTGGCGTGAGTTGCGAAACTATTCTGCATTGTTTCGAATGTAGACCAAACTCGTAACTCAAATATTCTCCTCCACGATCAGGTCGTAGAAACTTTATTTTCTTGTTACGATGATTTTCCACTTCACTCTGAAATTCTTTGAACTTTTCAAATGTTTCAGACTTATGTTTCATTAAGTAGATATACCCATATCTGCTCAAATCATATGTGAAGGTGAGAAAATAAGGATACCCACCGCGAACCTCAATATTCATCGGTCCACATACATCAGTATGTATGATTTCCAACAAATCTATTGCTCGCTCCATTGTTCTAGAGAATGGCGTTTTAGTCATCCTACCCATTAGGCATGGTTCGCAAGTACCAAGTGATTCATAATCAAGTGATTCCAAAAGTCCATCAGTATGGAGTTTCTTCATGCGCTTTACACCAATATGACCCAAACGGCAGTGCCACAAATAAGTTGCACTGTCATTATCAACTCTGCATCTGTTGGCTTCAACATTATGAATATGTGTATCACTACTGTCGAGATTTAACAAAAATAGACCACTCTTCAAGGGTGCATGACCATAAAAGATATTACTCATATAAATAGAACAACCATTATTCTCAGATTTAAATGAATAACCGTCTCGCATTAAACAAGATCCAGATATAATGTTCATGCTCAACGCTGGCACCAAATAACAATTATTTAGGTCTAAAACTAATCCCGAAGGTAGATGTACAGGTAGCATGCCGACGGCGATCACATCGACTTTGGAACCATTTCCCACGTGCATCGTCACCTCGTCCTTAGCCAGTCTTCGCTTAATCCGTAGTCCCGGTTTCGAGTTGCAAATATTAGCAACAGAACTAGTATCAAATACCCAGGTGCTACTGTGAGCTCTAGTAAGGTACACATCAATAACATGTATATCACATATACCTTTGTTCACCTTGCCATCCTTCTTATCCGCCAAATACTTGGGGCAGTTCCGCTTCCAGTGACCAGTCTGCTTGCAGTAGAAGCACTCAGTCTCAGGCTTAGGTCCAGATTTGTGTTTCTTCTCTTGAGCAGCAACTTGTTCGCCGTTCTTCTTGAAGTTCCCCTTCTTCTTCCCTTTGCCCTTTTTCTTGAAACTGGTGGTCTTGTTGACCATCAACACTTGATGCTCCTTCTTGATTTCTACCTCCGCAGCCTTTAGCATTGCGAAGAGCTCGGGGATTGTCTTATCCGTCCCTTGCATATTATAGTTCATCACGAAGCTCTTGTTGCTTGGTGGCAGTAATTGAAGAATTCAGTCAATGACACTATCATGCGGAAGATTAACTCCCAGTTGAAACAAGTGATTGCAGTACCCAAACATTCTGAGTATATGTTCACTGACAGAACTATTCTCCTCCATTTTGCAGCTGTAGAACTTATTGGAGACTTCATATCTCTCAATCCAGGGATTTGTTTGAAATATTAACTTCAACTCCTGGAACATCTCATATGCTCCATGACGTTCAAAACATCGTTGAAGTCCCGGTTCTAAGCCGTAAAGGATGGCACACTAAACTATCGAGTAGTCATCAGCTTTGCTCTGCCAGACGTTCTTAACGTCGTCAGTTGCATCTGCAGCAGGACTGGCACCCAGCGGTGCTTCTAGGACGTAATTCTTCTGTGCAGCAATGAGGATAATCCTCAAGTTACGGACCCAGACCGTGTACTTGCTACCACCATCTTTCAACTTTGCTTTCTCAAGGAATGCATTAAAATTCAACGGAACAACAGCACAGGCCATCTATCTACAATCAACATAGACAAGCAAAATACTATCAGGTACTAAGTTCATGATAAATTTAAGTTCAATTAATCATATTACTTAAGGACTCCCACTTAGATAGACATCCCTCTAATCATCTAAGTGATCACGTGATCCAAATCAACTAAACCATGTCCGATCATCACGTGAGATGGAGTAGTTTTCAATGGTGAACATCACTATGTTGATCATATCTACTATATGATTCACGCTCGACCTTTCGGACTCTGTGTTCCGAGGCCATATCTGCATATGCTAGACTCGTCAAGTTTAACCCGAGTATCCTGCGTGTGCAAAACTGGCTTGCACCCGTTGTAGATGAACGTAGAGCTTATCACACCCGATCATCACTTGGTGTCTCGGCACGACGAACTTTGGCAACGGTGCATACTCAGGGAGAACACTTTTATCTTCGAATTTAGTGAGAGATCATCTTATAATGCTACCGTCAATCAAAGCAAAATAAGAGGCATAAAGGATAGACATCACATGCAATCAATATAAGTGATATGATATGGCCATCATCATATTGTGCTTGTGATCTCCATCTCCGAAGCACCGTCATGATCACGATCATCACCGGCGCGACACCTTGATCTCCATCGTAGCATCGTTTTCGTCTCGCCAACTATTGCTTCTACGACTATCGCTTCCGCTTAGTGATAAAGTAAAGCAATTACAGGGCGATTGCATTGCATACAATAAAGCGACAACCATATGGCTCCTGCCAGTTGCCGATAACTCGGCTACAAAACATGATCATCTCATACAATAAAATATAGCATCATGCCTTGACCATATCACATCACAACATGCCCTGCAAAAACAAGTTAGACGTTCTCTACTTTATTGTTGCAAATTTTACGTGGCTGCTACGGGCTGAGCAAGAACCGTTCTTACCTACGCATCAAAACCACAAAGATAGTTCGTCAAGTTAGTGTTGTTTTAACCTTCTCAAGGACCAGGCGTAGCCACACTCGGTTCAACTAAAGTTGGAGAAACTGACACCCGCCAGCCACCTGTGTGCAAAGCACGTCGGTAGAACCAGTCTCGCGTAAGCGTACGCGTAATGTCGGTCCGGGCCGCTTCATCCAACAATACCGCCGAACCAAAGTATGACATGCTGGTAAGCAGTATGGCTTGTATCGCCCACCGCTCACTTGTGTTCTACTCGTGCATATAACATCTACACATAAAACCAGGCTCGGATGCCACTGTTGGGGAACGTAGTAATTTCAAGAAAATTCCTCCGCACACGCAGGATCATGGTGATGCATAGCAACGAGTGGGGAGAGTGTTGTCCACGTACCCTCGTAGACCGAAAGAGGAAGCGTTAGCACAACGCGTGTCGGCGTTCTGGGAACGGGGGTCCCCGGACTTGCCTGCCTGCGGCCCACTGCATGGCTAAGTCAGCGGGCCGTAAGACCCATCTTCATCAACAAGGCACCCAGGACCCTCGCGAGGGGCCAAGCCTCGTGAGGCGGACGACGCAAGACCTCCTCAGGAGTGGCCTAGCCAGGCAGGCTCACGAGGAGCAGAGATATCAAGGCGGGGCAAACCTCACGAGGCTCTCGTGACGTGAGCCATGACGATCGGCGCGAGCGGGCGCAGCGTCCTTGTTTCCTCTTTGGTGCTAAGGAGGCGAGCACTGGCGAGGAGTACCGAGGCATCAGGCAAAGGTTGCCATATCGGTGCAAGGAGACCAAGACCAGAAGGATGGCGGGACGGAGGCCATCGTGGAGCCCAAGATGGCATCACCACTAGTGCCTTTCGCAGGCGAAGACCACTTTTGTCAGGATAGCTTGTACTAGCTGTCCCCCTTCAAATTCGCCCGCCGTTGTTGGCTCGCTTCCCGCTCAATATTTGGGGAGAGGACCAGGGCCTATATAAGTAGAACTATCCACCACAGTAGAGGCAACTCAGCCTGATCTGATCTGATCGAGAGCCTACCCTAGACACAAGAACACCTCAACCTCAGGAGGTTGTTCTTCCCCTTGTACTATTCATCATCAGCCCAAGAGGCAATCCACCACCACACACTGGAGTAGGGTATTACACCACAACGGTGGCCTAAACCAGTATAAATCTCGTGTCTTTCTGTGTTGCGAGTTTGTCGAGTTCGTCCGCAAGATCTTAGCGAGCTAGGGCGTGGATCGGTAGGAGGGAAAGACTTCGCGCGCACCCCAGAGTTCGAACCTTAAGGGTTTGCCGGAACCCCACATCCGATATTTGGCATGCCAGGTAGGGGTGCGCCATAGCTCCTCTCCACCAGCCTGCGCCCCGCGCTGCCGCACTTCGCCCCATGGCAGGTGCCCCGCCATCCGCCCCTGCGGCCGACTTCGACAGCGGGGCATCTGTTACTGAGCCCTGGCCCCCGCCCTGCAGCGGGTGCGGTGGCCGACCAAGTTCAAGCCAGAGATGCCGCCGCGCTACGACGGCGGCGCAGACCCGTCGCCGTTCCTGCTGGCATACGAGGAGGCTGTCCTCGAGGCCGGAGGCGACAACAAGATCATGGCGAACTAGTTCCCCATGGCCCTCGCCGACGAGCCACGCGCCTGGCTGCTCAACCTCCCTGGATCCACGGTGGCGTCCTGGGGGAGCTCCGCGACCTCTTCGCTGCCCGCTACGCGGTGCCGCCGCACCACGCAGTCGCGGCCCTGCTAGGCGGCTCTCAAGCACCACCTTCAGATCGCCATGTCAAACCGTTCCTCCGTCAGATTGGGGCCACCTCCAAGCGCCCGGGGGCTCCGCCGGGTTGCGCTGCGCCGGAGACCGACCTCACTTTCGGCTCAGAAGACCACCCCGACTCCACCGCCGGCTCGGCATGCTCCCAATGCTCTGCACGCCCACCATCTGCAATGTGGTCGTTACCAAGACCCTCATCGATGGTGGTGCCGGCCTCAACTTGCTCTCCGTAGATGCCTTCAGCCTTCTTCACGTGTCGCTCGAGCGGCTCAGCCTCAGCAAGCCCTTCTCAGGAGTTGGTGGTGGAGCTGCCCACTCTCTGGGGCAGATCCGCCTCCCCGTCACCTTCGGCACACGCGACAACTACCGCACCGAGCTGGTGGACTTCGACATCGCCCGCATCGGTCTCCCGTACAACGCCATCCTCGGGTACCCAGCTCTCGCTCAGTTCATGGCAGCGACTCACCCGGCCTACAACCTCATGAAGATGCCTGGGAGCAAGGGTGTCCTCAACCATCAAGGGGGACACTAAGGAGGCCGTGACGGCACTCAGGCTTGCCTTCAAGATCGCGGCGGCAGCACAGCCCGCCGGCACCGGTACCCCCGAGGCCAAAGAGGCCACGCCTACCAAGAAGAAGCAGCTGTTCACCCAAGACAAGGCGGAAACCAAGCAGGTGCCGGTCAACGAGGACGAGTCTTCGGGAGCCAGCTTTACCATAGGCGCCGGCCTTAACCCGGGTCAAGAGGAGGCCTTGGTGAGGTTCTTGCGTGTGAACAAGGAGATATTCGCGTGGGAGCCCAATCAGCTGGTAGGGGTCCCGAGGAAGGTGATTCAGCATCATCTGAGGGTAGGCCCCAACATACGCCCCGTGAAGCAGCGAGCGAGACGGCAGTCCACTAAGAAGCAGGCCTTCATCGTCCAGGAGACACGCAAGCTGGAGGCGGCAGGTGCCATTCGCGAAATTCGATATCCCGAATGGCTGGCGAACCCCGTCGTAGTGCCGAAGAAAGGTGGGAAGGAACGGATGTGCGTCGACTTCACCAACCTTAACAAAGCCTGCCCCCCCCCAAGATCCGTTCCCGCTCCCGCGGATCGACCAGATCGTCGACTCCACCGCCAAGTGCGACCTGCTGTGCTTCCTGGATGCATTCTCAGGGTATCATCAGATCAAGATGGCGGTGGAAGATGTGGAGAAGACAGCCTTCCTGACACCATGTGGGGTGTACTGCTACACCTGCATGCCCTTCGGGCTGCGCAACGCGGGCGCGAATTTTCAGCGGCTAATGCACATCGCCCTGGGGCGGCAGCTCGGGAGAAACACAGAGGCCTACGTCGATGACATAGTGGTAAAGTCTCGCGAGGCGAGGACATTGATTCAAGACTTGGAGGAGACCTTCGAGAGCCTGCGCCAAGTGAACTTGAGGCTTAACCCGGAGAAGTGCGTGTTCGGGGTCCCCTCCGGCAAGCTGCTGGGATTCCTCGTATCCCACAGAGGGATCGAGGCGAACCCGGAGAAGATCAAGGCCATCGAGGACATGAGCCCACCACAGACCCTCAAAGAGATGCAGAAGCTTGCAGGGCGGGTGACCGCATTGGGGCGTTTCCTCTCCAAACTGGGAGAGCGCGCCTTACCCTTCTTCAAGCTCATGAAGAAGAAGGGCCCATTCGAGTGGACCCCGGAGGCCGACCAGGCCTTCCAAGACCTCAAGAAATACCTTACCAGCCCTCCGGTGATGGTGGCACCACGGCCTCTCGAGCCCCTAGTACTCTACCTTGCCGCCACCCCGTACTCCGCCAGCGCGACGCTGGTGGCAGTTCGGGAGGAGCGCCAAGCCAAGGGCGCACTGCGCCAAGCCGGATCTAAAGTGGTGCAGGGTCAGGAAGGCGCAACAAAGGCCTCAGCGGGAGAAGACCAAGCTCGGCAGGACAACGTCGCAGAAACCCCTGAAGACAGTCAGGTCTCAGGAACCCCTCCACCTCAGGAGATGCCCCAATCTCCGCAGGACCCGGGCCTCGACAGTGTGCCAGCCCTCGTCGAACACCCGGTGTACTTCGTCAGCACGGTGCTGCGGGACGCGAGGGCACGCTACCCCATGCCTCAGAAACTCCTGCTCGCACACTTGGTGGCCTCACGCAAGCTGCGACACTACTTCCAGGGCCACCCCATCAAGGTCGTCTCAGCCTACCCATTGGAGAGGGTGCTCAGAAGCCCCAACTCAGCTAGAAGGGTCGCTGAGTGGAACATCGAGCTGCAAGCTTTCCAGTTGGAGTTCAGCACTACCAGGGTCATCAAGGAGGCTGCGCTCGCTGATTTTGCGGCAGAATGGATGGATACCCCGACGCTTGAGGAAGGCGAAGACCGGTCCGCCTCACCAGGGAGCGAGGCTCCAAACGGCTGGGTCATGTATTTTGATGGCGCCTTCATGCACCAGGGCGCGGGGGCTGGAGCAGTGCTCATCTCGCCCACTCAGGACAAGCTCTACTACGCTGTGCAACTCTGCTTTCAGCACGGCGAGAAGGTCTCCAACAATATCGCTGAATACGAAGGCCTCATAGCTGGCCTGAAGGCTGCGACAGCTCTAGGGGTGAAGCGCCTTACCGTCAGAGGCGACTCGAAACTCCTTGTCAACTTCTCCAACAAGGTATACGAGCCAAAGGACGAGCATATGGAGGCATAACTCGCAGAGGTGTGCAAGATGGAAAATCAGTTCTCGGGCCTGGAGCTGCAGCACGTGCCCCGGGGCACCAACAAGGAAGCCGACGACATCGCCAGGAGAGCATCCAAGAGGCAACCGCAAGAGCCCGGCGTCTTTGAGGAGCGGCTCTTCAAGCCATCAGCTACACCACCACTTTCAAGCACGACTCAGCCTCGGGAGGAGCTCCCACAGCCTCCAGCCACGGGAGCCCCAGCATGTGGCCCGACCTCAGGAGCTCGGCTGCTCTTGGCGCTCGAGCCCCAGGAGGAATGCTGGATCAAGGAATTCAAGGAGTACCTGATGCAAGGGATGCTGCCGGAGAAGGAAGAGGACGCAGAGCGCGTGGCCCGGCAGGCCACGGCATACTGAATCCAAGACGGCGAGTTGTACAGGAAACGATCGAACGATGTCACGCTGTGCTGCATCTCCAGTGATCAAGGAAGGGAGTTGCTGGTTGACATACACAGTGGGGACTATGGGCACCATTCGTCGTCATGGACCCTCGTCGGCAAGGTGTTCCGCAGTGGATTCTACTGGCCTACGACACTCAACGACGCAGCCGAGCTGGTGAAGTCCTGCGAGGCTTGCCAATTCCATGCCAAGCAAATTCACCAGCCAGCTCAGGGCCTCCAGACCATCCCGCTCACGTGGCCGTTCGAGGTCTGGGGGCTGGACATCTTAGGCCCATTCCCTCGGGCGCCAGGGGGCTACGGCTATCTCTACGTCGCCGTCGACAAGTTCACCAAGTGGGCGGAAGTGGAAGCCGTCCGTACCATCCCGACCGGCTCTACTGTCAAGTTCATCAAGGGCCTCGTGAGCCGCTTCGGGGTCCCCAACCGCATCATCACAGATAACGGCTCGCAGTTTACTAGTAACCTCTTCAAAACCTACTGTGCTAACCTTGGAACGCAGATCTGCTATGCTTCGGTGGCGCACCCCAGGAGCAATGGTCGGGCCGAACGCGCCAACGCAGAGGTCCTGAGGGGCCTCAAGACCAGGACCTTCAAGAAGAAGCTGGAGGCCTGCGGCAGGGGCTGGCACGACGAGCTCCAGTCCGTGCTATGGTCCATCCGCACCACCGCCACCAAGCCAACGGGCGAGACTCCTTTCTTCCTCGTCTACGGAGCTGAAGCAGTCCTTCCTCATGAGGTCAAGCATCGCTCCGCACGGGTCCTGGCATTTGACGAAACGCAGCAGGACGCCACGCGGGGGATGGATCTCGTGCTGGGGGAGGAACGCCGTCGCGAAGGTGCATTGAGGGCGGCAAGGTACCAACAAGCGCTGCGGCGATACCACTGCCACAACGTTCGCTCCAGGACGCTCGAGGTGGGCAACCTCGTCCTGAGGCGGGTCCTCTCCAGGGCAGGGCTGCACAAGCTTTCGGCCATGTGGGAGGGCCCGTTCAGGGTCATCCATGTCTCTAGGCCTGGTGCAGCGCGCCTGGAGACGCAGGATGGGATGCTCATCCAGAATGCCTGGAACATCCAACACCTCCGGAAGTTCTACCCATGAAGCAAGGCCCAGAGCCTGTGAAGAAAGGCCCAGAGCCTGTAAAGAAGGCCCGGTACCTATGAAGAATCGCCGCCCGTGACACTCTCACGTAATAATGAGTGGGGTTGTACGCCCCGGAGTCTCAGGAGCGCCGGCCTCAGGCCCTGGGGCTCCCGCCCACGCCTAGTGGCAGCACTTAGCTCCGTGTTGGTGAGAAGACTTGAAGACTAGACTAGGTGCCGGACGCGGCTTTTCATTTGCTTTCCGTGGTTGGCTCGCTTTTTCTTAAATTGGAGTTCGCCTTTGGTGTTCCTTGCTAATTCGGTTCCCTCGCCTCTTACTGCATTTTCCGGCTCTGGTTCGCTCATGTTCTTTCTCTCGCATACCTCGCGAGGGGGCTAGGCAGGTGCCCTCGCGAGCATTTCTCTCCTACCTGCCTCACGAGCATTTCTCTCCTCTCTGCCTTCTCGCGAGCCACCCTCGTGCGAACCCAGAAGCTGGCGCATCCCTCCTAGTCCGTGCCCCTCGGGTACCGCGACGCAAAGCGCCAGGTCAAGGCTCGGGTGAATGGCAAACCTCTTAGCGCACCTCCTAACGAATTTTCGCAGTTCCTGAGCAAACAGGTCAAGATGGACACGAGGAAATAAAGGCCTCACAAGGAGGAGGGCGCCCCGAACGCACCAGGTTAAGTTATCTTTGCACAAAATGGCCACACAGCACTAAAACAACAAGCGTAGCATAATGGTTGATAGGTTATGGTTCGATACATGCCCCTCTGGGCCCATGCCGGTTTCATTTCGATGCAGGAAGGGAAAGGGAAACATAATAAAAGCGGCGCTCGCCCCTGCAGCAACCGACGGGGGCAGAGATGCGGCGACGTCTCGGGTCTAGTCGGACCCCTCTTCACGCTTCACCGATGCGCGGCGACGAGATGACCCGCTACCACCTTCAAGGCGGGCGCGGCGGCATGGCGGCTGATCAAGGCCGCCGCTGCTGGAACTGTCGCCGAGGGAGGAGTCACCATAGCCAGACGAGGCGCGGCCGGCGGGTTCGTCCTCCTCCTCGTCCCGACCATCGCCAAGGCCGAGCACCTCCTCACTGTCGTTCACCTCGGGGCAGCATCCGGCGCGACGACCGTCTTCCCTGAACACCCTCGCGAAAAGGGTCGCGTCGCCGTCGAACTTGAAGTGTAGGGTGCACCGCCTGCCCAGGCCGCGCGCGGGCAAACGTCTGCCAACCGCGGGCCAGAGCTATGTTGCCCGCGACGGAGACCTCGACCACGACCCAACAAGCCCGGCTGCAGCAACCGTCCGCCTGCAACCAAAGCCCGCCAGGACCGGAGGCCGGCAGCTCGTCGGCGAAGAAGCGAGGGAGCTGGAGCCAGTTGCCGACCGGATTCTCCGACCAGACAACAAACTCCGGCAACACCTCTGACGCATGGAACCGCAGTCGGGGGGGTTGCGCGACCACGGCGCGCCTCCTCTCGTCGATAGAACTGCTGCGACCGGAGTGACTCCTGCCACTCATCGCAGCGCCTCCCCGGGAGCCGGGGGCCACGGCGGGGGTCGTGGCATGCTTGCGGGGACGGCCACGTCCTCGCTTGGGCGCCGGGGAGCCGGGCCCCTCCCGAGGGGCCTTGCCCTTCTCTGCAGCAGAGAACCTCTTCGACGGCGCCATTGCAACTGGCAGTGGAGCGAGAAGGAAGAAGCAAACAAGTAAAGAAGATATGGGCGACGGGGGCTCCGCCGCCTCCCCATTTATAGCAAAAGAAGGCCAACCGGCGCCTCCCACGATCGCAGGTAATGATGGTTTTCCTTGCATGTCGCAGGGACTTGTCAAGTCGTGCAATTGCCAAGGCAGCGTGGGGAAGCGGAGACGCCCATGTCCAATCAACCGCCACGCGTCAACCAAGGCCGCAGGCTTTTGGGGCTTGCGGCGCTCTGTACTTGACCCTTGGCTTCGCCGCGAAGCCAAGCCCGAGCGCACCTTGGGCCCGGGGGCTACTGTCGGCGTTCTGGGAACGGGGGTCCCCAGACTTGCCTGCCTGCGGCCCACGGCATGGCTAAGTCAGCGGGCCATACGGCCCATCTTCATCAACAAGGCACCCAGGACCCTCGCGAGGGGCCAACCCTCGCGAGGCAGACGATGCAAGACCTCCTCAGGAGTGGCCTAGCCAGGCGGGCTCACGAGGAGCGGAGATATCAAGGCGGGGCAAACCTCACGAGGCTCTCGTGACGTGAGCCATGACGATCGGCGCCAGCGGGCGCAGCGTCCTTGTTTCCTCTTTGGTGCTAAGGAGGCGAGCACAGGCGAGGAGTACCGAGGCATGAGGCAAAGGTTGCCATATCGGTGCAACAAGACCTAGACCAGAAGGACGGCGGGACGGAGGTCATCGTGGAGCCCAAGACGGCGTCACCACCAGAGCCTTTCGCAGGCGAAGACCACTTTTGTCAGGATAGCTTGTACTAGTTGCCCCCCTTCAAATTCGCCCGCCGTTGTTGGCTCCTTTCCCGCTCAATATTTGGGGAGAGGACTAGGGCCTATATAAGTAGAACTAACCACCACAGTAGAGGCAACTCAGCTTGATCTGATCTGATCGAGAGCCTACCCTAGACACAAGAACACCTCAACCTCAGGAGGCTGTTCTTCCCCTTGTACTATTCATCATCAGCCCAAGAGGCAATCCACCACCACACACTGGAGTAGGGTATTACACCACAACGGTGGCCCGAACCAGTATAAATCTCGTGTCTTTCTGTGTTGCGAGTTCGTCGAGTTCGTCCGCAAGATCTTAGTGAGCTAGGGCGTGGATCGGTAGGAAAGAAAGACTTCGCGCGCACCCCAGAGTTCGAACCTTAAGGGTTTGCCGGAACCCCACATCCGACAACATGGTTGATGTAGTCGTACGTCTTCACGATCCGACCGATCCAAGTACCGAATGTACGGCACCTCCGAGTTCAGCACATGTTCAGCTCGATGACGTCCCGCGAACTCCGATCCAGCAGAGCTTCACGGGAGAGTTTCGTCAGCACGACGGCATGATGACGGTGATGATCTTGCTACCGATGCAGGGCTTCGCGTAAGCACCGCTACAATATGACCAAGGTGGAGTATGGTGGAGGGGGGTAAATCAACAGATCAACTTGTGTCTAGATGTGCCCCCCTGCCCCCGTATATAAAGGAGCAAGGGAGGGAGGCGGCCGGCCAGGAGGAGGGCGCGCCAAGGGGGGAGTCCTACTCCCACCGGGAGTAGGACTCCTACTTTTCCTTGTTGGAGTAGGAGAGGGAAGGAAGGGAGAGAGGAGGAGAAGGAAAAAGGGGGGCGCCGCCCCCCTCCTTATCCAATCCGGACTAGAGGGGGAGGGGGCAAGCGGATCCCCTGGCCGCCCCTCCTCTTCTCCCACTAAGGCCCATGAGGCCCAATTAACTCCCCGGGGGGTTCCGGTAACCCCCCGATACTCCGGTTTTTCTCCGAAACCACTTGGAACACTTCCGGTGTCCGAATATAGTCGTCCAATATATTGATCTTTACATCTCGACCATTTCGAGACTCCTCGTCATATCTGTGATCATATCCGGGACTCCAAACTACCTTCGGTACATCAAAGCACAAAAACTCATAATACGATCGTCACCAAACTTTAAGCGTGCGGACCCTACGGGTTCGAGAACTATGTAGACATGACCGAGACACGTCTCCGGTCAATAACCAATAGCGGAACCTGGATGCTCATATTGGCTCCCACATATTCTACGAAGATCTTTATCGGTGAAACCGCATAACAACATACGTTGTTCCCTTTGTCATCGGTATGTTACTTGCCCGAGATTCGATCGTCGGTATCTCAATACCTAGTTCAATCTCGTTACTGGCAAGTCTCTTTACTCGTTCCGTAATACATCATCCTGCAACTAACTCATTAGTTACAATGCTTGCAAGGCTTATAGTGATGTGCATTACCGAGAGGGCCCAGAGATGCCTCTCCGACAATCGGAGTGACAAATCCTAATCTCGAAATACGCCAACTCAACAAGTACCTTCGGAGACACCTGTAGAGCACCTTTATAATCACCAAGTTACGTTGTGACGTTTGGTAGCACACAAAGTGTTCCTCTGGTAAACGGGAGTTGCATAATCTCATAGTCATAGGAACATGTATAAGTCATGAAGAAAGCAATAGCAACATACTAAACGATCAAGTGCTAAGCTAACGGAATGGGTCAAGTCAATCACATCATTCTCCTAATGATGTGATCCCGTTAATCAAATGACAACTCATGTCCATGGCTAGGAAACTCAACCATCTTCCATTAACGAGCTAGTCAAGTAGAGGCATGCTAGTGACACTATGTTTGTCTATGTATCCACACATGTATCATGTTTCTGGTTAATACAATTCTAGCATGAATAATAAACATTTATCATGATATAAGGAAATAAATAATAACTTTATTATTGCCTCTAGGGCATATTTCCTTCAGTTTTTGCCCTGACTTCATTTGGATTTTGGAATCATTTCAAATGGACTTGTCACTTGGGCATATCCTTGGCTTTCACCCAAGTGACCTATCTACTTTATTCCTCTGATAAATCCTCAAAATAATCAACTGAATATTTTTCATAAAAGAAAAATATTCAATTTTCTCTCTGAAACTCACTTCAGAAACTTGTGCTCCAAAGCAACCCCAATTTTTATTGCTCAGAAATATCTGAGGTAATTCCTGAATATTCTTAGAACCTTGGCACACCTTCCCATATAAAAATATTGCACCACTTTTTGGAATATTTTTGCTGTAGAAAATCATTTCTATTCTGGCCCAAACTTCCAGTTTGTACAGCAAGTACATTTTTCCTTGAGCTTTTAGCCTTGATCTTTCTTGAGCTTAAACACTCTCCTAAGAAACCCTAAACCCCAGGAGATCAGCCCTAATGGCCTTCTAGAAGGTGGCCAAACTTGGCGACCAAGTTTCTGGACAGAAACTTGTCAGCTTAGTAGAGTCAAGTCTGGTCGGCCTGGGCATGAACCATCACCTCTCCTAGACTAAACACTGCATGGGTCGAGCGAGTAGACAAGGTTTGGCCTCTCCTGGGCGTCATTTTGACCATGCCAGCTTGGTGACCGCGTGAGGACACGGCGCCTGGCATCGTCTCGACGCGCTCTTGCTGGCGCTTTCCTCTTTGTTTCGCGCGTGCTCGTTCCAGCGCTCGTCGCCGACTGCCGCACCACGCCACAAGCCCCGACCCATCACCCTCGACCGCTCCCTGGCGCTCGCCGACGTCGGAGCCGCCGCAGCAAGCACGGACGCGTTGCGGCGAAAACGCCACAGTGCGCGCGTGCACTTGTCCACTTCCCAACCGCCTCATGTGCTCGTCCGCGAGCGTGGGCAAGCTCCTGCGTTGACGCTGAGCCTTTGCCCCCTTGTTTTGGAGCTTCTCGTCGCCGTTCGCCGCCTGTCCAGAGAGCTCCGGCGGCGACACGTTCCCCCCTTGCTCCGGCTATATGAAGCGACCCCGCCTCGAATCCTGGCCAAGCACCACTCCACACCACCCCCACGAACACGTAGAACGACCGCAGCTCGGTCGGGCAGGCCTCTGGCCGTCGCCCCGACCAGAGGACTCTGGTGATCCCTGCAGGCCAGCCACCGCTCTCCACGGCCTCTCGAGCTCAAGCAGCTGCTTGGGCGGGGCCTTGGTCGTCCGTTTGTGCTGTCTGGACGCCGGCAAGCCCTCGGAGCCACCCGTAGCCGTCGTCTTCAACCTCTCCGGCGAAACCCGTCCGCCACCGTAGCTTGCGAGCTCAACCACGAGCAGCTCCGTCCACCTCTCGCCAAGCCACGGGTACGGGCAGGTGCGCCTCAAGCCCCGCTTCAATCCTATCTCTCTAGCCTAGCCCCAAACCCCCTCGTCGCCGGCGAAAGCTCCGGCGAAGTTCCGCCTCTCTCTGATCACGCTCACCCCCTCTGTCTCCTGACGCACGGGACCCACCTGTCAGTCTCACCACTCGCGCCCGAAGCGATACGAGTGGAGGCGTATTTCTGTTTTACGCCTTCAACGTCACCCCCCAGGATTTCTGTTTAATTCAAATATTATTCAGAAATTTGACCAAACTTTGACCAGCCACCATTTCTAAACCATAAGTCCAAATGATTTGATTCTTTTTGCATTGTCTTTGTCTCAGAAAGCTCTAGCAGCACACCAAAGGGTGAATTTTTCCTTGCTGTCTAGAATTTCTGGTGATTTTCAGAATGTGTTTTGACATTTATTTTTGTGGTTTTAAATTCTTTTTCAGAAGGAGAAGCTTGTCTTGAAGCAAACCAAGAGGGGTGTGATCCTCCTCTACACTAAGGCAAGCCACACCAGCATTTGGATGGTGTTATTTCAATATCTATGATTTTCTACTTGAATATGAGTGTTTATTTGCATTTAAAATTTGATAAATAAGTTTGGTTAATTTCTAGTTACTTTACCATGCTTGATATGCTTGTTTTAGTTACTGGTTGAATGCCTGAACTTGTTTGGCTAGAGTAAGATTTTGCACTATGCATATTGCTATGGAAATTAATGGTAGTTAATTTTCTAAATGATACTTTCATTTAAATAAAGAACTAATAAAAATATTGCTTGGTAAAATAAAATCAGTTATAACCAGAGAAGTTTTGGTTCTAAGTATTGTAAGATGTTTATGTTGTTAAGTTGGATCCATGACTTTAAGCTGTTTGCATTGCATGACGAGTAGTGCATGATTGTGGCATTATATCACATTGATCATAAAATGTTTTTATCAAAGCTAAACTTGATTAAGTTCAACTTGAATATGATGTTGGTCACATCATGGTGCCACTGAATCGGGTTTTAATTCAGTGCGACCACATTTACCTTGTGGGAAGGTCTTGATTCGGTCCTTTGTTGTGGCTCTCACCGGTGCCCCCCGCGAGGGAAGGTTATGGGCGTGCATACCCTGGCCCGGTAGGCAGACATAACCTTGTGTGCTCATTTTTGTTTTTATGGTACCTTGTCCCCGTTTGGGACCGTTTTGCCACGACGGTGGCCCTTGGTGTCTTTGGTAGACACGGGGCCACCCAAGACCTAGCCCTGAGAGGGAGTGGCCGGGGAGAGTGCATGACAAAGGGGGGGTTTCGTCGGAATACTTTGGTCCACCCAAATGGGAATGCGAGGCCAGGTGTTCCGTAGTGTGGGTAAAGTGCGCTACCTCTGCAGAGTGTATTTAATCTATCGATAGCCGCGTCCTCGGTTATGGGCCTAACTCGTGAGTAAGTCACACCATGGATCAACTTTTCTAATAAATCTTGCAAACTAAGTGATTGTTGTGTTGCATTGGTTCATGGTGAATCATGAACTCTGGAGGTGTTCATGAGTGATTGGTCTCAGGTGTGACCCAGGTATGGTCACTGTTGGGTTATGAAGTAACCGTCTGGTAAGCGAGTCCGTGGGACTCATTGCAGGTATCGTTGGTTTTCCATCCGTAGTAGTTTTTGCATTGCATTAACCTGTTTAAATATCATAATATTGTCTGTCATTGTGCTTATGTTTGTTGTGAGCTTGCAAGTACATTCAATGTACTGACCTGGCATGTTATGCCAGCTTTCAGGCAAGTCGGCTCGCATCGGAGCGCATCTCGTGTCTAGGCCGTGTCCACGTCGGTGTCCCTGTGCTATGGATTGCCACCTCGTCGTTCTTCCGCTGCCGCGTAGTTCGTGTGGTCGAGGCCCCGTCATGTTCATTAAATAATGTATATACTGTCCAGCAGCACCGTGCGTGCCGCTTGGCCTCGTATCTCGATGTAATATCAGACCTATGTAATCCGCTAGCATCAATAAAGTGGTTGTTTCTGTACCATGTTGTTGTGTATTGCCAGAAGACTCGATCTCTGAGCTGGCAATGCAAGGTAAACCGGTTGCTCTGAGCCGGGGTGCCACAGAAACTTTGTGAATCTTAATTACAGAAACTTTTCAACAAAAATAATTATCCCCTTGTACAAATCCTTTGTATTGTAAAATTATTGTGCCAAGATTTGCCTTTAGGATGAGTAGATTGCTTGCTGGTATGTGCGCTGCAGAAACGGAAACTTTGGCTGTAGCCCGTGAATTTTCATTTTTTACTGGAACATCAAAAGGTTCTGAAACTTTTTGCACACTATTGCTATACAAAATTTTTATTTCATCCTAATTTTTCAGAATTTTTGGGATATGAGAGGTATGGTAGATGTTCAGATTGCTACAGACTGTCTTGTTTAAGACAGATTCTGTTTTTGATGCATTGTTTTGCTTGTTTTGATGAAACTATCGATTCTATTGGTGGTATAAGCCATGGAGAAGTTATAATACAGTAGCTAAAATGCAAAAACAAAATATGAATTGGTTTGCAACAGTACTTAGAGTAGTGATTTGCTTTATTATACTAATGGATCTTACCGAGCTTTCTGTTGAGTTTTGTGTGGATGAAGTGATTAAAGATCGATGAGGTCTTGATATGAGGAGAAGGAGGAGAGGCAAGAGCTCAAGCTTGGGGATTCCCAAGGCACCCCAAGTAAATATCCAAGGAGACTCAAGCGTCTAAGCTTGGGGATGCCCTGGAAGGCATCCCATCTTTCTTCAACAAGTATCAGTATGTTTTCGTTCACGTGATATGTGTAAATCTTGGAGCGTCTTTTGTGTTTAGTTTTCATTTTTTTTGTTTTATGCACCATGCTGGTATGAGATAGTCCATGGTTGATTTATAGAATGCTCAATGCACTTCACTTATATCTTTTGAGTATGGCTTTATAGAATGCTTTTTGTGCTTCACTTATATCATTTGAAGTTTCGATTGCCTGTTTCTCTTCACATGGAAAACCATTATTTGAAGAATGCTCTTTTGCTTCACTTATATTTGTTAGAGCATGGTCTTTGTAGAAAGAATTAAACCCTCATGCATCACTTATATCTATTTAGAGAGTCAACAGGAATTGGTCAATTGCATGGTTAGTCATAAAATCCTACATAAAACTTGTGGATCACTCAATATGATATGTTTGATTCCTTGCAATAGTTATGCGATATAGAGATGATAATATGTGGGAGGTACTAGTGGATGATCATGTTTAGTAAGATATTGGTGTTAAGGTTTGTGATTCCCGAAGCATGCACGTATAGTCTCCCGTTATGCCGGGAAGTTGGAGCACAATTTATCCTTGATTGTCTATCTTTGTGTGAAGGCCGGAGGCACGCGATGGTTAACTCCTACCAACCTCCCCCCTAGGAGCATGCGTAGTACTACTTTGCTTCGAGGGCTAATAAACTTTTGCAATAAGTATATGAGTTCTCTATGACTAATGTGAGTCCATGGATTATACGCACTCTTACCTTTCCGCAATTTGCTAAGCTCTACGGTACCGTGCATTGCCCTTTCTCACCTCGAGACGTGGTGCAAACTTCGCCGGTGCATCCAAACCCCGTGATATGATACACTCTATCACACATAAGCCTTCTTATATCTTCCTCAAAATAGCCACCATACCTACCTATTATGGCCTTTCCATAGCCATTCCGAGATATATTGACATGCAACTTCCACCGCTTTCGTTTGATGAATTGAGATTGTCATATTGCTTTACATGATCATATAGCTGACATAACATTTGTGGCTCAGCCACCGTTCATCATTTTTTATACATGTTCCGCTAGATCATTGCACATCCTGGTACACTGCCAGAGGCATTCATATAGAGTCATACTTCGTTCTAGGTATCGAGTTGTAATTTTTATTTCATTTGAGTTATAAGTAAATAGAAGTGTGATGACCATCATTATTCATTATTAGGGCATGTCCTAGTGTGG
This sequence comes from Aegilops tauschii subsp. strangulata, assembly GCF_002575655.3. Taxonomy (NCBI): domain Eukaryota; kingdom Viridiplantae; phylum Streptophyta; class Magnoliopsida; order Poales; family Poaceae; genus Aegilops; species Aegilops tauschii. The sequence continues at coordinate 360,741,123 of NC_053035.3, forward strand.
AAAGGATGATGGAGACTATGATTCCCCCACAAGTCGGGATGAGACTCCGGACAAAGAGAGAAAAAAAAGAAAAAAATAGAAAAAGAAAACGAAAGAAAAGAAAAAGGAAATAAAAAGAAAAAACCAAAGAGAGAAGGGGCATGCTAGTTCCACACTTGTGCTTCAAAGTAGCACCATGTTTTTCATATAGAGAGTCTCCTATGTTGTCACTTTCATATAGTAGTGGGAATTTTTCATTGTAGAGTTTGATGCACACCCACTTAGTTTCATATTGAGCTTTCATACACTTATATCTCTTAGTACATTCGTTGCATGTCAATCCCTACTCGCATTGATATCAATTGATGGGCATCTCCATAGCCCGTTGGTTAGCCGCGTCGATGTGAGACTTTCTTACTTTTTTGTCTTCTCTATATTTACCCCTATCATCATATTCTATTCCACCTGTAGAGTTATATCCATGGTGTAACATCCCAATTTCAATTTGGATGTTATACATAGGTCATCACATGCATATCATATTTTATTTGCATTTTGGTTGTGATCCTAGAAATCTTAAGCAACTCAAGGACCCAAGGAGAGAGTTGGGGATTTCGTTTATTTTCATATTTGAATTTTTCTCAAATCTGAAAAGAGGATCAATTTGGTTTTAATATTTTTCTCTCCAATTATTTCTAATATTAAAAATAAATGAGAGAAGATAATATGACTTCTTCAAAAGAGAGGAATATTGGAGGAGAAATTTTAAAATAAAATAAATGTTTTATTTGTATTTTATTTGCTGTTTTATTTGAATTAGAAAATATGCATTTTTAGGCCAGAAAAATATTCACCTTGTTCTAAATATTAAGTTTAGACGGCGAAAATTGTTTTTGGCATTTTAAGAATTTTTTTAATATTTTATTAGGACATTCTTCGGGTGAGATTTTATTTAAAAAAACTTTTCCCGCCCGACTGGGCCGAAGCCCAGCCAAGCCGGGCCGCAGCCCACGTCGCCGCCGCCTTCCTCCCGCGCCGCCGCACGGACGCCGAGGAATCCGGCTCGCAAGGCAACCCCCCTCCTATAAGTACCGCCGCCCCGTCGCCGTCGCCACCCCGTCCCGAGCCACCGCCGCCGAGCTTCGCCGCCGCCCGCTGCCGCTGCTGCTGCGCGCCGCCGCCGCACCCCGCCAGCCGAGCCGCGCCGCCCGCCGCCCGCAAGCCGCTGGATCCCGCCGCTCGACACCTCGCCGGACTCGCCGGATCCCGCCACCGTTGACCTGATGTTTTTTTTAAGAATCGGTAAAGACCACCGAACCGACGCCCCGGTTCTTTTGGGTTTTTCGTTAGATCGGCTTAGATCCTTTTTTTTCGGTTTCGTTAATTAGCGAACGCTCTCTGTTTAGTTCGTCTAAACGAACGTATTCGCTCATTTGTTTCTGTTAGAGAACGTTCGTTCGATAAGTTTTTCTTTTTATTTTATTTTTCGGCCAGGGACCTATCCGCGATTATTTTTATCGCAGATTAGCCCCTGATCTTTAAACCCTCGCAACTTTTTGCTCGTTTATCCGAATCCAGTGAAACCAACGCCAAAATCTTCGTCTCGGACCCCTCTTTCCAGATAATCAACTTGAACATGATTTGAAAATTTAAAATTTGGTTTTTGAGCATATTTGAATTCGAACTTCTTTTGATCGTAGTTGAGTTTCGTAGCTCCGATTCAATTGTTTCTTTTTGCAAATCGAAGCTCTTCAGTTGAACTTTCAGTTTGGATCTTTTATTCTGAGATTACCCTTGCATCTTATGCTTGAGTACTTATGTATGCTATTGTTTGTTTGTGATAGAGTTTCCGGAGTGCGAAGCGTGCTACTACGAGTCACTAGGGTTTTCAGATCGTCAGCAAGGCAAGGAACACTTTGATCATACCTTTTTATTACCCAGATTTTATGCATTAGTTCCAACCCTCAAACATTGCATGGTTAGGATTTGTTAACATGTGGGTATTGGGAAGTAGATGGTGAGGTAGAACCTATTGTCCTTTATTTCAAACCTTGGGAGTTACTTCTACGTTATGCTTATACTGCTACGCTATGCTCGTAGACGTGAATTAGTTTGAGTGAATGAATGACAGATGTGAGAGTTGTTAATTAATGGTTAACTTAAGGTGGCTACTTTAATACACATCTGGGTGGATTGGTTGAGCCACGCTGGAGCACCCAGTGGTTTTCTGGGCACCTGGAGCAATCCAGCAATTTCCTAGGATATCCCGGAGTACCCGTGTGATCATCCTATGGTTCACCACCCAGGCTCAAAGGGATCATAAGATTATTCATGCTAGAAACTTTCGTGTGCAGCCACAAGCCATTATGGGCTCTGGCATAGTTGAGTAAGTTGTGGGAACCCTTTCCATGAGGGGCTAGCAGATGTAGGGGATTGTAGGTGTACCGGCCTATCTATCGGTTAAGGGGACCTCTTCGGAAAGACTGTGTCTCGGTCATCCATTTCTCAAACATCATGTAGTGCGAGAAATCCAACATAGGAGATCGAGTCTTGTGGGGAAAAGTGCGCGAACCTCTGCAGAGTGTACAAACTAATCATGATTAGCCGTGTCCCCGGTTATGGACATCTTGAGTATCTGGTTCTTGAATTATTGATTTGATCTCATCACTTTACTTAATTAATTTTTGCTGGGTTGTTAACTATTTAATTGGGATTGAGTTGGGGGAACCTTCTCAATGTTTATCAACCAACTTCGTAGTTAAATAAAATATATTCCTTTATTGTAGGGAAAACTAGCTTTCAGCAAAAATAACCATAGAGCCTCCACCAGCCAAATATGCATATAGTTATAGCTGTCACATGTTCATTGCTCTACAATGTTATTTTGCCAGCATATTCCATGTGCTGACCCATTTCGGGCTGCAACGTATTATGTTGCAGACTTTTGAGATGAAGAGTAAGGTGCGCTAGGTCGTTGTCGTGCACTCAACTATGTTGTTGGAGTTGATGGACTCATTTACCTTCGATGCTTCCACAGTTATCTTATTTAGATGGCCTTAAGCCATATTATTGTAATAAGTTCTCTTTTGAGACATTTGATGTAATAAGTGTGTGATTGAACTCTGTTATAAATCCTTCAAGTATGTGTGTGTCAGCATTACCAATCCAGGGATGACGCTTATACACAGAGATTTGACCGTCTGAGGTCGGATCCCTACAAGATGGTATCAGAGCACACGCTGACTGTAGGACGCGACCACTAAGATAAGCCATAGGTCACTCTTCTCTACTCATCTGACTCCTCTCCATTTTCCACTCTATAGATGGCGGACCCAAGGAACAAGTTTGCTCAACCGGATGAAGACACACCTTTTGGACGACACTTGAAGGAAGTCACTAGGTACCTGAACATCGGAATACCAAGCTTCACCGGGACCTACACTACCACTTTACCAAAAGAGGAGCGCTGGATGATCCGAGTTCATGTTCCAGGAAGGACATTCACGCCAGTTACTGAGCCCATAGAGTTTTCCTTTGATGCACCAACCTGGATTCTAGGAAAGTGCATGGTAGCCCACATCGCCATGGGACGCATCAGCGAGGTATACCACAAGGATCTTAAGGACACCATCTACCAGATATGTGGGCGCCGAAATGAGCAATGGGAGATGATCAACACCAGGGGGGACAAGTCCATTGCAGCCTACATCCAGGAGTTAAACCAGCACATTCGCCGTCAGGAGAACCAAATGTGCGCGAGCATGCTAGACCTGAAGAAGGTGATGACCAGGAACATGGAGCTTGAAGAGGAACTCAAGTCTACACGCGATGGATATGAGGAGGAAATTGTAGTGTTACTAGAGAAGAATGAAGACCTAAAGAAGATGCTAGGAGTATTCATGGGAGATCCCGCACCCGAGGAGGACATCCGTTCTGAAGACTACATCATCATCGACGACACCGAATCCGATCCCGACAGTAGTGGTGATGATTACGAAGATGAAGCTGGAGCGGATATCATGGAGTCTTCCACTGATCAAAATTTCTAGTCGACCACCATATTATTAGTAGTATTCCCCCATGTATATAGTAGTAGTCCGAGTATTTTGTAACGGTAGTTAGATCGATTGTATGCCTTGTTTGAATTGAGTGGTGTGAAATGAATGTACTTGTCTCATGTGCATATGGGTAGTGATTTCTCTTTAGACCTCACTCTATTCTAATCTCTCCCCCTAAACCCCTCAGATGCCTCCGAGACGTGACCCCGGATTTGCCTTCCCACCGGAGCTCACTCAGTTGATCCAACAGCAAAATGCCTTGATGCAGCTACTAGTCCAGAACCAAGGCAACAACAACAACAACACGCCGCCACCACCTCCAGTTGACAACTTAGCCCATTTTCTGAGGTTGAATCCGCCGGTGTTTTCCAGTAGGACCGAGCCGATTGTTGCTGATGACTGGCTCCGCGGGATTGGAAGGGAGTTGACCACCGCAGGTTGCACAGATGCTGAGAAACTGCGTTTTGCCGCACACCAACTGGATGGACCCACAGCCTCATGGTGGGAGAATTACACAGCCACTTTCCCCATAGCCAATGTCACTTGGGATCAGTTTCAGCAAGCTTTCCGTACTGCACATGTCTCAACTGGAGCAATGAGCATGAAGAAGCGTGAGTTTCGCAACTTACGCCAGGGAAATCGTACTGTGGGGCAGTACGTGGATGAGTTTAGTAAGTTAGCTCGTTATGCCCCAGATGATGTGGCCACAGATGCCGCGAAGCAGGAGAAGTTTCTGGAAGGGCTAAATGATGAGTTGAGTATGCAGTTGATGGTGGCAACATTTGCTAACTACCAGGAGTTGGTAGACAGGGCTCTTATGATTGAAGGGATGCAGCAGCAGATAGAGAGCTGCAAAAGGAAGTATGGACAAGGGAAGTATAATTCTGGAGCTCAACAGAAGCCTCGTTTTACCCCGAACTCGGGAGGACATACTCATCATAACCATGGAGGCCACACTCACAATGGAGGGAGTTTGCATAACCACAGTGGCCCTAAGAATGGGAATGGAAATGGAGGAGCAGTAGCCAGAACCGTTCCAACCCCACTACACCCTCCAAGAAGGATCTAAGTCACATTACTTATTTCAAATGCGGGAAGACTGGACACTACGCCACCGAGTGTCCCGAATCAAAGAATGGAAACGGCAATGGAAGTTCTGGGAAGAAGCCCAACCCTTTCAACAGGGGACAAGTGAACCACGTTAACGTGGAGGAGGTTGAAGAACAGCCAGATGCAGTTATCGGTAAGTTTTTGATTAAGTCATTTACTGCAATCGTTCTTTTTGATACTGGTGCATCGCATTCATACATATCCAGGGGGTTTGTGGATAAGTATAAGCTGCCCACCAAAGTTCTTGAGACACCTATGTTAGTAAGCTCGCTAGGAGCAGAGTATATCGCAAGCAGAGGATGTTTTCAGATGCCATTGACCATACGTAGGCATGTTTTCCCCTCAGATCTAATAATTTTGGAGTCACAAGGATTGGATGTGATACTAGGAATGGATTGGCTATCGATGTATGGAGGAAACATTGACTGTGCTAGTAAGTCGATACTTCTCACCACCCCTGAGGGAAAAAGGATTAAGTATGTGTCTCGGCATGCGCCAAAGAGGACTCAAGTAAACTCGCTCTCAGGAGTTGTTCAGGAGGAAGTACCAGTAGTGAAGGATTACCCGGATGTATTTCCAGAGGAATTACCAGGCATGCCACCGGATCGAGACATAGATTTTTTGATAGAGTTATTGCCAAGCACCGGGCCAATATCGAAGAGACCGTATCGGATGCCCGCAAATGATCTGGAGGAAATCAAGAAGCAGATAAGGGGTTACTGGAGAAAGGTTACATTCGACCAAGTTCATCACCGTGGGGAGCCCCAGTGCTCTTGGTTGAGAAGAAGGATGGATCTTTGAGAATGGTTGTTGATTATCGTGCATCGAATGAAGTGACGATCAAGAACATGTACCCACTACCGATGATCAACGATTTGTTTGACCAGCTGCAAGGAGCTAAAGTATTCTTCAAGATCGATCTGCGATTAGGATACCACCAGCTGAAGATCCGAGAACAGGATATACCTAAGACAGCTTTTACCACAAGGTACGGGCTGTATGAGTACACGGTTATGTCGTTTGGATTGACTAATGCCCCTGCCTATTTCATGAGTATGATGAATAAGGTGTTCATGGAGTTCCTCGATAAGTTTGTTGTGGTGTTCATTGATGATATTTTGGTATACTTGAAGAATGAAGAGGAGCACAAGGAGCATTTGCGTCTAGTTCTCGAGAAGCTCAGGGAACATCAGTTATATGCCAAGTTCAGCAAATGCGAGTTTTGGTTGAAGGAAGTTGGATTCCTTGGACATGTTATATCAGGAGAAGGTATAGCAGTAGACCCTATCAAGGTTCAGTCAGTCACTGAGTGGTTGGCACCCACCTCAGTTGGAGAGTCCGCAGTTTTCTGGGACTCGCAGGATATTATAGGAGGTTCATTGAGAATGTTTCCAAGATTGCGAAACCCATGACACAGTTGTTGAAGAAGGACACCAAGTTCAAATTGACCGAGGAATGTGAAGCCAGTTTTCAGGAGTTGAAGAAACGTTTGGTTAAATGCCCCAGTGCTGATTCTTCCGGATATACGCAAGGATTTCCAAGTGTATTGCGATGCTTCTCGCCAAGGACTTGGAGGTGTACTTATGCAAGAAGGAAGAGTTGTTTCATATGCCTCACGACAGCTTCGACCTCATGAGTTGAATTATGCCACGCATGATTTGGAGTTAGCAGCCGTAGTACATGCGCTCAAGACCTGGAGACATTTTCTTATTGGAAACCGTTGTGAGGTGTACACGGATCATAAGAATTTGAAGTACATTTTCATGCAGAAGGAGCTGAATCTCACGCAAAGGAGATGGTTGGAGTTTATAAAGGATTATGATATGAAGTTGCATTATCATCCAGGAAAGGCCAATGTCGTAGCAGACGCTTTGAGCCGGAAGAGTTATGTCAATACCCTCGTAAGCGGAGGATTACCGCAGGAGTTAGTCGACGATCTCAAGGAACTTCGTTTGGAGATAGTTCCAAGAGGTTTTTTGTAGCTATGGAGGTTCAGTCAACATTATTGGGAAGGATTCAAGAAGCTCAAAAGGATGACAAGGAGATTGCTGAGATGAAGGAGAAGATGAGCAAAGGAAAAGTCAAGGGTTTTCGAGAGGATGAGCACGGAACTTTATGGTTTGAGGATCGAGTATATGTACCCAATAATGCAGAGATCAGGAAGTTAATACTTCAGGAAGCTCATGACTCGCCATACTCGATACACCCCGGAAACACCAAGATGTATTTGGATTTGAAGGAGCGTTTCCGGTGGACAGGTATGAAGAAGGATATTGCCGAGTATGTAGCCGTATGTGATGTATGTCAGAGAGTAAAGGCACAACATCAGAAGCATGCAGGATTATTACAACCTATATATGCTGATACCTGAATGGAAGTGGGATAAATTTGGCATGGATTTCATTACCGGATTACCCAGGACACGATCGGGATATGATTCTATCTGGGTAGTAGTTGATCGGTTGACCAAAGTGGCTCACTTTATCCCCGTGAAAACCACTTATACGAGTGCAAATTTGGCCAAGATATATATGACTAGGATCGTATGTCTGTATGGAGTTCCGAGGACCATCGTATCAGATAGAGGAACACAGTTTACCTCGAAGTTTTGGAATCGGTTGCACCAGACTTTTGGTACCAGGCTAGAGTTCAGTACAGCCTTTCACTCGCAGACAGATGGACAGACCGAGAGAGTCAATGATACGCCTCCGTCGTATCTATAATTTTTGATTGTTCCATGCCAATATTCTACAACTTTCATATACTTTTGGCAACATTTTATAGTATTTTTGGGACTAACATATTGATCCAGTGCCCAGTGCCAGTTCCTATTTGTTGCATGTTTTATGTTTCGCAGAAACCCCATATCAAACGGAGTCCAAACGGGATAAAAACGGATGGAGAATATTTTTGGAATATTTGTGAAATATGGGAAGAAGAATCAATGCGAGACGGTGCCCGAGGGGACCACGAGGCAAGGGCGTGCCTGCCCCCTGGGCGCACCCCTGACCCTCGTGGCCCCCCGTAAGGCGGTTGCTGCTCTTCTTTGGCCGCAAGAAAGCTAATTTTCAGAGAAAAATCTAGGCGAAGGTTTCAATCCAATCGGAGTTACGGATCTCTGGATATATAATAAACGGTGAAAGGGCAGAATCCCAGAGCACAAAAACAGAGAGAGATAGAGAGACAGATCCCATCTCGGAGGGGCTCTCGCCCCTCTCATGCCATGGAGACCAAGGACCAGAGGGGAAACCCTTCTCCCATATAGGGAGAAGGTCAAGGAAGAAGAAGAAGGAGGGGGGCTCTCTCCCCCTCGCTTCCGGTGGCACCGGAGTGCCACCGGGGCCATCATCATCACCGCAATCTTCACCAACAACTTCACCACCATCATCAGCAACTCTTCCCCCCTCTATGCAGTGGTGTAACCCCTCTTTTACCCACTGTAATATCTACTTAAACATGGTGCTCAACGCTATATATTATTTCCCAATGATGTATGGCTATCCTATGATGTTTGAGTAGATCCGTTTTGTCCTATGGGTTAATTGATGATCGTGATTGGTTTGAGTTGCATGTTTTATTATTGGTGTTGTCCTATGGTGCTCTCCGTGTCGCGCAAGCGTGAGGGATCCCCGCTGTAGGGTTTGCAATATGTTCATGATTTTCTTATGGTGGGTGGCGTGAGTGACAGCAGCACATACCCGAGTAAGTAGGTTGTTTGCGTATGGGAATAAAGAGGACATGATACTTTAATGCTATGGTTGGGTTTTACCTTAATGATCTTTAGTAGTTGCGGACGCTTGCTAGAGTTCCAATCATAAGTTCATATGATCCAAGTAGAGAAAGTATGTTAGCTTATGCCTCTCCCTCATATAAAATTGCAATAACAATTACCGGTCTAGTTATCGATTGCCTAGGGACAAATAACTTTCTCGTGACAAAAAGCTCTCTACTAAAACTAATTTAGTTGTGTCTTTATCTAAACAGCCCCTACTTTTTATTTACGTGCTCTTTAATATCTTGCAAACTTATCCAACAACACCTACAAAGTACTTCTAGTTTCATACTTGTTCTGGGTAAAGCGAACGTCAAGCGCGCGTAGAGTTGTATCGGTGGTCGATAGAACTTGAGGGAATATTTGTTCTACCTTTAGCTCCTCGTTGGGTCAGACACTCTTACTTATCGAAAGAGGCTATAATTGATCCCCTATACTTGTGGGTTATCAAGACCTTTTTCGGGCGCCGTTGCCGGGGAGCAATAGCGTGGGGTGAATATTCTCGTGTGTTCTTGTTTGCTTTATCACTAAGTAGATTTTATTTGCTGTTCTAAGTTGTTCTCTATCTTTAGTTATGGATATGGAACACGAAATACCAAAAAAATTAGGTGTACTTGCTGCTCATGGAGATGGGGAACCTCCTAAAACCCTCGATGCTCGTTATGTGATACTCCCTCCGTTCGGAATTACTTGTCGCAGAAATGGATGTATCTAGATGTATTTTAGTTCTAGATACATCCATTTCCGAGACAAGTAATTCCGAACGGAGGGAGTAGATATTACGTACTACTTTGATAATCCTGAGAAAACTCCATTCAATTTGGTAATGGGAGACACGTTGGATCAACATGAATACTTTAGGGATTATCGCTTGACAAAAAGGGAAACTATTATGGGATCAAATTTATATGTTGAAGTGGTATGCTAGGCAACTATGCTTGAGATATGATTATACTTGTTGCTCTAGGATGAAGTCTCCACACCTTCCCTTTTCATGCAAATTTAATGATAATGAAACATTGGCTTCTTATGCTAGAGGTATATATGATTGCTATGATGTGGAACAAATAGAAGAATTCATTGCGTTTATGGGTGCTTATGAAATTGAATCTTCGTTTGAAGAGTGTGAAAATCTTTATGATGCTGTTTATAGACCTGAAAATTTAGCTATCCTTAAATATAGATATGAGAATTATGAATACAATGTCGATATTGATGCGTTTATTGAGAAAGTCTCCGCTGTCCAAGAAGAGACTAATATTTTTGCAGGAGTCTATGGAAGAAGAAATTGATATAACTGTGAGCTCATTGGATGAAAAAGATGAGGAGGAGAGCGAAGAACAAAAGGAGGAAGAGCAGATTGATCACCCGTGCCCACCTTCTAATGAGAGTAACTCTTCAACTCATACATTGTTTAATTTCCCTTCGTGCTTACCGAAGGATGATTGCTATGATGATTGTTATGATCCCGTTGATTCTCTTGAAATATCCCTTTTTGATGATGCTTGCTATGCTTGTGGCCAAGATGCCAATATGAATTATGCTTATGGAGATGAACTTGCTATAGTTCCTTATGTTAAACATGAAATTGTTGCTATTGCACCCACGCATGATAGTCCTATTATCTTTTTGAATTCTCCAAACTACACTATATCGGAGAAGTTTGCCTTTATTAAGGATTATATTGATGGGTTGCCTTTTACCGTTGCACATGATGATTTTGATGAGTATAATATGCATGTGCTTGCTGCTCCTACTTGCAATTATTATGAGAGAGGAAATATATCTCCACCTCTCTATGTTTCCAACATGATAAAATTGCAAGAAACTGTTTATACTATGCATTGGCCTTTACTATGTGTGCATGAATTGTTCTTTTATGACATGCCGATGCATAGAAAGAGAGTTAGACTTCGTTGTTGCATGATATATGTTAATTTGTGCTCACTACTAAATTACAAATCATTGTTAATTAAAATTGGCTTTGATATACCTTGGGATCCGGATGGATTCACTACTTGAGCACTATATGCCTAGCTTAATGGCTTTAAAGAAAGCGCTGACAGGGAGATAACTCGAAAGTTTTAGAGAGTCATTTATTTCTGTTGAGTGCTTTTATATAGTTTAAAGACAAAAAATAAATAAAGAGGGGAACCCAAAACTTTTTCAGAAAAGGAAAGTGAAAGTGAGAGAGACAAGCATTGTTGAAGTGGGAGAGCTCCTTGAACTTTGTTCATGCTCACGGAAACTTTGTGAATCTTGATTACAGAAACTTTTCAACAAAAATAATTGTCCCCTTGTACAATTCTATTGTATTATAAAAATAATGTGCCAAGATTTGCCTTTAGGAAGTTTACAATGCTTGTTGGTTTGTGCGGTGCAGGACAGAAACTTTGGCTGTAGTGCGTGATTTTTAATTTTTTACTGGAACGTCGAATGGTTATGAAAGTTCTTGCACTGCCTTTCTATACAAATTGTTTATTTTTCATAATTTTGGCATAAATTTTGAAGTACCAGAAGTATGGTTAATGTTCAGATTGTTACAGACTGTTCTGTTTTAGACAGATTCTGTTTTTGATGCATAGTTTGCTTGTTTTGATGAAACTATCAATTCCTATCAGTGGATTAAGCCATGAAAAAGTTATATTACAGTAGATATAATGCAAAAAAAATATGAATTGTTTTGCAACAGTACTTAGAGTAGTGATTTGCTTTATTATACTAACGGATCTTACCGAGTTTTCTGTTGAAGTTTTGTGTGGATGAAGTGTTCGATGATCGAGAAGGTCTCGATATGAGGAAAGGGAGGAGAGGCAAGATATCAAGCTTGGGGATGCCCAAGGCACCCCAAGTAAATATTCAAGGAGACTCAAGCGTCTAAGCTTGGGGATGCCCCGGAAGGCATCCCCTCTTTCTTCAACAAGTATCGGTATGTTTTCGGATTCGTTTCGTTCATGCGATATGTGCAAATCTTGGAGCTTCTTTTGCATTTAGTTTTCATTTTTATTTTATGCACCATGCTGATATGAGATAGTCCTTGGTTGATTTATAGAACGCTCATTGCACTTCACTTATATTCTTTGAGTATGGCTTTATAGAATGCTTCATGTGCTTCACTTATATCATTTGAAGTTTGGATTGCCTGTTTCTCTTCACATAGAAACCCGCCATTTGTAGAATGCTCTTTTGCTTCACTTATATTTGTTAGAGCGTGGGCATATATTTTGTAGAAAGAATTAAACTCTCTTGCTTCACTTATATCTATTTAGAGGGATGACAGGAACTGGTCATTCACATGGTTAGTCATAAAATCCTACATAAAACTTGTAGATCACTGAATATGATATGTTTGATTCCCTGCAGTAGTTTTGCGATATAAAGGTGGTGATATTAGAGTCATGCTAGTTGAGTAATTGTGAAATTGAGAAATACTTGTGTTGAGGTTTGCAAGTCCCGTAGCATGCACGTATGGTGAACCATTATGTAACGAAGTTGGAGCACGAGGTATTTATTGATTGTCTTCATTATGAGTGGCGGTCGAGGACGAGCGATGGTCTTTTCCTACCAATCTATACCCCTAGGGGCATGCATAGTAGTACTTTGCTTCGAGGGCTAATAAACTTTTGCAATAAGTATATGAGTTCTTTATGACTAATGTGAGTCCATGGATTATACGCACTCTCACCCTTCCATCATTGCTAGCCTCTTCGGTACCGTGCATTGCCCTTTCTCACCTCGAGAGTTGGTGCAAACTTCGTCGGTACATCCAAACCCCATGATACGATGCGCTCTATCACACATAAACCTCCTTATATCTTCCTCAAAACAGCCACCATACCTACCTGTCATGGCATTTCCATAGCCATTCCGAGATATATTGCCATGCAACTTCCATTATCATCATATACATGACTTGAGCATTTATTGTCATATTGCTTTGCATGATCGTAAGATAGCTAGCATGATGTTTTCATGGCTTGTCCATTTTTTGATGTCATTGCTATGCTAGATCATTGCACATCCCGGTACACCGCCGGAGGCATTCATATAGAGTCATATCTTTGTTCTAGTATCGAGTTGTAATATTGAGTTGTAAGTAAATAAAAGTGTGATGATCATCATTATTAGAGCATTGTCCCAAGTGAGGAAAGGATGATGGAGACTATGATTCCCCCACAAGTTGGTGCAAACTTCAGTTATTATGACACGCTTCATCATTGTCATATTGCTTTGCGTGATAATGTAGTTGACATCGTATTTGTGGCAAAGCCACCTTCATAATTATTTCATACATGTCACTCTTGATTCATTGCATATCCCGGTACACCGCCGGAGGCATTCACATAGAGTCATATTTTGTTCTAAGTACCGAGTTGTAATTCTTGAGTTGTAAGTAAATATAAGTGTGATGATTTTCATTATTAGAGCATTATCCCATGTTAGGAAAGGATGATGGATACTATGATTCCCCCACAAGTCGGGATGAGACTCCAGACATAAAAAAAGGGAGAAAGGCCAAAAAAAGAGAAGGCACAAAAAACAAAAAATGAGAGAAAAAGAGAGAAGGGGCAATGTTACTATCCTTTTACCACACTTGTGCTTCAAAGTAGCACCATGTTCTTCATATAGAGAGTCTCTTGAGTTATCACTTTTATATACTAGTGGGAATTTTCATTATAGAACTTGGCTTGTATATTCCGATGATGGGCTTCCTCAAATGCCCGAGGTCTTCATGAGCAAGCAAGTTGGATGCACACCCACTTAGTTTCAGTTTGAGCTTTCATATACTTATAGCTCTAGTGCATCTGTTGCATGGCAATCCCTACTCCTCACATTGACATCAATTGATGGGCATCTCCATAGCCCGTTGATTAGCCGCGTCGATGTGAGACTTTCTCGTTTTTTGTCTTCTCACACAAACCTCCATCATCATATTCTATTCCACCCATAGTGCTATGTCCATGGCTTGCGCTCATGTATTGCATGAGGGTTGAAAAGGCTGAAGCACGTTAAAAAGTATGAACCAATTGCTCGGCTTGTCATCGGGGTTGTGCATGATTTGAATGCTTTGTGTGCTGAAGATGGAGCATAGCCAGACTATATGATTTTGTAGGGATGAGCTTTCTTTGGCTATGTTATTTTGATAAGACATAATTGCTTGGTTAGTATGCTTGAAGTATTATTGTCTTAATGTCAAATGATAGACTATAGGTTTGAATCACTCGTGTCTTAATATTCATGCCATGATTAGATTACATGATCAGGATTATGCTAGGTAGCATTCCACATAAAAAAATATGCTTTTTATCATTTACCTACTCGAGGACGAGCAGGAATTAAGCTTGGGGATGCTGATACATCTCCGTCGTATCAATAATTTTTGATTGTTCCATGCCAGTATTCTACAACTTTCATATACTTTTGGCAACTTTTTATACTATTTTTGGGACTAACATATTGATCCAGTGCCCAGTTCCAATTTGTTGCATGTTTTATGTTTCGCAGAAACCCCATATCAAACGGAGTCCAAATGGGATAAAAATGGACAGAGAATATTTTTGGAATATTTGTGAAATATGGGAAGAAGAATCAACGCGAGACGGTGCCCGAGGGGGCCACGAGGCAGGGGGCGCGCCTGCCTCCCCTGGGCGTGCCCCTGACCCTCGTGGGCCCCCCGTAAGGCGGTTGCTGCTCTTCTTTGGCCGCAAGAAAGCTAATTTTCGGAGAAAAATCTGGGCGAAGATTTCAATCCAATCAGAGTTACGGATCTCCGGATATATAAGAAACGGTGAAAGGGCAGAATCCCAGAGCGCAGAAACAGAGAGAGACAGAGAGACAGATCCAATCTCGGAGGGGCTCTCGCCCCTCCCATGCCATGGAGACCAAGGACCATAGGGGAAACCCTTCTCCCATCTAGGGAGGAGGTCAAGGAAGAAGAAGAAGGAGGGGGGCTCTCTCCCCTCGCTTCTGGTGGCACCGGAGTGCCACCGGGGCCATCATCATCACCGCAATCTTCACCCACAACTTCACCGCCATCATCACCAACTCTTCCCCCCATCTATGCAGCGGTGTAACCCCTCTTTTACCCGCTGTAATCTCTACTTAAACATGGTGCTCAACGCTATATATTATTTCCCAATGATGTATGGCTATCCTATGATGTTTGAGTAGATCCGTTTTGTCCTATGGGTTAATTTATGATCGTGATTGGTTTGAGTTGCATGTTTTGTTATTGGTGCTGTCCTATGGTGCTCTCCGTGTCGTGCAAGCGTGAGGGATCCCCGCTGTAGGGTTTGCAATATGTTCATGATTTGCTTATGGTGGGTGGCGTGAGTGACAGAAGCACATACCCGAGTAAGTAGGTAGTTTGCGTATGGGAATAAAGAGGACTTGATACTTTAATGCTATGGTTGGGTTTTACCTTAATGATCTTTAGTAGTTGCGGACTCTTGCTAGAGTTCCAATCATAAGTGCATATGATCCAAGTAGAGAAAGTATGTTAGCTTATGCCTCTCCCTCATATAAAACTAGACAATTTCTCTCGCGTTGCTGCAGGAATATATGGTTGAAAATTTAACAATAATGATTTCAAGATTATAGTAAGTGGCACTTTCCATGATTAGGGCACTCTTTCTATAACATGGAATTAAGTTTCGAGTTGGGGGAAAGAATACACTCCACCACAACATAACCATGTAGCAAAGCAAATGGATTTTCTGTCCCTGGTTTCCTGGATTTTGTTTTACTTGTAGGGGTGAACAACCTGAATTCTCAATCAATCAAAGTTTGCAAATATATTATCAAGATGCTGCCATTACATATTTTCCAAGTACACCACACCCAAAATGGGAATTTCCATGTCAAATAGATGTTAGAGGAGAAAGCTCATAATTCAGAATAAAAAAAGTTTGCAATTGTATCATTGAGCAATACATGGATTATTTTTCCCTACAAAAATATGGATCACACGACATCATGAGATGTGGAAAAAGGACAGATGCGTCACCTAGCACAGTGGGGTAAGAATTCAGCCCACTATTGCATTCCATATTTATTCTCTGTGTAGATGAATATAAAATGCTGCCATGACACAGTACATAAACGATCACTCACCGACCGACAGTGAAAGAGCAAAAAATTGTCAAGAACATGAGTAAAAAATAAAAACTGACATGGTCATAGAGTTGAAGGCACCTCGATTGGTATTGGCCTCATGGCAAAGGAAAATGTCTTCGTTGTTGTGGCTCTTTAAATATTTCTTTAAGAAATGTCCCACTTTGGTAGCAGTAGAAAGGGAACATTACTAAAGAGATGTCAGATATTGAAAAGAGGAAGGTTAGAGCACCCAATCTACTCCTCAGTGGGCAAATCGACAATCATATTAAGAAAAATTGAATAATCTCATGAGTCTGCACCGATAGAAAAATGAGAATTGCATATATTGGGCAGAAATTTACATATGAATATAGCAACAAAAAAGTTAATGAATTGATATTGAACCATTTACAGCTAGAGAACCATAGATAGCCGATGATTATTTGCTAGAATTATGTCACAATGATAACCATGAAGGTCACAACAATAGGAAATGAACATAGCATTGTTAATCTGAAATCAGAAAATGATTTGGAATGTCATACCTTTAAGAGAAAACTCTGAAACACTGAAGGTAATTTAGCATTGAAGTAGTTCTTATGAGGAAATAGCTTAAATCACTTGAGCTTCCTATACATGAATTAACCTTTCGCTTCATCCATTTTGCCCTCTTTAATTAACACAATAATAGAAGATCGACAGATAACAAACACAAAGAGATGGACCTGTGGACTGCTCCTGTAAGTATATGTATGAAGAATCTCTGAACAAAACCTGATGCAAAGATATGAGTGAAATGCATTGTAGCAAATCGTCCAATTCTAATGTGTGATGTCTAACTGGCTATTGACTCATGGTCAAGTGGAGTATATATCAATAATAATAGTGGCCTTCAGATTTGATAATTATGAAAGGAAACCATTTACGTTGCAGACAGGAACAATGAAGCCCATGATAAATGTTCAGGTTACCAATTGAAATGAAATCCCACAAGCTTCCGGCTCTAATGATGTTGAGACAACATTAGAGAAATTAGATATCCTTACTGCAAAGAGCCCTTTTCTTCCACTCCCATCGCACGCCATGCCGACCGACTGACCGCGCTCCATGACGGGGCAAAGGCAGGAGGTCTAAGGGGCTCCACCACGGGCAGCAGCAAGAGTTCTTGCTGGTGCCGCGATGTCACAGACTTGGGTGTCGATGGCAGCGCGACCAGGTGAAGTCAGTACGGACGTCGGAGGTGGCCGGTCGAGCGAATCCCATCCGAGTGCCAACGACGAGCTGTAGGCGTGCGGCGATTCCTTGCTGGTGTCGGGATGGCACGGACAGGGGTGTGCAGGCAGCGTGACCGGGTGAAGTCCGTACGGACAGTCGGAGGTGGCCGTCTGAGCGAAGCCCATGTAGGTGTGAAGTGTGCGATGGTGCCATGACGCATCGGACGGGGTGTGGATGACAGCCAACCGGGTGAAGTCCATACAGACGGTCGGAGGTGGCCGGCCGAGCGAAGCCCATGCGGGCACCAACGACACGCCGAGGCTTGCGGCATCGGCGACTCCGTCCAGGTGCTGCGTGGTGACGCATCATCCAGCCCCATCTTGGCGTCGAGATCGCTCGTGTCGGCGCTCAGTTGTCGTGGCTGCAACTCAACCGAAGATGCATCTTTGGGGTCTAGGCTCCTCTTCCAATTATTGTGAGCTGCTTCGTTTGTTACGAAGAGTAAACGTTGGGTCGCTTCGGTGTCTAGGATGGCTGTCTATCTCCCAAGATTTGTTTTATTTTAGATTTGGATGAGGTGGCAGATTTCTTAATTAAAAATTGTTATTTTTTCTGCTGAGGGGGCACATGCAAGGCTGTTACTGTTGGTTGACGTGGAGAAGAAAAAATAACGAAGAAATGAAGTGACATGGGTGGAATTTGCTGAGGTGGTTAGAAGATGATGTGGACGGGCTGCATGTTGAGAGAATAGGTAGTAGTGGGGATCAACTTCTTAAGAAAGTAAGATTGCAATAACAATTACCGGTCTAGTTATTGATTGCCTAGGGACAAATAACTTTCTCGTGACAAAAATCTCTCTACTAAAACTAATTTAGTTGTGTCTTTATCTAAACAGCCCCTACTTTTTATTTACGTTCTCTTTACTATCTTGCCAACTTATCCAACAACACCTACAAAGTACTTCTAGTTTCATACTTGTTCTGGGTAAAGCGAACGTCAAGTGTGCGTAGAGTTGTATCGGTGCTCGATAGAACTTGAGGGAATATTTGTTCTACCTTTAGCTCCTCGTTAGGTTCGACACTCTTACTTATCGAAAGAGGCTACAATTGATCCCCTATACTTGTGGGTTATCAGTCAATCAGATTCTGGAGGACATGTTGAGAGCTTGTGCGCTATATTATGGATCTAGTTGGGACGATAATTTGCCTTACGCAGAGTTCTCATATAACAATAGTTATCAGGCTAGTTTGAAGATGGCACCCTTCGAAGCCTTGTATGGAAGGAGGTGCAGGACACCGTTAATGTGGGATGAAGTTGGAGACCGTCAGTTGTTTGGACCAGATTTGATCAAGGAATCTGAGGAGAAGGTTAAGTTGATTCGTGATAGACTGAAGATAGCTCAGTTCAGGCGGAAGAGTTATGCCGATACAAAACGCAAGGGGGTAGTCTATGAAATTGGTGACAGAGCATATCTTTGTGTGTCACCACTCCGAGGAGTTAAACGATTTGGAGTTAACGGAAAGTTAGCCCCGAGGTTTGTAGGACCATACTGAGTTTTGGAACGTTTGGGTGAAGTGGCCTACAAGTTGGAGTTACCCGAAGGACTGTCAGGAGTTCACGATGTGTTTCACGTTTCCCAGTTGAAGAAGTGCCATGTTGAGATGGCCGATATTCCTCTAAGAGATACAGTGCCCCTGGAAGCAATTCAGTTGGATAGTGACCTAACCTACAAGGAGAAACTAGTCAAGATTCTCGAGTTTGCCAGCCGAGTTACACGCAGCAAGGTTATCAAGTTTTGCAAAGTTCAGTGGAGCCACCATACCGAGGAAGAAGCCACCTGGGAGCGAGAAGAAGACCTACAAAAAGATCACCCGCACCTATTTTATAGCCAACCCGAATCTCGAGGGCGAGATTCATCTTAAGGGGGTAGGTTTGCAACATCCCAATTTTCAATTTGGGTGTTATACATAGGTCATCACATGCATATCATATTTTATTTGCATTTTGGTTGTGATCCTAGAAATCTTAAGTAACTCAAGGACACAAGGAGAGAGTTGGGGATTTTGTTTATTTTCATATTTGAATTTTTCTCAAATCTGAAAAGAGGATCAATTTGGTTTTAATATTTTCTCCCCAATTATTTCCAATATTAAAAATAAATGAGAGAAGATAATATGACTTCTTCAAAAGAGAGGAATATTGGAGGAGAAATTTTAAAATCAAATAAATGTTTATTTGTATTTTATTTGCTATTTTATTTGAATTAGAAAAATATGCATTTTTGAAAATTGCATTTTAGGCCAGAAAAATGTTCACCTTGTTCTAAATATTAGGTTTCGACGGTGAAAATTGTTTTTGGCATTTTTAGAATTTTTTTATACTTTATTAGGACTTTCTTCGGGCGAGATTTTATTTAAAAAAAACTTTTCCCGCCCGACTGGGCCGAAGCCCAGCCGAGCCGGGCCGCAGCCCACGTCGCCGCCGCCTTCCTCCTGCGCCGCCGCACGGACGCCGAGGAGTCCGGCTCGGACTCCCCATGGCCGCCCCCTCCTGCAAGGCAACCCCCGCCTCCTATAAGTACCGCCGCCTCGCCGCCGCCTCCACCCCGTCCCGAGCCGCCGCTGCTGTTGCTGTTGCGCGCCGCCGCCGCACCCCGCCGCCTGAGCCGCGCCGCCCGCCGACCGCAAGCCGCCGCTTGACGCCACGCCGGAGCCCCGCCTCGCCGATCCCGCCGCCGTTGACCCGCTGGTTTTTTTAAGAACCGGTAAAGACCGCCGAACCGACGCCCCGTTTTTTTGGTTTTTTCCTTAGATCGGTTTTTTTCGGTTTCACTAATTAGCGAACGCTCTCTCTTTAGTTCGTCTTAACGAACATATTCATTTGTTTGTTTCTGTTAGCGAACGTTCGTTCGATAAGTTTTTCTTTTTATTTTATTTTTTGGCCAGGGACCTATCCGCGATTATTTTTATTGCAGATTAGCCCCTGATCTTTAAACCCTTGCAACTTTTTGCTTGTTTATCCAAATCCAGTGAAACCAACGCCAATATCTTCGTCTCGGACGCCTCTTTCTAGATAATCAACTTGAACATGATTTTGACAATTTAAAATTTGGTTTCAAGCAGATTTGAATTCGAACTTCTTTTGATCGTAGTTGAGTTTCGTAGCTCCGATTCGATTGTTTCTTTTTGCAAATCGAAGCTCTTCAGTTGAACTTTCAGTTTGGATCTTTTCTTCTGAGTTTTACCCTTGCATCTTATGCTTGAGTACTTATGTATGCTATTGTTTATTTGCGATAGAGTTTCCGGAGTGCGAAGCGTGCTACTACAAGTCACTAGCGTTTTTAGATCGTCAGCAAGGCAAGTAACACTTTGATCATACCCTTTTAATACCTAGTTTTTATGCATTAGTTCCAACTCTCAAACATTGCATGGTTAGGATTTGTTAACATGTGGGTATTGGGAGGTAGATGATGAGGTAGAACCTATTGTCCTTTATTTCAAACCTTGGGAGTTACTTCTACGTTATGCTTATACTGTTAAGCTATGCTCGTAGACGTGGATTGGTTTGAGTGAATCCATGACAAATGTGAGAGTTGTAAACTAATGGTTAACTTAAGGTGGCTAATTTAATACACATCTGGGTGTATTGGTTGAGGCACCCTGGAGCATCCAGTGGTTGTCTGGGCACCTGGAGCAATCTAGCGATGTCCTAGGATATCCCGGAGTACCCGTGTGATCATCCTATGGTTCGCCACCCAGGCTCAAAGGGATCATAAGATTATTCGTGCTAGAAACTTCCGTGTGCAGCCACAAGCCATTATGGGCTCTGGCATAGTTGAGTAAGTTGTGGGAACCCTTTCCATGATGGGCTAGCAGATGTAGGGCATTGTAGGTGTACCGGCCTATCGATTGGTTAAGGGGACCTCTTCGGAAAGACTGTGTCTCGGTCATCCGTTTCTCAAACATCATGTAGTGCGAGAAATCCAACGGAGGAGATCGAGTCTTGTAAGGAAAAGTGCGCAAACCTCTGCAGAGTGTACAAACTAATCATGATTAGCCGTGTCCCCGGTTATGGACATCTTGAGTATCTCGTTCTTGAATTCTTGATTTGATCTCATCACTTTACTTAATTAATTTTTGCTGGGTTGTTAATATTGTTTAGTTGGATGAACCTTCTCAATGTTTATCAACTAACTTCGTAGTTAAATAAAATATATTCCTTTGTTGTAGGGAAAAACTAGCTTTCTCCAAAAATAACCATAGAGCCTCCACCAGCCAAATATGCATATAGTTATAGCTGTCACATGTTCATTGCTCTATAGTGTTATTTTGCCAGCATATTCCATGTGCTAACCCGTTTCGGGCTGCAACGTATTATATTGCACACTTTTCAGACAAAGAGTAAGGTGCGCTAGGTCGTTGTCGTGCACTCAGCTATGTCGTTGGAGTTGATGGACTCATTTACCTTGGATGCTTCCGCAGTTATCTTATTTAGATGGCCTTAAGCCATATTATTGTAATAAGTCCTCTTTTGAGACATTCGATATAATAAGTGTGTGATTGAACTCTGTTATAAAATCCTTCAAATACCGTGTGTGTCAGCATTACCGATCCAGGGATGACACTTATACACAGAGATTTGACAGTCTAAGGTTGGATCGCTACACATGGCTTACGCTCATGTATTGCCTGAGGGTTGAAAATGCTGAAGTGCGTGAAAAAGTATGAACCAATTGCTTGGCTGACACGAGGGTACTACATGATTTATACTTTGTGTTAAGTAAGACAAAGCATGACAAGACTATACGATTTTGTAGGGATAACGTTCTTTAGCATTGATATTTTGAAAGACATGATTGTTTGTTGGGATGCCCGAGTATTGATGTCTTTATGTCAAATTATAGACTATTGCTTTGAATCACTTATGTCTTAATATTCATGCCATGATTAGATATATGATCAACTTTATGCTACGTAGCATTCCACATCAAAAGTTATCTTTTTTATCATTTACCTACTCGAGGACGAGTAGGAATTAAGATTCGGGATGCTGATACGTCTCCGTCGTATCTATAGTTTTTGATTGTTTCATGCCAATATTATACAACTTTCACATATTTTTGGCAACTTTTTATATGATTTATTGGACTAACCTATTGATCCAGTGCCCAGTGTCAGTTCATGTTTGTTGCATGTTTTTTGTTTCGCAGAAAATCCATCTCAAACGAAGTCCAAACACGATAAAACTTTACAGAGAATTATTTTGGAATATTTATGATTTTTGGGAGGTGGAATCAGTGCAAACGGGGGCCCACAATGACCACAACCCACCAGGGCGCGTCGGTCACCCCCAGACGTGCCCAGGTATCTTGTGCCCTCCTCGAAGGTTGGTTGGGGCCCTTCTTATGGCGCAAGAAAGCTAATTTATGTAAAAAATCATGTTAAAATTTCAGCGCAATCGGAGTTACGGATCTCCGGGAATTTAAGAATCCATGAAGGGCCAGATCCGGGGAGCGAAACAGAAGAGAACAGAGAGGGAGATCCAATCTCGGAGGGGCTCCCGCCCCTCCGCCGCCATGGAGTCCATGGACCAGAGGGGAAACCCTCCTCCCATCTAGGGGGGAGGACAAGGAAGAAGAAGAAGAAGGAGTGGGGCTCTCTCCCCCTCTCTCCCGGTGGCGCCGGAGTGCCGCCGGGGCAAGGATCGTGACGGCGATCTACATCAACAATCTTGCTACCGTCAACACATACTCCCTCCCCCTCTATGCAGCGGTGTAACACCCCTTCTCTCCGCTGTAATCTCTACTTAAACATGGTGATCAACTCCATATATTATTTCGCAATGATATTTGGCTATCCTATGATGTTTGAGTAGATCCGTTTTGTCCTGTGGGTTAATCGTGATCTTGGTTGGTATGATTGTATATTTTATTTTTGGCGCTTTCGTACGGTGCCCACCATCTCGCACAAACGTGATCCCCCCCCCCCCCGCTGTAGGGTGTTGCAATACGTTCATGATTCGCTTATGGTGGGTTGCGAGAGTGACAGAAGCTTAAACCCGAGTAGGTGGGTTGTTGCGTATGGGATAAAGAAGACTTGATACTTAATGCTATGGTTGGGTTTCACGACCTTAATGATCTTTAGTAGTTGCGGATGCTTGCTAGAGGTCCAATCATAAGTGCATATGATCCAAGTAGAGAAAGTATGTTAGCTCATGCCTCTCCCTCATATAGAATTGCAAGAATGATTACCGGTACTTGTTATCAATTGCCTAGGGACAAATGACTATCTTATTGACAAAAGCTATCCACTTTTATTACCTTGCAATTTATTCGTAGTTTTATTCTCGCAAAGTACTCGTAGTTTTATTCTTGCAGAATAGATTCATACTTGTTTTAGGTAAAGCAAACGTCAAGTGTGCGTAGAGTTGTATCGGTGGTTGATAGAACTTGAGGGAATATTTGTTCTACCTTTAGCTCCTTGTTGGGTTCGACACTCTTATTTATCGAAGAAGTCTACAAACGATCCCCTACACTTGTGGGTTATAAACTCTCATTATCAACCTTGCATCTTCTGGCATCAATATTATGAATATGTGTATCACCACAATCGAGATTCAAAAAAATAGACCAATCTTCAAGGGTGCATGACCATAAAAGATATTACTCATATAAACAGAACAACCATTATTCTTTGATTTAAATGAATAACCGTCTCGTGTTAAACAAGATCAAAATATAATGTTCATGCTCAACGCTGGCACCAAATAAAAATTATTCATGTCTAAAACTAATCCTGAAGGTAGATGTAGAGGTAGCGTGCCGACGGCGATCACATCGACCTTGGAACCATTCCCGACGCGCATCGCCACCTCGTCCTTAG
This sequence comes from Aegilops tauschii subsp. strangulata, assembly GCF_002575655.3. Taxonomy (NCBI): domain Eukaryota; kingdom Viridiplantae; phylum Streptophyta; class Magnoliopsida; order Poales; family Poaceae; genus Aegilops; species Aegilops tauschii. The sequence goes on from NC_053035.3 coordinate 360,765,233, forward strand.
CGAATCTTTGTTTAATATGTAGCCCCTTTTTCAAGTTACAAATATGAGCAACCGAACCAGTATCAAATACCCAGGCGCTATTACGAGCATTAGTAAGGTACACATCAATAACATGTATATCAAATATACCTTTGTTCACTTTGCCATCCTTCTTATCCGCCAAATACTTGGGGCAATTCCGCTTCCAGTGACCAGTCCCTTTTTAGTAGAAGCACTCAGTTTCAGGTTTGGTTCCAACTTTGTGCTTCTTCCCGGGAGTGGCAACTTGCTTGCCATTCTTCTTGAAGTTCCCCTTCTTTCCCTTGCCCTTTTTCTTGAAACTAGTGGTCTTGTTAACCATCAACACTTGATGCTCCTTCTTGATTTCTACCTCCGCAGCTTTGAGCATTGCGAAGAGCTCAGGAATTGTCTTATCCATCCCTTGCATATTATAGTTCATCATGAAGCCTTTGTAGCTTGGTGGCAGAGATTGAAGAACTCTGACAATAACACTATCATCTGGAAGATTAACTCCCAGCTGAGTCAAGATACCCAGACATTTTGAGTATGTGTTCACTGACAGAACTGTTCTCCTCCATCTTGTAGCTATAGAACTTGTTGGAGACTTCATATCTCTCAACTCGGGCATTTGCTTGAAATATTAACTTCAATTCCTGGAACATCTCATATGGTCCATGACGTTCAAAACGTCTTTGAAGTCCCGATTTTAAGCCGTAAAGCATGGCACACTGAACTATCGAGTAGTCATCGACACGCGACTGCCAGGCGTTCACAACGTTCGCAGTTGCTGGAGGGGGTGGCACACCTAGCGGTGCATCAAGGACATAATTTTTCTTTGCAGCAATGAGGATAATCCTCAAGTTACGGACCCAGTTCGTGTAGTTGCTACCATCATCTTTCAACTTAGCATTATCTAGGAATGCATTAAAATTCAAGGGAACAGTAGCACGGGCCATTGATCTACAACATAGATATGAAAAACTATCAGGACTAAGTTCATGACAAATTAAGTTCAATTAATCATATTACTTAAGAACTCCCACTTAGATAGACATCCCTCGAGTCATCCAAATGATACGTGATCCAAATCAACTAAACCATATCCAATCATCACGTGAGATGGAGTAGTCATCAATGGTAAACATCTCTATGTTGATCATATCTACTATATGATTCACGTTGGACCTTCGGTCTCCAGTGTTTCGAGACCATGTATGTACATGCCAGGCTCGTCAAGTTTAACCCGAGTATTCCGCATGTGCAAAACTGTCTTGCACCCGTTGTATGTGAACGTAGAGTATATCACACCCGATCATCACGTGGTGTCTCAACACGACGAACTGTCGCAACGGTGCATACTCGGAGAGAACACTTATACCTTGAAATTTTGTTAAGGGGTCATCTTATAATGCTACCGCCGTACTAAGCAAAATAAGATGCATATAAGATAAACATCACATGAAATCAAAATATGTGACATGATATGGCCATCATCTTGTGCTTTTGATCTCCATCTTCAAAGCATCGTCACGATCTCCATCGTCACTAGCTTTACACCTTGATCTCCATCGTAGCGTCGTGGTCGTCTCGCCAACTATTGCTTCTACAACTATCGCTAACGCATAGTGATAAAGTAAAGCAATTACATGGCGTTTGCATTTCATACAATAAAGAGACAACCATAAGGCTCCTGCCGGTTGCCAGTAACTTTTACAAAACATGATCATCTCATACAATAACGTATATCACATTATGTCTTGACCATATCACATCACAACATGCCCCGCAAAAACAAGTTAGATGTCCTCTACTTTGTTGTTGCAAGTTTAACATGGCTGCTACGGGCTTCTAGCAAGAACCGTTCTTACCTACGCGTTAAAACCACAACGGTGATTTATCAAGTTTGTTGTTTTAACCTTCAACAAGGACCGGCTGTAGTCAAATTCGATTCAACTAACGTAGGAGAAACAGACACCCGCCAGCCACCTTTATGCAAAACTAGTTGCATGTCTGTCGGTGGAACCGGTCTCATGAATGTGGTCATGTAAGGTTGGTCCGGGCCGCTTCATCCAACAATACCGCCGAATCAAAATAAGACGTTGGTGGTAAGCAGTATGACGATCACCAGCCACAACTCTTTGTGTTCTACTCGTGCATATCATCTACGCATAGACCTAGCTCGGATGCCATTGTTGGGAAACGTAGCATGCAATTTCAAAAAAAATCCTATGCTCAACCAAGATCTATCTAGGAGATGCATAGCACCGAGAGGGGGAGAGCATCTTCATACCCTTGAAGATCGCAAAGCGGAAGCGTTTATCAACGCGGTTGATGTAGTCGTACACCTTCACGATCTGTCCGGTCAAGTACCGAACATATGGCACCTCCGCGTTCAGCACTCGTTCAGCTCAATGACGTCCTCGCCTTCTTGATCCAGCAAGACTGGCAAAGTAGTAGATGAGTTCCGGCAGCACGACGGCATGGTGACGGTGTTGGTGAAGAATAATCTCCTCAGGGTTTCGCCAAGCACAACGGAAACTATGATGGAGGATAAACTAGAGGGGACGGGGTTGTTGGCACACGGCTTGGTGATTCTTGATGTGTCTTGGGTGCTAGCCCTGCCCCTCTATTTATATGTTGAGCTCTGGGGTCAAAACTTGGAGTACTCCTCAAACTCGGTTTTGCCCGAAAGGCAAGAGTCCTTCTCGGACTCCAGGGCTAGACGCCAGGGTTCCCATCGTCTACCCCCTAAACGCCAGGGTTCCTGGCGGCTAGCCTCTGGTCTTCGCGAAACTTCCTTTTGCACTTTCCAAAAGCCTTGTGGGCTTTCCCCTTTGGCCCAAATAAAGTGTACTCGTACCCAAACATTTCGGAAAACATCCGGAACCCCTTGCGGAAATCAAACACTACTATCCCATATATCAATCTTTACCTCCGGACCATTCTGGATCTCCTCGTCATGTCCATGATCTCATCTGGGACTCCGAATAACATTCGGTCACCAACATACATAACTCATATAGTACTATATCGTCAATGAATGTTAAGCGTGCGGACCCTACGGGTTCGAGAACTATGTAGACATGACCGAGACGCCTCTCCAGTCAATAACCAATAGCGGAACCTGGATGCCCATATTGGCTCCCACATATTCTACGAAGATCTTTATCGGTCGAACCTTATGACAACATACGTTATTCCCTTTGTCCATCGGTATGTTACTTGCCCAAGATTCAATCATCGGTATCTTCATACCTAGTTCAATCTCGTTACCGGCAAGTCTCTTTACTCGTTCCGTAATACATCATCCTGCAACTAACTCATTAGTCACTTTGCTTGCAAGGCTTCTTATGATGTGTATTACCGAGAGGGCCCAGAGATACCTCTTCGATGCTCGGAGTGACAAATCCTAATCTCGATCTATGCCAACCCAATAAACACCTTCAGAAATACCTGTAGAGCATCTTTATAATCACCTAGTTACGTTGTGACATTTGATAGCACATAAGGCATTCCTCTGGTATCCGGGAGTTGCATAATCTCATAATCGAAGGAATATGTATTTGACATGAAGAAAGCAATAGCAATAAACTGAACGATCATTATGCTAAGTTGACGGATGGGTCTTGTCCATCACATCATTCTCCTAATGATGTGATCCCGTTATCAAATGACAACTCATGTCCATGGTTAGGAAACCTTGACCATATTTGATCAACGAGCTAGTCAAGTAGAGGCTCACTAGGGACACGGTGTTTGTTTATGTATTCACACATGTATTTAGGTTTCCGATCAATACAATTCTAGCATGAATAATAAAAATTTATCATGAATAAGGAAATATAAAATAACAACTTTATTATTGCCTCTAGGGCATATTTCCTTCACAAATTTATTACGATCTATTTTAAATGAGGCCATGGATAACAATTTGATCGAATCACCTCTCAGGGCCATCTCTGACTTTCAGTTTGTTCAATATGCTGATGATACTACAATAGTTTTGCATGCATGCAGTCTTCAGATTCAATAAATTCAAAACCTCCTCATGCATTTTTCTTCTTACACTAGACTAAGAGTCAATTATGCAAAGTCTATCATGGTCCCTATTAATGTTAATAAGGCTAAAATGCAATAATTGACAAGTATCTTAGGATGCTCCATTAGATAAAGCCCATGGGTCTGATGCTTTCGTTCCTAATTTTGTTAAAGCATGTTACGGTATCACCGTTGAGGACTTTTATTGTCTCATTGATGATTTTTATTATGGCAAAGTCAACTTTTAGAGTATTATTTTTATCACCTTGATCCCAAAACATGATGCCCTAATGCAAGCTAATGATTTCAGACCTATTGCTTTATCGAATTGCCCATTAAGATTATCACCAAGCTATTGGCCAACATGTTAAAGTGGTTTTAAAGCTCATACACCAGAATCAATATGTTTTTCTTAAGGAGATCCATAAAAGATTGCCTTGCTTGGGCATATGAATACTTGCACCAATGCCATCAATCTGGAAAAGAAATAGTCATCGTTAAGCAAGATTTTTAAGAGGCTTTTGACATGACTGAACATCAAACTCTGAAAAAAAAATCTTGTTGCTAGAGGTTTTGGGCCAAGATGAATAAAGTGGATGGATATCTTTGGGTCTGGTCTTTTTGTTAGTTTTGCTCAATGGGGTACCAAGGAAACAATTTTTCTACAAAAAGGTACTAGACAGGGTGATCCCCTGTCACTTCTGATCCTTGTGCTAGCCGCAAATTTATTACAATTTATTTTAAATGAGGCCATGGATAACAATTTGATTGAATCATCTCTCAGAGCCATTTCCGACTTTCAGTTTGTTCAATAGGTAGATGATACTATAATACTTTCGCATGCGTGTAGTCTTCACATTCAATAAATTCAGAACCTCTTTTTATTCTTACACTGGACTCAGAGTCAATTATGCAAAGTCTATCATGGTCCCTAGTAATGTTAATGAGGCTAAAATTCAAGAATTGGCAAGTATCTTAGGATGCTCCATTGGCAGCTTCCCTATCACATGTGTGGGATTGCCCGTTTGCACTTGCAAGCCTAGAGTAGAAGAGTTCACACCAATGACGCGGAATTGAAAGAAGATTGGTTGGTTGCTCCAGACTACTTTCATATGGAGAAAACTTACACTTGTTAAATCTATTTTTACTAGTCTTCCAAATTTCTTCAGGTGATCTCTGGCATTACATATCTCTATGGTCGATCAAGTAAATAAATACATGCGAACTAAGCATAGCTCAGATGGTTAGGTTTCTTGTGGTGGGACCATCCCACCATGGTTCAAGTCCTAGACTTGGCACTGATGCTCGCGTTTTCCTGAATTTATTTCAGGCTTTCCGACGGTATTCGTTCAGTGGGAGGAGACGTCCTCGTGGACTATGAGGGGCATGTGGTGACTTTGTCAATCTTAAGATGTGATGTCGGCTCACTATCTCAGAGGTGCTTCATGGGGTAGGATGTGCTTGCATTCATATAAGTGTATGTGGGCATTTACGATTATACGATGTTAAAAACATGTAAATAAATACACCAAACACTGCTTTTGGAGGAAATATGTCATGGACGACAAGTGATCTGCCCTGATTTCTTGGGACACAGTTTATAAACCAAAGGACAAAGGAGGCTTGGGAGTTTTTGATATTGAACCACATAATAAGACCCTGCATATCAACAGGGGAGGCGTTTTGGCTCCCCGGTGTATTTGCACCCGGATGAACAATAAAAGGAAAAGAATCTAAAAAAATTATGATTTTTTAGATGTTCATGTTAGTGTCACAAGCATGCTTGACAATTTTCATGCGAAACGGAGTAGCAATCTTTACTATGCTAAAGCGAGAATTGCTATGTAGTTAAAAAAATGACGGAAATATTATCATGCTTCGTTGAGTAATTGCCATGCGCTCGATCAGGATCTGACGGTCCAAAGGACGTTCGCTGGGATTGCTTAAAGATCTGATGTTCGCTGGTCATCAAATTCCAAAAAAAAGTTGAAAGCGAATATGGCAGGAGTCGAGGAGAGGCACACACATGAACAAAGAGAAGATAGAACATGGGATCCGTTTTTCTTTTCCTAGGGAAAGTGCAAATCTATTCATGACACAGAGAAACAGATAATCTTTCGAAATTTGATACACAATCACGCATAAAAAATGCTACACGCACGGGCTGATTACAGGGTTGCAACGGACCCTTCCAACTAACTAATCTTGCCCCCTCTCCCTGCTAGGATCAGCCAAAGCCGGCGGCCACGGCAACTTGTACGGGTGAGCTGCTCCGGCGTACTTGTTCCTCTCGTGATTGCGCTCCACTCGCATCGTGTCCAGCTCAACAGAGAACAGCCACGTCTCCTCGCTCGGTGTCAGCAGGACGTATCGAGTATTCGCGGAGACAATCATGGCTTCTTGCTGGAAAAAGCTCTCTTCGCGCCCCGGCAGCCCAAGGGTGGCCTCCGGCAACCTCAGCTGCATCTCTAGCGACCACTCATCGTCGTCGTCGCTGTCTGGGCGCCGCCGTGCAAACACCTTAAGCTCGTTGTTTATCAGGCGGATGACGCGCAGCACGCCGTCCTCGCCGCCCACAACCCGAGAGATCCCCTTGTGGGATGGCCACCATAAGGCCTCCGGCAATGTGGCGGTTGAGAACTCCGCCGTGGACTCATCAAGAACAAGTACATCGGTGTCACTTCCTTCGATTCCCCAATATATAGTGCCATTTGCACGCCCTACGAAATTTTCGGGGCCGAGCGTTGATGGGAGCTCGATGTCGCCGGTGATCGCGCTGGACACGAGGCGCCACCCGCCGTCGCTGCCGGTGGAGAAGATGCAGGCAGTGGTTCTGTCGAAGGCAGCGAGGACCCTGAAGTTGGACATGCTGACGCGGCGGTCCGCGTCGTCGCCGTCAAGCAGGAACGCACCGAGGCGACGCCGGAACACGCCAAGCCAGATGATCCCCTGGTAGAGTCCGGTGAGCGGCTCGCAGACGCTGTCCGCGATGTCCCATGACCCGCTGTCCGGGAGGAAGTCGAGGGAGAAGCGCCTGCCGTCGACGGCGACCGGCGAGGACGGGACGAAGAGAGGTTGGCCGCCTTGGTCGGTGTGGTAGTCGCCGACGTGCGGCGCCCGCGGGCCGAAGCGGGCGAGGAAGCCGGGGTTCGCGACGACGCGGCACCACCGCTTGCACGCGGCCGCGGCGCGGACGAGGCACGGGGACGGGCCGAGGCGGACGAGGATGAGCTCGAAGAGATGGTCGGGGAGGTCCTGCACGGTGGTTGGTCCGGCCGTTTTCTTCTTCTTTTTGGGCCTGTTCTTGCCCCGCCGACGATGCCCCGCCGATGACGCCATATGCACGGGGAATGGCGTCTCTACTTGTTCGATATCTGTTGCGAAGTTCCTGTCCAGATAAACTACATGGCACGGCCGGCCGTTGGGCGTTGACCCGAGGTGCCCGAGAGCGCCGCGCCCTCCAAGTCCGTTTAGCCGGCGCCATCAGCGCACGTCAACGCGTCCCGCTGCGAAATTCCAGCTGGGCTAGAATAGACTGACTGGTTCTGCAAACCGATTTTTTTTAGAGTACGCCTAGGCGTACCATAACTTTATAGAAGGCAGAATTTCAGTTACAAGAAATTACACTCGCTGCAAACAACAAGAGTAGCGCAAACACCACACGAAAGACAAACAACACCGCCAAGCAAACTACAACACAGAAGAGCCTATCCAATCTAGACCACAACACCACGTCTCGACCAACGCCGAACACCTCCGAAGACCACCAACTCCTGCAGAGAACTTCACTTGTCGACGCACCATCCACTCTTATCGCCTAAGAGGAAGTGGCAAGTGAGTGGCAGGACTCGATCTGCTCCGAGAAAGCCGCCGTCTTGGGACACACCGGCGACGGGCGTACATAGATCATGGAACAAAGAGGATAGCGACGAACACCGGAGGGGAGCGTCGAGGAACTTGTCTCCACACACAATGCTCCCAGCAGAGGAACGGCGCCACGGACGCCGCCATTGTGCCGATCCAACACCGAAGCGAGGCTTTCGCCCGGAGACAACCACAACTCATAGTGAGCGAGGGACATGACAAACACGCCTCGACGACGCCTCCAATGAGGGGGATGACATCCACGGGTGCCATCGCCGCCGGCCCGACGAAAGCCAAGCAATATTTTCATCCGCGTGTCGCACCTCACCACGCCCCCTAGAATTGGGCAACACCATCCCAGAAGCTTCACACCGCCGCCACCGCAGCACTTCGCCGTCGCAGCTGCAAGCCGAGGGTCTACAACCGGCAACACAGCAAGGTGAACATCGGCCGCACCACCGACACCCAGCCTGGACAGGAACCGCAGCCATCCCGCACCACCGGCAAGGTCCAGGACCCCCTGCAATAGCCGTCGCCCACTCCAAGGGACAACCTTGCAAAGGTCGGACCTGCATCTCCACGAGGAACCAGTAGCACCGCAGGGAGAGCCTCACCGCTCACCAACGACACAGAGGTAGACGGCCGCTCGCTGCTCGCCAAGACTCCATCTTGGCCGAGCCATTGCAGCGCCACCGAAACCGGTCTGGCCATGGACTTGCACCGCTGCCTCCAGATTGCGCCACCGGCACCCGCGCACGCCAACACGCCGCTGCCTGCTCCAGCCAGGCCTGCCGCTCCACAAGCCCCCCTGCCGAGCTCCGGCCGCCAGCCCCGACTCCGGCACACGCAGATCTGACCGACCACAACACCGTCCAGAAGAAACGCCACGCCGCCACCGGCCCGCGCGCTCTGCCACCAGCCCGCGCGCTCTGCCACGACGCGCCGCCACCGGCCATCCACTACGCCGCCCGCCGCCACTTGCCTGCGCGCCCCGCCTGACGCGCCAGCCTCCGAGCTCCGCCACCGGTCGAGGAGGAGGGCCCCCCGCGGCCCCGCACCAGGAGAGGGCGGACGAGATCCCGCCGCCGCCGACACCGTGCGGGCATTGCCCGGCGGCGGCGGGTGGAGGGGAGGAGGGTGGGGCTGGGGGCGGCGGCTAGGGTTCAAGCGCCCGGGCCGCCCGTGGGGGGCGACACGGGGCCGAGACGAGGCACTATCATGTCAAGGCGATCGTTTCGTTGTCCACAATGCTGCACGTCCATCTCAAAATGTCAGCGGTTTGAATTTTAATATCAGTGGTTAGGGACCAGGGAATTTCCGCGTTTTTCGTTCTCACAGTAGTGAGATCATAGACACTAGCACTCAAGACATATTTTTATAGAATAAACTCACCCAGTTGAGGAATCAGGAATTCGCTCCCGACACGAGTCGAACCATGGCCACAAAGTGAGCTACCGCACACCCTTGCCACTATGCTAATGCCCAGTTCTCGTTTTTCGTTCTCTATTTCCTTGATTCGGTAGATAGTCTTTTTTTCCTTTTAAGGCTATTCCATAGATAGTCGTCCACGTCTTGCTCGCCGCCGGGGAAGACAGTGGCCGCAGAGGCACTCCCGCAGGCCAAGAGGATTGTACGGTTCGAAATTTAGTCAATTTTATGATTAATTTCAGAATCTAAATCATTATTAAAACTATTATTAACATGCAACAATCTAGCATACTAGAAGAACTAAACAATAGCTCGAGCGCGAAGTGAACAAGGGCTCGAGCACATCTACACCACCACCACAACATAAACTTACTCTCTCATGAAACAGTCTAGACCACCTGCACCCACCTGTTTCCAGTTTGCGATCTTCGAAATGACGTGAAGGACCAGTTGGCGCGGTCCAAGCTGCTTGTCGGTTCGGCCAAATACCCTCGTGTTCCTCAGTTTCCATAGGGACAGACGATCACAATGACAGGTCGAGCGAAACTCCCTTGGGCTTGGGTTCACCAAGGAGCAATGTTACTTGTGTTGTCGGTCTTAAGACTACACAAAGCGGGAGTAACATAGATGGTAACATCACACATATCTAAATAAAATAGATGATGTAACAAACAATTAATGAAGAAAGAGAGACATGTAGTAACATAGCTAGTACTATGAGTAACATCACACATACCAAGGCAAGATGAGTCTATAACCTAATAAATGAAGTGTTCATGAGACTAGCCACAATGGGGAGTAACTTAGACTAGTAACATGCATATGTTACTAGTCTATGTTACTACATCCACAGTGGAGAGTAACATATATGTGGTATCATGCAACACTTCATTTATTATACTATAGACTCATCTTATCTTGGTATGTGTGATATTACTCATACTAGTAGACTGCTCACAGTGGGGAGTAACATAGAGTAGTGCTACCTCTTGAGCACTGCGTTGGTTTCCCTTGAAGCGGAAAGGGTGATGCAGTAAAGTAGCGTAAGTACTTCCCTAAGTTTTTGAGAACCAAGGTATCAATCCAGTAGGAGGCCACGCACGAGTCCCTCGCACCTACACAAACAAATAAATTCTCGCAACCAACGCAATAAAGGGGTTGTCAGTCCCTTCACGGTCACTTACGAGAGTGAGATCTGATAGATATGATAAGATAATATTTTTGATATTTTATGATAAAGATGCAAAGTAAAATAAAAGCAAAATAAAAGGCAATGGAAATAGCTTGTTGTTGGAAGATTAATATGATGGAAAATAGACCCGGGGGCCATAGGTTTCACTAGTGGCTTCTCTCATGAGCATAAGTATTACGGTGGGTGAACAAATTACGGTTGAGCAATTGACAGAATTGAGCATAGTTATGAGAATATCTAGGTATGATCATGTATATAGGCATCACGTCCAAGACAAATAGACCAACTCCTGCCTGCATCTACTACTATTACTCCACACATCGACCGCTATCCAGCATGCATCTAGAGTATTAAGTTCATAAGAACAGAGTAACGCTTTAAGCAAGATGACATGATGTAGAGGGATAAACTCATGCAATATGATATAAACCCCATCTTGTTATCCTCGATGGCAACAATACAATACGTGCCTTGCTGCCCCTACTGTCACTGGGAAAGGACACCGCAAGATTGAACCCAAAGCTAAGCACTTCTCCCATTGCAAGAAAGATCAATCTAGTAGGCCAAACCAAACTGATAATTTGAAGAGACTTGCAAAGATAACCAATCATACATAAAAGAATTCAGAGGAGATTCAAATATTGTTCATAGATAAACTTGATCATAAACCCACAATTCATCGGTCTCAACAAACACACCGCAAAAGAAGATTACATCGAATAGATCTCCACAAGAGAGGGGGAGAACATTGTATTGAGATCCAAAAAGAGAGAAGAAGCCATCTAGCTAATAACTATGGACCCGAAGGTCTGAGGTAAACTACTCACACATCATCGAAGAGGCTATGGTGTTGATGTAGAAGCCCTCCGTGATCGATGCCCCCTCCGGCGGAGCTCTGGAAAAGGCCCCGAGATGGGATCTCACGGGTATAGAAGGTTGCGGCGGTGGAATTAGGTTTTTGGCTCCGTATCTGGTAGTTTGGGGGTACGTAGGTATATATAGGAGGAAGAAGTACGTCGGTGGAGTAACGTGGGGCCCACGAGGGTGGAGGGCGCGCCCAGGGGGTAGGCGCGCCCCCCTACCTCGTGCCCTCCTGGTTGATGTCTTGACGTAGGGTCCAAGTCCTCTGGATCACGTTCGTTCCGAAAATCACGTTCCCGAAGGTTTCATTCCGTTTGGACTCCGTTTGATATTCTTTTTCTGCGAAACTCTAAAATAGGCAAAAAACAGCAATTCTGGGATGGGCCTCCGGTTAATAGGTTAGTCCCAAAAATAATATAAAAGTGTATAATAAAGCCCATTAATGTCCAAAACAGAATATAATATAGCATGGAACAATCAAAAATTATAGATACGTTGGAGACGTATCAAGCATCCCCAAGCTTAATTCCTGCTCGTCCTCGAGTAGGTAAATGATAAAAACAGAATTTTTGATGTGAAATGCTACTTGGCATAATCTCAATGTAATTCTTCTTAATTGTTGTATGAATATTCAGATCCGAAAGATACAAGATAAAAGTTCAAATTGACATAAAAGTAATAATACTTCAAGCATACTAACTAAGCAATTATGTCCTCTCAAAATAACATGGCCAAAGAAAGTTCATCCCTACAAAATCATATAGTTTAGTCATGCTCCATTTTCGTCACACAAGAATGCTCTCATCATGCACAACCCCGATGACAAGCCAAGCAATTGTTTCATACTTTAGTAATCTCAAACTTTTTCCACCTTCACGCAATACATGAGCGTGAGCCATGGATATAGCACTATGGGTGGAATAGAATATAAGGATGGGGGTTATGTGGAGAAGACAAAAAAGGAGAAAGTCTCACATCAACGAGGCTAATCAATGAGCTATGAAGATGCCCATCGATTGATGTTAATGCAAGGAGTAGGGATTGGCATGCAACGGATGCCCTAGAGCTACAAATGCATGAAATCTCAACAAAAGAAACCAAGTGGGTGTGCATCCAACTTGCTTGCTCACGAAGACCTAGGGCATTTGAGGAAGCCCATCGTTGGAATATACAAGCCAAGTTCTATAATGAAAATTCCCACTAGTATATGAAAGTGACAAAACAAAAGACTCTCTATCATGAAGATTATGGTGCTACTTTGAAGCACAAGTGTGGTAAAAGGATAGTAACATTGTCCCTTCTCTCTTTTTCTCTCATTTTTTTCTTTTTTTGGCCTTCTTCTCTTTTTTATGGCATTTCTCTTCTTTTTATTTTTATTTTTTTCCTCACTTGGGACAATGCTCTAAAAATGATGATCATCACACTTCTATCTATTTACAACTCAATGATTACAACTCGATACTAGAACAAAGTATGACCCTATATGAATGCCTCTGGCGGTGTACCGGGATATGCAATGAATCAAGAGTGACATGTATGAAAAATTATGAATGGTGGCTTTGCCACAAATACGATGTCAACTACATGATCATGCAAAGCAATATGACAATGATGAGCGTGTCATGATAAACGGAACGGTGGAAAGTTGTATGGCAATATATCTCGGAATGGCTATGGAAATGCCATAATAGGTTGGTATGGTGGCTGTTTTGAGGAAGATATAAGGAGGTTTATGTGTGAAAGAGTGTATCATATCACGGGGTTTGGATGCACCGGCGAAGTTTGCACCAACTCTCAATGTGAGAAAGGGCAATGCACGGTACCGAAGAGGCTAGCAATGATGGAAGGGTAAGAGTGCGTATAATCCATGGACTCAACATTAGTCATAAAGAACTCACATACTTATTGCAAAAATCTACAAGTCATCAAAAACCAAGCACTCCGCGCATGCTCCTAGGGGGATAGATTGGTAGGAAAAGACCATCGCTCGTCCCCGACCGCCACTCATAAGGAGGACAATCAAAGAACACCTCATGTTTCAAATCTGTTACATAATGTTTACCATACGTGCATGCTACGGGACTTGCAAACTTCAACACAAGTATTTCTCAAATTCACAACTACTCAACTAGCACAACTTTAATATCACTACCTCCATATCTCAAAACAATCATCAAGCATCAAACTTCTCCTAGTATTCAACACACTCATAAGAAAGTTTTTACTAGTCTTGAATACCTAGCATATTAGGATTAAGTAAATTACCATGTTGTTTAAGACTCTCAAAATATTATAAGTGAAGCATGAGAGAACAATAGTTTCTATAAAACATATCCACCACCATGCTCTAAAAGATATAAGTTAAGCACATAGAGTATTATAATCAATTCCGAATCATGTGTGTCCATCATCAAAAGGTGTGTCCAGCAAAGATGATTGTGGTAAACTAAAAAGAAAATACACAAATAATACAAGACGCTCCAAGCAAAACACATATCATGTGGTGAATAAAAATATAGCTCCAAGTAAGTTACCGATGGAAGTAGACGAAAGAGGGGATGCCTTCCGGGGCATCCCCAAGCTTTGGCTTTTTGGTGTCCTTAGATTATCTTGGGGTGCCATGGGCATCCCCAAGATTAGGCTCTTGCCACTCCTTGTTCCATGATCCATCAAATCTTTTACCCAAAACTTGAAAACTTCACAACACAAAACTTAACAGAAAATCTCGTGAGCTCCGTTAGCGAAAGAAAACAAAACACCACTTCAAGGTACTGTAATGAACTCATTCTTTATTTATATTGGTGTTAAACCTACTGTATTCCAACTTCTCTATGGTTTATAAACTATTTTATTAGCCATAGATTCATCAAAATAAGCAAACAACACACGAAAAATAGAATCTGTCAAAAACAGAACAGTCTGTAGTAATCTGTAACTAACGCAAACTTATGGAACTCCAAAAATTCAGCAAAAATTGGAAAACCTAGAAAATTTGTTTATTTATCAGCAGCAATTGGAATCAATATTTTATCGCGTTCTGGTGATTTTTAACAATTATTTTCATGAACAGAAAGTTTCTGGAATTTTCTGCAAGATCAAATAACTATCATCCAAGAAGATCCTATAGGTTTAACTTGGCACAAACACTAATTAAAACATAAAAACACACTAACCAGAGGCTAGATCAAATATTTATTCCTAAACAGAAGCAAAAAGCAAAAAAACTGAAAATAAAATTGGGTTGCCTCCCAACAAGCGCTATCGTTTAACGCCCCTAGCTAGGCATAAAAGCAAGGATAGATCTAGGTATTGCCATCTTTGGTAGGCAATTCTTCAATGAGACATCTATCATCCTTAGGAGTTTCTTTAATTTTATTAATTATCAAACTTCTAGGCACATAATCGAAAAATTCATTTGTAGCAAATGGTTCCTTAATGATAGCAAAAAGATTGGGATGAATACTTATAGATTTGAGATCCGCAGTTTCCTTACTAGAGGATTCACCCTTATTTTTAGGAACATACATAAGCTTGGCAATTTTAGTTGGAGGACTTGGAGTATTCTTTACGGAAGAAAAAGCGGTTCCCAAGTTGGTAATGATATCCTCAAGTTTATCAATTTCTAGTGGAATCCTGATTTATTCTTTCATTAACTATGGGTTCCTTCTCCTTAATATTTTTCAAAGTGACTCCTACTTTAGATCCATATTGAGTAATTCGGCTGTGGATCTTTTTATCCAAATTGTCAATTAACTCTATGGTAGCAACTTTATTTTCAATAATTTCAAGTCTTTGCATTACATGCTCCAAAGTTAACATAGTTCCATTAACCAAAAGAGGTGGTGAGCCAAATAAATCTATCATAGCATTATAAGAATCAAAAGTATGGCTACCCAAGAAATTCCCTCCGGTAATGGTAGCAAGGATATATCTGTACCAAGGAGTAACACCTACATAAAAATTGCAGAGAAGAACGGAAGTGGATTGCTTCCTGGTAGATCTATGTTGAGCATTGCAAATTCTATACCAAGCGTCTTTTAGATTTTCTCCCTCCCTTTGCTTAAAATTAAGAACTTCATTCTCGGGAGACAACGGAGAAGAAAGAGGACTAGCCATAACAACCAAGCGAGCGGTAAAGAGGCGAACGGAAAAGAGAGGGCGAATAAAACGGCAAGGGTGAAGTGGGGGAGAGGAAAACGAGAGGCAAATGGCAAATAATGTAATGCGGCAGATAAGGGTTTGTGATGGGTACTTGGTATGTTGACTTTTGCGTAGACTCCCCGGCAACGGCGCCAGAAATCCTTCTTGCTACCTCTTGAGCACTGCGTTGGTTTTCCCTTGAAGAGGAAAGGGTGATGCAGTAAAGTAGCGTAAGTATTTCCCTCAGTTGTTTAGAACCAAGGTATCAATCCAGTAGGAGGCCACGCATGAGTCCCTCGCACCTACACAAACAAATAAATCCTCGCAACCAACGCAATAAAGGGGTTGTCAATCCCTTCACGGTCACTTACGAGAGCGAGATCTGATAGATATGATAAGATAATATTTTTGGTATTTTATGATAAAGATGCAAAGTAAAATAAAAGCAAAATAAAAGGCAATGGAAATAGCTTGTTGTTGGAAGATTAATATGATGGAAAATAAACCCGGGGGTCATAGGTTTCACTAGTGGCTTCTCTCATGAGCATAAGTATTACGGTGGGTGAACAAATTACTGTTGAGCAATTGACAGAATTGAACATAGTTATGAGAATATCTAGGTATGATCATGTATATAGGCATCACGTCCAAGACAAATAGACCGACTCCTGCCTGCATCTACTACTATTACTCCACACATCGACCGCTATCCAGCATGCATCTAGAGTATTAAGTTCATAAGAACAGAGTAACACTTTAAGCAAGATGACATGATGTAGAGGGATAAACTCATGCAATATGATATAAACCCCATCTTGTTATCCTCGATGGCAACAATACAATACGTGCCTTGCTGCCCCTACCGTCACTGGGAAAGGACACCGCAAGATTGAACCCAAAGCTAAACACTTCTCCCATTGCAAGAAAGATCAATCTAGTAGGCCAAACCAAACTGATAATTCAAAGAGACTTGCAAAGATAACCAATCATACATAAAAGAATTCAGAGGAGATTCAAATATTGTTCATAGATAAACTTGATCATAAACCCACAATTCATCGGTCTCAACAAACACACCGCAAAAGAAGATTACATCGAATAGATCTCCACAAGAGAGGGGGAGAACATTGTATTGAGATCCAAAAAGAGAGAAGAAGCCATCTAGCTAATAACTATGGACCTGAAGGTCTGAGGTAAACTACTCACACATCATCGGAGAGGCTATGGTGTTGATGTAGAAGCCCTCCTGATCGATGCCCCCTTCGGCGGAGCTCCGGAAAAGGCCTCAAGATGGGATCTCACGGGAACAGAAGGTTGCGGCGGTGGAATTAGGTTTTTGGCTCCGTATCTGGTAGTTTGGGGGGTACATAGGTATATATAGGAGGAAGAAGTACGTCAGTGGAGCAACGTGGGGCCCACGAGGGTGGAGGGCGCGCCCAGGGGGGTAGGCGCGCCCCCCTACCTCGTGCCCTCCTGGTTGATGTCTTGACATAGGGTCCAAGTCCTCTGGACCACGTTCGTTCCGAAAATCACGTTCGCGAAGGTTTCATTCCGTTTGGACTCCGTTTGATATTCTTTTTTTGCGAAACTCCGAAATAGGCAAAAAACAGAAATTCTAGGCTGGGCCTCCGGTTAATAGGTTAGTCCCAAAAATAATATAAAAGTGTATAATAAAGCCCATTAATGTCCAAAACAGAATATAATATAGCATGGAACAATAAAAAATTATAGATACGTTGGAGACGTATCAAGTAGTAACTTGCCGATGTTACTAGTCTATGTTACTACCTCCATAGTGGGTAGTAACATATGAGTGGTATCATGAAAGAGTTCATTTATTAGGCTATAGACTCATTATGCCTTGAAATGTGTGATGTTACAGTAACTAGCTAAGTTACCACAAACCCCTCTCTCCTCATTAATTAGCTGCCACATAAGCAATCTTGTATTGAAATGTGTGATGTTACTAGTTAAGTTACTCCCATTGTGACTAGTCGTAGTCTATGTTACCACATGTCTCTCTTTCTTCATTTATTACTTGTCACATCATCTATTTTGTCTAGATATGTGTGATGTTACCACCTATGTTACTCCCATTGTTGGTAGTCTGACACCACACGTATGTTACTCCCCATTGTAGAGGTAGTAACATAGACTAGTAACACATGTTATTAGTCTAAGTTACTACCCACTATGGCTAGTCTAACACAAGTAGCCGGAAGTGATGATGTGGATGGGGGCGGAGGGAGGAAGGTTGAGGAGGAATATGATGATGTGGCAGCCTCCTTTTAGCTTAAGCATGTGTACAAGCACAATCACAGGGAAAATTAAGGGACTGGCTACCGATCTGGTGACTGCATTCCTATTTTGGGCGAGTCACTTTTTTGTTTCTTCATATCAGGCTTCCATTTGTTTTTGTTTTTCAAGTGGAACGTGCGCTTGCTTGGATCTGAGCAGGCGTTGGTTCTGTGCATCCAAGGCTCCCAATCCAACTTGCAATATCCTGGGATGGCTTGTGTACGGTAGTTTTATTTGAATTTGGCACATGCTCCTGTGTTTGGCTACAAAGTGAACGATGTATTGCTACCTTGGGAACGTTTGGTTACCTGCATCGTTTTTTACCACTTTGCCTACTTGTCCTAGTTGGGCCTGGCTGAGCATATACATGCTAAAAACCTATATCTGCATGTTGATTGGTTGCCTGCATCCCCTCTAGCCTGAATGTGCTAAAACGAAAGGCCTGTTGTTTGGTTGCGGACTTGTTTGAGGGAAAATACAAGTCCGGTTGTTTGGTTACATTCACAACAGTTGTGTGGCAACCTCCTACTCGATGTGGTGAGGTTACCAAAGGCACACATGAACTAGTAGCAACAGAACAATCAAACATAAGTCTGAACCACGCAGAACAAGTTTTAAACCAACACGGTATGATAAGTTTTAAACAAAACCGAAGTCTTAAAGCAAGAACAACCAAGGACTGGACCACAGGAGCTCAGGTGGTCGGGGCGAAGGCATTGCCGTGCTCCTTGCACTTGGTGATCACCTCCACGCCCTCGTCGTTGAAGACGATCACCTTCATGGTGTCGGGGGACAGCAGCTTGAACGTCAGCATGTACCTGATCATGATCTGGTGAACGGCGGCGAAGGTGGCCCCACCCTGATCAAGGGTGACCCTGTCGTTGATCACCCTCACCGTCACCCTCCATATGCAGCCGGTGTTCGTCTTCAGCTTGAACTCTGTAGGGATGGCGGGGAAGTGCTTTGTGAAGTCCAGAGGCAATGGCAGACTCTCCAGTTTTGGAGCCAGGATAACCTTGCAGAAGTGGTTTGGTCCTGACTCCTGATGAAAGTGGCCATAGTTCCTCCGCTTGGGGCTTGGGTGATGTAACACCCCGCATGTAACTTGCCATATTTGTAACTCCGACTCTTGCCATTTTCGGCTATGTGTTATGATATTCTCTCCGTGGTCGGGTTTTGTCTTTCGTTTTGCATTTTGTCATGTCATGCATTTCATATCATGTCATCATGTGCATTGCATTTGCATACGTGTTCGTCTCTTGCATCCGAGCATTTTCCCCGTTGTCCGTTTTGCAATCCGGCGCTCCTATCTCCTCCGGCGCATCCCTCTTGTTTTCTTTCGTGTGCGGGTGTCAAACTTTCTCGGAATGGACCGAGGCTTGTCAAGTGGCCTTAATATACCACCCGGAGACTACCGGTCAAGTTTAGTTCCATTTGGAGGTCGTTTGGTACTCCAACGGTTAACCGTGCATCCGTTTCCGGTGATCTTTATATCGATTTCGATCGAAATCATCTCATCTTTCCAGTGGCATGCTTGGTTTGCCAAGTTACTGCCTTGTTCATCATTTTCCTTCGGAGCACGCATATGCATCGCATATCATATCTCGCATATCATACATGTTTTGCATCATGTAGCTTGTGCATTTCTCGTGGTTGATTGTGGTTTCGTTTGTTTGTGTTCTTGTCTTGGGTAGAGCCGGGAGACGAGTTCGTGAACGAGGAACCTGTTGAGTACGCTTACGAGGATCAAGCTTTCGACAACTCTGAGAACCTTGCAGGCAAGATGACCACCCCTCGAAATCACTTCTATCTTTGCTTTGCTAGTCGTTCGCTCTATTGCCATGCTACGCTACCTATCACTTGCTATATCATGTCACCCATTTTGCCATGTCAGCCTCTAACCATCCTTTCCTAGCAAACCGTTGTTTGGCTAAGTTACCGCTTTTGCTCAGCCCTTCTTATAGCGTTGCTAGTTGCAGGTGAAGTCGGAGTTTGTTCCATGTCGGAACATGGATATGATGGGATATCACAATATCTCTTATTTAATTAATGCATCTATATATATTTGGTAAAGGGTGGAAGGCTCGGCCTTATGCCTGGTGTTTTGTTCCACTCTTGCCGCCCTAGTTACTGTTATACCGGGATTATGTTCCTTGAGTTTGCGTTCCTTACGTGGTCGGGTGATTTATGGGACCCCCTTGACAGTTCGCCTTGAATAAAACTCCTCCAGCAAGGCCCAACCTTGGTTTTACCATTTGCCACCTAAGCCTTTTTCCCCCGGGTTTTCGCGAGCCCGAGGGTCATCTTTATTTTAAACCCCCGGACCAGTGTTCCTTCGAGTGCTGGCCCAAACTGGGCGATGTCCGGCGCCCCCTGGGCAACCAGGGTCTATGCCAACCCGACGTCTTGCCCATCCGATGTGCCCTGAGAACGAGATATGTGCAGCTCCTATCGGGATTTGTCGGCACATTCGGGTGGCTTTGCTGGTCTTGTTTTACCATTGTCGAAATGTCTTGTAAACCGGGATTCCGAGACTGATCGGGTCTTTCCGGGAGAAGGTTTATCCTTCGTTGACCGTGAGAGCTTATGATGGGCTAAGTTGGGACACCCCTGCAGGGTATTATCTTTCGAAAGCCGTGCCCGCGGTTATGTGGCAGATGGGAATTTGTTAATGTCCGGTTGTAGATAACTTGTCACTTGACCCAATTAAAATACATCAACTGCGTGTGTAGCCGTGATGGTCTCTTCTCGGCGGAGCCCCGGAAGTGAACACGGTCTGAGTTATGTTTGACGTAAGTAGGAGTTCAGGATCACTTCTTGGTCATTGCTAGATGACGACCGTTCCGTTGCTTCTCTTCTCGCTCTCTCTTGCGTACGTTAGCCACCATATATGCTTTTGCCGCTGCAGCTCCACCTCACTACACCTTCTTTTCCTACAAGCTTAAATAGTCTTGATCTCGCGGGTGTGAGATTGCTGAGTCCCCGTGACTCACAGATTCTACCAAAACAGTTGCAGGTGCCGACGATGCCAGTGCAGGTGATGGGGTCGATCTCAAGTGGGAGTTCGACGAGGAACGTGGTCGTTACTATGTGTCTTTTCCTGATGATCAGTAGTGGAGCCCAGTTGGGACGATCGGGGATCTAGCATTTGGGGTTGTCTTATTTTCATCTGGATTTTGACCGTAGTCGGTCAATATGTTTGTATTTCGGATGATGTATGATTTATATTCATGTATTGTGTGAAGTGGCGATTGTAAGCCAACTCTTTATCCCATTCTTGTTCATTATATGGGATTGTGTGAAGATGACCCTTCTTGCGACAAAACCACTATGCGGTTATGCCTCTAAGTCGTGCCTCGACACGTGGGAGATATAGCCGCATCGTGGGCGTTACAAGTTGGTAATCAGAGCCATCCCCGACTTAGGAGCCCCTGCTTGATCGAATCGCTGGCGTTGTTGAGTCTAGAACAAAAATGTTTTGAGTCTTAGGATTATATATATTGGAGAGTAGGATTCTTTTTACTCCTCAGTCCCTTCGTCGCTCTGGTGAGGTCTCCTGACGTAGAAGTTTTGACTATTCTCTCCTCAAATTTCACAAAAAAAAATTTAGGATCACGCGGGTATCTTGGAATCGTTCCGATGGTTTTGTGACGAGAACATTGTTCTTGGTGCCTCCTGTCATTTAGGGGTTGTGGCAGTGTCCCGGGGAGTTGAGCTCCGAGGTGTTGTCGTCACAATTTTATCGTTGCAGTTCTGGAATACCTGAGTTTCGCCGACATCGAAATCTCTTTTATGCAGTTGTTGGTGAGATCACCTCGACGCCACCCAGTACTGGGGCGGGAGTTCGGGAGTATTGCCATAACTTGTATATCGGACATTTTTCGAAGGTTGAGGTAAACGATTTCCGAAGGTTTCTTGGTTATGTGTTGACGGATGGATACAGCTGGATCTAGAGATTGCTAGTTTGGGTGATATATTTTGTGTCCCCTGTATCCCCAACACCAGATTGCATAACCGGAAAGTTTCGGGAGTTTATAAGTGGGAATTCTAGTAGCCTTAGGATATCTTTCCGATAGACGCATGATATGAGATTGGGGTTCGACGTCTAGTGGTCCTCCTGTACACGGTTGGTTTTACAGTGGTCTCGTAGTGTCTTAAAGAGTCCATGGCTATGCCGACTCGGGGACGCTTCATATGTCATGTGCACAGCCTTGTACAGGATGGTGATGTACGATTGAGCCCGTGTGGGCCCCACCACGAAAACTTCGGACGAAACCTCTATCATATGTTTGTTCCGGCTTATTCTGCAAGCCAATACTTTGTTTTGTTTTGAATTGTGGTATTCGAGTTGCTTCGAATTCATATGTTGATTCCATATCTTTTCTAAGTGGCTTCTCAACTTATGGAAGTGTGATGATTTACTACAGAATTCATTCGTTCATCTTCGTTCGAATGTTTATTGTGAAGACTATATGTTGCAATTTCTATCCGTTGATTCTACTTATCTATTTGTCTATCAAGATGCTAACGGCTGTCACCCTCTTCAGGATGGCTCCGCCAACGCGTCAGAATCCGGATCGCAATGAAGGGAGTCAAGCGAACCCTCCGCCGCCACCACCACCTCCGGAGGCATGGCCGGCTATCTTGGCAGCCACCAACGCCAATGCTCAGATGATTCTGCAACTCTTGCAAGAACGTACTCAAGGGCAAGGCTATCAAGGCAATCAAGGTCAAGGCAACAATCAGTTTCACTTCGCTACACTCAACCAGTTTCTCGCAAATCAGCCCAAGTCTTTCAGCTACTGTGCCGAGGCCACGGATGCCGATGATTGGCTCGTGGACATCAACAAGCATTTTGAATGTAGCAATGTCAGGCCTGAGGACTATGTCAAGTTCGCTTCTTTCCAGCTCAAGGACCAAGCTGCTGATTGGTATCAACAATACAAAGATTCTAGAGGAGGTCGTGTGATCACTTGGACTGACTTCTGTCGGGACTTCAAAGCGCACCACATTCCACAAAGTGTTGTTGAGAGCAAGCGTGAGGAGTTCCGCAATCTGAAGCAAGGCAACATGTCTGTGTATCAATACAACATTCAGTTTCAGAAACTTGCTCGCTTCGCTAAACAAGACGTTCCTGATGAAAATAGCATGATCTACCACTTCAGAGGTGGCCTTAAAGAGGATCTATAGTTAGCTCTCGTTCTTGTTGAGCCTACTCAGTTTGATCAATTCTATAATATGGCACTAAAGCAAGAGGCTGCTCAGCTCAAGTGTGAGGCTTCTAAGAAAAGAGTCAGAGACGCAGTTCAGTCTTCTTCTTCCTCACTTGTGACAGCTAAGCAACAGAAGTTCTGGTTGCCTCCTCCTCCTCCGTTTCGTCAGCCTTACCAGCAGAAGAACAAAGGTGGCCATGGTTCTTCCAACTCTGGCTATCAGAACAAGTCTCAGAATCAAGCTCCAAAGTCCAATGCTCCTTATCACCGTCCACTCTCAGAGGTGACTTGCAACAAATGTCAGCAGAAAGGTCACTATGCTAACAAGTGTTTCAACCAAAGGCGTCTGCCTCCTCCTCCTCCTGTCAGATCGTCCAGCAATGCAGTGGTCAAGCATAATCCAAAGTCTGCAAAGGTGAACATGATGAACGCAGCTCAAGCGGAGGAATCTACTGATGTGATAATGGGTAATCTTCCTGTTAATGATATTCCTGCAAAAGTTCTTTTTGATACTGGTGCATCTATTTCTTTCATATCAAGACCTTTTGCATCCATGAACAATTTGCATACTGTTGATCTGCCTAAGCCGATAGCGGTTTCCTCTCCGGGATTATTCATGAATACCAAAATGATGGCTCCCGATGTTTCTATCAAGATGGGCAATTATAAATTTCTGTCTTCTCCAATGGTCCTTGGTGATTCGGATATTGATCTAATTCTCGGGATGGACTGGCTTTCTAAGCACAAGGCTCAACTTGATTGTGCTGCCAGGGAAATTCTTTTGACACACTCTTCTGAGGATGTGATTATTTTTGCCGCTCGTGATGAAACCATTCGGTTATTCTCTCTTAATGAGAAGGGCGAATTGAATGCCATCTCTCAAATTCCAATCGTTTGTGAGTATCAAGATGTCTTTCCAGAAGAGCTTCCGGGTATGCCTCCTCATCGGCCAGTTGAGTTCGTTATCGAACTAGAGCCTGGCACTGAACCCGTTTGCAAGCGTCCATACAAGCTTGGACCCAACGAGCTGAAGGAATTGAAGAAACAACTCGATGAACAAGAGCGTCTAGGTTTGATCAGATCGAGTTCTTCTCCATGGGGTTGTGGTGTTCTTTTTGTCAAGAAGAAGGATGGCACGGACAGACTTTGTGTCGACTACCGTCCATTGAACAAGAAGACTATCAAGAACAAGTACCCACTTCCCAACATCAATGAGCTTTTTGAGCAACTCAAAGGTGCTAAAGTATTCTCGAAGCTTGACCTTCGTATGGGTTATCATCAGATTCGCATTCGTGAAGAAGATATTCCCAAGATAGCATTCAGAACAAGCTTTGGTTCTTATGAATATACTGTCGTGTCTTTCGGCCTTGTCAATGCTCCTCCAGTGTTCTCTCGGATGATGAATTACATCTTCAACCCCTATACCAATGAATTCGTTCTGGTGTATCTCAATGATATCTTGGTCTTCTCCAAGAATAAGCAGGATCATGCCAAACATTTGTGATTGGTGCTCGACAAGCTCAGAGAGTATCAATTCTATGCGAAGTTCTCCAAATGTGAGTTTTGGCTCGATGAAGTTCTTTTCCTTGGTCACATCATCTCTACCAAGGGCATCGCTGTTAACCCCGAGAAGGTGTCCGCAATTGTGAATTGGGAACCTCCTCAGAATGTCAAGCAGCTCCGCAGTTTTCTTGGTCTTGCAAGCTATTGCCGAAGATTCGTTGAGAATTTCTCTAAGATTGCAAAGCCTCTTTCAAACCTCCTTCAGAAGCATGTGAAGTATGTCTGGTCTCCTGAGTGTGACGTTGCTTTCAACACTCTCAAAGAGAAACTAGTCACAGCTCCTGTCTTAACTCCTCCTGATGAATCCAAGCCGTTTGAAGTTTTCTGTGATGCTTCTCTCCAAGGTCTCGGTGCTGTGTTAATGCAAGAGAAGAAAGTTGTGGCCTATACCTCTCGTCATTTGAAGCCCAACGAGAAGAACTACCCCACTCACGATCTTGAGTTGGCGGCAGTTGTCCATGCATTAATAACGTGGAGACATCTCTTGTTGGGAAGACAAGTGGACATTTTCACCAATCACAAGAGTCTCAAGTATATCTTCACTCAGCCCAACCTCAACCTCAGACAGACTCGATGGGTCGAAATGATTCAAGAGTACAATCCGAGTATTGAATATACTCCAGGCAAGGCCAATGTCATTGCAGATGCTTTAAGCAGGAAGGCTTATTGCAACAGCTTAATTCTCAAGCCTTTCCAACCGAATCTTTGTGAAGCTTTCCGCAAGCTGAATCTCCAAGTTGTTCCTCAAGGCTTTCTTGCCAACCTCATAGTATCTCCTACTTTGGAAGAGAAAATTCATGAGGCACAACTCCTTGATGCCATGGTGAAAAAGGTGAAACGTGGTATCGACAAGGGTCTTTCCAAATACAAGTGCTGTCGCATTGATGACAGAGACACTTTATTCTTCGAGGACCGGATTGTGGTTCCGAAAGGTGATCTAAGGAAAGTCATAATGAACGAGGCGCACAATTCTCTCCTTTCCATTCATCTTGGAAGCACGAAGATGTATCATGACCTCAAGCAGTCGTATTGGTGGACTCGAATGAAGCGAGAAATTGCTCAGTTCGTGAATGAATGTGATGTCTGTCGAAGAGTGAAAGCAGAACACCAACGACCAGTTGGTCTCCTCCAACCTCTTGCTATCCCAGAATGGAAGTTTGATCATATCGAAATGGACTTCGTGACAGGTTTTCCAAAGTCCAAGCGCGGAAATGATGCTATCTTCGTTGTCATCGACAAGCTTTCTAAAGTGGCTCATTTCCTTCCAATCAAAGAATCCATCACAGCAGCTCAGCTGGCAGAGCTCTACACCTCCAGAATTGTCGCACGGCATTCCACAATTGATTTCTTCAGATCGAGGAAGCATCTTCACCTCTAAGTTCTGGGACTCCTTCCAGAAGGCCATGGGCACTAACATTCGCTTCAGCACAGCTTTCCATCCTCAAACTAGTGGCCAAGTCGAGCGAGTCAATCAAATTCTTGAAGATATGCTCAGGGCTTGTGTCATTTCCTTTGGCATGAAATGGGAAGATTCTTCCTTATGCTGAATTCTCCTACAACAATAGCTTCCAAGCAAGTTCGGGCAAGGCCCCATTCGAGGTTCTCTATGGCAGAAAGTGCCGTACTCCTCTCAATTGGTCAGAGACTGGTGAACGCCAACTTCTTGGCAATGACTTAATCACAGAAGCTGAAGAAATGTGTAAAGTCATCCGTGATAATCTCAAAGCCGCGCAATCGCGCCAGAAGAGTTACTATGATAGTAAGCGTCGTGATTTGGCTTTCGAGATCGGAGACCATGTCTACCTCCGCGTCTCTCCAATGAAAGGCACTCGTCGCTTCGGTATCAAAGGGAAGCTTGCCCCTAGATACGTGGGTCCTTTCAAGATCATTGGCAAAAGAGGCGACCTCGCCTATCAACTTGAGCTTCCTTCCAACTTCGCGAACGTGCACGATGTGTTCCACGTGTCACAGCTCCGCAAGTGCTTCAAGACGCCTGAGCGCACTATCAACTTCGAAGAGTTTGACCTCCAAGAAGATTTGTCTTATCATGAGCACCCCGTGGCTATTCTTGAAGAACCTGAGCGCAAGACTCGCAACAAGTCAATCAAATTCCTGAAAGTGAAGTGGTCGCACCATTTCGACCGGGAAGCCACCTGGGAACGCGAGGACCACCTCCGTTCAGAATATCCGGAGTTCTTTCAGTCCTAGATCTCGGGACGAGATCCTCTCGTAGTGGTGGAGTGTTGTAACACCCCGCATGTAACTTGCCATATTTGTAACTCCGACTCTTGCCATTTTCGGCTATGTGTTATGATATTCTCTCCGTGGTCGGGTTTTGTCTTTCGTTTTGCATTTTGTCATGTCATGCATTTCATATCATGTCATCATGTGCATTGCATTTGCATACGTGTTCGTCTCTTGCATCCGAGCATTTTCCCCGTTGTCCGTTTTGCAATCCGGCGCTCCTATCTCCTCCGGCGCATCCCTCTTGTTTTCTTTCGTGTGCGGGTGTCAAACTTTCTCGGAATGGACCGAGGCTTGTCAAGTGGCCTTAATATACCACCCGGAGACTACGGGTCAAGTTTCGTTCCATTTGGAGGTCGTTTGGTACTCCAACGGTTAACCGTGCATCCGTTTCCGGTGATCTTTATATCGATTTCGACCGAAATCATCTCATCTTTCCAGTGGCATGCTTGGTTTGCCAAGTTACTGCCTTGTTCATCATTTTCCTTCGGAGCACGCATATGCATCGCATATCATATCTCGCATATCATACATGTTTTGCATCATGTAGCTTGTGCATTTCTTGTGGTTGATTGTGGTTCCGTTTGTTTGTGTTCTTGTCTTGGGTAGAGCTGGGAGACGAGTTCGTGAACGAGGAACCTGTTGAGTACGCTTACGAGGATCAAGCTTTCGACAACTCTGAGAACCTTGCAGGCAAGATGACCACCCCTCGAAATCACTTCTATCTTTGCTTTGCTAGTCGTTCGCTCTATTGCCATGCTACGCTACCTATCACTTGCTATATCATGTCACCCATTTTGCCATGTCAGCCTCTAACCATCCTTTCCTAGCAAACCGTTGTTTGGCTAAGTTACCGCTTTTGCTCAGCCCTTCTTATAGCGTTGCTAGTTGCAGGTGAAGTCGGAGTTTGTTCCATGTCGGAACATGGATATGATGGGATATCACAATATCTCTTATTTAATTAATGCATCTATATATATTTGGTAAAGGGTGGAAGGCTCGGCCTTATGCCTGGTGTTTTGTTCCACTCTTGCCGCCCTAGTTACTGTTATACCGGGATTATGTTCCTTGAGTTTGCGTTCCTTACGCGGTCGGGTGATTTATGGGACCCCCTTGACAGTTCGCCTTGAATAAAACTCCTCCAGCAAGGCCCAACCTTGGTTTTACCATTTGCCACCTAAGCCTTTTTCCCCCAGGTTTTCGCGAGCCCGAGGGTCATCTTTATTTTAAACCCCCGGACCAGTGTTCCTTCGAGTGCTGGCCCAAACTGGGCGATGTCCGGCGCCCCCTGGGCAACCAGGGTCTATGCCAACCCGACGTCTTGCCCATCCGGTGTGCCCTGAGAACGAGATATGTGCAGCTCCTATCGGGATTTGTCGGCACATTCGGGTGGCTTTGCTGGTCTTGTTTTACCATTGTCGAAATGTCTTGTAAACCGGGATTCCGAGACTGATCGGGTCTTTTCGGGAGAAGGTTTATCCTTCGTTGACCGTGAGAGCTTATGATGGGCTAAGTTGGGACACCCCTGCAGGGTATTATCTTTCGAAAGCCGTGCCCGCGGTTATGAGGCAGATGGGAATTTGTTAATGTCCGGTTGTAGATAACTTGTCACTTGACCCAATTAAAATACATCAACTGCGTGTGTAGCCGTGATGGTCTCTTCTCGGCGGAGCCCCGGAAGTGAACACGGTCTGAGTTATGTTTGACGTAAGTAGGAGTTCAGGATCACTTCTTGGTCATTGCTAGATGACGACCGTTCTGTTGCTTCTCTTCTCGCTCTCTCTTGCGTATGTTAGCCACCATATATGCTTTTGCCGCTACAGCTCCACCTCACTACACCTTCTTTTCCTACAAGCTTAAATAGTCTTGATCTCGCGGGTGTGAGATTGCTGAGTCCCCGTGACTCACAGATTCTACCAAAACAGTTGCAGGTGCCGACGATGCCAGTGCAGGTGATGGAGTCGATCTCAAGTGGGAGTTCGACGAGGAACGTGGTCGTTACTATGTGTCTTTTCCTGATGATCAGTAGTGGAGCCCAGTTGGGACGATCGGGGATCTAGCATTTGGGGTTGTCTTATTTTCATCTGGATTTTGACCGTAGTCGGTCTATATGTTTGTATTTCGGATGATGTATGATTTATATTCATGTATTGTGTGAAAAGTGGCGATTGTAAGCCAACTCTTTATCCCATTCTTGTTCATTACATGGGATTGTGTGAAGATGACCCTTCTTGCGACAAAACCACTATGCGGTTATGCCTCTAAGTCGTGCCTCGACACGTGGGAGATATAGCCGCATCGTGGGCGTTACAGGTGATCCAGGACTTGCACTTCGTCCAATGGAGGCACATCCTCCTTGCCCTTCTCGAATGGTGCACCACCCCCTTGCCCTTGTCATCTGCATTATGAACATCGCGCATATGAACGGTTAGCATTCATTCATATCGGGCTAACACTCCTATATTAACCCACCCCCCTAACCCAGCACCACACTCAAACCCCTTCTGTTTCACCACCTATCCTCTTCCACCTCTCCTCGGCATGAACTCCAAATCCAACCCCAACCCTTTCCCATGGGACATTGGATGGAGGGCATTCTTGCTTGGGTGCTCGCTCTGTGACCGCAAGAAGTTCGAGCACACCATGGAAGTGTGCTCGAACTTCAGCACCACCGATTTCATGCACAAGGAGGCCGATGCTGTGATGAACAAGGCTACGTCGGACGAGCTGAAGACACTGGTTCCGGACCCAGCCAAGGGCGCGATGTCAGTGGACGCCTATGCTGGGCCATGAATCAGGCAGACTCCGGCGACGCTCGATGGGCCAAGTATAGCCAGTACAAGGCGCCTCAAGACTAGCGTGCCGCGGCGTACTGGAGTATTACGTTCGGGTCGCTGGAGTCCGACAATGACGAGGTGCAGATGGTGGCCAGGGCGCCGGCGGCAGGCGACCGTGCAAGACCCATCGTTCTTGACGAAGACGATGAGGACGAAGCCGATGAGGAAGAAAAGAAGATGGCTACCCCCCCCCCCCCCCCCGCCCGCCGCCGCCGCTCGACGCGACTCCAGGGTCGCGCCGGCTAGACAATCCAATCCCCGCCCCCGATTTAATCAAAAAATAACCTATGAGCCGTAGATGCACAATCGATTGATGTCAATCCTCCCCCACCCTCCGATGTGTTCAATCCCCCCTAACTTTTCAATGGCGTGCTCTAATCGAATCTAGCCCGAGTCGAAAGCTGTGAATGTACAAAGAGGATGAGGTCTTACCATGGCCGACGAGCTCCGGTGGAGGTCTGCAGTCGCTCCGGTGGTTGCCACCGCCGTCTTCGATCGATTCGCAATAGAGCTCAGGTGGTCGCCGCCGCCGGTGTGAGTGGGGAAGAGGGGAGAGAGCGGTGATGAGGGAGGGGCTGAGGGTAATTTATGATGACGCGTCTGGAAACAACGCGACGTCTCGGGACCGCACCCACGCGTGCAACCGCCCACGCCCACGTGGCTAGGATTGCATCGCTCGGGCCTGGCTGAGAAAAAAATGACCGATTTGAGCATTCACGCAGATGCAGGCCCAGAGGTGCTTTAATCTTCGTGCTATGTAGGTCCAATAGTAAATGCGGGTAACCAAACGGACCTTTTTCTTCCCGTGCAGGCTTGGCTGAGGTATATGCAGCCTACCAAACACGCCCCTTGTGAATGCATGTTCAGTCCCACTTCGCCGAGCCCTCGCACAAGCGTGCACGCCCTGCCTGTGTGCATGCATTTGGTACTTGACTCTGTGTAACACATTTTTTTAGGGGTGACTCTGTGTAACACATAATGCAGTGCTTGCTGCCTTGTAGTGGGCTGGGCCAATGTATAGTGTTGAGTATATTGATTAGATTGAAAACATAGGTTAGACTAGGAAATATTCTGGCTTGCCTTGTACTCCAAGTAGATCATGTACTCCTACATATGTGCCCACATGGCTCAAGCAATACAACAACGATTCCACCAAATTCCTCTCTCCCTTCTAACATGGTATCAGTTTCCGGGTTCTAAACCCTAGCCGCCGCCGCTTCCGCACCCGCGCGCCACCCAAGGGGCGGTCGGCCTCCATGACCGCCGCCGGGGGCCGCACCGCCCGTACCTAGGGTTCGTCCGCCGGTCGAGTTGACCGAGTGCCCTAGAGAGTCTTTTTCCCGATCCTTTGATCCGGGTTTTCTCTCTCTCACCGGTCGTTTTGATCGGCGTTTTTCTTTTTGGGTTTTCCGATCTAATCTTGATCGGTTTGCGTCGCCCGCCGCCGCCGTCGACCCCCGTGCGCCTCTACTCCAACCCCGGCGCAGCCAGCCGCCATTCGCACGTCGGTCCGCCGTCGCCCTGCGTCGGCCGTCACCGCCCTGCTCCGACCGGGAAACCTGCATCGCCCCGACCCGGTGGCCTCGCGCCATGTGACGGCCAATCATAGTTGTCGCTCGCACGCCGGCCTGCCCATCGATCCACGTCACCCGCCTCCGCCGCGTATGCACGGTGGCCCGGCGGTCTACCTCGCCGGCCTCGTCCTCGACTGCGTCGGGATGGCTGCGTCAGGCTCGTCGGCTACCTCAACTCGGGCGCCGCTGCTCCGTTGGTCGCTCGGGCCTCGCTGCCCGGGTGCCGGCGCTGCTTTGGCAACCCGGGTGCCAGTGTTGACAAGCTCGTCCGCACGACGTCCCACGCCGTCCGTTGTCGTCGGCCTTATCTCGGACTCCGTCGCCACCCCGCCTCCACCGAGCGGTGTCCCCGACCTCGCGCGCGATCAGCTTGATGACCCGCTCGCCGCCGCGATCCGCCCCATCTATGACGCGCGACCAACCTGGCCCCTCGGTTGCGCGCGCCTCCGCAGGTCCCGTAAAGATTGTCCCCCAGTTCAGCACGCCCTTCCGCCGATCGAGCAACGGGCTGCCGTTGCGTCGCCCCGTCGTGCCGCAGCGCCGCCGCCCCATGGTTCTCCTCGCGGCTGCATCGACTTTGTGTCGCCGTTGCGTCGCCCCTACGGGTTGTAGTGCCGCGATACACGGTCCCAGCCGCCGCCCCGAGGCCGTCCCCGTGGTTGCACCGACCCGCGCTCCGTCGTTGCACCGCCCCGCCGGTTCGTAGCGCCGCGGCCCGCGGTCCCCACCGCCGCCCCGAGGTCTTCCCGCCGTCGCTCCGACCTGCCCGCCGCGGCCCGCGGTCCACTCCGCCGTCCCTGCGCGTCGACTGCATGTGGTATGCGCCGCGCCGCCTCCCTGGCGCGGGAACGCCACCGTCCGCGCCGGTCTTCGTCATGCTGTCGGGTTCTTCGCCTCCTTCGAGCATCGCCGTCGCGCTCCTAACCTAGCCGCCGCCGCTACCCTGTAGCCGCCGTAGCCGCCCGTCCACCCCCTTTGTATTCGTCGAGCACCAGCCCGTCGCCAGCGTCGCGGTCATCTACCCCGACCACTTCGTCTACTCCGACAACCGCGGGCGACCTCGGCCCCACGCTGATTGGCGCCGCAACCGTCGTCGAGTCCTTCTCTGTTGTCCTCTTCGGTTTCTTCGACATGGCGTACAGCTCATGCAGGTCCCTCATCGATGCATGCCCAGTGCTGGCAACACCGATGCGTGCCTTCGTCCACGACGTGTCCCCGGGCCTGGCAAGCCTGGTGCGGCGCTTCGTCAACTTCGTCTTCGTCCGTCTACGCATGCCCAGTGCTGGCAACACCGATGTGTGCCTTCGTCTAGGACGCGTCCCCGGGCTTGGCAAACCCGGCGCGACGCCTCGTCAACACCGTCTTCTACTCGGCGTAGCACTACTTCGACACCACTGCGCCCATGACTAACACGGCGCCTCCTTGCGCCCGCGGCTCCACGGCGACTTCCTCGGCACCGGCCACCCCGACTCCACATAACCCCAGCATTCTTTGCACGGCTACCTCGACCAAGGCTCCACCACCTATGCTCTCGGCTACCTCGACAAACGGCACAAAGGGCCACCGCCTTGCTTGAGCAACCTCGTCGGTTTCCACTCCAGCCACGCCTTCTGCGATGCGTCGACCATTGCGACTGTGGGTGATACAACCAGCTATATTCCTCGTAGTACCTGCGACGATGACAATGTACCAGCCGCATTTCAGAATCAGGGTACGGTAACTCCGTTAGTCACGGTTGGTGATGTATATGTTCCAACGTATTTACAGATCAGCTACAATGATGAAACTGCACCAACTCATGTTACACACATGCATGATGATGCGTTGCAGGAGATGTGCATGGGCCAAGTAGAAAGATATGCTCAGGTTCAGATGGAAATTATTTCAGGATTTGACATGCATGCCATGCCAGAAAATCAAAGAAACAAATCTGTCAAATATTTTGGTAAGCCACGGCCGATGGAACACAACAAGTGTTTTGTGGAGATCAGATTTGAGGTTACTTGTGGCGTACAGATTGAAGATAAGAAATATTTTCTATTATCTATTTATACCAAGGAAGGAGAAAGACCACGTTAGTTTTGCTAGGACTTGCTACACATGGGATTTCATGTGTTTGATGGAATCTGGTTGGGGTCCACCGATGCTACAAGAGATAACATGGAAGATTAGCTAGTTACGTGCACTAGTTTATTTTTTAATCATTGCGTTTAAAGTGGCCGGATAGTTAATTAGAAAAATCTTTAGTCAGTTTGGATAGAGGAGAAAGAGAGAGTCTGGCTAGATTTGTTTTCTTTAAGTCGGTTTGCTTAGAGGATAGCGTCGCCTATAAAAAGGGCAGGCTTCGGCCATGTACACAGGTCATTTTTGATATGAAATAAACAGATGTGTTTTCGAGGGTAGACACCCGTATTAAGTTTTTGAGGTAACTTTAGAAAACCTCCTTGTTGCGATTTCTGTGTGAGAAAATTGTTTTGCGCGTGAGTACCGTCGTCGAGATTGGTTTTCTCGTGCGTTGAGCCGCAAGGTTCAAACCCTTTATTTCGTGTACATCGCGTGCGCGGGCGAGAGGTTGCTACTACTGAAGGAGAAGTGTCGTGAAAGATCGGGCCGCAACAACGGATCGGATCTCACCATCGAGGTTCGGTCTCTATCAGTTGGTATCAAAGCAAAGGTTGTTCACGGTACAATATTTTTCTTCAAGTTCTATTGAATTTTTTAACATGAGGAAAGATTGTAGCTCGCAAACGATGATGTCGGCGGAGAAGGATCCATTACGTGCCTTGCCATGGTACCAATGCTTTACGCGTGTGCGTGTAGGGCCGGCGAGTTGTGCAACTTTGATGAATTGTTATTCTGGGATGAATTTAGTGAGTCAGACTATGGTTGATGCTTTGAACCTATCGTTGATTGAACATCCAGAACCGTACGAGCTTTGGTGGAAGGACAAGTTTGTTAAGATCATGCATCACGTTGAAGTACGGTTTATTCTATGTGGATATGGTGATCTGGTCATGTGTGATGTACTTCCTATGCACATGCATACATGCTCAATACTGTTAGGAAATCCATGGACAGACAAAAGACAATTGACATATCATTCAATTGGCGAATTTTCTTTTGTTCATGGAGGACAATATGTACCACTTGATTCGTACACATCGGAGAAGTATATGGCTGATCGTCAAAAGCGAGATGTTGCTCAAGCTACAACAGAGGCAAAGAAGAAGAATGATGAAGCTGCTGATATTTTCATTGTCATTGTTCGGTCTGAAGACAAAAATAATAGTAAAGAGGAAGACTCAAAACCGAGGACGGTTTCACTTTAAGGGGGAGAGGATGATACAACCAGCTATATTCCTCGTAGTACCTGCGACGATGACAATGTACCAGCCGCATTTCAGAATCAGGGTACGGTAACTCTGTTAGTCACGGTTGGTGATGTATATGTTCCAACGTATTTACAAAATCAGCTACAATGATGAAACTGCACCAACTCATGTTACACACATGCATGATGATGCGTTGCAGGAGATGTGCATGGGCCAAGTAGAAAGATATGCTCAGGTTCAGATGGAAATTATTTCAGAATTTGACATGCATGCCATGCCAGAAAATCAAAGAAACAAATCTGTCAAATATTTTGGTAAGCCACGGCCGATGGAACACAACAAGTGTTTTGTGGAGATCAGATTTGAGGTTACTTGTGGCGTACAGATTGAAGATAAGAAATATTTTCTATTTCTATTTTTACCAAGGAAGGAGAAAGACCACGTTAGTTTTGCTAGGACTTGCTACACATGGGATTTCATGTGTTTGATGGAATCTGGTTGGGGTCCACCGAGAGTCTGGCTAGATTTGTTTTTTTAAGTCGGTTTGCTTAGAGGATAGCGTCGCCTATAAAAAGGGCAGGCTTCGGCCATGTACACAGGTTATGTTTTTATGAATAGACACAATGTCTTTTTAGGGTAAATACCCGTATCGAGTTTTGGGGGAAGCTGTCTAAAAATCCTTAAGTTTTGGAGGAAGCTTTAGAAAACCTCTGTGTTGTGATTTTTGTGTGAGGAAATTGTTTTGCGCGTGAGTACCGTCGTCGAGATTGGTTTTCTCGTGCGCTGAGCCACAAGGTTCAAACCCTTTATTTCGTGTACATCGCGTGCGCGGGCGAGAGGTTGCTAATGTTGAAGGAGAAGTGTCGTGAAAGATCGGGCCGCAACAACGGATCGGATCTCACCATCGAGGTTCGATCTCTATCAGTGGGGGGTGTCCGTCGGCTTGCCTTCGGATTCTTCTCCAGTCTCACCGTCTGTGTCGCTACCGTTGTGACTGCGGGGGGATGTTGAGTATATTGATTAGATTGGAAACATAGGTTAGGCTAGGAAATATTCTGCCTTGCCTTGTACTCCAAGTAGATCATGTAATCCTACATATATGCCCACGAGGCTCAAGCAATACAACAACGATTTCACCAAATCTCCTCTCTCCCTTCTAACATATAGTTTTGTATTTTTGCAGAAAGCCTGGGCGAGCCACGACCCATTCGAACACAACGTAGCTCCTCTAGTGCTTGCATGTAGTCCTGGCCATCTCCGGCCTAGCCCTGTTGGCCCACCCAGGCCCGGCCCTAAAATCCAGGGCCTAGGCCCGATGGGCTTGCCCGTAGGCCGGGCTTGGGCCTAAGTTTTGAGCCCACCAGCAGGGCCTGGACGGGCTTGGACTTGGCATTTTGGCATTTTAAGGAAGAGGCCTGGCCCACGGCCCTAGGCCCTAAGGGCTATTTACCAGATGGGCCGGGCTTGGGCTTGAAAAGTAGGCCCGATGGTAGGGGCTGGGCCACAGCTTTCTGTCGTGGGCTTTTTTAGGCCCGACCCAAGCCCGGCCTGGCCCGGCCCATGGCCAGGTATACTTGCATGCATGACACATAAGTACCTGTCACTCCCCGCCGTACTACTGTCGTAGCTTAATACGTAGATGCACCGCATATTAACTGTTGCCATGCATCGCCGAAACGTCCGTTATATACATTGGCTGCACCTAGTTAAGAGGGTGTTTGTTTCCAGGGACTTATTGGTTTAGAGACTTAAAAAAGTCCCTATAAGTCCCATCTAAACCAAACAGGAGGGACTTATAGGGACTTAAAGTGGGCATTTGGGACTTACGAAATAAGACTCTCAAGAAGAGTCTTATAGGGACTTATAGTTGTAATATGGTCTTTTAGTCCATGTTAAGTCCCAGGAACCAAACAGGTAGGGACTTTTTAGGGACTTGGGACTTATAAGTTGGGACTGAAAAAAGTCCTAGGACTTGAACCAAACAGGGCCTAATTTTGTTGGCCCTCCACTATTTGTGTACCACTATTATATGCCACAAATTTTCTGTAGTTGATCCAACTTAATTACGATATGAGGTCTATGTATATATACAAAGTTAGTTCATTTACTCTTTGCATGAGGATGATGAACAAAAGCGCGGGCATCCTATAATGCGTGTAGTTTTCGATATGAATAAAAATTAAATAAACATAGTGATGTTTTCTAAAGAAGGGTAGATTAGTGGCCTCGGTATTACTCATTAAGAAGAAATAAAATAAAAATAAATAAATAACAAGCAATGAAAAAATGTTCACAATTAACAAAAAAATATATGTTTTTTAATATGCAAGAATAAGCATGTAGTAATAGTGAAGTTTATCAAAAAAAGTTCCCGGAAGGAATAATAATGGAATGTCCACAAGAATTTCAGAATTTCCACACAGAAATAATTCCCTAAGAAGGAATGAGTTAGTGGCATTGGTATTACCCCTAAGGAAGTAAGAAATTAGTAGCATTGATATTACCCTTTAAGAAGAAATAAAAGAAAAAAAATAAAACAAACATTGACAAAATTTACACACTGTTTACAAAAAATGCACTTCTATAATATGCAAGTATAAGCATATAAATAATGGAATTTACACAAAAAAGAAGTTTAGTAAGAAGGAATGAATTAGCGACATTAGTATTACCCCTAAGGAGGAAAGAAAATAAAATAAAAACTAAAAGTGATAATGAAATTTTCTTTAAAAAAACTAATTAGCAGCATTGGAGTACCATTTAAGCAGAAAAACAAAACTAAGATAAACAAGGACAAAATTTGAAACCAGTTTACACAAAGATTGCACTTTTTATTATATGGAAGAATAAGCATGTAATCGCGAAATTTTCACAAAAAAGAACTTTCCTAAGAAGTAATGAATTAGTGGTACTGGTATTAGATTAAAGAAGAAAGAAAGTGGAAAATGTATTAATACAAATAATGCCAAAATTTGCACACAATTTACAGATAAATTGTGCTATATTATAATATTCAAGAATAAGTATATAATAATTGAATTTCGCAGAATGAAATTTACTAAGAAGGAATGAATTAGTGTCATTGGTATCATAGTTAAACAAGAAAATGAAATAAAAACTAATACATAATAAAAATAATGAAGATTTCTAAAGAAGAATGAATTTGCGATGTTGGTATTACCCTTCAAGAGGAAAGAAAATGAAAAAAATAAACAAATAATGAAAAAAATTTACACACAATTTGTGTTTTTATGATATGCAAGAAAAATCATATAATAGTGGATTTTCACAAAAAACAAGTTTCCCAAGGAATGATTTAGTGACATTGGTATTACCATTTAATAAGAAAGAAAATGAAACCAAAATAATTAAGTTTTTATGTGGATGAATAAATTGGTGGCATTGGTTTTACCTTTTTAAAATAGAGAAAATGAAAAAACTAAAACAAAATCAAAACAATAAAGTTTTCTAAGAAAGAATGAATTAGTGGCATTGGTATTACCCTTTAAGAAGAAAGACAATGAAACAAAAACTAAAAAAAATCAAAATAATGAAGTTTTATGAGAAAAATGAAATGGTGCTTTGGTATTAACCTTTAAGAAGAAATAGAATAAAATGAAAACTAAAATAAAATCGAAATGATGAAGTTTTCTAAGGAGGAATGAATTGGTGACATTAGTATTACCCTTTAAGAAGGAAGAAAATGGGAAAAATATCAAGCAGATAATGACAACATTTGCACATGATTTACACATAAATTATGTTTTATTATATAATAGTAGTATTTTAAAAAATAAGTTCGCTGAAAGAACTGATTTAATGGCATTTATATTACCCTTTTGATAGAAAGAAAATGATACAGAAACTTTAAATAAAATGAAGAGGTAGAATGAATTAGCGGCATTAGTATTACCCTTCAAGATTTTTTTTTTGAAACAAACACTTTAAAAAACTTGCGAACAACATTGCACTTCTTAATATGTATAAGAAATAAACATATAGTAGTGCAATTCTTGCACTCTAGTACGATTTATTATACACATGTTATATAGTACTTGCATGTATACATTTTATACTCACCCAACATCCAAAAGATACCCATATAAACCGACTAAAAATGAAAAAAGAGAAGCAAAAAATGAGGCCGCACGGGAGTATGAGGCAGGAGTCCAAGAGAGCCACACGCAAGAACAGAGCGAAGCAAAAAACACGGGACGGATATTTCCCCTACAAGCCACGTATAACCTTTTGAAGCCCGTGGAGAACACACATGTGCTTTTCCAGATCAGTTTGTCTAATTCACATCTAGATATTTTTAAAGATGTCACATCTAAGCTCCCACAAATATATAATGCAGCAACAAGAAAGAAAAGAAAAACTAGGACAAAAAAATAGACCACAAACAAAGTGAAAATCAGCTTAGATGTGACATAGTTATGTAACATCTAGATGTGTCCTAGACAGACCTTTTCAGATA
Organism: Aegilops tauschii subsp. strangulata; assembly: GCF_002575655.3. Lineage (NCBI taxonomy): Eukaryota > Viridiplantae > Streptophyta > Magnoliopsida > Poales > Poaceae > Aegilops > Aegilops tauschii. The sequence goes on from NC_053035.3 coordinate 360,804,294, forward strand.
CGCCAAAACGGATAACCTTTTGAAATTTTGATGCACGATCAGGGACGTCATCACCTCCTCTCTCCTATGATGAGACAAAGTCGGCAGCCATGACAATCAGGCATCATCGTCACCTCCTCTCCCTGCCATGGTCAGCCAAGGCCGGCGGCCATGGCAACTTGCACGGGTACGCTTCTCCGGCGTACCTGTTTCTCTCGTGTTTGCGCTCTATTCGCATTGTATCAAGCTCAACAGAGAACAACCACGATTTCTCGCTCGGTGTCAGCAGGACGTATCTGGTATTCGCCGCAACAATCATGGCTTGTTGCCGGAAAAAGTGCTCCTTGCGCCCCGGCAGCCCAAGGGTGGCCTCCGGCAACATCAGCTGAATCTCCAGCAACCACTCATCCTCGTCACTGCCCGGATGCCACTGTGCGAAGACCTTGAGCTCGTTGCCTATGAGGCGTATGACGTGCAGCACGCCGTCCTCGCCGCCGACGATCCGCGAGGTCCGTATGTGGGACGGCCCCCAGACGGTCTCCGGGAGTGCGGCGATCGAGAACTCCGCCGTGGTCTCGTCAAGAGCAAGAACGGCGGTGGCGCATCCGTCAATTCCCCAGTACAGAGTGCCGTTTGCGCGCCCTACGAAGTTTTCGGGGCCGAGCTTTGGGAGCTCGACGTGGCTGGTGATCTCGCTGTAAATAATGCGCCAGCCGCCCTCGCTGCCCGTGGAGAACACACATGCCACGGTGTCGTCGACGGCCGCAAGGACCCTGAAGTTGGACGTGCTGACGCGGCGGTCCGCGTCGTCGCCGTCAAGCAGGAACACGCCAAGGCGGCCGATTCCGTCCAGATCCTCCGGCCAGAGGATCCCCTGGTAGAGTCCGGTGAGCGGCTCGCATACCATAAGATCGGGGTAGTGGCGGACACGGCGACTGTAGTCGCGCCAGCTCTGCGGCGCCCTCTTCTTGGTGAGGAGGAGGAGGCTGCCGCGGCTGTCCGCGATGTCCCACGATCCGCTCTCCGGGAGGAACTCGAGGGAGAAGCGGCTGCGGTCGACGACGGCCGGCGAGGAGGGGACGAAGAGGGGTTGTCCCCCGTGGACGGCGTGGTAGTCGCCGACGTGCGGGGCCTGCGCGTGGACCGGGCCGAAGCGGGCGAAGAAGCCGGGATTCCCGACGACGCGGCACCACCGCCTGCACGCGGCCGCGGCGCGGACGAGGCATGGGGACGGGCCGAGGCGGACGAGGATGAGCTCGAAGAGATGGTCGGGGAGGTCCTGCACGGTCGTCGGCCCGGCCTCTCTCTTCTTCTTTTTGGCCTTGCTCTTCTTGCCCCGCCGACGACAACGACGACGTCCCTCCGGTGACGCCATTTGCGAAGGGAAGGGGAGTGGCGTCTCTCACGCACCGCGCTGACGAAATTCTGCTCTAGATAAACAAGATCGCCACAGCCAGCGCCGGCAGTCGAGCGTTGACCCGAGGCGGCGAGGAGTGCCGCGCCCTCCAAGTCGCGCGCCATGGCGTGTGGCGTCTTGTAAACTACTCCAGCGCGATCGACGCGCGTAAACGTGTCCGCTGAAAGATTCGAGCAGCGCGATGCACCATTTAAGGCACCCGCAGTCCTTGCACGTCCATGTCAACAAGCCAACGGCCAGATGTTGAGGCCAGGGACTAGGAAAAGGATAGTCCTCTATTTTTTTTTTCATTTTTGCTATGTGTAAGTTTTTTTTCTTTTGCTATGTGTAAGTTGCATGAATTACTATTTCATACAGTATTTGCGTGGCTTGCAGTGCAGCACAGGCTTTGGACATCGGACCGACGAGCGAGGCATGGCTTGCAGGACCAGCCATCGGTGTGTTTTACGGGTCTGCAAGACGAAACATCAAACATATTCTGTCGAGGTGGGTATATGCTCAGGAAGTGTGGCATAAGGTGTGGGACCACCTACGGATCAATGTGCATGGGCCGTCACTGTTGGACACGACCATTGACTGGTGGTTGGGGGAGAGGAGGAACTTCAGGGGCGCAGACAGGAGAGGCTTCGACACATTGGTCACGGCCGTGGCTTGGTCTATATGAAAGCAGCGTAGTGTTTGGGTGTTTAACAGAGTGACGCAACAAATGTCACTGAGTGCACTATTGCTTCACGTGTTGGGTGTTGGTGGTTTACATCAATTCGAGAGGAGTTAGCTTAGGGTTCCAAGTTTGGAGTTGGTGTAAGGCGATGGCCTCGTGTCTGGCCGAATGTTCACATTCATGGAAGACTTCTTGTAATTAACCTTCTATCTTTTATAAAAACATGGTATGTCATTGGCGTACACTAAAAAAACTATTACGTGCTTTTTGCGTTCCATTTAAGGACGCGAAAAAAAAAAGTTCAATTTTTTTACGTGCTAAGGGAGACAAATAATTTTGACCATGAACACCGGGTATACACATAGACATATACACTCAATTAGGGGCAATATGTGTGTACATTATACTATTATCTGAAAATGTACTACGTGCTTAGTTTTGCATATTGTGAAATAGCTCAATTTCTTTGAAAATTATTGCAATTTTTTTGTCAACAATTATTTTAAGTTTATTTTTCATTATTTTTTAGATTAATAATAATACCCTTAATTCATCTTCCCTAGAAAATTTTATGATTTTGTTGTTTGAATACCGAGTATAAAACATGGACACGTAGATGAAAGTTCTATACAGTATGTGCGTAAATCTTGTTGTTGTCTGGGAGTTACACAAATATATGGTGTTCTTACGTATTAAGGAACTGTGCAAGTTCTATGTAATTAGTGTGCAAGTTTTGTCATAATTTGTTTTAAGTATTACTTGCCTTTTCATTTTTCCCCTTTATGGTAATACCAATGCCCTTAATCCATCCCATCTTAGAATAAGATTAGTTTTTTTATATTTTTTTTTGTGTTATTGCTTTCTTTGTTTATTGATGTTTTCTGGCCGATATTTTCCTACAATTTTGCATGTGGCAACAATTTAATGTACTTCAATCATGTGACACTACTTATTGTGTGTTAGGAACTTTAAATGAAATATAGTTTTATAATTAATTCTAAATTTCATGGTAAGGGTTTATACTGTAGTACATTATTTATTTAAATGGACTTTATGAACATTAAGGTGGTGTTTGGTTCTCTAGTCCTAGGACTTTTTCTAGTCCCAACTAAAAAGTCCCTAGTCCCTAAAAAGTCCCTCCCTGTTTGTTTCCAGAGACTAAAAAGTCCCTAGCCCCTTCCTAGAGGTTATTAAATGACCATGTTGCCCCTAGTATATAGAAAAATAACAATCAAACAACAGCATGGGGTGGCGGGCCAATGGGTGCATGGAGGGGCATTATTGGAAAAGTCCCAAAAAGACTCTCCTTGAGAGTCTTCTTCATTTAGTCTCAAATGCCTAGTTTAGTCCCTAAAAAGTTCCTCCCGTTTGGTAAAAAGGTCTCCAAGAGGGACTTTTTCTAGTCCCTACACAAAAAAGTCCCTGGAAACAAACACCCCCTAATACTACAGTATATTATTTATTTAAATGACCTTTAAATGTACTTATTTTGTGTTAATATACTACGAACTTTAAATGAGGAGGTAATATCACCAGGGTGCCTAAACATGCCACGGGTTCAATTTAGTGCTTGAACTTGAAAATTACACCGAACTGGTTCTAAAACTTATCACGAAAGTGCTAATACGGTGCTAAATCCATTTGTAAAGTGTGCTGGCGTGGCACCATATTTAGCTGACATGGCATGGGATCCATTCGTAAGACGAAACATGATTTTAGTTGAATAACTATGTCTCTATGACTAGTGGTAGTGAGCCCCGTCTGCCAGTAGCACATGTAAAACTGAAATGAAAAATTGTGCCCGAGTGGGCTCGAACGTGCACGACTTGAAGATTGCAGGCGACATCAGCTGGCCAATCAACGCAGCAAGTTTTCGTGCCAAATCTAGCCCCTTGTCCTTAATGAACTTTGCTACACCTACGGGTCAATCCTACGGAAGATTTGTTACGGTCTGAGGCGGGAATCGAGGGCTGGTTGGGTTCGAATTACGAGGGGGTACGCTGGGCAGCTCGACTTGAGACTACCCATAGTGGGAGTAACATAGGTAGTAACATCACACATATCTAAATAAAATAGATGATGTGGCAATCAATAAATGAAGAAAGAGGGGAAAGTGGTAACATAGCTAGTTACTAGTAATATGAGTAACATCACACATATCAAGACAAGATGTGTCTATAGCCTAATAAATGAAGTGTTGCATGTTACCACACATATGTTACTCCCCACTATAGAGGTAGTAACATAGACTAGTAACATAGCATGCTACTAGTCTATGTTACTGCCCATTGTGGCTAGTCTGAAATCGAGGGACATGTTAATCCGTAAGCTCCTTCCGTGGCTTGGAGCCGGTATGTCTAGCATTTTTTGTCCTCAATATACTGTATGGGAAAAAGCTTGTGCTACTTAAATGGGCTGCAGTCAGTGCAGATACTCAAACTTTGCGATGTTTGGGGTACAAATAGGGTCATGGGGTTGGCATAACCAGATGTGATGCCCTTGACCTAACGAGTGAGAAAATTTAGCAAGCGAATGGGCTTCGCTATTCGATGCCCGACCCTCAAAAAGAAATTACAGTTAAAATTCAAAGCTTGCAAATTGATTTCAACAATAATTTGACCATGCACCCCGCAGCTTTCCTTTTGGGTGTCCCTTGCAACTTGCTTTGAATCTGTAGCGATCACAATGCCATGGAGAAAAAGATCCTCAACCAAAGATAGTGCTTCCTTGCAAGCAATTGTTTCGAGTGTAACCACATCACAAACACCATGGATCACTAATGCAGATCAGCGGATGAGCCTAGATAATTTCCATTTGAATCCCTACAAACAGCTGACGCAAAGCCACCAATGCCTGGTCTAGCAAGGCTTGCATCAACATGGATTTTGGCAAATCCTGTAGGTGGCACCACCATACGAGCTGGACCCTGCCGAACTTCCCTCGCTTGCTGTGGCTGATTTTGAGGTCTTCTATGATACATCTCCAAGTTCTCAGATGAAGTTTGAAACGAACAGATGGGTAGATAGTGGACTTTGAAATACTCATTCGTGTATGGCCTTTTTCCTTGCCCACCAGGTAGCCCATAAAGTTACTGCTAGTCTCACGAACGCTTCGTCGAGTGCCAACTGGGCCACATTGACGTGGGAGCTGGTGCTTCAAGCAGAATATCCTGCAGCCAGAGGTCCAAACCTTGTTGGCATAGGGCTACATGGGCTGATTTATGTTCCAGTTTCTTTCTTTTTGGTTTGTTTTTGTTTTCAATATTGTTCTTAATTTCACTTTCACATTTATTAAAAAGTTATTCTCTGTTATATTTGTGTTCAATTTTTTTCGTGTGCACAAATGACTCCTTTCAAATACATGAATATCTCTGTTATATATAATGGATGCGCATTTCATGGTAAGGGTTTATACTAAAGTACTTTATTTATTTAAATTTGCAATATGTGAATATTTGTTCTTATTTAAATTGATGTTGACATATTTTGGAGACCTGATAAATAAAATAGTTGTGAGATATAAAAAAATACGAGTTAATGGTCGTGCTAGTAGGTGGCCCATGTTGGAGCTCTTGAGGCGTTTTTACCCTAGATCTTCGCTATAGGCGACGAATGAAGGGCCTTTTTCCTGCCGAAACTGCAAGGGACCCTCCCCCCGCATCAAATGTTCAAAAAAAATTTATCTTACTTATAGAGAAAAAATGAAACACAATATTATTAGAGACTGTCAATCCGTGATGGCATAGAGCAGAGACCGCATATATCTGAAATAAAACAGTGATGCAAATGCAATCATCATTGTCGTGTGAAAAAACCACTACCGTCGTGTAGACATCAGATAGTGATAAAAAAAATAGCATTGCTCAGGACTCTGCTAGCTTCAGGGACTATAAAAACATACCCCCCCCCATGGGTTCCCTCTCAGACGATAACTGCATGTGCGATGCTGACTCATAATGGAGTTGCGTGTGTCATATTAAATCAACCGACTGAACTTGGATCGAAGACCAACTGACCTGCTGGCTGCGAGTCTTTTATTAAACAGCTGTGATCTACGATCTGTTGGCAGATTTAACCTCTGAACTCGCTGCTTGGTCCGGTCTTCGGCGCAGTACAGTTCGCTTGTTTTGTCTCTGACGATGATGCTTCGCTGTTCCCAGTGAGATCCACGCTAATTACGGGTTAGTTCACTCACTACCGATATACTACTATTGCAACTTGCCAGTAGCTCACCGAGTAGCTTTTATCTATGCCAGCCCTCCCACACTGCTGCTTCACTAGTCACATCAAGTCTACTACGGCAGTAAGAAAGCTGAAACTCCAACAATGGCAGGTGCAGCGCCGGCCGATGAAGATGGATCGCCGAAGAAGACGAAGCAGGGCGGCTTCAAGACAATGCCCTTCATACTAGGTGATTGATTCATCCGTGCTTTCGTGCGACTTAATTTTCTTTCTGCAGCGCAGCATATCGCCGGTGTTGACTGTCGACGCATGCAGCGAACGAGGTCTGCGACAGGTTCGCGACGGCCGGCTTCAACGCCAACATGATCACCTACCTCACGCAGCAGCTGCACCTGCCGCTGGTGGAGGCCTCCAACCTGCTCACCAACTTCATGGGCACAGCGGCCTTCACCCCGGTCTTCGGCGCCATCATTGCCGACTCCTACGCCGGCCGCTTCTGGACCATCGCCGCTGGCGGCGCCCTGTACCAGCTCGGCATGCTCGGCCTCGTCGTGTCCGCGCTCGCAACAGCCCTCCGCCCCCCGCCGTGCGTCGCCGCTGCCCTGTCGACGCCCGCGTGCCAGCGCGCGAACGGTGGGCAGCTCGCCGTGCTTTACCTGTCGCTGCTCTTCACCGCGCTCGGGTCCGGCGGCATCCGGCCGTGCGTGGTGGCGTTCGGCGCGGACCAGTTCGGCGTGGGAGGGAGGCGGCCCGGAGGCGAGCAGAAGTGGAGCTTCTTTAACTTCTACTTCTTCACCATGGGGCTCGCCGTGCTGCTGGCGCTGACGGTGGTGGTGTACATCCAGGAGAACGTTGGGTGGGGTTGGGGGTTCGGCATCCCCGCCATCGCCATGTTCGTTTCCGTGCTGTCGTTCGTGGTCGGCTACCCGCTCTACGTCAGGGTGAAGCCCGGGGGAAGTCCCTTCGTGAGGCTGGTTCAGGTCGTGGCCGCGGCGATCAAGAAGAGGAAGGAGGCCATGCCGGAGGACGCCGGCATGCTGTACCAGAACAAGGAGCTGGACGCTCCCATCGCCGCCGACGGGAGGCTGCTCCACACCAACCAGCTCAGGCAAGTAATTAACCTCGAGTTGGTACACTTGGTTGTTTCTTCCATGTGCACCATTGTGTCTTTTTCCTCATGTGGTTCGTTTGTTTATTGATCGCCAACGTGAAGGTTCTTGGATCGAGCGGCAATAGTGACGACGACCGATGCTGTTGACTCCGGCGACGAGCCGGACCTGTGGCGGCTGGCGACGGTGCACCGCGTGGAGGAGCTCAAGTCCATCGTGCGCATGCTGCCGCTGTGGGCGGCCAGCATCACGCTCATCGCCGCCGCCTCGCACAACTTCACCTTCGCCATCCAGCAGTCGCGCACCATGGACCGCCGCCTCACGCCGCGGTTCGAGATCCCGCCGGCCAGCATGATCATCTTCACCACGCTCACCATGCTCGTCAGCCTCTCCCTCTACGACCGCGTCTTCGTCCCGCTCGCGCGCCGCTACACCAGCCGGCAGGCGGGGATCTCCTACTTCCAGCGCATGGGCGCCGGGCTGGCGGTCTCCGTCCTCGGCGTCCTCGCGGGGGCGCTCGTCGAGGGCAAGCGGCGCAGGGCCGCGGCGGAGCACGGGCTCCTGGACAGCCCCGGCACCACCGTGCCGATCAGCGTGTTCTGGCTGGTGCCGCAGTACGCGCTCCACGGGGTGAGCGACGCGCTCTCCACGGTGGCGCACATGGAGTTCCTGTACGACCAGTCGCCGGAGAGCATGCGCAGCTCCTCGGCGGCGCTGTTCTGGGTCGCCGGCTCGCTCGGGAACTACCTGGGAACGCTGCTCGTCACGGTGGTGCAGAGCGCGAGCGGAGGGGAGTGGCTGCAGGACAACATCAACCGGGGCAGGCTCGATTACTACTACTGGCTCGTGACCTTGCTCATGGCGCTCAACCTTGCGTATTACATCGCCTGCTTCCATTTTTACACCCTGAAGTCCTTCGACGTGGAGGGGAACGGGGCGCAACGGCGGCAAGATGACGGTGAGGGGCAAAGTCGGAGTGCGGAGCGGGAGACTGAGCTCGATGCTGGCCGCATTGGAGCTTCGAAAAATTGTGCGTAGGATCATTTATAACGGTGTAAGCTCAGCTCAGGGAGCGGTTAACATCACTATATCAGTGTATCTTTGAACTACCGAACTTGTATTGATGTAACAGAATTAAAAGGGGGAAATTAAGATGCATCATTGTTCTTTCTTTTTGCTGCAATTACTCGGTTGTTCGATTTCTTTTTCTGAAAATCCTAGCCATCTAAAATTGCGCAGTGCGCAGCCTAGGATTGCACTTTTTGAAGGAGCACAATTTTTACTGAAATTTGAATGCATTTTTTAAGTTCATGCTTTCTTTTTCAGAAAGGGGAATACCCGACCTCTGCATCACATGATACACCCCACCATATTATTAAAAATGAAATAAGTTCAAGTCACCGAGTACTCGACAATAAAACAACGGAATTGCTAATTCTCATACGACTGAGACTTAACGAACAGTCTCAGTCGATGTTATATTTGTTAGATCTTACGTGGGATCCGTGTAAAATTTTCTTTTAAATTTTTTCTTTCTTCTTTTTTATACGTTCTGTTACTTGACCGGGACTTCATTAAGTCTCAATCAACTAAAATCTGGCCACGCCATAATTTTTTTTTGGAAAACACGACCACAAGCAGTCGAAGCCGAGATTACATAACTCATCCACATAATCTACGAGTAGCTCATCAGCCAAACTGGTCGAACAAATCTGTGCAACCGTTTTTAGCCGGCTGCACCCATAGGCCATAAGCGTTCACGCACACGATGCGCAGTGGAGAATCTAGAACGCAAATGCAGGACAGGCTCAACTACAAGGATAATAATTTTTTGGGTGTCGAAAGCCATTTTATGTGCTGCATCTAACTACTAGTGTGTTGATCATTGGTGGTGTTTTTTTGTGTGGCAGATTTTGAGGGTAGGCTAGAGCCTGTTGAAGCCTGCTGAGTAGAATCACCCCTGGCTGCAGTGATGACCACATACGCATAAAAACCATAGCTTTGTAAATAAACTGTAAGAAATTAGGATAAGATGATCTGTCAAAGATGTAATTATTCCAACAATTTCATATTGCCCAAAGAATGGTTCAAACTCCCACACGGATTTGGCCCTTCAGCTTATGATGAAAACCACCTAACCAGTTTCCAAACAAATTTGAAATATACGTTGGTGGTCCTAAATTGTATTTAACATGCACCATATGCCAGATCATTGTAGTAAACGTACATGACAGAAATGAATGATGAATTGTCTACTCTTGATCACACACAAAAAATGTCGCCATGACAGTTACGTTTAGAAAGGTTATCTTGGTAAGAACTACCCCCCTCTTCCAAAAACAAATGAAAAGTTTGGTCTTAGAAGGAACCTTCGTTTTCCAAATATGTTTTCTGCGAAAAATAGGTCCATGATCCATAAAATCCGCATACATAGACTTCATAGTGAAGACACCATTAGTGGTTAACCTCCACTAGAATGAATCTGGCATCTGACTTAGATTAATCGACATAAATTTAGAAACCAAATGGTCCCACTTAGTTCATTTGACACCTAGTAATGCTCTGCGAAATTGGATGTTCGAAGGGCTATCCCCAAGAACAAAAGCCACCAAAACCCTTTTAGTACAATATATACAGGGCTGGGTATTGTAGAGCTAGTGGAGTGTCACCCACAAAGGTATCTTCCCAAAAACTCGTCGCTTGGCCATCGCCAATCTTAAAGGAACCTCTCTTAAAAAAGGATGACTTGACCTTCATCAAGCCACTCCAAAACGGTGAATCAGTAGGCTTAACATCTACTCCCTCCGCCCGGAAAAGCTTGTCCCAAGTTTGTTCCTCAAATAGATATATCTAGCACTAACTTGGTGCTAGATACATCCCATTTGAGGGACAAGCTTTTTCAGACGGAGGGAGTACTTGGGATAATGTTTTGGAGTATGGGTATTTGTTATGCAACAACTCTTGGCAAACACCTTCCCCATTAAGTAGTTTATACAACCATTTGTTGAGTAAGCACTTGTTTTTTATTTCGAGATTCTCACCTTCTGTACTTCCGCTTCTGCTCCTGGTATTGCTAATAGAACCTAGGCTGATAAAACTCTAGCATTTTCTACACCCCTTTAGGTATCTCCAAAAAGGATAGCATGAACATTGGTAAACTAGTGAGGACAGCGTTGTTGAGGGTAAGTCGTCCCCTATACAACATGAGCTTACCCTTCCAACCGTTGAGCTTCTTTTCGAAGCAATTTTGTTGAGGATATAGACCTTAGAGTCACCCGCCAGGAGGGGCCGGGTTACTCGTATGGTCGTTGCCAGAAGCCCGGAGCCAAACTTGAAGACGATGGGCCAGAGATGGGCTAAGACCCGGATATGGCTTAAAGCCCGTGGTTACAATCATTATTATGGTAGAACTTGTAGTGTAAGGCAAGTATAGTTGAGAGTCCGAGCCGGACACTCTTATGAGCCGGACCAGGACTCTAAGGGCTGTTGGGCGTCAGCCTCCCTATATAAAGGGACGACCCGGCAGCGGTTTAGGGACAAGAACAATCTGATCGAGAGCCGGGCATAGCAGTTTAGCTCCCTGGTGATCGTAACCCTAATCAATACCATCTCAAACTGGACGTAGGCTTTTACCTTCACCGTAAGGGGCCGAACCAGTATAAACCCTCGTGTTCCTTGTCCCATATTAACCCCTTCAAGCTTCCTAGTTGCGATGGCTCCACGACTAAGTCCTAGCTCGAGGACATCTGCCGTGACAATTCCACGACAGTTGGCGCCCACCGTGGGGCTCGCGCACGGTGGATTTGAGTTCTTGAAGGGCAGCTTCGAAGGGCTCAAGGGATACGCTGTGGGCCGGATGACCAAGAGTCGTCGCGGCAAGCTCTACATCGACGATGCAAACTGGGGCCCCGACGCCGGCTCAATTGAGTACGGGTACCGGGTCCCCTTCGGCGGAATTCATGTTTTCATTGGCAAGATTGGTGAGCCGGGCCCTGAGCCGGGTCTCTGCGCTGATCTCATCGAGACGGCTCAGCTTGCGCGACCCGCCCAGGCCCGGCCTGCCTTAAGGCATGCTTTTGTGGGATGCATCCATGGAGGGCCCTCTGATCCATCTGGGTCTGGTGATGAGGCGGCCGCCGGCTCTGACGGCGAGTCGGCCACCGATGAGTCAAACTCGTTGTACCAACTTCAAGATGGCAGGCTCATGGGTTGTTCCGATGGTGACAGTATTCCGGACCCGTTTGAGCCGCCGAGTCAGGTTGGAGTCTTTATGGCCGGTGCGCAGCCTGTTCAGAACCCTGCTACTGGAGCGGGAAACCCGGTGCCTTCTCCGGCTCAGGTGCTGATGGATCTCACGGACAAGATGACGGCCCTGTTAACCGCCACAGTTGACCCGGCAGATCAAGCTCAGCACGATGCCGAGGTGGCACAGTTAAAATTGGATCTAATAAAAGCTAAAGAGGATCTCGCAGCGGAAGGGATCAGGCTGGCTGCGGAGAGGGCGGCTCTCGATGCCCAAACTCAGCTGATCCAGGCGCAGTCTTTCCAACTCACGATGGATCAAAACGCGGCCAATGAGGTCCTGAGAAGGAGGCATCAAAAGGCCCAATCTCGACTCCCTCCGGTTTACGATCCACGCAACCTCTTCAACACGCCAGGTGCAGGGTCCAGTAACCCGCCAGGAATCATAGCGCCTGGGTCTGGACCCCTTATTCAGCCATGAGTGATGGGGCCTCCCCAGGTGCCCCCTGCCCCGCCTCAGTACGTGCCAATACCCCCGGGTCATTATAATAACCCGCTGGAGAACATGGTCGCTGCGGCAGCACGGCTGGCGGCTCTACCAGTTGACGGCGACTCTCCGACGGCTATTGAGACCCGCCGGGTCAGGGAACTCCTTCAGACAGCACTGGCGCAGCAAGAGGCGTACTCCTACAGCCGGGACAGGATCCACTCGACCCCTCGTCCAGGCCAGAGCCCAAGTTACAGCCGGCACATGGTCTCAGCAACCGGCTCAAGTAACGTCCGACGCCATGACCCGCCCCCTGGCCATGGCCCGGCTCATAATGGAGCCTTTTACGCAGCAGACCAAGCGCGCCAAGAGGCGGAGCAAGTACCTCAGCTGATGGCTTACCAGACCCCCCCCCCCGGCTTATCCGATGACTTCCATTGATGTGGGTATCCCTACCAGGACCGGGGGTGTCCCTTGTTTAGTGCCAGCTATCCGTAATGAACGTCTACCTAAGGACTTCAAGGGCCCTAGGAAGGTGCCTAACTACACAGCTGACTTGCAACCCGCAGCTTGGATCGAGAGTTATGAGATGGCTATGGAGCTACTGGAGGTCAGTGAGGCGGCCATGGCCAAGTATTTCACCATGATGTTAGATGGGACTGCCCGCACTTGGTTGAAAGGGCTACCACCGAATTCCATTGGGTCTTGGGCTGAGCTGAAAGCCCGGTTCATCCAAAACTTCAAGGATACCTGTAGGCAGTCTATGTCAATTGTGGATTTGACTAACTGTAAGCAGCAGGAGGGTGAATCCACGACTCATTGAGTTCGCCGGGTCAAGGAGATCATACATTCATCAGATAAGATGGATGCCGGCTCTGCAGTCTTAATGTTGGAACAGAATTGTCGCTTCGTGCCCCTGAAGATGAAACTCGGGCGGCTTAAGCGCGACTGCAGTGACATGGGCACGCTAATGGCGGCTCTTGTCAAGTACGCCGATTCTGATGGTACCAAGGATCCCCCTTCAGATGATGAAAGGGCAGGGAAGGGAAAGAAGAATGGCAATGGCAAGGGTCCCCAGCATAACCCGGGGAACCAAGGAGGAGGCAAGCGCAAGGCCGATGGCAGCCTAGAGTTTGTAGCCAATGCCAGCTCACAAGGTAATAACCAGCGACGCAAGGGGAGACCCCCTCCCCGCGGCGGCGGGTCAGGTCCGACGCTGGAGCAGCTGTTGAATGAACCTTGTCCAAGGCATGGCTCTAGAGAGAAGCCAGCGACTCATCTATGGAAGGATTGTGCAATCATGAAAGCCTTTAAAAACTACAATGGCCCGGGCGGCGGCTCAGGCGCCGGCGGCTTTCATGGCCAGGGGGGCGGCTCAAATTCTGGTCCTCAGAGTGGTCAAGGGGGCTTTAATCAACAGTCTGGCCAGGGTCATCAACAGCAGTAGGGGGGTTATCAGACCAATCCAAAGCAGCTTAGCGGTGGACAGTATCATGTGTTTACCACTAGTTTGTGCAAGCGAGATCAGAAGCTTCACAAGAGGGCTGTGAATGCGGTTGAGCCGGCGGTCCCACGCTACTTGCGGTGGTCTGAGCAGCCTATAGTGTGGAGTAGGGAGGATCACCCTCCCCGGGTGGATAACCCGGGCCACTTGGCCTTAGTGGTGGCTCCTCAAGTGGGAGGATATATGTTCACAAAGGTGCTCATGGATGGAGGCAGCAGCATCAACATCCTCTATTATGAGACCTTTCGCCGTATGGGGTTGGTTGATAAGAACCTCAGCCAGTCAAATACCATCTTCCATGGTGTAGTACCTGGTAAGTCGGCTTATCCAGTTGGCAAGATCGAATTGGAAGTGGCCTTTGGTGATGAGAACAACTACAGGGTGGAGAAATTGACCTTTGAGGTGGTCAAGATAAGAAGTCCATACCATGCTATATTTGGACGACCGGCTTACGCCAAGTTCATGGCACGACCGTGTTATGTGTACTTACAGCTCAAAATGCCGGGTCACAATGGGACTATTACGGTTCACGGCAGCCGGAAGGTGGCTCTGGAGTGTGAGGAAGGCGACGCGGCTTATGCAGAATCTGTGTGTGCTACAGAAGAGTTGAAGTTTTACAAAGACAATGTTGACCCAACAGATATGACCTCTCTGAAAAAGCCAACCACAGAACAAGAGCCAGCAATGAAATTTAAGTCAGCTGATGAGACTAAACTTGTTGATTTTGTTCCAGGTGACTCATCTCAGCAGTTTAGCATCAGTGCAAATCTGGATCCAAAATAGGAAAGCGCGCTCATCGAGTTCATCCGTGAGAATAGGGACATCTTCGCGTGGAAACCTTCTGACATGCCAGGTGTACCTAGAGAACTCGCTGAGCATACTCTCAATGTTGATCCGAAATTTAAGCCGGTCAGACAGTTCCTTCGGCGGTTTAATGAGGAAAGGCGGAAAGCTATTGGTGAAGAAGTAGCCCGGCTCTTGGCGGCCGGGTTTATCGTTGAAGTTTTTCACCCAGAGTGGTTGGCTAACCCGGTGCTCGTGCTCAAGAAGAACGGCACCTGGCGGATGTGTGTGGACTACACGGACTTGAATAAGGCGTGTCCGGCTGATCCTTTTGCCCTCCCCCGTATTGATCAAATCATTGATTCTACGGCAGGTTGTGCACGTTTAAGTTTCTTGGATGCTTATTCCGGTTATCATCAGATTAAGATGGCAGTTAAGGACCAGGAGAAGACGGCGTTCATCACTCCCTTTGGAGCCTTCTACTATGTGTCTATGCCCTTTGGACTCAAGTGTGCACAGGCGACTTACCAGCGTTGTGTACAGAACTGTCTTCATAAACAGATCGGGCGCAATGTTCACGCTTACGTGGACGATATTGTGGTTAAGTCCATCAAAGAGGAAACTCTGATAGATGATTTGAGGGAAACCTTTGATAATCTCCGGGTCTATAAGATGATGCTTAACCCGGCCAAGTGTGTTTTTGGTGTTCCTGCAGGCAAACTCTTGGGCTTCTTGGTTTCTGACAGAGGCATTGAGGCTAACCCGGAGAAGATCAAGGCCATCACCTCCCTGGCTAAGCCGGCGTGTATAAATGACGTTCAGCGTTTGGCGGGTCGTATTGCTGCTTTAAGCCGGTTCATAAGCCGTTTGGGTGAGAAGGCCATGCCCTTATATCAGTTGATGAAGAAAACTGATAACTTCGTCTGGAATGATGCAGCCAATACCGCCTTTGAGGATTTGAAGAAGCAGCTGACAGAGCCCCCAGTCCTTGCTGCTCCGGTTGATAAAGAGCCCTTACTGCTGTATGTGGCGGCAAACGCACGAGCCGTCAGTGTGGCTATTGTGGTGGAGCGCAAGGAGGAGGGTAGGGAGCATCCGGTTTAGCGGCCGGTTTATTATGTCAGCGAAGTGCTCATTGAGTCCAAGCAGCGGTACCCGCATTGGCAGAAGCTTGTGTATGGTGTGTTCATGGCGAGCCGGAAACTTAAGCATTACTTTCAGGGTCATCCCATCACTGTGGTCAGCTCTGCCCCCCTTGGTGATATCATCCAAAACAGAGAGGCCACAGGGAGAATTGCTAAGTGGGCTATAGAACTTGGTCCTCATGGTCTCAAATATGTGCCACGCACTGCGGTTAAATCTCAGGCCTTGGTGGATTTCATCAATGATTGGACAGAGTCACAAGTGCCTGAACAAAAGCCGGATAACACATATTGGACCATTCACTTCGATGGGTCCAGGCAGTTGGAGGGCTCGGGGGCTGGCGTTGTATTGGCGTCCCCTAAAGGTGACAAGTTCCATTATATGCTACAGTTGATGTTTCCTTGCACTAACAACGCGGCTGAGTACGAGGCCTTGCTCCACGGTCTTCGGATGGCTAAGGAGATGAGCTTGAGCCGGGTAAGGTGCTTTGGTGACTCAAACTTGGTGGCTCAACAAGTATCAGGCAAGTGGGATTCTAAAGATCCTCTCATGGCGGCTTATCGCCGCGAGGTTAATGCAATTGCTGGGCACTTTCAGGGCTACCAGGTAGAGCACATGGATCGCAGGAAGAACGAGGCGGCTGATGCTCTAAGCCGGTTAGGCTCTCAGCGAAAGCCGGTGCCGCCTAACACTTTCCTGGACGTCCTGTATAACCCTTCGGTTAAATTGCCTACAGAGGAAGACTTGGCTGTTCCTGACCCGGAGGCACGACTGGTGGCGGCTCTTCATGTCATACCAGACTGGACAATGCCATATCTGGCTTATATAACCCGGGGAGAGTAGCCTGAGGATGAAACTTTGGCCAGACAAATAACCCGGCGGGCTAAGTCAATGATCGTTATCGATGGCGAATTGCATCATCGCAGTGTCACGGGAGCATTTCAGCGTTGTGTCTCCCCTGAGGAGGGTCAAGAAATCTTGCGTGAGATTCATGAAGGGGATTGTGGCCATCATGCCGGCTCAAAGTCCCTTGTGGCCAAGGCTTTCCGTCATGGTTTTTATTGGCTGACGGCTCATGCTGATGCAGAGGACTTGGTCAGCAAATGTGATGGTTGCCAGAGGTTTTCACGACGGGCTCACGTGCCGGCTCAGGAACTGAGGATGATCCCAATCACTTGGCCCTTTGCGGTCTGGGGGCTTGATATGGTTGGGCCTTTTAAAAGGTCCAAGGATAAGAAGACCCACCTCTTGGTGGCAGTTGATAAATTCACAAAGTGGGTGGAAGCTGAGCCAGTTAGCAAGTGCGATGCAGCCACGGCGGTTCAATTTATGAAAAAGGTGATTTTCCGCTTTGGCTTTCCGCACAGCATTATAACTGACAATGGCACCAATCTTTCCAAAGGCGCCATGGAAGAGTTTTGTCAAAGAGAGCATATCCGACGTGATGTTTCCTCAGTGGCTCATCCTCAATCCAATGGTCAAGCTGAGAGAGCTAATCAGGAGATTCTGAAGGGCATCAAGCCCCGGCTTTTGGTCCCTTTGCAGCGGACGCCGGGTTGTTGGGTGGAGGAGTTGCCCTCCGTCTTATGGAGTATCAACACTACTCCTAACAGGTCTACAGGCTTCACGCCTTTCTTCATGGTTTATGGAGCAGAAGCAGTCCTTCCTAGTGACATCCGTCACGACTCACCTCGCGTGGCGGCTTACGTTGAGACGGATAATGAACAGGCGCGTCAAGATGCTCTTGACTTGTTGGACAAACAGCGTGATGTGGCAGCAGCCCGTTCAGCGATTTACCAACAAGACCTGCGCCGTTATCATAGCCGCCGGGTCAAATCCCGGGTCTTCCAGGAAGGCGACCTTGTGCTCCGGCTCATCCAGGATCAAACAGATGCACACAAGTTATCCCCACCTTGGGAAGGGCCCTTTGTGGTCAGCAAGAACTTGCACAACGGGTCATATTACCTCATTGACATTCGGGAGCACAAAGATTCATGTAAGTCGGAGGAAGAGACCCGTCGGCCGTGGAACATAGCTCAGCTTCGGCCTTACTACACTTGAGCCACCGGCTCTCGTGGTGTACATATTTATCTCAGCCATGTATATATTATGATAAGCAATAAAGCAGGACCTCTGTCCTTTTTTCTCCCCCAAATATGCACGTGTTGTTTACATGATGACTTAAAGGAGGATCTGGCTTATGATCGTATTCGAATCTAGCCGTAAGCGGTAAAGTCACTTGGGGGCTTCCTGTTCAAACATGGGTCGTATTCGAACCAAAGAGAACATAGCTGTCGGTACCCTCTTGATTGGCATCGCCACACCCACTGGGGGCTATATGATCGTATCCGAATCTTGGCTTAACCCCTTTGGGCCGGGTCTCTGGTCGTATTCGAACCGGAAGCCCCTAAAGTTCCTCTGCTTTATCACAAGTTTACTCTGATTATGTCAAGGTGTGTACGGCCGGGTCTCACTTTACCGGCTTAACTTTGGTTTACAGTGTTCGTTGAACGCCATGGGTGTCATTACGACAGGTAAATCGGAGTTAAGATACCAACCTTGTTACCCGGGTTATCTAAACCGGAAGTATGCTTACAGGCCGCTAAGTGTATTATTATGGCTATGTTAAGGATATAGTTGAGGACCAGTCTTTTTTTATTCATATTCCGGGTTATCTATCCAAAACACCTGACTCTCAGGGCAGTAAGCCGCCTCGAGACTTGTGATTTGCCTTTCTATGCAGGATATTTAAAGGTACCTCTTCGAGGTTGAGAAAAACAAAGGGATGGTTATGACCCGGAGAAACATCAAAGAGACAATTTCAAAGGACTTTCGCATTCAGTACGTGCACGATGGCACGTCAGAGATGAACTGTTGCACCTACTCTATTACAAAAACTCATCAAGTCTTAAACAGGTGAAGCATTGTTTGGTAAACCGCCAGCCGAGTCACGATGCCCGCTGAGTTGAAGTCTCCGGCTCGTTCCTGTCTTCTCCTCCGGCTGATCCCAAGACCTGGAAGGTTGATGACTTCCAGTCGATGCCGCTGAGAGCTTCGAATTGGGCTTCCTCGTCAATTAACCCGGCCGGGTCAATCTCCGGGGCGAAGGTATGCTGACGAGCCGGAGGGATCAGGTTGAGGGCTTCATAGCGAGGGGTTGGAATCCTCTGATTCTCCGCATCATAGCCCGGCTGGTACTTGGTCAGATCCGTGTCGTTCCCGATAAGGGTGGCCACCGGGCGTACAGCCTTGGCGCACGCTACGAAGTCTTTCTGATCGAAAGATGAGCCGTCTTCCTTCAGGCTTGGATAACCCAGGGCGATGTCTGCCGGGTCTAGCTCCGGCAGGAATGCCTTGGCCCGGCTCAGCGCGGCGATCGCTCCGGCTCTCGCAGAGGCCCGCCGCAGTTCTTGGATCCGCTGCGGCAGAACGGCGAGCCGGCACAGGACTTCTGCCAGGTGAGTCGGCACCTCGTTGGATAGGGCCACCACAGCTAAGGCGCGCTGTGACTCGGTGTAGAGCTGCTCCACCAGGGTGTACACGGCCTTTAGCTTGGTGACCACGCTCTGGTTGAGGTTGGCACTTCTGGGACCTGTTTAACAGAATCAGATAAGCCGGCGACAAGGATGAATCATGAGATGTAAACACTCTAACATGGATGAAAGCCGGTGAGGCGACTTACCGAAGATGGCGGCCACCATTTGGGAAACCTGGCGCTTTAGGCCGGAGAGCTCGGCGGTCTTCTCAGAGAGAGCCTTCTCCGCCTGTTCCGCCCGGGTCACCAGTGCGGCCTTCTCTTCGGCCCAGGCTTTTCTCTCAGCATCAAACTCGGTCTTTAACTTTTCTTGCGTGGCAATGCTGGATAAAAACTTGGCGTTTGCCTTCCGGGTCTCCATCTCCTGCATCTTCAGCCGGCTCTTGAGATCCGCAAGGTCCGCCTCTAGCTTCTTGCCCACAGCCTGTATAAATTTCCGGGTTATGACATGAGCAGTTACTATATAAGTCCCAAGCACTTTCCAAGCAAAGACACTTGGCACTTGGGGGCTAATGCATATTGAACGTATCTATCTACATACTGCTGGCTCAATTGAGTAAGCCGGAACCTAAGTCTACAACATATTCAAATCATAAGTCGTCGACTTGGGGGCTAGCATGGCAAAGGTAACTATGCAGTAAGTAAGAAGATAGCAGAAGGATACCTCAGATTTTTGCTGGATCTGGTTTACCATGGCAACCTCGGCGTCCCGGCTCTTGTGCACCTGGCTGATGTAGCCAGAGACGAGCTCTCCAATGCTCAAGTTGGTCTAGTCGGAGAGGTCCAGGTTCACCCGGTGGGGCTGCAGCAACTCTCCCTTAGCGGAGCACTTGGCCAACACGGTCGGTCTCCCCAGCTCAACATACTCTGTCCGGGTGATTACCACGTCCGGGTCGTCTGCTGGAGGAGCTGAGCCGGAGGCCTCCGGGTTAACCGATGCTTCGGTCGTTGCCTTGGTAGTTGGGGCGGGGGCTTCAGGTGCCGTATCCATTGGAGTGGTGGCTTCGGGGGCGGAGGCAGCTGGCGGTTCTTGGACTGTCACCGCCGGCTCAGGCAGATCCGGCACTCCGGCCGACTTGGTTTTCTTCACCCTCTTGGTGAGCTTTGCCTGGGCACTGAAATAACAACAAAGGTTGGTACAAAGAATATGAATAAAGATCCGAACAACATAAGATGATTGTTGTTACCCAGGCGCGGTCTTGAAAGCCGGCAGATTTGACTTCATGGAGTCACCCGAAGAGGGGGAGGTCTCCTGGTAATTGGAGTCAGAAGAGTTGAGTGGCTGACGGATAACACCCGCCAACGGGTGAAAAGGGTACAAGTGGGAAAAAACCTCGGTTCGGCGCTTCCTTGTTGCGTCGGGTAACCCGGCGGAGAGGTCGGTGTCCTTGTTGGTCCGGGTGTGACGCCGGCTTTCGTGAACCTGTCGCTTCAAAAGAAATTGAGGGTCTTGATGAGCTAAAGGATGTGAAAAGCTTACTTTCCGGGTTACCCTTCGGACTTTCAGCTGTGGCAAGGGCTCCGAGTCGGAGGAAAGTGACATTACCTCTTCAACCACCGGGTTACTGGCGCCGGTGTCATCCTGTCAATGAGCAAGTGTTGATAAGGCGGACAGCAAAAAATAACAAATACAACAAGAATTTAAAGGCTTAAGGGTTACCTCTGACTCGGAGCTGTCGCTTAATTGCATCAGCTCCGAAGCAGTAGGTCTGCTTCCTTTTTTGCGAGGGGCGGCTTTCTTGGCGGCTTTCTTTGCCTTCCTGGCCTTCTTGGCCGCCTCATGGTCATACTTGACCCGCCAGAATTTACCATCAGCCTGAAAAATACAAGGATGAATTCTTAAAACGGTTCAGATGAAGATTATAGGCAGAAGAAGATAAAAAGTTAAAGTCAGCGGCTTACCGCTGGGGCTGGATTGGTCTTGCAGAAGGGGGCTAACCCGGTCCTTCCGCAGTCTGCCAGACTCTCGTTTAAAAGAGCCTTGGTCATCTCCTCTGCAACGTCTTCTGGAAGATCATTGCGGCTGTGCCTCTGAGGGTCATCCTTTCGTCTGGTGTACTCACACATTAAGCCGGGGCGGCGGCTCAATGGGATCACCCGCCATGAGATCCAGACCCGGACCAGGTCGATTCCGTTCAGACCATTACCCAGGAGAGCTTTGATTTTGTTGATCGTGGGGAGCAGAGGCTGGCGCTCTGCTTGAGTCAGCTTGTCCGACAGTGGGTGAGTCGGCTCCAGACGTGTTGGGCGAAAGCCGGGCAGCGGGCTTTCATCAGGGGGGGATGTATCTTGGCAGTAGAACCAAGTCATGTTCCAATCCTTTGGGTGGCTCGGCGGCTCTGCGTAAGGGAAAAGACAGTCCCTACGCCGCTGGATGGAGATGCCACCTAACTCCAGACTTGGCCCATTGGCACACTCATTCTGACGGTTTAAGTAAAACAGCTCTCTGAAGAGCAGCAGACTCGGCTCTTCTCCAAGGTAAACCTCACAGAAGACTTGGAAATTGCAGATGTTGGACACTGAGTTGGGTCCTATGTCTTGGGGCCGCAAGTCGAAGAAATTGAGCACGTCCCTAAAAAACTTTGAGCCGGGCGGTGCAAAGCCCCGGCTCATGTGATCTGCAAAAATCACTACCTCCCCATCCTTTGGCTGTGGCCTTTCTTCTGACGGGTCAGGGGCACAGTAGGACATGATGTCTTTCTTGGGCAGATATCCTGACTTAACAAAATCAGCTAGGGTCTCGTTGGTCACGTTGGACCTCATCCAGTTGCAAGTGATGGGAGCCTTGGGAGGCATGGTGAAAGTTGGCAGTCTATGACAAAAAGGAAAAATGTCCGGGTTAATTATAAGCCGGAGATCTACAGTTCAAAACTAAGGTGGCGGCTTATGAAGGGGACTAATGGTATATACTCAAATACAGTGGGTTATTTAAGCCGGAGGATTCTACGAAGCATGGTTTCCTTTAAGCCGGAAGATTCTACATCGCGTGGTTTCTGTAAACCGGAATTGTAAGCCGCCAAGATTCAATGGTTGCAGTTTTTTACTAAGTGTGGTAAAACAGGTTTCACATATTGCAGTAACTTTTTTGGATCAAAATGGTCGGGCAAAAGAAAAAAATTCTAGACCTAGAAACAGCAGTGAGGGAGTTCTTGGGTTCAAACAGAGTTCTTATGCAGTTCAAGGAAGGCTACTTGCGTATGAAATGGATCTTAAACAACCACCGCACTAGTTCTATGCAGGACTAACATCAAGCAGGAGCAGTAACTAGGAGAACTACCGAACTTGCGGGCAATGGTGACGAACACGAAGAACGTGGAGGAACCCTACTGCGGATCTACTCTACGGGGTGGTGAGAACTTACCGGAGCTGAAGAGGTGCGGGAGTCACCGCCGTTTATCTGGTCCGAGTCAGGGTGATGCAGCGGCCAAGGTTGACGAAGACCGGAGGCGAGACGATGGCGGCGGAGTGCGAGCTCAGTGAGAAAGGCAGCGGCGCGAGGAGGAAGAAGGGAGCGTGAGAAGAGCCCGTCGGGCCGGCCTATTTATAAGGCAAGGTCATAAGTGGGCGCGAGATTCAAGGAGACCACGGCGTGGTTATCTCCCCCCACAACGCCTCGATTTTCGGAATGGCAGTAAAAGCAAAGATCCGTTGCGGATCTGGTGGAGTAAAAAACGGGCTTAATGGAAGATGATGTCACGGCGGATTATCCGGAGTCCAGAGGATGACGTCACGCCGGGTTATGGCCTTCACATGAATGGTAAGCCGGAGATTTTTTCTGTCGGCAGAGTTGAAGATTGACATGAGCCGGCTCAAATCAATCTGGGGCCTAATGTTGAGGATATAGACCTTAGAGTCACCCGCCAGGAGGGGCCGGGTTACTCGTATGGTCGTTGCCAGAAGCCCGGAGCCAAGCTTGAAGACGATGGGCCAGAGATGGGCTAAGACCCGGATATGGCTTAAAGCCCATGGTTACAATCATTATTACGGTAGAACTTGTAGTGTAAGGCAAGTATAGTTGAGAGTCCGAGCCGGACACTCTTATGAGCCGGACCAGGACTCTAAGGACTGCTGGGCGTCAGCCTCCCTATATAAAGGGACGACCCGGCAGCGGTTTAGGGACAAGAACAATCTGATCGAGAGCCGGGCATAGCAGTTTAGCTCCCTGGTGATCGTAACCCTAATCAATACCACCTCCAACTGGACGTAGGCTTTTACCTTCACCGTAAGGGGCCGAACCAGTATAAACCCTCGTGTTCCTTGTCCCATATTAACCCCTTCAAGCTTCCTAGTTGCGATGGCTCCACGACTAAGTCCTAGCTCGAGGACATCTGCCGTGACAATTCCACGACAAATTTCAATAATTTCCCATTCCTTGTTGATGAGCTTACGGTCATGAATGGTAATCCTAAGGTACACAAATGGAAGGGATCCCACCTCACAGCCAAACAACTGCCTATACGGTCTCTCCTCCTTTTTGGCCTTACCAAAACAGAAGAGCTCACTTCTGTGGAAAATAATTTTGAGAGTTGAAAGTTGTTCAAAAAGACACAGAACCAACTTCATATTCATCGCTTTTTGATGGTCATGTTCCAAAACAAGGATTGTGGTATTCACATACTGGAGGATAGACACACCTCCACCAACCAGATGCGGGATAAGCCACAAACTTAACCATCCTTATTAGCTCTTGCTATGAGAATAGCCAACATATCCACCACTATATTAAATAAGATTGGTGATAATGGGTCACCCTGCCTCAGTTCCTTCTGAAATAATGGTTGATGCCATCATTGACCTTAACCCCAACACACCCGCCCTGAACGTAAGAAGCCACTTGTTTCCTCCATGGAACAACGAAACCATTCATGCAAAGGCCTCGTTAAAGAAAATGCCACTTTACTTGTCGTATGCCTTCTAAAGTCCACCTTAAATATAACTCCATCGAGTTTCTTAGTGTGGAGCTCATGGATCATCTCATGAAGGACAACCACTCCCTCAAGAATATTGCGACCATGCATAAAGGCAGTCTACGTTGGGCGCCGATGTCTACTACGCAACTTTATTCTTGTAGACACGTGTTGGGCCTCCAAGCGCAGAGTTTTGTAGGACAGTATCAATTTTCCCTCAAGTGGATGACCTAAGATTTATCAATCCGCGGGAGGCGTAGGATGAAGATGGTCTCTCTCAAACAACCCTGCAACCAAATACAAGAAATCTCTTGTGTCCCCAACACACCAATACAATGGCAAATTGTATAGGTGCACTAGTTCGGTGAAGAGATGGTGATAAAAGTGTAATTTGGATGGTAGAAATATATTTTTATAATCTGAATAAATAAAAACAACAAGGTAGCAAGTAACAAAAGTGAGCACAAATGGTATTGCAATGCTTGAAAATAAGGCCTAGGGTCCGTACTTTCGCTAGTACAATCTCTCAACAATGCTAATATAACTGGATCATATAACCATCCCTCAAAGTGTGATGAAGAATCACTCCAAAGTTCCTATCTAGCGGAGAACACAAGAAGAAATTATTTGTAGGGTACGAAACCAACTCAAAGCTATTCTTTCCGATCAATCTATCCTAGAGTTCGTACTAAAATAACACCAAGCTATTCTTTCCGATCGATCTATCCAAGAGTTCGTGCTAAAATAACAACATAAGGAACCTCAGAGAGTGCCCTAAGATTTCTACCAAAGAAACAAGGACGAAAACGTGCATCGACCCCTATGCATAGATTACCCCAATGTCACCTCGGGGATCCGCGAGTTGAGTGCCAAAACATATATCAAGTGAATAATATGATACCCCATTGTCACCACGGGTATTCATAGCAAGACATACATCAAGTGCTCCCAAATCCATAAAAGTATTCAATCCAATAAAATGAAATCTCAAAGGGAAAACTCAATTCACAACAATATAGAAAGGGGAAAACACCATATGATCCAACTATATTAACAAAGCCCACGATACATCAAGATCGTGACATCTCAAGAACACGAGAGAGAGAGAGAGAGAGAGAGAGAGAGAGAGAGAGAGAGAGAGAGATTAAACACATAGCTACAAGTACAAACCCTCAGCCCCGAGGGTGGACTACTCCCTCCTCATCATGGTGGCCGCCGAGATGATGAAGATGGCAATCGGTGATGATTTCCCCCTCCGGCGGAGTGCCGGAATGGGCTCTAGATTGGTTTTTCGTGGCTACAGAGGCTTGCGGCGGCAGAACTTCTGATCTATCGACTCCCCTAGGGTTTTTGGAATATTTGGGAATTCATAGGGCGAAGAGGCGGTGCGGGAGGCCACCGAGGTGGGCACAACCCACCTGGGCGCGCCTGGGCCCCCAGGCGCGCCCTGGTGCGTTGTGCCCCCCCTCGGGGCTCCCCTCTGGCATTTCTTTGGCTCACTAGATGTCTTCTGGTTCAAAAAAATCTCCAAAAAGTTTCGCTACATTTGGACTCCGTTTCGTATTGATTTTCTATGATGTAAAAAACAAGCCAAAAACAGCAACTGGCACTGGGCACTATGTCAATAGGTTAGTCCCAAAAAGTGATATAAAGTTGCTATAAAATGATTGTAAAACATCCAAGAATGATAATATAACAGCATGCAAAAGTCAAAAAGTATAGATACGTTGTAGACGTATAAGCATCCCCAAGCTTAATTCATGCTCGTCCTCGAGTAGGTAAATGATAAAAACAAAAAATTTGATGTGGAATGCTGCCTAACATGTTCAGCACATATTCTTTTCTTTTGTAGCATGGACATATGGACTTTTATATGGTTCAAAGCAATAGTCTAGTTTTGACATGACGATTTCAATACTCAAGCATATCAACAAACAACCATGTCTTTCAAAATAACAAAACTAAAGCAAGTTATCCCTAGCCCACTATGCTCAATCATTGATCCATTCATGAAACACACTCGCATATTAGCTACACCCAATGCTCAAGTACGATCATAGTGCCCCTTAGTTGGTTCTTTATGAGAGAAGACGGAGACTCAAATAAAAATAAAAATTGCATAAAGTAAATAGAGAGGCCCTTCGCAGAGGGAAGTAGGGATTTGTGGAGGTGCTAGAGCTCAAAGAGTAAATTGAGAGATAAAAAAATTTGGGTGGCATGCCTTTCCTATCAACGAAAACGACCGGGTAATTCCCAACACTTTCCATGCTAGATATATCATAGGCGCTTCCCAAACAGAAAATAATGTTTATTCCTTTTTCCACCATTCTTTCACAATCCATGGCTAGCCGTATCCACGGCCGCCCTCCATGCCAACACTTTCCCAAGAATTTATTATTTGACAACATAAAGTAAATTCATTTTTCATTTCGGGACTGGGCATCCCTAATACCTTTGCCGTACTCTCGTGCAATTACAAGTGAATAAAAACTCATCTTGAGAATAACACATCTAGCGTGGAAAATATTGGCCACCCCTTTTCACTTCATGAGCGGTACAAGCACACAAAAAGGAATTTATTTTGAAAATTAGAGATGGCATACAAATTTGCTTAGAACGGCACAGAAATACCGCATATAGGTAGGTATAGTGGACTCATATGGCAAACTGGGTTTAAGGATTTTGGATGCACAAGTAGTATTCCTACTTACAAGCGAAGGCTGGCAAAAAGTTTGAGAAGCATCCAACCAAGAAATGAAAATCTCATAAACAAGCATTAAGCATAACTAACACCGAATAATGCACCACAAGTAGCATGTAATTTCATTGCATAACTATTGACTTTCGTGCTTGCATAGGGAATCACAAACCTTAACACCAATATTCTTACTAAAGCGCAATTACTCCTCAACATGACTCACATATTATATCATCATATCACAATACAATTACAAAGAATCAAGTTTAATTTGTCCAATGATCTTCATGAAAGTTTTTATTATATCCCTCTTGAATATCTATCACTTTGGGACTAGTTTCATATGTTGCAATTGCTTTTGACAAGCTCAAATAAATTTAAGTGAAGAACATGAGCATAAAAAAATTCATCTCTCAAAATAATCTAAGTGAAGCATGAGAGTGAAGGACAAACTACTCCAAAAAGATATAAGTGAAGATCAAACGAGTAGTTAAGTAAATGGGTAGCTATTTGAGGACTCTCTCTGATTTAAAAAATTTCAGATCTAAGTATTTTATTAAAACAGCAAGCAAAACAAAACAAACTGACATTCCAAGAATAGCATAACTCATGTGAAGAAGCAAAAACTTAGGCTCAACCGATACTAACCGATAATTGTTGAAGAAGAAATGTGGGATGCCTACCGGGGCATTCCCAAGCTTAGATGCTTGAGATTTCTTGAAATGTTAATTTGGGATGCCTTGGGCATCCCCAAGCTTGAGCTTTTGTGTCTCCTTAATTCCTCTCATATCAAGGTTTCCCCAAATCTCAAAAACTTCATCCACACAAAACTCAACAAGAACTCGTGAGACAAGTTAGTATGAATCAATGCAAAACCTGATTATTCTCTACTGTAACAAATCAGAATAATTATTATTTAACATAGCCTACTAAATGCCTCTGCATATTTAATACTCCTATCCTCAAATAGAATCATTAAACTAGCAAACATATGCAAACGATGCAATCATGACAGCAGTCTGTCTAAACAGAACAATTTGTAAAGGATGAAGAAGGATCCATACTTATTCAACTTAAAAAATTCTGAAAAATTAACACACTGTTGAAAATTTATCATAGCTTATTATGCAAAAAAATTCAACATTTTATCACATTCTGACTTTTCTAGAGAATGTTTGCAACAGCGATAAACTTCCTATTGTGAAACAACAACTCATATACTTGCAAAATAAGCATGGCAAAGGCTATACTTGACGTTTTTATTGAAGTAAAAGATGCAAAACATTATTATAGATAGCAGAAAGCAAATCCAAACAAAATAAAATGACGCTCCAAGCAAAACTCATATCATGTGACGAATGAAAATATAGCCCCAAGTAAGATTACCGATAATGTTGGAGACGAAAGAGGGGATGCCTTCCGGGGCATCCCCAAGCTTAGTTGCTTGGATCTTCCTTGAATATTAACTTGGGGTGCCTTGGGCATCCCGAAGCTTAGGGTCTTGTCACTTCTTATTCTCCTCATATCGATATCTCACCCAAAACTTGAAAACTTCAATCACAAAAACTTAACTGAACTTCGTGAGATAGGTTAGTATGATAAAGCAAATCATTCACTTTGGTACTGTTAAAGACAAGATTCATAATTTTTCTCACACAATGCCTACTGTACCTTATCATTTCCACAATTTGTATTGAGCAATATAAGCCATAGAAACTAGGAAACAAGCAAACTATGCATCGAAAACAGAATCTATCAAAAATAGAACAGTTTGTAATGATCTGGAAAACATCCATACTTCTGCTACTCCAAAAATCCTAAAACATAGGACAACGTAGGGAATTTTTATATCTACCACCTGTAAAAAAAATTGAGATCAAAAGCACGTTCTAGTGAATTTTGAAAATTCCTGGACTAAGCGCAAAAGTTTCTGTTTTTGCACAGATTCAAGTCAACTATCATCCACACTATCCCAAAGGTCTTACTTGGCATTTTATTGAGACAAAAGCAATAAAACATGATTACTATAGTAGCTTAATCATGTGAACACACAAAAAACAGTAGGTAAAAGTGTTGGGTTGTCTCCCAACAAGCGCTTTTCTTTAATGCCATTTAGCTAGGCATGATGATTTCAATGATGCTCACATGAAAAATAAGAATTGAGACACAAAGAGAGCATCATGAAGCATGTGACTAGCACATTTAAGTCTAACCCACTTCCTATGCATAGGGATTTTGTGAGCAAACAACTTATGGGAACAAGAATCAACTAGCATAGGAAGGCAAAAGAAGCAAAACTTCAAGATTTTCAACACATAGAGAGGAAACTTCATATTTTTGCATTATGTAAAAGCACATGTTCCTCTCTCGTAGTAATTTTCAGTAGTATCATGAATGAATTCAACAATATAACTATCATATAAAGCATTCTTTTCATGATCCACAAGCATAGAAAATGTATTACTCTCCACACAAGCAAATTTATTCTCATCAATAGTAGTGGGAGCAAATTCAACAAAATAACTATCATGTGATTGGAAATTAAAATCATGATGATAAGTTTCATGGTTATCATTATTCAATATAGCATACATCTTTGTTTTCATAATCAATTGAGACCTCTTCCAAAATAGTGGATTCATCACTAAATAAAGTCATGAACTCTCCAAATCCACTTTCATAATCATTAGAATACGATTCAAACCCCTCCAAAATAGTGGGATCATCATTACATAAAGTTGACGCTCTTCCAAACCCACTTTCATCAGTATAATCATCATAACTAGGAGGCATGCTTTCTTCATAATAAATTTTCTCATCAAAACTGGAGGCACTAAAAATAGCATCTTCATCAAATCTAGCATCCCCAAGCTTATGGCTTTGCATATCGTTAGCATCATGGATATTCAAAGAGTTCATACCAACAACACTGCAATCATGCTCATCATTCAAAGATTTTTTGTCAAACATTTTATAGAATTCTTCCTCTATCAATTGAGCACAATTTGCCTTTCCATCATTTTCACGAAAGTCATTATAAAGATGAACAATATGATGCAACCTCAATTCCATTTTGTTGTAGTTTTCTTTTATAACCGAACTAGTGATAAAACAAGAAACTAAAAGATTCAATTGCAAGATCTAAGGATATACCTTGAAGCACTCACCTCCCCGGCAACGGCGCCAGAAAATAGCTTGATGTCTACTACGCAACTTTATTCTTGTAGACTCTTGTTGGGCCTCCAAGCGTAGAGTTCTGTAGGACAGTATCAATTTTCCCTCAAGTGGATGACCTAAGGTTTATCAATCCGCGGGAAGCGTAGGATGAAGATGGTCTCTCTCAAATAACCCTGCAACCAAATACAAGAAATCTCTTGTGTCCCCAACACACCCTATACAATGGCAAATTGTATAGGTGCACTAGTTCGGCGAAGAGATGGTGATAAAAGTGTAATATGGATGGTACAAATATATTTTTATAATATGAATAAATAAAAACAGCAAGGTATCAAGTAACAAAACTGAGCACAAATGGTATTGCAATGCTTGAAAATGAGGCCTAGGGTCCGTACTTTCTCTAGTGCAATCTCTCAACAATGCTAATATAATTGGATGATATAACCATCCCTCAAAGTGCAATGAAGAATCACTCCAAAGTTCCTATCTAGCGGAGAACACAAGAATAAATTGTTTGTAGGGTACGAAACCACCTCAAAGCTATTCTTTCCTATCGATCTATCCAAGAGTTCGTACTAAAATAACACCATATGATACACATCAACCAACTCTAATGTCACCTAGATACTCCAATGTCACCGCGAGTACCCGTGAGTTGATTATACGATATGCATCAAATAATTTCAGATTCATAATACTCGATCCAACACAAAGAACCTCAAAGAGTGCCCCAAGATTTCTACCGGAGAAACAAGGACGAAAACCTGCATCAACCCCTATGCATAGATTACCCCAATGTCACCTCGGGAATCCGCGAGTTGAGTGCCCTGGTGGGTTGTGCCCCCCTCGGGGCTCCCCTCTGGCACTTCTTTGGCCCACTGGATGTCTTGTGGTCCAAAAAAATCTCCAAAACTTTTCGCTGCGTTTGGACTCCGTTTGGTATTGATTTTCTGTGATGTAAAAAACAACCAAAAAGAGCAACTGGCACTGGGCACTATGTCAATAGGTTAGTCCCAAAAAATGATATAAAGTTGCTATAAAATGATTGTAAAACATCCAAGAATGATAATATAATAGCATGGAACAATCAAAAAGTATAGATACGTTGGAGATGTATCAGCATCCCCAAGCTTAATTTGTGCTCGTCCTCGAGCAGGTAAATGGTAAAAACAGAATTTTTGATGTGGAATGCTGCCTAAGATGTTCATCACATATTCTTTTCTTTTGTAGCATGGACATATGGACTTTTATATGGTTCAAACCAATAGTCCAGTTTTGACATGACGATTTCAATACTCAAGCATATCAACAAGCAACCATGTATTTCCAGATATCAACACTAAAGCAAGTTATCCCTAGCCCATTATGCTCAATCATTGATCCATTCATGAAACACACTCGCATATTAACTACACCCAATGCTCAAGTACGATCATAGTGCCCCTTAGTTGGTTTTTTATGAGAGAAGATGGAGACTCAAATAAAAATAAAAATTGCATAATGTAAATATAGAGGCCCTTCGTAGAGGGAAGTAGGGATTTGTAGAGGTGCCAGAGCTCATAGAGGAAATTGAGAGATGATTTTTTTTGGGTGGCATGCCTTTCCTGTCAATGAAAACGACCGGTGAATTCCCAACACTTTCCATGCTAGATATATCATAGGCGGTTCCCAAACAGAAAATAAAGTTTATTCCTTTTTCCACCATTCTTTCACAATCCATGGCTAGCCGTATCCACGGGTGCTCTCCATACCAACACTTTCCAAGGAATTTATTATTTGACAACATAAAGTAAATTCATTTTTCACTTCGGGATTGGGAATCCCTAATTCCTTTGTCGTACTCTCGCGCAATGACATGTGAATAAACGCTCGTCCTGAGAATAACACATCTAGCATGGAAAATATTGACCACCCTGTGCCGCTTCATGAGCGGTACGAGCACACAAAAAGGAATTTATTTTGAAAACTAGAGATGGCACATAGAAATTTGCTTAGAACGGCATGGAAGTACCGCATATAGGTTGGTATAATGGACTCATATGGCAAAACTGGGTTTAAGGATTTTGGATGTGATACGTCTCCAACGTATCTATCATTTTTGATTGCTCCATGCTATATTATCTACTGTTTTGGACAATATTGGGCTTTATTATCCACTTTTATATTCTTTTTGGGACTAACCTATTAACCGGAGGCCCAGCCCAGAATTGCTGTTTTTGCCTATTTCAGAGTTTCGCAGAAAAAGAATATCAAACGGAGTCCAAACGGAATGAAACCTTTGGGAGCGTGATTTTTGGAACGAACATGATCCAGGAGACTTGGACCCTACGTAAGAGAAGCTTCTAGGAGGCCACGAGGTAGGGGGCGCGCCCACCCCCCAGGGCGCGCCCTCAACCCTCGTGGGCCCCATGTTGCTCCACCGACGTACTTCTTCCTCCTATATATACCTACGTACCCCCAAACGATCAGATACGGAGCCAAAAACCTAATTCCACCGCCGCAACCTTCTGTACCCACGAGATCCCATCTTGGGGCCTGTTCCGGAGCTCCGCCGGAGGGGGCATCCATCACGGAGGGCTTCTACATCATCACCATAGCCTCTCCGATGAAGTGTGAGTAGTTTACCTCAGACCTTCGGGTCCATAGTTAGTAGCTAGATGGCTTCTTCTCTCTTTTTGGATCTCAATACAATGTTCTCCCCCTCTCTCGTGGAGATCTATTCGATGTAATCTTCTTTTTGCGGTGTGTTTGTTGAGACCGATGAATTGTGGGTTTATGATCAAGATTATCTATGAACAATATTTGAATCTTCTCTGAATTCTTTTATGTATGATTGGTTATCTTTGCAAGTCTCTTCGAATTATCAGTTTGGTTTGGCCTACTAGATTGATCTTTCTTGTAATGGGAGAAGTGCTTAGCTTTCGGTTCAATCTTGCGGTGTCCTCTCCCAATGACAGTAGGGGCAGCAAGGCACGTATTGTATTGTTGCCATCGAGGATAACAAGATGGGGTTTTTATCATATTGCATGAATTTATCCCTCTACATCATGTCATCTTGCTTAAGGCGTTACTCTGTTTTCATGAACTTAATACTCTAGATGCATGTTGGATAGCGGTCGATGAGTGGAGTAATAGTAGTAGATGCAGGCAGGAGTCTGTCTACTTGTCTCGGACGTGATGCCTATATACATGATCATACCTAGATATTCTCATAACTATGCTCAATTATGTTAATTGCTCAACAGTAATTCGTTCACCCACTGTAAAATACTTATGCTTTTGAGAGAAGCCACTAGTGAAACCTATGGCCCCCGGGTCTATCTTCATCATATTAATCTTCCAACACTTTGTTATTGCCTTTGTTTTTTACTTTGCTTTTATTTTACTTTGCATCTTTATCATAAAAATACCAAAAATATTATCCTATCATATCTATCAGATCTCACTCTCGTAAGTGACCGTGAAGGGATTGACAACCCCTTATCGCGTTGGTTGCGAGGATTTATTTGTATTGTGCAGGTGCGAGGGACTCGCGCGTAGCCTCCTACTGGATTGATACCTTGGTTCTCAAAAACTGAGGGAAATACTTACGCTACTTTGCTGCATCACCCTTTCCTCTTCAAGGGAAAACCAACGCAGTGCTCAAGAGGTAGCAAGAAGGATTTCTGGCGCCATTGCCGGGGAGGTCTACGCAAAAGTCAACATACCAAGTACCCATTACAATCCCTTATCTCCCGCATTACATTATTTGCCATTTGCCTCTCGTTTCCTCTCCCCCACTTCACCCTTGCCGTTTTATTCGCCCTCTCTTTTTCGTTCGCCTCTTTTTCGCTTGCTTTTTGTTTGCTCGTGTGTTGGATTGCTTGTTTGTCACGATGGCTCAAGATAATACCAAATTATGTGACTTTACCAATACCAACAATAATGATTTCCTTAGCACTCCGATTGCTCCTCTTACCGATACTGAATATTGTGAAATCAATGTTGCTTTGTTGAATCTTGTTGTAAGTGCATCTAGTGCCCCTTAGTGATTTTGGTGTATTGAAGACTTATAGGTTAAGGGACTAATGTGTTTATGAGTGTACACAGGTCTATAAGTCTATGAGGAGTTTGATATTTACAGAGAAAGTCGACCCCTAAAATTGAAGTTCTTCGACTGAAGACTTTGGATTTCTGAAGACTTTCTGAAGACTTTGAAAGTGAAGAAATTGGTGTGACCTTGAAGACTTGGTATTCATTTGAGGAACATGAAGTGTGAAGACTTTTGTTTTCATAGTTTCATTTTCCCTTTCTTGAGTCATAGGAAACACCGTACTGTTAAAGGGGGTCGAGGAAATACTAAGGAAAAATTTCCATGTGATGCTCAACTCAAAATCCTACACCTACCAATCCCTTCGAGTGAAGCCATTGGAAATCTCATACAGTTCAGTCATATTCTTCAGTGACAGAGACGAAGTTCTTCTGGTCTCTAAGGAATTTGTTCTGACTGAGGAGTTAGGAATTCGCCAGTACGGATTGCCTACACAGTGAGGAACATGATAGCCCTGAGGAATTTGATACTCAAATTTCCGACCGTTGCTGTGCTATGCGCCAGCTGTCCCAAAATATCTACCCACCTAACGGTCATATCATTGAAGGGCATTTATGTCTTATCATGTCGGGCTGCTCCCTAGGCTATAAATAGCCGCCCCCTACAACCACTAGCTGGTTGGCTGCTCCGAGAGAAACTGACACTTGTCATTTGAGAGCATCCCATCCTCCGAGGACTTTGAGCGAAAATCATCAAGTGAGGAAAACCCAAACCCAAACACCTACAAACCCAAAGTGATTGAGCATCACTGAAGAGATTGATCCTGCGTGGATCCGATGCTTGTTACCTTTGAAGACTGTGCTTCTTCCAGACGGTTAGGCGTCATGGTCTAGAGCATCCAAGAGGAATTGTGGATCGCCGAGTGGCCGAGTTTGTGAAGGTTCGGAAGTCACCTGAAGACTTACCACGAGTGATTGGGCAAGGTCTGTGTGACCTTAGCTCAAGGAGAATACGGTGAGGACTAGGTGTCCTGGACTGTGTGTTCAGGACTGTGTGTCCTCAGGTTTAAATACCTAGCCGCTCCAACCAGATGTACAATTGAGACAGCAGTTGGAACTGGTCTACCAAATCATTGTCTTCACCGAGCTTACTGGTTCTATTTCCTCAACTCTTTCATTTCCTCATTACTGTGTTGTGTGCTTGTCATATCTGTGTTTGAAGACTTTGACTGAAGACTTTCTCAATTTCTTCAGTCTGTTTGTCTTCATCATGTGCTATCCCGTGTTTACGCTTTCTGTACTCTGTGTTTGTCTTCATTTCATCATGATGACCATGCCTATGTTATGCTATGCTTACTCTTAAGTACTTATTCCGCTGCAAGTAGTTCTTCGCTAAGGAATTTCCTCACCCGCAAATTCCTCGGTGAAGAATTCATAAAAATCGCCTATTCACCCCCCCTCTAGTCGATATAACGCACTTTCACTTGTCATGAAAGATCAATTCGTCGGCCATCCTAGTGAAGATGCCGCTACTCATCTAAATAGCTTCGTTGATTTGTGTGATATGCAAAAGAAGAAAGATGTTGATAACAATATTGTTAAACTGAAGCTATTTCCTTTTTCGCTTAGAGATCGTGCTAAAGCTTGGTTTTTGTCTTTGCCTAAAAATAGTATTGATTCTTGGAACAAGTGCAAAGATGCTTTTATCTCTAAGTATTTTCCTCCCGCTAAGATCATCTCTCTTAGAAACGATATTATGAATTTTAAGCAACTTGATCATGAACATGTTGCACAAGCTTGGTAGAGGATGAAATTAATGATACGTAATTGCCCTACTCATGGTTTGAATTTGTGGATGATTATACAAATTTTTTATGCCGGATTGAATTTTGCTTCTAGAAATCTTTTAGATTCGGCCGCGGGAGGCACTTTTATGGAAATCACTTTAGGGGAAGCTACTAAACTCCTAGATAATATTATGGTTAATTATTCTCAATGGCACACTGAAAGATCTACTAATAAAAAAGTGCATGCGATAGAAGAAATTAATGTTTTGAGTGGAAAGATGGATGAACTTATGAAATTATTTGCTAGTAAGAGTGTTTCTTCTGATCCTAATGATATGCCCTTGTCTACTTTGATTGAGAATAATAATGAATCTATGGATGTGAATTTTGTTGGTAGGAATAATTTTGGTAACGACACGTATAGAGGAAACTTTAATCCTAGGCCTTATCCTAGTAATTCCTCTAATAATTATGGTAATTCCTACAACAACTCTTATGGAAATTTTAATAAGATTCCTTCTAAATTTGATACTAGTGTTAAAGAGTTTATGAATTCGCAAAAGAATTTTAATGCTTTGCTTGGAGAGAAATTGCTTAAAGTTGATGAATTGGCTAGGAACGTTGATAGAATTTCTCTTGATGTTGATTCTTTAAAGCTTAGATCTATTCCTCCTAAGCATGATATCAATGAGTCTCTCAAAGCCATGAGAATTTCCATTGATGAGTGCAAAGAAAGAACCTCTAGGATGCGTGCTAAGAAAGATTGCTTTATGAAAGCGTGTTCTTCAAATTTCTATGAAAATAAAGATGAAGATCTAAAAGTTATTGATGTGTCCCCCATTAAATCTTTGTTTTGCAATATGAATCTTGATAATGATGGGACTGAATATGATCCACCTTTACCTAGAAGGCGTTCTAAAAATTCGGAGTTTTTAGATCTTGATGCTAAAATTAATAAAAGTGGGATTGAAGAAATCAAAACCCTAGATGTTGCTAAACCCACTATTTTGGATTTCAAGGAATTTAATTATGAAAATTGCTCTTTGATTGATTGTATTTCCT
This sequence comes from Aegilops tauschii subsp. strangulata, assembly GCF_002575655.3. Lineage (NCBI taxonomy): Eukaryota > Viridiplantae > Streptophyta > Magnoliopsida > Poales > Poaceae > Aegilops > Aegilops tauschii. The sequence goes on from NC_053035.3 coordinate 360,840,995, forward strand.
TGTTGCAATCCGTGCTAAATTCTCCTCATGCTTATAGTCAAAATAAAGCATTTACTAAACATATCGTTGATTCCTTGATGCAATCTTATGAAGAAAAACTTGAGTTGGAAGTTTCTATCCCTAGAAAACTTTATGATGAGTGGGAACCAAATATTAAAATTAAGATTAAGGATCATGAGTTCTATGCTTTATGTGATTTGGGTGCTAGTGTTTCCACTATTCCCAAAACTTTGTGCGATTTGCTAGATTTCCGCGATTTTGATGATTGCTCTCTAAACTTGCACCTTGCGGATTCCACTATTAAGAAACATATGGGAAAAATTAATGATGTTCTTATTATTGCAAATAGGAATTATGTGCCCGTAGATTTTATCATTCTTGATATAGATTGCAATCCTTCATGTCCTATTATTCTTGGTAGACCTTTCCTTAGAACGATTGGTGCAATTATTGATATGAAGGAAGGGAATATTAGATTCCAATTTCCATTAAAGAAAGGCATGGAACACTTCCCTAGGAATAAAATAAAATTGCCATATGAATCTATCATGAGAGCCACTTATGGATTGCCTACCAAAGATGGCAATACCTAGATCTATCCTTGCTTTTATGCCTAGCTAGGGGCGTTAAACGATAGCGCTTGTCGGGAGGCAACCCAATTTTATTTTTAGTTTTTTGCTTTTTGCTTCTGTTCAGGAATAAATATTTGATCTAGCCTCTGGTTAGATGTGTTTTTATGTTTTAATTAGTGTTTGTGCCAAGTTAAACCTATAGGATCTTCTTGGATGATAGTTATTTGATCTTGCAGAAATTTCCAGAAACTTTCTGTTCACGAAAACAATTGTTAAAAATAACCAGAACGTGATAAAATACTGATTCCAGTTGATGCTGATCAATAAAAAAATTTCATAGGTCGTCCTATTTTGGCTGAAATTTTGGAGTTCCAGAAGTTTGCGTTAGTTACAGATTACTACAGACTGTTCTGTTTTTGACAGATTCTGTTTTTCGTGTGTTGTTTGCTTATTTTGATGAATCTATGGCTAGTAAAATAGTTTATAAACCATAGAGAAGTTGTAATACAGTAGATTTAACACCAATATAAATAAATAATAAGTTCATTACAGTACCTTGAAGTGGTCTTTTGTTTTCTTTCGCTAACGGAGCTCACGAGATTTCTGTTGGGTTTTGTGCTGTGAAGTTTTCAAGTTTTGGGTGAAAGATTTTGATGGATTATGGAACAAGGAGTGGAAAGAGCCTAAGCTTGGGGATGCCCATGGCACCCCCAAGATAATCTAAGGACACCAAAAATCCAAAGCTTGGGGATGCCCCGGAAGGCATCCCCTCTTTCGTCTACTTCCATCGGTAACTTTACTTGGAGCTATATTTTTATTCACCACATGATATGTGTTTTGCTTGGAGCGTCTTGTATGATTTGAGTGCTTTTAGTTTACCACAATCATCCTTGCTGTACACACCTTTTAAGAGAGCCATACATGATTTGGAAATTATTAGAATAGTCTTTGTGCTTAACTTATATATTTTGAGTTATACAGTTTTGCTCTAGTACTTCACTTATATCTTTTAGAGCACGGTGGTGGATTTGTTTTATAGAAACTATTGATCTCTCATGCTTCACTTAGATTATTTTGAGAGTATTAAATAGCATGGTAATTTGCTTAAATAATCCTAATATGCTAGGTATTCAAGATTAGTAAAAACTTTCTTATGAGTGTATTGAATACTAAGAGAAGTTTGATGCTTGATGATTGTTTTGAGATATGGAGGTAATAATATCAAAGTCGTGCTAGTTGAGTAGTTGTGCATTTGAGAAATGCTTGTGTTGAAGTTTGCAAGTCCCGTAGCATGCACGTATGGTAAACGTTATGTATCAAATTTGAAACATGAGGTGTTCTTTGATTGTCCTCCTTATGAGTGGCGGTCGGGGACGAGCGATGGTCTTTTCCTACCAATCTATCCCCCTAGGAGCATGTGCGTAGTGCTTGGTTTTTGATGACTTGTAGATTTTTGCAATAAGTATGTGAGTTCTTTATGACTAATGTTGAGTCCATGGATTATACGCACTCTCACCCTTCCATCATTGCTAGCCTCTTTCGTACCGTGCATTGCCCTTTCTCACATTGAGAGTTGGTGCAAACTTCGCCGGTGCATCCAAACCCCGTGATATGATACGCTCTTTCACACATAAACCTCCTTATATCTTCTTCAAAACAGCCACCATACCTACCTATTATGGCATTTCCATAGCCATTCTGAGATATATTGCCATGCAACTTTCCACCATTCCGTTTATCATGACACATTCATAATTGTCATAGTGCTTAGCATGATCATGTAGTTGACATAGTATTTGTGGCAACGCCACCGTTCATAATTCTTTCATACATGTCACTCTTGATTCATTGCATATCCCGGTACACCGCCGGAGGCATTCATATAGAGTCATACTTTGTTCTAGTATCGAGTTGTAATCATTGAGTTGTAAATAAACAGAAGTGTGATGATCATCATTTAATAGAGCATTGTCCCCCCCCCCCCCCAAAAGAGAAAGGCCAAAAAAAGGGCCAAAAAAAAGAAATAAAAAGGGGCAATGCTACTATCCTTTTTTTCCACACTTGTGCTTCAAAGTAGCACCATAATCTTCATGATAGAGAGTCTTTTGTTTTGTCACTTTCATATACTAGTGGGAATTTTTCATTATAGAACTTGGCTTGTATATTCCGACAATGGGCCTCCTCAAGTGCCCTAGGTCTTTGTGAGCAAGCAAGTTGGATGCACACCCACTTAGTTTCTTTTGTTAAGCTTTCATACATTTATAACAAGATCCAGGAGACTTGGACCCTACGTAAAAGAAGCTTCCAGGAGGCCATGAGGTAAGGGGCGCCCCCCCCCCCCCGGCGTGCTCTCCACCCTCATGGGGCCCATGTTGCTCCACCGACGTACTTCTTCCTCCTATATATACCTACGTACCCCCAAACGATCAGATACAGAGCCAAAAACCTAATTCCACCGCCGCAACCTTTTGTACCCAAGAGATCCCATCTTGGGGCCTGTTCCGGAGCTCCGCCGGAGGGGGCATCCATCACGGAGGGCTTCTACATCATCACCATAGCCTCTCCGATGAAGTGTGAGTAGTTTACCTCAGACCTTCGGGTCCATAGTTAGTAGCTAGATGCCTTCTTCTCTCTTTTTGGATCTCAATACAATGTTCTCCCCCTCTCTCGTGGAGATCTATTTGATGTAATCTTCTTTTTGCGGTGTGTTTGTTGAGACCCATGAATTGTGGGTTTATGATCAAGATTATCTATGAACAATATTTGAATCTTCTCTAAATTCTTTTATGTATGATTGGTTATCTTTGGAAGTCTCTTCAAATTATCAGTTTGGTTTGGCCTACTAGATTGATCTTTCTTGCAATGAGCGAAGTGCTTAGCTTTGGGTTCAATCTTGCGGTGTCCTTTCCTAGTGACAGTAGGGGCAGCAAGGCACGTATTGTATTGTTGCCATCGAGGATAACAAGATGGGGTTTTTATCATATTGCATGAATTTATCCCTATACATCATGTCATCTTGCTTAAGGCGTTACTCTGTTTTCATGAACTTAATACTCTAGATGCATGCTGGATAGCGGTCGATGAGTGGAGTAATAGTAGTAGTTGCAGGCAGGAGTCGGTCTACTTGTCTCGGACGTGATGCCTATATACATGATCATACCTAGATATTCTCATAACTATACTCAATTCTGTCAATTGCTGAACAGTAATTTGTTCACCCACCGTAAAATACTTATGCTTTTGAGAGAAGCCACTAGTGAAACCTATGGCCCCCGGGTCTATCTTCATCATATTAATCTTCCAACACTTTGTTATTGCCTTTGTTTTTTTACTTTGCTTTTATTTTACTTTGCATCATTATCATAAAAATACCAAAAATATTATCCTATCAGATCTCACTCTCGTAAGTGACCGTGAAGGGATTGACAACCCCTTATCGCGTTGGTTGCGAGGATTTATTTGTATTGTGCAGGTGCGAGGGACTCACGCGTAGCCTCCTACTGGATTGATACCTTGGTTCACAAAAACTGAGGAAAATACTTACGCTACTTTGCTGCATCACCCTTTCCTCTTCAAGGGAAAACCAACGCAGTGCTCAAGAGGTAGCAGGATGCACAATTAGTATTCCTACTTAGTACAAGCGAAGGCTAGCAAAAAGATTGAGAAGCATCAAACCAAGAAACGAAAAATCTCATAAGCGAGCATTAAGCATAACTAACACCGAATAATGCACCACAAGTAGGATGTAATTTCATTGCATAACTATTGAATTTCGTGCTTGCATATGGAATCACAAACCTTAACACCAATATTCTTACTAAAGCGCAATTACTCATCAACATGACTCACATATTATATCATCATATCACAATACTATTACAAAGAATCAAGTTTAATTTGTCCAATGATCTTCATGAAAGTTTTTATTATATCCCTCTTGAATATCTATCACTTTGGGACTAGTTTCATATGTTGCAATTGCTTTTGACAAGCTCAAATAAATCTAAGTGAAGAACATGAGCATAAAAAAATCATCTCTCAAAATAATCTAAGTGAAGCATGAGAATGAATGATAAACTACTCCAAAAAGATATAAGTGAAGATCAAACGAGTAGTTAAGTAAATGGGTAGCTATTTGAGGACTCTCTCTGATTTAAAAATTTCAGATCTAAGTATTTTATTAAAACAGCAAGCAAAACAAAACAAAATGACATTCCAAGAATAGCACAACTCATGTGAAGAGGCAAAAACTTAGGCTCAACCGATACTAACCGATAATTGTTGAAGAAGAAATGTGGGATGCCTACCGGGGCATTCCCAAGCTTAGATGCTTGAGAGTTCTTGAACTGTTAATTTGGGATGCCTTGGGCATCCCCAAGCTTGAGCTTTTGTCTCCTTAATTCCTTTCATATCAAGGTTTCCCTAAATCTCAAAAACTTCATCCACGCAAAACTCAACAAGAACTCGTGAGACAAGTTAGTATGAATCAATGCAAAACCTGATTATTCTCTACTGTAACGAATCACTAAAATTATTATTTAACATAGCCTACTAAATGCCTCTGCATATTTAATACTCCTATCCTCAAATAGAATCATTAAACTAGCAAACATAAGCAAATGATGCAATCATAACAGCAATCTGTCTAAACAGAACAGTTTGTAAAGGATGAAGAAGGATCCAGACTTATTCAACTTAAAAAATTCTGAAAAATTAACACACTGTAGAAAATTTATCATAGCTTATTATGCAAAAAAAATCAACATTTTATCACATTCTGACTTTTCTAGAGAATTTTTGCAACAGCGATAAACTTCCTGTTGTGAAACAGCAACTCATATACTTGCAAAATAACCATGGCAAAGGCTATACTTGACGTTTTTATTGAAGTAAAAGATGAAAAACATTATTATAGATAGCATCAAGCAAATCAAAACAAAATAAAATGACGCTCCAAGCAAAACTCATATCATGTGACGAATGAAAATATAGCCCCAAGTAAGATTATCGATAATGTTGGAGACGAAAGAGGGGATGCCTTCCGGGGCATCCCCAAGCTTAGTTGCTTGGATCTTCCTTGAATATTAACTTGGGGTGCCTTGGGCATCCCGAAGCTTAGGGTCTTGTCACTCCTTATTCTCCTCATATCGATATCTCACCCAAAACTTGAAAACTTCAATCACAAAAACTTAACTGAACTTCGTGAGATAGGTTAGTATGATAAAGAAAATCATTCACTTTGGTATTGTCAAAGACAAGATTCATAATTTTTCTCACACAATGCCTACTGTACCTTATCATTTCCACAATTTGTATTGAGCAATATAAGCCATAGAAACTAGGAAACAAGCAAACTATGCATCGAAAACAGAATCTATCAAAAATAGAACAGTTTGTAATGATCTGGAAAACAACCATACTTCTGCTACTCCAAAAATTCCGAAAACTTAGGACAACGTAGGGAATTTTTATATCTACCACCTGTAAAAAAATTCAGATCAAAAGCACGTTCTAGTGAATTTTGAAAATTCCTGGACTAAGCGCAAAAGTTTCTGTTTTTGCACAGATTCAAGTCAACTATCATCCACACTATCCCAAAGGTCTTACTTGGCATTTTATTCAAACAAAAGCAATAAAACATGATTACTATAGTATCTTAATCATGTGAACACACACAAAACAGTAGGTAAAAGTGTTGGGTTGTCTCCCAACAAGCGCTTTTCCTTAATGCCATTTAGCTAGGCATGATGATTTCAATGATGCTCACATGAAAAATAAGAATTGAGACACAAAGAGAGCATCCTGAAGCATGTGACTAGCACATTTAAGTCTAACCCACTTCCTATGCATAGGGATTTTGTGAGCAAACAACTTACGGGAACAAGAATCAACTAGCATAGGAAGGCAAAACAAGCAAAACTTCAAGATTTTCAACACATAGAGAGGAAACTTCATATTTTTGCAATATGTAAAAGCACATGTTCCTCTCTCGTAGTAATTTTCAGTAGTATCATGAATGAATTCAACAGTATAACTATCACATAAAGCATTCTTTTCATGATCCACAAGCATAGAAAATGTATTACTCTCCACACAAGCAAATTTATTCTCATCAATAGTAGTGGGAGCAAATTCAACAAAATAACTATCATGTGATTGGAAATTAAAATCATGATGATAAGTTTCATGGTTATCATTATTCAATATAGTACATGTCATCACCATAATCAACATATATAGCAACTTTGTTTTCATAATCAATTGAGACCAATTCCAAAATAGTGGATTCATCACTAAATAAAGTCATGAACTCTCCAAATCCACTTTCATAATCATTAGAATAAGATTCAACACCCTCCAAAATAGTGGGATCATCATTACATAAAGTTGACGCTCTTCCAAACCCACTTTCATCAGTATAATCACCATAACTAGGAGGCATGCTTTCATCATAATAAATTTTCTCATCAAAACTGGAGGCACTAAAAATAGCATCTTCATCAAATCTAGCATCCCCAAGCTTATGGCTTTGCATATCGTTAGCATCATGGATATTCAAAGAGTTCATACCAACAATACTGCAATCATGCTCATCATTCAAAGATTTTTTGTCAAACATTTTACAGAATTCTTCCTCTATCAATTGAGCACAATTTTCCTTTCCATCATTTTCACGAAAGACATTATAAAGATGAACAATATGATGCAACCTCAATTCCATTTTGTTGTAGTTTTCTTTTATAAACCAAACTAGTGATAAAACAAGAAACTAAAAGATTCAATTGCAAGATCTAAAGATATACCTTGAAGCACTCACCTCCCCGGCAACGGCGCCAGAAAATAGCTTGATGTCTACTATGCAACTTTATTCTTGTAGACTCTTGTTGGGCCTCCAAGCGTAGAGTTTTGCAGGACAGTATCAATTTTCCCTCAAGTGGATGACCTAAGGTTTATCAATCCGCGGGAAGCGTAGGATGAAGATGGTCTCTCTCAAATAATCCTGCAACCAAATACAAGAAATCTCTTGTGTCCCCAACACACCCTATACAATGGCAAATTGTATAGGTGCACTAGTTCGGCGAAGAGATGGTGATAAAAGTGTAATATGGATGGTAGAAATATATTTTTATAATATGAATAAATAAAAATAGCAAGGTAGCAAGTAACAAAACTAAGCACAAATGGTATTGCAATGCTTGAAAATGAGGCCTAGGGTCCGTACTTTCGCTAGTTCAATCTCTCAACAATGCTAATATAATTGGATCATATAACCATCCCTCAAAGTGCGATGAAGAATCATTCCGAAGTTCCTATCTAGCGGAGAACACAAGAATAAATTGTTTGTAGGGTACGAAACCACCTCAAAGCTATTCTTTCCTATCAATCTATCCTAGAGTTTGTACTAAAATAACACCAAGCTATTCTTTCCGATCGATCTATCCAAGAGTTCGTACTAAAATAACACCATATGATACACATCAACCAACTCTAATGTCACCTAGATACTCCAATGTCACTGCGAGTACCCGTGAGTTGATTATACGATATGCATCAAATAATTTCAGATTCATAATACTCGATCCAACACAAAGAACCTCAAAGAGTGCCCCAAGATTTCTACCGGAGAAACAAGGACGAAAACCTGCATCAACCCTATGCATAGATTACCCCAATGTCACCTCGGGAATCCGCGAGTTGAGTGCCCTGGTGGGTTGTGCCCCCCTCGGGGCTCCCCTCTGGCACTTCTTTGGCCCACTGGATGTCTTGTGGTCCAAAAAAATCTCCAAAACTTTTCGCTGCGTTTGGACTCCGTTTGGTATTGATTTTCTGTGATGTAAAAAACAACCAAAAAAGAGCAACTGGCACTGGGCACTATGTCAATAGGTTAGTCCCAAAAAATGATATAAAGTTGCTATAAAATGATTGTAAAACATCCAAGATGATAATATAATAGCATGGAACAATCAAAAAGTATAGATACGTTGGAGGTGTATCAGCATCCCCAAGCTTAATTCGTGCTCGTCCTCGAGCAGGTAAATGGTAAAAACAGAATTTTTGATGTGGAATGCTGCCTAAGATGTTCATCACATATTCTTTTCTTTTGTAGCATGGACATATGGACTTTTATATGGTTCAAACCAATAGTCCAGTTTTGACATGACGATTTCAATACTCAAGCATATCAACAAGCAACCATGTATTTCCAAATATCAAAACTAAAGCAAGTTATCCGTAGCCCATTATGCTCAATCATTGATCCATTCATGAAACACACTCGCATATTAACTACACCCAATGCTCAAGTACGATCATAGTGCCCCTTAGTTGGTTTTTTATGAGAGAAGATGGAGACTCAAATAAAAAAATTGCATAAAGTAAATATAGAAGCCCTTCGTAGAGGGAAGTAGGGATTTGTAGAGGTGCCAGAGCTCATAGAGGAAATTGAGAGATATATTTTTTTGGGTGGCATGCCTTTCCTGTCAACGAAAACGACCGGGTAATTCCCAACACTTTCCATGCTAGATATATCATAGGAGGTTCCCAAACAGAAAATAAAGTTTATTCCTTTTTCCACCGTTCTTTCACAATCCATGGCTAGCCGTATCCACGGGTGCCCTCCATACCAACACTTTCAAAGGAATTTATGATTTGACAACATAAAGTAAATTCATTTTTCATTTCGGGACTGGGCATCCCTAATTCCTTTGTCGTACTCTCGCGCAATGACATGTGAATAAACGCTCATCCTGAGAATAACACATCTAGCATGGAAAATATTGGCCACCCTCTGCCGCTTCATTGTAGCGACCAGACCTCAAACAATTTGATCTACTGTGCACCAGTGTCATCCCTGGATCAGTAATGCTGACACGCACAGTACTCGAAGGATTTATAACAGAGTAGCAATCACACACTTATTACATCGAGTGTCTCAAAAGAGAACTAAGTATGATAAATATGGCTTAAGGCCATCTAAAAACGATATCAGCGGAAGACTTGGAAGATAAGTGAGTCCATCAACTCTAACGGCATCACTGAGTATAAGACCACGACCTAAGGCACCTTACTCGTCGTCTGAAAAGTCTGCAACATGAAACGTTGCAGCCCGAAAACGGGTCAGCACATGGAATATGCTGGCAATATAACACATAGAGAGTAATGAACAGAATAAGGCTATACTACATGCATATTTGGCTGGTGTAAAGCTCTATGGTTACAGTTTTGCGAAAAGCCAAATTTTCCCTACTGCAAAGGAATAAAATTTTATTTAACTATCATGGTGGTTGTTGAACATTGAGATGGTTGACAGCATCTCAATCCCAATTAAGAACATGATTAACCCAATCAAATTAACTTAAGTAACATGGTGATGAGATTCACATGATAATCCAAGAACTAGATACTCAAGATGTCCATAACCGGGGACACGGCTAACCATGATTAGTTTGTACACTCTGCAGAGGTTTGTGCACTTTTCCCCACAAGACTCGATCTCCTCCGTTGGGATTCTCGCACTACATGGTGTTTGAGAAACGGATGACCGAGACACAGTCTTTCAGAAGCATTAACTCTAACCTCGGGTAGACAGTACCAACCTACATCCCCTACATCTGCTAGCCTACCACTAGAAGAGGTCATGCAACCTACTCAACTATGCTAGAGCCCATAATAGCTTGTGGCTGCACATGGAAGTTTCTAGCATGAATAATCTTATGATCCCTTTGAGCCTGGGTGGCGGTCCATAGGATAATCACACGGAACCCCGGGATTTCCAAAAATACAGGCAACACTGGATTCTCCAGGTGCCTCAATCCACCCAGATGTGAGTTTAAGTTGCCACCTTAAGTTTAACCATTAATTAACAATCTCACAACTGTCATGGAAAGATCTCTCAAACCCAATCCACGTCTACTAGCATAGCATAGCAATATGAGCAAACGTAGAAGTAACTCCCAAAGGTTTGATAACAAAACAGGTAATAGGTACTACCTCATCTACTTCCCGATACCCACAATTTAATTAGATCCTAATCATGCAATGTTTGAGGATTGGTCTAATGCAATAAAAGTGGGTAGTAAAGAGGTATGATCAAAGTGTTACTTGCCTTGCTGATGATCCGTGAAACCTAGAGATTCGAAGTAGCAAGCGGCGCACTCCGGGTACTCTATCGCAAACAAACAAGCATACAATAAGCACTCATCTAATGCACAAGTAAAACTCAAATAAAAGATCTAACCAGAAATTTTGACTTAAGAACTCCGGTTTGCAAAAAGAATCAAATCAAACGAAACAACGAAAGTCAAACGGCGAAAGAAACAAGCTTCGTTTACTAATCTGGATCTAAGTCAAATTTTACAGTAGCAAAAACTTGTTTGAGTTGGTTAAACGGAAAGAGAATTTCGAGACGAAACTCTAGGCGCTTGAATCGCCTGATTCCGATAAACGAGCGAAAAGTTATACTAGAACGAAAATCGGATCAGAAATCGCAATCTGGAATAATCACGGAAAAATCCGAGAAAAAGAAAAACTGACGAACAGTTTTTCGAACGAACGTTCGTTAACCATAACTAAACGATGAACGCGTTCGTTAAAACGAACGAACGAGCGAACGCTCGCTAAAAAGACTAAACCGAAAAAACCAAACCGATCTATATAAGAAAAATAAACCGGGGTTTCTAAAAAAACTGCACAGTTTTCCGGCGAAAACCGGCGCGACGGCTACCTCGGGTCCGGCGGGGTCGGGCGGCTCCGGCGGGGTTCGGGAGGCGGCGTGGGGCGGCGGGGCTGCGGGTCCGGGCGGCGGGTGGCGGCGGGGTCGACGGGAGGCGTCGGGCGGCGGCGTTCGGGCGTCGGGTGGCGGCTTCCCGCGGCGGCGGCGTTCGGCGACGGCGGCGGAGGTTGGTGGCGCGGGCGGCGGGGTCGGGGTGGGAAACGAGGTGGCGGGGCAGGGTACTTATAGGTTCGGGGGGGCGTCCTACTTGGAGAAGGGGGCGACCCCGGGCGGCGGCGGCGGCGTCGTCCCGGACTCCGGCGGGAGTCCGGCTCGGCCACGATTTGGGCGAGGCGGCGCGGCAGGTGGGCCGGCTGGGCCTTCGGCCCAGTTCGGTCCGCGGGCGATTTTTTTTTAAATTACGCCAAACTAAAATAAATCCTACAAAAATAAATAAAAATCTAAAAATGCCAAAACAAATTTTCACCGTCTAATTAAAATAATTATAACGCGATGAACATTTTCTTGGCCCTAAAATGAAATTTTGAAAACGTGCAAATTTTTCTAATGCAAATAAAATCCAAATAAAATAGAATATTTGATTTTAATATTTTTCCTCCAATATTTCAATTATTTTGGAGAAGTCATATTTTCTCCTCTCATATACTTTTATATGAAATATTTTTCGGAGTGAAAAATAATTAAAACCAAAATCCTCGTTTCATAATTTGATGAAAATCAAATATGAAAACCGGGAAATCCCCAACTCTCTCCGAGGGTCCTTGAGCTGCTTAGGATTTCAAGGATTAGCCAAAATGCAATAAAATATGCTATGCAATGATGATCTAATGTATAACATTCCAAATTGAAAATTTGGGATGTTACAAACCTACCCCTTTAAGAGGAATCTCGCCCTCGAGATTCGGGTTGGCTAGAAAATAGGTGAGAGTGGTCCTTCCGTAGCTCTTCGTCTCGCTCCCAGGTGGCTTCATCTTCGGTGTGGTGGCTCCACTGAACTTTGCAAAACTTGATAACCTTGCTGCGGGTGACTCGGCTGGCATACTCAAGAATTTTGACTGGTTTCTCCTCATAAGTTAAATCACTATCCAACTGAATCGCCTCTAGTGGCACTGTATCTCTCATCGGTATATCAGCCATCTCTGTGTGACACTTCTTCAACTGGGAAACATGGAATACATCATGAACTCCTGACAATCCTTTAGGAAATTCCAACTTGTAAGCAACTTCTCCCATACGCTCCAAAACTTTGTATGGTCCTACAAAACGTGGCGCTAACTTTCCCTTAACTCCAAAATGCTTCACTCCTCGAAGTGGTGATACTCGAAGATAAATTCGGTCTCCGGCTTCATAAACTGTTTCCTTACGTTTTGAATCCGCATAGCTCTTCTGCCTGGTCTGGACTACTTTGAGTCTATCGCGAATCAACTTCACCTTCCGTTCAGATTCTTTAATCAAGTCTGGTCCAAACAACTGGCGGTCTCCAACTTCGTCCCATAACAATGGTGTTCTACACCTCCTTCCGTACAAAGCTTCAAAAGGGGTCATCTTCAAACTGGATTGATAACTGTTGTTGTAAGAAAACTCTGCATATGGCAAATTGTCGTCCCAACTGGATCCATAATCTAGCGCACAAGCTCTCAGCATGTTCCAAAATCTGATTGACTCTCTCGGTCTGTCCGTCTGTCTGTGGATGAAAGGCTGTACTGAACTCTAGCCTGGTACCCAAAGTTTCGTGCAACTGATTCCAAAACTTTGAAGTAAACTGGGTTCCTCTATCTGATACAATGCTCCTCGGAACTCCATGCAGACATATGATCCTAGTCATGTATATCTTTGCCAACTTAGCACTGGTGTAAGTGGTCTTCACTGGGATGAAATGAGCTACCTTCGTCAAACGATCGACTACAACCCATATCGAGTCATAGCCTGAACGAGTCCTGGGCAATCCCATGATAAAATCCATGCCTAGTTTATCCCACTTCCATTCGGGTATCAGCAATGGCTGTAGCAATCCTGCTGGCTTCTGATGCTCTGCCTTCACTCTCTGACATACATCACAAACTGCTACATACTCCGCAATATCCTTCTTCATTCCGGTCCACCAGAAAGTATCCTTCAAATCCAAATACATCTTGGTATTTCCTGGGTGAATCGAATACGGTGAATCATGGGCCTCTTGTAAGATCAACTTCCTGATCTCCGGATCATTGGGCACATAAACGCGGTCCTCAAACCATAAGGTATCATGCTCATCCTCACGAAATCCCTTGGATTTTCCTTTACTCATCTTTTCCTTTATCTCATCAATCTCCTTGTCTGTCTTTTGTGCTTCTCGGATCTTTTCCATCAAGGTAGACTGAATCTCCAATGTTGCTACATAGCCTCTCGGAACTATTTCCAAACGTAGTTCGCGAAAATCCTCGGCTAACTCCTTGGGTAACTCTCCGATCATGAGTGTGTTGACATGGCTCTTGCGGCTCAACGCATCGGCTACTACGTTAGCTTTTCCGGGGTGATAATGCAATCTCATATCATAATCTTTTATGAGTTCCAACCATCTCCTTTGCCTGAGATTCAACTCCTTCTGCGTGAAAATGTACTTCAAACTCTTGTGATCCGTGTACACCTTACAGTGATTTCCCATGAGAAAATGTCTCCATGTCTTCAACGCATGCACTGCAGCTGCTAACTCCAAATCATGCATAGCGTAATTCTTCTCATGGGGTTTATGCTGTCGTGAAGCATATGAAACAACTCTTCCTTCCTGCATAAGCACTGCTCCAAGTCCTCGACATGAAGCATCGCAGTAAACTTCATAATCCTTGCGCTGATCTGGCAGAATCAACACTGGTGATGTAACCAAATGTTTCTTTAACTCCTGAAAACTAGCTTCACATTCCTCAGTCCAATTGAACTTGGTGTCCTTCTTCAACAGCTCCGTCATGGGCTTAGCAATCCTCGAAAAATTCTCAATGAACCTCCGATAGTATCCTGCAAGTCCAAGAAAACTCCGGATCTGTCCAACTGATGTGGGTGATTCCCAGTTTGTCACAGTGACAACCTTGGTGGGGTCTACTGCTATTCCTTCTCCGGATATAACATGTCCGAGGAATCCAACTTCCTTCAACCAAAATTCACATTTGCTGAACTTGGCGTATAACTGATGTTCTCTGAGCTTCTCAAGTACCAAACGCAAATGCTCCTTATGCTCCTCTTCATTCTTGGAGTAGACCAAAATATCATCAATGAACGCCACAACGAACTTATCCAAAAACTCCATAAACACCTTGTTCATCAGGTTCATGAAATTGGCAGGTGCGTTAGTCAGACCAAATGACATAACGGTATACTCGTACAGCCCATACCTAGTGGTAAAAGCCGTCTTAGGTATATCCTGCTCTCGAATCTTCAACTGGTGGTATCCTGATCGCAGATCGATCTTGGAAAATACCTTAGCTCCTTGCAATCGGTCAAACAGATCATTGATCATCGGTAGTGGGTACTTATTTTTGATGGTCACTTCATTCAATCCTCGATAATCAACAACCATCCTTAACGATCCATCCTTCTTCTCCACTAGAAGCACTGGTGATCCCCAAGGTGACGAACTTGGGCGAATATAGCCTTTATCCAATAACTCCTTAATCTGCTTCTTAATTTCTTCCAAATCCTTAGCGGGCATCCTGTATGGTCTCTTAGATATCGGCCCTGTGCCTGGCAAAAGCTCAATCAAAAACTCAATGTCTCTATCCGGTGGCATGCCTGGCAACTCTTCTGGAAATACGTCAGGGAAATCCTTCACCACTAGTACTTCCTCCTGTACAACTCCTGATAAGGAATTCACCTGAGTCCTCTTCGGCACATGCCGGGATACATACTTGATCCTTCTTCCTTCTGGGGTGGTAAGCAAAATCGACTTACTAGCGCATTCAATGTTCCCTCCATACTTCGATAACCAATCCATGCCTAATATCACATCCAATCCTTGCGATTCCAATACTATTAGGTCTGAGGGAAACACGTAGTTACCAATCCTTAATGGTAACCGATCACACCATAGATTAGCCATATACTCTGCTCCTGGCGAGGTTACTAACATGGGTGACCTAAGGGCTTGGGTTGGCAGTTTATACTTATCCACAAATCCCCTTGATATGTATGAATGCGATGCACCAGTATCAAAAAGAACGAGTGCAGTAAATGTCTTAACCAAAAACTTACCTATCACTGCATCAGGCTGTGCTTCAACCTCCTCCACGTAAACGTGGTTCACTTGTCCTTTATTGAAAGGGTTGGGCTTCTTCCCAGAGCTTCCATTGCCATTTCCATTCTTAGCTTCCGGACATTCAGTTGCATAATGTCCAGTCTTCTGGCATTTGTAACAAGTAATGTGGCTCAGATCTCTCTTAGTTGGGGTCGATGGGTTGGTACGGTTCTGTCTGTTACTTCCTCCATTCCCATTACCATTCTTGGGTCCACTATGGTTGTGCGAACCTCCTGCTCCATGGGTATGCTGAAAATGTCCTCCTGAATTCGGGGTAAAACGTGGCTTCTGATGAGCTCCAGAATTGTACTTCCCTTGTCCATACTTCCTCTTGCGGCTTTCAATCTGCTGCTGCTTCCCTTCAATCATGGGAGCTCTATCTACCAACTCCTGGTAGTTGTTGAAGGTTGCTACCATCAACTGCATGCTCAGCTCATCATTCAGTCCTTCCAGAAACTTCTCCTGCTCGGCTGCATCTGTAGCAACGTCATCTGGGGCATAACGTGCTAACTTACTAAAGTCCTCCACATACTGGCCTACGGTGCGTCCTCCTTGGCGTAGGTTGCGAAAATCACGCTTCTTCATAGCCATAGCTCCTGCTGAAACATGGGCAGTACGGAAAGCTTGCTGAAACTGGTCCCATGTGACAGTGTCGATAGGGTGAGTGGCTGTGTAATTCTCCCACCATGATGTTGCGGGTCCATCAAGTTGATGTGCGGCAAAACGCACTCTCTCCGCATCTGTGCATCCTGCAGTGGTCAGCTCCCTTCCAACCTTGCGGAGCCAATCATCTGCAACAATCGACTCGGTGCTGCTGGAAAACACCGGCGGATTCAGCCTCAAGAATCGGGCCAAATGATCAACAGGTGGTGGTGGTGGGTTGTTGTTGTTGTTGTTGTTGCCTTGGTTCTGTACTAACACTTGCATTAGGGCATTCTGCTGCTGAATCAACTGAGTGATCTCCGGTGGAAAAACAAATCCGGCGTCGCGTCTCGGGGGCATCTGCTGGGTTTAGAAAGGATGAGAATTTAGAATAGAATGAGGTCTAGAGGGAAAACACTACCCATATGCACATGAGACAAACACAAACAATACCACTCAATCAATTCAAACAAGGCATACAATCGATCTAACTATCGTTACAAAGTGCTCGGACTATACTATATACATGGGGAAATACTACTACTGATTATGGTGGTCTACTAGAAATTTTGATCGGTCGAAGACTCCATGATATCTGCTCCAGCTTCATCAACAAAATCATCTTTACTGGGGTCCGAGTCGGTGTCGCCGATGATGATGTAGTTCTCTGGGCAAGTAGCATCGTCATCTTCTCCTCCTGGTGCTGGGTCTCCCATGAAAACTTCGATCTTCTTTATCAGGTCTTCATTCTTCTCCAGTAATGTTGCGATTCCCTCCTCATATCCATCGCGTGTAGACTTGATTTCTTCCTCCAGTTCCGTGATCTTGGTCAATGCCTTCTTCAGATCTATCATGCCTGTGCACATTTGGTTCTCCTGGCGACGAATGTGCTGGTTTAACTCCTGGATGAAAGCTGCAATTGATCTATCCTTCTTGGTGCTGATCATCTCCCATTGCTCATCTCGGCGCCCACAAATCTGATAAATAGTATCCTTAAGCTCCTTGTGGTAAACTTCTCCAATGCGTCCCATAGTGATGTGGGCTGCCATGCTCTTTCCTAAACTCCAGGTCGGTGCATCAAAGGAAAACTCTATAGGCTCAGTGACTGGCATGAACGTCCTTCCTGGAACTTGAACTTGAATCATCCAGCGCTCCTCTTCTGGTAGTATGGCGTTGTAGGTTCCGGTGCATCTTGGAATTCTGATGTTCAGGTATCTAGTGACTTCCAGTGGCGTCCAAATGGTGTACCTTCATCCGGTTGCATGAACTTGTTCCTTGCATCCGCCATTCCTAAAAGAGTAGAAAATGGAGAGGAGTCAGAAATGAGAAGAGACTAGTGTTCTAGGGTTTAAGCTTAGTGGTCGTGTCCTACAGTCAGCGTGTGCTCTGATACCATCTTGTAGCGACCAGACCTCAAACAGTCTGATCTACTATGCACCAGTGTCATCCCTGGATCAGTAATGCTGACACGCACAGTACTCGAAGGATTTATAACAGAGTAGGAATCACACACTTATTACGTCGAGTGTCTCAAAAGAGAACTAAGTATGATAAATATGGCTTAAGGCCATCTAAAAACGATATCAGCAGAAGACTTGGAAGATAAGTGAGTCCATCAACTCCAACGGCATCACTGAGTATAAGACCACGACCTAAGGCACCTTACTCGTCGTCTGAAAAGTCTGCAACATGAAACGTTGCAGCCCGAAAACGGGTCAGCACATGGAATATGCTGGCAATATAACACATAGAGAGTAATGAACAGAATAAGGCTATACTACATGCATATTTCTCTGGTGTAAAGCTCTATGGTTACAGTTTTTCGAAAAGCCAAATTTTCCCTACTGCAAAGGAATAAAATTTTATTTAACTATCATGGTGGTTGTTGAACATTGAGATGGTTGACAGCATCTCAATCCCAATTAAGAACATGATTAACCCAATCAAATTAACTTAAGTAACATGGTGATGAGATTCACATGATAATCCAAGAACTAGATACTCAAGATGTCCATAACCGGGGACACGGCTAACCATGATTAGTTTGTACACTCTGCAGAGGTTTGTGCACTTTTCCCCACAAGACTCGATCTCCTCCATTGGGATTCTCGCACTACATGGTGTTTGAGAAACGGATGACCGAGACACAGTCTTTCAGAAGCATTAACTCTAACCTCGGGTAGACAGTACCAACCTACATCCCCTACATCTGCTAGCCTACCACTGGAAGAGGTCATGCAACCTACTCAACTATGCTAGAGCTCATAATAGCTTGTGGCTGCACACGGAAGTTTCTAGCATGAATAATCTTATGATCCCTTTGAGCCTGGGTGGCGGTCCATAGGATAATCACACGGAACCCCGGGATTTCCAAAAATACAGGCAACACTGGATTCTCCAGGTGCCTCAATCCACCCAGATGTGAGTTTAAGTTGCCACCTTAAGTTTAACCATTAATTAACAATCTCACAACTATCATGGAAAGATCTCTCAAACCCAATCCACGTCTACTAGCATAGCATAGCAATATGAGCAAACGTAGAAGTAACTCCCAAAGGTTTGATAACAAAACAGGTAATAGGTACTACCTCATCTACTTCCCGATACCCACAATTTAATCAGATCCTAATCATGCAATGTTTGAGGATTGGTCTAATGCAATAAAACTGGGTAGTAAAGAGGTATGATCAAAGTGTTACTTGCCTTGCTGATGATCCGTGAAACCTAGAGATTCGAAGTAGCAAGCGGCGCACTCCGGGTACTCTATCGCAAACAAACAAGCATACAATAAGCACTCATCTAATGCACAAGTAAAACTCAAATAAAAGATCTAACCAGAAAGTTTGACTTAAGAACTCCGGTTTGCAAAAAGAATCAAATCAAACGAAACAACGAAAGTCAAACGGCGAAAGAAACAAGCTTCGTTTACTAATCTGGATCTAAGTCAAATTTTACAGTAGCAAAAACTTGTTTGAGTTGGTTAAACGGAAAGAGAATTTCGAGACGAAACTCTAGGCGCTTGAATCGCCTGATTCCGATAAACGAGCGAAAAGTTATACTAGAACGAAAATCGGATCAGAAATCGCAATCTGGAATAATCACGGAAAAATCCGAGAAAAAGAAAAACTGACGAACAGTTTATCGAACGAACGTTCGTTAACTGTAACTAAACGATGAACGCGTTCGTTAAAACGAACGAACGGGCGAACGCTCGCTAGAAAGACTAAACCGAAAAAACCAAACCGATCTATATAAGAAAAATAAACCGGGGTTTCTAAAAAAATTGCACGGTTTTCCGGCGAAAACCGGCGCGACAGCTACCTCGGGTCCGGCGGGGTCGGGCGGCTCCGGCGGGGTTCGGGAGGCGGCGTGGGGCGGCGGGGCTGCGGGTCCGGGCGGCGGGTGGCGGTGGGGTCGACGGGAGGCGTCGGGCGGCGGCGTTCGGGCGTCGGGCGGCGGCTTCCCGCGGCGGCGGCGTTCGGCGACGGCGGCGGTGGTTGGTGGCGCGGGCGGCGGGGTCGGGGTGGGGAACGAGGTGGCGGGGCCGGGTACTTATAGGTTCGGGGGGGTCGTCCGACTTGGAGAAGGGGGCGACCCCGGGCGGCGTCGACCCGGACTCCGGCGGGAGTCCGGCTCGGCCACGATTCGGGCGAGGCGGCGCGGCAGGTGGGCCGGCTGGGCCTTCGGCCCAGTTCGGTCCGCGGGCGATTTTTTTTTTAAATACGCCGAACTAGAATAAATCCTACAAAAATAAGTAAAAAACTAAAAATGCCAAAACAAATTTTCACCGTCTAATTAAAATAATTAGAACGCGATGAACATTTTCTTGGCCCTAAAAGGAAATTTTGAAAACATGCAAATTTTTCTAATGCAAATAAAATGCAATAAAATCCAAATAAAATCGAATATTTGATTTTAATATTTTTCCTCCAATATTTCAATTATTTTGGAGAAGTCATATTTTCTCCTCTCATATACTTTTATATGAAATATTTTTCGGAGTGAAAATTAATTAAAACCAAAATCCTCATTTCATAATTTGATGAAAATCAAATATGAAAACCGGGAAATCCCCAACTCTCTCCGAGCGTCCTTGAGCTGCTTAGGATTTCGAGGATTAGCCAAAATGCAATAAAATATGCTATGCAATGATGATCTAATGTATAACATTCCAATACATTCATGAGCTGTACGAGCACACAAAAAGGAATTTATTTTGAAAACTAGAGATGGCACATACAAAATTTGCTTAGAATGGCATGGAAATACCGCATATAGGTAGGTATAATGGACTCATATGGCAAAACTGGGTTTAAGGATTTTGGATGCACAATTAGTACTCCTACTGAGTACAAGCGAAGGCTAGCAAAAAGATTGAGAAGCATCAAACCAAGAAACAAAAAATCTCATAAGCGAGCATTAAGCATAACTAACACCGAATAATGCACCACAAGTAGGATGTAATTTCATTGCATAACTATTGACTTTCATGCTTGCATATGGAATCACAAACCTTAACACCAATATTCTTACTAAAGCACAATTACTCATCAATATGACTCACATATTATATCATCATACCGCAAAACTATTACAAAGAATCAGGTTTAATTTGTCCAATGATCTTCATGGAAGTTTTTATTATATCCCTCTTGAATATCTATCACTTTGGGACTAGTTTCATATGTTGCAATTGCTTTTGACAAGCTCAAATAAATTTAAGTGAAGAACATGAGCATAAAAAATTTCATCTCTCAAAATAATCTAAGTGAAGCATGAGAGTGAATCACAAACTACTCCAAAAAGATATAAGTGAAGATCAAATGAGTAGTTAAGTAAATGGGTAACTATTTGAGGACTCTCTCTTATTTAAAAACTTTCAGATCTAAGTATTTTATTAGAACAACAAGCAAAGCAAAACAAAATGACATTCCAAGGATAGCACAACTCATGTGAATAAGCAAAAACTTAGGCTCAATCGATACTAATCGATAACTTTTGAAGAAGAAAGGTGGGATGCCTACCGGGGCATCCCCAAGCTTAGATGCTTGAGACTTCTTGATATGTTAATTTGGGATGCCTTGGGCATCCCCAAGCTTGAGCTTTTGTGTCTCCTTAATTCCTCTCATATCACGGTTTCCCTAAATCTCAAAAACTTCATCCACACAAAACTCAACAAGAACTCGTGAGATAAGTTAGTATAAATCAATGCAAAACCTTATCATTCTTTACTGTAGCAAATCACTAAAGTTATTATTTAACATTGCCTACTAAATGCCTCTGCATATTTAATACTCCTATCCTCAAATAGAATCATTAAACTAGCAAACATATGCAAATGATGCAATCATAACAGCAATCTGTCTAAATAGAACGGTTTGTAAAGGATGAAGAAGGATCCATACTTATTCAACTTAAAAAAATCTGAAAAATTACCACACTGTAGAAAATTTATCAAGCTTATTATGCAAAATGTTTCAACATTTATCACATTCTGACTTTTCTAGAGAATTTTTGCAATAGCGATAAACTTTCTGTTTTGAAACAGCAACTCATATACTTGCAAAATAAGCATGGCAAAGGCTATACTTGACATTTTATTGAAGTAAAAGATGCAAAAGATTATTATAGATAGCAGCAAGCAAATCAAAACAAAATAAAATGACACTAAGCAAAACTCATATCATGTGATGAATGAAAATATAGCCCCAAGTAAGATTACCGATAATGTTGGAGACGAAAGAGGGGATGCCTTCCGGGGCATCCCCAAGCTTAGTTGCTTGGATCTTCCTTGAATATTAACTTCGGGTGCCTTGGGCATCCCCAAGCTTAGGGTCTTGTCACTCCTTATTCCCTCATATCGATATCTCACCCAAAACTTGAAAATTTCAATTACACAAAACTTAACGGAACTTCGTGAGATAGGTTAGTATGATAAAGAAAATCATTCACTTTGGTACTGTCAAAGACAAGATTCATAATTTTTCTCACACAATGCCTACTGTACCTTATCATTTCCACAATTTATATTGAGCAATATAAGCCATAGAAACTAGGAAACAAGCAAACTATGCATCGAAAACAGAATCTATCAAAAACAGAACAGTCTGTAATGATGTGAAAAACAACCATAGTTCTGCTACTCCAAAAATTCTGAAAAATTAGGAAAATGTAGGGAATTTGTATATCTACCACCTGTAAAGAATTCAGATCAAAATCACGTTCCAGTGAATTTTGAAAATTCCTGGACTAAGCGCAAATTTTTCTATTTTTGCACAGATTCAAGTCAACTATTATCCACACTATCCTAGAGGTCTTACTTGGCATTTTATTGAAACAAAAGCAATAAAACAAGAGTACTACAGTAGCTTAATCATGTGAACACACAAAAACAGTAGGTAAAAGTGTTGGGTTGTCCCAACAAGCGCTTTTCTTTAATGCCTTTTAGCTAGGCATGATGACTTCAATGATGCTCACATGAAAAATAAGAATTGAATCACAAAGAGAGCATCATGAAGCATATAACTAGCACATTTAAGTCTAACCCACTTCGTATTTATAGGGATTTTGTGAGCAAACAACTTATGGGAACAAGAATCAACTAGCATAGGAAGGCAAAACAAGCAAAACTTCAAGATTTTCAACACATAGAGAGGAAACTTCATATTTTTGCAATATGTAAAAGCACATGTTCCTCTCCCGTAGTAATTTTCAGTAGCATCATGAATGAATTCAACAATATAACTATCACATAAAGCATTATTTTCATGATCCACAAGCATAGAAAATGTATTACTCTCCACACAAGCAGATTTATTCTCATCAATAGTAGTGGGGGCAAATTCAACAAAATAACTATCATGTGATTGGAAATTAAAATCATGATGATAAGTTTCATCGTTTTCATTATTAAATATAGCATACATGTCATCACCATAATCATCATATATAGCAACTTAGTTTTCATAATCAATTGAGACCTCTTCCAAAATAGTGGATTCATCACTAAATAAAGTCATGACCTCTCCAAATCCACTTTCATAATTATTAGAATAAGATTCAACACCCTCCAAAATAGTGGGATCATCATTACATAAAGTTGACGCTCTTCCAAACCCACTTTTATCAGTATAATCATCATAACTAGGAGGCATGCTTTCATCATAATAAATTTTCTCATCAAAACTGGAGGGACTAAAAATAACATCTTCATCAAATACAGCATCCCCAAGCTTATGGCTTTAATTTGCATATCGCTAGCATCATGTATATTCAAAGAGTTTATACAAACAACACTGCAATCATGCTCATCATTCAAATATTTTTTGTCAAACATTATATAGAATTCTTTCTCTATCAATTGAGCACAATTTTCCTTTCGATCATTTTCATGAAAGACATTATAAAGATGAACAATATGATGAAACCTCAATTCCATTTTGTTGTAGTTTTCTTTTATAAACCAAACTAGTGATAAAACAAGAAACTAAAAGATTCAATTGCAAGATCTAAAGATCTACCTTGAAGCACTCACCTCCCCCGCAACGACGCCAGAAAAGAGCTTGTGTCTACTACGCAACTTTATTCTTGTAAACTCGTGTTGGTCCTCCAAGCGCAAAGTTTTGTAGGACAGCAGCAATTTTCCCTCAAGTGGATGACCTAAGATTTATCAATCTGTGGGAGGCGTAGGATGAAGATGGTCTCTCTCAAACAACCCTGCAACCAAATACAAGAAATCTCTTGTGTCCCCAACACACCCAATACAATGAAAAATTGTATAGGTGCACTAGTTCGGCGAAGAGATAGTGATAAAAGTGTAATATGGATGGTAGAAATATATTTTTATAATCTGTATAAATAAAAACAGCAAGGTAGCAAGTAACAAAAGTGAGCACAAATGGTATTGCAATGCTTGAAAATGATGCCTAGGGTCCGTACTTTCGCTAGTGCAATCTCTCAACAATGCTAATATAATTGGATCATATAACCATCCCTCAAAGTGCGATGAAGAATCACTTCAAAGTTCCTATCTAGCAGAGAACACAAGAAGAAATTGTTTTTAGGGTACGAAACCACCTCAAAGCTATTCTTTCCTATCAATCTATCCTAGAGTTCGTACTAAAATAACACCAAGCTATTATTTCCGATTGATCTATCCAAGAGTTTGTACTAAAATAACACCATATGATACACATCAACCAACTCTAATGTCACCTAGATACTCCAATGTCAACGCGAGTATCCGTGAGTTGATTATATGATATGCATCAAACAATTTCAGATTCATAATACTCGATCCAACATAAAGAACCTCAAAGAGTGCCCCAAGATTTCTACCGGAGAAACAAGGACGAAAACGTGCATCAACCCCTATGCATAGATTACCCCAATGTCACCTCGGGAATCCGCGAGTTGAGTGCCAAAACATATATCAAGTGAATCAATATGATACCCCATTGTCACCACGTGTATTCATAGCAAGACATACATCAAGTGCTCTCAAATCCATAAAAGTATTCAATCCGATAAAATGAAATCTCAAAGGGAAAACTCAATTCACAACAAGATAGAGAGGGGAAAACACCATATGATCCAACTATATTAACAAAGCCCGTGATACATCAAGATCGTGACATCTCAAGAACACGAGAGAGAGAGAGAGAGAGAGAGAGAGAGAGAGAGATTAAACACATAGCTACTGGTACAAACCCTCAGCCCCGAGGGTGGACTACTCCCTCCTCATCATGGTGGCCGCCGGGATGATGAAGATGGCCACCGGTGATGATTTTCCCCTCCGGTGGAGTGCCGGAACGGGTAGATTGGTTTTTTGTGGCTACAGAGGCTTGCGGCGGCGGAACTTCTGATCTATCGCCTCCTCTAGGGTTTTTGGAATATTTGGGAATTTATAGGGCAAAGAGGCGATGCGGGAGGCCACCGAGGTGGGCACAACCCACCTGGGCGCGCCTGGGCCCCCAGGCACGCCCTGGTGGGTTGTGCCCCCCTCGGGGCTCCCCTCTGGCACTTCTTTGGCCCACTGGATGTCTTGTGGTCCAAAAAAATCTTCAAAAAGTTTCGCTGCGTTTGGACTCCCTTTGGTATTGATTTTCTGCGGTGTAAAAAACAAGCAAAAAACGGCAACTGGCACTGGGCATTATGTCAATAGGTTAGTCCCAAAAAATGATATAAATTTGCTATAAAATGATTGTAAACATCCAAGAATGATAATATAACAGCATGGAACAATAAAAAATTATAGATACGTTGGAGACGTATCAGGCGCACGACCGCCTTTGTGAAGATTTTAAAACTGACATTCAACAGGCAGATGGGTCTAAATTGCTCAATCCGAACAACATCCACAATCTTGGGTAAAAACATGATAATTCCAAAGTTGAGTCGAAATAACGAGAGATCATCATTTTATAAGTCCTCAAACATTGGAAGAAGATCACTCTTAATGACCCCCCCCCCACACACACACACACACACACATTTCTGGCAGAACTCAGCAAGGAACCCATCTGGCCCAACACTTTGTTACACTCCATTTGAGATATGGCCTCAAATAAATCATTTTCTAAGAAAGGTATTGTCCTTGGTAATCCAACAGGGATGCAAAATTGGATTGCGGAGACCTAAAAATACGCTTATAAAAGTTATTTATGTAAGATTTAAGATGGTCCTGGCCCACAATGGTCCCCTCATCTTGTTCAAGCTGAAAGATTCTCTTTTTCGATGTTTTTCATTCGCAGCCAAATGAAATAAGTTTGTATTGTTATCACCTTCCTGCGCAAATTTTACTTTTGCCCGTCGAGCCCATTTGATTTCTTCCTCACGCAAAAGCTTGGCCAAGAAATCGTCCGCCTCTCCCTTAGCCTCAAGATCAACTACAGAGAGAGGCGCGGATTCCGCCTTAATGCCCAAAGCATTAACGATTACGAGTGTGACGGACCTGGTGAGGTACCAAAGGGTCAACAACATGACTCTCTGGTGCCTTATCTTCCTCGGGATTAAGATCCACGCTGGGATCTTGGATCACCGGACAGGAGATGTCATAGCGACTATCTTGTGTAGGATAACACAAGCCCTATCAGTCTCCGAGTCCAACAACACATTGACCAAAACGGCCACATCCTGCTCATTAGATCCCAAAGATACACCTAATCTTGAAGCTTTGTTCACAACATCTAAAGTCGAAAAGGAAAGAACTGAATATTTATTTTATTATGTATAGAATCTATATAAAGTTCATGTTTTATGTATGGAGTGACTTGGAAACGAAGATGTATGGCTTAGAAATGTGAATGCGGTTCATAAATAATTCAGACAACTTTGTAAATAGACCACTTGAGCCTTTTTGTGGAAGGAGAAAGAGTCGTATAGAATTATTTTTACACAAGACATCTTTATATAGATTCAAAAGGTAGTAGTACAAGAGATCAAATTGCAATAGAAGAATAAAGATTGAAAAGTTTTCATCTTCATTGATTATTTTGGCATAACCTAGAGCCATGAAACCTTTATCCCTCCAAACGGTGAGGAGAATATTCACCACACTTTGTCATTGGAGCCTTGCAGCATCTTATCATGCCTATGATCTGTCGAGGACATGACCAGGCATCCCACCTTAACAACAACAAGTCTCGAAGCATGCCTTGATCCATATACAATGCTAGAGAAGTATCTATGATGTGTCGAAAAACCGATCTATATACTTTAATCTCGACTATGACGTGGAGGGAACAAATCCTTGCTATATGTTGACCATTGGATTGACATAAATTGACCGTTGATATCACGTTTGAACCCTAGGATTCAAATTTTCAAAATTGGTAACCTTATATAGTAGTGTAGATACATTTCGTGAACGATTACATTTCCAAATATCACTACGTTCGAGAGTGTTCCTAAACTCTCGGCAATATTAGTATATCATGACAAATGGCAAGATACATTCTACAACGCATTCTAGTTACTTGTAGCTTACACCCTTCTTGGCGCTCTCGGTGCCATTGCCATGGCCAGGTTGGTGCTCGACCTCCGTCTCCAATGGCTTAAAAGTGTAGTACTTGACACATACGAAGTAGTAGACGAGGTTGAGCCCCTGCAGCCCGACGACGAGCCAGTAGTAGTTATCCAGCTTCCCTCTGTTGAGGTTGTCCTGCAGCCACTGCCCGCTCGCCTGCGTTTTCTCGTGCACGATGGTCACCAGCAGCGTGCCGAGGTAGCTCCCCGCCGAGATGGTGAGCCAGTAGAGCGCCGCCGCGGTGCTCCTCATGCTCTCGGGCGCCTGGTCGTACAAAAACTCCATGCGGCCGACGTCCATGAATGCGTCGGCGATGCCGTGGATGGCGTACTGCGGCACCAGCCAGAAGACACTGATGGGCAGGGTGGCGCCTTTGGGCGCGTCCAGCATGCCGCTGGCGGCGGCCACTGACTTCCGCCTGGTCTCGACGGCTGCCGCGGCCACGTTCGCCAGCATGGCGATGGTCATGCCGACGCCGGCGCGCTGGAGGTGGGTGATGCCGTTGGGGCGGCCGGTGAAGCGGCGGAGCACGCGGACGAGCACCCGGTCGTAGAAGGCGAGGGTGATGAGCATGGCGAGGTTGGTGAAGATGAGCATGGAAGCCGGCGGGATCTTGAAGCTCCGCGTGATGTCGCGGTCCATGGTGCGCGCCTGCTGGATCGCGAAGCTGCTGTTGTGCGACGACGCGGTCACCATGAGGATGCCCGCCGCCCAGATGGGCAGCATGCGGACGATCGACTTGATCTCCTCCACCCGGTGTACCGTCGACAGCCGCCACAGCTTCGGCTCGCCGGACGGCAGCACGTCGCCCTCTGTTACTATGGCCGCCTTGTCAAAGAACCTTATCATTCAAGAATAGTAGTTAGCTCATGCATGCTGCAGCCGAAAACTGCCTAAAATTACATAAAAATTTCATCGGTTGCCAGTTTGCCACAAGGTGTGCAACTCACTTTAGCTGGTTGGTGTGGAGAAGACGGCCGGTGGTTGAGATGCCGGCGTCGAGCTTCTTGTCCTCGTACAGGAGGTCCGGGTCCGGCAGGACGGTTTTCCTCTTCTTGAAGGCAGCAGCCACGACCTGCGCCAGCCGGACCAACGGGCTGCCGCCGGGGGGCATCTTGACATATAGCGAGTATCCGGACACGAAGCCGATCACTGCGACAAACATGGCGATGGTGGGCACGCCGAGCCCCCACCCCCAGCCGACGTTCTCCTGGATGTACACCACCACGGTGACCGCCGTGAGCTTGGCGAGCTCGATGCCGAAGAAGTACAGGTTGAAGAAGCTCCACATGGGAGCCTTGCCGCCGTTGGCGCTCCGGCGCCGGCGCGCGCCCAGCTCGAGCTGGTCGGCGCCGAACGCCATGTTGCAGGGCCGCGAGCCCCCGGCGCCGATGGACGTGCAGAGCAGCGACAGGTAGAGGATGGCGATCTGGTAGGTGGAGGCGCGCTGGCACTCGGCGGCGTGCTTGGCGCAGGGCGGCGGGCGGAGCGAGGGGAGCGCGGCGGAGAGGGTGAGGCAGACCATGCCAAGCTGGTAGATGATGGAGCCGACGGTGATGGTCCAGAAGCGGCCGGCGAAGGAGTCGGCGATGAGGCCGCCGACGAGCGGGGTGAGGTTGGTGGTGCCGTGGTAGTTCGTGAGCACGTTGGAGGCCTCGACCAGCGGCAGGTGCAGCTGCAGGGTGAGGTACGAGATCAGGTTCGACCCGAACCCCACCGTCGCCAGCCGGTCGCAGAAGTCGTTCGCTGCAAGAATGGCGGGAAATGTTATATTTCAAATTGCACTCGTATGCTAATTTTTTTTCGTATTACTCCCTCCGTCCGAAAAAGTTTGTCCCAAGTTTGTCCCTCAGATGGATGTATCTAGTACTAACTTGGTGCTAAATACATCCATTTAAGGGACAAGCTTTTTCGGACGAAGAGAGTACTTATTCCAGAATCACAATCTTTGCTTTATTTGACACACGTTCTAGATGCTCTAGATATTTTGAAAAGGTAATCGACCAATTGTGATCCTTCTATAATATGTAAGAAAAGGCAACGATGATAATCCAGATGGATACCTCCCCCCAAAAAAGACATTGATAACATGACGAAGGTTTGACATGAAAACCTTGAGATATCTACACGCATTGTATACATGCATAGGGGATGCTTCAGCTATAGAAGGAGAATTTCTTCTCTACAATTAATGTTCTCTTGGTTGCGTCGAAATCTCACGCGGATAAGTAGCAGGAAACAAAAATACTCCTGCGTCCAGAACAGTCACTCTCTTTTATTTCCTTTTTTGAGGATTACATTACAAGTAGCTAGGAATTACCTTGAAGTTGTAATTTTCAAACATTGCACACTCACTATGAAGTAGCATCGACCGGTCAAAAGTCGTAAAGGTTCGGCACAGATTTGATTCTGCATTTCTGCATGTAGCAACCGTATTGGTATTGTTTGATGGCTACACTTCGGCAGTTTAGAATTTCATTACTCACGGAGTAAGATTCTTATGCTGCTAGCCAGGTCAGGTTCTTCGATATGATTCCAAAAACGTCATTTTTGGTTGCATATAGGACTTTTCCTTAGATTGCATGTAGGATAGGACCTATAGGTTACATCAAACGGTGCAATCTTGCCGTAGCACGTCGTTTTTGAACAAAATAGACCAGGTTGACTTCACGAAAACAGCATTCACACTCACATTTGTATCTGCTTTTTTTTCTGAAGAAAAGAAAGGGTTCACCCTGATTTTTATTACGACACATTTGTATCTTGCCGGAATGTTAGACCATGTGCCCGCAAAAAAAAAAGACCCCACGTGCCAATCTAAGGGAGGTTCAGCAGAAAATAAATAAGGTTTGGTTAAAATTCATGCAAATTCGGACAAATTTTCCAGGTTTGAAATATTTTGTGTGAAATTTGGGATGTGACAGGGTATAAATTATGTTGTAACCAAAACACGGCGTGTTTTGTGGTGTTTGCTTCAGGGGAGATGACATGGGGCAGGGGCATGCAGCAGCCCAAGATCATGAATAATAGTTGAATACAACACTTGAACGTTAATTCTTAACCATCTACTCCCTCCGTATCAAAGTATAAGACATTTTTGCAGTTTAAATTGAATTGCAAAAACATCTTATATTTTGGAACAGAGGTAGTAGCTCCTCCTAATGCCGCTAACCTAACAGTAAACACTCACGTGTGAAGATTGTTTCTTTGTGTGAAGATTGTTTCAACATGCAGAAAGTAGATGCTTGTTATGCACTTGTGATAAGTCGCATGTCAAAAGGAATTTGAATGAACGTAAACAGCAACAACAACCACTACTTAAAGGTCCTCTGGATTTCATCCATTATTAGGAAGTACGAAGGCAAAATCCTTGAAAAATGTATAAATTGAGCGATGTCTCATATGGATAGCTAGAGCAAGACTGTTGCTGTGTTGCACTTTTTGTTAAGCATTCCACGCTCTTGGGTATCCTTTGGCAATTGCTGAGCAATGTTCAGACATGCAGCATATTCTTTTTCGCGACAAATTCGGTGGTCAAAAGTAAAAACACTACAAACGCATAAAACTCCGAATTACAGTGTAATAAAAAAAACTCTCTAGATCACGATCTTAGAAAAAATTATAGATTGGAACTATTGCCTAATTTTACTTTTGTGCCACTGTTATGAAGCCAGTTATTGCCTCAACTAGACGTGTTCCGTGTGCAGCCTCCACCGAATCATAAAGGAAAATCGATAGCACTACATATCCGCAGCCGCCCAACGCAAGAAAACAAAGAAGCTGAGATAACGCTCCAGTGGACCATCAATGGAAACCTGAGGCGAAACCACTAGCTAATTCTGTGGGAGCAGAGAGCAGATCCCAACGTGCATATGTAGCTTTACTTGAGCTCAACGAGAGAACAGAACTGGACTGAAAATAGGGAGGATCAATCGAACAATCACCTAGGATGAAGGGCATGGTCCTGAAGCCGCCCTGCTTGGCCTTCTTCGTCGTCTCGGCGGCGTCCTCCGCCCGCTCCCTCCCGTCCTCGGCCATGCCGTTTCTTCTCCGGCGGGAACCCTGGCGGCCACGGCGTAGCTTCCCGGTCGACTATCGACCGGAGCAGTGGAAGAGAGCTAGCTACGAGCTACGGCTAGGCGCTGGCCGGCCGGGTAGCTCCGTGGCGTGCGTGGGCTGAGTGAGAACGGAGAGGTGTCCTGTGTCGTGCACGCCTTTATATAAAGGCGTACGTGGTTGCTAATGTGCTCGCACATATCCGTCCCCGGGAAAAAAGTCGCTGGAAATGGGAGGCATCCGCTCCACTACAGGATGATTAGGATGTGACGGCCTCCACTGCTGTCAGATCGAAATGGCATCAGGGCGCCGCTTTAGATATCTTGATTGAATGCCTTGCAAGATCGGAACGATCTTGCCGTAGTTGAAATTCGCTGTTGGAACTAAAGTGGATTAGGCCTATATAGCATGCGCATTGAGATCGAAACGATCTTACCGTAGTGGAAATTCGCTGATCATATGATCTGCGATCGTGATCACACATATGTAACTTGTGGTGGATTTGTTGTTATTTGATGAATACTTCATTATGGTGTTGTTATCTTGGTTACATAAATTGTTTATAGGTGGATGTTGCTCTCTCTTTTATTAGTCATTGGTCAATTTAAATGAACAAAAACAAAATGAGCGGTGTTCAAATGAACAAATAGTAAAGGAAGTGATGTGTAATTGATGAAGTAGGCCCATAGCTAAAAGTAAGTATCAATTGGGGAAATGGGCTTCTTTCCTTTTGGGCCTCGATCTTTACTTTGTCTTTCTTTTTCCTCTTCTTTGAATTGTTGACCACCTAAAGAAAAATTGAACTGTTGACTTCTCCTCAAAAGAAATTGAACGAACAGCTTTGGTTTGTTGACTTAATGTGATCCCGTGGACCTCATATTATTAAATGCTCATTCCCCAGCGTGGGATTTAATTATTATTTTGAATTTCTACTAAAAATATTACTTAAATGCTCATTCCCCAGCGTGAAATTGAACGAACAGCTTGGGTTTGTCCCAGAGAATTTCCATCGATCTCTTCCATGTTGCATCTGTGAGATGCTTTGTGGATGGGTGCAGGCTCCTTATTTTCTCAACAACCTACTTTTATTTGCGTGGTCTACTTAATTGAAGGATTAGCTGAATTATGGAGGTGATAATTCTTGGGCAAGAGAAGATTACATCCTTTGTAGAAAAGAACGGAGAGTATATTGTGATTTCCCAGTTGCCGGTCCTATTGAGTAAAATTATTTCGATTAATAAACATCAATGTTATTTCCATTTTACGAGAATGATATATCTTATGCTTAATTAGGTATAAAGTTGTATCTAAGGATCAACCTTTAGATCATTAAATTGCTTGCACATATAGTGGTTCCGGCACTTGGTCTGATTTAGCTACTTGCGCCAAGGGCGCAACAGGTCATCTAGTTATTCAAAACCCTACGGTAGTACTATGACAGAGCATCTGGTCCCCTTAACATCCTTGTGCAACCTTGATGTTGCTTCTGCTTTGCTGTCCTAATCCACCTACCATCCCACCAGTCGACGGGTTACTCTTGCATGCACGTGGCTTTAAAGTTTTGACCCGCTCCCTATTAGCAGCAATAATGTCCACCCACATGAAATTAGTTTCCAAGTCATAGGGGCTCCGCACCAACCTCTATCTCTATAAGTTTCCTCTGCTCCCATTCATCCATCCGTTGACCCCCATACACAGCCACACATAAGAACGCAACGATGGGCATCAACCTGCTAGGCTTCTTCGTGATGGCAATGCTCGCCATGGTGGTCGTCAAAAAGATTGTCAAGTGCATCAGTCTGGCTCATTCGTGGACAACTGGCTCCAGGTCGGCGATGACCTCAACCACCGCAACCTGATGGGTATGGCCAAGCGTTTCGGCGAGGTGTTCCTCCTCCGCATGGGTGTCCGCAACCTAGTTCAATAAATAGTTCATGAGGGAAAGGGGGCCAAGCCCCCCCCCCCTCAATCCTATATAACTAAGTTGAGAAGGCATACGACAAGGTCAAATGGCCATTCCTTCAGCAGGCTTTGCGTATGAAAGGTTTTGATCAGGCCTGGAGACACCAGATAGATTCCTTCACGCAAAAAGGGAGTGTTGAAATTAAAGTGAATGATGATATAGGGCACTATTTCCAAACACACAAAGGACTGAGGCAAGGGGATCCGATGTCTCCTGTCCTCTTCAACATAGTGGCTGATATGTTGGCAATTCTTATAGGAAGGGCCAAGGATGCAGGTCAGGTAGGAGGCCTCGTCCCACACTTAGTAGACGGAGGTGTATCCATTCTACAGTATGCCGATGATACCATCATTTTCATGGAGCACGACTTGGCAAAAGCTCGCAACATGAAGCTCGTGTTATGCATGTTCGAACAATTGTCTGGGCTAAGGATTAACTTCCACAAGAGCGAGTTGTTATGTTTTGGAAGAGCTAATGATGAACAAGATGCGTACAGGAAATTGTTCGGGTGTGAATTGGGGGCTTTACCTTTTACGTATTTAGGTATACCAATTCACCATCGTAAGCTCACCAACAAAGAATGGAAGTGCATTGAGGATCGTTTTGAGAAGAAATTGAGCTGCTGGAAAGGCAAGCTGATGTCATACAGAGGACGATTAATTCTTATTAATTCGGTCCTCACGAGCATGCCCATGTTTCTTCTCTCTTTCTTCGAGGTTCCGGTGGGAGTCCGGAAGCGGTTAGATTTCTATCGATCACGATTCTTTTGGCAGAGTGATGAAGTTAAGCGAAAATACAGACTTGCTAAATGGGACATCATCTGTAGGTCGAAAGACCAAGGGGGTCTCGGTATTGAGAATCTGGAAGTGAAGAACAGATGTCTCCTTAGAAAGTGGCTGTTTAAGCTTTCTGTCGAGAAGGAGGCCACTTGGGCTCAGATCTTGCGGAACAAGTACCTTCACTCCAGAACCTTGTCCCAGGTGACAGTGAGACCGACTGATTCGCCTTTTTGGAAAGGATTGATGCGAGTGAAATCACTCTTTTTCAATAGGACAAGATTCATAGTTGGAAACGGTACTGCTACGAGGTTTTGGGAGGATACATGGCTAGGGGAGACGCCCCTGGCACTCCAATATCCTTCCTTGTATAACATTGTTCAACGTAGAGATGCCAATGTTGCAACAGTGATGCAGTCCATTCCGCTTAATATTCAGTTTAGGAGGACGCTAGTGGGGACCCGTTGGGAAGCTTGGCTCCATCTTGTCCGAAGATTAATGGATGTTCAGTTGTCCCAACTGCCCGATCAGTTGTGCTGGAAATTAACTAAGAATGGCGAATTTTCGGTTAAATCCATGTATTTGGATGTTATCAACTCTAGTGTGATTCCTAGATCGAAACATGTTTGGAAAATCAAAGTTCCTTTGAAGATCAAAGTGTTTATGTGGTTTGTGCATAAACAAGTTATTTTAACGAAGGATAATTTAGCAAAACACAATTGGACAGGATCTACCAGATGTAGTTTCTGCGACCAACACGAATCCATCAAACATCTCTTTCTGGATTGTCCCTTAGCAAAAAATTTGTGGCGGTCGGTCCACATAGCTTTTAACATTACACCACCGAATTCCATCAATACGTTATTTGGGACGTGGCTTGATGGGATAAATTTTGATACAGCGAGACACATTCGTGTGGGAGTGTGTGCTTTATTATGGGCAATCTGGAATTGCAGAAATGATTTGGTTTTTAACAGAACAACAAATATTCTTTTTTTGCAGGTTATATTCAGAGCCACTGCGTTGATCCGTATGTGGTCGCTACTCACTCCGACGGAGGCCAGGGAGCGTTTGGTTACTGCGTCTACCCGATGGGAGATGGTAGCACGGGGTATTTTCAACCGGTTTGGATGGCGGTCATGTAATAGGATAGGCATGTAGTGCTCTTATCTTTTTATGCCAGCCGGTTGTGGCTTTTACTTTTTTTTTGTTCGGCTCTGGTGGAGCCTTTTACCTTTTTTGATCGAGAATTGGAGACTTATGTTAGATATTTTGCTTTTTAATAATATTGGCCGCATGCATCATTTAGATGCAGAGGCTGGGGCGTACCCCCTTTTCAAAAAAAATTGTTGATCCCTGCTATTTTTATTCATCATTACACACATGCCACCTCAGCGCACATGTCACATCATCAAAGGTCCACCTCAAGATGCATGGAGAAAAGTTTTCTATTATTATTAGTTGATCTCACTAATTTTATTTATCACAATATGCACACGTCCACCTCATCAAAAGCCCACCACAAACTTGCATGGGAAAAAGCATTTCGCTATATTATGCTACTTAAATTCAATATATATTTTTAACTATACAATAATTAAATGCAATATATAATATGTATTACCCTCAAAAAATCATAATATGAATATTGTGTTTTATTTTATATATTATTAATCAAAATATTCATATTTCATATTGGGATTGCTAAATCTCAGTCGATGAGACTTAACCAAGTCTTCAGTCGATGCTATATTCATGAGATCTTACGTGAAGATTCATGCATAATTTTCTTTTTTTCCTTTTTTATATGTTATATCACTTGACTGAGACTTTGTTAATTAAGGCCCTGTTTGTTTAATAAGTCCTAGGACTTTTTTAAGTCCCAACTTATAAGTCATAAGTCCCTACCTGTTTGTTTACATCGACTTATAAGTCCCGAGTCCCTGCCTGTTTGTTTACAGGGACTTATAAGTTGATAAAACACTTGTTCACATAACCCTTTTTCATACAAACGAATTACAGAATAGTAACAACCGAAACAACACTTGTTCATACAAACGATTAACACTTGTTGATAAGAACCAAAATAAGAGATAGTACATAACAACCGAGATAAAAGAAATTACATAAACGAACAACACTTATGCATATCATTGTTGTTTCAAGGACCACAACCCATCAGCGACCCAAGCTCTGAATTGATTCATAGCAGCACTGTCCATCTCATTTGTTGAATCATTTGTTGTGGTCGTTGGCATAGACAATGGTACATAGTTTTCATCTTGATCCCACTTGTCGAACTCTATATCGGGCAGTTGACTTTGTCTAATAAAATTGTGCAGTGCAATGCAAGCCACAATGATTTTGCTTTGTTTCTGCTGTGGATAACTAGGCAAGTGAAACAAAACCCTCCACTTGTTCTTCAAGACTCCAAAACACCTCTCGATGACATTTCTAAGTGAAGAATGGGTGAAATTGAAGTGTTCCTTTTTTCCTCTAGGCATTGTGCCATCACGGTACTCCTGGAAATGATAGGTTAAACCCTTGTATGGTGCAAGATAACCCGGTCTATTTGGGTACCCTGAGTCCACAAGATAAAACTTATTAGGTGGTGGTTTTGGAAACTTGTCACCAAATCTGGATCGTGCATCATTGAAGACCCTCATGTCATGCACTAATCCTGGCCAACCAGCTAGGACA
This sequence comes from Aegilops tauschii subsp. strangulata, assembly GCF_002575655.3. Classification (NCBI taxonomy): domain Eukaryota; kingdom Viridiplantae; phylum Streptophyta; class Magnoliopsida; order Poales; family Poaceae; genus Aegilops; species Aegilops tauschii. The sequence goes on from NC_053035.3 coordinate 360,877,726, forward strand.
AATGTGAATCTCATATCAAAGTCACACACACATCACATTCTGACTCTTCTCCTTATGTCTATTCCTATGCTGGGCAGCAGTGGCAAGTGGTACCACAACTTGTATGTGTGTCCCATCTATTGCACCAATGCAATTATCCATAAATGGTGCATACTTTCTAGATCTTAATTTTGAATGCACAGTTCTGAATTGACGATCTACTGGCCTGATGATGTCTTTTGCAATCTTGATCAGACATTCCAAAACCTTATCAAACTTCCTTACAATTGTCTCCAATGACCTAACAAATCTGTTTTCTGCTTGTCTTACAGATTGAGGGGAACCTACTATCCAAAGAAACAGGCCTAGAGACTCAACTGATGACATTTTTTTGGTGGACTTCAAACCATAGGAATCAACAAGCACACTATGCAATTTCTCAAACACTGGTCTGTGCATTCTAAACATGTTGTAACAAGCAGTTTCGTTGCCTAGTGTTGTCATAACCCAATCATGCCCAGACTGTATTGGTACTCTTCTAGGTCCTTTGTTACCGTAAGAGTCCAAGTAGTACATACCAATCATGCAGGCCATCTGCATCATTCTTCTCTTCCTTTTTTGGTGCATGAACAACATCAGTGCTTCATCATCACTGCTGCTCCCATCATCACTGCTGATTCCATCAACAGTACTGTCATCATCCTGAAACATGCAAACATTAGTACAACTTCTTCATCATGCACCACCTCTTGAACTTGAAAACATTAGTACATGCATGAAAAAGGACACACAGTAACATGCAATGATCATTTAACAAGGTCACACAGTACAGGTCCATTACATATATTAGAAAAAGGACAAACAAGATCACTACTACACTAGGACAGCTTCTTCATCATGCACCACCTCTTCAACCAAGTCAGTCTAGCCTGATCACTTGAAATGTTCTGAAATATGACTCTGTTTGCCTCATCTGCAAACAGTTGAGTTGCCATGAAGTACTCAACACTTGTTTCTTCTGCACCACATTGAACTGCCAACAGTTGGCAATGAGTAATGGATTCCTTAGTGTTGTTTGCTTTCTTCTCTTTTGCCTTGTCCTTTGCTTCCTGTCTTTTGTTTGCATATTCAGTGATCATGTCAGAAGTGTTCTCACTAGTCATAGTATTGATGAGCCCTGTCATTAGTTTCACCATTGGGCTCTTGTGTTTCTTGCCTGGGCTTGAAGCTGACTGTTCACCGTAGCTGCTTCCCCTCTTCCTGCTGGTGGTGCTCATTGGACTCTCCTCATTTCCATCATCGGCAACAACATCTTCTTCTTCATCTTCATCTATGGGCACATAAGCTGATGATCCATCAACTGCCACACCTTGAAATAGCTCTATTAGCATATCCAAATACTCAGGATTGCCACCCTTGAATTTTCTGACATCTGGTCTCTCCTGCAACATTAGTTAGGTAATTAGGACAAGGCTAAATAATGTAACCAAGTGTGAGCAATTCAGATGTAATTTGCAGAATAATGTATGTACCTTAATTACTTTTTTCCACCACTCATTCGATGCGGTTATAGCTCCATCTCCAGTTCGACCACAACCAGTTTGCTGCCCCAACCACACCCAAGCAGTATAGTGGCTCTTGAGTCTAGTTATGCAATTTTTGAATTGCTTGGTAGTATGGAGGAGGCCAGCACGCTGATAAATTTTTTTCTTCATGTTATTGTAGGCTCTACTTGTCCAAGTACCATTCACACAGTGCCCATCCCTAGCTTCCTCACAGGCGATGTTACAAAATACAGTAATATGCTCGTCTGTCCAATCAGCCTTGGCAATGTTTTTCTAAACAAAAAATAACAAGTACACAATTCAAACAAAAGTAGAATCTAGCTGGTTCAAATTCTACACAAGGTATACTATTGTACACACAATTAGCTAGCATATAAAGAAGATGAATTTGCACCCTGTGACAGAAAGCTAACTATGTGTACCAATTAGAATTTTACCTCTCCAACAGCAAAATCCTCATCTTCATCTTCAAAGCCTTCATTCTCATCGACATCTTCTGAAGATGCAGCAGTTGACGACACACGTTGCTTCCCCGCAGCTTTTCCTCTACTGCCGGCCGATGAGGACACATGGGCTCAACCTACACCGCGTCCGGTGACCTGCGACATGGTCCTCCCACGCCCTATCACGCCTCCCTCAACGGCAGCTGCGCCCGGGGCGACAAACGGACGCAGGTGAGAGCCGGCTCGGCCTCCCGTGCTCCGAGACCGTGCTCGGCCTCCTCCGCCCTGGGGCACGGGCCTCCCACGACCAGCTCCAACCGAAGGAAGGCCATGACCGACCGACTGGTCGAAGAGGAGTTGCTGGTACGAGCCCAACTCCGGGAAGCCGTCGATGTTGCTGTTGAGATCCAAGAAACCCATTCCCCTCCCGAGATTTGCACCGGCGGATGAGCCTTCAGAAATCTGTTGAGACGAGGGGAATTGAGAGAAGAAGGGGATCTCGTCCTCCTCATCAGCCATGGCGGCGGCGATTGCAGGCGTAGGGCGGCGGCGGCGATTGGGGCAAGGGCAGGGAACGAGCGGGGCGGGGCTTCGTGCGGGGCGATGCCGTGCGGGGCGATGCGGGGGGTGCGTCCAGATCGATACGATAAGTCCCAATAAGTTCCTCCCTGAGAGTCTTTTTTAATAAGTCCCAAATGACCCCAATAAGTCCCTATAAGTCCCTCCTGTTTGGTTTAGATGGGACTTATAGGGACTTTTTTAAGTCCCTAAACCAATAAGTCCCTTGAAACAAACAGGGTCTAAGTCTCAGTCAACTGAGATCTAGCCACATCCATTTCACATTGTTACCCCGCTTTTCAACACCACAAGAGTCGCATCAACTTCCTACACCAATGTCCGCCGAATACCTATAGCTTGCTTAAACTCATCGTAACAAACCCCGGCCAGTCGTAAGACTCCAAGCGCCGCGCGCGCATGCGTGCAGATCACACTCAGGGAACACAGTGCCAAGACGCGCCCGCTGGCCGTTGCACACCGGCGATCGACGTCGACGGCTCAGCAGGCCACGGGTACGCGCAGTGGCGGCAGCACCGCGCAGGTCGGCTTCGTGCGCTTCTGTGAGCCTAGCCTCTCTGGCAACGAACGAAAAGGAGACGGACACTATTTCAACTTGCTGCTGCTGCTGCCTGGTCCTCGGCAGGCATCATGCGCTGCACTTCCGGCGACTGAGAGGAACGCTCGCTGGCCCTTTTCCGGGTTGAGACTAGGTTTCCAATGATGCTGGGCGGCAAAGATATTTATCTCCGCAGCATTTCTAGTGCCACAAGTGGCACCCATCAAACACACAATCTAAAAAGTTCAAGGCGATCAAAGGTATCGAGCAATGGCCGGTCCACGAAATATCTGGCCACTGGCTAAGGACGATGCAATGGTACGATTGACAATGATGTTTACAGTGACACCACAGTTTGTGCCACTCAAATCTCTCAAATATTAGATGCGGTTCCAAGTGGAACCGGTGGATGACTCGTAAGCAAGTGGCTTCAGCAGTCAGCGCTAGCTAGCTAGCTAATGATCACTCATAACGGTCCCGTCCGTAATAGGTATGGTAAATATGGCATGACCAACCAGCTAATTTGGGTTATAGTACCACCTGGTAAAAATCAAGCTGTGTCAGGCTGTCAGCCATCCAAACAGTGCGTGTAATCTACAGATATATATTTGGCCGCCAAGGTGACGAAACCAATACCGGAGTTGACAGTTGACACGCTTTTTTAGCAACACCTGCTGTGTATGCAGCCCATGAGGATCAATGGACCATGCATGCATTACGAACAGCAGGATCAGCTCACGGCGAAAAGTAGGGTTTTCTTTTCTGACACTCTAGTGGTGTACAGTGCATGTTTGGGATGCGCAAAGAGAAATGGAGATGATTGAGCGATGCCAAGTTACCCTGTTATCAGGATGATACATTCACATGGCGGCCTCAGCTAATGGTAATCTACTGCTTCATCTCTGCCTACCAAGCGTTCTTCTATGGCCAGCCAACTCTCTCTCGAGAAACATTGCACCTCCGAA